>NW_024062792.1:3039247-6025995 GCF_006381635.1 Hibiscus syriacus | reverse complement strand
CTTTTTAATTTGAAGTTTAAAATTTTGAAGGAAAACTTTGATTGAAGTGGCTAGGACATTCATTGTGACTCAAGTATTCACATCTGGTACAGTTCATGTTCAAGATGATCCGAGAAATTGTTTCAAAGTGAATGGTCAATGGTTAAAGACTTAATACGAGCCATCAAGGTTTTCTAATCGATGAATTTATTTGAGAGAACCATTCATCATAATCCAACATCATGGTCGAAGACAAAACCAAGGGGTTGGTCACTACCTTTTGGTTAACTGTAGACACCATCGCTTCATTGTTCCATCACCAGTCATCAACATACCGAGGGAATCGAAGTCTGGACCAAGTCTGCTCGTCGTGGTGGGAGTGTGTAGCAAGTACCCAATACTTCAACTATCGAACTTGAGCAATGTCACACTCTAGTGGCTGCTTTGTTTGCTTCTTCATAGTCCGCCGCCCACCGTGACTCTCACTCTCAGTAATTGAAGGCTATCAGCCCTAGTAACATTTGACAGTATAGTTCTATCGTGCCACCTCTATCTCACGCTTCCTCCTCAACATTTCATCAATGCCGACAAATTTCCTCGCATCGATGCATTATACCATTCCATCATATCCAATGCATTCGACTACATCAGAGCATTCTGCTGAAATAAATTTGAATCGATTTCTATTAGATTGTGTAACAAACACTGAAAAATTTAAGAAAGCTTCTTGATTCTTTATTGATAAGGATATGACTTATATACACATGATAACCAGTCACCTTAGCTGGAAAATGGTGAAACAGAACGTCTAACAGAATAACAACAAACTAACGCCTATACTTCTACACAACATACAGCAGATTGCATCAGCATTCTAGATTCATTCTAGAACATCATTCTAGAATACTTACTCCAACGTTTACTCAATAATTTCAAGTTTACCATTACTAATGTATCATTCGGTTTTTGGTCGTATATAGGATTTCAATACAAGATTTTTTTATGGAGGGTCAAAATAACACTACCCGACCCCGCTTCCAACGTTTCACTTCTACATTGGGAAGCCTTCATCTTTCATTCGTATAGAGTTCGAGTGAATATAGGTGCCTCCTAAAATTCGATCTATGCATTCAAACAATCCTGAACGAAACCACCATGGCCGATCATATACGATTCCTACCGAAGAAATTTACAAGGTCACTTGCAAATCAAAATAGAGAGCTTATTTGGTTGAATCAGTTCGACATCACCTTTTTGAGTCTGTAAGTATATTCCACTCCAGACTTTAGAAACATTACATTTAATATTCCATATGTGCATACTCTACTGCCATTGACTGGCATATATTCTCAAATTAAATGTCACAAGTTTTATGAACTCGTATTTGAATTTTTTGCCACATTCTCATTTTTACAAAATCAACTTATTAGTGTAGAAATATAGATGTTGTTTCTTCCCACTTATGATGGACATTATTTTGCATGTATATTTTATAATTTTACCTTGCTATGTGATTCGTGACAGATGTCACGAATTATGGTTATTTGAGTGATTTTCTTTAGATTCCACAAGACTTCAATGTGAATGTCACATATTCGACACTTATCAGTTTGGTTTATCAAACCTTCAATACCCGTAAGACGAAAGTTTTCAACTTTCATGACCTAGCACTATGTTACATGTATCGCTTTTTGGCTTACAATTACTCGTGGAAGAAATGACTCTTCTTACTGGAGTAAGGTTGAATTATTCTTCCTTCAGTGATGTTAATAGATATGAATGTAAATATGGGTTTATGGTTTATTCAGGCTTTTTTTGTCATATCATCCAATCGCCCTCCCATTCTCGGATCCTACATCACTCATCTTACTTCTCCATATCCTTATTTGATTTTAACAATTTACTTATGCTTTTTCTATGGATGAATTAAATGAGCCCTGTTTGGACACTATGGTATTGCTTGGTGGAACTATTGACACACCTTACTTATTAAGGAAAATAAGCCTCCATTCTTCAAAATGCACCACAACTGACACCAAAGAAACTTTGCTCAGGTATATATTATAACCCCCTCAGACCGATGCGGGTAACCCGATCCGATCTGGGTTGTCACATTAGGGCCACCGGAGCGATCCACTGTAAAAATAGCAGAAAATTTAAATGTAAAATCATAAAATTATTTATCAGTATTCAGAAATAAAATAGATTTTCATACTTGTATATAAAACAAAATACAATTACATGCCCCCTAATCACTTGTACCATACTCTGCAAAAAACGTCGGAAGAACTCCCTTACTAAAGTTGATAGTTGCACTGGTACAATTCTTTTAACCTGCAATAGTGAGTAATAGACTGAGCTTTGGAAAGCTAAGTATTACAGAACTACCAAATGATGCTGAAGAATGTGCATATATAGATAACATATATTTCCTTATCGGTTCAGACATCTATAGATCTTTATGTTGAGCAGAACTTATACTGATATTTCAGGTAGTAACAGATAGTGAGCTTTCAGTTTAGAGAAATATTTCAGATGACTGAGTTCAGGAGATTAGAATAGTTTATCTTGTGTGTTCCCGTAAAACCAGTGAAAAGATATAGGCACCACGAATTTGTAGTAATGTCATTTGATTTGACAAATGCTCAGGCAATATTCATGGATTTGATGAATCGAGTATTTCAATTCTAATTGGATTAATATGAGGTTGTCTGTAATGATGACATTTTGATATACTCGAAGATAAAGATAGAGCATGATGCTTATCTTCGTATTGTATTTGAAATACTTAAGGATAAAAAGTTAGATGCTTAATTGTCAAAGTGTGAGTTTTGACTATCAGAAATTGATTTTCTTAGTCATGTTGTCTCGGCATATGGCATAAGAGTATAAAAAAGAATAAAAGAAAAGAAAACGTAGACGAAAAAAATTTAGAGATGAAAAAAATAATGCGAGACTAAGACTTTGTTAAAGCCGGTAAGGAATCGATAATTCAGATTGAATTGGAATTTTACAAAAAGTTGAAAGATGTTATAAAATGGTTGGAAATATTATTTTTATATTTTGGATTAGATAAATTTTGTTTGGAAATGTGCAATTTTTCAGATTTAAACGAAACAGTGGAATTGAGTGACTAAAACACAAGTTTTGAAATTACATCGGAAATTTCAGAAATTAAAGTCAAATTAATTCATCTTTGACTTTGAAAGATGATAAGGATGAGTTTTCATGGTTTTATGGTAAATAAGAAGATTCATTAAGGGTGATTTGGTCTTATCCCAATTAAATGAATATTTTATTCATTTAAGTGGAATATATGATAAATTAAGATGAAATGTTCACTACATTTCAACAAAATTTGCTCATCTTTTTCTCCAAGCTGTCGTGGGTGTTCTTCAAAGGTGAGAGAAAACTTCAACTCAAATTTCAATCAATTTTCTTAGGATTTTGAGTATTATGAAAATAGAAAATTGTTATATGTGAAAAACGCTATCATTTGATACCAATATTGCATGATAATATTGTTAGTGTTCAAGTTCATCTTGAGTTGATGAAGGGGTTCTTTTGTTTTATGGGTTATGAAGAGTTAAGTGATTTTAAAGAATTGGTTGTAAGAATTGACGAAGAACTTAAGAATGAAGTTAAAGAAAACAGTTTGGATTTTGAATCTGGCAGTAGGTTAAAAAATTCACCAGAAATTATATAAAACTAATTTTAAGGTTATTTTTATATATTTGTGTTCATATATCGATCTAGTTTCGTTTAAAACAAACGGGGATCAATTTCAAGGTGTACACAAAAGATATGAATTTTTTAACCGAGGAAATGTAAAAAAATTTGGGCAGCAGATTCTGCAAAACAAATTCTGTTGATCAACTTTAAAAATTCACCATAAATTGTACAGACTGAATTAGGAGTTCTTTATATGAATAGATTCGTATTCGAGTCTAGTTTTCAACGAAATAAACAGAATTAAATTACAGTGTGTATATCAATACAAAATATTGATTCTCTAAAGGTAGTGCGAGTTGTCTGAATATGGAAAATTGATGGGTTGTTGTGTAAGTGTTGTATAATTGATATACTATGCTGGAAAATGTTGTTTTGGAATTGAAATGAGGGTTAGATGTGGAAAAATGAATATTTTGGAAGTTTAAAAAGGTTTGTGATTTCAGTACTACATTTGCATAGTTGGGGTACTTAAATGTAATTATGCTTTTGTAAAAGCATTTGAATGGAAATAATTTCAATGCTGGAATTATTGGTATTAAGATTTTAAGTGGTAAAATGGTGAAGGACCGTTTTGAGTAAATTGGAAAAGTGGGTTCCAATGTTAGAAAGGAATTATTAAGAGTTAAATATTTTGATAGATAATGAGTTTCAAATATATTATGGAGTTATTTGGGATATGTTTATGTTAGTAAAATACTAACATATGTATCATTATGAAATTGTGATTTATACAGATTATGATTGATTTGTGATTGAAGCAAGTCAAGTGGGTTTATTGTGGACAATAGTGAGGCACAAATATTTTGAAAGATATAAAGTGTCATGGTGAGTGCAATACATGCATGAAATTATACATGGATGTTTTATACATCATCAGGAAGACTTGCGATAATTCAACCTTGTTTATAGCAGCATGACATATTCTAAATATGTCAGAGGTGGAATATAAAATGCATTGATCATTGATTTTTGCATATGATTTTTATCATGAATGATATTGCGGGTATGAACTGCCCAATAATAAATGGTATTGATATACTTTTCCATGGAAAGATCAAATAAAATTGACTATATGCCCAAGTATGTTATTGAGGTTCAGTGGTTTTAATGGCATGCCATAGAGTCTAGCAGCTGCATATTAGGTAGCACTAGAGTGTCTAGAGAAGGCATATAGTGCAGGCCTTAGTGTCTAGTAAAGACACAATACAAAACACTACGGTGTATTAGGTGGGTAAATCCCGACCTCAGCACTACGGTGCATTATTAGGTGAGCAAAGCTCGACCTCAGCACTTCGGTGCAATATTTGACTCCTATACTGGGTTCCTCATACAATTATACTATGGGCTATGATTTATGGTTTATTGCTTAATAAATGGTAAGCATGCAAATAAGCTTACAAGCTTATGGAATAATGGAAAGTATATAGGTAAAATAAGCTTACGAGCTTATGGGATAAATGGTAAGTATATTGGTAAAATAAGCTTACGAGCTTATGGTACAAATGGTAAGTATTTTGGTAAAATAAGATTACGAGCTTATGGTTAATAAATGGTAAAATATTGGAGATGCAAATAAAATGATTTTATGGCATTTTGAATGTGACATTGAAAATCATGCATGAATTGTATTGCACTGCTTATTGTTTAAATTGCCTCACTAAGTTTATACTTAGCGTATGATGATTTTCACGCGTAGGTAAAAATCCAGTAGTGGAATAAAGAGGTCAAAGTGACATCAAGCATCAAAGAGTATATTTCAATATCAGTAACACATCATATGGTGGAATTTGATTTAGATAGTGGCATGTAATTAATAATATTCAATTTGTTTTGTTGAATAAATTTGGAAACAAAATGGTAAATTTTATAGTGATGAAAGGTTAAATTTTTATGAGTTTTATAAATTTGTAACAGTGCATCGATACACAATTATAATTCGATGTTTTGTGCATTGGTACACTATTCATGTCATTGTAGCAGTGCATCGGTACACTGTTCATGGGTACTGTTCACTGTTACTGTTCATAAAAAAACTTTTGTTTTAAATTTGTTATAATGATTCACAATTCTTATGATATGATATTTATATAATATCATTTACCATTTTAAAGAAAATAAATTTTAAATCCCTTTTAAAAATTGGGAATGGTTTTAGAAATTCGGGTGACATCTATAATCTGTATATGTATAATTATACGGGTTATGGGTGTTACATTTCGTGGGAATGAGAATTTTGATTCGGGATTTGTATTAAAAGCTATTAAGTAGTAAAGTTAGGTAAAGAATCTGATCGAACCGAAATTTCAATAAAATTCGAATGATGGTAGATGAAGGTTGTAAATATTATTTCCATATTTTAGAACATTGAAATTTATTTTGGATCGGTGGAATTAAATTTAATTTTCCCTATTTAGCCAAGATTGGTAAAGTTTAGTGACTAAATTATAATTTTAAAAAATTACATAGTTAAAGTAGAAAGTCCTCTTCAATTTTGTTCATCTTTGACTATGGGATATTTTCATGGAAGATATTTTCAATGGAAAACGGTAACTATCATGATTCATTAATGGGAAAGTTGGAATTTCTTATTAAATGAATTTTAAATTTGATAGGTTTATTTTAAGCCATGTGTATTAAGTGATAAGTGAGGGAAAATTCATCAAAATTTCATCTTCTTCTTCAACCAACCGTGACATCCACTGAAGGTAACGGGAGCTTTTTAATTTGATTTTTCAAGCTTTCATGGTTGATTTTTGGATTAAGCTATTAGATAGAAAATTAAACCTCTTGAAATTCTCTATCATTTGGTATAAAAACTACATGGTGAACATGCTTTTATGATGAGATTGGAAATTTGGGTTTATGAATGGTTTGTTGATTTTGAAGATTTGATGAATGATTATTATGTTTTTTTTTATGTTGTGGACTAATTTTCATGTATGGGAGGTGTTTAAAATCATGTGTATAAGTATTTATAGTATTCAACCATAGGAAAGAAAATTCGGGGGAAATGTTGCAAATTTTCCTATGGTCTAAAATTGTTATTAGAAGTTTTCTACATGCTTTGGACATTTATTTGGATCAAATTGGAAGCTTGAAATAGAGAAAATGTTATTTTGCAAGTTTTGAGAATTGTGAGATATTAATGTATGAATGTGTAAATTGCGGTATTCAATGTTGAATATTAATTGTGGAATGCTGAATTTTATGTTAGAGTAATTATTGGGATCAAAGTGTGAACTTGGTGAATATTGAAGGAGACATTTGAATGTTCTTAATATCTAAGGACTTGCTTGCAAGTTTATTAATTGTGAAAATATCATGTGGGGATAATATTATAATGCTGGAAATTTATTACTTGGATGCTAAATTTCAATTTAAGTGTTTGTTTAGGATTAATTTGTAAGAATCGTTACGATAGTGATTGGAATAAATGATAAATAAGGATGAAATTGCAAGTTCTTAAATGTTAAAGTATTGGTTTGAGTATATTATTTAGATGCTGGAATTTTTAGTAATTAATGTGAAGTGATCATAATGGGGAATGACCATTATGAATTAAATGGAAAAAGTTGATACGAATTCAAAAAAGAATTCATAAATGGTGTTTTGAATATAAAGTTGGTAAATGTTGAAGAGTTGATGCAAAATAAATATTTATGGAATTGAAGGATTATTTTGGGAAGTTTAAATTTGGAATAGAAATGTGATTTAGTTTGATGCCGATTTAAGTATCAATTTTATTTTATATACTTTTATATTTTATGTTTAAATTATGTTTGTACAATACTAACATATAGTTTGAATATTTGTGTTATTATGATGATTATGTCAGACCACAATAAATATAGCGATTGGAACGACTCGAAAGGAAAGGACAAAGTACGTGAGTAAAGGAATATTATATAAAGGTTCGGTAGTGAGGTAAAGGTGAGTGCAATTTCTTTTTTTTAATTATTTTTTATTGAGGAAGACTTGCGATAAGTCAACCTTATATGATTTTTTAAAGTATGATTTATTTCTGATTATAGAATATTTCCATAATGTTTATATAAAGTTTTATGAATAATTTTAGGGCATGAATGGCCCAAAGTATTTTATTTGATGTTATATTTTAAATTATGATGGTTTCGGGTATGAACTACCCAAGTTATGAATTTTATATTGGTGAGATGAAAATGATTCTGATTTAAGATGCTTGATTAATAAATGGACATGATATTATCTGAAAGTCCATTGTATGTTGCATGAAGAGTCATAGGTACACTTATCATGCCATGAAATTGAGTAATTTTGATTCTAATTCTAATATGGTACATTCATGTACATTCTGAATGGAACCGTTGGTGCAAAATGATATGATTGCACTTGTAGTACATATTTTGATTTTGATGATAGCATCGTGAAGTTCTTAGTACGCACATATGTTTGACTCATGTACCTTATATATTCTCTTACATATACCTTGGGCTATGAAAATAAATTTGAATGTTCTAAAAAGTATCTGAAAAGAAAAAAATATGAAAATAAATGTCAAAATTTTTAAAGTATCTAAAAGAAAAGAATATAAAATAAATGTGAAAGTTCTAAAATGTGTCTGAATGGAAAAATATATGAAATGATTATTTTAATTGATAATGTTTATCATGATTTTTGATAAAATAATGAGATGATGATTTTCAGGTTTCTGGTGAAGAAAAATGAATTGACTATTCGATTTGAAAGTTTTAAGATTTTATTTGAGTTACTTTTAATGCTTTATCGTAATTATGATTATTTTAATTGTTTTATATCACCTTGAGTTATTATTGTCTCGTGAAGTTTTACTTAGCGCGTGATGATTTTCATGTGTAGGTTCAGTTAAATAAATGATGTTAAGTAAGGAGCCTCCTAAGCATCGTTTTAGAGATAATACTTATTACCGATATGAGTAAGACATATCTGATGTTACTTCTAACTGCTAGTGACATGTATATTTATATTTGTTAGTTGTTCTATCGAAATTGTTTAAAAATAGTCCGTAATAGTAAACTAGGATCGTTTTGTTTTCGCTAGTTTAGTAATGTTCAAATTTATGAATGAATAATATATATATATATATATATATATATATATATATATATATATATATATATATATTATGTTTTTAAAATGGTTTATAAATTAAGTAGTGTTTAGGCAGATTTATATAGTTTATGAAATAGCGTAAAACTACCTAATTGTTGTCTTAAATCGGATTCGTTTTGAATTACTAAATATTATTTTAAAATTTTACATTATTAATGAAACAACGTTAAGCATTATTAATAAAGTTAGTGTTGTACTAACATATTCTAAATCCAATAACAAAATCTATAACTTATATTCGATACTTATTGAATAGAATTTCACTTCACTATTCAATAACAACTTTAATATTTCCATCATGACACTTCAATCCTCTATATATTCATATTCATTACCAAACTACTCAACTTTCATAAACTTTACAATTTAATCACCATTTATGAATTCTTTTAGAATTCATAATAATTTTTCTAGATAATTCAAAATGGAACTTTACCATTTAACTCAATCCAAACATAATACCAAAATTTCCACCATAAAATAATACATATAATCTAGTACAATCACATTTGCAAACTTATCATCTAAACCCCAGAATTTCCAATCTTTTTGAATAAACCACCAAACTTAATCAAATTTGGAATTTTGTCCCAAATCATCATTCTACTTCAAATTCAACATCCAAATATAACTTTTCCAGCATTGTAAAACTACACTTAATCTAATACTTTAACATTTGAAAACTTGTAATTTCACCCCAAACGTTTTAGCATAATTCGAATTAGCCACTAAATTTCCAAATTCTTACAATATTCTAACTTCACTTCTAACAACTGAACATTAAATTCCAGCAATGAACCCTACTGTTGAACATTTACACTTTAATGTCCCAAAATTTCAAAAACTTGCAAAATAGTTCTTTCACTTTCACAATGTTCCAAATTGATCCAAATCAACTTCTAAAGTATGTAGAGTCATTCCAATATCATTTCTAATCTTAGGGAAATTTTCAATATTTCCATAATTGTTTTCTTCATGGCCGAATATAATAAAGTGTATCTACTTTTATTTTCAACTTGATTCAGACATGAATTCATCTTCTAAACATTATTCCCATGCAATCTCAATTAATTACATATCATATTCAATTCAAAATCAATCTTTCCTTCAAACCCGAACATTAAGAAAATCCTTATACATGTATTTCCAATTGATTTTATTCATTACACATGCTTGGAAACAACTCTACAACATCTACCTAAATCAAAATCCATCCTTAAATCATTAAAAAATCAACTTGTTCTTCATCCACCCTAATAACCAAACCAATGATCCAAGCAAGAAAACCATCCTTGGATACGGGGTATTACAATTCTTCCCCTTAAAGAAAAATCATCCTTGAATTTTCAACACATACTTGATTCAACCAATAAGAGTGTCACCTTTCGTTTATCCTTTATAATTCTGTGTAACTTTCTTATCCTTATGTTTCCTCCAAAAACTTTAACAAATAACATCACTTGCTTTCTCAATACTTTAACTTCTTACTTAAGTATCCTTAACAATTCTTCTTCAAAATCAAAATCCATTTAAATCTCAAAATTTCAGTATGACAACACGTAGAAAATTGAAACTATATATTTTTAATAACCTCATACGAACCAATAATTCCTTAGCTTAACTTTCCTTTAAATGATACTTAAAAGAATTTATCTTTAACTTGATATTTAATCTCTTTCCTCTTTAGGTCCATTTAAATTTCTATCGATCAAAAACCATCTTACGATTATTCCAAACAATGCCTAACTTAATTTTAACTTTTTTCCTATATTGGAACTCTTATATCGGAACCAAAAGTTCACAACATTCGTTAGTTCTATCCATATGAACTTCATAGGGAATTCTATTGATCTTTGGCGAGTAATTGTACTTATATACAAACTTCCTGAAAACAAATACCTTTCACTTGTTATTTCGAATCCAACTTCATATATCTTTATACGTCCCATGAAATCTAACTAATTTCTTCGAATTATCCATTCGTCTAAGAATGAAACACAACAATGACTTTAAAATTCTCAAGACATGGTACAAAAATTTCCAAAATTTCTCTAAATAAACTTTTAGTTTATCAGATGCCGCTATACTTATCCATAGAATCAACAACTCAAACTGGGATAAAGTTCGTAAACTTACTAATTTTAACGAGCACCACTTGGATAGAGTCCTTCTTGTTAAGTTCTCAAGAAAATCTTGTAATAGTGTTAATACCAATTCTCTTCCATTTCCACCAAGCATGAAAATCAATTGCCGAAATCCCGAAGATATTTGATACCTTGTTTCAACTTGTTGTCCTATCATGCTTAACTTTCTATATCAACTCCTTTGTTCCACATACATCTTAGTTCCTTTAGGGTATATAGTCGAAATATTGCCATACAACTTGGAGAAACGTTATTTCTTCAATTCCTTGTTATTTGTTTATACTTTACTTTTTGTCATATAAACATCCCTTCAACTTAACTTCAAAATATTTAATTCCTTATTCGTTTCCTTTATTCGTTCTTACTATGTACTTCCCATTTTCTTTCATTGACCATTTAACATTTTCTAAACTTTTAATGCAAAAAGTATTTCACATAATGTATTAGCTTCCCATTAATATTTTTCTCGGATGATAGTTGATAACTATCTTATAATCTTTAAGAAATCCAATTCTTCTCATTTTTCTCAAATTCAACTTCTTTTGACTTGATCAATACTTTCAATTTTCATATCTTTATGAGCAGTGTGGTTGTATCATCGCTCATCATAAATATAGTAACATTGTATATTTAAAGAAAGCACAACAACTGATATCTTTGATCATAAGTTGAATAATTTACTTCATAAATCTTACGCTTCCTTGATACATAAGTCACCACTTTTTCTTTTTACATTACTGTACATCCCAAACCATTATGAAATGCACTACTATTAAACATCTAATCCTTATAGATTGCATGATTTCTCTGATTACCGCTTGATGTAAGGCTAACTAGGCTTCTTCAATAATGGAGAAGTTGGCAACCTTGTTGTTTCCTGATCTAGGAGAGACACCAAAATGCTACACTTTGAATTGATAAGTAATCTGCAAAAATTAAAGAAAGAAATGATTAAGATGGAAACATAAATAAGAAATGGAAGAAGAAATGAAATGATAAGAATTGAAATGGACAGAAATGTTATCAAAGATGGGCTGCGGAAGTGTTGTTGAATTGTCCTTCAAATGTTGATGAATTCGGCCACCATTGGTGACGATGCACGTGATTCTTGATGAATGTTGATGGATAATTCAATGGTTAAGGAATGGTGATGAATATGGTAAAGGGATGGTGATTGACTTGACGAGAAAGTGATGGATAATGTTGAAGGAACTAGTATCTTATAAAACTAAGAAGGAACCAATGTTATAAAGAACAAAGACTCGTTTCTTATAAGTTTTATAAGGGATGGTAGCAAGGACTTTGACCCACTAGTTATATGAACTAGGAACCAGAAGTATCAAGGAAGGGATTGACGCCACAAACTTTAGAAAAGCTTGCTTAATCGATATAGTTCTAAAAAGAACTTGAAGAGAGAATAATCTCACAAGAGTTTTAATTTATCAAAGGGTTGTGTAAAAATGAAAATAAAATATCCTATTTATAGTTTTCAAAGGTTTTAGGCTGAATAAACACATGATGGTTCGGCCAAGGTTGAAACCCCTTTGAAAATACATGATTTTTGATGAAAATACACGATTTTAATGAAGATACATGCTCTTGGACGAATGGTTAGGTGTTGTTTCGGCCCTAAGGATGTTTTGAATGCATTTGGAAGTTATTTGGGCGCCAAAATGAAGAGGAAGTAGTCTTTGGCCGAATAGGAAGCATCCCTTGGTGTTTTGGCGCCAATTTGATGTCACATGGAGTGCACATGCTTGAATGATGCACATGGCAGCCTACATGAATGCACATGGGTCTTATTGCAATGCTTTGGTGAGGTTGCAACCACAGGATGATGTCTTGAAGTCCATGGAATGAAGATAGGTAGCAACTAGGCGTGACTTAGCTTCTAACGTGCATCTAGGTGTCATGGTCTTCAATGAGCAGCAACTTGTCATGAAAAGTCACATTTGTGGAAGGTAACCTTTCATCATTTGAGCTACTTTCCATGTGTTTGAGCTGAAGATGAGCTGGTCAAAGATGAATTACATGTATGTGAGTCTTAGGACAGCTCCTTGTGAAAAGGCACTTCTCGGAATGGCAACTCTTCGCGAAAAGGTACGAATCCACAAAATTTGACCTAGACCATATTTGTAGTGTTCTGTATGGTTATAATGATGGTACAACTCTCCAGCTAAAATGAGGTCTCTAGCTAGCTCAAAAGTCCAGCTCAAGTGAGCTATGAGCTCGGGGGTCAGCTGGCAACTTTGTCCCAAAATGTTCTTGAGTTGTCCCAGAGTTGTCCTAGTCAAGTATCCATAGCTCTTGGACTCCAATGATAGCTTTAAGTCAGCTCCCATCATGTGGCCAAATATGCACCTACAAAAGAAAGCATAATATAAGCTAAATATTTAAATTAAATAACTTATAATATAAAGATGTGGACTATAGGTTATAATAATAACTCATACATCATATGTTAATGAATGAATATTATTATTATAACTACAGATTATATGCTTGAATATCAATCAATGATGCAAACCATATAATGAATGTACATGTTATGATAATTCAAGTATAGTCTAATCTGCAAATGTATGCTCATAATAATATATAATGTATAAATAAGTAAATATAAAATAATATAAGGTAGAACTCCCTTAGAAGCAGATTTGAATAACATCCATGGTGTGATCAAGTCATGGAGAAAATTGGAGCTAGACATGATCACATCACTCTTACTCTAACAACTTTTATTACATGTAAAGAATTAATATTTTGTCTTATTCTATACACTCAAAAATTATTTTGTTCATTTCATTATAAACTAAACTCGAATATGAGTCTAACCATATAAATTACTTTTTCTAGTTCAGTTTGTACAAATTTTGGCCGATTTTCCAATTTACAAAATATACTCTAAGCATAATTTGTTATTCTAATATATGACCTATCATCGATCAAAAACTCATACCTTCTAGTATATAATTTGAAATCAACTTTCGCTTGCTTTACACAAAACTAGACAGATAGATGATTCCAAAAGTGTAAGAATCACCTTCTAATGCTTTCTATAAAATTTATAGCGATTTTCTAAATTACCCTTCAATCATAAAATCTTGGTAGATATTAGTATTTTGCATCTTGATCTTGCTTCATACTCATCAATCAATTTAAACGACATATCTCTTCTCAATAAATTGAATAATAGGAACAAAATCAATAAGAAACTCTTCACAACTATTGATAACCAAAGAATTCTAAGAAACTTCAAACTTAATAAAGATTATTTGAAATTCCCACTCAATTGTAACTTATACATTTCAACAAACTACTCTTATTTCCTATAAGAGATTCTAAAATATTATACCATGATGTGTATCATATCCTTCCTTTATTTTTAATAGGTCAAATATCGTTTAAGAGTATTACCCCAACCGATCCAAATAAAGTTAAAACTTGATTTATTCAATACATAAATACTATGAAAGCATTCTCACATCCGAATAACATTTATTAAACTCATTACAGTCGCATCTGATCCTAATAACTATTTTAGAAATATCATTCTCTTCGATTGCTACTAATGATATTCCAATCAAAGATCGATCTTAGAAAGTTCCAATTTACTTTTTAGCTAATCTAGAAGTTCATCCATCCTTTTGAATGATACTCATCTTTTACTATAATCTCACTTAACTGGTGATAATCTATATATGTCCACGTGAAATCATATTTCCTCTTCAAAATTGATATTTACAAGCTCCAAAGACACAAATTCAATCTTATTTCAATTCAATGATTCTTATCATTACACTTTTGAATTTTCTTTAAATCCTTATTGGGTAATCTTTACTAATATGACTTACTCACGCGTTCTAACCTTGAAGGTTAATTGCTACTTTATCACTTGCGATTAGTTCTTATACAATTTCCCATATTAGTATTATTCCTCCAATTACAATGATCTTGAAACCCTTTGAGTCTTTTCAAATTAATGACTTTAGGAAATAGTCTAATATTATATGATAAAGATATAATTGATCTATATTCAAACGTATTATGAATTCTCTAAAGGATAAAATAGTTTCATCGAATTCACTAAGAACTTAACTCTCTTCGAACATTTAATGGACAACCTATATACCGCTTAGTCTTTACTCTATCACTCAAGATTAGCTCAAATCAGACATCTCTCTAATCAAATTAATACTTAACTTAACTATATATTTACCAAAAATTTAAACATACCTGTAGAAACCTCAAAATCATCAACAATTCAACGATCTCAAGATCCTTTTCATTCTCAAAATTTCTTGCATATCCTATAAACATACCAGTAGACTGCTCTAAATTGATAGAACAATCATATTATGACAACATATCAAATTCTTCCTTGTCAAGAGGTGGGGAATTTCTTCCACAAAATGGAGGAAAATTTGATACACTCAAAGCTTTCTATGGTAAAATATTTAAGTATTCTATGTTCTATTTGGGTCAATTACAATATCAATTTTTTGCACTATCAACATTCTTATCCTTACACATTGCTTCATTCTGAAGCTTAAAATCGATTGTTCGAGATGATATTTTTTATTTCGAAATCTAACATAACCACATTGCAATTTTACGTTAGTAAGGAGAAACATCAATAATTAAATCACGTAACCATACCAGATCTGTAATATTAACATCTAAGTGGCATGTACAACATTTTAACATAAAACATATTCAGTTTAGGTTGAGAATCAGAAAAATCTGTAACTCTAATACCAAAAAATATAACACCATATACGAGTTAAAGATCACACTAACATTTATTAACATTTCCAACTTGAAATGTCCATAAAGGTTTGTTTCATTTTTTAAATTTCAATTTATATTAAAACCAATTTAATCAATCACATAAAATCATAAAATAACATTTTATCATCTAATTTAAAATTCTATTTTAAGCAACAACTAGGTAGTTCAATGTTGTTTCATATTACAAAAAAAAAAAACTACCTAAAACTACCTAATTTAAAATCAATCAAATCAACTTCTAAAGCATAATATTATAAAATGCTATTCTTTTATACTAATACTTATATCTACTGCTATTCATATTAAGAAAGATATAATTTACTATCACGAATCATTTTAAAACTAATCTATCAGAGCAATCAAAGATATAATATGCATGCCATTAATAAACCAAATTAAAAATTTAGGACGTCTTACTTATACTTTAGGTTTGTACCTACGCGTGAAAATCATCACGATAAGTATAAATTAGGAGGTATTAACACAAATAAGGTAAGATAAAGCACAAAATATCATAATTACTTTAAAACATTAAAACATCATAAATAATTTGAAACAATAAATCTAACTAAATTAAAACATTAAAATATCATATTTCACTTTTCTTTTGAATTCTTTTTAGAACTTTCACGTTTAATTTCATATCTCAATGTATATGTAAGAGAATTCAAGGTACGTGAGTCGGACATAATGTGTGCACTAATCACCAACGGTGCCATCATCGTCATTAGAATATGCACTCCAAGTGCATTCATATCATTTTCACCAACGATGCCTTACTTTGATCATTTGCGCCAATGATGCCTTTCTTTGATGTAAATGAATGTACCATAACATCATCATCATAATTACTCAACTCAGTGGCATGCCATGTAACGCCCATAACCCGTATAATTATACATATACATATTATAGATGTCACCCGAATTTCTAAAACCATTTCTCAATTCAAAAGTGATTTAAAATTTATTTTCTTAAAATGGTAACTGATATTATAAAAATATCATATCATATGAATTATGTTTCTTTATAACCAATTTAATTCAAAAGATTTTTTATGAATAGTACTGTGAACAGTAAACAGTGAGGGTATTGGTACCTGTAGCAAGGTATCGGTACCCCTGTAGCATTCAAAAACTTAAACTTGAATCACTATAAAATTTCCATATTCTTTTCCACAAATTGTTATATCTAAACATAGTTCAACATAACAAATATGACTTTAATAAATACATGCCACTAATAAAGTCAACATTACATCATAGGATGTCTTACTGATATTGAAATATACTCTTAGATGCTGATGTCGCTTTGACTCTTTATTCCACTATAGGCTTTTCACTTACGCGTGAAAATCATCACAAGCTAAGTATATACTTAGTGAGGCAATTAAAACAATAAACAGTGCAATACAATTCATGCATGAATTCAATGTCAAAATCAAATGCCATATAATCATATTAATAGCATATCCAGTATTTTACCATGATCAAAATAATATAACTAAATATAAAATTTCTTACAAATATACTTGCCATTTATTCCATAAGCTCGTAAACTTATTTTCATGCTTACCATTTATTAACCAATAATCTATAAACCATAGACAATAGCCCATTATAAAACCCTAAGGACTCTGGTACGCGAGTCAAATACCTGCACCGTAGTGCTAACCCGAGTATGACACAATAGGTCGTGTCCACCATCTGTACTAGGTATCCTTAAGTACAGCCCCGAATTTGACACATAAGGTCTTGCCCACCATATACACTAGGTATTCTTTAGTGTATTCCCGAATATGCAGCATGCTGCTGGACCTATGGCATGCCAACTATACCCTGTCCCTCAATGACTTATTTGGGCATATAGTCTATTTTATTTGATCCATCCATGGCAAAGTATATTATCAATATTTAACATTGGGCAATTCATACCCGAAAACATTCATGGTAAAATATCCCATTATTCATGATCAATGCATTAAAATTTCACACTATGACATATAAATGTCATATCGAATTTATAAAAATGACATATTATCATGTTGATATAAACAAAGTAGACTTGTTTCAAGTTTTCCTGAAGATGTATAAAACATTAATGTATAATGTCATGCATGTATTGCACTCACCTTGACACTTTATAAATTCCAAAATATATTTGCCTCACTATTGTCCACAATAAACCCTTTTCTTTTTGACTTGCTTCGATCACAAATAAATCATAATCTATATAAATCACAAATTCATAACAATACATATGTTAGTATTGTACTAACATAAACATATCTCATGACAACTCCATAATATACTTGAAACTCATTTTCAACCAAATATTTAAACACTTGTTAATTCTTTTTAATCTTGTCACCAACTTTTCCAACTTATATAAAATGATCCTTCACCATTTTATCAATTAAAATTTCAATACAAAAATTCCAGTATTGAAATTATTACCATTCAAATGCTTTTACAAAGGCATAATTACATTTAAGTACCCCAACTATACAAATATTATACTTAAATCACCAATCTTTTCAAATCTCCAAAATAGTCATATTTCACAATCTAACACTCATTTTAATTCCCAAACAACAATTTTCCAGCATAGTATATCAATTATATAACACTTACAAAACAACCCATCAATTTACAAAGTTGTTGAATTGATCCCCAACTCTTCAAAAATTACAAAATGGTCTCCGAATTTTTCTAAGACTTGTAGAATACTTCTTTCATCATTTCCAACCCATGTATACTTTTTCCATATTTTTCTCACTCAAACAATCCATGGCCAAAACTTAAAGAACAAGTTCTAGAAAGATTTAAACATGTTCTAATCATCATACATGCTTGAATATGAATCAACTACCTCACAAACATCAAGATCCATCATTAATTTCATGATCCCTTATATGAACACAAACTGTAGAATTTGGGATCTTTAAACAAGATTATCATGCAATATTGGTACCAAATGATAGCTTTTTTTGCGTATAACAATTTTCTATTTACGACATACTCAAAATCCAAATGAAATTGCTTAAAAATGGAATTGAAGCTTTCTCTCACCTTAGGACAAACCCACAACAGCTTGGAGAAGAAGATGAGCAAGTTGGATGAAATGTTGGGTGCATTTCATATTAGTTTACATTAAATTCCACTATAAATGAATAAAATATCCATTTAATTGAGATAAAACCAAGTCACCCTTAATGAATCTTCCTATTCACCATAAAACCATGACAACTCATCCTTATCATTCCAAAGTCAAAAATGAATTATTTTGACTTTGATTTATGAAATTTCCCATGCATTTTTAAAAACTACATTTTAGTCACTAAATTCCACTGTTTCGGTTAAATCTGAAAATTGCACACTTCCAAACTAAATTTCTCTGATCTAAAATATTAAAATAATATTTCCAACCATTTTATAACATCCTTCAAATTTTTGTAAAATTCCAATTCAATTTGAATTACCGATTCCTTACTGGACTTTAACCATTTCTAATTTTTCTTTACTAAAATTCCAAGTCCAAAAATATGATTTCTATAAAACCCCACTCTCAAGAGTAAACTATCTATTTATGGAATATAATTCTTTTTAGGAAATTTATCACTTAATTCCCTAAATTTTTCCAAGTTTTACTTTGACCAATCAAACTTTCAAAAGTTACATTTTGGTCACTAACCAAAATTTGGGGTATTACATGCCAAGTTTTCGTATGACTCTCTATTCAACATACAACGAGCTTTCAGATAAGATCATATCCATTTATTAATCAAGCATTTCAATTTAGAAACATTTTCATCTCATCAATATAAAATTCATAACTTTGGCAGTTCATACCCGAAATCATTTATAATTTAATATACAACATCAAATAAAATACTTTGGAGTATTCATGCCCTAAAATCATTCATAAAATCTTTATATAATCATAATAGAAATATTCCATAATCAAAATTTAATCATATCTTCAAAATAAATCTTATGAGGTTGACTTATCGAGTCTTCTATAATCAAAATAATTAAATAAATAGATTGCACTCACCTTTTTTGCCTCACTATATCCTTTTATGACGATAACCTTTTAGTCTAGTACTTTATCATTCATTTTTTAAATCGCTTTGCTCATGATATAAGTCGCAAATTAAATAAAATCATATACACAACACAAAATATTCAAAGTATATGTTAATATTGTACTAACATATTCTAAATCCAATAATAAAATCCATAATTTATATTCTACATAATTTCACTTCATTATTCAATGACAACATTAATATTTCTATCATGACACTTCAATCCTTTATATATTCGTATTCATCAGCAAACTACTCAACTTTCATAAACTTTACAATTTAATCACCATTTATGAATTCTTTTAGAATTCATACTAATTTTTCCAGATAAATCAAAATGGTCTTTTACTATTTAACTCAATCCAAACCTTATACCAAATTTGAAAGAATTAAATAATTTATATATCTAATACAATCACATTTGCAAACTTATCATTTAAACCCCATAATTTCCAATCTTTTTGAGTAAACCACTAAACTTAACCAAATGTGGAATTTTGTCCCAAATCATTATTCTTACTTCAAATTCAACATCCAAATATAAATTTTCCAGCATTGTAATACTACACTTAATCTAATACTTTAACATTTGAAAACTTACAATTACTTCCCAAACGTTTTAGCATAATTCAAATTAGCCACTAACTTTCCAAATTCTAACTATTTGATCCAAAACAATATTCTTACTTCACTTTTAACATCTGAACATTAAATTCCAGCAATGAACCCTCACAGTCGAACATTTATACTTTAATGCCCCAAAATTTTCAAATTGTAAAATATTCCCTTCACGTTCACAATGTTCCAAATTGATCCAAATCAACTTATAAAGTATGTAGAGTCATTCCAATATCATTTCTAAGCTTAGGAAAAAAAATATTATGTCCCTATTTTTTTTCTTCATGGCCGAATATAATAAAGTATATCTAGTTTGATTTTCAACTTGATTCAAACATGAATTCATCTTCTAAACATCATTCGCATGCAATCTCAATTATTTACATATCATATTCAATTCAAAATCAATCTTTCCTTCAAAACCCTAACATCAAGTAAATCCTTATACATGTATTTCCAATCGATTTTATTCATCACACAAGCTTGGAAACAAATCAATAACATATACTAAATCAAAATACATTTTTAAATCATTAAAATCCAACTTGTTCTTCATCCATCCTAATAACAAAACCAATGACCCAAGCAAGAAAACCATGAAATATTTATACCAAATGACAGAGAATTTGATGTAGATTAATTCTATATATCACACCTTAATCCAAAAAAACCTAACAAAATGGCTTAAAAATGAAAATTATTTTTGTTACCTTAGTTATGGAGGAAACGGTTTGGAGGAGGAAGAAGAGCAAATTCTTTATTTTTCAATCAAAATATCATGACAAACTTGTCTTAAAACTAATTAAAATCAATTAAAATTTCATTTTATGAGAAAAGATAGTTTTACCATTAAAATCATGATAATTACCACCTTGCCATGCTACATCATGCTTCCATCACAATTATTCCATCATCTTATCCATAGAAAAATATCATAATTTTGATTTACCATGTTTGCCCTTGCAATTTTCGAAAATTACAATTTTGTAACTAAAATTCATAATTTTGGCTTAACATGGAAAACAGACCTTAATTCCACTGATCTATGTTAAATTTCACTAATACAAATTATGGAAATAATATTCCTAACCCTTTTTTAATCATGCAAATTTTCGTTAAATTCTGGTTCGATCCGATTATCCAAATTCTTATCGGACTTTATTACTTTATATCTTTTAATACAAATCTTGAATCAAAATTTTAGTTCTCACGAAAACATCAATTTCAGAGTAAACTATTCATTTACAGTCCAAAATAAATAACTTATAGAAATTACATTTTGGTCCCTAAACTTTTCCAAATTTATACTTTAGCCACTAAAGTTTCAAAACTTACAGTTTGGTCACTAGCAAAAATTTGGAGTATTACAAAACTTCTCTTCACAACAAGGATCTCTCCACCAACAAAAAGATTCTTTCTCTTATTCTTCCTCTTCAACTATTTTTTCTTTTTTTTCTTCTTAAATGTTTTCTTTAGTCATAAACAACTTCCCCATCATCCAAAAGCAACATGGTGTTTCGGTTTGGATATTGACTAGAAACGTGCCCTTTCCCCAAGCACTTGAAACATCTTATGTCCCTTGACCTCTCAGAAGTGTTGGGTTGGTTTTCCTTGCCTTCGTTGTTCTCCAAAACTTGATTTGGCCTTGAACTCTCTACACTCTCCTTGGTTTGCACCATAGTTTGCCTTCGAAAGTTGTTGCCTTCTTGTCCCCATTTAGTTATTAAAGTATTGATTTAGTTTAACGATATCCTCTTAAGTTTCTTTTCAATCTTCTTGGCCATATGAACCATTTCTTCAAATTCCACATGGTGTTGCAATTCAACAAGGTTAGCAATTTGAAGATTTAAACCATATAAGAACATTTCCATTGTTGCTTCTCTATCTTACTCTACATTTGCTCTAATCATGGCTATCTTCATTTTCTTGAAGTAATCTTCAACGCTCTTTCTTCCTTTCTTAAGTTGTCAGATTTTGTGGAATAGGTCTCCATAATAATGGACTGGTATGGGGTGCTCACCATTTCTTCTTCTAGTACTTACTAGTTAATTCCAACAAACAAAATCATAATCAATAAATTCTATGCCTTCCATCTAAACCTTCCTCTACTATGAGCAATTACGATATTAAAAAAATGTGTTCCACCTTGGTTTCACAATCAAAATAAGCTTTCAGATCTGTATTTCCTTGGAATGGAGGAATGTTTGCTCTAATGTTGTTAAGGTTTTTATCAAAGAAATAATGACTCCTTGTTCCCTTGGATAATTCCTCCTTTGTTCTATTGAAATTTTGTTAACTTTAGGGTGATCCATATATTATGATATTTTTCATTTTACCTTTGTTGGGGTTGCCTTCTTGTAACTCCAATGGATGCCTCTATTTGATCAATTCGGTCATGAAGTGGTTCAATATCCAATCTAATCAATCTTTCCATTTACTGTATGAGTGCTTGTGTTTGCAAGTTTGGCATATTTCCATGAGGTGGCTGGCCTAATTCCCGAGACATGGTTAGTGAAAAATAAGAAAAATAGTTGTATAAAAAGAATTTTCCAAAGGACTCTCACAAAGCCTCATGAGAAACCCTCCAAAGAAACTGAAATATCACTCAATCCACTCATATTTTCACTCTAAGACTTCAATAGTTTTTACACGTCCTCTTCTAATCTTACACTCTGAACCCTTTTTTCACTCGATCACTTATCCAAGGTTCTTTGTAGGCATACTCAAAACCTCTCAAGTAATCTTTGCTTGTTGTACGTCGGCTGCAAATGGTTAGTAGGAAAAGAAAGACTAACAGAATGCATAGGTTGGCTTAGAAAATAAGAAGAAAAGAAAAAAGGTTACTTACAACCTTGTATCATCACAATCAAACATTCAAATAATGCTTACATAGCTTGATGGTTGAATATGATGTTGTTGTGCCTTTAGATCCCTTCTTTTTAGTCTTTCTACTTTTGAAGTTTCTTTTTGTTTTTCTTTTCTTTGACTCTTTGAACTTCACTTTTCTTGTACTTTTTTTCTTTTTTTATAGGAATTCGCTTGGATGTTGTTCTTGCACTTTGCTTCTTCCACTAAGGCTTTGAATACCACTTGATGTAGGGTAAACCTATGTTTGATTATGGATCTAGGAAGGAAGCAAACAACCTGCAAAGTAAATTAATGATTACAAAGAGAATTGTTTGGAAGATTCATGAAGGTGGGCTTAATTTGATGTAACTGAAGGATATGTTTGATGTTTAAGGCCCTGGGGCATGGTTATGAATGAAATAGATAGTGAAAGGTGTTAAAAGTATCTTGAGAAAGACTAAAAAAGAACCTATACTAAGGAGTATTGACCCAATCTTTATATGTTCTTACAATGGGTGGTAAATAAGTACTTTAACCCACTATTTATGAATGATGGGAACCAAAAGTATCAATGAAAAGAAAAGGGTTGACACCACAAGTATGGAATACTTGATAAGTTAATAAAACCACAAAGGACTAATGAAAATAGATGAACTCTCACTTGTATTCAATAAGCAAAGGATAATGTCTTACAAAAGCCAATGTATTGGTTATTTATACAAAATGGATGGGCTAGGCCGAATGGACATATAGTTTCAGCCAAAGGTTATTTCCTATGAAAGTACATGTTCTTTTGTTGAATTTTTACAACCTTTTATGATAAATGGGTAAGTATTAGTTCGGCTAGCCTTTTCATAAGCCCAAGGATGCATTTGGTCGAATGGTTGCCTTGGTTCGGGCCTTGGAGTGCTTGAATGAATGGTGTGAATTGTTTGGCCAAAATGGCTTGTAATTCATCATACTTTGTGCTAAATGAGTGGTTGTGAGTGCTTGGTTGAATGGTAATAACTCCCTTGGCCTTTTGGTCATGAATTGAATTCAAAAGGAAATCACATGTACTTTTAACGAATCCACATGGCTCCTTACTTGGTATGATATTCCACGCTTTGCTTAGGATGTACGCTCTCCCAAAGTCAATGTTAGGTTCAACCATGGCGCTTTCTTTATGTACAAGGTGTCCAATAAAGTAGCTATGTGAGTGTAAGCTAAGGTAACTATAGCTAGCTAGCTAGTGTTGGGACCGTCGGCTCACCCCATGGCGCAGCGAACACAAAATTCGACAGTCTCACTATTGGTCTAAGTATGATAAACCAAAAATTGGGAGGATAGGATGTGAATACTTACAGTGGGTTTATTGAAAAACATCAAGGACAACAACGGCTAATGGTGGTGTCGATCGATTCAAATAGTAAATCTCCACGAAATCACGTCTCGGCCTCTACTCAGTTCACTCGATTGAGAGAAATATTTGTTTTTCCCAAAATCGTTTTTGAGAAAAACAGCTGAAGATTATGTGTCTTAAAATCGGTTGCTTGACCTTACACCTCCTTTTTTATCCAAGTTACCCTAATCATATTATGGATTTTATTATTTCAAATTAAATAAATCTTTATCTAATTAATTGGAATTAAATATTCAGGATTATTAAAACATATGTATATCAAACATACATATATTAACTCTAGATATATTTTAGTAACAAATTGTACATCTTTGCTCGTTTCAATCCTATGGTGTGACCCTGTAGGTTCTTGTAACGTTAGCAGTAATTATTAGAACAATTCTAATACTAAATACAATGAGTGACGTCTAGCAATATATCATTCTCACCTAAGTTACAAGAGAATATGATTCGACATATCATCTTGGTGATTAACTCTTTTATGTATTACATTCTTATGTTCTTTATATCTAGAATAGGCACAAGTCTTGAAATAATCACTTGTATAGCTCATCTATTGTTTCTTGATATATAGAGTAGACTTTAATTAACGAATAGTTTATGATATCTCATATAAACTTATTCGAGCATATTCATTGTTTTCTAGTATCACTCAATCAAGTGGCTTGTGATATATTTCCTATTATGTAGGAAGGAAAAATCATACCTTAATCATACTCACCCACTACATATATTGAGATATAGTCAATAACAGTCTTCATAGAGCAACCAGTTACGGAGCTTGTTTAACTACATCAAAACATACAACAATATATATTGAGATAGTATTGATCTCAAGTATGAGAATCATACATATAGTCATCACCATGAGCAATGTTATTACTGTCACATAATAATCCAAGACATATGATCATGGTGGGTCAATCCAATACATTGTTCTCTAACAATATAATCATGTATCAATTCTGATATCTCTATGTCAATGACAACTTGTTGTCATCAATCAATAACATGTTAGTCTTAAGTGTATTATTATTGTCCGTGCCCATAATAATACTTGACTATGGATCTTTTAATAATAACAATTATGTCATTATATGGACTTTATTATCTTCCTGATTATGTAAACACACATATATATAACTGAAAATAATAGTGACAATGCCTTTATTCAATAAAATCAGTAAATAAATGTATTATTACAATCATCGTATGATTGGTCTTTGGGCATACACTAACAATCTCCCACTAGCACTAAGACCAATCACTCACATATCTAATACCGAGTGGCACAGTGTGACGATCATGCCTCTGTTGTGTAAGTGGCTTCGTCAAAGGATCAAGAAATGTTGTCATCTGTGTGTACTCTGTATATTTCCACATCTCCTCAATATATGATCTCTCGAATGAGATGAAAGCGCATAAGAATATATTTGGATCGTTGATGAGATCTGGGTTCCTTTGCTTGTGCAATAGCTCCATTATTGTCACAACGGAGTTATACAACATTTGATATACTGGGAACAACCCCTAATTATGATATGAACTTCTTGATCCAAATAACCTATTTTGTTGCTTCACTGGCTGCAATGCATTCAACCTCTATTGTAGAATCACCTAATGTGTCTTGCTTCAAACTTTTCCAGCTCATAACACCTCCATTAAGACAAAACACAAAACTCGATTGAGATCGTGAGTCATCCTTGTCAGTTTGGAATCTGGCATTAGTATAACCTTTTATATTAAGTTCTTCCTCCCCTCCATATAGAATAAATTTATCCTTAGTTCTTCTTAAGTACTTAAGGATATTTTTAACCGTAACCCAGTGATTTTCACGAGGGTTTTCTTGATACCGACTCGTCATGCTCAGAGCATACAGTACATCTGGTTGAGTACATATCATGGCATACATTATAGAACCAATAGCCAAAGCATATGGAATCTTATTAATTTGTTCTCTTTCTTGCGGAGTTGAATTTCCTTCGAAAGAGAAATGCCATGTCTCATAAGCAAAAATCCTTTCTTGGATTCTTCCATACTGAAACTTTTCAACACTTTGTCTATATATATACTTTGACTCAGACCTAGAAGTCGTCTTGATCTGTCTCTATAGATCTCAACTCCTAAGATATACACTTTCTCACCCAAATCTTTCATAGAGAAACAACTACTTAATCAAGTCTTAACAGACTATAAAGTAGGTATATCATTTCATACGTTGAGTATGTCGTCTACATACAAGATTAGGAAAGAAACAATGCTCCCACTAGCCTTCTTATAAACACAAAGCTCATATTCATTTTTGATAAAAACAAATTCTTTGATTGCATCATTGAAACGAAGATTCCAACTTTGAGAAACTTGCTTTAGTCCATAAATAGACCTCTTTAGCTTACAAACCTTTATAGCATTTCCTGAAGTGACAAAACCTTCTGGTTGTGTCATATATACATCCTCTTCAAATTTTCCATTAAGGAAAGCGATTTTGAAGTCCATTTACCATATTTCATAATCATGGAATGCAACTATTGCGAGCAAGATCCGGATGGACTTAAACATAGCTACAAGGGAGAATATTTCGTCATAGTCTACACCATGAAGTTGTCGAAAACCTTTAGTGACTTATTTCCCCTTGTATGTTTGTACATTACCATCCATGTTGGTTTTCTTCTAGAAAACCCATTTACACCATATAGGTTTGACCCCTTCAGGTGGTTCAACCAAAGTCCACACTTGGTTTACTGACATGGAATCCATCTCAGATCTCATGGCTTCAAACCATTTCCCATAGTCTAGGCTAGACACTTCCCCTTAATAGGTCCTAGGCCCATCTTGATCCCTAAGAAGAAAATCTCCTTGTGCAGTAACAAGAAATCCAAATCTCTCAGGTGTACGGCGTTCTCTAATAGATATGCGCAGTGGTTGTGTTTCTAAATCTGTTAATTGTTCCTTAACAACTTGTGAAACATGCTCAACTTTAGGTTCATTGATCTGTTGTTCTTGAACTTCTCCAAATTCAATATTTCTACCCTTCCCTTTCTTTAAGAGAATTTCTCTTTCGAGAAAAACTCTTGTTCGAGCAACAAACACTTTGTTCTCATTAGGGTTGAAGAAATAATATCCCTTAGTTTCTGTAGGATATCCAACAAATATACACTTATGAGATTCAGGTTCGTGCTTTGTAGACATCTGATATTTTACATACGCTTCATAACCTAAAATCTTCATAAAAGACATACTAGGACGCTTCCTAATTCCTAGCTCGAGTGGTGTCTTTTGAACCGATTTAGATGGAACATGATTTAGAGTAAAAGCGGTTGTTTCAAGTGCATCTCCCCAAAAAGAAGTCGAAAGATCACTATGACTCATTATCGATCGAACCATGTCTAATAGTGTTCAATTCCTTCTTTCAAAAACTCTATTCCACTGTAGTGTAGCAGGTGGAGTAAGTTATGAGACAATCTCACATTCTTTCAGAAGTTCATCAAACTCTATTCTTATGTATTCTCCACCTCGATTTGATCGAAGTGCCTTAATACTTTTCCCTAGCTAATTTTGTACTTCATTTTTAAATTCCTTAAACTTTTCAAAGGCTTCAGATTTATGGTGCATAAGATAAATATACACATACTGACTGAAGTCATCGGTGAAGGTAATGAAGTAATGGAATCCACCTCTGGCTTGTGTATTCATTGGTCCACATACATCACTATGTATTAACCCCAATAAGTCACTTGCTCTCTCACCTTTACAATTATAAGAAGCTTTATTCATTTTCCTAACAAGCAAGATTCACATACATCATATTGTTCGAAAACAGATGAATCTAAGAATCCATATTTATAGAGTTTTGATATTCTTTACTCACTTATATGGCCTAAACGACAATGCCAAAGATAAGTTTGATTCGAGTCATTTGTTTTTGATCTTTTAGAATTTGTTATAAATGGTGTTTTATTGATCCAAAATATAGAGACCATTAACCAATTGCGGCGAACCATAAAAAACATTATCGATATAAAAATATCTACAATTATTTTTAATAATAATCCCAAAACCAAACTTGTCCAAACAACAAATAGAAATAATGTTCTTAGTCAAACTAGGCACAAAATAACAATCCTCTAAATTTAAATCAAGTCCACTGGCAAAGATAAAACATATGTCTCTATAGCTAATGCATCAACTCTTGCTCCATTTCCCACTCTTAGGTCTACGTCTCCTTTAGCCAGATACCTTTTTTTTTCAGTCCATGTATAGAAGTACAAATATGAAAACCGCAATCGATATCTAATACCTAATAAGTAGATGTTAACAAATTAACATCAATAACATAAATATCTGAAAAAAAGCGTTCCATTTTCTTTTACCTTCTTGACCTCTTCAAGGTAAACAGGGAAATTTCTCTTTCAGTGTACGGTCTTATCGCAAAGGAAACATTTTCATTCTTTGATAACTCCCCCTTTGGGTTTCAATGCATTTTCCCTTTCGGTTTGGTCTTACCATTGCCCTTAGACTTTGCCACTACCGTTTTCTTTCCCTTTCCTTTGTTCTTATGGACCATTAGAATGGGCTTAGGTCTAACTTTTTTCGTGTTACTTTCAGCAGTTCGTAACATGCCAAGTAACTGTGGAAAAGTCTTGTTAATTTCATTTATGTTGAAATTAAGGACAAGCTGGCTAAATTTATTTGGCAATGATTGCAGGATAACATCGGTATCCAATTCATCTTTGAGAGGAAATCCCAACTTTTCCAACGTTTGGATGTAGCCCATCATATTGATTACATGAGATCCTACAGGAGTTACCTCTACCATTTTGCATTGAAATAGAGATTTAGATGTCTCATATCTCTATTGATGTGCTTGCCCTTATATATTTCTTTGCGATTTTGAATCATCTTATATGAAATCATGTCCTCATATTGCTTCTGAAGCTTAGGAGTCATGGTGGCAAGCATTAAACATCCAACGTCTTACATATCATCCATATGTTTCTTGAATTTGTCTTTGTCAGCTCTTAAAGCATTAGTTGTCGGTTCATCAAGAACATGTTCTTCAATGACATATTCTTTCCTTTCCTGATTGAGAACAATTCTCAAATTAAAAAACTAGTCAAGATAGTTTATGCCATTAAGCTCCTCATTCTCAGTGAGTGATCGTAGTGATAAAGTGTTGTTTGCCATTAAATCTACAACAATGGAAATATTAAATTAAGTAAATTTACCGAATTAAAATTTATAAATAGGTCTTTATTTACAAATTACTCCCACTGTTTTATTCAAAATTAAAAGACCTCTCTTATTTAATTTTGAAAAAATTCAACGAAAGTTTTTCTAGTGGGTGAGGATCCATAATACATCAATTTCCTAAATGAGCCTTGGCTTTTCTGTTAGGATAGTGATTATTTAGGTAAGTAACACTTTACTAGTTACATCTAATGTAACTCCTCCTTTTGGTGAACAACTATTGTCAAGTCATCTCATGACTTATCCAAATACTTAACCTCTAGGTTTCTAATCCTATTAGAATAACCTAGCTAAGTTATTACCAATATCTAAACCGGTGAATATCACTTGCTTATTCTTCGCATTTAACCAAGATAGATTAATGTGCCAATGCTTTGGCAAATCCCACATAATATCGATCGAAGTCTTAACTAGGGTAAATATTGGACGGTTAAGTTAACTTATATTATAAAGAGGGATTTGCGTAATTATCTCATCATTGTTCGTTTTAATATTAGGCCCTTATTGATCTCATCAATATTCATTCTTATTTTATCATTTGATGCATTACATACATAAAAAAAATATAGCAATAAATAAGATACAATGGTTATAGCCCAAAAACAATGACTAAGGTGGCTCATCCCAAGCCAATGGGAGAAAAAAAAACTTAAAACCTAAGACTACTATCTAGGTATCTTCTCGCCTTTAGTTCAATCCATTCTTCTGCTACTTGTGAATCTTCATAGGATTACAATTTTAAAAGAAACTCGTTTTACATATGAGGGAGTAAGATGAGAAGAGAAATACAACTGATATATAGAAAGGCATGACTCACAGTTTTAAATTCAACCATTACAAATTGAATAAGGCCTATAACCATGCATGTCAAACATCGTTCAAAACAAACATATCATAATATACATATTCTTACGCCTTTGTTAAAAATATTAATATGGGCCTACAATTTGTACTGCTGATGAAGGGTCAAAGGGCGAAGTCCCTTGCGGGGTCTAGGGGCGAAGCCCCTAGCGCGCATCAGTCATACCGCGACGCCCGGTGTGATTTTGTTTTTGAAAATTAGTACTTCCGTTTCTATAGAAAAACCTCACTATTTGATAACACTTATCAACAGAATCGTGTTTTTGGGATTTTTAATCCTTAAGGTTTTATACATCGGAACAACCATTGTTCCACTGCCAAACTCGATATGTTATCGCTTACCCACAGATCATCATGTCAACAATTGACATATAGATTTCGCAAAATCCTTGCAGCAACACATAGACTGTAAAAATATATTAAAAATTAATATATTGATCGTTGTTGTTATCGAATCTAACAATGATATCATGCATAATTGCCGAAAATGATAAAACTAGAACATATGCATCTCATACATATCGCATCAACCAAGAATTTAACCCGAATTCAGATTGTACAAGTGGCTCTAAAACCACTATTGTGACCGTTGGCTCACCCCATGGCGCAGGGGAAACAAAATTTGACGGTCTCACCAGCAATCCAAGTACGATAAACCGAAATTGGGAGGAAAGGATGCAGATACTTACAGCGGGTTCCTTGAAAAATAGTAAGGATAGCAACGACTAATGTTGGTGTCGATCAGTTTGAATCGTAAGCCTCCACGAAATTACGTCTTGACCTCTACTCAGTTCACCCGATCGAGAGCAAAATTTGATTTTCCCAAAACTGATTTTAAGAAAAAATGGCTGAAGATATGTGTGTTAAAAAACGGCTGCTAGACCTTACACATCCTTTTATATCCAAGTTACCCTAATCATTTTAGGGATTTTATTATTTCAAATTAATTAAATCTTTATTTAATTAATTGAAATTAAATATTCAGGATCATTAAAACATATGTATATCAAACATACATATATTAACTGTAGATATATTTTAGTAACGTACAACAAATTGTACATCTTTGCTCGTTTCAATCCTATGGTGTAACCTTGTAGTTTCTTGTAAAGTTAGCAGTAATTATTAGAACAATCCTTATATTACATACAATGAGTGACATCTAACTATATATCATTGTTACCTAAGTTACAAGAAAATATGATTCGACATATCATCTTGGTGATTAACACTTTTATGTATTACATCCTTATGTCCTTTATATCTAGAATAGGCACAAGCCTTGGAATAGTCACACTTGTATAGCCCATCTATTGTTTCTTGATATCTAGAGTAGACTTTAATTAACGAATAGTTTGTGATATCTCATATCAATTTATTCGAGCATGATCATGCGTTTCTAGTCTCACTCAATCAAGTGGCCTATGATATATTTCCTATTATGTAGGAAGGACAAATCATATCTTAATCATACACACCCACTACATATATTGAGATATATTCAATAACAGTCTTTATAGAGCAACCAATTAAAACATTTAACAATATATGTTGGGATAGTATTGATCTCAAGTCTGAGGATCATACATATAGTCATCACCATGAGCAATGTTATAACTGTCACATAATAATCCAAGACATACGCTCATGGTGGGTCAATCCAATACATTGTTCTCTAACAATATAATCATGTATCAATTCTGAACTCTATATGTCAATGACAACTCATTGTCATCAATCAATAACATCTTAGTCTTAAGCGTATTATTATTGTCCATGCCCATAATAATATTTGACTATGGATCTTTTAATAATAACAATTATGTGATTATATGGACTTTATTATCTTCCAATTTATGTTAAACACATAAATATAACTGAAAATAATAGCGGCAATGCATTTATTATAAAATCGATAAATAAATGTATTATTACAATCATATTGGTCTTTGGGCATACTCTAACACATTGACCATGGTTATTTTAAATATTTCAAACAATTAAATTTAATAAAATATATATATTTTAAAACTACTCGATTGAACGTTTTTAAAATATAATTTTTAATATTTTTATCAATAATAACTTTTAAATAATAATAAGTTAAAATTTAAAAAAATGACCATAAAAAGTAAATAAAAGATAGATTTAATGGAATATAGGGAGTATTAAAATTCAGGGTTCGTGTGTTAAAATTGACCATAAATAGTCAATAAAAGATAGAAAATGGGTAAATTACAATTAAGCCCCTAATGTCAACAAAGTTTATCTTTCTGACTCTATGTTTTTATCTAAATTCAATTTGGCCCTTTGTTTACACAGTTTATTTTCGGTTCATAATTTAGACTATAATTTCATTCAATTTAATTTCTCACAACTTTCATAAATCCGCGTAATGATTTTTGGATTTCCTAAAAGTTCCACTTTTGAATTTCTTTCAATTTAATTTCTCACAATCCTTGCTTCCTTGTTTCCTTGTTTCCTTGTTTCCTTGGTTCTCGTCTCAACCCTAAACCTAGAAACCTAGAAATCAAATATGTTCCAAAATTTTAATGAATAAATACGAGTAGAACTCATTCAGCACGAGGGGGGATCGAGAAAGAGGGGAAAGAAGAGATAGATTAGTGGTCGTTGCGGTAGACAAGGACAAATACAGCCTGCAAGCTCTCCACTGGGATGTTGATAATTTCCTCATCAGAGGCCAAACCTTGAGGCTCGTTCATGTTCTTCATAAACCAATCAGCCCTGTTAATCCAGGTATATATCACCTTAATTAGGGCTTTATTGTTTGTTAATGTGTAATCTCAAATGGTAATTATATCAATCGGTTCCTTCATCAGATGATGGTAGCGTTGTTATTGATCCACAAGTTGTCAGAACATGGACTTCTTCCTTCGACTTCGAAGCTTATGCGCCCGTAAACAGGTGAGCTGTCAGGTGTTTGGATTAAGGAAGAGATTCTAACAGCGACATTAAAACTAGTTGTATGATATTTGTGTGGATTCAAATACAACTGTGTGGCGAAATTAAAGATTATTATTAAGGATTGAAAATATTGATCAATGGATTCATTATTCGGACACGTTTTTGGTTGATTCAAATTTGAATTTATATGATATTTATAAAATTTAAATTGATCTGATGACTAAATCCAACCCAAAATTTGCCCAAATTTCAATGCATACAGATACAGTGTGAAGCAGTTGTACTAGAGGATTCAGATGTTGCAAAAGCACTTGTCGGATATGTTCACCAATATGAAATTGAAACTCTGTTTGTTGGTGCAGCATCAAAGACTGGAATTTCAATGTACCCCATAAATAATGCATGTTTTCCTTCTACTTTTCAAAAGTGTATGAATGTATGTATGCATGAATTTTGCGTTATGTACGTGTCGGTTATTCGAAGGAACAGATGTTCAATCTATCATACTAAAATTGGCACCAGAATTTTGCAATGTTTATGTCATTTCAAGAAGAAAGGTTGCTGCTGCAAGAACTGCTACTCGTTCAGTCCCCAGTACAGCTCAAATATTAGTATGTTACTGAGTAATTTCATTTTTCTTATTTGCATATTGCTCTGAGCCTGTGATATTGATGATTTGAAGTTGTGTTTTAGATTCACTTTTTAACTTTTAGAAAATAAATAGCCGAAGATTCGTGACGATTGATTGATTTTTCCTAGACTTGATTTTGCCTTGTTTTCTTTTTTGGATAAAATTATGTATATTTTCCAGTTGAAAATCTCATTATCTGTCGCCAGATTATGAGTTTATGCTCAATATTGTGACATTGTCTGCTTTTGATGGCATGCATTTCAAATCAGGGCTCTGTACTTTACTAAAATTATATGGTTTGCTTGCTAGTTGAATTAACAATTTTTGGCATTCGTCTTTCATAAGAGTTAGGAGCCTATCGATATAAATGTTTTGGTTTCTTTTTACCCATTTTTCAAATATGAATAAGCTTTTGTTTGAGAGACAAGTGAGATTCTGGATGCTTAAAAAGTTATTGTTAGTGTAAATATATCCCTTTTGAATTACTTGATTTTTTTGTGAACGGCCTAAACTTTTGTTCCTTATTTATTTTCTGCATATTTTTTCCATGTATTTGAACAAATGCACTAGTAAATTGTAGCATTTCAAACGGGATAACGAATAGAGCTGCCATCCAACTAGTGCCAGCTTACATTACAAGAATTTTGACCTGCATTGTCAAATTTAGTCAGTTATGCGACATTGCAACTATAAATATTATATAATTAAACTTTAATTTATCTGATTAAATATGTAATTCCCTTTACACTCTTTCAAGAGAAAAGAAAATGGGAGCTCCCTGTTTGTATTCCTTTCTTTTTTTTAATCAAGAGAGAGCCTACTCCTTTTGCATTCAGGGGAGGTTTTATAGAACCCCTCAATATTACAAAAAATCAAATAATTAAATGAAAAAGGTTTTTTTCCCTTCCTCTGACATTCTTCTCTTTGTTATGCTCTTTTCTAGTTTGCTTGTGAGAAACTTGCTGACAGGTACAGGGAGAGCATGGTCCCCAGCAGCAAAGGGCATGGACACGAGCATGGATGCATCTGTTGTTAAGGCAGATAAGGACCATTGTTGCATGCGTGGCAAGGAGAGGAAGATTGTTGGTGTGCTTCTCAGTTTTTGGGTTGCTCATGAGTCATTGTTGGGACTATTATTGAGCATTAAATGCCCCAATTTTGTATTGGATTTCTTTTTTTTAATGTATATATGAATAAAAAATGGTGATTTCAGCCACAATAACATATTAAATTTAATAAAAAAATATATTAAAATTAATTAAAATAAAAAGCTATGTTAAATTTATTTCTTCATAATATTTTCTCAAAATAACAATTATGTTATTTTTTGACAAATTTGTTTAGTCATAATAACAATTTATAACAAATATTAATTTCTCAATATAAAAAATTATGACAAATAACCTTCTTTCACTATCACTATAATAAATTGTAAAAAAATTATTTAGTTACAATAACACGGTAATTTTAGTCAAAATAAAAAGTTATGCCAAATTTATTTCGTCACAATATTTTGTTAAAATAAAAATTGTGACATTTATTTAATCAAAATAACAATTTATAACAAATATTAATTTCTCAATACAAAAAATTGTGACGAAGTAATATTCTTTCACAATAACAAATTGCAACAAAATTATTTAGTCACAGAAAAAATTTATAGAAACTATTTAGTGACGAAATAAAAGTAGTGAGAAATTAAATTTTGTTGTAACATGTCTTTTTGTCACGAATTATTTTTTTATTTGATGTCATAATTTAAGTTAATTGTGACAAAATTTACTTTTTGTGATAAAATAAATATTTTATTTTAACAAATATTTTGTCTCTGTATTTTCTATTTTAGTGACGAAATAGAAACCGTGACAAATAATTTTTGTTACCGTATTTATTTTCGGCACAAAAACTCTTTATATTTGATGTTAAAATATAAGTTAGTTATGAAAAAATATAGTTTTTGTGACTTAATGGTTAATTGATTGTGACAAATATTTTGTTGTGATAAGTTAATTATAGTAACAAAATGTTATTGTTACAATAAGTACTATAAAATGGTAACGAACAAAATTTTGTCAAAATATACTTTACATGACAAGGTTATTCTAACAAACATGGTAACAAATAAAATTAGTCAAAATAAATATATCATAACAAATATAGTACTTTTAGTGATAAATAATTTAGTTGAAATAATCGAAATTTCTTGTAGTGAGAGAAATCAGTTACAGAGCTTGTTTAACTGCATCAAAACATACAACAATATATGTTGGGATAGTATTGATCTCAAGTCTGAGGATCATACTATAGTCATCACCATGAGCAATGTTATGACTGTCACATAATAATCCAAGACATATGCTCATGGTGGGTTAATCCAATACATTGTTCTCTCACAATATAATTATGTATCAATTATGACATCTCTATGTCAATGACAACTCGTTGTCATCAATCAATAACATGTTAGTCTTAAGCGTATTATTATTGTCCATGCCCATAATAATACTTGACTAGGGATCTTTTAATAATAACAATTATGTCATTATATGGACTTTATTATCTTCTAGTTTATGTTAAATACATATATATAGCTGAAAATAATAGCGGCAATGCCTTTATACAATAAAATTAGTAAATAAATGTATTATTACAATCATCATATGATTGGTCTTTGGGCATAATCTAACAGCTAGTGACACTTCCAGCTATTCAGCTACATGCCAGCTACTCTTCAGCTCCATTCAGCTTCGTTAGCTATCTTTGGGTAGGCTCCTTATACTTGAGCTAGGTTCAGTTGTTTGTCTCCACTCATGCTTGCCTTTTAGCTATGCCAAGCTGCCAAGTGATGCCTCCTTGATTGTTCACCTATGAATGAAAAGAGAACAAGCAAATAAGTAATATGTGAGTTAGAATCAATCCATTAACTTGCTGTCGCCTATGTAAATGATGCAAATGAGCTAGGAATGAATGTAAAAGCTATCAAAATCAACTCATAAGCCAAGTATGAATATCCATGAGCTAATGAAAGATATAAACTCATAATATAATAATGTATTAAGCTAGGAATGAAGGTAAATCATAACAGATGCAAAGTGTAAGCTAAGTATAGGAATGTGGGGCTACTATCATTCAAAATACTTAATGAACATGCATGTTATGAAGGTGTTCATACATAATCAATAACATAAGCATAAAATGCGTATCATATGATATTAAGATATAACAATAGGATATGAATTGATGCATTAGTTCATAGAAGATCAATGTAATGCTAAGTATGTAATATAAGGAAAAGAGAAATATAAGGAATGAGAAAACGATCTTAGCCTTCAGCCGAGAGTAAGTTGTTGTCAAAATGATTAGTAGTAGGAGTAGAAATGGGAGTGTTTTTGTACATAATTATATCGATATAAGTATATAAATTTCTCATTTTTCTAGTACCTATGAATAAACACATATTTACATTAGTGTAAGTATGTATATTTCTCATTTTTGTACTCATAAATAAATACATACTTGCATCGGTGTAAAACTTTACATTTCTCATTTTTGGTACCTATAAATACACAAAAAATTTTTATAATGTTGTAAGTATGCTTCTATAATTAAAAAAAAAATCTTACCGATTAACTTTGTTTCATTGAATTAAATTTCAAAAATAATATACATTGAGTAATAAAACATATAAATATAATATTTAAAATTATTATTCGTATATTGATTCTGTAATGAATTCGATATTTACTTTATAAATTTGATTTTTACCGATTAACTTTGTTTCATTGAATTAAATTTCAAAAATAATATACATTGAGTAATAAAACATATAAATATAATATTTAAAATTATTTATTCGTATATTTGATTCTGTAATGAATTCGATATTTACTTTATAAATTTGATTTTTTCTTAAAAATATTTTGAAATATATAATTATAGTGAATCACAAATCATTCGTATATTACATATTTATATGTTCAAATACATAATATATTACTATAACATTAAAATATATATTAACCTATTTGTGTAAAAAAATTATGAAAGAAAATTCATAAATTAAAAATAATAGAAAAATGTATACATATTCTATGAATTTTCATGTAAATATTTTTATTTTAATATCAAAGATTCAGCTTTTTAAGAAGAAAATATATCGGAAGAACAATTTGATAAAATATTTACATTGCAATAATTTTATGTTCTATCAACCAAACACCGATATCTTATATTTTTATCAAACAAAATAAATAAGATAACATACAATTCTCAATAACATGTAAAGTAATGTTACATTCTAATAATATTATTCTTAAAAGTAATATGATATTTTGTGAATCAATTGACTCTTTAACGGTCTAGAAATATTAACTAACATTGGTGGTTTAGAGGTAACAAATTTGGAATGATAGTAGATTTGAGGACCAGTAAGGGAGGTTAGGGATTGCAGTTGAGTTGTGGTGATTGGTTTTTTGTATTTTGGGATTTAATATAATTTGCATAAGTATTAGCCTTTATTACTCATAATTTTATTATTATTATCACTTATTTTATCTTATCATTTATTTTCTTATTTATTATTAATTATTATTATTATTTATTATGTATTATTATTAAGTATACATGGGTAATACTGATCTTTATTTACTTTTACCGACCCAACAAATTCAAAAGATACAATACAATAATTGAATCCCAAATACAAATCGGCCCAACTCACAAGAGAGCGCGAAAACCCAACATAAAAAATAAAATGAGAAAACCCTCGTAAAAAAGATTCAACAAGACCTGGTAAATTTGATCTGTATCTAAAAATAAGATTGTCAAAATTTGTCTGCTTACGAAATTCTTTCAGGAAACTCTTTTTGTCTGCCTACTCCATTACTGAGTTTTTCTTCGGCGAGGCGGTGGCCGCCTCCTTTGCGAGGTGGTAGCTGCCTCCACCACCGTTCTTGCTACCTTTGTTACCCTTCGACCACTTCTCCCAAGCTCTCAAAAGTCCAACATAGTGTCGTTGAACACTTTTCATGTTCTTTGAACAAGGGTTTGGTCGGGTCCTGCTTTGGTGTTTTTGGTTTTAGGGTTCGTTTGGCTCTCGTTCCCATTTTTTCTTCTCGTTTGTTTGGGTGTTCCCTCCTAACTTGGTAAGATCGATTCTCTCTCTTTCAGTTGTGATTCTTTTCCTATTTCTATTCGATCGCTGTTTTGTGCTTGAGTTTGGGTTATTTTTTACATTAGTTTCAATGTTTTTGAGTTACTGCGTAGATTTCTAGCCAGTTTTTGGAGTCTGGTTGTGATAGTGATTTTTGCTCGCATGATATTTGTGTTAAAGCCATAGTGAACCAGTCTTTGTTTGTTTGATTAATCAGTAGGAGGGTGAGTGTTTCAGGTTCTTTCCTTCGGATCTGCTCCTTTGTTTATGGATAACCTACCAATCTGTTTCATTGGTAAGGTTTATGACAGAGTGTGGGTTGCTATGGCGAGGCTTTGTGTGTGTTCTTTTCAATGAAGAGGAGTAGAGTAGGTTCTAGGGTTGGATTCGTTAATGATGGTGATTCTGATAGTGATTGTTCTCAAGGTTTCAGCGTCTGCATAATTGTTTGGTTTAGGTGCATGATTGTCAGGGGTTGTGGGAGTTTATAGGTTTTGGTTTTGAGTTTTATGTCATGGTTTGTTAACGATGTCCTATGTTTGGTTCTGCGTTCGTATAATGCTTTGTTGTTTATACAATCTAATTTGTGTACGATCTTTCGTGGTTTGGGGAGCTGGGAGATGTGTGCTTCTTGCTCTTGGTGTTGGGTTTTGAAATGGTGAGGCTGCGATCTGATTTATGTGTTGTTGTTTCCATGGTTTGGGTGTGTTGTGATACCAGTGTCTTGCGTTTTGCAAGAGATGTATTGGGTCAGCTGGGTAGGATTCATTTGTATTAGTTTTCGGGTTTGTGTTTATGTCCTACTCGAGACTTTTGGAAGATCACGTAATTTGGGAGTTTGTATTCTCTGGCAGTCCTGCTAGTATTATTCGGTTGAATAACTCCTCTGTAGTTCAAGCTTCATGGTATGGGTGAGGCGGTGGTCGCCGTTGTCTCAGCTTCGACAGGCAGTGATTCAAAGATTGGGTGCCTGAGCTTTTGGGCAAGCATTGTCTTGGGAAATAGGAGGTTGTTGGAGATGGTGCTCTGACATGCAGGTTCTCGCGTGTTGTTCTTTTTGTGGGAAGCTAGGAGATTGTCGGGTGAATGCAGGTTCTTCTCTGAGCTACAAGGATTATTTTTTTGGATGTGGGTCAGGAAGAGTGCTTCTTTTTCTTAGTGCGTTGCCTTTGATCTATGAGTGTTTCTGCTATTTTTATATGTTGTTTAGTCTTATTCCAAGGGCTTTGTTGTCTGTGTATATTTCTAAGTGTGTTCTTTATTCAGATTGTCGGTTTCTCTGTGGTGGTCTGATTATGTATCGGATCGGGGCTTGTGGTAGGGTGGGGGTACGGTCTGAATATTGTAAGAGATTTATGTGTATTTGATCTTTACCATCTCAAGGCACACTCTTTTTCCTCCATTTAGGATTAGGGAGGTTTTTTAATGATGTCATTGAGATAGTGTACTTTGTTCTTCTTTTATACAAAGTACCCTCTTTCAAAAAAAAAATTTGATATGTATCTAATTACCTTAATTGATTTATTCGATCCGATACCCTATATAGACCTGAATATGGTAGTCCAAAATTGATCAGAAATCTAAAATAAACCGAATCGAATCGAAACCAAAACTCTACCGAATTTTAGTTGAACTAAAAATAACTCGAGCCAAAATCAACCCAAATCTAATCACCCTGAACGGAAAACAACCCGAACCGAAAACAATATGAATTTAATTTACCCATATGTGAATTGAATCGAACATTAACCCGATTTTTACCTGATAATTGATTCTAAACGAATGAATAAATTTATTATTGTTATTATTATCATTATCTATTTTTAATAATTTTATAAATAGTAAAACGATGCATGTTTTATTCTCATTTTGTATTATATTACTAGTTAATCATTAGTCCATCACCTTTATAATAGTTGAATGATTCAATATACTATTTCCTCATTCAAAAGATATCTCTGTATTCGATCCAATAAATTTTAAATTATTAAAAATTATAGATATGAAAGATTATAAAATAAAATTACTCATACCCGGAATTCTAGATTATGTGATTAACTTTAATTCAAATCACATAGATGATTAAATGTAATTAGCTTTAAAAGAAAATAAATTTTGTTCTTAAAAATGACAAATTAACATGAACACATGTTAAATAAAAAAAGTTCACATTAAAAAATTATATGAAGATACAAATCAAATCAAAAATCTATACTCGACTACTCATGCATATCAAAATCGAATAACTTTAATTGATCAAATTGAAATGATTAAGTTTAATAGGTGAATAATAATAGATCTTGAAGTGAAACTTCCCGGCCGCCATTGCTCGAGGCAGATAAAGAGTCAGAGTCTGCTAAGGGGACCATAGGCTGTTGAGTTGTGGGTTTTATATTTGTACTCTGCGATCAAATAAATTTTATCTTCAAGTTGGTGTAAGGAAGAAGTGATAAGCAGATTAATGCAAGTTTTTATTTTAGTTTATAGAAGTACAAATTTCTATGTTACTTGGTAGTAATGACCACCTACCGATTACAACTCGAGCCAAAGACAAGTATTAGCTCCAAAGAGAGCAATTATTTATAGATAAACACACCAGTAAATTCTTCCTTCAAACAGAAGCTTACGAAATAAAAAGCCGCAGGAGTTAGAGGGATTGACACCTTAGAATGTAGCCAGTTTGAGGTCATTTGATAGCCAAAAGCATGCAGCAGCAGCAGCAGCAGTCAAGCAAAATTGTGGTATCAGCTTTCTTTAACAACCAGAAAACAAAGCTGAGCTTGAATCTCCAGTACAACAAACAAGGACGTAATGGGATGAATTGGCTCAGAAAGAAAAAAAAGCATCTACCAGGAGTTGAACCTAGGTCTATTGTTCGGACAGCAATTATCATAACCGTTGTACTGCAAACACTTTGATGGAACTCAATAGAATTGCTTCATTGAAATCCATGTAAATGTCCTTCAAGTTGTAAAACTAATGGTATTGAAATCCATCGGATGATTAGTTGAAAATTTATAAACAAGTTGGAAGTGCACATCCACCAATCTTTCCCATACCATGTTCAACCAATTTCATGCAATTTTAATGTCTTATTTTTTCATCATTACAATTGTGCTTTTCAATATTCGTTTTACATTTTACCAAAATCCCATGTCATTATGTCTTAACCTTTGAGGCAATGTTCGTTCGTTGGAGTCAATAATTGTACTTTCACTTAAATTCTTGAAGGTAAATATTATTGGTCTCAATAAATTGACATCATTTTCCAAAATTTTGCATCTATAATGTTTTTTAAATTAAATAAAACTACGAACTCTAAATTTCTAATTTTAAATATAGGGTTATCGACTAGGTACCAATTTCTGGGCAATGTGAGGGTACTAATCCTTCCATGCGTGTAACCAACTCTCGAACCTGATTACTGGATTTTACATACCCAAATTTGGTATTTTTTATAAAATAAAATGTTTTATTAAAATTATATAATTTTGTTGTTCCAATCGCATCTTAAAATATTTGGTGGCGACTCTAAACATTTTATTTCAAAAATCACTTTAAAAACCCCATTGTTGCAACTAGTTGGCTCGGCCCGGTTGTAATAGCTTGACGACTCTACTGGAATTTTTTTTTTCTAAAACAAATTGATAGTCGAGCAGCAAGTTGATTAACCTATATTTGAGATTTGGAAATTTTGAGGTCAAAATTATTTAATTTACGATTCATTATTTTTTTTTCAAAAAAAAACTCTCTGATTAATATTTTCATTTGATTGAAAATATTTAGAACTGTTGTATACCTTTACGTATACGAGCTATGGATGTCACATCAATTTTAAAATAGTTTCCCATTTGAAAATGCGTACAATTTTGTTTCATTTTATAAACCATTAAAATTTATTTTTAATTAAAACATGCATTAACTTACATATACAAATAAAAAAGAGATGTTCCACATTTCACCGTTTTACAATAGTTTAATTCAAAAGTTTTACAAAGTGTTTTTACTAAACCTATTACATGCCAACTAAAACATATCAAAAGTAGACAGGTATATCATACTGTTACTAATTAGGCGACTCTGACTTGATCTCCGATGATCTCCTTACTCAACTGGTATTCAACCTACGTGTGAAATAAACACACCTTAAGTGGTTAATCATACAATAAAATCAATATATCATTATTCTTTTATCGATCAAATACCAATTCATTATTTTCCATTCATTATCATTTCTGGTTAATGCACCTGTAGTGCCCGTACATCATTCATAAACATATTATGAATTCCATGTTTTGCACACTCAGTGCCGAAATAGTTATTCATCCACATATGATGAATTTTGTGTTTTGCACACTTAGTGCCGAAACGGTTAATCATCCATATAGGATGAATTTCGTCTTTTGCACACTTAATGGTGAAATGGTTATTCATCCACATAGGATGAATTCTGTGAAATGCACAATTAGTGACGAAACAATTATTCATCCATATAGGATGAATTCTGTGAAATGAACACTTAGTGCCGAGGCGATTATTCATCCACATAGGATGAATTCCGTGAAATGCACACTTAGTATCAAAACGGTTATTCATCCACATAGGATGAATTCTATGAAATGCACACTTAGTTCCTATTTGGTAATCACCACATACATTTTAAAAATTCATACATATATGATTAGTACATCATATAGTTATACAATTAAATGAACTCACCTGACTTTTCCCGCTATGAATCCACAACGCAAGGCTGATTACTCCGGTACTTTGCCTTTTGCCCTTAGTGTTACTTGTCTCTGGAGCTTGGTTTCGATCTACTCAAGCATCCATTAAAACATGTACCATACCCAATTTTAGTATATTTTCTAACCATCATAGTTAAATAATACTAAAAAGGCATATCATTAACTTCCTATAATAATATCAACCTACGTTTAACATTTATGGCTTTATAGTATCGATACCCTTACCATGGTATAGATATTACTACACTATGGTACTGATACCCCCTCCTTGTATCGATACCCAAATTAGGTTAAATGCAGCCTGGTATTGATACCTCTTACCATGGTATCGATACTACTATACTATGGTACCAATATCCCCTTATGGTATCGATACCAAAATTAGATTCGATATTTCTTGGTATTGATACCCTTACCATTGTATCGATACTACCTTGTCGGTATCGATACTAATTGATCAATATCGATACTACTCAGTTAAATCATCCCATTTTAGCATATAGTATCGGTACTGTTCTATCAGTATCGATACCCTTGCCAAAAATTTTCAATTTTAAGAACGATTTTCACCTAATTGGGGTGAATTCCGTTATATTAACACCTTGCACATACTATGAAACTCTTATTTAACTATCCATACTAGCTTTCCTTCATTTTGTTTCTTAAAACATCTAACATCTTTCAAGAACATTAAATTCTCAAAATCACACCACTTTTCCTAAAGTGTTTTTAATCCTATCCAATGCTTCTAATCTCTCATTAACCTTTATGACAAGCCCATTCTACCATAAAACATTCATAAATCCTCCAATTTCAACATCTCACTAAAAAACCCATTTTTTTCAATCTCTATTATCTCATCCATAACTTAGTTTTAATCTCATTTAATCATTCCTTAAGCTTCTATATCACTCAAGGTTGTAAAAACAAACCACAATCAAAAGGAAAAATTGATTTAATTGAAACTTACCTTTGGAGCTGTGGAGAATACTTCACCCGTGTGAAAGAAAAAGAAAAGGAAATAGCTATTTGGCGTTTGTTTTCCCTTTTTCCCCTTATATTTGATACTTTACTAACTAATAATCTTAAATTAATTTTCTTCCAAAGAACCAAAATACCCCCTTAATAATCCAGTGTCACAATTTAGTCTAACCCATTAATCCTAATGGTTCTCATCTTTATCAATTTAATCGAATAAATCATCTTAATTTTTAAATTCTTTAAATAAAGTTCTAAATTCAACATTTGGGGCATTACAATTATCCCCCTTAATAAAATTCTTCCTCAAATTTAAAGAAGTACCTAAAGCAAAGAGATGTGGAAACTGCTTTATCAAGTCCTCCTCTCTTTTCTAGGTAGCCTTTTCAACATTATGATTCTGCCAAAGAACTTTAACTAACGAAATCCTTTTGTTATGCAATTCTTTGGTTTCCTTAGCCAAGATCCGTACTGGTTCTTCCTCATAAGTCAAATCTGGTCGGATCTCTAATTTTTCAGGAGTGATAACATGCGAGGGGTCTGATGTATACCTCCTAAGCATCGATACATGAAAAACATTATGGATCTTGTCCATGTCTGGAGGCAAAGCTAACTGATAAGGTACGAGACCAACCCTTCTTAAAATCTCATACGGTCCAATGAACTTGGGACTTAACGTTCCTTTTCTCCCAAAACGCAATACCTTCTTCCAAGGCGATACTTTTAAAAATACTTTTTGTCCATCTTGGTATTACATTTCTTTTCTTTTTAAATCTGCATAGGACTTCTGTCGATCTGAGGCTATCTTTAGATTATTTTGGATAATCTTCACTTTATCCTCCATATCTTTCATTAAATTTGGGCCAACCAAATCCTGATCTTTCAATTCAAACCAATTTAATGGTGTTCTGCATTTTCTACCATATAGAGCTTCATATAGGGCCATCTTAATACTTGATTGATAACTATTATTATATGGAAATTCTGCTAAAGGTAAATACCTTTCCCATGATCTCTTAAATTCAATCACACATGCCCTAAGCATATCCTCCAATATCTGAATAGCTCACTCTTACTGTCCATCTGTCTGCGGATGAAAATCTATACTAAAGTTATATCAAGTACCCAATGCCTCATGCAAAGACTTCCAAAATCTTGATGTAAACCTTGGGTCTCGATCGGACACTATCGATAACAATACTCCGTACAGTCTAAATATCTCTTTTATATACAGTCCCGCATACTTATCCATCAAGAAATCTACTCGAACTGGGATAAAATGAGCCGTCTTGGTCAATCTATCTACTATTACCCAAATCGAGTCCCTTTTACCCGGTGATAACGGTAGCTCCGAAAGAAAGTCCATTGTGACTTGCTCACACTTCCACTCAGGAATAGATATAGGTTGCAATAAACTGGAGGACACCAGATTTTCAGCTTTCACTTATTGACATGTCAAACATTTGGCAACAAAACTCTATGACAGCTCTTTTCATGCCAGACCACCAGTAACAACTTTTGAAATCCTGATACATCTTATATCCACCCGGGTGCCGTCAAAGGGATATAATGTGCTTCACCAAGAATATCTTTCCTCAATTCATCATCATCAGGAATGCAAAGTCTTCCCCGATAGTATAAACATCCATTATCCCTAATTTTGAAATCTTTCGTTCCTCTTTTTGTGACTTGCGCCAATCTCATTAAGCATCTCTTATCTCTACCTTGCAACTCTTTTACCCGATCCAAAAAAAACAGCCTTAACTTTAATTCGACAATCAAAGCACCATCTTCTTTTAAATACATATGTGCTTCTAAAGCCCTTAAAGCTGCAAAAGTCTTTCGACTGAGCGCATCTGCTACCACATTAGCCTTTACCAGATGATAGTTAATAACCAAATCATAATACTTTAGGAGCTCAATCCATTTTCTCTGCCTTAAGTTCAACTCTTTCCGAGTCAACAAATACTTTGGACTTTTATGGTTTGTGTAAATATGGCAACGCTCACCGTACATATAATGGTGCCAAATTTTCAAAGCAAACACTACGACTGCTAATTCCAAATCATGAGTTGGATAATTTTTCTCGTGATTCTTCATCTGTCTTGAGGCATAGGCCATGACTTTACCCTCTTGCATCAGTACAGATCCCAATCTGTTATGGGATGCATCATTGTAAACAACATATTCTTTACTCGACTCAGGTTGCACTAGCACTGAAGCCTCAGTTACTATTCTTTTGAGAATTTCAAAAGTTTCTTGGCATCTATATGTCCAAACAAAAGACACATCCTTCTGTAACAACTTAGTTAACGACAGAGTTACCATAAAAAACATTTTCCCAAATTGCCTATAATAACCAACAAGCCACAAGAAGCTCCGAACCTCAGTAACATTCCATGGGAGTTGTCAATCGATTATGGCTTGAAATATTTTGGGATCCACTCTTATGTCTTCTGCAAATTCTAAGTGACCAAGGAAAGCAATCTTAGATAACTAAAACTCGCATTTAGACAATTTCGCGTACAACTTCGTTTCGCGAAGTATCTGAAGAAACACCCGAAGATGAATATCGTGTTCCTCTCTTGACTTGGAATATACCAATATATCATCTATAGAATACTCTATTCAATAAATCCATAAATATTGCAGGAGCATTGGTTAATCCAAATGACATTACCACAAATTCATAGTGTCCGTACCGAGTCTGAAAATCCGTCTTAGAAATAACATCTTTTTCAATCCTTAACTAATGATACCCCAACCTCAGATCTATCTTAGAGAACACTGATACGCCCTTCAATTGGTCAAATATATCATCAATCCTAAGAAAATCCGTCTTATAGCATTGTCCATGTTGTAGCATTCATCCCATTGCTCCTCCTCAAAAGAATCAATAACATCAATTGAATAACATTAAACTTAAGAAACATTATTCAAAAAATTAGAAGTAATGAGTTCATCACTCAAATGCATAGAAAGTCCTCTATTTTCAACATCAATCAACATATAGCCGGTGCCGAGAAAAGGCCAACCAAGTATGATGGGAACATCCTTATTATTGGCTTCCCAATCCAAAATGATGAAATCAGTTGGAAAAATGAACTTTTGCACTCAAACTAGCCTATTCTCAACAATGCCACTATGATGCATGGTGAATCGACCAATAAGTTGCAAAGTGACGGCGGTAGGTCTTGCTTCTTTACTCCTAAATTTCCTAAAAATTGAATATGAAATTAAGTTAATGCTAGCACATCTATAAAATAATGCCTTACCTACAAATTGATCACCAATAAATTCAAGGAATAGTGAAACACCCTAGATCTTTTACTTTTGGTGACAATTGACTTGTTTTCATAATACTACATCCCTCAATAAGTGTAATAATTTCAAATTCTACATGTCTTCTCTTTTTAGAAAGAACTTCTCTCATGAACTTGATGTAATTCATGTTTTTTTTCTAAAGAATCAATAAACGTGATATTGATGGTTGGTTGCTTGAGTACCTCAATAAATGCGCCATATTGTTGGTCCTCCATAGTCTTCTTAAATCTTTAGGGAAATGGTGGTATAGGTCTTGTATTCAAATGTCTTGGTATTGGACGTTGCACGAAATCCAGCTTTGTGGTTGGCATTCTAGCTGGCAATGACCTAGAATTACTACATTATCCTATATCTCTTGTTGTAACATTAACAATAGGCGTTTTAAGATCCACTTCCATGTCCTTTACCTTATCTTACTATCCAATCCTCTCGTCATCTTTCTTACTTGGCTCCTCATGAGCAGTTTTTTCAATGTAAAGACCACTTCTAGTTGTGATGATCTTTCAATGTTCTTTGCATTGGATTTTCCCTTGTAGCTTTTGATTTTCTGTGTCACTAGGTATTGTTCCTTGTTGCCTACTACTAAGAGCATTTTCTAGTTGACCAACCTAATTTTCTAGAGCCCCTAATGAGGCTGATTGACTTTCCATGTATTCCTTCATTATGGCTTTGAGAGAAGTAAGATTGGTAGCTTGAGTAGAATGTTGTCGTTGGTAGTTCAATTGTTCTCGTGGCTACGCTGCTTGTTGATGTAGTTAAGGCTAGGACATCATCTACTGTTTGTTACAATGTTGTTATTGTGGATTGGCAACATTTTGACTTCTCCAAGATAGAGTGGGAAGATAGCAGTAGTTGGCATTATAAGTGTTGCCCTATTAATTCTCATTATTATTGGATCTCTTCATATAATAAACATATTTAGGGTTTTATTGGCATTCCACATAATTGTAATCATAACCGTAATATAAACATAAAAAAGGAGACATGATCTTTAACTTGTATATAGCCCTAGCTTGTGTAACGTTTTAACCATATTCGTCAACATTGTAATTTGGGAAGCCATATAATTTAAAGCACAGTCTTCACTGCTGCAACATTGCATTTGCCAAACTTGTTCCTTGTATTGGGGTACTGATAATTATTTCTATATATTATGTCCAAAATATCACAAGACTCGTTATAGGTCTTATATAGTAATGGTCCATTGGCAGAAGCATCAACCACTATACGAGTTAGCATATTAAAATAATTTTAAAACATTTTCATTTGCATCTAATATGGAAAAACATGCATTGGATATTTATGCAGCAAGTCATTGAAACGTTCCATTCCTAACATTTATATTTATGTGATTGTTTTAAATATTTCAAGTTATTTCGCAGCTTTGCGTTCATATTAGGTGAACTAATTTGCATAAAAAATTTATAGCTAACTCATTCAAGGATACTATATGAACAAATAACTCAAGCACCTTCATAAATGCTCGAATATGTGCTATATGATCTTTAGTGAACGAACAATTTTATTTCCCATTGATTGTAACATTTAAAACATTATCGATTTAAGCTCAAAATTAGTAGCATGGATGGTCAATCGTACGATGTCCGGATGTAAATCGTCTAGTGTTGGAACAATGTGCTCCTTTATTGGTCTATTGTGGTCATTGTTATTTGAATATCGTGATCAATTGACTCCAGCTCCAGGCGGCATTTTATCGTCATCTTCTTATTTTAATGGTGGTAAAGTATTGTTACCATTTCAAACATTCATGTTTACTTGATTTCTATTAGCTTCTCTTAAACGGCGGTAAAATGTTCTTTCTATTTCTGGATCAAAAGGTCATAGTTTGTCGTCATTGATACGGGTCATGCATTATTACTACATGGAGAAATAGGTGCCTACAAAAGAAAATAAACAAACAAATAACTAAAAAGACAACTCTAATGCAAAACCATTTCTCTCCGGCAACTACTATAACACCTTATTTTTACCCCAAATTAAAAAGCCCTAGAATTTAGGAAAATTTAACCTAAATTACTAAATTGAAAGTAGTGACCAAATTATATATGTTGAAAGCTTTGAGGCATTTTCTGAAACACTATACAGGTTAGTAACTGGCATGGTAATTTAATTAATTGCAGTTTAAACCAAACTCTTCCGTACCCGACTATATCTTTGCGTGCAACCTTCTACTTCTTTTCATTTTTATTTCAAACCCTAGAAACAATGATTCTTCCATCAATGCCGCCACCCTTTGCTCGCTTCGTCGCCATTCATCGTTCATGTAAGGTCGTCAGTCATCCTTTATGACCCCATCGAACTTGTTGTTCTGTCATAGTTGAATGACTTTAGGTTGCAAAACCCTTAAGCTTAAATAGCAAAAATCACCACTACAACTTGTTTATTTGACCATTTATAGATACTATAGGGTTGAAGCTTTCGTGGGGTAGGCCTAAGCCTAACTGACTAGTGGAGCTCTTGGATGGATGGTTTTCGGTCGTGGGGAGGCTAAAAATGCTTTTGTCAGTTCTGTTAAGTTATTAGTCAATATTTAGCAATGCGAGATCGCTGTCGTTGGCAATCTATGGTCATGTCTATGCTGGATGTGTCATTCCTGACCATAGGGATTACAATCGGTGAAGTTTCCTTGCCGACAGTCCTCTTTTATTGTACCAACAGATCGATATATTCGATCCGAACCAACTACCAATGTCACCAATAGAATCTAAAATTTATTTAATTTTTTGTGGTAAATTATTAGTTTATTTGGAGTTTAGTTTATTGGGACATAAAATCAATCAATGAAATTTTATAGGAGACTTTGGCTCAGAACTACAATTATTGCCCCCTCCGTCGTTACCTACGAACTTCAAATTGAACCGTATAGCTCGTGTCAATCATGAGTGTTAACTAGAAAATTTTAGTATGTTAATTTCATAGTTAATCTTTAAATAATTTATTTATATTGTTTGTCGTAGGCATTGATTCAGATCGACCCACTAATAGATCTGATCGTGGGCGACCTTATTATCATCATTTGCTATTATCGAGGTGTGTCTCTATTTGGTGTTACAGTTATACTGTCTGGTTGCTTGTTCTTCGGGTTGGCTGGAAATTATTTAAAAGAATGTGTGATTGTGAAAATTGAGTGTGTTAATTATATATGAAAAATGACATGTAATGCATGTTGATTTGTCAGAATTGAAATATATATTATACATACTTAATATGAGACTATGTTGAATTATTAGAATAAGAATTGTAATCGAAATATATGCTTCATAATATTTATTCTTGAAATATTGTTATTCAGATATATGTTTTTCGGGTATGTGTTATTCTGATCGAATTGGACTTCTGATACGTATGTCCTTTGCATGTCATATTGGGGCAAATTTTGATAAGGGAAGATCAGCGCATTCACTCGATGGGGTGAATGTCACTTTTCAGATTTAGTGGCTTCTACCTATGTGCCAAGCTCCACTTCATATGGTGTTTAATTATTTTGATTACTTTAAGTATTTAGAATCAATAAATGACAAAGTTAAATTTCAGTGTATTTTAATTAATGTTTTAGGAAGATTTTAGGAAAATTAGTTAATAGGGTTACATTAAATGTATCAGAGCTCGGTTTAACCCTCATACTAAGTGGCTAAATCACAAGATTTTTAATTTGAAAAATGATTTTTGACATGTATAAAATATTTTTGATTTAAAATAAGATTTTTTGAAATTTTTATTATTATCATTATTATTATTTTCAAATATTTTTATGAATATTTAATTTTGGAAACTCCAAGTACCAACTATGATCATAGGTTTTATCTTTTGTAGATAGTTCTTTATAATACCTTGTAAGAATTCTCGTATAGTTACTAGTCAAAGTCAAGGTCATACCACTACAACTAGAGTTAATCCTCCAACTCCAATAGGTCCGAACCAGAATTTGAATGAATTTAGTGAGACTGATATATTTAAGCAATATGTGGATCAAACTGAGGGAGTTTAGCAGTCTGTGGATCAAACTAGAGTTCAACCGAATGGAGCCCGCACACTACGCTCAGGGTGATGGTTTACAGAAATCCGAGGACGGGGAGACTATCAGTGATGATACTGCTACAGTGAACTGCGAATCAATTAATTATCTCTATCATACTAAGAGTGTTAGGAAACCTATCTCGACCGAGTTCTTAGTTGTTGGGATGATTGTGTTTATGGGTGAGACAAGGATTGACCCTGCTAACGTTGAGTACTTGTTGGGTTGAAGAAGCTGCACGATTGTTTAAAGAAATGGATTACTTGACTTATTGTATGTTAATGGTTGCTATATCACTGTTAGGATGTGAAACTCAGGTTGGTGGAAATCTGAGTAGGATATTTTTTCAGTTGGACAAGTCACTTAGGAGCATTTCTTTCAAGCTTTCTAAGATCGCTATGTGGGGATTTAGTATTTGTCATTTTGTTGGGAGGATTTTATAAATCTAAAGCATAATGGTATGTATGTGACCGAAGATGAGTTTGAGTTTTTGAGATTTGTCAAGTATGTTCTAGGGTAGATTTCGAATGAGAAAGAAAAGTGTGATCGGTTCTTGAAAAGTATTCACCATTTGATCCATTCAGCAGTTGCCTTACACCTGCAACTCTTCCTAGAAATGTGTCTAAGTAACCATGGTTGAGTAAAGATAAAGTACGAGGAGAAAATATCTAGATAGAAAAATTGATGATCAAAAGATGCAGATACCCCTCCTATTTATAGGTTGGAAAATTTTTCCCTTAACTACTAATATTTTTCCACATTTAGGTGATTTCCTGCCATTTGATTGCTATCTCATCAGTTGTCCATTCCGGAAAATTCTCATAACTACCTAGTGACGCATTAGTTGTTGCAGCTTCATCAAAACATTATATGCAGTTTCAAGTAATGCCATAACATTAGTGTACCATTTTTCAACAATAAAATCAAACTAGGCCCATAGTTTCTCAACTAACAAAAACATGTACAAATTATCCTAATAAGTTCCTAATAATGCTTAAGTTCTAGCTTAAACTAGGTGAAATGATCCTTAAAGATAACTCTTTGGAGAGTTATCATGGAACTAAATGTACTAAACATGTAAGACTCATAGGATGCATGAAATGACCCAAAATGCATAACTGGACTAGGTGATTTGTGCCAAAAGTGAACTTTTATTCAATATTTGACTTGTGATGCTACATCCTTGTATGATGTGTTGAATTATGATTTATAGCATACTACAAGGGTATTTTGACATGTATGATGTGGTATGAGGGTGTCCAAACATGTATATAGTTCTAGGATTGGTTATGTGAAAGTTTGGTGGCTTAATTATGCATTTTCTTGAGAATTCTACATTTTTTTCCAGAAAAATGATCAATCCCTTAGGAGAAAATATTGATTCCTTACTTCAATGGACGATCCCTTCACTGTGTGCTTGATGAAAAATGGTAAAATTGCATTCATTAAATATCCTAAGTGTCTTTATGTCTTAGTTTGGCCCTAGGATGTTTAGATAATTCTAAAATGGTACAGAAATTGAATTGCTAATTAATAGTAGACCTTAGCATGGAACTTGATGACACTTGTATTATCACATTTTAATATAATAAAGGAGTCAATTGTATGGTTGTTGTTCTTATGCAACTTTTGAATTAATTACGTGTTTTTAGTCCATAAAAACATGTTTAATAAGGTCCCTGTTTGGTGTCCGATTAATCTGGTAATTCATATGTCAATAATTGTTAGTTAATAATAAATATTGGTTAACTTAATTTAGTATTACTATATTTAATTATTAGATGATGTCAAAAGATTGATTTACACGTATTTAATTAATAATGTGTATCTTGCAATGCATCGTTTGTTAAATGTTATTAAATTATTATTTTCTTATTCTTCACCATGTGTTGTATGACATAAGTTTTAAATTTAAATATGTCCTATTTGTTTGTATGTTTAGGGTTTTTATTTTGTCTGGCAAGTTCAGAATCTAATATACACACAAGTACCAGATTATTTTTCATGATCGGTTATGGGGTGTTATATTTGTTAGTATCAGATTTTTAGTATGCTCAACATACCTATCCATCAATATTTTTCAAAAATATCCTTTATTTTGCCAAATGTATGTCAAATGAGAATACAAGGTACATGCATTGCACCAAAGTGCCAAAATAGAAATTCACAAGCTTATTATGAATTCCATGGATTGCACACATAGTGCCGAAATGGTCATTCATAAACACATTATGAATACCATGAGTTGCACATTTAGTGCTGAAAATGCTTCGTTATTAATTAAACAAAATCGATCGATAACTTATATACATAATTGTATATCAAAATGGTAATTCACAAACTAATTATTAATACCATGATTGCACCTATAGTGCTAAAAGTACACATATTACTGATACAAAAATGCATCGTCATGCATCAAACAAAATTGATCGGTACCATCATACATGAAGTATGTCGAAATGCACCTGTGACTCAATGCACATACAATGGGCTTTTAAGTCAAATTCACATATTTAAAAATTTATTTCTTCAACATCGATTACCATTGAACAATATCAACGTTCATTTACTCATTTTAGAGCAGTTCATAATCTAAAACTCATTAATAATATCATTCCCATAAACATTATGAAAACATATCAATGTACTGTAAAACATGCTTTATCAAAACATTTGGGGTTGACTCATCGCAAGTCTCCCTCGTTTCTTAGAATTACATCAAATGCACTCACATGATATGCCTCACTAGTATGTTGTAATGATGTCTGACTATTCAACAACTTTATCCTTGCCCTATTTCTTACTTCACTCTAGAGCTTGGTTATGATCTACATAATAATCCATTATTTACACATACCATACAAATGTTAGTATACTTCTTATAATACTCAAAAGTACTATTATTTCCAATTTCTATTAAAATCCATCATATCTAAAAATTTATGGCTTAATAGTATCGGTACACTTACTATAGTATTGACACTTCTATAATATGGTACCGATAGTCCCTTCAGTATCAATACCATTTTTGCACTCTGAAGTCCATAGTATAAATACCTTCCTCTTACTATTGATACCCACAGCAGTATCGATACTAATTGCATCAGTATCGATATTGTTCATCCTATTTCCTCAAATTTAAACCTATAATATCGATTTTGTTCTTCCAATACATATACCCTTACAAGATTTTTCATTTTTCATTTCGATTTTTACCTAAATTTCGTTTAAATCTCTTACTTTTACCTCCAACAATACCATTAAACTAACCATAACTAAACTCAACTAACTTCCCTTCATTAATGTTCATATGACACCAAAAATATATAAAGAACACTCCAAACCAAGAATCACACTACTTTTTCATACATTTTTTAATCACATCCAAGGCTTCTAGTCTCTTATTTACTTTTTGACAAGTCAAATTTACTTATAAACCTCAATAAAAACTCATATATAATCATATCACTAAAAAACTCATATATCATCATATCACTCAAAAACTCATTTTCTTAAATCTTAAATAATTCTCTAATCACTTAATTTTAATCATCCTTGAACTTTCCTTAAGCCTCTATATCACTCAAGGTTTCAAAACTAGCCCATAAACTAAAACAAAAACCAATTTGAAAAATATTACCTTTGGTTATGGAGAAGAGCACGGGATGAGAAGAAAGAAAAAGAAGAAAATAACTTAGCTTTCTTCATTTCCCCTTTTTCTCTTCTTAAATATCCCTAATAAGATAAACTTTTAAATCCATTTTCATCTAAAGAACCAAAATGCCCTTTCATTATTCTATTATTACTAATAGGTCTTAAACACAATATTCCCAATTCATTTATTGTACTTTACCATTTATTCAATTTAATCCTCCAAATTTTAAATCTTTTGAATATAGTTGCTGACTCGATGTTTGGGGTATTATATCCCCTACCACATCCTAACTCATCTGACAACCAACATGTCTGCCTCCTCTGCAAGAACATGAGAAACATCACGACTCTAAGCCCTTTTCGGATAATCTCGCAACTGATTATCCATATCTCCACATAAAAAGCAACCTCTGATGAGATGCCAACACTCACCTGCATACCTCTAGGTACAAGTCAAACAAAATGGAGACTGCAAAAGCCCACCATCTGAAGTATACACTCTACCTGTCTGCCTTAAATTAGAATCACGGTGATCACCATGATGATCAAAACCTCGACCTTTCTTCGCCTGGTGACTTTTGATAACCAGCATCTCCTAAACTTTTCTGTAAAAACTCTCAAATTTAGTCAACCACCAACATAATATCAACCTCTCTAGCCCGATCCACTAAGGTATTGAATACCTCTGACTAACCAGTAACAAGTTACGTAAGAATCTCCCTTGTCAAACCTCCTTGAACCAATTAGACCTCTTTAGCTAAGTCGGGTCTATCTTCCTAGCATACTCACTCAAGCGAACAAACTCTAACTCATACTTAGATATCAACATCCGTCCTTATACCAAGTCGAGAAACTTCTTATTTCTCACATCCCTATGATGTGCTCCCAGAAAAATTTGACTAAACACCTCTAGAAAATATAACTAGGTCAACCTATCCTCGGCGTCACTCTTTGTAATACCCATTTCCCATAAACGTTTCTGTACATAAGTTACAGGTGTCACATGACTTTTAAAAACATTTCTTTATTTGAAAACCCATAAAATTTTGTTTCGAAAATAAAATAAAACATTTTCGTTTATATCATAATAATAAAACATTTGTTGTAACATATTGCAAAATTTATCACTTTAATACATTCCAGAGCAATTTCTTATGTCCATATACATGCCAGGTATGGACATTACGAATTTATGTTGATTCCATTCAGCTTGACTAATGCTCCTACAATATTTATGGACTTGATGAACTAAGTATTCCAACCTTACTTAGATCAATTTGTGGTGGTATTTATAGATGATATTTTGGTGTATTCCAAGTCAAGAGATGAGCGTGATGTTCATCTTAGAGTGGTTCTTCAGATACATCGAGAGAAAAAGATGTATTCCAAATTATCCAAGTGTGAGTTTCGGCTAGTTGGGATTGCTTTCCTTGGTCATATAGTCTTCGCAGAAGGCATAAGAGTAGATCCCAAAACGATTCAAACGATAGTGGATTGGCAACCCCCAAAGAATATTATTTAAGCTCATAGTTTCTTGGGGCTTGTTGGTTATTATAGATGGTTTGTGAACAACTTCTCAATGTTAGCTTCGCCACTAACTAAGTTGTTACGGAAATATGTGCCTTTTTTTGGTAGGATAAATGCTAAGAAAGTTTTGAAATGCTAAAGAGAATTGTAATAGAGGCCCTAGTGCTTGTACAACCTAAGTTGGGTGAAGACTATGTAGTTTTTAATGATGCATCTTATAATGGGTTGGGATTTGTACTTATGCAAGATGGAAAATTTGTGACTTATGCCTCAAGAAAACTAAAGAATCATGAGAGAAATTACTCGACAAATGACTTGGAATTGGCAACAATCATGTTTGATATGAAAATTTGGTATCATTATGTATATGATGAGCGATACCATATTTATACGGATCACAAGAGTCTAAAATTCTTGATGTCTCAAAAGGAACTGAACTTGAGCCAGAGAAGATGGATCGAGCTTTTAAAGAATTATGATGTGATCATCTATTATCATCCAGGGATGGCTAATGTGGTAGTTGATGCCCTTAGTTGAAAAACTTTTGTAGCTCTACGAGCTTTGGATGCACGCATATCATTAAAAAAAATGGTGCCTTGATTGATGAGCTTAAGTTAAAGCCGATGCTTTTGGATCGGGTGAAAGAGCTGAAAAGACAAGATGAAAAATGTTTGACTAAAATTTCAAAAGTAGAAAAAAAAGAGGCCAGAGACTTCGAAATCAGAACTGATGGATGTTTATATTATCGTGGAAGACGTTACATTCCAGATAATGAAGAATTGAGGAAAGATATTCTTTCTGAAGTACATTATAGTCCTTTGACGATTAATCCAGGCGGGAATAAGGTGTATCAAGATATAAAGAGTCGTTATTTGTGGCCTAGCATGAAAAGGGTTGTATCAGAGTTTGTTGCAAAATGTCTTAGATGACAATAAGTGAATGCTGAACATTAAGTTCTCTTGGATTACTAAAACCGTTATCCATTCCCGAGTAGAGGTAGGAACAAGTTACAATGGATTTTCTTTCGGGGCTAACATTGTCACCAAGTAAAAAGGACTTCATATGGGTAATTATAGACATATTGACCAAGATAACTCACTTTATTCTAGCTCGGGTAGATTACTCCATGGATAAATATGCAGAATTGTATATAAAAGAGATAGTTCAATTCCATGGAGTGCCTACATCGATAGTGTCCGATCAATACCCAAGGTTTACTTCAAGATTCAGGAAGTCTTTTAATGAGGCATTGGGTACTCAATTGAATTTCAGCACAACATTTCATTCGCAAACAGGTGGAAAGTCAGAATGAACTATTCAAGTATTGGAAGATATGCTAAGGGCATGTGTGATTGAGTTCAAATGATCATGGGAAAGGTATTTGCCTTTAGCTAAATTTTCTTATAATAATAATAATTACCAATCGAGTATTAAGATGGCTCCATAGAAAGCCTTCTATGGGAGAAAGTGCATAACACCCTTAAATTTGTTTGAATTAAAATATAGAGACTTAGTTGGCCCGAATTTGATGAAATAAATGGAGGAGAATGTGAAAATTATCCAAGATAATCTGAAGATAACCTCTGATCGACAAAAATCTTATGTTGATCTAAAGAGAAAAGAGATTGAATATCATGTGGGAGATAAGGTATTTATGAAAGTATCACATTAGAAGAAAGTATTGTGATTTAGGCACAAAGGAAAGTTGAGTCCAATATTCATTGGACCTTACGAGGTTTATAGTTTACCAATTAGCTTTACCTCCCGATATTGATAAGATCCACAATATTTTTCACTTGTAGATGCTCAGAAAGTACTCAGATCCATCCCATATCATCACACCCAAATAAATAGAGATTCGATCAGATTTAACTTACGAAGAAGAACCAATACAGATATTGGCTCGAGAAAGCAAATAACTGCGTAACAAGAAGATTCCTCTAGTTAAAGTACTTTAGCAAAACCATAAAGTAGAAGAGGCTACTTGGGAAAGAGAGGAGGATATGAGGAAGCAGTTTCATTACCTCTTCGTATCAGGTACTTCTTTAAATTCGAGGATAACTTTTCTTAAAGGGGGGAGAATTGTAATACCCAAAACATCGAGTCAGCGACTATATTGAAAAGATTTAAAATTTGGAGGATTAAATTAAATAAATGGTAGAGTATAATAAAAAAATTAGGAAATTTGTATTTAAGACCTATTAGTAGGAATGGGAGAATGAAAGGGCATTCTGGTCCTTTAGAGGGAAATGGATTTAAAAGTTTATTTTATTAGGGCTATTTAAGAAGAGAAAAAGTGGAAAAGTGGAGAAAGCTAAGTTATTTTGTTTTTCTCCTTTCTTCTCGTCTTGTGCTATCCCCCATAGCCAAATGTAAGATTTCTTTAAGTTGGTTTTTCTTTAGTTTATGAGCTATTTTTGAAACCTTATGTGATATAGAGGCTTAAGGAAAGTTCAAAGATGATTAAAACTAAGTGATTAGTAAATCATTTGAGATTTAAGAAAATGGGGTTTTGAGAGATATGATAATATATGAATTTTTATTGATGTTTACAAGTAAATTTGACTTGTCAAAGAAGCAAATAAGATATTAGAAGCCTTTGATGTGATTAAAAACATGTATGAAAAAGTAGTGTGATTCTTGGTTTGGAGTGTTCTTTAGATATTTTTGGTGGCATAGGAAGATTAATGAAGCGAAGTTAGTTGAGTTTAGTGATGACGAGTTTAATGGTATTTTTGGAGGTAAAAGTAATAGATTTAAATGAAATTTGGGTAAAAATTGAAATGAAAAATGAAAAATCTGTGTAAGGGTATCAGTAATGGAAGAACATTATTGATACTATAGGTTTAAATTTGAAGAAATATGATGAACGGTATTGATATTGATGTAATTAGTATTGATACTATTGTGGGTATCGATACTAAAACAAAGGTATCGATACTACGTATTCTAGAATGCAAAAATAGTAACGATACTGAAGGGAGTATCGGAACCATAGTATATAGAAGTATCGATACTATAGTAGGGGTACCTATACTATTGAGCATGGAACTTTAAGATAGGATGAATTTTAATAGAAATTTAAAATAATAGTACTTTTGAGTATTATTAGAAGTATAAATGTTAGAAAGTATTCTAACATTTGTATGGTATGTGTAAGTAATGGATGCTTGTGTAGATCGTAACCAAGCTCCAGAGTCATACAAGAAAAAGGGAAAGGATAAAGTTGTTGAATAGTCGGACATCATTACAACATACTAGTGAGGCATATCAGGTGAGCACATTTGTTTTACTTCTAAGAAACGAGGGAGACTTGCGACTAGTCAACCTCAAATATTTTGATAAAGCATGTTTTACAATACTTTGATATATTTTCATAATGTTTATGGGAAAGATATTATGAACGAGTTTTAGAGTATGAAATGCTCTAAATGAATATATGAACTTTGATGTTGTTCAATGGTTATCGATTGAAGAAATAAATGTTTAAGTATGTGAATTTGATTTAAAAGCCCATTGTATGTGCATTGAGAGTCATAGGTACATTTCAACATATTTTGTGTATGATGGTATTGATCGATTTTGTTTAATGCATAACGACGCATTTTCGTATCAGTACTATGTGTACTTTTGGCACTATAGGTGCAATCATGGTATTCATAATGAGTTTATGAATTACCATTTTGATATATAATTATGTATATAAGTTATCGATCGATTTTGTTTAATGCATAACGGTGCATTTTCGGAACTAAATGTGCAACTCATTGTATTCATAATGTGTTTACGAATGACTATTTCAGCACTATGTGTGCAATCTATGGAATTCATAATAAGTTTGTGAATTTCCATTTCGACACTTTGGTTCAATGCATGTACCTTGTATTCTCATTTGACAAACATTGGGCAAATAAAGTATTTTTGGAAAAATGCTGATGGATAGGTATATTGGGCATACTAAAATGATTTCGATGACTATGTGAAGGAAACTTGGGTTACTAGAATAATTTTAATTATTCTTATGAATTATACGATTTAGTTCGTATTTTGATAGTCATTATGTAATTGTACATGAATTTCACTTCAGTTATATATTTATGCCTTACTAAGTAAACACTTAATGTGTGTTGATTTCATGCATAGGTATTAGCAAAGACTAGATGAGTAAGGAGTACAACAGAGATCATAAATCCCATGTTTACTCATTAGTAAAAGTATGATAATTATGTAGGCTTTTGATAAATTTGATGGCATGTATTAGCAAAGACAAACTTTTATTTTATTACACTAAAATGTTTTATTAATGGAACAAAAGTGTTTGGGTTTACAAATAAAGAAATGCTTTTAAAAGTCATGTGATACTTGTGACTTGTGTACGGAATGTATACGGAAAATTGGTGTTACAGATATCGAGGTCTTGCTAGTGCAGCTGAGACTGCTGGTTTTGGTAGAGTGCATGCGATTTGTGAGCCTAAGGATCGTGTCCAGATAAATGTGATCGCAAGTATCTTTCTACTGGAATATTTTCCTTTATTCTCTTTAATAGATAATGGTTCTATACATTCGTATATCCCTAGTTGTTTAACGAGTCGATTGAGTGTTCTTATTAGTGCTAAGGATATGGGTCTTTTAGTGACCAAGGTGTTAGAAGATAATGCACTTATGGATTGAGCATACTGGAGGTGTCCTCTGGTTATTTAGGATATGGTGTTTCCAGTGAATTTGATGGAGTTATTGTCTCATGGGTTCTATGTTATCTTTGGTACAGATTGTATTCGTGAATATCAGGTGCATTTGGATTTTAAGTTATCTCACGTAATTTTAAGATCGCCAGATGAAGTTAAGCTTGTGGTTATCAGAGAGGCCAAAGTTTATTTAGGATGTGGTGTCAGTATTGGTTATATTAGGTTGCATATTTGAGGTGTTCTTGGCATATGTTCTTAATCCAGGGGAAAAGAGTTACATATGCAAGATATTCGAGCGGTTAAGGATTTTCCCAATGTTTTCCACAAAGAGATTTTGAGTTTTCCACTAAATCGTAAGGTAGAACTTTGTATTGAAACTTATATAGATCCATCTCATGTGTTTATTGCTCCATATCGCATGACACCTAAGAAGTTGAAGGAGTTGAAGGCGCAATTGCAATAGTTTTTATATTATGGTTTTATTCGTCCGAGTATTTCTCCGTGGGATGCTCTGATTTTATTTATGTAAAAAATTGTATGATGCCCATATGTATCAATTATCTTCAATTGAAGAAGTTGACAATTATGAATCAGTATCCTTTGTCAAGGATCGATGACTAGTTTGACCAGTTTCAAGATGATAAGGTGTTCTCTAAGATTGATTTGTGTCCATTGTATTATCAATTGAAGGTTATTGAGTCGGATGTGATAAAGACTGTATTTATGATACGTAATGTCATTATTAGTTTTTGATGATGTCGTTTAGGTTAACGAATGCACCTATTCATTTTATGGATTCGATGAACCATGTGTTTCATCTGTATCTTGATTGTTTTTTTTTTGGTGATGTTCGTCGATGATATTTTGATGTGTTTGAGTTTAAAGGAATATCATGATTTGTATCTTATGATTGTTTTTCAAGTGCTAAGAGAGAATAAGTTTTATGCAAAATTTTCGAAGTGTGTGTTTTGTTTGAGCGAAGTAGCATTCCTTGGTCATATCATTTTAGCTAAAGATATTCAGGTTTATATGAATAAGATTAAGATGATAGTTTAGTGGAAGCTTCCTAAGAGTGTTATCGAACTGTATAGTTTTATGGGTTTACTCGGGCATTATCATCATTTTTGTTGACGAAAACGGGTAAAGAAAACAAAAGAACACGAGAATTTTACGAGGTTCGGCAATGTGCTTACGTCCTCGGTGCCTAGGCGGCGCTAGAAGTTTTATTCAATGATATTTTAGGTCTAGGTTACATCTCTATTTATAATAGAAAACCCTGGTACATAATTACGTCCTCGCTTTGCTCACTTCGCTCCATCTCCTGTCCTCTTTACTGGTATATTTATGAGCCATACCTAACAAATCTCCACCTTGGCGAATATCCTGCCCCTTGGAAACTTTAATGTGGGTTGGGTTACCTTGCTTCTTTAACAACTCGAAACATTAAACAAGTCCAAGCAATGCTTGAACTTGTCCGTCGTAACTGGCTTGGTGAACATATCAGCGGCATTCTCATCAGTATGTACCTTCTGAAACAAAACCTCTCCAGATGCAACCAACTCTCTGATCTTGTGGAACCTTACATCAATATGTTTAGTTCTAGCACGATACACCTGATTCTTAGCCAAGTGAATAGCACTTTGATTATCACAAAGCAACTGAACTCCACCTTGTTGAACACCCAACTCTTTCACTAAACCAGTAAGCCATAAAGCTTCTTTTACAGCTTCAGCCGCTGCCATGTACTCATCTTCAGTTGTAGATAGAGCCACAACAGATTGAACATTAGACTTCCAAAAAATAGGCCCTCCACCAAGAGTAAAGACATACCCTGTCGTAGATCTTCTATTATCCAAGTCACTTGCATAGTCTGAATCCACATATCCTACAACCAAAGGATTATCCCGCTGACTCCCAAAAACAATTCCATGTCCCACAGTACCCTTTAAGTATCGAAAAATCCACTTGACTGCTTCCTAATGTTGCTTACCAGGTTTAGACATGTACTTACAAACTTGACTAACAACATGAGCTAAATCAGGATGAGTACATACCATCGCATACATCAAGCAGCCAACAGCATTAGAATACGGAACCTTTGCCATATCTTCAGCTTCCTTATCTGTCTTAGGGCACTGTTCTGATGAGAGCTTAAAGTGATTCGCCAATGGAGTGCTAACTGGTTTCGCGCTGCTCATCGCAAACCTTTCTAGCATTTTCTCAACATAACCTTGTTAAGATAGCCGCAGTTTCCTTGAGTCTCTGTCCCTGCAAATTTCCATTCCAAGAATTTTCTTTGCAGCACCTAAATCTTTCATTTCAAATTCTTGACTCAATAAAGTTTTCAAACCGATAACATCATCCATGTTCTTCGCAGCAATCAACATATCATCAACATACAGTAATAGAAAATTAAAAGAACCATCATCAAGGCTCTTAACATAGACATAACAATCATACTCACATCGGTTGTAGCCAATCTTGATCATATAGGAGTAAAACCGTTTATACCACTGTCTCGGATACTGTTTCAACCCGTACAAAGATTTCTTCAATCTACAAACTAAATGCTCGTTTCCAGGTTGAGTGAAACCTTCAGGTTGCCGCATGTAGATCTGCTCCTCTAAATCACCATGCAAAAAAGCAGTTTTAACATCCATCTGCTCTAAATGTAAATCCCAACTAGCCACCAATGCAAGTACTGATCGGATTAAAATGTGCCTGACCACAGGAGAAAAGATTTCATCATAATCAACTCCTTTCTGCTGTGAAAAACCCTTCGCTACCAAACGAGCCTTGAACTTCTCCCCCTCTTTTTCTGTTACTGCTGGTTTCTTATTATACACCCATTTGCAACCAATCGGCTTCTTACCCTCAGGAAGGGGAACTAACTCCCATGTGCGATTGTGATTCAAAGACTCCATCTCCTCAACCATGGCTGCCATCCACTTGTCGTTTTACTGACTAGTAACGGCATCATGAAAAGTAACCGGATCATCACTGCTAACAATAAGTGTAAAAGATACCAAGTCTTCAAAACCCAATATGTTCGGAGGCTTTATATTCGTCCGTCTCACCCTGTTTCTGGCGAGACTATAATCCTGCAAATCATCCGTAGTGGAACCACCAGAAGTCGGTTGAGAAGTTTCTGGTTTCTCAACTGGAAGCTGCTCGAAATCCACAACTGTCGTGTCTTGCTTCTGCTGCAACATGGACTGTTTATCAAAAATGACATCTCTACTAATCACAACTTTCTTCGCAACTGGATCCCAGAACTTGAATCCTTTGACACCTTTCTTGTAACCCAGAAAAATGCATTCCTTCGATTTTGCATCAAGTTTGGATCTCTCATCAGCAGGTATATGCACATAAGCAGGACAACCAAAAATCCGTAAGTTATCAAAACTAACATCATGACCAGTCCATACCTCTTCTGCAAGTTTCCCAGCAAGCGATGCCCTTGGCGATCTGTTGATAAGGTAACACGCCATGTTAATAGCCTCAGCCCAGAAGTGTTTGGGAAGCCCCGCATTCAACCGCAAACATCTGGCTCTTTCATTCAACGACCTGTTCATTCGTTCCGCAACACCATTCTGTTGTGGTGTATTACACACTGTAAAATGCCTCTGAATCCCATGCTCCTTACAGAATTGTAGGAACTGTGAATCTGTGTACTCCGTACCATTGTCAGACCGCAAACACTTGATTTTTCGTCCTGTTTGGTTTTCTACCTCAGCTTTCCACAGCTTGAATTTCTCAAAAACTTCAGATTTCTGTTTCAAAAAATACACCCAAACTTTCCGTGAAAAATAATCAATAAAAGTAACATAGTACCTAGATCCACCCAAAGACGATGTCATGGAAGGCCACCATACATCAGAATGCACATAATCAAGAATCCCTTGAGTTGTGTGCTTCACAGTCTTAAAACGGACTTTAGTCTGTTTACCAAGAACACAATACTTGCAAAAATCGAGCTTACAGCTTTTGACACCATGAAACAAGTTTCTCTTGTGTAATTATGCCATACCACGTTCACTAAGATGAGCAAGGCGCATATGCCACAATTTTGTCGTATCATCACAGGACTCAACAAAGTGAACTCCACCTGCAACGGTACTCCCTAACAATCTGTAGATATTCCCTGCAGTCATCTTGCCTTTCATCACAATCAATTCTCCTTTAACAATCCGAATGGTTTCCCTATCCTCGTCAACCTTAGGGATAAAACCATTCTTGTGCAAAGTGCCCAAAGAAATCAAATTCTTCTTCAAGTCTGGGATATGTCGAACACCACTCAACGTCCGAATGGAGCCATCGTGCATCTTAATTCTGACATCACCAATACCAACAATATTGCAACATCGATCATCACCCAAATAAACCGAACCATAATTAACCGGCCTGTATGTCGAAAACCATTCCCTATTTGGCGTGATGTGATAAGAACATCCAGAATCAAGAATCCAAGCATTCGTCAATTGTGTCGTTGAAATAGAAAGCATATCACCCTCACTGTAATCAGAATTATCATCCTCGACCACGTTCACAGACTTGGATGAGCCATCACGCTTCTCATCAGTCTGCTTTTTCAACTTCGGACAGTCTCGCTTTATATGTCCCGCCTCCTTGCACTTGTAACAGTGAATCGTCTTCTTATCCCTGGATTTGGATATGGAATTCCGCTTCCCGGACCCTGCCTTCTCTGGCTTCCGTCCACGATCTCGATTACCCTTGACATATAAGCTATCGGCTTGAGAGTTTCCCCTGCATTCTGCTTCCGCTGGTTGTGAGCCAACAAGGCTGCAGTAATCTCCTCAACGTTGATAGTCTCTTTCCCATATGTAAGAGTAGTCACCATGTGTTCGTAAGAGGGAGGCAACGAACACAACAGAATCATCGCTCTGTCTTCATCCTCAATTTTCACATCAAGCCAAGCCAGATCAGAAACGATTTGATTGAAGACATTCACGTGTTGCGCCAAATCGTGATCGTTCTGCATCTTCAGCCCATACAGTCGCTGCTTCAGATACAGTTTTGTCGTTAAGGATTTGGATATAAACTGACTTTCCAACTTCCTCCAAATTTCGTCTGGAGACGATAGATGCATGACGTGATACATGACCTTGTCCGCCAAGCATAATCGTATGGTTCCTGTCGCTCGCTGCTGCAATTCTTCCCAATCTTCCTCATCCATCGACGCCGGCTTTGTAGGTCGCAAAGCCTTCAAGATCCCTTGCTGCGCCAATAGATCCTTCACCCTCGTTTGTCATAATCCGAAGTTACCCTGACCATCGAATTTCGCAACTTCAAATTTTGCTCCTGACATCTGATACCAATTGTTGACGAAAACTGGTAAAGAAAACAAAAGAACACGAGAATTTTACGAGGTTCGGCAATGTGCTTACGTCCTCGGTGCCTAGGCGGCGCTAGAATTTTTATTCAATGATATTTTAGGTCTAGGTTACATCTCTATTTATAATAGAAAACCTTGGTACATCTCTATTTTCGCTTCGCTCACTCCGCTCCATCTCCTGTCCTCTTTACTGGTATATTTATGAGCCATACCTAACAATTTTGTGGAAGGTTTTTCTCTTATTGGTTTTCCTCTATTGGGGTTATTATAAAAGAATGTTACGCTTGAATAGATGAAGGAGAGGCAGATGAGTTTTAAGAATTTAAAGTCGGTGTTAAATATAGACTCTTACCTTGGTTTATCTAAAATCGGGGAAGGATTTTGTGGTGTTTAGTGGTGTGTCTATTATCGATCTTGGTTGTGTGTTGATGCAAGAATGTAGGGTGGTTGTTTATACGTCGAGGCAGTTGAGGCCATCTGAGTGTAACTATCTCACATATGATTTAGTGTTGGTTGTAGTAATGTTTGAGCTAAAGATTTGGTGTCACTACTTGTATGGTGAAAGGTGTGTCATTTATACCAATCACAAAAGTTTCAAATATTTTATTATCGAAAAGGACTTGAATTTGAGGTAGTAGCATTGGGTTCAGTTGTTAAAGGACTATGATTTTTCTATTAAGTATCATTCAGGGAAAAGCAAACGTTATTATTGATGCTTTGATTCATGAGTCGATGTAAGTTTCTAGGTTTGTTTATGAGGTTGAGCGTGTCTAAGGATGATGCTTTAGTTGTAGAATCACAAATTACGTCTACGTTGTTGTATCGTATTCATTAGTTGTAATCTAGTGATAGAAAGTTTGAGGAGAAGTTGTAGCTTGTGCGAGATTGTTCTGGTGGTGATTTCTCATTGAACTCCAAGGGTGTGTTGTATTTTTATATTTGGTTATGTGTGCCTGCTTATTCCAATTTGAGGCGAAAGATTCTTTTGAAGACATATAATTTACTATTTGCGACGAATCTGGGTAGTACGAAGATGTATCCGGATTTTGGAGAGTTGTACTGGTGCCCAAGATTAAAGTGTGCAGTTATTATGTTTATTGGGAAATGTTTAGCTTGCCATCGTGTGAAGGTCAAACTTTAGTGTCATTCAGGTTTTCTTCAGTATATTTGTATTTTGGAGTAGAAGTGGGAGCGTATTAAATGGGTTTTATGATGGGTTTACTGTGGACTCCGTCAAAGAAGAATTCTATTTGGGTGATTGTCGTTATTTTTTTAAGAGTGCACATTTTCTATGGTTGTGTACAACGTTTTTGTTACAGATGTTAGCATAGTTGTGTATAGTTGAGATAGTACAGTTACATGGTGTTCCTTTGTCAATTATTTTGGATCGAGGTGCACATTTTACGTCAAGGTTTTGGAAGCGTTTGCATGATCCCTTGGTTTTAGGAAATAGAGAAATCGATGAGAGCTTAGTATCCATAGTTGTTCGATTAATGTAAATTTGATGGCAAACTTCTTTTTAGGGGGAGTTGTAACATCCCAAAGTCTAGGTCAGTAGTTTTTGGTGATTTATGGGATTTCCAATAAATTTTTTTTATAAAGTGAATAAATTCAATAAATTGAATATGTTGATTTTAGTGACTAAAATGTAGAAGTATCACAAATCAAAATCTATGAAGTGCGTTTTATCAAGACTTGTGTGGTTGGGTTTTCCCTCCAACGCTACTCGTATATCTCATTTTTTCCAATTTCCTAGCTAGATTCTTTCTCTTAATTATTTATCATTTTCATTCCTAATTTTCATTTATTGTTCTCTTCATTCTCTCATCCAACCATTTTTGTATTCTCTCAAAACTTCTTCCATGACCAAAACCCGTATTCTTCATTTTCAATTCATTTGTTGTTTATTCTTACTCCTTTCATCTTGATCGTTTCTCTTTAATCAAGAGTGTTACAATTTCCTTTCTTCATGTCATTTTCTCCTTTGTTTCTTGGTGTTTCCATTACTGATATTCTTCATCTCTTCATCTTCTTTTTCCATCAACATAATTCTCTTTTCCTTGTTTCCTTTTTGTTCTTCAATGATTAATGATCCAATGTTTTGATGATTTTGATTAATCAATTATTTTAATGAGAAGTTTGTGAATTATACTTGATTTTCAAAGGTGTTTAAAGTACTATTATTCTTGATCACTTTTCAAGGTTTTATTGCGTTTATTAAGGTGATCAAGATTGTCATATTATCATACTAAATCAATTTCTCAATTGCATTTGATTTTGGACAAAGAATTCTTAAAAAAAAAAATTAGATTTTGATGTTTTTCAAATATCTGAGAATTATTGTTAATTGATGTATTTGATGTTTCTAAATGTGTTTGGTTGTTGATTTTATTTACTTTTGTTCATCTTTTATTTAGGAGATGTAGTTTCGAATGGATTGGAGGCTTGAAGAGTCATTTCGGTAAGGTTTTTAGTAATTTCCATTTTTTTGCTTTATTTTGGAAACAAAAAATTCTGCTCGCTTTTGGGTATGTTCTTGATGTGTTGTTTTATTTTTACAAGGTGTTTAATGTGTGGATAATTGAGGAAATTTGTTGCATCGTGTTTTGGTGATTGTTTGCTAAGTGTTTGGAAGCAATTTTGTTAATGGACAGCAAAGGTGAGTGACTTACATTCTTAGAGGAGAAACATGTTCAAGAGTAAAAAAAGGTGTAGTTTAGAGTGATTCTCTTATATTTAACTCTAGTATAAGTGAACTTATATTGATGAGTGTAATTGATAAGGAATGTGATATGAAATGTGAATATTGGTGTGTGTATTGATAATGTGTTGCAAGTGATGCACAGTTGTTTTGAAAGTGTACATTGCAAAATGTATAAATATGAATCTGTTAAGGATGAGTACAACAAATTAACTATCCATGGATGAGTGAGCAACTTTTTTTCCATATATGGTTGATCATGACAATCATTTCCCATAAGTGTTTCAAAGTGTATTTTCAAAATGTTTGCATAATCTATGCATCATTTGATAACCACTCTTCTGAACTTGGATTAAATGGCTATTTGTTCTTAATGGGATCTTTGGATATGAAAGGCATGCCTAGGAAAGAGTACTCTATGGTTTTCTATATATGTGTCAACAGAGGGTTATACGAGGTAAGGATGGTGTGCTAAGCAATTCTTCGAGAAGATTATAGGGTAAGGTTCGTTCGTTAAGCTTGGCTCTAAAAGTCATGGTTTTGGACCTAGCTGAGTCCATAAATAAAAAGGAGTAGTATGGATTCTGTTTATTATATGAGTGACTTGTGTTTTGAACAAAAGGCCATCGACCTTAAATGGAAACAATGCGTGTAATGTTGTGACCTTGCCAAAAAGATAATTGTGCACATGTGCATGTCATTTGCTACAGGATATATAATGATGATAAGTATGTGTACATTATGAATTTTCTGTACATTTATGGTGCATTAGGTGAATCTGAAATCATGATATGATAAAATGATATTGAGGTAAAAACAAGTGAGGAGTGACTGCATATATGAGTTTTCCTTTAGCTTTGAAGTGAGTATCACTTAGAATGTTAGTTATTCATTGGGTTTTTAGCTCACACTCATTGTTTAATACTTTTTCAAATGACTAGACGTTGAGTCGGAGGAAAGGAGCAATCATCCGGTGTGGTCGAGCAAGGCAATATTAAATAAAGTATATGTGGATTGTTTCATAAAATGACAATGGTGGAACCATTGGGAACTTAGATAAAGTTTGAATGGTTGAAATTGTAATAATGTGGCATGTTAGTTTGATACTTGAATTTAAAATGAAGCAAGTTGTTGGGTTGATGTTGTTGTTTAAGGATCTTGAATCCATATGAATATGTGGTTTGAATGCCAAAGTGGTCAAATGTTGATATGTACTTTCATGAAGTGCTTGGTGTGTCTAGACAAGTGGCACTAAGTGTACTAAACATGCCAAACTAATAAGATGCATAAAATGACCCAAAATGCATAATTGGACCACGTGACTTGTGCCAATAGTGAACTTTTATGCAATGTTTGACTTGCGATGCTAGATCCTTTTATGATGTGTTGACTTATGTTTTAAAGCATGCTACAAGGGTATTATGACATGTATTATGTGATATAAGGGTCAAGCATGTATATAGTCTCTACTCCCTAGGATTGATTATGTGAAAGTTTTCTGGCTTAATTATGTATATTCTTGTGAATTTTGCAATTTTCCAAAAAAAAAAAATGATTGATCCCTTAGGGGAAAGGACCGATCCCTTTCTAAAAAGGATCAATCCATTTCTTCGATCCCAAACATATTTTTTTGAAAAGGATTGAACGATCCCCCGTGAAATAGGATCAATCCCTTAATTGTGTGCTTGATTAAAATAGTAAAATTTAATTCATTAAAGGTCTTAGTGTCCCTAAGTCTTAGTTTGACCCTAAGATGTTTATATAAGTCTAAAATTGTCCAGAAATTTGAATTTATAATACATATTATACCTTAACTTGGATAAGTCTAAAATTGTCCAGAAATTTGAATTGATAATACATATTATACCTTAACTTGGAATTGGACGAGACTTGTTTTGTTACACTTTAATATACTAAATTTCATAATAAATGAGTCAATTGTATGTTTGTTTTTCTTATATGACTTTTGAATTGTCTAAGTTTTAGTTCTTAGAAAATCGTGTTCAATTAGGTCCCTGTTTAGTGTCTGATTAATCTGGTAATTTGCATGTCATTGATTAATGGTTAATAATGAATATTGGTAAAATTAAATTAGTATTCCCATATTTAATTATTATATGATGTGAAAAATATGGATTTACCCCTACTTAGTTAATAACGCATATCTCGTAATGCATTGATTGTTAAGTGATATTAAATTTTTATTTGCTTATCCGCTACCATGTGTTGCATGAAATATGTTTTAAATTTAAATGTGTCCTCGTTGTTCATATGTTTAAATTTAAATTTAAATTTGTGTTATTTTCCATGACTAGGTATGGGGTGTTACAACTTCCTTTCATTGATCATATGCTTGATTGACTAGTTGGGTGTGTGTTTTACTATTTCCTAGATGCTTATTCTTATTGCAACCAAATTTCCATATCTCTTAAATATCAAGGCATGACCACCTTCACTTGTTCTTTTATGAAATTTTCCTTTAGATGAATATCATCCACCCTTTGAAATGTCTCATAAACATTCTAAAGATGCATGATGCTATTTTCTCTAATATGATTGAAAATACTATGGAAATTTTCACTAATGATTGAGAGTTATATTATGATTAGGATTAATTATTATTATTTTATGAGTTATATTATGATTATGATTAATTATTAGTATTTTATGAGTTATATTACGATTATGATTAATTATTAGTATTTTATTTTATTAGTAACTCTAGAAAAATATTTTGGTAAGAAATATATCCTATATGAGAAACTCAACTAAACTTTTATAAAAACAACCATGTTGTAAATTCTCAATTTACAATAAGAAATTAAAAAACACATTTTTTATGAATCCTATTTCTAGATGGTATCAGTTGCCAGCAATCTTGATCATTCGATTGCTTTTGTCATCATTTTCCTTATTGTCTCTCTCTGTTGATGCCACTAGCATTCTGATGAACAAACCACTACTTTATCTCACCGTATATCATTGCTCGTACCCCTTCACTCACCAACTTGCATCAGCGTCTAGCCCTCGTTCATCGACCCTAGTTTGCTTATTCGTGGAATCTCTATCTTGTTAATCGTGAATACAATTTGAATAAATTAGTTGCAAACATGCTAACTGGAAGTGTCTTTAAATCTGGAATCTGTATTTATAACTCAATGTAATAATGGGAGATTATATTTCAAAAACCCTTTAAACCGTTATCTTTGACACCAAATTTTATTTTCAAAGGACTCGTAGAAGACAATAGTTAAACCTAACTTCCCTCTATTATCTTAAAATTTTATTTCAAGGATTGTTGATTCAGGAGCTAATGATTTAACACCCATTTCCCGCATACGTTTCTGTACACAGGTCATAGGTGTCACATGACTTGTAAAAATAGTTCTTTATTTGTAAACCCATAAAATTTTGTTCCATTAATAAAACATTTTAGTGTAATAAAAAAAGCTTGTTAACTTTCAGTAGATAAAATAATCTTAAGGTTATAATATAATACAATGACCATAAGTTAAATACATTCCAGAGCATTTTTTATCCAATACATACCATCTAATTATCAAAAGTAGACATAATTGTTCTACTGTTACTGATGAGTCAACCTTGGATTGATGATCTCTCATGCACTCCTTACTCTACTAGTCTTTTCTAATACCTACGCGTGAAATCAACTCACGCTAAGTATTTACTTAGTGAGGCATACAAATATAAATGAAGTGAAATTCATATGCAACTATATCATGACTATCAAAATACGAACTAGATCCTATAATTCATAAGAATAATTAAAACTATTCTAGTAACCCAAGTTTCCTTCACATAGTCATCGAAACCATTTACGTATGCCCAGCATACGTATCTATCATTATTTTTCCAATTATCCTCAATTTTCCCAATGCATGTCAAATGAGAATACAAGGTACATACATTGCACCGAAGTGCCGAAATGGAAATTCAAAAACTTATTATTAATTCCATGGATGCACACATAGTGCCGAAAGTACACATAGTACTGATACGAAAATGCAACGTTATGCTTTAAACAAAATCAATCAATAACTTTTATACTATATTTTATATCGAAATGGTAATTCATAAACTCATTATGAATACCATTTTTGCTCATCTAGTGAAAAATGTACACATAGTACTGATACGAAAATGCACCATTATGCATTAATTAAAATCGATCGATAACTTTCATACACGAAGTATGTCGAAATGCACCTATAACTCTTAATGCACATATAATGGGCTTTTAAGTCAAACTCGCAGATTTAAACATTTATATCTGAACATCGATAACCATTGAACAACGTAAACTTTCATCTATTAATTTTAAAGCAGTTCATTCTCTAAAATTTATTCGTATTATCATTTCCATAAACATTATATATCAAAGTACTATAAAACATGATTTATCAAAACATTTGAGGTTGACTCGTCACAAGTCTCCCTCAATTCATAGAAGTACAATAAATGCACTCACCTGATATGCCTCACTAGTATACTGTAATGATGTTCGACTATTCAACAACTTTATCCTTGCCCTTTTTCTTGCTTGACTCTGGAGGTTGGTTACGATTTGCACAAGGATCCATTAATTACACATATCATACAAATGTTAGTATACTTTCTAACATTTGTACTTTTAATAATACCCCTACCATGGTATCGATACTTCTATACTATGGTACTGATACTCCATTCAGTATCGATACCATTTTTGCATTCTGGAATCTATAGTATTGATACCTTCCTCTTAGTATCGATAACCACATCAATATCGATACTACTTGTATCAATATCGATAATATTTATTTTATTTCCTCGAATTTAACACTATAGTATCGATAATGTTATTCCAGTATCGATACCCTTACCAAGATTTTTCATTTCGATTTTACCTAAAATTTCGTTTAAACCCCCTTTTTTTATCACCAACCATACCATTAAACTCATCATTAATTAACCCAACTAACTTTCCTTTATTAATCTTCTTATAACATCTAAAATCTCCAAACAACACTCCAAACTAAGAATCACCCTAATTTTTCATACATGTCTTTAATAACCTCCAAAGCTTCTAATATCTTATTCACTTCTTGGACAAGTCAAATTTACTTGTACACTTCAATAAAAACTCATATTTCCACATATCACTCAAAAACCCAATTTCCTAAATGTCAAATAATTCACTAATCACTAAGTTTTAATCATCCTTGAACTTTCCTTAAGCCTCTATATCACTTAATGTTTCAAAACTAGCCCATAATCTAAAGGAAATACCCAACTTGAAGAAATCCTACCTTTGGATGTGGGGGAGAGCACGGGACGAAAAGAAGGAGAAGAAGAATATAACTTAAATTATACAACTTTCCCCTTTTTAACTCTTACATATCCCTAATAAAATAAATTTTAAATCCATTTCCCTCTAAAGGACCAAAATACCTTTCTATTTTTATGTTCTTACTAAATAGTCTTAAACACAATTTCCTAAACCATTTCTTATGCTTTACCATTTATTCAATTTAATCCTCAAAAATTTTAAATCATTTCAAAAATTTGTCCTCGAATTTTAAGAAGTATGTGATACGAAGAGGTGTGGAAATTGCTTCATCATGTCCTCCTCTCTTTCCCAAGTAGCTACTTCTACTTTTTGGTTTTACCAAAGCATTTTAACTAGAGGAATCTTCTTATTACTCAGTTCTTTGCTTTCTCAAGCCAAGATCCGCATTGGTTTTTCTTCTAAATTCAAATCTGGTCGGATCTCTATTTTCTCTGGTGTGATTATATGAGATGGATTTGATCAGTACTTTCTAAGCATTGACACGTGCAAAACATTGCGGATCTTATCCATATCGAGAGACAAAGCTAACTGATAAATTACTGGTTCGACCCTTTTTAAAATCTCATAAGGTCCAATGAATCTCGAACTCAGCTTTCCTTTATGCCCAAACCACAATACTTTCTTCCAGGGTTATACTTTCAGAAATACCTTATCTCCCACTTGATATTCAATATCTTTTCTCTTTAGATCAACATAAGATTTCTATCAATCAGAGGCTATCATCAGATTATCTTGGATAATTTTCACCTTCTCCTCCATTTCTTTCATCAAATTCGCACCAACTAAGTTTCGATCTTTTAGTTTAAACCAATTAAGGGTGTTATGAACTTTCTCCCATACAAGGCTTCATATGGAGCCATCTTAATACTCGATTGGTAAATGTTATTATAAGCAAATCCTGTGAAAGGCAAATACCTTTCCCATGATCCTTTGAAATTAATCACACATGCCCTTAGCATATCTTCTAATACCTGAATAGTTCGCTTTGACTGTCCATCTGTTTGAGGATGAAAAGCTATGTTGAAATTCAATCGAGTACCCAATGCCTCATGCAAAGACTTTCAGAATTTTGAAGTAAATCGTGGGTCTCGATCGGACACAATCGATATGGGCACTCCATACAGCCAAACAATCTTCTTTATATACTATTACACATATTTATCCATTGAGTAATATGATTGAATTATAATAAAGTGATTTTCTTGGTCAATCTATCTACAATTACCCATATTGAGTCATTTTTACCGGGTGACAAAGGTAACGTCGAAACAAAATCCATTTTAATTTTCTCCCACTTCTATTCATGAATGGATATCGGATGTAGCAATCCAGAAGGCACTTGATGCTCAGCTTTCACTTGCTGACATGTTAGGCATTTTGCAATAAACTCCGATACAAATCTTTTCAAGCCAAGCCACCAATAACGACTCTTTATATCTTGATACATCTTATTCCAGCCTGGGTGCATTGTCAAAGGACTATAATGTGCCTCGGAGAGAATATGTTTCCTCAATTCTTTATTATCTGGAATGTAAAGTCTTCCACAATAATATAAATATCCTCCAATTTTGATTTCGAAGTCTTTGGCCTCATCTTTTTCTACTAGTGAAATTTTAGTCAAACATTTTCCATCTTGTCCTTGCAGCTCTTTTACCCAATCCAAAAACATCATTTTTAACTTAAGCTTTTCAATCAAGGCACCATCTTCCTTAAAAGACATACATACATCCAAAGCTTGTAGAGCTGCAAAAGTCTTTTGGCTAAGTGCATCTACTACCACATTAGCCTTTCATGGATGATAATCAATCATCACATCATAATCTTTTTAAAGCTACGTCAAGTTCAGTTCTTTTTGTGTCAACCACTACCTTGACTCTTGTGATCCGTGTAAATATGGAACCGCTCACCGTGTAGATAATGACGCCAAATTTTCAAAGAAAACATGACCACTGCAAATTCCAAGTCATGTCGGGTAATTTCTCTAGTGATTCTTTAGCTGTCTTGAGGCATAAGCCACAACTTTTTCATCTTGCATAAGTAGACATCCCAGCTCATTATGAGATGCATCACTAAAAACTACATAGTCTTTACCCGATTCAGGTTGTACAAGCACTGGTGCCTCTGTTACAATCCTCTTTATCATTTCAAAAGTTTCATGACATTTCTCTGACCAAACAAAATGCACATCTTTCCGTAACAACTTAGTTAGATGCGAAGCTAACATTGAGAAGTTCTTCACAAATTGTCTATAGTAACCAGTAAGACCCAAGAAACTTTGAACTTCATGAACATTCTTTGGGAGTTTCTATTCCACTATAGCTTGAATATTTTTGGGATCTACTCTTATGCCATCTGAAGAGACTATACGACCAAGGAAAGCAATCTCTGCTAACCAGAACTCACACTTGGAAAATTTGGCATAAAACTTCTTATCTCGAAGAGTCTGAAGAACAACATGAAGATGAGCATCATGTTCCTCTCTTGACATGGAATACACTAAAATATCATCTATAAATACCACCATAAATTGATCCAAGTAAGATTGGAATATTTGGTTTATCAAGTTTATAAATGTTGTAGGAGCATTAGTCAATCCGAATGGTATCACCACAAATTTGTAATGTTCATACCGAGTCCAAAAGGTTATTTTTAAAATGTCCTCTTCTTTAATCTTTAATTGGTGGTATCCCGACCTCAGGCTTATCTTAGAGAGCATCGTTGGGCCTTTCAATTAATTGAATATATCATCAATCCTCGGAAGATGATACTTATTTTTTATCGTTACTTTATTTAACTGACGGTAGTCGATGCATAAATGTATAGATTCGTCCTTCTTTTTCACAAAAAGCATAGGTGCTCCCCAAGAAGATACCTTGGGTCTGATAAACCCCTTATTGAGTAGCTCCTACAATTGGGACTTTAATTCTCTTAACTCTATTTGAGTCATTCGATATGGATCCATAGAAACATGTTTAGTACCTGGTAAACCTCAATCTTGAATTCCACCTCACGGTCTAGAGGTAAACCCGATAATTTTTTCGAAAAATCATCTGGAAATTCCCTAACCATTGGAATGTCATCTAATATCTCTTATGATACTCGAGTGTCAATCACGTTAGCTATGAAAGCTATACACTCTTGAATTAGTTTTTTTGTAGTCATGGTTGATATCACATTGGATAGTGATTTCGATTTTTCACCAACCACTATGATTTCTGAGCATTCCATATCCTTAAAAAATAATTGATTCTTGCGAAAATCAACGCATCCATAATGTGGAAATAAAAATCCATACATAAAATAATATCAAACTTATCGAAAGGCAATTCCACCAAGTTTGCCGAGAACACCACTTGAATCTTAATCGACATTTTCTATATAGTCGCGTTACTCCCGCACTGTGCCCCATAGGGTTCATCGCTATCATCTGACTAAAAATTGGTTCTAAAGGAATTCCTCTAGCTCTAACCAACTTTGTACTAATGTATGAGTGTGTAGAACCAGGGTCAACCAAAACAAATACAGGTTCATCAAAAAGATATAATGTAATTGTTAAGATCTCCGGTCATCCCGATCCTCATTAGTCTTAATATTGTAAATTATGGTGACTCCCTGAGTCTCTTGTCACAACATTGGCTCAAATTATCCTCTAGATCTAGCCCTTCCTCTGTTTCTATTAGAAGTTGCTACTGATCTCCTAGATTGGACTGAATTATCCCTGTATTTCTAAGGACAACTTCGAGCATAATGACCAGTTTCACCACACTGGAAACAAGCTCCACTGAGAAGTCTACATACTCTACGATGAAATTTACCATATGTCTTACATGGAGTAGTTTTCTCTTCAAATGCTCTACCCGAACTAGCAACAAAAAACCGTGATTGCTTATTTTTCAATGAAGTTGCAGCATAACTCTCTGTATCAGTATATCGGAAACTTGAACCCATGCCTCTCTTAGTATGATGGGAAGTTTAAGACGTTCCGACTGTTTATCTGTATGCATGCTTTGCTCCGTTGTTGGAGTCACCTCTTGAGCTATTTCAATAGCCTTAGCTCGGTTTATAACTTCTTGCAGGATAAGCAAGTTAAAAGACAACATCATCTCTTTCAACTTTGGCTTCAAACCCTCGATGAACCAATCACGTCGAGCTTTGTCATTGGGAACTACCTAAATAAAAAAATGACTTAGCTTGTTGTACTCAGTCTTGTACTCATGCACTGCTCGATCACCTTATTTCAAATTAAGGAACTTCAATAGCATCACCCGCCAAAACTGCTCACCAATGTACTTGTTTTTAAATTCCTCATGGAAGAACTGTCAGGTCATTTGCTCTGGTGGTGCGTACATCGTATCATTAGACCACCACACTCAAGCTGATCCTCGAAGTAAATATACAACTCCACCCAGTTTTCAGAATCCAAGCAGTGAAGACTTTCAAGCATTACTATAACATCGTTTAACCATAAATCAACCTCGATAGGACCTTCATCCTATTATCCACGGAACTAGGGAGCTCCCAAACTTTTTCAACTCTTTTGCAATCAACATCCTCGGTACTGTAAGAGCAGGGGGAGGCGGAGGAGGTTGGAACCGAGTCAAAATGGCAACGAGAACTTGCATAAAAGCTTCAAACTCGGGCACAAGCATACCCTGATGTGCAGGCTCACTAGCATTTTCATATGTAATCAGATGCTCCATATTAACTTCATAGCTCTCGGTACCCAATCCTTCTCTAATTTCTTATTCAGTCGCTCTTCACGAGTTTGAAGATTATGAATTAGGAAATTAATTATAATAATACTCAAGTTAGTAAGGAGTGACGTCAATCATATTCTAATGACACCCTATCAATAACCTTGACAATCTTAGTAGCATGTAAACCCTTTTTAAAATAAAATACACATGTTCAGGCCGAGAATCGGCTAAGCAAGTAGGTCTAATACCAATAAATGTAACACCCATTTCCCGTATACGTTTCCTTACACAAGTCACATGTGTCACATGACTTGTAAAAATATTTCTTTATTTGTAAACCCATAAAATTTTGTTTCATTAATAAAAAAAATTAGTGTAATAAAATTAAAAGCTTGTTAACTTTCAGTACATAAAATAATCTTAAGGTTATAACATAATACAATCACCAAAAGGTAAATACATTCCAAAGCATTTTTTATCTAATACATGCCATCTAATTATCAAAAGTAGATATAATTGTCCTACTGCTACTGGTAAGTCAACATTGGATTGATTATCTATATTGCACTCCTTACTCTGCTAGCCTTTGCTAATACCTATGTGTGAAATCAACAACACTAAGTATTTACTTAGTGAGGCATCAAAAAATAAATGAAGTGAAATTCATTCGCAAGTATATCATGACTATCAAAATACAAACTAAATCGTGTAATTCATAAGAATAATTAAAACTCTTATAGTAACCCAAGTTTCCTTCACTTAGTCATCAAAACCATTTTAGTATGCCCACCATACCTATCTATCAATATTTTCCAATTATCCTTTATTTCTCCAGTGTATGTCAAATGAGAATACAAGTTATATGCATTGCACCGATGTGTTGAAATGGAAATTCATAAACTTATTATGAATTCTATGGATGCACACATAGTGTCAAAAGTACACATAGTACTGATATGAAAATGCATCGTTATGTAATAAACAATTGATCGATAACTTTTATACATAATTTTATATCGAAAGGGTAGTTCATAAACTCATTATGAATACCATGATTGCAAATCTAGTGCCGAAAGTACACACATCACTGATACGAAAATGCAATGTTATGCGTTAATCAAAATCCATCGATAACATTCATACACGAAGCATGTCGAAATGCACTTATAACTCTCAATGCACATACAATGGGTTTTTAAGTCAAATTCACAGATTTAAACATTTATTTCTAAACACCGATAACCATTGAATAACAAAAACTATTATCTATTCATTTTAGAGCAGTTCATACTCTAAAATTTATTCGTAATATTATTTCCATAAACATTATTAAAACATATCAAAGTACAGTAAAAATGATTTGTCAAAACATTTGAGGTTGACTCGTCGCAAGTCTCCCTCATTTCATAGAAGTATAATAAATTCACTCACCTGATATGCCTCAGTAGTATGCTGTAGTGATGTCTGACTATACGTCAACTTTATCCTTGCCCTTTTTCTTGCTTGACTCTAGAGCTTGGTTATGATCTACACAAGCATCCATTAATTACACATACCATACAAATGTTAGTATACTTTCTAACATTTGTAATTTAAATAATACTCAAAAGTACAATTATTTTTAATTTTATTAAAATTCATCATATCTTAAAAATTACAGGCTTAATAGTATCGACAACTCTACTATGGTATCAATACTTCTATACTATGGTACCGATACTCCATTCAATATCTATACCGTTTTTGCATTATGGAATCCATAGTATCGATACTGATGCAAGTAGTATCGTTAGCCATAGTAGTATCGATACTACTTGCATCAGTATAGAAATTATTCATCCCCTTTCCTCGAATTTAACACTGTAGTATCGGCAATGTTCTTTCAGTACCGATACCCTCACCCAAAATTTTTCATTTTTCATTTCGATTTTATCCAAAATTTTGTTTAAATCCCTTTTTTATCACCAACCATACCATTAAACTCATAATTACTTAACCCAATTAACTTTCCTCCATTAATCTTCTTATAACACCTAAAATATACAAAAAAAAATACTTTAAACTAATAATCACCCTAATTTTTATACATGTTTTTAATCACTTCCGAGGCTTATAATCTCTTATTCACTTCTTGGACAAGTCAAATTTACTTGCATACTTCAATAAAAACTCTTATTTCAACATATCACTCAAAAACCCATTTTCCTAAATCTTAAATAATTCACTAATAACTTAATTTTAATAATCCTTAAACTTTCTATAGAACTATGTTTCGATATAACAAATTAAGGCAAAATGATTTTGGACTTGAATTGAATTTATTCAAAGTTTTTCAAAGATTTCAAAAATAATTCAATGTCTATTTTAAATTGGAGTTGAGAAAAAACTGATTTTTGAACAAGTAGTATCGATAATGTTCTTTGCAGTATTGATTCCACATGAATGGTATTGATATTGTTCTTATGGTATTGATACCATAGGCAAAGGTAGTATCGATACCATCAAGGTAGTATCGATACTACCATGAAGGCTCAAATTCCATAATGCAAAATTGGTATTAATACCATGCAAGGGTATCAATACCATAGTGCAAAGTAGTATTGATACTACTTAGACAATATCGTTACTACAAGGTTTCAACAGCTAGTTAATTTGAATTTAAGAAAGGTAGTATCGATTCCCCATACTGGAGTACGAATACTTCTAGTTCTACACATCTTTATTTTGCTGAAAATTAATCCCCAACAGCTCTAAAACATTGCCAACGGCTAGATACGACTTCAAACTCATTTCAAGCTATAAAAACAAGCTGAGGACACTTGAAGAAGTAAGAGAACACCTATCCAAGCAATCAAACATAAGAAAATAATTTTTTATTCTTAGTTTTCCATTCTCTTGTAAATATTTTGTTCTTGTGAGCTTAAATCTTGTAAACACTTTCCTTAGAGAGGTTTTCTTGTTTATATTTTGCTTTCATTATAAAGAGGTTTTGGTTTTAGCTGAGCCTGTTAAAAACTAGGGATTGGTTCTAGTTTAGCCCATGAAAAACTAAGGAGTTGTAAAGGTTATCTCTTTGTCCTGTAAAAAGAAAGAACAAATTAGTGAATTTGCTAGAAAATCCTTGGTGATGAGCTAAGGTAGTGGATGTAGACTTGGTTGAGAAGTCAAACCACTATAAACCACTTTGCAAATTTTCTATCTTTGAATCTCCTTACTGCCTAAACACAAAATCGACCCGACTCCTTTTGATGAACCCTTTCGATTATCTATTCAAGCTTCTATAAATCCAAACAATTGGTATCAGAGCTTGACTCATTAGAAGGTTTCACATCCTTTAGATGACCCTCGAAGAAGCTCTACCAATTCTAAACGCAACCAACAAAGAAATGGCTTTAACCTCTGGTGCCTATTACATTGAAGATTTACACATTTAAGATTCACAACCGGTCAATAACCCACTTTTATTCAATGGAGCAAATTATGTCAATTGGAAGAATAAGATGATGTTCTTTATTCAAGCCTACTATATAGGAACTTGGAACTCAATCATGAAGGGTACTCCACTCCACCCAGTGAGTTCGACGATTGGAGTAATGAAGAGAAGAAAAAGTTCTAGTATAATGCTAAGGCTATACATATTCTCTTTTGTGCTTTAGGCCCAGACGAATATGGAATAATATCCTCTTGTTCCAATTCCAAGGAGATTTGGGATAAGCTCCAAGTCACTCATGAAGGAACCAGCGAAGTAAGGGAAGCAAAGATAAGTCTTCTTAACCATAGATATGAGAACTTCAAGATGAAACCCGATAAAGACATCAAAGATATGACGGATAGATTTTTCGTGATTGTCAACGGTCTCAATGGATTTGGTGAAGTAATCCCTAATGAGAAGCTTATGAGGAAGATCATTTACTCTCTTCCTAAGTCATGGTAATCGAAGAAGATGACTATAATCGAAGCAAGAGACCTAAAGTCTCTCACTCTCGACAAGATGATTGGTTCCCTTCTCACTCATTAGTTGATGGTGAATGAAGAGGAAGAAAATGAAGATAAGAAAAGAAGAAGAAAGAGGCAGGCATTGCCTTCAAATCCACCAATGAAAGCTATCAAGATTTAAGTGATTAGGTGGATGAAGATGATGATGAACAAGAAGAGATGGCCACGCTCTTCAAAGAGTTAAAGAGATTCATGACTTCCAATAAAGTGAAGCATGAATCAACCAAAATGAAGAGTCCCCCGATGTGGTTCAATTATCAAAGAACGGGGCATGTAAAATATGATTGTCCCATTTTAAGAAAGATAGGATCTTCTAAGAAGAAGGCATTTGTTTCAGCTTGGAGTGATAAAGATGACTCCAATAATGATGAAGAAATACTCAACCTATGCCTCATGGCCAACGAAGAAGAATCTGAGGTATCTTCCAACTCAAATGAATTAAATTCATATTCTTTTGATGAGTTACAAGATGCTTATAATGTTTTGTTTTTGGGATTTGAGACCATGAACTCCAAATATAAGAAATTAATTTTAAAAATTAAAAAAGAAAATAATTTGGTTTTGAAAGAAAAAGTTGATTTTGAAAATAAAAATGAAATTTTGCAAAATGAATTAGAGCTTTCAAAAGTCAAAATCAAAGATTTAGAAAAAGGAAATTTTGATTTTAAAAGTTTTGCTTGAAAGCGTAACAAAAGAAAATAATTCATTTCTAAAAACAACACATTATGTTTAAAAATGGTAAAATGCTCACAATGTCATTTTCATGGTCATTTGGAACATAATTTTCCTATAAAAAAAAGAAACTCTTTTAAAATTAGACAAGTTTGGGTTCCTAAGGGAACAAGGGGCATTGAAACTAACGTCCAAGTATCCAAAACAATTTGGATACCAAAATCAAAATAAATGTCTCTTGTAGGTGTGTGGGAGCAATGGTGATGAAAGTGATGATATTCAAATACTCTAGTCACACCTTGGAAAAGGAATGGGTAACCTCTAATATAAATGCTTTTGTTTTGATTAATTGGTTGCTCATTTGATTTTAGGCATGCATGAGCTATGAGTTTAAATAATTTTATTGTTTTTAATCTCATGTATGTTGAAAAATGTTTTATGAAGAACATTTTAAAATTTTAATGATTTTTCATATATTTTAGTTCATCATAATAAATTTTGGTCAAAATTGGTTTTAAATGCAAATGACATCTCTCTAACAATTGATATCAACTTTTCAACATACTTTGATTTTACAAATTTTAAAATTTTGACCTAAATTTAAATGTTTATGCATGTGGTTTAAATGAAAATGATATCTCTCTGACAATTGATATCAAGTTTTTCGAATGCATAACAGTTTTGGAAAACTTTATACGTATGCACTTAATTTCAACAATTGATATTGGATAAAGTATTTTAGACTTGAATATACTGAATTTCATGTGCTACTAACATGTTTGTTATTCTTTTTTGAAATTCAATCTTATTTAGGTGTCAAGATTTTAAAGCTAATTTTTTTTGGAATGCACTTTTTGAGGGGGAGCTTTGATTTTTCAAAATGTCAAATTTACCAATTACTCTCCAATGTTATTTTAGAACTTTTAAAATTGAATTATTTTTTATATAACAAAATTGGGAAGAAGTATGGATTGAAATATTTAATTTCTTAATGAAAATGGGGGAGCTTAACATTTTCATACATTTTCCAATAATTGGTGTCTTTTTCATTAATTATTTTATTAAAGGGGGATTTTGCCAAAAATAAATTTTCAAATGTTTTGTTATATAAAAAAGGGGGATATTGTAGAACATTGTTTTGATATAACAAATTAAGGCAAAAATGTTTTTGGACTTGAATTGAATTTATTCAAAGTTTTTCAAATATTTCAAAACTAATTCAATGTCCATTTTACATTGGAATTGAGCAAAAACTGATTTTAGAACAAATAGTACCAATATTGTTCTTTGCAGTATCGATACCATATGAACGATACCGATACCATAGGCAAAGGTAGTACTGATACCATTAAGGTAGTATCGATACTACCATGAAGGCTCAAATTCCATAATGCAAAATAGGTACCGATACCATGCAAGGGTATCGATACCATAATGCAAAGTAGTATCGATACTCCTTAGATAGTATCGATACTACAAGGCTCCAACGGCTAGCAACAACTAGTTAATTTGAATTAAACAAAGGTAGCACCGATACGCCATAGTGGAGTACCGATACCCTATAGTGGAGTACCGATACTTCTAGTTTTGGATAATCTTGTTTTGTAGAAAACTAATCCCCAATGGCTCTAAAACATCCCTAATGGCTAGATACGACCTCAAACTCATTTCAAGCTATAAAAACAACCTGAGGACACTTGAAGAAGTAAGAGAACACCTATCCAAGCAATACAACACAAGAGAAGAATTTTTCATTCTTAGTTTTCCATTTTCTTGTAAATATATTCGTTCTTGTGAGCTTAAATATTGCAAATACATACCTTAGAGAGGTTTTCTTGTTTACATTTACCTTTCATTGTAAAAGGGTTTTGGTTCTAGTTGATCTTGTTAAAACGTAGGGATTGCTTATAGTTTAGCCTGTGAAAACTATAGAGTTGTAAAGGTTATCTATTTGTCCTATAAAAAGAAAGAAGAAATTAGTGAATTTGTTAGAAAAACCTTGGTGAGGAACTAAGGTAGTGGATGTAGCTTGGTTGAGAAGTTGAACCACTACAAATCGCTGTGCAAATTTTCTAGCTTTCAATCTCCTTACTCCCTAAACACAAAAGCCAACCCGACCCCTCTAGGCCCTTTTGGTTATCGATTCGAGCTTCTGCGAATCGCAACACTTTCCTTAAGCCTCTATATCACTTATGGTTTTAAAACTAGCCCATAAACTAAAGGAAAAACCAACTTGAAAAAATCTTACCTTTGGCTATGGGGGAGAGCACGGGACGAGAAGAAGGATAAGAAGAATATAACTTAACTTATCCAAGTTTTCCCTTTTTAACTCCTAAATATCCCTAATAGAATGAATTTTAAATCCATTTCCCTCTAAAGGATGAAAATACCCTTCTATTTTTCAATTCTTACTAAATAGTCTTAAACACAATTTCCTAAAACATTTCTTATACTTTACCATTTATTCAATTTAATCCTCCAAATTTTTAAATCCCTTCATTATAGTCACTGACCCGATGTTTGGGGTATTACAAATGACCACATGATTGGAGACTTAACTCTCTTTTAGAATTTTAAAAAATCAATTTCTTCTTCTAGTGTACGAAAGGTTGACAATTATCTTTCATCAATTATGGGCAGTGGTTCTATTCAGATTAATCATCATATTGTTTTATCTCATGTTCCTTACATTCCAAAATTCGGCTAGCAATCTTCTTTAAGTTGGTAAATTATATGTGGATTTGGGTTGCACTTCATAATTTAAATCTGGTATTTGTGAATATTAGGATTTAAACTCGGGGATTGTGATTAGTACTATTAAGCTTCATGGTGGAATTTACATTCTTGAGGCCCCTCTTCCAAACCACAAACCCTCTAGTCAAGTGTCTTTCTTTGTTAATTTCCCCGTCACCTAATAATGCATCTACTAAGATTGTTTTATGGCATTTTAGATTAGGTCACCCCAGTTTTAGTTATTTTGCCATGTTGTTTTCCAAACTCTTTATTCATAAAAATCCCACATTTTCTTCTTCTTATATTTGTTATCTTTCTTAACACATTCGCAATACATATCCTCCTTATATGTACCATTCTTCCAAGACTTCTTCAAAATGATACATAGTGATATTTGGGGTCTCTCTCTTGTTAAAAGCTTAAATTGTGTTCAATGGTTTGTTTCTTATATTGACGATCATTCTCATACGACATAGACTTTTCTTATACAGGATAAATATGAGACTGTGGATATTTTCAAATGGTTCCACAAGATGATTGAGAACCATTGTGAAAGTTTTATTGGCATATTTAAGTTGGATAATGTTAGTGAATATTTTTCTCATTCGTTGGAGTCTTTTTTAGGAAAAAAGAATTGTCCATCTCTATTATTGTGTTGATACACCTCAACAAAATGGTATTGTTCAACGAAAAATCATTATTTTCTTGGGGTAACCCCGAGAACTTTTTTTCACTCATGTTTCCAAATATGTTTGGGGAGGGGCTCTCTTAACTGTCACCTATCTCGTTAATCGAATCCCCAATGAAATCATTGGTTTTAAAAGTTCATGGGATGTTATTTCCCAATTTTCCCTCACTTTAAATCGTTCAGTACTAGTATTCCTCTTTGTGTCTTTGGTTGTACCATTTTTATTCATAATCATACTAAGTCTAAAATTGATCTCCGGGAAATATAATGTGTCTTTGTTGGTTACTCTTCTCTTCAAAAGGGTTATCTATGTTATTCTCCTTCCACTAAGAAATTGTTTACATCTATGGATGTACCTTCCTTGAACATAAACCTTTCATCTCTAAATCTGAAAGCTAGGGAGAGGGTGAGTGTGAATTTCAGTTTTTTCCAATTAATACCGAACTAACCATCAACCTTTTGCCTACTAAACATACCGAAACACAACCAATTAACACAACTATCGTACCTATCATTGAAAACATACACCAACCCATTAACCCATTGGACTCTCCAAAACACCAAATCCACCTAACATTACTACTACACCTAACATTAAAAATATACACCAATCCATTAATCCATTGGACTCCCCTAAAACACCAAATTTGTCTGTGTCACTGCTTATTTCTCAAACCGATCTTCTTACCCACAAATAGTGACCCACACATATCCATTTTCATACATAACCTACGTAGTGCCAAAAGCCAAAACCAGGTTTGAATTTATTGGAAAATGAAGAAGGAAAAAAAGGTAATTTAAATGTTTTGGTTGAAACTAGTGAGTTACCAATTTCTCAATGAAATGGAGTACGAAGATGCACAACTCATTCTATTGATAAATTTGTTGTTTATGGTAAACTAACATCTTATCTTTAAGATATTTACAACTAAGATTAACAATATCCCCATTTCAGAAACTATAGAATAAGCTTTAAAAAATCTTGAACATTAGAAGGCAGTAGAAGAAGAACTCTCTCCTCTTGAAAGTAATAAAACCGAGGTAATTGTTGATATTCATAAAGATATGAAACCAATTAGCTACAAATGGGTCTTATACAAGGTAGATGGCAATGTTGAGTGGTATAAGGCTAGAATCGTGGAAAAGGGGTTTACTTAGACTCATGGAGTAGACTATCAAGACACTTTTGCCCCAGTTGCGAAGCTCAATACTGTAAGATTACTATTTTCCTTAGTAGTAAATACAGACTGGATACATTATCAATTGGATGTTAAAAATACATTCCTCAATTGTAATCTTGAAAAAGAGGTTTTTTATGTGGATTCCACTAGGGGTACATATACGATCTGGAAAACAACAAGTAAACAAAATGTTGAAGTATCTATATGGTCTAAAACAGTCTCCTCATACCTGGTTTGATAGATTCATGAAAGTACTTTTGTAAGACAACTATAATCAATGTCAATCTGATCATAATTTGTTTATCAAAACAACTTAAAACAAGAAAAATACAATCTTAATTATCTACATCGATGACATCATCATCACAGGTGATGACTTTGGAGAACTCGATAAATTAAAGGTATTCCTAGCAAGAGAATTCGACCAGGGACCTTGAGATATTTTTAGGGCATGGAAGTAGGAAGATCGAGAGAATGAATTATCACAAACCAACTAAAGTACATTCTATACTTACTCTCTGAAACCGGAATGACTGGTTGCAAGCCTTTGGAAACTCTCATGGAAGCAAATATGAAGCTTAGGAAAATGGGAATCTAGTGAGTAAGGACTAATATCAAACGTTAGTTGGTAAACTCATATATATTTTTCACTTACTAGGCCAGACATAGCCTTTTCTATTAGCGTTTGAATCAATTCATGAATGATCCTAGAGAAGAACATTTGGAGATGGAATATCAAATTTTGTGGTATTTAAATATGATACCATCACATGGATTAATTTTCAGAAAACATGAAGATATAACAATCATGATTTTATTCGATTCAAGATGGGCTCGAGAATTCATAAATAGGAGATCAACTACGAGTTATTATTTGTTTTTGGGGAAATTTGGTAATGTGGAAAAGTAAGAAACAAGTTGTGGTTTCCAGAAGTAGTGTTGAAGTAGATTATTAGGCGATAGCACACAAAATCTATGAAGGTGTTTGGTTACAAAGAATCCTAACTAAACTAAAGGTGTGCAATAGAACCTACTTTGAGCTTCAGAGTGACAGTAAGTCAACTACAAGTATTGATTAGAACCCAGTTCATCACGATAGAACCAAACATGTGGAGATTAACAGACACTTCATCGCCGAAAAAGTAATGGTGGTGTAGTAAAACTAAATTGCTTGTCTTCAAAAGATCAACTAGTAGATTTCTTGAGTAAGGTTCTTATAAGGATCAACTTCAGTGAGATTACATCGAATCTGGGTCTCTATAATATTTACTCCCAAACTTGAGGGGGAGTGTAAGTTATATTATGATTAGGGCTGATAATTAGTATTTTATGAGTTATATTATGATTATGATTAATTAGTAGTATTTTATTTTATTAGCATCTCTAGAAAAATATTATGTAATAATTCAATCCTATATAGTACACTTAACTAAACTTGTAAAAAAACCATGTTGTAACTTCTCAATTTATAATAAGAAATAAAAAAAATATTTTCCATGAATCCTAGTTCTATAAAGATTTTTAGTGTTTGGAAATACATTTGATTAATTTGTCGACAATCATGAATAAGGTACTCTAAAGATGTAAGTGTTGGATCATCGGTACACCCCATGGCACAGGGGGAAAACTATCCAACGATCTCACCAGTGATCTATGTACAAAAAATCAAAATCAGGAGGAAAGGATGCTGGATTTACCTTGGCTTCCTGGCAAAACAACAATTCGATAGTAGTCACAAACAGTTCGAATCCTAAGCCTCTACTCATTCATTTGGTTGAGAGCAAATATTATATTTTCTCAAAAAAGTAATTTTGAGAATTCTTCCAAATAGGAGAGAACGGTTGCTCGACCATTCTTTTCTTTATATTTGTGTTACCATAACCCTTTTGGTTTTTTATTCCAAATTTAATAACTATCAATTCAATATCTATTAAAAAGAATTGTAATCATAATTAAATTCTTTTAATATTTGTTTATTACATTTGGGATACTTAAAATTATATATATCAAATATATATATACATATATATTAACTTTAATTATATTCTTCAATTATGTATAATAAATTATACAATTAAAATTGGTTTAGTATTTGTTTATTTCAATCATAGGGTGTGACTCTGTAGGTTCCTATAACATTAGTAGTAATTATTAGAACTATTCTAATATTAAAAATAATGAGTGGCGTCTAGTAATATATCATTATCATATGAGTTACAAGATGTCATGATTTGACATAACATCTTCGTGACTAACTCTTTTTATGTATTATATCATTTTGTCCTTTATATCTAGAATAAGATCAACTCTTGGAATAGTTACACTTATATAGCATGACCAAGCATTCTAGTCTCAATCAAGTGGCCTATGATATATTTCCAATTATATGGGAAGGACAAATCATATCTTGATCATTCACACCCCACTAAATATATTGTCATATGTTCAATATCAATCTTTATAGTGAAACGAGTTACGAAACATGTTTAACTGTATCAAAACATACAACAATAGATGTTGAGATAGTAATTATATCAAGTATGAGGATCATATATATAGTAATCACCATGAACAATGTTGTGATTGTCACATAATAAAACAAGATATATGTTCATAGCGGGTCAATCTAATATTTTGTTCTCTAGCAACAAACTCATGTATCAGTATTGACATCTCTATGTAAATGAAAACTAGTTGTCATCAATAAATTCCATGTTATCCTTAAACATATTATTATTGTGCATGCCCATAATAATACTTAACTAAGGATCTTTAATAATAATCATATTATTATGTGGACTTTATTATCTTTCAGTTTATTTGATACATATAAGTATAATTGAAAATAATAATGGCAATTCTTTTATTCAATAAAACTAGTAAAGAAAATGTATCATTACAATCATCTCATGATTGATCTATGGGCATACTCTAACAATCTCTGACTATCACTAAGACCAATCCGTCACATATCTAATATAGAGTGGCTCAATGAGACGATCATGCTTCTACTATGCCAGAGGCTTCGTCATAGGATAAGAAATGTTATTATCCACATGTACTTTACATATTTCCATATATCCTCGATCTATAATCTCTCTAATGATATGAAAGTGCCTAAGAAAATGTTTAGATCATTGATGAGATTTGGGTTCCTTTTCTTGTGCAATGGCTTTATTGTTGTCGCAATGGAGTTCTATAGCATCTGATATTCTGAGAACAATACGTAGTTCATATATTGTTGAGTTAATTGATCGACGAAATAGCCAAGAGGTGGTGAATTGGAAATTAAAAATTTCGATGGAAGCTTTGACAGAAAATTGAAAATATTTGCACAGCGATTTTGAGTGGTTCGAGTTTCTCAAACAAAGTCTACGTCCACTACCTTAGCTATCCACACTAAGGATTTTCAACAAATTCACTAATTTGTCTTATTTTTTTAGGATAAAACCTTACAACTCCCTCAAGAATTATACCCCAAATTCTTAAGAATACTCTCTCCCAAAGAGAAAATTACAAATTCGCAAACTTTACAGAAAAACCTCACAAGGCAAGATGTTTGCGCAATTCTATAACAAAGAAAGAACACTAAAAAATGAATACAATTGAGAAAAAATGTTGTTCTTAAAAGCAAAATGAATATTGAATGGAAAATAGGCTTAAAATACTCAAACAATAAGTCTAAGGCTTTCCCTTTGATTTCTTTAGCTTCTCTTGTTTCTTATTATTCATCAATGGCTCCTGAACTTTTTTAAATATACCATCGCTCACTTCTGAATGTTGGGGATCATTGGTGAACTAAATAGAGCCGTTGTTGTATGTTTTCCATTTAAAAATTCTGTTGGGAGAGTAGGAGTATCAGTACACCTGCAAAGTGTATCAGTACACCTAGTGTAAAATTCAAATATTTCGAGCGTTATTTGACCAAGTGTATCAGTACCTCCTAGGGGTATCGGTACACTCTTGCCATTTAATATTTCTCGGAGCCAATTTAGACATAAGGTGTTTCGGTACATTCGCCTATGTATCGGTACCTTACTTCATTCAAATTGGGGTGTATTGGTACATAAGAGGAGTGTATCGGTACCTCCCTTGTAAAATTCATTTTTGCCTCGATTAAGGTTCGAAATACTTTGTAAAAATTGTTTCAAAAATATTTTAAGATTAAAACACAATTTTACACTTAAGTAAGGATTAAAATTGACATTCGAAAACTTAGAGTAATATTTTTTATATTCGAATAATTTAATCGAACATATAATTTTGAATCAAATATAAAATCTTAAAATTCAATAGTACTTAATTTGTTATATCGAAACATCATAATGTTTTCAACAATCTCCTCCTATTTGATATAACAAAACATTTTAGTAATTTTAAGATTTTCTTTTTGAAAATCATTTTTGAAATCAATTTTGAAAAAAAATTACCGCCCCCTTTCTGTATTATCCCCCTTTTTGTTAAATCAAAAATACTCTATAAAAACGTTTAAACAAGTTTTTAAAGAAAATAGTCAATTGATTTATATAAATATAGCTTTAGCTGCTAAGATCACAATCAAGAGAATATTAGCCATTAGGCAATAAACAATATTCATAAATATGTAATGGTAATTGGTGATAATTTGTCTAAAATGTAAATGATGCATATTTTTAATATGAAAATTAAGTTCAAAAGCTAATAATCATTCAAACCATTCAAACAATCCAAAAATTAAACAAATAAATCAAAACAACAACAATATATAAACATTCAAGTTTAATTATCCAACACATCAAAAGGTTTTTAAAAATGTTTAAGTTCAACATTCAACCAAGAAAAAAAGCAAGAAAAGTTTAATCATCCATTGGTGGGTCGAGAGGAAGAATATGTGCTCGTAGAGTAGCCATATCAAGTGTAAGCGTATTGAGTCTCCCGTCCATAGCAATGAGTCGATGATTCATTGCTTCGTTATTAGCTCACATCTAAACGATCGAAAATATGGAGGCATTTGACTATCTTGCTGGACCAGGTCATCCTCGGCTACGTTAACGGGACCGTCGATATCCCGTAGAATTTCTTCAAGCTCTGGATCATCATTAATCGGTGTCGGTGCTGGAGTAGCTCGTGAAGTACTAGCACCCGGTGTTTTCGGGGTTAAACGAATCCATTGATATTTATCCCTTGACCATCCCCATTTACGCAAAGTTTTGAGATTTATTTGGATTTTAAGAGGGATGACTACATCAAGCTAAACCCTAAGCTTGGATTTGATAAACAAATTACTAAGAACACAACCCTAAACTAAGGTTTCTACGTGTTTAGAGGGAACATTATTTACAGTTTCAACTAGTTCAACAAAAATGATTTGTGGCAAGTTTATTTTCTTATTATTCTGGATATAATGTATCCACCAAAGGTCAAGTGCTCTAAGAGTAGAGTATCTGGCGTCAGATTGTCTAAACCACCAAGATATGATCAAATGAACAAAATGTCCATGATGATCTAGAACGCTCGCACTTGACTTGGCTCTATAATGAATAGCCACTATTTCTCTCTCATTATCTAAGCCCTCATTTTCTAAACCAAAGGTGTTGACAATTGAGTCTGAGTCAATATGAATGTATCGGCCTAGTAGATAAGATTGAATACTAACGATGGTAGTTTGAGACTCGTTTTGGACACAAACCGAATTGGAATAGAAAATGCGGACGAGTTGGTGATAAACGACAGGTTCAAGTTGAAATAGTTTATCAAATTTCCAATATTGAAGGGTGGGAAGATATCTAAATTTCATATGAATCATGTCTTGAATAGAAGGGATACGTTCTTCCCATATATTATAGGACTCGAATAGGTGGGAAAACCTAGTGTAAAGGTCTCTATGTCCAGGTTCATTAAACCATGAGTTCCTAATTGTCATCTCGGGTTCATTGGGGTTTGGATTATAAGGTGGAATAGGAGGTCGGTTTGGTGGTTGGTTTGACCGACTAGACGATGACCTAGGGCGTTTAGACATGATTTTAAATCGGAATGGGATAAGGATACCTAATATTTAAAAACACATGTATGCAACAGTATCAATTCCCAAAACTCAATACGAGTCCTCAATATTGAAGGTTCTCTATAACTAATCCTAAAGAGCATTTGTAAAAGCCATTTAAAAAGCTAAGTTTGAAAATCATTATATTGTTTTCAAAACAACATAATTAAATCAAAAACAATAATTTAAAATAAAATAATTTTTTTATTCAAAAATTGACAAAAAAATTTGAAAAAAAACAAGTGTTTTTGATGGAATTAATTCTAGTTTCTAGTGTAGAATCATAATACAATCAATGCCCGATCACTAATTCAAACTAGAACTAACTAAAACTAGTTCTATGTTAAAAAATCAATAAAATAGTTTTTAGAAAAGTTTACCTTGAAAAATCAAAGATTGAGTGGAATGTTAAGTTCTCTGCACTAATTTGTTGATGCTAGAAAGATTAGAAGTTGAAAATCAAGTGGAATCTAATTTAAATAATTGATTTTGAGCGAAAATGGATATTTTGGGTGAGAGAGGGACGAACGACGATGGTGCTTTGTTTTGGGGGGTTTGGCAAAATGATAATTTAGGGATTTAAAGTCAAAACCCCAAGGAGGTATCGATACCCCCGTGAGGGGTATTGATACACATTCAAGGAATGTATCGGTACACATTTAAGGTGTATCGATACATAGAAAGGGTGTATCGATACCTGGGTATCGATACACTTTGAACAAAAATGTCAAAAAATTGTTTTTAAGCACTTAGAATGCTAAATTAATCAGCTCTAGTGGTATTGGCAACTCATATTTTGAAAATTAACAATGTTCAATCAATCAATTATTATTAAAATTGTATTTGAACATATCATTAATTTTTCACTAAAGATCATAAAACTCCCCCTAACTATTAGCATAGAATGCATTCAAAATGTTATTTTTATAAGCATTTTTCATTTTCTAATTAAAAGTGTTAAAAATCACTTTAAACACTAAGTCAACGTAGGTCAGTTAAGCCTAATTCTCTTCTAAGTGTCTAAAATATTTCTTTGCCTGAAGGTTTTATAAAAATATACGCTATTTGATGCAAAGTATCTACAAATTCTAGAACTATATCTCCTCTAGTGACATGATCTCTAATGAAATGATGTCTTATTTCAATGTGTTTAGTTCTAGAGTGTTAGATGGGATTTTTAGTGAGACAAATAGCACTAGTATTATCACACTTGATAGGTATGGTACCAACTTCAATTCCATAATCTAAAAGTTGTTGTTTCATCCATAAAACTTGTGTGCAACAACTACCAGTTAAAATGTATTCCACTTTAGTGGTAGATAATGCAACACTATTTTATTTCTTTGAAAACCATGAAATCACCATATTTCCTAGGAATTGACAAGTACCAAAGGTACTTTTCCTATCTATTTTGCATCCTCCATAATCCACATCAGAGAAGGCATGCAAGCTAAAGCTAGAGTCTCTAGGATACCAAAGTCCTAAACTAGGAGTGTCCTTAAGGTATCTAAAGATTCTCTTAATGGCATGTATATGAGATTCCTTAGGACATGATTGAAATCTAGAGCATAAGAAAATACTAAACATAATGTCTGGTCTACTTGCAGTTAGATAAAGCAAAGAACCAATCATTGACCTATACAATTTAACATCTACACATTTACCTCCTTCATCTTTGTCAATCTTGTAGTTGAGCTCATTGGAGTGGCTTGGGATTTGAAATTTTCCAATCCATACTTCTTGAGCATATCCTTGATGTACTTTGCTTGATTGATGAAGATGCCATTTTTTCTTTTCTTGATTTGGAGCCCCAACAAAAATGAAAGCTCCCTTATCATGCTCATCTCAAATTCACCTTGCATTAACTTAGAAAATTCTTGGCAAAAAGCATCATTAATAGAACCAAATATTATATCATCAACAAATCATTACCTTTTCGTTTTAAAAACAATGTAGTGTCAAAATTCCCTTTAGAAAAACCTTTTTCTATTAAAAAGTTTGACAATCTTTCATACCAAGCTCTAGGATCTTGTTTTAAACCATAAAAAGCTTTTGTCAATTTAAAAACATAATTTGGAAATCTTGAATGTTCAAAACCAGGAGGTTGTTCCACATACACTTATTTTTTATAAAACCATTTAAAATGAACTTTTAACATCCATTTGATATAATTTAAATTCATTTAAACATGAAAAAGCTAATAACATTCTAATTGCATCCATCATTGCTACGAGAGCATATGTTTCATCAAAATCTATTCCCTCTTCTTAAGTATACCCTTCAGCAAAAAGTCAAGCCTTGATGCTCACTATATTACCACTTTCATCAAGCTTATTCCTAAATACCCATTTAGTGCATATAGTAGATTTATTACTAAGCCTTTCAACTAATGTCCATACTTTACTTCTCTCAAATTGATTTAACTCTTCTTGTATAGCCATAATCCAGTTTTCATCATCTAATGCTTCTTGGATAGTTGTATTCTCTTGGGTAAGTGATTTACCTTTCTTCGATGGTTAGATTCTTGAAAGCATCTTGAGTTTCTTCTTTCACTTCTTCCTTTGATGATGGTTCTCCAACTTCATTTGCATTATAATATCTACGTCATCATCAACACAATAATCCTTCCTCGAAAGGGTATTATCATCAAAAACAACATGAATAGACTCTTTTACCAATAAAGTTGTTTTATTAAATACCCAATAAGCTTTAGAATTTAAGGAATAACCTAAAAACATTCCTTCACCACTTTTAGCATCAAATTTGCCAAGGTTTTCTTTATCGTTGTTCAAAACAAAACATTTGCATCCAAAAGGATGAAAATAACTAATGTTAGGCTTTTTATTTTTAAAAATTTCATATGGAGTTTTCTTTAAGATAGGCCTAATCATTACTCGGTTAATAACATAACAAGCGGTATTTGTGGCTTTCTCCCAAAAATATTTTGACAAATTATTTTCACAAAGCATGGTTCTAGCCATTTCATCTAAAGTTTGATTTTTCCTCTCAACAACTCCATTTTGTTGAGGGGTTCTAGATGCTGAAAAATTATGGCTAATCCCATTTGAATTACAAAAATCAGTAAATCCAAGATTTTCAAATTCAGTACCATGATCACTCCTTACACTAGAAATGGAGTAACCTTTTTTCGTTTTGGATTACTTTAGAAAAAGTGATAAAATTTTCTAATGCTTCATCTTTAGTACTTAAGAATAGAACCCAAGTATATCTAGAATAGTCATCTACCAATACAAATGCATATCGTTTTCCACCCAAGCTAGTAGTACTAATTGGCCCAAAAAGATATATATGGATCAATTTTAATACTCTACTAGTTGATACATCATTAATGGATTTAAAGGAAGTTCTTTTATGTTTTCCATTAGCACATGCATCACATATTTTATCTTTATCAAATTTTAGCTTTGGCAATCCTCTTACTAAATCTCCTTGAATTAGTCTTTGTAAAACACTCATGCTAGTGTGTCTTAGTCTCCTATTCCATAACAAACTATCATGTTCATCCTTAGCAACTAGGCACAAATTAGTCATTTTTATTGAATCTAAATGCACCATGTATATGTTTCCTATTCTATGACCAATAAGCATAATCCGATTAGATGCAATGTCAATGACTTTACAACCATTTGATTCAAACAAGTCATTGTATCCTTTATCGCACAATTAACTAATACTCAATAGATTATCCTTTAAACCATTCACATATAATACTTTTTCTATTTGTATAGAAGAGGTATTACCTATAGTACTTATACCTTCAATATAACCTTTTGCGTTGTCACCAAAGGTTACCACTCCTCCATTTTCGTTATTAAGCTCTTTAAATTGGCTCTTGTCTCCTATCATGTGTCTTGAGCATCCACTATCAAGGAACCATGAATTTAAACTTGTATTTTGTGCCTTGTAGCAATGCTCCTTTTACTACAAACATAGATTAATTTTTGGTTGGGTCCATATTCATTAGTCCCTAAAATCCTAGTCCCCTTGGGTATCCAATTATTTAGGATATCCTTATCTTTAGTAGTATTGAGTCCTTTCAGAACCCATATACTTCTAATGATTTTACCATTTGAGGTTTTTTTGGGGACCTCTATGATTGTAAGATTTAAAATTCTTTCTAATATAGTTGGATTTTGACTTTCTCCATTTTCAAAACGTTGTTCCAACTTTATCGAAAGAAACTTTAAGATCATCAATTTTCTTTTGATGATCATCATTTACTCTTGAAAGTAAGTTATGAAAATCGTTATTTTTCTTTTGAAACTCATCTAGTTTGATTTGCAATTCTTTGACCTTACTTTCAAGTTCAACATTGGTCTTGGATATGAGATTTTTTTCATTTTTCAGTTTTGAAATATCTTTCTTGTATTTTGAAAATAATTTCTCATAATCCAAAGCCAATCCATTTTATTCCTCTAATAACTCATCAAAAGAATAATCTTCTAACTCAAATGAGTTAGAGTTTACCTGAGAATTTTCCCCGGTGGCCATCAAGCACATATTTACTACTTCTTGTTCCTCTTCATTGGATGATTTATCATCACTCCAAGTAGCCACGTGTGCTTTTGTTTCTTCTTCGAAAGACACTTTTTCTTTAAATTTGGGCAATCATATTTCATATGCCCATGCTTTTTTCATTCATAACAAATGATTGGGTCTTTCTCCTATGGTTCATTTTTGAAGCCTTCATTTCTTTTGAATTTTCTTCCTCTGTTGGGTTTCATTAATTTTCTGAATCGTTTGGCAAATAAAGCCATTTATTCATCATCATCATCATCATAAGAATCACTCTCATCTTTTGTGGATTTAAGAGCAACTCCAACATTTTTCTTTTTCTCCATCTCCTTCTTTGTCTCGTCCTTCTTATTGATGTATACCTCGTCTTGAATCATCATTTCATGAGTGAGGAGAAAACCATTAAGCTCATCGAGTGTTAAAGACTTTAAGTCTTTAACTTCGATAATTTCCATCTTCTTCGATTGTAAAGCTTTTGGAAGAAAATAAATTATATTCCTCACAAGCTTCTCGTTTGGAATGATCTCTCCATATGCCTTGAGACCATTGACAATCACGGAAAATCTATCCGTCATAGAATTGATGTCTTCATCCGGTTTCATCCTGAACTTTTCATAGCTATGAGTAAGAAGACTTATTTTGAATTCTTTTACCTCGTTGGTTCCTTCATATGTGACTTGTAGTTTATTCCGTATCTCATTGGCGGTTGTACAAGATGAAACTTTCTCATATTCATCTGGTCCAAGAGCACAAAATAGAATATGGATAGCTTTTGAGTTGAGCTGGAATAATCTCATCTCTTTTTCACTCCACATATTTGATGTGTGGTTGGTTCGGTGTATCCGCTCATCATGATTTTTCATGTTCCCATGTCACTTGCTTGAATGAAGTACCTCATCCTTTTCTTCCAATAAGCATAGTTAGCTCCATTGAAGAAATGAGACTTGTTGATAGGCTGAGAATCAATAACAAAGTCGAAGTTTGATGTGGAGGCCATTGATAACTTGAATATCGATATAACTCTTCCCGGATCTACTCAATAGATGGCAAAACCTTCAAATGAGTATAGCTCTGATACCAATTGTTGAGTTAATCGATCGACGGAATAGCAAAGAGGGGTGAATTGACAATTAAAATTTTCAGTGGAAGCTTTGACAAAAAATTGAAAATATTTGCACAACGATTTAGAGTGGTTCGACTTTCTCAAACAAAGTCTACGTCCACTACCTTAGCTATCCAGAGTAAGGATTTTCCACAAATTCACTAATTTGTCTTTCTTTTGAGGACAAAGAGTAACCTTACAACTCCTTCAAGATTTATACCCCAAATTCTTGAGAACATACTCTCCCAAAGAGAAAATTAAAAATTCGTAAACGTTACAGAAAAACCTCACAAGGCAAGATGTTTGCACAATTCTAGAACAAAGAACGAACACTCAAAAATGAATACAATCGAGCACAAATGGTGTTCTTGAAAGCAAAATGAATATTGAATTGAAAATAGGCTTGAAATGCTCAAACAATAAGTTTAAGGCTTTCTCTTTGATTTCTCTAGCTTCTATTGTTTCTTATTACTCATCAATGTCTCTTGAACTTGTTTAAATAAACCTTGGATGGGGATCATTGGTGAAGTCAATAAAGTTGTTGTTTTATGTTTTCCATTTAAAAATTCTGTTGGGAGCGTCAGAGTATCGGTACACCAGCAAAGGGTATTAGCACACCTATTGTAAAATTTAAATATTTCGAGCGTTATTTGAACAAGTGTATCGGTACCTCCCAGGGGTATCAATACACTCTTGCCATTCGATGTTTCTTAGAGCCAATTTAGACATGAGGTGTATCAGTACATTCGGCTATGTATATGTACCCTTATTTCATTCAAAATTAGGGTGTATCGGTACATCAAAGGAGTGTATCGGTAACTCCCTTGTAAAATTCATTTTTGGCTCGATTAACGTTTGAAATACTTTGTAAAATTGTTTCAAAAATATTTTAAGATTAAAACACAATTTTACACTTAAGTAAGGATTAAAATTTACATTTGTAAACTTGGAGTAATATATTTTATATTCGAATAATTTAATCTAATGTATAATTTTGAATCAAATATATAATCTTTAAATTCAATAGTACTTTATTTGTTATATCGAAACATCAAAATGTTTTCAACATATATGAACTTCTTAATCCAAACGACCTCTTTTGTTTCTTCAATGGTTACAATGTTATCAGCCTCTGTTGTAGAATCACCTATTGTGTTTTGCACTGAACTATTCCAGTTTACAGTACCACCATTCAAACAAAACACAAAAATCAATTGCAGTCATGAGTCATCCTTGTTAGTTTGGAAGCTAGCATCCGTGTAAACTTTTACATTGATTTCTTCTTCACCTCCAAATACAATAAATGTATCCTTAGTTCTTATAAAGTACTTGAGGATATTTTTTAACTGCAACCCAGTGACCTTCACCAGGATTTACTTGATACCAACTAGTCATGCTTAAAGAATACAATACGTCTGTATGAGTGCATATAATGGCATACATGATTGAACCAGTAGCCGAAACATATGGAATCTTATTCATTTGTTCTCTCTCTTATGGAGTTGAAGGACACATTTCTTTTTAGGGCTATAGGCCACTTCTTATGGGTAGAAATCCTTTATTGCATTCTTTTATACTAAACCTTTGTAGAACTTTATCTATGAATGTACTTTGACTCAGACCTAGGAGGCTTCTTGTTCTGTCTCTATAGATCTTAACTCCTAAGATATATGTTGTCTCACCAAAATCTTTTATAGAAAAACAACTGCTTAACCAAGTCTTAACAATTTATAAAGTAGGTATATCATTTGCTATGATGAGTATGTCATTTACATACAAGATTAGGATTTAAAAAATGCTCCCACTAGCCTTCTTGTAAACACAAGGCTCATTTTCGTTTTTAATAAAACCAAACTCTTTGATTGCATTGTTAAAATGAAGATTGCAACTTTGAGAATCTTTCCTTAGTCCATAAGACCTTTGTAGCTTATAAACCTTTCCAACATTTCTCGGAACAAAAAACCTTATGGTTATGTGATATACACATCCTCTTCGATTTTTACATTAAGGAAAGCGATTTTGACGTCTATTTTTCATATTTCATAATCATGGAATGCATATATTGCAAGCAAGATCTAGATGGATTTAAACATAGCAACAGGGGAGAAAGTTTGTCATAGTCTACCTCATGAACTTGTCAAAAACCTTTAGCGACAAATTGCCCCTTGTATCTTTGTACGTTACCATCTATTCCAGTTTTCTTCTTAAAACCCCATTTACACCCTATAAGTTTAAACCTTTCTGGTGGTTCAACCAAAGTCCATACTTGGTTTACTAACATGGAATCAATCTTCTACCTCATGACTTTAAGCCATTTTGTAGAGTCTAGGCTCGACACTACCTCTTGATAATTTCTAGGCTCATCTTGTTCCATGAAAAGATCATTTCCATGCATGATAATGAGAAATCCATGTGTCTCAAGTACTAAGTGTTATCTTGTCGCATTGGTTGTGATTGTAAATATGTTGATTGTCCCTGAACAACTTGTGGAATCTGTTCAACCTTTGGTTCATTTATTTGTTGTTCTTGAACTTCTCTAAGTTCAATATTTCTATCATTCCCTTTCTTTGATAGAAATTCTCTTTCAAGAAAGAACACTTTTGAGCAACAAACACTTTGTTCTCGTTAGGGTTAAAGAAATAATAAATTTTAGTTTCCTTAGGATACCCAGAAAATATACACTTTTGAGATTTAGGTTTGAGATTTATAGACATTTAGTGTTTGACATAAACTTTACAACCCCAAATCTTTATAAAAAAATATACTAGGTCATCTTCCAATTCATATTTTAAATGGTGTCTTTTGAACTGATTTAGATGGAACATGATTTAGTGTGAAAGTAGTTGTTTCAAGTTAATGTCCTCATAAAGTAGCCAAAAGATGACTATGACTCATCATCGATCGAGCCATGTCTAATATCATTCGATTTGTTCTCAAGAAAACTCCATTAAACTATGTTGTACCAGGTGGTGTAAGTTGTGAGACAATCCCACACTCTTTCAGGATTTCATCAAACTTTGTGCTCAAGTATTCTCCACCTTGATCCGATCGAGATGCCTTAATACTCTTATTGCCCAATTGGTTTTGTACTTCACTTTTGAATTCCTTGAACATTTCAAGGGCTTTAAATTTATGGCGCATAAGGTAAACATACCCACACCAACTGAAGTCATCACTGAATGTAATGAAGTATTAGAATCCACCTCTGGCTTGTGTATTCATTGCCCACATACATCAAATTGTTTGAAAACAAATGAATCTAAGAATCCATCTATAACTTTGATATGTGTTTCTCACTTATATGGTCTGAACAACAAAGCTAAAGATAAGTTTGATTTGAGTCATTTGTTTATCATCTTCTTGTATTTATGTTATAAATGGTATTTTCTTGATCCAAGATATAAATACCATTAACTAATTGTGTTGATCCATATAAAACACTATCGAGATAAAAGAAACAACAATAATTCTTTATAATTATCTCAAAACCAATCATGTCCAAACAAGAAAAATAAACAATATTTTTAGTCAAAATAGGCAAAAAATAGCAGTTCTCTAAATTTAAATCAAGTCTAATGTTCAAAAATAAAACATATGTCCCTATAGCTAATATAGTCAAAATTGTTGAGTCCATACAAGGAGCTTTAGTCATTTTTTCTAACAAGCATGATTCACATACATCAAATTGTTCGAAAATAAGTGAATCTAAGGATCCATCTTTATAGAGCTTTGATATGTTTTTCTCATATACATGGTCTGAACAACAATGCTAAAGATAAGTTTGATTTGAGTCATTTATTTTTTATCTTCTTGTATTTATGTTATAAATGGTATTATCTTGATCCAAAATACAAAGACCATTAACTAATTGTGTCGATCCATAAAAAACACTATCGAGATAAAAAAAACATCAATTATTCTTTATAATTATCTCAAAACCAATCTTGTCCAAACAAGAAAAAGAAATAATGTTTTTAGTTAAAATAGGCACAAAATAGCAATTCTCTAAATTTAAATCAAGTCCAATGTTCAAAAATAAAAAATATGTCCCTATAGTTAATATAGTCAAAATAGTTTATGGAATATAAGGAGCCTTAGTCATTTTTTCCGACAAGCATGATTCACAGACATCAAATTGTTTGAAAATAAATGAACTTAGGGATCCATCTTTATAGAGCTTTGATATGCTTTTCTCATATATATGGTATGAACAACAGTGCTAAAGATAAGTTTGATTTGAGTCATTTGTTTTTTATCTTCTTGTATTTATATTATAAATGGTATTATCTTGATCCAAAATAAAAAGACCATTAACTAATTGTGTCAATCCATAGAAAACACTATCAAGATAAAAAATCAACAATTATTCTTTATAATTATCTCAAAACCAATCTTGTCCAAACAAGAAAAAGAAATAATGTTTTTAGTTAAAATAGGCACAAAATATAAATTCTCTAAATTTAAATCAAGTCTTATAGGCAAAGATAAAACATATGTCCCTATAGCTAATATAACAACTTTTTCTCCATTTCCCACTCGAATGTTCATGTTTCCCTTAGTCAGATTCTTTCCCTTTTGCAGTCCCTATACAAAAGTTCATATTTGAGAACCACAACTAGTGTCTAATACCCAAGAAGTATATGTTGATAAACTAATATAAATAACTTAAATACCTGGAACAAACGTTTTGTTCACTTTAGTATTTCTGACATCTACAAGGTAAAAGGGTAGTTTATTTTCCAATGTCATGTCTTGTCATAGTGGAAAAATTTTCCTTCCTTTCTTACTCCTCCTTTAGGTTTCAATTCTTTTTTTTCTTTGGGTTTGGTCTTGTCATTACCCTTAGGCTTTTCCATTGTCTCGTTTTTCCCCCTTCTTTATCTTTGTGGACTATCAAAATGGGTACATCCACCCTTTTTCACGTTACTTTCAAAAGTTTGTAACATGCCAAGAATTGTGGCAAAGTCTTATTAATTGCATTTATATTGAAATTAAGGAAAAATTGATTAAAGCTACCTAGCAAGGAATGCATAATTACAACAATAGGTAATTCATCTTTGATAGGAAATCCTAAATTCTCCAACGTCTAGATATAACTCATCACCTTGATGAATTGAGCTCCTGCAAGAGATCTCTCACTCATATTGTATTGAAATAGAGCTTTAGAGGTATTGTTCCTCATTTGACGTTCTTGCACCATATACAATCCCTTGATATATAAATCATATCATATGCAACCATGTCCTCATGTTGCTTCTGAAGCTCATGAGTCATGGTGGCAAGAATTAGACATCCTACATCCAACTCATCATCCAAGTGCTTCTTGTACTTCTCTTTTCAGCTCTAGGAGCAGTAGTTGTCGATTCACTAGGAACGGGTTCATCAATTAAATATTTTTTCCTTTATTATTTGAGAACAATTCTTAAATTCTAGAACCAGACAGTGAAGTTCAAGCCATTCAGTTTATCCTTCTCAAGGATTAATTGCAATTATAGTGTGTTGTTTTCCATTAAATCTAAAAAAATAGAAATATATTTTCTAAGTAAAGGTACGAAGTTTAAAATTTATAAATAGGTCTTTATTATTAAATTACTCCCACTATTTTATTCAAAATTAAAAATCCCCATGTTTTAATTTCGGAAAAACTTCTCGAAAGTTTTCTAGTGAGTGAGGATCCATATTTCACCTTTTCCTAACTCAGATTTGGCTTTTCTCTTAAGACAATGGTTATTTAGGTAAGAAACAACTTACTAATTATATATCATATAATACCTTAATTTCATGAACAACTCTTGTTCAAATCATCTTATGATTTTTCCAAATAACTAACATCTAGGTTTCTAATCTTATTAGAATAACCTAGCTAAGTTATTATCAATATTTCAACCATTGAATATCGCTTGCTTATTTTTCTCGTTTAACCAAGATATATTCATGTACCTTTGCTTTGGAAAAACCCACATAATAATGATCGATGTCTTAACGAGAGTGAATATTGACGTTTAAAATAACTTATATTTTAGAAGGAGTTTTCATAGTGATCTCGTCATTTGACTCATTTTTTATCTTATTAATATTAGCCCCTTATTGATCTCATCAATTTATTAACATGCTAACATAGTGTTCATTGCATCACATACATGATAGATATAAAGAAATACATAATGTACAATGGTTATAGTCCAAAAACAACAAAGGTGTCCTACGCCAAGCCAATGGGAGAACCAAAAATCTGAAGATAAAGGTTGCTTCTCAAGCATTTTGTCGCTTTAGTTAGTCCATCAATCTTCTTCTTCAAATCATCATAATATTACAACTTTAGAAACTCATTTTACATACGATGAAGTAAGATGAGAAGATAAACACAACAAGAAGTATAGAAAGGGACGACACGAATGCCATATTTAAAATTTACAACCATAGTAAATATTATGCTATAACCATGCTTTCAAAAATTGTCCATTTCAAACAAAACATACACTCAATTTAATGGATTTATTAAAAATTATTGATATGCGCCTACACCCCCTTGCGGAAGTCCGACTACCCCAGTGTGGTAAAAACCTTATGGTTAACATACAAACACTGAAATCTCACATAAACAAACACCTGATTAATATTTAATCAATGATTTTAATAACTAGGTTATATCATTTTAACACTTAATCGTGGCTACTTACAATTTTCTTGCTCAAATATTGTAAGTTCATTGAATGTACAGTAAAAGCAAAACATGCATCTTATAAAATCACATCAATCAAGTATTTAACTCGAATCTGCATCGTACAACTGGTTGTGATACCACTGTTCAGATTGTCGATACACGTCATGGAACAACGACAAAATTATCTGACGATCTCACTAGTGATCCATGTACAAAAATCAAAATCGGGAGAAAGGGATGTGTGATTTACCTTGGGCTCCTCAAAAAACAACAATTCGGTAGTGCTCGAGTTTGAATCCTAATCCTCCATGAAAATGTCTCGGACTCTACTCAGTTCACTTAGTTAAGAGCAAATATTTTTTTCTCAAAAACATTATTTTTGATAATTTCTTCTAAAGCGGAGAGAACGACTGCGAGACCATACTTTTCTTTATATATGAGTTACCCTAACCCTTAGGGTTTTTATTTTAAAATTAATAATTATGAATTTAATTATTTTTATTTTAATATAATTGTAATCATAATTATATTCTTTTAATATTCATTTATTACATTCAGGATAATTAAAATTATAATATATCAAATATATATATATATTAACTTTAATTATATTCTTTAATCATGTACAATAAATTGTATAATTAAAATTCGTTTAATATTTGCTCATTTAACACTAGGGTGTGACCCTATAGGTTCCTGTAACATTAGTAGTAATTATTAGAATCATTCTAATATTACAAACAATAAGTGATGTCTAGCAATATATCATTGTCATATGAGTTACAAGAAGTCATGATTCGACATAATATCTTTGTGACTACCTCTTTCTATGTATTATATCCTTTATATATATAATAGGGATTAAGTCTTGGAATAACCACACTTGTATAGCCCATCTATTATTTCTTGATATCTAGAATAGACTATAATGAACAAAAAACTTGTGATATCTACTTATTCGAGCATGGGCATGTATTTCTAGTCTCATTGAATCAAGTGGTCTGCAATATATTTCCTATTATGTAGGAAGGACAAATCTTATCTTGATCATTCAAACACCACTATATATATCGTGATATGTTTGATATCAGTCTTTATAATGCAACTAGTTACGGACCATGTTTAATTGTATCAAAACATACAATAATATATGTTGAGATAATAATAATCTCAAGTCAGAGGATCATACATATAGTCATCACCATGAACAATGTTGTGACCCTCACATAATAATCCAAGACATATGCTCATAACGAGTCAATCCAATATGTTGTTCTCTAACAACATACTCATGTATCGATTTTGACATCAATATGTCAATGACAACTCGTTGTCATCAATTAGATCCATGTTTGCCTTAAACATATTATTATTGTTTACGCCCATAATAATACTTGACTAATGATATTTAATAATAATCATATTATTATATGGACTTTATTATCTTTCAGATTATTTGAGACACATGAGTATAACTGAAAAATAATAATGGTAATGTATTTATTCAATAAAACCGGTAATGAAAATGTATCATTACAATCATCTCATGATTGGTCTTTAGGCATAATCTAATAATGAGGACACTCATTTATTGCTTAACTTGAGAAGTGTCATGTCATGACCACTAAAGGCACTGTTATTGGCCACACAATCTCTCACAAATGAATATAGGTTGATAAGTTGTCAGTTGAAATCATTGAAAAATGGCCTCCACCTTCTAATGTTAGAGCAATTAGAATTTTCCTAGGCCATGTAGGGTTTTACAGAATTTAGTTGTGACTTCTCCACAGTCACTAAGCCATTATGTTATTTTCTAGAGAAGAACAAAAAGTTTATCTTTGATGATTCTTATTTTCAAGTTTTCTACCGTATTAAAGATAAACTTGTCAACGCTTACAACAACATACTGGACAAAACCATTTGAAATCATGTATGACACTAGTAATTTCGTTGTAGGCTCAATTTTAGGACAAAAAAGATAAAGTATTCCATGCTATCCATTATGTCAACCAAACTTTAAATAAATCCCAAATCAACTACCGCCACACAAATAGAATTGCTTATTGTAGTTTTTTCTTTTGACAAATTTCACCCATATCTTGCCAGAGCAAAAGTTATGTTTTTACTGATCATGTTGCCTTACGCTAACTTTACACAAAGAGATATACTAAGCCAATATTGATTCGATAAAATCTTGCTGCTCCAAGTGTTTGTTATTGAAATAAAATCGAAAAGGATCTGAGAAACAATTAGCATATCATTTTTCTAGGCTTGAATTAGGTAGTGAAGATGGGATTATTATACCAGTTATTGGCACGTTTTCTAATCCAAAGTTATTCAATATCGATTAGCAGATCATTTATCTAGGCCTGAATTTGGTTCTTGGATTCATTCCTAAGTCAATACATGGTCATAGAAAGAAACGATTCCTTAAGGAGACTGCTCACTATTTTTCGAAAAACCATACATGTTCAAGGTATACAACAATATTGTTCGTAAGAGTGTCCCTGATAAGGAGATTGTTTCATCTATAAAACACTATTATGAAACCTCATACTGTGGACACTTTGGTGGTATGAGAAATACAACCAAAGTGTTACAATCACGATTTTATTAGCCTGCTATATTCAAGGACACGCACAATTTTTCAAAGCTATGATATAGATATCAGTGCACTGGTTCCACTTTTAGGCGTAATGAGATGCTTAAACAACCTATCATAGAAGTTGAATTATTTGATGTGTGGGGTTCTATTTTATGGGTTCTTTCTCCAATTATTTTTGCAGTCTTTATATATTAGTGGCTCTGGATTAAGTTTTTCTAGAAGTTTATTCTCACCAGGTTTGGCACACCAAGAGCACTGGTCAGCGACCAAGGCACCCACTTCCACTACAAGCAAGTGGTTGTTGCTTTAAAATCTTATGCAGTCAACATTGTCTTGCAACCGCATATCATCCTCAATCTAATGGTTAATTTGATGTCTATAATAAAGAAATTAATGAAATCCTTGAGCAGGTTGTTAACCCTATCACAAAGATAAGTATACTAGGTTGGATGATGCATTTTGGGTGTTTTGGACTGCCTACAAGACACCTTTAGGAATGTCCCCAATTCAACTTGTGTATGGAAAGCATGTCACTTGCCTGTGGAAATTGAGCACAAATCTATGTGGGGTATTAAACAAGTAAATATGTATTATTCAACTGTTGGACTAAATATGTATTATTCAACTGTTGGACTAAGGAGGATGGCAGACATATCTTAGTTGAAAGAAATTTTTTGTATTGCATATGATAATACCTCGATTTACAAGGGAAGACAAATTGATGGCATGACATTATCATATTGTGGTGAGAATTTCATGTGGGACAATAAGTTCTACTTTTCAATTCAAGATTAAAGATGTACCCATGGAACTTGCGTTCAAAATGGTTAGGACCTTTTTGAGGTTGTTGAAGTATTTGCCATTGGGGTAGTGAAGATTATGGATTTAAAGAATGAGCATAGTTTTAAAATGAATGGGCAAAGGATGAAGCACTATATAAGAGATATTGATGCTATACATGAGACCATTAATTTGGACAAAATTCTTTAAGTTTTTATGCACCTATATTTCACTATTGGCACAAGCTGAGTATATATTATTTTTATCTTACTTTTTTCTTTTCTTTTGTATAAGTTCTATTATTATGCTGTCACAAAATAAATTCAGCACAATTGCCAAAAAAAATAGAATGATGAATCACAACTTGAGGGAAACCACGACATTTCCTTAATTTCATCTCTTCTCCCCAACCGTTTGATCTTCATGATTATGATTTTCTACTTTTAAGAGAATTAAAAGCCCAACTTTCCATCTTGTTTTCTATATAAACTGCTCATTACTTTTATCTCAAAGCTCCCATTTTTCTTGTTTTAATTTTAAAAAGGTTCCAGTTTTCTTCTTTTCACTTTTGACTGTACAAGAAAAGACAATAGAATATCACACCCCCAAATTTAAGTATAAGATTCGGTAAAGAATTATTGAGATTAATGGTTGAATTAAAAGAAAATAATAGGAATTATGGACCAGTTTGAATCAGGGAGCAAAGTTGAGGTATGAGTGATGAGCTTCAAAGAAATCAATGGCTTTAGATGTAGTTTACCCATTTAATGGTCAAAAAGAAAGAAAGAAAGAAAAGATTTACGTGTGAAGAAACTCAAACCCACGACCCCAGGCGAGAGAAACATCACAGTTCACCAATTGTATTGAGGTATTGCTTTGATAAATAGTAATAACAAAATAAATATTATAAGGGCTTTTCATCATATCCATTGATAGTAGTCTGAAGATTGTACGAGAGTTCTTTACTCCTCAAAAACCCATCCCCTTTCTTAGCGTGCCATCTCCTTCCATTCACCCACCTCTGATAAACGGTGCTATGCACCACTGCCTCCAATAGAACTGACGTTGCCCCTTTGATCGAACCCTAACCCCATATCAATCAAAGCATCCATCATTTGCCGTGAATTGGGATGAAATCATTTGAATAACTCCACGGCCATCTCCAACTGTTGTCAACCGTGAATCGCTGGTCAAAGGTTTGTCAGAACCTAAATCTTCCTTCAACTGTTGTTGATTTTTTATCAATAGGGACAATTGTTTACCTCACCACCTCCATAGTTGGACTCCCTGATGTCTCGTGACCAAAACCCAGCCGATGGGTTACTTCATCATTGACGTTTTCTCCGGCCACCATTGGTATGACTCTGATCCCTTTTTTTGCTCATTTCTACGTGATTTCAACTAATTATTGGCAATGATTTGGGTTGCTTGTACAAGTGGATAACAAAGGAGAAATCGATTGCCTGAAACAGTCCTCGCCACCACCACACGCTCTGCCACACGCCTTCATCGTGCATGGGGCAATTGCTCCAGCCTAGAAATTTCCAAAATAGGTCCGAATGGACTCAGATCGGACTGAATCAAATTGGACCAATATGAGTCACCATACTGAGTCAACTTGGACCAATCTGAGTTAACCTAAACTAGTCCATATTGTTAACCTGACCGTTTACCCCAAAACGTTGACTTTGACTAGTATTAACTTTAATGTTAACCAAAAAAGTTAAATTTTTTAAAAAGTTATATTTTATGTTTTTCGACATCCTAAGTCTGAATTCGAAGTATATTTTTCCAAATTCAAACTCGGTAAGTTGTTTTTTAGTATTACATCTTCTGATTCGAATAGTTTTCCTTATTAAGTTTTGTTTATGATATAAATTATTATGCTATGTATCTGATATATTATGAGGTGTCAAAAACAATTGTGACAGCATTCAAATGGAGTTTAGTTGATAGATCAACATGGCACAAAAATTGAGGTGATACATTACTACCATTTGTATGCTTTGTGGAACACGTTGGTAAATGGTAAATGCATAAATCAAATGTTAGTTGAGTGCTCGTCATTTCTCACTCTGAAACTAGTACGGAATATGAAATAATGGTAATGTATTGGAAATGACTCGTACGACTCAGATACAAAGTTAGATGAATCGTTTAGGGTACTAGTAAGTCGATAAGAAATAAATTCAAGGTTAGTGATTAATCAATGAAATGATTTCAAAACTCAATTTTAATTTTTTAAACATAATTAATTTAATTAAAGGACCAAAATGTATAGTTTTAAAATTTTTGGGGTTAATTTTCAATGTTTGGGAAATTTAGGGACTAGCCTTATAGTTTTCCCATAACTCACCTGGCACCTGAATAAAAAAATGGAAATAGGGGGAATGGTCAAGTTTAAACCCGTGACCTAGGTATGACTGGTCATTCCCTACCATCTACCCTAGGTCATTATTTTAATAAATATAAAATTTATTTGTTTTATACCCAGGTTTTAATACCCAAACACCCCCCCAAAAAACCTCATTCTCATTGAATTCCCAAATTCCCTACTCAAACCCTAGCTGTCACGGTATCTCCATCAAATAAACATCGTCTGACCACATTTGAAGTACGTTGTCACCCTCAACTGACTTACCAACGACTGGAGACCGAAGCCCAGACACCATCGTAGCGTGATTCAGCGTCAATCAAAGCTTCATTCACCACCTAAACCTCCATCACATTGCATCAGTTATTCATCATTTCTGGCTGCCTCACTCATCAGATCATATCACCGATGCTATATTCCTTATCATCGTGAACCCAAAACCCAACCAAGTTTATCATACGAAACTATCTCGTTGCTGATCACCATCTTGAGAAGTGTCGGTTATATTTGGGATATTTTTGGCATGGTTTTTGGTTGATATATGGTTTAATATCAATTGTAACTGGTTAATTAAAGTTGTTGAAGGGTTTGCCTGCCACCCCCAACCCTGTCTTCACCGTCATACATCGTCCTTGCCCAGAAAATCCTTCTAGACCGCTGAAGTCGATCTAGATCGGCCCAAACTGGTTTGAACATGTCTTAGTGAACTCATACCACTTCAAGTCAACCTAAACTTGATTTACCCTGACCATTAACCTTCACGTTGACTTTGACTTTGTCCATTAACCGTTTTCATTGACCTAAAAAGTCAAATTTTTGAAAAGTAATATTTTATGTTTTTCGACGTCCTGAGTCCGAATCCGAAGTATGTTTTTCAAAATTCGAATCCAAAAGCCTCCAAATTGACCCATAAACTCAAAATTGCATATGTAAATTAAGTATTTATTTCAGTGCATCTAATTTAACTGAAGGGTCAATGACTAAATAATGCTATCGTATTTTTAAGGTATCGTGATTTTCTTGACTGTTCATCTGCTCATCTCAATTCCTCCCGGCCTTTCCATCAGTGGAAGCCCCTAATTAGTCGTATAGTTTTACAACCCTATTAAATATTCAATTTAGTATATTACCTCGATTATAACCCTATTCTGATATGACTTAGGTTCTCGTATAGTCAAAGAGCGTAGTGAAGCAGGAGCAAGATATATCTCCCAGACTGATTCATTTTTGTAAGGTGTGTTCCTTGTGTGCCATATATTTGTTTTAAATATATGTTTGAAATACCATGTGTATATGATTGTTTTATCTTATTTGCAATGTCTCTATTTGTTTGACTTGATTTCGTATGATTTATCTGATTTAAAGTTTAATTTATGAATTACTAAAACTTAAGCATGATTATCTAATCCATGTTCTCTAGTTATTGATTTTATTGAATTCATATATGTTTGAACTCTTATTTCCTGCTACCACTGGTTACTGCCTACAAAATATTTTTCTCCAGGGTACTCTGGATTTAGTATGAAGTCTCCGCATGTTCAGCTTGTTCAAACTGGTAATTCCTTATATAGGTTCAGACTGATCAAACTAGTAATTCTTTATGGACCTAAGGCAACTCTTGGGTGGGCTCCTAGGCCTAATGGGCCTAGTGGTAAGACCTTATAGACCCAAAGGTACTCCCTTAAGGTGGCACCTATACTATTTGCATTGGGTAAGTCCTTATGTTCCTAAGGGCACTCCCCTTAGGTGGGCACCTACGCTTCGGCTAGGGTAAGACCATATGGACCAAAGGTGCTCCCTTAGGTTAAGACCTACGGCCTTTGGGCCTAGGGTAAGTCTAAATGGATGCAGTTTTAAGAAACTGTATATGGTGTTCGGTTTAAGGGTGATTATGTATTTTTAAGCTAAAATACTAATGATGTTCTCACAATTTGGAACTAAATTGATTTTTTAAACTCTACCGATGTTTCATGACTTTATTGATGAACTGATTTTGAAATATAAACTATATGTTTTATTTTTGCACTGTTGGAACACAATGAGCTCCCTAGCTCACTCCTGGAAACTTCTCTCTTTCAGATATTTTGGATGGGCATCCCGGACCTGGCACTTGGCAGATAGACACATTAGTACATTGATATTTTGTTGTAATATATTTATCTTACGAGCTACATTTATTTTTTGTGACATGTGCCCATATCTTGAGAATGTTGATTTTATGATTTATACTACCTTCGATACTGATGTTGGAATATTTTATTTTTATTTACTCCTTACGATGACTTTTATTTACTGGAATTAAATTTTAATATTATAAAATCTTTTTAAAGATGCTTCCTCGAAATATGGCTTTAAATTATTAAAAATGTTTTGCAAAACTTTATCCTAATATGTTAGATCTAGTCATAACGTATAGGCTGGATATAAAGGGTTATAATTTTAGTATCAATGCTTTTAGTTTTTATGACCTCGGACTATTAATGGGTCCAAACTAAAAATACAGTTTTAAAATATTTTACAAAAATAAGTTATGAAGGTCATGTCACCAAGTTTTTACGAATTTAGATGTGTGCGGGACTCCATGTGCCAAATTTAATCCTAGGCTTTATAGTTCTGTAGTGAAACTCAAGATCCAAAAATATGAGTATTAGATGTGGTCATCACCTGGTTGTGGGAGAGGTTGAGCAACTAGATTTGCAAATCCCATAGATGAGATGTGTGTAGATCCCCTGCCTCTGGAAGATAATTTTGCTCATGCAACCCCGATGGATCTACCTCTAACCCTAGAATAGGTTTGACTACCCCAGTTAGAGGAGTGACCATTTCTTAGATGGAGCCTGTTAGAGTAGTGCTAGATGATAATCTCGGTAAGCAGTTCCTACAATTGATTCAGTGAGTGGTCAGAGCTGTAGGCGTTGCACCCAAGGTTCATATTTCATAGACTCTGATTTCTAATGGAGTCAATACCTTTGGAGGCCCTACAGGTGGAGCTCCGAGTGAGGTCGAGGATTGGCATTGTGAGCGGCGTATAGATCAACTAGGCTTAGATCCACAGTAGCATTATTTGGGATTTGTTTCTATATTGGACATGAATGCCAACACCTGGTGAGAGTCGGTAGTAAGTAGTGTATCAGTTGATCGTCAAACCTGATACTTCTTCAAGGAGCATTTTAGGAGTCATTTTTGGGAAGGCATTATCTTCCACAGAGGAGACAGCAGTTCCAAGATCTGACTAAGAGATATGAAAGTTTCTGAATATGAGATCAAGTTCTTGAAGTTACTAAAGTATGGCTCTAATCTAGTACCTATCGAGAGTGATAGGTGTCGTAAGTTTTCTTAGGGACTCAGATACGAACTGCATCGTCAGGTAGTTACTCATCAGGATGAGGTACTCGATATTGTAGTCGAGAGAGTGAAAGATATTGAGTAAGCCTAGGCTTCTACACCTGATAGAGATAGGGTAGATTGAGATCAATCTAAAAGACCTACATGTCAGTCTAATTATTATACATGTCCTGATAAGAGGACTCGTATTTCTTCTTATTAGAGGATTTATACTGGTTCGAGGCCTACATCACCTCCACATCTATATGTTAGTTGAGGAGATTTTTTAGGATTCACTCCGATACCGAGTTGCGAGCACTATGAAAATCGACACGGGGGAGAATGTCATAAGAAGATTGGTACCTATGATCGTTATGGCTCTAGTAAGCAATTTTTAAGGAGTTGTCTGCAACCAACTTCTATCGATCAGACCCCCACTCATACTTCTACACAATCACATGCTTTTATTCAGACCCCTTCTAGGAGTCACGGTGAGGGTAGGACTTCCAGATCTATTTCTATTATCGATAATAGAGCTCGATTGCGGAGTAGAGGACTAGCTACTTCTGAGGCTAGACAGCGTACCCTTATCTATGCTACCCAATGTTTTGGTGATCGAATTTAGCCAAGGACTTCTGTAGATATATTTATCGTTATTTCTGTTTATTTCCATGCATTTCTAACAAAGCCCTTTCAATACTCGAGTTTTGTATTTTAAGGCCGCTCAGACTTTTGATTAAGGCATCGAGACCCTATTTTTACTCTGAGTCTAACAAGATTCTCCGTAATCTTCAATAGAATAATTAGCAATCTTCCTCAGAAAGAACTATTAGAGATCTAGGTTCTGGTTCTTGTTTGACTCTGGTGAATTTTAAGGGGAAGAGAGTTGTCACAATCTAATTTTAATTTTTAAATATAATTAATTTAATTAAGGGACCAAAATATATAGTTTAAAAATTTTGGGGTTAATTTTGAAAGTTTGGCAAACTTAGGGACTAGCCCCATAATTTTCCCATAACTCAACTGGCACCAAAATAAAAAATAGAAATAGGGAGTTAGGTAGGTTTGAACCCCTAACCTAAGGTATGGTTGGCCATTCCCCTACCATCTTCCCTAGGTCACTGTTTGAATATGATTTTAATAAATATCGAATTTATTTGTTTTATACCCGGGTTTAATACCCAAAACCCCCAAAGAAATTCCCATTCTCGTGAAATCCCCAAATTCCCTACCCAAACCCTAGTCGTCACAGTCTCTCTCTCAACTCAACACTATCCAACCACCTTTAAAGCACGCTATTAACCTTAGTTGACTCACTGATGACCGACGACCAAAGCCGAGGCACCACCGTAGCGTGATTCGACGTCAATCGGTACAAATCAAGGCTTAAATCATAGTCAAAACCCCCCACCCCATCACGTCAGTTATTCATGATTTCAGGCTACCTCGGTAATCAGCAGGCCTCACTGTCGCTACATCCAGATTTCTTGTCATCATGTTCCCAAAACCCAACTAGGTTCATCGTTCAAAACCATCTCGTCATTGATCACCGTCTTGGGTAAGCGTCATTTATATTTCGGATATTTTTTGCATGACTTTTTTCTAATATTTGGTTTAATATCGATTAAAATTGATTAATTTAAGCTATCATAGGGCTTTCCTATAACCCCCGACCCTGTCGCCGCTGCACGCTATGCCACATGCTGCCGCGTGTCCGTGCGACTCGTCCTCGCCTAGAAAAAACTTATAGAACGGTCCAATCGGTCTAGACCAGCCCAAACCAATTTGAATCGGTCTGAGTTAACTCAGACCACCTAGAGTAAACCCGAACCCGGTCTTCCCCTTGACTTTGACTCAAACCGTTAGCTTTGACCTGACTGTTGACCTACCCTTGAGTTTGACTTTGACCGTTGACTTGGACCAAAAAAGTTAAAATTTTCAAAAAGTCATTTTATTTTTCCAATAACTTGAGTCTGAATCTGAAGTTTGTTTTGCCAAATTCGAACCCAAAAGCCTCCAAATTGACCCATAGACTTGAACGTGCATATGTAAATTAAGTTTTTATTTCAGTGCATCTAATTTAACTAATAGGTCTCAAAATCAGATTTTCGGCTCAAAAGAGTATGGTTGTTTCTAAGGGCATGTATACACTAGACATCTTATGACAGTCGATCGACCGATCTACCAAGTAGAGTTAAATCTAAGCTCTAATACCATTAAATATAACACCCTCAGAATGATATGGGTGATCCGATATGATCCAAGGTGTTACATTAAGGCCATTGGAGCGACCCCTAATAAAACAAAAAAGGTTGAAAATTTATCAAACCATAATAAATTTATTAAAAAAATTACAAGTTCATAAATTATTCATATATTAAAACTAGAACCAAATAATACACAACATCATAACAAGTTTTGGACTCAAATATAAAAACAAAAAGTGACCTATATGCCCTCCTATTTACACTGTATCATACTCTGCAAGGAACACCAAAAAAACTCCCATTACTAATGTCGATAATTGCATAAGGTCATTTCCTTTAACCTAAAATAGTAAGTAATAAAATGAGCTTTGGGAAATTCTCAATAATACAAAACTATCAAATGATGCTAAAGACCAAGCAGATAAATTGTAAAGCATGAAGATTTCTTAGTGATTCAGGCCTATACATGTTTTAGTGATGAATTGAGGTTTCACTAATTAATTTTTTCTTGTAACAGTAAGAAAATCTATAGTCTAGAGGAAACATTCAGAGAGACAAATTCAGGAGATTGAGTTGGGGAGCCTAGTGTGTCTATTAAAATCAGAGAAAATGATGCAAATGATTTGAAAAATAGTAGTAATCTATTTCGGTAAAATGGATTTAAAAAACACAGTAATACCCTCAAACCAAATATCAATATGTAGTTCCCCAAAACTACATCCATAAAGACTTACCCTATGCCCATTGGGCGTATGAGCCAACTTAAGGGAGAACATTGGATTCATAAGGACTTACCCTAGTCGAAACGTAAGAGCCTACCCGAGGGGGAGTCCATAAGGACTTACTCTATTCTCATTGGGCGTTGGAGCCATCCTAAGGGAGTGGCTTAGGATCCATAAGGACTTACCCTAGGCCTTTTGGACCTAAGAGTATACCCAAGGGTCTCATTAAGTCTATAAGGAATCACTAGTTTGATTAGAGTGAACCTATAGAGACTCTATATCAGATTCCAAATAGTACCCCAATAGAATTCAAATTTATCAGTAACAATAATATTATAAATCATCAGCCATATATGTTTTTTTATTAGAAAATAGATATTACAAATTGTGTTTTTATTTTAGATAATAGAGTTATATTTTTGAAATCAAAGAAAATATTATGTGCACAGGGAACACACTATAGGGTCCAAAAAGTTTCAGGATGCACTTTGTAATTATCACAAAGAGAAACATGAAACTTCTATAAATTGATTTGATTCTAAAATTGAGATCACTATTAAAAGGGTTAGATATGTTACAAATCTATTTAGACAATTAGATGTTGGCATATCAAAGTCATATAAGATTTGGATATATTAGAAGGTTATTTAAGAACTGTTAAATCAAGAATATTTAAGATTCAGAGATAACATGAGTGACTCCATTAGTTAGGACATCTATGATATTTTAGTCATTTGATTATAGGAGAAATTTTGGTAAATCAACATAATAAGAATAAACTATTGCTTTGCAGTATTCAAAACTTCTAACGACTTATCAGGCTTTCAATCCAATCAAACTAAATAGATCTCAATAATTCTTCACAAATGTTTATTCCTTATTATAAAATACATAATATAGCTGAAAAGATCACCATCACAAATCATTACTGACCGGATCTTGAAAAGATGAACCTTTATTCATTTGATAATTATTTTATTTATGTATTACAACAGTGTAAGAAATGACCAACATGTAACACCTATTTCCAATATATGTCCCCGTACACAAGTCGTATATGTCACATAACTTTTAAAACATTTTCATACTTAAAAATCAGTATAAAATTTATTTCATTAAATAAAATAGTTTAATTTTATAATATTAAAAACATCCATTAACTATTAATATGTAAAATAGCGTTTAAGTCCATCACTTAGTAGTTGAAGTTCAAATATAATATAACACTATAAACCATATATCAAATACCATACCAGAGCATCATAATATAATAATACATGCCAACTAGTAATATCAAAATAAACATCTAAAGATGTCATATTGTTACTGATGAGGCAACCCTTGACAATTGATATCAGTTACACTTATTACTCTGATCTTATGCTATTACCTACGCGTGAAACAATCACACGCTAAGTATTCACTTAGTGAGGTATAATAAAGTAAGTAAGGCATTTTAAAACATTGGTATATCGAAAAAGATCAAATACGATTTAAAACCCTATAATATATAAACACTTAAAATTGACTTGATAAGCCAAGTTCCCATCAAATAACCTGCGAAATATTGTTTCCATATGCATAGTATACTATCAATCGATGTATTCAAAAATCCATTCACATCCCAATGTATAACAAATGAGAATGAAAGACACATAATAAACAACTAAGTATCGCAATAACGTTTAGGTGTCGTGGTACACAGTAACACTATAAAAACCAATTCCAGAGTAGCAATCCCGTACGACTACCATCCTTGCACAAAACGTACCGAAAGTACGCAAGGTATTAACATGAATATGAAAAAATGCATTAAATAAAATCAATCGATAACCATCATACACCAAGTATGCCAATTACATGCATAGTGCTACAATACACAAAGTACTACTACAATATCGCCTTATTTATGGTGTTACAATTGCGCCTACGACTCTCAATGTAACTACAATAGGCTTTAAAATCCAAATCGCATGATAAAAATTTATTCCAAACAATCAATAAATAATAATTTGGGTGAAACGCATCCATTCGTTTTAGGACAGTTCATACCCTAAAATCATTCGTAATTTTTTTTCATAAACTTTATGAAAATATTTATATATCAAAATACATTCAAAACATATTTAATTAAAATACTCAAGGTTTACTCATCGTAAGTCATCATCATATCATATAAGTACATAATAAATGCACTCACCTGGTATACCTCACTATTATGCCTTATTGTCAATTTTCGATTACTCTTGAACTTTTTCCTTGCCTTTAGTTTTCCTTGTATCTCGAGGTTGTTCACGATCTACACAAGCATCCATACAAGCAAATACAAATATGAATTTACATGTTAGTATTCATACTAACATTTTATACATAATAATAATGCTAAAAAATACTATTATTTTCAAATTCTTCTTAACTTTTTCTTTTTACTCATAATAGGCCCTTGTCATTAATTCTTGAGTTCAAGGCCTAAATAAGCCCAATAAATTCACAACATTTAATTTCCAGCCAAGTATTTGAACAATATTATAATTACAACTTAAGCCACTAACTTTCTTAATATTTACCATTTTGTACTTTAACTTTGCCAACTTTCCAAACTTGCTTAATTTCACATTTTAACTTCAATTTCATCCCACAAAAATTAATTTTTTGCAACGTACATCGATTATTGAGTAATTACACAATCATCACATAACTTTTCAAAATAATCAAAATGGTCCCTTAATTTTTGAAAATTAAAAATGACCTAAATTTTTTTCTAAGGCTTGTAAAACCTTCCAAATATCATTTATTATACATGAGAATTTTTCTAAAATTTTCCCCAATATTTCCTACAAGGTCGAATGCTTTAGGGGTGTAAATCTCATGATTTTCACATGATTCAAGAATGAAATCAACATGTATTCAACATTTCAAGCCCTCTGTAATCAAACTGCTAAATAAATTTCATCAAAACACATATTTTTCCCATAAGCTAGGGTTACGTCGAAACTTGTATTAACATATGTAGCCACGTATAGTTGATTTTAATCATCAATCACGCTTGGAAATAATTCTACAACCTTAAAAACGTATAAAACCTTATCAAGTCATGAAACCCTAATATGAAGTAAACCCTAAAATTTGGGATCTTTGAACACAAACCAAATTAGCATGCAATAATGGTACCAAATGATAATGTTTTTTCGAATAGAATAATTTTCTGGTTCACATCTTGATAAAAAATCCAATGGAAATTGTTCAAAATTGAAAAATAAAATTTCTCTTACCTAGTATGGGGGAGCACGAAATGGAGCTGAAAATAGCTTGGTTTCAAGAAATTTTCCTTTAATTTCATGCTAATTTGGCATTTTTATAGGCTTAAATGAACTTAATATTTATTTAATGTTAAATGTCAATTTTACCCTTAATGAAACTTTATATTTACCTTAATACCAAGCCATGTAACCCTTATCATCTTTATAAAGTCAAAGATGAACCAATTAATTCACTCTTTCTAACTTTTCCCATGCAATCTTTCCAAAATTTCAATCTTACCCTTTTTCATCGAACAGTTCAAATTAAACATGGAAATAATTCCTCAAATCCAATGGTCAATATTATTTTCCATCATTTAAACATGTGGGAAAAATATTTATAAGCTTAATTTTTCATCCTTCAAATTTTTCCAAAATTTCTATTCGATTCAATTTACCGAATTCTTATCAGACTTTAACACCTGCTAGTTTTTAACATAATTTCTAGATCAAACATATTTTTCCATACAACCCCACTCTAAAGAGTAAACTATCCATTTATGGAATAAAAATTATCGTTGTGAAAATTACAATTTTGGTCCCTAAACATATCACAATTTTATACTTTGGTCATTAAACTTTCAAAATTTACATTTTAGTCACTAAACAAAATTTTGGGAAATGCAATTCTCCCCCTTAAGAAAAATTCATCCTCAAATTTTAGTACGTATTTGATGTGAAAAGGTGCAGATATTCCCTTTTTATGTCTTTATCTCTTTCCCACGTAGCTTCCTCGAGTTTGTGATTCTGCCAAAGAACTTTAACTAATGGAATTGTCTTGTTCCGTATATATTTGAATCCTTGAGTCAAAATCTATAATGGTTATTATTCATAAGTTGAATCTCTATTTTCTCCAGGTGATAGAGTGTGAATGATCTGATCGGTTCTTAATGAGCATCGACACATGAAAAATATTAAGGACCTTATCCATTTTCGGAGGAAATTCTAGTTGATATGCCACAGTTCTGACTCTCTTGCAAATATCATAAGGTCCAATAAATCTCGAACTCAACTTTCCATTACGTTCAAAGTGTAATATTTTCTTCGAAGTCAATACCTTGAGAAATACATGGTCACCCTTTTGATATTCAATCTCTTCTCTTTTCAAGTTTGCATAAGATTAATGTCGATCATAAGCTATCTTGAAATTATCCTGAATAATATTTATTTCATCAAGTCAGTGCCAACTAGATCTTGATCCCTTAGCTCAAACCAATTTAATGGTGTTCGAAGCTTTCTCCCAAATAAGGCTTCATAAGGAGCCATCTTGATGCTCGATTGATAGTTGTTATTATAAGAAAATTATATTAAAGGCAAATACTTTTCCCATGATCCCTTGAATTTAATCACAAGTGCCCTTAGCATATCCTCCAATTTCTTAATGGTCTGCTCCAACCAACTATCCATCTGCGTATGAAAAGCCGTACTGAATTCAATCGAGTACCTAAGGCCTCGTGCAAGAAATTCTCAAATCTCAAAGTAAACCTTGGATCTCTATCAAATACTTCAATCGACATAGGCATTCCATGTAGTCAGACTATCTCTTTTAGGTACAACTCAACATATTTATCCATCTAGTAATCTGTTCGAACTTAAATAAAGTGAGCTATCTTACTCAATCTATCAACAATCACCCATACTGAGTCTTTCTTACTAGGTGTCAAAGGTAGCCCTTTAACAAAGTCCATAGTGACTTATTCCCAATTCCATTTAGGAATCGAGATCGGTTGTAACAATCCAAAAGGCAATTGATGTTTAGCTTTCACCTGTTGGAATGTCAGGCACATGGCCACAACTCTGTGATATCTCTTTTCATACTAGTCCACCAAACATATTATTTAAATCTTGGTATATATTGATTCCACCTGGATGCATAACCAATGGACTATAGTGTGCCTCAAAAAGAATATCTTTCTTTAGTTCTTCATCATCGAGAATACAAAGTCTCCCATGATAGTACAAACATCCTTCAAACCTGACCTCAAAGTCCTTAATCTCGCCATTTTCTACTTGAACAATTCTTGTCAATCACTTTTTATCTTTCCCTTATAGTTCTCTTATCCGACCTAAAAGCATCGGTTTTAACTTTAACTCGAAAATCAAGGTGCTATCTTCCTTTAAAGAAAAACACACATCCAAAGCTCTCAAGGCTGTAAAAATCTTTTGATTAAGTGCATCATCTACCACACTAGCCTTCCTAGGATGATAATCAATTATCACATCATAATCCTTTAAAAGTTCTATCCATCTTATATGTCTTAAGCTTAACTCTTTTAGAGTTAACAAGTACTTTATACTTTTGTGATCGGTTTAAAAGTAGAATCGCTGACCATAAAGAAAATGGCACCAAATATTTATAGCAAACACGGCCACTGCCAACTAAATGTCGTACATTGGATAGTTTCTCTGATGAGCCTTTAATTGTCTTGATGCATATGCCACAACCTTCTCATCTTGCATAAGCACACATCCCATACCATTATGAGATGCATCGTTAAAAACCACATAATCTTTATCAGATTCTGGTTGTACTAGCACGGGTGCCTCTGTTAATATCTTCTTTAGCATTTTAAAGCTCCCTTGGCGGTTATATATCCAAACAAACGACACATATTTCCTTAAAAGCTTGGTTAGTGGTGACGCTATCATCAAAAAGTTCTTCACGAACCTTTGATAGTAACCAACAAGTCCCATGAAACTCCAAACCTCATAAATATTCTTTGGGGTTTCAATTCCACTATAGCTTGAATTTTCTTGGGGTATACTCTTATATCTATTGCCTAGATAACACGGCCAAAGAAAGCAACCTCTGTCAACCAAAATTTTACACTTTAACAGCTTGGCGTATCAGTTTTTCTCTCAAAGAGCCTAAAGAAAAATACGAATATGAGTATCATGCTCCTCTTTTGTCTTTGAGTACACCAAAATATCATAAAAACTACCACCATAAACTAATCCAAATAAGGCTTGAATACTCGGTTCATCAAATCCATAAATGTCACATGAGCATTAGTCAAACCGGATGGAATCATCATAAACTTATAGTATCCATACCAAGTCTGAAAAAATATCTTAAGAATATCCTCCTCTTTAATCTTCAATTGATGGTACCTAGCCCAAAGATCAATCATAAAGAAGAATGCTTCACCTTTTAATTGATCAAACAATTTATCAATCCTCGAAACAGGGTACCTGTTTTTTATCGTAATTTTATTCAATTGTCGATAATCTATGCATAACCGTATAGATCCTACTTTCTTTCTCACAGACAACACAGGTGTTGCTCAAGGTGAAACAATCGGTCTGATGAAACCTTGATCAAGTAACTCTTGTAATTGGGCCTTTAGTTCTCTTACAAACTCAATACCCGGGTAAACATCAATATTAAATTCTACCTCGTGATCTGGAGGTAAACCAAGTAATTCATCTGGAAACTCTTGAAATGTTGGAATATCATCCAAACTTACTTCAGATACTCGAGTATCAATTACATTAGCCAGAAAAAAACTGCACACCTCTTTGACATCAAATTCCTCACAATAACTGTTGATATCACATTGGGTGGTGATTTCGCTTTTTCACCAATTACTATAATTCCTAAACCCTTCACATAGTTTTCAAAAATAATCACTTCTTACGACAATCTACCCATCCATAATGTGAAGACAACTAATCCATACCTAAAATGATCTAAAATTCATCGAAAGATAATTCCATTAGGTTCGCCGGAAACATAACCCCTTGAATCTTTGTCAACCACTTTCTACATATCCGAGTCACTCTTGCACTATGACCCATAGGGTTTATTGCTATTATCTCACTAGCTATTGGTTTTAATGAAATACCTCTATTTTGAATTCTTTACTACATTATGGAGGTAATCCAAATAACTTTTCTGGAGTCACCTATAAATTCTCTTGAACAGTTGAAATATCTTCCAACTTAACTATGAATGTATAAGTATCCACATCATTTACTAAGAAAGCTTGACAACCTTGTAGCAATAACTTTATAGTAGTTACTGATAAAATCACACTACTAAACAAATTTATTCTTTTTCCTACCACTACAAACTCAAAACTTTTTAAGTTCTTGAAAATCAATTGCATCCGAGCGATAATTAATTGTAGCATGGTAGGGGTAATCAATCCATTCCAAAACTTACCTTTACAAGGTAATTATATCAAGTCCATAGAACTCAACATATACTCTCATTCAAACTCACTTTATATCCTTTCAATTGATAACATAAGTATTATCTTATTTAGTAAGAACATAGATTTCTTTAAACATTTAACGAACAATTAACTTACCGCTTACTCATTTTCTCAAACTCAAAATTAACTCAAATCGAACACTTCTTTAAGCAACTTAATGCTTAACTTATATTTTCCTCAAATATTTAAGCTTAGTTGTGGAAACCTTAGAGTCATTAGTAAATTCAATAATCTTTGCATCCTCATATGATTGAACTTCTCTTGTAATCCATTTAAACTTTTTAATGGGTTCTTCTAATGAATTAACTTCATTAAATGTTGAGGCAGTTCTTCCACAGAATGGAGAAAAATCCTTTATAGTTCCAACTCTTCTAAGGCGAGATATCGAAATCCTAACATATCTTTTTTTATCGATTTAATCACAATCTTCTTTCTAACATTATTAACTTTCTTACATTTATTATTAGTTCCCAACATCTCCATACTTTAAAATCAGTAAAACTTTTGTTTCTTTAAACAAAATAATTTAATTTTATAATATTAAAAACATTCATTAATTACTAATATGTCAAATAGCATTTAAGTCCACCACGTAGTAGTTTAAGTTCAAATATAATATAACGCTACAAATTATATATCAAATATCATACCAGAGCATCATAATATAACTAATACATGCCAACTAGTAATATCAAAATAAACATCTAAATATGTCATAGTATTACTGATGAGGCAACACGTGGTAGTTGATATTAGCTAAACTCCTTACTACGATCTTACGATATTGCCTACGCATGAAATAATCACACGCTAAGTATTCACTTAGTGAGGCATAATAAAATATCAGAGTAAGTAAGGCATTTTAAAACATAGGTATATCGATAAAAATCAAATACGCTTTGAAATCGTATAATATATAAACACTTGAAACTGACTTGATAAGACAAGTTTAGGTCAAATAACCTGCGAAATATTATTTCCATATGCATATCATACTATCAAGCGATGTATTCAAAAACCCATTCGCAACCTAGTGTATGGCAAATGAGAATGCAAGGTAGCCAATAAACACCTAAAAGTCGCAATAACGTATAGGTATTGTGGTGCACAGCAAAACATTAATAACTAATTCTAGAGTAGCAACCTCATACGACTAACATCCTTACACACAAAGTGCCAAAAGTACAAAAGGTACTAATATAGTACCCACAAAATGCATTAAAAAAATCGATCGATAACCATCATACACCAAGTATGTCAATTACATACATAGTGCTACAATACACAAAGTACTACTACAATACCACCTTATTTATGGTATTAAAATTGCACCAATGACTCTCAATGTACATACAATAGGCTTTAAAATCCAAATTGCATGTTAAACATTTATTTCAAAGCATCAATAATGTAATCCCCTCAGACCAATGCGGGTAATCTGATCCGATCTGGAGTGTCACATTAGGGCCACCGGAGCGACCCACTATAAAAATAGAGAAAAATTTAAAACTCTTTATCAAAAAGTGTAAACTCATAAACTCATTAATTGGTATGCAGAATTAAAAATGATTTTCATACTCAAATATAAAACAAAATACAATTACATGCCCCCTAATCACATGTACCATACTCTGCAAACAACATCAAAAGAACTTCTTTACTGATATCGATAGCTGCACTGGTATAATTCTTTTAACCTACTATGGTGAATAATAAAGTGAGCTTCGGAAAGCTCAGTAATAAAGAACTACCAGATGATGCTCAAGAACGTGCAGATATAAATAAACATATATTTCCTTATTGGTTAAGATATTTAAAAAATTTTAGGCTGAGTTAAGATCCTACTGATATTTCGGGTGGTAACGGATACTGAGATTTCAGTTCAGAGAAATATTTAAGATGATTGAGTTTTGAAGATCAGAATAGGTTATCTAGTGTGTTCCCTCAAAACCAGTGAAAAGATGTAGATCTTTTTAAAACATATTTTTTAAAAAAATTCAAAAACCATAGCAATTTCCCCATCCGTCACTAACAAAATATGTAGGTACCTTAGAACCATACAACCCCGTCACGAACAGTAAGGCCCTCAGCACAAAGCCAAGGAACCTGCAAGTATTCTTCCTCCAACTATACCCCCAATAAAACATGTTCCTTCCGTAAATAGATATATCAAAAATCAAAACATAATTTAGGTCAAGTATCAGATCAGAATCCAGGTTATATATCATATCAGAATCCATGTCTATATTAGATCAGAATCCAGGTCAGGTATCATAACAAAATTCAAATTGAAAATTAGATAAAATATTCATGTAATTAGGGAACACACTAGAGTTTACAGATATTATTCAGAGGTACTGGATAATCTTAACATGCAAAGAAACACGAATCTTCAGTATACTGATAGAATGTCAGAATTTAGAATCACTATAGGAAGAGTTTACTAAATGGCGGGATCATCAGTTATTCAGAATATGACTTGAACTGGTGAGGAAGAAATGAAGATTCATGACATTTACAGTCGATCTATCGAATTATTGAAATAACTCAAGTTTAACAACTCCCAAAACTAATGCATGATGATTGATCCATTCATTGTCCTCCCAGGTATTCACTCTTTAATACCAACAATTATTGTTCATAAGTCATCTTTTGAGTAATCATTGAACATATCTTAAGGAGATGAACATATATTCTAATGGTCTTTATTTTATTTCCATGTTTCAACTATACCAGGAAATGCCAATGTACTTGATTTATGGTTCATAATCCATAGGGATGATATATCATGTAAGTTCATCCGAGTTTCTAGGCTTATCCCAATCACTTACTTAATCCTCAGTCCTTGAGGTTACTTAGTTCATTTAGCATTCAAGTTCATTCCAGTTACTTCGGGATTTTCCAGAGTAAGTCAAATGTTCCTTAATTTCAGATACACAATGTACTTTCGTTCCATTCAATTTGGTCTTCGTGGTTGATTTGTTGAAAAAACATCCAATTCATAGTAATGAATGCGATCTAGAGTAAAGCTGAGCCAAATACTTCCAAAATTATCATCGAGGCAAACTTGAGTAGACGAACAAGCATTCAAGTAATATATAAGCAGTTCAGGTACTGACATGTCATTAAGGTTGATCAACTCACTTAAGTTGTGTTCCATAACTTTTAAGGGTAGTACAATACCTATTTTATTTGGATTCCTAAATTAATCCAAAATATTTACTTAGTCTAGGCTATAAGGGTATTTTGGTCATTTTTGTGTTTAATGTTTTTCCATTTATTTCAAAGCTTGAAGATGTACATTCATTCATGGGCTTGGTGATATTTTTGAGTCCTCCATTATCGGGGTATTATGGTCATTTTACAGATCCAGTGTGTTACAATCATTTACTTCCGTACGATCTTATTATTTAGTTCAAACATATCATCTTTTCCATACCTTTCAAACAATTCTGACAAAAGAGCACCCTCGATAATTTATTCTTAACTCGGAGATTTTCAAGTCAATTGTCTTCTCAGAAGTTACCAACAGGTTATTAGGAATTTTTTGTACAAAGATGGAATCATAACAATTAAATTCGTAATTTATTGAGTTAAGTACAAATCCTCAAAGTACTTTCTCATTTCGGGTCAACTCGGACTATTTTTACCTCTCAAGGACATTTTCATAATTTCTTAACCAAATAATTCCGGTATTACTCTTAATGAGAATAATATAATTTAGAGATCATATGGTTAATTGTTTTCCTGAACATTCTCTGATCTTGAAATGATTTCCTTAACAGACTTCTAGCATCTTGTACAAACCCTTTTGGGGTTAAAATCCAGTTATCCAAATCTCCTAAGCAAAACTATCATTTCTTGTGCACATTAGTAATTTTATCGGATCAATATGTCTTTTTAGAGTTATCAACCAACTTCCAGGAACAATTCTTGTCATCTTTTAACATAAGGGTATTTTCGTAATTTTACCTTATCGGAGTATTCTCATAATTTCCAATCCAAGTACCCTTTATGAAATATATTTATAATTTACATAACCAGACTGATTCATTTATCACTTAATCACAAAGCTTGTAGTTTAATTCCAACTGTCCTCCAATTTCTTATATTAATCATATGAACCATATTCAATTATCGAATTTTTACTGTATTCAGATCGAGTGTAGAAATTAACTAACTACACAAATGAGACCAAACATTTTTTATTCATGCATTTACCAATATCAACATGTTCCATAAAGCATAAAGAGGTAGTAAAATATTACCTCGATTTATGTGTCAAACTGATTGACCATTCAATTCCATTCGAACACCCTCGATCTTGAAATCATCTTTCAACAATTCCTTAAATGCATATCAACAGAAATTACACCAGAAACAGAGCTTAATTCTGAAAAACGGATCAAATTAGGTGATAAATCAGTCAAAAACAGCCTACCAGGTTCGAATTTGGCGAAACAGACCCCAAAAACAGATTCGGGACATTAAAAAACATAAAATATGACTTTTCAAAACTTGTGACTTTTCGGTCAAAGTCAACGGGTTTGACTGGCAATTTCGAGGCTTTTGGGTCTGAATTTCAACAAAACGGACTGCGGAATCGAACTCAGGACGTCAAAAAATGTCAGGATAGGTGTACCTGGTCAAAGTCAAAGGTCGTTCAACGCCCGGTCAACGTTTGTCAAAGTTCTGGTCAACTGTGGTCAACACCGATCAACGGTCAACGCAGGTCAACAGTCAACAGTTTTACACAAAGCAGAATAGCCACCTTCTAAAAATATTTACAAAACTAACACCCAAATTTTACACAAATATGACCTTAACAGAAATTAATTACAAAATTAACACCCTCTACGTGCAGTGGCAGCATGTGAACAGTGATACGGTGTCGGAAAATTCTTGAAAAAATTCCTAAAAATTATTTTAAGGCATTTTGAGACACTTACCAAGCTCAGTTCACAATTTTGAAAGGCAGAGAGCCCGATTCCAAAACATTGAAAAACTTCGACTTTCTCACTCCTCCACGTGCCGGCGACGACAGAGAAATAGAGAACACCGGTGGACTCAGAACGATGCAAGGAACACGATGGTGCGGGAGGTATCAAAAATGGATGGTCGAATTGTCGTGAATTGACGGGAAACCAACGAAAATCGAGTTAAAATCGATGATACTTCCAACTGAAATTAACAACGAATGACGATAATTCATGATGAAAAGTTTGAGGGTTTTTGTTCCTCGATCGACAATGAACATGATGGTGGTTTCAGTTCGTCAATCGGAGGTTGAATGGCGAGTAGATCGGACTTGAAAGGAGGGTTGAAAGGGGAGGAAAATTGGAAATTTTTTCCATAAAACATATGGGAATAAGGGGTTTATATTTTCTCCTAAAGAAAAATGGCCAAATCATGAGTTTAGCCACTGAATTTCCTGCACTTCTAAAAATGATCTACCAACTTTGAAATTTTACAATTTAATCCACCATTTTTTTCAAATTACCAATTAAATCTAATACTTTATAATTTCTAAAATTTAGCCCCTAAATTGGAGTGTTACAATTCTCCCCTCCTTAAAAGAATTTTGTCCTCGAAATTCATTCATGTCACATAATTGCATAAATGAAACTTTCATCAGTTCTTTCTTATCTTTCATGTAGCTCTTATAGAAATACAGATCCTCCACTATCCTTAACCAGTTGAGTATAAATTCTTATCAGAATTCTCCCTCATTTCCATAAATGAATCTGAATGAAAATTTCCTTGAGTAATCAGTTCAGTCTTGGTCATGAGAATAGGATCATAGAGCAGTTGCATATCCCAATTTCATTTCTAGAGTCACGTCAAAATTTCTCAGAAGAGTGACTCTCACATGGCATGTATCTTATTTTACATAATTTAGATAGATGTTACGGGTATTCCTTTATAAAACGATAGAGTCCTAACAGAACTTAGGTTTGCTAATTACAGATAGGGACTCAACCTTGGAGTTCCAGCTCAGAGAAGTACGATTGTAGTATAGGGGCATGTACTGATCAGACATCTTTTGAAATTCGACCGGTCGGTCTATCTTGAAAAACATTTGACTCAACCATGGCTTTGATACCACTAAATGTAACCCCCTCAGACCGATACGGGTAATCCGATCTGATCTGGAGTGTCACATTAGGGCCACCGGAGCGACCCACTATAAAATAGAAAAAATTTTAAATTTTTTTATCAAAACATGTAAACTCATAAAATCATTAATCAGTATGCAGAATTAAAACAGATTTTCAGACTCAAATATAAAACAAAATACAATTACATTCCCCCTAATCACATGTACCATACTCTGCAAACAACGTAAGATGAACTTCTTTACTGATATCGATAATTGCAATGGTACAATTCTTTTAACCTGCAATGGTGAGTAATAAAGTGAGCTTCGGAAAGCTCAGTAATACAGAACTACCAGATGATGCTGAAGAACATGCAGATACAGATAAACATATATTTCTTTATTGGTTCAGATATTTACAAATTTTTAGGCTGAGCTGAGATCCTACTGATATTTCAGGTGGTAACAGACAAGGAGCTTTCAGTTCAGAGAAATATTTCGGATGGCTGAGTTCTGGAGATCAGAATAGGTTATCTAGTGTGTTCCCTCAAAACCAGTGAAAAGATGCAGATCTTTTTAAAACATATTTTTTTTTAAAATTCAAAAACCATAGTAATTTCCCCATCCGTCAAGAACAAAATGTGTTAGTACCTCTGAACCATACAACCCCATCATGAACAGTAAGACCCTGAGCACAAAGCCAAGGAACCTGCAAGTATTCAACCCCGTCACAAACAATAAGGCCCTCAGTACAAAGCGAGTTACCTGCAAGTATTCAACCCCATCACGAATAGTAAGGCCCTCAGCACAAAGCCGAGGAACCTGCAAGTATTCTTCCTTCAACTATACCCCAATAAAACATGTTTCGTCCGTAAATAAATATATCAAAAATAAAAACATAATTCAGGTCAAGTATCATATCAGAACCTAGGTTATGTATTAGATCAGAATCCATGTCTATATTAGATCATAATCCAGGTCAGGTATCATAACAGAATTAAAATCGAAAATCAAATAAAATATTCATGTAATTAGGGAACACACCATAGTTTACAGATATTATTCAGAGGTACTGGATAATCTTAACAAGCAAAGAAACATGAATCTTCAGTATACCGATAGAATGTCAGAATTTAGAATCACTATAGGAAAAGTTCAATAACTGATGGAATCATCAGTTATTCAGATTATGACTTGAGCAGATAAGGAAGAAATGGAGATTCAGGACATTTACAGTTGGTGTTGATCTATCGGATTGTTGAAATAACTCAAGTTTAACAACTCCCAAAACTAATCCATGATGACCGGTCCATTCGTTGTTCTCCTAAGTATTCACTCTTTAATACCAATAATTATTATCCACAAATCATCTTTTGAGTCATCACTCAACATATCTTAAGGAGACGAATAGATATTCTAATGGTCTTTATTTTATTTCTATGTTTCAAATATACCAAGAAATGTTAATGTACTTGATTTATGGTTCATAATCCATAGGGATGATACATCAAGTAAGTTCATCCGAGTTTCCAGGATCATCTCAATCACTTACTTAATCCTCAGTCCTTGAGGTTACTTAGTTCATTTAGCATTCAAGTCCATTCCAGTTACTTTAGGATTTTCCAGAGTAATTCAAACGTTCCTGAATTTCAGATACATAATGTACTTCCGTTCCATTCACTTTGGTATTCATGGTTGATTTGTCGAACAAACATCAAATTCTTAGTACTGAATGTGATCTATAGTTGAGCTGAGCTGAAAACTTCCAAAATTATCATCGAGCAAAACTTGATTAGACGAACACGCATTCAAGTAATATCTATACAGTTCAGGTACTGAGACATCATTAAGGTTGATTACCTCACTTAAGTTATGTTCCATGACTTTTAAGGGTAGTACAACACCTATGTTTATTTGGATTCCTTAATTAATCCAAAACATTTACTTAGTCTAGGCTATAAGGGTATTTTAGTCATTTTGGTGCTCAACGTTTTTCCATTCACTTCAAAGCTTTAAGATGTTCATTCATTCCTGGGCTTGGTGATATTTTTGAGTCCTCCATTATCGGGGTATTCTGGTCATTTTACAGATCCAATGTGTTACAATCATTTACTTTCGTACGATCTTATTATTTAATTCAAACGTATTATCTTTTCCATACCTTTCGAACAATTCTGACAAAAGAGCACCCTCAATAATTTATTCATAACTCGAAGATTTTCAAGTCAATTGTCTCCTCAGAAGTTACCAACAAGTTATTAGGAATTTGTTGTACAAAGACGGACTCTTAACAATTAAATTCGTAATTTATCGAGTTAAGTACAAATCCTCAAAGTACTTTCACATTTCGGTTCAGCTCGGATTATTTTTACCTCTCAAGGGCATTTTTGTAATATTTAACCAAATAATTTTGGTATTACTCTTAACGAGAATAATATAATTTAGAGACCCTATGGTTAATTGTTTTCCTAGACATTCTCTGATCATGAAATGATTTCCGTAACACACTTCTAGCATCTTGTACAAACCCTTTTGGGGTTAAAAACCAGTTATCCAAATTTTCTAAGCAAAAATATCATTTTTTATGCACATTAGTAATTTTATCGGATCAATATGTCATTTTAGAGTTATTAACCAACTTTCAGGGACAATTCTTGTCATATTTCAACATAAGGGTATTTTCGTAATTTTACCCTACCAGAGTATTCTCATAATTTCCAATCCAAGTACCCTTGATGACATAAATTATAATTTACATAACCAGACTGGTTCATCTATCACTTAATCACAAAGCTTGTAGTTTAATTCCAAATGTCCTCCAATTTCTTATATTAATCATATGAACCATATTCAATTATCGAATTTTTACTCTATTCAGATCGAGTGTAGAAATTAACTAACTACACAAATGAGTCCAAACATTTTTTATTCATGCATTTACCAATATCAACATTTTCCATAAAGTATAAAGAGGTAGTAAAGTATTACCTAAATTTCTATGCCATAGGCTTTCGGGTCTGAATTTCAAAAATCAGACTGTGGAATCGAACTTAGGACTTCGAAAAATGTCAGGATAGGTGTACCCGTTCAAAGTCAAAGGTCGTTCAATGCATGGTCAATGCCGATCAAAGTTCTGGTCAACTTTGGTCAACGCTGGTCAACGATCAACGCAGGTCAATGGTCAATAGTCAATAGTTTTACACAAATATCACCCTAACATAAATTAATTAATATATTAGCCAACTTCTAAAAATATTTACAAAACTAACACCTGAATTTTACATAAATATCTCCCTAACAGAAATTAATTACAAAATTTACCCCCTACACGTAGTGGCGGCATGTGAACAGTGATACGGTGTCGGAAACTTCCTGGAAAAAATTCTAAAAATAATTTTAAGGCATTTTGAGACACTTACCAAACTAGGTTCACAATTTTGAACGACGGAGAGCCTGATTGCGAAACATCGAAAGTTTTACTTTCTCACTCCTCCACGCACCGGTGATGACGGAGAAACGGAGAACACCGGTGGATTCGGAACGATGCAAGGAACACGATGGTGCGGGAAGTATCGAAAACGGATGGTCGGATCGTCATGAATTGATGGAAAACCAACGAAAATTGAGTTAAAACCGACGATACGTCCAACTGAAATTAACAACGAACGACGACGATTCACGATGAAAGGTTTGAGGGTTTTTATTCCTCGGTTGACAATAAACACGATGGTGGTTTCGGTTTGTCAATCGGAGGTCGGACGACGAGTAGATCGGAGTTGAAAGGAGGGTTGAGGGGGATGAAAACTGAAAAGTTTTCCAAAAAACATATGGGAATGGGGGTTTATATTTTCTCCTAAAGAAAAATGGTCAAATCATAAGTTTAGCCACTGAATTTCCTGCACTTCCTAAAACGGTCTGCCAACTTTGAAATTTTAAAATTTAATTCACCATTTCTTTCAAAATACCAATTAAATCCAATACTTTATAATTTCTAAAATTTAGCCCCTAAATTGGGGTTTTACAAATAAATGATAATTTGTGTGAAACACATCCATTCGTAAAATCATTTTCATAAACTTTATGAAAATATTTATATATCAAAATACATTCAAAGCATATTTAATAAAAAACACTCGAGGTTGACTCATCACAATTCATCCTCATATCATATAAGTGCATAATAAATGTACTCACCTGATATGCCTCACTATTATGCCTTACTTTCAATATTCGATTACTCTTGCACTTTTTCCTTGCCTTTTGCTTTGCTTGTATATCTAGTTTGTTCACAATCTACACAAGCACATACAAATATAAAATTACATGTTATTATTCATACTGACATTTTATACATAATAATAATAATCAAAAGTATTATTATTTTTGAAATCTTCTAAAAGACATCTTAACTTTTTCTTTTTACTCATAATGGGTCATTGTCATTAATTCTTCAGTTCAAGCCATAAATAAGCCCAATAAATTCCCAAGAGTTAATTTCCAGCCTAATATCTCAACAATACGATAATTATCACTTAAGCTACTAACTTTCTCAATATTTACCATTTAGTACTTAAACTTTGCCAACTTTTTAAAATGATTTAATTTCACATTCTAACTTGAATTTCAGCTCTCAAGCTGTAATTTCCGGTAATGTAAATCGATTATTGAGTAATTACACAATCAAACCATAACTTTTCAAACTTACAAAAATCATTCCTGAATTTTTGAAAAAAATATAAAATGACCCAAAAAATTTCTAAGGCTTGTAGAACCTTCCAAATATCATTTCTAAGCCATTTTTCTACAATTTTTCTTCAATATTTCCTTCAAGGTCGAATGCTTTAGGGGGTATAATTCAAGCATGAAATCAACCTCTATTCAACATTTCAAGCCCTCTACAACCAAATCCCTAAATTAATTTCATCAAAACATAATTTTCCCATAAGCTAGGGTTAGACTGAAACTTGTATTAACATATGTAACTATATATAGTTGATTTTAATCATCAATCACGCTTGGAAATAATTTTACAACCTCAAAAACATCTAAATTCTTCATCAAATCATGAAACCCTAATATGAAAATAAATCCTAGAATTTGAGATTTTTTAACACAAATCAAATCAACATGAAGTAATGGTGTCGAATGATAGGGTTTTTCGAATAAAATAATTTTCTAGTTCATAGCTCGATCCAAAATCCAAAGGAAATTGATCAAAATTGGAAAATAAAATTTCTCTTACCTATGTTTGGGGAGCATGAAATGGAGCTGAAAAATAGTTTGGTTTCATGAAATTTTCCTTTAAGTTCATGTTAATTTAGCATTTATTTAAGCTTAAATGAATATAATATTCATTTAATATGTGATACCATTTTCCCTTAATGGAACTTGATATTTACCTTAATACCAAGCCAAATAACCCTTATCATCTTTATAAAGTTAAAGATGAACCAATTAATTCACCCTTTCCATCTTTCCCCATGCAATCTTTCCAAATTTTCAATCTTGCCATTTTTCATTCAACGGTCCAAATTAAAAATGGCAATAATTCCTCAAATCTAATGATCAATATTATTTTTCCATCATTTAAACATATAGGGGTAATATTTTTAAACTTAATTTATCATCCTTAAAATTTTTCCAAAATTTCTATTCGATTTGATTAACCAAATTCTTACTGGACTTTAACATCTTTTAGTTTTTAACATAATTTCTATATCAAACATATGTTTTCCATAAAACCAAACTCTCAAGATTAAACTATCCATTTATGAAATAAAAATTCTTTTTGGGAAAATTACCACATTGGTCCCTAAACTTTTCTCAATTTTATACTTTGGTCACCGAAGTTTCAAATTTTAAATTTTAATGACTAACCAAAATTTAGGGTATTACACAACATATACGAGTAGTGATTCATAACCTTTAGGGAGATACCACATTTAAGTTTATCAGTATTTCAGGAATATATGCAAGGTCACTAGAGTATTTTGGTCATTTTGGAGCTCAATTGTATTTTGAGCATTTCGAACAATTCAGACACATGAAATATTTTTAGTGAACTAGTTTTCAGGTGTTTTTTAGAAATACAAATTCTAAGTAGTTTACTATATCGAAGTTCAAAAGCAATTATTAGGATTTTTCTAAATAGATCGAATATTTAACAAGTAAATAAGAAGTTCTAACATGTCAAGTATGAGTTTTTAGGGTTATCTCCACTTTTAGGGACATTTTATGTCCTTTTTATATCAAAAGGGTAATTTGATAATTTTTTATCAAAAATATTTCCAACATTAAAACTTGTAACAAGAATAATCATAATCTAAGGATTCTGATGTTAGTTACCTTACCAAATTATCACTAAACTTGGAATTATTTCTTATCGATCTTCTAGTCATTTATACGAGTTATCTAAGTCTTATTCAATTTACTAACTTTTAGCCATGTTTAGTTCGATTTTAGAAATAATTATATACACACATATGGTTAATCATATTCTTTCAAGAATTAACTACCACCAAAGTAATCCATAAAGCATGAAAAAGGTAGTAATGTATTACCTTTCTTTTTGAGATACATCAGTTGGCTATATAAACTTCGTTCGATTGCCCTCATACTTGAATTCAATGTCTAATAATATATTGGATACATGCTAAAATGAATTACATTATTAATAAAACTTAATTACAAAAATATGATCTAATCAAGAGGTAAATGCTAAAAAATAGCTTACAAGTTTTGAATTTGGTAGATTGGACTTCAAAAATAGATTCATGACGTAAAAAAATGTCAAGATGGGCATTCTCGAAAAAAAAGTCAACTGTCGATTAACAGTGGTCAATGACCATCAACAGACGTTCAAAGGTGAATGATGGCATGGCTCGATGGGTCAGCTAAATTACACTCGTTCAATTTAGCTTAGGCGTTCAGGCCTAGTTCGGGCAATCCAGACCGATTCAGACCGATTTTAGAAGCTCCCCAACCCAGATAATTTGGTAGTCTGTCAAATATAATCAGAATTGTATAGCGAAGCAGTCTGCCATATAATTTGGTTCTCTTAGCATTCCTTTATGATTTCGTAAAATGTCTCGTTCGATATAAGCAATGTATTTTTATGAATATTACTAGATTATTTTATGTTAGTCATCATTTTCAATGAAAGATTTTATTTTTCTTCGTCTTTTTAGGATTAATTTTTATTTTGTATGAGTTTTGTGTTGGCTATTATCCCCATTTTTCTCTCTATGATTTTCTTCGTCTTTTTAGGATTAATTTTTATTTTGTATGAGTTTTGTGTTGGTTATTGTTCCCATTTTTCTCTATGATTTGACGCGTTGTAATTTCAACTGCTTTCTTTATTTTTATTAAAGAAATTTAGTTACCATTGTTAAAAAATGATTGATTTTTGTATAAGAATGTCTTAAAAAAAAGAGCGGCAGAGTGATTAGTTAGAAATCAGAGAGAGGAGGGAGAAATTGGAGGGAAATCAAATCATCTTTTTGGTACAATCAAAAAGAAATAATAAAAGATTTTTTTCAACATAATTCCATTGTTTCTACTTTTGTTTTTTGTGGTTGTTCTTGCTTTGATCCGACGAATAGCTTTGAGAGATCATCACAGTCGAGAGGGCCTCCAAAGAGAAGGAAACGAGTGAGAAAATAAATCAAAACAAAATTAGAAGAGAAGGAATGAAGCTCTTCCCTTTCAGCCAAAACCCATTCCTAGTGGTCGGAGCGATATCTCGACAATCATAATGGTGAGAAAAGAGGGAAGATCACCCAAAGCAGCATACTTGAAGATCGTGGTGATCCAGCGATTGAAGACGACAGATCATGGACGTGAAAGCCAAAGATTTTTTGGTTAATTTATGGCTATTAGAGCATCTGCTATTGACATCATCTCATAAATCGGAACTAAGGGTTGAGGCACCACTTCTGAAATTTTTTGCTGAACTTCGACCTCCAACAATGGTGGCCGCAATAGATTCTAAGTTCTTCAGGAACACCCATGAACCTGACGATAAATGAGAAAGAGAGGGTAAAGGGAAAACTTTTGTTTTTCTGAGTTGAAGATAAAAATATACTTTTACGAAATTTTAGGGTTATATTGAAAGTTCTACAAGACATCGTCCGGAGCTCATTCTCTCAGTGCTAAACGACGTCGTTTTATTGTTTACCCGCATGGAGACCCAGTCCGAGCATATCCACATATTCATGATGATTTTGTGTAAATTACGGTCGCAATTCTCCCAAGGTTAATTATAAATTCATCTTATTCCCTCTACTTAAAATTATAATTTAGTTTGTCTTTTATTGGCTTTTAAATTTTATTTTTCGTTCATTTTAATAATTTATTTTTATATGTTTAATTTGTGTTTTAAATTATTCTTTTCTTATCGGTTTCGTTTAAAATTTTATTTTATCTTCTATTTCTTTCATTTTGCTAATTCTTTACCGTATGTTTCGTAATTGTTTCCCTAATATAGCTTTTCATTTTTATTTTTCTTAATTCCCTCGTTTGCTCTTTTTGTTTTTTTTTTAAATTATTTGGTTTTTATTTCAACTATCTACTTACCTTTTTAATTTAGTTATTTCCCTCTTTTGTTATGACTTACTCATTTTTTAGAATTGTTTAATTTATTTGCTTAACTCTTTTATTTACCATTTTTAGGTTATTTTGATATTTTAAGCTTTCTTTTAATTAATTTTTTCGAAATGATTTTTTCTTAAGTGATTTTTTAAAAACTACACGTTTTTTAATTATCTCTTTGTGATTGATTTTTAATTAAAAAATAAATGTGATTAAAAAAATATCTCGTTCGAAAAATTTGGGATTCCTTTTTTAAAAATAAAAACGTATGGTTTGAGGAGTCGCCACCAATCTTTGATTAGGGTATGATTGATCACCCAAAAATATTTTGTTATTTTAAATAAAAATTAATTTTAATTAAAACAATAAATTTAGAGTGTGTGTTACCAGAAAATGACTTCGGGAGTGGTTACGTGTGGGGAAAGATTGACACCCTCACAACGCCCTAAATCAGTACCTAGTCGGTTAATTAATGTCTTTGCAATGAAATTTATAAATTCGAATTTAATTAAGTTCATGATCCCACAAAACAAAAATTTATGAATTTTAAAATGAAATCTAATAATATTTAATTATTTCCTATCGAGAAGAAAAAAACCCCTCATAACTTGAGGCAATCAATTCTTTCTCCAATCGAAATAAAGAAATATTATAATTCCATTATAATATTCAAATGCACCAAAATATATTAAATTAAAATTACCAAGCCTTTTTAGAAAGAATTATTCGATTATTTAAAAATATCGAGATTAAACCTTAGATAAGTTCTAATAATATTTTCTCGAAAAATTTAAATAACCGGATATTTATTTTTTTAATTCCCAAATTTAAGTGATAAATCATTTTTTAGGTGTCACTATTGGGATACACCTTTAATTTTAAAACGTCCAAAGCGGCTCTGTAATAAGTTAAGACAAGCCTTTCAAAACAATTTTAAATTAAAAGAGTATCACCTGAATACAATTATGTAATAATGAGTCGAGTTATGCACATGAGGATAGCATGACAAAATTAATTAAAAAATTATGATTATCTAATTAATAAATAATATATAAAATTATCATGCAATGTGACATTTTAATACAAAAAGTATATGCATATTTTTAAAATATAAATCATAAACTATATACATATATTAACATGAATACCTAAATATGACTAAAATATATAAAAGGAAACATGACACTTAAAAATACAAAGTTCAGAAACTAAGTAAACTGTTTAAACTAGGGACTAAATAATAAAGAGCAGAAATATACCATCTTTACTACAAAAATTAACAATTGAAGTAAAAAACAAACATTACACCATTTCAAGTAATGAAACTAAAATAAAATTATTGTTATCATAATATACTAAAACCATAATAAACCCAAACACGTTCAAGACCAAAATGTAACATGCAAAAATTTAAAAGTTAAATGTCTAAACAACAGAAACTAAATACATTACCATTTAGGACTGAAATTAAATGCGGGTACAATATGAGGACAAAATCAACTACATCACAACCTCAAATCAAGGATGAAAATGAAATAAAGGTAAAATTAGAGTGGCCCGTATAACCAATAGCCCACACGCGAAATAAACCACCAAAACTACGAAACACTGTTATTTTGACACTTTTCGAAGCGACACCGTTTTATCTGCTATATATAGATGACATTTAGCGTAAAAAAACTTATCCTAACTCATTTTTTTAACCTCTCCCTCAGACTAAAATCCTTTTCCCCACGCCGCTCTAAACATTCTTCCTTTTCCCTTCTCTCAATCCTACCGGATACCATGACCACCATGGCCTCCGTCATCCCAACGGCTCCGACGAGGAACCAAACAAGCCCCAATGAAAAACCTAAACCTCACTGACTCTTTTCTAATACGCCAAAACCAAAAACAACCTAACTCCAACCTTAAATCACCCCAAAATGAAAAACCATTACTTTTATGACTTTAGGCTCCCTCAAACCCAGATCTATGGTCGTAGGGTGTTTACCTTCGTGAAAGGAGACGAATTTGCTCCGATGGAAGAGGTTTTGAACCTATTGAGGGTAAGAATCTTTCTTTTTTCCCTTTTTCCTTTTTTTCTTTCCATTTTTTCTCTGTTTTGGATGCTCTCTAGTTTTTTTAGTGTTCTCTATGATTTTTTATGGTTCTCCCCCTACTGATGAAAATTGCCTCCTTTTATTTATCGATTTCCTCTTTCTTTATCATTATTGATTTCTTCTCTGTTGATCTTGCATGACTTGCTGACATCATTACGTGGTAAAGGGAATCCAACCTTCTTTGTCCTCCAGTTGTTATTTTTGTTATTGGTATGACCCTATGCGGTTATGGTGCTGGTATATAGGCTCTTGAGGATAGTGGGAATGACGGTCATGATCTCCACATGCCAGATCTGGCAATTCAGAAAGTTGGATGACCTTTCGTGTGCTGCATGTGCTTTTTTTTCGATGCTTCTGGTGGGCTATGGACCGTTAGATCTTTGAGACCAGATCCAATGGTCAAAAGTAGGTTGTGTAGGGTGTAGGGTTTGACACTCTAATTGTTTGATGATTGGGTTTGATCCAAAATTGGGCTTCATATTTGGTGTTGTAAACTGCTGGGATGTTTGTAATTATTTTGGGCCTATAATCTCCTTTTGAACTTTGTATTGGAACTAGAAACATAAAAAAAAAAATTAAATAATTATTTTAGCCCATATTTATTTATATATTAACTTATATATATAACTAACCCATATTAAAAACAATAATTGATGTCATTATATGTAAATATATATATGTATATATGTTTAAATAAAATTCAAACTAAAACCCGAATAAAACAGGCATCTACAACTGCTCCTCTTTGCTCATTATTGTGCAACGAGAATATAGCAAAGACAAAAGGATGATCTTATTGTTCCGGTTATGAGGAGTTCGAAAAGTTAGTCCGCTCCACTGCGACTTCAAGGTAGGTTGGACTTGATCTGTTCCACTTTTTTGGGTAGTCGGATCAATTTCAGAAGATAGGTCTGCTCCGTTCTTCTTTCATTTAGGGGAAATCATACTTGATTTGTGCCTCTCTTTCGGGTAGACAGATCAATTTTGAAAGGCGTGTATGCTCCACTATTCATTAAGGGAGATAAGACTCGATTTGTGCCTCTTTTTCGCGTAGACAGATCAATTCTGGATTATGTGTCTGCTCCACTATTCATTCAGGGAGATAAGACTTGATTTGATTTGCTTCACTACTCTTCTGTGAAGGCTTATAGATGATTTGCTTCACTACTCTTCCGTGAAGGCTTAAGATTGATTTGCTCAACTACTCTTTCGTTAAGGCTTAAGATTGATTTGCTTTACTACTCATCTGTGAAGGCTTAAAATTGATTTGCTTCATTACTCTTCCGTGACGCCTTAAGATTGATTTGCTTCACACTCTTCCGTGAAGGCTTAAGATTGATTTGCTTTACTACTCTTCCGTGAAGGCTTATAGATGGCCCATAGGACTTATCGACTTTCTCGGAAGACTGACAGATAACCCAAAGGATTTTATCATCATGCTCGGAAGCCTGACAGATGACTCGAAGGATTTAAGCATCATGCTCGGAGGGCTTACTAATTTCCCGAAGAACTTACTAAGTAAGAAACTTTTGAAATTGTTTCCTTACTTTTCAAAAATTTCATTTTCAAACAACACTGAATGAGAAACTTTGGAAGTCACTTTCTCATCATGTGAAAATATACTTCTTGTAGGTCTTATAGATGGCCTAAAGGACTTATCATCTTTCTCGAAAGGCTTATATATGACCCAAATGATTTAGTCATCATGCTCGAAAGGCTTACTGATAGCCCGAAGGACGTCCTAAGTAAGAAACTTTGGAAAGTGTTTCCTTACTTTTCAAAAATTTCATTTTCAAAAAGAATTTAAATGAGAAACTTTGGAAATTGCTTTTTCCTTTTTTTCAAAATAACTTAGTGGTCGGGTAACATGCCCCAATCAAAGTAATGTTTCTTCTGTGGATTGGCCCCTTGTATTCTCTAGGTTCTGCCTCTCTAAACATGATTCCCTGTGTTTGAGGTTTGAATTCCACCTTTCAACTTGCTGGGATTTTGACATCATAAATCTACTCTTTTCACTACAAGATTTGTAAAAACCATGTGTTTAATTATGAATGTAAATGCAATAACATGATCAATGTAATGCCTTTTCTTTTATGCGAATGATGTTTTCATGAATGCATAAATGGTGATTCAAACTTCAATTGACTCCAAATAGGAGAACTCAATCTTCTTCAACTTGATCACCCTTCTCTAGGGTTTACTCATATATCAATGTAGCAACTCATAATTTTGAGATTGTAACTTCTGAAGCTCTACCCAATCATCTTTTGCTATTTGTTCTCTATCTTCATTTCAGATGAAGTGTTTTCCCTTTTGAAATCTTGTTATGGTCAGAAATATAACCCTATGCCCCTTTCTTTCCTCGACTCAATTGTGTTGTCAGATTTATTTTTATGGGACTTTGTTGTTGATTGATGCTCAACTGGCTTCCTCTACAAGTTAATCTCTAATCAATTTTCAAGGTTTTACCCTGGCACTCCAATTTGTAAGACTCATTCTCAATGTCTTCTTGGTATTAATCTTGTTATCTCATCATGATCTAGGTTGGTCATGCTCCAAAGTGGGTGTTCATGGCTCTCTTCGTGCCCACAATATCTTAATCTTGAATGGTCTCAATCTGGTGTCACTAAACAACAGTGTTGTCAAGTAACTTGAGGGATTTTCTTCGTGATGCCATTAATATTACAGACATTTATGTAGTGATCAATTCTTCTAACAAAATGTCTTGCATTTTTATACAAGTTGGGATATGTGCCCCTTCCGACTAATGAGATCATCTTCTTATTGCCATGTTACTAACAACATCACAAGGAAATGTTACAAGCTCCACCCCTCAGTCCTTCTGATCTCTCAGACTATTTTCTTTCAATATTGTGGAATGCTTTATTATTCTGACATCGTTTATTCTTTTTCAATAGAGGGAAAATGAGCCTCACCAGCTTTAAGGACCTTTCAAATTTGAGAATGTCCTATTTAAAAATGTTTTCCCCTTTCTTTTATTTTAGAAATCAAAGAATGAAAGAATTTTATAAAATATTATCTTTTAATTCATGCTCACAATCAAATCAAATTATAAACATGAGTTCACAGAATATAAAAAAATCAATAACTCTTTTAATGTTTTCAGAGTTATAGCTCTTTGAAAAGTGTCAAAATTGATGGGTTGGCTTCCTATTTTCTAAGGTTTCGGCCACCAAAATTTCATTTCATTCTCTATCATTGTGAACATCATGACATGCCCCTTTTTCTTAGCTTGGTATTTTAATGGGATACAGACAAAATGACTCAATTAGCATAATCAATTACTACACTTTCTAGAACACTTCTATTTCAGTTCTCTGAAATCTTTCATTTGTTGAAGTTTCATAGACTCTAACAAAAGTAGTGTAGAAATATCGATCTAAAATGAAATTCCTAAGTGGTCATGTGAAATTGACTATAACAGATGTTTCTTAATTCCCTTAGTCAATCATTACCAAAACTCCTTATTTAAATAAATTTGATTTAATTTTCCATTGTTTGGCTTGTTGAATTCAACTTTATTATATGTATACAAACACACACACACACATATATATATATATATATATTATAATTGCCTTTATCAGGTGATCGCTTGTAAATGTATATGCTAAGGCAAGCAATTCCGTGCAAGTATACACAATCAAATTAAGTAATATAGGGTAAGTGACTTATCGTCTCCTCAGGGATTGGTCTAGAAATTTATCTTCACCACAACTAGAACTAGTTGTCACAAACTAATTCCTACTAGCTTGTGAACTTTAGAATATAATATTAATAAAACAAAGAAATATTATAATGATTGCAGAAAAGTTTGGTCAAGGAAAAATAAATATGCAGAATACTGAGATAAAACAAAACAAAGACACGTGTTGGTTTAAATATAATTCAAGCATCCTCACATATTCAGACTTATCACAGAGCATTTATGTTAATCTTTTTTATTGCCAACAATTACTCTAAGTTTAGAATGAATTATTATGACTTGCTGATGCCCGACAGGATTACTAAGTATTCGTAGACGGTTGCTATGGCAATAACACTCAGTGTCAACTACAACCCTTTGTTTGTCAGACTGTTTTTGTAGCAATACCTCTCAGCATGAACTATAGGCATTGTCTATCCTACTCTAGTGTCTATCCCTTTTAGTCTATTGAAACCCGCTCCATATCTCTAAGGTAGACAAGTTAGAACATCACCATCCTGGATCCATTCCATTGTTCATGTAGATCTATATTAATTCTCTCAAATCTAAGAATTACTATCTAGATAAAAAGTGATCTCTTGATGCTCTTACATTGCCTAGACATGTTTTAGCAAAATCTCAGGCGATCTCTCGATGCTCTTACAATGTCAAGGTTAAAATATTCAAACAATGAACAAAACAGTCATAAGCAAAAACATAATTCATCATTCATAAAACAGAAAATAATTGTCTAGGCAAAATAAATATTAACACCAAGTAAGACAGTCATAGTGCTATCAAAAACTCATCCAAGTATCATCGTTTAATACAACCCTAAATATGTAAAGAATTTAAGAACAAAAGAACAATGACTCCCAAATCCAGTGTGTAACACCCAACCCCGTACCCGACCCGAATACGAGTCCGAGGTGTCACATTGACTTTTAAAACCTTGACACTTAAAGAAAATTCCCGGGAAATTTAAAACTTTATTTAAAACAAAATACTTTAATTTACATAGAAGAGACTACAAAATACAAACTCGATCAGAGTGCTCATAATTAACGACTTATTACATGCCAACACTCTATACACAACAAAATACATACTTTGTCGATTACTTCTGATCTGATCTTCTAGTAAAAATACTATCCTTGCCACTTCTATTCTTGCTCTTCACGTTTCTTTGTACCTACGTGTAAATCACTTACACGCTAAGTCATAGACTTAGTGAGGCAATAAATAATAAACATGTAACAATAGTTTCATGAATATGCATTCTTACCATTTGATCATGATATTTCAATATGCATGGATATATTTCCTATGACATATATAACCAAGTCATGCACACATGAAACTTACCTTTATGCATCACTTTCACTTTAATTTATATTTCAATTGTCGTTGTTGTTGCCCATGTATATATTATTGAGAATAGAGGTATGTGAGTATATTGAGGTTGTGCACCAATGTTGTCACCACAGCTTGTATAAATTCCCTCATGGGGCACTGAACATTTGTTCAGTATTCGTCTTGAAGGACTGCTATATATGTCCCGTAGGACCACTACATCACGAAGGACTACGTCCCGAAGTACTACAATACCCTCGACTCTTGGCATGCCAACTATACCTATAGCTCTCGTATCATATACTATGGGCATTTACGATGAATACTTTTCTCATCACTTGTTCTTTCTTTTCTGTCACATACCACATGTATGTGTAACCATGTATTTCATATCATATCACATGTATCATGTATTGCATATTCATATATCATTTCATATATTCACATAACTTATCTCATTTCACATTGATCATGTCTCATAGCATATATCACATATGCATATAATCATGTATATCATATCATATATCTTATGTTTTATGCTCTTATGTCTATGCATATCGTATAACATATATAATAACCTATACCCATTTCATGTATTCATGCATATATAAGAATCACAAATCAATTAACATTTTAAGAGTCACTTTTTACCATAGTAACTCCATCACTAGCTCATCGCAAGCCAATGTTCAATAATATAAGTACAATTAAAATTGCACTCACCTTAGCCTTGCTTTGATTCGATTATAATCCTTTGATTATTCCGGAACTTGTTTAGGCTCAATATCTACATAAATATAACATTTCAAAACAACTATCAGAAGCCTAAACCTTAAACTTGATGTTAACAACTTAAGCCAGATTATTGAACCCAATTTCATTTTTCTTTTAGGGGGAATCGATACCCCCCCAGGGGGAATCGATACCCCCCTGGACATACTGGAAATTTTCTCGTTCTAGAAGGGGAATCGATTCCCCTTCATAGGTTATCGGTTCCCTATGCCCAGAAATTGTATTTTAAGCCCGAAAATCATCAATTTTCACTTAATTCTTCTATTTTAAACCCCTATCATGACATTAAACTCAACTACCATTAATTAAACCAACTTATATCCATGAAAATCATCTATAACTTCAAAATCCTATTCTTCATATGAAATTCAAGAATCATACTCAAATTTGAATATGTTCTAAATACAATTCTAACACTTCATTTTATATAAGTGCAAGGTACATTCCAGGCAGTCCACTGGACAGTTCACATCACTCATATTGATTGCCAGTTTTGAACATGTTACAAGCATATTTGGATGATAAAGTCCTCTTAACATTTTATACCCTATATCTTATATTTCCAACGCACTTTGAATCGTGTCAATCTGATATTGAGAGCTCGAGATATTCCCAGATTAATGAAGATAGTGCAGGCTGGAAATAAGTACGAGATTTACAACTAAATTCACACCTGTTGCATTTCCACTTCATGAATCCATTAAAGGCGTTTACAATCATAGAAGGAGGCTAAAGGACCAATTAGAAAGCATATACAACTTTGTGGAGCATTTTTGGAAGACAAATAGCTTGGTGGAGCATTTGGGAGACACAAACAGCTCACAAAGAATCTGGGCAGCTAGTGGAACACTAAGTATGAACTCAAGGCCAGCTAATCACTACCAGCCCTTGTTTTGCTAACTAATTATCCACTCAAGCAAGCTTATACACATCCAAGATAGTGCATATGACTAGCAAACCAGTATTTCATGTTAATTATGTATTAAGTTATGTCTTTTAGGAGACATAAGGGGCTGGTAGAATCATATCCTTTCAAGTTCTACTACAAGAAAATATACCTTTAATGACACACGAACGATGACACACGCTAATTTATGACTTGCAAAAGTGTGTCATAAAAAATTGTCATGTTTTTTAAAATCTAAATGATTTATGACTTACAATAATGTGTGTCATATTTAATAGTCATAATCAAAAAAATTTGCAAAAACACGGAGTACAGTTTTAATTGTGTGTCGTCTGTAAAAGTCGTATTTTAATTTCCCCCCATTATTTTCATCCTTTCACGCTTCTTCCCTTCGATAACATAGTTCGCGCTTGCTTCCCCCAATTTTCTCTTTTTCCCTTTTTCTCTTTGCAACCTCCCACTGGTTTGGCCATTCACCACAACGCATACGAAGGGTTTGGGAGGATTCAAGGTTGGGTAACTCCGGATTTGGAAAATGGAAAAAGAATACAGAGAAGAAGATTTCGTAGGAAATTAAAAGCAGATGTCTCTCTTAATTTATTTCTTCAATTGTTTTACAGGGCTCAACGACATGAGTAAGCATAATCCTGAAATTAAATTGCATATAAAATAATGTTTTCTTCTCATTTTTCTATCCAAATTATAATTATTTGTTTGCCTTTTGTTTGGATCCGACAATACTTTCCATGGAATCTGATTTATTTATTTACTTGTAAGCTTGCGAAGCTGTTAGGATGAATTCATATTTTCTCCCTCTTTTGTTCTTTGGGACGAGATCTCAACCTTATCTTTCCACTGCTCGATTGGATCTAGTTCTTTCATCGTTGTCAATTTTGAATTCCTTTAAAATTAAAATTCAATATTTTAAGCGATCGATTGGTGTTGTTAATTTGAGTAGATTTGGATCGTTAATTATTTTGGTAGGGAACATGGAATGTTGAATGCTTGCTTCTGGAGATTTTAGATTGAATAGTAGGAAAAGCTGAAAAAAATGCGATTGTTGTTTTGTTATACATAATTTGTCGAATAACAAACTTCTGATATGACTCTTCTGGCCATTTCTAACTTGCATAGATTAGAAGAGTTGTTGCTAAGTGCTGAAATAAATTTAGCAATGTAAACTAGAACTTGAAACAATGTTTAGAGGACTTAACTGTGTTGAGTTATTTGTATTTGACTCATTGGGCTCGATCTTTTGGCTAATATCCTTTTAATGTTGGAGTTGTATCCATTTAATTTGGGTCTCTTATTTACCAATGCATATGTATTTATGATGTTTGGTGAAACACTCTTTTCCTGGGATCAATGGTTATGATGATAATTAATTAATCAATGTTTCTTTTTTTATATTCTTTTCTTCTGGTGTATGGGGATAAAGAAGTTCTATGAATTTATTTCATTTTCTTTGAAGTTAATAGGATGATGAACCATTGCTTATGCTTTTGGATTGAATTTTTTCACCTTTTAATACTAAATTCTACTCCTAGAAATTTACCGAGAAATGTTAAGATATTCTCAAGATCGTACAGAAGAATGAAGTAAATTTCAGTACTAATTCTATCCTCTCCAACTATAATTTACTTGTTTAGACTTCTTCTGCGATTGGTCCGGAGCATAACTATATTTTCTATTGGAACTTCTACAAGTTTGATCTGGTTTTGAACTGTATAATTAGGCCATTTTGAATCATTCACCAATCACTTAAGTTCTTTAAAGTTTTTCATCTTTACAATCATTTCTGCTAACATCAAAGGGCATATGTTTATGTGTTGTTGCCTGCTTAATTTTTTATGATGTTTTTATCTTTGTTGTTGACTCCAATATCTGCATGTATTTATTACAGCGATATGGTGAGAGTTTAAGAAATGAGAGTCCCCATCATTTAGCTAATGATGACGATGATGATGACTTATTTGAGGACCGATTTAGTATTGCATATAATCTTGACTGAGAATTTGGGTAAGTAAATGCTTGGCAAGGTTAAATTGTTACATTTGTCCAGTTATCCTATTTTGTTAATACACATGATAGTATAATCCTAACCTATAACACCTTTCTTTGTACAATAGTCCAAGGCTTAAGGAGCACATGCAATATTGTATGAACCATCCAGAAGAAATTAGTAAGCTCTCAAAATAAAAAGCTCAAGTAACTGAGGTGAAGGGGATTATGATGGATAACATTGAAAAGGTATATATTTATTTTCTTGAGAAGTGGTACAAGTGTGGAAAAAGTGGATGTGTTATTTTGAATGTAGAGATTAAGTATTTTTTAACAATCTTCCTTTCCAATGGTTGGTATACAGATTTCTTTGGTTACTACCATTGAACTTGCCTATAAATATTTAACTTTTTATGTCGTTTGTTTTCTCAGCATTCATGTACTGTTTTTATTAGTATTCAAATTACCATAGGTTCCATATTTCATGCGGATCATGAGAATTTCAAAATTTCAGGGGTTATAACTATAGGTGACAATCGGAAGAAGAAGGCCCCCTTCCCATCAACAACAAACCACCCCCCAATATAAGAAAAAAAAGGAAGAAAGGGTCTTATGTTACAAGGTAACATTAACATTTCTGGATTTGAGGCTTTATGATGAGCTTCTTGATTATCAGGAAATAGTCATCAGCTTTTGTTGCTTAAATCCTATTTTAGATCTTTAATTGCCTTAAAACTTTGGTCTGAAATTTAGTTTGAAGATGCTATTTCAATAATTGTATCCCTCCTCTATCATCAGTAATAATGAGCATATCATCCATGTGTAAATCAATAGAACTGTCTCCTTTTATTTTCCAATAGATAACTTTATGGCACCTCTAAAACGATACCCTAGGAGATTGTTTTAACATATGTGAAGTCTTCTTCAAATAACACACTAGCTCTAACTCCCCCTGAGTAATGGATTTAATTGGTTTCTCATGACATTCGTCCTCAAAGTCGCCATGAGATTTTTAATGTCTAACTGATATAAAAGCCCATAAAAAAGTAGTTGCCAATGTGACAATAAAGGAGAAGAGGTAGGTCTCTAGTTGAGGTAGTAACTTGCAGGTATAAAGTTTGGTTTATATGGTAAATCTGGTGGTACGTCTTGGTTAACTTTTACGAATAACTGACTAGATTGTGACGAGTCTTTGAATATAGTAGTGTTTGGTTGATGATCAGATTTTCTTGGTGATGTTCTTAGCCATCAAATTTCACCCATCTGTGCTGAGTGATGACTATGTATGTAATAAAGAATATTTCTAGATTGTTTTGGTGCATTAATGCCTTTTTGGTTATGCAATGTTTCTCCTTAGCTCTAGGTACTTCAATTTTAGGGGATTTGATTCAGATTTTTATTTCCTATAATTTCCTTATTGGTTTAAATAAACTTTACTTATGAATTAGGAATTGAAATCCTTTATTCGGAACTTATTTTCAAGATTATATTCATTTGCTCTTGATACCTACATCCACCTAGTAAATTTGTTTGATACCTACATCCACCTAGTAAATTTGTCTAATGGATCAAAGTTACTAATGTCTTCCAGTTCAACATTCTCTGTGTTGTTCACTTTGTATAATCATGGCTTAAGTTTGTTAAGGTTTCTGGGTTCAAAAGATTAGAAAGGGTTAGTGAAGGATATAAAAGAGCTATTCTACTAAAAATGCCATAGCAAGGTACTTGGCTTGACAATTTTTATGATCTGCATTCATTTGGGATTTTTGACAAAGCTATAGATAAAAGCTTCTCCAGAAAAGTACTAATATGGTTTAGTAACACAAGTAATGAGATTTTTCATGTTCTCTTTATGTACTTCAATAATTCATAAATTAATAAAATGGAATTATTATACAAAGTCATCTTCCTTTTCTTTTTAAAGGGCAAAAAACTTAAATTGATTTGAATAGTAAAAATACTTTTATTAAAATTTCCCCCTTTTTATTTACATATGAACAAATTTTGTTGAATTTTCCATCAGCTAAAGATTTTCTTTATTTTTAATGCTAATAGTGTGGATTGTTGAAGGTTGAATCTTCTATTTTGTTTATTTACTGAAAAAAGAGAAGAAAACTGGTTACCATCAAATATCATCACTAGTTTCTAAAGAAATTTACATTGTGATTTTATAGTTATTGCCATATGAGATGCAAAAGCCATCTTGCTCTAGCATTGACTTCTGCAGTATACATATATGAATGAGTTTTCCCGTGCATTAGTTTAGTAACGTACAATATGGTCACAGTCCAAACTAATTATAGTACCAAATCAAATATCTACTTGTTCCTTCAGATGCTCTGGAGTTTTTTGGCCGCCAGTAGTGCACATGCCTTTGCATAGATATAGTTTAATGGATTTACTTTAACAAGACCTAAAACTTTTCATTCCAAAAGTTCATATTTCAAAGTTTGGGACCATGTCTGAAATGAATGTTTTTCCATGGCGTAACAACTAGTGTTCAATTCACTAATTCCGTTTCTGATCAGGTTTCGGATCGTGGGGAGAAGATTGAACTTCTAGTGGATAAAACAGAAAACTTACAATTCCAGGTTGGTGCTATCTTCTCTTTTGTTGTTTAGTTTAGGGTCTGGGTAAGCATCATAATATATATATGGTTTAGTAATAATATCACAGACTGATAGCTTCCAGAGGCAAGGGTGGCAACTGCGACGAAGGATGTGGCTGAAGAATCTGCAAATGAAACTGATGGTAGGAGGAGCTGTAGTTGTCTTGATCATCATTTTGTGGCTTTTTTCGTGGGGGGTTTCAAATGTTGACTTTGATTAGCCAAAGTTAAGCCCCATTACAATATTTTTGATAACTTAATATGAATATATTGTATGCAAATGGATTGCTTATATATAATATGATATATATATTTAGTATTATGAGGTATTAAATTTGATTTAGTTTGATTATTTGCCAATCTATAATATATATATATATATATATATATATATAATTTATGAAATACAATAACGACATAAGAATGTGTGTCATCTTTTTTAATGGCGTGTACTTCAATGACACGCAATGTAAGTCATACAAGTGTGTCATAAATTTATGACACACAAATATGTGTCATCTTCATTTATGACGGGGGTTTCAATGACGCGCAATGAGTGTCATAAATGCGCGTCATAAATGCGTGTCATAAATACGCATCATAGATTTATGACTCACAATTGCGCGTCATCTGATATTTATGTCGGTGGCTTCAACGACGGCCATTTGTGTGTCATCTGCACCCATAGATCACGCGCAATGCGCGTCATTAAAGGGGTTTTTTCTAGTAGTGTTCTATTAATAGGTTTTCATATTTCATTTTGTAATCAGAATTTTCATGAATTAAAATTATTGTTAGGTTTTCTCTCAAAGTTGGTTCTTCTTAGAACTATTTTCTTGACATTTCAAGTCTGATCTTGTTGTGTCAAACCTTTGATACTTCGGGTTCTTAGATTACTATCTAACGGGTCCAAGTCCTTTAAACATTGAACGTATAAGGTTCGAGTTTATACTCTTTAGTATAAGTTCTTTCTTGTTCCTTGGTGTTATCTAAATTTCCAGATTTTTATTTCACTTTTGTTATCTTCACCAAATATTTATCTTTCACTTTTCACCTTTCTAAAAATTCCAGCACCTTAATTCCTTCTTTTCTCTATCCTTTCTTCATCATTTCTTACCCTTTTTTTCCATAACCTTGACCATACAACCCCACCATCATCCTTACTTTTAAGTAATTTTGTTGTAGAGGAATTGTTTACTTCGTTCTAGATCCATTACAATCGAAGAGGTCCTCAATCAACGGGCTGCCTTGTATCACTGAATATGTGAGGTTATTCTGAATATATTTGAATCAACATGTTTTCTTGTTTTGTCTATTTTTATTTGTTACTTTTGCATATTTTGTTTACCTATACAAAACTTTTCTATACACATACTTCATAATATTATCTTTCTTTAGTAACGCTTTCCATTTCTAATTGTTTTTCTGTTTTGACAAGAATTCAGGAACTAGATCGTGACACTTAGTTCTAGTTGTGGCAAAATATCAAAACCCTTATCAATCCCTTAGGAAAAGATAACTGACTTACCCTTTATTACTTGATTCGACTATGTATACTTGCACAAATTTGCTTGCCTTATCATATACATTTACAAGCGATCAAGTTTTTGGTGCCGTTGTCAGGAATAGGCAACTGACAGAATTTTTGAAAATTTTTGCAATAATTTTTTTTATTTATTGTCGTTTACTTTGTTAGTTTAACCTGTTTAATTTTTCCTTTGATGGTTTTTATCGTTGCATGACCCTGATATATACTGGTAAACCACTAGAACCATTTTGACCCTGAGATTGAACAGTCGTCCAGACAAAGGCAACGTAACCAACGAGCCAGAGAGTATATGAATCAACTACAATATCAAGGCGACAATAATATGGGAGATCAGGAAGATCCTGACGTAACGACAAATAATCTTTATAGAGAAGCTGCAAGACCATGAGTAATACGATGCCACTTGAATCTGATTCTTGATGATCTCAATCTAGGCATTATGGCACCTAAAATACATGCAACCCATTTTGAACTTAAACCGGTGATGTTGAACATGCTAAACTCCATCGGTTAATTTGGTGGCGCACCTAATGAGGATGCTAGACATCATGTCCGTGTCTTTCATGAAGTATATGATTCGTTCAGGCAACAATGAGTGCATGAAGATGTTCTAAAGCTTAAACTTTTCCCTTATTCCTTATGAGACCGAGTAGGAGATTGGCTCAGTGGAGTACATTCAAGCTCAATTGAATCTTGAGCAGATTTATGTAAAAGTTTTTTACTTTGATAAAACCCTCCCAATATGAACTACGTAATGACATTGCAAGTTTTTGCCAAGGAGATGATGAATCCATGTACAACTATTGGGACAGATACAAAAGTTTGCTTCGCAAGTGTGTGAACCATAGATTTCACGACTGGACTCAAGTTGTGATGTTTTATAATGGAGTCAATGCACCTACTCAAATGATGTTGGATGCCTCAGTGAATGGAACTTTGCTTGATAAATCACTCGAGGAAGCCTTTTATATCCTTGTCAGTATAGCAAATAATGACTATTAATTCCTGACTACAAGGCTGGGAATCGGTATAAAAGTATCTGGAGCATACAAAATTTAGGGTAAGAATTCAGTCTATACTCAACTTTATGCCATAACTAATATGTTGAAAAATTTACAGCGTCCTAGTGAGGTGAGAGAAGTCAAGGCAACTAGTGCTGCATGCATTTTTTGTCGTGAAAACCATCATGAAAGTGAATGTCCAAAACACTAGGAGTCCAATTTTGTGGGCAACTACAACAGAAGCAATAACAACCGCTATCCTAATACATACAATCATGGGTCGCGACAACATCAAAATTTCTCATGGAGTAATCATGGAACTAACAATAATAATCATGCATACAATTATAATAGGCCACAGTACAGTATTTTGGAACATCAAAATTTTCAGTATCAGCATCAGCAGATGCCCTGGCAACATAATAAAGGTACAACTTCTTCCTCTAGTAAAAACTCTAATTCTAACTCCTTGGAAGCATCATTGCAGAAATTTATGGTCTCAACAAAAGATTTCATGGCTTCAATAAAGACTTTGATTCATGAACACTCATCGACAATTAAGAACCAGGATAATTTGTTACAAAGCTAAGCAACGCTTTTACAAAGACATAGTTCATCATTGAGAGCATTAGAGAACCAAGTCGGTCAAATCGCTACGACATTACATTCTCGCCCACAAGAAAGTCTCCCTAGTGATAATGAGGTCATTAAACATCATGGAGTGTACTTACACTAAGGAGTGGTACCCAGATTAATCAAAATGACAAGTTTGGGGGGAAGCAAATAGAAAATTTTAGCCAAGGCACTACACAACCTGGGGATCAAGCTGGAATTATTGAACTAGAGGGATTGACTGAGGAGAAAGAAAAGGATGAAGGTTTAGAAATTCATCAAGCAAATAGTGGGAAATTTATTGCCAAAGAAATAGTGTCCTCACCACTTATAACACATGAAGTCAGACTCCACCACCATTTCCTCAACGGTTAAAAAACACAATGACGAGATTTAGTTTAAGAAATTTGTTGACGTCCTGGACCAGTTGTATATTAATGTGCCCTTTCTTGAAGCCATCGAGCAGTTACCTTCCTATGCTAAATTTCTAAAGGACATTGTCACGAAGAAGAGGAAAGTAAAAAAATAGAAAATGTTTCTGCGGTGAAAGAATTCTACTCTGCATTAAGTAAACTTCCACCAAAGCAAAAAGATCATGGCAGCTTCGTGATACCATGCTCTATCGGTGATAACTTTATGGTATGAGCTCTTGTTAACTTAGGGTCAAGCATAAATTTGATGCCCAAGTCCATATTTGTAAAACTAGAAATGTGTAGCGGTTACCCAACCACTGTTATTTTACACTTAGTTGACCGATCTTATGTTCGTCCTGAGGGCAGAAATGAAGATGTCATTGTGAAAGTGGACAAATTTGTGTTTCCAGTTTACTTCCTCATATTAGACTGTGAGCTTGATGAAAAAACACCCATCATTTTCGATGGCCTTTCTTGGCCACTGGAAGAATCTTAATAGACTACGATAAGGGATAATTTACGATGAGGGTGGGAGTTCAAAGCGTCACAATCACTGTCTTCAACTCAAAGAAGTATGTTGATGATTTAGAAAAATGCCAATGCATTAGAGACACGAAATTAATGGAGGAAGATGGAGAAGAAAATCTTGGCCAAGGTGAATATTTACATATAGATGAGTACGATACTTTGTGCCAAGACAAAATTTTTCTGACGCAGGAACACGAAAATTTTGGCCCGGGTAAAAAATTGTTAAAAGAGGATTGTGAAAACTTTTGCCTCGGCAACAGTTTTTCGAATGAAGCAAATGACAGATTTCCTAATAATAAAACCAAAGCAGTTTTTCAAAAACCATGTATGAAATTCGAACCCTTGGATTTTAATGAATTTATTCCCCAAAATCATCATTACAACATGAACCCATATTGGAACTGAAACCCTTTCCATCGCATATGAAATAAGCTTATCTAGGTAGTAATGAGACTTTACCAGTGATAATTTCTGCTAGTCTAACCTCCGAAACAAGAAAACAATTTGTTTAATATTTTGTCGCAGTACAAAAAAGATCTCAGGTGGACCATGGCAGATTTGAAGGGAATCATTCCTACCATATGCATTCACAAAACCAACTTAGAAGATAGTCATAGCAATTCTGTGAAACCACAAAGAAGATTAAACTCGATCATGAAAAAGTGGTGATGAAGGAAATCAAAAAATGGATGGATGCTAGAGTAATTTATCCAATATATGGCAGCTAATGGGTCAGTCCGGTGCAGTGCGTGACAAAGAAAAGCAGTGTGACCGTGGTTAAGAATGAAAATCATGAGCTTTTAACTACTAGAATAGTCTCGGGTTGGTGGATATATATCGATTATAGAAAGCTCAATAAAGCGACAAAGAAATATCATTTTCCTCTCCCTTTTATTGATCAAATGCTTGATAGGTTAGGAGGAAAAGCATTTTACTGCTTATTTGACAAATATTTTGGATACAATCAGATAGTCATAGCACCAGAGGATCAAGAGAATACTACTTTCACATGCCCGTATGGTACCTATGCATTTAGGAGAATGTCGTTTGGACTATGTAATGCTCCTGCAACCTTTCGGAGGTGTATGATGGCCATTTTTCAGATATGGTGGAAGATTACATGGAAATATTTATGAAAGTCTTCTCTGTCTCGGGCGATGACTTCAACCGATGGCTCGATAACTTATCTAAAGTGTTGAAGCGATGTGAAGAATCCAATCTGATGTTAAACTGGGAAAAATGTCATTTTATGGTAACCAAGGGAATTGTGTTAGGATACAAGATTTCTTTCTAAGGCATTGAACTAGATAGAGACAAGGTGTAAGTAATCGAGAATCTACCTCCAGCTACCAATATAAAAGGCATACGTAGTTTCCCTGGACATATATGATTTTATAGGCGGTTCATAAAGGACTTTTCTTAAATCTCAAAGCCTTTGTGTCTTTTTCTTCAAAAAGAATCAACCGTTTATGTTTAATGATGGTTGTTTAAATGCTTTTATAGATTTAATGAAAAAACTCATCTCGGCGTCAATTGTTGTTCCACCAGACTGGGATGCACCTTTCGAGCTTATGAGCGACACTAGTGATTATGCAATTGGGGAGGTACTAGGAAAATGAAAAAGTAAACTCTTTCATGTTATATACTATGTTATCCGTACCCTTAAGGATGCACAGATGAACTATACCAGAACTGAAAAAGAACTTCTTGCCGTAGTATTTACATTCGATAAGTTTAGGCCATATTTCATAGGGACTAAAGTCATTGTGCATACTGATCACTCTGCCATTAAATATTTAGTTAATAAAAAAGATGCAAAGCCTAGGCTCATTAAATGAATATTATTACTACAAGAGTTTGATTTAGAGGTAAAGGATAGAAAAGGTATTGAAAACCAAGTAGCAAATCACTTGTCTAGGCTAGAAAACAAAATCTTTAGTCATGACATTAAGGACATTCAGGAGGATTTCCCTGATGAGAAAATTTTATTTGTCACAGTTGTCCCGTGGTACGCTGACATAGTTAGCTTTCTTGTTAATGGTATTATGCTTCTAAATTTATCTAGCTAGGGTAGAAAAAAATTCAGATATGATGTGTGACACTATTACTAGGATGAACCATTCCTATTCAAGCAATGTGGTGACCAGATAATCAGGATATGTGTCCTAGAAGAAGAACATAAAGACATTTTACATTATTTCCATCCATCCCTGTACGGAGGACATTTCGGTGGAACGAGGACTGCAAAAAACGTTCTTCAATTTGATTTTTATTGGTCCACCTTTTTCAAAGATGCACAAGAATTCTATAAGTCATGTGATAAATTACAGCGTACCGGGAACATTCAAAGAGACAAGAAATGCCATGGCAAAACATTTTGGATGTCGAACTCTTCGATGTGTGGGGGATCGAATTTATTGGACCCTTCCCCTCATCTTTTGGTGATCTATACATTCTCTTGGCAGTGGATTACATTTCCAAATGGGTAGAATACATGAAAACACCCAAGAACGACTCCAAGATCGTGTTGTAATTCTTGCACAATAACATATTTATGTGATTTGGAACACCACGAGCTATTATTAGCGATGAAGGCACACATTTTGACAATAAATTAATTGCGAAGATGCTGAAAAGTTACGGGGTGTGTCATCGAATTGCCATGGCATATCATCCCCAGACCAATGGGTAGGCCGAAGTCTCTAACCGAAAAATCAAATAGATCCTCAAAAAGGTGGTTAACCCAAATCGTAAGGATTGGTTGCCAAAGTTGGATGAAGCACTATGGGCTTATCACACAACATTTAAAACACAACTAGGAATGTCCTCATTCAAACTAGTCTACAGAAATGAGTGGCATTTTCCTGTAGAACTTGAACATAAAGCATATTGGGCCATAAAGAAATTGAACATAGATGCCTTGCTTGCTGGAGAAAGAATATTATTGCAACTAAATGAAATGTATGAGTTTAGAGCTCAGGATTACGAAAATGCTCGTCTATACAAAGATAAAAATGAAACGATGACATGATAGAAAAATAATTCCAAGGCAATTTTATTTTGGACAATAAGTGTTGCTCTATTATTCATTACTCAAATTGTTTCTAGGAAAACTAAAATCTAGATGATAAGGATCGATCATCGTACACCAAGTCCATAACAACAGAGAAATAGAAATCAAGAATCTATATGATGGATCCACCTTTAAGGTGAATAGTCAAAGATTGAAGGAGTACAAAGGAGCACCAGTCATACGTGATAAACCAACATCGATAACTCACGATGCCTAAGAGTTTGCTTTTTCTTTACTGAACAATTTTAGTTGCCTAGGCAACTAAAAATTGAATTTTGTACATAAATAAATTAAGTTATTTTATTATGTTGTTGTTTAAAGTTTTAAGATACTTTTGTTTTATTTAGGCATATAACGTACACGTGGCATCACATGGTTAAAGCTCATGCATGGGAGGAAGGGGGACCCTAAGCTAATTGGTTTTGGAGGCAATTGAGAAGAGGGAAATATATATTTCCCTTACTTTACATCAAATCAACGAATCTTCTCATTAAGATCATATCTTTTCCCTTTTCATATTTACTATTTTACCCCAAATAAACTATCCATTAGTTTCCTTAAAAACCACAAACCCCTCCTTCATCCTCATCGTTTCCTTATTTTCTTATTCTTCAACCTTTTCTCTTCACTCTTTTCTCCAAACTGCCACCACGATATACCCTGTAATAGAGAAAAACTATGGCCAGATCCAAGAAAAATCCATCCACATCCTTAGGATTTGAACGTTTCCAAACTGCCAAAGCTGAAGCAAGGTTTAAAAGCCTTTAAAAAGACAAGTATATTTGGAGGATGATTTTTTTCAACAGAGGACGATGAACCCTTCGGACCAAAAGTAATGGACGTAGTAAGGAAGCATAAGTGGGAGAAGTTTGCTTAGCATCCTAAGGCGGTGGCGCCGATGATGGTCCGCAAATTTTATGCCCATTTAGGAGACCCATCTCATCATAATGTCTATGTGAGAGGGAAATCTGGTTCTCTCCATCAGCCCTCAACCACTATTTTAAGCTCAATAAGGTGGAGGATCAACAGAAGAAATTCCTGTCCGAGGCAGATTAAGAAACGCATGATGAAGTCTTAGAAGTCATGTGCTTCAGATAGGACAAGTTTGAAGGCAACGCACCAACGCGTAAGTGAGTAAATTGTCAAACCCTTAAGTTAGTTATAAAGTTATGGAATCACTTCTTGAATGGAAAGAAAATGCCGAACTCCCACAACACAACCGTATTGGTGAGGAGGTTGATGCTGCTGTACTCGATTATTTATAGATGATCAATCGATGTTGGGGAGATCATTATCGAGCAATCAAAGGAACTGTTCGAGCAATTTATTAAGTCAAATGAGGGGATAACCAAAAAGAAGGTATCAAAACTCATAAGTTTCGATGATAATGCTCCATATGAGGGCCTGGAGAGAGGAGTGAAATCAATTGTCGTGGCAAGAATGGAAGATGTGGTCACATCTACAAGAGAGACACGCGAGAGAATCGAGTGCCTGGAAAGTTACATGCAAACTTTCTTTGGCTATGTCAACACAAGAGATGCACAGTTAAATGCCTTCTTCAAAGAGCTGCTCCCAATTACCAATGAGGATCTGCCACCCTTCCCTAATGAAATCCTGAAACACATAGCAGGAGACATCACATTTTATGCCTCGATGCAGAATGTTTCCCCTAGTTCCCCTTACATGTACCTTCGCTTGCCACACATGTCTCTCTTGTACATGAGGAAGGCCACGACGAGACAAACGAATACCTCAACTCCTCTCTTTTTCGTCCGAGAACACAGGAAATCCCGCCTAAATTTTTTAGAGATGATGATTTGATTCCAGTCCCCGATCAACCCACAACTGAACAAGCATCTGAACAGTCACCGAATCGCCACACTGCACCAGTTCCAGAACCTGAGAAAAGCCAGTCTCAAGCAACACCTGCAGAGCCCACCCACACTGATAAAGCCAACACTAACAAGTACCCCGAGCACGAGGCGTCGCATTAAGTGAACAACAAGTTGGGTCCTTCAGCCATCACACTATTTTATGCCATTGGGAGATATTAGATCCGAGAGCCACCATCCTCTAAAGAGATGTGGAACACGTACATCTAGTCAAGCCTCCCCACCACAGTAAGGTAAAAAATTTTCCATTTGCATTTACTTTTGTATTTGCATTTAGATTAATGTAGTTTGTTTAATTTTTCTTGCATTGAGGACAATGCATCCCTCAATTTTGGGGCGTTGTGTCTCAGACTTAGTCAATAGCATTTGATGATAATTGGTTGAAAATTTTGGTTGTCATGGTATGAGTATGTGAAAATATTATTTGGAATGATTTAAGGATGCCCGATGATGAAAGCATAATTTTATAGCATAGGCCAGAACTATTTTACAAGACTGTCAAAAGATAGAACTGACCTTAGGCTTGATTCTTTGTAAACTTATAAACACGATTGTATGATTTCTCTTCTTATTGTGCTTAGTAGAATTTAGGAAAGAAATATCTGCATGCCGTGACATTGAAGAATTGTAAAGCTTAAGTGGAACTTCTTAGTGTTTAAATTTTGTGGAATAAAATGGACACTCCTCTATGTTAGGACATTTACGGGAAACTCCATAAAAATTAATGGTTGCCTAGGTAGATGAGTGAATGAAAGTAGTAATGGGATTACTCTACCTGACTAGGTCAGGGGTGGAAGGTGATCGCTTGTAAATGTATATGCTAAGGCAAGCAATTATGTGCAAGTATACACAATTGAATCAAGTAATATAGGGTGAGTGAGTTATCGTCTCCTTATGTATTGGTCTAGAATTTTAATCTTCACCACAACTAGAACTAGTTGTCACAAGCTAATTCCTACTATCTTGTCACACTAAAATGCTAATATTAATAAAACAATGGTATACTATAATGTATGATTGCAGAAAAGTTTGGTCGAAACAAAATAAATATGCAGACTACTAAAATAAAACAAAACAAAGACAAGTGTTGATTTTAATATAATTCAAACAACCTCACATATTCATACTTACCACAGAGCACTTATGCTAATCTTTTGCATTGACAATGATTACTTTAAGTCTAGAACGAATTATCATGACTTTCTTAAGTTGCCCGACAGGATTACTAAGTATTCTTAGACGGTTTCTATAGCAATACTACTCAGCGTTAATTACAACCCTTGGTTTGTCAGACTGTTGTTGTAGCAATACCTCTCAGCGTAAATTATAGTCGTGTCTATCCTAGTCTAGTGTCTATCCCTTTTAGTCGATTGAAACCCACTCCTTATATCTAAGGTAGACACATTAGAACATAACCATTCCAGATCCATTCCATTGTTCACGTAGATATATCTTAATTCTATCGAATCTAAGAATCACTATCTAGACAAAAGGAGATATCTCGATGCTCTTACATTGCCAATACATGTTTCACCAAGACCCCAGGCACTCTCAAAGCTCTTATAGTGTCAAGGTAAAATATTCAAACAATGAACAAATCAGTCATGAGCAAAAGCATAATTCATCATTCATAAAACATAAAATAATTGTATAAGTAAAACAAAGATTAACAAGAAGTAAAACAGTTATGGTACTATCAAAAAGTCATCCAAGTATAATCATTTAATACAACCCTAAATATGTAAAGAAATTTAGAACAAAGAAAGAACGGCTCCCAAATATAAGGGCTCTGTCGTGACAATTCTGATCAGCACCGCGCCTGCCTTGGTGATCAGCCTCTCTCAAGACCTGATCATCGCTCTGCTACAGTCTAGCTATGTAGGACACCAAGGAAGGTTGGTTGGTAAACAGTGGGAAAGAATTGCAGTTGCTCACTCATGCCTTAAGTAAAGCTCTTCTCTATTCTTTCTTGCCTCATTCTTTTCGCGGCTACGACTGGTTGAGATTCCTTAAATAATCATAGGTATCTTGTCCAGACTTAAAAAAGGAAAGACGGCTGGTGGCTGTCAGAATATTTAAGGCTTACTTGCACGTGAAGGAGGTCATCCAGCTGGCGTGTGACATATGCGGTTTCGTCATACCCGCTTCAGACTCTTCCGATAAACCTTGCCTCGGTGAGATAAATCTACTCCTCATGTTCTTCTTAGTTCCATTGACCCTTGCAAATTATGTTGTCATGACTGAAATGTTCTTCCTCTGTAAGTTTCCTGCACATACACAGTCCATACAAACCCTTTCTCCTCAGCAGCATCAGTTAAACCAAATAAATCTTATCGAAGCAAAACTTATCCACCCCAAGCAAATATAACCTAAATGAAACTAAGTGCAACTAAAATGTTGTGCATACTTTGTTTAGACGAGCAATAACTTAAGTGAAAAGACTAGAAATTGAGTCTTTTTACGGAGTTATCATCGGGCTAGCTTAATCTTATCCATAAAGCCAAGGCGTTTAACCATTTTCTCTAGAGGGATGACTCAAGCTTTATTGTATACATATATAATTACATTTTGGGTATATAGGTCAATTTATTATGCTTTTCAAGAAGAACATGTTAGTCTAGGTGTTGTTGAAAGTAAAAAAATCTCATCTTTAAAGTTCAATTTCCAAGCAACTGACCTAAACAAGAATCACCTACTTAACTATTCCATCTGTGAAGACCATGATCATCATTGAACATCATCAACAAAAGTAAAGTCTAATCATTTTTGTAATGTCATACACAAAAGATGCCCCATACGGTGGGAAAGCACTATAGTTGGTCGCTCATACCTTCAGTAAAGCTCTTTTATCTTCTTCCTTCCCACATTTCTTTGGCAGCTACGACTGGATATTTATAGGGAGGAATCTCATAGGGTTTTGTATGATTGGAGATTCCTTAAATAACTATTATTATTCATATAGACTAAAGAAGGAAAGGCGGCTGGTGGCTGTCAGAATATTTAAGGCTTGTTTGCATGTGAAAGAGGTCATCCAGCTGGAGTGTGAAATAGGCAATTTTGTCATATCTGCTTCAGACTTTTCAGATAAATCTTAGCTTGGCGAGATAAATCTGCTCCTCGCGTTCTTCTCTGTTCCATTGGCCCTTGCAAATTACGTTGTCACGACTGAAATGTTCTTCCTCTGTAATTTTGCTGCACATACACAATCCACACAAACCCTTTCTCCTCAGCAGAATCAATTAAACCAAATAAATCTTGCAAAGCAAAACTTATCCACCACAAGTAAATATAACCTAAATCAAACTAAAATGATGTGCATACTTTATTTATACGAGCAATAACTTAAATGAAAAGACCATAAATTAAGTATTTTTTCTGAGTTATCACACCCCCAAACTTAAGCTATTGATTGTCCTCAAGCAATGTACAATAAATAGAAGATATTTAAAATTTTCATTCCAAAGCAGTTGAAAATCATATGGTTTGAGATTTCATCCCTCAGAAAAAATAGTTAGCCTCAACATGTTCGACAGTCATATCAGTCAAGTCCCTTCCCTAGTCAGGATTCTTTGCTATTGGGTGTGCGTGATTATAATCAGTCTATGCATAAAGGTAATTAGAAAACTTAAAGTAAGTGTTTCTGGTTTGTCAAGGCATCTAATTATTTGTCAAGCTTAGTTTATACTCATAGTTATTTATCAACTTTTTTTTTAGTAAGCTCATCACACCTACTATCCCACACTCTAGGTGAAAGGTAGCATACCTTCCACCCCCAAGCTAGTCGGGTATAGTCATCCTGTGACGACATTCATTCACTCATATGCCTTGGCAACTCTTAATTTCTTATGGAGTTTTTATATTCATGCCTTTGCATAGAGGAGTGTCCCTTTTATTTTTCAAGTTTTAAACACTAGAGAGTTCCACCTTAACCTTAAAATATTTTTGAAGTCTCGGCAAGCAAAAAATTCTTTCCTAAATTTTTTACTGATTACCTTAAGTAGGGACAACCTACAATCGTGTTTGTAAATTTCAAAGAATCAAGCCTAGGGTTGGTTCTCTTCTTTAGACATTCTTAATAAAAATTCTGGCCTAAGCAATCAAATTATGCATTCATCATTGGGAATCCCTAATGTATTCCAAACAATAATCTTAACATGTTTATGTCACGACAACTAAAATTTTCAAACAAATAACATCAATTGCTTTTTAACAAAGTATGGCAAAGTATGGCACAATACCTCCCCCAAACTTGAGGGATGTATTATCTTCAATGCATGGAACTAAAACTACATGAATCTATATGCAAATGCGAAAATAAAATTAAAAAAACTAAAATATAAACTTACTATGGTGTGGTGGCTTGACAGGATACCCTCGTTCAACGTCGTTTGGGATGAAAGAAACTCTCTGATCCTGAGTGTACTATTGCTATTGTCGAGGGTGACGGCTGAAAGATATAGCCTACCATTCGCTTGATGCATTGCATGCTGGTCGAGGCTCGTACTGGAGTTGGGCTCTGAGCTCGTTCAGGGGTTGGCGTTGCTTGACAAACAAGGGATTGTATGGGACCTCTCTCAGGTTGCTTCAGTTCTGGAGTGAAATATTCATCAGAGAAGAAGTTGGGTGGAGTCTCTTGAGTTCTTTCGGAGGTTGAGAAGGATGAGGAGCTGAGGAACTCGTCTGTGTCGCCATGGTATTCCTCTGGTACATACGAGACATGGGTGGCCAGTGGTGGCACGTCTGTGGGTATTTATGGGGGGCTTCTGAGGGACATTTGATGTCGAGGCATGGAATGTGTTGCCACCAGTAGTGTGTTTGATAATGACGTTGAGGAAAGGTGACATATAGGCGGTTGTGAGAGGGAGCGACTCCTTGAAAAAAGCGTTGAGTTGCGCATCCTTTGCCTTGACGTACTCAAAGAACATCTCAATGTGATCCTCTAGGCGCCCTATCTTCTCACGCGTTTCTCGCGTATACATGACCACTGCTGCCATTCTGGTCATGGCAACATATTTTGCTCCCATTTCCAGACCTTCATACGGGGCGTTGTCATCAAAACTCATCAGCTCGGGTAATTTTTTCTTGGTGATACCCTCCTTGGATTTAATGAAATCCTCAAAGGGCTTCTCGGGGACCTTCTTTTTCTTGCATAAAATGGTTATCAATTTACAAAACAATAAATTACCCAGTTTCTTTTGGCGCAATCATGGATTTTCTCAAAGATGAGTTCTCCAACATTAATATTTCTCTTGTATATTATCAAGTGTAAGAGTATCAATCTTTTCACGAGCACATTTGTGTTGTGAGATGTTGGCATAAGCTTTCCCTTAAGAAAATAGTTCCATAACTTAACGATTAGTTTAAGGGCTCGACGATCGACTCTCTTCCTTGTTGGAGTTTTCCCTTCAAACTTGGCCCACTCGAAGCAAAGATCTTCAAGAACTCCGTGGTATGTTTCTTGGTCTGCCTCAGCCACAAATTTCTTATGTTGCTCCTCCAATTTCCCCCTACTTGAAGTATCTATTAAGTGCTGAAGGGGAAAATCGAAGGAGCTTCCCTTGGACATACACCGTGCGCTTAGATGGGTCTTCCAGATAGGCGTAGAACTCCCTGACCATCGTTGGTGCTACAGCTTTAGGGTGTCAAGCAATCTTCTCCCAGTTGTGCTTCTTAATCACGTCCATGACCTCCGGTCCAAACAACTCTCATTCTCCTATGGAAAGACGAACTCGTCTTCCAAATACACTAGTCATTTTTGGAGGATTTTGAAGTGTGCTTCGACTATTTGGAAATGCTCAAAGCTTGGTGTTAGGGCTGGGTTTTTTCTTTGATCTATCCATGATACTTGTTTGGTGCAGTGAAGTTAGCGGCGACGATGGAGGAAATTGAGTTAAACGAGAGAAAAAAATATTTTCTTGCGTAGAAAGAGAGTGAAGCACGATGAAGAAAATGGAGTTGGGCGGTTTTTTTTCTGGAAATTAATGGGTGGTTTCTTCGGGGAAATTTGGTCAAAACCTGAGGGGAAAAGATTTGGCATTGAATGTGTGATATTTGATTGGATGTAAAGTTGGAGAAATGATTGCTTTCGCTCATTAATTCTGCTGCCTAAACCTCTACCCTAGGGTTTTCTCTCTTTTCAAGCGTGAACTATCTCCCCATCCTTCCACGTGTACTCTGTATGCCTGCAATAAAGAAAACAAAACAAAACAAAACGTATAATGACTGAATAAAATAACTTAATTTTTTTATGTAAGAATTCAAATTTTCGTTGCCTAGGCAACGAATTTTGTTTAAGTAAGTAAGGCAAACTTGTGCCATTAATGCCGATTTATCTCGCATGACTGGGGCTCCTTTGTATTCCTTTAGCCTTTGCATGTTCACCTTGAAAATGTAACCATATTATTCGTTCTTGATTTCTATTGCCCCATTGTTATGAGCTTTTTGTACGATGTTGACCATCGTGATTTTAACTTGCCTGAGAATAACTTAAGACGTGAATTGTAGAGCAGTACTTGTTATCGAGAACCAAATTGCCTACGTAATATTTTTTTCATGCCATCGTTTTATTTTCTCTTTGTATAGGCAGACATTTTCGTATACGTGTTCTCTGAATTCATCCATCTCGTTCAGTTCCAAGAGTCTTCTTTCTCTAGCAAGTTGAGTATCCATGTTTAACTTTTTGATGGCTTAGTAGGCTTTATGTTCAAGTTCCATAGGTAGATGGCATTCTTTTTCGTAGACCAGTTTGAACGGGAACATTCCTAGTGGTGTTTTGAACGCTGTGCGATAATCCCATAGTGCTTCATCTAGCTTTGGTAACCAGTCCTTGCGACTTGGGTTGACCACCTTCTTAAAGATCTGTTTAATTTCCCGGTTAGACAATTCGACATGTCCATTAGTCATAGGGTGGTTTGCCATGATGATCCTATCTCGCACTCCATATCGTTTCAGTGCCTTACCAATTAATATGTTATAAAAATGAGTGCCTTCATCACTAATGATGGCTCGTGGTGTTTCAAAATGTGTGAATATATTTTTGTGTAAACATTTTAGCACCATCTTGGAATATTTTTATGTATTGCAATGGCTTCAACCCATTTGGATACATAATCCACTACCATTAGAATGTAAAAATCTCCAAATGATGTGGGGAAGGGTCACATGAAGTATATTCCCCATACGTCGAAAAGTTCAACCTCCAAAATATTTTACCATGACATCTCATGTCATTTTGATATGTTCCCTGTTAGTTGGCATCTATCACATGACTTATAAAATTTATGCGCATCATTGAACTAGGTTGGTCAATAAAATTTAGACTAAAGTACTTTTGCCGCTGTTATCATTCCACCAAAGTGCCCTCCAAATGGTGATGAGTGACATTGAAGTAGAATTTCTTTATGCTCTTATTCTGGAACGCATCTTCGGATTATTTGGTCTCCACATTGCTTGAATAAAAATGGTTCATCCCAGTAATAGTGTTGCACATCATGTTGAAACTCTTTTTTACCCTGGCAAGATAAATCTAGAGGAACAATACCACTAACAAGCATGTTAACTATGTCAGCATACAATGGCACAGTCGAGCCAAATAATATTTTCTCATAAGGGAAATCCTCTTGAATTTCTGATATGTCATGATAATCAGATTTGTTATCTAGTCTAGACAAATGGTCTGCTACTTGATTTTCTGTACCCTTTCTATCCTTGATCTCTAAATCAAACTCTTGTACTAATCATATCCATCGAATTAGCCTAGGCTTTGCATCTTTTTTATTGATCAAATATTTAATGGAAGAATGATCTGTATGCACAATTACCTTAGTGCCTATGAGGTATGGCCTAAACTTATCGAATGCAAATACTACTACTAAGAGCTCTATTTCAGTAATGGTATAGTTCACTTGTGCATCATTAAGAGTACGACTCGCATAGTAGATAACATGAAAGATTTTACTTTTTCGTTGCCCTAGCACTGCACCGACTGCATAATCACCAGCATCGCACATGAGCTCAAAAGGTTCGTTCCAGTCAGGTGGGATAACGATTGGTGCTGCCAAAAGTTTTTTCTTTCAAATATGTAAAGGCATTCAAACAATCATTAATAAATTCAAATGGATGATTTTTTTAAAGTAAAAGACACAAGGGTTTAGAGATTTGAGAATTTTTTTATAAACCGCTTGTAGAAGCCTGCATGTCCAAGGAAATTGCGTACACCTCTCACGATGGTGGGTGGCGTAAGGTTTGCAATTACTTCCACCTTTTATTTATCGACTTCAATGCCTCGACATGAAATTTTGTGACCCAACACTATTCCCTTTATTACCATAAAATGACATTTCTCCCAATTTAGTAATAGGTTGGCATTCTCACATTGTTTCAGTACCTTGGATAAATTGTCGAGGCATCGATTGAAATCTTCACCTGAAATGGAGAAGTCATCTATAAATATTTCCATACATTCTTCCACTATATATGAAAAGATGGCCATCATGCATCTTTGGAAGGTTGCTTGAGCGTTACACAGTCCAAATGACAATCGTCTAAATGCATAGGTACCATATGGGCATGTGAAAATAGTTTTCTCTTGATCCTCCGGTGCTATGGCTATTTAATTGTATCTTGAGTATCCATCGAGGAAGCAATAAAATGTTTTTCCAACTAACCTATCAAGCATTTGTTCGATAAAAGGTAATGGAATGGTCTTTCTTTGTCGCTTTATTAAACTTCCTATAATCCATACATATGCGTCAACCTGTGATTGTTGTAGTAGTTAGGAGCTCATCATGTTCGCTTTTAACCATGGTCACACCACCCTTCTTTGGCACACACTGCACTGGGCTGACCCATGAACTATCAGATATAGGATAAATTACTCCCGCATCCAGCCATTTTATAATTTCCTTCATCACTACCTTCTTTATGATCGGGTTGAGCCTTCTTTGGGGTTCTACCGAAGTATTATGGCTATCTTCTAAATTGATCTTATGCTTGCATATGGTAGGGCTAATTCCCTTCAAGTCTGCCATTGTCCATCCTAGAGCCTTTATACGCTGTGACAAAACATTCAACAAACTATTCTCCTGTTCGGAGGTTAGATTGGCAGAGATTATTACTGCTAAAGTTTTATTAATTCCTAGATATGCATACTTCAAATGTGATGGCAAAGTTTTAAGCTCCAAATTAGGTGCATGTTTTAAAGATGATTCTAGAAAATTAACTTCATCAAAATTTAAGGCTTCGAATTTCGTACCTGATTTATTATGAAGAAGCCTCGATTGTTCCTTTGTCATTCCTTCATATTCTACATTGGTGTCGTTTTCAGGGAACCCATTGTGTGCTTTATTCAGATTTCTATTGTCAGGGCCATAATTCTCAGAATCTTCATCTGAAAATAATTCACCTGGGCTAATGTTTTCTTATTCTTGCACCTCGATTATAGGGTCATGGCATAAAGTGTTGTATCTGTCTAGCCTTAGAGATCCATCGTGTCCAAGGATTGCCTTTTCCTCTACTTTTCTAATGCATTGGCATTCCTCTGAGTCATCCACATATTTCATGGAATTAAAGACATTGATTGTGACATTTTGCTCTCTTACTTGTATTGTGAACTCTCCCCTTTCGCAAACTATTAGGATTCTTTCAATGGCTAAAAAGGGTCGTCCCAGAATTATAGGTGCATTTTTATTGGATTCGCAGTCCAAGATAAGGAAATCAAGTGGAAATATGAATTTCTCCACCTTTACTATGACGTCTTCTATTATGCCTTCGGGCCGCACATAAGTCTGATCGGCCAGTTGTAGGATAAATGTGGTTGGACAAGCGTGATACCCTTCTAGTTCCTAAATATAGACTTTGGTATCAAGTTTACACTTGATCCCAAATCAACAAGAGCTCTTACTATGAATTCATTACCAATTGAACATGGTATTATAAAACTACTAGGGTCTTTTTGTTTTGGTAGGAGTTTGCTTACTGCAGAACAGATTTCTGTTGCCATGGCAACATGTTCTACCTTCCTCTTCTTCGTAACGATGTCCTTAAGAAACTTGGCGTAGGAAGGCATTTGCTCGATGGCTTCAAGTAAGGGAACATTGATATATAATTGGTCTAGAACATCAACGAATTTCTTAAACTGGATATCATCATTATGTTTCTTCAATTGTTGAGGGAACGGTGGTGGAGGTCTCACATTATCTACTGTTGGTGTTGAGGAATCTTTGGCCTTGGTCATGAATTTCTCATTATCTGAACGATGTTTTTCTGAGACTTCATCCTTTTCCTTCTCTTCATGCGATTCATCATGTTCCTGATTTTTAGCTCGATCATCTGGTTGTGTTATGCCATGGCGAGGATAATTTAGGTGTTCTCCCCCAAACTTGTCGTTTGGGTTTACTTTTGTTCTAATCCTTAGTGTAAGTACACTGTATTACTCCTTTCCATGATACTTAGTGATTTCAGTATCACTAGGGAGATTTCCTTGCGGGCGAGAATGTAATGCCATAGCAATTTGGCCCACTTGATTCTCCAATGCACTTAGAGATGAACTATGGCTTTGCAAAAGTATACCTTGGCTTTGTAGCAAATTTCCTTGAGTTTTAATTGTTGCAGAATGCTCGTGCATCAAGGTCTTTGTTGAGGCCATGAAATCTTTTTTCGAGGCCATAAATTCCTACAATGACAACTCTAAGGAGATAGTATCGAAATTAGTATTAGAGGAAGAAGTTGTACCTTTAGTGTTTTGTTAGGGCAACTAATGATGTGGATTTTGAAAATGTTAATGGTCTAAATTATTCTGTTGTGGCCTATAATTTGTTGCTTGATTGTTACTGTTCCCTTGATTACTCCATGAAAAGTTTTGGTGTTGTCTCCAAACAGGATTGTACGTGTTTGAATAGGGGTTATTATTGCTCTAGTTGTAATTGTCCACAAAATTAGTGGACTCATATTTTTCTGGACATTCACTCTCATGATGGTTGCCATGAAAAAATTTGCATGTGTTATTGGTCATCTTGACTTCTCTTACCTCATTAGGACGTTGCAAAATTTTCAACATATTAGTTATTGTAGGAAGTTGAGCAGCTACCGAATCGTTACCTTATAATTCTTATGTTCCAAATGTTTATTGTCGGTTCCCAATCTTGTGTTTGGGAATTGATAGTCATTATTTGTTATCCTCTCGAGGATATCAAAGGCTTCCTCGGGTGATTTGTCACGTAAGGTTCCATTTGCTGAGGCATCTAACATCATTCGAGTGGGTGCATTAACTCCATTATAAAACATCACTACTTGAGTCCATTCATGACACCCATTTTTGACACGTTTACGAAGTAGACTTTTATACCTATCGCAACATTCGTACATTGATTCATCTTCTCCTTGACGAAAACTTACAATATCATTGCAGAGCTGTGTATTCATATTGGGCATATTATATCGAAGTAGGAAACTCTTGCATAAATCTGCCCATGACTTCATTGAGCCAGAAGGAACTCCGCTAAGCCAAGCTCTCACTCTATCGCGTAGGAAATAAGGGAAAAAATTTAGTTTAAGTACATCCTCATGCACTCCTTGTTGTCAAAACGAGTCCCATAGTTCAAGGAAAGAACAAATATGCTGTCTAGCATCCTCATTAAGTGAACTACCAAATTGGCCAATAGAATTTAGCATATTGAATATCACCGATTTAAGTTCAAAATAAGTTGCTTGTATTTCAGGTGCCACTATGCCTGGATTGAGGTCATCGATAATTGGGTTCAAATGATCTCGTATCGCTCTTGGTCTTGCAACTTGAAGATTAATTGCTGCATCAGGATCTTCTAGATCTCCCATGATGTTGCCTTGTAATTGTAGTTCATTTAAATGTTCTCTAGTTCTTTAGTCACGTAGCCTCTGTTTGAATGATTATTCAACTTTAGGGTCGAATGGTTCCAATGGTTTACCAACAGATCTCAGGGTCATGCAATAATAAAAACCTACAAAATAAAATAATAAACTACATTGGACTAGATAAATATAAGGTGACAAGAAAAACTTGTTATGGCGAGTAAAAATTTCGTCAGTTGTCAATCCCTAGCAACAGTGTCAAAAACTTGATCGCTTGTAAATTTATATGATAAGGCAAGCAATTATGTGCAAGTATACACAATCGAATCATGTAATATAGGGTAAGTGAGTAATCGTCTCCTCAGGGATTTGTCTAGAATTTTAATCTTCACCACAACTAGAACTAGTTGTCACAAGCTAATTCCTATTATCTTGTCAAACTAAAAAGCTAATATTAATAAAACAAGGGAATGCTATAATGTATGATTGTAGAAAAGTTTGGTCGAGACAAAATAAATATGCAGACTATTGAAATAAAACAAAACAAAGACAAGTTTTGATTTAAATATAATTCAAACAACCTCACATATTCAAACTTACCATAGAGAACTTGTGCTAATCTTTTGCATTGACAACAATTACTCTAAGTCTAGAATGAATTATCATGACTTGCTTAAGCTTCCCAACAGGATTACTAAGTATTCTTAGACGGTTACTATGGAAATATTACTCAGTGTTAACTACAACCCTTGGTTTGTCAGACTGCTATTGTAGCAATACCTCTCAGCGTGAACTATAGTCGTTGTCTATCCTACTCTAGCGTCTATCCCTTTTAGTCAATTAAAACCCTCTCCTTATCACTAAGGTAGACAAGTTAGAACATTTTTATCTCAGATCCATTCCATTATTCACATAGATCTATCTTAATTCTCTCGAATCTAAGAATCACTATCTAGACAAAAGGCGATCTCTCGATGCTCTTACATTGTCAAGACATGTTTCACCGGGACCCCAAGCACTCTCTCGAAGCTCTTACAGTGTCAAGGAAAAATATTCAAAAAATGAACAAAACAATCATGACCAAAAGCATAATTCATCATTCATAAAGCGGAAAATAATTGTCTAGGCAAAACAAAGATTAACACCAAGTAAGACAGTTATGGTGCTATCAAAAAAGTCATCCAAGTATCATCGTTTAATACAACCCCAAATACGTAAATAATTTAAGAAAAAAAGAAGAATGCCTCCTAAAACCAGGGACTCTGTCGTGACAATTATGATCAGCATCGCACCTACCTTGGTGATCAGCCTCTCTCGAGACCTGATCACCGCTCTACTACAGTCTGGCTATGGAGGACACCAAGGAGGGTCAGTTGGTAAACGGTGGAAAAGCACTGCAGTTGCTCGCTCACACCTTCAGTAAAGCTCTTCTATCTTCTTCATTGCCTCATCTCTTTGGCTACTACGGCTTGATATTTATAGGGAGGAATCTCCTAGGGTTTCGTATGATTAGAGATTCCTTATATAACCGTTTTTATTCGTATAAAAAAAGAAAGGCGGCTAGCGGCTGTAAGAATATTTAAGGCTTGCTTGCACGTAAAGGAGGTCATCCAACTGGCATGTGACATAAGCGATTTCATCATATCTGCTTCAAAATTTTCAGATAAATCTTGCCTTGGCGAGATAAATATGGTCCTCACGTTCTTCTCTGTTTCATTGGCCCTTGCAAATTACGTTGTCGTGACTGAAATGTTCTTTCTCTATAAGTTTCGTGCACAAACATAATCCACAAAAACCCTTTCTCCTCAGCAACATCAGTTAAACCAAATAAATCTTGCCGAAGAAAAACTTATCCACCACAAGTAAATATAACCTAAATGCAACTAAAATGATGTGCATACTTTTTTAGACGATCAATAAACTTTAGTGAAAAGACCATAAATAGTTTCTTTTTACGGAGTTATCAGAAGGTATGCTCCCTTTCACTTAGAGTGTGGAAGGGTAGGTGTGATGAGCGAACTCCCAAAAAAAAAAGTGAAAATTGTGCTTGATGAATAATTTGATTCATTGGCACAACATAAGTACTTACTTGAAATTATTTAAATACGTTAATGCATAGATTGAGTACAATCACGTACACACACACTAGCAAAGAATTATAATTTAAGAAGGTACTTCAATTATATGACAGTCCAACATGTTGAGGCTAAACGTTTTACTAAGGGCTGAAATTTTAAACTACATTCTTGTCTTAATATCACTTTTCCGTGACAATTTTAATATTTTTACTAATTATTATCCATTGCTTGAGGACAAGCAATAGCTTAAGTTTGGAGGTTTGATAACTATGAAAAAATACTTTATTTTTATTCTTTTTACTTAAGTTATTGGTTGTCTAAACATTGTTTTCATAGCATATTAGATGCATTTATGGCATATTTGCATGTGGTGGATAAGTTTTGCCTAGGAAAACTTTATTTGGTTTAACTGATGTTGCTGAGGAGAAAGGGCTTCTGTGGGTTGTGTGTACGTAGGAAATGATTTAGGAAGAATATTTCAGTCATTACAAAATATTTTGCAAGGGCCAGTGGAACAAAGAAGACGAAGACAGTGAGGAACAAATTTTTCTTGCCAAGGCAATATTTATCTTACAAGTCTGAAGCGGATCTGACGAATTGTTGATGTCACATGCTAGTTGTATGATTGACCTCACATGCAATCAAGCCCTCCAAGATTCTGACCATATCCATCCGCCTTTCCATCTATAGCATGGAAAAGTTGACACGAGTATTTAGGGAATATTTAATTACACATACCATTAGGAAAAATCCTGTAATAAATACTTTGTCATAGCAGCCAAAAGTAGCAAGGCAAGGAAGAAGAAAATTTACCTTAGGCATGGAGTAAGCAGCTGCAGTACCTTACCTTCCACCGTTCTCCAACCCGACCATCCTTGGTGCCCTCCATAGCCAGGCTATAGCAGAACGACGACCATGCCTCAAGAGAGGCTGGCTGCCAGAGCAGGTGCGGTGCTGGTTAGAGTTGTCACAGTAGAGTCCCCTATTTTGGGACTTGTTCTTCCTTTGTTCTTAATTTCTTTAATCTGTTTTGGGGTTATTTTTAAATGATGATATTCTTGGATGGCACTTTTGTAACAACATGAATTGCTTCACTTGGTGTTGGTATTTTCTGTCGAGATAATTATTTTATGGTTTATGAATGATGCATTATGATTTTTCTTACGTATGTTTTTCTCATTGTTTTAATATTTTGCCTTGATGTTGTAAGAGCTTTTGAGAGAGTGCCAGATGCCTAGGCAAAACACTTCTAGACAGTGTAATAACTTTCGCTAGATTACCATTTTTTAGAAATTGATTCTTAGATTCGTGAGAATCAAGATAGATCTACATGAGCAATGGAATAGATTCGAGAGGGTGATGTTCTAACCTGCCTATCTTAGAGATAAGGAGAGGGTTTCAATCAACTAAAGGGATAGATGCTTGAATAGGATAGGCAATGACTATAGTTCACGCTGAGGGGTATTACTACAACAACAGTCACCCTAAGTATATCATAACAAATCCTTCCAGACTTAGAATAATTTATCACCATAGTAAAAGACTAACCTGAATGGTCTGTGAAAAGTCTAAATATGTGAGGTTATTCTGAATATATTTGAATCAACGTGTTTCCTTGCTTTGTCTATTTTTATTTGTTACTTTTGCATATTTTATTTGCATCGACTAAACTTTTCTACACCCATACTTTACAATATTCTATTGCTTTAGTGACGTTTTCCATTGCTAATGATTTTTTTTGTTTTGGAAAGAATTCAGGAACTAGTTCGTGACACCTAGTTCTAGTTGTAGCGAAATATCAAAACCCCTACCAATCCCTAAGTAGACGATAACTCACTTACCCTTTATTACTTGATTTGACTATGTATACTTGCACATATTTTCTTACCTTAACATATACATTTACAAGCGTTAAAGTATATTAAAGGTACTATGAATTAGAAACTCAATTTTGTTGGCTATCCTTCGGTACTTGAATGATACTGTGATGCCAATTAAGTTATTGATAATTATGAATTAAGCTCTATGAGTGGGTATTTTTTCACCTTAAGTGGCACAATATTCTCGTGGAAGTTTGCTAATCAGATGTATTAATCACTCTACCATCTAGTCAGAGCTAATTGTTTTTAACTTAGATGGTCAAGAAGCTTAATGGCTTAGAAACTTGTTAGCAGAAATATCCTTGTGGGGAAAACTAACTCCTCCGATGTCCTTGTGGTATGATTCACAAGTTGTTATATGTGTGGTTCAAAATCAAGCTTACAATTGTAAAAAGAGACACATTTGCATTGGACATGAATCATTGAGACATTTATTAAGGGTTGGAGTATTCTCATTAGAGTATGTGAAATTAGAGAGGAACCTTACTTTTCTGCTTACCAATGGCTTAAGTCATAAATTGGTTATAGATTCATTGAGGGGAATGGTTCTAAATCTAATTGGTTGAAGAATTCATGTTGGATACCCAACTTAGATATCTAAGTTCAATATGGCCAAAAGAAATGATGGAAAGAGTCATATTGTACATTTACTTATATATCCCAATAATGAATAATGTACATGCACATGATGAGCTGAATTGCTCTTAATAAATTCATAACCCAGGATTTTGGTGGTCTTAGTGAAAAAGACTTGATGAATTTACCAATTTTTGGTTGAATATCTATTTTTAATAAGTTCACAACCCAGTGTTGAGTGGATAGTCCTAATCACGAAGGACTAGGTGAACTTACTGCTTTAAATGTTGAGTTATCTTAAAACTCTTAATGAATTCAAACCCAAGAGTTTAAGTGTTCCTACTGAGAAGGACATATTGAATTCATCGATTATTGAGGTTGAATATTTATTCTTAATGATTTCTTATCGTAGAATTTGGGAAATTCATTTAAAATGAACTTGAAAAAATTTACCTTACCTATATGTGATGATGAGTTATTTTAAATGATCTTAATTATTTCATAGCCCAATTTTGGGTGGTTTATGTTGAGATAAACTTTATGAAATAACCTAAGTAAATGAGAATGATTAGACACATTTTATGAAAAATGTTGAGTCATTTTTCCAATACATTTACTATAATATTGAGGAAATAAGGCTACTTGTATATACATTTCCATATACTCTTTGTTGACACAGCGAGAACTTTGGTGGATGGAAATATTAGTTGTGTGCTATGAGTTAACCTTAATCTTACAAAGTTCAAGATTCGTTCACTTATCTAATAGAAGAATTAATCAACATCACTATGTACTAGATCTAGTTACACTTACTAATGCTTAAGCAGGTAATCTCACAACTGATTTTTTTTCTTGGTTTTTAAAATCTAAAATATTTTTTTCAAAAGAATAATTTAAAATTTTTGGGGGAATATTTCTTGTTCCGTGAAAGTTAAAGGCACTTATCCTAAATTAGGAGGAAGCAACCCTTGTTAAGGGTATTTTAAAGATCTCTTTTACCCTCCCGTGTTGAATGTGCTTAGATAAGTCCCTCGCATGCACGTATGCACCGTAGGACGTCAATTTATCAGCTCGACTTGGCTCAGGTCAGCTTAGCTTGAGGTCATCATAATACGTGTCTTTAACACGTCCACACACGTTGCATCCTTTTAGAAAAATATAAAAGAATTTCTTTGAAACGAAAACTGAAATAAGAATCTTTATAATGTATTTATACCCAAAATAATTTAAACTGGTCATATTAATTAATTGTATAATTTTTTTCTAGTTGGTAATCTGAAAATTAATACGTTGTGCCAGTTGGTCCTTAATGCATGAGAACTTAAACTACATGAATCTATTTGTAAATGCAAAAAATAAATAAATAAAATACGAACTTATTGTGGTGGTGTAGCTTGACTGGAAGCCCTCGTTCGACGTCTTTTAGGAGGAGGGGAACTCTCTGATCCCGAGAGTCTATTGCTGCTAATGGTGATGGCTGAAGGACACAACCTATCGTTTGCTTGATGCGTCTATTCCTACTCTGTGCTCGTGCTGGGGTTGGTTGTTCTTCATTGAGAGTGGGTTGTGCAGGTATTGGAGTCGATTGTGCAGGAACTGGTGCTAGACTTTAAGCTACTTAAAGGACTGGAGTTGCTTGACGGTCAGGGGATTGTTTGGGACCTCGCTCGGGTTACTTCAGGGTTGGAGTTAAATATTCATCGGAGAAGAAGTTGGGTCGAGTCTCTTGAGTTCTCTCGGAGGTTGAGAAGGATGAGGAGCAGAAGAACTCATCTATGTCGCCATGACCTTCCTCTTGTACAGGCAAGACATGGGTGGCCAGTGGTGGCACATCTATGGGTACTTCTAGGGGACATTTGATGTTGAGATGTGGAATGTGCTACCACCAACAGTGTGTTTTATAATGACGTTGGGGAAAGGTAGTAGATTATCGGTTGTTCTCGGGAGGAGCTCCTTGAAAAAGGCATTGAGTTACGCATCCCATGCCTTGACGTACTCAAAGAAGATCTCCACCCCTCTTCTCATGCGATTCTATCGTGTCATGACCACTTCTGCCATTCTGGCCACGGCAACAGATTTTACTCCCCTCTCCAGACCTTAATGATGGGCGTTGTCATCGAAACTCATCATCTCGGGTACTTTCTTCTTGGCGATACCCTCCTTGGATTTAATAAAATCCTCAAAAGGCTCCTCAGAGACCTTTTTTTTCCTAAAAAATGCAGTTATCATGCTAGGAAACAATAGATTACCCCGGTTTCTTTTGGCACACTAATAGATTTACTCAAAGATGAGTTCTCCAACATTGATCTTCCTCCCGTATATAATCGAGTGTAAAAGCATCATTCATTTTACGAGAACGGTTATTTTATGCGATGTTGGCATAATTTTTCTTTGAGAAAATGATTCCATAGTTTTACGAGGGGCTTAAGAACTCGGAGATCGACTCTCTTCCTCGTTCGAGCATTCTCTTCAAACTTGGCCCACCTGAAGAAAAGATCTTCAAGTACTCCACTGTATGTTTCCTGGTCAACCTCAGCCATAAATTTCTTCTGTTGCTCCTCCACTTTCCCTAACTTGAACTACCTATTGAGTTCTAAAGGGGAAAATCAAAGGCGTTTCCCTCGGACATACACCGTATGGTTGGACGGGTCTTCGAGATGGGCATAGAACTCCCTGACCATTGCTGGTGTTATGGCTTTGGGGTAGCGAGCAAACTTCTCCCATTTGTTCTTCCTAATCATGTCCATGACCTTCGGTCCAAATATCTCTTCGTCATCTGATGGAAAGACAAACCAGTCTTCCAAATATACTTGTCCTATTTGGAGTTTTTTGAAACGTGCCTCTTCTTCGGCTGTTTGGAAATACTCAAAGCTTGGTGTTGGGGGTGGGTTTTTCTTTGATCTGACCATGATACTTGTTTGGTGCAATGAGTTTAGCGGTGGCGATGGGGGAAATTTTGTTGAACGGAAGAAAAAAAATTCTTACTGTAGAGAGAGTGTGAGGCATGATGAAGAAGATGGAGTTTGGGTGATTTCTTTAGGGTAATTTGGTCAAAACATAAGGGGAAAAGATTTTTGCATTGAATGCAATATCCTTGATTGGACGTAAAGTTGGGAAAAAGATTACTTTCCCTCTTTAATTTTGTCACCCAAATCTCTTGCCTTAGGGTTTTCTCTCCTTTCATGCGTGAACTATCTCCCCATGTTGCCACGTGAATACTACATGCCTTCAATAAATAAAAAATATAAAATAAAGCAAAACAGATAATGTGTGTATAAAATAACTTAACTTATTTATGTACAAAATTCATATTTCCATTGCCTAGGCAATAAAGTTTTATTCAAGTAAGTAAGGCATACTTTTGGGCATCTTGTGCCATTGATGCCAATTTATCTCGCATGACTGAGGCTCTTTTATACTCTTTTAGCCTATGCACGTTCACCTTGAAAATGGAACCATCGTCTCGGTTTTTTATTTCTATTGCTCCATTGTTATGGACTTGATATACGATGAACGGTCCTAACCATCGCGACTTTAGGTTGCCTAGGAATAATTTAAGACATGAATTGTAGAGCAGTACTTGTTGTCCAGAATAAAATTTCCTACGCAATATTTTTCTTTCATGCCATCATTTTGTTTTCTCTTTGTATAGGCGGACATTTTCATATGCGTGTGCTTTGAATTCATCCATATTGTTCAGTTCCAAGAGTCTTCTTTCTCCAGCAAGCTGAGCATCCACGTTTAACTTTTTGATGGCCCAATAGGCTTTATGTTAAAGTTCCATGGTAGATGTCATTCTTTTCCGTAGAAAATTTTGAATGGGGACATTCCCAGAGGTGTCTTGAATGTTGTATGATAAGCCATAATGCTTCATCTAGCTTTGGCGAACAGTCATTTCCACTTGGGTTGACTACCTTCTCAAGGATCAGTTTGATTTCCCGGTTAGACGCTTCGGCTTATCCATTAGTCTAAGGGTAGTATGCCATAGCGATCCTATGTCGCACTCTATATCATTTTAATGCCCTGGCAATCAATTTGTTATCAAAATTAGTTCATTCATCACTAATGATAGCTCGTGGTGTTCCAAAGCATGTGGTGGTATTGTTTACTTGTGCCCTTAAGAGTATGGCTCGCATAGTAGATAACAGGAAAGATTTTACTTTTTTGTTGCCCTAGCACTGCTCCGACTACATAATCACTAGAATCACACATGAGCTCAAAAGGTTCGTTCCATTCAGGTGGGATAATGATTGGTGCTGCCGAAAATTTTTTCTTCAAATCTATAAAAGCTTTCAGACAATCATTAGTAAATTCAAATGGATGACTTTCTTGAAGTAAAAGACACAAGGGTTTAGAGATTTGAGAAAAAGCTTTTATGAACTGCCTGTAGAAGCCTGCATGCCCAAGGAAACTGCGTACACCTCTCATGTTGGTGGATGGGGGAAGGTTTGCGATTACTTCCACCATGGCTTTATCGACTTCAATGCCTCGATATGAAATTTTGTGACCCAACATTATTCCCTTGGTTACCATAAAATGACATTTCTCCCAATTTAGTACTAGGTTGGCTTATTCATATCATTTTATTACCTTGGATAAATTGCTGAGGCATCGATTGAAATCGTCACCTGAGACAGAGAAGTCATCCATAAATATTTCCATACATTCTTCAACCATATCTAAAATTATGGCCATCACGAATCTTTGGAAGGTAGCTGGAGCATTACATAGCCCAAACGACATTCGTCTAAATGCATAGGTACTATATGGGCATGTGAAAGTAGTTTTCTCTTGATTCTCCTGTGCTATGGTTATTTGATTGTATCCATAGTATCCATCGAGGATGTAATAAAATGCTTTTCTTGCTAACCTATCAAGCATTTGGTCTATAAAAGGTAAGGGAAAATGGTATTTCTTTGTTTCTTTATTAAGCTTCCTATAATCCATACATATGCGTCATCCCGTAACTATTCTAATAGTGAGGAGTTCGTCATGTTCTCTTTTAACCACAGTCACACCACCCTTCTTTGGCACACACTGCACCGAGCTACCCATGAACTATCGGATATAAGATAAATCACTCCCGTATCCAGCCATTTTATAATTTCCTTCATGACTACCTTCTTCATGATCGGGTTAAGCCTTCTTTGGGGTTCCACCAAAGTACTATGGCTATCTTCTAAATTGATCTTGTGCATGCATATGGTAGGGCTAATTACTTTCAAGTCTGCCATTTTCCATCATAGAGCCTTTTTGTACTATGACAAAACATTCAACGAACTATTCTCCTATTCAGAGGTTAGATTGACAGAGATTATTACTGGTAAAGTTTCATTATTTCCTAGGTATGCATACTTCAAATGTGATGGCAAAGTTTTAAGCTCCAAATTCGGTGCATGTTGTAAATATGATTATGGAGAATTAACTTCATCAAAATCTAAGGGTTCGAATTTCATATCTGATCTATTATGAGGAAGCCTCGATTGTTCCTTTTTCTTTCCTTTGTATTCTTCATTGGTGTCGTTTTTAGGGAACCCATTGTGTTCTTTATTCAGATTTTTGTTGTCAGTGCCATAATTCTCATAACCGTCTTCTAAAAATAATTCACATATGCTAAGGTTTTCTTGTTTGTGCATCATAGTTATAGGGTCATTGCACAAAGCTTTGTATTCGTCTAGCTTCAGAGTTTCATCGTGTCCAAGGATTGCATTTTCCTCTTCTTCTATTGAATCTACTTTTCAGTTGCATTGGAATTCTTCCGAGTCGTCCACATATTTCATGGAATTGAAGACATTGATTGTGACACTTTGCTCTTCTATTGAATCTAAGGGTTCGAATTTCATATCTGATCTATTATAGGTGCATTTTTCATTGGCTTCACAGTCCAAGATGAGGAATTTAATTGTAAATACAAACTTTTCCACCTTTACTATGACGTCTTCTATTCTTCCCTCAGGCCATACATAAGACTGATCGGCCAGCTGTAGGATAACTATGGTTGGACAAGCATGATTCCCTTTTAGTTTCATAAATATGGAATTTGGTATCAAGTTTACACTTGATCCTAAATTAACAAGAGCTAGTCCTACAAAGTTATTACCAATTAAACATGGTATTATAAAACTGCCTCAGTCTTTTTTGTTTTGGTGGGAGTTTGTTTACTGCATAATAGATTTCTATTGCTGTGGTAGCATATTCTACCTTCCACTTCTTTGTAACGATGTCCTTAAGGAACTTGGCATAGAAAGGCATTTGCTCAATGGCTTCAAGTAAGGGCACATTGATATACAACTGGTCCAGAACATCAACAAATTGCTGTAACTGGATATCATCATTATGTTTATTCAATCATTGAGGGAACGGTGGTGGAGGTCTCACATTATCTGCTGTTGGTGTTGAGGAATCTCTGTCCTTGGCCATGAATTTCTCATTATCTGGACGATGATTTTCTAAGACTTCATCATTTTCTTTCTTTTCAGGCGATTCATCTCGTTCCTCATTTTCAGCTTGATCATCTAGTTGGGTTCTACCATGGCGAGGACTGTTTAGGTGATCTCCCCCAAACTTGTCATTTTGGTTGACTTGTGTTCCAATACGTAGTGTAAGTACACTACATTACTCATTTTCATGATGCTTAGTGATTTCAATATCACTAGGGAGATTTTCTTGCGGGCGAGAATGCAATGCCGTAGTAATTTGGTCCACTTGATTCTCTAATGCTCTTAAAGATGAACTATGTCTTTGCAAAAGTGTAGCTTGGCTTTGTAGCAAATTTCATTGGTTTTTAATTGTTGCAGAATGCTAGTGCATAAAGGTCTTTGTTGAGGCCATGAAATCTTTTGTCGAGGCCATAAATTCTTGCAATGACAGCTCCAAGGAGTTAGTATTGAAATTAGTGTTCGAGGAAGAAGGTATACCTTTAGTGTTTTGCCATGGCAATTAATGATGCTGATTTTATAAATGTTGATGGTATGAGTTACTTTGTTGTGGCCTATTGTAACTTGTTGCTTGATCGTTATTGTTCCCTTGATTACTCCATGAAAAGTTCAGATGTTGTCTCAAATAAGGATTGTACGTGTTTGAATAGGGGTTATTATTGCTCCGGTTATAATTGCCCACAAAATTATAGACTCATGGTTTTATGGACATTCACTCTCATGATGGTCGTCGTGACAAAATATGCATGCGTTATTGGTCACCTTGACTTCTCTTACCTCATTAGGACGCTGTAAATTTTTCAATATATTAGTTATGGCAGATAGTTGAGCCGCTATTGAATCCTTACCCTCTAATTCATATGCTCCAGATATTTTCTGCCAGTTCCCAACCTTGTATTTGGAAATTGATAGTCATTATTTCCATTCCTGTCGAGGATATCAAAGGCTTCCTCAGGTGATTTGTCAAGTAAGGTGTCATTTGTTGAGGCTTCTAACATCATTCAAGTAGGTATATTAACTCCATTATTAAACATCACTACTTGGGTCCAGTCGTGAAATCCATTGTTGACACATTTGCGAAGTAGACTTTTATACCTATCCCAACATTTGTACATTGATTCATCGTCTCCTTGGCAAAAACTTACAATATCATTGCAAAGCTGTGTATTCGTATTGGGCAGATTATCTCAAAGTAGGAAACTCTTGCATAAATCTGCCCATGACTCCATTGAGCCGAAAGGAACTCCGCTAAGCCAAGCTCTCGCTCTATTTCGTACGGAATAAGGCAAAAATTTTAGTTTAAGCGCATCTTCATGCACTCCCTTTTGTCGAAACGAGTCACAAACTTCAAGGAAAGCACGAATATGCTGTCTAACATCCTCATTAGGTGAACTACCAAATTGGCCAATAGAATTTAGCATATTAAACATCATCGCTTTAAGTTCAAAATGATTTGCTTGTATCTCGGGTGCCACTATGCCTAGATTGAGATCATCAAGAATTGGGTTCAAATGGTCTCGTATCGCTCTTGGTCTTGTAACTTGAAGATTAATTGTTGCATCAGGATCTTCTAGATCTCCCATGTTGTTGCCTTGTAATTGTAGTTGGTTTAAATGTTCTCTGGTTCATTGGTCACGTCGCCTTTGTCTTAACGATTCTTCAACTTCAGGGTCGAATGGTTTCAATGGTTTACCAGCAGATCTAAGGGTCATGCAATAATAAAAACCTATAAAATAAAATAATAAACTATGTTAGACTATATAAGGTGACAAGAAAAACTTGTTATGGTGAATAAAAATTTCATAAGCTGCAAATCCCCGACAACAGAGCCAAAAACTTGATCGCTTGTAAATGTATATGTTAAGGAAAGTAATTATGTGCAAGCGTACACAGTCGAATTGAGTAATATAGGGTAAGTTAGTTATCGTCTCCTCAGGGATTAGTCGAAAGTTTTTAATCTTCACCAAAACCAGAACTAATTGTCACAAGCTAATTCCTACTAACTTGTGAAACAAAAAACTATTAGTAATAAAACTATAAAGTGCTATAAGATATGTGTACATAAAAGTTTGGTCGAGACAAAATAAATATGTAGACTATTGAAATAAAACAAAACAAAGACAACGTTGATTTAAATATAATTCAAATAACCTCACATATTCAGACTTACCACATAGAACTTATGCTAATCTTTTGTATTTACAAAAATTACTCTAAGTTCAGAATGAATTATTATTACTTTCTTAAGTTACCTAACAGGATTACGAAGTATTCTTAGACAATTGCTATGGTAATACTACTCAGCGTTAACTACAACCCTTGGGTTGTCAGACTGTTGTTGTAGCAATACCTCTCAGCGTGAACTATAGTCGTTGTCTATCCTAGTCTAGCGTCTATCCCTTTTAGTCGATTAAAACCCGATCCTTATCTCTTTGGTAGACAAGTTAGAATATCACCATCCCGTATCCATTCCATTGTTCACGTAGATCTATCTTAATTATCTCGAATCTAAGAATCACTATCTAGAAAAAAGATAATCTCTCAAGGCTCTTACATTGTCAAGACATGTTTCACCAAGACCCCATGCAATCTCTCGATGCTCTTACATTTTGAAGGTAAAATATTCAAACAATGAACAAAACAGTCATGAGCAAAATCATAATTCATCATTCATAAAGCAGAAAATAATTGTCTAGGCAAAACAAAAATTAATACCAAGTAAGACAGTCATGGTGCTATAAAAAATTCATCAAAATATCATCGTTTAATACATCCCCAAATACGTAAAGAAATTAAGAACAAAGGAAAAATAACTCCCAAAACTAGGGCTCTATCATGAAAATTATAATCAGCTTTGCGCCTGCCATGGTGATCAACCACTCTTGAGACCTGATCACCGCTCTGCTACAGTCTGGCTATGGAGGACAACAAGGAGGTTCGGTTGGTAAATGGTGGGGAAGCACTGCAGTTGCTCACTCACACCTTCAGTAAAGATCTTCTATCTTCCTCCTTGCCTCGTTCTCTGGCGGCTACGGTTGGATATTTATAGAGAGAAATCTCCTAGGGTTTCCTATGTTTGGAGATTCTTTAAAAACCGTTACTATTCGTCCAGACTAAAAAAGGAAAAGCGATTAGCGGCTGTTAGAATATTTAGGGCTTTCTTACACGTGAAGGAGGTCATACAACTAGCATGTGACATAGGCTATTTCGTCATATCCCCTTCAGACTTTACAGATAAACCTTGCCTTGGCGAGATAAATCTGCTCCTCACGTTCTTCTCTGTTCCATTGGCCTTTGCAAATTACGTTGTCGCGACTGAAATGTTCTTCCTCTGTAAGTTTCCTGCACATACACCATCCACACAAACCCTTTCTTCTCAGCAGTATCAATTAAACCAAATAAATCTTGCCGAAGCAAAACTTATCCACCACGAGCAAATATAACCTAAATACAACTAAATGTGACTAAAATATTGTGCATACTTTGTTTACACGAACAATAACTTAAGTGAAAAGACTAGAAATTGAGTATTTTTACGGAGTTATCATATCCACAACACCCTTAAAACCCACAGACTGATGCATATGACCCTATCAGATTTGAGTTGTCACATTAGGGCCACCAGAGCGACCGACAGTAAAAATACCAGAAAAAATTAAAATTTATGATAAAACTTGTAAAGTCATAAATAAAAATTATAATTAAAATACAAGTTAAGAAAACCATTCATATACTACAAACAGAATTAAAATCATACACCTTTCAAACTCGGAAATAAAAACAAAATACCATCTACATGCCCGCTAAACACATGTACCGTACTCTGCAACAACGCTGGTGGAACTCCAACTAATGTTGATTTCTGCACTGGATCAATTCTTTTAACCTGAAATAGTGAGTAACGGAGCAAGTTTTGGGAAGCTCAAAAATACAGAACTACCAAATGATGCTAAAGAATATGCAGATAATATGCAAGTAAATATTTTCCTTATTGATTCAGACATCTACAGATTTTTGTGAGGAACTAAGGTCCTACTGATATTTCAGGTAGTAAAAGGCATGAAGCATACAGTTCAAAGAGAATGTTCAGAGAACCCGGTTGAAGAGATCAGAATGGGGTGTCTAGTGTGTTCCCACAAAACCATTAAAACAGGTACAAATTTATTTAAAACAGTAACAATTTAAAACATATTTTTAAAACCATGGTAAAACCCTCCAACCGAAAGCCAATATGCAGTTCCTCATAACCGCATCCATAGGTCTTACCCTAGGCTCATTGGGTGTATGTGCCAATCTAAGGGAACATCTTGGGTCCATAAGGACTTACCTTAGCCGAAGTGTAGGTTCCCACTTGAGAAGAGTGCCCTCGGGTCCATAAAGACTTACCCAACGCACATAGCAGTGGTGCCACCTAAAGGGAGTATCTTAGGGTCAATAATGTCTTACCACTAGGCCCATTAGGCCTAGGATCCTACCCAAGGGTCACTTTAGATCCGTAAGGAATTACCTGCTCGATTGGTTTGAACATATATAAGGAATTACCAACTTGACCGAGCTGAACCTGCCATAAGGAATTACCAACTGATCGGTGTTGAACCTATATATGGAATTACCAACTTGATTAGAGATAAACTTATAGAGACTTTATATCAGATCCGAGAGTACCTCGAAGAAAAAAAATTAGATAATAACCAGAGGTAGTAGGAAATCATAGATAAATCATTTCTATAAAAACGGTATCTAGAGATCATGAATCAGATAGGCAGACTTAAAACTTCATTAACTTAGAAATCTCGATAAAACACATTTTAAAAAAGATAAAACAATCATATAAAAAATAGGGAACACACTAGAGGATCCAATTGTTTCACAATGTACTGATATTTATCATGTAAGGAGCCATGAAACTTCTGTAAACTGGTATTCAGAAATGATATCCCTATAAAAGGGTTTGATAGTTGACAGATTCATCAGTTATTCAGGACATGATTTATCAAGATAATAAAGTATACAAATATTTTTTAGAGGCACTATATAATCAAAAAGGTATTCAGAATCCATTGTATCAAAGTTACTTGTTATTTCAGATATGACAGGATTGATTCTAATATTCAGGAAATCAGGGGCATTTTGGACATTAGATTTTTAGAGAATTCTTAATAATTTGATCTAATAAGGGATAAATGATTATTGATGTGTATTTATCACGATATTGAGTTCACTCGAACTGAACAACTCCCAATACTGTGATACCTGTCAACCGGTAAAATCATTGCACTTTAAGGGTAGTCACACTGTAATACAGATAATTCTCGTCAAACAAATCATCTTCATAATCATCGTTGAATGGACTCATGTCTTCAAATGATATTTATTTCACTTATGTATTGCAATGATATCAAGAAATGTTGACGTGCTTGATTCGTGGTTAAAACCCTTATGGATGGTACAATATATAAGATCATCATCATTTCCAGACTTATCCCAATTATTTGCTTAATTTTAGGCCTTTGAGGGTACTTAGGTAATTTAGTATTCAAGTTTACCCCGATTACTTTAGAATTTCCAGAATAATTCAGTCATTTCCACGATTCGGATACATACGATACTTCCATTCAGTTCAACTTGGTCATATAATTTAGTCATTTCGAGAAATTCAGACGTGTAAAGTACCATCGGTAATTAAGTCTATAGGTTTTTGTACAAGAAAATAGAAATTCTAGGTAATTTGGTATTCTAGGTTGATTTATTCATTTCGAAGCTTGAGGGCATTAGTCATTCCATGGCATGAAGGTACTTTAGGTAATTTTACACTTTAAAGGTATTTTGGTCATTTTACACTTCAAGGGCAATTTTTTGATTTCATAATCATGTAATTTCAGCATTAAAGTTTTAACGAGGGTAAATAAAATTTAGAGATTTTGTGGATTTTTCTGGATAATAGTTGAACGTGAAATCATTCTTATCAGTCTTCTTGTGTCAATATAGGTTGCTTGAGCCTTATTCAGTTCAATTATTTTATTTCACAATCGAACCAAGTTTAGAATTTTTAACTACACACATGTAACCATATTCAACTAGTCATTTACCAATACCAATATGTCCCAAACAATATGCATAAAGTAGTGATGTATTACCTCGATTTATGAATCATATCGATCGACCATTAAAACTCCATTTGATCACCCTCATACTTTAATTCCCGTCCCATAATGTATCGGATACATAGCTAACGACTTTACGTTAGAAACTGAACTTAATCGAAAAACCAAATTTGATTATTAAGGTAAAACATTGAAAAATGGCTTATCAAGAACGAATTTTGCAAAACGGACTTCAGATTCAAACTCAGGATGTCGAAAAACATAAAATAGGGCTTTTTGAAAAATTAACTTTTTGTCAAAGTTAACGGTCAGACCGGTCAAAGTCAACGGGTCATGTTTGGTTAACTCAGTTCGGGTGAAACATGCCTGTTTAGATCGGGTTAGGCCAATTCAAACCGGTCGATATAGGCTTGACCTGTTCTATTAGAAACCAAAGCTGGGGACAAGCCCCACGTGCACTCGATGGTGCGTGTGGCGTATGAAATGTCGAAAAGGGCCAGTTCGGTCGACCGATTCTTTCATGAGCATCTACACATCATTTGCAACCAATATACCACAAAAACAACAATCAACCATACCAAAATAACTGAAAATAAAAATCAAACTTAGGCAACGGTGGTCGACCAAGGAAATGACAATGATTCGATGACCTACGGGTAGGATTTTGAGTGGACTAGGTCAGGACACACATTGGTGACGACGGTGAAGCGAGACCGTCTTTTGTTTGGCTAGAATCAAACAAAATTAAACGGTGGGGTTTGTCTTTCTCGATGATGTTTCAAATGGAAATTCACGGTGTTTCGTAGTGTTGTTTGATATAAGGAGGCTTGGGTTTTGATCGTCGATAGATTACAATCCAGACGGAGGTGATGACAGTAAAGGCGATGGTTAGATAGTGGAGAATCGGGCGATAAAGGGTCGATGGGGCTATAGTTTGGGGTTGGGAAAATTATGGATAAATTTGGAAAAATTAAGGTTTTACTCAGGTTTTAATTTACCAAGTTAAATTGGGATAATTCAAGGCTAAGTCCCTAAACTTCCCATAGGTTCTAAAATCACACTATAAGGACTTACCCTAGTGATAACTCCGTAAAAAGACTCAATTTCCAGTCTTTTCACTTGAGTTATTCCTCGTCTAAGCAAATTATGCACAACATTTTAGTTGCATTTAGTTGCATATTGGTTACATTAGCTTGTGGTGTATAAATTTTGCTTAGGCAAGATTTTTTTGGTCTGACTGATGTTACTGAGGAGAAAGGGTTGTTTGGATTGTGTTTGTCTATGAAACATACAGAGGAAGAACATTTTATTCATGACAACGTAAATTTGAAAAGGAAAACGGAACAGATGAGAACGTGAGGAACATATTTATCTCGCCTAGGAAAGGTTTATCTGAAGAAGTCTGAAGCAGGTGTGACGAAACCACCTATCTCACACGCCAGCTGGATAACCTACTTAACATGCAAGCAAGCCTTAATTATTCTGACAGCCGCCTTTCCTTTTAAGTTTGGGCATTTAATAACGGTTATTTAAGGAAACTCCAAAAGAATGCAAAGCCCTATGAGATCTTTCCTTATAAATAACCAGCCCTAGCCGCCAAAGAAAGAAGGCAAGGAAGAAGAAAGAAGAGCTTTATCCAAGGCGTTAGCGAGCAACTGCAGTTCTTCTTCACAGTCTATCTATCGACTGTCCTTGGTGTCCTCCATAGCCAGAATTTAGCAGAGCGGTGATCAGGTCTCGAGAGAGGTTGATCACCAAGGCAGGTGGGGTGCTGATCATAATTGTCACGACAGAGCCCCCGGTTTTGGGAGTTGTTCTTCCTTTGTTCTTAATTCTTTATCTATTTGGGGCTATACTAAACTTTAAATTCTGGATGATCTTTGATAGCACCATAAATGTCTTACTTGGTGTTAAACTTTGTTTTACCTGAACAATATTTTTATGTTTTATGAATGATAAATTATGTTTGCTTATGACTATTTTACTAACTGTCTAAATATTTTACCTTAGTTGTAAGAGCATCAAGAGATCGCCTGGGGTATTGGTAAAACATGTCTTGGCAATATAAGAGCATCGAGAGATAGCCTTTTGTCTAGATAGTGATTCTTAGATTTAAGAGAATTACGATAGATCCACGTGAGTAATGGAATGAATCTGGGATGGTAAAGTTCTAACTTGTTACCTTAGAGATAAGGAGTGAGTTTCAATCGACTAAAAGGGATAGACGCTAGAGTATGATACACAACGCCTATAGTTTAGCTGAGATGTATTGCTACAACAACAGTTTGACAAACCAAGGGTTGTAGTTAACACTGAGGAGTATTGCCATAGCAATCGTCTAAGAATACCTAGTAATCATGTCGGGCATTTTAACAATTCATAATAATTCATTCTTGATTTAGAAATAATTGTTAACAATACAAGGGTTTAGCATAAGTGCTCTGTGATATGTCTGAATATGTGAGGTTGTTTGCATTAGATTTAAATCAACACTTTTCTTGTTTTATTTTATTTTAGCATTCTGCTTACTTATTTTTCCTCGACCAAACTTTCCTGCAATCATTAAATCACTTCTTTATTTTATTAGTTCTTAAGTTGATACTTAGTAAGACTTAGTTTGTGACACTAGTTCTAGTTGTGGTAAAAATATATTTCTCGACCAATCCCTGTGGATACGATACTCGCTTACCCTATATTACTTGCATCGATTGTGTATACTTGCATAGATTTGCTTCCCTTAGCATATTATTTACAAGCGATCAAGTTTTTGGTGCCGTTGTCGGGGATTCGCAACTGACCAAATTTTTAGCCATAACAAGTTCTTTTTGTGTCACCTTATATTTAGTCTAACGTAGTTTATTATTCTCTTTTGTAGGTTTTTATTATTGCATGACCCTGAGATCTTCTGGTAAGCCTTTGGAACCATTCGACCCTGAAGTTGAGCAATCGTTCAGACAAAGGTTGCGTGCCCAAAGAACCAGAGAACATTTAAATCAAATCTAAATACAAAACAACATGGGAGATTTAGGACCTGACACAGCTATCAATCTTCAAGTTGCAAGGCCAAGAGCAAAACGAGATCATTTGAACCCGATTCTCGATGACCTCAATCTAGACATTGTTGCACCTAAAATACAAGCAACTCATTTCAAACTCAAACGAGTGATGTTTAACATGCTGAATTCTATTGGACAATTTAGCAGATCACCAAATGAGTATGCTAGGCAACATGTTTGTGCTTTCCTTAAAGTATGCGATTCGTTTCAGCAACAAGGAGTACATGAAGATGTGCTCAAACTGAAACTTTTCCCTTACTCCCTACGCGATAGAACAAGAGCCTGGCTCAGCAGAGTTCCTTTCGGCTCAATGGAGGGATGGGAAGATTTATGCAAGTGTTTCCTACTCCGATACAATCCGTCCAATATGAATACACAACTTTGCAATGACATTACTAGTTTTCGCCAAGGAGATGATAAATCAATGTACGAATGTTGGGATAGATAAAAAAGCCTACTTCGTAAGTGTGTTAACCATGGTTTTCACGATTGGATGTAAATGGTGATGTTTTACAAAAAAGTCAATGCACCAACTCGAATGATGCTAGATGCCTCAACAAATGGCACCTTACTGGAAAAATCACCCGAGAAAGCTTTTGACATCCTCGACAGGATAGCAAATAATGATTATCAATTTCTAAATACAAGAGTGGGAACCGACAGAAAAATATCTTGAGCAAATGAATTAGAGTGTAAGGATTCGGTAGCAGCTCAACTTTCTGCCATAACAAATATGTTGAAAATTTTTTAAGTCCTAATGAGGTAAAAGAAGTCAAGGTGGCCAATAACGCATGCTTATTTTGTCACGACAACCATCATGAGAGTGAATGCCCAGAAAACCATAAGTCAACCAATTTTATGGGTAACTAAAATCAAAGCAACAATAACCCCTACTCAAACACGTACAATCCTAGGTGGAGATAACACCCAAATTTTTCATGGAGTAATCAAGGAAACAACAACAATGAAGAAGCAAATTACAGGCCACAACAAAATAATTATGATCATCAACATTTTCATAATCAACATCATCAGCAGCCCTGGCAAAACAATAAAGGTATAGTTTTTTCCTCTAATATTAATTCCAATACTAAGTCCTTGGAGTTATCATTGCAGGAATTTATGGCTTCGATGAAAGATTTCATGGCCTCCACAAAGACATTGATGCATGAACATTCTGCAACATTTAAAAATCAAGGAAATTTGTTACAAAGCCAAGAAACACTTTTTCAAAGCCATAGTTCATCCCTAAGAGCATTGGAGAATCAAGTGGGACAAATTGCTACAACACTACATTCTCGCCCACAAAGAAATCTCCCTAGTGATACGGAGATCACTAAACATCATTGGAAGGAATAATGTAATGTACTTACATTAAGGAGTGGAAAATAGATCAACTAAGATGTAAAGTTTGGGGGAGAACACCTGAATAGTCCTCACCATGGCATAACACAACTAGAGGATCGAAATGAAAATTTTGAACGAGAGGAAACGCATGAAGAGAAGGAAAGAACAGAAGGTTCAAAAAAAGTACCACTCAAACAAGGAGAAATTCATGTTCAAGGCCAGAGATTCTTCAGCAACAACAGCAGAAAATGTAAAACCTCCACCACCACTCCCTCAATGGTTGAAGAAGCAAGATGATGACATCCAATTCAAGAAATTCATTGATGTTCTGGATCAGGTGTGTATCAATGTACCCTTACTAGAAACCATCGAGCAAATGCCTTCCTATGCCAAGTTTCTTAACGACATTGTTACAAAGAAAAAAAAGGTAGAACGTGTTGCCACGACAACATAAATCTATTCAGCAGTGAGCAAACTCCCACCAAAGCAAAAAGACCCTCGCAACTTCATAATACCATGCTCAATCGGTAATGACTTCATAGGACGAGCTCTTGTTGATTTGGGATCAAGTATAAACTTGATACCAAATCCCATATTTATTAAACTAGACAGGTATCACGCCTGTCCAATTTCAGTAATCTTATAGCTAGCTGATCGGTCTTACGTGCGGCCAGAGGGCAGAATAGAGGACGTCATAGTGAAGGTGGAAAAATTTGTATTTCCAGTTGATTTCCTCATCCTGGATTGTGAAGCCGATGAAAATGCATCAATCCTTCTTGGACAACCCTTCTTAGCCACTAGGAGAATCCTGATAGATTGTGAAAAGGGAGAATTCACAATGCGAGTAGGAGAGCAAAGCGTCACCATCAATATATTCAACTCCATGAAATATGTGGACAATTCAGAAGAGTGCAAATGCATTAGAGAAGTAGAGGAGAAACAATCATTGGACGAGGCGAATCCTTAAGACTCGATGAATACAGGACTTTGTATCATGACCCTACAGCCGAGATACACGAACAAGATACATTTGGTCCAAGCGAGTTATGCTCAAAGAGGATTCAGAAAATCATGGCCCTGACAATGGATATCTGAACAATAAACACCCTAAAAATGATATCAATGCACGATACGGAGGAAAGACAAATGATCAATCGAGACTTCTTCATAGTAGATCAGGTATGAAATTTGAACACTTGGATTATGATGAAGTTAAGTCTAAAGAGTCATCCTTGCAACATGCACTGAAACTTGAACTTAAAACATTGCCATCACACTTGAAGTATGCTTATCTAGGAGTTGATGAAACTCTATCAGTAATAATTTATGCCAACCTAACCTCCAAAGAGAAGAATAGTTTGTTCAATGTTTTGTCACAACACAGAAAAGCTCTCGGATGGACAGTGGTAGACTTGAAGGGAATCAGTTCGACCATATGCATGCAAAACATCAATCTCGAAGATAGTCATAGCACTTCGGTAGAACCCCAAAGAAGGCCCAATCCAATCATAAAGAAAGTAGTCATGAAAGAAATTATAAAATGGTTGGACACAGGAGTAATATATCCTATATCCGATAGTTCATGGGTTAGCCCAGTAAAGTGTGTACCAAAGAAGGGTGGTGTGACTATGATTAAAAGCGAACGTGATGAACTCCTCACCATAAGAACAGTCACGGGCTGGCGCATATGCATGGATTACATGAAACACAACAAAGCCACAAAGAAATACCATTTCCCCATCTCTTTCATCTATCAAATGCTTGATAGGTTAGCGGGAAAAGCATTTTACTGCTTTCTCGATGGATACTCAGGGTATAACCAAATAGCCATAGCACCGGAGGATCAAGAGAAAACCACTTTCACATGCTCGTATGGTACCTATGCATTTAGACGAATATCGTTTGGATTATGTAACGCTCCAGCTACATTCCAAAGATGCATGATGGTAATATTTTCAGATATGGTCGAAGAATGTATGGAAATATTTAGGGATGAATTTTCCTTCTCGGGAGATGATTTTGATCGATGCCTCGGCATTCTATCCAAGGTATTGAAACAATGTGAAGAAGCCAACCTAGTGCTGAATTGGGAAAATGTTATTTTATGGTAACCAATGGAATAGTGTTGGGTCACAAAATTTCATGTCGAGGCATCGAAGTCGACAAAGCCAAGGTGGACGTAATTGAAAACCTACCCCCACCCACCAATATGCGAGGTGTATGCAGTTTCCTTGGACATACAGGCTTCTACAAGCGGTTCATAAAAGATTTTTCTCAAATTTCTAAACCCTTATGTCTTTTGCTTCAAAAAAATATCTGATTAATAAAAAAGATGCAAAGCCTAGACTAATTCGATGGATATTATTACTACAAGAGTTTGATTTAGAAATAAAGGATAAAAAAGGTGTAGAGAATCAAGTGGCAAACCATTTGCCTAGGCTAGATAACAAACTTTATTATCCTGACATAACTAAAGTTCAAGAGGATTTCCCTGATGAGAAAATATTATTTGTCACGGCTGCACCGTTGTATGCTGACATAGTTAAATTTCTTGTTAGTGGTATTGTTCATCATGATTTATCTAGCCAAGGCAGAAAGAAGTTTCGACATGATATGCGACATTATTACTGGGATGAACCATTTCTATTAAAGCAATGTGGAGACAAAATAATCCGAAGATACATTCCAGAAGAATAGCATAAAGATATTCTACACCAGTGCCACTTGTAACCATATGGAGGGTATTTCGGTGGAATGAAAACAGCAGCAAAAGTGCTGCAGTCTAGATTTTATTGGCCAACCTTGTTCAAGGATGTGCATGAATTCTATAAGTCATGTGATAGATGCCAACGAACAGGAAACATATCAAAAAGGCATGAGATGCCATGGCAAATTATTCTGGAAATTGAACTCTTCGACGTATGGGGAATAGACTTCATGGGGCCTTTTCCCACGTCTTTTGGAGATTTGTACATTCTCTTGGTAGTGGATTATGTATCAAAGTAGGTTGAGGCCATTGCAACACCTAAAAATGATTCCAAGATGGTGTTAAAATTTGTGCACAAAAATATATTCACCCGATTTGGAACACCACGAGCTATCATCAGCGACGAAGGCACACATTTTGATAATAAATTGATTGTCAAGGCACTAAAGTGATATAGACTACGGCATAGGATTTCTATGGTGTATCACCCTCAAACAAATGGACAAGCTGAAGTGTCTAACCAGAAAATTAAACAGATCCTTGAGAAAGTGATCAACCTAAGTCGAAAGGACTGGTCGCCGAAGCTAGATGAAGCACTATGGGCTTATCGCACAACGTTCAAGACACCGTTGGGAAGGTCACCGTTAAAACTAGTCGATGAAAAAGAATGTCATCTACCTGTTGAGCTCGAACATAGAGCATATTGAGCCATCAAAAAGTTAAACATGGATGCTCAGCTTGCTAGAGAAAGAAAACTCTTGGAACTGAACGAGATGGATGAATTCAGAGCATATGTATACGAGAATGCCCGACTATACAAGGAGAAAACAAAACAATGGCATGATAGAAAATATTTTCGAGGCAATTTTATTCTGGACAACAAGTACTTCTCTACAATTCACGTCTTAAGTTATTCCCAGGAAAGTTAAAATCAGGATGTTCAGGACCATTCATCATGCACCAAGTCCATGACAATGGAGTAATTGAAATCCATAACCAAAACGATGGTTCCATATTCAAGGTGAACAGGTAAAGACTCAAGGAGTACAAAGGAGCCCCAGTCATGCGCGATAAACCAACATCGTTGGCACATGATGCCCAAGAGTTTTCTTTATTTACTTGAACAAAATTCGTTGCCTAGGGAACAAAAATTCGAATTTTGTACATAAATAAGTTAAGTTATTTTCTGCTTTCAATATCCATTTTGTTTTATTTTTTTTTTTAATTTTATTGTAGGCAAGCAAGGAACATGTGGCAACATGGGGAGTTAGAGCATGCATGAAAATAAAAGAAATCCTAGGATGCATGGTTTTGGCGGCAGAATAAAGAGGGAAAGAGAACTTTCCCCCCATTTTATGTCCAATCATATATTTTTCATTAAATGCAAAAATATTTCCCCTTCGTGTAAGGACCAAACTACCCCGAAACCACTCATTACTTTCAAAAAAACTGCCCAACTTCTTCTTCATCGTTCCTCATTCTCTCTCTACTAAAAAATAAAAATCTTTTTCTCTCAATGAATTTTCCCCCATCGCCACCACTGATTTCAGCCAAGAATAATGGTAAGATCAAGGAAACCCCCAACCCCAACACAATGTTTTGAACGTTTCCAAACATTCAAAGCAGAAGCACGCTTCAAGATCTTACAGAAACATCATGTATATTTGGAAGAAGAATTCGTCTTCCCAGTCAAGGAAGAGGAACCGTTTGGACCAGAGGCAATGGACATGATAAATAAACACAATTGGGAGAAGTTTGCTCACTATCCCAAATCCGTAGCACTGGCAATGGTAAGGGAGTTCTACGCCCACCTCGAAGACCCATCCAACCACACAGTGTATGTATGAGGGAAGCTCATTCGATTTTCCCCTTCAACACTCAATTGATACTTCAAGTTGAGGAAAGTGGAGGAGGTGCACAAGTGATTTGTGGCTGAGGAGGATCAAGAAATGTACGATGGAGTGCTGAAAGATTTATGCTTCGGGTGGGCCTAGTTTGAAAGGAATGCCCCAACAAGGAAAAGAGTAGATCGCTGAGCATTAAAATCGAACGTGAAGTTGTGGAACCACTTTCTCAAAGGCAAGTTGATGCCAACATCTCACAATACCATTGTCCTCGTGAAAAGACTAATTCTTTTACACTCAATTATATACGGGAGGAGGATCGATGTTGGAGAACTCATCTTCGAGCAAATCCATGAATATGCCAAGAGGAACCGGGGTAACCTACTGTTTCCCAACCTGATAACCATGTTGTGTAGGAACAAAAAGGTTCTTGAGGACCTCTTTGAGGATTTCATTAAATCCAATGAGAGTATTACCATGAAAAGAACCCAAGTTGATGAGTTTCGATGACAACACCCCACATGAAGGTTTGGAGCGAGGAGAAAAATCGGTAGCCGCGACTAGAATGGACACTATGGTCACGCACACTCAAGAAACGTGTGAAAAGATTGAATGCCCGGAGGATCATATGGAAATCTACTTCGAGTATGTCAAGGCTAGGGACATGCAACTCATCACATTCATCAAGGAGTTACTCACGAACACTAACACCAGACTGCCGACCTTCTCTAGTGTCATCCTCAAATACAAGGAAGGCAGTAGCACATACCATGCCTTGACATCGCATGTCCCTCCAAATGTTCCCCTAGAAGTGCCCACTGATGTGCCACCTCTGGCAACCCATTCCCCACCCGTACCAGAGGAAGGCCAAGGCAACATAGAAGAGTTGCTCAGCTCCTCCTCCTTTTTCACCTCTGAGAGTTGACAAGATAGCCCACCCAACTTCTTCTGCAATGAAGCTTTTACTCCAGCACTGAAGCAACCTAAGATCGATCTTATACAGTCCCTTGTCACTCAAGCAATACCGGTCCCAGTAGCAGATCCTAGTCCAGCACCAGTTCGAGCACAACCAAGCCCTACTACCGAGCAGTCAACTCTAGCATGAACCTCAACTAGCAAGAAGTGCTACAAGAGAACGATAGGTTGTATACTTCACCCATCCCCCTCGATGACAACAGCAGTAGACTCGGGATCCGAGAGTCCCTCTCATCCTAAACGACGCTAAATGAGGGCTTCCAGTCAAGCCACCCCACCATAGTGAGTTTCCATTTTAGTTTTCATTTTTTTTCATCTGCATATAGCTTCATATAGTTTTAGTTTTCATGTATTGAGGATAATGCATCCATCAAGTTTGGGGGAGGTATTGTACCATATTCTGCCATTTTTTGTTAAAAACTAGTTGATGATTATTGGTTGAAATTTTTGGTTGTCATGACATAAGTAGGTTAAGATTATTGTTAGGAATGAATTATAGGCCAAAATTATTGTTAAGATTGTCTAAAGAAGAGAACCAACCTTAGGCCTGATTCTTTGAAGTTTATAAACACAGTTGTAGGTTATCTTTGCTTCAGGTAATCTGTAAAATTTTTGGAAAATAACTTTTTACTTGCCGAGACTTCAAAATATTTTAAGGGTAAAGTGAAAACTCTCTAGTGTTTGTAAACTCGAAAAATAAGAAGGGACACTCCTATGTGTAAAGGCATAATCAGAAAAACTCTATAAGAAATTAAGAGTAGCCAAGGAATATGAGTGAATGAAAGTAGTCATAGGATGACTCTGTCCGACTAACTTGGGGGTGGAAGGTATGCTCCCTTTCACCTAGAGTGTGGAACAGAATGTGTGATGAGCTGACTCCCCTAAAAAAAGTTGATAAATAACTAGGAGTATAAACTAAGCTTGATAAATAATTTGTTGCCTTGACAAACCAGAAGTGCTTACTTAAGTTTTCTAATTACCTTTATGCATAGACTGATTACAATCATGCACACACTATAGCAAAGAACCATGACTAGGGAAGGGACTTGACTGATATGACTATCGAAAATGTTGAGGCCAAACATTTTTACTAAGGGCTAAAATCTCAAACCATATGATATTCTTAACACTTCTTGCCATGACAATTTTGATTGCTTAAGTTTGGGGGTGTGATAACTCCATAAAAAGACTCAATTTCTAGTCTTTTCACTTGAGTTATTGCTCGTCTAAACAAAGTATGCACAATATTTTAGTTGCATATAGGTTACATTAGATTATGATGGATAAATTTTGCTTAGGCACGATTTATTTGGTATGATTGATGCTGCTAAGGAAAAAGGGTTGTTTGGATTGTGTTTGTGCAGAAAACTTACAGAGAAAGAACATTTCAGTCGTGACAACATAAATTTGCAAAGGCCAATGAAATAGATGAGAACATGAGGAGTAGATTTTTCTCGCCTAGGCAAGGTTTATCTGAAGAAGTCTGAAGCAGGTGTGACGAAACCGCCTATGTCACACGCCAGCTGGATGACCTACTTCACATGCAAGCAAGCCCTAATTATTCTGACAATCGCCTTTCCTTTTATGTCTGGGCATTTTATAACGGTTATTTAAGGAAACTCAAAAAGCATGCAAAGCCTTAGGAGATCTTTCCTTATAAATAACCAGCCATAGCCACCAAAGAAAAAAGGCAAGGAAGAAGAGATAAGAGCTTTATCCAAGGTGTGACTGAGCAACTGCACTGCTTCTTCACTGTCTACCCACAGACCTTCCTTGGTGTCCTCCATAGCCAGACTTTAGAAGAGCGATGATCAGGTCTCGAGAGAGGCTGATCACCAAGGTAGGTGTGGTACTAATCAGAATTATCGTGACAGAGCCCCCGATTTTGGGAGTCATTCTTCCTTTGTTTTTAACTCTTTATCTATTTAAGGTTGTACTAAACGTTGAATTCAGGATGATCTTTGATAGCACCATAAATGTCTTACTTGGTGTTAAACTTTGTTTTGCCTGAACAATATTTTTATGTTCTATGAATGATGAATTATGTTTGCTTATGACTGTTTTACTCACTGTCTAAATATTTTACCTTACGCTGTAAGAGCATTGAGAGATCGCCTGGGGTATTAGTAAAACATGTCTTGCCAATACAAGAGCATCGAGAGATAGCCTTTTGTCTAGATAGTGATTATTAGATTCGAGAGAATTAAGATAGATCCACATGAGCAATGGAATGAATCCGGGATGGTAAGTTCTAACTTGTTACCTTAGAGATAATGAGTGAGTTTTAATTGACTAAAAGGGACAGACGCTAGAGCAGGATAGATAACACCTATAGTTTACGCTGAGAGGTATTGCTACAACAACAATTTGACAAACCAAGGGTTTTAGTTAACGCTGAGGAGTATTGCCATAACAATCATCTAAGAATAACTAGTAATCCTATTGGGCAATTTAGCAAGTCATAATAATTCATTCTAGACTTAGAAATAATTGTTGACAATACAAGGGTTTAACATAAGTGCTCTGTGATATGTCTGAATATGTGAGGTTGTTTGCATTAGATTTAAATCAACAATTGTCTTGTTTTATTTTATTTTAGCATTCTGCATACTTATTTTGCCTCGACCAAACTTTCCTACAATCGTTAAATCACTTATTCATTTTATTAGTTCTTAAGTTGATACTTAGTAGGACTTAGTTTGTGACACTAGTTCTAGTTGTGGTAAAAATATATTTCTCGACCAATCCATGTGGAGACGATACTCACTTACCCTATATTACTTGCATTGATTATGTATACTTGCACAGATTTGCTTGCCTTAGTATATACATTTACAAGCGATCACCTAGGTCCATTAGGCATAGGTTCATATATAAGGGAACACATTGAGTCCATAAGGTCTTACCCAAAGCACGTAGAAAAAGTGCCACCCTAAGGGAGTATCTTAGGGTCCATATGGTCTTACCATTAGGCTCATTAGGCATAAGAACCCATAAAAGGGTAACCTTAGATCTGTAAGGAATTACCATCTCGATCAGTCTGAACCTATATAAGGAATTACCAGTTTGGTAGAGCTGAACCTACTATAAGGAATTACCCGTTGATCGGTGTTAAACTTATATAAGGAATTACCAGCTTGGTCATAACTAAACCTGCGGAGACTTCATATCAGATCCAAGAGTACCCCGAAGAAAAACATTTTTCAGACAGTAACCAGTGGTAGCATGAAATCAGAGTTCAGACATATCAATTCAATAGAAATTATATCCAGAGATCTTGAATCAGAAAAGCAGACTTAAAACATCAGTAACTCATAAATCTTGGTAAAACACATTTTATAACAGATAAAACAATCATATAACATATATGAAACACACTAGAGGATCCAATTATTTCCGAATGTACTGATATTTATCAAGTAATGAGCCATGAAACTTCTGTAATCTGGTTAAATTTATAAACGATATCCGTATAAAAGGGTTTGATAGCTGACAGATTCATTTGTTATTCAGGACATGATTTATTAAGATCATCAAGTATTTGCATTTTTTTTAATGCACTATGTAATCAGAAAGGTATTAAGAATCTTTTGCATCAGAGTTACTTATGATTTCAGATATCACATGAGTGATTCCATTATTCAGGAAATCAGGGACATTTTGGACATTAGGGTCTAGGAGAATTCATAGTAATTTGATCTAATAAGGGAGAAACGATTATTCATGTCGATTTATTCGGATATCAGGTTAACTCAAACTTAACAACTCCCAGTATTGTGATACCTGTCAACCGATCAAATCGTTGCACTACAAGGGTAATCACAAAGTAATACAGACAACTAATGTCAAATTGATCAACTTCATAATCATCGTTGAATGGGCCTTAAAGAGATGAACATGTATTCCAATGGTATTTATTTTACTTTTGTATTACAGCGATATCAACAAATGTCGATGTGCTTGATTTGTGGTTAAAAACCCTTATGGATGATACAATATATAAGATCATCATCGTTTCCAAACTTATCCCAATTATTCGCTCAATTCTAGGTCTATGAGGGTACATAGGTAATTTAGTATTCAAGTTTACCCCGGTCACTAAGGAGTTTCTAGAGTAATTCATTCGTTTCCACAATTGGGACAAATACGGTACTTTCATTCAATTCAACTTGGTCATATAATTTAGTGATTTTGAGAAATTCAGACGTGTAAAGTACCTTCGGTAATCCAGTCTCTGGGTTTTTGCACTGGAAAATAAAAATTCTAGGTCATTTGGTATTCGAGGTTGATATTTTCATTTCGAATCATGAGTACATTAGTTATTCCAGGGTGTGAAGGTACTTTAGGTCATTTTACACTTTATGGGTATTTTGGTTATTTTACACTTCAGGGCAATTTCATGACTTCATAATCATGTAATTTCGGTATTAAAGTTTTAACGAGGATAAAATTCTTTTTGAGATTCCGAGGTTATTTACTTTTTGGATAATTGTTGAATGTGAAATCATTCTTATCAGTCTTCTTCCGTCTATACAGGCAGTCTGAGCCTTATTCAGTTTAATTATTTTATTTCCCAATCGGACTGAGTTTAGAATTTTCAACTACACACATGTAACCATACTCAACCAGACATTTACCAATACCAATATGTTCCAAACAATATGCATAAAGTAGAAATGTATTACCTCAATTTACGAACCATATCGATCGACCATTAAAACTCCATTCGATCATCGTCAAAATTTAATTCCCCGTCCCATAATGTCTCGGAGACATAGCAAACGAATTTACATCAGAAATTGAACTTAATCGAAAACCCAAATTTGATTATGATAGTAAAAAACTGAAAAATGGCTTAACAATTTGGAATTTGGTAAAAAAATACTTCGAATTCAAACTCAAGATGTCGAAAAACATAAAATATGATTTTTTTAAAAAAATTAACTTTTTTGTCAAAGTTAACGGTCAACAGTCAGACTGATCAAAAATGGGTCAGGTTGGGTTAACTCAGTTTGGGTCAAACATATCAGTTTAGACCGAGTTGGGCTGGTTCGGATCTATCCAGACCAGCTATATCGATTCTAGAAGAAACCATAGATGGGGACAATATATCACCAAAAACAGCTATCAACTATACCAAAATAACAAAAAATAAAACTGAACTTTCCCAACTACGGTCAGTCATTGAAATAACGATGATGCTATGATCCACAGGTCAAGTTTTTGAGCAGAACAGACCGGGGAACATATTGGTGATGGCGGTGAAGTGAGAAGGTTGCCATTTTTACCAAAATCGATAGAAAACAACAGCGTGGTTTTTCTTTCTCGACGATGTTTCAAATGACGACTCACGGTGTTATACGACGTTGTTCGGTAAAGGGAGGCTTGGGTTTTGATCGCGGTTGATGATGATCTGAATGGAGGTGATGGTCTCAAAGACATTGGTCAGACGGTGGAGAATCGGGCAATAAACGGTGATGGGGCTAGGGTTGGGAAAATTAGGGGTTTACCCTGGTTTTAAATGTAATACCCATCTCTCAAGTACCTTACCGTACACGAGATACATATGTCACATCACTTGTAAAGTATTTTCCCATTCGAAAACCCATAAAATATTGTTTCTTTTTATAAAACATTTAAAATTTAGTAAAAATAAACATTCATTTAACTTATGTAAGTAAAAAAAAAGTAATGTTCAAACATTTCATCATTTTCATTAGAGTAAATCAAATACTTTTCAGAGTGTTTTGATTAAGTATATTCCATGCCAACTAATTACATCAAAATACATATTGTGCAAATTACTTTTGATCTGATCTTCTGGTGGATATATGTTGTCTCTGCAGATCCTAATTTTGATCTTCCTGCTTCTTGATACCTACGTGTGAAACACTTACACGCTAAGTCACACACTTAGTGAGGCATATAATAATCATAAGCAAAATTCTACGTACAAGTATATTATGACAATTCTAATATCCATTACATATTTCAATTCAGTATACATTCGATAATTTACTTCTGTAATACTAATAGAGTCATTTCTACACCATTTCTCTGGTGTATGTGCTTTGTACAACCACTACCAATACGGAAATTTATACACTTAGTACGACTTTTCAAGTTTTGCATATAAAGTACCCATACAGAAATTCATCCTCTTAGTATGAATTCTTTAAGATTACACATAAAGTGCCCATACGGAAATTCATCCACTTAGTATGAATTTCTTAAGTTTACACGTAAAGATGTGACCATATGGAAATTCATCCACTTAGTATGAATTTCTTAAGTTTACACATAAAAATGTGCACAAACGGAAATTCATAAACAAATTATGAATTTCTTAACATTTTGCACACAAAGTACCATTTGGTAATCACCATACATATATCAATCAATCATATATCTATGACTACCGTTTTAACTATATCATACTTTTATGTTGATAATGCACCCATATAGTTGAAATGGATATGGGTGCATTATCAACAAAAAAGTATGCTATAGTTGAAATACATATGACTGCATTATCAACATAAAAGTATGTTGTAGTTCAAATGTATATGGGTGCATTATCAATAAAAAAGTATGCTATAGTTGAAATGGTAGTCATAGATATATGATTGATTGATATATGTATGGTGATTACCAAATGACACTTTGTGTTCAAAAATGTTAAGAAATTCATATTTTGTTTATGATTTTCCGTATTGGCACATTTTTATGTATAAACTTAAGAAATTCATACTAAGAGGATGAATTTCCATATGGGCACATTTTTATGTGTAAACTTAATAAATTCGTACTAAGTGGATGAATTTCCATATGGGCACATTTTTAAGTGCAAACTTAAGAAATTCATACTAAGTGGATGAATTTCCGTATGGGCACATTTTTATGTGCAAACTTAAGAAATTTATACTAAGTGGATGAATTTCCGTATGGGCACATTTTTATGTGTAAACTTAAGCAATTCATACTAAGTGGAAGAATTTCCGTATGTGTACATTTTTATATGTAAACTTAAGAAATTTATAATAAGTGGATGAATTTCTGTACATGCACTTTATGTGTAAACTTAAGAAATTCATACGAAGTGGATGAATTTATGTACATGCACTTTATGAGCAAAACTAGGAAATTCATACTAAGTGTTATTGTTCATCAAAATATAACAGATTGTAGAATTTTAAAACGTACCAACTTAATCGACAGTGGCCGGTGAGTGACAACGATGGAGCAACAACGACGAGATGATTTTGGTAGGGTTTTGAGCACACGGTGATGGTGAGTTCGATGGTACAGGTGGTGTGATGATCGGATGGCCAGATCGACCGGAATCGACAAAAACAAATGGCGGTCGAGTTAAACCGTTGAAATTTCTGGTTGAGTTTTACAGCGAACGGTGCCAATTCACAACGGGATAGAGGTCAGGTTTTTTCACCATTAAATGGTGAGTCTATTGGTGGTCTCGAATCGATGAACGATGGTCGAACGATGGAGAATCGAGGCTACAAAAGTGGGTCAATGAAGAGGACAAATTGGGAACAACATTTTGGAGAATACCAGATTACATGGGGACGAGGTTTAATTTTTCAACATCTAACAAAAATGGGTAAATTTAGGATTGGGTCCCTGAATTTCCTATTACTTATAAAACTGACTATAAGTTTCAGAAACTTATAATTTAACCCCTAAATTGAGGTATTTAATTTATTTCTTATCAATTGACCATTATACCCTTCCATCCTTACTTATTTTATATTCATTGCTACATAAAGATATTCTAATTAAGTCCCTAAACTTTTCAAATATTTTTTTAAATTGACCATAAAGTTTCAAAAACTTGCATTTTAGTCATTAGCCCACTTTTGGGATGTTACATTAATTTACCAGGACAAATTGGGAATATTCAAGGCTAAGTTCCTAAACTTAGCATAGGTTCTGAAAATGAGCTACAACTTTTAAAACTTTATAATTTGGTCCTACATTTCCCTTGTTACGCCTTTAATTCGATACTTTAAATTAATAAAATCTAGCCTCTAATTTAGGGTGCAACAAGACTCCTCTGAATATTCCTCCACCACTGATGCGCATCACCATGCAACAAATATGCGACGCAATGCAACCCACCTCTCTTCATCATAATAACCCATCTAATCCAAGATTCGCACCACACTCTCAATCCAGACCTTAAAGACTGTCGTCTCAAACCGACGAACACTACAAAAATATTGGGCATCCAAAGCCCTCAAAAGCTCTAACAACAAATCACTACTCATTGAGTAATACCCCAAATTTTGACTAGCGATCAGAATTTAAGTTTTGAAATTTTAGTGGTTAAAGTATAAAATTGGAAATGTTTAAGAACCAAAAATGTAATTTTTTAATAGTTATATATTTTTGCATGTAAATGAATAGTTTACTCTAAAATTGACATTTTTGGGGAATCAAAATTTTGATTTGGGATTTGTATTAAAAGTTATAATGCATTAAAGTCCGATAAGAATTTGTATAATAGGATTGAACCATAATTTAACTAAAATTTGAAGGATGAAGAAAAGGGTTATAAATATTATTTCCATAATTTAGATTAGTGAAATTTAACATGGATCAAATGAATTAAGGTTGGTTTTCCATGTTAAGCTAAAATTGTGAATTTTAGTGACTAAATTACAATTTTAAAAATTTACAAGAGAAAACATGGAAAATCAGAATTATGTTATTCTTGTGGATAAAATGATGTAAGAATGGTAATGGAAGCATGATGTGGCATGGCAAGGTCCTAATTATCATGATTTTAATGGTAAAATGGTATTTTTAGCATAAAATGAATTTTTAATTCATTTTAATTAGTTTTAAGAAAAGTGTATCATGATATTTTGATGGAAAAGTCAAGAAATTTGCTCTTCTTTCTTCTCTAAATGGTAGCCTCCACAGCTAAGGTAAGAAAAAAGTTATTTTCATTTTTAAACCATTTTGTTAGGTTTTTGGACTAAGATGTGAAATAGATAATTAATCTACATCAAATTCTCTATTATTTGGTGTAAATATTTCATGGTTTTCTTGCTTGGATAATTGGTTTGGTTATTAGGTTGAATAAAGAACAAGTTAGATTTTAATGATTTAAGGATAGATTTTGAATTAGTAGATGTTGTTAAGTTGTTTCTAAGCATGTGTGATGAATAAAATCAATTGGAAATAAATGTATAAGGATTTTCTTAATGCTAGGGTTTGAAGGAAAGATTGATTTTGATTTGAATATGATATGGAAATAATTGAGATTGCTTGGGAATGATGTTTAGAAAATGAATTCATGTTTGAATCAAGTTGAAAAATCAAACTAGATACTCTTTATTATATTCATCCATGAACAAAACAATTAGGGAAATTATTGAAAACTTTTCCTAAGCCTAGAAATGATATTGGAATGACTCTACATACTTTAGAAGTTGATTTGGATCAATTTGGAACATTATGATAGTGAATCGATTAATTACAAATTTTGGGACATTAAAGAATAAATGTTCAAATGTGAGGGTTCATTGTTGGAATTTAATGTTTATATGTTAAAAGTGAAGTTAGAATATTGTTTTGGATCAAATTTCAAGAATTTAGAAAGTAAGTTGCTAATTCAAATTATGCTAGAAAGTTTGGGGCGGTAATTACAAGTTTTCAAATGTTAAAGTATTAGATTGAGTGTAGTATTTTAATTCTGTAAATTTATTTTTGGATACTAAATTTGAAGTTAGAATGATGATTTGGGATCAATTTACAACTTTGGTTAAGTTTAGTTGTTTATTTGAAAAGATCGGAAATTTTTAGGGGTTAAATGACAAGTTTGCAACTTGATTATATTAGATTGAATATATTATTTTAATGCTGGAAATTTTGGGTATTACGTTTGGATTTAATTAAATGGTGATCAAGGACCATTTCGAATTAATTGAAAATTTTAGTATGAATTCTAAAAAAATTCATCGATGATGACTGAATTGTGAAGTTTGTGATAGCTAAGTGTATTAGTGATGAAGATAATAAAATATGGAATTTGATAAATTATTTGGAAATGTACAACGTGTTATTAAATAATGAAGTGATTTTATATCGGATATAATTTGTGGGTTTTGAATATTTGTGTTTAGTTTATGATTTTATCTAGACCACGATAAATCTTATGATCGAATCAAGTTGAAAGCAAAGGACCAAGTGCGAGCATAAAAGGTTCTAGTGAGGCAAATATGGTAAGTGTGTTTTATTTATTTAATTATCATTGATTGAGGAAGACTTGCGATAAGTCAACCTTAAGTGGTTTTTAAAGAAAGGTTTGAATCAAATTATGGAATGATTCCATAATGTTTATTGAATATATTTATGAATTATTTTAGGGTATGAATTGTCTATTGCAATGGTTTTGATAGATGATTATTGAAAATGTTACTGATTGAATATATAAATTATGTGATTTCATCGTAAGGCCCATTGTATGTTACATAGAGAGTCATAGGTACAATTGGCATGCCATGAGGTGGAGTGATTATTATTCAGGTGTTATTGATACAGTAGATTTATTTAGTTCACGTGTAGCACCTATGGTGCGATTGATATAGTCAATTTCTAGTGCAAATTATTGATGTTAACATGTGGGCATTTCTTACTGCATATTTCACACACTCGAGTGGCTCACGTACCTTGTATTCTCTTACATATAATTGGGCTTTGAAAATAAATGTGAAAGTTATTAAAAGTATTCAAAAGAAAAATGAAATATGAAAGTTCTGAAATGTGTTCTTAATGGAAAAGAATATGAAATGAATATTATATCTGATATCGATTATCATGGTTTTGATAAAATCATCTGATGATGATTTTTTCAGGTTTCTGAGGAGGAATATGACTTGAATAAATCGGTTTGAAAAGTTCAATGATTTTATTTGCGCTACATTTATTGTTTTGAAGTATTTATGATATCTTAATGTTTTAAAGTAATTATGATAGTTTATGCTTTATATCACCTTAGTTGTGTTAATGCCTCACTAAGTTATATTTAGCGTGTGATTATTTTCTCATGTATGTATTGGTAAGAATAAGAACAATAAGTAAGGAGCATTACGAGCATCTCTCTTCTAGAAAATAGTACCAACCTACAATATCAGTAAGACATCCTAAATTTTTAATTTGGTTTATTAGTGGCGTGTATATTATATTTGTTTGATTGCTCTAATAAATTATTTTTAAAATGGTGCATAGTAGTAAATCATAACTGCCTTAATATGGCTTGTGATACATATATATATAGTAGTAGAAAAGAATAGTATTTTATAATATTATGCTTTAAAATTGTATTTGATTGATTTTTAAATTAGACAGTTTTTAGGCAGCTTTATTTATAAAATGAAACAACATTAAACTTCCTAGTTGCTACTTAAAATAGAATTTTTAATCAGATGATAAAATGTTATTTTATGATTTTATGCGATCAATTAAATTAGATTTAAACCATTTAATTGCAATTTTAAAATGAAACAAACCTTTACGGTTATTTCATGTAGGAAATTTAATAAAGGTCAGTGTGACATCTTTAACTCGTATTTGAGTAAGTATACGGGTTAAGGGTGTTACATTTATTGATATCAAATCTATTGGTTTAGCCGATTCTCAGCCTAAACCGATGATGTTTTATGTTAAAAAGTTGTACCTTCCACTAGGATGTCAATATTACTGATCCAGTATGGTTAGGTGATTTAATTGTTGATGATTCTCCTTACTAACATAAAATTGCAATGTGGTTTTGTTAGATGTCGGAAGCAGAAGGATCATATCGAACAATCAATTTTAAGCTTTAGGATGAAGCTAAGAATGAGGATAAGAAAGATGATAATGCAAAAAAAAAAAGATTGTAATTGATCCAAATAGAATGAAGAAGACTTTAGTATTTCGCCATCAAAAGGTTAGAGTTGTAAGAGATTTTTCTCCATTTTGTGGAAGAAGTGCCCCACCTCTTGAATGTTTAAAGAATGAGACCATTGATTCAGAGCAATCCACTGATATGTTTAGAGGATATGCAAAAAAAATCGAGACTGAAGAGGATCCTGAGATCATTTAATTTATTGATGATTTTGTGGTTTTTATAGGCATGTTTAATTTTTTGTATATATATATATAATTTAAGTATTAAGATGATTAGAGGGATGTCTAATTTGAGCTAATCTTGAGTGATAGAGTAAATACTAAGACCTTAAGATCAGAGGGAATGGGTAAGAGGTATATAGGTTCTCCACTAAAAGTTCAAAGAGAGTTAATTTCTTACTGAATCTAATGAAATTATTTTATCCTTTAGAGAATTTAGAATAAGTTTGAATATAGAGAAATTATTTCCTTATCAGATAATATTAGATTGTTTCCTAAAGTTATTAATTCGAAAATACACAAAGGGTTTCAAATCATAGTAATTGGAGGAAAGATATAGATATGGGAAATTGTATAGGAACTAATAACAAGTGATAAAGTAGCTATTAACCTTCAAGTTTAGAACTCGCGGGTAAGTCATATTAGTAAAGAATGCCCAATAAGGATTTAAAGAAAAATCAAAAGTGTAATGATAAGAATTATTGAATTGGAATAAGATTGAATTTGTTTCATTGGAGCTTGTAAATATCGATTTTGAAGAGGAACGATGATTTCACGTGGACATATATAGATTATCATCGGCTAAGTGAGATGATAGTAAAAGGCGAGTATCCTTCAAAAGGATGGATGAACTTCTAGATTAGCTAAACAGTAAATTGGAACTTTCTAATACCGATCTTTAATTGGAATATAATTAGCAGCGATCAAAGAGAAGAATATTTCTAACATGGTTATTAGGATATGATGCGACTAAAATGAGTTTAAGAAATGTTATTCGGATGGGACAATACTTTTGTAGCATTTGTGTATTAGATAAATTGAGTTTTAACTGTATTTGAATCAGTTGGGCAATACTCTTAAATGATACTTGATATATGAAAGAGAAATGAAGGATATGATACGCATCCTGGTATAATATTTTAGAATCTCTTAGAGGAAATAAGAGCAGTTCATTGAAAAGTATAAGTATACTTGAGTAGGAATTTCAAAAAATCTTTCTGATGTTTGAAGCTTCTTAGAATTCTCTGGTTATCAAAAGTTGTGAAGAATTTCTTATTGATTCCCTTCTTATGATTCAAGTTATGGAGAAAATATATTTCGTTTATATAGATTGATGAGTATCAAGCAAGATCAAGATGCAAAATACTAAAGTCTACCAAGATTTTATGATTAAAAGGTAATTCTAGAAAATCGCTATATATTCTATAGAAACCATTAGAATTACACATCCAAGATAATCATTTTTACACATGTTTTGAGAAAATTGGACATTCATGACATCAGAAACTTTAAAAAGTGAATTCAAATTTAAAGATATAAGATATCAAGAAAAACCCTCGAGATCGAGGAGTTGAAAAGTCATGATATTCATGGCATACCTTGATATTTGTTGAATCTGAGATAAACTTCTATAGGAGAAATTGATATTCAAAATTTTCTTGAATGATGACATTTTTAAATTCTTAGATATATAATGAAAAGTTATAATGTTGGATTTGCATAACTAATGTACAGTGGATTTGACCTACCCTTAAGAGCAACGAAGCAAATTCCATTAGATTTGACCTACCTTGAAGAGAAGAGGAGCAAATCTATATGGATCTGACCAACCTTGAAGGCAGCGGAGCATATCCTTTTTCTTTGAATATGACTTACCCTAAAGAGAAGGAATGCATATTCCATTAGATTTTACATACCCTAAAGAGAAGTGGAGCAAATCTATCTTGATCTGACCTACCCTGAAGAGCAGTGAAGCAGATCCCATTTTGTTTGACTTTGACCTACCTTGAAGATCAGTAGAGCATATTCCATTTTTTATATTTGAACTACCCTGAAGAGTAGTGGTGCAAATAAATCTTGATCGTATTAGCATGATGTAAATTGAGTCGTTTGAGCATCTAATTATTTAAGCGAGCAGATTTCCAATTGAATTTGGTTTAAAGCTCGAGTGCTTGCTTGAATTTACTTGAGTATCAATACGATCATCCCAATGTTTGAACATCCAAAGTTGAACCAAAGAGAGGGTTAAATGCTTTTATGGGTAATCCATTAATCCGTATCATTTTTCTACATCAAAGTGAAAAAGAAAAAAATTCGCAAATAATAAAATCAAAATTAGTCAATTGTCCATGAAATATAAAGTTCCATTTACATCTAAAAAAAAACACATCAGCTTAAATAACTAGAAAACCGATTTACTTATAACTAAAAGCCTATTAAGTAATTTTATTTAGGTTTAATATTGAATTGTCTGATTGCATGTTGTTGTAACCGTCCCTCGGGTGGACTCAGAATCGGGCTTCAACTTAAGTAAACATGAAAGAGCCGCCATCGATCATTTATATATATTTTTTAAATAATTAGGTTGATTTGACACCTCAATTTATCATCTTATCTAATCTGTGTTTTACTATAAATATGTTGGGTTCGGGAGTCGGTTACAATCAATGAAGGATTAACACCCTTGTATTGCCCTTTCGGTACTAATTTAATTTCTCGGTTGTCATAATTGCGGAAATTACAAGTTAAATTAAAATTTAAGGATTTGATTCAAATCACTTACCTTTGACCAATTTTAAATTTGTCCTAAAAAACAAAGCCACATGAAAGTTAAATAAAAAATAAAATAAAATAATAAAATGAATATTAAAATAATTAGAAAAGAATTAAGAAAAAAATTAAAATTAGGGCCTAAATAAAATAAAATTAAAAGGATAAATCAGAAAATACGAGGAATTGGAGGTCAAATTAAAGTTAATTGGGGACAGCAATGAAAGAAATAAATGTTAAGTGGTGAATTTGCAAAAATATAAAAATATAAATGAGGATTAAATTGAATAAATTAAAAAATCCAAAGGCAAAAATGTGTATGGTGACCAAAATGAATTACGCATTAATATCAGGGACTGTGAAAATAATTTAACTATTTCATAATTGCCCAATGGCCCTCCCTATAAATACTACCCAAAACACAAAAAAACAAATAAACATATACTCATTTCACCCAACCGAGCCCGCTCCCTTCTCTAAGTTCTCTCTATACTCTCCCATAATTGGCCTATGGCCGACCATCACTCCGACAAATCCCCGCCACGCCGACCACCGCTCTGGCCACCGGTGGTGCTTTCCTTCGTGCAGCTGAATCTCTCTGCCTTGTACATTGATTTTTATGATGGATATTCGAATATGCTTTGTTATTTTTTTCTTTGTATAATGTTTGGATGGTTTTGATTTTGCATGTTGTTGCTCGTATTTTGCTAGGTGTTTTACTTGTGATTCTTGTTGTTTGGATGCTTTCTGATTGATGATTTTTGACAGATTAGGTGGGGTATTTCTACCCCAACGCCAGTGCTTGTTGTCTCCACCTCCAACGGGTTATTTCTCTCGTTCCCGTTATTTTCAGGTCGTTTGGTCGTTCGTGCGACCGGTCATCCTGGGATGGTTTAGTCCCAGGTCATTTGGTCGAGAATCTTTGACGGATGGTAACCACATTGGCGCGTGGCCTTCACGTGCTGTTCCTGAAGCTTCCTGGCTGTTGGATCAAAAGGCCAGATCTAACGGCCCTTAGTCTTGTGGCGCTTCTTTGCTAGACATAAAACCCTAATCGTGTTAGGGTTGGGTCAGGCCCTTTACCCGATTGGGCTTCTGTTGGACCCGGTTTTGGACTCTTTTGGGCCAAAAATAATAATAGAAGAATAAAGAATAAAACAAAATAAATATCATGTAACTATAATAATAAAAACTACATAATATAAAATGTGTTTTCAAAAATTATATGTTTCAAAAATCAATTTTTTAAATTATATATTATATGTTTTCAAAAGTATTTTTAAAAACTATATATTATATATGTTTTCAAAACTATATATTATACGTTTTCAAAAATGTTTTAAAAACTATATATTATATATGTTTTCAAAAATGTTTTAAAAACTATATATTATATACTTTTTAAAAAATATTTTCAAAACTATATATTATATATGTTTTCAAAAATGTTTTCAAAACTATATATTATATACGTTTCCAAAAAATGTTTTCAAAACTATGTATTATATAAGTTTTCAAAAAATGTTTTCAAAACTTATACATTATATATGTTTTCAAAAAATGTTTTCAAAAATATATATTATATACGTTATATATATACAAACTAAAACCCCAGGCAAAAATGAGTGACTACAACTGCTCCTCTTTGCTCATTATCGTGCAACGAAAATAGGGCAAAGAAAAAAAGACACAAATTTTTGTTTGGTACATATAGACTTGGAAACAAGTATGTTCCTTTGAGGGTTGTCGACTTCTGGGATTGAAATCCAGCTCAATGTTGCCGAAGAATCTTTTATCAACTATCCTCTATTGAGGAGTTAATATTCGAAATAAAATAGAGGACAGCTCCCTGCTGTTGAGTCGTACTGTGAGTGACTCTTTCTTTATAAAGTTGAGTGAATCTTGAGATGTCTTCGAACATGATACCCTTCGTTTTGAAGTTGAAATCATAGTTCAAAATTTGATTTGGAAGGTGGCTTCTTGTTGCCAAATCGTAATCAACATTGGCCTTCTTCTTTGTTTAAATGCCTCGATTTGAAAATTCGACCGAAAAGTAGTTCCTCGCTACGACTATGCAGTTGATATGCCTTCGAGCTGAATGGAAACGAACTTGAAAGTTTTCGTTGACAGATAAACCTTCTTGCCTTAATCTATGTCATAAATTAGGCTACGAGATACCTCTTTCTTGTTGCGGATAACCCCGTTATCGTGCAGTTAGGTCGATTTATTGGGCACGATATCCCACGTCGTTAAGTTCAAATCATGGGTGACTCTATCATCATGAAGTTGTGTTCAATTTGGTTTCGACTTGGATATCATTCATTGTGAAGTTGAAATCCTATCTTGTGTAAGTTGTATCGTTTCGAGTTCAATATCTTTTGCTATGAAGTTGAAGTTAAAATAACCATATTTATTTATAAGGGAAAAAAGTACATGGTAAACATTATGAGAAGACAATACATAAAAGAAATACAGATAGATGCCCTAGATCTCAATAATGCAGGCGCCTTTAAAATGACACACCGTTAGATGACTTTTGAGTGCAACTTTTGTCAAGTGGACTTAAAAAATGTGTCAACGTTCTGGAGAGTGAAAGGTTTCTCCAAATTATTAAGTTTACAAAAGACTCGGATGTCATGATGCTTTACTGCCCTGATCTGGGACTTTTCCCCTACGTGAAACTAGGATCATTATCCAAATCGCCCTTTTAGGTTTTCAACTTGGATCCATCCTTGGTTTCAAGATTCCCTTTGCGGGTTTTCATCTTGGACCCACCTTATTTTTTTTTCTTCTTTTTTATTTCTGCAATTAGAGCGCCTTTTCGGGTTTTCACTCTAAACTTTTTTTAGCTTCGACTTAGGGCACCTTTTCGGGTTTTCATCCTAAGTGAAATATTTCTTGACTACATCTAAATTAACGGGATTAGGTAGTTCCGACCCATCCATGTCAGGTAGGATCAGAGCTCTTCCAGAGAACGCATTCTTAACGACATAAGGTCCTTCCCAATTTGGCATCCATTTTCCTTTGTAATTCTTTTGGATTGGCCAAACATTTTTCAGTACAAGATCTCCTTCTTGGAATACACTTGGGTGCACTTTCTTGTTCTATGCTCGGAACATTCATTTTTGGTAGAGTTGACCGTGATGAATGGATTTCAACCTCTTTTCTTCTATTAGGTTCAATATATCAAGATTGTACACATTTCACATCATCTAGTTTAACTTCTGACAAAACCTGAAGTGACAAAATCTCCACCTCAATGGGCAATATTGTCGCTGTCTCGTATGCCAATGAAAATGGGGTTGCCCCAGTCGAAGTTTGTACGGAAGTTCGGTAAGCAAATAAAGCAAAAGGTAGTTTCTCGTGCCAATCCTTGTATGTCTCTGTTGTTTTCTCCACTATTTTCTTAATATTTTTGTTTGTTGCTTGTACCGCTCCATTCATCTTCGGTCTATAAGCATTAGAGTTTTCATACTTTATATTAAATTGTTCACAAACATCATCCATCATCTTGTTGTTCAGGTTTGTTGCATTATCGGTAATGATTCTTTCGGGTAAACCATACAAACATATGATATCTTTTTTCAATAAATTACAAATAGTGGACTGAGTGACACTGGCATATGACGCAACCTCCACCCACTTGGGAAAATAGTCAATTACTATAAGAATGAACCTATGACCATTTGAAGCTTTCGGATGGATTTGTCCAATGACATTCATGCCCCACATAGAAAATGGACACAATGTCATTATCACGTGAAGAGGGTGAAGCGGAACATTTATTTTATCCCCATAGATTTGGCACTTATGACATCTTCTAGTGTAATTGGTGCAATCGCCCTATAATGTAGAACAGAAGTACCCGCATCTCATATTTTTTCTTGACATCATATGGACATTCTTATGAGTTCCGTAAACTCCGTAATGTACTTCTTCCAAGCTCATCTTTGCCTCTTCTGCATATACACATGTTAACAAGACTTGATCATGACTTTTCTTATATAAGATTTCTCCATCCATAACATATTTGGATGTCATTCTTCTTATCATTCTTTTGTTAGTTTCGGTGGTCTCTTCCGGATAGATTTGATTGTTAATGTATTGTAGGATGTCGTAGTACCAAGGTTTGGTATCTTTTACCTCTTTGATTTGATAACAATGAGTCGGGTACTCATACGACCACATGTCAATTGGAATCATGTCAGACTCCCTGCCAGCCTTGAAAGTTGCTACCAAGGTAAATAAGGTGTCGGCCATTTGATTTTCTTCTCTAGGCACGTAATGGAAAGTGACTTTATCAAAGTCTTCAAGTATATCCGATATGAGGTTTCTGTATTCTACCAGCTTTACATCCTTTGTCTCCCACTCCCCTTTGAGTTGATAGATCACTAAGGTTGAATCTCCATAAATTCGTAAGGTCTTTATATTCTGTCCAATATCAGCTTGAATCCCCAGAACACAAGTTTCATACTCTGCCATGTTATTAGTGCAATCAAAGTTTAATCTACTAGTGAACGAGTAATATTTTCCTTCAGTGAGAACAATATAGCCCCAATGTCGTGTCCTAATGGATTTGATGCAACGTCAAAATGCATTTTCCATGAATCACATGTAGAAGTACTTGCCTCTTTTAGAGATATGGCCATCAAGTCTTAATTTGGGAAGTCAAAGTCCAGTGGCTCATAATTTTCAGCAGTTCTCCTTGCCAATAAATCAGATATGGCATATCCCTTTATAGCTTTTAGGCTCACAAATTTGATGTCAAATTTAGATAATAGGATCTGCCATCAGGCTAACCTTTCAGAGAGAGAAGGAACACTCATCATGTATTTTAATGGATCTAACCAGAAAATAAACCAGGTAGTGTGGTACAACATGTATTGTTTGAGTCTTCGTGTAACCCAGACTAAAGCGCAACAAACATTTTCAATGGGTGAATATCTAACTTCGCAATACGTGAACTTATTTTTCAGGTAGTAAATGACTCTTTCTTTCCTTTCAGACTATTCATGTTAGCCCATGACACATCTCATTGAATTCTCAAATATGGAAAAATACAGGAATAATGGTTTGGCCGGGATGGGAAACATTAAGACATGAGTGCGAGATAAATACTCTTTTTTTTTCTCGAATGCAGTGTGGCAGTCCTCATCCCATGTTCCAGATTTTTTTTTTCAAAGAGAGCGGAAAATTTGGTCGTATTTGTCGATCAACTGAGATATGAATCACGCTATATAATTCAATATTCCCATAAAACCTCGAACTTATTTTTATGTTCATGGGGGAGGTAATTTTTGGATGGCTTTGACTTTATCTGGATCAATCTTGATGTATTTCTTGCTAACCATAAAGCCTAGCAACTTTCCATATATTACCCTGAAGGTACCCTTGTTTGGATTCAACCTCAACTAAAACTTTCTCAATCTCAGGAAAAGTTTTCTTAAAATCTCAATATGCTCATCTTTGGTTTGTTCCTTGACAATCATGTCATCCACATAAACATCAATCTCCTTATGCATTATGTAATGAAACAAGGTCACTATAACTCTTTGGTACGTTGCCCCATCATTCTTTAATCCGAAGGCATCACCTTGTAGTATAATGTTCCCGACATTGTGACAAATGTGGTATTTTCCATGTCATCAAGATGCATTTTAATCTGGTTATATCCTGAGAATCCATCCATGAATGAGAAGAAATCATTTCCTTCTGTATTATGCACCAAAGTGTCTATGTACGGCAAGGGAAATCTATCTTTAGGACTTGCTTTTTTAAGGTCTCGATAGTCGACACACATATACACTTTCCCATCCTACTTTGGAACTGGCACTATGTTACCCACCCACTCTAGATACTTGGCCACCTGAAGAAAGCCAACATCAAATTGCTTCTTAACTTCTTCTTTTATTTTAAGGAGCATTTCAGGTCTCATTCTCCTTAGCTTTTGTTGTACACGTCAGTATTCTAGCTTGATAGGTAGTATGTGAACTACCATATTCGTATCTAGACCAAGAATGTCTTGATACGACTATGCAAACATATCTTTGTATTCTTGAAGTAAGTATATCAATATTTGTCTTGCTTCAACCAAAAGAGTTGTGCCAATTTTAACCTCATTTCTTTCCTATTCTGTGCCCAAATTCAAAACTTTGATTTTCTCTTCATGTGGCGATATTTGTTTGTCTTCTCTTTCTACCATCCTTAATAATTCAGAAAGTAAGTTACACTCTTCTTCTTTGTTACACTCATCAATTTCCCCTAGATAACTGAGCTACTCAAAATCCACCTCTGGCTCAGAAATATTATTGCCTACATCATTAATATCTTGGGACCTAAAAGGGGAGGAGAAAGAAATGTGTATATGAGAGAGGAAAATATCCCACACAGAATGAAGAAAAACTAAATACAAAAGAAAATAAATTGTAGGAGAAAATGTTTGTCGGGAAAAAAACTACATCTTTTTATTGAATATTAATGAAACCCATTTATTAACCCTTATAAAATATCACCTATTACCTTGGGTATAAGAAAATAGGGAGAGTTTGAGTATTATTCTTAAAGAAATTTGAAAACCACATGTAGTTCTTCAGCCGTCCAGTTTTTAAGCACGAACCCAGGTGGCAATTGGTTGATTCTGGATCTATCAGTATCTTCACCATTCTCTGTGATTATGGCATTGATACTCAAGTCTTTCAAAGAAATATCCAAATATGGTAAGGTGGACTAAAACACATAGCCACCAGATCTAAATGTGTAATGAAGAGGAGGGAAAACCATTGGTTCCCACTAAAATTCATTCCCGGTCAATCTTTCCAACCTTCTTTCTCGACACTTCTGAATCTCATTCCTCTTCTATAGGTAATTAGACTGGAAACCAAGCTGAATTGGTCTAACTTTGTGATAGGAAAAATGGGGTCAATCATTCCTTGCAAAAGACTTCCTAATCCTCTTCCTATCTTGGCAGATCTTCCCAAAGTTTGCTTGATTTGCATATTGGTGCATTTGGAGAGCCTATGTTTGGGAATTTTACTTCCTTCAGCCATAAATGTTGCATTCACAAACTCTAGATAGTGGAACAAACACTCTACAGCCTCATCATTCACTTCTGTGTAAGGGGCATCAGTGGTCACACTTGCCAGTATATCTTCTTCGGCATTAATGATTACAAGAGCCCCGTCAATGAAAAATTTGACTTTCTAGTGCAGTGTTGATAGTACTGCTCCAGCTTGATGGATCCAAGGCCTTCCTAAAAGGCAGTTGTACGAAGGTATAATTTCCATCACCAAGAACTCTATATTATAAGTGGTAGGTCCAATGGTTAGGGGTGCCTCACTCTTGTCAATTACCTCCCTCTTTGTCCCGTCAAATGCTCAGACCACGCTCTGGCATATTCGCATGTGGGAGGTATCCATTGGTAATATTTTTAGAGTTAATAGAGGCATTACATTTAGAGCAGACCCGTTGTTGATTAACACACTTGGAAAGGCATGCCCCTTGCAGTGAGTTGTAATGTGAAATGTTTTAGCCCAACATCTTCTTTCGGATGGGATCTCATCATAGGAAAATGAGATAAGATTGTTAGACTGAATGTTGTTTACCAATCTATCCAGCTTGTTGATTGATATATCTTGTGGTACGAAGGTCTGATTCAAGGCCTTCAGCAGAGCATTCCTATGTACCTCCGAATTTAATAGTAGTGACAGCATTGCAATGCATACTGGCAAATTGTGTAGTTGTTCTACAACACTGTACTCGTTATGCTTCAGGAATTTTAGAAATTCCACTCCTTCCTCTTCTTTAATAGGTTTATTTACAACTGGTTTATCTCCCTTAAATGGCTCCAATTGTCTTTGGGATGCATGAATTTCCTACGAATACCACTTCCCCTTCCAACAGCTTGCCCTACTTCCTGAGAATATTCTTTTGCAGTGCTTACCTATAAATCGTATTTCCAAAAAACTTGTCTTTCATCTTTATAAGGAAAAGGTCTGGGTGTTGTGATCACCACCTTTGCTGGTGCCTTTTCTATTGGTTTCATCTTATGGGTGATTAATAAATGACTGCTCATGTCGTATCCTCTTTCGGATGAATCTCCAGTAGCACAAAGATCAGCTTCTGGAGTGTCATGTACTTCCTCATAGAATTTCAGCTCCTTCCTATCCATCATGAGCTGGACTAAAGCTCTAAACTCCGAGCAATCCTTCACATCATATCCTTGATAATTGTAGTAACAGCAGTTGCTATCATCTTCGCAATGAGCATTCTCATCATACCACCTGGGGTATGGGGGTTTCATAGGTTCCACCAGATATGGTGACATTATATGAGTGTCAAAGAGTTGCTAATAAAGTTCTTTGTAAGTCATGGGAATAGGATCGAAATGTTCCCTTATTTGTCACTCTTGGGTTCCCTTGAATCTTGTCTAGAAGTACATGACGGTATAGCTACAGTTGATTTTGGATTAGAAATTGAAACACCTTTTTTGTTGTTGTAGGTGTTGATGTTGTTGACCTCTACGTCCCTCTTCTTTATAGGAGGTTTCTTGCTGCCCTCTCCTCCTTTAATCTTGCCTTACTTTATGGCCATTTCTGTCATCTTCCTAGTCATAACCATGTCAAAAAAATTTCCACATGTGATTACAACCAAGTACCTGAAGTAAGTAGCCTTCAATGTTTGCATAAAGAGTTTCCTGGTTTCGTTCTCATTCAAAGGTGGATGAACTTGCACAGCTAAATCCCTCCATCTCTGTGCATATTGTCTGAAACTTTCGTTATGCTTCTTCTCCATACTTTGTAGCATAACTCGATCGGGTCTCGTATCATTTACATGTTTTTATTATTCCAAGAATAATTTTCCTAGATTCTTCCAAGTCTTGATATGAGACTGGTTCAACTGGTTGTACCACCGGATGACTAAACCAGACAGGCTCTTTTGGAAGCAGTGAATCAAGAGTTGGTCATTTCCTACGTATCATATCATCTTTCAACAGAACATGGTAATGTTGGCTGACAAATAGTTGTTCCCATCGAACTTCTCAAACTCAGGGGCCTTGAATTTTGGAGGAAGAACCAAATCTGGGACTAAAATTAGTTCAAAGGCATCAAATCCATAGTAAGCGTGGTCTCCTTTAACCATATTCATTTGGTCATCCAACTGCTTGATTTTCTCTTCCATTTTCATTGCCTTGTCTTCTTCATCAAAATTCGATATATGGTAATCATCTGGATTATTCTCAGGGTTAGATACATAAGTCTATACTTTTACAGCAGACGAGGCTTTTGCTTTTGCATCAGATGAGTCCCCTTGAAGTCTTGGTAAGATTCCAAGTGAGATAACCACCTGCGGGGTAGGTGGCATAATTACCCCGTCAGATGTCCCTGCCCCAGGTGCACTTGCTTGATTCAAGCCATATAACTTTGCAACACTTTAATCAACCAAAGACTCTTGGCTTTTGGTGATCGATTCCATAGTGCTTTGGTTATTTTGACTTATTTTTCTCCACTAGCTCCTTTTGTAACCTTATCATGTTCTCTTCGAGTTGAGCTATCTTTGCTTTCATTTTCTTCTTCTTTAAATTGGTGTTATGAGTATGAGGTGTGTCCAATTCTTGGGGTAGTATGTCCAGTGTTTTTTCCTTTTTTTTATGAGACATTTTCTGTTAGGTAATGTGAATGTAAAGAAATGAAGAAAAAATAACAAATGTAAAGTATGTAGAAATGCATGATGCATGAAATGTTCGAGGCATTCATCCAAAAATGCGTATGTTATTATAAATAATCTTTATTGAGAAAAAAGTGTTATTTCTTAAGAGACAAAAACATCTTAAAGGTACATTCTGAATAAGTCCTTTAGACTCCGAACAACTTCTAATAGGTTGACAAGTCTTCATCCTTAATCAGTCACCGGTTGAATACCTTGTCGGACTACTCCACCTTATCTCGCTAAACCAGTGTTGGGTTCACTCGCTTTGGGATTTGATCGAATAGTTCTACCACACCCGCCTCAATGTATCCCAAAATTTTTAGGAAAATAACTAAGTCGTAGATACCCAATGCGAAGAGATCAATCACCTTCCATTCGACATGATGATTCTTCATTAATTGCTTGATGTGGGTCCAAGCAATTCCTTCTGCTTTACTTTTGTATTAAATCTGGTCAATTACCCACTTTTCATCTACCCCTGCAACCTTTGCCAACCTATTCTTGAAAGGCTGACTTTTGATGTACTTGGTGTAGACTCAATCATCTCTGATTCTTTCATAGTGCAGCAAAGTAGTATACTCTTCAATTGTGGGCACCAAATCTTCTTGATTGAATGTGAAACAACTGTACCCCAGATTCTGAAATTGCACTAAGGCTCGAGTTAGGGGCTCATCAATCTTGACATGGAGTAGAAACGCGATATCATCATACCACTGGCAGAATCTTTGTTTCTGGTCACTTTTCTAGCTGTCCCAAATGCTTCGCAGTTCCTTAACATCGTTTTGCTTAAGCCTGACAGAATCATAACCAATCAGATCTGACACATAGTTATCTTGAATACTGTCTCGCTATTATTTTTGGGTTTTTCTGACTATAGCTGGACCTCTTCGTTTTTTACCTCTTGCATTACAACCCCTTTGTCCACTAATTTGAATTATTTTTGTTTAACAAGCACTCTTTTCGGATCAATACCTCTTTTTTATGATGCAAATGATAAAATAAAAGAAAACACAAAATTAAAGGGAAACAAGTTAGTAAGATAATAATCAAAATAATACCAACATTAAAAAATAATCCTACCCCACATGATATCTAACTCACATGCTTTAATTCTTACCCATACATGATTTATAACCCGCATGTTAACTTAATTTTGAGCAAGCCCTAACCGCATACTTTCTAGTTATCATGCTTTGAATAGTAAATAAAGCAGGAAATAACTCAAGTATACTAGGTTTTGAAATGGAGTTTTGGGGTGGGCCCTAATTCCCTGTAGTCTCCCGGTTTAGGTTCAAAAAAAGGGTACTCGAGTTCTCTTTGTTGATGCCCCCTTGGGCTTGATAGACCCTCGGTCCTAAGCCCATTACAAGCTTACGTGAACCAAGTTAAACTCGAGAGGACACATTCCCTTATGTCTGTACAGAGAATAAATTCACACGAAGAATTAAGGCATGAATCCTGAAGGTTACTTGCTAGGCCTATACGGAGAATAAATTCCCACGAAGGTGTCACTTTCACCTCCACTTATAAAAAGGGTTTGGAGCTTGGGTATAGAGTCTGAGATGAATTTTAAAAAGCAGAAATCATTGAAAAAAATGTCAGTACAACTATTTATTTGAAAAAATAATCAAAGATAAATAATAAGGATTGAATAAATAAAATAAAATTTAAACTTATAATTTTCGTTTAATAAGACAACCGAAAATTAATTTTAGCTTGACTCACTTACTGGTCCCTATCATATTTACCAAGATGCCGTAATCGTCCCTCGGGTGGACCCAGAATCTGGCTTCGACTTAAGTAAACATGCAAGAGCCGCCAACGATAATTTATATTTTTTTAAAATAATTAGGTTGATCGAACACCTCAATTTATCATCTTACCTGATCTGCGTTTTATCAGAAATACGTCGAGTTCGGGAGCCGGTTACAGTTAAGGAAGGATTAGCACCCTTGTATTGCCCTTTCGGTACTAATTTAATTTTTCAGTTGTCTTAATTGCAAAAATTACAAATTAAAATTTAAGGATTTATTTTGAATCACTTACCTTTGATCGATTTTAAATTTTATCCAAAAAAACTAAGCCAGATGAAAGTTAAATAAATAAAATAAAATAAAATAATAAAAAGGATATTAAAATAAATAAAAAAGAATTAAGAAAATAAAATAAAATTAGGGCCTAAATAAAATAAAATTAAAAGGCTAAATCGAAAAATATGAGGAATTGAAGGTTAAATTAAAGTTAATTGGGGGTTGTAATGAAAGAAATAAAAGTTAAGTGGCCAATTTGCAAAAATATAAAAATATAAACGAGAATTAAATTGAATAAATTAAAAATACGAAGGCAAAATTGTACATGGTGACCAAAATAAATTACGCATCAAAATATCAGGGATTGTAGAAATAATTTAACTATTTCATAATTGCACAATGGTCTTCCCTATAAATACTCCCCAAAACACAAAAACATAAACATATCCTCATTTCACTCAACCGATCCCTCTCCCTTCTCTAAGTTCTCTCTATACTCTCCCTTAATCAGCCTATGGTTGACCATCACTCTAGAGAAGCCCCGCCATGCCGACCACCACTCCGGTCACCACCGCCGATGGTCGGAAACTTAAAAACCTACCCAAAACAATCTCCACACCACACCAACACCAAAACTAAACCCTAAATCCCCTAAAAATCACCTAAACGACGTAGATCTAAGGTAAAAGGTTCAATTTTACCTAGTGGCCTTCCGTATTCTGGCGTCCTTGTTCCTCGCAGTGGTGTTTTCCTTCGTACAGTCGAATCTCTTCTCCTTGTACCTTGATTTTTGCGATGGATATTCGAATATGCTTTATTTTTTTTCTTTGTATAATGTTTGGATAGTTTCAATTTTTCTTTTTGTTGCTTGTATTTTGCTCGGTGTTTTTCTTATGATTCTTGTTGTTTGGTTGCTTTCTGATTGATGATTTTTGACAGATTAGGTGGGGGTATTTATACCCCCATTGTTGATTCTTGTTTTCTCTACCCCCATCAGGTTGTTTCTCTCGTTCTCGTTATTTTCGTGTCGTTCGGTCATTCGTGCAACCGGCCATCCGGGGATGGTTCAGTCCTGTGTCATTTGGCGGGGAATCTTGGTCTGTTGGTAACCACGTTAGCGTGTGCCTTAACGTGCTGCTCCTGATGCTTCCTGGCCGTTAGATCAAAGGGTCAGATCCAACGACCCTTGGTCATGCGACCCTCCTTTGCTAGACACAAAACCATAATCGGGTTAGGGCTGGGTCAGGCCCCTTACCCGATTGGGCTTCTGCTGAACCCAGTTTTGGACTCTATTGGGCCTAAAATAATAAAAATAAAGAATAAAACAAAATAAATGAATAAAATAAATATAATGTAACTATAATAATAAAAACTATATAATATAAAATGTGTATTCTAAAATTATATGTTTCAAAAATCTTTTTTAATTATAAATTATATGTTTTCAAAGGTATTTTTAAAAACTATATATTATATATGTTTTCAAAAAATGTTTTCAAAACTATATATTATATACGTTTTCAAAAAAAAATCAAAACTTATATATGATATACGTTTTCAAAAAATGTTTTCAAAAGTATGTATTATATACGTTTTCAAAAATTGTTTTCAAAAATTATATGTTATATACGTTTTCAAAAAATATTTTCAAAACTTATATGTTATGTACGTTTTCAAAAAAATGTTTTCAAAACTATATATTATATGCGTTATATATATTCTAACTAAAACCCCGTACGAAAATGAGTGACTACACATGTCAATTTTAAAATAAAGTTAATTTATTATGTTATTAATAGTGTATCCTCTACCATTGCTTGGGGTGACCAATATTAGTCCCTAAAATAGATCGACATTCTTTTCAAAAGCTTGCATCATATTTTTAAATAATTAAGGGAATGTTCATTTATTGGGATTGATAACGAAGCTTCTGCTTGTAGGGGTGATCGTTATTGGTATTGGTAAATCGACATCTTTTTTAAATTTTTGAATACATAGTCAGTTTTAAATTAAATAAAATTTCAAACTCAAAAAATTCTAATTCTAAAATATAAGTTAATCAACTAGGTACCAATTTTGGGCGTTGTGGGAGTGCTAATTCTTCCCCAAGTGTAACCGTACTCTCGAACCTGATTTCTAATTTCATAGACCAAAACTAAATAGGTTAGAAAAACTAAAACGCTTTATTAAAATTACCTTATTTTTCGGTGTCACAATCATACCTTAAAAATAATTGGTGGTGACTCCTCAATCTTTCATAACCAATTTTTAAACCATGTTGATAATCAGTTTTCCACCCAAACTTCGGCCATCACAGCATGGCGACTCCACTAAGGACATTTGTTTTTAAAACAAAATAAAGAGTCAGCCACGAGTTTATTACCCTATATTTTAGAAGTTGGAAATTTTGAGTTTGAATTTATTTAATTTAAGATTCACTATGATTGTTTTTGGAGAATTCCCGTCCAGCTCAGTTGGTAGAGCGCAATGCTCTTAACCTTGTGGTCGTGGGATCGAGTCCCACAGTGGGTAATTCATAATTCTGACTGTCGGAGGTATTCCATGGAAACTGCTCTCAACCCGTCGGGGGCAGCCTACTACCTTACCTCCCCCTCACCCCATTACATATGGGAATAGGGTTAGCTAATTTTTATGTTTGTTTTTGGATTTGAAAAAATAATTCTCTCTGGTTAATGCCTTCATTTGTTTGAATATAAATAGGACTGTTGTATATCATAGCTCTATAACCGAGCTTAGTCTTGTTTCATCTAAGTAGGGGGAAAACATCACAACAATGAGGAATACTAGTTTTCCTCGTATAGTTCTGGTAAAACACCTCTGGAAAGCATTCTAAATGTCTGTTTGGATACTATCTTCTGTGACATACATTTAGTGATGTGATCCCCTAAACTAAATTTGATTCTTAGAGTATGTAATAAGCCATAATTGAAGTACTTATTAACCTTAGTATGCTGTAAGGACAATTTGGGAACCTCTTTTAGAATCAAACTTCATATAGATAATTTAATAAGCCACCCCTTTAGAGTCATGTGGATATCCTAAGATAATTAGAATGCAGGTTGCTAGGGTTCTAAATTTATTTATGTGATTGTATTTAAGGTTTATTTACCAGTTAAAGTTAATTTATTGAATTTTTTATTTATTTTCTTATAATTATTACTTTAATTTTACTAACTTATTTCCTTTTCTGTTTGTTTTTCATGGTTTATCATTTTTTCATAAACATGACATGTCATAAAAGATATTGATCCCTAAAATAGTTGGTCATATCAAAAGGGTCTTAGAACGACAATGTCTTTTGTTGGGTTACACAAAATTCCAAAGATCCATCCGCAATCAGAGTGGAAACAACTTCAACTCAAGATACAATCTATCCACTAAGGAGACAATCTAGATTCAAAAGGATTCAATGCTAAAGAAAATAGCTAGAACTTGCGATCTGGCTCAACAAACATTCATTTCGGGAGATGAAACAAAATCTCTAAAGATTTTTTTAAAGTACCAAAATATGATGAAAGATGATGAATTATCAAACTACTCACAGGAATAACCAACTAGAAGATAGAGCTAGATTTTATCTGTAATCTTTGATTTTTTCTTTCCCAAAGTACCGAGACATTGTTAGTTTTTCAAGAATTTTTATAGGAACAATTATTTTGGGATCAATATCTTTTGCATTTGCATCTTACATTTGCATTTGCATTCACATTGCATTTATTCAAGTATTTTTGCATACATTCAACCATTAGAATAGAAGATTAATTTGTGGAGGGTTCTATGACAAAGATCCTAGAAGTAAGTGGAAGTCACTTTTATCCTGCCTCAAGAATAAAGAAAACCATGGAAAAAAAGTTTCTTGAGATTGAGAAAAATCATAAAAATATATTGGTCAAACTTCAACAAGAAATGATGGATAAATTCTTGAAGTTCCAAAATAAGATGACAGAAAATTTGTCTCAATTAATAGAAATAAGAAATGTTACCATGTTGTCAACCCGATGATTGGGATTCTTTTCTGTTTACTAGTAGCCTCTCTGACTTTCTCAAAAGTGCATATGCATCATGCTAATGCATCTACACATACCCCTATTAGGTTAAATCGTGCCAAATACTTCTCCCTTTGTTTGAAGGACTAAAGTTAAAAGACCCTAAAAGAATGTTTGAAAAAGATGCAAGAGATGGTTTGAACGCTGAAAAGAGCTAAAGATTTTCCAAAGATAGATACAAGAGATCTAATTTTGGTCCTTAATATAGTTCCCCACCTAAGTTCAAGATGACTAATTTTGAGAAATATAATGGAATGAGTTGTCCTCTCAATCATATCACATTGTTCTGTCGAAATATTTCTAGATACATTAACAACGATCAAATGTTGATTAATTATTTTCAAGGTAGTTTGATTAGATCTGCTTCCAAACGGTACAATCAGTTGAGCCAAACTCAAATCAAAACCTATAAGGATCTAGCCAAGTATTTCTTAGAGCAACATAAACATGTAAGGAATACAAGACCTTCCCTATTCAAGTTACAAAGCATGGATAAAAAGTCTAATGAAAGCATCTGATAATATACTCAAATGTGTAGGGACATTGCGGTGTAGGTTCATCCTCCCCTAGATGAAAAAGAGACGACAATGCTCTTTCTAAATACCTTGAGAGCTCCCTTCATAGGATATTTGATAGGAAAAGGCTCCAATAACTTTGTTGAGCTAGTTAAATTTGGAGAGATTATTTAAATTTCTATACATAATGGAAAAATAAGGAGCACTTAAAGCACCAATACTGAAGAAGGTATTGAAATCAATATTATGGGGTCTCGATAATAAAGGATGATCCATGAAAAGGCTATTATTAATCAAATTTCAATTATGTATGAAGAATTGCTCCCAATCTTGATTGAGAAAGAACTTGGTGACTCTAATTTAGTCACTAAAAGAACCACCTTTTCCTAAAGGCTATGATGTTAACGTAGTGTGTAGACACTACATAGGAAGCACGTGGCACACTATTGATAACTGTTGGACATTGAGACGTAAGGTCTAGAATTTGATTGACTTTGGACATGGTCCTTTGATGAATAAATGGGGAACCCTGATGCTAATTAATAAGAAGCCATTCCATTCACAATGAATCTTTGTTGCACTTGCATAGTATTATCTGAACTTGTTTTGTTTATCCTTTATCATTTTCTTAAATATTTTTGAAAATCGTTTGATACTTTAACTTAATCATCTTCTATGGTTATGAGAAATTAATCAAGTTTTAATCTTATAGTTCTTTGAATATCAAATGAATTAAAGGCTCTTTTATTTTTTTCAAAAATGATAGATCTTTAACAAGTGGTATGATTAGACCTCTCGTGTCACATCCGAAGCCAAAAGTAAAATTATTTGATTCCTTACCTGAAATAATTCATGGTCACTACCATAAGGAAAAATCTTAACATTACCTCTCTTTGAAAATCTATAGTCATGCCCTTATCTTTTATGTGACACCAAATTCTTACTATTAACTTCTCACCTAGAGTTGATATTCTCATAACTTACCTTTTTCCAAAAATATACCTTTAAAATCACACCCTTACCTTTTCAAACATAAAATAAATATTTTTAAACCTTAATAAAACCTAAAGGCATTGAGTACAAGATATCCTTTTGGACGTGAATTAATCCTATAATAAAAACGAGATGGGCAATTTTGGATCAAGTTTGGAGGATGAGCTCGAATAAATGGGCCATGCTGATAGCAAGAAGAAGAAATAAGGGAATAATAGAAATAATTATATCATGCATTAAAAACATTGTTTTCATGTGAATAAAAGTTAATCATGAATACTCATCCCCCTGGGATACCTTTTTTACAAGGACTTCTGTGTATGAAATGAAGAACGACCTTCATTCATTATCACTTTACAAAAATATAAAATATATCCTTTCTGTCCCCATTTTAGCCTAGAATATTTTTCTTCGGATTCAACCCTAACCAAGGATCACTCTCCACACTAGGTGGCAAAGTAAAGGAAATCTGCTTGCATGAATGAAGACCATCAATCCAGATTTTGTTACAAGTACAAGTTCATGTGAAATAAAGTGGAATAACAAGTTACCACAAGATGGACCAAATAGAAAGTGCTCAAAGATCAAGTCAAGTAGAGAACAACAAAGGATGTTCCAAGTACAACAAATAATAAGAAACATTATAAAAATAAATCATACCTAACATGTTATCTACAGACATGATTAATAAAAGTGGATCCTACCCACGGATGATTTCTACCCCCAAGCTTTGTTGACAAAAAATAAACCATAATCACATGATTTCTAGTTTGCTTTATTTTTCATGAAAAATAAAGAAAATAAGTAAGGGTAAAGTCAATTTATCCTTTGTTTACACCTATTTAGAAATTTCTTATAGTTTTGGCATGGTTTCAAACTGGGTAAATTTCTATGGTTCATTGAATGCATGGTTTTGGCTCTAAGGTTAAAGGTGCTTGAATTTTCCATGTTGGTTCCCCCTTGGGCTTGTCAAATCCTCTATCCTTACCCATCTCAGGCTTATACGAACCAAGTTAAGTTTGAGTGTATGCACTTCCCTATTCTTAACATGAAGAAGCATGTCCCATGAAGGCATAGAGTATGGACCCTGAAGGTTACTTGCTAGGCCTTACACAAGGAAACATTTCCTATTAAGACGTTACTTTCAACCCCACTTAAGAGGGATAAACCGGGTATATGGTTTATTTCATGTAAATGCAGTGTAGTGAGTGAGGATAAATCTATAAACATTTAATATAAACTTATATACAATCTTAACAAACCAATCAAGTTCACACAATCTGAGAATTTGAAAGTTCATGAATACACATGTAACACCCATATACCGATACAGGTGACCCGATCTGATTTGAGGTGTCACATTAGGACCACCGGAGCGGCCCATCGTAAAAATCCCAGAAAATTTAAAGTTTATGTTTAAACATGTAAAAACATAAAACAATTTATAAACACTACAGTAAAATTTAACAATATTCTGAAATAAAACATATTCCAGACTCGGATAAAAAAATACAAGCTACATGTCCCCTAAACACATGCATTGTACTTTGCAAGCAACGTCGGTGGGACTCCCTATTAACATCGATATTTGCACTGGTTCAATCCTTTTAACCTAAAAAGGTGAGTAACAGAATGAGCTTTGGAAAGCTCAGTAATACAAAACAACCAGTTGATGTTGAAGAACATGCAGATAACAGATAAGCATATGTTTCCTATTGATTCAAACATCTACAAACTTTTATGTTGAGCTGAGGTTCCACTAATATCTCAGATAGTAAAAGATAGCATGCTTTCAGTTCAGCGAAAATGTTTCGGATGATTGGGTTCAGGAGATCAAAATAGGGTGTCTAGTGTGTTCCCACAAAACTAGTAAAAATTTACAAATCTTTTTAAAACAGTAGCAGTTTAAAAAGTTTTTTTCAAAAACCATAGTAATCCCTCCAACCGAACGCTATATGCAACTCCCCATAAAGGCATAACCTAATAGAGCATGTTGGGGCCTAAGAGCCTACCCATGAAAGATTCTCGGGGCCGCAGAGCCTATCCAAGGGCCGCCTTAGGTTCATAAGGAATTACTAGTCGATGCTGAACCTATATAAGGAATTATGAGTATGACTGAACCTGCCAGAGTATCCAATCATATTATAGTCCCAAAGTACCACGTATAAAAATAATTTAAGTTAGTAAACAAAGATATCATCAATTAGAGAACAAATCAGAACAAAAATTAAAGAAAACATCCATGTGATTAGGGAACACACTAGAGGTTCCAGATATTATTCGGAGGTACATGATAATCTTATCGGACTGGGAAACATGGATCCTCAATATACCGATGGAATGCTTGAAGTTAGCATCACTATCGAAAGTGTTCATTAGCTGATAGAATCATCAGTTATTCAGAACATGATTTATCAGGATCTTAAAGTATTCTGATATTGTTTGGAGGCACAATGTAATCATAAAGGTATTTAGAATCCTTTGCATCTGAGTTACTTGTATTTTCAAATATGACTGGAGTGATTCCATTATTTAGTAAAATCAGAGGCATTTTGGGCATTAGGTTCTTGGAGAATTCTTAGTGATTTAAGCTAATAAGGGTGAAACGAAGATTCATGGCATTTATGATTTGTGTCAATCTATCGAAATATCGAGTTAACATGAATTGTACAAGTCCTATCAATGATACTTGTCAATCGATTAAATCGTTGCACTTTCAGAGTATTCACTTTTCAATACAAACAATTCTTGTCAAATTGATCATCTTCGGAATCATCGCTGAATGGGTCTTAGGGAGACGAATAGATTTTCCAATGGTCTTTATTTTATTTCTACATTGCAATGATATCAGGAAATGTCAACATGCTTGATTTATGGTTCAAACCCCTTATAGATGGTATAATATATAATATCATCAGTGTTTCCATACTTAAACAAGTTATTCGCTTAATTCAAGATCATTGAGGGTACTTAGGTCATTTAATAGTCAAGTATTTCCTGGTTACTTTGGAGTTTCTAGAGTAATTCGGTAGTTTTCAAAATTCGAATACATGCAGTACTTCCATTCCTTTTAACTTGGTAATATAATATAGTCATATCAGTATACGAGGTTGATTTGTTCATTTCAAAGCTGAGGGTATTTACTTAAACCAGAGCTTGGACGTGCTTCGAATTATATAACACTTCAGGGGCATTCCATCTATATCAGGAATTTAATCGGTGATTCCAAGAATCCAATGGAACATGATATAAGTTCTCAAGTCATCTCCCTTATTATAGTTATCCACAGTCTTTTTACACTTAAAGGGTATTATCGTCATTTCATTCAATTATGTAAGTGGCATTACTTCGGATAACTTATGCTTGAAAGTATTCTACTTCCTTTAGAGTTTAAATTAATTTGGTCATTTGATCACTGGAGGTTATGTTCACTACTAGGGGTGTCTTGGTCCTTTTACAATACAAGGGTAGTTTTGTAATTTTACCCCATAGTTTTGTTTTTGGTAGTTTCTTCTCCAAATATTTCCAACATTTAACCTTTAATGAGATTAATCAGAATTTACGGGTCCCTAGATTGATTGATTTATTGATTAAATTACCTAACTTATATTTGATTCCGATTGTTCTACTAATTTCTTTAAGAGTCGTCTGAGTCTTATACAGTATTTCATCTTTATTCCAAATTTAATTTGAGTCTAATGATAATTAACTACATCTCATGGACCAATTATTTCCATCCACACATTTACCATTTATCATTGAGTCCCGAAAAGCATACAAAAGGTAGTCAAGTATTACTTCGATTTTCATGATCCACTGATCAGACATTTAATCTCCATTCGATCACTCTCGAACTTGAATTCAATGTCCAATAATTCATTGGATATATAAAAAAAACAATTTTACGTCAGAAACTAAACTTAATTGAAAAATCATATTGAATTCGAAGGTAAATCATTGAAAAATGGCTTATCGGGTGCGAATTTGGAAAAACGGACTTTGGATTCTGAATCAGGATGTTGAAAAACATAAAATAGGGCTTTTCAGAAAATTTGACTTTTTCAGTCATATTCAACAGACAACGGTCATACTAGTCAAAGTTAACAGTCAACGGGTTGACTTGGTCAAAGTCAATGAGTTGACTCAGAGAGTTGACCAGCTAATTTGACTCAGTGACTGGACCAGACCATATAGGTAGGGTCAAGTAGGATTAGGCGGGTTCGACAGGCGGGTCGGATCGACCCAGTTCTAGAAAATTCCCTAGACCAAAACAAGCCCCACACTGACGACAAAGGAAACGACGACAATGGATCAACCCAAGGGTTGGGTTTTGTGTGGGCTACGACGGGGAGCAAGCTAGTGTAAGCGGTTAGTTGTGTCGGTCACCGATTCCACTGAAATATGTGAAAAACTAAGATGCGCGGGGTTGGTTTCATTGAACACTTCGAAGTCTCTCCACGACGAACGGCGATGGTTTTTGATGGGATAGGGGTCGGGTTTTGATCACCATTCAACGGTGAGTCTAATGGTAGTGGTGGCTTGATCTGGGATGGTCAGACGGCAGCGGATTGAAGCGGTAAAGACGGTCGATGTGGAAGATTAATTTTTGGGGAAATTTTAGGGATTTTGATTTTTGATAATTTGGGGGAATTTTTGGGTTTAACCGATTGGGGGTTTATTTTTCGTGGGTATAAAAATGGTAAAATTCAGGTTCAAGACTAAACTTTCCAAAGGTTTCAAAATCAAGCTACAACTTTTATAAAATTACAATTTGGTCCCCAACCTTTCCCTTGATACTACTTTAATTCGATACTTAAAATGATTAAAAACTAGCCCCTTAATTGGGGTGTGACAAGACACATCAGTACGAACAATCACAAGCGTGCACATGCAAATGTTATTATAGTTTAAAATGAATGCAAACAAACAAAAATACACAAGAATTAATTCATGTTAAATTCATAATTTCCATTGCAAAAAAAATGTTAATCGGCTAACGACTTGACTCTGTAAAGTCCCTAGCATAGTTGTCAAGCTATCGTAATGTCCTAAAATTTAAAACAAACTTTAAGGTTCGTTTTGACTAGAATTTGTCTTTCCTTTAAAAATTAAAAAATTGTGGTTTAAGAGAGTTGCCATCAATCTTTGTTTAGGGTGTGATTTGATCACCCAATTTTTTTTCATTTTAATAAAATTTTATTTTAAAAATTATTAAAATAAAATTTTATGTCTTCTTTCTAGAGAATTAGTTCGAAAGTAGATTACGTGTGGGGAAGGATTAGCACCTTACAACGCCTGAAAACTGATACCTAAACGGTTAATTATTGTTTTTGCAATAGAAAATTAAGAATTCAAGTTTAATTTAATTAATGATCCCTTTTAGTTAAATAAATACAATGTTATTTAATCAATAAAAAACTAGAGATAAAAGTTAACAATTTGTTACATTTAACTAGATAGAATTAACCACCTAATATGAAGTAGGATAACATCCCTCCCTTTTCCAACCAAAGCAGTGAATTGCCAATATTCCTTCTCAGGAATTTAAAGTAAATTGATAAAACTTTAACATTTTGAACTAAGGAAAATATCATCTAAACTAAAGTAGAACAATGATTTTTCCATTCTCGGAAAGAAATATGATCATTTTACGGTTAAACATTATATTTATTCTCATGGAGGTTGTGCAACAAAAAAATATTTTATTAGTAAAAATTACCAAGCTTTTAAGATAGATAAAGGATGTTCAAATACTTAAAATTATCAAGACTAACCATCGAATAGGGTAGAGTGACTTATCCTCGTTAAATCTAAATATAAGAATGTTTCTCTCTATCTAGTTGATCAATTTTCAAGTATCATCATTTTAATTGATTTCACTATAAGATATTTATTTATTTTAAATTATCAGAATCAGACTACTAGGTGGATTAAGACACCCCTTTTTGATAATTTAAAATAACTAAATATTACCTTTTAATCAAATTATGAAAAGTATCAAGTTATGCACTTGAGACTATCATGCTTCAAATAAACAAAGATGCCAAGCAATCAACAATATTCTTCAAATCAAATGTATAATTTAATTAATATGTTAGTGTTATAATGCAAAGAATTAAAAAATACAGGCACAAGATGTAAATAAATTTAAAAAAACTATAAAAAATTTAAAGTAAACAATGACTAAATTGAATTTAAAATAAAATTTTAAGTCAAATTAAAAAGAAAATAAAATTTTCTTAACTTTAAGAATATGTTACTATTTTGAATGAGGGTTATTGTAAAAAAGTCAAAAATTAAATAAAGTATAGTCTGCAAAATATAAAAATAAGGTTACGGGTATCTCAATATAAGAAAATATATAAAATATATACGAAAAGATAAATGTTGAGTTAACAAAGAAAAAATTAAATCAAATTAATACTTCAATAAATAATTCTATCATAACAAAATAAATTAGAAAAAAAAAAGAAATAAGAAAAGAAAATTAAGAGATTAAATATAAAAAATTAACAAAATAAATAAGAGAATGGAATTTAAGAAAATTAAATTAAAAAAAAATTCTTTCTTAAAAAAACGTAAACTTAAGAAAGTCAAATATTAAGATAAATAGAAGTTAAATTAAAATTTTAATCAAAAAAGAGAAAGACCAAAACAAATTTTCAAATAAAATGGGGAGACTATAGAAAGAATTATCTCCTAACCATTCTAAAATATGTGGATTCTATAAATATCCGAGACGGGTCATTAGGTCATTTAATTAGATAGTAAATCTATTTTCTTAAATTACAAAGTTTGGATGTTTCTCTTTTCTAAAAAAATGGTCTCTCTTTACATAAGATGAATGTTTATTTATTGGTTTCCAAAAATCCTAAAAAAAAAAAAAAAACTAGCATCTTTTCATTAATGCTAGTTACACTAATTAAAAGAAAAAAAATCTAAAAGAATAAAAAGATCTTATATTACCTTAAATAAATTATGAAAAGTATAAAGTTAAATTTAATTACAATATTCAATAATATTATAGAATATCTATGATAAAATAAATTTTTTATATTGGTTATGCATCCAATTTTTTTATGCAATGTAATCGTTAAAATAAATATATATTGAGTTTCCGACGTTTAATTAATGCGTTTCAAAATGCATTAGAAAGCTTACTGAAAATCATATTTCAAGTAGACATATGCCTTGGAAATGCATGAATTTCGTTTAAAAAAATTATTAAAATCAACCGATGTTTTATGCTTTATAATCATCTTCAATAAAAATAATTTAGTCTTAAAGAAAAAAAAAGCTTGGCGAAAGTCGGGTATTACAAGAGTGTAGTAACTCAATTTCATCCGGAGTTTATTTATTATATATAATAATATAATGTAGTTTTTGAAAATATATAATATATAGATTTTGAAAGCTTATTTTTAAAAAACGTATAATATATAGTTTTTAAAACAGTTTTGAAAATGTATAATATATAGTTTTTAAAACAGTTTTGAAAATATATAGTATATAGTTTTTTAAAAAATAATTTTGAAAACGTATAATATATAATTTTTAAAATAGTTTTAAAAACATTTAATATATAGTTTTTTAAACGGATTTGAAAACATATATAATATATAGTTTTTAGAAAACATTTTTGAAAGCATATAATATATAGCTTTTTAAAATCAGATTTTGAAATTATATAGTACGGTTTCGAAAATGCGTTTTTGAAAATATATATTATATAGTTTTGAAAACACATTTTTGAAAACATATAATATATATAGTTTTAAAAACGATTTTTGAAAACATATATAATATAGTTTTGAAAACATATTTTGAAAACATATATATAGTTTTTTTTAAAACGATTTTTGGAAACATATATAATATATAACTTTTGAAAAAATATTATTATTTTTATAATATATTTTATTACATTAAATTATTTTTTTTAATTATTTATTTTATTATTATATTATTATATTATTATATTATTATATTATTATATTATTATATTAATTTTTATCTATTTATTGCTTTAGGTCCAAGTCCAGTCCGAGAGGTTCAACAAAGTCTAGTAGGGGAGCCCCACCCGGGTAGCCTGACATAGCAGACCCGGTGGAGAGTTCGGCACAATGAAATCAGCATACCAACTTGGTGGGAAGCCCAAACCAGTCTACCTAACCCAGTAGAAGAGTAGGGTTTTATATCAACTAAGGGGCGTCGTACAAATGAAGATCAAGGAGAGGATAAACGATAAGGATTTTAAGGAAGCTAGGGTTTGTTAAACCCTAAGATGCAATCATGCCGCAGCTGATCCTGGGTCGTTGGATCTATAACCAATTCAACGACTAGGATCAAATCCCATGATCAGCCAAACGCTCAGGAACGACCTCCGAATAATTTCGAGTGACGTAACAAACCAGAATCGCACCATATCGGACTAAATCAATGGTCAAATTTCAAGGAAACAAATAAAATCCAAATCGAAGCAAATAAATGCCAGTAATCTCCTTGATTCTCGACAAACGTGGGAAATAACCCAATCGAGCATGATCATCGGGACTGCACCATCCCGAGATGCTCGGCAACCACCATCGGTGGTGGAGTATAAATACCCCATCAAGCTGCCAGGAAAAAACACAAGAAAAACCCAAAAAAAATCGAGTAACCAAATACCAACAGTAAACACAAACAAGAAACATTCGAGCAACAAAAAGCCATCAACGAAAAAAACATCATTCGGTAAACATTCGAAACCCAAAGGAGAAAACTTTTGAAACTGAAAGTGAAGAAAAACAAAGTTTAAAACTTTGTTTCGTGGGAGAACATCGAAGTCATGGAGGAGCTTCCCTGGAAGGTAAAATGTTGTCGGGAAATTAAAAAGTCTCACCGGATAGGTAAAACCCGAGACGTTTCGTTTTAAATATGCGTTGGTGGGGTAGTTTTAGGTTGTTTTCGCTCGGTCTTAGGTTCGTGGGCTCAAGGGGAATCTTTTAAGGGGTATTTTGGTTCTTCCAGTTACCAGAGAGGCGGAGCAGCGACGGATGGCCACCAGGCAATGGCCGACCATTAGGGTCGGTTGAGGGGAGGGGAGAGCATTTGGAGAGCTTGAGAGAGTTTTTTTTGTAGAGGGGTAGAAAATGATTTTTTTGGGTTTAGGGGTATTTATAACCGGAGAACTAACGTGTAAATACAAGATTCTTAAATTATTTTCAATTTCCCTGGAATTTTGAAGTGTAATTCATTTTCGTCACCTGTTACAAACTTACCCTCTTATTTTGAATTATTTCAATTTAATCCTTTATTATATTTATTACATTTTGCAATTTAGTCCCCTGACCTTTTATTTTTTTTTCTTGTAGCTCATCTTTAGCATCAATTTGATCTATAAATTTCAATTTGTTTCAATTTGATCATTTATATTTTTATTTATTTATCTTTTTAATTTTTTTATTTCTTTTAACTTTAATATGTTTTTCATTCTTTTTATTATTATTTTTAAACATTGTTTTTTCTCTTTTGACATTTTTTATTTTTTTATTTACTCTTAAAATTTAACACTTTTCTTCATTTTTTATTTTTTTAAAAATTAATATTTTTTTCAATATATTTTATTATATTATATTATATATTTTTTATCTTCTATTATTTTTACTTTTTATTTTATTTATTTCTTTTTTATGTTATTTTCTCAATTTAATCTTTTTTCCCTCTTTGATTTATTTAATATTTATTTTTCAATCTAATATTTTTTACTTTTCAGGGGCAATTTTAATTGATCAAAGGTAAGTAATTCGGATCAAATATTTAACTTTTAATTTTTTGCAATTAAGACAACCAAGAAATTAAATTGGTACCGAAAAGGCAGTACAAGGGTGCTAATCCTTCCTTGACTATAATCGACTCCCGAATCCAACATATTTCTGGTAAAACATAGATCAGGTAAGATGGTAAATTAAGGTGTCCGATCAACCTAAATTGTTTTTAAAATAAATGATCGGTGGCGGCTCTAACATGTTTTATTTAAGTCGAAACCCGATTTCGGGCCCACCCGAAGGACAATTACGACAACGTGGTGACTCTGTTGGGGAAAGGTAAGTGAGTCAGGCCAAAATTAATTTCTGGTTATCTTCTTAAGAAAAAATTGTAAGTTTAAATTTTAATTTCTCTCTTTGATCCTTATTATATACATTTGATTATTTTTTCAAATAAATAGTTGTATTAATGTTTTTTAATGATTTCAGGTTTTCAAAAATTTCTCTCAGGATCTATACTCGAGATCCAAACCTTTTCGTAAGTGGAGGTGCAAGCGAGGCCTTCGTGAGAATTTATTCTCCGTATAGGCCTAGCAAGTAACCTTCTGGATTCATATACCTTATGTCTTCGTGTGAATTTATTCTCCGTACAAACATAAGGGAATGTGTCCTCACGAGTTTAACTTGGTCCACACAAGCTTGTAATGGGCTTAGGACTGAGGGTATGGCAAGACCAATGGGGCACTAGCAAGGAGAACTCGAGTACCTTTTTTAGAACCTAAACTGGTAGTCTGCAAGGAATTAAAGCCCACCCCAAAACTCCATTTCAAAACTCAGGATGCTTGAGTTATTTCCTGCTTTATTTCTATTTAAAGCACGCGAACTAAAAAAATTAACATGCGGGATAAAGATCATGTCTGGGTAGGAATAATAAGCATGTATGGAAGGAATTTTAATTTTAATTTTTCATTATTGTTTTATTATTTTTATCTTACTAACTTGTTTCCCTTTTATGTTTTGTTTTCTTTGAGCGTTCACATCATTTAAAAGAGATGTTGATCCGTAAAAAGATTTTGTTGTACCCAAATAATTTGCATTAATGGACAAAGGGTTTGTACTGCAAGAGGTGAAAAATGCAGAGGTTCAGATATGGTCAGAGAAAACTCAAAAGAAAAATGGAGACAATCTGTAAGGTAACTATGTGTCAGATCTGGTTGGTTATGCTTCTGTCAGCCTTAAACAGAACGATGTTCAAATGTTGCATAGCATTTGGGACAACTGGAAAAAAGACAAGAAACATAGATTCTACCAACGGTATGGTGATATCACACTTCTACTATATGTCAAGATGCATGAGCCCCTAATTTAAGCCTTAGTGTAATTTTGGAATATGGGGTACAACTGTTTTACATTCAATCAAGAAGGCATATTGCCCACAATTGAAGAGTATACTACTTTGCTACATTGTAAATGAATCAGAATGAATCGGATCTACACCAAGTAAATCAAAAGTGAGCCTTTCAATAATGGGTTGGCAAAGGTTGTAGGGGTAAATGAAAAGTGGGTAACTGACCGGATTCAACACAAAGGTAAAAAAGAAGGAATTGTTTAGACCCACATCAAGCAATTAATGAAGAATAATCCAAATGAATTGAAGGTGATTGACCTTTTCGCACTAGGTATCTACGGCTTGGTTATATTCCTAAAAACTTTTGGATACATAGAGATAGTTATGGTGGAACTATTCGAACAACTGCCTAAGCGAGTGAACCCTGAGCCAGAAATCTTAGTTGAAACTTTTTATTCACTAAACCATTGCAGAAAGACTGGGGGAGGAAGATTTATAGGGTACACACTGTTTCTTCAAGTTTGGATTCATAGTCACTTTTGGAAGATTGATAGGATTTCTTATCAGCGATTTTGAACCATTTACTCTTCTTTGGAGGAATTCCTTACACAAAATGGCAAGAAGGCATTCCGAATGAAAAATGGGTAAAGATATTCACAAACCTTCAAGATAAGGACATTGTCCGGAGAGCCCCTTGGATGACCCATAGTGACATCATTTATCAATGTATAGACTCTAGAATCATAATCTTACTTGGGTTATGGGGAGGAATTGGTTATTTTCCACTTTTAGCACTTCAGTAGTATGGGGCACGTCAGTTTGTCCCAGTTACACATGAGATATTTGGATCTGAGTTTGAATACCATGAGGACAACTACAAGAAGAAGTTCAAAGATGTAGCTGAGTCATGGAAGAAGATATTTCATATGGATGTCGTGGTTGCTAAAGACATGCTTACTCCATATTACTTAGAATGGCGGAAGCCAAGGAAGAATGACACAGTTCCCGTACCAGATCATGAAGATACTAGGACCATGGAAGAGCATCTTAAATCAGTTCCCTCTGAATTGAAAATAGTAAAGAAAGAATTCAAAGCTGAAAAAGAGACTAAAGGAACTTGAAGCTGAAAGATTCCAATGGAAGTTAGAAGTTGATACTCAAAAGGATCGAGTAGATAGGCTAGAAAAGGAACAGAAGAAAGTTTTCTTTGAGTTGGAAGATTTGAGGAAAAGGTATAAGGGGCAAGTTCAGAATAATTCTAGTATGAAAAGATCTTCTGAATACTAGGAAGGTGAAGCCAACAGTCTGAAAAGGAAGTTCTAAGGACAAGATGAAAGGGAGACTATGAAAAACAATTAAAGACTTCCCAAAGACGTTTATTAGAAAGGGAACACCAGAAAAAACAATTAAGGACCAAGGTTACTGATCTAGAAAGGTCCCTTCAAAGACAAGAAAAAAAAGATGACAAAACAATAGCTGAATTCGAGGCCATTGTTGAAAAGTTCAAGAAGCAGGCAAGTGAGCTTCAGATATTTCCTTTTGATGGAGGGCTTCAATGGCGCTTTCGTTAGGAGAAGGCTCAGCAAAAGGTGAAAGCTAGAGATATGGTTATTCGAGACTTCTTAGAGAAAGTACAAAAAGTGGCACATCACTTGAACGGTTTGGAAAGAGAAGCCGAAGTAGTTCAACAAGGTATTCAGTCGGTAACAAATGAAGTAAGAAGACTCGTCAACCTATTAGAAGTCGTTCGGGATCTAGAGGACCTAGTCAGATTGTACATTTGAGTTGTTTTTAGTCTATTAGAAATAACCTTTTGTCCCAATAAAGATTATTTATAATAACATACATGTTTTTGGATCATTTCCTCAAAACTTCATGCAACTTGCATATTTTGTATTATTTTTATTTTCATTTTTTACATTCACATTAACTAACAGAAAATGTCTCATAAAAAAGGGAACACACATTTGACATACTACCCCAAGTATTGGAAACACCTCATCCTCACAAAACTCGTTCAAAGAAGAGGAAAATAGAAGCTAAGATTGCTCAACTATAAGAGAACATGTTGAGGTTACAAAAGGAGCTTGAAGAAAAAATAAGTCAGAATAATCAAATAACTTTGGAGTCAATCACTAAAAGCCAAGAGTATTTGGTTGATTAAATCATCTCAAAGTTATCTAGATTAAATTAAGCAAGTATTCATGGGGCAGGGACATCTGAAAGAGTAACTGTGCCACCTACCCCGCAGGTGGTTATCTCATCAGGAATCTTACTAGGACTTCAAGGGGACTCATCTGCTGTAAAAATACAGGCTTCTGTATCCCAATCCTCAAAATAATCTGGATGACTACCATATATCAGATTTTGATGAATATGACAAGGCAAAGAAAATGGAGGAAACGTTCAATCAGTTGGAAGACCAGATGAAGACGGTTAAAGGGGACAACGACTATTATGGAGCTGATGCTTTGGAATTAAGCCTAGTCCTAGATTTGGTTCTTCATCCAAAGTTTAGAGTACCAAACTTCAAAAAGTTCGATGGGAATAGTTTCCCTTCATATCACATTACCATGTTCTGTCGGAAGATGACAGGATACGTATGGAATGACCAACTCCTGATTCACTACTTCCAGGAGAGTTTGGCAGGTTCAGCTATCAGGTGGTACAATCAGCTGAACAACTCTCACATTTGGACATGGAAAGATCTCGCCAAGTCATTCTCGGAATAGTACAAGCACATAAACAATATGAGGCCAGATCATGTTATGCTACAAGGCATGAAAAATAAGCATAACGAAAGTTTTCAACAGTATGCACAGCGATTGAGGTATTTAGCTGTGCATGTTCATCCACCCTTGGATGAAAATGAGACAAGGAAACTATTCGTACATACCTTAAAGGCTTCTTACTTTGGGTATTTGGTTACAATTATGTCCGGAAACTTCTTCGATTTGGTTATGGCCGGAGAGATGGTGGAAACAACCATTAAGAAAGTGAAAATTGAAGGAGGTGATTCTAGCAAAAGACATCCTATAAAGAAAAAAGAAGGAAAGATCAACAACATCAATGTTTTCAATACTAGTAAAGGTGTTACGATCTCTAACTCAAAACCTACCACAACTGTATCGTCAAGTACTTTTAAACAAGACTCAAAGGAACCAAGGAAAGAAAAGGGGAGGGAACATTTCGATCATATTCCCATGACTTATAAGGACTCTATCAATAGCTCTTTGACGCGCACGTGGTATGATGTTTGTGAATATCATCGAGGAGATGAGCAATAAGGTCAAAACAAGTGTTTCTAAAATAAAGTTTCCTCTAGCCTGGGTATAGAGGCAAAAGGTAAAAGTATGATGTCTTGCACCACATTCTGACACAATGGAATGTGAAGATGGTAACCATTGCTGTTATAATAATGAAGAATGATATGATGTGCAAAAATGTTTAGAATTTAATGCATTGATCCAACTCGTTATGGATAGGAATAAGCTGGAATTCTATGAGGATGTCAAGGACACTCTGAAAGCTGATATTTGTGTGACTGGAGATTCATCTAAAAGAGGACATAGCTAGGGTTGTTCTTTGATAATCACCCCTAAAGTAAAAGAAACAAATAAAGTACCAACAAATATGGTGATAGTGGCATCAAGACATTTTCCTTACAAGGATAACAAACAAGTGCCTTGAAAGTATGAATGTCAAGTAAGTACTTTGAAGCAAAATGTCCATGAAGTGGGGCATACTATTAGAAAGTACTACTCCCAAAAGGCAAACTTACCCAGAGACCACTTGAACTGTTCAGAAGGGATGTGCTAGTAGTAAATGAGCCAATAAATGAGGAAGAGGTTATGGAGTTCCTGGAATTTTTAAAACATAGTGAGTACATTATTGGGAAACAATTACATAGCCTTCCCACACGTATTTCAATGTTGGTACTGCTGTTAAGTTCGGAGGTACACAAATAGGCACTTATTAAGGTCTTAAATCAAACATTTGTGCCAAACGATATACCAATAAATGAGATGGATGGATTGGTTAACAACATCCAAGCTGATAATCTTATCTCATTTTCTAATGATGAGATTCCTTCCAGAGGAAGGGGTCGAGCTAAAGCATTACACATCACCACTCATTGTAAGGGGCATGCTTTGCCAAGTGTGTTAATTGAAAATGGCTCTGCCCTTAATGTGATGCCTTTGGTTACTCTGAATAGGCTACCAATGGATACTTCCCACATGAGAACATGCCAGAGTGTGGTTCGAACATTCGATGGAACAAAGAGAGAAGTGCTCGGAAAAAGTGATGGACATTATGTTTTCTTACAACTTTCTTCTGGGAAGTATGTGGATCCATCAAGCTGGGGCAGTACCATCAACACTGACCAAAAAGTCAAGTTTGTTATCTACGAAACTCTGATAATCATTAATGCTGAAGAATATATAGTGGCAAGTGTGACTACTGATGCCCCTTACACAGATATAAATGAGGAAGCTTTAGAGTGTTCATTCTACTTTTTGGAATATGTTAATGCCACATTTGTGGCTGAAGGGGGAAAGATTTCTAAACCCATACTCTCGAAATGCACCAAGATGGAAATCAAGCAAACTTTGGGAAGAGGTACAAAGATATGAAGAGGTTTTGAGAGTTCTTTACAACAAATAGTCAGACTTATCTTTCTTATTATCAAGTTAGATTAGTTCGTGCTCGAATTACAGGCCAGTCATCAACAGAGGAAAAAGGATATTCAGAAATGCGAAGAAAGAATAAAGACAAGATTGATTGAAGAAGAAATTAAAGGGAAGCCAATGTTTGTTCCTCTTCTTCACAATACATTTAGGTTTGGTGGTTATGCTTTTGAGAAACAAACAATGATGGCCTTACCTGATTTAGAAGAAGCTCTGAAGAACTTGACCATCAATGTTGTAACAATGGATAGCACTGAAGACGTTGACATATATGGAATATGTTCGTTACTAATAGGGAACAACTGGACCGCTAAAGAACTGCCAGTGGTATTCAAATCACTTTCAGAGTATACTCAAACTTTCCCTATTTTCCTATACCCCAGAAAATAAGTGATCTTTCGTAAGGGTTAATAAATTGTTTTTATTTACACTTCAATAAAAGGTGCAATTTTCTTTTCTGGCAAACATTTTTTCCTTCTTCATTTCTTTTTTTGGCCTTTCGTATTTAATTTTGTTTCTTCATTTCACGTGGGATACTTTCCTCTCACATATACACATTTATCTCCTCTTTTCAGGTCCTTAGATAGGAATGATCTGGACAATGATGATTCTGACCCGGAGGTAGATTTTGAGCAGTTCGATTGTCTTAGGGAATCAAGGAATATAAAAACAAAGAAGAGTACAACTTACCTTCTGAATTATTGAAGATGGTGGAGAGAGATGACAAAAAAATATTGCCACATGAGGAGAAAATCAAAGTTTTGAACTTGGACACAGAAGAGGAAAATAATAAGGTTAAAATTGGAATGACACTTTTATCAAAAGCAAGGCAAAGCTTTTATACTTACTTCAGGAGTACAAAGACGTGTTTCCATGGTCGTATCAAGACATGCTTGGGCTAGACACGGATATGTTAGTCCACAAACTTTCCATCAAGCTAGAATACAAACTCGTACAACAAAAGCTAAGGCGTATGAGACCTGAAATGCTCCTTAAAATAAAAGAAGAAGTCAAGAAACAGTTCGATACTAGCTTTATTCAAGTGGCCAAGTATCCGGAGTGGGTGGCTAACATAGTGTCAGTGCCAAAGAAGGATGAAAAAGTGCACATGTTTGTCGACTACCAAGACCTCAATAAGATGAGTCCTAAATACAACTTCCCTTTGCCGTACATAGATACTCTAGTGGACAGCACAACGGGAAATGCTTTCTTCTCATTCACGGACGAATTCTCATGATACAACCAGATTAAAATGCACCCAGATGACATGGAGAAGACCACATTCTTCACAATGTGGGGAACATTTTGTTACAACGTGATGCCCCGAAAGAGCTATGGTGACCTTATTTCATGACATTATGCATAAAGAGATTGAAGTTTATGTTGATGACATGATTGTAAAAGCACAAACTAAAGATGAACATGTCGAGAATCTGAGAAAGCTCTTCCAAAGGTTGAGAAAGTTCCAGTTGAGACTAAATTCCAACAAATGTACCTTCGGAGTAATATCTGGAAAGTTGTTAGGCTTCATTGTTAGCAGGAAAGGTATTGAGGTTGATCCAGACAAAGTCAAGGTCATTCAGAACTTACCTCCCCCACGAACACAAAAAGAAGTTAGAGTTTTTATTGATAGACTAAACTACATCACCCGGTTCATATCTCAGTTGACAGACAAATGTGATCCAATTTTTCGTCTTCTTCAAAAAAAGAATTCTAAAGCATAGGATGAGGACTGCCAAACTACATTCGAGAAAATAAAAGAGTATTTGTCTCGCACTCCTATCTTAATGTCTCCCACCCCGGGCAAACCTCTATTTCTTTATTTATCCATCTTTAAGAATTCGATGGGATGTGTCATGGGCCAAAATGATCAGTCTGGAAAAAAAGAAAGAACCATTTACAACCAAAGCAATAAGTTCACCGATTGAGAGGTTAGATATCCACCTATTGAAAATGTTTGTTGTGTTTTAATCTGAGTTACACGGAGGCTCAGACAATATATGTTGTATCACACCACTTGGTTGATTTTTAAGTTAGATCCGTTGAAATACATGATGGGGGTGCCTGCTCTCTGGAAGGTTAGCCCGATGGCAGATGCTATTATCAAATTTTGAAATTGAATACGTGATCCAAAAGGCTATAAAGAGAAGTGCCATATCGAAGTTTTTGGCAAGCAGAACTTCCGAAAATTATGATCCTTTGGACTTTGATTTCCCAGATGAAGACTTTATGGCCATATCTCTAGAAGAAAAAAATACTTCCACATGTGATTCTTGGAAAGTGCATCAAATGCATTAGGACACGACATTGGGGCTATTCTAGTCTCACCTAAAGGAAATCATTACCCGTTCACTAGTTTATTGAACTTTGATTGCACTAACAACAAGACGAAGTATGATGCTTGCATTTTCGGGATTTGAGATGCTATTAGACATAAAATAAAGACTTTGCAGGTATTTGGAGATTCTGCCATAGTGATCTATCAACTCCTAGAAGAGTAGGAGACAAAAGTTGCTAAGCTGATGGAATACAGAAAAATCATATTGGATATACTAGAAAAGTTTGACGAAGTCACTTTACACTGTGTGCCTAGAGAAGAAAACCAAATGGTTGATGCCTTAACTACCTTGGCATCAACATTCAAGGCTAGTGGGGAATCTGATATGATGCCAATTAACATGCAGTCATATGAGTACAAGGCTCATTGTTATCAAATCGAAGAGGTAAAAGACATCAAACTTTGGTACCACGACATTATGTAATACATTAAAAACCAAGGTTATCTAGGAGATGCCACCGAAACTGAAAAAAGAATTATCAGAATGATAGCAGCCAGATATGGTCTTAATGGGGAAGTCTTATACAAGAAAAGCCATGATCAAGTCTTGTTAAGATGTGTAGATGCAGAAGAAGTAAAGATGATATTGGAAGAAGTACATGATGGGGTTTGTGGAACTCATACAAATGGACATATGATGGCAAGACAAGTTATGAGATGCAGATACGTTTGGTCCACATAGAAGAGTGACAGCATCAACTATGCTAGAAGATGTCATAAGTGTGAAGTCTATAGGGATAAAATAAATGTTTCACCTCACCCTCTTTATATGACGACATCATCGTGGCCTTTTTCTATATGGGGCATAGATGTCATTGGACAAATCTATCCAATATCTTCAAACTGTCATTGGTTCAATCTTATGGAAATTTACTATTTAACCAAATGGGTGAAGGTTGCATCATATGCTAGTGTCACTCAGTCCACTATTTACAAATTTTTGAAAAAGGAGATCATATGTAGGTATGGTTTACCAGAAATAATCATTACCGATAATGCAACAATTTTGAATAATAAGATGATGGATGCTACCTATGAAATATTCAACATAAAACATCACAACTCTACTACTTATCGACCAAAGATGAATGGAGTGGTAGAACCTGTAAATACAAATATTAAGAAAATAGTGGAAAAAACGAATAAGACATACAAAGATTGGTACAAGAAGTTACCTTTTACCTTGTTTTCTTAACGAACTTCGGTGCGAACTTCGATTGGGGAAACCCTATTTTCATTAACATACAAGATGGAGGCGGTATTACCCATCGAGGTGGAATCCCATTACTTCGGTTTTGTCAAAAGTAACACTGGATGATGCAGAATGGGCGTAAACTCGACATGATCAACTAAACCTAATAGAAGAAAAGAGGCTGAAAGCCATTCATCATGGTCGACTCTACCAAAAGCGAATGATCCGAGAACACAATAAGAATGTGCACCCAAGAATATTTCGTGAAGGAGATCTCTTGTATTAAAAAAGATCTGGCCAATTCAAAAAGACTTCAGAGGAAAGTGGATGCAAAATTGGGAAGGGCCCTATGTCATGAAAAAGTCCTTCTCCGGAGGAAAACTGATCTTAAATGAAATGGACGAGCTGAAATTACTTAATCCTGCAAACTCTGATGCAGTCAAGAAATATTTTGCTTAAGGTGAAAACCCAGAAGGGCGCCCTAAGTTGAAGTAAAAAAAACGTTTAGAGTGAAAACCCGAAAAGGAGCTCTAAATTGAAAAATGAAAAGAAAAAACAAAAACAAGGTGGGTACGAGATGAAAACCTGCAAAGGGCATCTTGAAACCAAGGGAGGATCCAAGTTGAAAAACCAAAAGGTCGTCGTTTTGTATCATGATCCGAGATTCATGCACGGGAAGGTCTCGGATCAGGGTAATAAAGCATTATGTCATCCAAGTCTTCAGAAGACTTAGTAATTTGGGAGAAATTTGGCACTCTTCCAAACGTGGTCGCATCATCGAAGTCCCCTTGACAAAAGATGTACTCAAAAGTTATTTAACGGTGCACTAGTTCAAGAGCATCTGCATTTTCGAGATCTAGGGCATTTCTTGTACTCCTGTATATCTTGACATTTCAGAATGTTTGTCATGTATTCTTTTTCCTCCTCATAAATAAATATGGTCATTTCTCAAAATGAAAATTAATTCTTTTTAAGCATCTTCCATTGAGTTTAAATAAGAATAATTTATTCACGTTTGGAAAATATCCATGTGTATTACTGCGTAAAAACCTTTTGAAAATATAGGTGTTTGGAAGCCGACAAAGATTCTTGCACCATACTCGAGAGAATGACTTGAATGCTAGTTCATTGAGAAATAAAAAGACATTGATTAAATCAAGACTAGAAGTAAAGCTTCTTTTTTCAAGTTACCAGAGTGTATATCAGATCAAAACCCGTTAAAGATCAGAGGATCCAAAATCAAGAATCAGACATTCAAGATTGGCAAGAATCAAGATTGAGAGCAAGAGATTGAGATTTCTCTCTAAATCCTAAAATAACATATGTTGCATGTGCATTTTAGGCATACATAAGAACATTGCATCCATGGCATCGCATATATGCATAGTTTTATAGATTTTTGTTAGAGTCAATTTCAACTTCACGACGAAGGATATTGAACTCAAAGAAATAATACAACTTATCCTAGTTGGATCTCAACTTAACGACAAATGAATCACCCATGATTTTAACTTCACAATGAAAGATATCGTGCCTAAAAGTATCGAATTAACTTCAAGTAAATGAGTCATCTACAACATAGTTCCGCTCAACAACAAGGAACTATCTCTCGACTATGGTTATCTAGTCAAATTCCAACTTCACAACAAATGGTATTGGGCTAGAAAGAGGCTTAAAATCAAACCAATGGTGAGGACTTACCGCCTAATCCAGGCATCGAGCTAGATTTCAACTTCACATAGAAGCATATCAAGATCGAGACATTCAAAATTGTTTCAACTTTATGATAAACGGGTCAATAATGATTTCAGATTCAAGACGAAGGATATCGTGTTCAAATACAACTCCAATGAATCTATGACTCAACTTTCCTTTTTGTCCAAAACGTAATACCTTCTTCCAATGAGATACTTTCAAAAATACTTTATCTCCCTCTTTAAATTTGATTTCTTTTCTTTTCAAATCAGCGTATGACTTCTGCCAATGAGATAATTTTCACTTTTTCCTCTATATCTTTCATCAAATCTGGGCCAACCAGGTCTCGAGCTTTCTGTTCGAACCAATTTAATGGTGTTCTGCATTTCCTCTTATATAAAGCTTCATACGGGGCCATCTTAAAACTTGATTGATAACTATTGTTATACGCAAATTCCGCTAAAGGAAAATACCTTTCCCATAATCCTTTAAATTCAATCACAAATGCCCTTAGCATATCTTATAATATATGGATAGCTCGTTCTGATTGTCCATCTGTCTATGGATGAAAAGCTGTACTGAAGTTCAATCGAGTACCCAATGACTCATGTAAAGACTTCCAGAATCTTAAAGTAAACCTTGGGTCTCGATCAGACACTATCGATATAGGCACTCCATGCAGTCTAACTATTTCTTTTATATATAACTCCGCATACTTATCCATCGAGTAATCTACTTGAATTGGAATAAAATGAGTTGTCTTGGTCAATTTGTCCATAATTACCCATATTGATTCCTTTTTACCTGGTGACAAAGGTAGCCCCGAAACAAAATCCATTGTAATTCGCTCTCATTTCCACTCAGGAATGAATATTGGTTAAAGTAATTCGGAAGGCACTTGATGTTTAGATTTCACTTCCTGACATGTTAAACATTTTGACACAAACTACGTTACAACTTCTTTCATACCAGGCCACCATTAACGACTCTTCAAGTCCTGATACATCTTAATTCCACCTGGGTTTAACGTCAAAGGGCTATAATGTGCCTCGCAAAGAATATCTTTCCTCAATTCCTCATCATCAAGACTGCAAAGTCTTCTATGGTAATATAAACATCTATTATCCCTCATTTCAAAATCTTTGGCCTCTTCTTTTTCAATTTGCACCAATCTCATCAAGCATTTCTCATCTAGACCTTGCAGCTCTTTTTCCTTATTCAAAAGCATTAGCTTTAACTTTAATTCAACTCTTTTTGAGTCATCAAATACTTTAGACTTTTATTATCCGTATAAACATAGCGACGCTCACCGTTCAGATAATGGAAAGCAAACACTATTGCGGCCAACTCTAAGTCATGCGTCAGGTAATTTCTCTCATGGTTTTTCAGTTGTCTTGAGGAATAAGCCACCACTTTCCCTTCTTGCATCAGCACACATCCTAGCCCATTATGGGATGCATCACTAAAACAACATAATCTTTTCATGTCTCAGGTTGCACAAGCATTGGGGCCTCCGTTACTATTCTCTTTAGCATTTCAAAACTTTTCTGTCATTTTTCTGTCCAAACAAAAGGCACCCCTTTTCTTAACAACTTAGTTATTGACATAGCTAACATTGAGAAGTTATTCACAAACCGCCTATAATACCCAGCAAGCCCCAAGAAACATGGAACTTTTGAAACATTCTTTGGGGGTTCCTAATCCACTATGGCTTGAATCTTTTTAGGATCTACTCTTACGCCTTCCGCAGAGACTATATGACCAAGGAAAGAAATCTCAGCTAACCAAAATTCACATTTGGATAGTTTTGTATACAACTTCTTTTCACGAAGTATCTGTAGAACCTCTCAAAGATGAGCATCATGTTCTTCTCTGGACTTGGAGTACACTAATATATCATCTATAAATACCACCATGAATTGATCCAAGTAAGGCTGGAATAATCTGTTCATCAGGTCCATGAATGTTGTAGAAGCATTAGTCAATCTAAACGACATTACCACAAATTCATAATGTCCGTACCAAGTCTTAAAAGGTGCCTTAGAAATATCCTCCTTTTCGACCTTTAATTGATAATACCCCAACCTCAAATCTATCTTAGAGAATAGTGTTGAGACTTTCAATTGATCAAATAGGTCATCAATCCTCAAAAGAGGATACTTGTTCTTTATTGTTACTTTATTTAATTGATGATAGTCAATACATAACCGCATAGACCCGTCTTTCTTTTTCACAAATAGAACAGGTTCTCCCTAAGGAGAAACACTGGGTCTGATAAATCCTTTATCAAGTAGTTCTTACAATTGTGCCTTTAATTCCCTTAACTATGTTGGAGCCATTCGATATGGAACCATAGAAATAGGTTCCGTGACTGGGTAATCCTCAATCCTGAATTCTACTTCAGGATCTGGAGGTAAACCCGATAAATCTTACAAAAAAATCTCTGAAAACTCTTTAATTTTTTGAATATCGTGCAATCTCACTTCTTTCACTCAAGTGTCTAATATATTAGCTAGAAAAGCTACACATCCTTTTGACATCACTTACTTTGCGGTCATGGTCGATATCACATTGGACGGGGATTTTGCTTTATCACATATTACTACAATTTCAGAGCCTTCTGCATCCTTTAAAAATAATCGCTTCCGAGGAAAATCTACCCATTCATGATGTGGAGACAACCAATCAATACCCAAAATGATTTCAAACTCATCAATGGGCAACTTCATCAAGTTTTCGAATAACAAAACCCCTTGAATCTTAATTAAACATTTTCTACATACCTATACTACCCTTGAGCTATGACCCATAGGGTTCACCGCTATCATTTAAATAGAAATTGGTTCTAAAGGAATTCCTCTATTTCTAACCAACTTTGTACTAATATAAGAGTGCGTGGAACCAGGATCAACTAGAACAAAGACAGACTCATCAAAAAGGTAAAATATACCTGTTATGATCTCTGGATCATCCAGATCCTCACTGGTCTTTATATTATAGATTCGGGCCACCCCTCGAGTTTCTTGTCACTAGCTAGCCTCAAATTGATTGCATGGGCTTCCTCTTCCTCTACTTCTACTTGGTACGGCCACTGATCTCTTAGTTTGTGTTTATCTATCTCCATACTTCTTTGGACAATTTCGTGCATAGTGACCATATTCACCACAATGAAAACAAGCGTCGGGAGAGCAATCTATATACTCCCCGATGTGGCCTGCTGTATGTCTGACATAAGGGTCCACTCCAACAGCTCTACCCGAGCTAGTAGCAAAAGAATGAGACTGCTTAGTTTTTTGTAAAGCTGCAGCAGAATCAGCTTTTTGAGTATATCGGGAACCAAAGCCCTTTCCTCCCTTAGCATAATGTGCAGATGAAGACATCCCAATCCTTTTTCCTGTCTGTATACTCTGCTCCGCTGCTAAAGTCTCCTCTCGAGCTCTTTCAATAGCCTTAGCTCTGTTTATAACTTCTTGTAGGCTAGGCAAGTTTAAGGCTAACATCATCTCTTTTAACTTATGCCTCAGATTAAACCAATCTCGTCGAGCTTTATCATTAGGAACTACCTCGGTAGCATAACAACTAAGCTCATTGTATTTAGCCTCATACTCATGCACTACTCGGATGCATTATTTCAAATTAAGAAACTTCAACAGAATTGACCTCATAAACTGCTCCCTGATATACTTGTTCTTGGACTCATCATGGAAGAATTACTAGTTTACTTGTTCATGCCATGCATACATCGTCGTATTTGTCCACCACTCCCGAGCTGAGCCTCGGATTAACGATACAACTCTGCCCAATTTTTCATGATCGGAGCACTGAAGACTTTCCAACATCATCATAACATCATTCAACAATAAATACGCGTCCATCAGACCCTCATCTTCTTCTCCCCCGAACTCAGGAGCTCCCAAACTTCTTAATTCTTTAGGGATTAACATTCGCTGTGTTGGAGGAGCAGGGGGAGGCGGAGGTGGTTGGAATCGTGTCAAGATAACATCGAGAGCTTGCATAAAAGTTTTGAACTCCAGAACAGTCATACCCTAAGGTGTCGGTGCGCTAGCGTTCTTAGACGGAATAAGATGTTCACTATTCTCTTAATAACTTTCACTACCAGATCCATCTCTACTCTCTCGTCCAGCTGCTCTTCTCGAATTCGTAGAATCTGACATCTAGTATAACATACATAAAGATAATACTTAAGTTAGTAATGAGAGACATCTATCATGTTCTTTATATACCCTATCAGTAACCTTGATAACTTAGTGGCAAGAAAACCCCTTTTACATTAAAATACATTCTATTTCGGCCGAGAATTGGTTAAACATGTTGCTCTAATGCCAATAAATGTAACATCCATATCCCGTATACCCTTCCGTACACGATATACAAATGTCACATCACTTTTAAAACAGTTTCACATTTGAAAACCTGTAAAATTTTGTTCATTTTTAATAAAACATTTTCATTTAATAATAATAAAACATGCATTATTTTTTTTCGTAGATACACAAAAGTAATGTTCAAACATTTCATAATTTTACATAATGGTAATTCACATACTTTTCAGAGCGTTTTTACTAAATCTATTACATGCCAACTAAATACATCAAAAGTAGACATGGATGTCGTACTGTTACTGACGAGGTGATACTTGCTTTGTTATTTGATGGTCTCCTTACTCAGCTTGTATTAAAACCTACGCATGAAAATACACATGAGAAGAAATCTCTTAGTGAGGCATAAATAATCATAAGAAAAATTCTAAACACAAGTATATTATGACAATTCAAATGTCCATAAATTCTTTCAATTCATTAAACACTCTATAGTTTACACATGTAGTGCCAATACAGTCCTTTCCCATCATTACTATAATTTACATAGGTTGAACACCCGCTACCAATACGGAATTTCATATACTTATTATGAATTTATTAGTTTTTGCACACAAAGTGCCCATACGAAAATTCATAAACTTCTTATGAATTTCTTAACTTTTTGCACACAAAGTGCCCATACGAAAATTCATAAACTTATTATGAATTTCTTAACTTTTTGCACACAAAGTGTCATTCGGTAATCACCATACATATATCAATCAATAATACATTTATGACTATCGCACATATAAGTACATAATAAATGCACTCACTTGGATTGCCTCACTATTGTATCCAAAAACGTAAAGTTGATTACTCAAGTACTTGGCCTTTGCCTTTCATTCTCTGGAGCTTGATTTTGATCTACTTAAACATCCATTAAAAACACGTACAATATCAATTGTTAGTATATTCACTAACATTTATAAATAAACAATACTCAAAAGTACTATTATTATATTTTCTATAATGATATTAGCCTATCTTCATATTTCTGGCTCAATAGTATCGATACTCTTACCATGGTATCGATACTACTGTACTATGGTACCGATACTCTATTACGGTATCGGTACCATTTTTTTCATTTTGTTATCAATGGTATCGATACCTTTCTCATAGTATCGATAACCTCTTTTCAGTATCGATACTGCACGGTTGATTTTTCAAATTTTAAGCCAATAGTATCGGTATTGTTCTATCAATATCAATACCCTAATCCATATTTTCCATTTTCTACTTGATTCTTACCCAAATTTGGTCAAATTTCCTTATATATTACATCCAATAATGCTATTAAACTCTTTTTTTACTTATCCATACTAACTTTCCTCCATTTAGCTTTTTAAAACATCTGACATCTCCTAAGAACATTTCAATCTAAGAATCACACCACTTTTTCTAACTTGTTTTTAAATCCATCCAATGCTTCTACCCATCCAATGCTTCTAATCTCTCATTTACCTCCTTGATAAGTCAAATCTACTAGTAAACATCAATAAACACTAATGTTTTAACATATCATTTCAAAACACATTTTCTTAAATCCTCAATATTTCCTTCATCTAATAGTTTTAGTCTTATATAACCTTTCATTAAGCTTACATATCACTTAAGTTTATAATAACCAACCAGAATCGAAAGGAACTAATAACCAAATAAAACTTTACCTTTGTTATGGAGGAGAGTTTTTTCCACGGGAAAGAAGAAGAAAAAAGTGATAGCTTTTGGTAACTTATTTTCCCCTTTTCCCCTTTACTTTAATACCATATTAAAATAAATTTTAAATTCATATTACCTTAAAGGACCAAAATGCCCTCTTAATAATCCATTGTTACAATTTAGTCCAAACCACTAATCCAAATCATTCTCATCTTTTATCATTTAATCAAATAAATCCTCAAATTTTAAATCCTTTCAATAAAGTCCCTAATTCTATATTTGGGGAATTATATATTTAGTATATATAATAATATAATGTAGTTTTTGAAAATATATAATATATAGTTTTAAAAATAGTTTTGAAAACGGTTTTGAAAACATATATTATATAGTTTTTTAAAAATAATTTTGAAAACGTATAATATATAGTTTTTAAAATAGTTTTGAAAACGTATAATATATAGTTTTTTAAAACGGTTTTGAAAACATATATAATATATAGTTTTTAGAAAAAAAATTTTGAAATCCTATAATATATAGCTTTTTAAAATCGATTTTTGAAAATATATAGTATGATTTTGAAATCATATATTATATAGTTTTGAAACCACATTTTTGAAAACATATAATATTTATAGTTTTAAAAACGATTTTTGAAAACATATATAATATAGTTTTGAAAACATATTTTGAAAACATATATAGTTTTTTAAAACAATTTTTGGAAACATATATAATATAAAATATATAATTTTTGAAAACATATTATTTTTATTATATATTATATTACATTAATATTATTTATTTTTATTATTATATTTATATTATTATTATATTATTATATTATATTAATTTTTATCTATTTATTGTTTTAGGTCCAAGTCTAATCCTCCGAGAGGTTTAACAAAGTTCAGCAGGGGAGCCCATCGGGGGAGCCTAACCCAGCAGACCCAGCAGAGAGTTTGACCCAATCAAATCAGTAGACGAACCCGGTGGGAAGCCCAAACTTGTCTGTCTGACATAGTAGAAGAGTAGGCTTTCATATGAACTAAGGGGCCGTCGTACAAATGAAGGTCGTTAGATCAAGGAGAGGATTAACTGTCAGGATTTTAAGGAAGCTAGGGTTTGTAAAACCCTAAGATGCCATCACGCCCAATTGATCCTGGGTCATTGGATCTATAACCAATCCAATGGCCATGATCAAATCCCAAGATCAGCCAAACACTCGGGAACGACCTCTGAACATATTTCGGGAGACGTAACGAACCAGAATCGTACCAAATCGAACCAAATCAATGGTCGAATTTCAAGGAATTAAACAACATCAAAATCAAAGCAAATAACAGCAGTAGTCCCCATAATTCTCAGTGAACATGGGAAATAACCCAATCAAGCACTATTATCGGGACTATACCATCCTGAGATGCTCGACAACCACCATTGGTAGTGGAGTATAAATACCCACCAAGCTGCCAAGAAAAAAGCACAAGAAAAGCCCAAGAAAACCGAGCAGCTAAATACCAATGGTAAACACAAACAAGAAACATTCGAGTAGCAAAAAGCCATTAACAACAAAAAACAACATTCAGTAAACATTCGAAATCCAAAGGTGAAAAGTTTCGAAACCTAAAGTGAAGAAAAACAAAGTTTAAAACTTTTTTTTCGTGGTAGAACACTGGGACGCGGAGTATCTTCGCTGGAAGGAAAAGGCATTGGGAAAGCAAAAAGTCCCGCCAGAAAGGTAAAACCTGAGACCTTTCGTTTTAGATCTGCATCGGTGGGGGCAATTTTAGGTTGTTTTCGCTTTGGTTTTAGGTTCGTGGGCTCAAGGGTAATCTTTTAGGGTAGTTTTGTTCTTCTGGCCTCCAAAGCGACGGAGCAGCAGCGGATGGCCATCGGGCAATGGCTGACCATTGGAGCCAGTTGAGGGGAGGGAGAGCATTTATAGAGATTGGGAGAGTTTTTTTTTTTTTTTGTGGAGGGGTAGAAAATGATTTTTTTTCGGGTTAGGAGTATTTATAACCGGAGGACTAATGTGTAAATACAAGATTCTTAAATTATTTCAGCAATCCCTGAAATTTTGAAGTATAATTTATTTGGGTCACCTGCTACAAATTTATCATCTTATTTTGAATTATTTCAATTTAATCCTTTATTATATTTATTACATTTTGCAATTTAGTCCCCTAACCTTTTAATATTTTCTTGAAGATCATATTTAGCTTCAATTTGATCCATAAATTTATATGTGTTTCAATTTGATCTTTTAAATTTTTATTTTTTATATTTTTTATTTCTTTTAACTTTAACATGTTTTTCATTCTTTTTATTATTATTTTAAACATTGTTTTATTTTTTTCTCGTTCAACATTCTTTTATTTTATTATTATTTTTTTACTTTTAAAATTTAAAATTTTTCTTCTTTTTTTTATTTTTTATTTGTAAAAAATTAATATTTTCTTCATTATATTTTATTATATTATATTATATTATATTTTTCTTTTTTAACATTTTTACTTTTTTTACTTTTTCCTTTTTTTGTGTTATTTTCTCAATTTGATCTTTTTTCCCTCTTTGATTTATTTAATATTTATTTTTTAATCTAACATTTTTGACATCTTAGGGGTAATTTTAATTGATCAAAAGGAAGTACAAGAGTGACGGCTCTGACATGTTTTATTTAAGTCGAAGCTCGATTTTAGACCCACCCAAATGACGGTTACTACAAACAACAAATGTCAAAAAAGAAGAAAAAATATGACACTTAAACCTACTTGAGCGGTCTGAGTTGGCCGATATTAGGCTGTGCATTTCGCTTTTCTTGGAGGGAAATAGCAGTTTTAGTCCTTCATATCCTAAGCATTTTGTAAATTGAACCCTTTTCTAATTAATTCCATGTTATTTTTTACCATTAATCTTGCAATCAATTCATTTTCATCCGTTGTGTCATGTACTGTTCTTTATTTGACAACCATATTTGTACATAGATTTAATTCTTAACTATTATTTATCGTCTCTTCATTTTAATATTTAAAATTTCCATGTATTATTATATTTATGTATAATCTCACGTTAAACCTATATGCGCGCATATATACATAAATGTACATATTTTTACTTTCTTTTTATACACTGTATAACAAATCCATATTATATTTATAAATATACTCACATTAAGCCAATATGTACGCATACGTGCATATATGTAAATATTTGTACTTTCTTTTTATACACTGTTTACCAAATCTATATTATATTTATAAATATACTCACATTAAACCTATATGTACGCATATGAACATAAATGTACATATTTTTACTTTCTTTTTATACACTATATACCAAATATATAGATACATGTTAGATTGAAAAAAATTACATTATTTGAAATAATTTTAAATTAAGACAATACATTTTTAAAGATTAATCTATGCGTTGTCTCCAAATACTTAGAGTGTTCTTATGATGATTACTAGTACGAGAAAATACCCTTTTCATTTTTGTATATTTTTAAAAATAAATTATTTTAATAAAAATTAAATAATATTTATTTTGGAAGAAATATCTCGAACAAAGAGCGATTTATGGGGAAATCTCCAAATACCTGGAGTGCAATTATTTAAGACGCACAAGTCAGAATATCCCTAACAATTTCAACTTAATTCATATAAATATTTTGTGTATAGATTTATTTATTTAAATTCATATTTTATAATGGGAATTTCATTCATCATATGTACGTCACTACTTATTGTTGCATTCGTTAATCATGTGTTTACTTTAGACTTTGGTAAAATCAATGGCTATATTGTTTTTATCAAGTGTTAATTAATGGAAATCTGTCCAACATGACTATTACAATTTTTTGTTAATTTTTAGGTAAGGGGACATAAGTTTTACATAAATTTGACTGCATTAAATGTTTTTTAAAGCCGATTTTTTTTATAAAGAAATTCACTCTTTTCAAAATTGTTCATAGAAATAAAAGGAACAAAATTTAAATTTAGAATTATAATATGGGAAATTCCATTATTTAGACAATATATAATCGAGAGGTGTCAATTTTGGGTGTTGTAGGAGTGCTTTTTCCCCACACCTAATCGACCTCTAAATCCTTAAAAAATTAATCTTTGGTAAAACATCGACCAACTTTTGTCTTTTAACGATTTTCTAAAATTTATTAGAAAGACATTTTTATTTAGTAAACCTACCTAATTCAAATGTTGATGTTGACTCCAAAATTATTTTCAAAATAGAATTCGAATTTCCCCAAAGTACATCGAGATATGCTCTTAAGTTAAGGATCATTATGATAGTTTGACGACTCTACTGGGAAATTAGAGAGTCAGGGCTTAACCAATTATACGTTGTCTAAGTAGTTGAAACTTTATAAACCCGAACCTCTATTTAATTTACGCTCATTTCAATTTCAATTTCAAATTTTCATAAATCATGTGTTATTCTTTTCTTGTAAATAGTTGTACAAATGTTTGATCTCTTTTTTTTCAGACTTGTTAAGCTTTTAGAAAATGATTTTATTTTTGTGTATGGGTATAAGGTTTGTGAGTTTTTCCTCACACACAACACATTTATTTTTATAACATAAGTTCTATACCTGAGCTCAGCCCCTTTAAGTGTGGATGAGATGCTATTTGCCTTCGTGAGTATTCCTCCACATAGGCTAGTGAATCACTCCTGAAGTACAAGCGCTTATGATCTCCGTGAGTATCCCTCCATATTAGACATAAGGAATGTATTCCCTCGAATTGAACTCAATCCATATAAGTCTATAATGAGTGAGGATCGAAGGTTTAACATTCCAAGAGGGCACTAACAAGGACAATTTGAGTACTTTATTTCCTAGAATTGAAACCTTGCATATAGTGAGCCCTTAGCCATAAAAAAGCATGATCAAACTCCGTCCATTAGTAGTCACCCCGTTAGGTGTACACAAAGGGTTTAGAGATCTGTACCTTTGCCTTTAATTCATAGAGTAGATTTATTTTATGAATTAAGGAATACGAACTAGATATCATATTGTTAGGTTTCAATTTTTGGATGCAAGATTGACAAGTAGGAAGTACGAGGGGTAGGATCCTTGTTTAAATAAGTAGCATGGTTGGGTAGATATCATGACGATGTAGCTATTATTTGTTTCACTTTCATATTATCCAAACTAACTATTGCTTCTTTCTGGTTTTTTGTTTCTTTTATTTGTTTTTTTTATATCATCATAATTGCTTGAAAATAGAGGTGCTGAGCCGCGGGTGACCATCTCATTGGAAATTTTTCACGTATGAAAAAAAAGGTATTTAAATCAAGAGGATACTTATATCATTGTACGTGTATGGTCTGAGACTGCTCAGAAGGACCGAGGAGATACTTTGCTAGAGGGTTATGTATCTGACTTGACTGATTATACTCACATCAACGTCAAGTAAAACAACATCAAGGATTTTAAAAGGATTTAGAATGGCCTAGAATGGGTGTGAATAGATGTTTTGCCGCATGCATGGTGACATGTGGATGAACTTTTAATCCGATCTATGATCAAATTTTGGAACCCATCCTACAATTACTTCACTTCAACAAGAATTGCATGAAAACATCTATTGATGAATATGCTACTCTGCTCTACTTTGAGACGGATCAACTGATCTATAATAAGCCATCCAAGCCTTAATCTTTCAAGAACAAGGTAGTGGTTGTTTCATGGTTGTCTATTAAAAAAATAATTGAAAAACACCCTGATGATAATAAAAAGTTGGATTCGTTGGCCCTGGGGATCTATAGCTTGGTAATTTTTTGAAAAGCCCTTGGTTAGACAGAGTTAGTTGTATCAGACAAGTTCGACCAACTGAAAAGAAAACCCAACCTTGTGCTAGCCATACTAGCAGAAACATTCAAATCCTTAAGTGCATGTTGTAAACATTATGGAGAAAGATTTAGAGGATGTGCTTATCTTCTTGTAGTGTGAATTTGAAGCCACTTTTAAAGAGTGGAGATGGTGTCTTGTCGAATATTTTGTACCATTTACTCATTCATGAGAGATTTTCTACCGTAGTCTTTCGAAATCTTAAGGAAGAGATCCTGTGGAGAGCGCCTTGGTTTTCTCATTGTGACATCCATTATTGTATTGGAGTCTTTGATTGGGTAATGTTTATGGGATTATGAGGAGGTATTGAATACTCTCCACTATTACTTCTAAGGAAGTATGGAGTACATTAGTACGTGTCGATTACCCGAGGATTAAGTTAATCTAAGTTTCCTTTCGAGGGAGGACACTACAAGAAGAGGATTCATATAATTTCATAAATGATGAATATGACTTTCTGAAGTAGGTTATTGTTGGAAACAATTATGTTAAATCCTGATTATGAGGATTGGAGACTTCGAAGAGAAAATGAGAACCTTCCAAATCTAGATGAAGAGAATGTCCCGATGGTGGAACTACTCAAAGCAGTTACTTCTGAAGTTGAAACTCTGAGGAAGGAGTTCGATGATAAAAGAAACAAATGGGTATAAAAGGTTGAATATATAGAGGATACCATGTACCATTTAAGATTATATGTACACCTCTATAAGGAAGAAGCTGAACAATACAAGAAGCGTGAGAGAAAAATCAAGGAAGACAATGCAAGCTTGGAGAAAGTTTATAGAAAGTTGTATCTGAAAGAGAGAAGGGCCTAATTTGGTAAGACTTTAGGGTAATGGGCAAGAGAGATGGAAAGTATGAAACTGCAAGGTTCTAGACTTGGAAAGTGAAAAAGAATGAAAGGATAAGAGAACTTGAAGAGGAAAATAATCGAGTTAAAGACTTGGAAAGTGAAAAAGAATGAAAGGATAAGAGAACTTGAAGAGGAAAATAATCGAGTTAAAGGAATAGAAGTTGAGGTGAATACCATACTTAGGAAATTTGAAGCCAAAGAACAAAGAATGCAAGAGCTCAAAGAGGAAAGAGAGCATAAAAGAGATTAACTCTAGTCCGAAAGACAAAGTTGGAATTGTATTCTCTATAGAAGACAACTAGAGATATAAGCCTGAACATAGAGATGAATGAGAAAAGATCAAGGACTAAACGAGCTCACCCAATAATTGAAAATGCTATAGACATGGTTGAGAGAATAGTCAAACTCATAGTCAAACAAAGAACATCGAGCTCATGGCATGTATCTCACAACTATAGGAATATCTATTACATGAACAATTTTAATATACACCAATGGACTTGAGGATTGCTTGAGAATATAATATGGCCCTCCAAAGACATGTCGATGATCTAGAACATGATTTCTAGTAGTGTCGAGTTCAAGTCACCACTTTGGAGAAGGAAATCAAGAAAGACAATGAGGAGTGGAAAGAAACAACTGATTACTATGCAGATATGATGGAAGATCATAGACATATCATGGATGAAGCCTATTTAAAAGGATTTTCGTTGTCTTGTAATAGTAGAAACTTTTATCTCTAATGAAACTTGTTCTATGATATTCTCCATTGGGATCAAAACCTCTTGCATACATTTATCTCTAATTTCATTCATGTTTATAAATCTTAAGAATCACAAATTAAAGCCTTCATTCATTTGATAAAACACCAAATAATATCATATATTTCCAACCGCAGTGACCCTAGCCCGCATTAATAACAAAGAGACACTACACCCCTATGATATAAAAAAGGAAACTAAAAAGATGGATGAAATATTAGCCTGTATTGAGCAAGAGAAAATGTCATGTAGGAGAAATTGGGAAGTTCGTTAAGATCAAAGCTAATATTGCAAACTCGCAAATCGATATGCTGAAAAATATTGGATATATTCAAGAAGCATGCAATGGCTAAAAAAGGTCCGCTGAAAATCCCACGTCATCTATCAAAGAGGCTGAAAATCATTTGGGTTTCACACCTATTCATATCCCTACTCGTTCTACTACACCCTAAGAAACACGACCTCATGTTTTCTTTACTAATGAGAATCGGTAATATCAGATGAGAACTTTATTCCCTGCTAATTATCTTCCTGTACTAGGAGCAAGACTAGGAGAATTCAGTATCAACAACATAACCCTTTATCCAAATGAACTAGCTGAGAAAGAAAATACCACAGATGAATTCACCCAACAAATAAAGAATCTATATGAAAAAGTAAAATTTATGGAAGTAGTTGAGCCATTCTATAGGTTTGATGCCAAAGAACTAATTCTAGTCCCTGACCTAATAATTCCATTAAAATTCGAAGTTCTTAACTTCAAGAAATATGATAGGTCCACATGCCATTCTTCCCACATCACCATGTTCTGTCAAAGGATGGATAACCACATGGAAGATGAAAAGTTGTTGATTCATTGTTTTGAGAACAGTTTGACATAATCTGCTGCTAAATGGTACGATCAATTGACCAAAGCTCATATTAGATCATGAAAAGATCTGGAAAGGGCATTTTTAGAACAATATCTTCATGTCACATATATGGTCTCTGACAGATGTACTCTCCAGAATATGGAGAAAAAGTACAATGAAACCTTTTGATAGTATCCCTAAAGGTGGTGAAATATGGTTGCACATGTTCAACACTCTTTGTTCAAGAAAGAAGATATTATGATCTTTCTTAACACTTTAAAGGCCTCATACTTAGGGATTTTATTTGAAAATGTTAACAAAAACATTTTTGATCTTGCTTTTGAAGAGCTTATTGAAAAGGCCATAAAGAGTGGCAAAATTGAGGGAGGTAAAGGGTCTAACTCAAAGAGGCCCATTTAAAAAATGATAATAATGTAAACAATGTGGGCACTTGCAACAAAAATGTCTTGAAGAGTGTCACAATCATTCAATCGAAAGCTAAATGAGTAAATGTAAACTTAAATAGGATTAATTTTAGGAGACCCAAAAAAAATTGAAAGGATGGTCTTTATGCCCTTGCCAGTATCATACTCTCAAAATGCCTTTTCTCCAAAGGTTAATGTGGTTCGACCATACTATATGACCCTTCTCCATCCTTAGTATCCTTTTTGGTATGATGAAAATGTACAATGTAATTATCACAATTGAATTGTTGGGCACTGCATTGATAATTTCTTATCTTTCAAAAAGATGGTGCAAATTTTGATTAACACTGAAAAATTGGTGTTCAATTCACCTAAGTGGCAACGAACCCTTTGTCAAATCATGATCGATATGGAGTGAATGCTCTATATGAGGAATGAAGTAAGAGGATAAAAATAGATGTGGAAAAGATTAAGTCCCCTTTAAGTTGGGTATTTAAACAACTAAGTGAAGATAGAGTAATCAAGCCAGATGTTAAACTAGAGAACACTGAAATGGAACTTTTTTTTAATTCCATCGGTGTGAATGACATGTGATTCAACACTTACTTGAATTTAGAAATCTGTTTTAGATAATGATGAATAAATATGAGATTGCATTCTTCAAAAAAGAAAAGGGAGAAAGAAGTGGATGTTTGTATGTTAGAAAGCTCAGACCCACTTATGGAGTCAACAACCCTCTAATCATTAAAACTCACTCACCATTATCGTTCAAAGATACTTGAAAGGTTCCTTGGAACTATGCCACTAATATATTAATATCAAGAGGATTAAATTTAGTTGAAAATTCAAAGGCAGAAGAAGAAATGGAAATAGTGTAAAATAAAAACCAACATTTAGAATAGTTAATGAAGTCAATCACTTTACAAAAACTGAGAGATTTTACTCTCTTGAAACCTCAAAAGAAGCTAAAAATGTGAAAGCAAAGGCAAAGACAACAACTGAACTCGAAAAAATATTTGAAGATGAACTTCCACAAGGATAAATTAGCCGGTGAATGAGGCCCATGCTCAAGAGTTCTTGAAATTCTTAGAACTTAATGAGTACAATATCATTGAGCAAGGTGTTTAATCAAACATTTGTATCCAATAAAAATTAGCTGACCCTATTCCCATACGTAATGGGGTAAGGGGGAGGTATGGTAGTAAGTTGCCCCCAACGTCAGGTTGAGAGAACCTTCCATGGAAGACCTCTGTTATGAATTACCCTCAGTGGGACTCGATCCCACGACCACAAGGTTAAGAGCCTTGCGCTCTACCAACTGAGCTAGACGGGCAATTCAAAGACATTTGTATCCAATGATAGATACATAAATAAGCTTGAGTGAAATATGGGGTATATAGGTGCAAACAATTACATATCTTTTATTGATGATGAGATCACAAAGGGAGGTATGGAATCTGTAAAAGCTTTGAACTTCACCATACATTTTCATGGTCATGTCTTGCCCGATGTTTTGATCGACAATGGGTATGCACTCAATATAATGACGATGAAAACTCTGTAGAGATTGTTGATAAATAGTTCACACATGAATGCATATCAAAATGTTGTTAGAGTTCTTGGTGGAACTCAAAGAGACGTACTTGGAAATATCAAGTTGTCGTTATTAATTGGACTTACTATCTATAATGTTTAGTTTGTGGTGATGGACATTAATATGAACTATAATTGTTTGTTCAAGAGGCCCCAGATTCATTATGCATGGGCAATTCATTCATCCTTGGTCCAAAAGTTGAAGTTTGTCATTGATAGTCAACTAGATTGTATTGGAGCTGAGGAAGACAATATTGCCTGTGAAACTAGTGATGCCCTTTATATCAAAACAAACAAAGAAACTTTGGAGTGATCATTTTGAGCTTTAGGATTCATTAACGCTACTTTAATTATTGAATGAAGCAAATTTTCTCATCCATGGTTATCTAAATGCATCAAGATGCCCGTGAAATAGACTTTGGGAGAGGAGCCAAGAATAGGAAAGGATTTGGGAAATGTTTGCAACGAATCTTACATCCAACTTTCAGCAAAGAAATAAATAAATAAATAAATAGAAGTGAAGCAAGGAAGGCTAGGCTAAGAAAAGAAGATATCCCTTGTGAGCACATGGATTTTCCATATCTTTCAAATTTGGAGGGATGTATAATATACAGAAACAACTAGTTAATGCAATCTCAGAAGAAGAGCGGATGAAAAAGCAAGAGAGAGGCTTGATGAAGCAATGGAAGGGTTGTTTTTTAATGTGATATATGAAGATAACAAGGTTGTTAGGTTTTTGGTTGGAATCCACCCATGCTTATCGAGTGATGAACTCAACAAATAGATTGTAGAGGATCTCCTTGTAGTTTTAGGCTTAATTTAGAGTAATAATCATAACCAACAATTATACTTTTTCCTGTGAGTATTAAAGGATCTTTCGTAAGGGCTACTATGTTAATTTTATGTTTCAATGAAAGATGCTTTCTTTCATTTCTCAAGTGGCTATTATTTCTACACATTTTTCCATATTTCAACATTATTTATTCCTTTATTATTTTCATTAATTTCATACAAATTATTATTTTTCTTTCCAAATATATTTTTGTTCTCAAATTTCCTTCGCACATGTCCTAGTATTAATAGCATGAATATTTTTGAATCTATTCATGAGATAAGTTTTGTGTGTCCCATATGTATAAAAGAAGTTAATGTGTGTGAAAATGAGGTGGAATGTGGGGTTCTTAACGAATTATTAAGGCTAGTGGAAAAAGAGGATAAATAGATCTTACCTCATAATGAGGAAGTTGAGAATGTGAATCTGAGAAACAATAAAGAGATTATAGAGGTAATAATAGACACTACTTTCTCGTCTAAGACAAGACAAAAGTTGATAAATCTGCTTCAAGATTTTAAAGACATATTTTTCTGGTCTTATCAAGATTTTCCAATATTTAATGTAGATTTTATAATGCATAAGATTCACATAAGGCCTAAATGCACACCGATTCAATAGAAGCTTAGAAGAATGAGGCTAAAAATGTTATTAAAGATCAAATAGAAAGTGAAGAAGCATATTGATGTGGGATTCCTTCAAGTTGTCAAATATCTAGAGTGGACAGTCAATATATTGTTTGTAACATAGAAAGATGAAAAAGTGCGCATGTGAGTGGAGTATAGAGATTTTAACAGAGCGAGTTTGAAAGATAATTTTCCTCTTCCTCTAATAGATACTTTATTGGATAACAAATGAAGGGCATTTATGGTTATCCTTCACGGACGATTTCTTGGGATATAATCAGATAAAAATGTGTATAAGAGATAAGGAGAAAACAACATTTGTAACCATGTGTGTCATATTCTGCTAGAAAGTAATGTTATTCAGACTGAAAAGAGTGAAAGCAACTTATCAAAGGGCGATGGTGACCTTTTTCCATGACATGATATACAAAGAGACTGAAATATACGTGATGACATTATTGCTATGTTTCGAACAGAAAAATAGTATATTCAAAATTTAAGAAAACTTTTCCAAAGTTAAGGAAGTTCAAATTAAAGCTTAATCTAGTCAAATGCATTTTTGGTGTTATATTTGGGAAGCTTTAGGGTTTTGTTGTTAGCCAAATAAAGTGAAAGCAATTCAAAATCTTCCATCACCCCCACGTAAAAAGAAGTTAGGGTTTTCTTGGTAGATTACATTATATATATATTGGTTCATTTATCAATTAACCGATAAACGTGATCCAATTTTCAGATTGTTTCAAAATAATAAACCAGGGGTATGGTACGAAGAATGCCAATAAACTTAGGAAAAGTCAAGCAATATTTATCGAACACTTCAATCCTATTGCCACTAGTCTCTGATAGACTATTAATTCTCTACTTAAAGACTTATGAGAATTTAGTGGGATGTGTATTAGGATAACATAACGATCATGAAAAAAGGAAAAACTATTTATTATTTGAGAAAGAAGTTCACCGATTATGAATCACGATGCCCACAAATTTAGAAGTTGTGTTGTACTTTAGTTTGGACAACCCAAAGACTTTGGCAATATATATTATAGCGTACCACTTGGTTGATATCCAAACTCGATCCATTAAAGTTCTTAATGGAATCATTGACATTGACAAGTATAATGGCTTGTTAGTAGATGTTGTTATTAGATGTTGACATTGTGTATGTGAGCCAAAAACAATAAGGGAGGGTACCATAGCATATCTTCTTGCTAGTCCTACTTTAGATGATTATGAGTCCATGAACTTCAATTTTTCGGATGAGGATTTGATATGAATCTTAATCAAAGAAAATATTACTTTGAGTGATGAATCTTAGAAGCATTACTTTAATAGAGCCTCTAATGCTTTAGGATGATAATTGATAAGGTTTTAATCTCTCTAGAAAATGTCTATTATCCTCTTACAAGTATACTAGAGTTCTTCCATACAAATAATATGGAAGACTATGAAGTTTGTGCTATGGGGTTGATAACGATTATGGGAAGTAATGTTAAATGCTTAAAGTGTATGGAGATTCCTCATTAGTAGTCTATCAACTATAAAGAGAATGGGAGATAAAGGATCTGAAGTTAGTTGAATAACATAAATTGATCCTTGAATTATTAAAATAATTTGATGAAATTACTTTCACTTATTTCCCTTGAGAAGATAATCAGATGGCAAGCTCATTAGTCACACTGGCTATGATGTTTCAAGAAAACAAAAGCGTTGGTATGATGCCAATTAAAATGCAAGTATGTGAAACTATGTCACATTGTTATAGTATAAAAGAAAAGTCAGATGGTCATATGCGGTACTATAATATTTTTTTAGTATATCAAATATCAAACTTATTTGCAACATGCATCCTATATTGATAAAAGAATGACAAAAAAGAATGGTTGTCGGATATGTCCTTGATGGAGAAATTTTGTACAGAAGATAAAGGGATCAAGTATTAGTAAGATGTGTTGACTATCGAGACGTAAGAAATATACTTGAAGAGGTGCATAATAAAATATGTGGAATGCATGTTAATGACCTTTCTAAGGCAATAAAAATTATTAGATATGGATATTATTAGTTCACCATGGAGACAAATTTAAGATAAAACATCACAATTCAATAACATATCATCCAAGGATGAATGGGGTAGTAGATATGACAAATAAGAACATTAAAAAAAATTATCTCAAACATCGTTGATACTTCTAGAGATTGGAATGTGAGATTAACCTTCACCTTGTATGCATATAGAACTATGATGCAAACTTCAACAAAGGCAAACCCTTTTTCTTTCATCTATTGAATTGAAGCAATATTATTGAATAAAGTAGAGATTTCATCTCTTCGAATCTTGAAAGAGGTAGAGTTGGATGAGGTTGAATGGTTTCAAACTCAATATGATCAATGAAATTACATTGAAGATAACATTTTAAAAGCTATCTACCATGGACAAACATACCAGAAACAAATGATGCAAACTCATGAAAATAAAGTTCGTCAAAGAGGATTTTGAGATGGTGATCTAGTGCTTAAAAAGTTCTTACCAATTCATAGAGATTCTCGTTAGAAATGTATGTCCAATTGGTAAGGCCATATGTCTTCAAAAACGCTTTTTCCAGATAAGCATTTATTTTAACATAAATTAATGAAGACAAGTTGAAAAATCCAATGAAATCAAACTCTATCAAGAAGTAATACTCTGGAAAAATAAAATAAAAAGGAAAAAGAAAAACAATAAAAAGGAGGGTTCAAGACGAAAATCCACGAGCATCTTGAAAACCAAAGGAAGTATTTAAGTTAAAAACCTGAAAGGGCGACTCAAATGCATTTTAAGGAATATAATAATTAAAATCTCTCAAGGGCTTGATATTTTGGGAAGATGTTCACATTTGTAGATATTTTTGAAAACATTTGAGATCTTCTAGATAGAAATTAGATTCAATGCTCTAATGTTTCTCAAATTAATTGGTTAAAAAATGTTCGTTCTAGTGATACGTGGGGTATTTGATTTTTATTTCTTGATTTTTTATCTTTTCTTAATTGCCATGACTTTGTAAAAAATCTAAAATGTTCATCAATGAACTCCCTTTTTCTCATATCAAACCTCAATCATACAAACATCTTATAAGTAGATTAACATAGTTTAAAAGATATTAACCAAGGTATATAAAAGAAAAATCATTGTAAAGGAAAAAAGAGATAAAGTGAAAGCATGAAAGGACACTTTATAGTGAAAGAAGAAAAAAAAAGGTTGAGTCCGAGTTTTAGGTGGGGCAAGAAATGAATATTTAAGCACGAGAATGAAGTGAAGACTTGTGAGGAAATGAATCTTGTACTACTAAAATGACATCATATATGCATAAAAAGGAATTCACAAATAGGGGTAAGTTCATTCATTAAAATCATTCTTAGTTCTTTTTATAGGAGTTCAAGAAGATTAACGAATAAATCAAGCTTATGGGTCCACATCTTCAGTTGAGAAAGAAGTAGGTCCCCCAAATCAAAGATTTTCAAAGAAGAAATGGTTAATTAGCCTTTTTCAAAGAGAGTTCATAATAAGAAAAACTAAACCAAGGAAAAAAGTTCATAACAAGAAGAACAAGTATCAACATAACAATTAAAGAATAGAGAGTTCATAATGAGAAGAACTCGTCTACCGTTTCAAAAATAATAAAGCAATTAAAGGAGAAGAAGTTCATATAGGGGAACTTATTCAATTTTAACATGGTCTTGATGCAAGAATATAGGGTTAATAATGAGAAGAGCTCGTCTGATATATCGATAGAGGAGAAAACGAACATGGAAGAAGAAGTTCATATATGAGAGCTAGTTCGACCTCAATATTCACCTTTATGAAAAATAGAGGGTTCATAATGAGAAGAACATATCTGATTGTCATATTGTTTCAAAAAATAAAAAAAAATATGTTTCTTTTTCACTAAAATATAATTTCATTTCAGAAATGAAAAAGATATGGTTCGAAGGAGTCACCACCAATCTTTGTTTAGGGTGTCATTGGATCACCCAAAAATATTTTTTCATTATAATAAAATTTAATTTTAAAAATTATTAAAACGAATTTTGGGTATGCTTTCCATAAAAATGAGTTTGGAAGTCGATTACGTGTGGGGAAGGATTAACACCCCAACAACACCCCAAAACTTGATACCTAGGCGATTAATTATTGTCTTTGCAATAGAATTTATGAATACAAATTTTAATTTAATTATTGATAGCTTTCAGTTAAATAAATACAACGTTATTTAACCAATTAAAAATATATAGAGAAAAATTAACAGTTGGTTTCATTTAACTGGATAGAGTTATCCACATAATATAATGTAGAATGGCATCCCTCTCATTTCCAACTAAAGCAGTGAATTATTAATATTTCGTTTTTCAAAAAAATTAGGTCAAATTAACAATACTTTAGCATTTCAAACCAAAAGGAAGCAACACCTAATATAAGTTAGAATGACAATTTTCCTTTTTTGGAAAGAAACAAGAAATATCGTAATCGAACGTTGTATTTGTTTATCTAAGGTTATGCAACAAACAAATATTTTATTTTAAAAATCACCAAACCTTTAAGATAGATATGGAATGTTCAAATATTATTAATATCTAGTCTAAACCACCGAATAGGGTTGAGTAGCTTATCCTCATTAGATCTAAATACAAGGACATCTCCCTTTCTACTCTCCTCATTAACTTTAAGATGTCATTATTTTTTAATGGTTACACCAGAGGGTACTTGTTCATTTTATATTCCCGAATTAAGCTACCTAGGTGGATTAGGATAACACTCTTCGATAATTTAAAACAAATAAGCATTGTCTTTTAATTTATTATGGAAAATGTTGAGTTATGCATGTGAGGTTATCATGCCTTTTCAATTAAATAAAGATGTCGTGCAACCAATAACATGCTTCATCGAATACACCAACACAAAAAAATTGAAGAAACAAATCAATGAATCAATTTAATTAACATGTTAGGATTTTAACGCAAAGAATAAAAACATTCATAAAATATAAATAAATTAAAAAAGACAAAAACTATTAACAATTTTAAATAAAGAGTGGCTAAATTGTATTAAAATAATTTTTGAGGCTAAATTAAAGAGAATATCAAAATTACTTACTTTTAAGAATTTGTTACAATAAAACGAAATGAATTGGTTTATGGTAAAAAAATCAAAAAATAATTAAATTAATTATAATCAGCAAAATAAGAAAATAGAGTTACATGTATCACAATAAAAGAACACCAATATAAAATAAATACAAAAAGATAAATTAAGTTAACATCAAAATTAAATAAATAATAAAAACATGAATGTATAAAATTTAAAAACACATAAAATTTATATGGAGAAGAATAATAAATAAAAATATATTAAAAAAAAGTAAAAGAAATTAATTTAAAATGAAAATGAAATAAATATCTTGAGTTAACAAAGAAAGAAATAATTAAATTAATACTCAATCAATAAATCTATCAAAACAAAAGTAAATTAGATAAAAATAAATAAAGAAAATTAAGAGATAAATTATAAAAAAACGTGGAAACAAAAAATTAAAAAAGAGAATGACTTTTAAAAAAATTTAAAAAGAAAATATTTTCTAGAAAAATAAACGTAAACTAACAAACAAAATGGTAAGATAAATAAAAGTGAAATTGAAAATTTAATTCAAAATGAGAAAGATCAAAACAAAAAAATTCAAATAAAATAGAGGGATTATGAAAAGAATTATCTACTACCCATGTGAAAACATGTGAATTCTATAAAGATACATGACGGGTCATTGAGTCATTTAGTTGGATAATAAATCTATTTAAAATTCTACAAAAGCATATTCCTTGTTCCTCAATTTTCTTTCTTTTGATAGAGTATTTTTTAAAGAGAAAGCAAGGTCGAAACCAACATTAAGAACAAAAGAAAAATAAGAAAAAATTAAAAGTATTACCTTTAACAAAAAAAAGTTATATTTTATTGGTGAAATTCTCAAATTATAATGTTTGGGTGGCTCTTCTTTCTTTAAAAAATTGTTTATCTCCAAAAAATTCTCTCAGATATAATGTGTCCTCATAACATAAGATAAGTGTCAATTTATAAGCTCCAAAAATCTCTGAAAGAGAAACCTTTAGCATCTTTTCATAATACTAGATACATTAATTAAAAAAACTCTAAAATAATAAAAAGATCCTAAATTGCCCTAAATGAATTATAGAAAGTATAAAGCTGGATTTAATTATAAATATTCAATAAAAATATTGAAAATTTGCTAATAAATTAAAATTCATGTATTAATATTATCATGTCTTCCCTAAATAAGCATATCTTGAGTTCCCGACATTCGATTAAGGTTTACAAAATGCATTGGAAAGCTAACTGAAAGTCGGTCATATTTCAAGAAGGCATCATGTCTTGGATGTAACCCCTAGACCCGACCTATGCGTTACGACCGAATATAGCATATTACAATAAAAACAAATTTCAAAGACATTATTCATTACCTTAAAATCCGAATTAAAATTAAACATCTTTAAAAATATAATTAATATCATCAAAGTTTAATTTCAGTAAATTAAAGTTGTAAAAATAAAATATTTCAAAATCAATATCGAAGCGAATCTAACATCAATAACAAAAGTAGAATTTTCAAAATATAGGTGGTACATGTCACCCAAATTAAATGCAACTCGGAAGATAAAAACATTACAACAAAAACTCATTGTACTAATGTGTCGTCTTATCCAAACAGTATCTGAAAGAAAGAAATTTGGGAGAGTGATCTAGGGAGCTCAGTGTGTTCTAGCAGTGCATAAATAAAACATAAATTTAGGTTTTTAAAATTAGTTCAGATCACAGTTATTAAAACATCAGTAGAGTTTTTAGTTTAACATTTCAGAATGCCCTCCAACCGAACACCATATGCAGTTCCACAAAACTTCATCCATAAGGACTTACCCTAGGTCTGAAGGGTGTAGGTTCTAACCTAAGGGAGCACCTTGGGTCCATTAGGTCTTACCCTAGCCGAAGCGTAGGTGCCCACCTGAGGGGAGTGCCCTCAAGCCCATAAGGACTTACCCATTGCACATAGCAGAGGAACCACCCTAAGGGAGTACGTTAGGGTCCATAAGGTATTACCACTAGGCCCATTACGCCCAGGAAACCACCCAATAGTCACCTTAGGTCCATAAGAAATTACCAGCTCGATCGGTCTGAACCTTTATAAGGAATTTCCAATTTGACAGAGTTGAACATGTAGAGACTTCATATCAGATCCCAGAGTACCCCAGAGAAAATTAGTTTTCAGATAGTAATTAGTTGTAGCAGGAAATCAGAGTTCAAACATATTTATTTATCAGTAAAAATAGTAACCAAAGAACATGAATCAAACAATCATGCTTAAACTTTAGTAAATCATACTTTAAATCAGATAAATCATACGGAATCAAGTCAAACATATAGTCACATTGCAAAGAAGATAAAACAGTTATGTTAACATGATTTTTTTCAAACAGGTATTTGGCACACAAGGAACACTCCTCGCAAAAAGTATCAGTTCGAGAGATCTATTGAGCACTAACTTCACTAGGCTATATAAATGAACGGGAACCTAAGTTATTATAGAACAGGGTTATAATCAGAATAGTAATCTAAGTTGAATATTAAAAAGGGTTATAGAACTATACGAGTATTCATGGGCTCTCACGGACGAGCGAATAGGGAGGAACCGAGTCAGGCAGGCAAACAGTCACGAGATCCACGAGTACCTTAAATATAACATAACTTTAATTAGTCCTTGATCCTTCAATTAAAATTGATTCACTTAAATAAATACTTAATTTACAAATGCACATTCGGGTTTAACTGTCAATTTGGAGGCTTTCGGGTTAGAATTTGGAAAGAAGGACTTCAGATTAGGACTCAGGATGTCGAGAAATATAAAATATGACTTTTTAAAAAATTAGACTTTTCGGGTCAATGTCAACGGGTCAGGTCAAGTTAACAAATCATTAGATCATTGGATATGAAGATTTGTTTCCATGATTAATTTTGATAATCGAAATTTAAGCTGAGGAAGTTAATCGAAAACTTTTCCCCGTCGTTCAACTTTCTGTCGATTCCAGTCGATTAGCCTGACCGTTCACCACACCATCACCACGGTTGAGATCCATGTATCATTTCGATCAAAACTTAAGTGGAATCATCGCTCCACCATCAACCATTCACCGTCCATCATGGTAAACACGCTAAATTCCTTTTTCGTTTAATTTTTGTTGTTTTGACTCGTATTTCTACTGATATGGATTGATTATTGTGTTTGGTTTTCATTTGGAGTAATCAACCACTAGAACTGCCCTCGTCGTCGTCGTTATGTGCCACCAGGCGTCACCACGTGCGTATGGGGTTGTCCCCAGCTCTGGTTTCTTTTAGAATGATTGGATCGATCCGAACTAACCCAACCCGATCCGAACTGGGTCTGTTTGACATGATATGAGTCAAGCTGACTTGACCCATTGACTTTGACTCGACCTGTTAACTGTTGACCGGTCTGATCGTTGACTTTGATCGATCTGACCGTTGACCGTTAACTTTGACAAAAAAAGTTAAATTTTTTGAAAAGTCCTATTTTATGTTTTTTCGACGTCCTGAGTCAGAATCCAAAGTTCGTTTCTCCAATTTTTCACTCGGTAAGCCATTTATCAATGTTTTATCTTTGGAATAAAATTTAGTTTTCGATTAAGTTCAATTTCTGACGTAAATTAGTTTGTTATGTATCCGAGACATTATGGAAATAGAATTAAATTTAGATGGTGATTGAATGGAGTTTAATTGTTTGATTGGTGGATCACAAAAATCGAGGTAATACATTACTACCTTCTTGCATGCTTTAAGGAACACGTTGGTTTGGGTTGCATGAATAAATATTATTGGTCATTTACGTATAATTAATTATTACTAGACTCGAATCGAATATGGTGTAAAGTTAGTAAACTGAATATGACTCAGATGACTCGTACAGGAAATTGGAAGATCGGTAGGAATTAAATTACAAGTTCTGTGATTTAGTGGTAAAATAATCAACCTCATGATCTGTAAATTTTGATTTATCTCTTTAAGGGTTAAATGATAAAGGTACTTGGATGAGAAATTATGACAATACTTCTGTTAAGGAAAATTTTGAAAATGCCCTTGAAGTGTAAAATGATTATATTATGCGACCAAGTTGAACAAAAGGGAAGTATTGTAAGTTTCTAAATTGTGGAAATGACTGAATTACTTAGGAAACTCCAAAGTGACCGAGATAACTTGACTACTAAATGACCTAAGTACCCTCAAAGACCTAGAATTAAGCGAATAACTTGGATAAGTATGGAAACGATGATGATCTTATATGTTATAGCGTTCATAAAAGTTTTTAACCACTAATCATGCACGTCGACATTTCTTGATATCGTTGCAATACATAAATAAAATAAATACCATTTGAATACTTGTTCGTCTCCCTATGATCCATTCAATGATGATTTTGAATATGATCAGTTCGACAATAGTTGTCAGTATTAAAGTGTGAATACCCTTGAAGTGCATCGATTTGATCGGTTGACAAATACAGTACTAGGATTTGTTTAGTTCGAGTTAACTCGATTTCAATTTGACCGAGATGAACCTGCATAGATTTCATACCAGATCTCAGAGTACCCCGAAGAAAATAGTTTTTAGACAGTAATCAATGGTAGCAGGAAATCAGAGTTCAAACATATTTATTTATCAGTAAAAATAGTAACTAGAGAACAAGAATCACACAATCAGGCTTAAACTTTAGTAAATAAAAAATCAGACTTTAAATTAGATAAATCATAGGAAATCAAGGCAAACAGGTAGTCACATTGCAAAGCAGATAAAACAGTCATATGCACATATTTTTTTTCAAACAAATATTTAAAACAGGTATCTGGCACACAAGGAACACACCTCTCAAAAATATCAGTCCAGAAGATCTATCGAACACTGACTTCACCAGGCTCTTTGACTGAATGGAAACCTAAGTTATTACAAAACAGGGTTATAATCAGAATAATAGTCTAAATTGAATATTTAATAGGGTTACAAAACTATAAGAGTATTCACAGCCTCTCACGGATAAGCGGATCGAGAGAAACTGGGTCGAGCAGGTGAATGGTCATGAGATCCACGAGTACCTTAAATATAACATAACTTTAATTAGTCCTTGATTATTCAGTTAAAATTGATGCACTGATATAAATATTTAATTTACATATGCACACTCGAGTTTAACGATCAATTTGGAGGATTTCGAGTTCGAATTCGGAAAACGTTCTTCGGATTCAAACTTAAGACGTTGAAAAACATAAAATATGACTTTTTGAAAAATTTAACTTTTTGGGTCAAAGTCAACGGGCCAAGTCAAAGTCTACGAGTTGGGTTAAGTCAACTACTCGATTCAAATTCAACGGGTCAGATCGGTTCGAGTTGACTCGGTTTGGTATGAGTTAACTCGGACTGGTTTGAGCTGGTTTAGGCCGGTCTAGACCGACTGGACCGGTCTATAAGCTTTCCTGGATCATGGGAGAGGTCCAAGCACACACGACGACACGTGTGGCAGACAAAACTTCGGTGGAGTCGACCCAATTATCCTCGAAACATCCTTTCAACATCACAAACCACAACAAGCCAATATTCAATCCAAAATCATGTAAATTTAACCATAATTTAAAACCTAGATTACCAACATCGGCGATCAGTAAAAACAACGACGATGGGAGACAAACTCGATCGGGTTTTGGTCACACGGAGTTGGAGAGTATAGTGCTCGGGGCGGTAAGACGAGCCAATGCCTTGAACCCCCAAAATTTGAGAAAAATCAAAGGTCAAGGGGTTCTCGACAAAACTTTGGCAAGCTTTCCACAGCGAACGACGATGACTTTTGACGATCGAGGGGTTGGGTTTTGGTCAGACGATCGCGGGGCTTCGACTGGAGGTGACGGTAACACTCAACGACGGTCGACTGACTATGAAATAGCGAAAGGAGCAATGGGCAAGTCGAGCAACTTCTCTATCTCATTACGACAAAATGGTGGCCGATTTCGGTGAACCAATTGACGGGGTTGGGCACGAGAGGATACTGGAGCTGATGGTGGTGTCGGTGTTGTCCACAAATGGTCGAAGGTGGGGAAATCGATGGCCAAAGGCTTGAGGATAGGGTTTGATTGGTTTGGGGTTGGTTCACGATTATGGGGGAAAATGGGGTTTTTGGTTTTTAGGTTAACACTCAGAAAAAATTTAAAATAAAACTTATATTTCATTAATATATGACATAAATAGTGTCTTAGCCTAATGGTAGGGTGATGGGTGGCTTTATAAGGTGGTAAGGGTTCGCCCCTAACCTATTTTTTCTCAATCAATAGAAATTGGGATAATTTAGGGTTAGGTCCCTAAATTTTCTGTAGCTTCGAAAACAGGCTAAAATTTTCAATTTTTTTGTAATTTGGTCCATAACTTAAATTTTAAATTAAATTCGGGGTGTGACATTGGAAATGCACGAATACGACTTGAAAATTTATTGCAACTCAACTGATGTTAATAATAAAAATAGCATGTTCAATCTTTCTAAAGAAGAATGGGTAAATCATGTTTGGCATAAGAGGAAAGAGTTCACAAAGAAAAAACCACAGAAAAAAAACCTTGGAGCTTAAGTTTTGTAGGCAGTCCAGTCGGATAAAAGTTGGTGTATTAAGCCTTTGTCCTATTCATGTTTCACACCAATGAGTAAAGAGGAACAAATATAATCACTCGTTTTTATCTAGTTACTATTATTATTATTATTATTTAGATAAATAAAAACCCACATGTTTGTGTATATATGTATATATCCCATAAAAATTAAATTATTATTAATTGAAAGTCCATTTACGTATAGACCCAAATATAAAATTAATACCCAACAACCAAAGCCCACGTGAGGATGCTCGCTTGGATTAGAGTTTTATGCTAAATCTTTCAGCCGTCATACTTGTCAGCCGTTCGATTTGACCATATCTAATGGTTTATATTCAAGGGATCTAGAGTTTTGTATTATTCCCTAGCCACCGCATCACGCCAGCTGTTTGATGTAGCTTAGATCTAACGGTTCAGATTAATCAAGAGCTCCCTAGACTATTCAATTTCGCAGATCAGACACGTGTGATGCACAAATTTTGTTTCAAATCTCCTAGTCATCCATCTTTTTCAAATCTCCTAGTCATCCATCTCTCACGTGTATGATACATGTTGGCTGGTTGGTCTCTCTGTACACTTGTCTGTCGTATTTCCTCTTTGGTGTATATTGATAGAGCACGTGAAAGACAATGGGAGGAAGAAAACACGAAGAAGAAGAAACCTCTTTATTTTGACCCTCAATTCTTTCCTTGCAAAAGAAAAAACGAGAAGAATATATTAGGGGTAAAACATATCAAATGGTAGGTCTTATTTCAATTTAAAAAAGGGAAAATCCAAGAACCAAATTCAAAAAAGAGAGAAAAAGGATAAAAATAGAGAGTAGCCAGAAGAAAATGAAAAAGAAAAGGAAGAAGAAAAACCCACCTTACTTGTCGAGATCAAGATTTGTTAGAGAAATCAAAGTTAACCACTTTTAAACCATAGATTTAGGGCGAAGGAGTTTATTTATGGGTGAGTAAAGGCCTTTTCGAATTTGTAGGACCGAAGAGGATTAATTTTAGGATTTTCTATCCCGTCACCACCGCCGATTTAGAACGGTCAACGAGTTACTCCATATTAAGGCCGTTCATTTTGTATTTCTTGGGGGAATAACATATTTAGTCATCGTATCCTGAACATTTTTTAATTTGGTCCCTTTACTAATTAATTTCATGTTACTTTTTACCTTTAATTTTACAATCAACTCTTTTTTATCCCTTGTGTCGTGTACTATTCTTTATTTGACAACCATATTTTCACATATATATTTTTTATAGAAGCAACTAATTTTTTTCAAAATAGGGAATCTCCTAAATTACAATAAAGATTTACAATCACAATCGTAAATTAAGCATAATTAGGAAAATTTTCCTATAATAATTGAAACAAAATTAGCAACTAAGGATTATACAAGGAAAGAATAAAAATCTAACCAAGAAAATCGAAAAAGATAGATATAAACAATTTTTATCGTATCGACAAACGAACCACGAAATAGATCAAGATATTGAAAGACAGCCGACAAACCGTAAATCAGACTCGATTGACATGAAAGACTATTCATGAACACAAATCGGGTATCCAAATCCAATATGAGAGTCCAAATCAGGGAAGATGAACAAGATATCAAATAAGCATCATCTTGATCAATTATGGTTGTCTCAAATCAACCTATAAAAAAATAATCAAATGACGAAAAAATACCAAAATGTAGAAGAAAATGTGCCATAAAGTCAAATGAATACATTTCATTCAGATAAAAGTATTGAAAATAAAAAACAAAAGATAATAGAGATATGATAAAAGAAAAGAAAAGAAAAAGACAATAAAGAATATCGCCGGTTGGTAACCAACATTAAAGTTGGTGCCACCTCCGATCAATAAAGACGAAAAGGAAAATAGATGAGTAGCACACCAATAAGAGAAAATTATATTTTTTTAATATCTAAATTTGGCAAGTTTTATTATTATAAAACCCTAATCTAGTTTGACTCGAAGATCGGAGGATTAAAACATCACCTGAAGCACCAAAGTGGCTAACCAAAAATTTTCTTTTTAAAATGACCTTAAACCATTATATAAAACAATCCCTAGTAATATAAAATGAAAATATAATAAATCTAAGTTTACAAATACGGGGTAGCTCTTAAACCTCAAAAATAATAACAATATTGAATTTTACAAAATAAAGTTACAAACGAATATAAAGGGTTTATTGGTAATACATATCCTCTAATAAAAAGCAAGAAAAAATATGAAGCATTGATTGATCTAGAATATCTGGTGACGATAACCCTCCATGGACGGTCTACTGAGAACCTACGCATGGAAGCACATTCCAAATGTCGAGCTTACAAGCTTAGTGTAACACTAATAACTATATTGTACTACATGTATTCACTAAATGAGCATGTTAGTTGTATACGTGTGAAGAGATAGAAAAAGTTAACATGACATGATAAGATACGCATCATGGTGTGCTTGCAACGTCCCATACCCAGTCCAGGAGGCCGAGCCGGATACCTAAGTGTACATTAGGTTCCAATCGTGTTGGATGGATCATGTTCCACATTACACACATTTCGCTAAAGAAAACAAATTAAAAACGCTTAATATTCATTACACACAACGTTCAATGTAACTAACATGCAATTGAATCTCAATTAAACATGCAACCATTACATTTAAATGTTTAGGGGTATTTTGTTCATTTCATATCATGCAATAAATCTACAATTCAAATAACCCAATTAATGTTACCATATGTTATACATTTTCATACGCAACTAGCACACAAAATTTCATACCAATCAGACATTAGGCAATCACTCAATTGATCATACAATATTAAGGACCTAAATGTAAATATACAAAACTTGTATACCAAATAGTAACATGCAATTGAGGGTTCCATTATGTAATTAAGAGTGTTTAAGAATTGATCACTCAAATAACATGAAATTTATAAATTAAGAGTTTAAGTAATTAAACAAATCAATTTCTGGGCTAAATTGAACTCACATAATAATTCAGGGGTCAAAATTAGAATTTAAGAACACTTCAGACCTTTAATGAAAGCAATTTCATTCTTTTCCTCGAGCAAAACAACTAATGGATTGATACTTTTTTATGGGGAAATGATTCTTTTGAAAAGGGATCGATCCTTTACAAAATAAAAACTTTGGGATCAATTCTTTCTGGTCAAGGGATAAATCCTTTTCTGGAAAATTGCAGATTTATCAAGAACATAAATATTTGACTTACCAAACTACCACATAAATGTGATCAATGACTAAGAACATGATTGTACACTATTTAATCATTTCATACATGTCAAAACAAATGTGTAGCATGATTTATATCATAAGTCAACACATTAATCAATGATTTGGTACCAAAAGTCAACAATTGCATAAAAGTTCATTTCAAGCACAAGGCACATGCTCATTTTTGGCATTAAAGGTCGTTTCATGAAACCTCAGAGTCTAACACGTTTAGTTTACCAAGTTACACTTAACTAAACACTTCAAACACTTCTTTAGAGTCTAAAACAACATTTGAGTAATCTCATGCTTATAAATCCAAAGTCAACGAATCAAACTAAAATCAAATCCCAAACATAAACCCACTTATTACAAACCAAAATCCAACATTATAAGTCTAACAATGTGAATAATAGGTCTAAGTCCCAAACGTCCCCAAATAGCCTGACAAAATTTTTGGAAATCACATACATATTGCTTTAGACCGTAGCCTTACTTGATCACACAGATGCCAAGCTCCTCACCTCCAAACTTGACTCTAATCATCTTAAAAGTGTTAACAACGAGTTAACAACAAGTGTAAGTTTATAAAGCTCAGTGAACAACTAATATTCAAAGCAATGCTCATAACAAAGATAAAGATCAATCCTATATGCTCATACATAACTTGTTATTTACTCTTCACATAAAATTCAACATATCATGCTTGAATGATCAGCTAACATGTTCCAAATCACTTGATTTCCAGATTAAACAATTATCAAGGACCATATAGTTCAAAAGCATTAACAAGCACGCATGCACAATTACCTCCCTTGGCAAGTCACACAAATCACACACATTTTTACATTTTAAGATCGATGGCTTTTGTTTAAAACACAAATTAGTCATTGGGTAAATGAACTACATACAACTCTCATTTTTCTTATGGACTCACATAGGTCCAAAACCATTAATTACGGAGCAAACTCAACGCCCAACCTTGCCCCGTATCTTCTCACAGCAAAGCTCAACGTACAATCTGAACCCCGTATAATCCCAAATTAAACACTAATAAAAAACAAAAAAAGTACTATTTCCTAGGCATTTCATTCATATCGAAAGGTCCTATTAAGAATAACAGCCAATTAATCCAATTCACCATGAGCGATTATCAATGATGCATAGTTTTCAGATATTGATTCAAATACATTTTCAAACACAATTAAAGATGGTTGTCATGATCAACCCACATATTTGGATAGTGAGAAAGTTCACCTCATCCAATTCTCATTCAGAATATATATAGATTTTCAAAAACCATTTCCAAAATCTTATGCATCATTTGTAACACATCACATTCATAATTTACATTCCCATTTTCGACATAAATGACATCATGTGTAAATCAACATAATTGATATTCCATCATCATAATTAACCAAATAACACAATATATTGGAATTAACAAATGCAACACTATACAAAACCTCAACCTTGAATCATGTTCATTTCCTAAGAATAAGAGCCATTCATCTTGCTGTCTGGAAGCCAAAAACGCTTCCAAACACTACCTCAACGTTCACCAAACTCAAAGCATCAAGTTTCCTCAACTAACAACACAATAAGAACCTTTCAAAGAAAATTAATACACCACAATCTAATATAAAACAAAGCAGAATTATATGTTTCTAAAACAGAGCGCAAACGTCAAAAACACCAAAAAAAAACTTACCAAAATATCACTCCGGAAGGTCCAATATGAAACAAACGAATCTCCATACTAAAATATGATAAACAACAACTATAATCAATATCTAACTCAGCTATATTCGTACAAATTAACATCGACAAACCTAAATTCCTATATTCCCAAAAAATTAAAAATCGACATTTTTTCAAGAAATTGATATCCAAAATCATTTGCACTTGAAAAATTATTTAGTATGATTATAATCATTCAAAAAACAACTTAATCTCATTAAGAAAACCTCAAAACTGATTCAAGAAAGCAACACATTAATTAGCTCCGAAAATCTATTGAAATCATAAAAATCCTTTCAATTAAATCAATAATTTAATAGAATCATTAACACAAAGTCACATGCCCTCGAAGCTTGAAAGAAAACCAAGGAAAGGATCTTTACCTTGCTGGAAATGGATTGAACTTGAGATCATCAATGGAACTCCATTATGATCAAGCTTTAAAAACAAGAATAGAAGAGAATAGAAACTTGAGAATTAAAATCAAGATTGAGATTAGTGAATTTAGAAATCAAGAAGAAAAAGAGAAATGTTTGGGAGAAAACGGAGGAAGTTAAGAGAAGTTACCAAAATGTAAAATGAGAAGGAAATGAAAAGCACGTGAATGAAAACAAGCAAATAAGGAAATGTAATTTAGATTAAAATGAATATAGATGGAAAAATGGTAAAAGGGGAAATTAAAACATTTTAATTTAGGAGGGAAAATTGTAAACATAAATCTTGCTATAATTGCTTCATAGACTTTGGACATTGTGAAAATTCACAAAAATGATCACCAAAATTATAATTTTCAATTCCTTCAATTCAGTCACCAAATCATTTAATTAAACTTCCATAATTAAAATTAATCATGTAAAACCACTTAAAACCTTTCTAAAATATTTTTAAAACCAAAATATAAATTTTAGAAAATTTGCTTCATTTTTTTCGAAAATTCATAAATCGACCCGAAACCAACCCTAACTACTAGACTCGACTTTAGGACGTTACAGTGGCTGAGGGTTCTACATCTCAGGGTGCATAACTCTCTAGCATACTGAAAATACCCTTGTGTATCTAGGGTGAGATCTGGAACTACATCGGAAACATACACCCGACCAACTTACTCCATCTAGTCTTGGGGCATTACGCCTAACTAGCAACTGAAGTTCCTTGGTACTGACTGGGATATATCTAAACCATATGATCGTGATCTACTAAATTAACTTAGGTGTCCTGACTATTTCTTAAGAATCAAACAAGAATATTTTATGTGATTCTATGTATGAGTATTGATACTTCTAGCCCAAAATTCCATTGTTTTATGTATCTGATGAACAATATCGGTATTGTTCTTCCAATACCAATATCCAAGCCTATAAATGCCCTATTTTAGGCACAAAAATGACTGTATAAGTCAGCCAAGAGTCTTATTGAGTATCCCAAATATTATTAAAGTTTTATGTGTGGTAGTAGGGGTTATAATAGGTCCATAAACATGCTGAAAAACATCTAATGATGAAATTTACCATGTATACGCCTCATAACTCATGCAACCTATCAAAGCACATCTAGTGATGTACATGTGGTAGAGTTGAGTTAAAAGTGAGCTTTAAGATTTCTAGGATGCTGGAAACACTCAATTTTCAATCAAAAGTCAATTTTCCTTTCTTTTGTTCTTGGAGGTTTCACCAACTTCTCTCACTAGGAAAAAAATCAAACATAAGGGTTACTACTGCTGTTGGGAAGCTTATAAAAGATTTTAGAACAATTTGTTAGGCTTGAATCTCTAAAAAAATAAGCTGGTTCTATTTAGGCTTCTAAACCCCCACTCAAACCCATATTTGGTTACCAAAGCCAAATCTTGTGCTTGAAGGCCTGAATCAAAGCTATAAGGAAGGAGATTACAGTTATTACCTTTGTAAACTTGGATTGTGATTGATGGACAATAAAGATTCCACCTTTGTTCAAGAAACAAAGGAGGATGAGAATGTTTGAAAGAGAGAATAAGAAAAGGTTATGAAAAAGAGTTATGAGAGGAGAATCAGACGTTATATCACCAAACCTTAATGGTTTTTCAGCCTTTAAACTAAAAAGGGTGAAATTGTTCCCTTGATCCTCCTAGCTTTGATTACAACATAAAAACACCCCTTTTATCAACTATTGGGCCTAAACCAAGCCTAATCCAAAGCTCACTTGGTCAATGACTTCTTACAACACTGATAGATTTATTTAAACCCACTTGGGTTAACTAGAAACTACTAACCCAAGGTTTGGGGTGTTGCAATTATATTTATGAATATACTCACGTTAAGCCTATTTGTATACATATTTACGTAATTGTATATATTTTTACTTTCTTCTTATAAAATATATCTTAGAAAAATTTCTCGTTAATCTGAGAATAATATAAAAGAACATAAAGAAACAAAAATCATTATAAAATTAAGAGATACAAAAGCATAGAACAAATTTAATACGTTTTGAGATTTTTTTCTTTCAAAATAACATTATAAAACGAAATCAATCCTAAGAAAAATAAAACAAAGAAGTTAAGTGTCTTAAATGATAAGATAGAAATAAATTGAAATAAAAGTACTCATTCTTATTTTGAATTATCGATCTGAATCAGTTGAGGCCTGTTGCTACTTTCCTTAAGACATATTTTCGACCACCCCGTTGGTGCTCAAGTTCGTTGGTTGTCTGTCTCCCAAGATAGAACAACTAGATGATCGGTTACACTAGCACAACAATAGAGATCACGAACTATCTTTGCCTTCAACTATCACTAGAAAACTATAAAAGAGAAAATTTATTCTTTTTGAACTTGTCAAAAACTTGTTGAAACTTTTGACTTGTGTTTAACCTAGTAGGTTAAGTCAATATTTATAGGAGATTTTCAAGAGAGATTTAATCCAACTAGATATCTTTTAATATTCAAATATAAACATATAATAATATCTTTTAATTTGAAATATTCAAAAGATAAATTCCTTTTACCAATCAAACTTAAATAGATATTATTTTAAGTTTAAATATAAAAAATGTATATACTTATCTTTCATATTCAAAGTTAAAAAGATAAAAACTACATTTTTATATTGGCATATTCAAAGAGTACTTATCCAACTAATATTCAAATGAAAATTACCTTTTAATTTGCAATAGTCAAAAGAAATATGAATTTAATATAAATATTAAATCTATCAACTAAATTCACTCTTTTTCTAAGAATCCCCCGCATGAATGAAATTGATGATTTTATCAAAAACATTTTGACTCAGTGTGGTGATAGTCTCTACAATCGATAGTTGTATAGGATGGGTATGTTTCCTCCTTTGAATCTTCCCTTGTGATAGCATATTTACTTTACTTGTTATATAGTAGATGTGACGTCCTTCAACTGTTATGCCGTTTGTATAAATGATGACATACTGTAGAACTAATATTTTGATTTAACAAATAAGGGCAAAATGTTTTTGTACTAAATTGAATTTAATAAAAGTTTTCATAAAAATAATTCAAAGTCTAATCAAAATCTTAAAATGAGTATAGAAGTTTCGAAGCTTCTACAAGAGTTTCAAAACTTTCCAAAATAGTTTCCCAAAATATTTTGATACTTTTCAAGAATTTTGAAACTATCTTAAAGAGTTTCAAAAGTTCCCTTAAAGTTTCGATACTTTGGCTCCAATGGTCAAATTTTTCCAATGGCACTTTGAAGGACTTGTCCAATGGTCAAATTTTTCCAATAGCTCTTTCAATGAGTTTCAAAACTATCCCCAAAGTTTTGAAACTTTATGTACAGGAATTCTTCCAACAGCTCCAAACCTTCCCAAACAGCTAGTAACTCATTCAAACATATAAAAACAAGTTCATGACACTTGAACAAGATTACATAACATCCATCCAAGTATTGATCATCAAGAGAAAAGTTTTTATTTTTTTATTCTTTGTTTTCTCTTGTAAATAGTGTGTTTTAGTGAGCTAAATTGTGTAAACACCTACCTTATAAGGGTTTTTATTGTTTACATCTTTCCACCTTTGTAAAGGGGTTTTGGTTTTAGCTAAGCCTTTGAAAATCTAGGGAGTTTGTAAAGGTTATATCTTTGTCCTTAAAAAAGAAAAAAATAGTGGATTTGTTGGAAAATCCTAAGTGAGGAGCTTAGGTGGTGGATGTAGACTTAATTGAGGAAATTGGACCACTATAAATATTTGTGCAAATTTCCCTAACTTTTTACTCCTTACTACCTTAAATTTCACAAAGCTAATTCATCCTCTCTTGGCACATTTTTTGTTGATCGAATGAGCTTCATTGAGTCTAAAATTAGTATCAGAGCGGGTCATAAATAGAAGGTCTAACAACCTTGTGAAGATCCTTGAAGGCTCCTATCAAGTTCCTAAACCAACCGTGAAGATGGATTTTTCCTCCAACGCTTACTACATCGAAGATTCTCAAATGGTTAACAAGCCACCCTTTTTCAATGGAGTAAATTATGCTTCTTGGAAGAATATGATGATTTTCCTCATTCAAGCTAGCAATCTAGATGTTTGGAGCTCTATATTGACGGGTCACTCTACTTCAGCTAGAGCTATGGTTGAATAGAGTGAAAGAGAGAAGAAAGAGTTCCAACTCAATGCTAAGGCCATGCACATTTTGTTTTATCCATTATGTCCGGGTGAATATGCAAGAGTCTCCTCTTGTTCAAATGCAAAGGACATTTGGGACAAGCTCCAAGTCATTCATGAAGGAACTAATAAAGTGAGGTCAATGAAAATAGGTATTATCAATCATAGTTACGAGAATTTCAAGATGAAATTGGATGAAAGATATCAAAACTATAATGGATAGATTTTTCGTGATTGTCGACAGTCTTAAGGGATATGGAGAGACCATCCCTAATGAGATTTTTTTTAGAAAAATGATATATTCTCTTCCAAAATCTTGGAAATCGAAGAAGACAAAGATCATTAAAGCAAAGAACTTAAAAACTCTGTCGCTTGATGAACTTATTGGCTTCCTTCTCACTCATGAGATGATAGAAAAGGGGGAAAAACAAGAAGCAGAGAAGAAACAAGAAAAGAAATAAAAGGGTGTTTCCTTGAAATCCTCTACTCAATATGAAAACACTTCAAGTGAAAAAGAGGATGAATAATAAGAAATAGCCAAGTTCTTCAAGAAATTTCAACGATTCATGACATCCAAAGAAGACTAGAAGCATGAATTGAGCAAAAAGAAATGTCCCCCTGTATTCTTTGAGTGCCAAAGGATGGGAAATGCCAAGTATGAATGTATTATCCTAAAGAAGAAGGGATAAAGCAAAAATAAGGCTTTTGTGGTGGGTTGGAATGATGAAGAAGACTCCGATGATGAAGTAGTCATGCTATGTCTCATGGTCATTCAAGAAGATTCAATGGTAACTTCTAACTCTTTTGATTCAAATTCATATTCATTTAAAGAGTTACAAGATGCCTATGATGAGTTGTGTTTGGAATTTCAGACCATGAATTCCAATTTTAAGAAATTAATTTCAAAATTTAAAGTTGAAAATGATTTGATTTTAAAAGCAAAAGTTGATTTTGAAACCCAAATTAAAACTTTGAATAATAATCTAGAGCTTTCAAAAATAAAAATCAATGATTTAGAAAAAGAAAAATTTGATTTAAAATTTAAGCTTGAAAGCTCAACAAAAGAAAAAAATTAGTTTCTAAAAGAACTCATTATGTTTAAAAATGACAAAATGCTCACATCATCATTTTCATGGTCATTTGGAACATACTTGTCCTTTAAAGAAAGGAAAACATTTTAAAATTAAACAAGTATGGGTTCCTAAAGGAACAAAGGGCATTGAAACTAGCATTCAAGGATCCAAAGCAATTTGGATACCAAAATCCACATAAATGTCTCTTGTAGGTGTGTAGGAGCAATAGTGATAAAAGTGAAGATACTCAAATGCTCTAGCCTCACTTGAAAAAGGAATGGGTAACCTCTAAGCTTAATGTTTTTGTTTTACTTAATTGGTTGCCTATTTGTTGTATGCATGCGTAAGTTTTGAACTTAAATGATTTTGTGTTGATTTTCTATCTCGTGTATGTTAAAAAGTCTTGTGCGAAAAGTTTCTATAGTTTTAATGATTTTTCATAAATGTTTGTTCATCATAATGAATTTTGGTCAAAATTGGTTTTAATGCTTTGTTTTTACAAATCTTAATTTTTAACCTTAATTTAACTGTTTATGCATGTGATTCATTGCAAATGATATATCTCTAACAATTGTTATCAATTTTTTCAAATGCATAACATTTTTTTATAGCTTTATGCACATGCACTTAAATACAACAATTGATATTTCATAAAGTATATTAGACTTGGATACATTGAATTTCATGTGCTACTAACTTGTTTATTCATCTTTGTTGAAATTAAATATTCTTTGAAGTGTCTAAGTTTTTTTAAACTATTTTTTTTGGAATGCATTTTTTAGTGGGAGCTTTTGACTTTTCAAATGGTTTTAATGTTAAAATTTCTACTTACTCTCCACTGTTATTTTGTACCTTAAAGTTTGAATTATTTTTGATATAACAAAAAAGGGGAAGTATGGTTTTGAAAAAAATTCAATTTCAATAATGAAAAAGGGGGGGCTTTAATATTTTCCAAATATTGCTCTTTTTCATTAAATGTTTTATTAAGGGGGAGTTTTTTGTTTGTCAAAATTGATTTTTCAAAGGTTTTGTTATTTCAAAAAGGGGGAGATTGTAAAACTAATATTTTGATATAAAAAATAAGGGCAAATTTTTTTGGACTAAATTGAATTTATTCAAAGTTTTCAACAAAATAATTCAAAGTCCAATCAAAACCTTAAAATGAGTATTTTGACTAGAAGTTTCAAAACTATCCAAGACAGTTTCCCAAAAAGTTTTGATACTTTTCAAGAGTTTCGAAACTATCTCAAGAGATTAAAATTTTTTCTTAAAGTTTCAATACTTTGGCTCCTCGCTCAAATTTTTCCAACGGCTCTTTCGAAGAGTTTCGAAACTTTCCCTAGAGTTTCAAAACTTTGTGAGCAGAAAGTCTTCCAACGACTTCAAACCTTCCCAAACGGCTAGAAATGGATAGTAACTCATTACAACATATAAAAACAGGTTCAAGACAATTGAAGAAGGTTACATAAAACCTATCCAAGCATTGATCATCAGGAAAAAAGTTTTCATTATTTATTAGTTATTTTAACTTGTAAATAATGTGTTTTAGTGAGCTAAATTGTGTAAACACCTTCCTTGTAAGGGTTTTTCTTGTTTACATCTTTCCACCTTTGTAAAGGGGTTTTGGTTCTAGCTAAGCCTTTGAAAATCTAGGGAGTTTGTAAAGGTTATCTCTTTGTCCTTGAAAAAGAAAGAACATATTAGTGGATTTGTTGGAAAATCCTAACTGAGGAGCTTAGGTAGTGGATGTAGACTTCATTGAGGAAGTTGAATCACTGTAAATCTTTGTGCAAAGTTTTATATCTTTTTACTCCATACTCCCTAAAATTTTAAAAAGACAATTCACCCTCTCTTGGCATGTTTTTGGTTGATTGAACGAGCTTTATCGAGACTAACACATACTTCACACAACTACTCCTCTAATAAGAATTTAGTTCTCTGGCCATGTTCTTAAAGCCATGGATATCCGTCTGGTTTTGTCATAGTTTGAAAGAACTATGCCTAATAGTCTCCTTGAAGCGACCCCACGTTAGTCTCACATAAGTGACTTATGTTGCTCGGCTCACCACAACACATACTGGTCATTAAGATCTTTTCTTAGCCTGTACCACTTTGATCATTGTTTACATCATAGGAACGAACTTGGGATAAGATACCCCCACAATAGTCGTACATAATTATGCAATTAGGTTGTCCCTTTGAACTTAGATCTTAGGATCCCCAGTCAACATGGTAGGATTTTCCTTCACATAACGCTTTTAAATTTTGTGGGCTTTAGTCACATTTATTTAGATGTTTTTCTCAACTTTATATCAATTTAAACCTTTTGGTTAGCGAATCTATAATGTTATCCTTTGATCTTACAAAATCAATGGAGATAACTCCGTTTGATATCAGTTATTTATGGTATTATTTCGATGATACATTTATCTCGACTTACCATTTTACTTGAAATTCTATGCTAGTCACAGTATATGCATACTGTGGGAAAATGTTTTGACAATTCAAGAATATCCTCTAAGAAATTCCAAAGCTATTCAACTTATTCTCCATACTTATCTAGAGCTACAAACTCAAATTTCATTATGAATATGGTTATTACTATTTTTTAAGGATTTCCATGACATGGCTTGTCTTCCCAATGTGAAACATATTCATTTGTGTCATTGATATATTGAATATCAAATTCCAACTAGCGTTGGTCTATCCTTTTAAGATAGTAGGATAGTAAAAAAATACAATCTATCATTTAATATTTATTTTCATTTGTTTTGGTAATATGAACATTACCTTCAAAGAAAATACAACATTTACCTCATCCTCTATAATGATAGGAGAATCATAAGATATTTGACCGAATTCAACAGGACCAAATAAAACAACATCTTATGTTTTCATATCTTGAAATTTAATCCATAGAATTTTACAAGTTTCTCGTTGTAGGTAATGACCACCGGCAATCATGATTTCGTTTAACACACAAAATTAGAATTAATAATAATTTTAAAAATAAACCAAAATTAAATTTTGATTTATTCAACGAACATAAATTTAGTCACGAACTAAAATTCTGAAACAAATCAGTAACGAAGTTGTTACTTTCCAATGATTCCTATACTCGAACAAATTCGTTCGTTCATCACAATTATTTTTTTGATCATAGATTAAACTCAAACAAGTTTTATACCATCTCAGAAAAATAAGAAAATAAAATGTCTTAATATTGTTAAAAAAAATTCACGTTAATTTGAGAATAATATAGAAAAATATAATGAAATAAAAATCATTATAAAATCAAGAGATACAAAAGGATAGAACGAGTTTACTCTGACTTGAGATTGTTATTCAGAATAATAATCTGAGATGAAATAAATCATGAGGAAAATAAATGGAAATAAAAATACTCCTTTTTTTATTTTGCTCTATCCATTGAATCAGTTGAGACCTTTTGCTATAGAATTTCCTTAAGAAAGATTTTCGGCTACTCCTTTGGTGCTCGAGTTCGTTGGTCATTTGTCTCCCAGGATACAACAACTAGATGACCATATACAGTAGCACAACAGTAGAGGTCATGAACTATCATTGCCTTCAACTATCACTAGAAAACTAGTGGAAGATAAAAAATTTCTTCTTTTTTAACTTGTCAAAAACTTATTGAAACTATTGACTTGTGTTTAACCTAGCAGGTTAACTCAGTATTTATAGGAGATTTTTAAGAGATATTTAATCAACCAGAATTCTTTTAATATTTAAAAATAAATAAATAAAAATATATTTTAATTTGAAATATTCAAAAGATAAACACATTTTACCATTCAAACTTAAATATATATTATTTTAATTTGAAATATACAAAGTATATAAGTATCTTTAATATTAAAAATTAAAAAGATAACAAATACAAATTAAAATTATATTTTAATTTACAATAGTCAAAAGAAATATGAATTTAATATAAATATTGAATACATCAATTAAATTCACGCTTTTTCCAACACTATATATGAATTCAAGATTTTATTTATGAATATACTCACATTAGACTTATATGTAAGCATATGTACATATTTTTACTTTCTTTTCATACACTATTTATCAAATCTATAATGTAGTATCATGTGTATATATACTATTTGAATTTGTGTGTGCGCGCGTGCATGTATGTGTGCATGCACGCGTGTGTGTGAAGTATCCTTCCAAGGATTACCCGAACGAGAAGATATCCTTTTTATTTTTGTATATTTTAAAAATAAATTATTTTAGTAAAAAATAAATTATATTTATTCTAGAGATGAATATCTCCAAGAAGACCTATATATTAGAAAATCTCCAAATACATGAAGTGTAATTCTTTAAGACACAAAGATGAAAAAATATCCCGTCAATTTCAACTTAATTAGTGTAAAATATTTTGTGTAGATTTATTTATTTAAATTTGTATATTGTATTAGACATTTCATTCATCGTATACACATCAATAATTATTGTTACATTCATTAATCATGATTTTACTTTTCTCTTTGGTTGTAACACCCTCTTCCCGTATCCGTCCTTGAACACGAGTAAGAGATGTCACATGAAAAATTTAAAACAATTCTTATTTGAAATTAGGTAAATTTTTGTTTCTTTATAATTCATTAAAAATCAATAAAACCACAATTAATGCAATCACAAAAATTAAAATATAATATTTTCATATTCAAATTGCATTCAATTTCAGACAACAACATGGCAGTTCAATAGTATTTTATATAATCAATGAAACTGTTGAAAAACTGCTTAAACAAAAATTCATCTCGTTAGCAATTAAAATATAATTTTCTAAAATACTAACCATAAAACCATTATTTATAACTAGTTTAATTACGTACTATTTTCTTAAAAAACCAACACCTATAAATTATTACACCCATTTTAAAATATAGTCATATTAAAATATTTCAGACACTTATTATACGTATACATACCAACTAGAAAATCAAAACAACTAGAAAATATAGTCATTACTGATACCGATAGATAGTCCACGATAGGTGATGCCAAGCTAAGCTCCTTACTCCACTCAATCTCCTTTTCCTACGCGTGAAAATTATCACACGCTAAGTATACACTTAATGAGGTATTTATAACTTTAAAATGAACATGTCAAAACATATGTATATTATAAAGTAAAAAACATAATATGACGATCGTATAATTGCATATAATATAAAATTGACTTTCAAACCATTTACTCCTATTGCAACCTGCAAATTAGTAGTTTAGATATAAAACATTTTATGTCAAATCAAAGTATTCAATGAAATATTTACTCTCAATGATCTCGATTTAACATGGAAAATCAAATCAAATTCAACGATCCATATTAAATCCTACCATTTTAAGGCATGCAAAAGATATTATTAACCTTGCCTTATCATCCTTCAAAATATCTAAAAATTCTGATTTAATCCGATTATCCGAATTTTTCTCGAACTTTATCACTTTATAGGTTTTTATACAAACTCCGTAAAAAATATGAGTGACAAAAAATGTCATTCTTTAGGCAAACTATTCATTTAATGATAAAAAATACATAATATTTTTAAAATTACAATTTAGTCCCTAAAATTTCTTAAGTTTCTACTTTGCCACTAAAACTTTCAAATTATTCATTTTGGTCACTAGCCAAATATTAGGGGTATTAAAATTCTCCTCCGTGCCATTGACTGATTCACCAAGCCAAGCATTGGAGCAAGCGAGGAAGACCGCTTTTTCAAGAAAAATTTTTCCTCAAATTTTCAGTACGTACTTGATCCAAAAAGATGAAGATATTGCTTTCTCATGTCTTTCTCTCTTTCTCACTTGGCTTTCTCGACTTTGTGATTTTTGTCCAAAGAACCTTAACAACTGATATCCTCTTGTTCCTCAATTTTTTTACTTCATGTTCTAAAATATTTACGATTCTTCCTCATAATTCAATTCTGATTGGATCTCAATCTTCTCTAATGTGATATCGTGTAAAGGATCTGAATGATACCTTCAAAGCATTGACGCATGAAATACATTATAAAAAGTCCATTTTCGGAGGTAACGACAAATAGTAAGCCATTGGACAAACTCTTTCTACGATCTCATAAGGACCAATAAATCTCAGGCTAAATTTTCATTTTCGTCTAGATCATAATACATTTTTCCAAAGAAATACTTTATCACCAACTTGCTACTCAATATATTTTCTTTTTAAATCCAAAAAAGATTTCTTTTTATCTGCTGCAATCTTAAGATTATTTCGTATTATCTTCACTTTGTTTTCAACTTATTTAATTAGGCTATGGTCGACAATTTTTGATACTCTTCTATTGTTATAGGCGTCGAATGAAAATACTTTTCCCACAAACCTTTAAATTTGGTTACACATGCCCTTAACATATCTTCAAGAATTTGAATAGTTCACTCTGGTTGTCCATCCGTTTGAGGATAAAAAACGATGGCAAAGTTAATTTGATTCCCCAAGTCTTTATGCAAAGATTTTCAAAATCTTAAAGTGAACCTTAGATATTTATTAGTTACTATCGAGACAGACACTCTATATAGTCAAACAATCTCTTTAATATACAATTCAACACACTTATCCATAGAGTAATATGTTCAAACTGGAATGAAGTATGTGGACTTGATCAATCTATCCACAATCACTCAGATTAAGTCCTTTTTATTGGGTTCAAAGGTAATCATGTAGCAATGTCCACTGTAACTCTTTCCTATTTCCAATAAGGAATAGAAAACGGTTGCAATAATCCTGAGGGAACCTAATACTAAACTTTAACTTGTTGACATGTCAGACATTTAGAAACAAACTCAATTATAGCTCTTTTCATACTTAGACACCAATACTAAGTCTTGAAGTCATGATAAATCTTTCTTCCTCCAAGATGCATAGTCAAAGGACTATAATACACCTAAAAGACAAGCTCTTTCTTCAATTTCTAATCATTTGGAATATAAACTTTTCCTCGGTAATATAGACATCTATCAGACTTAACTTTAAAGTCTTTAGTTTCACCTTTTCCACTTGTTTAATCCTTGACAAACACTTTTCATCCTTTCTTTTAAGATTATTCAATCCAATAATGTAGACTTTAATCTCAATTCTGTAATCAGTACACCATCTTCTTTTATTGATAATCATGCATCTAAGGCTTTTTCGACATAATGTGTCATCTAGCACGTTAGCTTTCCCTGAATGGTAGTTGATAACCACATCATAATCGTTGCCCCAAGTTTAATTCCTCTTGAGTTAAAAAATACTTCAAAATCTTATGATCAATATAATTTTAGCATCATTCACCATATAGGTAATGATGCCATATTTTCAAAGCAAAAACAACTGCAGCCAATTCCAAATCATGAGTAGGACAATTATTTTAATGCATCTTAAGTTGACTTGAAGCATAAGACACAACTTTTCCTTCTTGCATTAGTACACATCCCAAACCATTATGAGATGAGTCACTATAGATCACATAGTCCTTTCATGATTCTGGTTGTACTCGCACTAGGCTTCTATCAATATATTTTTTAATGTTTTGAAGCTTTCTTGGCACTAATCAGTCCAAAAAAATGGTACATCTTTTCTCAATAACTTGGTAAGTGGTGAGGCAATCATCGAGAAGTTCTTTACAAACCATAGATAAGAACCAGCAAGTCCAAAGAAACTTTATGCCTCAAAAACATTCTTTGGAGTTTTCCATTCAACTATAGATTGTACTTTCTCGAGATCAACTCTTATCTCTTCTGCTAAAACTACATGTCCAAGAAATACAACTTTCGACAACCATAACTCACATTTTGATAGCTAAATATATAACCTTTTATCTTCTAGAGTTTGAATAACTACGCAAAAATGTGAATCATGTTCTTCTATAGTCTTTAAGTAAACCAAAATATCATCGATGAACATCAACACAAATTTATGCAAGTATGGATGAAATACTCAATTAATGAAATACATAAATGTCCTAGGAGCATTAATTAACCCAAACGGTATCACTATGAAGTTATAGTTCCCATATCGAGTCCTAAAAAGCCATCTTTCTAATATTTTCCCTTAATCTTTAATTGATGATATTTATATCAGAGATCAATTTTGGAAAACATCGATGCCCCTTCTAATTGATCAATAGATCATCAATCCTTGGGAGATGATACTTGTTCTCCACTATCACTTTATTTAGATGACAATAATCTATGCATAATTGCATATACCCCTCTTTCTTTTTCACAAACAATGCCAATGCTCCCCAAGGAGACACACTACATCTTATAAAACCCCGATCTAACAATTCATATAATTGGGGATTTAATTCCCTGAGATTTGTTGAAGACATTTTATATGGAGCCATAGATATAGGCACAGTACCCGATAACTCCTCTATCTTAAATTCGACCTCTCAATTTAGAGGTAAACTAGGTAACTCATCTAGAAACACCACTGGATATTCTCAAACCATTGGAACATCTTCCAACTTAACTTTTGGAGGTTGAGTATCCACCACATTAGCTAAAAAAGCTTGATAACCTTGTAAGAATAACTTTTTTCCTGTTACTACTAAAATCACATTAGATAACGGATTTACTCTTTCGCCAACCACTATTATCTCATAAGCTTATGGGTCTTTCAAAATTAATTGCTAAGTGATAGTCCACAATGGCATGATAAGGGAATAACCAATCTGTGCCTAATATTATCTCAAATTCCTTGAAAGGTAACTTCATTAGATTCACTCAAAACTTAATTCCTTCAAATCTTAACGGACAGTTTCTACAAACACGACTCACCTTTACACTCTGGCCTAAAGGGTTAGTCACTACTATATCACTCGATATAGGTTCTAATAGAATCCCTCTTTCATTAATCAACTCAGTGCTTATGCATGAATAAGGGTTCCTTAATCTTACACTAGCACTTTCTATTATCTCGATACATTGCCTTAATTAGAATGCATAATCAAACAAGAGAATTGTGATTAACTTCATTACTTCCACTACTCGCTTATTTTCAGACCTTTTGTTTGGTCACTTGTCTTGAACCCTTTCTCTTATACATTTAATGCATACATGTATCAACTTTCAATAGTAAGGAGTGACATAATCATATAAATACCATATCAGTAATAATGACATCCTAGTGGCAAGGATACAATTTTCAACTAAAAAACTAAGTTTAGGCCTAGACAACTAAACTTACATCTCTGATACCAATAAATGTAACACCCTCTTCCCGTATCTGTCCTTTAAAATGAGTTAGAGATATCACTTGAAATAGTTAAGACATTTTTTATTCAAACATAGGTAAAATTTGTTTCTTTATAAATAATTAAAAATAATACAACCATAATTAATTCAATCGCATAAAATTGAAATATAATATTTATTATTCAAATCTCATTGAATTTCAGGCAACAACATGACAATTTAATATTGTTTTATATAATCAATGAAATTACCTAAAAACTGTTTAAATAAAAATACATCTTGATATTAATTAAAAATAGACATATTAAACTATTACATACTATTTACTTAAAATATTTTAATCACTTTCTATTTACTTAAAAACCCAACACCTATAAATTATTACACCCATTCAAAATATATACATATTAAAATATTGCAGACACTTATTATACAGGTACATGCCAAATAGAAAATTAAAACAATAGTAGGATATCATTAGTGATACCTGTAGATTGCCCACGATAAGTGATGCCCAGCTAAGCCTCTTACTGCACTCGATCTCCTTTTCCTACATGTGAGAATCATCACACACTAAGTATACACTTAGTGAGGCATTTATAAATTTAAAATGAATATGTCAAAACATATGTATATAACAAAGTATAAAACAAAATACAAATATCACATAATAAAATATAATATAAAACTGACTTTCAAATCATTTAATCCTACTATAACCTGCAAATTACCAGTTTGGATATAAAACATTTAATGTCAAATCAAAGTATTCGATGAACGATTTACTTTCAACGAACCAATCAAACCTGTATTTTTTTCAAACTCATTTAAATCATATACCCAATGTATATCAAATGAGAATGCATGTCATGTAAGTAAGATGAGTGTGAGCAATATGCAGTTTTACAGCTACGTAGATAAATTGCACTTTTAGTGTAGCGTAGATAATTTGCACCATTGGTGCCACATACATGTACAAGTATTGTAGAACACAACATCACTATACTAGTAATAAAAAATCAGGAATCAAACATCATGACTCCCATGGTACACATATAGTGCCAGACAAACATATATATGTATTGTAGAACACAATATCACTATACCAATAATCAAGAATACATCACACTAACATCACATACATGTAGAAATCAATATCATATATGTGCCATAAAATGTATCCTGAGGGTACAATAGACTAATACAGTAATCAGTAATCACTCTACCTCACAACATGCTAATTGTACCAAAACTCTATGTAACGCCCATTTCCCATATATGTTTCCGTACAAAAGTTATAGGTGTCACATGACTTTTAAAAACATTTCTTTATTAGAAAACCCATAAAATTTTGTTTCGAAATTAAACAAAATATTTTTGTTTATGTCATAATAATAAAGCATTTGTGGTAACATATTACAAAAGTTATCACTTTAATACATTCTAGAGCATTTTTCTTAAGTCCATATACATGCCAACTAATTATCAAAATAGACATAAATGTCCTACAATTACTGATGAGGCAACCTTTGATTGATGATGTCCACTGCACTCCTTACTCCACTAGTCTTTGCTATTTCCTACATGTGAAATCAACACATGCTAAGTATTTACTTAGTGAGGCATAGAAATACTAAATACATTAAACTTAAACAATAAGCATATCACAATTTATCAAAATACGAATGAAATCATATAACTTCTATCAATTACATTAACTTGGATTGGCGAACTAATCTTCAATAAGTTAGCATAATATATTATCTCTTTAGTATGCCCAACAAACTTATCAATTAGTATTTTTCCAATTTATCCTTTATTTTTCCCAATGTATGTCAAATGAGAATACAAGGTACATGCATTTCACCGAAGTGCCGAAATGGAGATTCATAAACTTATTATGAATACCATGGATTGCACACATAATGCCAAAATGGTCATTCATAAACACATTATGAATACCATGGGTTGCACTTTTAGTGCCGAAAATGCACTATTATGCATTAAACAAAATCGATTGATAACTTTTATATACATGTGTTTATCGAAATGGTGATTAACAAACACATTATGAATACCATGATTGCACATTTAGTGTTGAAAGTACACTTAGTACTGATACGAAAATGCACTGTCATGCATTAAACAAAATCAATCGATAACATCATACACGAAGTATGTCAAAATGCACCTATGACTCTCAATGCACATACAATGGGCTTTTAAGTCAAATTCATAGATTTAAACATTTATTTCTTTGATATCGATAACCATTGAACAACATCATTCATCTATTCATTTTAGAGCAGTTCATACTCTAAAACTTATTCATAATCTCATTACCATAAACATTATGAAAACATATCAATGTACCGTAAAACATGCTTTATGAAAACATTCGAGGTTGACTCGTTGCAAGTCTCCCTCATTTTATATAAGTACAACAAATGTACTCACCTCATATGCCTCACTAGTATGCTGTAAAGATGTCTGACTATTCACAAACTTTATCCTTGCCCTTTTTTCTTACTTGACTTTGGAGATTGGTTACGATCTACACAAGCATCCATTAGATACCATAAAAATGTTAGTATACTCTCTAACATTTATACTTTTAAAAATACTCAAAAGTACTATTATATTAAATTTCTATTAAAATTCATCCTATCTAAGATTTTCAGACTCAATAGTATTGGTACCCCTACTATGGTATCGATACTCCTTTCAGTATCGATGCCAATTTTGTGTTCTGGAATCCATTGTATCGATACCTTCTTCTTGGTATCGATACCCATAGTAGTAGTATCGATATTTTTCATCTAATTTCCCCAAATTTAAACATGTAGTATTGGTACTATTCTTCCACCCCAAATTTAAAACATGTAGTATTGGTACTTTCTTCCAGTACCAATACCCTAACCCAGATTTTCCATTATTTATTCCAGTACCAATACCCTAACCCAGATTTCCATTATTTATTTCGATTTTACCCAAATTTAAACATGTAGTATTGGTACTATTCTTCCAGTACCAATACCCTAACCCAGATTTTCCATTATTTATTTCGATTTTTACCCAAATTTCATTTAAATCTCTTACTTTTACCTCCAACAATACCATTAAACTCATTATTACTAAACCCAACTAACTTTCCTTCATTAATCTTCCTATAACATCTAAAATCTCTAAAGAACACTCCAAACCAAGAATCATACTACTTTTTCAAACATGTTTTTAATCACATCCAAGGCTTCTAATCTCTCATATACTTCTTTGACAAGTCAAATTTACTTGTAAATCTCAATAAAAACTTATATTTCATCATATCACTCAACCCCATTTTCTTCAATCTCAAATAATTCACTAATCACTTAGTTTTAATCATCCTTGAACCTTCCTTAAACCTCTATATCACTTAAGGTTTCAAAATCATCCCATAAACTAAAGGAAAAATCAACTTAAAGGAAACTTACCTTTGGCTATGGAGAAGAGCACATGACAAGCAAAAGAGAAGAAAAAGATAACTTAGTTTTTCTCAATTTTCCCCCTTTTCTCACTTAAATATCCCTAATAAAATAAATTTTAAATCCATTTACCCTCTAAAGGACCAAAATGCCCTTTTATTCTTCCATTATTACTAATTGGTCTTAAACACAGTTTCCTAAATCATTTCTTATACTTTACCATTTATCCAATTTAATCCTCCATATTTTAAATCCTTTCAATATAGTCATTGATGTGATATTTGGGGTATTACACTCTAAATGTGCATACAATAGGAATTTTGTAAAAATCAAAACCATCCATTTATCAAAATAATTGATAAATACATATATGTCAAAATATTATATAACATTGTATAGGGTAATTCATATCTGAAATCATTCAAATATCATTTAGCAAAACATTATGAAATTATATCATAATACGATTCAAATATTTTTATTTCCAAAACATTCGAGGTTGACTCATCGCAAGTCTTCCTCATATCATACATATAATAACATAAGTAAGAATGCACTCACCTGTTATACTTAACTTGCAAACCTTTGTTAGCAATTCAAGTTTCATTCTTGGACTTTTTACTTAGCTTTAAGCTTGTTTTGACTTCGATTTCTATATCGATCTAAACAAACGTCATTTTCAAAACATATTTATTTCAAGGTACATGTTAGTATCTTATTAACATACACACATAGTAGCATAAAAATTCCTTAAAACTCTTTCGATAATAATTCTATTTCATTTGATCAATATCAATCTTAACACTTCAAAACACAATTAGTCCTTCATATAGTAACTTCAAATCTCTGAATTTCCAAGTCAAATAATATTCACATAACAAATGTAAATTTTCATAATTTAACCACTAAAATGAATTCTATTAGATTTCATCTCAATATTTCCATAATATTCAAAATTTCCCCTTGCTATTTAACTTTAAATTCAAGCATCTAAAAACATTTTTCAAGTGTTCTACATCAATTCCAATCAAATTACATATCAAGTCTTCCTCAGATCATACATATAATAATATAAGTAAGAATGCACTCACCTATTATACTTAACTTGCAAACCTTTGTTAGCAATTCAAGTTTCATTCTTGGACTTTTTCCTTAGCTTTAAGCTTGTTTTGACTTCGATTTCTATATCGATCTAAACAAACATCATTTACAAAACATATTTATTTCAAAGTACATGTTAGTATCTTATTAACATACACACACAGTAGCATAACAATTCCTTAAAAATCTTTCGATACTAATTCTATTTCATTTGATCAATATCAATCTTAACACTTCAAAACACAATTAGTCCTTCATATAGTAACTTCAAATCTCTGAATTTCCAAGTCAAATAATATTCACGAAACAAATGTAAATTTTCACAATTTAACCACTAAAATGAATTCTATTAGATTTCATCTCAACATTTCCATAATATTCAAAATTTCCCCTTGCTATTTAACTTTAAATTCAAGCATCTAAAAACATTTTCAAGTGTTCTACATCAATTCCAATCAAATTACATATCAAGTCTTCCTCATATCATACATATAATAATATTAGTAAGAATGCACTCACCTGTTATACTTAACTTGCAAACCTTTATTAGCAATTCAAGTTTCATTCTTGGACTTTTTCCTTAGCTTTAAGCTTGTTTTTTACTTCGATTTCTATATCGATCTAAACACACATCATTTACAAAACATATTTAATTCAAAGTACATGTTAGTATTTTATTAACATACACACAGTAGCATAAAAATTCCTTAAAAATCTTTCGATACTAATTCTATTTCATTTGATCAATATCATTCTTAACACTTCAAAACACAATTAGTCCTTCATATAGTAACTTAAAATCTCTGAATTTCCAATTCAAATAGTATTCACATAACAAATGTAAATTTTCACAATTTAACCACTAAAATGAATTCTATTAGATTTCATCTCAACATTTCCATAATATTCAAAATTTCCCCATGCTATTTAACTTGAAATTCAAGCATCTAAAAACATTTTCAAGTGTTCTACATCAATTCCAATCAAATTACATATCAAATCCCTTATTTTCTATACTTTTTGATTTTGTACTTTAGCCTTTACATACTTTAAAATTGGTCCAAACACAATTCTAAAGCTTGCAGAGTTATTCATTCATCATGTCTAACCATAAAATATTTTTCACAAAATTTTCCATCTTTTCTTCCTATTGGGGAATATAACAAGGTATTGCAGGCATGCTCTCCAACTTGATTCAAGTGTGAATTCAACTTCCAAACATCATTTTAAAGCATTCACAATCAATTCCATATCAAAAACTATTCAAACTTCAAAATTTAACATAAACCCTAGCTTAGTTGAATCTTTCTTTAACCATTTCTAATGGTTTTCAATCATCTTTCAAGCATGGAATATGTAACATCCTCAATATCGGGTTAGTGACTAAATTGTAAAATTTCAGAATTTGGTGATAAAAGTAGAATAGTTGAATAGTTGAATGATTTATGTGGAGATTTCCTAAAAGTTATTAGTAATTATTAAAGGAATTAAAGGGAAAATGGTCATTTGACTTAGAAATGAATAAGATAATGATATATATGGGATAAGGTTGAGAGATTTCTTCAGAAATCTCTTCACTCTTCATTCTTCATCTTCTTCTCTTCTCCAATGTGCCCAAGCTAGAGCAAAGGTGAGATTTCTAATTTACTGATTATTTGTTAATTTTAAGAGTGAGTTTTGATCATTTGATGATAACTAAGCTTAAGGAAAGCTTAAGTTATCTTATAATCAAAAGATGAAGAAGTTATGAAAGATTAAAGAAAATGGGTTTTTAAGCGAGTTTTTGGAATATAGTTGATAAGTTGAATTTGAAACTAAACTTGACTTGTCATAGGTGTGAATAAGAAGTTATAAGTGTTAAATCAAAGTTTGGATAACATGGAAAGTTTGGTATGATTCTTAGACTTAAGAATTTAGATGAAATATGGAAGATTATAAGGTGTTGGAATGATAGGAATTGGTTAAAGTTGTTATAGATGAATTTAGTAGCATAATAAGGATTTTATACATGAAAATTTGGGTGAAGTGTTGATGATTTTCGTATGAAATAGCATATTCTGGGCAGGTTCATCGATGCACTAACATAATTTTTGAAGGTGCATCGATGCATGGGAATTTTGAAGCTATTTTGTGTACCGATGCACCCATAGTGCATCGATACACCCCTAAAGGAAAAATGAAATTTTGGTTCATTAAATTAGCCTAAGTTGTTAATACCAAGTTATAAGGTTTAGGCTTCTGAAAAATCGTCTCGAAATTTATGTTATGTAGATATCAAGCCTAAACGAGTTACGAAACAATCGAAGAGTTAGGATTTAATCAAAGCAAGCAAGGCTAAGGTGAGTGCAATTTAATTTGTACTTATGTTATAGAATAAACATTGGCTTACGATGAGCCAGTGACAGAGTTACTATGGTAATAAGTGACTCTAAAATGTTATTTGAATTGTAATGCATGCATAACATTATATATGGATGTTTTATACATCATTGTGTAGGATTTGCGATAAGTCTATTTCCATGTTGGAATGCATGATTCCATAAGTACAAGCATGTGATTGATATGATGCTTATGTGTGCGTGAATACATGAAAGTGGGTATATGTGTCATATGATATTATATGTTACATGATTTATATGATTACATGTATATGCAATATGTGATACGGAACTACATGAATATATGAAAACATGATATCAGCGGTATGATATGTATGACATGTTATTTTATGTGACATGATCAATGTGAGCATATAAGAATAAATATGAGATATGTGAATCTAATATATGTGAATTCATTCATATGTGAGCAAGATATGACATATGTGTTTATATGAACACATGAGAAATTATATAAGCTATATGATACGATCTACATGATTACATGCATATGTTATATGATATAAACCTATGTGATATGGGTTATATGAAAAGGGATCTATGAGATCATACAAGAATGATACAAGTGATGTGAATAATAATAATGATATTGCCCATGTTATGTGATATGAGAGCTAGTGGTATAGTTGGCATGCCAAGAGTCGAGGGTTACATCATTCGGGATGATAGGTTCTTCGGGACATAGACATTTTTCGGGATGATAGGTCCTTCGGGACACAGACATCCTTCGGGATGATAGGTCCTTCGGGACACAGACATCCTTTGGGATAATTATACGAGCCGTGGTGACAACATAATAGTGCACAACCTCAATGCATTCACATACCTTAAGCTCTCAAAAGTATACATGGGCTAATACATGGGATTTAAATAGAGTAAATAAATCAATTGATATGATACTATGTGTGCTTTGTTGTGAAATGATATATGTGTTCCATGATATGTATATAAATGTTTAGTATATGCTTATATGATAAAAAGAATTAGTAACATGTGTACATGGGTTAATAAAGAGATTAAACAAATATACTGAGGGTGATATGCATATGTGATTTATTATATGGAATAAATTACATGATTCATATATTGGTTATATGAAAGGATATATTTTTTTAGTTATATGAAATGTTTTATGATTTTTATTATATGTTTTATATATCTCACTAAGTCAACGACTTAGTGTATGATTGTTTCACACGTAGGTTCTGAGAAAAGGAAGATTGATAAAAGTTATGCAAGACATGTCAGTTCTTCCTTTCGAAAGATCAGATCAGAAAAGAAATGTATAGTATGTATTTTGTAATAAGGAAAATGGATGGCATGTAAATAAAGGATTGAATTCGATATGTTATAATCAGTTTTGAAGAGTCGTACGATTGAGTTTGTAATGTTTTAAATGTGTATATATAAATGATAAATTTTATACGGATAAAAGCTTAGATTTTTACTAGTTTATATGTATTTTTACGAAAGTTATTGTAGCAGTGCATCGATACACAATTTATATTCGAAATTTTTCAGTGTTCATGGTACTATTCACGGTACTGTTCATACCATATAATACTGTTCATAAATACATATTTTTTTAAATTTTTATAATGAAGCATAATTTAATAATATTTTATTGTATTTTCTTAAAATAAGTTCAAATGTTTTGCTATTTTACAAGAATATTGTTTTAAAAAGTCAATGTGACATCTCAGACTCGTATTCGGGTCGGATAGGGGTTGGGGTGTTACAGAACAACATCAACTACATCATAATCAAGCCTTATAACATCAAAACCTAATCACCATTTTATTCTCCAACTCATGAAATAAGGGTTTAAAGCATGGTAAGCATGAACAAATGGTACCAAATGATATAAAATTTCATGTAGAATAATTTTGTATTTCATACTTTCTTTTGAATTCCTAATAAATTGTTTGAAAATTGAAAAGAAAATGTTTTCTTACCTTGGATGAAGTTCATGGCACAAGAGAGAAACTGAAGAACATGTCTTGAATTTTCTATGAAAATATCATAAGCCATTTGTAATTTTAATAATTAAAATGAATTAAAATTTCATTTTAATACCAAATGGCTATTTTTCCCTTGAAATAAAATGCTTCATAACTTACCACATGTCAATTTATTCATCCAAAATTTAAAAATGCACAAAAAAATTGATAACTTCCAATTTTACCCTTATACTTTTTCAAAATTACATTCTTGCAATTTTTCATCCAACGGTCCCAATTTCACATGGAAATCAAATTAAATCCAATGATCCCTATTAAATCCTACTATTTTAAGGCATGGAAATGAAATTATTAACCTTGCCTTATCATCTGTCATACCCCAACTTGGGGGTTATTTTTTAAAAAGTTAAATATGGGGTTTAAAGTATCTATCAAATTATAATATTGGATTTACTAAAAATGTTAAGAAAATTGAGGGACTGTAAGTGTAAATTTACCTATCTTTGGGTTTAGAGGATTCTAGAATTCACGTGAATAATCCATCTTGGAATGATGTGAACTTCATTATTTTAATCAAAATATTTGGAACCACAAATGAATAAGATATTTTAGTCCAAAGTTCAGTTGTAAATATGGAATCAGAGAAGCAATTTGTTTACCATATGACTTGCCTATTTGACTCGTTACAAGCTTCAAATTGACTAATCAACTTTTTTAATCTCAAAACAGTAATTCAAACCTGATCTGTTTGTCATTCCCATTCAACCAATGGTTCAACCACCTACAACCAAAATCTCATCAACCCAACTCTTGGTAATATCAAACCCATCACAGGTTATGATTCAATGGCAAACTTTGTGAACAAAATAAAGCGAAACCTATAATAGAAAATGTCCCTTTCTGAAAACAATGACAATAAGGCTCCAGCAGTATTTACCGGCCGGTAACGTAAACTCTAATATGTACCATGACACTTGCACCCAAACAACCAAGAAATAACAACCAGACAACAGCAAAAAGAAATCAAGAAGGTAAATAAAAAGGGACGGACTAGAAGAACCACTCGATTTTCGATGATCTAGATGTCGAAGGGAATATTTGTGTAGTGGACAGATTAGAATGGCAGGGAGGAACCATGTATCTTGGTTTTGGCACCATCAGACGGTCATCGAAGGCAAATCAGTGTATTTTTCTTCGAGAAAATTAAATGGTTTTCGCTAGATCTTTGACGATCAATGATGTTTTCGAATAATCGATGGCCGAATCCATGATGAGAAGACCAAGGATGTTCGAACGATGGTTTTTTGGTGAGGATAGTTATCGGTGACGGTGGCTGATGTAGTGGTCACCGATGATCAGCGGTGGTCGTTGATCGGTTGAATGAGGAGCTTGCCTGTGATGTGAGAGCTTTCAAGATAAGGGAAAGAAAGATAAGGGAAAGAAACAAAGTGGGAAAATAAGAAATACAAAATTGGTTCAGAGAGCACGTGTGTTTTGAAAATATTGATAAAGTGAAAAAGGGGAAAATCACAAGGTAAGTCATCCAAGCTTGGTGAGATATTTACCTTGTATCTTAGTTTCCAAGAGGTTATAGTTATGGCATAATAGTTTCTATAAGATCAATTTAGTCCCTAATTTAAGTAACTAAATATTTTGATGGCACCATTAGTTTTTAGTTTTACCAATTGATTCCCCAAATTTTTATTTAGATTCTAATAATTTATTTTTATGAAGAAGGAAATTATTTTGGATTCGAATTCGTGGAAAAAACTGGAAGCTCAACCTATTACCTTCCGACCTATCTATATGTGTAAGTTGTTATTAGTCGTATGGTTCCCCAACCGTTTTAAAATATTTCTTTAGAATATTACTCCGGTAGTAACTCAATTCTGATATAATTAAGAATGGTACACTACTTTTTATTGTAGCGAGACCTATGCTCAATAGATTTCCTGATTTGAACCCATTTTGCGAGGTGTGTTACTTGTGTGTTATATATATATATATGTTTGAAATATCATGTTCACATGACTGTTTTACCTGATTTGCAATATGAATAGCTGATCTGATTTAATTTCTCATGATTTATATGTTTCAAGTCTGATTTCCGGTTTACTAAAGTTTTAAGCATGATTGCCTTATTCATGTTCTTTGGTTACTATTTTTACTGAATTGATATATGTTTGAACTCTGACTACTATTAGTTACTGTTTGAAAACTAATCTCTTCGGGGTACTCTTGGATTTGGTATGCAGTCTATGCATGTTCAGTTCTGATCAAGCTGGTAATTACTTATATATGTTCAGCACCGATCAATCGGTAATTCCTTATGGACCTAAGGAGACCCTTGGGTTGGTTCCTAGGTCCAATGGGAGTAGTGGTAAGAACTTTTAGACCCTGAGGTACTCCCTTAGGATGACACCTCTGCTATGTGCATTGGGTAAGTCCTTATGGACCTGAGAGCACACCCCTCAGGTGGTTACCTACACTTCAGTTAGGGTAAGTCCTTATGAATGTTGTTTTGGGGAACTGCATATGGTGTTCGATTGGAAGACGATTATGTATTTTAAGTTAAAAACAATATTAACGTTTTCACAATTTGGAACTGAACTGATTTTGGAAACTCTGTCGATGTTTATGTTTTTAACGACAAATTGATTTTGAAATCTAAACTATATGTTTTATTTCTGCACTGTTGGAACACACTGAGCTCTCTAGCTCACAACCCCAAACGTATCTCTTTCAGATGAGTTTTGATAGGCGACCTAGACCTGGCACTTAAAGGATCAACACATTCGCACAATATCATTTTATTCTAATGTTTTTATCTTTCGAGTTGCAATTAATTTGGGTAACACGTGCCTACACTTCTAAAGTACTTGTTTTACTATTTATACTGCTTTTGCTGTCAAATTTATTTTGACACTGATTATGAAATGTTTTATTTTACTTAGCCCTATACACTTTAACTATTTGGAATTGAATTTTAATATTATCAACTTTATTTTTAAAGATGCTTATTCAAAATATGATTTTAAGTTATTAAAAACTATTTTGGAAAACTTTATCGTAATCTACTAGATCTAGTCATAATGTATAGGTGGGGTCTAGGGGGTTACATCATTTTTCAAAATATCTCAAAATTCTAATTTGATCCAAATATCTGATTTTTTCTCGAACTTTATCGTTTTATAGTTTTTTTATACAAACTCTGTGCAAAAAATCCGAGTGACACAAAAATTTCATTCTTGAAGTAAATTGTTCATTTACAAGACTAAAATACATAACTTTTGAAAATTAAAATTTAGTCCCTAAACTTTTCCTAAGTTTATATGTTAGCCACTATACTTTCAATGTATTCATTTTTTGCACTAGCCAAATTTTGGGGTATTATGATTCTCCCCTTAAGAAAATTCTTTCTCAAATTTTTTGTTTTTATCTGATAAAAAAACATGGCAATAATGTTTTATCATGTCTTCATCTCTTTCCCACATGGTTTCCCCGACTTCGTGATTTCTCCAAAAAACTATTAACAAGTGGTATCGTCTTGTTTCTCAGTTCTTTGACACCATGTTCTAAAATATTTGGAGATGATCGAGAACCAATTTGAAATTAGAGGTGATTTGAAAAAAGAGGATGATATACATAGATGTCTCCAACTGAAAGCAAAAAATAGGGTGCTTTCCCATTGGAAAAAGCAATGTAAAAATTTCCACCCTTTTGGATTCAGAATACAAAGTATTTTTGTTCAAGTTTCCTTTCCATTCGAAACAACCTAGCATTAAAAAAAATCAATTTACATTCTTGTTCTAAAAAAATCATAAGTATCTTAAGAGGTATTATTGGCCATTTTTATTTTTCGGATAGGATTTCCTTTGGTTTTCAAAGCAAAATAGACTCAAAAAGATGGCTAGAGTATCGTTACATTACGCTTGAGTCTGTCGTCGGAGTAGGAGGGGTCGTCGACGGAGTTGGGTGTTAAGAGTCGTTTAGTATTTTTTTACTTTGTTTGTGGATTATTGATTTTAAAGGAAAAAACAAAAGTAGAGGATGGGTCACGTGGTCTATTTATATTTGATTGAGTTTGGGTTTTTGTACTCTTGGTCTCTCTAGTGGAGGCCGGAGGGTGAGCCATCGTTAGAATCACGTGGCCGTAGCGATTTGATTTTGGGTTCTTTGTGGGTTTTGGTCGACTGTACATGAAGATTAAGTTTAGAATTATTGAGAAATATAGAAATATTTCAAGAACTCATGCACTTTCTTTATTCAATCAAAGAAGATGATCCAATAAGCTTCACATTTCTGCATCTTATATAACAGCTTTTACAAAGCTTAAAAACTGTTTAACAACATTCTGTTACACATTTAATAATACCAGCCTTATAACCAACTAGCTTCTAGACAAACTCTAGAATCACCTTAACCATCCCATACACAAGCATGCATGTGAGCATGCATGGAACTGTTGTACACACATGCAGTAACTCTCAACATTCTCCCTACTTCTTCTCGTCTCCAGCAATCAACCAAACTTTTAGCTTATCACGAAAGCTGATAAAGGCTGACTTTGACAACGGCTTGGTTAAACCATCTGTAGCTTGATGAGATGCTAGAACATAACTCACATAGAGCTGATTGGCTGTAATTTTTTCTCGTACAAAATGGACATCTAAGTCTGCATGTTTGGACTACAAATGATACACTGGATTAGCACTTAAGGCAATTGCACTCGTGTTATCACACCATATAGTTGGCTACTTATAACATGATACCTTCAAGTCAACAAGTAAAGCATCCACCCGTGCTACCTCTGGTGCAGCATATGCAAGACTCCTATACTTAGCTTTCCATGGTAGATAGTGATACTACCTTTTGTTTATTTGCACTCTATGACACGAGATACTCTCCAATAAAAACATAGTGACCAGACATTAATCGTATATCATCAGCATAACCTTCCCAGTCAGCATCCGAGAAGGCTGAAACTTAAAAGTTTCCTGGTACAAAACCAAGCCATAGTTCAGCGTCCCTGCCAGGTAACACATAATGTGTTTAGCAGCAAGTAAGTGTTACTCTCGAGGAGCATCCATATACTGGCCCACCTTATTTACACTGAAGGCAATATCAGGCCTTGTGTGACACACATAGAGTAGCCCACCCACTAAACTACGAAATTCACGAGCATCAGCAAGAAAGTGCCCTTTATCCTTATTTATCTTGAAAGAAGTGACCATGGGAGTAGCTGTGGATGCAGCCTTGACCATTTGTGCCTTCTAAAGCAGTTCCAAGATGTATTGTTTTTGACTAAGAAACATCGATTGACTAAACCGTTTTACTTCAATACCTAAGAAGTAGTGTAACTCACCTAAATATTTTAAGGGAAAACGATTCTTCAACAACATCACTACTTTCTCAATTCCATCAGACGACTTCCCAGTGACTATTATATCATCAACATAAACTAAGACATAAGTTGACACTCAACCTTCTGTTAAAACAAATAGGGAAGCATCATCTCTAGACTCCATGAAACCATGATAAAGCAGATTACCCTTTAACTTAGCATGCCAGTTTCGTGGTGCTTGGCGCAGACCGTACATAGATTTTTGTAGCTTGCAAACTAACCTACCACCATCAGGAGTATATTCCTTAAAGTCAGGTGGTTGTTGCATGTATACATCTTCATTCAAATCACCATGAAGAAATGCATTGTTGATATCCACCTGCCTCAATGACCATCCTCCAGACACAACAAGGGTAAGTATTAATTCAGCGTTGAGAATCAAACAACAGGACTAAATGTCTCCTTAAAATCTTTCCCGGGCACCTAAGAGTACCCTTTAGCCGCTAGACGTGCCTTGTAGCGTTGTACAGACCCATTAGAGTTATGCTTTATCTTATGAAGCCACTTACAATCTACAGTGTTCGCCCTTCAGGTAGTTTCACAAGTGACCACGTGTCATTACTCTGAAGTATAGTAAGTTCCGCATGAACAACTTCCCTACACTCTTTGGACTTCATAGCTTTATCAATGTATGTAGGAAAAGAATCAGTCAACGAGCTGAAAAATACCTTGGGCTTGAAGATCCCATACTTGCTTGTTGTTAGCATGGGATGCTGATTTGCAGAGGTCGTATTTTGACCAGAAGCAGACTGCATGTGATCACTAGGAAAATCTTTAGGCACGTGCCTATGATTACATCTGTTGAAACACGATCCTAAGGTTCACGGATCACGTACACTCTAACAGGACTGCTAGTCTTAGCTACATTCGGTATGACCATAGCCTCTACCACGAGTCTGACCTATCAGACCACTAACATCAACACATTTGCCTCCTTTGGCAAGAACATGAGCACAAACATGAAACTCAACCCTTTTAAGAAAATCTCGCAACTGATGACCCAAATCTCAATATCAAAAAAACCTCCAGTGAGACGCCAACACTCACCTTCATGCCTCCAATTACAATTCGAACAAAGTGGATACTGCTTACTTTGATTACACCGGACTACCTTTCACGAAAATTACGGTGATTTAAACCTAGACTTCTCTTCACTTGACGACTCTAAGAAATATCATATCCCGGTCTCTTTCCCGAGAACTCCAGAACTGGATCGCTACCTAAGGTACTCTCAACATCTCTAGCCTAATCCACTAAAGTATTGAAGACCTCTGAAGAACTGGTAACTAGATACACACAGATCTCCCTGTTTACACCATCCTTGACCCTCTTACACCTTTCTAGCTTTGTCAAAACTATCTCACTGGCATGCTCACTCAAGCAAACAAGTTCAACCTTATACTTAGATAACGACATAATTCCCTAAACCAAATCAAGAAATTCCTTCTTTCTTGCGTCGGCATACTATGCATCCAAAAATTATGCCTAAACACCTCTAGAAAATATGACCAAGTCAACTTATCCTTTGCGACACATCTCTTGAACTTTTTCCACTAATGATGTGCATCACCTTGCAACAAAGATTTAACACAACCCAACTTCGCATCATCAAGACAACCCATCTAATCCAAGATTTGTACAACACTTTTGAGCCAATTCTCTATAACTATCGGCTCAGTCCAACGAATAACATAGATCTCCTTGGCACCTAGAGCCTTCAAACGTTCTAACGGTAAATCTCTACCCGTCGGCACTAGCACATGTGAAGATGTAATGTAACACCCATCTCCTATATACCAATACGTATACAAGGTATAGATGTCACATAACTAATATTATTTTTCCTAATTCGAAATCCTGTAAAGTTTTGTTTCATTTTATAAAACATTTTAATTCTTACATACATTAACTTAAATAGAAACATAAATTAACTTAAATAGATGAACAAAAAGAGATGTTCAAACACTTCATCATTTTACAATGGTTTAATCTAAATACCGCTTAAAGTATTTTTTACTAAACTCTATTGCATGCCAACTAAAATATAACAAAAGTAGACAAGTATGTCATACGGTTACTGATGAGGTGACTCTGGCTTGGATGTCCAATGCTTTCCTTACTCAGTTTAAATTCAACCTACGCGTGAAATAAACACATGTTAAGTATTACTTAGTGAGGCAAAAACTAATCATACAATATCATCAATATATTATTATCCTTTATAGATCAAATGTCAATTCCTTATTTTCCATTCATCATCATTTCTAGGTAATGCACCCATAGTGCCCATACGTCATTCATAAACATATTATGAATTACGTGTTTTGCACACTCAGTGTTGAAACGGTTATTCATCTATATAGGATGAATTTCGTGAAATGTACACTTGGTGCCAAAACAGTTATTCATACACATAGGATAAATTCCGTGAAATGCACACTTAGTGCCGAAACGGCTATTCATCCACATAGGATGAATTCCGTGAAATGCACACTTAGTGCCGAAACAGTTATTCATCCACATAGGATGAATTTCGTGAAATGCACACTTAGTGTCGAAACTGTTATTCATCCACATAAGATGAATTTCGTGAAATGCACACTTAGTGTCGAAACAGTTATTCATCCACATAAGATGAATTCCGTGAAATGCACACTTAGTGCCGAAACGGTTATTCATCCACATAGGATGAATTTTATGAAATACACACTTAGTATTGAAACGGTTATTCATCCACATAGGATGAATTTCGTGAAATGCACACTTAGTGTCGAAACAATTATTCATCCACATAAGATGAATTTCGTGAAATGAACACTTAGTGCCAAAATGGTTATTCATCCACATAGGATGAATTCCGTGAAATGCACACTTAGTAGTGCCTATTTCATAATCACCACATACATTTTAAAATAGTCATACATATATGATTAATACATCATATAATTATACAATTAACTGCACTCACATGCCTATCCTTGCTTTGTATCCAAAAGGTAAGGTTGATTACTCTGGTATTTTGCCCTTGCCCTTAGTTTTGCATGTTTTAGGAACTTGGTTCCGATCTACTCAAGCATCCATAAAAACATATACCATACTCAATATTAGAATATTTTCTAACCATTATACTTAAACAATACTCAAAGAAAAAAACATTAACTTTCTATACCAATATCAGCCAATTTTAACATTTTTGGCTCCATAGTACCGATACTACTACCCTAATACTGATACTTCTATACTATGGTATATATACCCTTTTAGGTATCGATACCAAAAATAGGTTCGATGCTGCCAGATATCGATACCCTTACCACGGTATCGATACTACCCTTATATGGTATCGATACCCCCTACCAGTATCGATACCAAAATTAGATTCGATGTTTCTTGGTATCGATACTCTTATCATGGTATCGATACTACCTCTTCGATATCGATACTGATTAAATCAATATCGGTACCACTCATCTAATTTATCTCATTTTAGCCTATAGTATGGTTACTAATCTTAGCAGTACCGATACCCTCACTCAAAAATTCCAGTTTTCAGCTCGAAAATTACCTAAATGGGGTCATATTTCTTTGTATTTACCCCATTCAATACTATTAAACTCTTCCTTAACTATCTATACTAACATTTCTTCATTTTGTTTCCTAAAACATCTGACATCTTTCAAGAACATTCAATTCTAAGAATCAAACCACTTTTTCTAATATGTTCTTCATCCCATCTAATACTTCTAATCTCTCATTTACCTCTTTGGCAAGTCAAATCTACCATTAAACCTCAATAAACACCAATATACTAACATATCATTTCAAAACCAATTTTCTAAAATCTCCCATAATTTCTCCATTTCATAGTTTTAGTCTCACTAAATCCTTCCTTAAACTTCTAGTATGCTCAATGCTTCAAAACCCAACCAAAAACGAAGTAATAAACTAGTGAATTGATAACTCACCTTTGAGATATGGAGGAAAGTTATGCACGGGAAAGAAGATGAAGGAAAAGAGTTGACCATGTTTTAAAACCCCTTTTCCCTTTTCTCTCTACTTTAATACCCTAAGAGAAATGAATTTTAAATTCATTTACTCCTATTGACCAAAATGTCATTTATAATCCTCCATTACTACAATTTAGTTTTAACTATTCTTCCCAATTTATTCTCATCTTTTATAACTTAATCGAATAAATCCTCATATTTTTAAATCATTTCAATAAAGTCCCTAATTCAACATTTGGGGCATTATAATTCTCCCCTTAATAAAATTCATCCTCGAATTTTAAAGAAGTACCTGAGCTGAAGAGATGTGGAAACTTCTTTTTCATATCCTCCTCTCTTTCCCAGGTAGCCTCTTCTACCTTATGATTCTTTTATAGCACTTTAACCAATGAAATACTTTTGTTACGCATTTCTTTGATTTCTTTAGCCAAGATTCGCACTAGTTCTTCCTCATACGTCAAATCTGGTCAGATCTCTATTTCTTTAGGAGTGATAACATGAGAATGATATGATATGTACCTCCAAAGCATCGATACATGGAAAACATTATGAATCTTGTCCATATCTGGAGGAAAAACTAACTGATAAGCTACGGGTCCAACCCTTCTTAGTATCTCAAAAGGTCCAATGAACCTTGGAATCAACTTTCCTTTTTTCTAAAAACTTAACACCTTTTTCCAAGGCGATACTTTCAAAAATACTTTGTCTCCCTCTTGGTATTCTATTTCTTTTATTTTCAAATCTGCATAGGACTTCTGTCGATCTGAGGCTCTCTTTAGATTGCTCTGGATAATGTTCACCTTATCCTCTGTATCTTTCATCAAATCTGGGCAAACCAAGTCCCGATCTTTCAATTCAAAACAATTTAATGGTGTTTTGCATTTCCTTCCATAAAAAGATTCATACATAGCCATCTTAATACTTGATTGATAACTATTGTTATACGCAAATTTTGCTAAAGGAAAATACCTTTCCCATGATCCCTTAAATTCAATGACACACTCCCTTAGCATATCCTCTAGTATCTGAATAGCTCGCTCTGATTGTCCATATGTAATAAAGTTCAATCGAGTACCTAATGGCTCATGCAAAGACTTCCAAAATCTTGAAGTAAATATGGGGTTTTGATCGGACGCTATCAATATCGGTACTCCGTCAAGTCTACTCAAACTGTTTATTAAGTAGTCTACTCAAACTGGAATAAAATGAGTCATTTTGGTCAATCTGTCTATAATTACCCAGATCGAGTCCTTTTTACCCGGTGACAACAGTAGCCCTGAAACAAAATCCATCATTACTCGCTCCCACTTCCACTCCGGAATGGATATTGGTTGTAATAACCCGGATGGCACTTGATACTTGATGTTCATCTTTCACTTGCAGATATGTCAAACATTTTGCAACAAACTCTATAATATCTCTTTTCATGCCATGCCACCAATAACGACTCTTCAAGTCTTGATACATCTTATTCTCGCCTGGGTGCATAGTCAAAGGACTATAATGGGCTTCTCCAAGAATATCTCTCCTCAAATCATCATCATCGGGAATGCAAAGTCTTCCCCGATAATATAAACATCCATTATCCCAAATTTTGAAATCTTTAACTTCTCCTTTTTCGATTTGTTCCAATCTCATTAAGCATTTCTTATCTCTTCCTTGCAGCACTTCAACACGATCTAAAAACATCGGCCTTAACTTTAATTCAACAATTAAAGCGCCATCTTCTTTTAAATACATATGCTCATCTAAAGCTCTTAAAGCTGTAAAAGTCTTTCGACTGAGAGCATCTGCTACCACATTAGCTTTTCCCTGATGATAGTCAATAACCAAATATAATCCTTTAGGAGATCAATCTATCTTCTCTGCCTTAAGTTCATCTCTTTCTAAGTCAACAAATACTTTAGACTTTTATAGTCCGTGTAAACATGACAAAGTTCATCGTACAGATAATGGCGCCAGATTTTCAAAGCAAACACTACTGCCGTCAATTCCAAATCATTACTTGGGTAATTTCTCTCACGATTCTTCAACTGTCTTGAGGCATAGGCCACGACTTTCCCCTCTTGCATTAGTACACACCCCAGTTCATTATGGGATGCATCACTGAAAATGACATAATCCTTTCCTGACTCAGGTTGCACAAGAACGGTAGCCTCTGTTACTATTCTCTTGAGCATATCAAAACTTTGCTGGCATTTTTCCGCCCAAACAAAAGGAATATATTTCCATTACAAATTAGTTAGCGGCAGAGCTAATATCGATTTTTTTTTCACAAAATGGCTATAGTAACCAGCAAGCCTCAAGAAACTCTGAACTTCAAAAAACTTCTTTTGGGATTACAAATCCACTATAGCTTAAATCTTTTTAGGACCCACTCTTATGTCTTTTATTGATACCATATGACCAAAAAACGTAATCTCAGCTAACCAAAATTCGCATTTAGACAGCTTCACGTACAACTTCTTATCGCAAAGTATCTGAAAAACCACTAGAAGAGGAGCATCATGTTCCTCACTTGACTTGGAATATACCAGAATATCATCTATAAACACTACCACGAACTGATCCAAGTGCGGTTGGAATACACTGGTCATCAAATCCATAAATGGTTCATGAGTATTTGTTAATCCAAACAGCATTACCAAAAATTCATAGTGTTCGTACCGAATCAGAAAAGTCATCTTGGAGATGTCCACATTTTTAATCCTTAACTTATGGTACCCCGACCTTAGATCTACTTAGAGAACACTACTGCGCCTTTTAACTGATCAAACAAGTCATCAATCCTCAAAAGAGGTTACTTGTTCTTTATCGTTACCTTGTTTAATTGATGATAGTTAATACATAACCTCATAGAATCGTCCTTCTTTTTCACGAATAGAACAGGCGCTCCCCAAGGAGAAACACTAGGTCGGATGAATCCTTTATCAAGCAGTTCCTGTAATTGTGTTTTTAATTCCCTTAACTCCGTTGGAGCCATTCTATACGAAGCCATATAAACAGGTTCAGTACCTAGATAAATCTCTATTTTGAATTCTACTTCACGCTCGAGAGGCAAACCTGGTAAATCCTACGAAAAAACCTCTTGAAACTCCCTAACTGTAGGGATATCCTGCAATCTCAATTCTGGAACTCTATTGTCTATTACGTTAGCTAGAAAAGCTACGCATCTTTTGACATCATTTTCTTTGCTGTCATGGCTGATATCACATTGGAGGGTAAATTCACTTTATCACCAATCACTATAATCTAGTAGCCTTCTGTATCCTTTAAAAATAATCGTTTCTGACGACAATAGACCCATCCATGGTGTGGAGACAACCAATCCATGCCCAAAATGATTTCAAGCTCATCAAAGGGAAACTCCATTAAATTTTCCAAGAAGAAAACCCCTTGAATCTTAATTGGACACTTTTTACACACTCGTGTTACCCTTGCACTATGACCCATAGGGTTTACTGCTACCATTTCACTAGAAATTGATTCTAAAGGAATTCCTCTAGTTCTATCCAACTTTGTACTAATATAAGAGTGAGCGAGTTAACTAGAACAAAAATAGGCTCATCAAATAGGTGAAATGTACCTGTTATAAACTTCGGATCATCCCTGTCTTCACTGGTCTTTATATTATATACTCGGGCCACTCCCCGAGTCTCTTATCTCTGGCTAGCCTCAGTTTGACCGCCTACTCTTACTCTTCCTCTGCTTCTACTAGGTGATGCTACTGATCTCTCAGACTGTACTGATCTATCCCCTAATTTCTACGGATAACTCCTACCAAAATGACTCGTTCCACCATAATTAAAGCAAGTGCCAGAAAGCACTCTATACACTCCCTGATGAAATTTACCACATGTCTGACACAGGTTATTTTTTTTCTCCAAAAGCTCTATTCGAGCTCGCGGGAAAAGAATGGGACTACTTAGACTTCTGTGCAGCTACAACAGTATCCGTTCTATCATTATATCGGGAACCAGATCCTTTACCTATCTTAGAAAAATGTGTAGATGAAGACATCCTACTCCTTTTTCCCATATGCATACTCTATTTCGCAGTTAGAGTCTCCTCCTGAGCTTTCTCAATCGCCTTCGCTCTATTAATCACTTCTTGCAAACTTGACAAATTTAACGCTAACATCATCTCTTTTAGTTTAGGTCTCAGACCCTCTATGAACCAATATCGACAAGCTTTATCTTTAGGAACAACTTCTGTAGCATAACGGCTGAACTTATTGTATTCGGCCTCATACTCATGCACCGCTCGACCACCTTGTTTCAAGCTAAGAAACTTCAACAACGTTGACCTCATAAATTGCTCCCCGATATACTTATTCTTGAACTCCTCTTAAAAGAACTTCCAATTCACTTGCTCGAGTGACGCATACATTATCGTATTTATCCACCATACCTGAGCTGAACCTCGAAGTAATAATATTGTTCTGCCCAACTTTTCATGATCAGAGCATTGCAGAATTTCTAATATCGCCTTAATGTCATTCAACCATAAATTCACGTCCATTGGGGGATTACATGTAACCTCAGGGATAACTCGGCGAAAGGAACTAATAATTGCCTCAGTCAATACATCGATAAGAGGGTTTTATTGTGGAACCATAGGCAAGAGTCTATTGGTACCACTTTCGATCCCTGTTGTATTTTCTCTGGTGGCAGGACAGTTACCCACGGAAACACCTAAAATAGCACGACATGGCACCATAAAAAACAAGGATAAGCACTATAATTAAACAAACAAGGTAAGAAGCACACCAGTGATCAAGGCAAGACTTGTAAAATTTTCAAACCAAATGTGGCAATATGGTTCACATTTCCTACCAGATACACAAATACACATGACATCTTCAATTTTCATAACATTTCTCATATACCAAAACAATGTACCTCAATAACGATTCATTTGTACCAAAGTTCAAGATAAAAGAACATCTAAACTACATCTTCTTCTAACCTTGAACATTTTCATCCACAAAGGATGAAAGTCACTCACATTTGTTGTCCACTAACCAAAATAGCTTCAACCCCTTAACAAATGTTCACAGAGACAAGTTGCACAAATTTTCCTCAAGAATCAACATATCAAACACCTTGGAAAGAAAATAAAAGATCAAGAAAACATCCAAAATAGAGCAAATTGTTTTGTTTCCAAAACCGAGTGAAAAGACCGAAATACAGAAAACCTTAGCGAAATAACTTTTTGAGCTTCTGATCCAACTGACACTACTCCTTTTGCATTGCCCCAAACATCGGGTCAGTGACCATAATGAAAAGATTTAAAATTGGGAGGATTAAATTAAATAAATGGTAAAGTACAAGGAATGAATGGGGAAAATTATGTTTAAGACTAATTAGTAAGAATAGAAGAATTGAAGGGCAATTTAGTCTTTTAGAATGAATGAATTTAATATTCATTTTATGGGGATATTTAATAAGGTTGGTAAGGGGAAAATGGGAAAAAGCTGGCAAAACTTGGTTCTCTTCTCCTTCATCCTGTTACCCCTATTTTCCCTATAGCCAAAGGTAAGATTTCTTCAAGTTGGTTTTTTTCATTAGTTTATGGGCTAGTTTTGAAACCTTAAGTGATATAGAGACTTAAGGAAAGTTCAAGGATGATTAAAACTAAGTGATTAGTGAATTTTTTAGATTTAAGAAAATGGGTTTTTGGGTGATATGATGAAATATGATGAAGCCTTAAATATGATTAAAAGTGTGATTCTTGGTTTGGAGTGTTCTTTAGAGATTTTGGATGTTATAAGAAGATTAAAGAAGGAAAGATAGTTGGGTTTAGTGATGATAAGTTTAATGGTATTGTTGGAGGTGAAAGTAGAGAATTTAATGAAATTTGGGTGAAAATCAAAATGAAAATGAAAAATCTCGGTAAGGGTATCGGTACTGAAAGAACAGTACCGATACTATAGGTTTAAATTTTAGGAAATACGATGAACAGTATTGATACTGTTGTGGGTATCGATACTAAGAGGAAGGTATTGATACCATGGATTCCAGAATGCAGAAATGATATTGATATTGAAGGGGAGTATTGGTACCATAGTATAGAAGTATCGATACCATAGTAGGGGTGCCGATACTATTAAGCCTAGAATATTTTAGGTAGGATAAATTTTAATAGAAATTAACAATAATAGTAATTTTGAGTATTATTAAAAGTATAAATGTTAGAAAGTATATGAACATTTGCATGGTATGTGCCATTAATGGATGCTTGTGTAGATCGTAACCAAGCTCTAGAGTCAAGCAAGAAAAAGGGCAAGGATAAAGTTGTCGAATAGTCAGACATCATTACAACATACTAGTGAGGCATATCAGGTGAGTGCATTTATTGTACTTATATGGAATAAGGGAGACTTGAGACGAGTCAACCTCAAATATTTTGGTATAATATGTTTTACAGTATTTTAATATATTTTCATAATGTTTATGGGAATATTTTGAATAAGTTTTAGAGTATGCACTGCTCTTTTTATAAATAAAAAGGGGGTTCAAGAAGGAATTCATTGGTAGGGTAATTCTAACCTGGCCATCTTAGTAAGGACCAGAGCTCCCCCAGAAAAAGCTTTCTTTAAAACATAAGGTCATTCCCAATTTGGCATCCATTTTCTTCGAAATTTTTTTTTAATAGGTATGATCCTTTTAAGCACTAGATTTCCTTCGTGGAATTCTTGAAGGTAAACTTTCTTATCGTGTACTTGTATCATACGATTCTGGTACATCTGACCATGACAAATAGCTTTCAACCTATTTTCTTCAATCAAATTCAATTGGTCATATCTGGATTGTACCCATTCTGCCTCATTTAGCTTCACATCTGAGAAAACCCGAAGTGAGGAAATTTCCACCTCAATAGGTAGGAGAGCTTCCATCCCATAGACTGAAGAAAACGGAGCTTCCCCAGTCGATGTTCGTACTGAATTTCGATAAGCAAATAGAGAAAATGGAAACTTCTCATGCCAATCCTTGTAAGTCTTGACCATCTTCTCTATAAGCCTCTTAATGTACTTATAAGTCGCTTCTACTTCCCCATTTATCTTTGGGTGATAAGTGGTACAATTATGATGTTTTATTTTGAATTGTTCACAGACTGAGTTCATCATCTTATTGTTTAAATTCAATGCATTATCGGAGATAATCCTCTCCGGTAAGCCATATCTACAAATGATTTCCTTTTTTAAGAATTTGCATACTGTTGACTGAGTGACATTTGCATAAGAAGCTACTTCTACCCATTTGGTAAAGTATTCTATTGTTATCGAAATTAAGCGATGGGCATTTGACGCTTTGGGTGAAATTTGTCCAATAACATCCATGCCCCACATTGAAAATGGCCACAAAGTTGTCATAACGTGCAACGGATGAGGAGTATGTATCCTATCTCCATAAATCTGACACTTGTAACATTTTCAAGCATAATTGATGTCTTCAATTTCCATAGTTGACCAATAATACTCAAATATCATAATTTGTCTAGCCATTACATGGCCATTGGCATGGGTGTCGCATACTCCTTCATGCACTTCAAGAATTATTTTAGCTTCTTTAGTGTCCACACACCTTAATAGGACCTGATCCAAGCTTTCCTTGTATAGGGTCTCACCATAGAGCACATACCCCAATGTCATTCTTCTAATAGTTCTCTTGTTATTCTCAGTCGCCTGTTTGGGATAACTCTGATATCTTATGTATTGCAATATATCATAATATCAGGGATTTTCATCTTCTTCTTCTTTAATATTAAAACAATAGGTTGGATACTCATAAGAATGTATTTCAATGGGCATCATATTTGAGTGTTCATTTACTTTGAATGTTGCTTACAGAGTAGCCAAGGCATCTGCCATTTGATTCTCTTCTCTAGGAGGTAATTGAAAGTTACTTCTTCAAATTCTTCAATAAGTTCCATAACTAATTTACGATATTCTACAAGCTTGAGATCTTTTGTCTCTCACTCCCCAGAGTTGAATCTCCATATGCCTTGAGCTTTTTTATCTTTCATTCGACAGTAGCTCTAAGACCCAAAACACAAGCCTCATACTCAGCCATATTATTTGTACAATCAAAGTTGAGCCGGCTAGTGAAAGGATAATGCTCTCCATTTGGTGAGACCAAGATTGCCCCAAGGCATTTGAAGCACCATCAAAGTTTAGCTTCTAACATTTACTGGTAGATGTAACTACTTCTTCCACTGAAATAGCCATTAACTTTTTATCTGGGAAATCAAAGCTCAACGGTTCATATTCTTCAGAAGCCCTACTTGCAATAAATTACATTATAACGCTCCCTTTAACTGTTTTTTGTCTTACATACTAGATATCAAATTCAGACAACAAGATTTTCCAACGAGCTATTCTTCCAGATAATGCAGGTACACCCATTAAATACTTCAAAGGATCAAGCTTGGATATAAGCCAGGTGGTGTGATATAACATATATTGCTTAAGCCTTCTGGTAGCTCATACTAAAGAACAATACAATTTTTCAATTGGTGAATATATGGTTTCACATTCAATGAACTTTTTACTAAGATAATAGATAGCCTTCTCCTTTTCATTTTGGTCATGTTGTCCTAGTACACACCCCATTGAGTTTTCATAAACTGATAAATAAATAATCAAGGGTTTGTTTGAGATAGGTGGCGCTAAGATTGGGGTATTTGACAAATATCGCTTAACTGCTATGAAAGCTTCTTTGTAATCATCACTTCATTCCTCTGAGTTATTCTTGTGATGGAGTCGAAATATGGGATCGCATTTTTCAATCAATTGCGAGATAAATCGAGCTATATAATTAAACCTCCCCAAAAATCTTCGAACCTCTTTTGTATTCATGGGGGTGGCAAATCTTGATTGGCTTTTACTTTATCTGGATATATTTCAATTTCTTTTCGGCTTACTATAAATCCTAAAAGCTTCCTAGATGTCATCCCAAAAGTACACTTATTCGGGTTAAGTTTCAACTGGCATTTTCTTAGTCTTTGAAAAAGCTTTATTAAATTCTCAATGTGTTCTTTCTCTGTCTTGGCTTTGACAATCATATCATCGACATAAACTTCCATTTCTTTATGCATCACGTCGTGAAACAACATTACCATGGCCCTCTGATATACTGCCCTTGTGTTCTTCAATCCAAACGGCATTACTTTATAGAAAAATGTTCCCCACATAGTGACAAACGTAGTTTTTCCATATCTTCAGGGTGCATTTTGATTTGATTGTAGCCAGAGAAACCATCCATGAATGAGAACAAAGAATTTCCAGCAGTATTATCCACTAAAGTGTCTATGTGTGGCAAAGGAAAATTATCCTTCGGACAGGCTCTATTGAGATCTCTATAGTCAACACATATACAAACTTTCCCATCCTTCTTTGGTACTGGGACGATATTTACCACCCACTCAGGATATTTTACCACTTTAAGAAACCCGGCATCAAATTGTTTTTTCACTTCTTCTTTAATTTTGAGCATCATGTCGAGTCTCATTCTTCTCAGCTTTTGTTGTACAGGCTTACATTCAGGCCTTATTGACAATTTGTGTACAACCAATTTTGTATCTAAACCTGGAATGTCTTTATACGACCAAACAAATACATATTTTTATTTTTGAAGCAATTCAATCAAATTATGTCGTCTTACAGTAGACAGAGTGGTACAAATCTTTACTTCTTTCTTATCCTAATCCAACCCCAAATTTAAGATCTCAGTAAGCTCCTCATGAGGCAGAATCTATTTATCCTCTTTTTCCACCATTTTTAGCAGCTCAGAGGGTAGTTTACATCACTCGTCATCATCACAATCTTCATCTTCCCCTTGACATATAGGCAACTCGAAATCAATTTCCAGGTCAGTGTCATCAGCATTCATGTTATTGGTATCTGAGTTCCTGAAAGAATAAATAAAGAGAATATATATATATATATACATATAGACATATGGGAGAATCTTATCCCATATCAAAATAAATATAAAGAAATAATACATGCATCTTTTATTGAAAATAAGAAAAAACATAAAGTTTAACCCTTTACATAAAATCACCTATTGTCCCAGGTTTTAAACAATAGGGAAAGTTTTAGTGTATTACTCTGTAAAAGACTTGTAAACTACAGGTGGTTCCCCTACAGTCCAATTATTCAACACAAAGCCTGGTGGTGCGGGGTAAATGCACATAGCTTTTATTTCTTCAGATTCATCATCCATTATAACATTAATGCCTAGCTCCGCCAAGGCTTTCTCAACAATCATCTCCTTATTTCGCTGATTTCCTTGGAACATATATCCTCCGGACACAAAAGTGCTACATAACAGCGGGAAGGTCATGGGTTCCCAGCTAAGGTTTTCACTAGCTAAACTTGATTTCCTCATTTCCTAACTCTTTCTGATGCCTCTTAGATTCTCTTTTAAATTTGGTTGATACCCCAAACTGAAGCGATCTCTTTTAGCGATGAGAAAGACTAGATTAATCAATCCTTGCAAACAACTTCCTAACCTTTTTCCAACCTTTGCTTCTTTTCTGAGGGTCAACTTGAGTTCCATTTTAGTGCAATTTGATAATCTGGGCTTAGGTATCTTTTTGCCTTTGACCAAGAATATGGCATTAACAAACTCTAATGATCTGAAAGTACATTCAATATCTTGCTCGTCCACTTCAATATACAGAGCAGTGGTAGATATAGAAACGATGATGTCTTCTTTAACTTTAATACATATCAGTCTTCCCTCGATGACAAATTTGAGCTTTTGGTGCAATTGTCTGCTGTTTGTGAGTACTAAAATATGATGCGGATATGTGTGCAAGTATACACAATCGAACAAGTAATAAAGTGATAAGTAGAGTATCGTCTCCACAGGGAATTGGGGAAATCAAATAGGTTTGTCAAGGCACTTTACTTTGTCACCTAAGTAAAGTTAGTTATGGTATATACAGATGAGAATGCAGTGGCAAAATGGAATGGACGTAGTGGAAATAGAGTGGTGATAGTGTGGTAGCAGATGGATATGTCGTGGCAAATTAAATTGTGATACGTGAAAACAAATGGAAATGTCAAGGCAAAATAAAAATGCAAATGCTAGATTTAATATATGTAGGACTTTAGCTTTCTCACAAGACAAGCAGCAATGGAAATGAGTGATGGGAGACACAAGGAAAACTTAAGTTTATTTCTCTAAATGGTGCTTCTTCTATGCTTACCCTGCCCGACAGAGTCTACTGATGTGCCCTATGCTATCTCTAGTAAGGGACTCGACAGACTAAAGATGCCCTGGCAAAACATATTGGCGTAAGCCCAAGCAGTGTTCCTATTGACTCAGCTAATAGAATATGTCTCGGCAATACCTTTTTACGGCAGTATTAACATCTAACCTATCGTTTATACACAACTCCTTTTAGTCGAATGAAATCCTATTCTTATCTCTAAGGTGGATTAGGCCTAGTTACTATCTAGAACCCGTTGTTTATATAGTTCCTCCCTAGCTTCTCTCGAAGACTAAAGATAAATTGCCAAGGCATTCTCTCGAACCTCATGAACCCTCCTAAGGAAAGGCTACTCTCATAGCTCCTACAACCTCAAGACTTTAAGCATCATAAACAAAACATAATAGAGCATGAAACAACAACCATTCATTAAAATAACAACTTAAATAACCATGCGAACTCCCACCAAATAGGATTAGTTCATGGTGAGGCTCGAAATCAACAAGCACAAAGCAAGATTCATTTGTTCCTTACAACCCAACAATAAAATATAAAAGCAAGGACTAAGGGGAGGAGAGAAAGCCTTCGACGTGCACTACCAAATGCCTTCCTCGGCCACCAAGGACTGCTCCCAGCGGACTAGCTCCTCTCGGATGCTCAGAATGCCACTCCCTTCTGCTAGTCAAGGAGAAATGCCACGGCAAGTGGGATTGACGGAGAAAAATGAGACTTTCTCTCTCTAACCTTTTAGGATCAAATGTGGCTGGAACTAAAGTCCTCTTCAATATGGCTTCCTCCTCTATTTATAAGGGAAAAGAAATCCTAAGGTTTTGTGTTAACCATCCTAGGAAACCCCAAAACCATGGTTGAGTTGCTTGGGAGTCGAGCAGACTAGGCAATGATACAGCCTTGGTAGCTGGCTAGAGACCGGCATAATCCCGCTACAGGCGTCCTAGGACCGACAGGATCTGCAGGGTCAGACTAGGCAACTTCATCAACAGAACCGGTGGTTGAAGCGCCAAAATGATGTGGTAGGTATCTCGGGCAGAGCATGCGTAAAATCTGGGACAGCTGGCTAGAAAATATCTTCTCTCTCCTTTTACGCTCCTGAAATGCCATTTGAACTTGGAATTTTTATTTAGCTCAGCAATATCCTTATGTCACGGCATTTTAAATCCTCTTTTCCTTGCTTTCAACACCTACATATCATCAGACAAGTACCTTTCCCATAAAGTAGCACCGTTGTAAAAATAAAATGCCACGACAAACTGAAATCCACCACATGCAACTATATGCTCCTAAATGCATCTAAATGGTCCTAAATGGGCTCTTAGACATTCAATAACTTAAGTGAAAAGGTCCCAAAATATGACCTTTTCAAGGATTTATCACACCCCCAAACTTAAGTTATTGCTTGTCCTCAAGCAATGGATAGTGATAAGCAAAACAAAAATACCATGACAAGTTCAGAAGCAGAATAGTTATATGGGATAAAATTTCAGCCCTCAGCTCATATGGCTTCAACATGCTAGACTAGTTTGAGAAATCAAGTACCGTCCCCTAGGGCAAGATTCTTTATGTGGGTGTGTGCGTGTTTGTATCCAGACCATGCTTAACAAACCTAAAAATTTTCTACTCAAGCTCTCTCAATTTACCATGACATTTTCAAATTACTACTCCCCTTTGTTTTCTTTGATTACTTCTGCTACGAGGAGAGTCAGCCCATCACTCTACGATCCCATACTCTAGATGAAAGGGAGCATACCTTTCACCCCCGAGCTAGTCATGTAGAGTTATCATGTGACTACTTTCATTCACTCATATGCCAAGACATAGCGGAGTGTTCCTCTACAGATATGCCAAGGCATTTATTTATAATTTATATTTCTTTTTTTTCTTTTTATTTTTTTTTATGTAGGGTTTTCATCATTCACAGTTTTATGCTACGACATACACTCTTGTTCAAGGGTTTCAAAGAAGCAAGTCCTAGAGTTGGTTCTATCATCCTCAACTAGTCATATACATTATATCCTAGCCATCAAGAATTCTTCATCATCGGGCATCCTCAATTAATTCCAGAAAACTAATTCTATCTTTACTAATGTCATGGCATATTCATTTTACTAATACTATCATACAATGATGCGAGAACCCTTCTTCCCCCAAACTTCAGAGAAGCATTGTCCCCAATGCTTACTAAATCTAAGAAAAATGAAAACTACATGCTATGAATGCAATGCAATGCAAGGTACCTTGGCTTCATGGTGGTGGTGCAGCAGTTGCACGGCGAGTGCGCTTGCGGAGCTTAGCGGGGCTGGAATGCTCAGAGTCAGAAGCTGGTGCAGCTGGAGGAGTGCGAGGGCCTTCTTGAACAGTTGGGAGCGGGGGCTCCTGATGTTGAGATGCCTTTCGTAGGCGACGTCTGCTCCTACGCAAAGGAGCTTAACGTGGCATCTCCGATTGTGACTCCTCGACTGACTCAGTAGGTTGTGATACTTCGGGGTTGGCTACTTCCATCGGTACAGCAGGTGGTGGCATTGATGGATGTTCTTCTGCAAATGATTCAACAAATGGGGCAGGCTTCGGGAAATTAGCAAGTTGGAGGTTGGCTTCTCTGTCTACATAAGGCGAAACTGCGTGGATCGGATCAGGGTCCACTGGCTCCTCTGCTTTAGTTCACTGGGGATTGTCTTTACTCGATGAATGTTGAGCAGCAGTTGGGGTGGGTAGAGGTACTTCTGTAGATGCCTCGGCATCTCCATACGATGGGACGAGCTCATCAGGAAAAGGGGGAATGGTAAAGTTAGTGTGCGGGGGAACTCCATCAAGGCACTGGTGAGAAAGGCATCACGTCGTTTGGCATAAGCAAAATAGACCATCAGTTTGTCGGACACCTGCCCAACATGCTGGTGAGTGCGCTTTGTTGAGTCCAGCAATGCCCGGCAAAATCTCATCAAACATTTCTTCTCGAACTTTCTTTTTTCGGCATAAAGCAGTGATGAGATTTGGGAATACCAAGGCACTTGCCTATCGCTTTAGGCATAGATGAGCCTGTTCCACGATAATCTTCCCTATATCGATGGTTCGTCCGGTTATGATAGAGTGCAGCAAAAGCATCCGCTGGCATGATACAATTGTATTGTGGGAGGTTGGCATAAGCTTGTGCTTCATGAAATGGTTCCACAGTTTGACATGGGGGAGCAATCGATCCCTATCCATGGTCTTTCATTTCAGTTGCTGACCGTTCCATTGAGTACCTGGAAGACACAAGTCTTCCAGGATGCCTTGGTAAGTTTCATAGTCGGCCTCTTGGGAAAAGCTCGCATGGTGGTCATCAGCAACCTGCAGTTTAAAATAACGGTTAATAGCGGTAGGAGTAAAACGAATAGAAATGTCGCGAACCATCACGGCATGCTGATTTGGCTCGGTAATGTTAGAATAAAACTCCTTCACTATTGTGACGTTGACAGGGGCAAGATGTTTGGCAAACTTCTGCTACTTATGCTTAGTGACCACGTCCAGCACTTCGCTGCCCAAATCGGTGTTCTCCGCCTCAGAGAAGACAAAGCCCAACTCAAAAAAGACTCACCGGTTCTTTATGGTTTGATAGCATTCCTTGGCAACCTCGTCGACAAAGCGTGGTGGTGAGGGTGGTGGGGCTGGTCGTGAGCGCACCATCGTGAGACTGTAAAAATAAATGAAGGAAGAGAGCTTTTTGAGGCGGTTGTTATGGTGGTCGACGGCAGTTAGAAAGGAGAAGAGGAAACTAGAAAGTGAAAGTAAAAAGAGAAAGTGAAAAGTGAAAAGTAAGTGGGGTAGGCTAGTTAAATGGAAATATTTTGGGGGGTGGGAAATAGATAAGCGGTGGGGTAGGGCGGGAAAGAAAACAAAATGAAAAAAAATTCATTCCTAAGTCAAAAGTCAAAATAAAATTTCCCTCCTTTTTCCTTTTCATTTTACCGCCCAAAGTGTTCTCAACTTCGTCAACACGCCTCACGTGCTTAGTGCGTGAGATTCCCTGGAAAAAATATGAAATGAAAATAATTACTGAATAATGAGAAATATTAAAATAAAGGCAAAACAAAAATAATTTATGTACAGATGTAAGTTAAAAATGCCAAGGCATCCTTAAGATGCCGGACCAGTGTCAACGTCTTGCAAGAGCAACGCCGACTTGTCACGTGCAGGTGGGACTCCTTGATAAGCCTTTAGGCGCTGGCCATTGACTTTAAAGATGGATCCATCGTCCAGGTTCTTGATATCAACAGCACCATAAGGGTAAACATGGTGAACTTCAAATGGTCCAGACCAGCGTGACTTTAATTTGCCTGGGAAGAGCTTGAGCCTAGAATTGAACAACAGTACTTTCTGACCCATATGAAATTGCCGTGGCAAAAGCATTCTATCGTGCCACTTTTTGGTTTTTTCCTTGTAGAGCTTGGCATTTTCATATGCTTGCACTCGAAACTCTTCTATTTCATTTAGATCAAGTAATCGTTTCTCCCCAGCAATTTGCTCGTCAAAGTTTAACTTTTTGATTGCCCAGTACGCCTTGTGCTCTAGTTCAACAGGGAGGTGGCAGGCTTTTCAATATACCATCTTAAATGGAGACATTCCTAAAGGTGTTTTGAATGTTGTCCTATATGCCCATAATGCTTCATCAAGCTTTGGGGACCAGTCTTTCCTTCGGGGGTTAACCACCTTCTCCAGGATTTTCTTAACTTCTCGATTGGAGATTTCAGCCTGTCCATTCGTCTGCGGATGATATGCCGTGGCAATCTTATATCGCACTCCATATTTCTGTAATGCCTTGGCAATAAACTTGTTGTCAAAGTGAGTGCCCTCATCGCTGATAATAGCTCTTGGGACTCCAAAACGAGTGAAAATGTTCTTATGAAGGAACTTGAGCACAGTCTTTGAGTCGTTTCTCGGTGTAGCAATTGCTTCAACCCACTTTGAAACGTAATCCACCGCTAGCAAGATGTATAAATCTCCAAAGGAAGATGGGAATGGTCCCATGAAATCGATGCCCCAAACATCAAAGAGCTCAATCTCCAGAATATTTTGCAGCGGCATTTCGTGTTGTCTGGAAATATTTCCAGTGCGCTGGCATCTGTCGCACGCCTTGCAAAATGCGTGGGCATCTTTAAATAATGATGGCCAATAAAAACCTGACTGGAGGACCTTTGCAGTAGTCCTCGAACCTCCAAAATGCCCTCCACAAGTTGATGTGTGGCAATGGTGTAAGATATCGCTTTGTTCTTCTTCGGGGACACACCGTCGAATCATTTGATCAGCACAATGCTTGAATAAGTACGGCTCGTCCCAAAAGTAGAACTTGGCATCATGAAGAAACCTCTTTTTCCCCTGGTTGTTCAGTTCATAAGGAAAAACACCACTAACAAGAAAGTTAACCAGGTCAGCGTACCACGGAATTGCCGTGGCATATAAAATTTTGTCGTCAGGGAATTCTTCTTTAATATCAAAAATGTCATGGCATTCTGAAATATTTTCTAGCCTAGATAAGTGGTATGCAACCTGATTTTGAGTACCTTTCCTATCAATTACCTCTAAGTCGAATTCTTGCAGAAGTAATATCCACCTGATCAGTCTAGGCTTGGCATCTTTCTTGTTCACTAAATATTTTATAGCTGAATGATCAGTGTGAACTATAACCTTGGTGCCTATCAAGTATGGCCTAAATTTGTCAAATGCAAATACCACGGCAAGTAATTCTTTCTCAGTGGTTGTGTAATTTAATTGTGCATCATTTAAGGTACGGCTAGCATAATATATGACATGAAAGATTTTACCTTTACGCTGCCCAAGTACAGCTCCCACGGTAAAATCACTTGCATCACACATTAATTCAAATGGGGCCGTCCAATCTGGGGGAACTACAATTGATGCAGAGATAAGTTTCTGCTTCAGCTCTTTGAATGCGCCATGGCATTTCTAATCGAACACAAAGGGTTGGTTCTTTTGCAGCAAGGTGCACAAAGGCTTGGATAGTGTGGAAAATCCTTGATGAATCGTCTGTAAAAACCAGCGTGGCCAAGGAAACTCCAAATGCCCTTGACAGAATTTGGTGGGGGAAGCTTCTCGATCACCTCGATCTTAGCCTTGTCGACCTCAATGCCCTTTGCAGAAATTTTATGTCCTAGAACAATGCCTTCAGTCACCATGAAGTGGCATTTTTCCCAGTTTAGTAAGAGATCAGCCTCCTCGCATCGCTTCAGTACCTTTGCCAAATTGCTGAGACATTTTTGAAAATCGTCTCCTGAAACAGAAAAATCGTCCATAAAAATTTCCAAAAAATCCTCCACCATGTCAGAAAAGATGGATTGCATGCAACGCTGAAAAGTTGTCGAGGCATTACAGAGTCCAAAAGGCATTCTTCAAAAAGCGTATGTGCCATACGGGCACGTGAATGTCATCTTCTCTTGGTCCTCTGGTGCTATGGTAATCTGATTATACCCTGAATAACTATCCAAGAAACAATAGCATGCCTTGCCCGCAAGTCGATCCAACATTTGATCGATGAATGGCAAAGGAAAATGATCATTCTTGGTGGCCTTGTTAAGCCTGCGGTAGTCCATGCAGATGCGCCATCCAGTGACAGTGCGAGTAGGTATTAAGTCATTTCCTTCGCTCATTACCACGGTCATGCCTCCCTTTTTAGGTACGCATTGGACGGGACTGACCCACGAACTATCCGAAATAGGGTATATCACTCCAGCATCGAGCCATTTGAGAACCTCTTTCATCACAACGTGCTTCATGATTGGATTTAATCTTCGCTGTGGCTCTATGGATTTGTCGTGGCATTCTTCCAGCAAAATTTTGTGCATGCAGATTGTTGGACTTATTCCCTTGAGATCTGCCATCGTCCACCCTAACGCTTTCTTATGCTGTGACAAAACACTTAGCAAACTAGATTCTTGGTTAGGAGTAAGGGCAGAGGAAATAATCACAGGAAAAGTGTCATTACTACCCAGATAAGCATATTTAAGATGTTGTGGCAAATTTTTAAGTTCAAGGGTAGGTGCATGCTGTAATGAGGGCTTAGGAGGAACAAACTCTTCGAAATTCAAAGGTTCAAAGCGCGTACCTAGGCTAGCTTTAAGGAAGCTAGCCTGCTGTTCCTCGGATGAAAAGTCATTCGGCTCTTCAAGGAGCCTCTCATCAATATCTAGCTGAATGAAATTGTCATGGCAAAATTGATCTGCCTCTTTTGTAATTTCAGTGTCTACCTCAAAAATGCTCTGACATTCTTCATAATCATCCATGTGTTTGAGAGATCGAAAAACATTAACAGTGATCTGTTGATCAGCCACTCGCATGGTTAGCTCGCCCTTCTCGCAATCGATGAGAATACGACCGGTGGCTAGGAAAGGTCTCCCCAATATAATGGGCGTTGTGGCGTCGACCTCACAGTCCAGAATCAGAAAATCGACAGGGAAAACGAACTTGTCAACCCTCACGATGACATCTTCAATTCGCCCTTCTGGATGCACATGTTAACGATCGGCAAGTTGCAAGATGACTGAAGTAGGTCTCGCATTTCCTATCCCCAGTTTTATGAAAATCGACTTAGGCATCAAGTTTACACTTGAGCCAAGGTCACATAGTGCTTTTCCAACAAATTTGTTTCCAATCGAACATGGAATGATAAAGCTGCCCGGATCACGTCTTTTTGGTGGTAGCTTGCTTAAGGAAGAGAAAAATTCTTTTGCCGTGGCAATTGTTTTGTACTGCTCAACCTTTCTCTTCTTGGTGACGATTTCTTTTAGAAATTTAGCATATGTGGGCATTTGTTCCATTGCTTCAAGAAAAGGAACATTGATCTGCAGTTGACCCAGAATGTCAACAAATTTTTTAAACTGAGTATCGTCGTTATGTTTTTTCAGTCTTTGCGGAAAAAAAGGCGGGGGTCTGGCTTCTTGTTATGATGGGGTGCGAACAGAAGTTACCGTGGCATTTTTATTTCCCCCTCATATTTGTTACTTGATGAACCCTCAGATTTATCTTCTTCATTCGGTGCTTCCTCCTGCAGTTCTTTATCAGCTTGACTGGTTGTGGGGGGTGAATCTTCCTTCGGTTTTCCCCCAGACTTATCTTCTATATTAATTTGTGTACCGCTTCGGAGAGTTAGCACATTGCATTTTTCTTTGCTATGAGGTTTGGTGACTTCAGTGTCACTTGGAAAATGTCTAGGTTTGCGTTCTTGTAATGCCGCGGCAATCTGACCTACTTGACTCTCTAGTGCCCTTAACGATGAACTATGGCTCTGGAGTAGAGCTCCTTGAATTTTTTATAGAGGTCGAGTGGTCTTGCAGCATTGTTTTTGTTGTTGCAATGAATTCTTGCATTGTGGCCTCCAAAGAACTAGTATTTGATGAAGATGGCCCTCCCTTGTTTTGATTATGCCATGGCATATTCGATTGATAACCCTGGGAATCATTAAAATTCTGCTAACGAGCTGGCTGTTGAGCAGTGTTGTTTCCTTGATTTCCCCAAGAAAAATTTGGATGCTGACGCCATCCAGGATTATAGGTGTTTGAATAGGGGTTGTTATTGCCTCGATTAAAATTGCCAACAAAGTTGATGGATTCTTGATTGGTTGGCAATTACTCTCTGTGATTGCCTTGGCATAATAAACAAACTGAACAGGCTACCTTCGCTTCCCTTACCTCACTTGGCCTTTGTAATTTTTTAGCATGTTGGTAATGGCAGCAAGTTGGGCTGACACGGCATCATTAGAATCTAGCTCGAGACTCCATGTGTCTACGCCCAACCCATGCTTAGTTGAGGGAAACTGATAATCATTGGTAGCAATCCTATCCAAGATGTCAAATGCCTATGTTGGTGATTTATCCAGTAACGTCCCATTTGCCGAGGCATCAAGCATCATCCACGTGGGTGCATTTACTCCATTATAGAACATCACTACTTGTGTCCAATCTTGAAAACCATGGTTTGAACTCTTGCGAAGCAATGCTTTTTATCTATCCCAACACTCATGCATCGACTCGTCATCAGCTTGACGGAATGAAGCAATGTCGTTCCTAAGTTGGGTGTTCATGTTCGGAGGATTATACCGCAACAAAAAATATTTGCACAGATCTGTCCACGACTCCATAGAACCTGCTGCAACTCCACTCAACCATGCCCTTGCTCTGTCTCGTAGGGAATATGGGAATAGTTTTAATTTCAGAACATCTTCGTGCACCCCTTGTTGGCGAAAAGAATCGCACACTTTCAAGAAGTTACGAATATGTTGCCTGGCATCTTCATTTGGCATGCCCCCAAACTGCCCTATAGAGTTTAACATGTTGAACATGACAGGTTTCGCTCGAAATGGGCTGCCTGAATATCGGTGCCACAATTCCAGGGTTGAGATCCTCTAAGATTGGATTTAAATGATCACGAATGGCCCGAGGCCTAGCTGCATTCACAGCATTTGGATTTGCCTCGACATGTTGATCACCCTCATGGCCAATGCCCTGATTTTCGAGTTGGTACATATTGACACGTTCTGCTCTTCTTCTTTATCTAAAGAGCCTTTCAATTTCAGGATCAATAGGTTTCAATGGCTCTTCAGGGTTGCTTCAGGTCATAAACTCGAAAAAATCTAAAAAATTAAAGAAAATATAAAGTAAAGATAACTAAAACAAAAAAAAAATTACACAAGTAATATAAAAATGCTATGACAAATCAATTTAACTTCCAGTTGCAATTCCACAGGGAATTGGGGAAATCAAATAGGTTTGTCAAGGCACTTTACTTTGTCACCTAAGTAAAGTTAGTTATGGTATATACAGAGAATGCAGTGGCAAAATGGAATGGACGTAGTGGAAATGGAGTGGTGATAGTGTGGTAACAGATGGATATGTCGTGGCAAATTAAATTGTGATACGTGAAACAAATGGAAATGTCAAGGCAAAATAAAAATGCAAATACTAGATTTAATATATGTTGGACTTTAGCTTTCTCACAAGACAAGCAGCAATGGAAATGAGTGATGGGAGACACAAGGAAAACTTAAGTTTATTTCTCTGAATGGTGCTTCTTTTATGCTTACCCTGCCCGACAGAGTCTACTGATGTGCCCTATGCTATCTCTAGTAGTAAGGGACTCGACAGACTAAAGATGCCCTGGCAAAACCGATTGGCGTAAGCCCAAGCAGTGATCCTATTGACTCAGCTAATAGAATATGTCTCGGCAATACCTTTTTACTGCAGCATTAACATCTAACCTATCGTTTATACACAACTCCTTTTAGTCTAATGAAATCATATTCTTATCTCTAAGGTGGATTAGGCCTAGTTACTATCTAGAACCCGTTGTTTATGTAGTTCCTCCCTAGCTTCTCTCGAAGACTAAAGATAAATTGCCAAGGCATTCTCTCGAACCTCATGAACCCTCCTAAGGAAAGGCTACTCTCGTAGCTCCTACAACCTCAAGACTTTAAGCATCATAAACAAAACATAATAGAGCATGAAACAACAATCATTCATTAAAATAACAACTTAAATAACCATGCGAACTCCCACCAAATAGGATTAGTTCATGGTGGGGCTCGAAATCAACAAGAACAAAGCAAGATTCATCCGTTCCTTACAACCCAACAACAAAATATAAAAGCAAGGACTAAGGGGAGGAGAGAAAGCCTTCGACGTGCACTGCCAAATGCCTTTCTCGGCCACCAAGGACTGCTCCCAGCGGACTAGCTCCTCTCGGATGCTCAGAACGCCACTCCCTTCTGCTAGTCAAGGAGAAATGCCACGACAAGTGAGATTGACGGAGAAAGATGAGACTTTATCTCTCTAACTTTTTAAGATCAAATGTGGCTGGAACTAAAGTCCTCTTCAATATGGCTTCCTCCTCTATTTATAGGGGAAAAGAAATCCTAAGGTTTGGTGTTAACCATCCTAGGAAACCCCAAAACCATGGTTGAGTTGCTTAGGAGTCGAGCAGACTAGGCAATGATACAGCCTAGGTAGCTGGCTAGAGACCGGCATAATCCCGCTACAGGCACCCTAGGACCGACAGGATCTGCAGGGTCATACTAGGCAACGTCATCAACAGAATCGGTGGTTGAAGCACCAAAATGCTGCGGTAGGTATCTCGGGCAGAGCATGCGTAAAATCTGGGACAGCTGGCTAGAAAATATCTTCTCTCTCCTTGTACGCTCCTGAAATGCCATTTGAACATGGCATTTTTATTTTGCTCAGCAATATCCTTATGTCACGGCATTTTAAATCCTCTTTTCCTTGCTTTCAACACCTGCATATCATCAGACAAGTACCTTTCCCATAAAGCAGCACCGCTGTAAAAATAAAATGCCACGGCAAACTGAAATCCACCACATGCAACTATATGCTCCTAAATGCATCTAAATGGTCCTAAATGGGCTCTTAGACATTCAAATAACTTAAGTGAAAAGGTCCCAAAATATGACCTTTTCAAGGAGTTATCAGCAATATAGAGGGAACTTCCCCTACCTGGGGAATCCAAGGCCTCCTCAACAAACAATTATAAGTGGGCATAATATCCATCACAAGTAACTCCACCTCATACATATTTGAACCAATGGTTAAAAAATATCGATCTTTCCTAATACCTCTATTTTAGTCCCATCAAAAGCTCGGACCACACTCTGATAATTTCTCATAATAGTACTATCAACTGGCAGCTTCTTCAAAGTCACCAATGGTATTACGTTTAAAGCATAGTTATTATCATCTAACACTCTAGACAGAAATATCATTTGCACCTAACTATGATGTGTAGGGCCTTATAACTATCGAACATTCTAGAAGGGATCTCATCCTCAGAAAAAGAAAGAAATTTTTCAGCCTGTATATTTGAAACAAATCTATCCATCTTGTTTACTGGCAACTCCTTCTGCACAAAATTCTGGTCCAAAACTTTTAACAAGGCGTTTCGATGTGCCTCAGAACTTAAAAGAAGTGACAAGATTGAGATACGTGCGGGCACCTTATGCAATTTCTCAACAATATTGTACTCGTGTTTCAAAAATTTTAGGAATTCCACTGCTTCATTCTCATTTACTGGCTCATTGTTGACAGGTTCATCTTCTTTCATCTGCCAATCCACCTTCTTTCCTTTGTCAACGATAACCTTCTTCTCAGGCTTTTTAGGTTGGTTAAGAGAATAACATCTTCTACTTCTAGAAAAATGTCCAACCTCATCTATTTCCTTATTTTCTTTTGCTCTCTTCCATCTTACTATCATACCTCCATGGTACCTGCTTATTATCTTTATACGGGAACGGGGATGGAGGTGTGATGACCACCTTTAGAGCTACCTTTTCTGGCACCTGAGTCCTTGGAGTAATGATTAAGGGACAATTAGCATTATAAACCCCTTTAGATGATCCTTCATAGGCATAAATTTTCATTTCCTCTTCTTCTGCAACTTCTTTGAAAAATTCAATTTCTTTATCATCCATCATATTTTGTACCAGAGCTCAGAAATCAAGACATTGTTGCATAATATGTCCCTCGCATTTATGGTAATGGCATATATCTTCACTGATAAATTGTTCAGATAACAGATTGGGCATCAATAGACCGACCTTAACCATTTGACACCATACCCAATACATAGGTGATTCCACCTCGCTAACCTTCATTATAATTTTCTTTCCCTTTTCTTTAGTAATTGCATTAATCCATGTTCATGTGTGATTCGGTAGTGAATCCTGGGCTACATTCGGTTGTTCGCTATCACCAAAATTGATGACATTCTTCGTTCTCAAGCTTTGGATAACTTTCTTGAATACAGTGTAATTTTCAATAGAATGTTTGGGAATCCCTGCATGATACTCACATTGAGCACTAGCATCCTACCACTTAGGATAAGGGGGTTGCAGTGGTGACACATGATAAGGTGAAACTACATGTCGGTCATACAATATGTAAAACAACTCCTTATAATTCATAGGGATCAGATCGAATTGATGCCTCTCTCTTTCTTTCCTCTGATCCCTTTTCCCCTTCTATTTGCAGTTTGTGTTGATGACACTGTTCCTTGAGGTTAGGACACTGTGATATTATTAGAGTCATATTGCCTCGCATTGTTGACCTCATTTTCCTTTCTCTCATCTGTGGCCTCTTATTAAACTCACCTCAATCGAGCCTTCCACTTTTGATTACCATTTCAATCATTTCCCCATCCATAACCATATCAGCAAAACTTTTAGAAAAATTACCTATGAGATGTGTAATAAAAAAATCCCTCATAGTATTGATGAAAAGTATGTTTATCTCCTCTTCTTCTAGTGGTGGATGAACTTGTACGGTCACGTCCCTCCATCTTTGAGAATATTATCTAAAAATTTCATTAGACTTCTTTTCCATGCTCCGTAACATAATTCTATTGGGCCTAACATCCTTCACATGTTTATATTGCTCAAGAAAGGATATAGCCATATCCTTCCACGACTTGATATTGGTCCTACTCAGTTCATTATACCATCAGATTGTTGAGCCTGTCAAACTTTCCTGGGAGTAGTGTATCAATAATAAAACATCTTAATATTAATATAGGGACACCTCCTTTAAACTTATCAAAGTTAGGAATTTTGAATTTCGGGGGCAAAACGAAGTCAGGAACTAAATTCAATTCTCTAGCGTCGAGTCCATACACACTGGTATTTTCTTTCATAGCTCTGATTTCCCCTTCTAGTTTTTTCTACTTCTCTTCTATTTTCTTGTTTTGTTCCATCATAGCTTCTTCATCAAGATCTGGAACCTGGTGATATTGATGTTCTTCATGATGTGAGCTAGATCCAGGATATAAGTTCATAGAGGCACCGAATGGATTGATGTGTACTTTCTCAGTAAGAACAGGCATTTCTTAAACATTCTGAGATTGAGTCGGGTGAACCCTGTTGGGTAAAGTGGTCCCTCAATTATAGTTTTGGGTACAAGGCTTTTTCCATGCTCATGATTCCTTTCTTCAAGCAGACTAGTAAACTTAGCAAACATTTTTTTCTGAGCATTCAGCATATCTTCTTGCATCTTCCACATATTCTCTTGTAGCTCTAGCTAAGTTCTCTCAATTTGAACGATTTTGTCATCCATGTCTTGGTGTTATATGGATACTTGGAAGTTTCCAGTATTCTATCATACAATCTTTCTTGTTAATGTTGATATTTAATTAATGAATATGAAATATATGACTATGAATGAATACAAATACAATGCAAAAATTTAGATGCATTACGAAAAATAAAAATGCATATGCAAAAAATAGGGTGTTGATCCTTGAACGACTCCTTAGAACAACTTTTTATATTAGAAACAAAGTTCAATTACAATGATGGAACATATCACATATAGATTTGCACTACTTCTCCTAATTGTTGTATATGTGCCAGCAATTCTATAATCCTTCAGGCTTCATTTCAGGCTCCAGTCCTTCACTTACAGCAGCATCTTTATGAGACAAATTGACCAATTATTGAGCTATACATTGAGCATGCTCTAAGTATCTAGCGATGAGGTCATCTCTTTGTTTAACTCTTGACTGAGCCTGCTCTCAACGATAACACCACTATATAACCCCTTCGTAAAGAACTATCAGAAGCTCATTTTCTAGCCCCTGAAAATCTTAAACCATAGCCTAAAGCTTGATCACTCGCTTCTTCATACTTTCAACCTCTCCACAGCTCGAGCTACCTTCTCAACTTCGGTATTGTCGTAATACAACATCTAAACTCAAAATATTCCCTTTCATCTTCTTATTTTGGGCTTGATTCTCTTGTAATCATTACTCTAAGGAACTCTTTTCTTTTGATAGAATCTTAACTTGATACCTACTTTTTTTGAGCTCTTCTTTAATCTCTCTGGATTCTCTCTTTAGGCTCGCAACTTCTTGTCTCCATTCAACATGTGATTTACTTAAGCTGGAAGCTATCGGGCCTTCACCATTAATTTGTAGGATAGTTGAAGATCGTCAAAGTCCAGTCGAAGTTTCTTATCAACTTCTTTGATTCAATCAGCTCAACCCTTTTGAATGTAGATTTCTACCTCTTTCTAATATACTTTATCCTCTAATTTTTGTAGGGTTTCTCTCTATTTCTTTCTTTCAACCTCGAAATCACGTTTAGCTAGTTCTAGCGGAGATGACACCACTCTAAGGTGTTCTTCCATAGGTTGAACATTCTTGGGATTAATCATCGGGACATTATTATTTACTCTATTACTTTTCCGTTGTTCGTACTCCTGAGATAACTCGAGATCAAAGGTGAAGAGATTCACACGATGAGTCTATTTCCATGCATCAGTAACCGTTAACTTTACTCTTGTATTGTTCTCCTTTGAATACAAACTCCAACCCTGAGAAATCCCATGTTGCTGGAATGAATTGCCTTGACCCATACTGTCTAGAAACTAGCAGAGGTGTATATCCTACAGAACCCCAAATACCTAGCAAAGGAACCCAGTCTCACTCTCCACATCTGTATAATATATCTAAAGAGATATTCCACGAAGCTCGCTACAAAATATCACCATCCCTGATATCCTTGAAGATAACCATCCATTTTCTTCAGTGAAACCCCCATGCCATTCTTTGGAAAGGAAATCTTTCAAAGGTGAAAACCCGTCCAGAAACACTCGTCATGGGTTTTCTTTCAAACATGCTTGAAGTGACTAAGGATCCATACTAGCAGCAAGGGCACACATCATATAAAGCGTCATTCTCCTTCTCGTCTGTAAGAATTCAACGAACGAAATGTCTCGGCTAAAATGGTTGGAACACGATCCACATGCTTGTCTAATCTCTCAAATAAGTCAACAACTGATACATCTTCATACCCAGGACCTTCGAAAAAATGACAAGCCCATAAATCCCTAAAGTAAACAAGTCCAACTTCTTCATCTTATCAGGATTACAATCAATTACTTCTTTTAAAACAATCAAAGATATGTGTTGAAAACATTTTGATATTTCGATATAACAAATAAAGTGTTAATTAATTTTAAGATTTTATATTTGATTTAAATAGTATATTTGATTCAATTATTCGAATATTACAAATATTACTCCAAGTCTTCAAATATCAGTTTTTACTTCTTACTAAATGAAAATTTGAGATTTACACTTAAAATATTTTTGAAACAATTTTTACAAAGTATTTCGAACCATAATCGAGTCAAAATTGAGATTTCAATAGGGTAGTACCAATACTGCCTTAATAGTATCGATACCCCTAAACATCAAAATGCAAAATGAGTATCGATACCCTATACGGTATCGATACCATTGTCATGGTATTGATACTACCCTTTTGCTTTTGACTATGAATTTTAACATAATGCAAACTGGTATCGATAATATTTTGCATAGTAGTATCGATACTCACTGGACGGTATCGATACTACTGCACATAGTAGTATCGATACTCTCTGGATAGTATCGATATCGTTGGTTTGCAACGATCAAAATATTTGAATTTATAACAGGTAGTATCGATACCCCTTGGTGGAATATCGATACCCATACGCTTCCAACAGCTTTTTCAAGTTGATTTCACACTACAATGGCTCTATTGACTCCAATATGATTCCCAACTTTCAGAATTATTCATGGAGTATTTAAAAAGTTCTTGAAGTCCTTGGTGATTAAGAGAAGCTAGAGAAACAAAAGAGAAAGACTTAAACATCAAGTTTGAACAATTCAAGCTAACATCCATTCAATATTCTTTTTTCTTTCAAGAACACAATTTGTGCTCAATTGTATTTATTTTTTAGTGTTCTTTCTTTGTTCTAGAATTGTGCAAACATCTTACCTTGTGAGGTTTTTCTGTAAGTTTGCAAGTTTGTAATTTTCTCTTTGAGAAAATAGTGTCTCAAGAATTTGGGGTATAATTCTTGAGGGAGTTGTAAGGTTAACCTTTGTCCTCAAAAGAAAGAAAAATTATTGAATTTGTGGAAAATCCTTAGTTTGGATAGCTAACGTAGTGGACGTAGACCTTGGTTGAGAAAGTCGAACCACTCTAAATCGTTGTGTAAATATTTTTTATTTTCTGTCAAGCTTCCACCAAAATTTTAATTTCCAATTCACCCTCTCTTGGCTATTTCATCCTATCGATTGACTCAACAAGATGTATTTGTTGTCTCCTTTCCTCTTGATATTTGTAAAAATTCATTCTTCACTCATTCCAGTCATCAGGAGCAAATTCTTCATGAAAGAATAAGTGTGTGGAAATTTGGTATATATTCTATTCATTTGGGACCTCGGACAACGGATTAAAGCTTGATACTCCTCTATGGTAGGTGTCAGATCCACTCTTTCAAAAGTAAAGCAACTATAAGTGGGATTCCAGAATTGTGCAAGAGCTCTAAATAGATTTCAGTCAATCAGAACATCCAAGATATAAGAGATATCGCCATATAACTGATAAAACAATTGCTTATCAACTGCTTCACATCTTCCCCAAATTTCTTTTAGCTCATTCAAATCATTCTGACGTATATTGATATGGGTGTAACCAAACAAATCTGACAGGTATCCTTGTATCAAACTACTCCATTGGTCAGCTGGGATTCTTCAGACCATCTCAGCTTATCTGAATTATCTTCAACCTCTTTTTGAACCTTTAGTTCCATATTACTAGCCTTCTATATGGACATCGATCATGAATAAACACCATGTAATGGATAGTGCAATGCAAAAATGAAATAAAGAAAAGACAAAAGAAAATTAGTTAGTAAACATAAAGAAATTAATCAGGGATAATAATTTGTTAATGAATCCTACCCCCACATACTGGCTACCCAATCATGTTTTAGCGGATCCTACCCAAACATGATATCTACCCCCATGCTTTGTTTGAACATGAAAAACCTATCCTCATGCTATCTAGATCGCATGCTTATTCGATAAAAGTAAACCTAACCACATAATTTCTAGTTCGCACACATTTATTTGGAAAAACAAAATTAAATGACTCAAAAAGCTTTTCTTTGTGTACCCTCCTTACGAGACTCTTAAGGTTAAGGTTAGGCTCTACCTAGGTTTGGGTTCTAGGTTCATTATATGCTGGGTTCGGCTCTAGAGTAATATGTTCTCAAATTATCCTTGTCGGTGCCCCCTTGGGCTGCCATACCCTCAATCTTGGCCCATCACATGCTTTTGGACCGAGTTCAATTCAAGAGAACACACCTCCTTATGTCCGTACAGAGGCTAATACCATCATGAGGACCATAAGGCGTGAGCTCCACGAGCGATCCTATATCCCATGCGGAGGTGAAAACTACACGAGTGAGTAGTTTCTCACTCCTACTTAAATCGGAAAGAGTGGGGTTTTAGCTCATGTTATGATAATGCGAGTGTACAGTGTGTGAGGAAAAGAAAAAAACACACAATCACAAAACACTCAAATCAATCCTCAAATTCCTTTTAAAACACATAATTAATCTAAAAAATCAACAAACAAGTTTGTACAACTATTTAGTGGTTAATCAAAGGGCAAACAAAAATTTATTTAAAACCACACAAGGGATCAAAAAACTTGTAACTTTCATTTGCAAAGACATATAACTAATCGACTATCGGCCTGACTCTCTAAAAAAAGTCCCGAGCAGACTCGCCAAACTGTTGAAATGATTTTTTTCTTTTAAAATGGTATTTTAAAAAGACACCAAATTTTTTAATTTATCTCTTTATAATTAATTTTAAATTAAAAAAGTAATGTAATTTTAAAAATCTTTCGTTTCGAAAAATTTTGGATTTCCTTTAAATAAAATAAAGTATGGTTCGAGGAGTCGCCATCAATCTTTGATTATGGTGTGATTGAGCACCCAAAAACATTTTGTCATTTTAAATAAAAATTAATTAAAACAACAAATTTATAGTTCGTGTTACCAAAATTCGAGTTCGGGAGTTAGTTAAGCGTGGGGAATGATTAGCACCCCACAACGCCTTAAATCGATACCTAGTCGATTAATTAATGTCTTTGCAATGAATTTTACAAGTTTGGATTTTAATTTGGCCAATGATCCCACAAAACAACACTTTATGATTTTTAAAATGAATCCTAATAATATTTAATTATTTCCTATCGAGAAGAAACGACCCCTCATACCTTGAAGCAATCAATTCTTACTTGAATCAAAATAAAGAAATATTACAATTCCATCGTACTATTCAAATGCAGAAAAACAAATTAAATTAAAAATTACCAATCCTTTTTAGAAAGAAGAAGAATATTCGATTATTTAAAAACGTCGAGATCAGACCATAGATAAGATCTAACAACCTTTTTCTCGAAGAATTTAAATGAACGAATATTTCCTATTCTCCCATTTCCAATTTTTAGGTGAGGAATCATTTTTTTGGGTTTCATTGTTGGGATACACTTTCAGTTTAAAATCATCGGAAGTGACTCTCTAATAAGTTAAGACAAAAGCCTCATAACAATTTTAAAATGAAAGAGTATTACCCTTAATCCAATTATTTGATATGGGTCAAGTTATGCATGTGAAGATAACATACATGAAATAATTAAATAGTAACATGTGATCATCTAAATATTAAAAAATAAATGAAAAACTATCAGGTGAAGTGACATTTTCATGCAAAAATTATATACATATTTTTTACACTATAATATATAAACTAAATGTGTATTAAAATATAATGCATAAACGTGATTCAAATACAAAAATATAAACATGGCACCTCAAAATACAAATATTAGAAATTAAGCATACTTGTTGAAATAATGACTAAATAATAATCGGGGTGGAAATACAAACATTATACCACACTAGATACTGAGACTGAAATAAAACCATCATCATCACAAAGGACTGGAATCATAATAAACCTTAAATACAAACAAGACTAAAAAGAAACATGTAAAAATTTAGAGTTCAAATGTCTAAATAACATAAATTAAAGAAAGAGAAAATAACCTTAGTGACCAAAAATGCCTTACAATATACGATTTTAACCAACTTTGTTTGGATTTGCCAAAATGATCAACTAAATCGCAATGCGATCGATAATTCGCAACGCGATCTCCGGTATCACAAATCAGTTTCCAGATTCGCAAAGCGATTCTGACTATCGCATTGCGATTTTCCAAATTCGCGTTGCGATTTTCCAAATTCGCGTTGCGATTTTCCTAATTCGCAATGCGAATACGTAAATCGTAATGCGAATACGTAAATCGCAATGCGAATACGTAAATCGCAATGCGAATACGTAAATCGCAACGCGAATCTGACTATCACAATGTGATTTACATAGCGCCATTCGTATCCAACGCGTAATTTTTTTTCAAATTCCAAACACGAATATATTAATATATCGGAACACTGAACCATCCGCAGTATATCCCGTAATTGTAACTCATAACCTAAAACCCTAAATCACAACTCAATCTCATCTCCATCTCTCACTCTCTAAGGCGACATCCGTCCCCATCTCCGACAAAATCAGTCCCCATCTCCGACGATATCAGTCTCCATCTCCGGCGAAATCATTCATGGTCAGAAATGGAAAATCAACCAAATCAACCACCGAGGGTTAGTTTTTTTAATTATTTTTATTTTGAAATTTTGGCATTATTATTAGGTTTTTCATATTGAAATTGATGATAAGTTTACTGGTGTTTTCAATAATAGATTAACCATTTCACTTAGATTGCTTATTATATTCATTCGATTGTTGCCAATACTGCTAAAATGTTTAGTCTTTAACCCTGTGAAGTTAGTATTTGTCTTTGTTTTGTCTTTTGGTTAAAGTAATGCAATCCATTCAAGTTTCTTTCAATTTTAGTATTTGAAACCGAGAATGACTATCGCAATGCGATTCTGTCATTGCGATTTTCATTTCGCGTTGCGATTCTTGCCTTGCGATAGTCAAATTCGCGTTGCGATAGTCATTTTCGTGTTGCGATTTTCATTTTCGTGTTGCGATTTAAAGTTTCAGAAACTATTCTTCTTCTGCAAATCGAAACTTGAATGAATTGCATTACTTCAACCAAAAAACAAAAACAAATACTAAATTCACACTGTTGCAAATTTAAGTTTGAAGAATAAACTACTACTCTTTATGTTTATTGTTCTTGTTATATCTTCACAGTGTAGTTTTTGGTATATCTAAATTGTATGTTTATTGTTTTTGCAGAACTTTTATTCGGCTCAATTGATCTTAAGAAATAAAGTAAGCCAGGCCAAAACAATTGCGTCGAAGCTTTCACCTGCACAAAGAAAAATATTTGAGGATACTTGCTTCGGGCCATGGTTGAAAGTACAACATCCAGGTGGAGATGCTATGTTGACCCATCTGTTTCTTCAAACCATGACTAGCGATCTACCAGAGACTATACAACGTCGTGATGAAGAGATATGGTTTGATTTCCACCGCGTATACGTGTTTTGGGCGGGAGGATTTTGCTTAATCACGGTCTACGCTTCGGACACGATGATTAGATCGGTACACTAGACATATTACCTGCCTATCATGGTTTTCCCGGGTTTTTCCTGAGCTGTCAACGGAGAAGTCGAATTTACACGTGGAAGACTTGACGAGATTATTGAATAAGAAAGATGGTTTTACTCGGATGGATGACGTCGATGTTGTCCGAGTATGCCTTCTAATACTTTTGCAAGCCGGCTTTTTAGGTAGAGAGGCCTGACAACCTATTCCTAATGATCTAATTAAATTGGTAGAGGACCTAAATGCATGGAACATGTTTCCGTGGGGTTCGTATCTATGGAGAGCTACATGGAATAAGTTGTCATCTGCCTTTGATGATCGGAAAAGTTTGCGTGGCGATGGTTCCAAATACACTTTGTCAGGCTTTATTTGGGCCTTTAAGGTAATAATTTTTATATAATGTTTCCAAAATTATAATTAATTCTTTAACAATTACTAATGTTTGTTATTATATTATTTGTAGATTTGGATATTTGAGGCCTTTCCCGCCATGCAGACATATGCATTAAAAACTTCTAATGATATTCCTAGGGCTATTTCCTGGAAGAGGAAACGGTCGTTGCAGCAATGGGAAGATTTACTAAGTTAATACTACCATATGTACACGTTTAACTTTGTTTGAGCTTTTATATTGTTAGGAGGCCAACACTCCATTACAGAGGCTGACACCCCGGAAGCTGAGCTTGCCACTGATTGGTGGCAAGCTAGTAAGCATTTTTTGATGAACGGATGATGAGCAGCCACCACTTCGAGAGCCATCACCTGATCGACCATACACCTCCACAACGAGTCATCACCTATTCTGTCACATCATCGAGCCTCTTCTCCACCATCACCTCATGATAGGCGACCGGCAAAGATGCCACGACGTTTATCTCCCTGTTCTCCACCTCCACGGGATGAGTTAGGGGAGTTACAAAATGAGGTCAATGCCTTGCGTGAGGAGGTCGGTACTTTACGCGATGACAATGGTGCATGGCGTGTTGAGGTGTCTACTTTACGTGGTGAGGTAGCATCTCTACGTGAGATTGTACCATCGTTGTAGAACGAGGTTTATACTCTATGCAACGAGGTAAGTTTAATATCTTTCATATTTAACTTGATGATAAATTTACTCGTAATTTCACTTAGATTGCTTAGTAAATTCATTCGGTTGCTGCCAATACTGTTTAACTGCTTATTCTTTAACCCTGTGAAGTTAGTATTTGTTTTTGGTTGTCTTTTGGTTGAAGTAATGCAATTCATTCAAGTTTCAATTTGCAGAAGAAGAATAGTTTACTATCGCAATGCAAAAATGACTATCGCAACGCGAAAATGACTATCAAAACGAGAGAATCGCAATGCGAAATGAAAATCGCAACAACAAAATCGCAACGCGAAAATGACTATCGTAATGCGAAAATGACTATCGCAATGCGAAAATGACTATCGTAATGCGAATTTGACTATCGCAACGAAAGAATCGCAATGCGAAATGAAAATCGCATTGCAATTCTCTCGTTGCGATAGTCAAATTCGCATTGCGATAGTCAAATTCACATTGTGATAGTCATTTTCGCATTGCGATAGTCATTTTCACGTTGCGATAGTCATTTTCGCGTTGTGATTTTAAGTTTCAGATTCTATTCTTCTTCTGCAAATTGAAACTTGAATGAATTGCATTACTTCAACCAAAAGACAAATACTAACTTCACAGTGTTGAAAATTTAAGTTTCAAGAATAAACTACTACTCTTTATGTTTTCATTGAACCTGCACTAAATCTATATGTTGTCCTTTTAAATGTTTATATAAATGCTTACTTCTGGAATGTTATCTGATGCATTTTGTGAACAATGATATAATAATGACTTGGGTGAATACCGTGCAAGTTTGAAATATATTTGTCTTTGTTTTCACTGTTTAATATCATGTCTGTTTATTACTGATTTATGTATTAATTTATTTTTAGCGGCCCGCTAAGGTGGATGCTCTACGTCGGGTTTTTCTTGCAAGACGGAGTTCACGCATCAGACGGCATGCACGTGCCATTACGTCTCCGTTCGCCCCAATAGTGCAAAGAATCCGTAAGAAAAAGCCCGACTCACCTGTCATCGTTCAAGAGGCCTCCCCTATCGTTCAAGAGGCCCCTATCATCCCCCAAGATGGCTTGGTGGGGTGTATTATTAGGGGTTGAAGACAACGGCTATTTCGATGGGGGGTAAGTCTTATATTTCTTCTTATATTTCAGTTTGATTAATTTTTTTTAAAACTTATGCAATTCACTAATATATGTCTTTTTTTGTAATACAGCATATTGATGCATGGGAGACACGTCTTCTAATTGTAAGGAAATTGAAGAAAAATATAAAAAAAACGCGATATACAATTATGTCGACGTCTTTTCACGTAGTTCACTTGAAGAATCAACGACAGGAATCATATGTGTTGGCTAATGGACAAGCTAAACTTTATCCTGCATGGTGGAAGGTCGATAAGGTTAGTATTTATTTGTTTAAATATTTTAAAGGTGTTCATAAATAAGTGCGCAATTTGAATTATTACATTTCGATGCAGGTGTTTATCCCTGTTTTAGAACGTACTCATTGGCTTCTCGTCGAGCTTCAGCTCCCATCCCTAAAGATAATAGTATATGAAAGCATGATAAATTACATATCATTGTCTGATTTGAGAGATATTATTAAGGGATGGAGCTCACATTTGGCTAAATTATTAGATGCAATTAATTATTGGACTAATTCTGGAAACAAGAAGCCAAAGAAGTTCAATGTTACAGTTATCAGAGACGAGACCGCGCCACACAAACGAAGGAAGCCAGAGGGGATTGTGGTCCTCTCGTATGCATGTGCTTGGAGCGTTTGACGATAGGAAGTACACAGTTTCTACCTCCCACCGATAGAGATAGAGGTGTAGTAGTCTTGTGGTTTTGGTATTTTATGGCTAGAACGATATATGCGAGACGCTGCCTACCTGCATCCGCGTTATGAAAGTGTCCATAAACAATTTGTAAGTCAAATGCAAGTGTTGTTAAACATATATACTCTTTTTGGTTTGAAAATGTTTGGTTAAGTAGCTAGAATTCAATAATTTGTTGTCTGTAGGTTTTAGATGTGTAGAAAGTGTTGTTGATTCATTGTTTGGTTTCTGCAGGTTAATCCTGAAGTGAGCTACGTGAAATGGATGTATGGGTGCAAAAGTTGATTCAATAATTGATGAGGAAATAATTCTTATTATTATTTTTTGATTGTTTAATTGATTTGTAAAAGATGATTTGTAAATGTTGATTTGTTTAATTGATGTGTACATAATTATTATTTGTTCTTGTTTAATTGATTGAAATGTAATAGTTGATTTGTTGATTTCAATCTGCATTATATTGAATTCAAAAAAGACTATCACAATGCGGAAATGACTATCGCAACGAGAGAATCGCAATGCAAAATGAAAATCGCAACGAGAGAATCGCAATGCGAAAATGAAAATCGCAACGCGAAACTAAATTCGCGTTGCAATTTTCATTTTCGCATTGTGATTCTCTCGTTGCGATTTTCATTTCGCATTGCGATTCTCTCATTGCGATAGTCATTTTCGCGTTGCGATAGTCAATTTCACGTTGCGATAGTCATTTCCGTGTTGCGATAGTCATATTCGCGTTGCGATTTCTGCGTTGCGATAGTCAAATGAATGTCTAATAAGTGATAACAACTGAACATATCATAGCAATGTTCAAACTCAAGTTACTAATACATGCCTAACTGAAAATGTTAAAAGTTCACACATAATACAACGTTTGCATTTAAAAATCACCTAAGTTAACAGTACCAAAAGGTGAAGCCGGTTGTGATTGGGATTTTGATGAGGATCCATATTTTGGTAGAGGAAAAGATTATTGTGATGGCACTGGTGATCCACATGTCAACCTTGTATGACCACTTTCCTTGCACCGACTACATGTCAATCTCTTCTTCTCTTCACCCTTAGACGGTATACGATCGTGACTTTTTGGTCGGCCAGGTAGCCTTCTGTCCATGGCTGGTGGCAAAACTATTTGTAAGTCATCTGGTATGTCCCACTCAGAAGGATGTGGAATAGGGTAGACAATCTCGACATAAGTCTGTCGATATACTTCTGTAGTGTAGCAATCCATAGCATATGCGCTTGAATCATCTTGGTTTAGATGAAGAGCTACTTTTATAACATGACCACACGGATAACCAGATGTTTGCCATTTCATACAACTACACGTCTTTGCATTTAGATCGACAAGCCCATTTAAGTTATTATCCAGTACTTCAAACAAAGTGTTTGAACATGGTTCAACTCTCCATGACGTTGACTTCACAACACGTTTCGTTATCTTTTTTTCAGTCCATGGTGTAACACGATGTTCCAATGTTCTTGTAAATTTAAATAAATAATACTTAGTAAAATATATGATAAGTTACGAATTTAAAGAAATAATACCTGCATGGTTTCTTTTCTTGTAGTACCACTGTTGAATAGAGACTCGAAAAAACTCCATTAACATAGTAATGGGTAATTTCCGGGAATGACAACTTAGAGCGTTGATTGATTCTGCACTATTAGACGTCATGAAACCATATCTTGCTCCAAGTTGATGTACTCTTGACCATCTTTCAAACCTGACATCTTCTAGTGTTTGAGCACACTGAGGCAAAACACGTCTTAAACAGTTTATATGCTTATTAAAATTCACTTCCTGATAAGCTTTTACAGCCTTCCAGTATATCCATTTGTGATTTTTTATACCAGCAGACCTTGATTTTAGATTTCTATACAAATGAACACCACAAAGTCCATAAAAAGCATCTGGGAAACACCTTCTAACAGCGCTGTCAATTGAGTTTGCCCTATCGGATATGATTGTAAGATTGCTAATAGGACCTATGCATTCCCTAAGATGCCCCATAAACCATGTCCATGAATCAGAGGTTTCGGATTTGCCAACCCCGTAAGCTATTAGCAATATCCCATTGTTAGCATCCATGGCTACTGCTAATAAGTTTACTCCAAGGTATCGACCTTTTAAATGTGCTCCGTCAACTATAATAACTGGGCGCATGCAAGTAATAAACGAACGAATCTACAAAATCATATACACAAGAAATATAATCATTTAAATGTGAAATGCATGTAACTAACAAAAATGAGTTAACAAAATTATATTGATTTACTAACCACAACACCTATGGCGATAAACAGCAACTCAAAGCGTCCATCTCTATCTGTTTTGATATGAGTTACCGACCCAAGATTTTTCAGCTTTAAATTGTGACAATAAGCCGGCAGTTGGGCAAACGATGCTTCTGAACAATTCCAAGGCATAACATTTGGCTCTCCAAGCTTGAGAATATGAGATACTAATCTTGAACCGAGCATTCATGTCACTCATAATTTAATGTCCCCGATATACCCTGCCATTCAAAAACATTAACTCAGCCAGAAAACCACCCAACACCTTTTTGTTTGCCTGTCTATGGTGAGGAAAAACTTGGGTTCTTGAACATGTATGTTTATCAATAAAAGTCCTAACTTGAAACATTTCGCAATCTTTTATCCTCTTTGCAATCATACGCCACGTACAGTTTTTGTCAATCATACACCTTGTTTCGAAACGATCTTTGTTTGATTTGTTAACTTTTAGTTGATAGCCATTTTCCACACATTTCGTATACAAAGCTATCTTCAAGTCTTCCTTTGTATCAAAACAATCATCTTTCTTGATACAAATAATTTTTGTGTAACAATCAACTGTTATCTTTACCAACTCTTCTTCCGGTATCTAAAGTAATTATGGCATATTCCAGTTATACTCTGGCATTTTTTTCTTCGGGACTTTTCTTTGGGATTTCTTCTTTCTTCTTTTCTTCTTCAGGTTATATGAATTACAAATGGATGTTCAACATGTTCATTTACAGTCGTAACTTCCTCCTCATTACCATCAACAACATCTTCCTCGGCAATGGTTGTTTCATCATCAAAATTCGGGTATTGACCAATATCAAAATCATTACACGCAGGGTCTGTTTCTTCTTCTGAAAAATCATCAAAATTCGAGTATTGACCACGCTCAAAGTCCGGGTATTGACCAAGATCAAATTTCGAATACTGACTAGTACTCACAATTTTTTCTGTGGGCTCATCATCGTCTAACTGGTCAATATGAAAACCGGAATTTGGTGCTGAAAGTTGATTGGGATTTGGATTAGGGAAAGGTTGTGGGTTTGAGATTGTGTTTGGTATTGGAAATGTGGTGAAACAATATTTGCTTGGTGATGAAATTGTGGTGGAACCATTAAATTTTGAGCACCATAAACTGGGGTTGAAAAACTTAGTTGATTACTACCCGCTACTGACCCAACTTCACTACGTCTAGGTTCAACAACATACAATATAACATCATCACTTGAAACACTAATGTAAGCAATGAATCGTTCAACATCTTCATTGTCGGTTAACAAATAAACTTTACCATTTCTCTGATAAGATAGCCTAAATCCACTTAGGGGCTCTAAATTCAATTTATTTGCAACACGTAACATTAGAGTTTCATAAGTTAACTTTTTTAATGACAGTTTTAGTTGAAGATTCATGGGTAAAGGCATATATTGTAAAACACCATGAACATTCTCCCATGACCCTCCAAAACACAAATCTATCCAAACATGATCAACATTAGATGATTTCATTATTGTAAATTAATTTACTAAACAAACGAGCTGCGAAACTAAAACCTGTTGCCGGACGGGGAAGGATGTCGTTGGATATAGGAACGGATGTCGCCGGAGAGAGTGATAGATGGAGATGGAATGAGTTGCGATTTAATGATTTAGGTTATGAGTTGCTGCTGCTGCGTAGTTATATACCCAAAACATTTGTGTTGCGAAACTAAAACCTGTTGCGAATTCAGAAATCGAGTTGCGAATTTGAAATTCAGTATTGCGATAGTCAGAATCTCGTTGCGATAGTCAGAATCTCATTGCGATAGTCATATTCGTATTGCGATTTACGTATTCGCATTGCGAATTAGGAAAATCGCAACGCGAATTTGGAAAATCGCAATGCGATAGTCAGAATCGCGTTGCGAATCTGGAAACTGATTTGCGATACCGGAGATCGCGTTGCGAATTATCGATCACATTGCAATTTAGTTGGTCATTTTGGCAAATCCAAAAAAAGTTGGTTAAAATCGTATATTATAAGGTATTTTTAGTCACTGAGGTTATTTTCTCTTAAAGAAAATAATAATTGGGACTGAAATTAAATGCGCGTACAATATGGAGATAAAATTAAATACATGAAAACTTCACATTAAGGACGAAAATGAATTAAATGGAAAACTAGAGTGGCCCATACAACCAATAACACATGCGCGAATGGATGCCCTAGACTTCTCAAACGACGCCGTTCCAGTAATCATATATATACAATATTTTGGGCTAAAAACTAACCCTAGTCCCACTTTGTTTCCTCTGTTTTTTCTTCCTTCAGCCATTTCCTTCTCTTTTCTCTTTTGCCCTCTCTTATATTCAAACCCTAGACACTAAAAAACCCTTTCCATGGCCTTCTCTCGGCCGCTTAATACTCCGATGAGGAATTTAAATCGATGTGAACTCACCCCATAAACGAATCCCAACTAAAATCCCTCTAAAAAACCACAACCCTAACCCGAGACTTAAACCAACTCATTCCTTTCTGTTTAACGCTTAACCCCACCGTTCTCTCTACTCCCTCCTTTCACTTCTCTCAACCCTAGCAGAACAAACGGCTATAGTGTCCTTCGCCCACCCAAGGCTCCGACGAGGAGCAGAAGGGTTCCTAAAGTTTCCTTAAAACAAACCCCGGCAAAACTCACTCGAAGATACCTAATCAGATACCCTACCCTCTCTCAAACCAAATCATTAAACCCAAAAGATGCTCGACAGTGGCTAAGGAACATTAAAAGCTTACCCTTGGCGACTCCTAGAGAACGGTGACAAAGACTTCTGGACAGGGAATGTAATCTTCTTTATCTTTGGATTGATTCTTGGTTAATAGGTGATTTGGTCATCAAAAAATTATGTGGTTTTTTTGCTCTCTTTCTCTGCTGCTAAAATGGTTTTTTTCGTGTTACCTCTCTCAGGTTTTTGAATGCTGATGATCTCTCCCTCTTTTGTTGCTAAAAATTCCTCCTTTTATGTTGATAAAATCCCTCTTTATCTGCTGATTTCCTCTTCTGTTTTTCTTGCATGCCTTTCGGTCATAATTGCGTGGCCAAGGGAATCATCTCTCCCTTCATTCTTGTTATTTTGTTGCAGGTACAAGTGAAACAGTTGAGCAGGTGAGCAGCTGGCCAACAGACACTCATGTGGTTGTTTGGGTGACGTGCGTGTATCGTACATGCGAATCTGAATGGTTCTCTGTCTTCAGTTGTGGTGCTCTGGCGGCGACGAATGGAAATTTTAGGGTTGAAAACCCCACATATTACTCCTGATTTGGACCATTGGATTGGGTCAGATCCGATGCTCACGGTCTGGCTGCGCAATCCACCCACTTAGATTATGATAAACCCTTAATCTTCTTTTTCTTGGACCATTGGATTGGTTTATATCCAACGGTCATGAAGCCGCTGCGATATTACTTCAAGGGTTATAACTTGTTTTACCAAACTAGAGGCATTATGCACCATCAATATCCAACATTTTCTGTTGTGCAGCGCTGGGAACTTGTAACAAAAACCCCAGCTCCATCGGGTTACTCTTTTGGACTCTTACCTGGGTGAATCACCCATTTTAATCTGGACCTTAGAAGTTATTTGGGTTTCAACCGGGCCTTTCTGTTGGGTCAAGCTTGTGAACAGGGTTGGGCCTGGATACTTATGGAACCATCATACTTGGACAATTTGGACCATTTAACATGCAATCATATAATAAAAAAATGAATAATTCTAATACTAATACTAACAATAATAACATTATAAATAAAACGTATAAAACTACAACTATATCTATTTATAAACTTCGAAAACATGTACTATATTATATTGATATTTTAAAATACTATATTACATATTATATATATATACTTATTTTAAAAACTATATTATATATATTTTAAACTATATTATTTTCTAAAAACTATATACTATATATATTTTTCTAAAAACTATATACTATATATATTATTATACTACATATTACTATAATTAATATAGAAATAAATTGAAATAAAATAATATAACCAAAATAAAACAAAATCATCAGACGAAAACATGTGTCTACAAAATGACCTAGCAGTTCTTTTAGGAGGAATTTAAGAACAAATATATTGGTGAGTAGTTTAGGTGGGCGATGCTGCTGAAGTTCCTTAATTTGAAACATGGTGATCAAGCGGTACATGAGTACGAGGTTGAGTACAATAAGCTAAGTCGTTTTGCTACTACGGTAGTTCCCAATGACAAAGCTCGGCGTGATTGGTTCATCGAGGGTTTGAGGCCAAAGTTGAAAGAGATGATGTTGGCTTTAAACTTGCCTAGCTTTCAAGAAGTTATAAACTGAGCTAAGGTTATTGAAAAATCTAAAGAGGAGACTCTAGTAGTGGAGCAGAGTATGCAGACGGGAAAAAGAGTTGGAATGTCTTCAACTTCCCATCATGCTAAGAGAGGCAAGGGCTCAAGTTCCTGATATATTGATAGAGATGGTTCTGTTGTAGCTCCATAGAAAACTAAGCAATCACAGTCTTTTGCTGCTAGCTCGGGTAGAGCATTTGGAGATAGAACTACTCCCTACCAGACATGTGGTAAATTTCACCGAGAAGTATGTAGATCTCTAAGTGGAGCTTGTTTCCTGTGTGGTGACTGGTCACTATGCTCGAAACTGTCCTAAGAAAGTCAGGGATAATTCAGCGCAATCTAAGAGTTTGGTAACAGCTTCTAATAGAAGTAGATGAATGGGTAGATCCAGAGGACAATCTGAATCAATGTAGCGACAAGAGACTCGGGGAGTCGCCATAATTTACAATATTAAGACCAATGAGGATCAATATGACCCAGAAATTTTAATAGGTACATTTCATCTTTTTGATGAACTTGTATTTGTTTTAGTTAACCCTAGTTCTACACACTCATACATTAGTACAAAGTTGGTTAGAGCTAGAGGAATTCTTTTAGAACCAATTGTTAGTGAGATGATAGTGGTAAATCCTATGGGTCACAGTGCGAGAGTAACGCGGGTATGTGGAAAATGCACGATAGAGATTCAAAGGATTGTGTTCCTAGCAAACTTAATAGAGTTACCTTTCGATGAGTTTGAAATCATTTTGGGTATGGATTGGTTGTCTACACATCATGGATGGGTTGATTGTCGCATGAATCGATTATTTTTTAAAGATGCGGAAGGTTTAGAAATCCTAGTGATTGGCGAAAAAGCGAAATCACCATCCAATGTGATATCAGCCATGACTGCAAAGAAAATGATGTCAAAAGGGTGTATAGCTTTCCTAGCTAACGTGATAGATACTCGAGTATCAGAAGAGAGATTAGATGATATTCCAATGCTTATGGAGTTTCCAAATGTTTTTCCAGAAGAATTACCAGGTTTACCTCCATACCATGAGGTGGAATTCAAGATTGAGGTTTACCCGGGTACCAAACCTTCTCTAAGATAGACCTGAGGTCGGGATACCACCAATTAAATATTAAAGAAGTGGATATTTCAAAAACAACGTTTCAAACTCGGTATGGACATTACAAATTTGTGGTGATGCCATTCGGATTGACTAATGCTCCTACAGCATTTATGGACTTGATGAACTGTGTAATCTAACCTTATATAGATCAATTTGTGGTGGTCTTTATAGATGATATTTTGGTGTATTCCAAGACAAAAGAGGAGCATGATGTTCATCTTCGTGTTGTTCTTCAGACACTTTGAGAAAAGAAGTGGTTTGCCAAATTATCCAAGTGTGAATTTGGTTAGCTAAGATTGTTTTCCTAGTTCATGTAGTCTCCGCAGAAGGCATCCGAGTAGATCCCAAAAATATTCAAACAATAGTGGATTGGCAATCCCCAAAGAATATTTCTGAAGTTCGAAGTTTCTTGGGGCTTACTGGTTATTATAGACGGTTTGTGAAGAACTTCTCAATGTTAGCTTCGCCACTAACTAAGTTGTTACGGAATGATGTTCCTTTTGTTTGGTCGGAGAAATGCCAAGAAAGTTTTGAAATGCAAAAGAGGATCGTAACAGAGGCCCCAGTGCTTGTACAACCAGAGTCGGGTAAAGATTTTGTCATCTTCAGTGATGTATCCCATAATGGATTGGGATGTGTGCTTATACAATATGGAAAAGTTGTGTCTTATCCCTCAAGACAGCTGAAGAATCACGAGAGAAATTACCCGACACATGACTTGGAATTGGCAACGATCGTGTTTACTTTGAAAATTTGGCTTCATTATCTGTACGGTGAACGGTGTCATATTTATATAGATCATGAGAGTCTAAAATACTTACTGACTCAAAAAGAATTGAACATAAGGCAGAGAAGATGGATCAAACTTTTAAAAGATTATGATTTGCTCATCGATTATCATCCAGTGAAGGCTAATATGGTAGTTGATGCTGTAACATCCCAAATTACGGGTTAGTGACTAAATTATAAAATTTAGAATTTAGGGATAAAAATAAAATAGTTGAATAGTTCAATGATTTATGTGGAGATATTTCCTAAAGTTAATAGTAATTATTAAATGAAGTGAAGGGTAAAATGGTCATTTGACTTAGAAATTAATTAAAATGGGATTGATAAGGATATAAGGATAAGATGGAGATATTTTCTCCAAAACTTCTCTTCATCTTCTTTCTTTCTTCTTCACCGTGAACCCCCAAAGGAAAAGGTGAATTTCTTTGTTAGTTAATTATTTGTTGATTTATGGTTGGGTTTTGATCATTAGATGATAACTAAGCTTAAGGAAAGCTTAAGTTGTCTTAAAATCAAAAGATTAAGAAGTTATGAGAGATTAAAGAAAATGGGTTTTTAAGTGAATTTTTGGAAAAGAGTTGATAAGTTGAATTTGAAACTAAATTTGACTTGTCATCAACTTAATTAAGAGATATGAAGTGATAGAATTGGATTTAGAGCATCTTGAAAATTTGGTATGATTATTGATTTCCATATGAAAGAAGGAATTTTGAGGTTAAAGATAAGATAAATTTATATAAATGAGTTTAAGCATGTGTATGTGAGTTAAGGATATGAAATGGGTTGAAATATGGCACAATTAAATTAGAAGGAAGTAATTTACGTGCATAAATGGGAATTCTAGACTAGTGTGCATCGGTACACATTCAACATGTACCGATGCATCAAGGGTAAATTTTCAGAAATTATTCAGTGTGTATCGATGCACACAGGTAGGTATCGATGCATGGGAATTTTGAAGCTATTTTGTGTATCGATGCACCCATAGTGCATCGATACACCCCTAAAGGAAAAAAAATGGAATTTTGGTTCATTAAACTAGCTTAAGTTATTAACATCAAGTTATAAGGTTTAGGCTTCTGATAATTGTTTTGAAAATTATATTTATATAGATACAGAGCCTAAACGAGTTCTGGAACAATCAAAGAATTAGGATCAAATCAAAGCAAGGCTAAGGTGAGTGCAATTTAAATTGTACTTATGTGATTGCTCAAACATTGGCTTGCGATGAGCCAATGATGGAGTTACTATGGTAAGAAGTAACTTCTAAAATATTATGTGATTACTATTTGTGCATTAGTACATATAAATGGATGTATATTATTATATGTTACATGATTTACATGCTTACGTGAAAATGCAACATATGATATATGTTACTTGATATGACATGCAAGGTTACATGAACAAATGAGAAATGATAAAAGCCATATGAAATGATCTATGTGAATACATGCACTTGTGATACGTGTTATATGATATAAGATATATGTTTACACATACATGTGGTATGTGACAGAAGAGAAAGGATATGAATAAGTAATGTGAACTGTTATAAATGATAATGCCCATGTTATGTGATATGAGAGCTAGGGTATAGTTGGCATGCCAAGGGTCGAGGGTTTACCTATGTTCTTCGGGACATATGGACTGCTTACCTATGTTCTTCGGGACATATGGATTGTTTACCTATGTTCTTTAGGACATATGGACTGATTACCTAGGTTTTTCGGAATCTATGGACTGGTCCTCCGGAACATTTATACGATCTGTGGTGACAACATAGTGGTGCACAACCTCAATATACTCAAATACCTTAAGTTCTCAGTAATGTACATGGGCTTACAAAAAGGTATAAAAGTGTTTGCATTATTATGTTTCATGCTATTTACTTACATGGAATCATATGTGACATGATTGAATGAGTAGATGATATGTTCATATGGATATGAAATGCATTATTTTTATTATATGTTTTATATGTCTCACTAAGTCAACGACTTAGCGTGTGATTATTTCACACGTAGGTTTCAAGAAGAGGAAGAATGATAAAAGCTAAGCAAGGCAGGTCAGTTCTCCTTTCCAAATATCATATCATAGAAGAATTGAATAGTATGCATTTTGTAATAATGATAGTGGTTGGCATATAAATAAAGGTTTGAATACGATATATTTTAATCGGTTTTGTTAAAATCTATGAGTTTGTAATGTTTTAAACGTGTTTATGTGAATGGAACATGTATAATAATGAACGGTTAAATTTTTACGAGTTTTATGAACGTTTTATAAAAGTTATTGTAGCAGTACTGCATCGATGCACTGTAGCAGTACTACATCGATGCACTTTAGCAGTACTACATCGATGCACTGTAGCAGTGCATCGATACACAATTGATATTCGAAATTTTTCACTGTTCATGGTACTGTTCATACCATATAGTATTGTTCATAGATACGTATTTTGTTTTCAGATTTTATAATGAAGTATAATTTTATAGAATATTATTGTATTTTCTTAAAACAAGTTCAAATGTTTTGCTATTTTATAAGAATATCGTTTTAAAAGTCAATGTGACATCTTGGACTTATATTCGGGTCGGGTAAGGGTTGGGGTGTTACATTTAATGGTATCAGAGCTACGGTTTAACCGATTCTAGGCTAAAAACGAAGTCAAAAGAGTTTTAAAAAGTATACATGCCAACATAAAGTGAATTTTTTTTTGATCTGATAGGGTAATGAGTTTTTTGTCTTGTTAATAGAGTTAAATTGTTATGTTATATAAGATAAGTGAATACCTAAGAATGATTTATGAGATATATATGTTTATACGATATGATAGATGATATGTGAACATATGCAAATGACATATATTATATGATATGAATTAGATTATCATATGCACATGTGATATGTGATAGAAGAAATGATATGAGCACATGAATGTATAGACCTGAAGGTAATAGCATTCACCTGACTTGGCCAGGCAGGGAGAAGAGCGAAAACCTCAGGGAGTGCATGTACAAGACTAGGGAATGTCTTCATGATGTTGAATGATATTGTAATATGTTTCAACTTTGTACTCCTTTAACTCATAGAGGGGATGTATTGAGATAGTTAAAAGAGTTAAGAGCACCCGAGTCAAGGGTGAAATTTAAGGAAGGTTCTGTTGTTACAGACCTTTGGATAAATGATATGAAGATAATGTTAGAAGGTTTTCATTTCTCCAAAATGGAGAAGTTAAATTGAGTAGTTTCGTTACTACGTGGGCAAGCTAGAAGTATGGTGGACAAATATCACCATAAGAACGTTAAAAGATCAAGTGACGTGGTTATGGCTTATAGAACAGTTCAAGAATAAGTAAATCGATGACCAGTTTATAAGACAAATGAAGTTAGAATATATAAGCTTAAAGAAAGGGAATTACACGTGTATGTGTATGAGTATAAGTTTAATAAGTTAAGCAGATTTATTGCTGAGTTGATTCTGATTAAAATGATAAGAAGGATACATGTGATTGGTTGTTTAGGGCTTGCGCCTTAAATTAAAAGAGTATTACTAGTTTTGAATTTGTTCTCGTTTCAAGAAATGGCTAGTCGTGTTAAAGCTCTAAAGAGAGATAGCTCAGAATAAAATGACTGGAGAACAAAAATCTCAGATGATTAAGAGAATTAGTGCTTCATAGAGTTAAGCACAATCAAAGAAAGGTAGAGATTCTAGTTTTCAACTTTAAACCAGATATGAATGACTGGAGAACAAAAATCTCAGATGATTAAGAGAATTAGTGCTTCATAGAGTTAAGCACAATCAAAGAAAGGTAGAGATTCTAGTTTTCAACTTTAAACCAGATATGAATTAGTTGTATTCTCCGTTAGAGAATTAAATCATATGAGAGTCCGACAGACTCCAACAGTAGGGTTTGATCTTGAAAGATTAACCAAGGAGTTAATTGATAATAAGTTAGGGTTAAAGATAACTTTTGTGAATTGGGTTAAAATCTCTGCTCGAAGTTATGAAAATTGAAGCATGAAAAGAATTTTAAAGGAATAATATAAGTATTGAGATCTGGTAATTGTTGAAACAAGTGGAGAAAACATAAGTATAAGAATGATAAAGAATAAGGTTTTGTGCAAGTAAAGTTAACTATGAAAGTCATAAAAGTGGGATAATAAGTGTATTAAGGTTAAAGGATTTGTATGTTTGATGGAAAAAAAGGATTGATAGAAAAGTTAAAAAGATAAAGAGTAATAGAAAAGTTTAAGAATGAGTATATCGGTGATCAATTTATAAGACAAAGAAAGTTACAACTTTTTGATTTTTGAAACAAAGGAATAGTATTGTATGTGAATAAGAGTTTGAGTTTGAAAAGTTGAGTAAGATACCGTTGAGGAAAATTTTAACGGAAAAGAAGGTATATGATCGAGTTGATAAGGGTCGTACCCTAGATTAAAAAGTTAAGGATTGTGTTCAGGAAATTGAATGTGCAATCGAATAATGTTAGAGGATCTCCACTATTGTAAAGTGGAGAATTTATATGAAGTAATTTAGTTGCTATGCGGTTGAGCTAAAGTATGGTAAACAAATGTTATAATGGGAATAATAGAAGATTCATTGATGTGAATATTATTTCGAAAGAGTTTAAGAAATAGGTACATTGGTGATTATTTTTATAAGATAGAAGACGTTGAAATATTGAGTGTGAACAAAGAAAATTTCATGGTGTATGAGAAAGAAATGTGGATTTGATAAGTTAGGTAAACTATGGTTGAAATAATTCTGATTGGAAAAAATATATATGATTAATTGATTAGGGCATGTGCCCTAGATTAAACAATTGTTATTGACTAGCTGTAAGAGTAAATGTGATAGAGTAATAAGATTGGAAGAAAAGATAAAGTGAGTTAATTAAGTATAATATGGATATGGTTATGTATTTTAACCATATAGATATGATGAAGGCAAGGAGATAAATATTTACATGTTTAAAAAGGGAGATTTGAGGGGGGGAAATAATACAAAGTACAAGAGATGGTAAAGAATGAGATTCTATATAAGTAAAGATGTTTATCAAAGTTATAATGATGTGATAAAGATCGGTAATTAGAGATGAATATAAGTGAGATGAATAGAGTATGAAAACACTGGTGAAAGATATGATTTAGTTGTTGATAAGGGGATCTTGATTATAGAAAGATGAAGTTTAAAGGATCATATATGATAAAGGTTATATGGAAGTGTATATTATAAGTTCGATGGAGAAGTAAGAAAAATGTGTAAGGTAATGTGAAAGATTGTTTGATTCTGTAATGTATATCTTTAATCACAATTGAAGAAGATGTAAGGTTATGTTCTTGATCAAACGATGATGGAATAAAAGTTTGGTTATTGTTGCAAAGTAATTAAAAATTTATAAGGAATTTGATTGATTTATGATGTTAAGTGATTAAAATGAATGTTATTGTGTCCGTGATGAGTGACATTATATGAATTTTAGAAAGATCAAAGGAAAATACAGAATCGAATGAGAGAAAAGACAGAAATGGATGAGGTTATTGGTTACTGTTTATATGATAAACGACGGTAGATGAATGAATAAGGGAAAAAGTTAGTTGAAGAACTAAGGAATGAAAGATTAAATAAATGAAACAACATGAGAGCATTAAAAGATATGTTCTTGTCAAACTGTGCAATGAAAATTAGAGGACCAAATTACGGGTTAGTGACTAAATTGTAAAATTTTAGAATTTGGGGATAAAAATAAAATAGTGGAATAGTTCAATGATTTATGTGGAGATATTTCCTAAAGTTATTAGTAATTATTAAATGAAGTGAAGGGAAAAATGGTCATTTAACTTAGAAATTAATTAAAAATGGGATTGATAAGGATATAAGGATAAGATGGAGATATTTTCTCCAAAACTTCTCTTCATCTTCTTTCTTTCTTCTTCACCGTGAACCCCCAAAGGCAAAGGTGAGTTTCTTTGTTAGTTAATTATTTGTTGATTTTATGGTTGGGTTTTGATCATTAGATGATAACTAAGCTTAAGGAAAGCTTAAGTTGTCTTAAAATCAAAAGATTAAGAAGTTATGAGAGATTAAAGAAAATGGGTTTTTAAGTGAATTTTTTTGGAAAAGAGTTGATAAGTTGGATTTGAAACTAAATTTGACTTGTCATCAACTTAATTAAGAGTTATTAAGTGATAGAATTGGATTTAGAGCATCATGAAAATTTGGTATGATTATTGATTTCCATATGAAAGATGGAATTTTGAGGTTAAAGATGAAATAAATGGATATAAATGAGTTTAAGCATGTATATGTGAGTTAAGGATATGAAAGGGGTTGAAATATGGCACAATTAAATTAGAAGGACGTAATTTACGTGCATAAATGGGAATTCTAGACTAGTGTGCATCGGTACACATTCAACATGTACCGATGCATCAAGGGTAAATTTTCAGAAATTATTCAGTGTGTATCGATGCACACAGGTAGGTATCGATGCATGGGAATTTTGAAGCTATTTTGTGTATCGAAACACCCATAGTGCATCGATACACCCCTAAAGTAAAAAATGGAATTTTGGTTCATTAAACTAGCTTAAGTTATTAACATCAAGTTATAAGGTTTAGGCTTCTGATAATTGTTTTGAAAATTATATTTATATAGATACAGAGCCTAAACGAGTTCTGGAACAATCTAAGAATTATGATCAAATCAAAGAAAGGCTAAGGTGAGTGCAATTTAAATTGTACTTATGTGATTGATCAAACATTGGCTTGCGATGAGCCAATGATGGAGTCACTATGGTAAGAAGTAACTTCTAAAATGTTATGTGATTACTATGTGTGCATTAGTACATATAAATAGATGTATGCTATTATATGTTACATGATTTACATGCTTACGTGAAAATGCAACATATGATATATGTTACTTGATATGACATGCAAGGTTACATGAACAAATGAGAAATGATAAAAGTCATATGAAATGATCTATGTGAATACATGCACTTGTGATACGTGTTATATGATATGAGATATATGTTTACACATACATGTGGTATGTGACAGAAGAGAAAGGATATGAATAAGTAATGTGAACTGTTATAAATGATAATGCCCATGTTATGTGATATGAGAGCTAGGGGTATAGTTGGCTTGCCAAGGGTCGAGGGTTTTACCTATGTTCTTCGGGACATATGGATTGTTTACCTATGTTCTTCAGGACATATGGTCTGTTTACCAGTGTTCTTCGGGACATATAGACTGATTACCTAGGTTCTTCGGAATCTATGGACTGGTCCTTCAGGACATTTATACAAGCTGTGGTGATATCATAGTGGTGCACAACCTCAATGTACTCAAATACCTTAAGTTCTCAGTAATGTACATGGGCTTACAAAAAGGTATAAAAGTGTTTGCATTATTACATGTTATCATACTATTATTATTTACATGGAATCATATGTGACATGATTGAATGAGTAGATGATATGTTCATATGGATATGAAATGCATTATTTTAATTATATGTTTTATATGTCTCACTAAGTCAACGACTTAGCGTGTGATTGTTTCACACGTAGGTTTCAAGAAGAGGAAGAATGATAAAAGCTAAGCAAGACAGGTCAGTTCTCCTTTCCAAAGATCAGATCAGAGGAGAATTGAATAGTATGCATTTTGTAATAATGATAGTGGTTGGCATGTAAATAAAGGTTTGAATACGATATGTTTTAATTGGTTTTGTTAAAATCTTATGATAGAGTTTTGTTATGTTTTAAACGTGCTTATGTGAATGGAAAATGTATAATAATGAACAGTTAAATTTTTACGAGTTTTATGAACGTTTTATGAAAGTTACTGTAGCAGTGCATCGATACACAATTGATATTCGAATTTTTTCACTGTTTATGGTACTGTTCACGGTATTGTTCATTACTGTTCACGGTATTGTTCATACCATATAGTACTGTTCATAGATACGTATTTTGTTTTCAGATTTTATAATGAAGTATAATTTTAATAGAATATTATTTTATTTTCTTAAAACAAGTTCAAATTTTTTGACATCTCGGACTCGTATTCGGGTCGGGTATGGGTTGGGGTGTTACAGATGCACTTAGTCGAAATAATTTTGCTGCTCTACGGGCTTTGGATACACGTATATCTTTTAAGGAATATAATGCCTTGATTTTTAAGCTTAAGTTAAAACCGATGCTTTTGGATCGTGTAAAAGAGCTGCAACATCAAGATGTAAAATGCTTGGCAAGAATTGTGCAAGTAGCAAAAGGTGAGGCTACAGATTTCGAAGTGAGGACTGATGGATGTTTATATTATCGTGGAAGACTTTGCATTCTAGATAATGAAGAATTGAAGAAAGATATTCTCTACTAGGAACATTATAGTCCTTTTATGATGCATCCAAGTAGGAATACGATGTATCAAGATGTAAAAAGTCGTTATTGGTGGCCTGGCATGAAAAGAGATGTATCAGAATTTGTTGCAAGATGCCTGACATGTCAGCAAGTAAAAGTTGAACATCAAGTGCCATCAGGATTGCTACAACCTATATCCATTCCTGAGTGGAAGTGAGAACGAGTTACAATGGATTTTTTTTAGGGCTACCTTTGTCACCCAATAAAAAGGACTCCATATGGGTAATTGTAGACATATTGACCAAGATAGCTCGCTTCGTTCCAGTTCGGGTAGATTACTCGATGGATATATATGAGGAATTGTATATTAAAGAGATAGTTTGATTTCATGGAGTGTCTATATCGATAGTGTCTGATCGAGACCCAAGGTTTACTTCAAGATTATGGAAGTCTTTGCATGAGGCATTGGGTACTCGATTGAATTTCAGCATAGCATTTCATCCGCAAATAGATGGGTAGTCAGAGCAAACTATTCAGGTATTGGAAGATATACTAAGGTCATGTGTGATTGAGTTCAAAGGATCATGGGAAAGGTATTTTCCTTTCATGGAAATTGCTTATAATAATAGTTACCAATCGAGTATTGAGATGGCTCCATATGAAGCCTTGTATGGGACAAAGTGGAGAACACGTTTAAATTGGTTTGAATTAAAAGGTAGAGACTTAGTTGGCCTAGAATTGATGAAAAAAATGGAGGAGAAGGTGAAAATTATCCAAGATAATTTGAAGATAGCCTCTTATCGACAAAAATCTTATGTTGATATAAAGAGAAAAGAGATTGAATATTAAGTGGGAGATATGGTATTTCTGAAAGTATCACCCTAGAATAAAGTATTGTGGTTTGGGCGCAAAGGAAAGATAAGTCCACAATATTTTTCACGTGTCGCTGCTCAAAAAGTATCGATCAGATCCATCTCATATCATCACACTAGAAGAAATTGAGATCCGACCATATTGGACTTACGAGGAAGAACCGGTACGGATCTTGGCTCGAGAAAAAAAAGAACTGCGTAACAATAAGATTCCTCTAATTAAAGTACTTTGGCAAAACCATAAGGTAGAAGAAGCTACTTGGGAAAGAGGAGGATATCGGTACTGAAACCAACTTTTGTTAAATAGTTATCTAAAGGAATTTAACGAAAGTTGAGAAAGAGAGGAGTTTTACCCATAGCCAAAGGTAAAATTTCCTTTAGTTTTGGCAAAACCATAAGATTCCTGGAACTACTGTAAAATGAATAGATGAATGTTGATGTTGTTAAATAGTTATTGACATAGCAGAACTAAATGTTTAATTCTGTGAATTTGACTTAAAAGTCCATTATATGTGCATTGAGAGTCATAGGTGCATTGAGAGTCATAGGTGCATTTCGACATACTTCGTGTACGATGATATAAATCGATTTTGATTAATGCATAACGGTGCATTTTCGTATCAGTACTAAGTGTGCTTTCGGCACTAAATGTGCAATCTTGGTATTCATAATGTGATTGTGAATCATCATTTCGATATACATATATATATAAAAGTTACCGATCGATTTTGTTTAATGCATAACGGTGCATTTTCGGCACTAATGTGCAACCCATGGTATTCATAATGTGTTTATGAATGACCATTTCGGCACTATGTGTGCAATCAATGGAATTCATAACGATTTTGTGGATTTCCATTTCAGCACATCGGTGCAATGCATGTACCTTGCATTCTCATTTGACATACATTGGGGAAAATAAAGGATAAATTGGAAAATTCTGATTGATAGGTATGTTGGGCATACTAAAGATAGTTTATCATGTTATTTGAATGAATATTGGTTTGCCAAGCCAAGTTAATGTAATTGATATGAATTATACAATTTCATTCATATTTTGATAAATTGTGATATGCTTATATTTAAGTATAATACCTTTTGTATTAATATGCCTCACTAAGTAAATACTTAGCATGTGTTGATTTCACATGTAGGAAATAGCAAAGACTAGCAGAGTAAGGAGTGCAGTGGACCACAGGTTGACTCATCAGTAATTGTAGGATTTTGGTAATGTGCTAAACAAACGTTTTATTTTTATTACACGAAAATGTTTTATTAATGGAAAAAAAATTTATGGGTTTACAAATAAAGAAATATTTTTAAAAATCATGTGACACTTGTAACTTAAGTATGGAAACATATGTGGGGAAGGGGTGTTACACCTCCTCAACAAGAGTTGGTCAAGAAAAACTAATATCAATAACTCAACTCAACTAAAGCTTAGAATTAAAGTCAATTAATCTTAATTCCTGAATTCCCAAAAACACTGAAATCAAGCTTGATTTAAACAAATCGATATCCAAATCAAATGAGATTGAAAAACTGATTTAGTATGATAATAATTTCATAAAAAAAAACTTAATCAACATAAGAAAAACTTAAAAAGAAATCAAGAAATAACACATTAAATACCTTCAAAAATCAAGTTTAATTCACAAACTTCTCTTTAATAGAAATGCTTAATTAAAATCATCAATCATATTAGATCATTAATCATTAAAGCATAAAGGGAACCAAGGAAAAGAGAATTACCTTGTTGGAAAAGAAGATGAAGATCAACAATGACAACACCAAAGAAATCAAGGAAAATGGCAAAGAGAAAAGGAGAAGAAACAATCTTGATTGAAGAGAGAACATCAAGAAAAAAGGAACAAGAATCAATAACAAAGGAATAGAAAATGAAGAAGAAGAGTTTCAGTAATAAGACAGTTTTGAGAGAATTTTGGAAAGAAAGATATAATAATGTTTGGATGAGAGAAAATGAAAGGAACGGTTAATGAGAATTAGAAATGAAAATGAACAAAGATTAAGAGAATGAATCTAGATGGGAAATTAGCAAAAATAAGATTAAGATATAGTTAAACTTGGACGGAAAACACTAAACAAAAGCCTTGTTAAGATTAGCTTCATAGATTTTGATTCGTGATCCCTTTACAAATTAGTCACTAAAATCACAATCTCCAATTCATTTAATTTAGTCACATTGTAAAAAATCAATTATAAATTCCCAAAAACAAAATTTAATAATTCAAAACAATTTAAATCATTTTAAGAAATATTTATCAATTAAAATTCCAATATTAATATTTTTACTGAAAATTAAAAAACTAACTTGACCACCTACCCAGATTTTGGGATATTACAATCGAGATCCTAGAAGTAAATGAAAATCACTTTTATCGTGCATCAAGAATGAAGAAGACAATGGAAGAAAAATTAGTTGAGTTAGAGAAAAATTAGAAAGATCAATTAGCCAAGGTTCAATAAGAAATGATGGATAAATTCTTGAAGTCCCAAGATAAGATGATAGAAAAAAATAATGCAATTAATGAGTGAAAGAAATGTTAACCCCATGGTCAATCTGACGACTGAGAATTTTGTCTACTTGCCAGTAGCCGCTCCGAATTACCCAAAAGTGCATAATCATCAGGCCAGTGTCTATGCTCATGCCCCTATGAGGTTGGACCGTGCCAAGAATACTTTTCCTTTGTTAAAAGAACTATAGTCGAAAGTCTCGAAGAAGAACGTTTGAGGAAGATGCAAGAAATGATTCAAATGCTGAAAGGAGCTAATAATTTTCTTGGAATAGATGCAAGAGATATAAGTTTGGTCCGTGACCTAGTGCTCTCACCTAAGTTCAAGATACCCTATTTCGAGAAGTATAGTGGAATCAATTGTCCTCTCGATCATCCTAAGATGTTCTTCTGAAGGATGATTTTATATATACTAACAACGATCAAATGTTGATTCATTGTTTTCAAGATAACTTGATTAGATATGATTCCAGATGATACAATTAATTCAGACAAACTCATATAAAACATGGAAGGATTTAGCCAAGTCTTTCTTAGAGAAATACAAATATGTGAAGAATACAAGACCTACTCAATTTACATTGCAAAGCATAGAGAATAAATCTAGTGAAAGCTTCTGATAGTATGCTCAAAGGTGGAAGGACATAGCGGTGAAGGTTCACCCTCCCTTAACTAAAGAAGAGACGATAATGCTCTTTCTAAATACCATAAGAGCTCCATTCATAGGATATTTGATAGGAAAAGTCATCAATAGCTTTGCTAGCTAGTTACATTAGGAGAGATAATTGAAATGATTATCCAGAATGGCAGAATAGGGAGCACTAGAAGCACCAATGTTGAGGAAGATGTTGAAATCAATATTGTGGTGTATCAATATCAAAGTGTGATCCGAGAAAATGCTCCTATTGATCCTATTCCATGTTGAAATCAATATTGTGGTGTATCAATATCAAAGTGTGATCCGAGAAAATGCTCCTATTGATCCTATTCCAATTACATATGAAGAATTGTTCCCAATACTATTTGAGAAAAATCTTGTCACTCCAATTTAGTCCAATCCAAAATAATCACAATTTCCTAAAGGCTTTGATGTTAACGTAGTGTGTAACTACCACAAAGGAAGTTCGAGGCACACTACTGAGGATTGTTAGGCATTGAGGCATAAGGTCCAAAATTTGATTAACTCCAGGGCATAAACCTTTGATGAGTAATGGGGCATTCTAATGCAAATCGAGAAGAAGCCATTTCATCCACCATCACGCATAATTGCACATTGCTTGATGCATCTTGTTTTGTTTGAATTTGTTTTTATGTCCTTCGCAATATGTAGATTTACTACTACATAGAAAAAGTGCAGAGTATTCAAAACATTCAAATATTCGTGTGTGCACGTCATTATTGCTTGTTCTTCTGTACTGATTCACTACATGACATTCATCGATCTAATATACTTACTTGAAATTGTATTCAATGTTTATCAATACAAGTTTCCACCCATTGGAAATGAATAGGATCCATATGAAGTTGATGACGAACCTACAATACGAGCAAATTATGCACTATGACGTGAAAAAAAGGGATCGTTCATGATCAACACAGATTTACTGTGATGAGGATTTGGTCGAACATCAAGAAACAACTAGAAAACTAAAACTATGCACTATCTATAGGAATCCCGAACACATGAAGAACAAATGTCCTAAACAGTCACGTCATCGTGTCGAATAATTGTGTTTTTTCATTATACTGTTACTTACCTAATTAAAAAAATACACTCGTTAGTTTTCAATTTCTTTTAGTTTCGAACCATTTTCAACGCGATATTTACCCCGCTTATAATTTCTCACATGTGACGATATTAGCCTCAACTGAATAATAAGTTCCAATACTACTCATATAATCTTATAAATTACGAAATTTTTTTTGATTAATATCCGTAAATACCCATCCAACATTCCTACTAAGCCATTTTTAGCTTCTTCTTCATGCACAAAACCAAACTTTAGAATCATTTTCAACACAACTTTTACCTCACTTACAATGTTTCGCTTGTGCAAATATTAACCTCAACTGAAAGATACATTCCAAGACTACACCTTTAATCTTATAAATTACAAAAAAATCAAATTAACTTCCCAAAATTATTGCGTTGAAAGATACCCCTTGAACATGTCAATCAAGCTACATTAGTTTCTTCATTCCAAAACCAAACTATATTAGTTTCTTCATTTCAAAACCAAACTTTGGAACAATTTTCTACAAAATTTTTGCCTTACTTACAATGTCATATTCGTCTCGTATGTGTCAATCGTAGGCGCCCATTTTTTTAGACCTTGATGAAGTCATTTGATTTTCTAATTTTTAACCTTAAGTTTTACATGAATTCATTTTAACCATTTTCTTTTAATTTTGAAGTAAGTAATAATATATAATAAATAAATATTAATGTATAAAGTAGATTAAATAATTATATCTATATATTAAGTAATAAATAAATACAAACATGAATTCAAAAACCCAAACCGAAGCCCGTTAATCAAATGACCCAAAACCTAAACTTATACGTTGTTAGCTACTATCACGTCGGGAGCTTCTGGAATACTAATTGTAGCCGTTCGATCCGATTCCAGATTGAACGGTCTAGATCATTGAAGGTAATTCATCTCCAAAAAGCGTGGGGCACACACAATGCTTCAACAGCCTCGATATGCTTGTAATATCCACGTTTGCGGTCTCCTGCTGTCTCATACAGCCATGATAATATCATCGACAAATCACCAGTGGTCCTGATGTTTCCCCTCGTGTGAGAGAACGAAGAAAAACAGTTGCAAGACGTCAAAAGAAATCTGATTTTGGGCAGAGGCGACACCTTCACTCTACGAACAGATTTGGCATGGAGAGACTCACATGCAGCAAAACAAAAGGACAAGCAAGAATTTAAAAAGGGGGCTCCTTTGATTTTTATAAAAAGGGATCACAGCCTTTATTAGGGAGAGGATTCCATTCGGAAAAAAAAAGAGAAAACAACAACCAAAAAACGGGATCCTTTTTAAAATCTAAAAAATGAAGCAACCGTGCAACCCAAAAAAGAAAGAGCTTTCGAAACCAAAAACACCCGAAAAAATCATTCGAGAAACCCTTACCTGGCCTAAGACTTTGCTACATTCTTCACCAGAGGAAGGATAGCCCTTCGGTGATTAAAGGTAACCACTAAAAACCCTTTGGTTTTCGATCGGTTTGGGGTTTTGAGAGGATGAGTATGGAGGTTCAAGGGTTACTTCGGCCAATTTAGGGTCTTGGAAATTAAGGTTTTTCATTTCGAAGCTTTATGGTGGTCGTTTAATGGGCGTTTGTCCCTCGTCGGAGCCGTTGAAAGGTAGAGGAGAAGACTTTGTCCGTGAGCCTCTCTCAAACGAGAGAAAAGAGAGTGTTGAGGTAGAGAGAGTGGCGCAAAATACGGGGGCTCACAAAATGTAATTAGGTTTTGAACCTAATCCTAAGCAAGGCTTTAGTAAAAACCATGTGCTGCAGTTTTGGAGTTAATTTGGGCTAGGTTTTCTTTCGGGTTTTTTTCAAAGGGGCTTATAGTGTATGGACTCCTCTCATTTTTGTATTAATACATCTTGCGCCTAATCAGAGGCTTTTAAATTTCTTTATTCCTGTCACTTTAGTTTTCAATGTTTTATTTCAGTCATCTTTCTTCATTTATTTATGTTTATGTTATCTTTCACATTTCGCACTTAATTTTAAATTTTTTCATTTTAGTCCTATTCGTTGTTCATGATCTCGTTGCAGTCCTAGTACTTGTGCTTCATGTTATTTACATTGTGATACTTTCTCTTTTCCATTTTCACATGTGTGCCATCTAAAATTACTGTTATTTCGTCATGGTAACTTATTTTATTTGCTTTATTTATTTCATGTTATTTTACATATTTGACTCTTTCATGTTTACCCTAATTTTACTTGTCCTTTTTAGTTTTATTTAGTGTATATATGTATGTGTAGTACCTTTTACTTATATGTTATATGATTTTTTATAATGTATTTTATTATGTAATTTTGGTTTTCTTTTTAGTTATATGTATATTATATATTTATTTGTAATATTTATACGTGCATAAATATTAGAAATCTTTGGAGGTTTGATTATATATTAATAAAATAAATTAGGTTTGACTTAAGTTTTCATCACTACGCTATGCTCCTTTTGTCGTAATCGCCCTTCGGGTGTGTCCGAAATTGAATTTCGACTTAAATAAAGCATGTTAGGGCCGTCATCGATCATTTTTTTTAAATTTGATTGATCGGATACCTTAATTTACCATCTTACCTGATCTGCGTTTTATCAGAAATATGTCGGATTCGGGAGTCGACTACAGTCAAAGAATGATTAGTACCCTTGTACTGCCCTTTCGGTACCAATTTAATTTCTCGGTTGTCTTAATTACAAAAATTAAAATTAAAATTAAAATTGAAAGATTAGATTCGAATTACTTACCTTTGATTGGTTAAAATTGACCCTAAAAAGTCAAAAGAAATATTAAATTGTGAAATAAATATAAAAATATATATAAAAAAACTAAATTAAAAAAGAGTTGAATAGAACAATATTAAAAGTGCAAAGAAAAAAAATTAAATTAAGAAAATATTACAATTAAAAAATAAATAAAAAAATATTAAATTTTGAAAAAAATAAAAATAGGAAAAAATTAAAAGAAAGAAAAAAAGTTAATAAAAATACTAAAATAGAAAAATAGAAAAATAAATAAATAAAAATTAAAGAATCAAATTAAACTAAATATTTTAAAAAACTATATACTATATGTTTTCAAAATTATTTTAAAAACTATATACTATATTTTTTCAAAACCGTTTTTTAACTATATATTATACGTTTTCAAAAATATTTTAAAAATTATATACTGTATGTTTTCAAAGCCGTTTTAAAAAACTATATATTATACTTTTTCAGAAACTATTTTTTAAAAAAAACTATATATTTATATGTTTTTAAAATTATTTTTAAAATTATATGTTTTTAAAACCGTTTTAAAAACCATGTATCATACGTTTTTTTTTAAATAAGCTTCCAAAACCTATATATTATATTTTCTCAAAACTATATTTGAAATTATTATATATACTATATTATATAATAAAGATCTCGGACGAAAATAAGTGTCTACAACTTTCGTATAAATGTATCTATTGTTTACTTGTATATATATGTGTGTAGTACGTTATATTTATATATTTTATGATTCATTTAATGTATTTTATTATATAATTTGTGTTTACTTTTTAGTTATATGTATATAATTTATTTATTTGTAATATTTATAAGTGTATAAATATTAGAAATGTTTGGAGGTTTGATTATATATTAATAAAATAAATGAGGGTTGACTTAAGTTTTTCATCAGTACGCTATGCTCCTTTTGTATAAATGTATTGATTGTTTACTTGTATATATATTTATGTAATATGCAGTGTTTTTTATATGTTGTGTAATGCATAATATTATATACGCACAACAATTTCGTTTATACTTTTATATATTTTGTAGCGTATATATAATTTATTTATTAAGTGCATGTGTCGAAACGATTTTTAACCGGTGTGGAAAAGCGCGTTATTTTTAATTATTTTCTTTATGATTGAATTTTAATCAAAAACAGTGCGATTTTAGAAAACCTCTCGTTTCGAAAAATTGGAAATTCCTTTACGATAAAAACATAAGGTTCGTGGAGTCGCCACCAATCTTTGATTAGGGTGTGATTGGGCACCCAAAAACGATTTTGTCATTTTAAATAAAAATTAATTTTAATTAAAACGACAAGTAGAGGTCCGCGTTATCAAAATCTGAGTTCGGGAGTCGATTACGTGTGGGGAAGGATTAGCACCCCCACAACGCCCTAAATCGGTACCTAGTTGATTAATTAATTTCTTTGCAACGAATTTCGCAAGTTCGAATTTAATTTGATTAATGATCCCTTTAAACAACAAAAATGCAAATTTGCAACATTCAAAGCAACAAAATAGATTTAATTTAAAATTACCAAGTCATTAGAAAGATAAAGAATATTCGATTATTTAAAAATACCGAGACCAGATCTTTAGTTCAGTTCTAACGACCTTTTCTCGAAAAGTTTAAATAGTCGAATATTTCCTTTTCTTTCGCTCCCAAATTTTACTATGATATATCCAAATTTAATTAGGCGTTACTGACGGGATACAATTTTAATTTAAAATTATCAAAACAACTCTCTAGTAAGTTAGGAGAAGCCATTCCGACAGTTTTAAATTAAAAATATATTACCCTTAATCCAATTATGTAGCAAGAGTCGAGTTATGCCTATGAGGATATCATGCAAATCATACAAAGTGATGTTAATGCAAGGATTAATTGAACATGCGATTAAAGTAAACGAGGCTAACATGCTTTAAAAAGAAATACACCTAAGTGCGTATGGACAACATGCTCGAAATAATATACACATGCATTATAAAATAAATCTAAATTAACCTAACAAACATGTATAAAATATTAAAAGGACTAAAACATGAAAAAAAAATAACAATAAGCTTTTTCATAACATTTTCATTTCTGGGTACTGCAAACATAATACAACCAAAATACTTCATAGGATTAAAATGGAAGTTTCCTAAATCACACATCTAAATTGAAAACAACACGAAAATAGCTCAAAACTGAAATTGGACTAAAATAAATCACGCAGAAAATTACAATGCAAAATCAGAAGACGGTAAAGCTCGGTTAAGGGACTAAAATGAAACAGGCTGAACATACTGGGCCTCACACGTGATTACACCACCCATCCCAAAACACGGATTCCCTCAGGCTATCAGAACGTTGCCGTTTTGGGGGTATCTAAACGACGCCGTTTGGGTATTCTGATATATGGGATTTTAGGGTAACATTCCTAACCCTAAACCATTTCCTCTAAGCCTCTCATTCTCACCTCAGCCGTTTTACTCTCATCCTATCTCTCTCTCGCTTCTTCACCTGGTTCAACCGAGACTACGCCCTCACCACTCAACGCCATCGGCTGGCCACCAGTCCTCGGTGGCCACCACTACCCCGACAACCACCTAGACCAACTGGTCAACCCAAAACAAACCTAAACTAGACAAACCCCTCACCACTCTTCTCAAACTCCCTCTACAGCCCCGAAAATAAATCCCCTCGCCGTTCTCTGCCTCTCCCATCTCCTCTCTGCTTTCTCGTCTCTCAACCCTAAATGATACAGAAGGTCACCGCTTCACTCGCCTCTCTCTATTCTTTCTTTATTTCAGCTTGACCAGACGAAGCCCAAACCCTCACAGCCCCGTCGTCCTTCTCTCTCAATCTCAACAAAATCAACGGCCATCATGGCCCGATGAAGCTCACATATCCGCTAGCCATCACTCCCGACGGCCACCAAGGCTGAGACCTAGACCAAAATCCCTGAAACCCCACTCGGTTCACTCTCCAGTAATCCTACGAGACCCCTACCACCGTGGCCTCCACAACCACCGCCTAGAGCTCCGATGAAGAGCTATACAGACACGAACCTCAACCTTTCACCAAACCTCAACCCTACACCTCTCAAAACAGCCCTCTCTCTCTCACCGTTGAAACACACAACTGCTGTGGATTTCAACCCTCAAGGGCTCCGATAGGAAGACGAAACCCTACGACAAACCTACCCAGAAACCCGAAGCCCTATGCTCAACATACCCCCCAAAACCAAATCTCACGCCCAGATGAAACCAAACGACTAATCAGAAGAGGAAACGACGACTTACCCTTAGTGACTCAACGGGATTTGGCTTTTCAAACGATGGTGATGGCTCCAGGAAGGTAAGGGTTTTTCTCTTCCGTCTATGGTTGTTTCATTATTTGATTTGCTAATGGGATTTTAGACTCTGGTTGTGGATTTCTCTGGTTGTGGATTTCTCTGTTTTCCTTGCTTTCTGTTTTTTTTGTTGATGACTCGATGATCCCCCCTCCATGATTTTTCCTCGGTCCTCTCTATATCTGTTTTTTTTGTTGGTTTTCTCTTTCTGTTTTTTGTGCCTTCTGTTCTGCTTCTTGTTTCGTGTGTTTGCAGGGCACTGGCGAGAGCAGATCACGGGCGGCAGCTGTGGGTAGCTGAGCCATTGCTCGGTTGGTCGTGCGCTATCTGGAAATGCGGTGGTGGCTTCACGTGAGTCTGCAGTCGGCTCGGGAATCACAGAGGGCTGGGAACCGTTGGATCGTGGAGCCAGATCCAACGGCCTTCCTGCTGCGGCGCTAGACATAGGGCAAAAAAACCCTAAATCACTCACCATTCATTTCCAACCGTTAGATGAGAGCCTCAGATCGGGCGGTTCAGACAAGGTGGCGCTGTGAGCTTCTTCAGTAGAAACCCTAATGGGTTTAGTTTTGCAATTGGGCCTGTCTGGTCCAGCTTGTTTTAAGTTGATGTAGGCCTGTACCATTAATGATAATATTAGTGCATTTTAATTATTTATTTAATTACTTAATACACACATATATATATATATATATTAATAATTACTTATAACAATATTAATAATAATAAATTCGAATTAACTTTGAATAAGACCCCGGACAAATCGAGTATCTACAGCTGCCCCTCTTTGCTCATTGTCGTGTAACGAGAATAGAGGAAAGATCAAATAGATGGTCAATTTTGTCCGGTCATGAAATATTCAGAAGATAAAACTGCTTCACTACAACTTCAGGATAAGTGAGACTTGAAAAATTCTTCAAAATCGGGTTCGCTCCCTATCGTTTCAGGGAACATAGAACTTGAAGAATCTTCTGGGGACGGGTTCGCTCCCTATTGTTTCAGGGAGTATAGAACTCGAATAATCTTCTGCTAACTGGTTCGCTCCCTTTCTTCAGGGAGTATAAACTCGAACATCTTCTTCAAACGGGTTCCCCCTTTCTTCAGGGAGTATGGAACTCGAACAATCTTCTGCAAGCGGGTTCATTCCCTCTTTTTCTAGGGAGTGTGGAACTCGAACGTCTTTAAACGGGTTCTCACTCCCTCTTTCTTCAGGGAGAATAGAACTCGAATATCTTCTTCAAACGGGTTTGCTCCCTCTTTCTCTAGGGAGTATAAAACTCGAACAATCTTCAACAATCGTGTCTGCTCCCTATTTCTTCAGAGAGTATGAGACTCGAACAATCTTCAACAATCGTGTCTGCTCCCTATTTCTTCAGAGAGTATGAGACTCGAACAATCTTCAACAATCGTGTCTGCTCCCTATTTCTTCAGAGAGTATAGGACTCGAACAATCTTCAACAATCGTGTCTGCTCCCTATTTCTTCAGAGAGTATGAGACTCGAACAATCTTCAACAATCGTGTCTGCTCCCTATTTCTTCAGAGAGTATGAGACTCGAACAATCTTCAATAATCGTTGGGAAATCTGCAAACATTTAAAATAATCATGCAATGTCATGATCCTATTCATGCCTAAAATGTATGCAAATGTGCAATTTAATGCATTTTCTTCTTCGAAGGAACCTCATATCTTTTGATTTCAATAGAACTCGATTTCGTTTCGGGTACAGAGCATTTGACCAGTTCACCCCAGCTAACACTCTCAATACCATATCTTTTGGCTCTTTGGGTCATCTATTAATGCTAAGATTGTCTGAATTCCAAAGTTTTAGCTTTTCGCAACCATATAAGCTATGGGTAAAACCATTGCTAGCTTCAGAATACTGCATTTCCAACCTTTTGCATAATACAAAATGATCTCATGTACCACAAGTTAAGCTATGCGTTTTAACTTTCTCAAATTAGATGCTTGTAAAGGGAAATTAAGAAGGGAAAATATCTCTTTATTTATATGGCGAAGAATTTTTAGGCAACTACATGACAAACTTTTATCGGAAAGAACAAAGGATAGGTGTCTTCAAATATCAATACAAATGCTTTTGAACTGCACGCCGTCAGAATGACTCGAGTGTAGCTTCTGTCAAAAGACCTCCAAAAGGGTGATGACACCTAAGAGTGCGAAACCCTTTCTGGACCCCAAAATCTCCCATTATTGTGCCATAAACCAATATTGAATCTCACGTGCATTCAATTCCTCCTCTGGTTGTCCCCATCGAGACTCATTGATCTTTGGTCTTAACCCCAATGGCCATTGTCGTTTACCCATTCAGGAGATCTTCCTACTCCCCAAAACATTCAGATCCTCCACCATACACGAACTCTGAATTTAAAACTCAATCGCCCTTTGCGGGTTTTCGACTCGATCGACTTTGGTTTCAGACCCTTTTTCGAGTTTTCATCTTGAACCCTCATTTTTTCATTTTTTCATTCATTTTTTATTTTTTATTTTTCATTTTTTCATTTCACTCATTTTTTCTTCTTCTTTTTTCTTCAAGCAAAATACTTCTTAACTGCGTCAGAATTCACTGGATGAGGTAATTCGACCCATCCATCTCATTAAGACCAGAGCTCCCCCAGAGAAAGCTTTCTTGACAACATAGGGTCCTTCCCACTTGGGCATCCATTTCCCTCGGAAATCTTTTTGAATGGGCAATATCCTCCTGACACCAAATCTCCTTCGTGGATTTCTCGAGGCGAACTTTCTTATCATGTGCTCGTATCATCCGCTTCTGGTATATCGACCGTGACAAATCCTTCAATCTCTTTTCTTCAATCAGATTCAATTGGTCATATCTGGCCTGTACCCATTCTGCCTCATTTAGCTTCACCTCTGATAAAACCCGGAGCGAGGGAATTTCCACTTCAATAGGGAGGACAGCTTCCATCCCATAAACTAGAGAAAACGGAGTTGCCCCAGTAGACGTCCGTACAGAAGTCCGATAGGCAAACATAGCAAATGGCAACTTCTCATGCCAATCTTTATAAGTTTCAGTCATCTTCTCTATAAGCCTCTTAATGTTATTATTAACCGCCTCCACTGCCCCATTCATCTTTGGGCGATAAACCGTGGAATTATGATGCTTTATTTTGAATTGTTCACATATAGATTTCATCATCTTGTTGTTTAAGTTCAACGCATTGTCAGAGATAATTCTCTCTGGTAACCCATATCTGCAGATGATTTCTTTCTTCAAGAACCTACATCGTTGACTGGGTAACACTTGCATAGGAAGCTGCTTCTACCCACTTGGTGAAGTAATCTATTGCTACCAGAATGAAGCGATGACCATTTGACGCTTTTGGAAAAATTTGCCCAATAACATCCATGCCCCACATAGAAAATGGCCACGGAGTTGTCATCACGTGCAACAGATGAGGAGGGGTGTGCATTCTATCCCCATAAATTTGACACTTGTGACACTTTCGGGTAAAATTGATGCAATCAGTTTCCATAGTTGACCAATAATACCCAAATCTCATAATCTTCTGGCCATTACATGCCCATTAGCATGGTGCCACATATTCCTTCATGTACTTCTTCAAGAATCATTTTCGCTTCTTTAGTGTCCACACACCTTAAAAGACCTGATCCTGCTTTTCTTATATAAGATCTCACCATTAAGCACATACCCTGCTGCCATTCTTCTAATGGTCCTTTTGTCATTCTCAGTTGCCTGTTCGGGGTAACTTTGATATCTTATATACTGGAAGATATCATAGTACCAAGGTCCTTCATCATCTTCCTCTTCAATGTTAAAGCAGTGGGCTGGATACTCATAAGCCTTCATCTCAACAGGCATCATATTTGAATGCTCGTTCATCTTAAAGGCTGCTGCCAAAGTAGCCAAGGCGTCCGCCATTTGATTTTCTTCTCTGGGAGGTAATTGAAAGTCACTTCTTCAAATTCTTCAATAAGTCCCAGAACTAATTTACGATTCCAAAGTTTGGGATCCTTGGTTTCCCATTCACCTCTGAGCTGGTAATTACCAAAGCTGAATCCCCATATACCCTCAGCATTTTTGCTTTGAGTTCAATAGCTACTCTAAGACCCATAACACAAGCCTCATATTCAGCCATATGTTTGTACAATCAAAATGAGCCGACTGGTAAAAGGATAATGCTCTTCACTTGGTGAGACCAAGATTGCCCCAATCCCATGCCCAAGGCGTTTGAAGCACCATCAAAGTTCATCTTCCAGTATTTACCGGTGAGAGCAATTGTTTCTTCCTCCGAGATAGCCATTAAATCCTCATCCGGGAATCGAAGTTCAACTGTTCATATTCTTTTGAAGCCCTACTCGCAATGAATTCTGCTATGGCGCTCCTTTAACTGCCTTCTGGCTTACATACTGGATCAAATTCGGACAACAGGATTTGCCAACGGGCTAACCTTCCCGACAATGCAGGTACCCCCATTAGATACTTTAAAGGGTCCAGCTTAGATATGAGCCAGGTAGTATGATACAACATATACTGTCTAAGTCTTCTGGTAGCCCACATTAAAGCGCAACACAATTTTTCAATTGGTGAGTATTTGGCCTCACACTCAGTGAACTTCTTACTGAGATAGTAGATAGCCCTCTCCCTCTTCTCAGTTTGATCATGTTGCCCCAACACACATCCCATTGAATTGTCATAAACGGACAAGTAAAGAATTAAAGGCTTTCCTGGGATAGGTGGCGCTAGGATCGGAGTATTCGAAAGATATCTCTTTACTGCCTCAAAAGCCTCTCGGCAATCCTCACTCCATTCTCCTGAATCATTCTTACGAAGAAGGAGGAATATGGGATTACATCTTTCGGTCAGCTGCGATAAATCGAGCGATGTAATTTAATCTCCCCAAAATCCTCGAACCTCTTTCTGTGTTCTTGGGGCTGGCAAATCTTGAATGGCTTTTACTTTATCGGGATCTATTTCAATTCCCTTTTGGCTCACTACGAATCCCAACAGTTTTCCCGATGTCACCCCAAAAGTACACTTATTTGGGTTAAGTTTTTTAGTCACTCTTTAATCTTTGAAAGAGCTTCCCAAATTCTCGGTATGTTCCTCCTCCGTCTTGGCTTTGACAATCATATCATCGACATAGACTTCAATTTCTTTATGCATCATGTCATGAAACAACGTCACCATGGCCCTCTGATAGGTTGCCCCCTGCATTCTTTAATCCAACGGCATGACTTTATAGCAAAACGTCCCCCACATAGTGACAAACGTTGTTTTCTCCATATCTTCAGGGTACATTAATTTGATTATAGCCGGAGAAACCATCCATAAATGAATAAGGAATTTCCAGCAGTATTGTCCACTAACGTATCTATATGTGGCAAAGGAAAATTATCCTTTGGACTAGCTCTATTCAGATCTCTATAGTCGACACACATTCGTACCTTCCCATCCTTCTTGGTACTGGGACAATATTTGCTACCCTCAGGATATTTGGCCACTGTGAGAAACCCAGCATCAAATTGTTTCTTCACTTCTTCTTTAATCTTGAGCAGCATCTCGGGTCTCATTCTTCTCAGTTTCTGTTGTACGGGCTTACAATCGGGCTTTATTGGTAATTTATGGACAACCAATTCTGTATCCAGCCCTGGCATGTCCTCGTAGGACAAGCAAATACATCCTTGAATTCTTGAAGTAATTCTATCAAGCTTTGCCTTCCTTCAGCAGACAGGGTGGTACCAATCTTTACTTCTTTTCTATCCTCATCTGTGCCCAGGTTCAAGATCTCTGTAAGCTCTTCGTGAGGCAGAATCTGCTCATCTTCCTGTTCCACCATCTTTAGTAATTTTGAGGGTGGTTCACATCCTTCATCATCCTCGCAACCTTCGATTTCCCCTTGACATATGGGCATCTCGAAATCAATCTCCGGGTCAGTCATTAGCATTCGTATTGATATCTGAGTTCCTGAAAGGGTAACGAAAAAGAAGATATATATATACATATATACATATGGGAGAATCTTTTCCCATATAAACAATAGAAGAAATAATATATGCGTATATTCAAACAAAAATGCATGAGAAATGTTTGCCATTTGGGAATTAACAAAACATCTTTTATTGAAAGCAAGTAAAACACACAACTTAACCCTTTACATCAAATCACCTACTGTCCCAGGGTATGAACAATAGGGAAGAGTTCTAGTGTATTACTCTGCAAAGATTGTAAACTACAGGCAATTCCTCCGCAGTCCAGTTGTCAACACAAAGCCCAGTGGCGCAGGGTAATGCCCGTAGCTCTCATTTCTTTGAACTCCTCATCGGTTATGACATTAATGCCCCAAGTCCTCCAAAGCATTCTCAACTATCACTTTACTGCTTTCTAAAGTCCCTTGAAACATATCCTCCTGATACGAAAATGCTGCTCAATGGCGGGAATGTCATGGGCTCCCAGCTCGGGTTTCACCAGTCAATCTTGCCTTTCTCAATTCCTGAATCTTCTTGATGCTTCTCAGTTTTTCTTTTAAAGTCGGCTGATACCCTAAACCGAATCTATCTCTTTTAGTTACAGGGTAGATTGGGCCCACCAGTCCTTGCAACCGACGTCCAAACCCTTTGCCAGTTTTTGCTCCTCTTCCAAGAGTCAGCTTAAGCCCCATTTTGGTGCAGTTTGACAATCTAGGCTTCGGGATCTTTTTTCCTTCTGCCACAAACATGGCATTGACATATTCCAATGATCTGAAAGAACATTCAACAGCTTGCTCTTCCACTTCAACGTATGGAGCAGTAGTAGAAACCGAAGCATAATGTCTTCTTCAGCATGAATGCATATAAGCCTCCCATCAATTGCAAATTTTCCTTTGGTGCAACGTTGACGGAACCGCACCGGCCTGATGAATCCATGGTCTTCCCAATAAGCAGTTGTATGTAGGCATGATGTCCATCACAAGAAACTCCACTTCGTATATCGCCGGGCCAATAGCCAAAGGGATATCGATCTTGCCTAGAACTTCTCTCTTCGTTCCATCAAAGGCTCGAACCACACTTTGACAGCTTCTCATCAAGGTACTGTCCACTGGCAGTTTTTTCAGGGTCACCAAGGGCATCACATTTAACGCCGAACCGTTATCTATCAGTACTCTGGATAGAACATGCCCTTTGCACCTAACTGTGATGTGTAGAGCCTTATGATTGCCAATCACCCCAGAAGGGATCTCGTCCTCAGAAAAAGATAAAAAATTATCGGCCTGGATGTTGGCAACTAGTCGGTCCAGCTTTTCTGTGGGTATCTCATTCGGGACAAAGGTTTCGTTTAAAACTTTTAATAGGGCGTTGCGATGAGCCTCTGAACTCAGAAGAAGTGATAGGACAGAAATACGGGCAGGCAGCTTGTGCAGTTGCTCAACAATACTGTATTCACTATGTTTCAAAATCTTAAAATTCCATCGCTTCATTCTCCGTTACTGGCTCATTGACGATGGGTTCATCTTCTTTTATCTGCACATCGATACTTTTTCCTTTCCCGACAGCAATCTTCTTCTCAGGTTCTTTGTGATAACATCTACCACTCCTGGTCATGTGTCCCACTTCATCTACCTCTTCCTGTTGCTTTGCCACCTCTCCTATTTGACAAGTATATCTCCAGGGTACCTGTTTATTGTCTTTGTACGGGAACGGAGAGGGAGGTGTAATAATCACCTTTGGAGGTACCTTCTCAGCCACTCGATTCTTGGGAGTAATGACGAGGGGACAACTAGCACTATAGACCTCTTTGGATGATCCCTCAGAGGCGTAAACTTCCGCTTCTTCTTTCTCAGCCCCTTCTTTGAAGAACTCGATTTCCTTACTATCCATCATCTCTTGTACCAGCCCTAAGAAATCAGAACACTGTTGTATACCGTGTTTTGTGCAGTTATGGTAGTGACACATCTCTTCATTATTGAAATGTTCACGTGGCAGATTAGTCTTTAATAGTCCTACCTTGACCATTTGGCACCACACCCAAGACATGGGTGACATCACCTCCCTAACATTTTTTACAGTCGTTCTTCCTTTCTCTTCAGCGACTGCATTAATCCCGGCTCCTGCATGGTTTGGCAATGGATTCTGGGCTATGTTTGGCTGTTCACTGTCACCAAATTGATGACTTTCTTCTTCTCAGAGCTTGGACTTTTTGAAAGCGGGACAATTTTCAATAGAATGTCCGGAAACCCCTGCATGGTATTCGCACTTAGCACTAGAATCATACCACTTGGGATACGGGGGTTGTATAGGGTCCACATGATAAGGTGAGACTACATGTCGATCATAATTCGTAATAACTCCTTATAAGTCATGGGAATCGGATCAAATTGAGGCCTCTCTCTCCTTGGATCTCTTGCCCCTTGCCTATTGTCAATTTGGGGATGCTACCGTTCCCTGTGGTCGGGACACTGTGATATTATGGGAATCATACTGCCTTATTTTGTTGACTTCGTTTCCTTCTTCCTCATCGGTTGTTGCCGGAATCTCCTCCCTCAAGCTTCCCCTTTTTTAATCGCCATTTCAATCATTTCTCCCGCTGTAACTATATCAGCAAAACTTCGAGAAGGATTACCAACAAAATGTGAGAAAAATGGAGCCTTCAAGGTATTAACAAAAAGTAGGTTCGTTCCTCCTCTACCAACGGTGGGTGGACTTGTACTGCTACCTCTCTCCACCTCTGAGCATATTGTCTGAAACTTTCACTATGCTTTTCTCCATTGCTTGCAGCACCATTCTGTTAGGCCTGACGTCCTTCACATGCTTATACTGGTCAAGAAAAGATTTGGCCAGGTCTTTCCACGTCCTGACATCAACTCTCCTTAGTTGATTATACCATCGCAATGCTGAGCCTACTAAGCTTTCCTGGAAACAGTGGATCAACAGCTGGTCGTCCCCTACGTAACCAGTCATTTTCCTGCAGAAACATTGTGATATGGGCAGAAGGCATTGGGTACCGTCGTATTTCTCGAAGTCAGGAGTTTTGAACTTGGGAGGTAGGACCAGATCAGGAACTAAACTCAGTTCCTTAGCGTCGAGACCATACAAGCTGGTATCTTCTTTCATAGCTTGTACTTCATTTGCTAGCTGCTTATATTGCTCCTGCAACAACTTGTTTTCGCTCTTTTTGCTTCTTCATCAAGGTCCGGGACTTGGTGATATGGGCTTTCTTCGGGATGCGAACAAGATCCCGGTTGTGGATTAACTGCAACGCCGTCAGGATTTATGTGTACTTTGGTATGGATAGATGTTCCTTGGATATTCGGAGACTGTACCGGGGTAAACCCTGGAGGGTAAAGTGGTTCTTCACTTGTTTGCTCATGGGCCTTTCCGTGCTCTGGATTTCTCCCTCCCAGTATATTTGCCAACTTAGACAACATATCCTCTTGAGCCTTAAGCATATCTTCTTGCATTTTCCTTAGATCATCTTGCAATTGCAGTTGAGTTCTTTCGATTTGAGCAATCTTATCATCCATGGCCTTCCTTGTGTTATAGTGATGCTTGAAATTTCCCAGTATTCTGTAATGTATCCCTTATTGTTAATTTTAATGCTTTGAGGATGAATGCAAATTATGTAAAGTGCGATAAAAATGCAATACAAAACTTAAATTGCAAATAAAATGCAAATGCATGCAGAAAGGCATTGATTCATAAGACGCGATCAGTCTTAGAACAACTTTCATTTAGGACAAAAGCATCATCTTTACAAGAAAAGTCCACTACAGAAATGGCCTAGCTCTCATGTTCAGCTCTACTATCTGATTGACAAGCCAATCGACCCTCTTTCCTACGCCTGATGCTGGATTGGCATAGCTCTGGATGACTTTTGCTTGGAGGTCCATCTCTCCCAACTGCCTCGCAACGCCACTTAACTGATTCATGGTCTCTCGGATCACGTGATTCACGTTTGTCTTCCAATCTCTAAAGTGATCGTTTGAGTTTTGCCATTACAGTCTGGTGCCCTGGACGGTGCGCTCGAGACCAGCGATTTGTGTCTGGCAGCTTCGTAAGGCAGCCTCTAAATCATGAATCTTCTTTTGCAAAGCAGCGTTCTCCTTTGCTTGGAGGTCCATCTCTCCCAACTGCTCGCAACGCCACTTACTGATTCATGTCTCTCGGATCACGTGATTCACGTTTGTCTTCCATCTCTAAAGTGATCGTTTGAGTTTTGCCATTACAGTCTGGTGCCCTGGACGGTGCGCTCGCGACCAGCGATTTGTGTGGCAGCTTCGTAGGCAGCCTCTAAATCATGAATCTTCTTTGCAAAGCAGCGTTCTCCTCGAGGCTAACCCTTTGATCCACTGGGCAACGCTGACTGTTTTCTGCAGATAAGGAACTTTCAAGCTGCATAAGTAGGCACTGTACTCTTCATTATTGCCTTGGCTCGAGCTAACTCTTCCTCATGCCTTGATTACATTTCGCATCTCTTGATTGACCTCTATCCGTTCGTTCTTTGCTCCGCACCTCTGTATCCAGAGGAATACTTCATCCTGTTTGCCTGGAGCACATTCTCCCGATGTTGCCTTTCTAATTTTAGCTCTCTTTGCTTTGCCTCTTCTCAGTTCGAGCTCGTCGATTCTTTGCTTTCGAACCTCAAGTTCAAGTTGCATGTTATTTGCCTTCATTCTGAGTTCTTCAATATTAGCATGCAATTCTTCTTCTCGCTTCTTGCTCAAGGTGTACCTTTCTTAACTCTTAGCCTCTGTCCTTTCGCTCTTCAATGCCCTAACCCAGGACCTTCTCTCGGACTCAAGTTCTTGATTTCTTTCTTCTTCTCTGTCTCTACTTCTCTGACTCGGTGCTCTCTCTCGGCTCTGACGTCTCTAACTCGACGATCCCTCTCAGCCCGGAGCTCTAACCGCCACTGCTCTGAAGTTCTCCCGAGGCCAGCAATTGCCCGTGCTCGACTCATCTTTTGGTAATCGCTCTGTAAACTAGTGAGATTGGCCTCCACTTCATCCTTTCTCTTGCATAAGCTCAAACTGTGTATTATAGAATCCCCTATCGATGTCCAATGAAATTCTTTTGTCTAAGGGCCTCACACTCTGCTTTCTTCCTGGCGATTTCCGCTTCGAATTCACTCTTCAGTGTCTCCAACTTAGACGGTACGTATTTAAACTGTACTTCCAAAGGAATTGTTTGGTCACGATCCGCCAACGGAAGGATATCATTCTTTCGCACCGCCCTCCATGCCACGTAATCTGGTGTCAGCATGACCTCAGCTACTATGAAATCAGTTCTAAAGGTTGACTTCCACGCCTCTGACATTGCACGAGCAGTCTTCTTGTAATGATCTCCACAGTACACAAATTCAGATGCCTTCAGACCGGATGTAGCTGGGACGAATTGGCGTGCCCCAAATTGCCTACCATCAGTGGCGCATAACCTACTCTACCCCATAACCCTAATAGGGTTACCCAATCGGAATCCCCGCATTTGTACAACACATCCACAAAAGCTAACCAGGGACACGCCACACTATATCATGTTCCTGTAATTTCTGAAGAGTGAAACCCAATCTTTCCTGTGAGATGCTCTGGCCACTCTTTAGTGAGGAATCTTTTAAGGGTGAATAGGCCGTAGAAAACCGTCGACTATACTCTCGGTCAATTTTCCAGAAGTGACTGCGTATCCAAACAGTAAGCAGCTGGACACACCCGGTGAAGGGCTACTCTCAGCTCTTCTGCAACTGCTAAGTGCTCTGAATGTTTCAGCCAAAACAGCAGGGACAGGGTTTACCTTCCTTTCCAAACGCTCGAATAAATCGACCACTGCTGCTTCCACGTGATAAAGAACTTTCGGGAAAATCATCAAACCATAATTCCCAAGGCGAACATCTCCATGCTCTTCTCGATATCGCTATGCTTGACGATAAGCTCCTTGAGGCATGACCAAGGGAAGCAATCGGACTCTCCCTTCTTTTGGATTCGATCAGCAACCCACTTCTCTCCCATCCCAGTAATCCTTGCGAGCTTGCTCTTAAAGGATTGTGTCCTTGAGGCTTTTGAGTAGATACGGTCTAAGTGTATCGTCTCGAAATGAAACAAGGAGGTGTATTCTTCTAACGTGGGAGTCATGTCTTCCTTGTTGAAAGTGAAGCAGCTATATGCGGGATTCCAAAACTGGACGAGAGCTTTGATTAGGGGTTCGTTTACTTTCACGTACAACAGAAGGGCGATGTCACCATACTTTTGCCAGAAAGAGTATTTCACCTCAGAATTCCAACTTTCCCAAATTTCGCGTAACTCTTGCAAATCGTTTTGCTTTAGACTGACCGGAGCAACCTCTGGTAGTACTGATATGTAATCTTCAGTCAAACTGTCGCCTTTCTTCCTCTGAGTTTCCTCGGACCACGACCTCACTTCTGCGTTATCCACTTCCTTGTTATGAAAGCTCTTGTCCATTTTATGACCGCCTTCTATTTTTATGACCACCTTGTGAATCAACACCTTTCTTCATGAATGATGATGCAATGCAACGGTAATAAAAAACAAACAAAAATAAATTGTGTTAGTATATACAAATAGTCAAAGAATAACAAACAACATGAAGATAGAAAATATACATCCTAAACCTAATTCACATGGTATCTACCCAACATGGCGTCTACCGAATCATGCTTTAGTAGATCCTACCCAACATGATATTACCCACATGTTTTGTTACTCATAAAAAATCCTAACCGCATGGTATCTAATTCACATGCATGTTTGAAAAATAACCTAACCACATGATCTCTAGTTCGCATACTTTTTGCAAAAAAATAAATTCGAGGAAAAGTTAGAATGAGTTTCCCCTTTGTGTCTGCGGACAGAGATTCAACATAAGATGGGCAGAGTTTCAGTATTTCTAAAAGGGTCCTCGAATTGTCCTTTGCTGGTGCCACCTTGGGCTTGCCAGACCCTCGATCCTCGCCCATTATAGGCTTAAAACGGATCAAGTTCAATTTTGAGAGGATACATTTCCCTATGTCCATGCGAGGAAACTCAATGTTTCACTCGTAAACATAAGGCATGTACCCCAGAGGTTACTAGCTAAAGCCCATGCGAGAAAAGTAATTTTTCTCACGTAAGCGTAGCTTTCACCCCACCTAACGGGACAGAGCACAGTTAGAATGCTCTAAATATTAAAGGTTTACAGCAACAGTGGGAAACTCATAATCCTTTGCCTCGATCCAAGAGAAACAATAGACTAAAGTGAAAGTCAGAAAACTGAAAATGTAATCACACAGTACAACTATTTACTCATTAACCCAAATTACAAATAAGATGCACCCAAAACAATTCAAACAAATAAGGGATCAAAAACCAAATCAAAGCGAACTTATAACTTTCGTTTGCAAAGACAATTAATTAATCGACTATAGGCCTGACTCTCTAAAAGTGTCCCCAGCGGAGTCGCCAAGCTGTCGAAACGATTTTTAATCGGTGTGGAAAAGCGCGTTATTTTTAATTATTTTCTTTATGATTGAATTTTAATCAAAAACAGTGCGATTTTAGAAAACCTCTCGTTTCGAAAAATTGGAAATTCCTTTACGATAAAAACATAAGGTTCGTGGAGTCGCCACCATCTTTGATTAGGGTGTGATTGGGCACCCAAAAACGATTTTGTCATTTTAAATAAAATTAATTTTAATTAAAAACGACAAGTAGAGGTCCGCGTTTCAAAATCTGAGTTCGGGAGTCGATTACGTGTGGGGAAGGATTAGCACCCCCACAACGCCCTAAATCGGTACCTAGTTGATTAATTAATTTCTTTGCAACGAATTTCGCAAGTTCGAATTTAATTTGATTAATGATCCCTTTAAACAACAAAAATGCAAATTTGCAACATTCAAAGCAACAAAATAAATTTAATTTAAAATTACCAAGTCATTAGAAAGATAAAGAATATTTGATTATTTAAAAATACCGAGACCAGATCTTTAGTTCAGTTCTAACGACCTTTTCTCGAAAAGTTTAAATAGTCGAATATTTCCTTTTCTTTCGCTCCCAAATTTTACTATGATATCCAAATTTAATTAGGCGTTACTGACGGGATACAATTTTAATTTAAAATTGTCAAAACAACTCTCTAGTAAGTTAGAAATTCCGACAGTTTTAAATTAAAAATATATTACCCTTAATCCCAATTATGTACAAGAGTCGAGTTATGCCTATGAGATATCATGCAAATCATACAAAGTGATGTTAATGCAAGGATTAATTGAACATGCGATTAAAGTAAACGAGCTAACATGCTTTAAAAGAAATACACCTAAGTGCGTATGGACAACATGCTCGAAATAATATACACATGCATATATTTAAAAAAATCTAAATTAACCTAACAAACATGCATAAAATATTAAAAGGACTAAAACATGAAAAAAAAACAATAAGCTTTTTCATAACATTTTCATTTCTGGTACTGCAAACATAATACAACCAAAATACTTCATAGGATTAAAATGGAAGTTTCCTAAATCACACATCTAAGAAACAACACGAAAATAGCTCAAAACTGAAATTGGACTAAAATAAATCACGCAGAAAATTACAATGCAAAATCAGAAGACGGTAAAGCTCGGTTAAGGGACTAAAATGAAACAGGCTAAACATACTGGGCCTCACACGTGATTACACCACCCATCCCAAAACACGGATTCCCTCAGGCTATCAGAACGTTGCCGTTTTGGGGGTATCTAAACGACGCCGTTTGAGTATTCTGATATATGGGATTTTAGGGTAACATTCCTAACCCTAAACCATTTCCTCTAAGCCTCTCATTCTCACCTCAGCTCTCCTATCTCTCTCTCTCTTCTTCACCTGGTTCAACCGAGACTACGCCCTCACCACTCAACGCCATCGGCTGGCCACCAGTCCTCGGTGGCCACCACTACCCCGACAACGACCTAGACCAACTGGTCAACCCAAAACAAACCTAAACTAGACAAACCCCTTACCACTCTTCTCAAACTCCCTCTACAGCCCCGAAAATAAATCCCCTCGCCGTTCTCTGCCTCTCCCATCTCCTCTCTGCTTTCTCGTCTCTCAACCCTAAACGAGACAGAAGGTCGCCGCTTCACTCGCCTCTCTCTATTCTTTCTTTATTTCAGCTTGACCAGACGAAGCCCAAACCCTCACAGCCCCGTCGTCCTTCTCTCTCAATCTCAACAAAATCAACGGCCATCATGGCCCGATGAAGCTCACATATCCGCTAGCCATCACTCCCGACGGCCACCAAGGCTGAGACCTAGACCAAAATCCCTGAAACCCCACTCGGTTCACTCTCCAGTAATCCTACGAGACCCCTACCACCGTGGCCTCCACAGCCACCGCCTAGAGCTCTGATGAAGAGCTATATAGACACGAACCTCAACCTTTCACCAAACCTCAACCCTACACCTCTCAAAACAACCCTCTCTCTCTCACCGTTGAACCACACAACTGCTGTGGATTTCAACCCTCAAGGGCTCCGATAGGAAGACGAAACCCTACGACAAACCTACTCAGAAACCCGAAGCCCTATGCTCAACATACCCCCCAAAACCAAATCTCACGCCCAGATGAAACCAAACGACTAATCAGAAGAGGAAACGACGACTTACCCTTAGTGACTCAACGGGATTTGGCTTTTCAAACGATGGTGATGGCTCCAGGAAGGTAAGGGTTTTTCTCTTCCGTCTATGGTTGTTTCATTATTTGATTTGCTAATGGGATTTTAGACTCTGGTTGTGGATTTCTCTGGTTTCCTTGCTTTCTGTTTTTTTTGTTGATGACTCGATGATCCCCCCTCCATGATTTTTCCTCGGTCCTCTCTATATCTGTTTTTTTTTTGTTGGTTTTCTCTTTCTGTTTTTTTGTGCCTTCTGTTCTGCTTCTTGTTTCGTGTGTTTGCAGGGCACTGGCGAGAGCAGATCACGGGCGGCAGCTGTGGGTAGCTGAGCCATTGCTCGGTTGGTCGTGCGCTATCTGGAAATGCGGTGGTGGCTTCACGTGAGTCTGCAGTCGGCTCGGGAATCACAGAGGGCTGGGAACCGTTGGATCGTGGAGCCAGATCCAACGGCCTTCCTGCTGCGGCGCTAGACATAGGGCAAAAAAAACCCTAAATCACTCACCATTCATTTCTAACCGTTAGATGAGAGCCTCAGATCGGGCGGTTCAGACAAGGTGGCGCTGTGAGCTTCTTCAGTAGAAACCCTAATGGGTTTAGTTTTGCAATTGGGCCTGTCTGGTCCAGCTTGTTTTAAGTTTGTAGGCCTGTACCATTAATGAATAACAATATTAATAATAATAAATTCGAATTAACTTCGAATAAGACCCCGGACAAATCGAGTATCTACAGCATGTTGGTATTATGAACAGTATAATACGAACAGTATGTGTTTTGTATATAATTTATTTATTAAGTGCACGTTGGTATTATGAAAGATATAATTGTTGTTCCTAAAAATCACGGATTTGAATAGCTATAATTGCAGTAAAGTGATTAAGTGTTTATTATTAAATATATTAATATATGTTTGTGTTTATAACATTAATCTTTATACTTATAATTTCAAATAGGTTACCGAAGCTTGCGTACTGTGTGTATTCATCACCATTAATAATTGAAAATTTGTTTGTATTATATATATATATATATATATATATATATATAAATATTGTTTCTGATATATTTTGTTGAATTTGATCATGAACATTTTTTAATCTTATTTTGTGAGGAAAATCTATGAAAACATGTCTTAATTAATAAAGAGCGTGTTTCCAATGATTCTTTGCACAAAGTAGTTTATTTATTTATTCGACCAAAGTTTTAATATATAATATATATATATATATTATTATTAAAAGTCAGAGAAATATTATTTTGTATGGAGAATCTATGGAAACACATCTTAACTAATAACGAATGTGTTTTCGAGGATTGTTCTTAAAAAATTATACCCCTTTCAATAATTTTTCTAAAATGATCATAATTTAAATGTATATTCGAATTTGCAAGTTTTGATATTTAGATGGTGTATAATCGCTTAGGTACCAATTTTGGGCGTTGTGGGGTTGCTCATCCTTCCCCACATGTAATCGACTCCCGAACCCTTTTCGATATTTAACTTCTTCATGCACAAAACCAAGCTTTGGAACCATTTTCAATGTGATTTTTTCCCACGCTTATAATGTCTCGTATGTGTCAATATTAGTCTCATTTGAAAGATAAATTCCACTTCTTGACCTCTAATATTATAAATTGCTAAACTTTCCAAATTTACAACCCAGAGAAACACCTCGAACATGCCAATAAACACTTGCAATGTGGGCTGGAATGTAACACCCTCATATTGATACGAATGATCTGATTGAATCTAATGTGTCACATTAGGGCCACCAGAGCGACCCATTCTGAAAGTCTGGGAAATATAATTATTTAACAGATAAAACTTTAAAATCATAAAACATTCTCAATATATAAATAAATTCATCTATTAAAACAAAATTTGATAATACACAATATAAAAACAAGTTTCAGACTGTAATATAAAATCAAACTGTGACGTACATGCCCCTTAATTACACGCGTCGTCCTCCACAAGCAACGTCAGTGAAACTTCCATTGATGTCGATAAAAGCACAAGATAAATTTCTTTAACTTGAAATTGTAAGTAATAGAGTGAGCTTTGGGAAAACTCAGTAATACAAAAATACCAAAAGATGCTAAAGGATAAAGAAATATATGGTAATACATGAAAATGCTTTAGTGATGTTGGTATCTATAGGTTCCAGAGAATAATTGAAATTTTATTAATTGATCTTCAGAGTATCTGTCGGGAAGTATATAGATCAGAAGAGTTAGAAAGATATAGATCTAAGAGATTGAGTTGAAGAGTTTAGTGTGTCATCAATGCAGAGAAAACATACATATAATTCCAAATTGTAAATACGTATTTTAGTAAAATAGACTTCTAAATAGACGATAGATTTTAGTTTAAAATCATCTGATGACCCTCCAATCGAACACTAGAATGTGTAGGTTCCACTTAAACATACACCTTCATGTACACCTGGTAAGGACCTTATAATTATAGCATAAGGGCTTACGGTAAGTACTTACCCTACGCACAAAGCAAAAGAGCCTACGATAAGGTCTTACAAGTCATAGACTAAGCTTGAGACACTTCCTCTAAAAGTAAACGACCCCAAAATAGTAAAACAATAATTTAAAAAAATGATCTATATATATTTTGAATCAGAAAACAAAAATCAGAGATTGTGTTTTTATTTACGATATTAGGGTCACACGTTTAAAATCCGAGAAAACAATCTCATTTTTAAATAAGAGAAAATAATCAAATGAGCATGGAACACAATAATGAGCCCAATTTATTTCTCATGAGTACTTGATAGTTATAAGAAAATGGGAGGCAAACCTTCAGATAGATTTCGAACTGATTTCAGGAACGATATCTCTATTAAAAAGATCAATAGCTAACAGACCAAATCGGATATTCGAGAGGTGATACAACAAGACCATTTAAGATTCAGATACATCATAAGAGTATTCAAGAACTATGACATCAAGGATATTCAATATTTTAGATATATTAGGGGCATATAGGGGCATTTTAGTCACTTTGATTCTCGAAGGAACTTTGGTAAAATGACTTAATAAGGATAAATGTTAATTTGCTGTATTCAAGATTTCTAATGACTTAATCAACTCCCAAGTGTAATCAAACTACATAGGTCTCATCATTATGGTAGTTACCAAGAACTCTTAAAGGAACACTTTGTTGAGATTTTCGAAAGCTCGAATTGACAACCGGAACGGTTTGCAAAGAGGGGTCGGAACGGTTTTTGTGTTTAGAGAGTAAGGAGATTGAAAGATAGAGAATTGCAAAGCGATTTATAGTTGTTCGAATTCTCAACCAAGTCTACATCCACTGCCTTAGCTCCTCACCAAGAATTTTCCAACAAATTCACTAATTTGTTCTTTCATTTTAAGGAAAAAGAGATAACCTTTACAACTCCCTAGTTTTTCACGGGATAAACTACAACCTTTCCCTAGATTTTACACGGGCTAAGCTAGAATCTTTCCCCTTTACAAAAGGATAAAAGAAGTAAACAAATAAACCTCTCAAAGGTAGGTGTTTACAAGAATTAAGCTCACAAGAACAAATATTTACAAGAGAAAGATTAAATAAGAATGAAAAGCTTATTCTCTTGTGTTTGATTGCTTGGATAGTTGTTCTCTTTCTTCTTCAAGTGTCCTCAGCTTGTATTCATAGCTTGGAATGAGTTTGAAGCCGTATATAGCCGTTGGGGATGTTTTGGAGCCGTTTGGAGATTATTTTTCTACAAAAATAGGCTGCCCAAAACAGAGTGTATCGGTACACTATCAAGGTGTATCTATACCCCTTCATTAAATTGAAATTTTATTACCGTTGGGCTGTGTGAATAGTGAGTGTATTAGTACACTGTAGCAGTGTATCGGTACACCTTTTACATTCGATGTTTTTGAGTATCGGGACTGTTCACTCAGTATTGGTACTGTTCATTACTGTTCATCAAAACATTTTTGTGCTCAATTTCAAATTAAATGGACTTTGAATTATTTTTGAAACCTTTTTAAAACTTTGAATAAATTCAATTCAAGTTCAAAAACATTTTGCCTTTAAATTTGTTATATCGAAACATAATTCAACAATCTCCTCCTTTTTGATATAACAAAACATTTGAAAAATTATTTTTGGCAAAACTCCCCCTTAATAAAATATTTAATGAAAAGATACCAATTATTAACAAAAGGATTTCAATTGTAAAAAAGATACCAATTGTTACCAATTGTTGGAAAATATATGAAAATGTTAAACTCCCTCTTTTTCATTAAGAAATTGAATTTTTCAAACCAAACTTCTCCCCCTTTTTGTTATATCTAAAATAATTCAATCTTTGAAGTTCAAAATAACTTTGGAGAGTAAGTAGTAAATTTGAAATTTAAAAATCATTTGAAAAATCAAAGCTCCCCCTCAATAAATGAATTCCAAACAAAATTTAGCTTTAAACTTGACACTTAAACATAATTGAATTTCAACGAAGAATAACAAACATGTTAGTAGCACATGAAATTCAATATATCCAAGTCTAAAATACTTTATGCAATACCAATAGTTGAAATTAAGTACATATGCATAAAGTTTTATAAAAATGTTATGCATTTGAAATTTTTTTGATATCAATTGTTAGAGAGATATCATTTTCATTTAAACCACATGCATAAACATTTAAATTTAGGTCAAAAATTTTAAAAGATTTATAAAATCAAAGTATTTGAAAAGTTGATAACAATTGTTAGAGAGATATCATTTGCATTTAAAACCAATTTTGACCAAAATTTATTATGATGAACTAAAAATTATGAAAAATCATTAAAAATTTAAAATGTTTATCATAACCATTTTTAACATACATGAGATTAAAAACAATGCATAATTAAACTCATACATGCATAAATCCAAATGGGCAACCAAATAATCAAAATTAAAAGCATTAAGCTTAGAGGTTACTCATTCTTTTTTTCATGTGTGGCTAGTGTTGGGACTGTCGACGCACCCCATGGCACAACAAAAACAAAACTCGACGGGCTCACCAGTGATCCAAGTACGAAAAACTAAAATCGGGAGGAAAAGATGCAAATACTTACAGCGGGTTCCTAGAAAAATAGCAAGGACATCAGTGAATACTGGTGGTGTAGATCGGTTCGAATCATAAGCATCCACGAAATGACGTCTCGGCCTCTACTCAGTTCACTCGATTGAGAGCAATTTTTTCCCCCAAAACCGTTTTGAGAGAAAATGGCTGAAGATTTTGTGTGTGTTCTCTAAAACGGCTGCTAGACCTAACACACCCTTTTATAGCCAAGTTACCCTAATCATATTAGGGTTTTTATTATTTCAAATTAATTAAATCTATATTTAATTAATTGGAATTTAATAATCCTTTTATATCCAAGTTACCCTAATCATATTAGGGATTTTATTATTTCAAATTAATTAAATCTATATTTAATTAATTAAAATTAAATATTCGGGATTATTAAAACATATACTTAATTAACTCTAGATATTTTAGTATCATACAACAAATTGTATATCTTTTCTCGTTTCAATCCTAGGGTGTGACCCTGTAGGTTCTTTTAACGTTAGTAGTAATTATTAGAACAATTCTAATATTACATACAATGAGTGACATCTAGCAATAAATCATTGTCACCTAAGTTACAAGAAAATATGATTCGACGTATCATCTTAGTGATTAACTCTTTTATGTATTACATCATTATGTCCTTTATATCTAGAATAGGCACAAGTCTTGGAATAGTTACACTTGTATAGCCCATCTATTGTTTCATGATATCTAGAGTAGAATTTAATTAACGAATAGTTTATGATATCTCATATCAACTTATTCGAGCATGGCCATGCATTTCTAGTCTTACTCAATCAAGTGGCATGTGATATATTTCCTTTAAGTAGGAATGACAAATCCTATCTTAATCATACACACCCACTACATGTATTGAGATATATTCAATAACAGTCTTTATAGAGAAACCAGTTACGGAGCTTGTTTAGCTGCATCAAAACATACAACAATATATGTTGGGATAGTATTGATCTCAATTCTGAGGATCATACATATTGTCATCACCATGAGCAATGTTATGACTGTCACATAATAATCCAAGACATATGCTCATGGTGGGTCAATCCAATACATTGTTCTCTAACAATATATTCATGTATCAATTCTGACATCTCTATGTCAATGACAACTCGTTATCATCAATCAATGACATGTTAGTCTTAAGCGTATTATTATTGTCCATGCCCATAATGATATTTGACTAGGGATCTTTTAATAATAACAATTATGTCATTATATGGACTTTATTATCTTCCAGTTTATGTTAAACACACATATATAATGCCTTTATTCAATAAAATTGGTAAATAAAAGTATTATTATAATCATCATATGATTGGTCTTTGGGCATACTCTAATAATCTCCCACTAGCACTAACACCAATCACTCACATATCTAATACCGAGTGACTCAGTGTCACGATCATGCCTCTGCTGTGTAAGAGGCTTCGTCAAGGGATCATCAATGTTGTCATCCATGTGTACTCTACATATTTCCACATCTCCTCGATCAATGATCTTTCGAATGAGATGAAAATGCCTAAGAATATGTTTGGATCATTGATGAGATCTGGGTTCCTTTGCTTGTGCAATGCTCCATTATTGTCACAACGGAGTTCTACAACATCTGATATGCTGGGAACAACCCCTAATTCAATTATAAACTTCTTGATCCAAATAGCCTCTTTTGCTGCTTCACTGCTGCAATATATTTAGCCTCTGTTGTAGAATCAGCTACTGTGTCTTGCTTTAAACTTTTCCACCTCACAGCACCTCCATTAAGATAAAACACAAAACCCGATTGCGATTGTGAGTCATCCTTGTCAGTTTGGAAGCTGGCATCAGTATAACGTTTTATACAAAGCTCTTCCTCCCCTCCATAGACAAGAAATTTATCCTTAGTTCTTCTCAAGTACTTAAGGATATTTTTAACTGCAACCCAATGATTTTCACCAGGGTTCGCTTGATATCGACTCGTCATGCTTAAAGCATACGATATATCTGGTCGAGTACATATCATGGCATACATGATAGAACCAATAGCCGAAGTATATGGAATCTTATTCATCTGTTGTCTTTCTTGTGGAGTTGAAGGACACATTTCCTTCGAAAGAGAAATGCCATGTCTCATAGGCAAAAATCCTTTCTTGGATTCTTCCATACTAAACCTTTTAAGCACTTTGTCTATATATGTACTTTAACTTAGACCTAGAAGTCGTCTTGATCTATCTCTATAGATATTTACTCCTAAGATATACGCTGCCTCACCCAAATCTTTTATAGAAAAACAACTACTTAACCAAGTCTTAATAGACTGTAAAGTAGGTATATCATTTCCTATGATGAGTATATTATCTACATACAATATTAGGAAAGAAACAATGCTCCCACTAGCCTTCTTATAAACAAAAGGCTCATCTTCATTTTTGATAAAACCAAACTCTTTGATTGCATCATTGAAATGAAGTTTCCAGCTTCTAGAAGCTTGCTTTAGTCCATAAATAGACCTCTGTAGCTTACAAACCTTTCTAGTATTTCCTGGAAAGACAAAACCTTCTGGTCGTGTCATATACACATCCTCTTCAAGTTTTCCATTAAGGAAGGTGGTTTTGACGTCCATTTGCCAGATTTCATAATCATGGAATCCAACTATTGCGAGAAGGATCCGAATGGACTTAAACATAGCTACAGGGGAGAATATTTCGTCATAGTCTACAACATGAACTTGTCGAAAACCTTTAGCGACTAAACGCCCCTTGTATTTTTGTACATTACCATCTATGTCGGTTTTCTTCTTGAAAACTCATTTACACCCTATAGGTTTAACCCCTTCAGGTGGTTCAACCAAAGTCCATACTTGGTTTACTGACATGGAATCCATCTCAAATCTCATGGCCTCAAGCCATTTCTCAAAGTCTGGGCTAGACACTGCCTCTTGATAAGTCCTGGGCTCATCTTGATCCATAAGAAGAACATCTCCATGTGTCATAACGAGAAATCCAAATCTCTCAGGTGCACGATGTTCTCTTGTAGATCTACGCAATGATTGTGTTTCTAAATCTGTTGAATGCTCCTCAACAACTTGTGAAACAGGTTCATTTATCTGTTTCTCTTGAACTTCTCCAAGTTCAATATTTTTACCCTTCCCTTTCTTTGAGAGAAATTCTCTTTCGAGAAAAACTCCTGTTCGAGCAACAAACACTTTGTTCTCGTTAGGGTTAAAGAAATAGTATCCCTTAATTTCTTTAGGATATCCAACAAGATACACTTATGAGATTTAGGTTCGATCTTTGTAGACATCTGATGTTTTATATAAGCTTCACAACCCTAAATCTTCATAAAAGACATATTAAGACATTTCCCAGTCCATATCTGATATGGTGTCTTTTGAACCGATTTAGATGGAACACGATTTAGTGTGAAAGCGGTTGTTTCAAGTGTATGTCCCCAAAAAGAAGTCGAAAGATCACTATGAGTCATCATCAATCGAACCATGTCTAACAGTGTTCGATTCCTTCTTTTAGAAACTCTATTCCACTGTGGTGTACCAGTTGGTGTAAGCTGTGAGACAACCCCACATTCTTTTAGGAGTTCATCAAACTCTATGCTTAAGTATTCTCCACCTCAATCTGATCGAAGTGCCTTAATAATCTTGCCTAGTTGATTTTGTACTTCATTTTTAAATTCCTTAAACTTTTCAAGGGCTTCAGATTTATGCGCGCATAAGATAAATATACCCATACCGACTGAAGTCATCGGTAAAAGTAATGAAGTAATGGAATCCACCTCTGGCTTATGTATTCATTGATCCACATACATCACTATGTATTAACCCCAATAAATCACTTGTTCACTCACCTTTATTATTAAAAGGAGCTTTAGTCATTTTTCCCAACAAGCAAGATTCGCATACAACATATTGTTCGAAAACAAATGAATCTAAGAATCCATCTTTATGGAGTTTTGATATGCGTTTCTCACTTATATAGCCTAAACGACAATGCCAAAGATAAGTTTGATTCGAGTCATTTGTTTTGATCTCTTAGTATTTATGTTATAAATGGTGTTTTCTTGATCCAAAATATAGAGACCCTTAACCAATTATGTCGAACCATAAAAAACACTATCGAGATAAAAAGAACAACAATTATTCTTAATAATAATCTCAAAACCAATCTTGTCCAAACAAGAAATAGAGATAATGTTCTTAGTCAAACTAGGCACATAATAACACAATCCTCTAAATTTAAATCAAGTCCACTAGGCAAAGATAAAACATATGTCCCTATAGCTAATGCATCAACTCTTGCTCCATTTCCCACTCGTAGGTCCACATCTCCTTTAGCCAGATTCCTTCTCTTTTGCAGTCTCTGTAAAGAAGTATAAATATGAGAACCACAGCTGGTATCTAATACCCAATAAGTAGATGTTGACAAATTAACATCAATAACATAAATACCTGAAACAAACGTTCAGTTTGCTTTTGCCTTCTTGACCTCTTCAAGGTAAACATGGCAGTTTCTCTTCCAGTGTCCGGTCTTATCGCAATGGAAACATTTTCCTTCTTTGCTAACTCCCCCTTTGGGTTTTAATGCATTTTCCCTTTTGGTTTGGTCTTACTATTGCCCTTAGACTTTGCCACTACCTTTTTCTTTCACTTTCCTTTGTCCTTGTGGACCCTCAGAATGGGCTTAGGTCCAACCTTTTTCATGTTACTTTCAGTAGTTTGTAATATGCCAAGTAACTATGGCAAAGTCTTTTTAATTTCATTCATGTTAAAATTAAGGATAAATTGGCTAAATATATCTGGCAACGATTGTAGGATAACATCAGTAGCCAATTCATCTTTGAGAGGAAATCCCAATTTTTCCAACGTTTGGATGTAGCCCATTATCTTGATGACATGAGCTCCTACAGGAGTTCCCTCTTCCATTTTTCATTGAAATAGAGCTTTAGAGGTCTCATATCTCTCTTGACGTGCTTGCCTTTCATATATTTCTTTGAGATTTTGAATCATCTCATATGCAACCATGTCTTCATGTTGCTTCTGAAGCTCAAGAGTCATGGTGGCAAGTATTAGACAACCAACATCTAACATATCATCCATATGTTTCTTGAATTTGTCTTTGTCAGCTTTTGAAGCATTAGCTGCCGGTTCATCAGGAACAGGTTCCTCGATGACATATTCATTCCTTTCCTATTTGAGAACAATTCTTAAATTATGAAACCAGTCAAGGAAGTTTATGCCATTAAGTTTATCCTTCTCAAGGAGTGATCGCAGTGATAAAGTGTTGTTTGCCATTAAATCTACAACAATGGAAATGTTAAAGTAAGTAAATTTACCGAATTAAAATTTAAAAATAGGACTTTATTTACAAATTACTCCCACTTTAATTTCGGAAAAATTCAACGAAATTTTTTCTAGTGGATGAGGATCCATAATACATCAATTTCCTAAATCAGCTTTGGCTTTTCTTTTAGGATAGTGATTATTTAGGTAAGTAACACTTGACTAGTTACATCTCATGTAACTCCTCATTTTGGTGAACAACTTTTGTTCAAGTCATCTCACGACTTACCCAATTATTTAACCTTTAGTTTCTAATCCTATTAGAATAACCTAGCTAAGTTATTACCAATATTTCAACTAGTGAATATCACTTGCTTATTCTTCATGTTTAACCAAGATAGATTTATGTGCCAATGCTTTTGCAAAGCCCACACAATATCGATCAAAGCCTTAACGAGGGTAAATATTGGACGGTTAAGTTAACTTAGATTATAAAGATGGATTTGCGTAATTATCTCATCATTGTTCGTTTTAATATTATGCCCTTCTTGATCTCATCAATATTTATTCTTATTTTATCATTTGATACATTGCATACATAACAAATATAGCAATAAATAAGATGCAATGGTTATAGCCCAAAATAATGACTAAGGTGGCCTATCCCAAGCTAATGGGAGAACCAAGAACCCTAAAGCCTAAGACCACTCTCTAGGCATCTTCTCGTCATTCTTCTTCTCATTGTAAATCTTCGTAGGTTTACAATTTTAAAATAAACTCGTTTTACATACGAGGGAGTAAGATGAGAAGAGAAATACAAAAGAGATATAGAAAGGCACGGCTCGCAGACCGTATTTCAAATTAAACCATTATAAAGCGAACAAGCGCTATAACCATGCATGTCAAACAACGTGTAAAACAAACATATCATATATATATACACGTTCTTGCACCTTTGTTCAAAAAAAAATTAATATTGGCCTTCAATTTGTACTACTGATGATGGCCGGTGGGATTTTTTGAAAAACAGTACTTCTATTTCCATGGAAAAACTTCACGATTTAATAACAATTATCAACAAAATCGTGCTTTTGGGATTTTCAATCCTGAAGTTTTTCGGCATCGGAAACACCATTGTTCCACTTCCAAACGCCATTTGCTATCGCACTCCCACAGATCATCGAACAACAAATCGATTGAAAAACATATTAACATATTAATCGTTGTGGTTATCAATTCGAACAATGATATCAACATATTTACCGAAATCGATAAAACTAGAACATGCATCTCATACATATCGCATCAACCAAAACTTTAACCCAAATTCAGATCGTACAAGTAGGTCTGATGCCACTGTTGGGACCGTCGGCGCACCCCATGGCGTAGCGAAAACAAAACTCGACGGTCTCACCAGCGATCCAAGTACGAAAAACTGAAATCGGGAGGAAGATATGCAAATACTTTCAGCGGGTTCCTTGAAAAATAACAAGGACAGCAGTGAATACTGGTGGCGTAGATCGGTTCGAATCGTAAGCCTCAACGAAATCACGTCTCAGCCTCTACTCAGTTCACCCGATTGAGAGCAATTTTGTTTTCCCCCAAAACTGTTTTGAGAGAAAATGGATGAAGGTTTTGTGCGTGTTCTCTAAAAAGACTGCTAGACCTAACACACCCTTTTATAGCCAAGTTACCTTAATTATATTAGGGTTTTATTATTTCAAATGAACTAAATCTATATTTAATTAATTAGAATTTAATAATCCTTTTATATCCAAATTACCCTAATCATATTAGGGATTTTATTATTTCAAATTACTTAAATCTATATTTAATTAATTGAAATTAAATATTCGGGATTATTAAAACATATACTTAATTAACTCTAGATATATTTTAGAATCGTACAACAAATTGTACATCTTTGCTCGTTTCAATCCTAGGGTGTGACCCTGTAGGTTCTTGTAACGTTACCAGTAATTATTAGAACAATTTTAATATTACATACAATGAGTGACATCTAGCAATATATCATTGTCACCTAAGTTACAAGAAAATATGATTTGACATATCATCTTGGTGATTAACTCTTTTATGTATTACATCCTTATGTCCTTTATATCTAGAATAGGCACAAGTCTTGGAATAGTCACACTTGTATAGCCCATCTATTGTTTCTTGATATCTATAGTAGACTTTAATTAACGAATAATTTTATGATGTCTCATATCAACTTATTCGAGTATGGACATGCGTTTCTAGTCTTACTCAATCAAGTAGCCTGTGATATATTTCCTATTATGTAGAAAGGACAAATCCTATTTTAATCATACATACCCACTACATATATTAAGATATATTCAATAACAGTCTTTATAGAGCATCTAGTTACGGAGCTTGTTTAGCTGCATCAAAACATACAACAATATATGTTGCGATAGTATTGATCTCAAGTCTGAGGATCATACATAGAGTCATCACCATGAGCAATGTTATGACTATCACATAATAATCCAAGACATCTGCTCATGGTGGGTTAATCCAATATATTGTTCTCTAACAATATAATCATGAATCAATTCTTACATCTCTATATCAATGACAACTCGTTGTCATCAATCAATAACATGTTAGTCTTAAGTGTATTATTATTGTCCATGACCATAATAATACTTGACTAGGGATCTTTTAATAATAACAATTATGTCATTATATGGACTTTATTATCTTCCAGTTTATGTTAAACACATATATATATATAACTGAAAATAATAGCGACAATGCCTTTATTCAATAAAATCAGTAAATAAAAGTATTATTACAATCATAATATGATTGGTATTTGGGCATACTCTAACAGCTAGAGCATTTGAATATCTTCACTTTTATCACTATTGCTCCCATACACCTACAAGAGACATTTATTTCGATTTTGGTATCCAAAATGCTTTGGATCCTTGGACGTTAGTTTCAAATCCCCTTGTTCCTTTCGGAACCCATACTTGCCTAATTTTAAAATATTTTCCTTTCTTCAAAGGACAAGTATGTTCCAAATGATCATGATAATGACAATGTAAGCATTTTACTATTTTTAACAAAATAGGTGGTTTTTATAAATTAATTCTTTTTCTTTTGTTAAGCTTTCAAGCTTAACTCCTAACTCAAAAGTTTTCTTTTCTAAATCATTTATTTTGATTTTTGAAAGCTCTAAATCATTTTTCAAAATTTCATTTTGATTTTCAAAATCAACTCTAGCTTTCAAAATCGATTTATTTTCAATTTTGAGTTTTGAAATTAATTTCGTATATTTGGAATTCATGGTCTCAAATCCCAAATACAACCTATTATAAGCATCTTATAACTCATCAAAAGTAAATGAATTAAATTCATTTGAGTTAGAAGATACCTCGAATTCTTCTTGAGTGGCCATGAGGCATATGTTGACTACTTCATCTTCATCATTGGAATCATCTTCATCGCTCCAAGATGCAACAAATTTCTTCTTCCCCTTTTTCTTTAGAAGAGGAAATTCATACTTGACATGCCCATTTCTTTGACAATTGAAGCACACCGGGGGACTCTTCTTCTTAGTTGATTCATATTTCACTTCCTTGGAAATCATGAATCTCTTGAGTTCCTTCAAGAGCTTGACCATCTCTTCTTCTTGTTCATCATCGTCTTCATCTACCTCATCACTTGAATCTTGATAGTTTTCATTGGTGGATTTGAAGGTAAAGCCTACCTCATTCTTCTTCTTTTTTTCTTTTCTTCATATTTTTCCTCTTCCTTCAACATCATCTCATGAGTGAGAAGGGAACCAATTAGCTCGTCGAGAGTGAGAGATTTTAGGTCTCTAGCTTCGATGATGGCGGTCTTCTTCGATTGACACGAACTTGTAAGAGAGTAGATCATCTTTCTTACAAGCTTCTCATTAGGGATTATTTCTCCAAATCCCCTGATACTGTTGATAATCATGAAAAATCTATCCGTCATAGCTTTGATGTCTTCATCGGGTTTCATCTTGAAGTTCTCATAGCTATGGTTGAGAAGAATATTCTTTGATTCCCTCACTTCATCGGTTCCTTCATGAGTGACTTGGAGCTTATCCCAAATCTCTTTGGCACTAGAACAAGATGATATTATTCCATATTCATTTGGGCCTAAAGCACACAAGAGAATATGTATAGCCTTAGAATTAAGCTGGAACTTTTTCTGCTCTTCTTTTCTCCAATCGTCGTACTTGCCGGGTGGAGAGGAGTAACCGTTCATGATTGAGTTCCAAGCTCCTAGATCATAGGCCTGAATAAAGTATATCATCTTATTCTTCAAATGAGCATATTTTCTCCATATAAGAAGGGTGGCTTGTTGAGCGGTCGCGAATCCATAATAGGTATATCTTCAAGGTAATAAACACTGGAGGTTGAAGCCATTTCTTTGTCGGTTGCATCGGGAATTAGTAGAGCTTCTTCGAGGATCGTCTCAAGGATGTTAAACCTTCTAACGAGTTAGGCTCTGATACCAATTGTTGGTATTTTCAAAAGCTTGAATTGATAACGGGAATGGTTTGCAAAGAGGGGTCGGAACGGTTTTTGTGTTTAGAGAGTAAAGAGATTGAAAGATAGAGAATTGCACAGCGATTTATAGTGGTTCGACTTCTCAACCATGTCTACATCCACTATCTTAGCTCCTCACCAAGTATTTTCCAACAAATTCACTAATTTGTTCTTTCTTTTTAAGGACAAAGAGATAACCTTTACAACTCCCTAGTTTTTCAGGTGATAAACTAGAACCTTTCCCTAGCTTTTACACGGGCTAAGATAAAACCTTTCCCCTTTACAAAATGATAAAAGAAGTAAACAAATAAACCTCTCAAAGGTATCTGTTTACAAGAATTAAGCTCACAAGAACAATATTTACAAGAGAAAGATGAAATAAGAATGAAAAACTTTTTCTCTTGTGTTTGATTGCTTGTATAGTTGTTCTCTTCCTTATTCAAGTGTCCTCAGCTTGTATTTATAACTTAGAATGAGTTTGAAGCCGAATATAGCTGTTGGGGATGTTTTGGAGCTGTTTGGGGATTATTTTTCTACAAAAATAGGCTGCCCAAAACAGTGTATCGGTACACTATCAAGGTGTATCGATACCCCTTCATTAAATTCAAATTTTATGACCGTTGGGTTGTGTGAACAGTGAGTGTATCGGTATTAGGAATAGTTGATATACTTGGGTAGTACTCCATAATCCTTATGATCGTTACAACATTTAAAGCTTTCGAATATGGTTTTTGGTTGATTGTGTTGCTGTGTAGTTTCAATTTCTTCATTTTTTCTTGTTCGACTTGTAGGGTCTTATATAGTTGTTGGACGGTGGTTATTCAACCGAAAATACGGGGTTGTTCCCCTCATTTTTGGTTTGATAGGATTTTGAGGATATGTTTCCTTATTTGTCGACAGTTGTGGAGACGTGGTTCTCATTTGCTCCGATTCTACTGTGATTTGAGATGCCAAAAATCTAGGCCGGTTAGTCACCAGAAACTGGCTCGGGATTCTCGGTGTTGCCTTCCCAGCGCGTGACCCTCATGTGCTACACCATGTGACACCCCTACTTAAGGATAAAACCCTAATCTACTAGGTTGGGTCAAGTCGCCTAACTGGGTTGGCTTGCTGGGGTCAGGCCAACTAGCTCGGTTGGGTTGTGTCGTAACCGATTTTCGCCCGGGCACAAAATTTTTACTTGGCGGAAAAAAATAAAACGAATAAATAAATGATTTTGATTTAAAAAATATTTTGGGAGTCGCCATTGACATTTTTGGGTTAGGTAGGTCAAATACCTAAAAACAATCTTTTAAAATAGTTTTTAAGAAAACATAATTTAAAAGATAAACTGATATGCGTATAACCAACAATTTTTAATAAAAAGGATTCATGGTCGATTACGTTTATGGAATGATTAGCACCCCTATAACGCCCAAAATTGGTACTCATTAATTATAAATTGTCTCTATTTTTAGAAATTTAAAAATTTGAAGATATATTTAATTTATAATCCTATTTATTTCAAATTTATTATTATAATTTTAAGAAAATTTTTTAATTTATATATACATATAAATAAGATATTTATTTATTTAGAAATATAAGAAAATGGCTTCTAGGTGTTTTAAGACATCTCTTTTCTTTATATTAAAAAAAATAAATAAATATTAATAAAACATTTATCTAAAAATAATTAATATATATAAAAATTAAATTATTTATTTATTTATAAATATCAGAAAATGGACATTTAGTTGTTTTAAGACTGCCATTTCTTAATATTGAAAAATAAATAATAAAATATAATTTAAAATGATTTAAAAGTAATTTATTAAATTTATAAATAAGATTTTAATAGAAATAAAATAAATAGATAAATATTATTTATTATATATATATATTTATATAATAATAATTAAATATATTTAAAAGAAACATATAAAAATTTGACTGAACAATGAATGAATAAAATTAAAACTATATATTAAAAACTTGTAATAAAAAAAAATGAAAATGTTAAAATTAGTGACTAAATTATAACATATTAAAATTAAATACCTAATTTGTAATTAATTATTTCTAATTACAGGGATTAAACATGCTATTTTACATTTATTTAATTTCGGGACTAAAATAAAATTATATCAAATTCATACATCAAATTAAAACAAATTAAAACATGCTATTCGGGTTTAAAATATTAATTAATAAAATTATGAGGGCTAAATCGGTTATTTGCCTAAAATATATATATTTACTGTAAAGGACTAAATTATAATAAATTAAAATTAGAATACCAAATTATAATAAATAAAAACATGCTATAAGGATCAAATTGCAAGTTTTTAAAGTTACAGTGGCTGCGGGAATAGTTTAGCCGTGCGTGAAATTACATAAAGGCCCTCACCAAAACTACGTCGTTTTGGTGAGGGTATTTAAACCCTATTATACCCGACCCTAAGGGTCATTTTCTCATTTGTTCTTTCCTCTTCTCTCTCTAGCTGAGAGAGTTAAAAAAACTCCCTCGCCTCTCTCTAGGATTCCCTCACCGGAGGGAATCCGATCATCAGCCGGCAGTCGTCTGCCGCCGCTAACCTCCACCGCCGGCCACCGTACATGGTGGCCGAAAAATTATTTGCATAGATCTAAAAACAATACCTTCAGTATTTTGTTTCTCTGGCGAGATTTGGAGGCTCCGGCGACTATGTGACTCCTCGATAAGGTTTCTCTCTATTTGTTTTTTGTATTTTGGTGGTTTGGTTGTTGTTCTCTGGCTTCCTTCTCTCTCGTTGGAAGGGGCTCGGTGGCTTTATAGCCACCACCGGTGATGGCTTCAGACCGGGTAAAATGCCAAAGCTTGGTGAGTCACCAAACTTCCAGTGGTGACTCACTGTTGGGCGACATGTGTGGCTGAAATGGCTTTTCTGGAAGCCTTCGGTGGGAGTCGTGACAGCGGGTGGAACGACATGGAGTGGCTGGAAGCAGAGGCGGCGCCGCGTGGCCCTAGGGTTATGATACCCTAGGGTTTTCATCTGGAGGCTTTTGGACCGTTAGATCTTGCCAAATCTAACGGCTGAGATTGATACTGGCGGTTATGATATAAACCCTAAATGGTTTAGGCTTTTCTTTGGGTTACTGATTTGTAATTGGGACTATTTGTAAATAATATTTTAATAATATATATATATATATATAATATAAATAATAATCAAATGAAAAAAAACAAGTGTCTTTAGGCTGCATTCTGGATCGAATTAAACCCAAACTTGGGCTATTTGAACCTGAAAACGATAAAAAATAATAAAATAAATAAAAAAGAAAATAAATAATAATAATAATAATGTATTAAAAAACCCATATAATATATTATATTTTCAAAACCATATACTATGTTTTCAAAAATACATTTTCAAAAAATTATATTATATATGTTTTCAAAAATATTTTAAAAAACTATATACTATATATTTTCAAAATTATTTTAAAAACTATATACTATATGTTTTCAAAACCGTTTTTTAAATTTATATATTATACGTTTTCAAAAATATTTTAAAAAACTATATACTATATGTTTTCAAAACTGTTTTAAAAAACTATATATTACACGTTTTCATAAACTATTTCAAAAAACTATATATATATACCTTTTTAAAATTATTTTAAAAACTATATGTTTTCAAAACCGTTTTAAAAACCATATATTATAAGTTTTTTTTAAAATAAGATTTCAAAAACTATATATTATATTTTCTCAAAACTATATTTGAAATTATTATATGTACTATATTATATAATAAAGATCCGGACGAAAATAAGTGTCTACAGCTATCCCTCTTTGCCCATTATTATGCAACGAAAATAATGGCAAAGACAAAAAGACACAAATTTTTCGTTCGGTGCACATGGGCTTTAAAACAAGCATGTTCTTGTGAGGGTTGGCGATTTCTGAGTTTGAAATCCAACTCAATATTGTCGTCGAATCTTTTCTCAAATATCCTCTGCTGCGGGGTTGAGATTCGAGAAAAAAAGAGGAAAATTCCCTATTGTTGAGCCGTATTGCGGGTAACTTCTTCGTCCTGAAACTGAGTCGATCTTGGATGTTTCGAGAACGATATCATTCGTTGTGAAGTTGAAATCTAGCTCGAAATATGGTTTGGAAAGTGAATTCTTGTTTCCAAATCGTAGTCGACCTTGATCTTCTTCTTGACTTAAAGACCTTGGTTAGAAAATTCGACCATAAAGTAGTTCCTTGCTGTTACCATGCGGTTGATATGCCTTCGAGCTGAATGGAATCGAACTCGAAAGTTTCCGTTGACCGATAGCCCTTCTCGCCTTGAGCTATGCTGTAAATTAGGCTAGGAAATAGCTCCCTATTATTGCAGATGACTAATTGTTTGTAAATTTAATTTGATCTTATTGGGCACGGTATCCTTCGTCGTGAAGTTGAAATCGTGGGTGACTCCTTCTATGTGAAGTCAAGTCAAAACATTTGGGTAAGATATCCTTCATTGTGAAGTTGAAATCGTGGGTGACTCCTTCGTCATGAAGTTAAGTCAAAACTTTTGGGTACGAGATCTTTCATTGTGAAGTTGAAATCGTGCTTGGATAGGCTGTGTCATTTCCAATTTTGGAGCTTCCTTTGAACCCAGTACTCTTGAAGCTGATTTAAGAAAAACAATCTACAAAATTATACATATATGGATGCAATGTTCTTATGTATGCCTAAAATGCATATGCAATATGTTATTTTAGGGTTTATAGAGAAGTATCAATCTCTTGTGGTCATTTCAGATGACTTTTGATTCTAGAATCTTGAATTTTTGATTCTTAATCCTGGATTCTTTAATAGGCTTTAATCCGTTGAACTTGTGAAAAGAAGGTCCGCTTCTAGTCTTGCTTTAAATAATGCCTTTCAATGAACTAGAACCCATTAGCTTGAGTATACTACAAAACTCATATCGGCTTCCGAACACCTGTACCTTTCGGAAAACCTTTGTACAATAAAATGTAATTATCTTTTTATAAGTGAATAAATCATTCTTATTTAAATTCAATCTAAGATGCTTAAAAGGAATTGTTTTCTTTTAGAGAAATCGACATATTTATTTATGAGGAAAAAGAACAAAGAGTTCATAGAAAACACTCTGAAAAGTCAATACATAAAAATGAAATACAAGTAAATTCCCTAGATCTCGATAATGCAGACGCCTTTGAATCGACACACCGTTAGATGACTTTTGAGTATAACTTTTTTCAAGGGGACTTCGAATATGTGAAAACGTTTGGGAGAGTGCAAAGTTCCTCCAAATTTTCAAGTCTGCAGAAGACTTGGATGTCGTGATGCCTTACTGCCTTGATCCGAGATCCTTCCCATGTGCGAATCTTGGATCATTATCCAAGATTCCCTTTCGGGTTTTCAACTTGGATCCCTCATTGGTTTCAAGATGCCCTTTACGTGTTTTCATCTTGGACCCACCTTATTTTTATTTTTTTTTTCCATTTAGAGTGCCCTTTTGGGTTTTCACTCTAAAAGTTTTTTCCTCTTTTCTTTTACTTTCTTCTTTCAACTTAGGGTACCCTTTCGAGTTTTCACCCTAAACGAAATATTTCTTGACTACATCAGATTTAACGGGATTAGATAGTCCCCATTTCAGTCAAGATCAATGCTCCTCCAGAGAAAACCTTCTTGACGACATAAGGTCCTTCCCAATTTGGCATCCATTTCCCTATGTAGTCCTTTTGGATTGGCTAGACCTTTTTCAGTACAAGATCTCCTTCTTAGAAAACTCTTGGGTGCTTATTCTTGTTATGTGCTCAAATCATTCATTTTTGGTAGAGTTGACCATGATGAATGGCTTTCAACCTCTTTTTTTATTAAGTTCAATTGATCATATCGAGTTTGCACCCATTCTGCATTATCTAGTTTGACTTCTGACAAAACCCGAAGTGATGGGATTTCCACCTCAATGGGCAATACTGCCTCTATCCCATATGCTAATGAAAATGGGGTTGCCCCAGTCAAAGTTCGTATCGAAGTTTGGTAAGCAAACAGAGCAAAAGATAATTTCTCGTGCCAATCCTTGTATGTCTTAGTCGTTTTCTCCACTGTTTTCTTGATATTTTTGTTTGTTGCTTCTATTGTTCCATTCATCTTTGGTCTATAAGTAGTAGATTTGTGATGCTTTATGTTAAACTGTTCACAAGCAACGTCCATCATCTTATTGTTTAGGTTCGTTGCATTATCAATAATGATTCTTTCGGGTAAACCATACCGACATGTGATCTTTTTTCTCAAGAACTTACAAATAGTAGACTGAGTGACACTGGCATATGACGTATCCTCCACCCACTTGGTAAAATAATCAATTACTACAAGAATGTACCGATAACCATTTAAAGCCTTCGAATGGATTTGTCCAATGTCATCCATGCCCCACATAGAAAATGGCCATGGTGTTGTCATCACGTGAAGAGGTTGACACGAAACATTTATTTTATCCCCATAAATTTGGCTCTTATGACATCTTCTAGTGTAATTGATGCAATCACTTTTTAATGTGGACCAAAAGTACCTGCATATCATAATTTATCTTGACATCATATGGCCATTCTCATGATTTCTGCAAACTCTGTCATGTACCTCTTCCAAGATCATCTTTGCCTCTTCTGCATCTACACCTCTTAACAAGACTTGATCATGAATTTTCTTGTATAAGATTTCTCCGTCCAGAAAATATTCGACTTCCATCATTCTGATTGTTCTTTTGTCAATCTAGGTGGATTTCTCCGGATAGCTTTGATTCTTAATGTATTGCATGATGTTGTAGTACTAAGGTTTTGTATCTTTTACCTCTTCAATTTGGCAGTAATGAGATGGGTATTCGTACGACTGCATGTCCATTGGCATAATGTCAGACTCCCTGCCAGCCTTGAAGGCTACTGTCAAGTTATTTAAGGCGTCAACCATTTGATTTTCTTCTCTATATATGTAATGGAAAGTGACTTCATCGAGCTCTTCAAGTAGATCTAATATGAGCTTTCTGTATTCTACCAGCTTTACATCCTTTATCTCCCACTTTCCTCGGAGCTGATATATCACTAAGGCCGAATCTTTATATATTTGTAAAGTCCTTATATTCTATCAAATATCAGCTCGAATCCCCCGAAACACAAGCCTCTTACTCTGTCACATTATTGGTGCAATCAAAATTCAATATACTAGTGAACGTGTAATGATTTCCTTTAGGGGAGACCAATATTGCCCCAATGCCATGTCCTAATGCATTTGATGCACCATCAAAATGCATTTTCTAGGAATCACATGTGGAAGTACTCACTTGTTTTAAAGATATGGCCATTAAGTCTTCGTCTGGGAAGTCAAAGTTCAATGGCTTGTAAATTTCAGCCATTCTGCTTACCAAGAAATCATATATGACTTCCCTTTATAGCTTTTTAGCTCACCTACTCGATGTCAAATTTCAGATTACAGCATCTGCCATCAGGCTAACCTTCCAGAGAGCGTAGGCACACCCATTTATCCTTTCGAATTTCTGGTTATTTTATTTTAGTCATTTGCTTTACTATATGAGAAAATGACTATTCAGGCTCCAAGTCCTTAATTTCTGTCTTGTTTACATTATGAAAGTTTTATTTTGGGTCACTTTTAATTTATTCTCGTGATTAGACCTAGTTACTTCTACTGAGCTTTGATTTAGTCCTTTTTTAAACCTCAAATTTACTAATTTGGACTTTGTACCTGCCATTTTATTTTAGTGTTTATCATATGAATGTGATATTTATTTTACGGAAATTTTAGTATACTAATAAATATTGGTTGCTAAATATACAATATATATATATATTTAGATAATATTTTTATGACCCTTATGTATATATATTTTGGCTTTTTAAATCGACATATAACTACAAAATGCTCATTTTATTTGCCAAATTTTAATGTCTTCTATATTCAAAACCGTTTTCAAGAATCTTTATCATAGAATGGGCGTGAAAAAAACTACTTCATGGAAGAAGTGTGATTCAAGACACCATTCGAACGAAGTGTGAACTTGAAATAAATCGAGCATTTCTTATTTTTCTATTAAAATGATAGTGAGCATTTATTTTTTTCTATTAAAAGGATAGTGATATTTAAAAAAATGGTTTTGTCCCTTTTTCCCATATATATGGGTAAGGGGGAGTAAGATAGTAGGCTACCCCCACACAGGTTGAGAGCAGCTTCCGTAAGAGACCTCCGAATTATGAAATGCCTTCCGTGGGACTCGATCCCACGACCTCAAGGTTAAGAACCTTGTGCTCTACCAACTAAGCTGGATGGTTATTTCGATAGTGATATTTTAATTAGCCCTTATTATTTTAATTTAAGGGGCTGTTTGTTTACCTCTTAATGGAACCATTCAGCGCTGAATGTTGAACCGTTCAGCATTCAGCGCGTTTGTTTCGCACATCTGAATGATTCAGTGCTGACTGATTCAGCAAAATAGTGCTGACTGATTCAACACAGAAGTACATTCTGAATGATTCAGAGCCATTATCAAATAACATGTCATATTCAGAGCTAATTCATACAGAGCCTCTGAATCATTCAACATTTGAATCATTCAACATTTGAATCAGTCAGCACTTAATCATTCTAAAGTAAACAAACAACCCCTAAGTATTGACAATTTATGCTTTTTTTTAAAGTAACGAATTATTTCATGCAAGTTATGATATTAATTTCTTATTCAATTTAATATTTTTAAATAATTCGATGAGAGAACATTCTTTTACAGATAAGAAATAGATGAGATAGCTTTTTCAATGGAGGATTGCGAATCTTGAGATTTCTTTTCCAAGTTAAAGAATTTTATCTAATAATTAATTCGAAATAAATTAATTAATATTCAATAAAAAGGATCGTATTCTAAATTTCGATTTGAATTTTCAATTTCCACTATTATTACAATGCATGAGCGACTAGGTACCAATTTTGGGCGCTGTGGTGGTAAGTTTTCCCCTCGTGTAACTGACTCCCGAACCTTTTAAAAATAAATGTTTGGTAAATACAGACCAACTTTTGTCTGTTAAATGATTTTTAATTGTTTTAAAAGACGTTTTTGGGTATTCGACCTCCCTAATCCAAAGGTCGATGGCTACTCCAATTCATTATGATTCAAAATAATTCAATATCCATTTTTCCCTAATAAAGTCATAATTTGGTAAATACAGACCAACTTTTGTCTGTTAAATGATTTTTAATTGTTTTAAAAGACGTTTTTGGGTATTCGACCTCCCTAATCCAAAGGTCGATGGCTACTCCAATTCATTATGATTCAAAATAATTCAATAATCCAATTTTTCCCTAATAAAGTCATAATTGTTTTTAAATTAAATAATTTTCAAAATGGTTATAACACTACCTATATATATGCTTAGATGAATACAATTGTCAAAAGTCATGGGTTTGAGTACCAACAGCTGCAGTAGGGTGATTAAACGTTTATTGTTAAATAGTCGAGAGTATTTAGAACAAATACTACTTTGTAATCAATTTAACTTAATTAAAAAATGAATACAATTGATATCTTATATTTTTAATATTGATGATCAGAACCCCGTTCTAATGTATAAGTTATACAATTTAAGGTTAATTTACGGTGGATTTTAACTTAAAATGTAATAACTTTATTTAAATTAAAAAATTATACAATTGGTAATAGTTTTTCTTACAATAAAAAATGTTACATTCCATAAATTTAAAATGTTATCTAATTTACTATAATTTTAAATTTTGTTCTTGATAAAAAATTTGTTACAATTAATTTTTGTTTTTTAATTTTTATATTACCTGATTGTATTTTAAACCCATACATTATAATTGCACATCTTAAAAAACGATAAAAATGAAAAGGACGAGCAAGAGCAAAAGCAAAAGACTCCACCATCTATCGTTTGTGTTTTGTCATGAAAATTCCCATAAAATGCCCACTTTTAAATCAATCTACTCGTATTTAGAGGTGAACAAAATTAACTCGATTTGAAAAATTGATCATTTCAATTTGACTCAACTCAAATTAACTTTGAGTTATAACCTCATAAACTTAACTCGAATTTTTTTAATTTGAATCGAGTTATAAATAGAACTCAAATAACTTGAAATTTTTAATAACTAGTGTATTTTCTTTTCAAATTTGAGTCGTATCCCTCAAATATATATATCTTGTACATGATTATAAAAAATCGTTTAAATTAGAATCAAATAATACATAAGATGAAATTTTTATTCGTTGACTTGTGCTTGCTTGAATTGGTAAAACTATACATCCCTTACCTGACTGCTTGAAAAGAATACAGTAACATTACTAGGGTATTAATGGAATAGGTTGTACTGAGGAAGCCTGATATTATGCAAATACCCATCTGTGTGCTTCTTAGTTTCGATGCTGATAATAAAAGAGGACACATGCACTTGACAATGCTTTTGTCAAAACAAAAAAGAAGAAGCAATTAGCAATGCTTATTTTGCTAAGAATATTTAATGTTTCATCGTATCAATGTACAATGTGATCTATACTGCATCACCACCACCGGAGAGAATCACTTTACTAACTGCTTTTGATGGTGGCCTATTGATCTTTTCAAGTAACCTACTGAATACTAGTTTCACAGGTATGCAAGCCACTGTTGTAGGTCCAGAACACTCTGGCTTCATTAATCTGTCCATTTCGTGGTTATCGCTACCACATATAGACTTCAAACCGAGACTACGTTCTATACCTATTGATGACAGAGCTCTTGTTTTCTGGCTAGAAAATAAGCTTACCTTCTTCGGTAACTTCTTTGGGAACTTCCCGTTGGTTGGAGAGTGTGAACATGAGTTTTAACCATGCCTGCCCAATAGTCGAACTTCCTATATCGTATTTCTTGAAAGATGGTTTGCCTTCATGGTCCAAGGACTGATATTCAGAACCTTCATAACTGCCCAATGCAAATGGTGGGTGAGGCCGGCCGTGGGACCCTAAAATTGGTCCTCTTGGCAGTCCTCCATGCAGGGTTATTTAGTCCATTACTAAAATATCATTAGAGCGGAGAAGGGTCTCACCTGAACTGTCTATAGAACTTCAATCTGAATGGGATGCCCTATTATGGCCTTCCCATCCAACTTGCTTATCAATGAACAATAGGCACAGATTGTTTCGGATAGCTGCTTGGACTTTCAAGTCCACATCCATCAACATAGATCTTCTTTTCCCACGGAAATTATGATAGGCGGCGAATATCGGATCAAAGTGCCACACTTTGTCCTCCCACTCTCTTTCCACAGCAGCATGGTTCTCCAAGGCATGCCTCCCAATCAGTGATGTTATGATTGAAACTAAAACTTCTTCTGGATGTATCCCTTGGTGTACGCAGATATCTTCTATCATCAAATCCAACCACTTGGGTCCCAAAATCTTTTGCACTTGAATCAATCACATCAACATCATCGTCAAAGTCGTGATTTAAATGAGAACTATGACCCAATGGCCTTCTTCTGAAAATTCTCCTTTCTTCATGATATATCCCATGAGCAGATCCATCATAACCCCTTACCTGGGCAACATCCATGGATCTTTTTGGAAGATTCCTCATGTTCCTTTTCCCTTTTAATTGCCATTTGGACACAGCTTCGTTCATAGAAGGATGATTATGAGAGTAAAAGTGAGACATCTCACCAGAAAGAGATGACTCATCAGACTCTCCCTGGCCCATGCTTCCACCTCCGGGTGTGTCAGGTCTTCGGAAGGCACCCAACCGGACATCCTTACATACAGTAGCACCTGAATGCAAAGAATAAGGAAATAATGAGGTGAATAATAGGTTACCCAAATATACCAATAGTTAAGCAGACCATGATGCTTCCCGAACTGAACATCAAATCCATCGGGTTATCAATACCTATGTTTCTCTGACTAGTGTGCAAGTATCCATGTGTGCATATGATCATCGATTGCCTTATATCCAAGACACGGGTTTACCACTAAAACAAATTCAAAACTAAGTACGGGTGCCAATAATAACTTTTATATAATAGTATATTTGTTCTCAATTATAATGGTTCCTTTTTTTTTGTCAAATCATGAATGGACTTTCAAATAACATCATACGGTCCAATTTCTGAAAACCAATTTTGAATTTAGAACTTGCCTAGACCTGAATCCTCTAACATACAATCAACCTATTTGTTGGCCCAAAAAAGTGGATAAACTGAACTTAGTGTCCTAATTGACCCAAAGCATACAAAATCCAAGCAAAATGAACCGAATGGACAAAACAAAAGGAAAAGGAAGTTGGCAGAAAAAGAAAGGGAAGAAAAGTAGTCATTTGCACTCTCCAATCTTCTCATGTTTCTTTCATTTTCTTTTTACCATCTTTCTTCATCTCCCAGACAAGTCGATAGAACCCAACTCAGATCCCTACCCACACTCATATATGTAATGTTCTGTCGACAGTTTTAATATGCCGAGTCCGAGAAACAGCGAAATATCACAAAAAGTTAGTGAAGGCATGGTGTGTTCTTGGCCAAACTTCAAATTCTTAAGGTAATCGAAAGGGCAGCAATGGATGGAAGTCAAGACCACAAGGGGCCATGGGCCCCAAGAATACTCAATTTCATAAACTTTGGTCTTGCAGATTAAGTCAAATTCAAAAGATTATACACACATATATAGGCCCTGAAAATTGTTAATCTTATAATACAATTCTATTATCCCTGCTATTTACATGCATGCTTTGATGTTGGCCTCTCAATATAGCTTGGCTCAGCAACTAGAAATGTCAAAATAAGGAGAAATTTTAATTTCATATGTAGCCAATTAAATCTCATTCTAGATCTATCCTATTGATAAGTCCAGCATTATATTTCAACCATGAAATTTGACCACACTAATCTATAATTCATTTTAATTACAATCAGTTCATATACATCATGAGCAAAATTTATAACAGTAATTACATTTTCATATGGAAGAGAATTCCAAATATTACTTAACAGCCAACAGTTACATGCTTATAAATAAAGAAACACCATTAATGCCGTACAAAGATCTGTTGTTCAGACATGGCATATTAGGTGGAGCACTTGTGTCCATACGACTTGACATAGATATCAGTATGGGATATGGTTTGGATCCTCTAGGTAGATGGCAGAGAAAGATGAAGAAAGGGAATGAAAATAACATGAGAAGGAAGATTGGAGTTCCAACTGTATAATCAAGCAAAAAGAACAGTTAATGCAATGTAAACACCAAAGACCATTCATCTTCAGCATTTTATGTATTAGGGTTTAAATTTCATTTGATTAATGTTATTTTTATATGGCCCACACTTTTGGCCCAAGTTAGTATGTAAAACATAATAAATAAAAAATACAAAGAAAAAAAAAATTGAACAGGCGCGCCTTTCTGCGCCTGGTGTGCCTTGCTGCGCTTAATTGAAATCGCCTCACCTAGACTCAGTTAGGAACTTCGCCCTCGCCTCCCCTTAGTGCTTAGGCGCGCTTCAGCTGCACCTTTTTAAACACTAGGTCAATTAGGACACTTGGGTTTCAATTTATCTACTTTTATGGGCCAAGGAGGTTAACTAGAGCATTTGAGCTTAAAAGGATTTGGAAAGGTTTTAAAGTCGGAAGCCATTTTAGAAAATTGAAATATACAATAATATTTGAAAGCCTGTTAATGGTTTAATAAAAGAATCCCATTCTATTGAACTTTTAACTAGTCCCCACACCTGAATCTTAGTTTTATATTCATTTAGCTGTATCCATAAATCTTTTATTTTAAGGCAATTGATGAATTAGACACTTCAGCACATACACCTAACACCGCCTCTGAGTTTGAGTAACATAGGTAATTGAAAACAGCATGGGAACCATAAGCTTCTCAAGTCAAGTAACAGCAACAGAATGATTGCATGTCTGCAGGAGATGCTCAAATCTATATGAGAAAGAAAATTTATCTAGGGTCCAAGATAACCTTCCCAACATTAAAAATGAAACCAGAATTAAGAATAATAATCTTCGCAGAATAAAACATGAAACTAGGATGAAGAATAAGTTCAGTTAACCTGAGTGTGAAGTGATATCCTCATCCATATCTGGTTCAGTCTCAGATGAATCAGACTCTGACTCAGATTCAGAGGAAGTTGATTCAGAAGAACCAGATTCAACATCCTCCAAGAACTCGCTAGCATTATCTTCAATCATGTGACTAGGGAAAGGATAAGAACCACATTCCACAAAAAGGGGAGGTGACATCTCAATCTGGTTTGGAGGAGCTTCTTTATAATCTGAGGCATCAAATGACTCAGGTGGGAAGTACATGCATCTACTTCTCTTTACTCGCGAAACACCTCGCCTCCCCTCTCCTCCTGAAATCGAAGTAGAAACAACACAAATGACAGGATGCAAAAAATATGAGAGACTTCTAGTTTTGCAGTACTTGAACAAAAGGGTTACTCCTGCTACCTATATTAACCAAAAAATGTTCAGTAAACCCCTCATGTAACCTTTCATTTCATCTAAACAAGATTTACCATTAATGCGATTGGTTCTTCCCACAATAGAAACCTTTCTTGAAGGAGATAGAGTCTCATCAACATCCATAGGAACCAAAGATGTATGCTTTTGTTTTGCATATGCAGTTTTGAGCCCCAAGTCATGCAATCCTCTCATCCGGGGTAAATTTTCAGCAGAATTATTTTTCCAACTTGGCTGATTTTCAACATGTGCTTTCAAGTGTACAGTGCTGCTCACTGTCTCACCCTTGGTGGAAGTATCTTGACTCCTGGATTGATTTGATTTTGAGTTCCCAGGTTTTCCATTACCAATATCTGAACCTCCAGAATCCTTTTTAGCAGAACCAGAAAGTTTACTTTTTGCATAGGAAGGTATATCAAAATTTCCTTGTTTTTTCAACAATTCCCTTTCAAGTTCAAGTGCATGAAGGATAGCATCTTCCCGTCGAGCATATTTCTCTCTTTTCTTGGGTGGCATACCTTGTGAAGATTCTGCCCTTTCAATACAATCATCAAATTCCCCACATCGAAATGCCTTCACACGTTTAGACTTTTCTAGATTGTACCAATCACTGAGAAGACAAAAAGAATGAAAAAAATGTTACATGCAAAATTAAGAGAAATATTCTAATCAAAATGAGGTTAACAAAAACATTTTCCATGGAACAAAGACTATATCCATAAAATATAATACACAAGACACAAGACAATAGCAAATGGAAGTCCCAGGAATACCCTCAGATTAAAATGACCACAAAAACAGTTGCAAAATGGTGTAAATAAACAGTTGCAAAATGGTGGAAATAATGCAAGTCGCTCACTTTTATTGCGTACAAATTACTGAATAGTTTCCCCATACTTCTAAAAATTAGTTGTCTTGTATCTTTCATGCAAATTTATACAAGACCATGGCATCTCTTATTCTAACATCGATAAAAAAAGAAGAAGCAATGAAATAAGATAACAAATATTTTAGGTTCCCCTGCTCGAAAAAGGTTTAAAAGGCCATAGATAGGGCAATACAAATTTAACAATCACAAAGCACAAGGGCAAAAGTCGTTTTCTTTTTGGCTTTCTTAACTAAAATAATAGTCTCAGCATTTTTTAAGGACATGAATGATGTCAAAGCATTACATGAGCCCTTCATTGAGCATTTTTTAAAGTCGATTAAAAGGCCATAGATAGGGCAATACAAATTCAACAAGCACAAAGCACAACGGCTAAAGTCGTTTCCTTTTTGGCATTCTCAACTAACATAATAGTCTAAGCATTTTTAAAGGACATGAATGAAGTCAAAGCATTACACTAGCCCTTCATTGAGCAAAGATAGCATATACTGTGCCATCAAGAAAATAAAAATGGGCATGGGTAAGTGGAGGTACTGGTCCTGGTGTTTGACAAATAACTTTAGGTATAGATGGATTAAATTTTAATTGAAGCTCCGATTAGTCCTCCGCCTTATTCTTCTCTCTTTAATTGAAAATAATAATGTATTGATACATGTCATTCAAACCCTATAAACCATGCCAGATGGAGCTACAAATATACATATTTAGAATTTAGATCTTCACAAAAGACTTTGCAGGGTGACACAGGACTAGACTAAGGAGTAAAACATTGATCACTCACAACTTCCTAAGCAAACTAAAGCTGAACCAGATATGAGAATTTATGTCACATATTTGCAGGGTCGTTCTCACTTTCTGTTTGAAGCTCAGTTAAACCTCATGTTGAAATGTTAAATACGTAAGACTCGGAACATCCTGACTTTATTTTCCCTAAACTCTAATAAAAATTTACATAATTCTCATTATTCTCTATTCTTCCACTAGTTCTATTCTATCCTTATTTTCCCTAAACTCTAATAAAAATTTACATAATTCTCATTATTCTCTATTCTTCCACTAGTTCTATTCTATCCTTAATCCCAAACTACTCTAGCCGTGGAAACATCAAGATAAAAGTTCTATACTAGTTACATTGAAAAGTACTTGTAAATTCTTTCTTGCAATGCTAAAACAAATGGAGACAATAAAATTCACAAATAAAAAATGAAAAAAAGACTTACACACTGGCGTCCTCTCTGCCAAGAAGTTTGACAGGAGTACCGGTCCTTGGAGACATAAGGTGAGAAGATGGTAACTCTTCAGAGCCCAGTATCTTCCCCGGCCACCATGATCCGTTCCTCCGTCGTACCCATACTATTGACCCGATCCCTCCTCCATCTGATCCTGACCCACCCTCCATCTCTTTCTTTCTAAACTCTCTTTCTCTATCTCTGTCTATATCACTATCCTTATTTCTCTATTTTCCGTAGAATTAACACATATCCCATCTATATCTGTGAAAAAACAGAAAAGAAAGTAAAACCAATAAAATTTAAATTGAAAGCCTAGTATAAGGGGTTTCAGCCCCCGACGAAGAAGAAGGAGAAACGGAGATTCGGAAAGCGGGGGAAAGTTTTGGATCCGAAGAGATGAATCCGGGTTAGGGTTAGGGTTTCCATTCAAGAAATTAGATTTGGGGATTTTCGTGCATTTCTAATAAATTTTCAAGCCTTTTCTTTTCTGTACAAATTTTTCCAGTCTCTAGAAGTTTCTTTTATTTCGCGTTCTTGAATCGCATTTTTTTATATAAAATTGTTAACAACGTGTTAAACTCCGACGCGGTTTGAAGTAACCGGTATTCTAATTAAATAATATAAGAAAGGGTAAACTATTCATTTAATCACTACACTATCAGTTTTAGTATTTATATTATTAATTTTTTAAAATTATATTTAATATTTAGTTTTTATTTCATTTTAATTTGTTAAACGTTTAATTTTTGTTTCAAAATCATACCTAACATTTAGGTACTAAAACGTGTCAAAATGGAAACACAATTTACCCTAAAATAAATAATGTTTATACAATAATTAAATGATAAATCAAGATTCTCCAAATTATATTCTTATTTTAATTTTTTTAATTTTTAAATATTTTACTTTTATTCTCAAATTATAATTATTATTTTAAATTGATTACAAACTTTTTTATATTATAAATTCATCCATAAATTATGATCATCATTCTAAATTTCTCTCTAAACTTTTGAACATTCAAATTTCATCCCCAAATTTTTGAATTATTTTGGGGATGTTATTGAAATGTTCAAAAGTTTAGGGTTTAATTTAGAATGGTGGCCATGGTTTGGAGATGAATTTAGAGTTTAGAAAAGTTTCTGGATTAATGTAGAATGAGAGTAAGTTTGAGGATGAAATTATAATATTAAAAAAATTTAAGGAAAAATTTAAATGGTAGTCATAGTTTTGGGACATGTAGAGCAATTAACTCTAATTGAATTGATGAATTCTTTTGAGATAATTAATATAATCAAATCGATAAATATTAATTGATTATTAATTTTTATAAAGAATTTAAAATATATGTAAGAATATTTTATTATGAATTTTAACCATCAATAATTGGTTGACAAACTACATTGAGACTTTAAACAATTTAATAAAAGTCAAATTAATTAAAATAAACTTATTCGAACGGTTGATTAAGTAATTTGAAACAACTGAGAAAATACGCGGTCTCCACAAATTAACCAACTAAAATATAAAGTAAATATAATATAAAATAAATATATAATGTATTATAATTATAATTACTATAAATATATTAGTATAATTATAATAGAGATAAAATCTAAATATAATAATGATATTGAAATTAAAATAAAATTACTCACATATGATAAAAATTTCAACATTATAAAACTTTTAATACTTCAATTTACAATTAAACTAAATTCTCAAGGATAACAGTAGTCCCAAAGTATTTTCCTTACTGCTTTTTCAACTCTCTATTTCAAAATTTGGATAAATTACATTATTCATCACTAAACTTTATTTTCTCTCTTATTTCACTCATTATACTTTCAATTATTTGATTTACTCACTAAACTTTTGAATTGCTCATGTTATGGTTACTCTGAATTATTTTATCATTATTTTGGTATGACATGACATTTTTTTATTACTATTTAATATAAAAATAATTTGAAATATAAAATTAAACCCAAATGGTGATTGTCCATTATCCATCATTATTGGACATCATCGTCGATGACCGCAGATGGTGGTTGTTCGGTCCTAGATTTCATCGATCGCTTCGTCTCGACCCCGAGTTTGAATTCGACCTCCATTTTGTTGGAACATGCTCCAACTTCGATCAAAGGTAAGGAAATTAACGCTAACGACCGTAGATGGTGGTTGTTCGGTCTCATATTTCATTGGTCGCTTCGCCTTGACCCCCTAAGTTTAAATTTGACCTACATTTTGTCGGAACATGCTCCAAAGCCCATGAATATGACATCAAAATTGAGGAAACTGAAATGTTCCACTCAAGATTCACGGGTTTTTCAACATTTTTCGGTGAAACAACTACCAGATTCAGACCCAGTGTGTCAAAATGAATCTCTTGACACAATTTGAGATCAAATGACTGCCGGTTCCAAATGTCGATGATGATGAGAAAATGTGATGTTTATTTAATTTTTTAAAACTCAATAATAATAAAATATTATTTTATTATTTTTTTAAATTTTTTTATATTTAATAAAATATAAAAATGTTGTGTCATAGAATAATAATAAAATAATTTAGAGTGACTAAAAGATGTACAATTCGAAAGTTCAATGAACTTGAAAAAATTAAACCTAGATGGTGATCGTCCACTATCCGTCATTATTGGACGTCATCGTCGACGGCCGTAAATGGTGGTTGTTTAGCCATGGATTTCATCGATCGCTTCGTCTCGATCCTAAGTTCGAATTCGACTTTCATTTTGTCGAAATATACTTCGAATTCGATCAAAAGTAAGGAAATTAACGCTTGATGGTTGTAGATGGTGGTCATTCAGTCCCATATTTCATCAATTGCTTTGCCTTGACCCTCTAAGTCTAAATTTGACCTCCATTTTGTCGGAATATTGTTGGGATTTGCGAAAGATCGAATAAAAAATCGAAAGGGTTCACCAAGAGGGGTCGGGTCGGTTTTTGTGTTTAGGGAGTAATGAGATTAAAAGATAGAAAATTGCAGAACAATTTATAATGGTTCGACTTCTCAACCAAGTCTACATCCACTACCTTAGCTCCTTACCAAGGATTTTCCAACAAATTCACTAATTTGTTCTTTCTTTTTCAAGGACAAAGATATAATCTTTACAAACTCCCTAGTTTTTCACGGGATAAACTAGAACATTTCCCTAGCTTTTAATGGGGTCAGCTAAAACCTTTCCCCTTTACAATGAAAGGAAATGTAAACAATAAAACCTCTCTAAGGTAGATGTTTATAAGAATTAAGCTCACAAGAACACAAGATTTACAAGAGAAAGATGAAATAAGAATGAAAAACTCTTCTCTTGTGTTTGATTGCTTGCATAGGTGTTCTCTTACTTCTTCAAGTGTCTTGAACTTGTATTTATATGTTGGAATGAGTATGAAGTCGTATCTAGCTGTTGGGGATGTTTTAGAGCCGTTTGGAGATTATTTTTCTACAAAACAAGGGGTATCGGTACCCCTTCATAGGGTATTGATACTTTCTTTGTTAATTTCAAATTTAACTTGTCGTTCATAGCCGTTGGAGCCTTGGGGCATCGATACTCCTTCAAGGGGTATCGATACTCCTTTGTACTATGGTACTGATACCCTTGCATGGTATCAGTACCAAAATTGCATTCGATGTTTGAGCAGTCATAGGGGTATTGATACCCAATCATAGGGGTATCGGTACCCATTCATAGGGGTATTGATACCTCTTAGTATTTTTGCTCAAATCCGAATTTAATGGACTTTGAATTATTTTTGAAACCTTTTGAAAACTTCAAATAAATTCAATTCAAGTTCAAAAACATTTTGCCATAATTGTTATATCAAAACTTAGTTCAACAATCTCCACCTTTTTGGAATAACAAAACATTTGAAAAATTATTTTTGGTAAAACTCCCCCTTAATAAAATGTTTAATGAAAAAGATACCAATTGTTAACAAAAGGACACCAATTGTTAAAAAGATATCAATTGTTACCAATTGTTGGAAAATATATGAAAATGTTAAGCTCCCCTTTTTCATTAAAAAATTGAAATTTTCAAACCATAATTCTCCCCCTTTTTGTTATATTAAAAATAATTCAATCTTTAAAATTCTAAAATAAAATTGGAGAGTAAGTGATAATTTAACATTAAAATTTATTTGAAAAATCAAAAGCTCCCCCTCAATAAATACATTTCAAACAAAATTTAGCTTTAAAAACTTGACACTTAAACAAAAATTAAATTTCAACAAAGAATAAAAACATGTTAGTAGCACACGAAATTCAATATATCCAAGTCTAAAATACTTTATGCAAAATCAATTGTTGAAATTAAGTGCATATGCATAAAGTTTTCCAAAAATGTTATGCATAAAAAATTGATATCAATTGTTAGAGAGATATCTTTTACAATATAAAGCACATTCATAAACATTTAAATTTAGGTCAAAAAATTTAAAATTTTGATATAAATTGTTTGAGAGATATCATTTGCATTTAAAATCAAAGCATTTGAAAAGTTTATATCAATTGTTAGAGAGATATCATGTTCATTAAAACCAATTTTGACTAAAATTTTATTATGATGAACTAAAATTCTGAAAATTTTATTTAAAACTTTAAATTGTTCATCATAAACCCTTTTTAACATACATGAGATTAAGACAATAATGCATAATCATTTAAAATCAAAACTCATGCATGCTTAAATCCAAATGAGCAACCAAATAATCAAAAGCAAAAGCATTAAGCTTAGAGGTTATCCATTCCTTTTTCATGTGTGGCTAAAGCATCTTGAATATCATCACTTTCATCACTATTGCTCCCACACACCTACAAGAGACATTTAAGTGGATTTTGGTATCCAAATTGCTTTGGATCCTTGAACGTTAGTTTCAATACCCCTTGTTCTCTTAGGAACCCATACTTGTCTAATTTTAAAACATTTTCGTTTCTTTAAAGGACAAGTATGTTCCTTATGACCATGATAATGACAATGAGAGCATTTTTCCATTTTTAAACATAATAAGTTTTTTTTTAGAAATTAATTCTTTTTCTTTTGTTAAGATTTCAAGCTTAACTTTTAAATCAAAATTTTCTTTTTCTAAATAATTTATTTTTATTTTTGAAAGCTCTAAATCATTTTTCAAAATTTTATCTTGATTTTCAAAATCAACTTTTGCTTTCAAAATCGATTTATTTTCAATTTTGGGTTTTGAAATTAATTTCATATATTTGGAATTCATGGTCTCAAATCCCAAATACAACTTATTATAAGCATCTTGGAACTCATCTAAAGAATATGAATTAAATTCATTTGAGTTAGAAGATACCTCGGGCTCTTCACGAGCCATTAAAGGCACCACATTTGTTGGTTCTTCTTTCTTGTTTCCATGGATTTCCTCGAGCTTATTCCAAATCTCCTTGGCACTTGAATTCGGAGAAAAGCCTTCATAGATTTCAGGACCAAATGCACAAAACACCATGTGCATGACCTTGGCATTTTGTTGAGCTTTCTTCCGTTATTGGTCACTCCACTTCTTCTCCTTATTCTTTGAAGAATAGTATCCACTCTCGATCATCTCCCATGCATCAAGATCATTGGCTTGGATAAATAACTTCATTAATTTCTTCCAATGACGGTAGTTGGCTCCATTGAAATATGGAGGCTTGTCGGTTTGTTGGGAGTCTTCCATGTTGAACGAGCAGGAGGTGGAAGCCATCATCTCGGTTGTGTCGTGAATCGGTAGAGCGTCTTCTAGGATCGTCTCAAGGATGTTAGATCATCTCCCATGCATCAAGATCATTGCTTGGATAAATAACTTCATTAATTCTTCCAATGACGGTAGTTGGCTCCATTGAAATATGGGCTGTCGGTTTGTTGGGAGTCTTCCATGTTGAACGAGCAGGAGGTGGAAGCCATCATCTCGGTTGTGTCGTGAATCGGTAGAGCGTCTTCTAGGATCGTCTCAAGGATGTTAAGCCTTCTAACGAGTTAAGCTCTGATACCAATTGTTGAGAATTGATACCAATTGTTAAAAAGATACCAATTGTTGGAAAATATATGAAAATATTAAGCTCCCCATTTTTCCTTAAGAAATTGAATTTTTCAAAAACTTAGTTCAACAAACATGCTCCAAAGCCCATGAATATGACATCGACATTGAGAAAACTAAAATGTTTTAGCCAAGATTCACGGGTTTTGGAACATTTTTTTGATGAAATAACCACCAGATTCAGACTCAGTGTGTCAAAGCGAATCTCTCGATATAATTTGAGATCAAACGACCGCCAGTTCCAAAGGTTGACGATGACAAGAAGGGGTGATGTTTATTTTAATTTTTAAAAATTTAATAATAATAAAGTATTATTTATTTTAAATTATTTTTTATATTTAATAAAATATAAAAATGTCATGTCATAGAATAATAATAAAATAGTCCAGAGTGACTAAAAGATGTGCAATTCGAAAGTTCAATGAACTTGAAAAAAATTAAAAGTACAATGAGCAAAATAGGAGAAAGAGTGTAAAACTTAGTGATGAATGGTGTTGTTTACCCTTTAATTTTTGTCATTGTTTTTATTGTTCTTAATATTTATGGGAAAAAGATATTTTGAAAGCATGGTGAAACTTGTAGTAATCAAACAAAAAAATGTAATTGATTAATGTCAATGTACCACATGGTGGTTCATCTATATATGATAAAAATTAAGCTCAATTGTCAGTGTATGAAGTATATTATTGTTGGAAATAAGTTTGGTTGGTTGGTAGGAAGTGATTTATCCCTTCTAATTTAGATGGAGAGTTGCGATCTGTGTTTGAAGGAGATATAGAATGTATTATAATGAGGAAGAAGAAAAAGGTTGATTGGTTATAAGTGGTCTATCCCTATTTCAAGTCTCAAATGGGGGTATTTATAGTGGCCTTTAGTACGTGTGTCATCGTAGGGTCATCATGACTATTTTTAGGTCGGCATGTTAGGTAGATTTAGTAGTTAGACTTTGGATTTTGTTATGGCATATCACATGGGTGATCGCTTGTAAATGTATATGATAAGGCAAACAAATATGTGCAAGTGTACACAATCGATGCAAGTAATATAGTAGTAAGTTGAGTATCGTCCTCATAGGGATTGGTTGGAATTTTTGATGTTTTGCTACAGCTAGAACTATGTGTCACATGCTAGTCCTACAGTTCTTGTCGAAAAGGAAAACAAGCGAGATTAAATGGTATAAACATATGGAAAAATATTGCCGAGGCAGAAAATATTGTAAAGTGTGGTGTATAGAAAAGTTTGGTCGAGGCAATAAAAATATGCAAAAGTAAACAAATAAAAGTTGCCTAAGCAAATAAAAATGTTGAGTTCGATATATTCGGAAAAACCTCACACAATCATACTTCTTACGGAGCACTTAGGTTGGTTTTTCTATGGAAATAAGTATTTTATGTTAAGAATGATTTGGTACACTATGCTTAGGCTGCCCGACAGGATTACTAGAGTATTCAAGGACGATCACTATGACAATACTACTCGGCGTGAGCTACAACCCTTGGTTTGTCAAACTGTTACTGTGACAATACCCCTCAGCGTAAACTGTAGTCTTTTCCTATCTTACTCAAGTATTTACTCATTTTAGTAAAATGAAACTCTCTCCTTATCTCTAAGGTGGATTAAAACCTCACCATCCTGAATTAGTTCCGTTGTTCACATAGATCTACCCTAACTCTCTCGATATTAGGCATCTATTCCTAGAAAAGTGGCAATCTCTCGAAAGCTCTTACAATGACAGTGAATGTTTTGCCGAGGCACCAGGAAATCTCTCAAAAGCTCTTACAGTGTCAAGACAAAATATTTAAACAATGAACAAAACAACACTTAGCATAAATGAACTCCATCATTCATTAACAAGCAAATAACGTTTCAACAAAAGAATAACCAACACCAAGTAAAACAGTTCATGGTGCGGTGAATAACATCCAAAAATCATTCTTTTAAGTACAACCCTGAACATAATATGAAGATAAAGAACAAAGGTAGAAAAATTCCCAAAATAAGATCTCTATCGTGACATTCTGACCACCACCACGCTTGCTCTAGTGGCCAGCCTCTCTCAAATGGACTAACCGCTGCTCCGATGAAGCTATGCTATGGAAGGCACCATGGACGATTAAGTGGAAATAGTGGAAAGGTAGGGTGCTGCAGCCGCTTACTCCAGGCCTAGGGTATATTCTCTTCTTGATTGTGTCACCTTTTGAGAAACTATGATGGGGTATTTATAGTGGGAATTTCTAGGGTTTAGTGCCCTTGGAAATTCCTCAAATAGCCTCATTAACATACCCATTTTATAAATAACATATAGCAGCTGACATTGGTTAATTTTCTTGATGAGGGCATAATTGCATATGAGGATGAAGCTAGGCAAGTGACGTCAGTAGTTCTGTTGAGCCACATCAGACTTGCAAGATAAATCTTGCCTGGCCAAGAAAATATGTTCCTACTGTTGTCTTCTTATGTTCCTCTAGCCCTGGAGAATTGCTCTGTCTTGGTAAATAAATTCCTCCTTCTTCATTTTTTGCATCAACACAACCAGCCAATAACCTTCCTCTCAAGCAACATCAGTTAAACTAAATAAAGTTTACCTTGGCAAAACTTATCCACCACATGCAAATGTATACTACATTCAACAAAAATGCTATGACAAATGGCTTTTATGCAAACAATAACCTAAGTAAAAAGACCCAGAACATTGTCTTTTACGGAGTTATCACAGCCCCAAACTTAAGTTATTGCTTGTCCTCAAGCAAGGTATAACAAACGGTAAAAAGATTAAGTGTCACGACAAAGTAAAAATTAGGATAATCATGTGGTTTAAAAATTTCAATACTTAACAAAATGTTTAGCCTCAACATGGTAGACTCTACGAGAAATTAAGCACCTTTCACTAGGTCAAGACTCTTCCTCAGTGTGTCTGTATGATTGTATCTATTATATGCTTTAACTTATTTAGAAAACTCCAAAGTAAGTTCTTATGTTTTACCAACGCATCAAATAATTAACTAAGAAAATTTTTAATCCTATTTATTCATACTTTGTGTTATCATTTTTAGCTTATTGCCCAAGGGGATTTAGCTCATCACACCTTCCATCCCACACTCTAGGTAAAAGGGAGCATACCTTCGACCCCCAAGCTAGTCAAGTAGAGTCATCTCGCGACTATTTTTATTCACTCATATGCTAAGGTAACCATTTATTTAAGAAGCTTTCCAGGTTATGCCAACACATAGCAGAATGCCCCTCTATAGTTATGCCGAGACATTTATTTTTAATTCAACACAATTCAAAACATTAAGGAGTTGAACATAATCTTTTCAATTATTTAATGCCCAAATGCGTAAAAATTTCTTCCCTAAAAACTTTCTAAGCACCTTAAGTAGAGAAAACATACAATCATGTTACAAGATCACAAAGCATCAAGTCCTAGGGTATGCTCTATCCTTCAACAGTCATGTGAAATAATTATGACCTAGGCAATAAAATTTGTTTTCATCATCGGGCATCCTCAACTTATTCCAACAACTATCCTAATGAAACTCATGCCATGACAAAAAAATATTTCAACCTATTATTATCAAATGCAATTAACCTAAGTATGGAGTACAACACCTCCCACAAACTTGAGGGGTGTATTGTCCTCAATGCATGAATATGAATGCAAGGAAAATTACTTGATCATGCGGATACAAATAAAAAATACAAGAATTGTACCTTATTGTGGTGGAGAGGCTCGGTTGGATGTGCGGGTTCTACGTCATTTGAGAGGAAGGGATTTCGGATCTAGTGTTGTCTGAATGAACCTCAGATGGAGATGAAATAGGGATACAACCCGTTGTATGCTTGAGGCGACGCCTTATCCTCAGAGAACTTGTTGGTGATGTCATCTCCTCAGTACGCGAGGGTTCAGTAGGGACATCTTGTGGTTGGCTTGCTTCAAGGTCAATAACAGGTTCAACATTGAGATCCGATTGTTGTTTAGATGTTTCTTTAGGAGTAGGCTGGTTAGGGATTGGGACAACAAAATTTTTGGCTGGGGCCAAATCGTCATCATCAAAAAATTCCGGCGGGATTTCTCAAGTGTGCTTGGATGAAGAGGAGGAGGAACTGAGATAGTCACCGATTTCAACGTGGCCTTCTTTGTGGATGGAGGATACGTGCTTGGAAATAGGGGTGACATCCAATGGGGACTTGGGTGGAGCATGTTTTGTCGAGGAAAAAATGTACTGCCACCTATAGGGACCGATTGGTGCAAGATTTCATCTAAAAAAAGAAGTAGGTGTTCATTGATAACTGGAAATAGTTCCTTGAAGAAAGCATTTATTTGGGCATCTCGCGCCATGACATACTTGAATATGGTCTGCATGTGACCCTCCAAACGTTTCAGCCGTTCCCGTGTCTCTCGAGTGGATGTGAGCACGACTTTCATTCTTGTCGCGATAACTGATTTTGCTCTTCACTCAAAGCCCTCGTGTGGAGTGTTGTCATCAAAACTCATAAGCTTAGGTACCTTCTTTTTGGTGATGCCTTCCTTCGACTTGATAAACTCTTCGAAAGGCTCCTCAAGGACCTTTTTATTCATACACAAAGTGTTGATTAAATTAGGAAAAAATAGATTACCTCGGGTCTTCTTTGCACACTCGTGGATCTACTCGAGAATTATCTCACCCACATCGATCATGTGCTCGTAGATGATTGAGTGGAGTAGTATTAAGCACCTCACTAATACCATCATGTTATGCGAGGTAGGCATCAGCTTGCCTTTCAAAAAGTGGTTCCACAGTTTGGTGACTGACGTAAGGGCTCGACGATCCACACGCTTCCGGTTGGGCACATTCCCTTTAAACTTTTCCTATCCAAAACAAAAATCCTCAAGCACACCATCATATGTCTCTGAATCTGCCTCGACAAGAATTTTTTATGCTGATTCTCCACCTTATTGAGCTTAAAGTAGTGGTTTAAGGACGAGGGAGTAAAACCAGATGGATTTCCCTATAACAAACACAGTGTGATGGGATGGGTCACCTAGGTGAGCATAAAACTATTGGACCATGGCTGGCGCCACCGCCTTTGGGTGTCGGGAGAATTTCTCCCACTTATGTTTTTGGACGATGTCCATTAATTCTAGCCCAAACGGTTCTTTGCCAGCCTCAGGGAAGACAAAGCCATTCTCCAAGTAAACTTTTCATTTCTGAAATGCCTTAAACTTTTCCTCGACCTCGGTGGTTTGGAAGCACTCAAAGTGTGTAGCTGTAGAGAAGGATATACAAGCACAAATATTATTCTTCGAGCGAGCCATGAGCAATAAATTTTAATAGAGAAAACAAATTTACTTTTACGGCAGCTATGGAGGGTTTTAGTAGGTTGAAAACTCAAAGAAAATAAAAGAAAAGATAGAGAAGAAAGTGAAAAGAAACGGTGAGAGGTAAAAGATAAATGTAGGCGGTTTTGATGTAAAAAGGTGGGTAGTAGGTGATTTCTTGAGGGTAAATCGGTAAAAAATTCAAGGGAAAAGAGATATGGTTTTAAATGGGAAAATATTTGAGTTGACAAAAATTAATAAAATAATGGGAAAGATATTTGTTTCCTTTTCAAAAGTGTTGCCAAAATCAATATTTTAGGGTTTAACTTCCTTCCATGTGTGAGCGTGAACCCTATGCTTCCACTTGTACCCTATATACTAAAAGAGATAAAATAAGAGATTAAAATAGAAATGAACAACTCGTTCAAAAATAAAATAAAAACAAAAACATATTATTTATGTATAAAGTTCAAATTATTATTGCGCAGGCAACAAAATATGTTCAGGAAAGAGGAGCAAACTCTTAGGCATCGTTGAGTAACGACGCTGATTTCTACTGTGCCTTGGCTATGTACCTGATGTACTATGAACATTCTTGACCATCTAGACTTTAACTTTCATGGGATCAACTTGAGTCTTGAATTATAGAGTAGTACTTATTGTCCAGAAAAAATTACCTAGGTAAAAATTTTCTGTCATGCCATCTTTTTATCTTTTCTTTGTAAAGGTGGGCATTTTCATATGCCTGAGCTCTAAATTCGTCCATCTCATTTAGCTCTAACAATCTTCTCTCTTCAGCAAGTTGTGCATCCATATTTAGTTTCTTGATGGCCCAAAAAGCTTTATGTTCCAATTTCACGGGCAAATGACATGCCTTTCTGTAGACTAACTTGAATTGTGACATTTCGAGTGGTATTTTGAATGCTGTACGGTAGGCCCACAGTACCTCGTCGAGCTTCAGTGACTAATCTTTGTGCCTTGGGTTGACCACATTCTCGAGAATATGCTTGATCTCATGATTGAAGACCTCAGCTTGCCTATTATTCTGGGGATGGTATACCGTGGCAATTCTATGGTGCACCCCGTATCTCTTCAATGCCTTGGTAATTAATTTGTTGTAGAAGTGAGTGGCTTAATCATTGATAATTACTCATGGTGCTCCAAAATGCATGAATATATTTTGTGCAAGAATTTCTGCACGGTCTTGGAGTCTTTGCAAGGTGTGACCACGACTTCAACCCATTTGGAAACATAGTCTACTTCCAATGGTATGTACAGATCACCAAAGGATGATGGGAATGGTCCCATAAAGTCGATCCCCCAAATTTCGAAGAGTTCAACTTCCAAAATGTGTTGCCATGTCATCTTATTTCTCTTCGATATATTCCAGTGTGCTGGCAACGATCACATGACTTGTAGAAGTCGTGTGCATCTTTAAATAAGGTGGGCCAGTAAAAATCAGATTGGAGGACCTTTGCAGCAGTCTTTATCCCAACAAAGTGCCCTCCATACGGGGATATATGGCACTGAAATAAGATATCCTTGTTTTCTTCTTCAGGGACACACCATCGGATGATTTGTTCTCCATACTTCTTGAATAGGAATTGTTCATCTCAGTAATAGTGACATACATCATGTCTGAATTTTTTTTCTGCCATGGCTTGATAAATTTGGAGGCATAATACCACTAACAAGAAAGTTAACTATGTCAGTGTACCATGGCATTGCCGCGATAAATAAAATTTTCTCGTAAGGGAAATCCTCTTGAATATCCTTCATGTCATGACAATATTTTTGTTCTCTAGCCTAGACAAGTGATCCATTACTTGGTTTCTAGTACCCTTTCTATCTTTTACCTCCAAATCAAATTCTTGTAGCAATAATATCCATCTAATAAGACTACGCTTTGTATCTTTTTTATTAACTAAGTACTTAATGGCAGAACGATCGATATATACTCTGACCTTAGTCCCTATAAGATATGGCCTAAACTTATCAAAAGCAAATACCACGACACGTAATTTTTTTCAGTAGCAATATAATTAAGTTGAGCATCATTAAGGGTACGACTAGCATAATAGATGACAGGGAAGATTTTACCTTTTCTTTGCCCTAGCACTGCCCCTACAACATAGTCACTGGTATCACACATCAGCTCAAAAGGGGATCCCAGTCAGGTGGAACAATAATTGGTGCCGAGGTAAGCTTTTTCTTCAGACCAGTGAACGCACTGAGGTATTCATCATTGAACACAAACGTTTGATTTTGTTGAAGCAAAAGACACAAAGGCTTTGAAGTCTTCGAAAAATCCTTGACGAACCGCCTGTTTAATCATGCATGCCCTATGAAACTTCTTATGCATTTCACAATGGAGGGTGGAGGCATATTCTCAATCACTTCCACCTTGGCTTTATCAACCTCGATGTCTTTACGAGAAATATTGTGTCCCAACAAAATTCCTTCTGTCACCATAAAGTGACATTTCTCTCAGTTTATCATAAGGTTGGACTTCTCACATCACTTTCGCACTTTACATAAATTGTCGAGGCATCATCAAAGTCATCGACTGAGACGGAAAAGTCATCCATAAATATTTCCATGAAATCCTCCACCATATCTGATAAAATGGTCGTCATACACCTCTGAAAAGTTGCTGAAGCATTACATAATCTGAACGACATTCTTCTAAAGGCATAGGTGCCATATGGGCAGGTGAAGGTGGTCTTCTCATGATCCTCAGGTGATATGGCGATTTGATTATACCCAAAATATATGTCAATGAAGCAATAAAATGCCTTGCCTATTAACCGATCAAGCATTTGATCGATGAAAGTAAAGGGGAAGTAGTCTTTCTTTGTTGCCTTGTTGAGCTTTCTGTAATCCATGCAAATCCACCAGCCTGTGACGGTTCTTGTAGGCAAAAGCTTATCATTTTTATTATTGACCATGGTTAGTCCACCTTTCTTCGGTATGCATTGAACTTGACTGACCTAAGAGCTATCAGATATGGGATAGATCACCCAAACATCGATCCATTTAATGATTTCCTTCATTAACACTTTTTTCATTATCATATTAATTCTCATTTGTGGTTCCATTGAGTTACTATAGCAATCTTCTAGCTGTATCTTGTGCATGTATATTGTATGGATGATTACCTTTAAGTCTACCATAGTCCAACCTAGAGCTTTTCTATGTTGTGATAAAAGATTCAACAAGCCACCTTCTTGCTCGGGGTTAGACTAGAAGAAATTATAACTAGTAAAGTATTATCACTATCTAGATAAGCATATTTTAAATGTAATGGAAACGATTTAAGTTCTAAGGTAGGTGTATGCTGTAGCGAAGGTTTTGGAGGAATAAATTCATTGAAATCAAGGGGTTCAAATCACATACATGGTGTAGCTTGAAGTAAAATAGACTGTTCCTTCTCCAATGAATTTTCATCAGACTTCGCATTTGCTCTATCTTCAGTACGTCTTTCATCAGCTTCAATCAAAAAACTTTTGCCGAGGCAAATATCTTTGTATGCCTTGTTCAGAAAAATTTTTCCTGGGAAAAATTATTATGTCCCGCTGGTTGTAACACATCGTCATGGAATTTTATTACACTCTTCCTTTTGAATTTTTTTTCTTGGAACATATTATCATATTCATCGAAATGTAAATATTTGCTTTAACCATAATTTTATGTTTCATCTTCCTACCTTGAATCAACGTCTTCAATGTAATGGTATTCTTCAAAATCATCAACGTATTTAAGAGTGTTGAAGACATTGATCATGACACTTTGATCAGCCACCCTGATCGTGAACTCTCCATTCTCACAATCGATTAAAATACTCCCGGTAGCTAAGGATGGGCCCCCAAGAATAATAGGCACATTCTCATTAACCTCACAGTCTAAAATGAGGAAATTGCTAGAAAGAGAAACTTGTCCACTTTAACAATCACATCTTCAATTCTGTCGTCGGGACGAACGTGTGATCGGTCAACTAGTTATAGAATCACAGTGGTTGGTTGAGCATTACCCATTCCAAGCTTAAAAAATATGAACTTGGGCATCAAATTTACAGTTGACCCCAAGTCACAGAGAGCTCTTCCCATATATTTATCACTGATAGAACATGGTATAACAAAGTTGCCAGGATCTTTTTGCTTCGGTAGAAGTTTACTCATTGTCGAACAATATTATATCGCTGTGGCAACAGTTTCTATTCTTTCCACTTTTTTTTTGTGACAATGTTCTTCAAAAATTTGGCATAGGAAGGCATTTTCTCAATGACTTCAAGTAATGGATCATTGATATGCAACTGGTCAAAGACATCAACAAACTTCTTGAATCGGATCCCGTCATTATGCTTTTTCAACCTCTGAGGGAAGGGTGGTGGACGTCTAACTTCATCTGCTGCAGGTGGTGATGAAACTTTTACCTTAGCAAATAATTTTTCACCATTAGTGTGATAACTTGTTGAAGTTGTATTCTTTTCTTTCTCCTTAGGCATTTCTTCTTATTCAACAATTTCTGTTTGACCTTCAGATTCTTTGTGTATAGTGCCTTGGCAAGAAATTTCTTGATTCTCTCCCCGAAACTTATCATCAAAATTAATTCAGGTATCACTCCTAAGTTTAAGCACACTACATTCTTTCTTCCCATGAGGCTTAGTGACATGAGTATCACTAAGGAGGGTTTTTTGCGGATGAGAATGTACTGTTGTAACTATTTGGCCTACTTGATTCTTTAACGCTCCTAATGATGAACTATGACTTCGTAATAAAGCACCTTGATCCTTGATTGTCGATGAGTGCTCGTGTATCAAGGTCTTTGTTGAAGCCATGAAGTCTTTTGTCGAGGCCATAAATTCCTACATTGAAGCTTTAAGGGAGTTAAAATTTGACGAAGATGCATTACTTTTATTGTTACCTTTCTAGGGCATCTATTGATGTTGCGAACTTGAGTAATCAAAAATATTTTGTCGTGGCCTATTAAAATTTTCTGTATAATTGTTATTGTTGTTCCCTTGATTAACCATGAAAAATTTGGATGTTGTCGCCATCAAGTATTTTATGTGTTAGAGTAGGGGTTGTTGTTGCTTATGTTGAAGTTTCCCATGAAATTGATGGACTCTTGGTTTTTTGGGCATTCACTCTCATGATGCTTTCTGCAGAATAAAATTCATGTTGAGTTAGTTGTCTTAACTTATTTCACCTAACGGAAACGTTGTAAAATTTTTAGCACGTTAGTTATTGCATAAAGTTGGGCATAAACTAAATCCTTGTTGTCAAGTTCATACATCCCAGATATTTTCCTGCCGGTTCCATGCCTTGTAGACTGTAATTGATAGTCTTTATTAGCTATCCGATTGAGAATATCAAAGGTTTCGTCAGGTGATTTGTCAAGCAAAGGGCCATTCATCGATGTATCCAACATCATGCGAGTAGGTGTATTGACACCATTGTAAAACATGATGACTTGAGTCCAGTCATGGAATCCATGGTTAGTGCACTTGAGAAGTAAACTTTTGTATCTGTCCCAACACTCATACATAGATTCGTCATTGCTTTGGCAAAAACTTGCAATGTCATTGTTGAGCTGGGTGTGCATATTGGGCAGGTTGTATCTAAGCAGGAAATGTTTGCATAAGTCATCCCAAGATTCCATTGAGCTGGATGTGAATCCACTCAACCATGCTCTTGCTCAGTCGCAAAAAGAGTATGTGAATAATTTTAATTTTAGCACGTCCTTGTACACACCTTGTTGTCTAAACGAGCCGCACACCTCAAGGAAAGCACACACATGCTTTCTAGCATCTTCATTAGGCAAGCCTCCAAACTAACTGATAGAATTGAGAATGTTGAACATCACCGGCTTGAGTTCGAAGTGAGCTGTCTGTATTTTTGGTGCCACGATTCCAGGGTTGAGATCATCAAGAATAAGATTTAAGTGATCTCGTATAGCTTGTGGTCTTGTAGCATTTTGGGGAATATTATTTGCTGCGATGTCAGGATCTGTTTAGTCCTCCATAGTGTTATTAGCTTGATACTACAGTCGATTCATATAGACTTTGGCACGCTGAATACGTCGCCTTTGTCTGAATGACTGTTTAATCTAAGGGTTGAATGGTATTAACGATTCGTCAGCAGATATCCTGGTCATGCAATGACAAAAACCTACAAAAAAAAAAAGAAAACAAACAAGTCAACTAAATAAAAAATTGTAACAAGAAAATAATAAATTGATTTAGCAGAAATTATCAATCCTTTAGTTTCCAATCCTCGGCAACGGCGCCAAAAACTTGAAAACTTGTAAATGTATTTGCTAAGGTAAGCAAATCTGTGCAAGTGTACAAAATCGTTGCAAGTAATATAATAGTAAGTTTAGTATCGTCTTTACAGGGATTGGTGGGAATTTTTGATGTTTTGCTACAGCTAGAACTAGGTGTCACAAGCTAGTCCAATGATTCTTGTCAAAAAGGAAACAAACGAGATTAATTGGTATAAACAGATGGAAAAGTATTGTCGAGGTAGAAAATATTATAAAGTGTGGTGTGCAGAAAAGTTTGGTCGAGGCAATAAAAATATGCAAAAGTAAACAAATAAAAGTTGTCTAAGCAAATAAAAAGGTTGAGTTCGATATATTCAGAAAAACCTCACACAATCAGACTTCTTACGGAGCACTTAGGTTGGTTTTGCTATGGTGATAAGTTATTTTATGCTAAAAAAGATTTGGTACGCTATGCTTAGGTTGCCCGACATGATTACTAGAGTATTCAAGGACGATCACTACGACAATACTACTCGTCATTAGCTACAACCCTTGGTTTGTCAAACTGTTGCTGTGGTAATACCCCTCATCGTATACTGTAGTCTTTTCCTATCTTACTCAAGTATTTATCCCTTTTAGTTGAATGAAACCTTCTCCTTATCTCTAATGCAGATTAGAAACTCACCATCCCAGATTAGTTCTGTTGTTCACGTAGATCTAACTTAATCTATCGATATTAGGCATCTATTCCTAGGAAAATCACAATCTCTCAAAAGCTCTTACAATGTTAAGGAATGTTTTGCTGAGGCATCAAACAATTTCTCAAAAGCTCTTACAGTGTCAAGGCAAAATATTTAAACAATGAACAAAACAACACTTAGCATAAACGAACTGCATCATTCATTAACAAGCCTCTCTCGAGGGCCTAACCACTACTCCGATGAAGCTCAGCTATGGAGGGTACCAAGGACAGTCGAGTGGAATAGGTGCAAAGGTAGGTGCTGCATCCGCTTACTCTAACCTTAGGGTATATTCTCTCCTTGATTGCATCGCCTTTTGAGAAGCTCTGATGGGGTATTTATAGTGGGAATTTCTAGTGTTTAGTTCCCTTGGAAATTCCCTAAATACCCTCGTTGACATACTTGATTCATAAATGACATAGCTACAGTGGTCAATTTCCTAATGAGGGCATGATTGCACATGAGGATAAAGCTGGGCAAGTGACGTCAGTAGTTCTGTTAAGCCACGTCAGACTTGCAAGATAAATCTTGCCTTGGCAAGAAAATCTGTTCCTCACTGTCGTCTTCTTATGTTTCTCTAGCCATGGAGAATTGCTCTTTGTCGGCAAATAAATTCCTCCTTTGTCATTTCTTGCATCCACATTACCAACCAATAACCTCCCTCTCAAGTAGCATCGATTAAAAAAAAATAGAGTTTGCCTCGGTAAAACTTATACACCACATGAAAATGTATACTATATATAACAATATGCAACTAAAATGCTATGACAAATGACTTTTATGCAAACAATAACCTAACTAAAAGGACCCAAAACACTGTCTTTTATGGAGTTATCAATGGGCCTGTTAAAGGACTTGTCTATGCAATATAGTTGAGTAGTTGTTTGACAGAAACTAGGGTATTTCTAGAGGCCATAATTGGATATATAATAAATTGTGCCCTCTTTAGTCGATGGGAATGCCATAAAGTGACAATCAAAGACTTATGAGAGAGAATGTATTTCTTCGGTTATAGGCGATTCACCCCTTCTAATTTAGGCGAAGAGCCATGATCGATGGAATTAGAGGTATCTTAATTGAGGTAGCTCATTTTTCTTTTTGGGAGAGTTTGACTCAACGTTTATGCTTCAACAGAGGATGGTAGCCTTAGGTGAATCTGTGGGAGAGGTGTCTTCCTTTCAATGTTATATGATTGTGGTGTGGGTAATAGGTAAATTTTTGTTGTTATAGTAGTCAAGTTTTGACTTATTGGTTAGGGAGGAGTTGATGCGAAATAATCTAGGAAAGCTCAAGCAATGATTGGAGGCATCTTGTTATTGGTGTAGAGGTAGTTGTGTATTTCTTCGGAGTGAATGATAGTTTTTTCCAGTGGTGATGTTAGGGAATTTTGGCATTATAGGTAGATATGAGGAAAGATATTCACACCTCAACACTTTTTTATAGTGGAGGATTTAGTTTTATTGAATAAAGATTTTTGCAGAGAATAATTTCATTTGTAGTGTAGAGCACCTTGCTCAATGGATGACCCTTATTGTGAAGGATATCATGTTAGGTAGGGGATAAAAGGAGTGGATGTTCGTGTCTCTATGTCTTCATGGACAATAAAGGTTCTTAACTTTATCGCTTAGATGTTGGTTACATCATCAGGTTTATTTTTTACGGGAAGGCAACTTGGTGCTTTCAAATAGGTCCAATTGGATCATGTAGTTCTTTTTGCCATGTTAAAATGAAGGTAAAGGTGTATCACCATTGGAGTAGGCACGTCTTAGCTCTTTGTGTAAACTTGCGAGTTTATTGGGTCAATGGTGTGTAGATTCTTTTGTATGGAGATTTATATCTGGGTTGGGTTATCTCAATTCCCCTTGATATACGCCATAGGGGTTCCCAAGGCTGTAGGGGATATACTGGAAAGGTTGGCGTTGTTCAGAGGTGTTCTGATGTTCTGATGTAAATATTGGAAAATGTAATTTTTTTGTGGTTTTAATGAAATATTCAAAATAAAAGCATCTCCCTTATTCTTTGTGACAGAAGTTAGTCCTTGTAAAAGATTATAATGTTTAAGCGCAGATGTACATATCCATGTTATTCGTGTGGCTTTTGGTAGATAGGTAAAATCTTTAACGTCTATAATGGATATTTGATTCGGATGTGTTCGAAGTCTTTGATTTTAAAATTAAGAAGTGATCTCTCTTGTGTTACTTGATAGGAGATTAGGGCATTATGTCGTAGTGGAGATTTCATTTTCGGTTGTGATGATTTTTCTATGTGGAGGCTCTCAGAGGTATTTCATTAGTTTTTGAATGGGACTCCAAGTAGTTTTTACTTGAGTTTTCTTAAGGAAGGGGGTCTTAATGTTTAATAGAGAAGTAATTAAGAAAGTTCGCGGAGACTTTTTTTTATGGAGTTTCTCAACATTTTAGCAGAGGCATAAGTCATGAGAAGGGTGTGTTCTAGACGTGAGTAAAACTCATTATTTCTTTGAGAAAGTCAACTGTCGGGTGTCTCTACCCTCTAATAGAATCTTTCACTTTTCCTTAGGAGATATTAAGGTAGGTTATACCTCGACACTTAAAGATGTAGCGGAGTGATTGGTCTCCTTAGTGTAATTATGAGCGGAGGTTTTCATGTGATTCGATGTTTAACCTAGGAAATTATTGTTAAGTTTGAGCGAGGGAGTTTTTATCTCATACCGAGATGGAGGTTTCTCCATGTAAAGCCTTTGTTGCTTTATATGGGGCACACATGTTATAGTAAATTTATTTATTAATAATTCTTCAATGCTCACGTAGAGGTTTTCGATATGGACTCCTCTTCTCAATGCTTCATGCATAGGTATCAGGTAACGTCATTGTTAAGGGAGGCTGAAGTCTTTTTCCTCAATGTTTTAACGGAGGTAATGTTTTTTCTCTTAACATTTCATGCAGGGATCTTCGGTTAGAACTCTTTTCCTCAATTCATTATGTGGAGGTTCTTTCAAAAGCCCTATTTCTCGACAATTTATGCGGAGGTATTTGCAAGAAGTGTGAGGGATTCTTCATATAAAGTCCTTATCTTTATGTTAGCATAGAGGACAGAGCCTTGGGAAGAGATTTTGCTAATCCACCAGCGGAAGAAGGATGACTAATCATATATTCTAGTGTAGGGATTTTCTTGGAGTTTTTGCCACTTATGCGAAGGCAAGCATTTATTTCCGTGCAATTTTTCTTTTTATGGAAATGTTTTCTAATACTTTTTTCTCAACGTTTTATGTAGAGTTATTATTCTAAATGTATTTGCTTGAGTCTTTGTATGAAGGTCTCAGTCGTGAAGCAAAGATTCCTCGTTCAAGGTTCTGTAATTTTCAAATGCGAAGGTATAAGATTGTATATCCAGAATTCTGGACACTTTTTGTGGGATGTTTATGTAAGAGCCTCTAAATATTGTGTAGAGGCACAAATTACTAGGAAAAGACCTTCTTGCATAGGGTTCTCAATACTTTGATATGAATATTTTTGTTGGAAAGAGGATGATCAGGCAAAGGCTTCTTTGCGCTAGATTCTCAACGCTCGAATACAAAGTATCACTATAAGAAAAAAACACGTTTAATGACATACGAACGATGACACTCGCTAATTTATGACTTGCAAAATAGGCGTGTCATAAAAATGTCATGTTTTTTAAAATCTGAACGATTTATGACTTACAATAATGTGTGTCATATTTAATAGTCATAATCCAAAAAATTTGCAAAAACACGGAGTATACTTTTAATTATATGTCATATGTAAAAGTCGTATTTTAATTCCCCAATTATTTTCACCCTTTCCCGCTTCTTCCCCTCGATAACAAAGTTCACGCCGATTGCTTCCCCATTTTTCAAGTTTCTCGGGGATCCAAACACTGTCATAACAATGGTGATTTTTCCATGTTTTGTTCTCAATCTTGTTTAGGCGGACGTGGATGCCGATATTGCTGTACCAGGGGTACCGAAGAAGAGAACGTTCAAGAAGTTCAGTTTAAGAGGTGTCGATCTCGATGCTCTCTTGGATATGTCCACTGATGAACTCGTCAAGCTCTTTCCTGCTCGTCGAAGGTTACCACTCGTTATTTTCTCTATTTGATTTTTTCTTCTTCAATGGCTGTTGATTTTGAGATTTAGATATTTCATTTCTGCTAGTTTAGGTTTCAGAGGGGTTTGAAGAGGAAGCCAATGGCTCTGGTCAAGAAATTACGCAAGGATATGAGTATTCTTCTATTTTCCTTCTTTTTCAACTATGAGGAATTAACTGATACTTTAGAGTTTATGTGTGTTTTCTTAATGTGTGGATCTGCATATGTTCTAGTGTTGAGATTAAAAATGCAAAATGCCTAAGATTTTGGAGTAGTCTCTCCTAATGTTCTTCATAGTGTTGTTGTTGGTTGAGTATTTGCTTTCATATGTTAGACTAGACATAGATAAATTGTATTGATGAACATCTATGGTTTCAAAATGCTTTCTAGATTCAATACCTAGTGGTATATTGTTCGTAGTAGTTTTCGATATCCTCTTTGTTTATATTGCACATCTGGTGATATAATTTTCTGTGACTCCCTTTGGTAACGGATAACCATATAGTTCTACAGTACAGTTGTTGTTCCCTCTTGCTTGGTTCGCTTGATCTGTATACATAATGTAGTTCCATATTTCACTAGCAACCTTGTTGGGAAGCTTATGATGTCAGGGGCTCATGGTTGTAATAGCTAGCTATCGTTTTTTGTGATATTACGGTACATAAAACTATCATGAAATGATTTTCTTTATTTCTCCTTTGCCCTTATTTTAGCTAGTGTAGTGTCATTTTAGCATATCTCTGTTGCAAATTTTGCCAGTGAAGTAGGTAGCTTTGATGATTCATGGGATATTTAACTGATTTCTTGTTTGTAATAAAAGTTTCCCATGAACTATTTTTATTTATGATGATCCAAGTAATTTTTGGCAGTAACTTATATCGAGAATGCTATTCTGCTATCTTGAAATAGAAACGGGAGGCTCCACCTGGTGAGAAACCCGAACCGGTTAGGACACACCTCCGCAACATGATTATAGTTCCAGAAATGATTGGTAGTATCATCGGTATTTACAATGGAAAGACCTTCAATAAAGTGGAAATCAAGCCAGAAATGATTAGCTACTGTTTGGCTAAATTCTCAATCTCATACAAGCTTGTAAAGCACGGAAGGCCTGGTATTGGTGCCACCCATTCATCCAGGTTTATTCCACTCAAGTGAATGTCTTCACTCTTAGTTTTGTTGGAATGTTGTTATATTATTGAAGCTTGATCGAAGTGTTTATTGTTTAGTATTGCTGTTTCTCTGTCGAGTATTCAAATTTATAAAAAGACTTTGTTAAGCTTTGCATTTCTTTCCTATTTCCTCTTCCCCTTATGAACTATTTATTACCATCACTCGGTCTGGCCCAGCTTCGAAGTTTATGAAATAATTTTGATACCACTTGTTCCTCTTTATTTATTTTATTGATAGATCACGCTGATAACCTTGATTTAATAGAAAGAAAGTTCATTTATAAAGGTATGGTAATTGGCATAAGATTTAAACAAACAACGAATTTGGGTATGTTTTAGAGAATCTAACATTGGATTTTAACTGTTCGAAGGGAGCAAATTTTATGTAGCTGATCTCACTAGTTTGAACTTGAAGTTAAGCTGTGGACTTTTTGACAGGTTGTTTCTTAACTGAAAATCTATTGTTTCCTTGTTACATTTCTTTTTTCTAATGCTCGTATTCTGCAAAAGTATATATTCTGTATGCTATATAAAGAAGTAATTGTTAACATTTGATTCCCATATGTTTTCAGTATCATTGTTTACTTGAATGCTTAGAAACTTAAATTTATGTCTCCTAAAATCTTGTAGTTATTTTTATTTGAGGAATTTATTTGTTTATGGTTTTATGTAAGAAACTATATTCTTAATGCACTTTTTTTCTTTGTTCTGATCCTTCACCTTGAATGTAAGTCATATATGTTATTTTTTCTTGAAACCTATGATAATAAACATTCTATATTCTCCTCTTTAATGGTTTCTTCCTTCTTAACTTTGGGAATCCATTTGGAAGATAAATGCTTGGGTGGGATGGGCAGCTGCACTACGTAGTATTTAGTGGATAGCCAATAATAGTTTCTATAAAGTTTACCTACCTGAATTATGGCATCTGCAAGCCTAGGAAATGGAGGAGTGGGTAGTTCCAGATCTGTTAATGGGATCAATACTTCTCTGTGAGTCGAAGCTAACTATTTTCTTCTCTTTGTTTTTTATTTTTTAATTATTCAAGGTTATTTGTTTCCTTTTTTAACTAATTTTTTTATTAAATCAGAGAAGCGGAAGAAAATTTATTTTGGAGGTAAATCACTTAACATTTTCATTTACATATTATTCGTTCAATATCTATTTTGTGGTAAATAAATAGACTGCCTATTAATACTATTTTCTTGAGTTTGAATCCACAATAAGTTCTCTGTTAATACTATGTTATTTGGAAATGGACTTGTTTTAATTGAGTTCAAGTAAATTAGAATAGCGATAACATTTCTGCTTTCCCTATGAATTCTTATTTTATTCCTCTAAATGGTCTGGTAATCTTATACGAGATGCCCTTATTGTTGAAGTGAATGGGTGTGGCAAACCTTGTTGAATGTTGGTCACTATATATGGTAGAACTAGACTTTATTGTTCCTTATAGTGTGTGTTAAGTAGTTCCCCTTCTTGTCTAAGGTTCTTAAATTCTCATGTAAGGTTTCTATATATTATAGAACTAATGTGACCTTGGTAATCAGGTTGGCTGTGGTGCTGGAAATGTTGTATTCCCTGTAATTGCTACATACCCAGAGGTTGATCTATGTTGTTCTGAGACTATGTTGTTGGTGACCTTGCTCAAGTTGATCTATGCACATATCGTTTAGCACCATTTTAGTAAAATTAATGTGCTAAGATCTTATAATCTGTTAGTATCTTCTTGTGATAATCTAAGAACATTCTTGGTTTTTTGTTTTCAAATAGCCATAGGTGATGGATATTATGTTTGTAACTTAATGTGAATATATTGTATGCAAATGGATTGCTTATATATAATATGATATATATTTAGTATTATGAGGCATTAAATTTGATTTAGTTTGATTATTTGTCAATCTACAATATATATATATATAACAATAATTAAAGAAATACAATCACGACACACAAATGTGTGTCATCTTTTTTAGTGACGTGTGCTTCAATGACACGCAATGTAAGTCATACATGCGTGTCATAAATTTATGACACATAAATGTGTGTCATCTTAATTTATGATGGGGGCTTCAATGACGCTCAATGAACGTCATAAATGCGCATCATAAATGTGTGTCATAAATGTGTGTCATAAATGTGTGTCATAAATGCGCGTCATATATTTATGACAAACAATTTCTTGTCATCTGAGATTCATGTCGGTGGCTTCAATGACATGCAAATGTGTGTCATCTGCACCCATAGATGACGCGCAATGCGCGTCATTAAAGGGGTTTTTCTAGTAGTGTATATTTTTTGTGGTCTCTTTATGTAGCCTTATTTGATGTTATGTGAGAGGTTTCATATGGAGAAGAGGATATTTATTCATATTTTGACATTATAGAAAGTTAACAAAGATATTTCAACTCTCCTGGTCTGGTCTCTAGTGGAAAATACATAGTTATATAAGTCAAGGGAGAAGAGGCTTTTCTAAAGCCTTTTTTTAAAGGAGAGGTGAGTCGACATCCTTGAAGAAATCCAATAAACGGTTGAAGGCGCATCTTTCATGGTGAGAAGAGGAAGCTAATATTTTCCTTTTGATAGGAAAAACTTCTCAATGCCTTAGAGGAGACATCTCGACATTTATCTAGAGATGACTCAATGCTAATTAGCAAGAGTGAGAGGCATTCATACATCAATCGGGTATCTAGGTAGGGGTTTCTCAACACTATTAGATTGGAGGCTTCAACTCTTTCGGTTGATTATGAGGCTTGATCTTGCATGTATAAAAAGGGTGTGAGACATCTCAATACTACTCGAATAGAGAGAGTAGGCTTCTCAATCTACAATAGCGCAATGTAGTGAGTGCATAGGCATCTTAATGCATTCCATACACCATAGATAAAACTAGGCATATTTTTCATGGGATTACCAAGTAAAGGTATTTCAATGCTCCGCTAGAGCGAAGACTCACATTCTATTAACCAATTAAGGGACATAATACTGGAGAGGGTGCAAGGTATCTCAATGTTGTCTGGTCAGCTAGAGGAGGCTACTGAGTTTGTGATAGCACACTATGGTGAGAGCAGATGTATCCTTACGTGTACCATATGCCGTAAGTAAAATCAAGGTATCTTTCCCATTGTATTACTAGGAAGAAGGTAGCTAAACGCCGAAGTAGAGGCAACTCTATCCTTTGGGTGGTTTTGTGGCCATAAGTAAGGGTAAGGCAACCAACACTATACGGAGGTAACTCAAAATCAACAGGTACAAAGGCAACTCAACAATTCTGTTGTTAATGAGTGAAGGCTTCTCTTGCGTTTGGAAGCATCCTATCTCTTACAACAATTGGAGATATCTCAACATTGAGAGAAAAGGCAACTCAATGCTCTTTTAGTTATAGAGTGGGGCATTTCGACTATGATCACACAATGGAAGTATCTCGATGCAATAAATATACTACAGATTTGATAATAATAAATATGTCACATTTAATAATTGATTTGTACATTAAAAAGGTTGTAACACTCTCAAATTGATACGGGTAACCCAATATGATTTAAGGTGTCACATTAGGGTCATCGTAGTGACCCATAATAAATCGACGATAAAATTTTTAAACCATTTAAATTGTAAAAAATTGTATAAATAAATTGTACAAGTTCAAAAATCATTTATATATTAAAAAAAATTCAATTATACAAGTTTCTGATTCATTAAAATAAAAAAATAGGTATGACCAACATGCCCTATAATTACGCCTATGCAGTACTCTGCAAGTAATGCCAAAAGAAATCATATAATTGATTTCGATAATAGAGCAAGATCTAATTATTTAACTTAAATGGTAAGTAAAAAAAGAGCTTTAAGAAATCTCTGTAATACAAAACTACCAAAAAATGCTTAACGTCAAACATATATATGGTAAAGCATGAAACATTCTTAGTGATCCAGGCATATACAGGTTCTAGTGATGAGTTGATGTTTTATTTGTTAATTCCTCATATAACAATAAGGAATCCTACAGTTCAGAAGAAACATTCAGAGAGAGAGATTTAAGAGATTGAATTAGGGTGTCTAGTGTATTCCAATAAAAACAAAAATAAGTGTACATATAATATAAAAATAGTAGTAGTTTAAATTTTAAAATCACAATATTACCCTTCAATCGAACACTGATATGCAGTTCCCTAGAATTATATCCATAAGGACTTACCCAAGGCCCATTGGGTGTAGATATGAAAGGATACCTCAGGTCCATAGAGAATTACCAACTTGATTGGAGTTGAACCCACAATAGATCCCGAATAGTTAATATAAATCAAATTAAAATGTAACTAGTAATATCAAAATTTGGGAGCCAAATATGTCATAAAAGTGATAATGAGGTTTATTTAAATCACATAACTATTCTCTACCCATACACTAAAATGGAATCCCTACAACCACATACATAAGAACTTAACCTATACCTATTAGGTATAATAGCCTACCCAAGGGTCACCTTATGTCCATAATGAATTACCAACTTGATCGGAGCTGAACATGTACAACTCCATAAGGCATCCCATAGAGTACCCAAAAAATAGTTTCAGATAGTAAATAATAATATCAAACATATTTACATTTTCTAGTAAAACTGGTAATCATAGAAAATATATAAGGCAAACATAGTTTGTAATCAGTAAATCAAGGATCAGGATTTCAATCACACAATTCATTCATAAATTAAAACTATAAAATAATCATATAACACACCATGAACACACTAGAGGATCCAATTATTTTATTAAGAGGCATGTGGTAATTATTATGAATGGAAACATGGAACTTCTATAAATTTATTGGATTTTAGAAATGAGGTCCATATCGAAAGGGTTTGATTACTAACAAATGTAATTAAACATTTAAAAATTGATGCTTTAGGACCTTTTAGGATTTTAGTGCATTAGGAAGGTATTTAGTAACTTTTACATCATAATTACTTAATACCTAGATATAACAAGAGTGATTCCATTACCAGGCTATTAAGGCCATTTTAGGCATGGGAGAAATTTTTGTAATTTGGTCTAATGAAGAAAAAAATGATAGTTTGCAGTATTCCAGATTTATAATGATTTATCAGGCTTTTAAGTCCCATAAAACAAATCGTACTTCAATAATGCATTATTTACCGACTATTCAAACATAAACACTTCACAAATATTAATTTCCTACTAGATATTGCATTAAATACTTGGATATATTACTTCATAAACCATCATTGAACATGAATCAAAGAGACATACATGTATTCATGTGGTATTCTTTTCCAGTATTATAATAGTAACAATGATGATTGGCATACTTAGGTTGTATTCCAAAACCCTTAGGGGCTTTATAACATTTAAAGCTTCAGTGGTACTTTTAGAACTTATCCACAAACATTTAGGTCATTTCAATACTCGAGGTTATTTTAGTTATTTTGGAGCTCGGGGGTATTTCGATCATTTTATTTGATCCAACCATATACATTATTTCCGCTAATTTGGTCTCCAGGTGTGTTTTTCCAAAAATCAGAAATTCTAAGTCTTTTACCCTCTTGGAGGTTAAAAATTGATTACTATAGTTTTTCCATCATATCAGGAATTTAATAGGTGAATCAATAAGTTTATCGGGTCAAATATTAGTACTTAAGTCAATTAGACTATCCGAGTTAACTCATGTCAATTTTTACCTCTTAAGGATATTTTCGTAATTTTCTATCCAAACATTTCTGACATTAAGACTTTTTAATAGAATAGATTTAAGGATTCTAATGTTAATTGATTTATCAATAAGTTAGTGAACTTGAAATTGTTTCTTATCAGTCTTCTAGTTTCTTACTTGAGTCAATCAAGGCTTAGCTAATTTTTTATCCTATTACCATATTCAGTTATGGTTTTAGAATAATCATCGATAATCATATGACCAATCATTTCTATTCATGCATTTACAAATTACTAATGAGTTCCGTAAAGCGTACAAAATATAATAGAGTTTTACCTTGATTTTTTAGCTACATCTAACAACCATATAAAATTCATTTGACTGCTCTTGAACTTGAATTCAAAATCCCCTAACATATATGATACATGGCAAAACAATTTGCGTTAAAAATGAAACTTACTTAAAAAAATCGGATCAAATCAAAGTATAAAATGCTGAAAAAATAGCTTATTGGATTCAAATTTGGCAAAACAAACCTCAAAACAGACTCAAGACATAAAATTTTTTGGGATATATGGTCTTGAAAACCGTTAATGGACGATTAACGACAGTCAATGACTGGTGAAATATAGTTAATGACCGATCAACAATTAAGATGGCTCGACTTAGCTAAGCTAATAACTCGGCTTGGTATGCCACTCGGCTCGGGAGGTTGGCTTAGCTTTGTTCATGATATAGTTCAACCTAGCCTCACTTGGATGGATGGTGAAGTCAAGGTTGTACCTTTGATTGTTTCGATCTAGGAAAGCAACAAGGATCCTGCACAAACAAGAAAGCTAAAAAAATAGTTAAATGGAAGTAATGAAATGGAAAGATAAATATGGCAGCGGAAAATATATATAAGTTCGTGATATGTTTAAAGGAAATGATGAAGTATGGTAATGGAAGTAGAATGAAGGTGATGGAGATGAATATGAAAGGTAGTATCTCAAAGAAGACTCAAAGAAGAACCAATATTAAAGAACAAAGAACCAAAGCTAAGGTTGAACTATATCAAATGGTACAACCTTGACTTCACCATCCATCCAACTGAGGCTAGGTTGAACTATATCAAATGGTATCAGAGCTAAGGTGGATTGCAATAAGAACAAGCAAAAGCAACATCCTACCAATCAATAAAAAAAAATCAAAAAGAGAAGTGAAAAAAAAAATCAGCAAGTTAATCCAAACATCAACAAGGGATTCCAAGTGAAGAAAAACTAAAGAAATGAAACAAAGAAAGAAAAATGCAAAGAGGTGCCCAAGGTCACAAGCAACATCATCATTCCAACCGATCCTAAAGAAGTCTTCAAGACCTTTGATTGTTTCTTCTAGGAAGGTGGTGAGTATCTTTGCATAGTAAGTGAGCATTTCTTTCTTTTTATTCCTTTTATAAGACCACCCTTCATTATTTAATCTTTCTACCTTTCTGAGTGGAGCATCATCATTTTTTTTGGAGTAATAGGATTTGTGAGTGATTATTGGTAAGGTCCTTTCATCTTATTCAACTATTAATTTTTCACTAACAATTCTCCCATCTTTCGAATGGAATACGGATAGCAAAGGAGGAATCCATTTCATACTCGTTTTCATGTGAATGATAAAGTATGCCTTGTAGCCATTGATAGTGGAAGTTGTGCAAATCTTACAAGCACATACATGGTCAAGAAGTTTGGGCTTATAACGTTCAAACATCCCAGTCCATATGTTTTGCAAGGACTAAATGAAGATGAAAAGTTAGAAGTCATAGAGCAAGTAATTGTGTCATTTTCAATTGGGAGATATGAAGATGAGGTCTTGTGTGATGTTGTTTCCATGAATTCAAGCCATATTCTCCACGAACGTCCGTGGCAGTTTGATAAACGAGCATTGTATGACGGGTTCTCCAACAAATATTCATTCAAACACCCAGAGAGAAAGATCACGTTGGTTCCAATGTGCCCAAATCAAGTCCATGAATGCCAAATTATCATTAAATCACGTATAGAAGAATGAAATAAAACTAAATCCATGTGAGAAACGTTGGAGTCGAAAATGAGAAAGTTGAAAAGATTGAATTTGGGAGCAAAGGGGGAAGTACATGTGGAAGAGAAAATAAAAAGATTCCAAGTAAGGTTGTGGTTAAAAGATATGGTGGAGTTGAACATGCACAAATCAAAGAAGAACATCGTGAAAAAACAAGACATTTGGAGTAGAAAATGAGAGTGTGATTTTTCGTGCGAAAGCCATTAGAGTAATTGAAGATGAGAGCGAAGATGAATGTGTTGAAAAATATGAGCATGAGAGAAAAGAATATGTGGAGAATAAAGTTTTGCTTTATACTGATCAATTTTTTTCTTCTATTTGTTCTTTGAATTTGTAGGTTATTCCAAGGGACATTCAAGATGATTCAAGCATCATTTCTTTTGAAATTCCAAAAGATGTGTCACTTGAAATTATAAAGAACATGTTCATTAACCTTCAAAGTACATTCACCTCATACTCAAGATCGAATGAACCTTACAAAAGGGAAGATTCAATGAACCTAACCATGGAGAACATTAAGAGTCCAAACTCATTCATTCATGAATTTAATCCTTTCATTTCCTTCGATTCTAAATTATCTACTTCTAACTTTGTTCTATTTTTCAGATTGTTGATTCAAAAGCATAGACTTGAACATGTGAAGCATTTTGAGCAAAGAAAACGATGCAAGATGAGAATGACAGAATTTCCATTCAAATGAACATCAAAGTTGTTTCCTTATGTACCAAGCATCGATTTGGGGATAAATCGCCTTAAAGAAGGGGGGATGATGTGATGCTACCGACCACCAAGTTCAAACAAAACATGCTCACAACTTTGAAGTTCTTCCAAGATGATTCTAAGGGAGTTCTTCCATATTTTATTACTTATTTACTCATTTATGCTTTATATTTGTTATAAGCATGCTTTTACATTCTAAATTATGCTTGAATATTCATATATTATTCATATATTGTCCTATGTTTGCATTCTATATGAAATTCATTTATGTCACATCTTTAATTAGTTTGTTTCATATGCGTAGTTGGATTGACAACAAAAGTATTATTGGCATGCAAAGCAAAAAGAAGTTCAAAAGAGAAAAGACTCTTTCAACAAAATTGGAGTGCAAAAAGAAAGAAAAAAACAAAAAGAAGAAAAAATTTAAAAAAAAAAAGAAAAGAAAAGAAAAATTCAAAAAGAGAAAGCAAGCCATGGAAAAAGTGTTCTACCATTACAAGAACATCAAAGAGGCCAACTATACTAAGAGAAGATAACCTTATTGTTTCTTGAGAAAGGTTGCAATAAATGTTGTTTCTTGAATTGTAAGTTACCTCTTCCTTTTCTATCCTTTCATTTTCCTTGTCTTCAACCATTTCTTTCTTTTAATACCTTGAATTCCTTTTCGTCTACCTTTCCATTTCTTCTATTCTTTCTACCCTAACCTTATTTGCAGCTGACGCACACAAGGAAAGAATTAACTTGTTCTAATCTTGAGTAAGTTCCTCAAAGGATATTTCAAGAGAAATTGAGTGGAAAAAGGCTATTGAGAGAGTGAGATCAGAAGGGGATTTGTTAAAAGCCATAATTATATTCCCGAGAGTAAACAAGAGTGTTGAGTGGAGTGATCTTATTATTTCTTTGGAGTGAAATTTGAGAGGCTTTGTGAGTGTGCTGGTAAGGTTTACTTTTTGATTTATTTATTTACTAGCAATGTCTCAAGTTTCAGGACAAATTTTTGTAGTGAAAAGAGCCTTGAATATTCAGTCCATGGAGAATAACCAAAGAGAGAACATTTTTCACACTAGATGTCATTTAAACAACAAAGTTTGTTTCATGATTATCGATGGAGGAAGTTGTACTAATGTTGCAAGCACTTTAATGGTGGCTAAACTTGGACTCAAGACCATTAAACATCCTATACCATACAAGCTACAATGGCTAAATGATGGGGGAGAAGTTAAAGTCACCAAACAAGTCAACATTTCCTTTTCAATTGGGAAATACCAGGACCAAGTCCTTTGTGATGTCATTCCAATGAATGCATGCCATATACTCCTAGGGAGGCCTTGGTAATTTGATAAGAAGGTTATCCCTGATGGTTTCACCAATCGGTACTCTTTCTATCACAATGAAAAGAAATTCATTTTGACTCCTCTTTCACGAAATCAAGTTTTTGAAGATCAAGATGCTTTGAAGAAAAACATTGAAGTTTTCAAATCTATCAAGGAGGAGGAACTAACGAAGATGAACATATATGCTGGAGGAAAAGACATCAGGAAACATTTGTTATCCTACAAAGCTCTAATTGTACTTAGGTACAAGGAAAGCTTAATTTTCACTAACATTCCAGAAGGCTTGCCTTCTTCTATTTCATCTTTATTGTAGGAATTTGAAGAGTTATTCCCAGAAGATATCCCTAGTGGATTGCCACCTATTAGAGGGATCGAGTATCAAATTGACTTTATACCCGGTGCATCCATACTAAATAGACCAGCATATAAAAGTAACCCTAAAGAAACCAAGGAACTTCAAAAACAAGTTGAAGAATTGATAGACAAGGGATACATACGAGAGAGTTTAAGCCCATGTGATGTTCCAGTGTTACTTAAGCCCATGTGCTATTCCAATGTTACTTGTGCCCAAAAAGGATGGTTCATGGAGAATGTGTGTAAATTGTCGTGCTATCAATCAAATTACCATCATCTTCATCCATTAAGACCATCAATTCCGCATCCATCTCTATCCTTTATTTATTTCATTTCATTCCTTATCTTTATCATTTCATTAATATTCCTTTATTAATCATTTTCCTTTCTTATCTATGTTGCAGCCAAGCTATAATTCAAGGACATTAGTACTTGTCAATCCTAGACCGGGACACAATAAGACTATCTATTCTCTTCTCCCAAAGCATGTAGATATAGCTCACCTAGTTAGCTACCAAGACACTCACCTAGCTTACCTTGAAGCTAGTTCATCTCTAGGCTGCCCAAGGACTTCAAGACATCATCCTATGGTCGCAGCCTCACCAAATCATTGCAAGAAGACCCATGTGCATTCAAGTAGGCTGCCATGTGCATCATTCAAGCATGTGCGCTCCATGTGACATCAAACAAGGACTTTGATCCACTATCTATAAAGAGATAGGAACCAGAAGTATCAGGATGAAATAGATAGGGGCGACGCCACAAGCATAAGCTTGATAAGTCGATAAAGTTCACTTAAGAACTAAAGAGAGAAACTCTCACAAATATTTGATTAAACAAAGTCAATTGGTTGTTAAAAATGAAATGGAAAACTATTTATAGGCCTAAGAGATGCTTAAGATGAACATACAAGATTTAATGATTGAACAGTGATGGATGAATGTTCATCCTTAAGTAGATACAATGTACGTCCCCTATGCAAGTTCATGGACTAATAAAATAAATGAATGTTCATCCATTTAAGTGAATACATCTTTATAGCCGAATTCATCCTCTCTTGATGTGAACATGTTGGTTCATTTCCCTGCATGAATTTGGAGGAATGTTTCATTATATGTTCGGCCCCCTTTGGAATGCATGCACCAAGTGTGAACGTGACTCATAGGCTTCCTTCCTTCACTTGGATTTGGTGAATGAGTTTGAAAATAATGCATCCATCTCCCTTGAATGTGAACAAGTCCTTTAGCCTCATTGTATGATTGTACACGCCATAAATGGATTCATGAAGGTGGAAGTGCATCGGGTGTGAACATGGCTCTTCATTTGGTTGTAAATCCCGTACTTATTTCTAGCCTGCACTGTCTTAATTAATCTTTGCATATATTGAGCTCCCAATATTGGATTGATATGATTCAAAGTGCGTTGTAAAGATAAGAGATAGGGTAGTAAATGTTAAGAAGACTTCATCACCCAAAGATGATTGGAACATGTTAACAAATGGAGATCTCTATGAGTGACGTGAATCTGTCCATTGGATTGCCTTGAATGTACCTTGTACTAAATACAAAATGTATATAAGTTACAATGCTCAAGGTAATGAATAAGTAATAAGTAACATTCTAATGTAACACATGATGCCATGGCTAATATAATAATGCAATTTATATGATAACATAAGTAAGGAATGTGTAACATATGCATGAAACAAGCTAATTAAAGATGTGACATGCATGAATATCATATAGGATGCAAACATAGGACAATATATGAATATTCAAGCATAGTTTAGAATGTCAAAGCATGCTTATAAAACATATAAAGCATAAATGAGTAAATAAGTAATAAAATAAGGAAGAACTCCCTTAGAATCGTCATGGAAGAACTTCAAAGTTGTGAGCATGTTTTGTTTGAACTTGGTGGTCGGTAGGATCACATCAGTTCATGACCCAGCTTAGACGATCAACTCAACATGGTTCGTGACTCATCTCAGGCGATCAGCTCAGCTCAGACCAATGTAAATCGATTTAGATCGGATTCTAGAAGTCCCTAGACGAAGAACAACCATCGCGCTCATGGAGCGACGCGTACGTCGTCACTAGTTACCGGAATCACTCCCAATTTTACATATTCTAAGATTCTATAATTTTTAAGCTTCTTACCAGCCTTGTTTCATAACAGAGAGCATTGTGTTGATTCTATATTTTCAAATAACAAATAAGGGCAAAATGTTTTTGAACTTAATTGAATTTGTTCAAATGATACAAAAATAATTCAAAGTCCACAAAACTTGAAAAAAAAATTCCAAGTATTTTTGACTTGATCTACACCTTAAAATATGTTTAGAAACTCCAAATAAGCTAAAATATTCAATTTTTGGAGCAAGGTTTCTAAACTCCCTTTAAGGTATAATGCTTAAATGGTCAAATTTTCTAAATGGTTTCAAAACCTCCTAAATGGTTTCTAAACCTCTAGTTTTAAAACCCCTAATTGGTTTCTAAACCCCCTATCCAGTGGTCATATTTTTAGAGGGTTTCAAAACCTCTTCTAGTGTTTTCAAAGCCATTATGTAAAAAAAAACTAAAACTGAGGGGATTAAAAGCTTCAAATAGCTCAAAAACATCATCAATGGTTAAAAGCATCCACAAGCTCATTCCATCATATAAAAAAACCTAAGGACACTTGAAGAAGGTTACTACACCTATCCAAGCTTAAAGATCAAGAGAAAAGAATCTTTCATTATTATTTTTACATTTTCTCTTGAATATATTTTATTGAGCCTTATTAAATATCTTTGTATTCATTATTTTTGAGATTAAACTTTTGTAAACACCTACCTAATTAGGTATTATTGTTTTCCCAAATCAAACCTTATAAAAGATAAGTGGTTCTAGTTTAGCCTTAGAAAAACTGGTGTGTTTTTATCATAGCCATTGAAAAGATGGAGTTGTAAGCTTACACCTTATTCTTAAAGGTAGGAAATAAATTAGCGAGTTTGTTGAAATAATTAGTGGTGGAATGATAAGGTAGTTGATGTAGACTTTGATTGAGAAAATCAAACCATTATAAATCGGTTTGTGCTAAAAAAATTATTTTTTTGTTCAAGTTTCCACCAAAATCTATGAAATCCAATTAACCCCTCTAGGCGGTTTCTGTTAATCATTTTGAGCCTAACAATTGGTATCAAAGCGGGTAACAATCGAAGATTTAATAACCTTGTGAAGAACTTGAAAGAGCTCTATCAATTTCCAACTCAACCGAGAAGATGAATTTTTCCTCCAACTTTTATTACATCAAAGACTCTCAACTAGTCAACATGCCAACTTACTTCAATGGAACAAATTATGCCTATTGGATGAATAAGATGGAGCTCTTCATTCAATAAAACAATATAGGATCTTGGAACTCTATCATGAAGGGTCACTGAACTCTAACCAATGAGATAGAAGATTGGAGTGAAGAAAAAAGAAGAAGTTCCAGCAAAATGCCAAAGTAATGCACATTATATTTTGTGCATTAGGCCAGATGAATATGGAAGAGTCTCCCCTATTTCAAATGTCAAGGAGATATATGAAAAGCTCTAGGTCACTCATGAAGCAACCAATGAAGTGAAAGAAACAAAAATTGGTCTTCTCAACCATAGATATGAAAATTTCAAGATAAAACCAGATTAAGATATCAAAGCTATAAAAAATAGATTTTTCGTCATTGTCATTGGTCTCAAGGGACATGGAGAAATCATCCTTAATGAAAAGCTTGTTAGGCAATCGAAGAAGAAGACAATCATCAAAGTGAAAAATCTTAACTCTCTCACTCTTGATGAGCTAATTAGCTCATTTCTCACTCATGAGTTGATGGTAAAATAGGAAGAACAAGAAGAAGAGAAGAAAGAAGAAAATAAAGAAAAATATGTCGCACTAAAATACTCATCTCATAGTGAGACCACCTTAAGTGAAGATGATGATGATGAAGAAGAGATTACCAAGCTCTTCAAAAGATTCAAGCGATCCATGACATCAAAAGAATATATAATGCATGAATCAAGAAAAATAAGGTTCCCAAAGTATACTTTAAGTGGAAAAGAAGGAGATATGTCAAGTATGATTGTCCCCTCCTATAGAAGAATGAATCAAGGAAAAAGAAGAAGACACTTGTGGCTGTTTGGAGTGATGAAGACAACTCCAATGATGAAGACGAAGTAGTCAACTTATGTCTCATGGCCATCGAAAAAGATTTAAGGGTAACCTCTAAATTTTTTGATTTAAATTCTTATTCATTTAGAGAGTTATAAGAAGACTATGATGAACTGTATTTGGAATTTGAGACCATGAATTCCAAATATAAGAAATTGATTTCTAAATTTAAAAATGGAAATGATTTGGATTTTGAAAGCAAAATTTGATTTTGAAAAGCAAAATGAAGTTTTGAAAAATGATTTTATGCTTTCAAAAATCAAAGTTGAAGAGTTAGAAAAAGAAAATTTCAAATTGAAAGTTAAGCTTGAATGTTTAACAAAACCAAAAGAAATCATTTCTCAAAACAATTCATTGAGAAAATGCTCATATTGCCATTTTCATAGTCATAGTCCATATACTTGTCTTATAAACAAAAGAAAATATTTTAAAATTAGACAATTATAGGTTCTTAATGGAACTAGAGACATCAATACTAACCTTCAAGGACCCAAAGATATTTGGGTACCAAAATCTAAATGAATGCTTTTGTATATGTGTTGGAGCAAATAAAGTGAAATGCCAAATTATTTGAATGCTCTGGTCACACAAAAAAAGGATAGGAAACCTCTAAACTTAATGTTTATTGATTTTTTTATATTGATTTCCTATTGATTTTTATGCATGCATGAGTATTAAGCATGGATTATTACATATTTTTTAGGGTTAATTACCCAATTCATACATGAACTATACCCAATTCTCAGTTTCATACATAAAGTTTAAAAATTCTTGATTAACTACATAATGTTTTCTGCCGTTAATGGGTATACCCATTTTCATCACAGAAGATGATGTGGAACCCTTTGACTTATAACAAACTGACATGTGGCACTTAAAAAATGTTTTTTTTTTATTTTTTAGGTAAATTACATCATTCATCATTCAACTACATTCTCACTCTTATTTTAGTAACTAAAGTTTACAAATATTTTAGTTTAATTATTATCCAACCATCTATATTTTCCTGCCTATTTTCCAATCAAAGAAGAGGGGGAGGCGAAGGTAAAGCCCAACGGAGAAGAAGAGGAAGAGATGGCGGTGAGCGCAACGGTGATCGGAGCACTGCTGGGACTCGGCACCCAAATGTACTCCAATGCTCTCCGCAAGCTCCCTTACATGCGACACACGATTCATTTCCTTCTTTCCTTTTTTTTCTATTTATTTATGCATTTGATATCGTTCCTAATTTCAAACCCTAGACTAGAAAATTTGAATTCAAAATCGAAAACTCGAAATACAGATCCGTGGGAGCACCTGTTGGGAATTGGCCTGGGAGCAGTGTTCGTTAACCAGCTAGTGATTTGGGACACCGGTGTGGTGGCGAACACGCAATGTTGTAAGCCAAGTTGTTCACCTTATAGATGGAGCAGATATAGAAAGTGTGTCGTGCGTGATTCAAAAGATTCTATAGTAGCACCAACATATTATTTTATTTCACTTAGCCTGCCTCCCCCATGACTTTTCGGACCAACCAACCCAGATCTTCCCTTGCAAGTCTCTCTGCATTTTGGGAGCAGAGCATGCAAAATCGATTGAGCAATAGATGGATCTTAGAAGAATTCCACTTTGAACGGCACAACTCTTTCTATTTTTCGCTGAAATTTATTTTGTCTCATCTCCTCTTTCAATCGACACACTCGACGCAGATAGCTCCGATAGCCCCGGCTTTTGCCTTTATCAAGCGGCGGCAGTTCTCACCTCCATAGCCATGGCATCGAAGAGCAGCTTCTTAATCCGCACTACAACCAATCCAAATTCTCTCCGACTGTTTTGTAATTTTTTACTCTCAAATGATGCAGACATAGCAAAAAATGATAAGTGAAGAAACCTGGTTTGGAGGCTGACAAAGAAGGCATAGTTTGGATTCTCCTTGATCTTTGTTGGAACATTAGATATAATATTTTCTGAGAGATCTATTTTTCCCAGTTTTGTTTTAATATTCTTGTATAGATTCTCTCTTGCTCGTACATTGGCACTTAAAGGAACCTTTAAGCTACTAAAACAAAAACCAGAAACCAAATTCTTGTATTACATATATCGATATATGTGCAAATATTGGTTAGGCCTTTCGGGATTTTGAAACATGCCAGCTGGAGTAATGATTCCGGCGAGAAACATACTGTCGATGATCACCGGAAACTGGAACGTTACTCTTGGTTAGGCTAGAACTACATATTTCTCTCTGTCGTTTCAAATCTCTTAATATTTTCTTCCCCGTTTTCATTTCTCTTTTACCTTAAAATTTAAACTTTAAAATAAGAGTGAGAAGATAGTTGAGTGATGAATAGTGTAATTTACCTAAAAAAATAAAAAACATATTTTTAACGTGCCACATGTCATGGTTATAGGGTTTCACATCATCTTCTATGAAGGAAGTGGGTGAATTCGTTAACGGCATAAAATATTATGTAGTTAATCGAGAATATTTAAACTTTACGTTAACGGCATAAAATATTATGTAGTTAATCGAGAATATTTAAACTTTATGTATGAAACTGAGAATCGGGTCTAGTTCATGTATAACTGGGGTAATTAACCCCATTTTTTATTGTCTCATTTATGTTGAAAATATGTTATGATGAACATGTTTTTAAAATTAAAACTTCTTTTAAAAGTTTTGATTCATCATAATGATTTTTGGTCAAGTTAAACTTTAATGTTTTAATGATTTCTTCAAAATATCTTGACCTTAAATTCTTTTATTAAAAACTATTTTTAAAGCAAGTGCTATCCTTGATTTATTGAATAATTTTAGCATTTGAAATCATTTTAAGCTTATGATGCCAAATTCAATAATGTTTTAATTGTTTTTTAAAATTGGTGTCGTTCTAGATGTTCATGCATATTTTCTTACTTGCAAATGATATCTCTCTAACAATTGATATTTATATCAAATACATGTCATTTGGTAGTTTTTTATGAATGTGCAATTCATTGTGCTATTTTTTTTATATTGCATAAACTATGATAGTCTTGGATTTATTAAATTTCATATGCTACTAATGCGTTTCCTCTCTTATCTTATTGAAATTCAATATATTTTAAGTGTCTAAATGTTTATATTCCAAAACTTTTTTTTCATAGAATGAATTTTTTAAGAGGAGCTTTGTTTTCAAATGATTTTGTGATTAATTTTTTATTTTGTTTTTTAACTAATTCTCCATTGTTATTTTGAACCAATAAAGTTTGAATTATTTTTATATAAAAAAGGAGAGAAGTGTAAGGTTTGAAAAATTCAATTTCTTAAAGAAAAATTGGGAGCTTAAAATATTTTCAAATGTTTTCTCTTTTTCAAATAATGTTTTGCTAAGGGGTTGTTTTTCCCAAAAAATAATTTTCAAATTTTTGTTATATAAAAAAAAGGGAGATTATTGAACCTATATCCTTAAAGTATGTTTAGAAACTCAAAATAAGTTATAATATTCAATTTTTGCAGTAAGGTTTCGAGATCACCTTTAAGGTTTTAAAACCTCTGAGGCAGAATGCTCAAACGATCAAAATTTCTTTATGGTTTCGAAACCTCTTTGACTGGTTTTTTAAACCCCTAGTTTTGAAACCCCTGCCTGGTTTCTAAACCCCCTGCCTATGTTCTAATGATCACATTTTTAAGAGGGTTTTAAAACCCTCCTAGTGGTTTTAAAACCACTATGTAGAAAAGCTAAAATTAAGGGGGATTAAAAGCTTTCAATGGCTCCAAAACATCCACAATGGTTAGAAATATCCACAAACTCGTTCCATTATATAAAAACAACCCAATGACACTCAAAGAAGGTTACTACACTTATCCAAGCTTAAGGATCAAGAGAAAAGTGTATTTCATTCTTTTTTTTCATTTTCTCTTGGATATAGTATATTGAGCCTTATGATATCTTTGTATTCATTATTTCAATGGCTCCAAAACATCCACAATGGTTAGAAATATCCACAAACTCGTTCCATTATATAAAAACAACCCAATGACACTCAAAGAAGGTTACTACACTTATCCAAGCTTAAGGATCAAGAGAAAAGTGTATTTCATTCTTATTTTTTCATTTTCTCTTGGATATAGTATATTGAGCCTTATTGAATATCTTTGTATTCATTATTTGTGAGCTTAAATCTTTGTAAACACATACCAAGTGAGATATTCTTATTTACCCAAATATAACCTTGTAAAAGAATAACGGTTCAAGTTTTGCCTTAGAAAAACAAAATTTGTTCTATCTTATCGATGGAAAATATAAAGTTGTAATGTTACACCTTATCCTTAAAGGTAAGAACAAATTAGTGATTTTATTAAAATTATTAGTGGTTGAAAGCTAAGGTAGTGATTGTAGAATTTGATTGAGAAAGTCAAATCACTATAAATCGATTTGTGCCAAAAGTTCTATTTTTTGTTCAAGTTTCCACCAAACTTTATGAAAGCTAATTCACCCCCTTTTGATAGTTTTCGGTTGATAGTTTCGAGCCTAACAATTGAAGAAGCCATTCATGAATGACCAGAAGCCTACCAATAATGGACGACAATGGTGGGACGATTAGGTAACCAACCCACTTAGGTTATGATCAGAACAACCCAAGGAACTCAACGTCGAGGACGATGTAGTAACCAGATGTCGAGCTTGACCTAAAATAATAAAAAGCCTAGGTTTATGTTTTGGGTTTCAGTGAGGCTTTAATGGATTTTCTATGGTGAACAACGATGATCCAGAATGAGTGACAGGTAGGATTTTGAATTAAAAACGTGGCGGTTACACCGACAATGGTGGTGTACACCACGGACGGTGGGAGAAGGGTAGTTTACGGTGGACGAGGTGACATATATGAATTTTTTGTATCTTCTTTCGATATAAAAGAGGAAAAACTAATTTGGGGATTCAAACATCTAGTCTATTTAGATTTAAAACCTAGTTTTATTATTTATTTCCTAAAACAGTGATATATATCGTAATGGCTAAGGCATGGTTGGCTATACCTTAGGTCATGGGTTTAAAGCTAATTAACCTCTAATTTATATTTTATTTATTTTATCATTTAAAGGTCAAAGAAAAATGGGTAAAATTAGGCTCAAGGCCCTAAACTAGCTTGACAACTTGCAAAACAAAATTCTCAAGTATTGAAAATCATGCAATTTGGTCCCAAAACAAGTTTAATTAAATAATTATAAATCAAGCTTAAAATTGGTGCGTGACAATTGTCACTATTAAGAAATTTTATCATCAAAATTCACTTAAGTCAAAGAAATGCGGAAGCTGAGTGTTCCCCAATTCTTTAATCTCTCAGGTAGCTTTGACACGATCATGATTCTTTCATTGAACCTTAACCATCATAATACATTTACTCGTTAGAAGTCTCTCTTATCAAAAATCCATAATTAGAAAAAACTTATTAGTCTATAACCAATTAGAATTTACTTAAATATCCTTAATCATAATAACATGAATGAGGTTAAAATGGTATCATCTTGATGTAAAAACATAAAGGACATCTATAATCCATTAAAGATTCATAGTCCATTTGAGTGGGTAAACAGCTAATCTTATTATCTTAAGTATTTATTATAACTGAAGTTCTGGGTAAATAACTCTAGCTTACCTTCAATGTAGCATGTAGACATAATTGTTTTCTTTCAAACATAACTAAATCACATAGAGATTTATAGTTTACTAAGTACAAAACACTTTTCCTTTAATCACATACTAATTAAATCATTGAGGTATTAGGCTCAACACTTATATCATATTTCAATCTCATAAAATTTGAATAAGGATGATTCCATAAATTCTTCAATTCGGTTCATCAATGCAGAACTTTAGGTGGAAATTGCCTTGTCAAAGCTTGGACAAAGTACCTTGCTCTTCATTCCACTTGGGTACCACTTCTTAATCTTAAAATTTCACTTATAAAGTTTGGATATGAGCTTATCATCATAGAACATTTAGGGTAACATAACCAAATCCATGTTGGGGGCCAGGTTAGGATCCTCAATCAAGTAACTCGTATATTACTCGTGAGGTGTTTTCTAGAATATAAATGAATGTTAATGATTTTTTCCTTCATAGATCGAACCTTGATGGTCAGAATAATTAGATACTTTTATTACAATGAAAGGAATCGACATTAGAGTTTTGGCTCAAAAGAGTACAACTATAATCTAGGGATATGTACTAACAAGACACACTACGACAGACGATTGGCCGATCTACCCATAATGACTCAACCTATTGTTCTAATACCACTAAATGTAATATCTTTAAACCGACACGGGTAACTCAATCCAATTCAATGTATTATATTAGAGACACCAGAGCGACTACATTAAATTAAAGATACAATTAAATTTTTTGTCAAACCATTTAAACCATAAAATTTTTTTATAAATAAATTGTAAAAGCTTAGAAATCATTTATATATTAAAAATAGAATTCAATTATACAAGTTTTTGACTCAATATAAAAAACATGATCAAATCCTTTAACTTGGAATGGTAAGTAAAAAATGAGCTTTGGGAAAGTTGAGTAATAAAAGACTACCAAAATATGCTAAAAGTCAAGTTCATATATGGTAAAGCATGAAACACTCTTAGTGAGGCCTATACAAGTTCTAATAATGAGTTGAGGTTTTATTTAATTCATCATATAAAATCATGAAACCTACAATTCAGAAGAAATCTTTCGAGAGACAAATTTAGAAGTTTGAATTGGTATGTCTTGTGTTTTTCAATAAACCTAAAATAGGTGAACATATAGTTTAAAAATAGAAATAGTTTATTTCAAGAAAACATATTTTAGAATTATAATATTACCCTCTAATCAAACATCGATATGTAGTTCCCCATAACTGCATCCATAAGAACTTACCCTAAGCCCATTGGGCGTAGGTGACAACCTTAGGGAACGTACAACTCAGGTTTATATAGAATTAACAGCTTTATCAGAACTAAAACTATAGAGACTCCATAATAGATCCCGGATAGTACCCCAATATAAATCATATTAAAATGTAACCAACAATATTAAAAATCAGGAGCCAAATATACCATAAAAGTGATAGTGAGGTTTATTTAAATCACATAACTACCCTCCACTCGTACATTGAAATTTAGTCCACTGAATTACATCCATAAGGACTTACCCTATACCCATTGGGTATAGGAGTCAGCCTAAGGGAGTACCTTGGGGCCTAAGAGCCTACTCAAGGGTCACCTTAGGTCTATAAGGAATTACCAGGTTGATCGGAGTTGAACCTGTAGAAATTCATAATACATCCCATACAGTACCCCAATAAAATAGTTTCAGATAGTAAACAATAGTATCAAACATATTTATATTTTCTAGTAAAATCAGTAATCAAAGAACATATATCAATATAACATAGTTTGTAATTAGTAAATCAGAGATTAATATTTCAATAAGATAATTCATTCATAAAACATTCATATAGCACACTAAGAACACACAAAGCATCTAATTATTTTTTCAAAGGCACGTGGTTATTATTATGAAGGGAGACATGGAACTTTTATAAATTAATTATATTTTAGAAATGATGTCCATATTAAAAGGGTTTGATTACTAACAGATCTAATAAAAAATTTAAAAATTGATGCTTCAGAACCATTTAGGATTCGGGTGCATCAGGAAGGCATTTAGGAACTTTTACCTTAGAATTACTTATGATTCAAATATAACATGAGTGATTCTATTACTTAGGCTATAAGGGGTATTTTAGTCACTTTTCTATTGGGATAAATTTTGGTAATTTGTTCTAATGAGGATAAACACTATTTTGCATATTATAGTTTTTGAATGATTTATCAGGCTTTTAAGCCCTATCGAACAAATTGAACTTTAGTAATGCAGTATTTACCGATTATTCAAAGATAAACACTTCACGGATTTTCATTTCCTACTACCTACTACATTAGATACTTGGACATATCACCTTCATAAACCATCATTCAACGTGACTCAAGGAGATATACATGTATTGAGGTGGTATTCCTTTCCACTATTGTAATAGTAACAAGAATGACTGCATACTTAGGTTGTACTAAAAAACCCTTAGGGGCATTATAACATTTAAAGCTTCGCTGGTACTTCCTGAACTTATTCACAGTTCCCTTAATTCAGGTAATAAGGGTATTTAGGTTACTTTATCGCTCGAGATTATTTTAGTCATTTTGGATCTTGAGGGTATTTCAATCATTTTATTTGATAAAAACATATGCATTAGTTATTATAATTTGGTCTTCGAGTGTTTGTTTCAAGAATAATAAATTCTAAGTATTTAACCCTCTTGGAGGAGGTTATAAATCAATTACTACAAATTTTCCAATATATCAAGAATTTAATAAGCGAATTAATAAGTTTATCGGGTTTTATATGAGTACTCAGGTCAATTTCACTGTTCGGGTGAATTCATGTCCATTTTTACTTCCTAAGAGTTTTTTTTTTTGTAATTTCTTATCCAAACATTTTTTACATTAAGACTTTTTAACAAAAAATATAAGAATTTAAGGATTCTGAACTTAATTGATTTATCAATAAATTTGAACTTCAAATTATTTCCTATCGATATTCTAGTTCCTTACGTGAGTCAATCACATCTTAGCTAATTTACTATCCTTTTATCATATTTAGTACTAGTTTTAGAATAATAATTGATAAGAATACGACCAATAATTTGTATTCATGCATTTGCCGGTTACTAACGAGTTCTGTAAAGTATAAAAAATGTAGTAGAGTATTATCTCGATTTTTTAGCTACATCGGTTCGCCATATAAACTCATTTCGATCATTCTTGACTTGAATTCGATGTCTCCTAACATCTCAAATACATGGAAAAACAGTGTGCACCAAAAACAAAACTTAATTATGAAAATCAGATATAAGCATAAGATAAAATACTTAAACAACTCATCGAGTTAGAGTTTGGCTAAACAACCCCTAAAAATAAACTTAAGATATCGAAAAACATTATGATAATTGTCTTGGAAAAAGTTAACGGCTGGTCAAGGATGTTTAATGGCTGATCAAGGATGGCTCGACTCAACTCATGATTCGGGTTGGGTCATGGCTCTACTTGGTTCATAACTTGGCTCGGGTGGTGACTCGACTCGGTTCGTGGCTTGGCTTAGCATGGTTCGTAACTTGGCTCAAGCGATTGGCTCTGATCAGACTGGTCCAGTCTAATCAAAACATGTTCTAACCCCAGATGAAGAAAACCCCACGTATAGGGAGTTGTGCATGAGGCGTATGCGGTGGTTGATGGAAGCGCTCAAAATTTTCTTGATTCAAATATTTCACGATTTTAAGCTTCTTACCAGCCTTGTTTCACGACGAAGAGCATTAGAGAAGCCATTTCACGAACAAACGAAAAATTCCAAACAACGAACGATGGTGGCATGATGGTGGGGTGACCAACCCACTTGGGTTATGATCATGACATCCTAAGGAACTCAACGGTGGGGGTGGTGTGGTCACCAGTTGATGGGATCGACTAGAAATGAAAGAAAACTGAGGGTGACATTTAGGGTTCTAGTGCGACTTTAAAGGTTTTGTATGGAAAAGGATGATCGTCCACAACGAGTTACCGATAGGGTTTTGATAAGAAGAGGACGAAAATTACATCATCGACGGGGGTACACACCATGGAAGATGGGAGAAGGGTGATCGATGGTGGATGAGGAAACGAGACTTTGGGATTTTGGTTTGATACAAATAAGGAAAAATTGATTTGTGGATTCAAGGATCTAGTCTATATAGGTTTAAAACCTAGTTTTATTATTTAATTCCTAGAAGTGTGACTTAGCCTAATGGCTAGCATGATCGGCTATACCCTAGGTTATTGGTTCAAAACCAACTAACACTTAATTCTTATTTTATTCACCTTCTATCATTTAAAGATCAAATAAAAATGGGTAAAATCGGGCTTAAGGCCCTGAACTAGTTGATAACTTGCAAAACAATTCTTAGGTTATGAAAATCATGTAATTTGGACCCAAAAAGAATAATAAGATTATGTTAGTAATTTTTTGGCATCAAAATATACAAAAAAATTGAAAAATTATTTTTGTGATGCATTCATAAAATTGTGACAAATTTTTGTTAAATTTTCATCTATTGATATGTCAATCCAAGGTGAATAACAAATGTGAAGGGGATTATACAAACTATGACACATTACTTTAGATTTGGCATTTTTGCATGTAAGAAAAGATGCACGTATATTTTCAACGATTTTCCTTATATGTGACTAGAAAAATGCTTCATGATAATGTCTATGGTCTTGGTGCCACCAAAGTGCCCCATCAATCCTCTGTAATGTGATTCGTGAACCAGAAACTCAACATTTGTCAAATAGAAGTCTTTAATATGTCAAATTTTAATGCCTTAGCATGTATAATAGTAATTAATGAATAACAACGGGGATAAAGCATCAACTACTATGTTATCCATATATTTCTTGTATTTGATTACGTATTGAGATATCTCAATGAACTCAACTCATCAAGTGTGGTGTTTGCTTAACTTACCTTAGCCATTTAGCAACATAAATGACTTATGATCCGTATGAATGAAAAATTCCTTCGGCAAAAAATACTTTTGTGATTCATTGATAAAATTGTGAAAAAAATTCGTTAATTTTTCATCCATAGATAAGCCAATCCAAGGTGAATAAGAAATGGGAAGGGAGTATACAAACTACGACGCATTACTTTAGACTGGCTTTTTTGCATGCAAGATAAGATGCACATATATTTTCAACGATTTTCCTTATATGTGACTAGAAAAATGCATCATGACAATGTCTATGGTCTTGGTGACACCAAAGTGTCCCATCAATCCTTTGTAATGTTCTTCGTGAACCAAAAAAGTCCCACGAAGAACTTTGTAGAATAAAAAACATGTTTAAGTGTAATAAATATCCATCTATAATATAAAACTTGTTAGAAACACCTTTATCAAAATGGGCATAAATCTCTACAAAATCAACATTTGTTAAATACAAGTCTTTAATATGTCAAATTCTAAAGCCTTAGCATGTATAATAGTAATTAATGAATAATGATAGGGATAAAGCATCAACTACTATGTTATCCTTACATTTTTTGTATTTGATTGCGCATGGAAATATCTCAATGAATTCAACTCATCAAGTGTGGTTTTTGCTTAACTTGCCATAGCCATTTAGCAACTTAAGCAACTCATGATCCGTATGAATGAAAAATTCCTTGGGAAACAAGTAGTGTTGTCAAACTTCAAGGGAAAGAACCAAAACTAGGAGTTTCATATAATAGGTTGAGTAACTTAGTTGAACTTCTTTTAGTTTTTGCTAAAATATGTAATGAGTCTCTTTTCCTGCAAAAGAGGCGTACCTATGTCTATTCTTGAAGCATCACATTCAAGTTCAAATATGTTAGTAAAATCTGATAAGCATAAAATAGGAGCTAAACATAACCTATCTTTTAAGGCTAAGAAATCCTTCTCTTACGCCACACCCCACATGAAGCAAACTGATTTTTTGATGAATTTGTTTAAAAGATTTTTTTTATAGTGGAGAAGTCCTTGACAAAACTACGATAGAAGCTCGCAATACCATGAAATGATCTTACCTTGAAATGGAAGTGGGTGCAGACCACTTACAAATATTCTTAACCTTCTAATCATCAATATGTATTCCACGTGTACTAACTAAAAAACATAGAAAGAATATCTGATCACTATCGAAAAATACTTTTCAACATTAGCATATAATCGTTCACAATGAAGAACATCAAATATTGATTTAACATGTAAAACATGAAGTTCAAGAGAAATAAAATGAACCATAATAACATCATAATAAACTACTAAAAATTTACTTAAAAACTACCTTAAGATATGGCTCATCAAGAGCATTAAGGTCTTAGATGCATTCGTCAAGCCACAAGGCACAATTAACCAATCCTATAACTTTAACTTTATCATGAAAGTGGTATTCCATTCATCCACTTATTTCATACGGATATGATGATGTACATTCTTTAAATCTATCTTTATAAAGATACATGCTCCGCAAAGTTCACCAAGTATATCATCTAAGTGTGTGATGGGAAGCCTATACTTGATGGTAATGTTGTTAATGGGTTAAAAATGGAAACACATTTGATACATACAAGGACTCAAACTCTCTTGGATGTACCTTTTCTCTAGTAAACATTCTACTTGATTCTCCAACTCCTTACTCTCTTCGGGGTTGTAACACTATGTAGGTCGACTAGGAATGAAAAGTCCATGAATTAAATCAATTTGATGTTCTATGCCCTTTACTGATGGAAAATCTTTAGGTGGATCACCTAAAACATCATAAATATCTTACAATAATGAAACAACCATACTAGGAAAAATCTCATTAGTTTTAGATATAGATAAACAATCCTACCTAAATCAGATAAGGATGCAAGGTTATTTAGTGAGAAGGGTTTGTCTTACTTCTTTTCCTCTCGTAAAAACATTACGAAGCACTCTTTTTTCCCTCATTTTTGGATTCACTCACCTCCATTGGACCATTGGATTTTATTTTTTGCTAAGGGCCTCTTTATTTCCCGCCTATTGTGAACCTATTTTTTTTATTTTGTTCAAATCCCATTACAAAGCTTTTCATTTTTAGTTGTTTTTTGTACAACTCGTTGGGATCTAATGTGTTCAATGTGTACATCTTTTCATGGTATACTATGGTAAATGGATTCAACTTTCCATGGTGAGCAGTATCTTTGTTATACCGCCACAATCTTCTGAGTAACAAAGACAGCGTGCATAGGGACTACTTTACATTAAACAAAATCACAATAATTACCCATATTGAAAATGATAAAGGAAGATTTGATTACCTTCACCTAAGATCCCTCATTCAAACATTGAAGATGATATGGCTTAGGATGTCATTGGCTTAGTAGATTAAGTTTATCAACCAGAAAAATACTAACAACATTTTCACAACTCGAACTAGTAATGATAATTGAACACATTTCACCTTGAACCACACATCATGAATGAAAGATGTTCGTTTGTTGCACGTCAATATCTTCCGTTGCTTAGATACTAAGGGAATGTCGTATCACCACCAATTTTTGGTCTGGATTATCACTCTTATAAGCTTTCAGAGTAATGACCTCATCTTTGAAACCATCATCTTGTTTTTATTCCAGAATAAGAGGAGAACATGCTATCATCTCGAATGAGTAATATCCATGACCCCTACAATTGAAGAACTCAATATCTAGGGTTTGGCTTGATTTTTTAGGAGTCTTGACAGCCATGGGAAGCTTGGGAGGTCCCGACCGTTGTTTGGTGGATATTGTTGATGAATAAACTTAATTTGCCATTAAATTCGTAACTGCACAGTGGACAGATTTAAGGCTGTTTTTAAATGACAATTTGAAGGGGCAAACGTTAACCATTAGGGGTGTATAACCTATCAAATTAAATCTATTGAAGTCTATTTTCAGGTGAAACAAATTTCAAGTCGATTGGATTTCTCTAGAGAAAGTTATAGCAGTTTTAGTAGTGAAGGGTCAGAATTTATTGTGCTGTTTTCTGGTTTTGAGTTGTTTTAATTCTGTTTTTAAATACGAATTTTAAGAGTCATGTCTAAGGTTATAAATAGATTTGTATTCTCATGTAAGAAGGTAAGAGAGAAAATACAAAAAGATAGTTTGAATAATACAAGATTTGTTGTGAGAATTGTCTTTTTTCCCTCCACCGAAATATATATCAAATACTTACAAATTGGTATTCAGAGCCAATGGCAAATTACGGGAAAATGTCGGGTATGCCACTACCACGACTGACGAAAGCCAACTACAACAACTGGAGCATTCAAATGCGAGCATTGCTTGGGGCCCAAGATGCATGGGGAGTAGTCGAGAACTGTTTCACCGAACCAGAGAATACCGAAGATATGACAGTAAATGAAATCAAGACATTGAAAAATACACGAATGAAGGACAAGACAACTTTATACATGTTGTTTCAAGCGGTTGACTTCAATAGCTTTAATTTGATAGGTTATACACCCATAATGGTTAACGTTTGCCCCTTCAAATTGTCATTTAAAAATAGCCTTAAATCTGTCCACTGTGAAGTTACGAATTTAATGGAAAATTAAGTTTATTCACCAACACTCCTCCTTAAACTTAATTCTCTTCTGTCCTTCATGCCAAGTAGATTTCTCATTTTCTCAAAAAATCTTGTGGACAGTGGCTTTGTAAAGATGTCAGCTGCTTGGTCTTCACTTTTCACATGCACCAGTTCTATCTCCTTTTCCTTCACGTGCTCTTGGATGAAATGGAACTTCAGGTCAATATGATTACTTCTTTCATGATGGACAGGATTCTTCGCCAATTCAATCGCTGATCTATTGTCCAAGTAAATTTGTGTGGCCTTCTCTTGAGAAAAATTTAGCTCATTCAACAATCTTCTCAACCAAATCACATGACACACACAACTTCCTGGTGCCACATACACTACTTTGCACGTAGAGATTGTTACGACTGGTTGTTTCTTTGATAGCCAAGTTCCCCCAAAAGAACACATATCCTGATGTACTCTTTCGATCATCCACATCACCGCACCAATCGCTATCAGAATATCCTACTAGCATGAAATCTTCAGCTTTTGTGTAGAATAACCCAAGGGATTCGGTTCCCCGAATATACAGCAAAATTCTCTTTACTGCTTTCAAATGCGTGTAGACCGGCTCCTCCATGAATCTACTTACAACACCAACGCTATAAGAAATGTCCGGCCTTGTGCATGTGAGATAACAAAGACTCCCAACTAGACTTCGGTACTTGGTTGCATCTACTCGTTCTCCACCATCAAACTTAGAAAGTTTCACCCCGGGTTCAATTTGTGTCAATACCGGATTGCAATCCTCCATTTTGTTTCTTTTTAGAATTTCTTTTGCATATTTTTCTTGTGACACAAAAATCCCAATATTTTCTTGTCTAACCTCCAGGCCAAGAAAGTACTTCATCAAACCCAAGTTTTTCATTTCGAACTCCCGAGTCATAGCCTCTTTAAAATCTTTTATCATCTCCTCATTATTCCCCATGAATATAAGATCATCATCATAAAGAGCTATAAATAACAAGTTACCTTTTTCTTTCTTCACATACAATGCATGCTCGTATGGGCATTGAGTAAACCTGTTCTTATTGAAGTAAGTGTCTATGCGGGTATTCCATGCTCGAGGTGCTTGCTTCAGTCCATAAAGTGTCTTCTTTAATTTCAGCACCTTCTTTTCTTCCCCAATTTTCATGTACCCAGGTGGTTGCTCTACATACACCTATTCTTCTAGCACACCATTCAAAAAAGCTGACTTGACATCCATTTGAAAAATTTTCCATTTGAATTGAGCTGTTTGAGAAATGAGAAGGTGAATCGTCTCCATTCTTGTAACTGGGGCAAACACTTCATCATAGTCTATCCCCGCCTTTTGTCGATACCCCTTTGCAACTAGCCTTGCCTTGTACCGTTCTATCTCACTTTGAGCATTCATCTTCTTTTTGTATATCCATTTTACTCCTATGGGCTGACTTCCTTTTGGCAATTCAACCAGCTCCCAAGTTTGGTTTCGCTCAATTGATTTTATTTCTTCATCCATGGCTGCTTGCCACTTTTCATTCCGTACGGTTCTTCAAATGTAATTATTTTGACATCCGCCAAAAGACAAATTAAATGTACCTCACTAGTTGAGTTGTACAAATCTTGAATGCTTCGCATCCTTGGTTGTCTTGGCTCATCTTCATCATCGATTGTCGGTGAATTTTTCAGTGTGTTTGTTGGTGTAATGATTGCACCGGTAGATACTTCTCCTTTCTCGAATATCACTTCCGTTGATTTTTCCCAATCCCATGAACTTGACTCGTTTACATGCACATCTCGGGTGACTACTACTTTCTTCTCTATTGGATTGGATCAAACAACTTGAAACCTTTTATCTTTTCATCATAGCTGATAAAGATATATCTTCTGCTTTTGTCATCGAGCTTGGTTCTTCTTTGATCTGGTACATGCGCATAGGCCACACTACCGAATACTTTGAAATGCGATACGGTCGGTTTTCGTCCACTCCAAGCTTCTTGTGGTGTTTGGTTCACCAATTTCGTATGTGGGCACCGATTTTGAATATACACGGCACATTGAACCGCTTCTGCCCAAAATTCTATAGGCATGTCTTTGCTCTTCAACATAGATCAAACCATGTTAAGAATAGTCTGATTTTTCCTCTCGGCCACACCGTTTTGTTAAGGTGAGTAGGGTGTGGTTAAAAACCTCTTGATATAGTGCCACAACAATGCCTTATCCTCCATGTTGACTTGCAAACATTTTTCTTGCACTTTTCTCAAGTTAAGTTTGAACATTCGATTCTTGTCCATCTCCACACGTGCAAGCAACTGATTTTTTTTCTCCTTCAAGTGCAACATTCGGTCTTTCATGAAAACTGAATATCCCTTCTCCAATAATTGCCCCATGCTAAGGATATTACTCTTCAAATCGGGCACATAATAAACATCCTCAATCGATCATTCTTTACCATCTTTTTGAGAAAAGCATATTTTACCTTGGCCCTTTACTAATACCTTCGATGCATCTCTAAATGACACATGCCCTTTACTGGAACATTCAAATGCGAGCACTGCTTGGGGCCCAAGGTAACTTGTTGTTTGTAGCTCTTTATGTTGATGATCTTATATTCATGGGGAATAATGAGGAGATGATAAAAGATTTTAAAGGGGCTATGACTCGGGAGTTCGAAATGATAGACTTGGGTTTGATGAAGTACTTTCTTGGCCTGGAGGTTAGACAAGAAAATACTGGGATTTTTGTGTCACAAGAAAAATATGCAAAAGAAATTCTAAAAAGAAACAAAATGGAAGATTGCAATCTGGTATTGACACCAATGGAACCCGGGGTGAAACTTTCTAAGTTTGACGGTGGAGAACGTGTAGATGCAACCAAGTACCGAAGTCTAGTTGGGAGTCTTCGTTATCTCACATGCACAAGGCCGAACATTTCTTATAGCATTGGTGTTGTAAGTAGATTCATGGAGGAGCCGGTCTACACTCATTTGAAAGCAGTAAAGAGAATTTTTCGGTATATTCGGGGAACTGATTCCCTTGGGTTATTCTATATAAAAGCTGAAGATTTCATGCTAGTGGGATATTCCGATAGCGATTGGTGAGGTGATGTGGATGATTGAAAGAGTACATCGGGATATGTGTTCTTTTGGGGGACACGACATTCACTTGGCTATCAAAGAAACAACCAGTCGTAACACTCTCTATGTGCGAAGCAGAGTATGTGGCAGCAGGAAGTTGTGTGTGTCATTTGATTTGGTTGAGAAGATTGCTGAAGGAGCTAAATTTTGCTCAAAAGAAGGCCACACAAATTTACTTGGACAGTAGATCAGCGATTGAATTAGCAAAGAATCATGTCCATCATGAAAGAGTAAGCATATTGACCTGAAGTTCCATTTCATCCGAGAGCACGTGAAGGAAAAGGAGATAGAACTGGTGCATGTGAAAAGTGAAGACCAAGCAGCTGACATCTTTACAAAGACACTGTCCACAAGATTTTTTGAGAAAATGAGAAATCTACTTGGCATGAAGGAAAGAAGAGAATTAAGTTTAAGGAGGGGTGTTGGTGAATAAACTTAATTTGCCATTAAATTCGTAACTGCACAGTGGAAAAATTTAAGGCTGTTTTTAAATAACAATTTGAAGGGGCAAACATTAACCATTATGGGTGTATAACCTATCAAATTAAATCTATTGAAGTCTATTTTCAGGTGCAACAATTTTCAAGTCGATTGGATTTCTCTTGAGAAAGTTATAGCAGTTTTAGTAGTGAAGGGTCAGAATTTACTGTGATGTTTTCTGGGTTTGAGTTGTTTTAATTCTGTTTTTAAATACGAATTTTAAGAGTCATGTCTAAGGCTATAAATATATTTTTATTCTCATGTAAGAAGGTAATAGAGAAAATACAAAAAGATAGTTTGAATAATACAAGATTAGTTGTGAGAATTGTGTCCCTTTTCCCTCCACCGAAATATATATCAAATACTTACAGATATTATCAATAACTTCTTAAATTAATCTTTTTGCTTCAATCTGCTTGGATCAAACAAATTTTTATTGGTACCCTTAAAAGAATAACTTTGATAGGTACCTTCGTCATGGGATGAATACTGATGAAACTTGCCTTTCTTCTAGAGTTGATGTTGAGTAGCGATAACCTTTTAGATGGCCTAACCAAGGTCCACATAGGTTCAGAGTTCAAGTACATCAACGATGTTATCATTCAACCTATCAACAAAATTGGCCAATATGTCTTCTTCATGGATGTCTACTCATTGCAAAATAACATTCAAGTTTTGAAATTACTCCTCATTGGATTGATTGCCTATTGTAATTGCTAGAGCCTCCATTTCGTATCCCTATAATAATTCACTATCATCTTCACGTAATAAATCATTTTTTGCATTTGATTTTTGAACTTCTCCTATGATTCACTCTCAGGATCCTAGTTGTAACATTTGGAATGAACTAACTAAGTCCAACAACTTAAGGAATATTTAAAAAAACTCCAATGGGACCGGAGGCACTTGCTCTTCTTTAATGCACTTGCTCTTCTTTAAGGCACCTATAATAAGCAAACACTAGGTTAACCTTAGTCTCTCAACCGCAATAGGCATCTGGACCATGTTTTCCTCATAATAGAGGAATGAAGAACTTTGTTCTCAATAAAGAGGGTTGTTCACGTGCAAGAGGTGTGACTTCATAAAATCAAGGATCATGCAAGAGCCAATGTCTAGGTTGTCCATGTCTTGAATCATCATCTTCACTACCATGATTCAAATATAGGCTTCATTGTGTGGTCTAACATTCAATGTTTCCATCCATAATTTGAGTGAGACCTTGTAAGGTTACCTCCATCTAGGAAACCAATGCAAACAACTCCAAAAGAGTTAAATTCTTTTCTTCCCATATTTTAGTATTATGATCAGTTTGTGACATCCTGAAACTCACAACAAGAAAAAAAACAAAACCCCATTGTTCATCACTTCAAAGAAAGAATATGCTTTAAGAGGCAAGTTATCAGATCTTTTGTGTCTTTAAACTTTTCTTTCCATAATTCTTGACCACTCTTCAGTGGTGAATAAATCTAACAATAAACTCTAAAGACCTATGAATCCAACGAAAATAATAACACTAAGTGAATTTTGTTACAAGGAGGGAGAGTTTTTTTTCTTTTTGCAACTTTTATATTTCTACTAACAAAAGGAACAAAATATATTAGGTGATGTAAAAGGAACAAGAAAACGTGAAATGAACAAAATATTAAACATAAGAGTGAAATAAAGATTTAAAAACTTCCCTAAAACTAGAATCAAGTAACACAACTTGAAAAAAATGCCATTCATTAAAAGAAGTTATGTATGTGTTGTCCAATTAGTCTTTTTGATGCTGGATTTTGTGTTTCTTTATTTTTTTCCTTTTCTCCCTCGTAACCTTTTTTTGTTTATTTTTCTTTTATTTTTTTCAATCAAAAGAATAAAATAACTAATAGGGGTTGGATTGATAATTAAAAAATTGGTGGAAGCTAATAGAATGATAAAAAGATTGAAAAAAAGAATTTATAGTGATTTGACTATCAAAATCAAAGTATAAATACACTACCGTAGCTATCAATACTAAGAATTTTCACTAACTTACTAATTTGTAGCAACTTTTGAGGATAAAGTGTCACCTTACAATTCCCTCAAGAATTATACCAAAATTCCTGAGATAATCTCTCAGAAAAAATTATAAACTGCAAACTTAGAAAAAATCACAAGAAAAATGTTTTCACAATTATAGTGTAATACCCCAAATTTTGGTTAGTGACTAAACCATACATTTTCAAAGTTTGGTGAACAAAGTATAAAGTTAGAATATTTAGGGACCAAAAAGGTAATTTTGAAAAAGTTAGTTAATCTAGCACCGTAAATAAATAGTTCACCCTTAAGTGTGTGGTTTTGTGGGAATCATATTTTGGATCCAAAATTTATGTTAAAAGTTATAAAGTGTTAAAGTCTAGTAAAAATTCAGTAAATCAGATCGAATAGAAATTCTGAGAAAGTTTTAAGATTATTAAATTAAGCTTAAAAATATTATTTCCACATGTTAAAATGATGGAAAAAAATGGACCATTGTATTTAAGAAATTATGGCCAAGTTTAATTTGGATCATTGGATAAAAAATGACAAGATTGAAATTTTGCAAAGATTGCATGGGCAAAGTTGTAAATGGTAATTAATTGGTTCATATTTTACTTTATAAAGAAGATAAGAGTTATGTGGCTTGGTATGATGTTAAATATCAAGATTCATTAAGGGGAAAATGGATATTTCTCATTAAATAAATATTATATTCATTTAAGCTTAAATAAATGCCAAATTAATATGAAATTAAGGAGAAATTTCATGAAACCAAACTATTTTTCAGCTCCATTTAATTTTCCCCATACTTACGTAAGATAAATTTTTATTTTTCATTTTTTAGCAATTTATTTTGGATTTTGGATAGAGATGTGAAATAGAAAATTGTTCTATTCGAAAATCACTATCATTTGGTACCATTATTGCTTGCTAATTTGGCTTGTGTTCAAAGATCCCAAATTTTAGGATTTTTGTTCATATTAGGGTTTGAAGAGATGATGATGAATTTTGATGTTATTGAGATTGTAGAATCATTTACAAGTTTGACTGTTGATTAAAATGACATATACAAGTCTATACTTGCTTATGTTGATTTTGACCTAACCCTATATTTGGGGATAAACTGTGATTTGATAAAATTAAGTTAGCAATTTAGTAGCAGAGGTTTTAAAATGTTGAATAGAGATTGATTTCATGTTCAAATCGAATAAAAACCAAGTGAAATCATGAAATTCTACCCCTTATACCCCTAGGCTTAGCATGGTTCATAACTCGGCTCAAGCGATTGGCTCTGGTCAGACTGTTCCAAACTGATAAAAACCGGTTCTAACACCAGATGAAGAAAAACCTACACGCACGAGGAGTTGTACGTGAGGCGTATGCGGTGGCACTAGTTGACGGAATCGCTCCAAATTTTCCAAATTCAAATATTTCATGCTTTTAAGCTTCTTACCATCCTTGTTTCATGACGAAGAGCAATATAGAAGCCATTTCAAGAACAAACGAGAACTTCCAAACAACAAACGATAGTGGCATGATGGTGGGGTGATCAACCCACTTGGGTTATGATCAGAACATCCTAAGGAACTCAAAGGTGGGGCGGTGTGGTCACCAGTTGTTGGGATCGACTAGAAATGAAAGAAAATTGAGGGCGACATTTAGAGTTCTAGTGCGGCTTCAAAGGTTTTGTATGGAAAACAATGATGATCCACAACAAGTTACCGATAGAGATTTAATCAGAAGAGGACGACAGTTACATCATTGATGGCGGTACACACCACGGAAGACGGGAGAAGGGTGATCGATGGTGGATGAGGCAACGAGGCTTAAAAGAAACTATGGGATTTTGGTTTGATACTGTCGTAATCGGTTTTCGTCCGGGCACGAATTTTTTACTTGGCGAGAAAAATGATGTGAATAAATGGTTTTTTAAATAAATTGGGAGTCGCCATCGGCCTTTTGGATCAGGTAGGTCGAATACCTAAAAATCATCATTTAAAAAGAGTTTTTCAGAAAACATCGATTAAAAGATAAACTGATATGCGTTTTAACCAAAAATTCATTCTTTTTAATGATAAAAAGGGATTCGTGGTCGGTTACGTTTAGGGAAGGATTAGCACTCCTACAACGCCCAAAATTGGAACTTTTTAATTATACATTGTCTCTATTATTAGAAATTTAAGAATTCAAAATATATTTAATTTATAATCCTATTATTTTTAAAATTATAATTATGAAAAATATATATTACTTTATATATTTATAAATAAAATATTTATTTATTTAGAAATATAAGAAAACGACTTCTAGGTGCCTTAAGACAGCTCTTTTCTTTGATATTAAAAAATAAATAAAAAACAATTACTATATAATTTATAAAATAAGATATTTATTTATTTAAAAATATCAGAAAATGGACATCCAGTTATTTTAAGACTGCCCTTTCTTAATATTGAAAAATAAATAAATATATATTAAAATAAGATTATTAAAAAAGTAATTTATGAAATATAAGATTTTAACGAATAAACAAATATTATTTATTATTTATTTATTTATTTATATAAATAATAAGAATAATAATAAAAAGTAATAATAATAATAAAATAATATTGCAAATAATAATTAAAAATATAATATTAAAATATAAAATATAAATAAAATTTGAATGATTAAAATATAAAATTATAAAACTAGAGTACTAATTCGAAATATATAAAAGATGGGCATTAAAAGTGTAATTTAACCATAATTCATAATACAAGATTAAAATAATAATTAATAAACTATGAGGGACTAAATTTGATATTTACCTATATATATATATATATATATATATATATATACTGATAAGGACTAAATTAAAATAAAATAAAATTAGAAGACTAAATTAAAATAATCAAATATTGCTTTCAGTGACTAAATTGCAAGGTATACAAATTTGGAGCACTGCGGATGGGGTTTACCTTTTATGAAATTACAGAAATACCCTCCCCAAAATGACGTCGTTTGGGAGAGGGTATTAATACCCGAAACCGGCTGGCCCTACGGGCTAGCCTCTCATTTCTTCATTTCTCTTCTCTCTCAAACAGAGAGAGAGCCAGATTTCTCTCTGGCTTCTCTCTAAAATGAGAGAAAGCCATCCCGGTCAGCCACCGCTGCCGGGCTCCGACCACCGCTGCTGGCCACCGCTACCGGCCACCGTTAATGGTGGCTGGAAATTACAAAAATACACCAAAATATAGATCGGGACGATCTAAAACCGTTTCCGGTGTTTTTTTCCTTAAAAAGCCCCCAATCAGAGCAAATCTACGAAAGTACCTTCGGTTTTTGTTGTTTCCGGCGACGGTTGGGGTTCTCCGATGATAGAGTAAGTTTCTTTCCTCTCTTCTCTCTTTTTTTTTTGTTGCTGCGTTGTTGTTGACTGGGATCGTTGGTAGTTTTTTTTTTGTATCTTGTTTCTGTTCTGTTTTTTTTTGCTCTCCGTCCTCTGTGTGTCTTTTTTTTTTTGCAGGATCCGGTGGCTTTTATAGCCACCACCGGTGACGGCTTCAGACCGGTCCCAATGAGGTTGCTTAGGTGTGTCACCATAGCTATGGTGGTGACTCACCGTAGAGCTCGACATGTGGAGGGGTAGTTGGGTCTTCTGGAGCCTTCTGTTGAGGCATCGTGGTAGAGTAGACCGTTGGCAGCATCTGGTTGGGTCAACTAGCAGCGGAGTGTCGGCAATGAGCGGCGACTGTGGCTTCTGGAAGCTTGAGGCGGTGGCTGGAGCTAGGGTTTAGAAACCCTAGTTGAAACCCTAAATGTTTAGGGTTTCCTTTTGGGTCTGGGCCGGTTCTGGTTGGGCCTGGGATTTGGGCTTGTAATTATTATTTTTTAATAATAATAATAATATATATAATAATATATATAATGATTATAATAATAATAATAATTATAATAATAATAATAATAATAAATAAATAAATAAATAAAATGGGTAAACAAATTAGTATCTTCAGCTGCCCTTTTTTGCTCATTCTTGTGTTAACAAGAATAGGGCAAAGACGAAAAGATAATAAATTTTTTTTTATCCATTTGACTTCACTTGATTATGATGGCAATGTTGAATAATTTCTTCTTTGGGATTAGTTCTTCTAATTATGAACTTTTCCACTGGGGATGACAATTTATCTCCTTCTGTGATGTAATCTAGCAAAGGTTGAACAAGCTCTTCTCATTGTGAACTTCTTCTTCTTCAGATGAGTTCTTCTCATTGTGAACTTCTTCTAGAAATGCTGATAATGATATATCTCCTTCTGTGATAGAGTCATGCAAAAGGTCGAACAAGCTCTTCTCATTATGAACTTCTTCTTCTTTCTTCAGATGAGTTCTTCTCATTATGAACTCTCTCTGGAAAAAGTGATCCATCGAGTGATGAATTCGAGCGAAAAGTTGAACAAGTTCTTCTCATTATGAACTTCTTCTTCTTCTTCAGATGAGTTCTTCTCATTATGAACTCTTTCACTAGGGATGCTGATCCATCAAATGATGAATTCAAACAAAAGGTTGAACAAATTCTCCTCATTATGAACTTCTTCTTCCTTCTTCAGATGAGTCCTCCTCATTATGAACTTTTTCTGGAAAAGCTGATCTATCAAGTGATGAATTCAAACAAAAGGTTGATCAATTTCTTCTCATTATGAATTTCCTCTTCCTTCTTCAGATGAGTTCTTCTCATTATGAATTTTTTCTTCTTTCTTCAGATGAGTTCTTCTTATTATGAACTTTTTTCTGGAAAAGCTGATCCATCAAATGATGGATTTGAGCAAAAGGTTGAACAAATTCTTCTCATTATGAATTTCTTCTTCCTTCTTTAGATGAGTTCTTCTCATTATGAACTTTTTTCTAGAAAAGCTGATCCATCAAATGATGGATTTGAGCAAAAGGTTGAACAAATTCTTCTCATTATGAATTTCTTCTTCCTTCTTCAGATGAGTTCTTCTCATTATGAACTTTTTCTGGAAAAGCTGATCCATCAAATGATGGATTTGAGCAAAAGGTTGAACAAATTCTTCTCATTATGAATTTCTTCTTCCTTCTTCAGATGAGTTCTTCTCATTATGAACTTTTTTCTGAAAAAGATGATCCATCAAATGATGGATTTGAATCTTTGAAATTCCTTCAGAATTCAACATGGATAAAATGAATGAAAATGCACCTATTTTTGCAAATGTCTAAATATGATGCATGAATGTTTATGCAATTTTCATTTGACTTCAAAATGGTGAACTCGGTTTTCCTCCACTTCATCATTTATTGCCAGGTTCACCTCTGGATATCAGTGTAGCAACTTATGCTATCAAGCTTGCATTTCTGAAGAACCATCTGATCAACTTGTATCTTTATGTCTTCTTTGCTTCATGAAACTCTCAGAATAATTGTTTCATTTGTGGAACTCTTATCGTAGTCAGAACTATGACCTTGATGCCCCATTTTGTCTTTGATAATATCGGCTTTCTTTGCTTGGACTTGTGTAGAAATCCGATAAAGCTTTCATCTTTGAAAAGAGAATCTGTCATCTTTAAAAAAGGAATCTATCATCTTTGAAGAGTGTAGATGTAGATATGCCTGACTCAGCAGGAATTAATTACGAGAGTAGAGTCTGTTCTAATTTAACTCTTGAAACATATCAGAAGGAGGATTTATCTCAATTCCTTTTATGTCTCCATATTTAATTGGTTCTCGAACAAAGCAACTTGGATCATATCATGTTGAGACGATTAACCACAACCTGCCGTTTAACTAGTTTCTTGTGGTTAAAATTTTAGCTCTCCATCTGCGGAAAGAAATCTTCATCATATCTCATCTTATAATCTTGAAGTTGAAGAAGACAAACTTCATCTTGGATAAAAAATGGAAACCATATGATCACAACATTGGTTCAACATCAGAATAACTGGTTCGTAAAACATTTGATAACATATTCTTCATCTCATGTGGTTTCAGCTTAGATGTAAAACACTTGACAACACATTCATCCTTTTCTATGGGATGTGAAACACTTGACAACACATTCATCCTTTTTTGTGGCTTCTGCTCAGATTTCTCAATTATTGAAGCTCTTTACCCACTATAAGAGTCATGTATGGAAAGATATCCGTAGAATTCTTGATGCTGGGGATGAAACGCACATGATAAACCAAATAGATGAAAACTCGGTTCAGTCTAGCTGGCAATGATAACCCCAGTAACATCGGGAAAGAGCAATATACATGAGCTTCTCTCTTCAATGTCATCAAGTAAACAAAACTGTTGTGAAAAATAGCTTCGTAACCTCAACAGTATGGTTGAAACTAACTGACAGGAATCTCAAAGAAATATTTTCAATTATCACCGACACATAAAAGGCTAAATTTAGATTTCGAGGTCTCGAGGAACTGATCTTTGGATCGAATGGTCTATAAAGGGACCATCTTTATTCATGCAACCATGATGTAGCATAACAAAGAACACACTGTCATGTGACACATGGTTTAAGAAGATTGGGTATTTGAAACCATACTTGCTGAATAAATATTTGTTCAACAACAGGACCCTAATGCAACTGCCTGATGAACGAAGCAATTGTGTAGTCAGATTGACTGTTATTGTTTCACCATTTTCATTCTTCATATTTTTCTGTCTTATTGGAAATATCTTCTCAAGTCAATGATTTTTAAAACATGATGATGTGGGCCTTCAGCATGCCCCAGCATTTGCTGATACGATCGTTCAAAAATGTATCAACAGTCCTAATTTTGATTGAAATGGGCTTTCAGCATGCCCCGATATTTGCTTCTTGTTAATCTGAGCCTTCAAAATGCCCCACATGGATCTGTCTGAAGGAACCTTTAAAATGCCCCAACATTTGCTAATATATATGTTAAAAGTATGCTCAACATTACTTCTTGTTGAGATGAGCCTCTAAGAATGCCCAAATATTCATATTGTTGTGAGCCTTCAAAATGCCCCAATATTCTATTTCTGGTTGAAAATGGGCCCTCAAGATATCCCTCTAGATCTGTCTGATTCACTCTCAATGTCTATTTGGCTGAAATGTTATGATCCCCGCAAGGTTCAATTTTGACAATGCACTGTGGTGGATACTTGTGGCTTTATTCGTGCTCCAAATCTGTTTATCTTGAATACTCTCATTCTGGTGTCACTAGACAACAGTGTTGTCTGGTAACTGGAAGAATTCTCTTCATATTGTAACAAACTTAAGAAGTACTCAATCATTCTGACAGAAACGTCTGAGATATGTGTCTTCTGAATGAGGTGACTATTTTCTGTATCTGGAGGGATTTAGTCAGACAGAGAAATATAAATAGCTTGGTAATCCATTCCAGGCTGACACACTGGCTTATCATCTTTCAGTGAAGGCCATCTCTGAAATATATTTTTTTGTGGGAGAGAAACCAATTTACGCGAACAGTACTCTAATGCAATGGCAAGACTACATATACAATGGTACAAGCTCATCAAAAATCCGCACCTATGCCACATGTTGATTCTGATAACAACTCATCTGATTATGAAGCGATCTTTCAGGATGATTTCACAGATATTGATAGTTCTTCTGATATCGAGGAAATCATGAATTCTGATTCTGATGAGGAGAGTAAACTGTTATACTTGATAAAAATAGGATATTCAGAGGTTGAGGCTTCAATAGCCATGGAGAGATGTGGTTCGAATTCATCAATTACAGAGTTGACAGATTTTATATGTGTTGCTCAAATGGCTAAGGCTGCTGACGCGCTTCTTTCAGTAGAAACTAGGAATTCATTATGCAATTACCCCAATTACAAGCAAAGGCGAAACTTGGGCTATGATTTTTGAAAAGGAAGAAGCAGAGGAAGCTTGTAAAGAAGCTTATTAATGAAGACGATCATGCAGTTCACCTTTTAATTCCAATGATTGGTTCTGGGGTTCATACCAAACCAAATTAGATAACATAAAGAACACTTCCAGAAGATGCTATTGGGCCTCTTTATTTCTACTATGAGCAAATTAATCTTTCAAATCTAATGATTGGTTTTGGGGTTCATACCAAACCAGTTCAGATAACTTAAAGAACATTTCCAGAAGATTCTATTGGGTCTTCTTATTTCTACTACGAGAATGTGGCACTTGCTCCAGTTAATGTTTGGACCGGAATATCACAGTACTTATTCGATGTAGAGCCAGAATTTGTAGATTCGAAGCATTTTCATGCTCCTATACTGAAAAGGGGCTATATTCATAATCTTCCAATTGAGAACATATTTCCTCTTATCTTGTTTTCTCCACGCACTATACATGATGCTTTTCCATTGACAACAAACTGGTGACCTTCCTGGGATAAAGTTGAACTATTTACAAACATGTACAGGAAGTTCCAAATTGACATAAAAGATCCGTAAGGATCTTGAAGCTTATGACGATGAGTCACCTTCGAATGTCCAGAAGTATGTTCTTGATGAGTGTTGAAAATGGAAATCTGGTATGGGTTGGAAGAAATAAAATTGTTCCACTTGAACCTGATGAGGTGGAAATGCTTCTAGGTTTCCCTAAAAACCATACACGAGGATCTGTATAGAGACATGTTCCATGGTGGTATCAATGTCATGTCTCTTTTCTCTAGGATCAATGATGCAGAAGTTGTCTTTTACTGTCTTGGCATACTTTTGAAAACAGATGTGCAAGAACTGAATGATGATCGATTGGAGCAATTGATGAGTAGTTTTGTCGAATTCGACCTTGTTGTCAGTGGCATCCAGCATAACAACCTTACTGGAAGAAATAAACATCATCAGGATGAGCTAGACGTTTTTTGTTGGTGCATTTCCTTGCAATGACTGCTACGACAATTGTCTCTTCTGCTGCTCCAATATATCCCACTCTTTTCGAATCATGGAAAGGTTTAATTGACAGTAAAAATGGTCATCTTCAACTTTTGGAATCCTGTAACCAATGTTACCCTATATAAAAGGCCTATAAGGGTAGATTCTGTTCCAATGTCTTATTTTGTGCCATAAGTCCTCAAATTCAAATTCAGCAATCTTCTGAAGGACATAATGGATATCATTTTGACAAAGAAAATGATCGGCATAGAAGAAGTAGCAATAAGACTTGAGCCAGCATAAAGGTATAACCAGAGTGTAGGTAGTGACTTGTTCATGGCTCTATGGTGTAATCTTCTAGAGAACATGAATTGATGGTTGGGGAAAATAATATATCTGGCGATGCTTATCTCCCTCAGCATGAGATAAACGATAATCTTTCTTGATGAGCTACTAATAATGTTATAGGAGAGTGTCACAATTTCAATTCTCCAGACTTTCTGGCTTCTTGGACCACTTGCCTTCAAAAATGTGAAGTGCTTCATTATTCTGGCCTCGTTCATTCTTTTTCTACAACAGAGGTAGAATAAGCAACAATTGCTTCAAGGACCTTCCTCATTTGAGACTGTCCTGTTTGAAAATGTTTTTTTTCTCCTTTCTTTATTGAAGAATGAAATAATTTTGTAAAGTATTATCCCTTTCAGGTTCACAATATAATCATAAACAATGAATTTAATGAATATCAAATAAATCAACTACATTTTTAAATCATTCAAAAATCATAGTCCTATGGCAAGTGTCAAAATTATTGACTGATTTGAGGTGTAGGTTGATTTTGGTAAAGTAGGTTCTTTCAAGTTGGTTCAGTATGTCACTTCGGGCTTCCACTAACTTGAAGAAATGGTTGTTATGCTCATCTTGTAGAGATGCTTCTCGTTTCCAAAATGTCAGAAACGTCTTTGGGATGTGCGGTTCTTCTTTTAAGAGCTTAAAATCGTCTCTTATGTCGTTGTTTCACCATTCAATATTCGAGGCGCCTTTTCAGGTTTTCAACTTGAATCCTCCTTTGGTTCTAAGATGTTATTTAAAAATTTATATCTTGAACCCCCCTTTTATCATTTTTTTATATAATGCATTAAAGATTTTAAAACCAATTTTTGTAAATAAAAATCAATCTTGAGAGGCGGAATAAATTCTGAAGATATTCTCTCTTAATTGGATGCCTTCAATTTTGCTTTGCTTGACTTGGATCTGCTTTGTTGGGGATTTTTCTATCATCTGGATCCCTCTAGACTGCCAAATTTTGGATTCATTTCCATTTTCTCATATCTTCATCATTTCTTGCTCTTCTTGTTGAATATGAGTCTTCAAATTAATTGTACTCGATCCATTTTGTAACTTGAGGATCCACGAGTCACTTATCTTGATTCAATTTCTCCCTTTTTTTTCCTTTTTTCTTTCCTTTTTTTCCTTTTCTTTCTTTCTTTCTTTCTTTCTTTCTTTTTTCTTTTTGTTGTTTTTTTTTCAAGTATAATATTTCTTGACAGAATCTGAGTTTATTTGATTTCTCAGAACTTTCTCATTCATTTCTGCCAAAATCAATGCTTCTCCGGAAAAGGCCTATTTTTTTACAATATTTGACCCGTCCCAATTAGACATCCATTTCTCACGGAAATCTTTATGTATAGGCAAGATCTTTTTAAACAATAGATCACATCTAGATCACCCTCTTGGAACTCTTTAGGATGTACTTTCTTGTTGTGATCTTCCATTATCCATTTCTGATACATCTGCCCATGGCAAACAGCTTTCAATTGGTTCTCATCAATAAGATTTAATTGATCAAATCGAAATTGGATACATTCAGTATTCTCCAATTTGTCCTCCTTTAGGATACAAAATAATGGGATCTTAACTTCAATTGATAATATTGCTTCCATCCCATAGACTAAACAATAAGGTGTTGCCCCAGTAGATGTTCGCACAGTAATTCAATATGCATATAAGGAAAAAGGTAGCTTCTCATACTAATCCTTGTAAGCTTCAGGGTCTTTGTAATGATCCTCTTAATGTTCTTATTTTCTCCTGCAAATGCCCCATTCATCTTTGGGTGATATGACACTGAGCTGGCGTGCTTGATCTGTGCTCGAAGTTTAGTCATTTCATACATAGAAGTCCTTGTAAAAAGAGGTATCTCCAGGGGGATGAATATTCAAGATTAACTTTACTTACATGAAAAATGTAATTAATGCATGATATATTTATTTTAATCAATCATTTTCCCCTTCTTCTTTGAGTATGCCCTAATCATTATCATCAATGAGTTGGTCCATGATGCCTCATCTCGTCTCTTCTTGCAGTAAAATTCACGGATAATTGAAAGTTTGGTTCTTTTTAGGTCTTTTGGTTTATGATGATTTTGTGTTTGGAAGGATAAATGTGTGAGTCTTAAAGTCATGTATATATGGTGGAAGGTAATATCATCAATCAACTCTATCCGATAAGGTAAACATCTAGAGTTGGTGTCTCAAAAACAGGTAGAGACATTTCTTCAGAGTCTCAGATAAATGTAGTGTCAAGATTTGGTTTTGGTAAGGGTCGAGTAATTGGCATTGGATGGGATATATAATTTTACTACTTGCCAATAGATCTATAACTTTTGAAAAATTAAAAGAATATTTAATCTACTTGATACTCAATAATCTCAAGATTAAAATTTGACCCCTTGCTCATAACCATAAAAGAAACAAATATTTATTTATTGCACAAAAGGCGGAGAAAGGAACAAAAAACATATTCAAACAAGATGCTGAAAATAGAAAGTACTACAATGGTAGATAACACTTCCACTTGTTTATGCATCATTACTCCTCTAATGTTGGGTGTGTACTTAGCCCAAGATTTTTATCCTTATTTGCCCCCTATTTATTGATCATTTCTTGTGTCAAGACTCCCTTGTCGACGAGCGTCTCTATTTCCTTTAACAGTGACCAACAATTCCCTGTTGAATGTCCAGATACCCCCAAGTGAAAATTACAGAAGCTATTTTGATCATAGCAATGGGCATAAGGCTTTGGTGACACCTTCAGCAATCTTGGTGTAATATATTGACCTTTAACCAAATGAGAGTACAAGTCTGAGATAGATTCTTGAAACACCTTCAGTGTTTTTCTCGCTCGTGAGGCTATCACCTTCTTTGATCGTTCTAAACGACTGAATGCTCTCATGTTATCGAGGGGGTTCTGAATGCTCATTTCAGCTATAATTGGGGTAATATTAACCAGATTTCTTAAGTTGTCCTTTGCCTTACTGGTTTTTGGAAAATCTGATACATGTATTTGAAGTGTCTTCTGGGTTATATCTGCCTCATACTTTCTTAGACCTATAGGCCAATCTCGAATTACATCCATGGGAGCCTTTTGATTTCTTTTCCCATTTTCTTGTGCCCAATATTCTTCGTAGGATTTGGTTACATTAGTTTCTATTGCAACAACGGTTTCTGAACATTGAACCTTAACCCCTTCTTTTATCTTGCATTTTTGAATTGCTTACTCTAAAGGGTCTTGAAAATTTCCCTTAAGGTTACCAGGAACCTTAGCTGAACAATTTGGAATTCCAGTCTGATTTATCCAAGGAACTTCCTTATAGGTCCAATTCTCATTTGGAGGCCACTGTGATTGATCAAGTTGTGGAGTAATTGATCTGGCTAAGAGCATTTTTGGATGCAATTTTTCACTCGAACAGTGGAAGGGAGGAAATTGAAATCCCTACACATTCTTTTTCTTCTTGATCACTCTATAAGATTTGGCACCATGTTTAACTGAATAAGACCTCACTGTATTAACCCCGGCTTCTTTCTTGACTTTAGTATTGTCAGAGCCTCTTATCTTGCCATTCTTGATAGCCATTTCGATGATTTCTCCACTTATGATGATGTCAGAGAAATTATTAGGGACAGCCCCTATCATGTGATTAACATAAGGAAATTTTAATGTACTGATGAACAAAGTAGTGAACTCTTTTTCAGTCAATGGTGGATGTACTTGAGAAGCAACGTCTTTCCATCGTTGTGAATATTGTTGAAAGCTTTCATTGCACTTCATATTCATGCTTTGCAACATTGTTCGATCAGGGGCCTTATCAGTCATGTGCTTGTATTGACCCAAAAAAGCTTGAGCTAAATCCCTCCAAGAACGTATTTGAGTATGTTTTAGCTGATTATACCATCTGGATGCAGACCCAGATAAACTGTCTTGGAAACAGTGGATCAACAATTTTTCATTCTCTACATAGCCAGTCATACGACGATAATACATAGTGATATGATATGAAGGGCATGTGGTCCCATTATACTTCTCAAAATCTGGGACCTTGAACTTTGGTGGAATAACCAGGCCAGGGACCAAACTTAGTTCTTTGGCATCAAACCCATAAAATAACTCAACTGTCTCTATAGATTTTATCACCTCTTCTATATTTTCCAGTAGTTGAGTGAATTTTTCCTTCTCAACTGATTTGTTTAGGTCAAGGACCTCATTACTAATACAAAATTCATCAGGCTTCAACTCAGAAGTAGTAGGACAATCAGTGGGGAACGATGCTCCAGCTTGATATGGTGAGTTCTTAACAGCGAAGTAAATCGGTGATTGAATTTCCTGGAGTATAGAGGTGAACTCAGGAATATGAACAGGTGTAACATCCAAAGAATTTCTGGGGTTTTCAACAAGACTCTTTCCAGCGGTCTGGTGCTTCTCAATCATTTCTTTCATATTGTTCAGTAGATCGATATGAGAATTTGTGATATTAGCTTCAATTTGTGCCAATTTGCTCCTTAATTCCTCTTGTATTTCTTTCTGCTCTATCTCAAATTTGGCTAGCCTATCCTCAGTTTCTTTAGACATTTTTCTTGTGTCGTGCTGAGCGTTCTTGCTTCAAAGAAAAACCAAGATCACTTCGTTTGAAATCCTTATTTTAATGAATGGATGTTTTAATGTATTATGACATAAAAAATGCAAAGATGCCAAAGGCAAATGTAAATACGTGAATGTAATAATAAGAATACAAATTGTGCAATACAAAAGCAAACATGAAAATACAAATGCAAAGATGCCAAATGCAAATGTAAAAATGTAAATGTAAATACAAACGTAAAAATGTACAAATGCAAAATACAAATGCATGTATGAAAAGGTGTTTACTCAAGAGTGATCATCTTAGAACAGATTTCATTGAACACAAAAGCTTCGGTACATCAAACAAAACTTTACATATAGGGATATTTTTCACTTCTAACTTCTCCAAAGCCCAGTTAGTTTCCATTGAGTCTTCAATCTGCTTCATCTCCTTGTAAAGTCAGCTAAATCTATCATTTAAAGACCATATTGCTTGTCTGGACTGCAACTTCTTCCATGACATTCTCTTTCATCTTCTGTGTCATTTCTCGGAGTTGCTCATTTTCCCTTGTAAGAGAACCTTTGTGTCCAAGAAGTTCTTGAACAAGATCCTCATATATGTTGCAGCTGTTTTTCAGCTTGGTGACCCCTGTTATCCACTCTTCTGGGGTACTTCCTAGGCCAACATTTTGAAAGGTTTGACTGATCTTCTGAAAATCTTCATGCATGGTTTTCATTTCTGTGCTCAATTTATTGTTTTGGTCGTTCAAGTCCTTCAAATAACATGCTTGAGCTTCATAAAAATCTCCATTACTCTTAATGTCCCGACTGATACTCTTTCCATAGACTGCTTTTGGTATCAATCTGGCAGAATCTTTGTGGAGTACATTTGGTATTAATATAACCGGTTCTCTGTGTGTAGAACTTCCCTCGATCCTCGTAGTTTCTTCTGGATGTCTTTCCTTGGCCGCATCATATTTTGTTTGATCATAAAACTTTTTGTCCATTTACGATTTCTTTTCAATATGATGAACAATCTTTCAAGTCAACACCTTTTGGTTATGCCATGATCATGTAATGCAAACAAAAGAAATCAATATGAACAGATTAGAGCAATGTAATATGCATGAAAAAAAAATAGAATAGTTACTACCAACTAATGGAAAAAAAATCTATCTATCAAGGTATAAATCTTAACCTTATGCTTTCTAGTTCCATGCTTTGTTTGGAAAATTTAACCTAACCGCATGATTTCTAGTTCGCATGCATTTATTCAGGAAAAAGAAAAGGAAATAAAATAAATTAAAAGCTAGAACTTATTTCTCCTTTGTGTATACCTACTGACAAAATTTCGGCATGGTTTCAGATCAGGAGAGTTTCTAGGGTTTATTATATGCAGGTTTTCAGTTCTAGGAGTAAAGGTACTCGAACTGTCCTTGTTGATGCCCCCTTGGGCTGTCAACCCTCAATCCTAGTCAATTACAGACTTAAGCGGATCGAGTTTAATTCGAGGGGATACATTTCTCTATACCTGACACGGAGAATAAATTCTCACGAAGACATAGAGCATATGAACCCCGAAAGTTACTTGCTAGGTCTGACACGGAGAATAAATTCTCACGAAGACGTCGCTTTCACTCCCACTTAAAAGGGACAAACTCAATTATAGAGCTTTATGTTATGCAATGTAAGTGTTGTGTGTGAGGAGAAATGTTCAAACCTCTAACAGACAAATAAAATAATTATTACCTTCATAAATAAAAAATATTAATAATATATAAAAATAATAAGTAATAAAAAATTTGAAAGAAAAAATTAAATATATGAATTTTTAATTTCCAACTAATAGAGACAATTTATAATTAATTTTAAAGTTTGACAGTCCCCATCGGAGTCGCCAAGCTGTCGTAACCGGTTTTCGTCCGGGCACGAATTTTTTAATTGGCGGGAAAAGTGATGTGAATAAATGGTTTTTTTAAATAATTTGGGAGTCGCCATCGGCCTTTTGGATCAGGTAGGTCGAATACCTAAAAATCATCCTTTTAAAAGAGTTTTTCAGAAAACATCGATTAAAAGATAAACTGATATGCGTTTTAACCAAAAATTCATTCTTTTTAATGATAAAAAGGGATTCGTGGTCGGTTACGTTTAGGGAAGGATTAGCACCCCTACAACGCCCAAAATTGGTACTTTTTAATTATACATTGTCTCTATTATTAGAAATTTAAGAATTCAAAATATATTTAATTTATAATCCTATTATTTTTAAAATTATAATTATGAAAAATATATATTAATTTATATATTTATAAATAAAATATTTATTTATTTAGAAATATAAGAAAATGAATTCTAGGTGCCTTAAGACAGCTCTTTTCTTTGATATTAAAAAATAAATAAAAACAATTACTATATAATTTATAAAATAAGATATTTATTTATTTAAAAATATCAGAAAATGGACATCCAGTTATTTTAAGACTGCCCTTTCTTAATATTGAAAAATAAATAAATATATATTAAAATATGATTATTAAAAAGTAATTTATGAAATATAAGATTTTAACGAATAAACAAATATTATTTATTATATATATATATTTATTTATATAAATAATAAGAATAATAATAAAAAGTAATAATAATAATAAAATAATATTGCAAATAATAATTAAAAATATAATATTAAAATATAAAATATAAAAAAATAATCAAAAATAAAATTTGAATGATTAAAATATAAAATTATAAAACTAGAGTACTAATTCGAAATATATAAAAGATGGGCATTAAAAGTGTAATTTAACCATAATTCATAATACGGGATTAAAATAATAATTAATAAACTATGAGGGACTAAATTTGATATTTACCTAAATATATATATATATATATATATATATATATATATATATATATATATATATATATATATATACTGATAAGGACTAAATTAAAATAAAATAAAATTAGAAGACTAAATTAAAATAATCAAAAATTGCTTTCAGTGACTAAATTGCAAGGTATACAAATTTGGAGCACTGTGGATGGGGTTTACCCTTTATAAAATTACAGAAATACCCTCCCCCAAAACGGCGTCGTTTGGGAGAGGGTATTAATACCCGAAACCGGCTGGCCCTACGGGCCAGTCTCTCATTTCTTCCTTTCTGTTCTCTCTCAAACAGAGAGAGAGCCAGATTTCTCTCTGGCTTCTCTCTAAAATGAGAGAAAGCCGTCCCGGTCAGCCACCGCTGCCGGGCTCCGACCACCGCTGCCGACCACCGTTAATGGTGGCCGAAAATTACAAAAATTCTCCAAAATATAGATCGGGACGATCTAAAACCGTTTCCGGTGTTCTTTTTCCTTAAAAAGCCCCCAATCGGAGCAAATCTACGAAAGTACCTTCGGTTTTCGTTGTTTCCGGCGACGGTTGGGGTTCTCCGATGACAGAGTAAGTTTCTTTCCTCTCTTCTCTCCTTTTTTTTTTGCTGCGTTGTTGTTGACTAGGATCGTTGGTAGTTTTTTTTGTATCTTTTTTCTGTTCTGTTTTTTTTTTGCTCTCCGTTCTCTGTCTGTCTTTTTTGTTTTGCAGGATCCGGTGGCTTTTATAGCCACCACCGGTGATGGCTTCAGACCGGTCCCAATGAGGTTGCTTAGGTGAGTCACCATAGCTATGGTGGTGACTCACCGTAGAGCTCGACATGTGGAGGGGTAGTTGGGTCTTCTGGAGCCTTCTGTTGAGGCATCGTGGCAGAGTAGACCGTTGGCAACATCTGGTTGGGTCACCTGGCAGCGGAGTGTCGACAATGAGTGGCAGCTATGGCTTCTGGAAGCTTGAGGCGGCGGCTGGAGCTAGGGTTTAGAAACCCTAGCTGAAACCCTAAATGTTTAGGGTTTCCTTTTGGGTCTTGGCCGGTTATGGTTGGGCCTGGGATTTGGGCTTGTAATTATTATTTTTTAATAATAATAATAATAATATATATAATAATATATATAATGATAATAATAATAATAATAATTATAATAATAATTATAATAAATAAATAAATAAAATGGGTAAAAAAATTAGTATCTTCAGATACAAACAAGGAAAAACTGATTTGTGGATTCAAGGATCTAGTCTATGTAGATTTAAAACCTAGTTTTATTATTTAATTCCTAGAAGTGTGACTTAGCCTAATGGCTAGCATGGTTGGCTATACCCTAGGTCATTGGTTTAAAACCAACTAACCCTTAATTCATATTTTATTCACCTTTTATCATTTAAAGATCAAATAAAAATGTGTAAAATCATGCTTAAGGCCCTAAACTAGTTGATAACTTGCAAAAAAATATTAGGTTCTGAAAATCATGTAATTTGGACCCAAAAAGAATAATACGATTATGTTAGTAATTTTTTGGCATCAAAATATACAAAAAAATAAATTTAAAAAAATTATTTTTCTGATGCACTCATAAAATTGTGACAATTTTTAATTAAATTTTCATCTATAGATAAGTCAATCCATGGTGAATAAGAAATGGGAAGGGGATTATACAAACTATGACACATTACTTTAGATTTGACATTTTTGCATGTAAGAAAAGATGCACACATATTTTCAACGATTTTCCTTATATGTGCCTAGAAAAATGCTTCATGATAATGTTTATGGGTGCCACCAAAGTGCCCCATCAATCCTTTGCAATGTGCTTCGTGAACCATAAAATCCCACAAATAACTTCGTAGAATAATAAAAATGTTTAAGTGTGATAAATATCCATATATAATATAAAACTTGTTAAAAACACCTTTATCAAAATTGACACAAGTCTATACAAAATCAACATCTGTCAAATACAAGTCTTTAATATGTCAAATTTTAATGCCTAAGCATGTATAATAGTAATTAATGAATAACGACGGGGATAAAGCATCAACTACTATGTTATCCTTATATTTCTTGTATTTGATTACGTATGGAGATATCTCAATGAACTCAACTCATCAAATGTGGTGTTTGCTTAACTTACCTTAGTCATTTAGCAACATAAGTGACTTATGATCCGTATGAATGAAAAATTCCTTGGGCAAAAAATACTTTTGTGATTCATTGATAAATTTGTGAAAAGTTTTCGTTAAATTTTCATCCATAGATAAGTCAATCCAAGGTGAATTAGAAATGGGAAGAAGTATACAAACTATGACGCATTAGATATTGACATGACGCATTAGATATTGACATTTTTGCATGCAAGATAAGATGCAAATATATTTTTAATGATTTTCCTTATATGTGACTAGAAAATTGCTTCACGACAATGTCTATGGTCTTGGTAACACCAAAGTGTCCCATCAATCCTTTGTAATGTGCTTCGTGAACCAAAAACTGCCACAAAGAACTTTGTAAAATAAAAAACATGTTTAAGTGTAATAAATATCCATCTATAATATAAAACTTGTTAGAAGCACCTTTATCAAAATGGGCATAAATTTCACAAAATCAACATTTGTTAAATACAAGTCTTTAATATATCAAATTCTAAAGCCTTAGCTTGTATAATAGTAATTAATGAATAACGATAGGGATAAAGCATCAACTACTATGTTATCCTTACAGTTTTTGTATTTGATTCGTATGAATGAAAAATTCCTTGGGCAACAAGTAGTGTTGTAAAGCTTCAAGGGAAAGAACCAAAGCTAGGAGTTTCATATCATAGGTTGAGTAACTTAGTTGAGCTTCTTTTAGTTTTTCGCTAAAATATGTAATGAGTCTCTTTTCCTGCAAAAGAGGCGTACCTACGTCTATTCTTGAAGCATCACATTCAAGTTCAAATATGTTAGTAAAATCTGATACGCATAAAACAGGAGCTAAACATAACCTATCTTTTAAGGCTAAGAAATCCTTCTCTTACGCCACACCCCGCATGAAGCAAACTGATTTTTTGATGATTTTGTTTGAAAGATATTTTATAGTGGAGAAGTCCTTGACAAAACTATGATAGAAGCTCGCAATACCATGAAATGATCTTACCATAAAATGGAAGTGGGTGCAGGCCACTTACAAATATTCTTAACCTTCTAATCATCAATATGTATTCCACGTGTACTAACTAAAAAACATACAAAGAATATCTGATCACTATCGAAAAATACTTTTCAACATTAGCGTATAATCGTTCACAATGAAGAACATCAAAAATTGATTTAACATGTAAAACATGAAGTTCAAGAGAAATAAAATGAACCATAATTACATCATAATAAACTACTAAAAATTTACTTAAAAACTACCTTAAGATATGGCTCATCAAGAGCATTACGGTCTTAGATGCATTCGTCAAGCGAAAAGGCACAATTAACCACTCCTATAACTTGAACTTTATCATGAAAGTTGTATTCCATTCATCCACTTATTTCATGCGGATATGATGATGTACATTCTTTAAATCTATCTTTAGAAAGATACATGCTCCGCAAAGTTCACCAAAGTATAGCATGTAAGTGTGTGATGGGAAGCCTATACTTGATGGTAATGTTGTTAATGGGTTAAAAATGGACACACATTTGATACATATTGTTAAAGTATGCCCAAAGACCAATCATAAGATGATTGTAATAATACTTTCATTTAACGATTTTATTGAATAAAGGCATTGTCACTATTATTTTCAGTTATATATATGTGTTTAACATAAACTGGAAGATAATAAAGTCCATATAATGACATAATTGTTATTATTAAAAGATCCATAGTAAAGTATTATTATAGGCATGGACAATAATAATACGCTTAAGACTAACATGTTATTGATTGATGACAACGAGTTGTCATTGACATAGAGATGTCAGAATTGATACATGATTATATTGTTAGAGAACAATGTATTGGATTGACCCACCATGAGCATATGTCTTGTATTATTATGTGACAGTCATAACATTGCTCATGGTGATGACTATATGTATGATCCTCAGACTTGAGATCAATACTATCCCAACATATATTGTTGTATGTTTTGATGCAGCTAAACAAGCTTCGTAACTGGTTGCTTTATAAAGACTGTTATTAAATATATCTCAATAAATGTAGTGGGTGTGTATGATTAAGATATGATTTGCCCTTCCTACATAATAGGAAATATATCACATGTCACTTGATTCAGTAAGACTAGAAACACATGGCCATGCTCGAATAAGTTGATATGAGATATAACTATTCGTTAATTAAAGTCTACTCTAGATATCAAGAAACAATAGATGAGTTATACAAGTGTGACTATTCCAAGACATGTGCCTATTCTAGATATAAAGGACATAAGGATGTAATACATAAAAGAGTTAATCACCAAGATGATATGTCGAATCATATTTTCTTGTAACTTAGGTGACAATGATATATTGCTAGATATCACTCATTGTATGTAATATTAGAATTATTCTAATAATTACTGCTAACGTTACAAGAACCTACAGGGTCACACCCTAGGATTGAAATGAGCAAAGATGTACAATTTGTTGTACGTTACTAAAATATATCTAGAGTTAATTAAATATATATTTTAATAATCCCGAATATTTAATTTCAATTAATTAAATATAGATTTAATTAATTTGAAATAATAAAATCCCTAATATGATTAGGGTAACTTGGATATAAAAGGATTATTAAATTCCAATTAATTAAATATAGATTTAATTAATTTGGAAAAATAAAAACACTAATATGATTAGGGTAACTTGGCTATAAAAGGGTGTGTTAGGTCTAGCATCTATTTTAGAACACACACACAAAACCTTCAGCCGTTTTTCTCTAAAAACGGTTTTGGGGAAGAAAATTATTGCTCTCAATCGGGTGAACTGAGTAGAGGTCGAGACGTGATTTCCTAGAGGCTTTTGATTCTAACTGATCTACACCACCAGTATTCACTGTTGTCCTTGTTGTTTTTTAAGGAACCTGCTGTAAGTATTCACATCCCTTCCTCCCGATTTTAGTTTTTCGTACTTGGATCACTGGTGAGACCGTTGAGTTTTGTTTCTGCTGCGCCATGGGGTGCGCCGACGGTCCCAACAGTGGCATCAAAGCCACTTGTACGATATGAATTTGGGTTAAATTTTTGGTTGATGTGATATGTATGAGATGCATGTTATAGTTTTATCGATTTCGGTAAATATGCTGATATTATTGTTCGAATCGATAACCACAATGATTAATATGTTAATTTATTAATATGTTTTTCAATCGATTTGTTGCTGGATGATTTGTGGGAGTGCGATAGTAGATCACGTTTGGAAGTGGAACAATGGTTGTTCCGATGCAGAAAACCTTCAGGATTGAAAATCCCAAAAGCACAATTCTGTTGATAATTGTTATCAAATCGTGAAGTTTTCCATGGAAACAGAAGTACAAATTGAAGGCCCATATTAAAAATTTTATTTTTTTGAACAAAGGTGAACGTGTACATATATATATGATATGTTTGTTTTGCACGGTGTTTGACATGCATGGTTATAGCCCTTGTTCACTTTATAATGGTTTAATTTGAAATACGGTCTACGAGCCGTGTCTTTCTATATCTCTTTTGTATTTCTCTTGTCATCTTACTCCCTCGTATGTAAAACGAGTTTCTTTTAAAATTGTAAACCTATGAAGATTCACAAGGAACAGAAGAATGGTGAGAAGATGCCTAGAGAGCAGTCTTAGGCTTTAGGGTTCTTAGTTCTCCCATTGGCTTGGGATGGGCCACCTTAGTCATTGTTTTGGGCTATAACCATTGCATCTTATTTATTGCTATATTTGTTATGTATGCAATGCATCAAATGATAAAATAAGAATAAATATTGATGAGATCAATAAGGGCCTAACATTAAAACAAACAATGATGAGAATTATGCAAATCCCTCTTTATAATCTAAGTTAACTTAACCGTCCAATATTTACCCTCGTTAAGGCTTTGATCGATATTGTGTGGGCTTTTCCAAAGCATTGACACATAAATCTATTTTGGTTAAACGCGAAGAATAAGCAAGTGATATTCACCGGTTGAAATATTGGTAATAACTTAGCTAGGTTATTCTAACAGGATTAGAAACCTAGAGGTTAAATATTTGGATAAGTCATGAGATGACTTGAACAAAAGTTGTTCACCAAAATGAGGAGTTACATGAGATGTAACTAGTCAACTGTCACTTACGTAAATAATCACTATCCTAAAAGAAAAGCCAAAGCTGATTTAGGAAATTGATATATTATGGATCCTCATCCACTATAAAATTTTTCGTTGAATTTTTCTGAAATTAAAACAAATAGGGTTTTTAATTTTGAATAAAATAGTGGGAGTAATTTAAATAAAGTCCTATTTATAAATTTTAATTCGGTAAATTTACTTACTTTAATATTTCCATTGTTGTAGATTTAATGGCAAATAACACTTTATCACTGCGATCACTCCTTGAGAAGAATAAACTTAATGGCATAAACTTCCTTGGCCGGCTTCGTAATTTGAGAATTATTCTCAAATAGGAAAGGAAGGAATATGTCATTGAGGAACCTGTTCCTAATGAACCGGTAGCTAATGCTTCAAAAGCTGACAAAGATAAATTCAAGAAACATATGGATGATATGTTAAATGTTGTATGTCTAATGCTTGCCACCATGACTCCTGGGCTTCAGAAGTAACATGAGGATATGGTTGCATATGAGATGATTCAAAATCTCAAAGAAATATATGAAGGGCAAGCACGTCAAGAGAGATATGAGACCTCTAAATCTCTATTTCAATGCAAAATGGCAGAGGGAACTCTTGTAGGAGCTCATGTCATCAAGATGATGGGCTACATCTAAACGTTGGAAAAGTTGGGATTTCCTCTCAAAGATAAATTGGTTACCGATGTTATCCTGCAATCGTTTCCAGATAGCTTTAGCCAATTTGTCCTTAATTTCAACATGAATGTAATTAACAAGACTTTGCCATAGTTACTTGGCATGTTATGAACTGCTGAAAGTAACGTGAAAAAGGTTAGACCTAAGCCCATTCTGATGGTTCACAAGGACAAAGGAAAGGGAAAGAAAAAGGTAGTGGCAAAGTCTAAGGGCAATGGTAAGACCAAACAAAAGGGAAAATGCATTGAAACCCAAAGGGGGAGTTAGCAAAGAAGGAAAATGTTTCCATTGCGATAAGACCATACACTGGAAGAGAAACTGCCCTGTTAACCTTGAAGAGGTCAAGAAGGCAAAAGAAAACGGAACGTTTGTTTTAGGTATTTATGTCATTGATGTTAATATGCCAACATCTACTTATTGGTTATTAGATACCAGTTGTGGTTCTCATATTTATACTTCTGTACAGGGACTACAAAAGAGAAGGAATCTGGCTAAAGGAGACGCGGACCTACAAGTGGGAAATGGAGCAAGAGTTGATGCATTATCTATAGGGGCATATGTTTTATCTTTGCCTAGTAGGCTTGATTTAAATTTAGAGGATTGTTATTATGTTCCTAGTTTGACTAAGAACATTATTTATATTTCTTGTTTGGACAAGATTGGTTTTGAGATTATTATTAAGAATAATTGTTGTTCTTTTTATCTCGATAGTTTTTTTTATGGTTCAACACAATTGGTTAATGGTCTCTATATTTTGGATCAAGAAAACACCATTTATAACATAAATACTAAAAGATAAAAAACAAATGACTTGAATCAAACTTATCTTTGGCATTGTCATTTAGGCCATATAAGTGAGAAACACATATCAAAACTCCATAAAGATGGATTCTTAGATTCATTTGTTTTTGAACAATATGATGTATGTGAATCTTGCTTGTTGGGAAAAATGATTAAAGCTCCTTTTAATAATAAAGGTGAGCGAGCAAGTGATTTATTGGGGTTAATAAATAGTGATGTATGTGGACCAATGAATACACAAGCCAGAGGTGGATTCCATTACTACATTACTTTTACCGATGACTTCAGTTGGTATGAGTATATTTATCTTATGCGCCATAAATCTGAAGCCCTTGAAAAGTTTAAGGAATTTAAAAATGAAGTACAAAATCAACTAGGAAAGAGTATTGATCAGATCGAGGTGGAGAATTCTTAAGCATAGAGTTTGATGAACTCCTAAAAGAATGTGGGATTGTCTCACAGCTTACACCGCCTGGTACACCATAGTGGAATGGAGTTTCTGAAAGAAGGAATCAAACACTGTTAGACATGGTTCGATCGATGATGAGTCATAGTGACCTTTCGACTTCTTCTTGGGGACATGCACTTGAAACAACCACTTTCACACTAAATCGTGATCCATTCAAATCGGTTCAGAAGGCACCATACGAGATATGGACTAGGAAACATCCTAGTATGTCTTTTTATAAAGATTTGGGGTTGTGAAGCTTATGTAAAACATCAGATGTCTACAAAGCTCGAACCTAAGTCTCATAAGTGTATATTTGTTGGATATCATAAAGAAAGTATGGGATACTATTTCTTCAACCCTAAAAAGAAAAAAGTGTTTGTTGCTCGAACAAATTTTTTTCTCAAAATATAATTTCTCTCAAAGAAATGGAATGGCAGAAATATTAAACTTGGAGAAGTTCAAGAGCAACAGATAAATAAACCTGAAGTTGAGCATGTTTCACAAGTTGTTGAGGAGCATTCAAAAGATTTAGAAACACAATAACTGCGTAGATCCACAAGTGAACATAGTGCACCTGAGAGATTTGGATTTCTCGTTACGACACATGGAGATGTTCTTTTTATGGATCAAGATGAGCCCAAGACTTATCAAGAGGAAGTGTCTAGCCCAGACTCTGAGAAATGGCTTGAAGCCATAAGATCTGAGATGGATTCCATGTCAGTAAACCAAGTATGGACTTTTGTTGAACTACCTAAAGGGGTCAAACCTATAGGGTGTAAATGGGTTTTCAAGAAGAAAACCGACATAGTTGGTAATATACAAACATACAAGGGGCGATTAGTCGCTAAAGGTTTTCGACAAGTTCATGGTTTAGACTATGACGAAATATTCTCCCCTGTAGCTATGTTTAAGTCCATCCGGATCTTGCTCGCAATAGCTGTATTCCATGATTATAAAATCTGGCAAATGAACGTCAAAATTGCATTCTTTAATGGAAAACTTAAAGAGGATGTGTTATGACACAACCAGCAGGTTTTGTCTTTCTAGGAAATACTGGAAAGGTTTGTAAGCTACAGAGGTCTATTTATGGACTAAATCAAGCTTCTCGAAGCTGGAATCTTCGTTTCAATGATGCAATCAAAGAGTTTGGTTTTATCAGAAATAAAGATGAGGTTTGTGTTTATAAGAAGGCTAGTGGGAGCATTGTTTCTTTCCTAATATTATATGTAGATGACATACTCATCATAGGAAATGATATACCTACTTTATAGTCATTTAAGACTTGGTTAAGTAGTTGTTTTTTCTATGAAAGATTTGGGTGAGGCAGCGTATATCTTAGGAGCTAAGATCTATAGAGATAGATCACGACAACTTCTAGGTCTGAGTCAAAGTACATATATAGATAAAGTGCTGAAAAGGTTCAGTATGGAAGAATCCAAGAAAGGATTTTTGCCTATAAGACATGACATTTCTCTTTCTAAGGAAATGTGTCCTTCAACTCCACTAGAAAGAGAACGGATGAATAAGATTCCATATGCTTCGGCTATTGGTTCTATAATGTATGCCATGATATGTACTAGACCAGATGTATCGTATGCTCTAAGCATAACGAGTCAATATCAAGCAAACCCTGGTGAAAATCACTGGGTTGTGGTTAAAAATATCCTTAAGTACTTAAGAAGAACTAAGGATAAATTTCTTGTCTATAAAAGGGAGGAAGAGCTTAGTATAAAAGGTTATACTGATGCCAGCATCCAAACTGACAAGGATGACTCACGATCATAATCGGGTTTTGTGTTTTGTCTTAATGAAGGTGCTATGAGCTGGAAAAGTTTGAAGCAAGACACAATAGCTGATTCTACAACAGAGGCTGAATACATTGCAGCCAGTGAAGCAAAAAAAGAGGCTGTTTGGATCAAGAAGTTCATATCGGGATTAGGGGTTGTTCTCAGCATATCAAATGATGTAGAACTCCGTTGTGACAATAATAGATCCATTGCACAAGCAAAGGAACCCAGATCTCATCAACGATCCAAACATATTCTTAGGCGCTTTCATCTCATTCAAGAGATCATTAATCGATGAGATGTGGGAATATGTAGAGTACACACGGATGACAACATTGTTGATCCCTTGACGAAGCCTCTTACACAGCAGAGGCATGATCATCACACTGAGTCACTCGATATTAGATATATGAGTGATTGGTCTTAGTGCTAGTGGGAGATTGTTAGAGTATGCCCAAAGACCAATCATATGATTATTATAATAATACTTTTATTTATCGATTTTATTGAATAAAGGCATTGCGACTATTATTTTTAGTTATATATATGTGTTTAACATAAACTGGAAGATAATAAAGTCCAAATAATGACATAATTGTTATTATTAAAAGATCCCTGGTCAAGTATTATTATAGGCATAGACAATAATAATACACTTAAGACTAATATGTTATTGATTGATGACAACGAGTTGTCATTGACATAGAGATGTTAGAATTGATACATGATTATATTGTTAAAGAATAATGTATTGGATTGACCCACCATGAGCATATGTCTTGGATTATTATGTGATATTCATAACATTGCTCATGGTGATGACTATATGTATGATCCTCAGACTTGAAATCAATACTATCCCAACATATATTGTTGTATGTTTTGATGCAGCTAAACAAACTCCGTAACTGGTTGCTTTATAAAGATTGTTATTGAATATATCTCAATATATGTAGTGGGTGTGTATGATTAAGATAGGATTTGTCCTTCCTACATAATATGAAATATATCATAGGCCACTTTATTGAGTAAGACTAGAAACGCATGACCATGCTCGAATAAGTTGATATTAGATATCATAAACTATTCATTAATTAAAGTCTACTCTAGATATCAAGAAACAATAGATGGGCTATACAAGTGTGACTATTCCAAGACTTGTGCTTATTCTAGATATAAAGGACATAAGGATATAATACATAAAGGAGTTAATCACTAAGATGATATGTCGAATCATATTTTCTTGTAACTTAGGTGACAATGATATATTGCTAGATGTCACTCATTTTATGTAATATTGGAATTGTTCTAATAATTACTGCTAACGTTACAAGAACCTACAGGGTCATACCCTATGATAGAAACGAGCAAAGATGTACAATTTGTTGTACGTTACTAAAATATATCTAGAGTTAATTAAATATATATTTTAATAATCCCAAATATTTAATTTAAATTAATTAAATATAGATTTAATTAATTTAAAATAATTAAATCCCTAATATGATTAGGGTCACTTGGATATAAAAGGATTATTCAATTCCAAATAATTAAATATATATTTAATTAATTTGAAATAATAAAAACCCTAATATGATTACGGTAACTTGGCTATAAAGGGGTGTGTTAGGTCTAGCAGCCATTTTAAAACACACACACAAAACCTTCAGTCGTTTTTCTCCCAAAACGATTTTGGGGAAGAAAATTATTGCTCTCAATTGGGTGAACTAAGTAGAGACCGAGATGTGATCTCGTTGAGGCTTACGATTCGAACCGTACTACACCACTAGTATTCACTGTTGTCCTTGTTGTTTTTCAAGGAACCCGCTGTAAGTATTCGCATCCCTTCCTCCTGATTTCAATTTTTCGTACTTGAATCGCTGGTGAGACCGTTGAGTTTTATTTTCGCTGTGCCATGGGGTGCGTCGACGGTCCAAACACATACAAGGGCTCAAACTCTCTTGAATGTACATTTTCTCTAGTAAACCTTCCACTTGATTCTTCAACTCCTTAGTCACTTCGGGGTTGTAACACTATGTAGGTCGACTAGGAATGAAAAGTCCATGAATTAAATCAATTTGATGTTCTATTCCCTTTAGTGATGGAATATTTTTAGGTGGATCACCTAGAACATCATAAATATCTTACAATAATGAAATAACCACACTATGAAAAAACTCATTATTTTTAGATATAGATAAACAATCCTACCTAAATCAGATAAAGATAAATGGTTATTAAGTGATAAGGGTTTTTCTTACTTCTTTTCTTCTCATAAAAACATTACGAATCACTCTTTTTTCCCTCACTTTTGGATTCACACACCTCTATTGGACCATTGGATTTTTGGATTGCTTTTTTTTTTGCTAAGGGCCTCTTTATTTCCCTCCTTTTGTGAACCTATTTTTTTTATTTGGTTCAAATCCCATTAGAAAGTTTTTTATTTTTAGTTGTTTTTTGTACAACTCTTTGGGATCTAATATGTTCAATGTGTACATCTTTTCATGGTATACTATGGTAAATGGATTCAACTTGTGGCTTAAGGAAGATAAAAGTCAATTATGTTGTATGGGAAACATTTCTAGAGGCGGTAACTTGTCGTTCGAGGAGGAGGAGGAAAGAAACATTGGGGAGGAAGCAATTTTGGGACTGAGGAATAAAGATGATGGAATGGGTAAGGTTCAAAAGAAAAACGAGGAAGTGGTGGAGCATGAGGAGATAGTGGCAGAAGATGACAATATGAATATGTTTATGTCAGTATGTGATAAAGAGGAAATAAAGGAAAATCTTAAAGACTTGACGATATGGGAAGGTCGAATAGAAATGAGAGCTGTGGAGGATGTGGTTAATATGGGCCTCTCAAACCAAGAGCTGAGCGAGGATACTTTAACTCTCAAATCCAGGCAGATCCAAAAAGAAAATATGGGGAAAAACAAAAAATACACTTCTCTTCAAAGCATTCAGGAGAAATTTGCAATTCACGAAGGAAGAATAGATTTTATCGAATGAAGAAAAGCCAAAAGAAGAAACAGAGCGAGGAAGAATTGAATGAACTTGAAGGTATGTCCCTATCTGATTCTAACATTCAAGCAGGATACCAGAGACTAAAGAGGGAAGCAATGTTAACGTTACAGCTTGGTAGAGAATTATGAATATAGTTCAAAGGCTCAGAAGAGAAGTTGGTTTGGGAAATAATAGCCTTAGAGGAATTGGAAGGTGAATCTCAATCTAAGTCCATTAAATTTTAGCTGTCTTAATAAGGGAAAGTTTCGAGAATTTTTTTTTATCTTGTTTGTTAATATATTATATTTTTCTCCATTACTATACTGGATTTGTTTCATATTCGGTGTATTTAGAGAGTTTGTGTGTTTAATTCATGGTTGTTCTTTCCTGGGGGTTATGGGGGAAGAGTACATGTTTGTTATTTTTGAGTCTGGAATGGAATAGAGGATGATGCTGCTGTTAGACAGAAGTTTAGATTCTACTAGTATGAGATGGTGTGTCCAAGAAATTGTCAATTGTGATAAGGTAGTTGGTTGTTGATGGTATGTTGTTGAATTCGAAATAGTGGTATCTGAGACGTTATGGTGGATTACTTCAAATCTAAGGTTAAAGTGCTGAATTTAAGTATCATTGATCTTGAGAAATATGGAATGTGAATGGCCTTGATAAGCTGGAAAATTTGGATCTTTTGTTTTTAAGATGTTTTTTTTGAGAGAATGATAGTATTATAGGAGGTCTTGGACAATGCATTGTATAACATAGCAGTGTTTGTTCAATGTAATGTATGTGAAGAAGATTCAAGGGCTGGATTTTGGTGTCAATTAGGTCCTGTTCTGACGGATATTAAGTGAAGGTTATTTAGTAGGAATAATTAAGGAAGTGTCATCATCATTGGTGTTGTAATTGCACTGCTGGTTGAAAGAATATTGTGGTCTGGTTGCTTGGTTGGTGATCGTATGGTTTGTTGAGAGTTTTATGACTCCAAGTTTGGTGACATTAGGATGGACCTTGTATTGGATTCCATATTGTTTTTGTGGTAGCGTAATCTTCTTCGAGAATTAATTTTGGTGGCTCACTCTGGAGTGTGTGGAAATGCTTTTGTGCCTCGGTATGAGTTGATGGTGTCTATTGTTGAACTGTCGACTGGAATTGTTGTGTTGTTTTTTACCTTTGAGTGCTTTGATGGTTGTAATGTTTTGTTTCTTTTAGATGGTCAAGAGTTGATTTTGTAGGGGTGGGTTTCTTGAGTATCTGGTTTCTGTTTTTGGTTCGATGTGTTTGTATTGTTCTCTTATGATGTACTATTTTCCTCCAATTAGATTAGGGAGGTTTTTAATGAGGCTCATAAGTTGAAGTTCGACTCTTTATTTATGTTAATAACTTGTCTTTTGCTGAGCAAAAAAAAAAACTTTCCATGGTGAACAGCAACTTTGTGATACCGCCATAATCTTCTAAGTAACAAATACACAGCGTGCACAGGGACTACTTTACATCAAACAAAATCACAATAATTACTCATATTGAAAATGGTCAAGGAACATTTGATTACCTTCATCTAAGATCCCTCATTCAAACATTGAAGATGATATGGCTTAGGATGTCATTGGCTTAGTAGATTAAGTTTATCAACCAGGAAACTAACAACTTTTGCGCAACTCCAACTAGTAATGACAATTGAGCACATCTCACCTTGAACCACACATCATGAATGAAAGATATTTGTTTGTTGCACATCAATATCTTCCGTTGCTTAGATACTAAGGGAATGTCATATCACCAACCATTTTTGGTCTGGATCATCACTCTTATAAGGTTTTAGAGTAATGACCTCATCTTTGAAACCATTATCTTGTTTTTATTCCAGAATCAGAGGAGAACATACTATCATCTCGAATGAGTAATATCCATGACCCCTACAATTGAAGAACTCAATATCTAGGGTTTGGCTTGATAACTGAGGAATCTCGATAGCCATGGGAAGCGTGGGAGGTCCCAACCGTTGTTTGGTGCATATTATCAATAACTTCTTAAATTAATCTTTTTGCTTCACTCTGCTTGGGTCGAACAAATTTTTATTGGTACCCTTAAAAGAATAACTTTGCTAGGTATCTTCGTCATGTGATGAATACTGATGAAACTTGCCTTTCTTCTAGAGTTGATGTTGAGTAGCGATAACCTTTTAGATGGTCCAACTAAGGTCCACAGAGGCTCGGAGTTCAAGTACATCAATGGTGTTATCATTCAACCCATCAACAAAATTGGGCAATATGTCTTCTTCATGGATGTCTACTCATTGCAAAATAACACTCAAGTCTTGAAATTACTCCTCACTGGATTGATTGCCTATCATAATTTCTAGAGCCTCCATTTCCTATACCTATAATAATTCACTATCTTCTTCATCTTCACGTAATAAATCATTTTTTGCATCACATTTTTGAACTTGTCCTATGATTCACTCTCAGGCTCCTAGTTGTAACATTTGGAATGAACTAACTAAGTCCAACAACTTAAGGAATATTTAAAAAACTCTAATGGGACCGGAGGCACTTGCTCTTCTTTAAGGCACCTATAATAAGCAAACACTAGGTTAACCTTAGTCTCTCCACCGCAATAGGCATCTGGACCATGTTTTCCTCATCATGGAGGAATGAAGAACTTTGTTCTCAACAAATAAGGTTGTTCACGTGCAAGAGGTGTGACTTCATAAAATCAATGATCATGCAAGAGCAAATGACTAGGTTGTCCATGTCTTGAATCATGATCTTCACTACCATGATTTAAACATAGGCTGCATTGTGTGGTCTAACATTCAATGTTTTCATAATTTGAGTGAGACCTTGTATGGTTGCCTCCATCGAGGAAACCAATGCAAACAACTCCATGAGAGTTAAATTCTTTTCTTCCCATATTTTCGTATTATGATCAATTTGTGATATCCTGAAACTTACAACAAGAAAAAAAACCTCATTGTTAATCACTTCAAAGAAATAATATGCTTTAAGAGGCAAGTTATCAGATCTTTATGTCTTTAAAATTTTCTTTCCATAATTCTTGACCACTCTTCAATGGTGAATAAATCTAACAATAAACTCTACAGTCCTATGAATCCAACGAAAAGATTAACACTAAGTGAATCTTGTTACAAGGAGGGAGAATTTTTTTTTTGTTTTTGGAACTTCTATATTTCTACTAATAAAAGAACCAAAATATATTAGGTGATGTAAAAGGAACAAGAAAACGTGAAAACGAACAAAATATTAAACATAAGAGTTAAATACAGATTTAAAAACTTCCCTAAAACTAGAATCAAGTAACACAACTTGAAAAAATTCCATTCATTAAAAGATGTTATGTATGTGTTGTCCATTATAGTCTTTTTGATGATGGATTTTGCGTTTCTTTATTTTTTTTCCTTTTCCCTCACGTAAACTTTTTTTTGTTTATTTTTCTTTTTTATTTTATTTTTGAGTCAATCAAAATAATAAAATAGCCAATTGGGGGTGGATTGATAATTAAAATATTGGTGGAAGCTAATAGAATGATAAAAAGATTGAAAAACATAAATTATAGTGATATCACTATCAAAATCAATGTCTAAATCCACTACCGTAGCTATCAATACTAAGAATTTTCACTAACTTACTAATTTGTAGCAACTTTTGAGGATAAAGTGTCACCTTACAACTCCCTCAAGAATTACACTCAAATTCCTGAGACAATCTCTCAAAGAGAAAATTACAAATTGCAAACTTAGAAAAACATCACAATAAAAATGTTTGCACAATTACAGTGTAATACCCCAAATTTTGGTTAGTGACTAAAACATAAATTTTTAAAGTTCGTCGAACAAAGTATAGGGTTGGAAACTTTTAAGGACAAAAAAGGTAATTTTGAAAAAGTTAGTTAATCTGACACTGTAAATATATAGTTTACCCTTAAGTGTGGGATTTTGTGGGAATCAAATTTTGGATCTGAAATTTATGTTAAAAGTTATAAAGTATAGTAAAAATTCAGTAAATTGAATAGAATAGAAATCCTGAGAAAGTTTTAAGGTTATTAAATTAAGCTTAAAAATATTATTTCTGCATATTAAAATGATGGAGAATAATATGGACCATTGTATTTGAGAAACTATGGCTAAGTTTAATTTGGATCATTGGATGAAAAATGACAAGATTGAAATTTTGTAAAGATTGCATGGGCAAAGTTGTAAAGGGTAATTAATTGGTTCATCTTTTACTTTATAAAGATGATAAGGGTTATGTGGCTTGGTATGAAGTTAAATATCAAGTTTCATTGAGGGCAAAATGGATATTTCTCATTAAATGAATATTATATTCATTTAAGCTTAAATAAATGCCAAATAACATGAAATTAAGGATAAATTTCATGAAACCAAGCTATTTTCAGCTCCATTTCATTTTCCCCTATACTTACGTAAGATAAATTTCTATTTTTCATTTTTGAACGATTTATTTTGGATTTTGGATAGAGATGTGAAATAGAAAATTGTTCTATTTGAAAATCACTGTCATTTGGTACCATTATGCTTGTTAATTTGGTTTGTGTTCAAAGATCTCAAATTTTAGGGTTTACATTCATGTTAGGGTTTTACGAGATGATGATGAATTTTGATGTTATTGAGGTTGTAGAATCATTTACAAGCTTGACTGTTCATTAAAATCACCTATACAAGTCTATACTTGTTTATGTTGATTTTGACCTAACCTTAAATTTGGGGATAAATTGTGATTTGATAAAAGTAAGTTAGTGATTTAGTTGTAGAGGTTTTAAAATGTTGAAAGTGGTTGATTTCATGTTCAAATCGAATAAAAACCAAGTGAAATCATGAAATTCTTCCCCTAATACCCATAGGCTTAGCATGGTTCATAACTCGGCTCAAGCGATTGGCTCTGGTCAGACTGGTCCAGATTGATCAAAACTGGTTCTAACCCATATGAAGAAAACCCCACGCACAGGGAGTTGTGCGTGAGGTGTATGCGGTTGTACTGGTTGATGGAATCGCTCGAAATTTTCTAGATTCAAATATTTCAAGATTTTATGCTTCTTAACAGCATTGTTTCATGACGAAGAGCATTATATAAGCCATTTCACGAACAAACAAAAACTTCCAAACAACGAACAATGATGGCATGATGGTGGGGTGACCAACCCACATGGGTTATGATCAGAACATCCTAAGGAACTCAACGGTGGGGGCGTTGTGGTCACCAATTATTGGGATCGACTAGAAATAAAAGAAAACCGAGGGCGAAATTTAGGGTTTTAGTGCGGCTTCAAAGCCTTTTGTATGGAAAACGATGATGATCCACAACAAGTTACCGATAAGGTTTTGATAAGAAGAGGACGACAGTTACATCATCGATGGCGGTACACACCACGGAAGACAGGAGAAGGGTGATCGATGGTGGATGAGGTAACGAGACTTAAAAGAAACTTTGGGATTTTGGTTTGATACAAACAAGGAAAAACTGATTTGTGGATTCAAGGATCTAGTCTATGTAGATTTAAAACTTAGTTTTATTATTTAATTCCTAGAAGTGTGACTTAGCCTAATGGCTAGCATGGTTGGCTATACCCTAGGTCATTGGATCAAAAAAACTAACCCTTCATTCATATTTTATTCACCTTTTATCATTTAAAGATCAAATAAAAATGGGTAAAATCATGCTTAAGGCCCTGAACTAGTTGATAACTTGCAAAACAATTCTTAGGTTCTGAAAATCATGTAATTTGGACCCAAAAAGAATAATACGATTATGTTAGTAATTTTTTGGCATCAAAATATACAAAAAAGAAATTTTAAAAAATTATTTTTGTGATGCATTCATAAAATTGTGACAATGTTTTGTTAAATTTTTATCTATAGATAAGTCAATCCAAGGTGAATAAGAAATGGGAAGGGGATTATACAAACTATGACACATTACTTTAGATTTGACATTTTTGCATGTAAGAAAAGATGCACATATGTTTTCAACGATTTTCTTTATATGTGACTAGAAAAATGCTTCATGATAATGTTTATGGTCTTGGTGCCACCAAAGTGCCCCCATCAATACTTTGGAATGTGCTTCGTGAACCAGAAACTCCCACAAAGAAATTTGTAGAATAATAAACATGTTTAAGTGTGATAAATATCCATCTATAATATAAAACTTGTTAAAAACACCTTTATCAAAATTGACACAAGTCTATATAAAATCAACATTTGTCAAATACAAGTCTTTCATATGTCAAATTTTAATGCCTTAGCATGTATAATAGTAATTAATGAATAACGACGGGGATAAAGCATCAACTACTATGTTATCTTTATATTTCTTGTATTTGATTACGTATGGAGATATCTCAATGAACTCAACTCATCAAGTGTGGTGTTTGCTTAACTTACCTTAGCCATTTAGCAACATAAGTGACTTATGATCAGTATGAATGAAAAATTCCTTGGGCAAAAAATACTTTTGTGATTCATTGATAAAATTGTGAAAAATTATCGTTAAATTTTCATCCATAAAAAAGTCAATCCAAGGTTAATAAGAAATGGGAAGGGAGTATACAAACTACGACGCATTACTTTAGACTTGACATTTTTGCATGCAAGATAAGATGCACATATATTTTCATTGATTTTCCTTATATGTGACTAGAAAAATGCTTCATGACAATGTCTATGGTCTTGTCACACCAAAGTGTCCCATCAATCCTTTGTAATGTACTTCGTGAACCAAAAACTCACACAAAGAACTTTGTATAATAGTAATTAATGAATAACGATAGGGATAAAGCATCAACTACTAGGTTATCCTTAGCAACTTAAGTAACTAATGATCCGTATAAATGAAAAATTCCTTGGGCAACAAGTAGTGTTGTAAAACTTCAAGGGAAAGAACCAAAGCTAGGAGTTTCATATCATAGGTTGAGTAACTTAGTTGAGATTCTTTTAGTTTTTCGCTAAAATATGTAATGAGTCTCTTTTCCTGCAAAAGAGGCGTACCTATGTCTATTCTTGAAGCATCACATTCAAGTTCAAATATGTTAGTAAAATCTGATAAGCATAAAATAGGAGCTAAACATAACCTATCTTTTAAGGCTAAGAAATCCTTCTCTTACGCCACACCCTACATGAAGCAAACTGATTTTTTGATGATTTTGTTTAAAAGATTTTTTATAGTGGAGAAGTCCTTGACAAAACTACGATAGAAGCTCGCAATACCATGAAATGATCTTACCTTAAAATGGAAGTGGGTGCAGGCCACTTACAAATATTCTTAACCTTCTAATCATCAATATGTATTCCACGTGTACTAACTAAAAAACATAGAAAGAATATCTGATCACTATCGAAAAATACTTTTCAACATTAGCATATAATCGTTCACAATGAAGAACATCAAAAATTGATTTAACATGTAAAACATGAAGTTCAAGAGAAATAAAATGAACCATAATTACATCATAGTAAACTACTAAAAATTTACTTAAAAACTACCTTAAGATATGGCTCATCAAGAGCATTAAGGTCTTAGATGCATTCGTCAAGCGAAAAGGCACAATTAACCACTCCTATAACTTGAACTTTATCATGAAAGTTGTATTCCATTCATCCACTTATTTCGTGCGGATATGATGATGTACATTCTTTAAATCTATCTTTAGAAAGATACATGCTCCGCAAAGTTCACCAAAGTATAGCATGTAAGTGTGTGATGGGAAGCCTATACTTGATGGTAATGTTGTTAATGGGTTAAAAATGGACACACATTTGATAAATACAAGGGTTCAAACTCTCTTGGATGTACCTTTTCTATAGTAAACCTTCCACTTGATTCTCCAACTCCTTAGTCTCTTCGGGGTTGTAACACCATGTAGGTCGACTAGGAATGAAAAGTCCATGAATTAAATCAATTTGATGTTCTATGCCCTTTTGTGATGGAAAATCTTTAGGTGGATCACCTATAACATCATAAATTTCTTAAAATAATGAAACAACCATACTAGGAGAAATCTCATTAGTTTTAGGTATAGATAAACAATCCTACCTAAATCAGATAGGGATACATGGTTATTTAGCGACAAGGGTTTGTCTTACTTCTTTTCCTCTCATAAAAACATTACGAAGCACTCTTTTTTTCCTCACTTTTGGATTTACTTACCTCCATTGGACCATTGGATTTTTTTTTTTGCTAAGGGCCTCTTTATTTCCCGCCTTTTGTGAACCTATTTTTTTATTTGGTTCAAATCCCATTACAAAGTTTTTCATTTTTAGTTGTTTTTTGTACAACTCTTTGGGATCTAATGTGTTCAATGTGTACATCTTTTCATGGTATACTATGGTAAATGGATTCAACTTTCCATGGTGAGCAGCCTCTTTGTTATACCGCCACAATCTTCTAAGTAACAAATAGACAACGTGCATAGGGACTACTTTACATCAAACAAAATCACAATAATTACCCATATTGAAAATGATCAAGGAACATTTGATTACCTTCACCTAAGATCCCTTATTCAAACATTGAAGATGATATGGCTTAGGATGTCATTGACTTAGTAGATTACGTTTATCAACCAGGAAACTACTAACAACATTTGTACAACTCCAATTTTTTTTTTTTTTAAAATGGTTACTTTGTATTAGAAATTACAAAGTACACCACTCCAACTAGTAATGATAATTGAACACATTTCACCTTGAACCACACATCATGAATGTAAAAGATGTTCGTTTGTTGCACATCAATATCTTCCGTTGCTTAGATTCTAAGGGAATGTCATATCACCAACCATTTTTGGTCTGGATTATCACTCATATAAGCTTTTAGAGTAATGACCTCATCTTTGAAACCATCATCTTGTTTTTATTCCAGAATCAGAGGAGAACATGCTATCTTTTCGAATGAGTAATATTCATGACCCCTACACTTGAAGAACTCAATATCTAGGGGTTGGCTTGATTTCTGAGGAGTCTCGATAGCCATGGGAAGCTTAGGAGGTCTCGGCCGTTCTTTGGTGAATATTATCAATAACTTCTTAAATTAATCTTTTTGCTTCACTCTTCTTGGATCAAACAAATTTTTATTGTTACCCTTAAAGGAATAACTTTGATAGGTACCTTCAGCATGGGATGAATACTGATGAAACTTGCCTTTCTTCTAGAGTTGATGTTGAGTAGCGATAACCTTTTAGATGGTCCAACTAAGGTCCACAGAGGCTCGGAGTTCAATTACATCAATGATGTTATCATTCAACCCATCAATAAAATTGGCCAATATGTATTGTTCATGGATGTCTACTCATTGCAAAATAACATTCAAGTCTTAAAATTACTCCTCACTGGATTGATTGCCTATCGTAATTGCTCGAGCCTCCATTTCCTATTCCTGTAATAATTCACTATCATCTTCATCTTCACATGATAAATCATTTTTTGCATCACATTTTTTAGCTTGTCCTATGATTCACTCTCAGTCTCCTAGTTGTAACATTTGGAATGAACTAACTAAGTCCAACAACTTAAGGAATATTTAAAAAACTCCAATGAGACCGGAGGCACTTGCTCTTCTTTAAGGCACCTATAATAAGCAAACACTAGGTTAACCTTAGTCTCTCAACCGCAATAGGCATCTGAACCATGTTTTCCTCATAATAGAGGAATGAAGAACTTTGTTCTCAACAAAGAAGGTTGTTCACGTGCAAGAGATGTGACTTCATAAAATCAATGATCACGCAAGAGCCAATGTATAGGTTGTCCATGTCTTGAATCATCATCTTCACTAACATGATTTAAAAATAGGCTTTATTGTGTGGTGAAACATTCAATGTTTCCATAATTTGAGTGAGACCTTGTAAGGTTGCCTCAATCAAGGAAACCAATGCAAACAACTCCAACAGAGTTAAATTCTTTTATTCCTATATTTTCGTATCATGATCAGTTTGTGACACCCTGAAACTTACAACAAGAATATGCTTTAATAGGCAAGTTATCAGATCTTTTTTGTCTTTAAAATTTCCTTTCCATAATTCTTGACCACTCTTCAATGGTGAATAAATCTAACAATAAACTCTAAAGCCCTATGAATCCAACGAAAAGATTAACACTAAGTGTATTTTGTTACAAGGAGGGAGAGTTTTTTTTTCTTTTTGCAAATTTTATATTTGTACTAACAAAAGGAAAAAATATATTAGGTGATGTAAAAGGAACAAGAAAACGTGAAAAAGAACAAAATATTAAACATAAGAGTTAAATAAAGATTTAAAAACTTACCTAAAACTAGAATCATGTAACACAACTTGAAAAAAATGCCATTCATTAAAAGAAGTTGTATGTGTTGTCCAATATAGTCTTTTTGATGCTGGATTTTGTGTTTCTTTATTTTTTTTCCTTTTCTCTCACGTAACCTTTTTTTGTTTATTTTTATATTTTATTTTTGAGTCAATCAAAAGAATAAAATAGCCAATAATCGACCTAAAGGTAAAGAATAAGGCATTATTAGCTAAGTGGGGTGGAGATTTGCCATCGAAAGAGGGGCATTATGGAGGTCAGTAATATGTCACAAATACGGCTTAGGTGATCTGTCTTGGTTGGTTAGTAAAGGAGGAGTCAAAAATGCTTCTATAACCTGGAGAGGGATCGTTAATAATTTATATAGTGAAGGAACAATTAAATGAATGAGTGGAGATTCATTTTGATGGATAGTGGGCGATGAGAAATCAGCATTGTTTTGGGAGGATGTGTGGTATGGAGAAATTGCTTTAAGATCAAGATATCCTCAATTATACAGGTTAGTGTCAAGGAAATATATTACGGTGTGTGAAATGCTTAATGCAGGCGATTGGTAGAGTTTAGTTATGACAGCTTTGTTCGAGAGACAATTGTTGGGTAGGGAATTATTCATTGTAAAAATCATAAAATGAGAAGTGGACAAGGTGATCTTAAATCCGTCTGTGGCCGATCGGATTGTATGGGTGCATGAAAATGATGGGTTGTTGAAGGTAAAAAAATTGATTGAGTTATTGCTTAGTGATGGGAATTTCGAAGTCACAAGATCGTTCAATTTCGACAAAACATGGAGTCTAAAAGTTCCTCCGAAGGTTAAATATTTTTTATGGATGCTTAAATCTAATAGAGTGCCAACAAATGTAATCCTTAAAATCAGAAGGATTAAGTTGTCCGATGCTCAAAGTTTATGCCCTTGGTGTGGTGACACTGAAGAGGATGCGATCCATTTGTTTGTGTCATGCATTTTTATGCACCGTTTTTGGAAGGCTTTCTGCAGGTGGTGGAATATTTCAGGTTCAAACATGCAGACAGTGGATGAAGTTTTTGAGTTTTGCTATTAATGTAGATGGTCAGGATCTATGGCCTTGGCTTGGTTTGTGTAATTAATTTATGGAGGGGTGAGACCGTCAAAGTTTTCGACGTTTCAAAATCGAGCTCTCCGTCGTTCAAAATTTTTCCGGGAATTTTCCGACACTGTAGCACTGTTCACGCGCCGCACGGGCACCCTCGAGAGTGAGCATTGTTTGGGTGATAATTTAGTAATTAATTTATGTTTAGGTGCTATTTGTGTAAAATTCGGGTGTTAGATTGGTAAATATTTGCATAATGTGGCTAATTTGGTAATTAATTTCTGTTAGGGTGATATTTGTGTAAAATGGTTAACTGTTAACCGTTGACCGGCGATGACCATAGTTGACTAAAACTTTAACTGGCTTTGACCGACCATTAAACGACCTTTGACTTTGACCGAGTACACTTATCCTGAATTTTTTCGACGTTCCAAATCCGATTTCGCAGTTCGTTTTTCGAAATTCAGAATCGAAGGCCTCGAAACTGCCATTCAAACCCGTTGACTTTGATTTTGACCGAAAATTCCAAATTTTCAAAAAGTCATATTTTATGCTTTCGACGTCTTGAATCCGAATCTGAAGTCCGTTTCGCCTAATTCGAACCTGGTAAGCTATTTTTATACTGATTTATCATCCGATTCGATCCGTTTTTCAGAATTAAGCTCCGTTTTTATGTAATTTCTGTTGATATGGATTCGAGGAAATATTAGAAGATGATTTCAAGATCGAGGGTGTTCAAATGGAATTTAATGGTCGATCAATATTGCACAGAAATCGAGGTAATACTTTACTACCTCTTTATACTTTATGGAACATGTGAATATTGGTAAATGTATGAATAAGATAATGTTGGTCTCATTTGTGTAGTTAATGAATTCTTACACTCGATCCGAACACAGTAGAAATTTGGCAACTGATTATGGTTCAGATGATTAATATAGGAGATGGAGAGATTGTTAGAATTAAATTACAAGTTTTGTGATTAGTGATAACTGAATCAGCCCTGGATTTGTAACTTATATGTTATATCAACAAAGGTTAAATATTAAAGATACTCGGATGAGAAATTATGAGAATACTCTGGTTGGGTAAAATTACAAAAATACCCTTATATTGTAAGATGATAAGAATTGTCGTTGGAAGTTGGTTAATAACTCTGAAAAGACATATTGACCCGGTAAAAATTACTGGTGTGCATAAGAAATGTTAATTTTGCTTTGGAAATACGGATAACTGGTTTTTAACACCAGGGGGTTTGAACAAAATGCTAGAAGTCTTTTAAGGAATAATTTCAAGATCAGAGAATGTTCGGGAAAGCAATTAACCATAGGATCTTTATATTATAATTATTTTCGTTAAGAGCTAATATCAAAATTATTTATTAAGAAATTACGAAAATGCCCTTGAGAGGTAAAATAGTTTGAGTTGACCCTGAATGAGAAAGTACTTTGAGGATTCATACTTAACTTGATTAAGTACGGATTTAATTGTTAAGATCCTGTCTTTGTACAGAAAATTCATGATAACCTCTTTGTAACTTCTGAGAAGACAATGACCTGAAAATTTCAAGTTAAGAATAAATTATCGAGAGTGCTCTTTTGTCATAATTGTTTGAAAGGTCTGGAATAAATGATAAGTTGGAATTAAATAATAAGATAGAATGGAAGGAATTGATTGAAATACATCGGATCTGTAAAATGACCAGAATGCCCCTATAATACAAATGACCAAGAATATCACCAAGCTCAAGAATGAGTGGATATCCTCGAGCTCTGAAGTGAATGGAATAAAACAAAACACCAAAATGACAAAAATACCCTTATGGAATATACTAAGTAAATGTCTTGGATTAATTAAGGAATCCAAATAAGCATAAGTGTTGGACTACCTTTAAAAGTTATGGAACACAACTTAAGTGAGCAGATCAACCTTAGTGATATGTCAGTACCTGAACGACATAGATATTATTTGAACGTGTGTTCGTCTTTTTAAGTTTGGTTCGATGATAATTTTGGAAATATTCAGCTCAGCAACTCTAGATCGCATTCAGTACTAAGAAATTTATATTGTTTGAAAAATCAACCACGAAGACTGAACTGAACTGAAAGGAAGTACAATATGTATTCGAAATTCAAGAACGTTTGAATTACTCTAGAAAATCCCGAAGTAAATGGAATGGACATGACTGCTAAATGAAGTAGGTAACCTGAATGACTGAGGATTTAGTAAGTGATTTGGATAAGACTGGAAACTCTAATGAGTTTACATAGTGTACAATTTCAATGGGTTATGAACAAAATAATCAAGTACGCCAGCATTACATGATATTGTGGAAGCGTGGAAATGAAATAAAGACATTGGAAAATCTATTCAGCGATGATTCTAAAAATGATTTATGGACAAGAATTTGTGGTATTAAAGAGTAAATACCCTGGAAGAATAATGAATTGAACCATCGACAAGCATTAGTTATGGGACCTATTCATCTAAGAGTTGTTCGATAATCTGATCAATCGACATAGATTGTAAAGGTCCTGAATCTTCGTTATTCCTTATCATCTCAAATCACTCTGATCATGTATGAAAACATAAGTAACTCATATGTAAAGGAATTTGAATACACTTCTGATTACGAAGAGCTTCCGATAAATGTCCGAATAAGATGATCATGATAAGCATATTATGAATAATTGATGATTTTGTCAGTTAACAAACTCTTCTAATAGTGATTCTGATTCCCGACATTCTATGGAGTCTTTGGCTGGCTATGAATGATTTTGTTTTTTTGAAATAAAGGCATTAAACTTAAAGATCTGCTTGTATATGTGAAGATGAAAGTGTATGCTTGGTGTAAGGCGTTGAACGAAATTAGTGCTTTTGACGAGAAACGTTGGTGGGATTGGCTAGGGAAGTCAGCTGGCATGTATAAATGTCCTAAGACTGTCTGGAAGCCGTATGCATCGGGACAGATGAAGTTCAACGTGGATGGTTCATCAACAAAGGAGTCAGCAGGTTGGGGGGGAATATTGAGGAAAGCAGATGGATACATAGTAGCAATGTTCTTTGGGATGGTAACAGAGGTAAATTCAGATTATGCGGAGCTGATATCAATTAAAACTGCATTAGAGGTGTTCACTGAATCTTGGTGGTGTGGTAAGGCTATCCTGATTGTAAAATCTGATTCTAAGGTAGTCCTGAATTGGGTTCAAAATTCCTCTGTTCGTCCATTGAGGTGGGGAGCAGCTTTTCAGGAAATTGATTCTAATGTATTAAAGATAATTGAGATTAAGTTTGTGTTCTCGCCTAGGACTTCCAACAATATGGTAGATCACTTGGTAAATATGGGATCATCGAGGAAACTTATGTTCAAGGCAAGCTGGTGAAATGTTAGTAAGGGAAATTAATTTTCCAGTGTTCTTTTTCTACCAGATTGGATGTTCTTTGATTGGAAAGAAGGTATTTGGGGTTGTTCTCTTCAAAAAAGGTTTTGGGATGATTCTTTGTGGAGTCTGCACTTCGTCTTCTTAGGGCAGGGGAGTTTTTTTCATTCAAGGTGTGCTTCACTTTTTTTTTGTGTAACTCGTGTTTGTACTATGACCTGTTTCCTCAACTTTGAAGTACCCTTTTCCCCCATTTAGGATTAGGGGGTTTTTAATGAGGCTCTAAGTTAGGGTTTTGTTTACCTTGAAAATGAAATAAAATTTTCTGGTTGCTGAGCGAAAAAAAAAGAATTTATAGTGATTTGAAGATCAAAAACAAAGTCTAAATCCACTACAATAGCTATCAATACTAAGAACTTTCACTAACTTACTAATTAGCAACTTTTGAGGATAAAGTGTCACCTTATAACTCCCTCAAGAATTATACCCAAATTCCTGAGAAAATCTCTCAAAGAGAAAATTACAGAAAAAACATCATAAGAAAAATGTTTGCACAATTATAGTGTAATACCCTAAATTATAGTTAGTGATTAAAACATAAATTTTTAAAGTTTGGTGACCAAAGTATAAAGTTGGAAAAGTTTAGGGACTAAAAATGTGATTTTGACAAGTTAGTTAATTTGACACCGTAAATAAATAGTTCACCCTTAAGTGTGGGGATTTTTGGGAATCAGATTTTGGATTCAAAATTTATGTTAAAAGTTATAAAGTGTTAAAGTTTAGTAAAAATTCAGTAAATCGGATTTAATAGAAATTCTGAGAAAGTTTGAAGGTTATTAAATTAAGCTTAAAAATATTATTTCCACACGTTAAAATGATGGAGAATAATAAGGACCATTGTATTTGAGAAATTATGACCAAGTTTAATTTGGATAATTGGATGAAAAATGACAAGATTGAAATTTTGCAAATATTACATGGGCAAAGTTGTAAAGGGTAATTAATTGGTTCATCTTTTAATTTATAAAGATGATAAAGGTTATGTGGCTTGATATGAAGTTAAATATCAAGTTTCATTAAGGGCAAAATGGATATTTCTCATTAAATGAATATTATATTCATTTAAGCTTAAATAAATGCCAAATTAATATGAAAATAAGGAGAAATTTCATGAAACCAAGCTATATTTCAGCTCCATTTCATTTTCCCCATACATACGTAAGAGAAATTTTTATTTTTCATTTTGAGCAATTTATTTTGGATTTTGGATAGAGATGTGAAATAGAAAATTGTTCTATTCGAAAATCACTATCATTTGGTACCATTATTGCTTGCTAATTTGATTTGTGTTCAAAGATCCCAAATTTTAGGTTTTATGTTCATGTTAGGGTTTTAAGAGATGATGATGAATTTTGATATTATTGAGGTTGTAGAATCATTTACAAGCTTGATTGTTAATTAAAATCACCTATACAAGTTTATACTTGCTTATGTTGATTTCGACCTAACCTTAGATTTGGGGATAAACTATGATTTGATAAAATTAAGTTAGCAATTTTTTGTAGAGGTTTTAAAATGTTGAATAAAGGTTGATTTTATGTTTGAATCGAATAAAATCCAAGCGAAATCATGAAATTTTACACTTAATACATTTGACCCAAGCTTTAAAAAATGAGAAACAATTATTGAAAAATATGGTTAGGGTTGAAAGTGATATTTGGAAGGTTTTACAAGCCTTAGAAAAATTTTGGGACCTATTTGTAATTTTATGAATGTTTACGGACCTATTCAATAATTTTAAAAAAGTATGGACTAATTTTATAATTACTCAATAATTGATGTGAATTGCTTTAAATTAATATTTGAGGGCTAAAATTAAAGTTTGAATATGAAACTTAGGCATTTTGGAAATTTGGAAAAGGTTATTTACGTTAAGTACTAAATGGTAAATATTAAGAAAGTTAATGGCTTAAGTGGTAATTATGGTATTGTTGAGATATTGGGCTGGAAATTTAATGCTAGAAATTTATTGGGCTTAGTTGGGCCTTGAATTGAAGGAAATAATGGTAAGGGTCAATTACAAGTAAAAAGGAAAATTTAAGATGAATTTAGAAGAATTTGAAATTAATAATACTTTTGGGTATTATTGTCATGTATAAAATGTTAGTAAAAATACTAACAAGTATTTTATATTTTTATGTGTGATTATGGATGCTGACGTAGTTCTGAACAAACTCGAGATACAAGCAAAGCGAAAGGAAAAGAAATAGTTCAAGAGTAATCAGATATTGAAAGTAAGGTATAATAGTGAGGTATATTAGGTGAGTGCCTTTGTTATGTACTTATATGATATGGGGACGACTTATGATGAGTTAACCTGGAATATTTTTATTTAACATGTTTTAACACATTTTGAAATATTTTCGTAAAGTTTTATGAAAATGATTTTACAAATAATTTTAGGGTAAGAACTGCCCTAAAATGAATGGATGTATTTTATATTGTTTAATGACTATCGATACTTTAAAATAAATGTTTAACGTAATTTGGATTTAATAGCCTGTTGTATATACATTGAGAGTTATAGGTGCAATTGTAATACCACAAATAAGGTGGTATTGTAGTAGTACTTTGTGTGCTAAAGCACTATGTATGTAATTGGCATACTTGGTGTATGATGGTTATCGATCGATTTTGTTTAATGCATTTGTTGCATTTTCGTATTAGTACTTTTACTTACTTTTGGCACTTTGTGTGCAATGATTGTAGTCGTACGGTATAACTACTCTGGAAATGTTTACTATAGTGTTGTTGTGTACCATAATACCTATATATCATTGTGACACGTAGATGCTTATTGGGCACCTTGCATTGTCATTAGTTATACATTGGACTGTGAATGGATTTTTGAATACATCGATTAATAGTATGCTATCATATAGAAATAATATTTCGCAGGTTATTTGATGGAAACTTGGCTTATCAAGTCAGTTTTATGTGTTTTTATATTATATGGTTTCAAATCGTATTTGATCTTTATTTGTATACATATTGTAACACCCCAATTTAAGGGCTAAATTTAAGAAATTATAAAGTGGTGAATTTAATTGGAATTTTGGAAGCAAATTGAGGATTAAATTGTAAAATTTCAAAGTTGGCAGACCATTTTAAGAAGTACATGATATTCTATGGCTAAACCCATGATTTAACCATTTTTTATATGTTGAATTATAAATCTCTTCTCCCGTGCGTTTCTGCAGATTGTTTTCCCTATTTTCCCTCTCCAACAACCCTCCTTTCAACTTCGAACTACTCGTCGTCCGACCTCTGATCGACGAGCTGAAACCACCATCGTGTTCGTTGTCGACCGAGGAACAAAACCCCTCAAACTTTTCGTTATGAATCGTCGTCGTTCGTCGTTAATTTCAGTTGAAAGTATTATAGGTAATAACTTGATTTCAGTTGGTTTTTCGTCAATTCATGACGATCCTGTCATCCGTTTACGACACCTCCCGCACCATCGTGTTCCTTGCATCGTTCCGAGTCCACCGGTGTTCTCCGTTTCTCCGTCGTCGCCGGCGCGTGGAGGGGTGAGACCGTCAAAGTTTCTGACGTTTCAGAACCGAGCTCTCTGTCGTTCAAAATTGTGAATCGAGCTTTGTAAGTGCCTCAAAATCACTTAAAATAATTTTTAGGAATTTTCCGACACCGTAGCACTGTTCACGCGCCGCATGCGCCCCCTCGAGAGTGGGCATCGTCTGGGTGATAATTTTGTAATTAATTTATGTTTGGGGTGCTATTTGTGTAAAATTCGAGTGTTAGATTGATAAATATTTGCATAATGTGGCTAATTTGGTAATTAATTTCTGTTAGGGTGATATTTGTGTAAAATGGTCGACTGTTGACCGTTGACCGGCGTTGACCAAAACTTTGACCGGCTTTGACCGGGCATTTAACGACCTTTGACTTTGACCGAGTATACCTTTCCTGACATTTTTTGACGTTCCAAATCTGATTCCGTAGTCTGTTTTTCGAAATTCAGACTCGAAGGCCTCAAAATTTCCATTCAAACCCATTGACTTTGATTTTGACCAAAAATTCCAAATTTTTGAAAAGTCATATTTTATGCTTTCGACGTCCTGAATCCGAATCCGAAGTCCGTTTCGCCAACTTCGAACCCGGTAAGCTATTTTTACTGATTTATCATCCGATTCGATCCGTTTTTCAGAATTAAGCTCCGTTTTTATGTAATTTTTGTTGATATGGATCCGAGGAAATATTAGAAGATGATTTCAAGATCGAGGGCGTTCGAATGGAATTTAATGGTTGATCAGTATTGCACAAAAATCGAGGTAATACTTTTCTACCTCTTTATACTTTATGGAACATGTGAATATTGGTAAATGTATGAATAAGATAATGTTGGTCTTATTTGTGTAGTTAATGAATTCTTACACTCGATCCGAACACAGTAGAAATTTGGCAACTGATTATGGTTCAGATGATTAATATAGGAGATGGAGAGATTGATAGAATTAAATTACAAGTTTTGTGATTAGCGATAAATGAATCAGCCCTGGATTTGTAACTTATATGTTATATCAACAAAGGTTAAATATTAAAGATACTCGGATGAAAAATTATGAGAATACTCTAGTTGGATAAAATTACAAAAATACCCTTATATTGTAAGATGACAAGAATTGTCGCTGGAACTTGGTTAATAACTCTGAAAAGACATATTGATCCGGTAAAAATTACTGGTGTGCATAAGAAATGTTAGTTTTGCTTAGGAAATGCGGATAACTGGTTTTTAACACCAGGGGGTTTGAGCAAAATGCTAGAAGTCTGTAAAGGAATCATTTCAAGATCAGAGAATGTTCGGGAAAGCAATTAACCATAGGATCTTTAAATTATAATTATTTTCATTAAGAGCTAATATCGAAATTATTTGGTTAAGAAATTACGAAAATGCCCTTTAGAGGTAAAATATCTGAGTTGACCCTGAATGAGAAAATACTTTGAGGATTCGTACTTAACTCGATTAAGTACGGATTTAATTGTTAAGATCCTGTCTTTGTACAGAAAATTCATGATAACATCTTTGTAACTTCTGAGAAGACAGTGACCTGAAAATTTTGAGTTAAGAATAAATTATCGAGGGTGCTCTTTTTTCATAATTATTTGAAAGGTCTGGAATAAATGATAAGTTGGAATTAAATAATAAGATAGAATGGAAGGAATTGATTGAAATACATCAGATCTGTAAAATGACCAGAATACCCCTGTAATACAAATGACCAAGAATATCACCAAGCTCAGGAATGAATGGATATCCTCGAGCTCTGAAATGAATGGAATAAAACTAAACACCAAAATGACCAAAATATCCTTATGGAATATACTAAGTAAATATCTTGGATTAATTAAGGAATCCAAATAAGCATAAGTGTTGGACTACCGTTAAAAGTTATGGAACACAACTTAAGTGAGCCAATCAACCTTAGTGTTAGTACCTGAACGACATATATATTATTTGAACGCATGTTCGTCTTCTTAAGTTTGGTTCGATGTTAATTTTTGAAATATTCAGCTCAGCAACTCTAGATCGCATTCAGTACTAAGAATTTTATATTGTTCGACAAATCAACCACGAAGACTGAACTAAACTGAAAGGAAGTACAATATGTATTCGAAATTTAGGATCGTTTGAATTACTCTAGAAAATCCCGAAGTAACTGGAATGGACATGACTGCTAAATGAAGTAGGTAACCTGAATGGCTGAGGATTTAGTAAGTGATTTGGATAAGTCTGGAAACTCTAATGAGTTTACATAGTGTACAATTTCAATGGGTTATGAACAAAATAATCAAGTACGCCAGCATTACATGATATTGTGGAAGCGTGGAAATGAAATAAAGACATTGGAAGATCTATTCAACGATGATTCTGAAAATGATCTATGGACAAGAATTTTGGTATTAAAGAGTAAATAACCTGGAAGAATAATGAATTGAACCATCGACAAGCATTAGTTATAGACCTATTCATCTAAGAGTTGTTCCATAATCGGATCAATTGACATAGATTGTAAAGGTCCTGAATCTTCGTTATTCCTTATCATCTCAAATCACTCTGATCATGTATGAAAACATAAGTAACTCATATGTAAAGGATTTTGAATACCCTTCTGATTACGAAGAGCTTCCGATAAATGTCCGAATAAGATGATCATGATAAACATATTATGAATAATTGATGATTTTGTCAGTTAACAAACTCTTTTAATAGTGATTCTGATTTCAAACATTCTATCGGTAAACTGAATATTTGTGTTTCTCTGGCCGATAAGATTATCATGTATTTCTAAATAATATCTGGAAACTCTAGTGTGTTCCCTACTTATATGAATATTTTATCTGATTTCTGATTTGAATTTTGTTTTGACATTTGATCTGAAATCTATTCTGATTCCTAACCTGGATTCTGTTCTGATATCTGATCTGAATTATGTTTTGATTTTTTATATCTCCGTTTACCGATGGAGAAATGTTTTATCTGGGGGTTTATTGTTGGAGGAAGATTATCTGTAGACTCCTCGACTTTGTACTCAGGGTCTAAATGGCATGTACGGTTGGGTGTATGGTTATTGGGAACCTACATATTTATGATGTGAACGGATGGGGGTATATATATATATTTTTTAAAAGATCTGTATCTTTTTACTGGTTTTACGGGAACACACTAGAAAACCTATTCTGATCTCCTGAACCTAAACATCCGAAATTTTTCCATCTGAAATGAATACTATCTGTTACTACCTGCGATATCAATAGACCTCATCTCAGCCTAAAAAAATCTATAGATATCTGAACCAATAAGGAAATATATGTTTATCTGTATCTGCACGTTCTTCAGCATCATCTGGTAGTTCTATACTACTGAGCTTTCCAAAGCTCACTCTGTTACTCATCTTTTCAGGTTAAAAGAATTGTACCAGTGCAACTATCGTCATCAGTAAGGGAGTTCTTCCGGTACTGTTTGTAGAGTATGGTAAATGTGATTAGGGGGACATGTAATTGTATTTTGTTTTATATAAGAGTCTGAAAATCTGTTTTATTTTTTTATACTGATAAATCATTTTATAAGTGACATGTTTTATTAAAAGTTTTAAATTTTCTGCTATTTTTATAGTGGGTCGCTTCAGTGGCCCTAATGTGACACTCCAAATCAGATCGGGATATCCGCATCGGTCTGAGGGGGTTATATTTAGTGGTATCAGAGCCATGGTTTGAGTCAAAATTTTTCAAGATATACCGACCGGTCGAATGTCAAAATATGTCTGATCAGTACATGCCCCTAGACTATAATCGTACCTCTCTGAGCTGGAACTCCAGGGCTGAGTCCCTATCTGTAACGAGTAAACTGAAGTTTCTATCCGTTAAGGCTATACTTGTACAAAAAGGAACATTAGTAACATCTGTCTAAACACTGTAAAGTACCTCACAAGCCATGTGGGAGTTATTTATCTGAGAAATTCTAACTCGACTCCAGAAATAAAATTGGGATATGCTGCTGCACTATGAGCCTATTCACGTAACCAAGGCTGAATTGATTTTACAAGGATAAAGTTGTTTTGATTATTTACTTGGACTGAGGGAGAATTCTGATGAGAATGTTTACTCAGTTGGTAAAGGATTAGTAGAGGACATATACATTTGTAAAAGCTACTTGAAGTTATGAAAGAACTGATGGAAGTTTCGTTTCTGCAATAATGTGACATGAATGAATTTCGAGGACGAAATTCTTTTAAGGAGGGGAGAATTGTAACACCCCAATTTAAGGGCTAAATTTAAGAAATTATAAAGTGGTGAATTTAATTGGAATTTTGGAAGGAAATTAAGGATTAAATTGTAAAATTTTAAAGTTGGCATACCATTTTAAGAAGTACATGAAATTCAGTGGCTAAACCCATGATTTAACAATTTTTTATATGTTGAATTATAAATCTCTTCTACAGTGCGTTTCTGCAGATTGTTTTCCCAGTTTTCACTATCTAACAACCCTCCTTTCAATTTCGATCTACTCGCTGTCCGACCTCCGATCGATGAGCCGAAACCACCATCGTGTTCGTTGTCGACCGAGGAACAAACCCCTCAAACCTTTCATTATGAATCATCGTCGTTCGTCATTAATTTCAGTTGGCAGTATCATCGGTAATAACTTGATTTCAATTGGTTTTTCATCGATTCACGACGATCCGGTCATCCGTTTACGACACCTCCTGCACCATCGTGTTCCTTGTATCATGGGGTGTGACATTGTAGGTCCCTGTAACATTAGTGGTAATTATTAGAACTATTCTAATATTACAAACAATTAGTGACATCTAGCAATATATCATTGTCACCTAAGTTACAAGAAGCCATGATTTGACATAACATCTTTGTGACTAACTCTTTTTGTGTATTATGTCCTTTTTTCCTTTATATATAGAATAGGCACAAGTCTTGGAATAGTCACACGTGTATAGTCCATCTATTATTTCTTGATATCTGGAATAGACTATAATGAAAAAATAATTTGTTTTATCTCATATCAACTTATTCGAGGATTGCCATGCATTTCTATTCCCACTCAATCAAGTGGCATGTGATATATTTCCTATTATATATGAAGGACAAATGATATCTTGATCATTCACACCCACTATATATATCATGATATGTTCAATATCAGTCTTTATAGTGAAAATAGTTACGGAGTTTGTTTAACTGTATCAAAACATACAATAATATATGTTGAGATAGTAATGATCCCAAGTCTGAGGATCATATATATAGTGGTCACCATGAGTAATGTTGTGACTGTCACATAATATTCCAAGACATATGCTCATAGTGGGTCAATCCAATATGTCGTTATCTAACAACATATTTATGCATTGATTCTAACATCACTATGTCAATGAAAACTCATTGTCATCAATCAACAACATGTTAGCCTTAAATATATTATTGTTGTCCATGCCCATAACAATACTTGAGGACTTTTCAATAATAATCATATTATAATATGAACATTATTATATTTTACTTTATTTAATACACAGAAATATAACAAAAGAAAATAACGATAATGCCTATATTCAATAAATATGGTGAATAAAAGTATCATTATAATCATCTTATAATTCTTTGGACATATTCTAACAAATCAAACATCAAATAAGATTTGCAATCATAATAATTATTATCATAAAGTCATTGAGCAATGTTTCTTTCATTCTCCTACTATCGTTATCTTTCACCTCATCGTCTATGTTATTGTCATTAAAGCCAATAAACAGATGTTTTGTGTGCCAAAAATTCAAGCTTTTGATGTTGATTTACAGAAAACCTTGGATTGGGTATGCGGCCAAGGCATTGATTGCACTACTATTCAGTTGGGTGGTGCTTGTTAGAGTATGCCAAAAGACCAATCATATGATGATTGTGATAATACATTTATTTACTGATTTTATTGAATAAAGGCATTGCCACTATTATTTTCAGTTATATGTCTGTGTTTAACATAAAATGAAAAATAATAAAGTCCATATAATAACATTATTAAAAGATCCATAGTCAAGTATTATTATGGGTATGTACAATAATAATACGCTTAAGACTATCATGTTATTGATTGATGACAAGGAGTTTTCATTGACATAGAGATGTCAGAATCGATACATGATTATATTGTTAGAGAACAATATATTGGATTGACCCATCATGAGCAATGTCTTGGATTGTTATGTAACGATCATAACATTGCTCACGGTAATGATTGTATGTATGATCCTCAGACTTGAGATCAATGTCATCCCAACATATATTGTTATATGTTTTGATACAGTTAAACATGCTCTGTAACTGGTTACACTATAAAGACTGTTATTGAATATATATCAATATATGTAGTGGGGTGTATGATTAAGATAGGATTTGTCCTTCCTACATAATAGGAAATATATCACTTGCCACTTGATTGAGTAAGACTAGAAATGCATGGCCATCATCGAATAAGTTGATATGTGATATCACAAATTATTCGTTAATTACAGTCTACTTTATATATCAAGAAACAATAGATGGGCTATACAAGTGTGACTATTCTAAGACTTGTGCCTATTCTAGATATAAAGGACAAAAGGATGTAATACATAAAAGAGTTAATCACAAAGATGATATGTCGAATCATAATTTCTTGTAACTTAGGTGACAATGATATATTGCTAGATGTCACTCATTGTATGTAATATTAGAATTGTTCTAATAATTACTACTAACGTTACAAGAACCTACAGGGTCACACCCTAGGATTGAAATGAGCAAAGATGTATAATTTGTTGTATGTTACTAAAATATATCTAGAGTTAGTATATGTATATTTGATATACATATGATTTTAATTATCCCGAATATAGTAAGTAAACATTAAAAGAATGTAATTTTGATTACAACTCTTTTAATTGATATTTAATTCAGAATAATTAAATAAGATTTTAAATAAACATTAATGAATGTAATTCATATTATAAGTCTTTAATGTATATTTAATTTGAATTAATTAAATAAGAAATTTATTAATTCAAAATAAATTAAAAACCCTAAGTGTTATGGTAACTGATATATTTAAGTGAGGTAAGGTCTAGCAGCCGACTACTTCAGCCGTTTTTCTCAAAAACGACTTTGGGAAAAGAAAATTTTGCAATCAATCGGGTGAACTAAGTAGAGGCCAAGACGTGTTTTCGTGGAGGCTTACGACTCGAACCGTTCATGATCACCACTTCTCGATGTTGTCTTTGTTGTTTTTCAATGAACCCATTGTAAGTATTTGCATCCTTTCCTCTGATTTTGATTTTACGTACTTGGATCGCTGGTGAGACCATCGAGTTTTGTTTCTGTTGCATCGTAGGGTGTGTCGATGGTCCCAACAGTGGTATTAGAGATACTTGTATGATCCGAATTCAAGTTAAATTCTTGGTTGATGCGATATGTATAAGATGCATGTTCTAATTTTATCATTTTCAAAAAATATGCATGATATCATTATTTGAATCCATAACCGCAACGATTAATATGTTAATTTATTATTATGTTTTTCAATCTATTTGTTGTTGCAAGGATTTTACGAAATCCATATGTAAATTGTTGATATGATGATCCGTGGGAGTGCGATAGCAGATTGCGTTTGGCAGTGGAAGAATGGTTGTTCCGATGTAGAAAACCTTCGGGATTGAAAATCCCAAAAGCATGATTCTGTTGATAAGTGTTATCAAATCATGAAGTTTTTCTATAGAAACGAAAGTAATATTTTTCAAAAAATCCCATGGCGTAACAACGTGTATATATACTGATGAGATCAATAAGGGCCTAATATTAAAATGAACAATGATGAGATAATTATGTAAATCCCTCTTTATAATCTAAGTTAACTTAACCGTCCAATATTTACCCTCGTTAAGGCTTTGATTGATATTGTGTGGGCTTTGCCAAAGCATTGGCACATAAATCTATCTTGGTTAAACGCGAAGAATAAGCAAGTGATATTCATCGGATGAGATATTGGTAATAACTTAGCTAGGCTATTTTAATAGGATTAGATACCTAGATGTTAAATATTTGGATAAGTCATGAGATGACTTGAACAAGAGTTGTTGACCAAAAGGAGGAGTTACATGAGATGTAACTAGTAAATTTCTATTTACCTAAATAATCACTATCCTAAAAGAAAAGCCAAAGCTGATTTAGGAAATTGATGTACTATGGATCCTCGCCCACTAGAAAAATTTTAGTTAAATTTTTCCGAAATTAAAACAGAGAGGGCTTTTAATTTTGAATAAAATAGTGGGAGTAATTTGTAAATAAAGACCTATTTATAAATTTTAATTCGGTAAATTTACTTACTTTAATATTTCCATTGTTGTAGATTTAATGGCAAACAACACTTGATCACTGCGATCACTCCTTGAGAAGGATAAGCTTAATGGCATAAACTTCCTTGACTGGTTTCGTAATTTGATAATTGTTCTCGAACATGAAAGGAATGAATATGTCATTGAAGAACTTGTTCCTAATGAACCGATAGCTAATGATTCAAGAGCTGACAAAGACAAATTCAAGAAACATATGGATGATATGTTAGATGTTGGATGTCTAATGTTTGCCACCATGACTCTTGAGCTTCAGAAGCAACATGAGAACATGGTTTCATATGATATGATTCAAAATCTCAACGAAATATATGAAGGGCAAGCACTTCAACAGAGATATGAGACCTCTAAAGCTCTATTTCAATGCAAAATGGCAGAGGGAACTCCTGTAGGAGCTCATGTCATCAAGATGATGGGCTACATCCAAACGTTGGAAAAGTTGGGATTTCCTCTAAAAGATGAATTGGTTACCGATGTTATCCTACAATCGTTGCCAAATAGTTTTAGCCAATTTGTCCTTAATTTCAACATAAATGAAATTAACAAGACTTTGCCACAGTTACTTGGCATGTTACGAACTGCTGAAAGTAACATGAAAAAGGTTGGACCTAAGCCCATTCTGATTGTCCACAAGGACAAAGGAAAGGGAAAGAAAAAGGCAGCGGCAAAGTCTAAGGGCAATGGTAATACCAAACTGAAAGGGGAAAATGCATTGAAATTCAAATGGGAGTTAGCAAGGAAGGAAAATATTTCCATTGCGATAAGAACGAACACTGGAAGAGAAACTGCCCTGTTTACCTTGAAGAGGTCAAGAAGGCAAAAGCAAACGGAACGTTTGTTTCAGGTATTTATGTTATTGATGTTAATTTGTCAACATCTACTTCCTGTATATTAGATACTGGTTGTGGTTCTCATATTTCTACTTACGTACAGGGACTGTAAAAGAGAATGAATCTGGCTAAAGGAGACGTAGACCTACAAGTGGGAAATGGAGCAAGAGTTGTTGCATTAGCTATAGGGACATATGTTTTATCTTTGCCTAGTGGACTTCATTTAAATTTAGAGGACTGTTATTTTGTGCCTAGTTTGACTAAGAACATTATTTCTATTTCTTGTTTGGACAAGATTGGTTTTGAGATTATTATTAAGAATAATTATTGTTCTTTTTATCTCGATAATGTTTTTTATTGTTCGACACAATTGGTTAATGGTCTTTATATTTTGGATCAATAAAACACCATTTATAATATAAATACTAAGAGATCAAAAACAAATGACTCGAATCAAACTTATCTTTGGCATTGTCATTTAGGCCATATAAGTGAGAAACGCATATCAAAACTCCATAAAGATAGATTCTTAGATTCATTTGTTTTCGAACAATATGATGTATGTGAAACTTGCTTGCTATAGAAAAATGACTAAGGCTCCTTTTAATAGTAAAGGTGAGCGAGCAAGTGATTTATTGGGGTTTATATGTAGTGATATATGTGGATCGATGAATACACAAGCCAGAGGTGGATTCCATTACTTCATTACTTTCACCGATGACTTCAGTCGGTATGGGTATATTTATCTTATGCGCCATAAATCTGAAGCCCTTGAATAGTTTAAGGAATTTAAAAATGAAGTACAAAATCAACTAGGCAAGAGTATTAAGAAACTTCAATCAGATCGAAGTGGAGAATACTTAAGCATAGAGTTTGATGAACTCTTGAAAGAATGTGGGATTGTCTCATAGCTTACACCACCTAGTACACCACAGTGAAATGGAGTTTCTGAAAAAAGGAATCGAACACTTTTGTGAAACCTTTGATATTTACTTGAATCGATAGACTTTGAGCTAGATGATCTTTACTCCCAATTGTGAAACCTTTGATGGAGACACTACTTTAATACCAATTGTTAACTCCATTGATCAATTGAAAATCGCCAAGTGGGGGTGAATTGACATTTAGAAATTTTGGTGGTAGCTTGAACAAAAAATAGAAATTTTGGTAAAACTAATTTAAAATGGTTCGACTTTATCAACCAAAATCCACATCTACCACAATATATTTTCACTACTAATGATTTCCCAACGAACTAACATGAATTGATCATTTCAAGGACAATGTTTAACCTTTACAACACTACCTTTTCAAGACTTATAGATAAAAACCTCCCTCTATCTTTTACAATTGCTAAGATAGAACCACTCTAGTTTTTCTAAGGCAAAACTAGAACCTCTCCCTTTCACAAGGTTTGATTTATGTAAACAATGGATATCTTTATAGGTTAGTGTTTACAAATTTTAGCTCATATAGAATGAAATAAAAAGATATATAACAAAGCTCTATAAACTCTGTACAAGATAAAAATAAAAGAACAATTATTGAAACTCTTTTTCTCTAAATCATTAAGCTTGGGTATGTTTATTAACCTTCTAGAAGTGTTCTGAGGTGCTTATATTGGGAGGAACAAGGTTTTAGATGTTTATAGTCTTAGGGGATGAATTACAGCCATTTGAAGACCTTGTCTTTCTATTTTGTTTATCGTTTGTCTTTTATTCATTAATAATTTTGTTTAACCTCCCTTAATTATTTCTTTTTTGATATTTCTCTCTCTTTGTATTTTTTATGTCTTCTTCAACCGAGCTTGCCAATGGTGGCCCACCATCCCCATTAACATATATATATTAATTCTAAAATTTGAATTAAATTGAGAAATATGTAAAGTTTATATGGTCAATTCGTGATTATAAGAAGTTTCATGCCATTGGTGTAAACTCTAGACTACTCAAGGATTGAACCTCTAATTTTACCACTTTGTCTTACATGGTTATCAAAACCGGACCTGACCGGCCGGTTCAACCGGTTGAACCGTGAACCGGTGGCCTATCCGGTCCGGTTACCTCACAAAACCGGACTGGCAATGAATCGGCTGAAAACTGGTAGAACCGGCTGAAAACTGATAAAACCGACTGAAAACCGATAAAACCGGGGTGAACCGGCTGAAAACCGGTAAAACCGGGGTAAACCAGCTGAAAACCAGCAAAATCGGTTTGAACCGCCGGTTCACTTTTTTTCTTTTAAAAAAATTAAACCAAACGATGTCGTTTGTTCAACGAGCCGAGTCAAATTCGAGTATTGTTGAGCTCGACTCGAACTCAATAACTTTAAAAGTAAGCTCAACTCGACTCAAAAACTCACGAGCTAAAAATTATCAAGTTCAACTCGAACTCGAAATATAATATTAAAACTTGAACTCAAAAAGGCTCGAACTCAAAAAAAAATTAGAAGTTCGATTGAAGCCTAAAATTTGAGCTCAATTGAAACGAAAGAATAGTTTGCTCTGTGCTCACCAAAAGCCTCCATGATTTTGAATGTCAAATTACCTCTATTATTTATAGAAGTAAGTTGGGATGCTCTTCTATGTTTCTTAGCCATGTGGGATTGTTTTGTTCTCATATTTTTACTCTTTAAACTTTTGGGATGGTCTTTTATGTTTCTTAGCCATGTGAGATTGTTTTTTAAAAAAAAATTAAACCAAATGACATCATTTGTTATGATTTTTTAAGCCTCAATTTTATTTTTTTATTATAATTATATAATTATATTTATTATTTAATATGTTTTACCTTAAATATTATGTTGTAGTTGATTTGAATCATTTTGTTTCACTTGATTTCATGGTTTTTAATTTATATATGTTATGACTTGTGATATTTTTATACCTTTTAATATTGTAAACTTAAAAAAAGTGTTATGTATATATTAATATTGCTTTGAATATTATGTAAAATTAAAAAAAAATGTTATTTTATATAAAATCCGATTTAACCGCGGTTGAACCCGGTTGAACCAGTGAACCAGTACCTTCACCGGTTCAATGTCCGGTTCGGTTTTAAAAACATTGGTTTCAGGACAACAGCTCTTTTTTTATATTTAATTTTTGAATGAAAAGGAAAATGAACTAATATAAGAAACTACTGCTAAACGTCGAGGCTACACAACTCAACTGTTGGCGTGTTGCAATTATCTTCCAGTAATACTGGCAAAACTTCAGTTGGCGGTTCCATGAAGGTGTGAGTTCCAAATGATAACTTCCATGCTAATCGTGCCATAGCGTCGGCTGCTTTGTTATATACACATGGTACGTAATTGAAGCTTAGGTCCCAATCTCTGTCTATCAGTCCACGAATGTGAGGGGTGATCGACGAATATCCATCAATATTCAACGCTAGCAAGGCCTCCTTGTTGTCCGTTTCTACAATGATGTTACGTATAGGACATAGTACTAAATTGCGGTCTCAATGTAGCGTAACATCAGCATCGTAATATTTTTTAAGGTTACCGTGACGCAATATCAACACAACGTGATAAGGGAACCGCATCACGATTTTTGCTGTAAAAAACCGTTACGTAACACCGCAACATGCTATAAATTGCGCCGCAACGTCACGACAAACTTTAAGTTATCTGAAATATAAAATTACATAGATGAATTGTTTTAATTTAATTATTAAAACTGAATTATAAATATATATCATTAATAATATTGTAATAGTTATGTTTAAAATTAGTTACTTAAATTTGAATTAATTAAATTATTTATCAACATTATTTTAAAATTAAATTAATTAAAATTAAAAGTTTCTCATATCTAAAATTGACGTGATTGATTTTAAATTAAATTTTTATATTAACATTAAGTATCATAATTATATGTTTATTTATTATTATATAAATTTTGTATAAGAGAGGAATTCGCTTTATAATACCATAATAGTATATGTATTTTATCTATTTACTATGAAACTATAAAATTTTATCTAATCTATAATATAATAGTATATGTTATTCATTAACATTATAATTGTTATTACCATTATCTAGTATGATAGCACTTCTATGGTTTATATTTGTTTTTAATAAATTTTTATCTATGAAATTAAATTTTTATTTTCAAAATAAAATATTAAAAGAGTATATTAATATTAGTATATTAAAATATAACAGTAAAATGTATAAATATAATATTTTAGATGTATTGTAATTTTTGAGGAAGAGATTACGTCCACAACAAGCACAACACTTTACATAATATCTGCAGCATCTCCAACCGCGAATTGGAACCACACCCGCAACCATAATTTGATACTATGGTATCGAATGCTCTGCTGCCATGCAAAGACCAGCATAGATGCCCCAGAGTTCGGCGTCCAAGGCAGAGCATTTACCGATTGCTTTGAAACCCCCTTTATCCAGTTACCCTCTTCGTTTCGTATGATTCCTCCTCACGTTGCAAGTCCCGAATTGTTATTCCGTGCTCCATCCGTGTTAAGTTTAAAGTAACCTATTGGTGGTGGTTTCCATATGCCTAAACAGTAAGCATCTTCTTTCCTTGGGTTTAAGGACTGTCTAAAATTGATAGCATAGATAGCTTCCATCTGTAGGCCCTTTGCGCTCTCCATAGTATACCTATGTCCTGGTGGTCTGGGTTGAAAATTTGTTGATTTCGGTTTGTCCATAAACACCAAATTATTGCACCGAACAGCAGGTCTCAGTCCTCTTTATGTGGTGGGAAATAGTCTGGTTGTTGAAGATTTCGGCATATCCAATCAACTGTATCCATGCTCATAAACTCAAGAAAAACCTCCGGTTTGACGATCTTATTCCCTACAGTCTTCACTTCAGCGCATTCCCGAAAGATGTGTGTCAATGTCTCCAATGCGGCTCCGCATCTCGCACGTCTGGGTTCGTTCGATATATGTCGCCTCACCCTTTCGCTGTTAGTCATTAGCCTATTACGGCAGAGAAGCCACAACAGTAAGTTACTATTACCTTTTTTAATAGATTCTTTGCCATGTATATTAATCTCACCTTCATTTGCATCAAGACAGAGGCTTCCCAGGTGCTTTCAACTTGAAATTTCCCTACATTTGATTACAGAGTTGTTTCATTATCATTTTGTCTCTATATCATGTTTTCTTGTTCAACACTTAGCTTTCAATCATATTTTCTAGTTCCCTAGCAATAAGTTCTCAATCATATTGACGTATACTTGATGATAATCTTAACACTGTTGTTCATAGTATTTCATTAATGAAACTTGAAACACTTGATATGTTCCTTCGTTAAATTAGTTATGCCCAAATTTGCATTTGTTTCCATGGTTTTCCTCATTGTTTATGGTTACTTTTTAACGATGACTTGAAAATTCAAGCAAAAATGCTTTGATCGATGTAGAAGTATGCTTTGTAATTTGTGAACAACACCAATCGCACACCCTCTATCCCTTCGATTTCCAATTTTGGGTTTCATTGTAATTTGTAAAAACATGGGATGTTATTGTAGTTTGTAAAAAAATGTTATTATTATAATTTATAAGAAATTTTGTTCTTTGTTATATTTTATAAAAGTTTCCTTTATCATAATTTATAAAAAAAAATATCTTTTATCGTAATTTATATAATGTTTTATACTTTATTGGTATTTAAAAGGTTTTGTTTGTTATTTTAATTTTCAAAAAGTTTTTCCTTTATTATAATGTAACATCCAACACTCAGCCTATACATTACAGCCAAATGTCGAATGCCACAACTGTTGAGTGGAGCGACGTGAAAACAATTTACAATAAATCATACTTAAAATAAATATAAAACATAGGCAACAAATATATGACTCCGAAAACATGTAAATAAATTTGAAAAAAATATATATCAGTTTAACAAACCATTGCCACATTTCAATAAATAAATATGTAGTGGAAGCCTAGTGTAATAATATTACATAAATCCGAGACTTTGATTCTTTAGATGTCGAACAGAATCCTTATAACCTCGAGCTGTCTGAAAGAGAGAGAAAGCAATCGAAATGAGTGAAAGGCATAAGTGAACTAAGACTCCACCACTTGTAATTAGGGATGTGTATGGACTCGAAACCGACGGGTTCTGACTCGATCCTAATGGATCGGGTCGAGTTTTTTAAAAGTGATGATCGGGCCGGGTCGGATTCGGGTTTATAGTGAAAAATATCCGATCCGACGCGGGAAACAATTTACATTATATATATTTTTAATTAAATCATTGTTTTTATTGAATAAAAATAATATTTTTTATTATTTCGGGTTGGGTTTGATCGGGTTCGAATTTTATCTCAAAAAATAGAGTCAGATTCGAGTCTGGTGAAGGGTATATATTTTTCGGATCGGGTCGAATCAGGTGAAAAATATAAAATTTCCGGTTCAGGTCAGGTTGGCCGAAACGTATCCCAAACCCAATCCATGTCCATCCCTACTTGTACTGTAGACATGTATCACATCAAAATATACAAAGCGAGTTATAACTCGGGACTACGAAACAGACATGGGTCAGCCCAAAAGATACAGAGTATGCTACAATCCAAAATGTTCACAAGTTAACCCAAATGATACAGAACGAACTACAACTTGAGATGACATATTATTCTCGAATCAGCCCAAAAGATACCGAGCAAACTACAACTCGGAATAGACGAATGATGGAGTGAACCTATACAAAAGATTCGGAGCGCCATAGTTCAACACGACGTTTTGACAGATCTGACTGAACACATGTATTGTGTGAAGTAGCATCTGTAGTGGAAGAATAGACTAGACGTATGACTTGTAGAACAGGATAGTCAGAATAGTAATACAAGTCAAACAGTATTTTTCATAATACAGTTACCTATCTGGCAAACTTATTTTCATGTATCGTAACAAGGAATCACATGTATTGAATTTACTATTAAAGGATATACTTAATTCATTAACGATGGTTAAGAACATATTTTGAGTAACTTCATCGAATCCTAATAATTCTTCAAGTACGCTTGCGAAGGAAAAACTCGTGATACGATATCGAAATAATTAACTGTAGTACTTGATCCAAGACAAGGAAACATATCTATCGAATACTGAAATAATTAATGATAAATAATTTGAAAGAGTCAGGGTAGAACACACACCTTTATTGGTTCCAAAATTTATCAAACATACATACGACACTTTATCATAATTAAATCTTTTCCAAAATATGGGGAAATTGTATGTTCAATCATTGAACTAACCAAGATTTGTAGATACGTCTCCACACTTTTAGAAGAGTTTAATTTACTCCTTACAATTTCAAATCTCTTCCAATTGAATCTAGATTCTCATAATTAAATCTTGGGTAAACTGTAGTAATGGTCACCAAACTTTTCTAAACTTGCAATATAGTCCCCTAACATTTAGTCTGTTTGCAATATGATCCCCCAACATTTAGTCTGTTTGCATTATGGTCCCCGACTATTTGACGTCGTTACACGACCGTTAGTACATTTGCAATATGGTCACTAAACTTTTCAGGCGCTTGCATTTAGGTCCCCCAACTTTTAAAACTTGCAACACAGTATTAAATTTCATTCTAAACCCCAAATTCCTTTTCAATCTTGAATTTCCTTTTCGATCTTGAATTTCCTTTTTCGCTTCTCTCTTCTCATTTCCAACATAACTTTTCAGTCGGGGATGCGTGGGAAATTCTAATCTAACTTTGAATTATGTGGAGGTGTTGACTTGAATAAGGGTCCATTAAGAGAATACCCGACCAAGGGACTATCGGGATCATCAACGATTCAAGGTGTAATGTTAGATACAGGTCATCTCAGGTAAAACATAGATGTTCAATGAAATGCTTGAGAAAAAAATGGGGTTAGAAATGCAGAGTTGACAAATACTACTAAGATGAACTAAGTATCATTGTTGAAAGTCACCAACAAAGCTGGAATTATTTTGTATAAATGGCATATAATAATTTTTTCGTTTAATCCTTGTGCTTAAAGATTTTCCAACAGATGATCAAATATAATGAAATCTCAAACAACACATTCACCTCTCAGTCTCTTTCGCAACTCGAAAGGCATCATGACAGGATCAAGTAGCTGCTCCAAATATACTACCCTGTCATGATGCCTTTCGAGTTGCGTGCATGCAGAATTGTCTTCTAAAGCTATAATTCAATACAATTCAACTATAAAATTTCCAAAACATGTAAAAAAAATTAATTCGTTAACGATATATTAGTCTCATAATCAACATGAACTTATTAAAAAGAATACGAGTTCACAAGACGCCGAAAACCACAGGTCGGATCAATACAATTCCTAGTAAACTAGTACCAGCAGTCTCTCGGATTGAGCCTAGCGATTTCATTATGTCGATACTCACAACCAATTCCCTGATTTAAAAAAAATCAAACAAGAAGATAAAAAAAAATTAGCCTAGGACTCTATTTCACTTCTATTTTGATGAACTGAATATCTTTCATAAGAAGTACTAAAAGTTTTGATTAAGAAGAAAGAAAGAAAATTAGATGGTTTTGGTTCAAATCTAACACTGAATATCCAGATCATTGACATTCAGTTCCAGAAACATAAAAATTTCAACAAAAAACACACAATGCGAGTTGAAAATGGGAAAGTGTGAAAGAGGAAAAACTTACTTCCAGATAGCCCAAAAGAGAAAATAAATACATTCTTGCAAGTGAGGGGAGAGGCTAAGAAACAAACGCAATCGATGTTGCGTTCCAACAATTCTTCCTTCATTTTTTCTTTGTAAATAAAAAGCTGAAAGACAGAGCGCTGCTTGGGTTTACAATTTTATATGGCGGAAAATTGAAGAACAAAAACCAAACGAGATGTGAATGTGCTATTTGGGATTTCATTATATTTGATCACCTGTTGGAAAATCTTTAAGCACAAGGATTAAATAAAGAAATTATTATATGTCATTTATACAAAATAATTCCAGCTTTATTGGTGACTTTCATTAATGATACTTAGTTCATCTTAGTAGTACTTGTTAACTCTGTATTTCTAACCCCATTTTTTTCTCACAAGCATTTCATCGAACATTTATGCTTCACCTGAGATGACCTGTATCTAACATTACACCTTGAATCGTTGATCGTCCCGATAGTCCCTTGGTCGGATCTTCTCTCAATGGACCCTTATTCAAGTCAACACCTCTACATAATTCAAAGTTAGAATAGAATTTCCTATGTATCCCCGACTGAAAAGTTCAGTTGGAAATGAGAAGAGAGAATCAAAAAAGGAAATTTGAGATTGAAAAGGGATTTGGGGTTTATAATGAAATTTAGGACTATGTTGTAAGTTTTAAAAGTTGGGGGACCTAAATGCAAGCACCTGAAAAGTTAAGTGACAATATTACAAACGTACTAACGGTAATGTAACGGCGTCAAATGGTCATGGACTATATTGCAAACAGACTAAATGTTGGGGGACCATATTACAAACGGACTAAATGTTGGGGGACTGTATTACAAGTTTTAAAATTTGGGGGACCTAAATGAAAGTTTTAGAAAAATTCAGTAACCATTACTATACTTTACCCTTTTCCTAAAATCTGATTAACTTAGTCAAAGCTTCTATGCCGAATTTTGGGGGTGTTACATATAAATTCTTAAAAGTTTATACCTTTATTATAATTTCATAATTTTCTATTTTTAAATAAAGAAATTATAACGATATGTTTTTCATCATTAATACAATAAAATTATTATATTATTAGTTTCCTTAGTCATCTTTCTACTACTTTGCCAGTATCTTAAAAAATACTACCTTAGGGGTGCAAAGTATTCTTACTACTAGTAGGGGTCAAGATTATTGCGATCGAAAATCTTATCTTATTATTAAGTGCTTTATTAAACAAATGAATGTTGTAATGTGTGATTTTTAAAGTATATAAGCATAAACAATACAAATGCAATGCAAAATGAATGTATGCTAAAGGTATTGATCCCAAAATAATTGTTCATACAACAATTCTCGAAGAACCTACAATGTCTTAGTACATTGGAAATGTGAAAATCAAATATTACAAATAAAATCTAGCCCTAACTCCTAGCTGTTCAATTCCTACAAGTAGCTGGATGATGCGTCATTCTTCATCAGACTCTGGCACCATGAAAATCCTTAGAACTTCTACTTCTTATCCATAGCAAAGATTTGTTGAGCAAGATTACAACCCTTAGCTTCTGCCCTTAGCATTAAATCATGTTAAGCTTGGATCGTCTCCACAACTCGATGAAACATGTCTCTTGCTTCATTATCAGTCAGAGGCGTGTTTCCTTCAAGATAGTGAATGTGCTCATTGCATCCTTGGAGACTTTTATAGTTTAGTGATCCTAATTTTCAAGGCCTCATTCTCTTCTTAAACCATCATCCTAGCTAACATGTGGATTAAACTTGAACCTTCTATCTCAGTTATCCTCTTTCTTAATGCCTTGTATTCCTCTCAAAGACTCATATCATCGTCGTTGTACTATCCTCGAAAAGATTCTTTTAAATTAAAGAATTACGCCTCCAATTCTTCTATCTTAACCCTTCTCTAATCCACCTCATGCTTAGTCCCATCGCGTTGTTCAGTAAGCTCATTGATTCAGACACCAACTTCTCTCCTATCCTCTTCACTTTTTCTAGCGTGCGTCTCTGCTCTTTCCAGTTTTATCTTCAACTCTTTAGTTGTATGGTGCAGACCTTGATCTTTTAGATTTCAGGATAACTCTCTATAGTCCTTATCCAAGGCTTCAAAGTCTTCTTTAACCTTTTTTTTTTTCCTTTCTCAATTGATTTATAATCCCTTCCTCGCTTTTCCACTTCTAACTTTATCATAAATCTTTCATCGTTAAACTTTCTCTGTTCAATTTCCAATCAGTGTTAATTTTTCTCAACTATTCTCTTAACAAGTCATCTTCAGTTGGAACCTTCCTAATTATTCAACCATGGTTAGGTGATTCTCCAGACTAGGTCTTGGAACATTATCGTGTACTCATTTACTCTGTTACTTCTTGATGTCCCGCACTCTGGCGTAATCGACAGTTCGATCATCTTAAATGAGAGTCGACGAGGATTTTTCCATGTGATGAACATCTTGGTAATATGATCTCTATAATTTAGGGTATAGAAAGCAATTTCATAGGCATTCAGGCCACAAGTAGCTGGGATAAATTATCGAGTGTTGAATTGCCTTAAAACCAATAGTGGAGATAACCAATGACACCCCAAAGTCCGTGCAGCATGACGCAATCATAATCACCACATCTGAATATGACCTCTTTTCAAGGTAGCTAATGCACCCTCCAAACAACATCGATGTCCTTTATTTTTTTTCAAAGCATTAACCCAAACCTTATTCTCGAAGTGATAAGGAATATTACAACATTTGAGGAGATCTTTTAGCGGTGAGTAGTCTAATTGAAAACTTCATGCACATGACTCAACCACCAACCCATAAGTAACAGTACACATCCTATGAATCTTTCTCCACCAGATCGTTTGTAGTCGCTTAGAGATCGAAATGTTTTTGCTAGAATAGTGGGGGAAGGATTTATCATTTTTTCTATAACCTCAAACAAGTCTATCATTGCTACATCAACATGACCCAACACCTTTGGAAAGATAACTAAACCATTGACTCCTAAAGCAAACAAATCTCTTCTTCTATTCGATGGTTGTTGCTCACGAATTACAGTCCTCGAGGCCACCCAAGAAATTCCCTCGCTTTCGATCTTACCTTTAGTGTGCTTAGCTACTAATTCTTGGGTCTTCCCTATGAGTAATATAACTTTTTTCACGAAGCCCTTAGGTCTCACTTACTTGGTATATACCTTATACTTATTGACATTAGGTATGTTTAGCATGGTAATGTATTCCTCCATTGGGGGGGGTCATGTCCACCTTGTTAAAAGTAAAGCATCAGTATGTGGATTTCCAAATTTGTACCATTGCTTAGACTATAGCAGCGTGAATTGGCACTTTCAATAGCTCGATTATGTCTCCATAAGCCATCTGGAACAATTTTCTCTCATTTTCGTCCCATTCTTCCCTGATTTGTCTATGCTCTGCCAATTCTGTCTAACACTTGCGCTTTTTTAGGCAGCTCGGATCCGTCGCCAACATATAAACTGTCTCTTGATTGAAGTTGCCTCCACTCTGACCATGGATGAACCTTTGAAATTCTATTTGACTCATTAAATGACATTTTCGTTTCAGGAACCTTTTAATGCAAACAACTATTTCAAGGATCAATAACTTCTATGATATGTCATGATTATGAAAAAAAATGAAACACAACAAAGCAAGCAACCAAAACAAAAAGTAAAAGAAATTAGTAAAATTAAATTGATAGTAAAAGGAAAATGAATTAACAAAATTAGAAATAATCATATATAACTTGTAAATAAACAAATTCAAATAAAACACACAAAAGAATTTAAAAACCTAACCACGTGGATTCTAATTCTCTTAGGGTTTCCACATGGCTCTATAGGGTTACTAAATTCTCTAAATGACATTTGGTTCTTAAAAGGTTCCCAAACTGTCGCTATAACCTATTTAGGTATATAAAAACATTGACCCTCACCCACTATAGGCTTACGAACTGAATTCAGTTCAAGGGATCACATCACTAGATGCTTATCAAAGAAAACAATATCCTTGCAGACATAAAGAATGCTTTCTAGAAGTACTCTGTCAGGCCTGCACGAAGAAAAATACGATTCTTCGATGGTGTGGCATTTCCCCCTACTTAGGCAAGACGGGATAAAGCTTATAAATTTAGTTGTGCTATGTAACAATCTTATTCATATTTAGACAAACAAAACTTATAACTAGAGAGAGAGAAATTGGGTGTTAAAAGAACATAATGGATCGTAAATTAAATAAAATTGAACTCAAATTTCCCAAATTTAAAAGATAGGGTAATTGATTTATGGCTCGACTCTTTTTTTTATACAAAATTCCTCATGAGAGTCACCAAGCTGTCGTAACTGGTCTTTTGAGGAGAGGGAAACACGACTAGTTACGATGATGGGTTTTTGAAAAGGTTTTCTTATGAAAAGATGAGAGTCGCGATCAATCATTTTTAATGTGAGATTGGAACACCTAAAATCGAGTAATTTTAATGAAATGTTTTATTTTACTAAAATATCGATGTTTTATAAAAAAGGGTTCGAGAGTTAGTTACACATGGGGAAGGATTAGCACCCCCATAGAGACAAAAAATTGGTACCTAGTCAATTATCCTATGTTTTAAAATTAGAAATTTTGAATTCGAAGTTTTATTTAATCTAATATCCATTATGTATGTAGATTTTAAAGAGGGTATCTATTTATTAGGACCAATTATGAATACCCTTGAGCATAAGAGAAAGTTTTACCATTTATCCTAATAAATAATCTAAATAATTTTAAAATTATGATGCATGATTTGAAAATGATGTCAATTTACTTCAGGAATCACTAGTGCTCACCATGGGGCATAATGCGAAAGATACACTATTAATGTAATACCCCAAATTTTAGGTAGTGACTAAAATGTAATGTAACACTCATAGCCCACATATGTCTCGATATACGAGTTATAGATGTCACATCAACTTGACAATTATTTGCTAAGCATAAAAACTTAAAATCTCATTTCTTTTTAAACTTTCATTGTTTCAACTTAAAAACTTTTACCTTATTTGTATAAAATCATAAAAGAATATTTAATCACTGCAACAAATCCAATTTCAATCAGTAAGTAGGCAGTTCAGAGCCAATCATAACTATATATCACTGCCTAAATATTGCTAATGTAAAAACCATTTAAAATATAACATTTATACTATTCATTCAAAAATACGATTAAATACTAAAATTATTCAAAACTAAAGAAAATAATCATAGTTACTATTACAAACCCTTTTAAAATAAATTCAATAAAGCATACCATCTTGTGTAATGTACATGCCACTAACAAGTCAAAGATAGGATGTCTTACTGATTCTATATGTAGGTTTGACTTCCATAAGATGCTCAGATAACTCCTTACTTCACGTTCTTTTCTTTACTCGAACCTACGCATAAAAATTTTCACGAGCTAAGTAAAACTTAGCGAGACAGTAATATAGTTAAAATGATATAAAACATAAATTTCATAAAATATTATAAACATAAATCTGTAATTTAAATAAAAGCATTAAAACTTTCAAACTGGGCTATTCAAGTTGTTTTCATCTTGAAAACCTGAAAAATTATTTTCTCGTGATTTTATCAAAAATCATTTTGTTGAAAACATTTTGATATTTCAATAATAACAAACTAAGTTTAAATGAATTTTAAGATTTTACAAATAATTTTCTAAAGTATATTCGATTCAATTAATCGAATATCAAGCTATTACTCCAAGTCTTTCAAGATCAATTTTAAACCTTACTAAATTTGTAAATTTGTGTTTTATACTTAAACTATTTTTAATCAAATTTTCACAAAGTATTTTGAACCAAAATCAAGCCTAAAATCAATTTCTCAAGGGCATGCATCGATGCACCAATCCATGCATCTATTAATTTCTTGAACATCGAATGCATTTTATGCATCGATGCACATACCATGCATCGATGCACAAGACCATGCATCAATGTACTTAGGCTTTTTCAAAACATCGAATGCATTTCGGCCAAAATATTTGAATTTTACATTGATGCACCGATGCACCTAGGGTATGCATCGATGCACTGACGCTCCCAACTGATTTTATTAATTGTTTTCACACTTAAACGACTATATTGACTCCACTAAGCATCCCCAACATTCAGAATCATTTGAAGGTGTATTTAAACAAGTTCTGAAGCCATTTATCAATAACAAGAAAGAAGAAATCATAGAGAAACAAGAGAGAAAGCATCAAACATCAAGTTTGTACAATTCAAGCCAAATTTCCTTTCAATATTCATTTTGCTTTCAAGAATACAATTTGTGCTCAATTGTAATTATCTTTGAGTGTTCTTATCTTGTTCTAAAATTGTGCAAACAATCTATCTTGTGAGGATTTCCTTGTAAGTTTGCAAATTTGTATTTCTCTTTGAAAAAGAGTGTGCTCAAGAATTGGGGTATAATTCTTGAGGGAGTTGTAAGGTTACTCTTTGTCCTCAAAAGAAAGAACAAATTAGTGAATTTGTTTGAAAATCCTTAGTGTGGATAGGTAAGGTTGTGGACGTAGACTTTGGTTGAGAAAGTCGAACCACTCTAAATCGCTGTGCAAATCTTTTCAATTTTTTGCAAAAGCTTCCACCAAAATTTTAATTGCCAATTCACCCCCTCTTGGCCAATTTCATCGATCGATTAACTCAACAATTGGTATCAGAGCCTCACTCATTTGAAGGTTTAACCACCTCTTGAGTCGATTCGAGAAGAGTTAAATCGATAAAGATGGCGTCCACTTCCGGTTCATTCTCCATGGAAGAGTCCAGACCAATTGACGTGCCTCCACACTTCAAAGGGATAAATTATCGTCGTTGGAAGAGGTTTATGATGATATTTATCCAAGCATTTGATATGAAAGCTTGGATGATAATCGAGAAAAGATATTCCTCTCCTACGAAGAAGGAAAAGAAGTGGAGTGATCAAGAACGAAAGAAAGCTCAACAAAACACAAAGGCTATGCACATGTTATGTTGTGCAATTGATCCTAATGTATATGAAAGAGTTTCTTCTTTTTCAAGTGCCAATGAAATATGGGATAAGCTTGAGGAGATCTATGGAGACAATGAAGAAGAAGAACCAATAAAGGTGATGTCTCTATTAGCTCTCACAGAGCCAAAGGTATCTTCTAACTCATATAAATTAAATTCGAAATCTTTTAATGAGTTACAAGATGCTTATGATGAATTATTTTCGGAGTTTAAGACCATGAACTCCAAATATAGGAATTTGATTTCTAAACTTATAGCTAAAAATGATCTTCTTTTGAAAGCTAAAAAAAACTTGGAAAAACAAAATGAAATGTTGAAAAAATGAGTTAGAGCTTTCAAAACTAAAATCTGAAAACTTTGAAAAAGAAAATTTCAAATTAAACAAAGTTCTTCTAGAAACGAAAATGGATTTTGAAAATCAAAATGAACTCTTGAAGAAGGATTTAGAACTTTCAAAAATGAAATTTGAAAATATTGAAAAAGAAAATTTTAATTTGAAAGTTAAGCTTGAATGCTTAACAAAAGAAAAAGAGATCATTTTAAATAATTCATCTAGTTTAATAATGAAAATATGTTCACATTGTCATTATCATGGTCATTAGGAACATACTTATCCTTTAAAGAAAGGAAAAATGTTTAAAATTAGACAAGTATGGGTTCCAAAAGGAACAAGGGGCATTGAAACTAACATTCACGGATCCAAAGCAATTTGGATACCAAAATCTACTTAAATGTCTCTTGTAGGTGTATGGGAGCGATGGTGATGAAGATGATGATATTCAAGATGCTCTTGCCACACATGAAAAAGAAATGGGTAACTCTAAACTTAATGTAATTATTCTATTTGGTTGCTCATTTAGTTTATGCATGCATAAGGTTTTAAATGTTGAATAATTATGTTTTATCTCATGTATGTTGAAAAATATTGTATGATGAACATAGTAATTTTTGGCAATGTTTTATAAACTCTAATTCATCATATTAATTTTTGGTCAAAATTGTTTTTAAAATATAATTGATATCGATTTTTCAAGAACTTTGGTTTTTCAAAATTTTGACCTTAAATTTTTCTTAATGTTTATGCATAGATTTTTGTTTAAATATTATAAAGTTTTAATGCATAACATTTTCAAAAACTTTATGCATGTGCTCTTAATCTCAATAATCAACATTGCATAATGTTTTGTATGTGAATGGATTAAAGCATAATCCGAATAGGTGAATTTGACAAATGATACAATGTCTTATTTTTGAATTAAATGTTTGCAAAATTGATTGACATTGCATCTACTTTGATTATGCTTGTTGGTCATAGAATAGGAAACATTTATATGGTGCATTTAGACTCTATTGATATGACTTATTTATGCCTAGTTGATAAGGATGAGCATGATAGTTGGTTATGGCATAGGAGACTAGGACATGCTAGTATGAGTGTTTTGCAACGGCTAATTCAAGGAAATTTAGTTCGAAGGTTGCCTAAGCTTAAATTTGATAATGATAAAATATGTGATGCTTGTACTAAAGGAAAACAAAAGCGAATTTCTTTTAAATCCATTAATGATGTATCAACTAGTAGAGTATTACAATTGATCCATATAGATCTTTTTGGGCCAACTAGGACTACTAGCTTGGGTGGAAAACAATATGCATTTGTCTTGGTAGATGACTATTCTAGATATACTTGGGTTATATTCTTAAGTACTAAAGATGAAGCATTAGAAAATTTCATCACATTTTCAAAAGTAATCCAAAACGAAAAAGGTTACTCTATCACTAGTGTTAGAAGTGAACATGGCACTGAATTTGAAAAGCTTGGATTTCTTGAGTTTTGTAATTCAAATGGTATTAGCCATAAATTTTCAGCACCTAGAACCCCTCAACAAAATGGAGTTGTTGAGAGGAAAAATCAAACTTTAGAAGAAATGGCTAGAACCATGCTTTGTGAAAACAATTTGCCAAAATATTTTTGGGCGGAAGCCACAAATACCGCTTATTATATTATTAATCGAGTAATGATTAGGCCATTTTTAAAGAAAACTCCATATGAAATTTTCAAAAATAAAAAGCCTAACATTAGTTATTTTCATCCTTTTGGATGTAAATTTTTGTTTTAAACAACGGTAAAGAAAATCTTGGCAAATTTGATGCTAAAAGCGATGAAGGAATTTTTCTGGGTTATTCCTTAAATTCTAAAGCTTATCGTGTATTTAATAAAAGAACTTTAGTTGTAGAAGAGTCTATACATGTTGTTTTCGATGATAATCCCCTTCCAAGGAAGGATTCTTGTGTTAACGATGATGTAGGTATTGTACAAGCAAATGACGTTAGACATGACGTTGGAGAATCATCATCATCAAAGGAGGAAATGAAAGATGAGGAAACTTATGATCCTTTAGAGAATCCAACCATTGAAGAAAGAGAAGTTTCTTACCCAAGAGAGTACAACTATATCAATGATGGTGAAATTATAGGTGGTCCATCCAAAGGAGTAACTAGTCGATCTTCTCTTAGAAATATTTGTAATTATGTTGCATTTATTTCATGCATAGAGCCTAAGAACATCAAAGAAGCATTAAAATATGAACATTGGATTATGGCTATGAAAGAAGAATTAAATCAATTTGAGAGAAGTAAAGTATGGACATTAGTTGAAAGGCCTAGTAATAAATCTACTATAGGTACTAGATGGGTATTTAGGAATAAGCTTGATGAAAGTGGTAATATAGTGAGAAACAAGGCTAGACTTGTTGCTCAAGGGTATACTCAAGAAGAAGGACTAGACTATGATGAAACATACGCTCCCGTAGATAGGATGGAAGCAATTAGAATGTTATTAGCATTTGCATGTTTCAATGAATTTAAATTATACCAAATGGATGTTAAAAATGCATTTTTAAATGGTTTTATAAAGGAAGTAGTGTATGTGGAACAACCTCCTGGTTTTGAAGATTTAAAATTTCCAAATCATGTTATTAAATTGACAAAAGCGCTTTATGGTTTAAAACAAGCTCCTAGAGCTTGGTATGAAAGATTGTCAAACTTTTTAATTGAAAAAGGTTTTTCAAAAGGGAAGGTTGACACTACATTGTTTTTAAAGCATAAAGGTAAAAATTTATTAGTAGTTCAAATTTATGTTGATGATATAATATTTGGTTCTACTAATGATGTTCTTTGCCAAGAATTTTCTAAGCTAATGCAAAGTGAGTTTGAGATGAGCATGATGGGGGAACTCTCATTTTTCTTGGGACTCCAAATCAAGCAAAGAAAAGATGACATCTTCATCAATCAAGCTAAGTACGTCAAAGATATGCTCAAGAAGTTTGGACTGGAAAATGGAAAACCTCATGACACTCCAATGAGCTCTTCAACAAAGCTTGCCTTAGATGAAGGAGGTAAATGTGTAGATGTTAAATTATATAGGTCAATGATTGGATCTTTACTTTATTTAACTGCAAGTAGATCGGACATTATGTTTAGTGTTTGCTTATGTGCTAGATTTCAATCATGTCCTAAAGAATCACATTTACTAGCTGTTAAAAGGATCTTTAGATACCTTAAGGACACTCCTAGTATAGGACTTTGGTATCTTAGAGACTCTAGCTTTAGCTTGCATGCCTTCTCAATTACGGATTATGGAGGATGCAAATTAGATAGGAAAAGCACCTCCGATACTTGCCAATTCCTTGGAAATATGTTGATTTTGTGGTTTTCAAAGAAACAAAATTATGTTGCATTATCTACCACTGAAGTAGAATACATTTCAGCCGATAGTTGTTGTGCACAAGTTTTATGGATGAAACAACAACTTTTTGATTATGGAATTGAAGTAGGTACTATTCCTATCAAGTGTGACAATACTAGTGCTATTTGTCTCACTAAAAATCCCATCCAACACTCTAGAACTAAACATATTGAAATTAGACATCACTTCATTAGAGACTATGTCGCTAAGGAAGATGTAGTTCTAGAATTTGTTGATACTTTGCACCAATTAGCGGATATTTTTACAAAACCCTTAGATAATGAAATATTTTGGACACTTAGGAGAGAATTAGGTTTAACTGACCTATCTTCACTTAGTGTTTAAAATAATTTTAGCACTTTTAAGAATAAATGAAAAATGCTTATAATAATAATTTTTGATTGCATTCTTTGCTATTAGTTAGGGGGAGTTTATGTTCTTTGGTGAAAATTAATTTTATGTTCAAATAAAGTTTAAAGATTAATTTGATTGATTGAACATAATTAATTTTTGATATATGAGTTGCCAATACCACTAGAGCCAATTAATTTAGCATTTTGAGTGTTTAAAAAAGATTTTTGACATTTTTGTGCTTAATGCATCGATACACTTAACAGTGCACCGATGCATCCCTTTGAATGTGCATCGATACATCAGCTGATACACCGATGCACGCCCTTGAATGTGCATCGATGCACAAGAGCCATGCATCGATGCATCCGTCGGGTTTTGGGTTAAAATGCCTCATTTTCTTCATTTTTCTCAAACCCTAAAACTAAAAACTCTCCCACCATTCATCATTCTCTCACTCTAAATCCTACTCTTCCTCAAAATCATCGGTTTCTTCATGCTTTTCATCTTCAAAATCTACTTATATCATTAAATCGTGAAAAATAACTCCTCATCCCTCTCAATCTGAATTTTCAAGGTAATATTTCAAAAACCTCTATTTTATTGATTTTTGATTTTAGAACTAGTTTTGATTAGTTCTAGGATGAACATTATATCGGGAATTGATTGTTTGTTGGTTATAAACTAGATTTTACTACCAATTTCGTCAAAAACAATCAATTTTTCAAGATTTTTCTTTGAATTTCGAACTTAAAAAATTATGATTTCAAAAATTAGTAATATTTTTTGATTTAATTGTGTTGTTTTCATGAAAACTATATTATGATTATCAAATAATATTAAATAGTTTTCAAAACATGCCCATTAGGATATGGTTTAGAGAACCTTGAATTATTGAGGACTCATTTGAGTTTTGGGATTGATTGTGCATATATGTGTTTCAAATTACAAGTGATATTCCTTATTCTGATTTCCTTTAATCATGTCAAACCCTAAATGACCTAGGTCATCTTTGAGTCGGTCAAACCAAAATCGTCCTCTCGTTCCTCAACCTCCTAATAGCCTATTAGGATCTTGCTTTAATATGCCTGAACATCGGAGAGAAGAATTGTACCATAGGTATTTGAATTCTTTCCAATCTTATAGAATTAGGGAAGAACGTATTCCATCTCTACAAGCCATGATAGACTTTAAATTTGAATACCTCTCGATTCTTAGAACATGGAAGTTTGATAAACTGTTCTCTCTTAAACCTGTCGTTTTTCATCAATTAGTCTGCATTTTCTATTCTAATACGGTCTGTATTCAAAACGAAACTCAATGTGGAACTATAGGAATTAGATCATACCTTTTAGGAAATATATTCTTATTGATTCCGCAACTATAGCTTCAAAATTTGGGTTAGATGACGATGGTGTCTACGACGAAAAAGAAACTGTGGATTATCCATATCTCCCAAATGGTAGTGTTAGTACCCTTCGATCTCATCACGATCGTTTTCTTCATTTCATGATCTCATGGTGGTTCTGACCATCAGCGGGTAGGTACTCCACACTACGTATTAGGGATTTATGGTGGATGCACTGTATAAAGAATAAGAAGAAAATAAACTTTCCACATATTGTGTTCAGTGAGCTTGTCAATACCATAAACATTATCCCGTCCAAACATGTCGAAACCTTAGTTTATGGTTGTCTTCTAAGTAATCTCTTTATCAAACTGGGTCTAGATGTTTCCCTTGACAATCCTATACCACTTCAAAACCATATCAATATCACATCCTTGAAGAAATCAGATTGGAAATTGGATGAGGTAACTGGTTTATGGGCTTTTAAACCCGGTAAACAAACTCCGGGAGCTAGTTTCTCACGAGCTGCTCCTAGCTCCTCTCGTGCTCCTCCTCCTCTTGCTCCGGCTTCTGACGATGATCTTGAATTTCAACAGCTTATACAAGACATCGATGATCACGTACTCGATGACGAGCCTGCACCGGAACCAGCTTCACAAGAAGATCAAATGCCTCCATATTTTCGTTCGTTTTTGGAGACATTTGATTTACGGTATGCGTCCATGGATTCGCGCTTATCATTCATTGAGTCCCAACTCTCTACCTTGGGAGCTCAACAACAAGATATGAATGATCGTTTAGATGCACTCACGCTTGAGATGAGAGCTCGTTACCCTCCTCCTCCTCCCGATCCTTCGATGGATGAATAGACTTATCTTGCTTTGATTGTTTTTGGGTTTGAACTTGAATTTAAATTGTTAAAACATTTTGGATTGTCTTTCTTTGATTGTTGGATGTTTGTTTGATGGATATTTGAACTTTTATTTCATATATACTTTGGTTTGTTTCAATATATGCATCATTTACTTTTTAGTTGAAATATGACCAATTTACTATTTTACATGAATATTGATTTATGAAACTAATGGCTAATCTCTCTTTTGATTGTTATCTTAGCAGCTTAAGCTTTATATTAATCAATTGGCTTATGTTTTTCAAAATTCTTGTTTAAAAATATTTTATAGAGTCTTTTTGATTTAACAAAAAGGGGGAGAAGTGTTATAGTAAGGGGGAGTAATTTCAAAATTGATTTCAAAACTTATTTTTCAAAGAAAATCTTAAAATTACTCAAGAGTTGTTGTTATATCAAAAAGGGGGAGATTTTTGAAAACATTTTGATATTTCGATATAACAAACTAAGTTTAAATGAATTTTAAGATTTTACAAATAATTTTCTAAAGTATATTCAATTCAATTAATCGAATATCAAGCTATTACTCCAAGTATTTCAAGATCAATTTTAAACCTTACTAAATGTGTAAATTTGTGTTTTATACTTAAACTATTTTTAAACAAATTTTCACAAAGTATTTTGAACCAAAATCAAGCCTAAAATTAATTTTTCAAGGGCATGCACCGATGCACCAATCCATGCATCGATGCATCAATTAATTTCTTGAACATCGAATGCATTTTATACATCGATGCACATACCATGCATCGATGCACTCAGTGCATTTGATGCATCGATGCACATGACCATGCATCGATGCACTTAGGCTTTTTCAAAACATCGAATGCTTTTTATGCATCGATGCACTGTTAGTGCACCGATGCACTGAGAGTCCAACGGTCAAAATATTTGAATTTTACACTGATGCACCTAGGGTATGCATCGATGCACTGATGCTCCCAACTGATTTTATTAATTGTTTTCACACTTAAACGGCTATATTGAATCCACTAAGCATCCCCAACGTCCAGAATCATTTGAAGGTGTATTTAAACAAGTTCTGAAGCCATTGATCAATAACAAGAAAGAAGAAATCATAGAGAAACAAGAGAGAAAACATTAAACATCAAGTTTGTGCAATTCAAGCCAAATTTCCTTTCAATATTCATTTTGCTTTCAAGAACACAATTTGTGCTCAATTGTAATTATCTTTGAGTGTTCTTATCTTGTTCTAGAATTGTGCAAACAATCTACCTTGTGAGGATTTCCTTGTAAGTTTGCAAATTTGTATTTCTCTTTGAAAAAGAGTGTGCTCAAGAATTGGGGTATAATTCTTGAGGGAGTTGTAAGGTTACTCTTTGTCCTCAAAAGAAAGAACAAATTAGTGAATTTGTTGGAAAATCCTTAGTGTGGATAGCTAAGGTAGTGGACGTAGACTTTGGTTGAGAAAGTCAAACCACTCTGAATCGTTGTGCAAATCTTTTCAATTTTCCGCAAAAGCTTCCACCAAAATTTTAATTGCCAATTCACCCCCCTCTTGACCAATTTCATCGATCGATTAACTCAACACATTTTCTCATGATTTTATAAAAAATCATGTAAGTCAATATCAAATACCATAAACAACTTATGTTTTTTTCATTCAAACATATTTCAAAACTTTCTTTTCAATTTCATGTTCATTTCTTTTATATTCTATCATAACTTTCACATTTACTTTTATAGCCCAATGTATATGTAAGAGAATACAAGATACGTGAGTCAAACGAGTGTGCGGAGTAAGCACTTCAGTGCTATCATCTCAATCATAATATGCACATATAGTGCTATCATATCATAATCATAATATGCACACAAAGTGCAATCACATCTGAAATATACTAGTGTACCCACCGGTAACACCACAATATATCATAAGCACGCACAGTGCTATCACATTGGAATCATATATGCACACAAAGTGCAATCATATCGAAAATATACTGATGTACCTACCGGTAACACCACAATATATTAATCACTCCACCTCATGGCATGCAAATTGTACCTACGACCCTCAATGCAATATACAATGGACTTATTTTAAATGGGCAATTCATACCCTAAACATTCATAAAACATTCATGCGAACATTATATAAATAATTCATATTTAAAATAAAATATATATTTTAAAATAATATGAGGTTGACTTATCACATGTCGTCCTCAATCAAATTAATCAAATAAACTACTGCACTCATTTTACACTTTACTTATAAAATAAAATATAAGCCTCACCAAGCTTTAGGCTTAATCCTTTGCTTTAAAATTGCTTTAATTACACAATTTATCAAAATTTCATATTCTGGCAGTTTGCACTACCTTCACAGAAATATTATTCTGTATAATATACATACTAAAAAATTATTCTGTTTGTACCACTAAAAACAAGTCTTGAATACGAATCTAACCATATAAAGCAGTTTTTCTAGTTCAAGTTGTACACTTTATAGAAAATTTTCAAAATTGACTGACAAATGATGTTTTGGGCAGAATCTGTTGCCCTATTTTCTGACCTATCACTGATAAACAAATTCATATCTTTTTGTATACTCTTCGAAATCAGTTACCATTTGTTCTAAACGGAACTATACTGATATAAAAATCTAATAGTATAAGATTCATCATTCAATTATTTTTGTATAATTTCTGGTGATTTTCTAAACTTATTGTTCATAACATAATTTCTAGTCAGATTTCACCAACCTGCATCCTTAACTTATTCACTAATTCTATTAGCTTACTGTAAACATCATTTTTTCATTTAAATTTATTATTATTATTAAAATTATTATTATTATTATTAGTATTATTATTATTATTATTATTATTATTTATTATTATTATTAATATTATATATTATTATTATTTAATAAATAATTACAAAACTGGACCGGCCCAGTTACAAACAAACCAGAACCGGCCCAGACCAACCAGAAACCCTAAACATTTGGGGTTTCAGCTAGGGTTTCTAAACCCTAGCCCCCCCAGCCGCCTCTGATGCTTCCAGAAGCCCAGCCGCCGCCTCTGCTGACACTCCCACTGCCAGGTGACACAACCATATGCTGCCGACGATCCCCTGCTACCACGACTCCCATGAGGAAGTCTCCAGAACGCCACGAAGCTACCCACATCGAGCCCTATGGTGAGTCACCGCCATAGCTATGGTGACTCACCAGAAGTCCCCACTGGAACCGGTCCGACGAGAGCCTCAGTGGTGGCTATAAAAGCCACCACACCTGCAAGAACAGAGACAACAACCAAAAAACCAGAGGAGAGCAACCAAGATACAGAAACAGAAAAAAGAAAAAAAAAAGAAACAAGAAACAGACCACAACAGCGAGCCAAACAACACCCATAGCAGCAAATCTAAAGCAAAGAGAGAAAAAAGGAAAAGACTTACCCTCGAGAAGCCCAAACATAGCCGAAAACGGTGTAAAAACCGAGGTAAAACCGTCGGTTTGTTTTCTAGATTTACTCCGATTAGGAGATTTTTAAGGAAAACTGAGGATAGGTTCGGCTTTAGGGGTTTTAGAGCTACGTTTTGGGGTATTTTGGAATTTTTCCGGCCACCGTGATGGTGGCCGGCGGCGGTGATCGACACTGGAATACGGTGGCCTATGGCTGCCGGTTTCCCTCAGGCGAGGGAACCTAGAGAGAAGCCAGAGAAATGCTTCTCTCTGTTTTAGAGAGAAGCTGAGAAATAAGCAAATGAGGAAGCCTGGCCCTTCGGGCCAGGCGTTAAGGGTATTTAAAACCCTCCCCAAACGACATCGTTTTGGGGAGGGTATCTGTGTAATTTAAGAAAGGGTAAACCCTTTCCGCAACCCTTATAGTTCTGTAACTTTGCAATTTAGTCACTGAAATTGACTTTTAATCATTTTAATTTAGTGTTTAAATTTTATTTTATTATATTTTAACCATTAACTATATTTATATATTTAGGAAAATATCAAATTTAGTCCCGCATAGTTTATTAATTATTTTTTAATCACGTATTAATTAATTAGGTTAAATTACACTATTAATCATTATCTTTCATAATATTTCGAATTATTATCTTTATTTTTAATACTTTATATTTAGTTTTATAATTTTTGAATTTCTTTTATTTTGATCATTATTTAATTACAATATTATTTTGTTATTACTTTTATATTTTAATTATTGCTTTAATTATTATTTTATTATTATCTTAGTCATATAAATATATATATATATATATATATTTAAAATAATGTTATTTATTTTCGATATCAAAGAAAAGGGCAGTCTTAATATAACTGGATGTCCTATTCTGGTATTTTAAATAATTAAATTATAAAAATTATAATTTAGTTTTATTTAAAATATTAAAATTTTAATATTTATTAATATCAAAGAAAAGAGCTGTCTTAAGGCACCTAGAAGTCATTTTCTGATATTTTAAATAAATAAATATAGGATTATAAATTAAATATTTTTTTTTTGAATTTTTAAATTTTAACAATAGAGACAATTTATAATTAAAAAGTACCAATTTTGGGCGTTGTAGGGGTGCTAATCCTTCCCTAAACGTAACCGACCACGAATCCCTTTTTATTATTAAAAAGAACGAATTTTTGGTTATAAAACGCAGATCAGTTCATTTTTTTTAATTGATGTTTTCTTAAAACCCTTTTAAAGAAGATATTTTTTAGGTATTCGACCTACCTGACCCAAAAGGCCGATGGCGACTCCCAAATTATTTTCAAAACCATTTATTCACATCACTTTTCCCGTCAGGATAATATTTCGTGCCCGGACGAAAACCGGTTACGACAGCTTGGCGACTCCGCTGGGGACTGTCAAACTTTAAAATCAATTATAAATTGTCTCTATTAATTAGAAATTAAAAATTTATTTATTTAATTTTTAATTCTTTTCTTTCAAATTTTTATTATTTATTATTTTTATATTAATATTATTTTTTTATTCAGGTATTAATTATTTTATTTATCTGTTAGAGGTTTGAATATTTCTCCTCACACACAACACTTGCATTGCATAACATAAAGCTCTATAATTGAGCTTGTCCCTTTTAAGTGGGAGTGAAAGCGACGTCTTCGTGAGAATTTATTCTCCGTGTCAGACCTAGTAAGTAACTTTCGGGGTTCATATGCTCTATGTCTTCGTGAGAATTTATTCTCCATGTTAGTCATAGAGAAATGTATCCCCTCGAATTGAACTCGGTCCGTTTAAGTCTGTAATGGACTAGGATTGAGGGTTGACAGCCCAAGGGGGCACTAACAAGGACAATTTGAGTACCCTTACTCCTAGAACTAAAACCCTACATGTAATAAAACTTAGAACTCCTCCTGATCTAAGACAGTACTGAACCTCTGTCCTTAGGTGTACACAAAGGAGAAATAAGCTTTAGCTTTTGTTTTATTATTTTTTTATGAATAAATGCATGCGAACTAGAAATCATGCGGTTAGGTTAATTTTTCCAAACAAAGAATGGAACTAGAAAGCATGAGGTTAGGATTTATTATATACCATGATAAATAAATTAACCATTTTATTTTTTTTATTTTTCCATGTATGTTATTTTTGCTTTAATTTGTTTAAATTATTTTCTTTGTTTGCATTGCATGATCATGACCAAAAGGTGTTAACTGAAAAGACTGTTCATCAAATTAGAAAGAAATCATAAATGGACAAAAAGTTCTATGATCAAACAAAATATGATGCGGCCAAGAAAAGACATCCTGAGGGAATTTTGAAGATAGAGAAGAGCTATTCACCCAAAGATTGTATGCCCATTGAAGAGCAAAAGGAGATACTAGAAATAAGAGAGCAGATGACCAAGATGATGGATAGAATATCTGTTTTGGCCAAAGGAAAAGAGATTCCTACAGAAAGAGAGAGAGCTCAATGAACCTAACCCTGCAGTTTCAGATACACAAGGGACTTCGATTCTTAACCAATTGAGAAATTAAGACAGTCATCATTCGTATTCACAAATCGTTTGGAGATACCAAAAAAATGGTGACGACTGTACAAGTTCCCAGAAAAGAGAAGAAATCATGTAATCAGAAATCATCAAAGTTTGGTCTACTCCCGACATCTAAAACTCAGGTTCAATCCAAGACAAAAGGCGGTTCTCATCTTGATACTATCCCCATATCATATAAAGAGTTGTATGAGAAGCTACTTGAAGCACGAGAAGTGGATCCATATTATATAAAACCGTTCTAACCTCCGTATCCGAATTGGTATGACATCAACGTTCATTGTGAATATCATGCCGGAGCTCAAGGACATACCATCGAGAATTGTCTTGCCTTCAAACGCCGAGTCTAAAGTCTTTTGGATCATGGAACCTTACAATTTAGGGTAAATGATCGACCTAGTTTGGTAACCGAGGGTCCTGATAGATTAATACCAAAAGTCTTCAAAGGTAAGAATATCAGTAGGGGTACCCAGAGAGAAGAAGATTTGCTGAGGTTTGAAGCTCAAATATGTCATTTGAAGAGTAAAAACGATAAATTGAGCACCAAAATGGAAACCATACATGAAGACTTCCAGAAGGTCAGTCAAGCCTTTCAAAATGCTGGTATAGGAAACACCCCAGAAGAGTGGATAGCAGTGGTCACCAAACTGAAAAAGAGTTGCAACATACATGAAGATCTTGTCCAAAAAATTTTTGAACATAAATGTTCTCTCATAAAGGAAAATGATCAACTCCAAGAAGTGACACAGAATGTCATAGAAGAAGTTGCAGTCCAGACAAGCAATATGGTTCTTAAATGATAGATTTAGCTGATTTTACAAGGAGATGAAACAGACTGAAGACTCAACTTTTTGAGCATGAATGGAGACTAATTTAGTTTTGTTGAAGTTAGGACTAAAAGTTGTCCCCTACAGGTAAAAGTTTTGTTTGATGTACTGAAGCTTTTGTGTTCAATGAAATCTGTTCTAAGATGATCACTCTTAAGTAACACCTTTTCATACATGCATTTACATTTTGTATCTGTGCATTTTCATTTTGTATTTTTACTTTTTATATCTTTGAATTGCACATTTTGCATTCTTATTTTTCCATTTATGCATTTTTCACATTTTTATTTAAGTGTTGTTATGTACTTTAATTACAAAAACATGTAAATAATTCATGAAAGGTTTTGTAACAGTAAAAACCAAGATAATTCATTCATCTTACTGTACCATCATCATGAAAACAATGGAGCAATCTTATAAGGGACTACAAGATCAGTGGCTAGAATAATTGACAAGGTTACCTCAGGATATAAGGAAAGAAACATCAGATTCAGTACCAGATGGATCAAATCAAATTAATCAGTATGTGACATCTGATAAAGAAGAGATAATTTATAAAGAGCAACCATGCTGTCAGATTGAAGAGTCGAAAATGGTAAAACCCTCTGGGGCATCCCAATTGAACCCAAATAATAGCCTTGTTCATTATTCGCAATATGAGGAAAGATTCAAGATAGATGAAGCAATCAAAATATGAAATGTGTTGATACTTCCCACAAAGAATTAGAAGCAAGAGAGCTTAGCTTGGTTCCAGATTTGATTATTCCCCATGAATTCAAATGCCTGATTTTGAGAATATGATGGCACCAGTTGTCCTTTAATCCATTTGAGAATGTTTTGCAGAAAAATGGAAGGATATTTAAGTTCTAATGATCTATTAATTCACTCTTTCCATGATAGTCTTGTTGGCCCAACAGTAGTCTGGTACAATCAGTTGACCCAAGAACAGATCAAGAGATAGGTAGATCTAGCTGATGCATTTTTGATACAATATCGGTATGTTAAAGGCTTAGCTCCAACACGTATGGATCTTCGAAGAGTAAAGAAGAAAACCAATGAAAGATTTCAAGAATATGCCCTAAGATGGAGAGGAGTGGCAGCACAAGTTCAACCTCCCATGTTAGAAGAAGAGATATCACGTATGTTTCGTGATTCCCTTCCAGCGCCTTTCTTCGAGTTAATGCAGGCAAATCCTACAAAGGAATTCGAGAATCTTGTGACAAGGAGATTTAATTGAGAATATATCAATGAAGAAAACTCAAAAGTCACATCCAAGAGCCCAACGGATCAAAAAAGCAAAGCTGATGATGTGAATGTATGTCGCATCCAGAATCCCCGCAACTGCAAAAGAAAAAGAGTAAGTAACTGTTCGGATCGACCAAAGAAAGTCATGCAATCAAGAAAAACTTTAGAAGTGTTCCAAACTTCTATTTCAAACTTATACCCTCATTTGGTTAAAGGTCAATACATCACACCAAGACCAACTAAAGTGACATCAAACCCTTCTGCTCATAGCTATGATCAAGATAGTGTTTGTAATTTCCACTTGGGGGTAAAGGGGCATTCTACAGGCGATTGTAGGCCACTGTTAAAAAAATTGAGATGCTTGTTGACAAAGGGGTTTTGACACAAGAAATGATCAAGAAATGGGAGGTAAATGAAGACAATGATTCTGATCTTATTACACAATTGACATTAAAGGAGTGATGATGCATGAACAAGTGGAAGTGTTATCTACCACTATAGTACCTTTCTATTTTCAGCATCTTGTTTGAACTTGTTTTTTGTTCCTTTCTCCGCTAAATGTGCAATAAATAAATATGTATTGCTTTTATGGTTATGAGCAAGGAGTTAAATTTTAATCTTGTGATTATTGAGTATCAAGTAGATTAAATGTTCTTTTAATTTTCAAGAGTTATAGATCTATTGGCAAGTGGTAAATTATATCTTCAATATCCCATCCAATGCCAATTACTCAACCAAATCTTGACACTACAAAGATTCTGAAGAAATGTCTCCACCTGTTTTTACACCTACTCCAAATGTTTACCTTCTCGGGTAGAGTCGATTGATTGATGATACTACATTCCACCATATACATGACTTTAAAAGTCATACATTTGTCTTTTCGAACACAAAACCATCATAAACCAAAGACCTCAAAAGAACCAAACTTTCAACTATTTGTGAATTTTACTGCAAGAAGAGACGATGAGGCATCAGGGACCAACTCATTGATGATAATTTCGAGTGATTAGGGCATACTCAAAGAAGAAGGGGAAAGTGATTGATTGAAATAAATATATCATGCATTAATTACATTTTTCATGTAAATAAAGTTAATCTTGAATATTCACCCCCTGTGGATACCTCTTTTTACAAAGGTTTCTGTATATGAGATGATGAACGGCATTGTTTCATTTATCCTTTAATATATATATATATATATATATATATATATATATATATATATATATATATATATATCCTTTGTTGTCCCATTTGAGCCTAAATGATTTTCTTCTGATTCAACCCTAACCAATGATCACCCTCCACATTAGGGGGCAAGGTGAAGGATATTTGCTCACAAGAAAGATTGTCAATACAGTTTTATTACGAAGACAAGTTTCCATGAAGTCATGAAAGTTTTGAACTACAAAGTATGTCAAATACAGAGTACTTGAAGCAATCCAATCAAGAATAATGGAAAACCTCCAAAATGCAAAAGGAAAAAGAGGTGCTCAAAGCAATTGAAGTATTATATTCATCCAGCAAAGAAAGAAGAAAAAAAAAAGAAAAAAAAAAGAAAAAGGAAAATTGAATCAAGATGGGTGAGCCTCAAGTTACAAGGTTGATCAAGTACAAACAAGAAAAGCAAGAAATGTTGAAGATATGAGAAAATGGAAATAAATCCAAAATTTGGCAATCTAGAGGGATCCAGATGATGGAAAAATCCCCAACAAAGCAGATCCAAGTTAAGCAAGGCAAGGTGATGGCATCAGAATGAATTGATCCTTAGTTTGATTACCCTTAAACACTTATTTGGGCCTTTTTATTCCTTTCTTTCGTAACCATAAGCCATGACCTACGTTACGTACCTGAAAAGTCCATTTTAATCATACATGGTTTTCTAAGTAAAAGACAATATCTTCAGAATTCATTCCGCCTCTCAAGATTGATTTTTTATTTGCAAAAATTGGTTTTTAAAATCTTTAATGCATGATATAAAAAATGATAAAAAAGGGTTCAAGATGTAAATTTTTAAATAACATTTTGAAACCAAAGGAGGATTCGTGTTGAAAACCTGAAAAGGCGGCTCGAATATTGAATGGCGCAACAACGACATAAGAGACGATCTTAAACTCTTAATGAGGCACCGCAAATCCCAAAGACGTTCCTGAGATTTTGGAAACAAGAAGCATCTTTACAAGATGAGCATAACAACCATTTCTTCAAGTTAGTGGAAGCCCGAAGCGACATACTGAACCAACTTGAAAAAACCTACTTTACCAGAATCAACCTACACCCTAAAACAGTCAATAATTTTGACACTTGCCATAGGACTATGATTTTTGAATGATTTAAAAGTGTAGTTGATTTATTTGATATTCATTAAACTCATTGTTTATAATTCGATTATATTGTGAACCTGAAAGGGGCAATACTTTACAAAATTCTTTCATTCTTCAATAAAGAAAGGAGAAAAAAACATTTTCAAACAGGACAGTCTCAAATGGAGAAGGTCCTTGAAGAAAGTTGATGCCTGTTCTATCTCTGTTATAGAAAAAGAATGAATGAGGCTAAAATGATGAAACATTTCACTTTCTTGAAAGCAAATGGTCCAAGAAGACAGAAAGTCTGGAGAATTGAACTTGTGATACTCCCCTATGACAATATTAGTAGCTCATCAAGAAAGATTATCGTTTATCCCATGCTGAGGATGATAAGCATCACCAGACAGATTATTTTCCCCAACCATCAATTCATGTTCTCTAGAAGATTACATCATAAAGCCATGAACAAGTCACTACCTGCACTCTGGTGTTAGCTCAAGTCTTGATACATCATTGCTACTTTTTCTATGACGATCATTTTCTTTGTCAAGATGATATCCATTATGTCCTTCAGAAGATTGCTGAATTTGAATTTGAGGACTTAGGGCACAGAACAAGACATTGGAATAGAATCTACCCTTATAGGCCTTTTATATAAGTAAGGTTGTTACACTGGATGCCACCGACAACAAGGTCGAATCTACCAAATATACTCATCAATTGCTCCAACCGATCATCATTCAGTTCTGGCACATCTGCTTTCAAAAGTATGCCAAGACAGTAAAAGGCAACTTCTGCATCATTGATCCCAGAAAAAGAGACATGACTTGATACCACCATGGGACATGTCTCTATACAGATTATTGTGTATGGTTTTTAGAGAAACCTAGAAGCATTTCCACCTCATTAGATACAAGTGGAGCAACTTTATTCCTTCCAACCCATACTAGATTCCATTTTCAGCACTCATCAAGAACATACTTTTGGACATTCGAATGTGATTCATTGTCATAAGCTTCAAGAGCCTTACATATCATTTCTATCAATTTGGCACTTCCAATTCATGTTTATAAACAGTTCAACTTTGTTCTTGGATCCCAAGAAGGCCATCATTTCTTTGTCAATGGAAAAGCATCAGCACATGGAGGAAGCAGAATAAGAGAAAATCTGTTCTCAATTGACAGAATTATGAATATAGTACTTTTCAGTGTAGCATGAAAATGCTTCGAATCTACAAATTCTGGCTCTACATCGAATAAGTATTGTGATATTCCAGTCCAAACATTAACTGGAGCAAGTGCCACGTTCTCATAGTAGAAATAAGGAGACCCAATAGCATCTTTTCGAAGTGTTCTTTGAGTTATCTGATTTGGTTCGGTAGGAACCCCAGAACCAATCATTGAAAGATGAACTGCATGATCGTCTTCATTAAGAAGTTTTTTCAAACTTCCTCTGCTTCTTCCTTTTCAAAAATTATAGCCCAAGTTTCGCCTTTGCTTGTAATTGGGATCATTGTATAATGGCTTCCTATCTTCTCCTGAAAGAAGTGCATCAGCAGCCTTAGCCATTTGAGCAGCACATATAAAATCTGTCAACTTTGCAATTGATGAATCTGGACCACATATCTCCATGGCTATTGAAGCCTCAGCCTCTGAATATCCTATTTTTGTCAAGTATAACAATTTATTCTCCTCATCAGAATCAGAATTCAGGATTTCCTCGATATCAGAAGAACTATCAATATATGTGAAATCATCCTGAAAGATCGCTTCATAATCAGATGAGTTGTTATCAGAATCAACATGTTGCATGGGTGCGGATTTTTGATGAGCTTGTACCATTGTATATGTAGTCTTGCCATTGCATCAGATTATTGTTTGCATAAATTGGTTTCTCTCCCACAGAAAAGTATATTTCAGATATGGCCTTCACTGAAAGATGATAAGCCACTGTGTCAGCCTAGAACGGATTACCAAGCTATTTTTACTTCACTGTCTGACTAGACCCCTCCAGATACAGAAAATGGTCACCTCATTCAGAAGACACATATCTCAGACGTTTCTGTTAGAATGATTAAATACTTCTTAAGTTTGTGATAACATGAAGAGAATTTCAGTTACTTGATAACACTACTGTTTAGGGACACCAGAATGAGAGTATTCAAGATAAATAGATTTCGGGCACGAATAAAGCTACAAGTACCTACAACAATTCATTGTCAAAATTGGACCTCGTGGGGATCATGACATTCCAGTCAAACAGAGATTGAGAGTGAATTAGATAAATCTAGAGGGACATCTTGAGGGCCCATTTCAACCAGAAATAGAATATTGAGGCATTTTGAAGGCTCACAACAATATGAATATTTGGGCATTCTTGGAGGTTCATCTCAACAAGAAGTAATGTTGAGCACACTTTTAACATCTGTATCAGCAATTATTGGGGCATTTTAAAGGTTCCTTCAGACAGATCCATGTGGGGCATTTTGAAGGATCAGATTAACAAAAAGCAAATGTTGGGGCATGCTGAAAGCCCATTTCAATCAGAATCAAGAATGTCGATGCATTATGCACGCTTGTATTAGCCGATGTTGGGGCATGCTGAAGGCCCACAATATCCTGTGTCAAGATCATTGACTTGAAAAAATATTTCCAATGAGATAGAAAGATATGAAGAATAAAAATGGTGAAACAGTGACAGTCGAACTGACTATACATAATTGCTTCGTTCATCAGGCAGTTATATTATGATCATGTTGTTGAACAAAATCTACTCAGCAAGTATGTTTTCAAATACCTAATCTTCTTAACCGTATGTCACATGACAGTGTGTTCTTTGATAAACTACATTACGGTTGCATGAATAAAGATGATCCCAGGTAGACTACTTGATCCAGGGTTCAGTTCCTTAAGATCTCAGCATTGAATTTGGCATTCTGTGTGTCGGTAATAACTGAAAATATTTCTTTGAGATTCCTAGCAAATAGTTTCAACCATACTATTGAGATTATGAAGCTATTTTTCATATCAGTTTTTGCTTCCTTGATGACATTGAAAAGGGAGACTCGACTCTCACTTATATTACTGTTATTCCCGTTGTTATTTGGGATCATCATTGCTAGCCAAGATGAACTGAGTTTTCATCTATTTTGGTTTTATCATTTATATTTCATCCCCAGCTGCAAAAATTCCACGGATATCTTTCTGTACATTGATCCTACAGTTGATGTGTTGCTACTTCCTACAAAGATCATTATAGAAGAAAATGTGATCAGTATCACATTTGTCTTTACCCGAGATGATATCAAGATCAGTTAGTGTCTCCTATTCAATTCGACATCAGCATATCTTGTGAATTTGACCAACTTTTTGGTCATACCAACATTACATTTGAATCCCCACTGAGTTTTTGTTCTCAAATGGTCTTATGACATCATTCAAAAGCTTTGAACACTAGGCAAAGAGCTTCAATGATTGAGAACATCTGAGCAGAAGCCACAAAAAAGGATGAATGTGTCATTAAATGTTTTACGAACATCTGAGCAGAAGCTACAGGAAAGGATGAATGCACTGTTAAATGTTTTATGAACCTGCTATTCGGATACTGAACCAATGTTACGATCATATGGTTTCCATTTATTGACCCAAATGAATCTGTCTTCTTCAACCCAAGATTAGACGCAAGATATAATGAAGATTTCTTTCCACAGAAGGGAAGCAGAAATTTTAACAATAAGAAACTAGTGGAGCCAACTATGGTTGAACTACAAGTTGTTGTTAAGCATCTCGACATTATATGATCCAAGTTGCCTTATTCGAGATCTGATTATATGTGGAGACATAAAAGGAATTGGAATAAATCTTCCTTGTGATGTTTCAAGAGTTAAATTAGAACATACTCTACTCTCCTAATTAATCCCTGCTGAGTCAGAAGATTGATTCTCTTTTCAAAGATGAAAGCTTTATGGGATTTCTACACAAGTCCAAGCAAAGAAAGTTGGTTTTATCCAAGACAAGATGGGGTATCAAAGTCATAGCTCTGACTACAGCAAGAGTTCCACAAATGAAACATTTCTTCTGAGACTTTCATGAAGCAAAGAAGACGCAAAGATACAAGTTGATCAGATGGTTCTGCAGAAATGCAAGCTTGATAGCATAAGTTTCTACACTGATATCCAGAGGTAACCCTGGCAATAAAAGATGAAGTGAAGGAAGACCAAGTTCACCACTTTGAAGTCGAATGAAGATTGCATCAACATTCATGCATTCATAAGAATATCATTTACACAATAGACAATGCATTACATTGATACATCTGAGTGCATTCAAACATGAAGTTTTACAGATCTTCGGAAGAACAAGAAGATTCAGGGTAAAAAAAATACCTTACACGAAGAAGGTATTCAAAACCACAAATACAAGAATCATGCAAACATCTGAAGAAGAGATGGACGCAATCCACAAAAATGAGCATTATTTTGGAGATTGGGGCATGTTACCCAATCAACATATTATCTTGAAAAAATAATGAGAAAACGATTTCCATAGTTTCTCATTCAATCTTTTCTGAAAATGAAATTGTTGAATAGTAAGAAAACAATTTACATAGTTTCTTACTTAGTAAACTATTTCCCACATCTGTAAGTCCTTCAGTGCATGATGTTTCCAAAAAGCCTTCGGGAGCTTTTTGATGTTTTCAAAGCCTTCGGGTCATCTGTAAGTCCTTCAGTGCATGATGTTTCCAAAAGCCTTCGGGAGCTTTTTGATGTTTCAAAACTTCGGTCATCTGTAAGTCCTTCAGTGCATGATGTTTCCAAAAAGCCTTCGGGAGCTTTTTGATGTTTTCAAAGCCTTCGGGTCATCTGTAAGTCCTTCAGTGCATGATGTTTCCAAAAAGCCTTCGGGAGCTTTTTGATGTTTCAAAACCTTCGGGTCATCTGTAAGTCCTTCAGTGCATGATGTTTCCAAAAAGCCTTCGGGAGCTTTTTGATGTTTTCAAAAACCTTCGGGTCATCTGTAAGTCCTTCAGTGCATGATGTTTCCAAAAAGCCTTCGGGAGCTTTTTGATGTTTCAAAACCTTCGGGTCATCTGTAAGTCCTTCAGTGCATGATGTTTCCAAAAAGCCTTCGGGAGCTTTTTGATGTTTTCAAAAACCTTCGGGTCATCTGTAAGTCCTTCAGTGCATGATGTTTTCAAAAAGCCTTCGGGAGCTTTTGATGTTTCAAAACCTTCGGGTCATCTGTAAGTCCTTCAGTGCATGATGTTTCCAAAAAGCCTTCGGGAGCTTTTTGATGTTTTCAAAAACCTTCGGGTATCTGTAAGTCCTTCAGTGCATGATGTTTCCAAAAAGCCTTCGGGAGCTTTTTGATGTTTTCAAAAACCTTCGGGTCATCTGTAAGTCCTTCAGTGCATGAGTTTCCAAAAGCCTTCGGGAGCTTTTTGATGTTTTCAAAAAACCTTCGGGTCATCTGTAAGCCCTTCAGTGCATGATGTTTTCAAACATTTCCATCCTGCTCAAAAGAAGCCAAATGAAAAAATTATTGTCTTTTTCGTCTTTGCTCTATTCTTGTTAACACAAGGATGAGCAAAGAGGGGCAGCTGTAGACATCATTTTTTCATTTAAATTTATTATTATTATTAAAATTATTATTATTATTATTAGTATTATTATTATTATTATTATTATTATTTATTATTATTATTAATATTATATATTATTATTATTTAATAAATAATTACAAAACTGGACCGGCCCAGTTACAAACAAACCAGAACCGGCCCAGACCAACTAGAAACCCTAAACATTTGGGGTTTCAGCTAGGGTTTCTAAACCCTAGCCCCCCCCAGCCGCCTCTGATGCTTCCAGAAGCCCAGCCGCCGCCTCTGCCGACACTCCCACTGCCAGGTGACACAACCATATGCTGCCGACGATCCCCTGCTACCACGACTCCCATGAGGAAGTCTCCAGAACGCCACGAAGCTACCCACATCGAGCCCTATGGTGAGTCACCGCCATAGCTATGGTGACTCACCAGAAGTCCCCACTGGAACCGGTCCGACGAGAGCCTCAGTGGTGGCTATAAAAGCCACCACACCTGCAAGAACGGAGACAACAACCAAAAAACCAGAGGAGAGCAACCAAGATACAGAAACAGAAAAAAGAAAAAAAAAAGAAACGAGAAACAGACCACAACAGCGAGCCAAACAACACCCATAGCAGCAAATCTAAAGCAAAGAGAGAAAAAAGGAAAAGACTTACCCTCGAGAAGCCCAAACATAGCCGAAAACGGTGTAAAAACCGAGGTAAAACCGTCGGTTTGTTTTCTAGATTTACTCTGATTAGGAGATTTTTAAGGAAAACTGAGGATAGGTTCGGCTTTAGGGGTTTTAGAGCTACGTTTTGGGGTATTTTGGAATTTTTCCGGCCACCGTGACGGTGGCCGGCGGCGGTGATCGACACTGGAATACGGTGGCCTATGGCTGCCGGTTTCCCTCAGGCGAGGGAACCTAGAGAGAAGCCAGAGAAATGCTTCTCTTTGTTTTAGAGAGAAGCTGAGAAATAAGCAAATGAGGAAGCCTGGCCCTTCGGGCCAGGCGTTAAGGGTATTTAAAACCCTCCCCAAACGACGTCGTTTTGGGGAGGGTATCTGTGTAATTTAAGAAAGGGTAAACCCTTTCCGCAACCCTTATAGTTCTGTAACTTTGCAATTTAGTCACTGAAATTGACTTTTAATCATTTTAATTTAGTGTTTAAATTTTATTTTATTATATTTTAACCATTAACTATATTTATATATATTTAGGAAAATATCAAATTTAGTCCCTCATAGTTTATTAATTATTATTTTAATCACGTATTAATTAATTAGGTTAAATTACACTATTAATCATTATCTTTCATAATATTTCGAATTATTTTCTTTATTTTTAATACTTTATATTTAGTTTTATAATTTTTGAATTTCTTTTATTTTGATCATTATTTAATTACAATATTATTTTGTTATTACTTTTATATTTTAATTATTGCTTTAATTATTATTTTATTATTATCTTAGTCATATAAATATATATATATATATATATATATATATATATATATATATATATTTAAAATAATGTTTATTTATTTTCGATATCAAAGAAAAGGGCAGTCTTAATATAACTGGATGTCCTATTCTGGTATTTTAAATAATTAAATATTATAAAAATTATAATTTAGTTTTATTTAAAATATTAAAATTTTAATATTTATTAATATCAAAGAAAAGAGCTGTCTTAAGGCACCTAGAAGTCATTTTCTGATATTTTAAATAAATAAATATAGGATTATAAATTAAATATATTTTTTTTGAATTTTTAAATTTTAACAATAGAGACAATTTATAATTAAAAAGTACCAATTTTGGGCGTTGTAGGGGTGCTAATCCTTCCCTAAACGTAACCGACCACGAATCCCTTTTTATTATTAAAAAGAACGAATTTTTGGTTATAAAACACAGATCAGTTCATTTTTTTAATTGATGTTTTCTTAAAACTCTTTTAAAGAAGATATGTTTTAGGTATTCGACCTACCTGACCCAAAAGGCCGATGGCGACTCCCAAATTATTTTCAAAACCATTTATTCACATCACTTTTCCCGTCAGGATAATATTTCGTGCCCGGACGAAAACCGGTTACGACACTTACCAATTGAACATATAGTCTTGAATCATACTTCACATACTGATATGAACTCGATTATGTGTTTCAAGTCATATATGATGTTTCCCGATCATGATTCTAGTAAGAACTTCGCAGTGCTTTAATTGAAGACTGAACATGGACAAACAACATTACAAGAAAGAAATTGATATAAGTAAATTGAAAATGAAAGGTTGTACGTTATGATAAAGTGGTTTGAAGGTGATGGAAGAGTGATGGTTGTTGTGGATTAATGAAATGAAGGAAAGTGGGGAAAGTGTAGTGGTGATAATAATTTATAGTCTGGAAAGAATGGAAGTATGGTGAAGGTAAAAGATGTTATGGCGTAGGAGATGAATGATGAAATAAAAAGTATGGATTGTGACCCACTAGCTATATGGAGCTAGGAACCAACAATATACAAAGATGGAATCGAAGTGATAGAGAGTGAAACGTGACCCACTAGCTACAGGTGAGCTAGGAACCAACGTTATAAAAAATGAAATGGAGGAAGGCTTCAAGACTGACAAGAAACCGATAGAGTTCTAATCCAAGAACTAAAATGAAAGCAACCTTTCAAAGAGTATATTATGCAAAAAGTTATTAGTACAAATGCCATGGAGGTGCCTATTTATAGTGTTGATAGGCACCATATGAAGAGTTTTTACAGTTAAAATAAAACAATAACCTAAATGCATTTGAATTCAATTAAATGAATTGTCATTCTTCTTATCCTTTGATGGATGACCATGGAGATTGAAAATGGATGAATTAAGCTTTAATTTGAGATAATTCTAGCCTTAAATTCGTCCAAAAAGGAGATGTGACTCTTGGGCTGCCTTGCTTTGCTTGCAAATGGAAGAAAAGAGGATAAATGAAGTCATAGGATGAATGTGGACATCCTACATGTCCAAATCAGCTTGTCTCTTCAAATTCCTTGCTGATTTTATCACTTAATTTGGTGGTTAAATGACATAAAATCAGCCTTCATTGCTTGTTCCTTTGTAGAATATGATCAGCCTTCAAAAGATGATAAATGCCTTGAATGCAAAGTTTTGAATGATGGTTATTAAATGTCCCCTTGCTTGAACATGAATGACCTTCAATGGGTGATAACATAAACCTTGAATGCTTTGAATTGGTGAATTAAGATGGCCATCAATTGCTTGTCTCTTGGTAGAAGATGAAAAGACTCTTCCTTGGCTCAAACTCATCCAAATCATCATTGTATAAAATTCCCGTAATGAAAATTCCAGCCTGCACTGTCTTCAGTAAATTGATCATATCTCAAGCTCCCGATATCGGATTGAGGTGATTAAAAAGGCGTTGGAAAGCTAAGAGATAGAGGAATAATGTCCAATTAATTTCTGGACCCAGAAAAGTCTGTATCAAATCCATAATTAGAAGACATTCTGACTGATATTATTGCATCTGTTGAAACCGTTCAACTTCTCTCATGCACCTAGACACAAAGGTGAACTTTATTCAATGAACTAGATGCATGAATGAAGTAGTTTACTAAATGATCTAAATATGAATAAATGAACTACTTCCCTAAATGAACTAGATGTTTTAAACACAATGCATGCTTAAATGAACATCACACTTATTAAACGCAATGAATGTCATGCAACTAATAAAACTCATGCAAATTCATGCAATAAAAAATATCATATGATAAGCATATCCTAAGAGGTAAATAAAAACATATGATAAAATATAGTGCATAAATGAGCAGGTATAGGATGAAGTAAGGTAGAATTCCCTTTGAACTAGCCTTGGTGAACTTCAATGATTTAATTAGATCAAGAAGAAAGTTAGGGCTGATTGGGATCACATCACATACACTAGGAGTCACTTCTTAACGTAACTCTGACACTGGCTCATCGCAAGTCAATGTTTGTTTGATAACATAAATACAAGTTAAATGCACTCACCTTTGCCATGCTATTGAACCTTCTCCACGATATTCTTCTCGATCCCACACTTTTTCCTCCCTTTTCAAGCTACTTGAATCACTAGATTTAATGTGGCTTGACAACGTTATATAATAACATAAAGTATTCAAACTATATGTTAGTATTAAACTAACATAATATAAACTTAAACATAAAATTCAATAGAAATAAATACGATACTTAAATCGATATAAAACTAAATCGTACTTTCATCAAAATTTTCAAACTTCTCAAAATGCTTATTCATGGAACTTCTCAAAATGCTTATTCATGGAACTTCTCAAAATGGAACCTTAATAATTTCATGGAAAAAATAGAAAGCCAAAGCCAAGTTTGTACATCTTTGACCATAAATTATGAATTCTATTTAGAATTCATATTAACTTTTGTTGAGTTAATCGTGAATTGCCAATAAAAAATTTTGTGGAAGCTTTTGCAGAAAATTGAAAGAAATTGCACAGCGATTTAGAGTGGTTCGACTTTATCAACCAAAGTCTACGTCCACTACCTTAGCTATCCACACTAAGGATTTTCCAACAAATTCACTAATTTGTTCTTTCTTTTGAGGCCAAAGAGATAACCTTACAACTCCCTCAAGAATATACCCCAATTCTTGAGAACACTCTTTTCTCAAAGAGAAATACAAATTTGCAAACTTACAAGAAAAACCTCACAAGGCAAATATGTTTGCACAATTCTATAATAAAGAAAGAACGCTCAAGAATAAATACAATTGAGCACAATAAGTGTACTTGAAAGCAAAATTAATATTGAATGAAAAATAGGCTTGAAATGCTCAAACTTGAGGTTTTATGCTTTCTCTTTGATTCTTTCTTGATTCTAATTGCTTGACGTTTCTTGTTGTTGATCAATGGCTTCTAAGCTTTCTTAAATACACCTTGAATCACTTCTGAACGTTGGGGATGATTAGAGAAAATAATATAGCCGTTTTAGTGTGAAAACAATTAATAAAACAGTTTGGAGCGTGGGGAGAATCGGTTCCCTAAGTGTAAAATTCAAATATTTCGACCGTTATACAAGGGGGAATCGGTACCCCTTGGGGGGAATCGGTTCCCTCCGAGCATACTGGAATTCTTGGAGCCAAACCATTCAGGGGGGAATCGGTTCCATTTGAGCAATCTGGAATTTTTGGCTTTGAAATGGTTCGAAATACTTTGTAAAATTATTTTGAAATTGTTTTAAGTTTAAAACTTAATTTTACACTTTGAGTAAGGATTAAAAATGATCTTTGAAAGATTTGGAGTAATGTTTTGATATTCGAATAATTCTATCGAATATACTTAGAAAAATCATTTGGAAAATCTTAAAATTCATTTAACTTAATTTGTTATATCAAAATGTTTTCAACAATCTCCCCCTTTTTGATATAACAAAACATTTTAGTAATTTTAAGATTTTGAAATCAAGTTTTGAAATTACTCCCCCTTACTTTAACACTAACACTTCTCCCATTTATCATTTTTTAACTTCTCCCCCTTTTTGTTAAATCAAAAAGACATTTTAAAGAATTTAAACAAGGTTTTGAAATCATTTAGCCAATTGATTATATATAATATAAGCTGCTAAGATCACAAGCAAGAGAAACGTTATCCATTAGTTTCATAATTAATGTGAAATGGCAAAATTGGTCATATATCTAATCATGAAGTAAATGATGCAATAATAAATTTAATCACACCAAATAGATAATTTCTAACCATTCATAAATCCAAACAAATTCAAAGTCAATAAATCCACAAATTCAAACATTCCAAAATATTCAAAATGTTAAAACAATAAGTTTGGAGTTCAAAGCAAAATATAGAATCACATATCAGGATTAGGAGGAGGAAAACGAGCTCACATAGCGGCCATTTCGTGAGTGAGGTCATTAATACGCGCGTTGGTTGCTTCATTGTTTGCACGCGTCTCCCGAATAATTTCTAATTGTTGAGCTCCCATTGTGGATAAGTGGGACACTATAGAAGAAAAGCATGAATCCATGATAGCGTATCGAAAATCGAATGTCTCCATAAAGGATTGAAAATATGGAGGCATTTGATGCGTTTGTTGTGCTTGCTCTTCGGACTGCTCCTCGGGCTGCTCAGGCTCATCTTCGGCTTCATCGATGTCTCGCATTAATTGCTCAAGCTCGAGATCTTCGTCAGCTTCGGGTGGAGCTTGTGAAGAACTAGCTCCCGGAGTATTTACAGAAGATCGAACCCATTCACCGGTTTCCTTATCCTTAATCCATCCCGCTCTCGTTAAGGAATGAAGGTTAATTTGTTTCTTAAGGGGGAAAACGACATCTAGACCGACTCTAAACCCAGCTTTGGAAAACAAATTACTCAAAATGCAACCGTGAACAAGAGATGAACAGAGTTTCTTGTTAGGAACAAGATTTACGGTTTCAACAATTTCAGCAAAAATAATCTGAGGTAGGTTAATTTTAATATTGATTTCGAAACAATGTAACCACCAAAGATCTAAGGCTCTAAGTGTAGAATAACGACCTCCGGATGGTCGAAACCACCAAGAAATCATTAGATGAAGAAAACGTTCATGAAGGTCTAAGACACTTGCACTATCCCTTCTTTTATAACGAGATCCTAAAACCTGTTTTTCATTTGAAATACCATCATTATCTAATCCGAATGTATTGGCTATGTAAGCCGAGTCAATATATAATAATTGTCCTAGGAGGTAGGAACGAATTCCTATGGTTTCGATTTTAGTTTGGTTTTTAACACAAATGACATTAGAATAGAAAATATGAACAAGTTGATGGTAAACGATGGGTTCAAGGTCAAAGAGTTTATCAAATTTCCACTCTTGTAAAAGAAGAAGATATTTAAAATTGATAGCTAATATAGCTTGACGAGAAGGAATACGTTCTTCCCGGATTTTGTAAGAGTCAAAATATTGATAATACCAAAAACGATGATTTCTAGGACCATGATGATTGAAACACGAATTTTGGATAGTCAAGTTAGGATCAATGGGATTAGGATTAGAAATTGGAATAGGAGGAGGATTTGGAGGTGGATTTGGTTGACGGTGTGAGCGACTAGATGATGACCTAGCACGTTTAGGATTGGACATGGTTTAGGAAATCAGAATAGAATTGATAACCTGCAATTTAGAAAACACATGTATGCAATTCAATCAATCCCAAAACTCAATTGAGTCCTCAATATTTCAAGGTTCTCTAAATCAATCCTAATGGGCAAATTTTTTAAAAAACTTTTAAAAAATATGGTTTTGAGAAACAATATATGTATAGTTTTCATAACAACAACATAATTTAATCAAAACACAATAATTTGAAAAATAATTTTTTTATTTCAAAAATTTAGAAAATTTTGGAAAATTATTGTGTTTTTGATGAAATTAGTTGTAATATCTAGTTTCTAATCACTAAATAATCAATGCCCGATCTAAAATTCAACCTAGAACTAATTAAAACTAGTTCTATGTTCATAAATTGATAAAATAGAAGTTTTGGAAAAATACCTTGAATGATTTCGGATTTGAGTGAGATTAGATGAAGTTTGCACGTTTTTGATGATTCCAACAGGTTTAGAGGATGATATTTGAAGTGAATTCCGATTAAAAACGTTGATTTCAGGCAAAAATGGAGATTTGAGTGCTCAGAGGGTGAGAAACGGTGGATGGAAGAAAATAGAGGGTTTTTGAGGATTTTGAAGGGTTCTGCCCGTGTATAACCAGAACCCCAGGGGGGTATCGATTCCCCTATGGGGGGAATCGGTTCCCCTTCAAAGGGGGAATCGGTTCCCTCAAGGGGGGATTGATTCCCTCTGCACCAAAATGCTAAAATCCGATTTTAAACACCCAAAATGCTAAATTAATTTCCTCTAGTGGTATTGGCAACTCATATATTGAAAATTAATCATGTTCAAACAATTCAATTAATCTTTAAACGATATTTGAACATAAAATTAATTTTTCATCAAGAATCATAAACTCCCCCTAACTAATAGGAATGAATGCAATCAAAAATTACTATTATAAGCATTTTTCATTTATTATTAAAAGTGCTAAAATTATTTTAAACACCCAGTGAAGATAGATTGGTCAAACCTAATTCTCTCCTAAGTGTCCAAAATCGTTCCTTGTCTAAAGGTTTTGTAAAGATATCCGCTAATTGGTGCAAAGTATCAACAAATTCTAGAACTACATCTTCCTTAGCGACATGGTCTCTAATAAAGTGATGTCTTATTTCAATGTGCTTAGTTCTAGAGTGTTGGATGGGATTTTTAGTGAGACAAATAGCACTAGTATTGTCACACTTGACAGGAATGGTACCTACTTCAATTCCATAATCAAAAAGTTGTTGTTTCATCCATAAAACTTGTGCACAGCAACTACCAGCTGAAATGTATTCGGCTTCAGTGGTAGATAATTCAACACAATTTTGTTTCATTGAAAACCAAGAAATTAGCATATTTCCAAGGAATTGGCAAGTACCGGAGGTGCTTTCCTATCTAATTTGCATCCTCCATAATCCGCATCAGAAAAAGCATGCAAACTAAAGCTAGAGTCTCTAGGATACCAAAGTCCTAAACTAGGAGTGTCCTTAAGGTATCTAAAGATTCTCTTAACAGCTAGTAAATGTGATTCCTTAGGACATGATTGAAATCTAGCACATAAGCAAACACTAAACATAATGTCTGGTCTACTTGCAGTTAGATAAAGTAGAGATCTAATCATTGACCTATATAATTTAACATCTACACATTTAACTCCTTCATCTAAGTCAAGCTTTGTTGAAGAGCTCATTGGAGTGTCATGAGGTTTCTCATTTTCCAGTCCAAACTTCTTGAGCATATCTTTGACGTACTTAGCTTGATTGATGAAGATGTCATCTTTTCTTTGCTTGATTTGGAGTCCCAAGAAAAATGAGAGCTCCCCCATCATGCTCATCTCAAACTCACTTTGCATTAGCTTAGAAAATTCTTGGCAAAGAACATCATTAGTAGAACCAAATATTATATCATCAACATAAATTTGAACTACTAATAAATCTTTACCTTTATGCTTCAAAAACAATGTACTGTCAACCTTCCCTTTTGAAAAACCTTTTTCAATTAAAAAATTTGACAATCTTTCATACCAAGCTCTAGGAGCTTGCTTTAAACCATAAAGAGCTTTTGTGAATTTTAAAACATGATCCGGAAAATTTGAATCTTCAAAACCTGGAGGTTGTTCCACATACACTTCTTCTTTTATAAAACCATTTAAAAATGCACTTTTAACATCCATTTGATATAATTTAAATTCATTGAAACATGCAAATGCTAATAACATTCTAATTGCTTCCATCCTAGCTACGGGAGCGTATGTTTCATTATAGTCTATGCCCTCTTCTTGAGTATACCCTTGAGCAACAAGTCTAGCCTTGTTTCTCACTATATTACCACTCTCATCAAGCTTATTCCTAAATACCCATCTAGTACCTACAGTAGATTTATTACTAGGCCTTTCAACTAATGTCCATACTTTACTTCTCTCAAATTGATTTAACTCTTCTTGCATAGCCATAATCCAATGTTCATCATTTAATGCTTCTTTAATATTCTTAAGCTCTATGCATGAGATAAATGCAACATAATTACAAATATTTCTAAGAGAAGATCGAGTTGTTACCCCTTTGGATGGATCACCTATAATTTCACCATCCTTGACATAGTTGTACTCTCTTGGATAAGATACTTCCCTTTCTTCAATGGTTGGATTCTCAAGAGGATCATGAGTTTCCTCATTTTTCGTTTCTTCCTTTGATGATGGTTCTCCAACGTCATGTCTAACGTCATTTGTATTTATAACACCTACATCATCATTCACACAAGAATCCTTCCTCGGAAGGGGATTATCATCAAAAACAATATTTATAGACTCTTATAAAACTAAAGTTCTTTTATTAAATACACGATAGGCTTTAGAATTTAAGAAATAACCCAGAAAAATTCATTCATCACTTTTAGCATCAAATTTGCCAAGGTTTTCTTTATCGTTGTTTAAAACAAAACATTTACATCCAAAAGGATGAAAATAGCTAATGTTAGGCTTTTTATTTTTGAAAATTTCATATGGAGTTTTCTTTAAAATTGGCCTAATCATTACTCGATTTATAACATAACAAGCGGTATTTGTGGCTTCAGCCCAAAAATATTTTGGCAAATTATTTTCACAAAGCATAGTTCTAGCCATTTCTTCTAAAGTTCGATTTTTCCTCTCAACAACTCCATTTTGTTGAGGAGTTCTAGGTGCTGAAAAATTATGGCTAATACCATTAGAATTATAAACTCAATAAATCCAAGATTTTCAAATTCAGTGCCATGATCACTCCTAACACTAGTTATAGAGTAACCTTTTTCATTTTGGATTATTTTTGAAAATGTGATGAAATATTCTAATGTTTCATCTTTAGTACTTAAAAATAGAACCCAAGTATATCTAGAATAGTAATCTACCAAGACAAATGCATATTGTTTTCCACCCAAGCTAGTAGTTCTAGTTGGCCCAAAAAGATCTAAATGGATCAATTGTAAAACTCTACTAGTTGATACATCATTAATGGATTTAAAAGAAACTCTCTTTTGTTTTCCTTTAGCACAAGCATCACAGATTTTATCATTATCAAATTTAAGCTTAGGCAACCCTCTTACTAGGTCTCCTTGAATTAACCGTTGCAAAACACTCATACTAGCATGTCCTAGTCTCCTATGCCATAACCAACTATCATGTTCATCCTTAGCAACTAGGCATAAATTAGTCATATCAAAAGAATCTAAATGCACCATGTATATGTTTCCTATTCTATGACCAACAAGAATAATCGAAAATAGATGCAATGTCAATCAACTTTGCAATCATTTAAAATTTATTTTTCAAAAGATTATGCTTTTAACCCATTCGCATATAAAACATTATGCAATGTTGATTATAGAGATTAAGAGCACATGCATAAAGTTTTTGAAAATGTTATGCATTAAAACTTTATAATATTTAAAAAAAATATGCATAAACATTAAGAAAAATTTCAGGTCAAAATTTGCAAAACCAAAGTTCTTGAAAAATCGATATCAATTGTTAAAGAGATATCAATTACATTTTAAAAACAATTTTGACCAAAAATTAATATGATGAACTAGAGTTTATAAAACATTACCATGTTCATCATACAATATTTTTCAACATACATGAGATAAAACATAATTCAACATTTTAAAACCTCATGCATGCATAAATTAAATGAGCAACCAAATAATAAAAACATTAAGTTTAGAGGTTACTCATTCCCTTTTTATGTGTGGCTAGAGCATCTTGAATATCATCATCTTTATCACCATTGCTCTCACACACCTACAAGAGACATTTAAGTAGATTTTGGTATCCAAATTGCTTTGGATCCTTGAACATTAGTTTCAATGCCTCTTGTTCCTTTTGGAACCCATACTTGTCTAATTTTAAATCGTTTTCCTTTCTTTAAAGGACAAGTATGTTCCTTATGACCATGATAATGACAATGTGAACATATTGTCATTATTGAACTAGATAAATTATTTAGAATGATTTCTTTTTTTAAATATTCAAGCTTATCTTTCAAATTTAAATTTTCTTTTTCAATACTTTCAAATTTCATTTTTGAGAGTTCTAAATCCTTCTTCAAGATTTCATTTTGATTTTCAAAATCCATTTTTATTTCTAGAAGAAGTTTGTTTAATTTGAAAATTTCTTTTTCAAAGTTTTCAGATTTTATTTTTGAAAGCTCTAACTCCTTTCTCAACATTTCATTTTGATTTTCCAAGTCTGTTTTAGCTTTCAAAAGAAGATCATTTTTAGCAATAAATTTAGAAATCAATTTATTGTATTTAGAGTTCATGGTCTCAAACTCCAAAAATAATTTATCATAAGCATCTTGTAACTCATTAAAAGATTTTGAATTTGATATATTTGAGTTAGAAGATACCTTTGGCTCTGTGAGAGCTAATAGAGACATCACTTTTATTGGTTCTTCTTCTTCCTTGTCTCTATAGATCTCCTCAAGCTTATCCTACATTTCATTGGCACTTGAACAAGAAGAAACTCCTTTATATACATTAGGATCAATTGCACAACACAACATGTGCATAGCCTTTGAGTTTTGTTGAGCTTCCTTCCGTTCCTGAATACTCCACTTCTTTGCCTTCTTAGTATGAGAGGAATATCCTTTCTTGATTATCATCCAAGCTTCCATATCAAATGCTTTGATGAATATCGTCATACACCTCTTCCAATGACGAAAATTTGTTCCATTGAAGTGTTGAGGCACGTCAATTGGTCTGGATTCTTCCATGGAGAATGAACCGGAAGTAAACGCCATCTTTATCGATTTAACTATTCCCGGATCGACTCAAGAGGCGATTAAACATTCAAATGAGTTAGGCTCTGATACCAATTGTTGAGTTAATCGATTGACTGAATCGACCAAGAGGGGGTGAATTGGCAATAAAAATATTTGTGGAAGCTTTTGCAGAAAATTGAAAGAAATTGCACAGCGATTTAGAGTGGTTCGACTTTATCAACCAAAGTTTACGTCCACTACCTTAGCTATCCACACTAAGGATTTTCAACAAATTCACTAATTTGTTCTTTCTTTTGAGGCCAAAGCGATAACCTTACAACTCCCTCAAGAATATACCCCAATTCTTGAGAACACTCTTTTCTCAAAGAGAAATACAAATTTGCAAACTTACAAGAAAAACCTCACAAGGCAAATATGTTTGCACAATTCTAGAACAAAGAAAGAACACTCAAGAATAAATACAATTGAGCACAATAAGTGTTCTTGAAAGCAAAATGAATATTGAATGAAAAATAGGCTTGAAATGCTCAAACTTGAGGTTTGATGCTTTCTCTTTGATTCTTTCTTGATTCTAAATGCTTGATGTTTCTTGTTGTTGATCAATGGCTTTTAAGCTTGCTTAAATACACCTTGAATCACTTCTGAACGTTGGGGATGATTAGAGAAAATAATATAGTCGTTTTAGTATGAAAACAATTAATAAAACATTTTGGAGCGTGGGGGAATCGGTACCCCCTATGGGGAATCGATTCCCTAAGTGTAAAATTCAAATATTTCGACCGTTATACAAGGGGGAATCGGTACCCCCTGAGGGGAATCGGTTCCCTCCGAGCATACTGGAATTCTCGGAGCCAAACCATTAGGGGGGAATCGGTACCCCCTTGGGGGGGAATCGGTTCCCTCTGAGCAATCTGGAATTTTTGGCTTTGAAATGGTTCGAAATACATTGTAAAATTATTTTGAAATTGTTTTAAGTTTAAAACTTAATTTTACACTTTGAGTAAGGATTAAAAATTATCTTTGAAAGATTTGGAGTAATGTTTTGATATTCGAATAATTCTATCGAATATACTTAGAAAAATCATTTGGAAAATCTTAAAATTCATTTAACTTAATTTGTTATATCAAAATGTTTTCAACAACTTTCCCATTTAATTCATAATTACTTAATCACATAAAATTTCCAGCACCTTACTAAAATATTCAAATCAACACTTAAACATTCAAAAGCTTATAATTTCATCCTAAACTTTCTTAGACTTTTCAAATTCAACCTCACAACTTGATAAACTTGCAATTAAATCTCAACTTAATAATTAAACCCAAAAATCAACATACTAAATAAAATTTCTAGAATTGCAATAATTACCCAAATCATTTAATAAACTTGAAATCAAGTCCCTATAATATTGAGACTTTTCAAATTCCACCCTCAACTTTACCAAACTTATAATTTGATTCCAATAAACTTTCTAACTTAAATTTCCAGCATTTCAACTATCAAAAAACAGCATTGAACCCTTCAAATATTACATTTTTACAATAATTTCCCACAATTATCAAAACTTGTATATTAACCCTTTTACTAACTAAATGCTCCAAATTGATCTCCAAATCACATATAGCACTTCTAATATCAATTCTAGACAATAGGAAAATTGTCAATATTTCCCCCCTAATTTTTCCCTAATGGTCGAATCTCACTATGGTCTTAAGGCTAACTTTTCATTCAATTCCAAGCATGAATTCAACTTCCTTACTTCAAATTCATGCACAACATCAAATTGAACCAAAATCAATCAATCATCAAAACCCTAGTTTGGCCAAATCAACTACAAGGCTTTACACATCACTTTAATTATCACACATGCCTTAGAATTAATCTCAAACATAAAAACCATAATAATCTTTCATTAAAACTTCAAACTCCGAAAACCCTACATAAACCCTAACTTTCAATCTCAACACACAAGCATCTTCACCATAAAATATTTATACCAAATGATAGAGAATTTCATTAGATTAATTCTCTATCTAATAGCTTAATAAAATCAAGTATATAGCTTCAAAAATCAAAAATAAAATCTTATCTCTTCAACCAATGAAGTTTTGGCCAAGAGAGTTTTGAAGCTGAAAAATTATTGTATCATGATTGTTCTAGTATTAGTTCATAATACACATGACATTTAAACTAATTAAATTGAATTTAAAATTCAATTCTTGAGAAATTCCATTTTTACCATTAATGAACCTTAATAATTACCAAATGTCATTTCATTATCTTCCATTAAAATATTCCATAGTCAAAGATGTACAAACATGGCTTTGACTTTCTATTTTAGACATGAAATTTTTTAAATTACATTTTAGTCACTAAAATTCCACTATTCAACAAAATATGAAAACTTAACCTGATATAAGTTAAATTTATCTGACCTAAAATATGGAAGTAATATTTCCAACCATTTTCTAACATCCTTCAAATTTCATAAAATTTTGGTTTGGTTCGATTATCCGATTTCAATACCGAATTTTATCGCTTTATAACTTTTAACACAAATCCCGTAAACAAAATCTGATTCCAACAAAAATACTTTTTTAATCCAAACTGTTAATTTATGGGCTAAAATATATAAATTTTCAAAATTACATTTTGATATCTAAACTTTTACAAAGTTTATACTTTAGCCCCCAAACTTTCAAAAATTACATTTTAGTCACTAGCTAAAATTTAAGGTATTAAAATTAATCCCTTAATCTAAAATGGAGACTTTAATATTGATACTTAATCAATTTCATCCAATTTTTGAATCGAATAACCAAAATGGGAATTAGAGTAAAAATGAGGACCAAATAAAAAACTCTTAGAAATTAAATGACTAAAGTAAAAATTTAAACTAAATTGAAGCTCTAATATTAAAACCTAATTTATTTTAACCAATTATTGAATTGAAGAATTGATTCGGAACCTCAGCCAAATGCGATGATCAAATTAAAAGTTTTCCTAAAGTAAATGACTAAAGTGAAATTATTCCTAAAATGGAGTCCTTCTATTACAACCTAATAATTTTATCTAATTATTGGTTCAAATAATCAAAATTGAACCTCGGGCAAAAGCAAGGACCAAATCGAATATTCACCTAAGTTAAAAAGTTTAGGGACTAAATTTGAAGAAACCTAAATTTAAGGATTAAAACAAAAAAATATAGCACTGATTAACCAAATTAAGACTAAATTGGAAGAAAACAAAATATAAGGTTTAAATTAAAAAATAAATAAAATTAAATACTGAATTTAAAGGACTGAAATGTAAATGTTGGAAATTATATAACATAAATTAAAAATATAGAAAATTGAAAGGGTAAAAACTTAAAAGTAGAAATTAAAGTACTAAAAAATTAAAAATGTGAAAATTTTATGGTAGAAAATAAAATTACATGAAATTAAAGGCAGGGAGTCGATTTTTAATATTTTATCTGGACATGTGATAACACGACTAATACCATGGACATATTCTTATGAGGTCGTAGAATTAGTTCAAATTTTAAAAGGTCAGTGAGTTAGTGGTTAAAAATTAAAAAATTTACTCTGACCATATAACACGACTCATACCCGAGACAGATCGTCATGAGGTCGTACAATTATTTCGAATAATATTTTAAAATTTAGAAATTAGCAAGTTAGAATTTTATCCGAACTATAATAATGCAGGTCATACCCGAGATGAGTTACCGCAAGATCGATTCGAGTAATTTATGCAGTCAAATTAAACATAACAGTGAACAAAAAAATAAATTTAACAAAATTAGTAGGTTAATATTTCAATAAACTAAAAATAAGATTCCTAGCTAAAATATAAAAACACGGTTAACTAGGGGAATAAAGGGTGATTTTCCTTTTTTTTAAATCTAACAAATTAAAAAAAACACAAAAAGAAAACTAGCACAAACAATACCTCATATTCAACTTAAACAATTAATAAAAGAAATCAGGATTTAAATGCAAAACCACACTCAACTTAAGGGGACTAAATGTAAATTAACCCCTAAACATTTCCTACTAAAGACAACTTTTTAATACTTTGGGTGATTTCAAACCTAACTAAAACAAAACTCTTTTTTTATATTCTCTCCTCGAACCCTCAAAACTTCTCCAGCCACTGTACGTCGATGGTCACTTCCCACTTCCCACTTCCCACTTCCGACCGTCACCAGCTACGGTCGGAGAGACCAAAAGACAACCAACAAACCCCAAAAACCTTCGTTTTCTCTTCTACATCACAAAGTAAAAATCCTAGAACACATATCACCCCCTAACTCCTCTAACCCTTCGTCTCTCCTCGGTTCTATTTCCTACTCCGATCACCATCAACGGTGGTGAGGTTAGCCTAGATCCAACCCAGAACCGCCTTGTTTCTATTTTAACCCCCTAAACGCAATCTCAAAAATGCTACACTAAAATTCCTCAACGATTAGAGATGTTTCGAACCTTCGTTCCACGATCCTAACAACCAACGACTGATGGTTAAGGTAAACGTCTAAACCCTTCTCTATATTATAGCTTTCTTTCGACTCACAACCCCACCCCCTAACATAAATCAAAGTAATAAAAATGGTGAAAAACGAACTCTGGAATATTTCGAGAATCTGTGTATTGTTTTCAAAATTTTTTTTTGATGTTTTAGTTGCCAACCCTTAAAAAGAATCCTTTTTGGGTTTTAAAAACCCTCCCTAAGGTTACAACAGTAAAATCAAAAATAAAATAAAAACATTTATTTGTTTTGTTGATTTTCTTTGTTTTTCATCCTTGCATGGGCGCTGATGGGGCTACTGTCGAGGCATGGGGAGCTCGGTTGGCGGCTATTGTGGTTGCTGAGGGGGAACCAAAACTTGCTGCCATGGTTTCATCGTGGATGGAGGACCACAAGTGAACTGTTCTTGGAGCTTAGAGAAGCATCTTCCAGTGCGTGTGGGAGCCAGATTGTGGTTCAAGGATTGTGGGATTCCATGGGATGAGAATCTCACATTCCCATGTTTGATTGGCCAGGAATCTCATTCCCGGTAATGTTTTATTATCAATAGTAGATTTTTTGGGGTATATTATCAGGAATGTCATTACCTCCCTTCCCTTAGGTATTGTAACATTATCGGCGTTTTGGACTAAAATACCCTTAAATTTTTTTTTTCAAAAATATCCTTCTTCTGTCATTGAATAATAAAAATTCTACGAATGTTAAATTACAAATTTATCCTTAAATTATTTTAGATTTACAAAAAAAAGTCTATAATTAAAATTTTATATGAAGTTCAGGGATTAAATTTTTTTTACCCTTTCATTAAACATTTTTTATATTTTTAATTTTGTAAAAAAAATTATATAAATATTATGAATTTAATTTTTTAAAGAAAATATATAAATATTTTACAATTTGTAATATTATACAAATATATAATAAGGACAATTTGGTCAAATATACATTTCAATAATCTTTTATTCCTTTAACCAAACAAGGTAATCTTACATTCCTGCTAAACCAACCAAACACAAAATATAACATTCCCAGTAATCCTATTCCCTGGTAATCTTTTATTCCCACTGGTAATCTTACATTCCGTGAACCAAACGCACCCTAAACCTTTTCTGGTTTTACGTATGGGCATCCTACTAAACCGGTTTGGATTTTAGAAATGTAATGGGTTTTGAATTTTAAAATTTAAACTATAATTTGAAAATTAATTCTGATATTTTGGTTTTATTTATTTGATGTTTATATATACTATTTCACTAATAATAATAATAAAATATAAATATGGGTGGAGACCCTATTACAGATGTGGCTGTTTTTGTTGAAAAGGAGGCAGTCCATTCGCACACTCTCCTTAGGGCTCACCGGGTAGTTTAGTTTAGAGAAAGCCTACTAAAGGCTGATCTTGGTCTAGGTTTGGGCCAAGCTTAGGCCTAGTTTACTATTTCCGTTGTTGAAATGGGTTCATAGACGGGTGATTTACTGTTGGGATTGGGTAGATTAGGATTAGGGTTAGGATTCCATTTAAACCAAAACCCCAAAAACTTGATTCAATTTATAAATTTCGTGAGAATTAGGGATTTCTTTCCTCCGATTTTAGCTTGTTTCAAAATCCCCGTTCAATCCCCAAATAACCACTAGACATACACAGATATTTAAGCGTGTGGTCTCTAATTTTTCTAATAATAATAATAATAATAATAATAATAATAATAATAATAATAATAATAATAATAATTGATTAAAATTAAATCAAATCAATTCATAAACCGTCATCATCATATATAAATAATATACCATATAAAATACATTTAAAACATAAAATCAAATACATATATGTATATAATAAACTATTTTAAATAATTGTTTTAAATATATAAAATTATTATTTAAAATATAAAATCAAATACACATATGTATATAATAATTATTTAAACTATTTTAAATAATTGTGAGATTCACTCGGTATAAATAATTTATAAAACAATCTATTATCTTACTAGAAAAATCAGATTTAAGTTAATGAATCATGTTTATGTATCGAAATTTGAGGTATTACAAATTGTACCTAAATGACAAGATTAACAAATAAAAAAACATATTTTTCTACAAAAATATATTAATAATTTCATATATACTCGTTTAGACTCATATTCAACTCAATCTGAATTGACCTAAAGTAAAGATTCAAAGGTTGTTCCAAATCATAATTGACTGGTTCGATATTGATTTGACTAAAAAATTGACCGAGCCTATATTAACCCAAACTAAAAATTAATTGATATGACATTAACTAGACCTGACTTATTATGGATTTGAATCTAAAATGACCGGACCCAAATCATAATGTGTTTAATGTTGATGATTAATCAAAATAAATATTATTTAAAATAAATATTTAACTAAATATATATTAATATTTTAAAAGAATTAATCCACGTGCACTTTCTAAATAATCATAATATGTTAATGTTAATTAATTAAAATAATTTAATAAGACGTACAATTAATTTCATTAAATAATTTATCTAAAAAATAACTCCCGGCCTTGGGGGAATTAACACTAGTATAACTTCATAAGAAAATACATAATTTACATTTTTTTTTGGGTTCATCAGCAAAAAAGGGAACAATTACAAAAAAAAAGGAAAATAATACATTGCGACTCAGAAAAAAATGCTTTTAAATCGATCTCACCAATTATTCCTCGAAGGTGAATGGTAGTTTCCTCCCACACCACCTACCCCATAACCATTTGCCCACGTCTCAAATGGTTCATCTGGGCAGGCGAGCTGGGTCCCATCATGTGCTGCATAACTACCGTAAAGGGAGGGCCCCCACATATAGGACCCAGGGGGAGGAGGTGGGTGATAACAATAACGCCCTCCGTGTGCCACGGCTGCAGGTGGATGAAGATACGGCGGGGGAGGCGGATAGTAACCATTTTGCGGCGGATTCAGATCCTGCACCAACATACCTTCTAAATCTAGAACTGGATATCGGACTCTCGGAGATCCGCTCTCAGTTTCAGGATATCCAGTTAGGAGGCTCGCCGGAGATTCCATCTTCATCAAACCCTGAGCCTCCCCAATCTTCACCTTAAAAGAGAAATCCAACGTTCCATTCGATTTTCCATCTCTAGTCCGTACCTGATAAGTGACGAATCTAACACACCCATTATTAGATTTCTGGACCAGATCGACTAAAGGAACAACAACTTCGCCGATGAACTTGTCCCCAAACATGGCTCCTTCGTGGTACAGATCAAAGTGTAGGAAGTATTTATCGCAATCACAAAACAAGTTGAACCGAATCGTATGGTTCCACTCGGGATTCCCATCGCCTTCTCGGTCAGTGGGTGTCCTCTGAGGCTGTTTCCGATCAACGTTGTCGTCATCGTCGTTGGCGATGGAAACAAGTGCGTAGACTGAGAGCTTCTGGAAGAAGTTGAATGCCCTAAGAGACTTGCAGGAAATTACCCTTACCTCTATGAAGCCGCTGCCGGATTCCATTGTGAATACTTTACAAGAGTTACATTATTAAATTGGTAGATTAATGGAGAATTTTTGGGTTTGGGCCTCAAAGGAACAGTAGCTCAAAAAATCTTAATTCTTAAGTTTAGTACACACGCTGAAATGAATGCGAGTTTTCAATTTTAATAGAAAAAATCATCTCAGTGACCAAAAATGTCTTATAATATACGATTTTAATCAATTTTTTTTGATTTACCAAAATGACCAACAAAATCGTAATGCGAAATAAAAATCGCAACTCGATCTCCAGAATCGCAAATCAGTTCCCAGAATCGCAACTCGATTATGAAGAATCGCAATGCGATAGTACAAATTCGCATTGCGATTTTCCAGAATCGCAACGCGAATATGAAATTCGCAACGCGAACATATAAATCGCAACGCGATTCTAACTATCGTAACGAGTATCCATAAAATCGCAACGCGTATCCGTAAATCGCAACGACAATACGTAAAATCGCAACGCGTATCCGTAAATCGCAACGAGAATACGTAAATCGCAACGCGTATATGTAAATCGCAACGAGAATACGTAAATCGCAATGCGTATCCGTAAATCGCAACGACAATACGTAAAATCGCAACGCGTATCCATAAATCGCAACGCGATTTTTAAAGCGCCATTAGAATCGCTACGCGTATTTTATTTTCAAATTCCAAACACGAATATTAATTATCGGAACACTAAACCATCCACAGTATATCCCGTAATCGCAACTCATAACCTAAAACCTAAAATCACAACTAAGTCCCATCTCTATCTCTCACTCTCTACGGCGAAATCCGTCCCCATCTCCGAAGATTTCCGTCCCCATCTCCGGCGAAATCCCTCACAACCATTCACGGTCAGAAATCCCTCACAATCATTCAGAAATGGAAAATCAACCTCCGAGGGTTAGTTTTTTTTAATTATTTTTATTTTGAAATTTTTGCATTATTTTAGGTTTTTCATATTGAAATTGATGATAAGTTTACTGGTAATTTCAATAATAGATTAACCATTTCACTTAGATTTCTTATTAAATTCATTCGATTGCTGTCAATACTGCTAAACTATTTAGTCTTTAACCCTGTGAAGTTAGTATTTGTCTTTGTTTTGTCTTTTGGTTGAAGTAATGCAATCCATTAAAGTTTCAATTTGTAGAAGAAGAATAGTTTCTAAACTTAAAATCGCAACATGAAAATGAAAATCGCAACACGAAAATGACTATCGCAACGAGAGAAATGAAAATCGCAATGCGAAATGAAAATCGCAACGAGATAATCGCAACGCGAAATGAAAACCGCATTGCGATTTTCATTTCGCGTTGCGATAGTCATTTCCGCATTGCGATAGTCATTCTCTCGTTGCGATTTTCATTTCAACCAAAAGACAAAACAATGTTGCAAATTTTAGTTTCAAGAATAAACTGCTACTCTTTATGTTTATTGTTTTTGGTATATCTTCACAGTGTAGTTTTTGGTATATCTAACTTGGTATGTTTATTGTTTTTGTAGAAATTTTTTTCGGCTTCATTGACATTAAGGAATAAAGTTAGCCTAGCCACTACAATTGCTTCAAAGCTTTCACCTGCACAAAGAAAATTGTTTGAGGAAACCTGCTTCGGGCCATGGCTGAGAGTACAGCATCCGGGTGGAGATGCTAATTTGACCCATTTGTGACTTCAGACCATGACTAGCGATCTACCCGACAGTATACAACGTGGTGAGGAAGAGATATGGTTTCATTTTCCACCGGCGTATACTTGTTTTGGGTGGAAGGAGTTCTGCTTAATCACTGGTCTACGATTCGGACACGATGATGTAGGCCGTTACACTCGTCATATCACCCGCCCATCATGGTTATCCCGGATTTTTCCTGATGAGTCAATAGAGAAGCCGAACTTACACGTCGATGACCTGAAGAAATTGTTTAATAAGAAAGATGGTTTTACTCGGATGAATGACGTCGATGTTGTCCGAGTATGCCTTCTAGTACTTTTGTATGCCGGCTTTTTAGGCAGAGAGGCCAGACAACCTATTCCTCAGGAGCTAATATTATTGGTAGATGACCTAAATGCATGGAATCTGTTTTCGTGGGGTTCATATATATGAAAAGCTACCTGGACTAAGTCGTTGTCTGCCTTTGATGACCGCAAAAGTATGCGTGGCGATGGGTCGAAATACACTTTGTCAGGCTTTGTTTGGGCCTTTAAGGTAAGAATTTCTATATAATGTTTTCAAAATTATAATTAATTATTTAACAATTACTAATGTTTGTTATTATATTGTTTGTAGATTTGGATATTCGAGGCTTTCCCCAGCATGCGGACATATGCATTAAAAACTTCAAATGATATTCCTAGGGCTATTTCCTGGAAGAGGAAACGTCTGTTGGATTGGGAAGACTTGCGACAATAAATAATGTAAGTTAACACAAATACTATCATATATAAACAAGTTATTAATAGTAGACATTTAACTTTGTTTGAGTTTTTATATTTTTAGGAGGCCAACACTCCATTACAGAGACTGACACCCACGGAGGCTGAGCTTGCCACTGATTGGTGGCAAGCTAGTCAACGTTTTTTTGATGGCACGAATGATGAGCAGCCTCCACTTCCTCCACTTCGAGAGCCATCACCTCACCCAGAGCCATCACCTGATCGACCCGACTATACACCTCTACAACGAGAGCCATCACCTATCCCGTCACATCATCGAGCCTCTTCTCCACCATCACCTCATGATAGGCGACCGGCAAAGATGCCACGACTTCTATCTCCCTGTTCTCCACCTCCACGAGATGAGTCAAGGGAGTTGCGTGATGAGGTCAATGCCTTGCGTGAGGAGATCGGTACTCTACGCGATAACGATGGTGCATGGCGTGTGGAGGTGTCTACTTTACGTGGTGAGGTTGCCGCTCTACGTGAGATGGTAGTATCGTTGCAGAATGAGGTTCATACTCTACGCAACGAGGTAAGTTTAAGATTTTCCATATTTAACTTGATGATAAATTTACTCGTAATTTCACTTAGATTAACCATTTCACTTAGATTGCTTAAGAAATTTATTCGGTTGCTGCCAATACTGCTAAACTGTTTATTCTTTAACACTGTGAAGTTAGTATTTGTCTTTTGTTTTGTCTTTTGGTTGAAGTAAATTTATTCGGTTGCTGCCAATTCTGCTAAACTGTGTATTCTTTAACACTGTGAAGTTAATATTTGTCTTTGTTTTGTCTTTTGGTTGAAAGTAAATTTGTTCGGTTGCTGCCAATTCTGCTAAACTGTGTATTCTTTAACACTGTGAAGTTAATATTTGTCTTTGTTTTGTCTTTTGGTTGAAAGTAAATTTGTTCGGTTGCTGCCAATTCTGCTAAACTGTGTATTCTTTAATACTCTGAAGTTAGTATTTGTCTTTGTTTTGTCTTTTGGTTGAAGTAATGCAATCCATTCAAGTTTCAATTTGCAGAAGATGAAATAGTTTACTTTCGCAACACGAAACTTAAAATCGCAACGTGAAAAATGACTATCGCAACGTGAAATGAATCGCAACGAGAGAATCGCAACGAGAAATGAAAATCGCAACGCAAAACCAAAATCACAATGACAAAATCACAACGTGAAACCAAAATCGCAACGCGAAACTATAATCGCGTTGCGATTTTCATTTCGCATTGGGATTCTCTCGTTATAATAGTAAAATTCGCATTGCGATAGTCAAATTCGCATTGCGATAGTCATTTTCGCATTGCGATAGTCATTTTCGCATTGTGATAGTCATTTTCGCGCTGCGATTTTAAGTTTCAGATTCTATTCTTCTTCTGCAAATTGAAACTTGAATGAATTGCATTACTTCAACCAAAAGACAAATACTAACTTCACAATGTTGAAAATTTAAGTTTCAAGAATAAACTACTACTCTTTATGTTGTCATTGAACCTGCACTAAACCTATATGTTGTCCTTTTAAATGTTTATATAAGTGCTTACTTCTAGAATGTTATCTGGTGCATTTTGTGAACAATGATATAATAATGACTTGGGTGAATACCGTGCAAGTTTGAAATATATTTGTCTTTGTTCTCACTGTTTAATATCATGTCTGTTTATTTACTGATTTATGTATTAATTTATTTTTAGCGGCCCGCTAAGGTGGATGCTCTACGTCGGGTTTTTCTTGCAAGACGGAGTTCACGCATCAGACGGCGTGCACGTGCCATTACGTCTCCATTCACCCCAATAGTCAAGAGGCCTCCCCTATCGTTCAAGAGGCCCCTATCATCCCTCAAGAGTCCCCTCCCACCATTCAAGAGGCCACTGTCATCGTTGAAGAGGTCCCTCCCAACATTCTAGAGCCCGATTCACACGACGTAATATATTGAATTATTGGGAAGCCCCCTCACGTGCCGGACATGATGGATGACTGTTGGCTTTCGTATAAGTTACCGGCCAGTACCATTCCGGCAGATGAAGTGGAGAGGAAACAACTACCGGAAACAATTCTGGATAATACCATTTGGGCTAAGACCGCAGTTGATTTTTATCTACATGAGCGGAGCCAAGGGTGTTACGCTGACATATACAAACTCAACGATGATATGCATTTGTTGATTGAACGGTCTTGGTGGGGTCTATTATTAGGGGTTGAAGACAACGACTATTTTGATGGGGGGGTAAGTCTTATATTTCTTATATTTTAGTTTGATTAAATTTTTTAAAATTTATGTAATTCACTAATATATGTCTTTTTTTGTAAAACAGCATATTGATGCATGGGTGACACGTCTTCTAATTGTAAGGAAATTGAAGAAAAATATTAAAAAAACGTGATATACAATTATGCCGACGTCGTTTCACGTAGTTCACTTGAAGAATCAATGACAGGAATCATATGTGTTGGCTAATGGACAAGCTAAACTTTATCCTGCATGGTGGGAGGTCGATAAGGTTAGTATATTTGTTTAAATATTTTAAAGGTGTTCATAAATAAGTGCGCAATTTGAATTATTACATTTCGATGTAGGTGTTTATCCCTGTTTTGGACCGTACTCATTAGCTTCTCGTCGAGCTTCAGCTCCCATCCCTAAAGACAATAGTATATGACAGCATGATAAATTACATATCATTGTCTGATTTGAGAGATATGATTAAGGGATGGAGCTATCATTTGGCTAAATTTTTGGATGCAATTGATTATTGGACTAAGTCTGGAAACAAGAAGCCAAAGAAGTTCAATGTTACAGTTATCAGAGACGAGACCGCGCCATAACAAATGAAGGAAGCCAGAGGGGATTGTGGTCCTCTCGTATGCATGTGCTTGGAGCGTTTGACGACAGGAAGTACGCATTTTCTACCTCCCACCGATAGAGATAGAGGTGCAGTAGGCTTGTGGTTTCGGCATTTTATGGCTAGAGCGATATATGCGAGACGCTGCCTACCTGCATCCGCGTTATGAAAGTGTCCATAAACAATTTGTAAGTCAAATGCAAGTGTTGTTAAACATATTTACTCTTTTTGGTTTGAAAATGTTTGGTTAAGTAGCTAGAATTCAATAATTTGCTGTTTGTAGGTTTTAGATGTGTAGAAAGTGTTGTTGATTCAATGTTTGGTTTCTGCAGGTTAATCCTGAAGTGAGCTGCGTGAAATGGATGTATGGGTGCAAAAGTTGATTTCATTATTATTTTTTGATTGTTTAATTGATTTGTAAAAGATGATTTGTAAATGTTGATTTGTTTAATTGATGTGTACATAATATTTGTGCTTGTTTAATTGATTGAAATGTAATAGTTGATTTGTTGATTTCAATCTGCATTATGTTGAATGCAAAACAGACTATCGCAACGCGGAAATGACTATCGCAACGAGAGAATCGCAATGCGATTTTCATTTCACATTGCGATTCTCTCATTGCGATAGTCATTTCTGCGTTGCGATAGTCAATTCCGCATTGCGATAAATGAAAATCGCAACGCAAAATTAGTTTCACGTTGCGATTTTCATTTTCGCATTGCGATTCACTCGTTGCGATTTTCATTTCGCATTGTGATTCTCTCGTTGCGATAGTTATTTCCGCGTTGCGATAGTCAATTCCGCATTGCGATAGTCTTTTCCGTGTTGCGATAGTCATATTCGCGTTGCGATAGTCAAATGAATGTCTAATAAGTGATAACAACTGAACTTATCATAGCAATGTTCAAACTCAAGTTACTAATACATGCCTAATTGAAAATGTTAAAAGTTCACACATAATATACACATAATACAACGTTTGCATTTAAAAATCACCTAAGTTAACAGTCCCAAAAGGTGAAGTCGGTTGTGATTGGGATTTTGATGAGGATCCATATTTTGGTAGAGGAAAAGATGATTGTGATGGCACTGGTGATCCACATGTCAACCTTGTATGACCACTTTCCTTGCACCGACTACATGTCGATCTCTTCTTCTCTTCACCCTTAGACGGTATACGATCGTGACTTTTTGGTCGGCTAGGTAGCCTTCTGTCCATGGCTGGTGGCAAAACTGTTTGTAAGTCATCTGGTATATCCCACTCAGAAGGATGTGGAATAGGGTAGACAATCTCGCCATAAGTCTGTCAATATACTTCTGTAGTGTAGCAATCCATAGCGTATGCGCTTGAATCATGTTGGTTTAGATGAAGAGAAACTTTTATAACATGGCCACACGGATAACCAGATGTTTGCCATTTCATACAACTATACGTCTTTGCATTTAGATCGACAAGCCCATTTAAGTTATTATCCAGTACTTCAAACAAAGTGTTTGAACATGGTTCAACTCTCCATGATGTTGACTTCACAACACGTTTCGTTATCTTTTTTTCTGTCCATGGTGTAACACGATGTTCTAATGTTCCTGTAAATTTAAATAAATAATACTTAGTAGCATATATGATAAGTTACGAATTTAAAGAAATAATACCTGTATGGTTTCTTTTCTTGTAGTACCACTGTTGAATAGAGGCTCGAAAAAACTCCATTAACATAGTAATGGGAAATTTTCGGGAATGACGACTTAGAGCGTTGATTGATTATGCACTATTAGACGTCATGAAACCATATCTTGCTCCAAGTTGATGTACTCTTGACCATCTTTCAAACCCGACATCTTCTAGTGTTTGAGCACACTGAGGCAAAACACGTCTTAAACAGTTTATATGCTTATTAAAATCCACTTCTCGATAAGCTTTTACAGCCTTCCAGTATGTCCATTTGTGATTTTTTATACCAGCAGACCTTGATTTTAGATTTCTATACAAATGAACACCACAAAGTCCATGAAAAGCATCTGGGAAACACCTTCTAACAGCGTTGTCAATTGAGTTTGCCCTATCGGATATGATTGTCAGATTGCTAATAGGACCTATGCAATCCCTAAGATGCCCCATAAACCATGTCCATGAATCAGAGGTTTCAGATTTGCCAACCCCGTAAGCTATTGGCAGTATCCCATTGTTAGCATCCATGGCTACTGCTAATAAGTTTACTCCAAGGTATCGACCTTTTAAATGTGCTCCGTCAACTATAATAACTATGCACATGCAATTAATAAATGAACGAATCTACAAAATCATATACACAAGAAATATAATCATTTAAATGTGAAATGCATGTAACTAACAAAAAATGAGTCAACAAAATTATATTGATTTACTAACCGCAGCACCAATGGCGATAAACAGCAACTCAAAGCGTCCATCTCTATCTGTTTTGATATGAGTTACCGACCCAGGATTTTTCAGCTTTAAATTGTGACAATAAGCCGGCAGTTGGGCAAACGATGCTTCTGGCGACCCCCTTAACAATTCCAAGGCATAACATTTGGCTCTCCAAGCTTGAGAATATGAGATACTAATCTTGAACCGAGCATTCATGTCAGTCATAATTTCATGTCCCCGATATACCCTACCATTCAAAAACATTAACTCAGCCAGAAAACCACCCAACACCTTTTTGTTTGCCTGTCTATGGTGAGGTAAAACTTGGGTTCTTGAACATGTATGTTTATCAATAAAAGTCCTAACTTGAAACATTTCGCAATCTTTTATCCTCTTTGCAATCATACGTCACATACATTTTTTTGTCAATCATACACCTTGTTTCGAAACGATATTTGCTTGATTTGTTAACTTTTAGTTGATAGCCATCTTCCACACATTTCGTATACAAAGCTATCTTCAAGTCTTCCTTTGTATCAAAACAATCATCTTTCTTGATACGAATAATTTTTGTGTAACAATCAACTGCTATCTTTACTAACTCTTCTTCCGGTATCTGAAGTAATTCTGGCATATTCCAGTTATACTCCCGTGGCATTTTCTTTGGGGACTTTTCTTTTGGGATTTCTTCTTCTTCTTTTTCTTCTTCAATGTTATATGAATTACAGAATGGATGTTCAACATGTTCATTTACAGTCGTAACTTCCTCCTCATTATCATCAACAACATCTTCCTCGGCAACGGCTGTTTCATCATCAAAATTCGGGTATTGACCAATATCAAAATCATTACACGCAGGGTCTGTTTCTTCTTCTGAAAAATCATCAAAATCCGAGTATTGACCAAGATCAAAGTCCGGGTATTGACCAAGATCAAATTTCAAATACTGACTAGTACTCACAATTTTTTCTGTTGGCTCATTATCGTCTAACTGGTCAATACGAAAACCGGAATTTGGTGCTGAAAGTTGATTAGGATTTGGATTAGGGAAAGGTTGTGGGTTTTGAGATTGAGTTTGGTATTGGAAATGTGGTGAAACAATATTTTCTTGGTGATGAAATTGTGGTGGAACCATTAAATTTTGAGCACTATAAACTGGGGTTGAAAAACTTAGTTGATTACTACTCGCTACTGACCCAACTTCACTACTTCTAGGTTCAACAACATACAATGTAACATCATCACTTGAAACACTAATATAAGCAATGAATCGTTCAACATCTTCATTGTCAGTTAACAAATAAACTTTACCATTTCTCTGATAAGATAGCCTAAATCCACTTAGGGGCTCTAAATTCAATTTATTTGCAACACGTAACATTAGAGTTTCATAAGTTAACTTTTTTAATGACAGTTTTAGTTGAAGATTCATGGGTAAAGGCATATATTGTAAAACACCATGAACATTCTCCCATGACCCTCCAAAACACAAATCTATCCAAACATGATCAACATTAGATGATTTCATTATTGTAAATTAATTTATTAAACAAACGAGCTGCGAAACTAAAACCTGTTGCCGGATGAGGAAGGATGACGTTGGATATAGGAACGGATGTCGCTGGAGAGAGTGATAGATGGAGATGGAATGAGTTACGATTTAGGGATTTAGGTTATGAGTTGCTGCTGCTGCGTAGTTATATACCCAAAACATTTGTGTTGCGAAATTAAAACCTGTTGCGAATTCAGAAATTGAGTTGCGAATTTGAAATTCAGTATTGCGATAGTCAGAATCTCGTTGCGATTTACAGATTCGCATTGCGATTTACGTATTTGCGTTGCGATTTACGTATTCGCGTTGCGATTTACGTAATCGCGTTGCGATTTACGTATTCGCGTTGCGAATTAGTAAAATCGCAACGCGAATTTGGGAAATCGCAATGCGATAGTCAGAATCGTGTTGCGAATCTGGAAACTGATTTGCGATACTGGAGATCGGGTTGCGATTTACGGATATGCGTTGTGATTTTACGTATTGTCGTTGCGATTAACGGATACGCATTGCGATTTACGTATTCTCGTTGCGATTTACAGATACGCATTGCGATTTACGGATACGCGTTGCGATTTTACGTATTGTCGTTGCGATTTACGACTACGCGTTGCGATTTTACGGATACTCGTTGCTATAGTCAGAATCGCGTTGCGATTTATATGTGCGCGATGCGATTTTCATATTCGTGTTGCGATTCTGGAAAATCGCAAAGCGAATTTGTACTATCGCATTGCGATTCTTCATAATCGCGTTGCGATTCTGGAGATCGTGTTGCGATTTTTATTTCGCATTGCGATTTTGTTGGTCATTTTGGCAAATCCAAAAAAAGTTGGTTAAAATCGTATATTATAAGGCATTTTTGGTCACTGAGGCGATTTTCTCATTTTAATATACAGTCCTCACAATGTCACCACAAATATATATATTAATTTAGAATAAATATAAAGTAATACATATTTAAAAATAATTCTCAATCATTTGATATTAAATGCTTATATTCTTGGTATTCATGGTGCTTGAACCAATGTCTCAAAAAACAATAATTCCTTTACCTTCTATATCACTTGATTCGTGTCACAATTATCATTTGATATTAGAAGCTTGGATCTATGGATTTTATTCTGTTCTTACTTTTTAAGAAGGGAAACTATATGTTTAGTATTATACTTATCACTTTTGGTTTTTTTTTGGTCATCTAATTATTTTTTTTAAAAATCATACATAATATTACATTTGGTTTCATTGTGGTTACTCATTGTTCAAACATTGATATAACTGCTAACGTGATATTTTTTTTTAAATTTTTTCAATGAGGACATGACATTATCGTATGATGACATGTCAATATCACCGTTATTTTTCAACGACGGATGAGTAAAAAGAAACCAAAATTAAATGTTAGTATGATTTAAAAGAAAGATAGTTGAATGACCAAAACATAATAAAAGTTATAGTTGGGGTACTATAAGTGTAGTGTACCCATTTTTTTAAATTTGATTGATAAATAAATTTGTTGTTTTAATAATCACAAGTGTTATATACGAACCAAGTTATCTAAGTACTTAAATGGATGTTTGTTATCCTTAGAGTTCTCATGTTTGAACATATCATATGTTAAGGGTGTTTGAGCGTATATTATCAAATAGATTGAGAGTCTTTCAAACATATATTACCTTATAATTACCCTTGGATTAATAAAAAAAAATAGTCACAAAGGTTTTTATTCATTCTATGATTTAGCAATAATCTTTTTTAGATCACTTGGTATTTAAGTACAAAATTTTCAAATAGTTTTAATTTATCTATTTCCGATTGAAAAGATTTTATTATTTAATTTAAAATTTGACTTTATCATTGATATTTTCACCAATAGTATAATTGAAGATATATTAGCTCATAATCACGAGATGTGGGAAAAAACACTTCATGCTATTAAATAACATTTTCTATTCATTATCATGAAATAACAACTCTAATTTTAAATAATTAATCTTTATAGTAGAACCTCTATAAATTAATAATTGATAAATTAATAAATTTTCTAAAATAATAATTTTTCGGTCCTAACTTGAGCCTAAAGTCTAAATTAATAACAAAATATTTTTTCAGAAGACCCTTATATGAATTTATAGTCCCTTCAATATTATAAATTAATAATTCTATAAAATTACAAATATAACTAGGACAACTTAATAAAATATAATTCTATTGTTGTCTGCTTCTTCTTAAAATTTAAAGTTAGTTATATTTCATCTCTAACTTTTCTTACTGTATCCAAAAATTCCGGTGTTGTGTTCTCATACTGCAACAAAAAAAATTATGAAGAGTTATTATGGCTATGAGTGTCCTTCCACGTAATTGATTGCAAAGTTATTGTATCATATTCAGTTTCATCCTCAATAAGATTTTCAAGAACATTAGGTATAATTTTTTGTAAACTTTGGACCTCTGAACATGTATCATTTTCACTTGGATAATTCAATAGGTGATTGACACCTATTTTGTTGCGATACTCTAGGCCATTAATCATCTTATCAAGTTCATGAATTTCTTCTTCAATAGATTCTATATTTTAATTCTTGAGGCTACTTCATCATGCGAATAAATTTTACATTGTCAAAAACAATTTCTATTGTCTTTTACTGAACATTTATTATCCAAGCTTAGACTACAAGATCAATGAGATCTAAAACATTAATCTTTTCTAGATCTGATTGAACCAACTCATAGCTCTCTTACACCCTACGGTAAAATATCCTACGGTAGTGCATCTTGAAAGTTCTTATTATCCTTGCATCATATGGTAAGATTTTTGATGTCATGTTGGGTGACAAAAAATGTAACTCAACATATGTAGCCCTTCAATATTTTTTGGATGTGTTGGATAATTATCTACCACCAATAAAAATTCTTCTACCATGCATTTTTTGGTCCAACTAGCAACATATTTATAGAAAATCACAGTAGTAATCAATGTTCTTGTGTTTGGAATGATATTGACAATTCAAACTGTTCATGTTGACATTTTGTTGAGGGTATAGAAGTTTCATAGTCTCTCTTATCTTCTTCAAAATTAGCTTTCTAGACATGTTTACACGTTCTTGGTATTGAAGAAACCACTCATAAAGAGCCTTCTCTATCTTTGGATATTTTTTCAAGTTTGTATTGCTTGGTATCCCCTCTTTTTTATCCCTTTTTTTTTCTAAGTTAGCCAAAATGTACTCAGATGATCGCTTGAGTGTGTTCAATATTGTACCTTAACTAATTTTCAAATTAACATTTTCATTAATCTACTGTTGCAAATATTTTTGAGTGCATGTGGGGGCGATATCTCTTATACTTACATTGTATTTTACGAATTTGATCTGCCATGCTTGATTTTTGGACACATTTTAAATGTGAAGCCATGGTTGTCTGGTTTTGATTTGAATTAAAATGACTAATTATGAATGCTTGATGTTGTTTATCTTACATTATAACAATTTGAGACAAAAGAAAAATAAAATAAGAATTTTATTAATAATGGAAGAGATACAATTTAGAGTAAAGAACCTAAATAATAAACTGGTATGGGTTGATTTTAATACCCCAAATATCAGATCGGTGACCATAATGAAAGAATTTAAAATTTGGTGGTTAAAGTGAGTAAATTGAAAAGTATAAGAAATGAATTATGAAATTTGATTAAGACTAATTATTAAGAATTGAAGAATGGAAGGGTAATTTAGTCTTTTTGAGTGAATGAATTTAATATTCATTTAAATGGGGATATTTAATAAGGTTGGAAAGGGGAAAAGGGAAAAAGCTGGCAAAAACTTGGTTCTCCTCTCCTTCTTCCCGTGTCCCCCGTTTTCCCCATAGCTAAGGTAAGACTTCATTTAGTTAGTTTTTCTTTCATTTTTGGTTTGGCTTGAAACATTAAGTGACGTGGAAGCTTAAGGAAGGTTTAAAGAGAATTAAAACTAAGAGATAAATGATTTATTTGAGATTGAAGAAAATGGGTTTTTGAGTGATATGTTGAAATGTGAGTTTTTATTGAGGTTTACAAGTATATTTGATTTGTCAAAGAAGGAAATAAGAGATTAAAAGCCTTAAAAGGGATTAAAAACATGTATCAAAATGTAACACCCATAACCCGTATAATTATACCTATACAGATTATAGATGTTATCCGAATTTCTAAAACCATTCTACGTTTCGAAAGCAATTTAAAATTTATTTTCTTAAAATAGTAAATGGTATTATAAAAATATCATATCATATAAAATTACGTTTCATTATAATAATTTAATTCAAAATATTTTTAATTATGAATAGTGAAAAGTACCCGAATAGTGAACAGTGGGGGAATCGATTCCCTGTAGCAGGGGAATCGATTCCCTGTAGCAGGGGAATCGGTACCCTTTTTCATAATGGAATTTTTTGCTTAAAAACGAGTTACTGTTCATGCTACAGTAACTTTCGAAAATTTCATATAAATCTCATAAAAATTAACCTTTCATAACTATAACAATTTCCAAAATTTATTCAACAAAATAAATTTAACATTATCAAATTACATGCCACTATCTAAATCAAAATCCATCGTAGGATGTCTTACTGATATTTAAATATACCTCTCGATGCTTGCTGTCGTTCTGAACTCTTTATTTTTATTCTTTGCTTTTTACCTACGCGTGAAAATCATCACACGCTAAGTATAAACTTAGTGAGGCAATTAAAACAATATATAGTGCAATACAATTCATGCATGAATTTAGATTTCAAATCCAATGCCATAAAACCATGCTAATAGCATCTTCAATATTTTACCATGATCAATATAATATAAATTTCTTACCTTTTATCCCATAAGCTCATAAGCTTATTTTTACCAAAATACTTACCATTTAAATTCCATAAGCTCGTACGCTTATTTTTTTTTTCAATATACTTGCCATTATTACGTAAGCTCATAAGCTTATTTGCATGGTTACCATTTATTAACCAATAAAACATTATCCATAGCCAATAGCCCAATATTAAACCTTGAGGACCCTGGATATACGAGTAAAATACCTGCACCGTAGTGCTAAACCTGCACTAAGCTTACGTCATAGTGCTAATCCGGAAAATACACAAAAGGTCGTGCCCACCACCTACACTAAGCTTACGCTATAGTGCTAATCCAGACATAAACCTGCACTTAGTGTCCTTACACACTATAGTGCTAATATAAACCTGCAGCTGCTATACTCTATGGCATGCCAACTATACCCTGTCCCCCTCAATGACTTATTTTGGGCATATAGTCTATTTTATTCGATCCATCCATGGCAAAGTATATTATCAATATTTAACAATGGGCAGTTCATACCCGAAAACATTCATGGTAAAATATCACATTTTTCATGATCAATGCATTTTAGTTTCATACTCTGACATATCAATGTCAATTTATAAAAATGATATAAAATCATGCCGATATAAACAAGGTCGACTTATCGCAAGTCTTCCTTATGATGTATAAAACATCCATGTATAATTTCATGCATGTATTGCACTCACCTTGACACTTTATGTCTTTCAAAATATATAAGCCTCACTATTGTCCACCATAAGACCTTTTATATTTGATTTGCTTCGATTACAAATCAATCACAATCTGTATAAATCATCAATTCATAATAATCCATATGTTAGTATTTTACTAACATAAATACATTCCGCCATATCTCCATACTATATTTGAAATTCATCATCTATCAAAATATTTAACTCTTAATAATTCCTTATAACATTGGAACCAACTTTTCCCATTTACTCAAAATGGTCTTCTCCATTTTACCACTTAAATTCTTAATACCAATAATTCCAACATTGAAATTATTTCCATTCAAATGCTTTTACAAAAGCATAAATACATTTACGTATCCCAACTATGCAATTGTTGTACTTAAATCACCAATCATTTCATTCTTCCCAAAATAATCAATTTCACATTTAACACTCATTTCAATTCTCAAACAACAATTCCCAGCATAGTACATCAATTATACAACTCTTACACAACAACCCATAAATTTCCAGAATTCAGACAACTCGCACTACCCTTAAAGAATCAATATTCTGTATTGATATAGACACTGGAATTCAATTCCGTTTCTTTTGTTAAAAACTAGACTCGAATAAGAATCTATCCATATAAATAACTCCTTCTAATTCATTCTGTACAATTTATGGTGAATTTTCAAAGTTCACCAACAGAATCTGTTTTGTACAGAATTCTGTTGTCCGAAGTTTCTGACCTTTACTCAGTTAAAAATTCATATATATTTGTATACAACTTGAAATTGATCTCCATTTATTTTAAACAAAACTAGATCCATATATGAACACAATATATAAAAATAACCTCCAAATTATTTTTATATATTTTCTGGTGAATTTGCGAACCTACTGCCAGAATCAAAATCCAAACTGTTTTCTTTAACTTCATCCTTTGGTTCTTCATCATTTCTTACAACCAATTCTTTAAAATCACTTAACTCTTCAAAACCCATAAAACACAATAATCAAAATCCCCTTCATCAACTCAAGATAAATTTGAACATGAAACCCTAGTAATATTCATGTCAAAATGTAGAGAATTGAAAGTAGAATATTTTTCCTAACCACACTTTATCTAATTCTCAAGAATTAGCTTCAAAATTAAAACTAAAGATGCTTACCTTCAAGATTGGAGCTGCCGGCCCTTTGATGAAGAAGAAGCTGAATTGCTCCACTATATTTGATATTCTAATGATATAATATCTAACACATGCTTAATATATATATTATAATAGAATATTTTATTCCATTCAATAGGAAATTTCACTTTTGCCCTTAATGAATTTCCGTATTCCCCATATAACCTAGCAATCTGATCAATACCATATTTCAAAGTCAAACATAATTTATTTTGTCTTTGACTTCCGAAATTCACCTTGAATTTTCAAATCTTGCGTTTTAGTCACTAAATTCCACTGTTTCGGTTAAATATGAAAATTTGCACATTTCCAGACCAAATTTCTCTGATCCAAAATATTAAAATAATATTTCCAACCATTTTATAACATCTTTCAAATTTTTGTAAAATTCCAATTCGATCGGATTTTACCGATTCCTTACCGGCTTTAACTCTTTCTTTACTAAATTCCAAATCCAACAATATGATTTCCATAAAACTCCAATCTCAAGAGTAAACCATATATTTATGGAATAAAATTCTTTTTAGGAAATTATCACTTAATTCCCTAAACTTTTTCCCAAACTTTCTACTTTGACCATCAAACTTTCAAAATTTTTATTTTGGTCATTGTCTAAATTTTTGGGGTATTACAATTCTCCATTGTTTAAGAAAATTCGTCCTCGAATTTTAAAACTTTCTATGAAAACACTAACTCCTCTTTTCCCTTGAAAATTCATAACTCCCTTTTGGTCTTGTCAACTTCTTGAATTTCGATTTTTCCTCCTTAATTTGATAATTTTGAGAAGATCATGCTAATCATTATATTTTGAACTTGTTTAGTCAAATTCTTCAATCTGATTTAAAAATATCTACACATTTTCATATCATCCTCTCTATCCCAAGTAACGTCCTCTACATTATGATTTTTCTGAATCACTTTAACTAGAGAAATCATCTTGTTACGTATTTCTTTGATTTCTCAAGCTAATATCCGAACTGGTTCTTCTTTATAAGTCAAATCCATTTGTATCTTAATTTCCTCTGATGAAATAACATATGAAATATCCAATCGATACTTTCTAAGCATCAACACATGAAAAATATTGTATACTTTGTCCAACTCTGGTTCCCAATTACCTCCAGAGTTAATGTTAACTGATAATCCAACAGTTCAACTCTTTTTAATATCTCATAGATTCCAATGAATCTTAGACTTAGTTTTTTTTTACCATCCGCCTATGGATTTAAGATCGTACTGAAATTCAATCAAGTACCCAAACTTTATGCAAATATTTCCAAAATCTTAAAGTGAACTTTGGATCTCTATTGGATATAATGGATACTAGTATTCCCTGTAATCGATATATCTCCTTGATATACAACTCTGTATATTTATCCAATGCATAGTCCATTCACAACGGAATAAAATGTGCCGATTTAATTAACCGTACACTATCACCAAAATAGAATTCTTTTTATTTGATGTCAAAGGTTGTCCAATAACAAAATCCATAGTGACTCTTTACTATTTCCACTTTGGAATAGAAATCAGTTGCAACAATTACAAAAGCACTTTATGCTAAGCTTTTATTTGTTGACATGTAAAATATGTAGCAACAAACTCAGTAATGTTTCTTTTCAAACCTGGCCACCAAAATGACTCTTTACATCCTGATATATTTTGTTCCCACTTGTATGCATAGTCAGTGAACAATAATATACATGAGAAAGAATATCTTTCTTCAATTCATCATTATGAGGGAAACAAATTCTTCCTCGATAAAATAGACACCCATCAGAGTTGACTTCAAGGTCTTTAGTCTCATTTTTTTTTCATCTTTCATTTTGTTTTCTCTATTATCCGATATAAAAACATCGGTTTTATTTTCAATTCATCCAATAATGCACCATTTTCTTTCGACAATAATCTCACATCCATAGCTCGCAAAGCTATAAAAGTTTTCCGACTAAGAGCATTTGCTACAACATTTGTCTTACCTGAATGATAATCAATGATCAAATCATAGTCCTTTAAAAATTATATCAAGATTCATTGTCTCAAATCGAGCTCTTTTTGAATTAACCAATATTTCAAACTCTTATGATCCATGTAGATGTGGCATCTCTCACCATACAAATAATGACGCCAAATCTTTAGAGCAAAAACAACCGATGCTAACTCAAGATCATGAGTAGGATAATTGCTCTCATGTGCCTTTAATTATTAAGAAGAATAGGTTATCACCGTACCTTCTTGCATAAGTACACAACCTAAACCATTATGAGATGCATCACTATACACCACATACTCTTTGTCCGATTCCGTTTGTACCAGCACTGGTGCTTCAGATAAAATATTCTTTAAAGCTTTAAAACTCTCTTGACATTTCTTAGTCCAAGCAAATGAAACATCCTTTCTCCAAAGATTGATCAAAGGAGAAGCAACCATCGAAAAGTTTTTCATAAACCTTCGATAAAAACCAACAAATCCCAAAAACTTCGGACCTTTGAACCTTCTTTGGAGGTTTCCTTTTAAGCTGATAAAATAAGTCATCAATCATCAAAATAGGATATTTGTTCCTGATAGTTACTTTGTTTAACTATCAATAATTTTTTTTTTCAATAATCTAAGCATAATTGCATATATCCATTTTTCTTTTATAACCAATACCGGTTTACCCAAGGTATAAAATATTCAGTCTAATGCATCCTCCATTTATCAGCTCTTGCATTTGTTTATTTATTCTTTTAGCTCAATCGCAATCATTCGATATGAATCCATAGATACAAGATCAATGCCTTAATAACCCTTAATATTGAATTCCATCTCTCAATCTGGAGGTAACCCATAATAATAAATCTAAAAAGACTTATGGAAATTCCCAAGTTATAGAAATATCATTTGATCTTACTTCAGATACTTGAGTATCTATTACCTTAGCTAGAAAATCTATGCATCATTTTTACATCATCTTAATCGTAACCATTGCTGATATCACTTATTGATGATTTCACTTTTTCATCAATCATTAAAATTTTTATTTTCTCTGCATTTTTTTTCACTTCTTGCGACCATTAACCCAACCTTATTACAGAGACCACCAACTTATGATCAAAATGGTCTAAAACTTGTTAATGATAATCCCATCAGATTCATCAATAACATAAGCTTCTGAATCTTTATCAGACATTTACTATTTGTCCTTCTAACCCTTGTATCATGACCATGACCATGACCATGACCCATAGGTCTTCCACAATAATATCACTCGATATCAAGTAGAATTGAATATCTCTACTTTGGAATTCCTTATTTCTTCTTAAGGAAACTTGTATAACCTATCCAAATCCATAGAAATTATTCTTGAATAATTAAAACCTTTTCCATCTCCAAGGAAAGTCTTAATGTTCACATCGTTCAATAAGAAAACTTGATAAATTTGTAGCAATAACTTCATAGAAGTTAATGCTAAAATCACACTAGTAAACAAATTTACTCATTTTCTTATCATTACGAACTTGACACTTTTAAAGTTCTTCAGAATCCATCTCAATCTAAACAATAATTCATTGTAGCATGGAAAGTTGGACAATCCATTTTCACATATTTACCTTCACAAGGTAACTCTTCCAATTTTATGGACTTGATATTTATTCTCATTGATTCCTAATAATTCACTTTCTTTAAATTTTAGCGGAAATCATATTTACCGCTTACAATTTCTCTTACTCAAATCATCATGATTTAAATAATTTAATGCTTAGCTTAAATATTTCTCACTTATTTAAGCGTACTTGGATAAACCTCAGAATCACCACAGATTCAAAAATCTCCTTTGGATCATCATCTGATTCGACTTTTCTTGTAAGCCATTCAAACTTTTAAATCAATTCTTCCACAAAATGGAGAAAAATCCTTTATAACATCCACCCTTCTAAGGTGTTTTATATAAGTCATATATGTTCCCTTTTTGTCGATTTCAATCTCGACATTCTTTTCAACCATTTTGACTTTATAACCTTTGCCTTTAATTTCAACATCTGAACATAGTCAGAATTATCATACATTATTAAAAGTAACTTTACTCCCAATAAACATCATCACAGTATATATACAAATATCAGTAACTTTTGACATCCTAGTGGCATTTATACACATCCTAGTGGCATTTATACACTTTTTAACTCAAAAACAACCTTGGTTTAGTCCTAGAATCGGCTAAACCTGTAGCTCTGATGCCAATAAATGTAACACCCATAACTCGTATAATTATACCTATACAGATTATAGATGTTATCCGAATTTCTAAAACCATTTTACGATTCGAAAGTAATTTAAAATTTATTTTATTAAAATAGTAAATGATATTATAAAAATATCATATCATATAAAATTACGTTTCATTATGATAATTTAATTCAAATATTTTTAATTATGAATAGTGAATAGTACCTGAATTCATGCCACTATCTAAATCAAATCCATCGTAGGATGTCTTACTGATATTTAAATATACCTCTCGATCCTTGTTGTCGTTCTGAACACTTTATTTTTTTTCTTTGCTTTTTACCTACGCGTAAAAATCATCACACGCTAAGTATAAACTTAGTGAGACAATTAAAACAATATATAGTGCAATACAATTCATGCATGAATTTAGATTTCAAATCCAATGCCATAAAACCATGCTAATAGCATCTTCAATATTTTATCATGATCAATATAATATAAATTTCTTACCTTTTATCCCATAAGCTCATAAGCTTATTTTTACCAAAATACTTACCATTTAAATTCTATAAGCTCGTAAGCTTATTTTTTTTCAATATACTTGCCATTATTCGTAAGCTCATAGCTTATTTGCATGGTTACCATTTATTAACCAATAAACATAATCCATAGCCAATAGCCCAATATTAAACCTTGAGGACCCTGGGTATACGAGTAAAATACCTGCACCGTAGTGCTAAACCTGCACTAAGCTTACGCCATAGTGCTAATCCGGACAATACACATAAGGTCATGCCCACCACCTACACTAAGCTTAAGCTATAGTGCTAATCCGGACATAAGCCTGCACTTAGTGTCCTTACACACTATAGTGCTAATATAAACCTGAAGCTGCTATACTCTATGGCATACCAACTATACCCTGTCCCTCAATTACTTACTTTGGGCATATAGTCTATTTTATTCGATCCATCCATGCAAGTATATTATCAATATTTAACAATGGGCAGTTCATACCCGAAAACATTCATGGTAAAATATAACATTTTTCATGATTAATGCATTTTAGTTTCATACTCTGACATATCAATGTCAATTTATAAAAATGATATAAAATCATGCCGATATAAACAAGGTCGACTTATCGCAAGTCTTCCTTATGATGTATAAAACATCCATGTATAATTTCATGCATGTATTGCACTCATTCTGACACTTTATGTCTTTCAAGATATATAAGCTTCACTATTGTCCACCATAAGCCCTTTTATATTTGATTTGCTTCGATTACAAATCAATCACAATCTGTATAAATCATCAATTCATAATAATCCATATGTTAGTATTTTACTAACATAAATACATTCCACCATATCTCCATACTATATTTGAAATTCATCATCTATCAAATATTTAACTCTTAATAATTCCTTATAACATTGGAACCAACTTTTCCCATTTACTCAAATGGTCTTCTCCATTTACCACTTAAATTCTTAATACCAATAATTCCAACATTGAAATTATTTCCATTCAAATGCTTTTACAAAAGCATAAATACATTTACGTATCCCAACTATGCAATTGTTGTACTTAAATCACCAATCATTTCATTCTTCCCAAAATAATCAATTTCACATTTAACACTCATTTCAATTCTCAAACAACAATTCCCAGCATAGTACATCAATTATACAACTCTTACACAACAACCCATAAATTTCCAGAATTCAGACAACTCGCACTACCCTTAAAGAATCAATATTCTGTATTGATATAGACACTGGAATTCAATTCCGTTTCTTTTGTTAAAAACTAGACTCGAATAAGAATCTATCCATATAAATAACTCCTTCTAATTCATTCTGTACAATTTATGGTGAATTTTCAAAGTTCACCAACAGAATCTGTTTTGTACAGAATTCTGTTGTCCGAAGTTTCTGACCTTTACTCAGTTAAAAATTCATATATATTTGTATACAACTTGAAATTGATCTCCGTTTATTTTAAACAAAACTAGATCCATATATGAACACAATATATAAAAATAACCTCCAAATTATTTTTATATATTTTCTGGTGAATTTGCGAACCTACTGCCAGAATCAAAATCCAAACTGTTTTCTTTAACTTCATCCTTAGGTTCTTCATCATTTCTTACAACCAATTCTTTAAAATCACTTAACTCTTCAAAACCCATAAAACATAAGAATCAAAATCCCCTTCATCAACTCAAGATAAATTTGAACATGAAACCCTAGTAATTTTCATGTCAAAATGTAGAGAATTGAAAGTAGAATATTTTACCTAACCACACTTTGTATAATTCTCAAGAATTAGCTTCAAAATTAAAACTAAAGATGCTTACCTTCAAGATTGGAGCTGCCGGCTCTTTGATGAAGAAGAAGCTGAATTGCTCCACTATATTTGATATTCTAATGATATAATATCTAACACATGCTTAATATATATATTATAATAGAATATTTTATTCCATTCAATAGGAAATTTCACTTTTGCCCTTAATGAATTTCCATATTCCCCATATAACCTAGCAATCTGATCAATACCATATTTCAAAGTCAAACATAATTTATTTTGTCTTTGACTTCCGAAATTCACCTTGAATTTTCAAATCTTGCGTTTTAGTCACTAAATTCCACTGTTTCAGTTAAATCTGAAAATTTGCACATTTCCAGACCAAATTTCTCTGATCCAAAATATTAAAATAATATTTCCAACCATTTTATAACATCCTTCAAATTTTTGTAAAATTCCAATTCGATCAGAATTTACCGATTCCTTAGCGGCTTTAACTCTTTCTTTACTAAATTCCAAATCCAACAATATGATTTCCATAAAACTCCAATCTCAAGAGTAAACCATATATTTATGGAATAAAATTCTTTTTAGGAAATTATCACTTAATTCCCTAAACTTTTTCCCAAACTTTCTACTTTGACCATCAAACTTTCAAAATTTTTATTTTGGTCATTGTCTAAATTTTTGGGGTATTACACAAAAAGTAGTGTGATTCTTAGTTTGGGATGTTCTTTGGAGAGTTTAGATGTTATAAGAAGCAAAATGGAAGAAAGTTAGTTGGGTTAAGTAATGATAAGTTTAAGGGTATTGTTGGAGGTAAAAGAAAGAGAATTAAACGAGATTTTGGTTAAAAATCGAAATGAAAAATGAAAAATATGGGTAAGGGTATCAGTACTTGAAGAATAATATCGATACTATAAGTTTAAATTTGAGGAAATTTGATGAACATTATCGATACTAGTGCAAATAGTATATATACTATTGTGGGTATCGATACTAAGAGGGAGATATCGATACTATGGATTCCAGAATGCAAAACTGGTATCGATATTGAAAGAAGTATCGATACCATAGTATAAAAGTATCGATACCATAGTAGGGGTACCGATACTGTTGAGCCTGGAATTTTAAGATTGGATGAATTTTAATAGAAATTGAAAATAATTGTTCCTTTTAAGTATTATCAAAAGAATAAATGTTAGAAAGTATACTAACATTTGTATGGTATGTGTAATAATGGATGCTTGTGTAGATCGCAACCAAGCTCCAGAGTCAAGCAAGAAAAAGGGCAAAGATAAAGTTACTGAATAGCTGGACATCCTTAAAGCATACTAGTAAGTGCATTTATTGTACTTATATAAGATGAGGAAGACTTGCGATAAGTCAACCATGAAGGTTTTGTTAAATGTATGTTTTACAGTATTTTGATATATTTTCATAATGTGTATGGGAATGTTATTATGAATAAGTTTTAGAATATGATCTGTGCTAAAATGAATTGAAGAATGTTGATGTTGATCAATGGTTATCGATGTTGCAGAAATAAATGTTTAAATCTGTGGATTTGACTTAAAAGCCCATTGTACGTGCATTGAGAGTCATAAGTCCATTTTGACATACTTTGTGTATGATAGTATCGATCGATTTTGCTTAATGCATAACGGTGCATTTTTGGCATAAAAAGTGCCACCCATGGTATTCATAATGAGGTGAATTACCATTTCGACATACTTCTTGTATGAAAGTTATCGATCGATTTTGCTTATTGCATAACAGTTCATTTTTGGCATAAAAGGTGCCACCCATGGTATTCATAATGAGGTGAATTACCATTTCGGCACTTTGGTGCAATGCATGTATCTTGCATTCTCAGTTGACATACATTGGGAAAAATATAAGATAATTGGAAAAATATGAATATATAGGTATGTTGGGGCATACTAAGAATAGTTTCGATGACTACATGAAAGAAACTTGGTTTAATTGAGATGATTTTAAATGATTCTTATGAAGTATACGATTTATTTTGTATTTTGATAGTCATGATATACTTGTGTACAAATTAGAATTCATTTACATTATTATGCCTCACTAAGTAAATACTTAGCATGTGTTGATTTCACACATGTAGGAAATAGAAAAGACTAGCAAAGTAAAGAGTGCAGCAGAGATCATGAATCCAAGTTTGACTCATCAGTAATTGTAGGACATTTATGTCTCCTTTTGATAATTAGATGGCATGTATTTGAATTTAAGAAAATGCTCTGGAATGTATTAAATTTATAATTTTTGTAATATGTTACAACAAATTTTTTATTTTATATTAAAATGTTTTGTTTTTTTTTCGAAACAAAATTTTATGGGTTTACAAATAAGAAAATGTTTTTAAAAGTCATGTGACACTTGTGACTTGTGTAAAAAAATGTATACGGGAAATGAGTGTTACATTTATTGGTATAAGAGCTATAGTTTAGCCAATTCTCGATCGAAACTAAGTTTATTTTACTTTAAAAATGGTTACATGCCACTAAGATTGTCAAGGGTTACTGATATGGTGTCATTAGAGTGTGATTGATGTCACTCCTTACTAACTTGAGTGTTATTATTATGTATGTCCTATTAGATGTTGGAATCTTCAAACTCGCGAAGAGTGGGAGAATAAGAAATTAGAGAAGGATCAGGTAGCGAAAGTTATAAGGCTAATAGTTAGTAGCCGATTCCATCTGAAAATGCTAGTGCACCTGCACAACAGGGTATACCGGGTGCCTGAGTTGCTTTTATGCAAGCTCTCGATTCCATTCTGACTCGTTTCCATCCTCTTCCTCCTCCCCTTGCTCCTCTAGCACCGTGGATATTGATCCCAAAAGAGCTGAAGAGTTTAATAGCTCATGAGTTCCAGGGAGAATAGGATGAAGGTCCTATAGAGGCAGACTTATGGCTAAATGATGTTATGGTAATGCTTGAAAGTCTTCACTGCTCGGATTCAGAAAAGCTGGGTGGAGTTGTATCTTTACATCGAGGATCAACTCGAGTATGGTGGTCAAATACTACGATGTATTCACCACCAGAGCAAGTGACCTGGAAGTTCTTTTAGGAGGAATTGAAGAACAAGTATGTTGGTAAGCAGTTTAGACGACTGATGCTGCTAAAGTCCTTAATTTGAAACAAGGTGATCGAACATTACATGAGTGCAAGGTTGAGTACAAAAAGCTGAGCCGTTTTGCTACTGAGGTAGTTCCCAATGATAAGGCTCGATGTGATTGGTTCATTAAAGGTTTGAGGCCAAAATTGAAAGAGATGATATTGGATTTATACTGGCCTAGCTTGAAAGAAGTTATAAAATGAGATAGGGCTATTGAAATAGCTCAAGAGGAGACTCTAGTAGCTGAAAAGAGTATGCAGACAGGAAAAAGAGTTGGAATGTCTTCAATTCCCCATCATGCTAAGAGAGGCAAGGGCTCGAGTTCTAGATATACTGATAGAGATGGTTCAGCTGTATCTTCACAGAAAACTAAACAATCCCAGTCTCTTGTTTCTAGCTCGGACAGAGAATTTAGAGAGAGAACTCCATGTCATACATGTGGAAAATTTCACTAGTATGCAGATTTCTCAATGGTGTTTGTTTCCAGTGTGGTGAAACTGGTCACTATGCCCAAAACTTTCCTAAGAAATTCGAGGATAATTCTGCATAATCTGAGAGATCTGTGGTAACTTCTGATAGGAGTATAGGTAGAGGTAGATCCAGAGGACAATCTGAGTCAATGACATGACAAGAGACTCAAGGAGTAGCCAGGATTTACAACATTAAGACTAACGAGGACCGGGATGACCCGTAGATCTTAACAAGTACATTCCATCTTTTTGATGAACCTGTGTTTGTTTTGGATGACCCTGGTTCTACACATTCTTACATTAGTAAAAAGTTGATTAGAACTAGAGGAATTCCTTTAGAACCATTTTTTAGTGAGATGGTAGCTGTAAACCCTATGGGTCATAGTACAAGAGTAACGCGTGTATGTAGAAAATGCCCGATAAAGATTCATAGGGTTGTGTTCCTGACAAACTTGATGGAGTTTCCCTTCGATGAATTTGAAATTATTTTGGGCATAGATTGGTTGTCCCCACATCATGGATGGGTTGATTGTCGCAAGAAGCGATTATTTTTGAAGGATGCGGAAGGCTCCGAAATAGTAGTGATCGACGAAAAAGCGAAATCACCATCCAATGTGATATCAGACATGACTGCAAAGAAAATGATGTCAAAAGGGTGTATAGCTTTCCTAGCTAACGTGATAGACACTCGAGTATCAAAAGTCAGAGTATATGATTTTCCCACGGTTAGGGAGTTTCTGGATGTTTTTCTCGAGGAGTTACTGGGATTATCTCAAAATCACTAGGTGGAATTCCAGATTGAGGTTTAACCGGGTTCCGAACCTATTTTTATGGCTCTATATCAAATGGATCCAATGGATTTAAGAGAATTAAAGACCCAATTGCAGGAGCTATTTGATAAGGGATTTGTCAGACCCAATGTTTCTTATTGGGGAGCACCTATGCTTTTTGTGAAAAAGAATGATTGGGTATATACGATTATGCATCGAATATCATCAGTTAAATAAAGTGACCATAAATAATAAGTATCCTCTATCAAGGATTGATGATCTGTTTGATTAATTGAAAGGCACAACAGTGTTCTCTAAGATAGACTTGAGGTATGGGTACCACCAATTAAAGATAAAATAAGATGATATTTCAAAAACAATTTTTCGGACTCGGTATGAACATTACGATTTTATGGTAAAGCCATTTAGTTTGACTAACACTCCTACGTCATTTATGGACTTGATGAACCAAGTATTCCAACCTTACTTGGATCAATTTGTGGTGGTATTTATCGATGATATTTTGGTGTATTCCAAGTCAAGAGAGGAGCATGATGCTCATCTTCGTGTTGTTCTTCAGACTCTTCGAGAGAAGAAACTGTATGCCAAATTTTCCAAGTGTGAATTTTGGTTAGCAAAGATTGCTTTCCTTGGCCATATAGTCTCCATAGAAGGCATAAGAGTAGATCCCAAAAAGATTCAAGCTATAGTGGATTGGAAACCCCCAAAGAATGTGTTGGAAGTTCAAAGTTTATTGGGACTCGCTGGTTATTATAGACGGTTTGTGAGGAACTTCTCAATGTTAGCTTCATCGATAACTATGTTGTTACAGAAAGATGTTCCTTTTGTTTGGTCGGAGAAATGCCAAGAAAGTTTTGAAATGCTAAAGAGAATCATAACAGAGGCCCCAATACTTGTACAACTCGAGTCGGGTAAAGACTATGTAGTCTTTAGTGATGCATCTCATAACGGGTTGGGATGTGTGCTTATGCAAGATGGAAAATTCATGGCTTATGCCTTAAGACAGTTGAAAACTCATGAGAGAAATTATCGGCACATGACTTGGAATTGGAAATGGTCGTGTTTGTTTTAAAAATTTGGCATTATTATATGTACGGTGAACGATGCCATATTTATACAGATCACAAGAGTCTAAAGTATTTGTTGACTCAAAAAGAAATGAACTTGAGACAGAGAAGATGGATCGAGCTTTTAAAAGATTATGATGTGGAGATCGATTATCAACCAGGAAAAGCTAATGTGGTAGTTGATGCACTTAGTCGGAAGACTTTTGCAGCTCTACGAACTTTGGATGCACGTATGTTAGTAAAGGAAGATGGTTAATTGCTGAGCTTAAGCTAAAGCCAATGCTTTTAGATCAGATAAAACAGCTACAAGGACAAGATGGAGCATGTTTGACTAAAATTGCTCAAGTAAAAAAATATGAGGCTAAAGACTTCGAGATAAGAAGTGATGGATGTTTGTATTATCGTGGAAGACTTTGCATTCCAGATAATGAAAAATTGAAGAAAAATATTCTTTCTGAGGTACATTATAGTCATTTTATGATGCACCTAGGTGAGATTTAGATGTACCAGGATATAAAGAGTCGTTATTGGTGGCCTGTATGAAAAGAGCTGTATTGGAGTTTGTTGCAAAATGCTGCATTCCCGAGTGGAAGTGTGAACAAGTTGGAATGGATTTTGTTTCTCGGCTACCTTTGTCACCCGGTAAAAAGGACTCAATATGGGCAATTGTGGATAGATTGACCAAGACAACTCACTTTATTCCAGTTCGGGTGGATTACTCAATGGATAAATATGCGAAATTGTTTATAAAAGAGATAGTTCGACTGCATAGAGTGCTTATATCGATAGTGTCGGATCGAGACCCAAGGTTCACTTCAATACTCTGGAAGTCTTTACATGAGACATTGGGTACTCGATTGAATTTCAGCACAACTTTGCATCCACAAACAGATGATCAGTCAGAACGAACTATTCAGGTAATAGAGGATATGCTAAGGGCATGTGTGATTGAGTTCATAGGATCATGGGAAATGTACTTGCCTTTATTTGCTTATAAAAATAGTTACCAATCAAGTATTAAGATGGCCCCGTAGTAAGTTTGTATGGGAAGAAGTGCCAAACACCATTAAATTGGTTTGAACTAAAAGATCGAGACCTAGTTGGCCCAGATTTGATGAAAGAAATGAAAGAGAAAGTGAAAGTCTTATGCTGATTTGAAAAGAAAATAGATTCAATTTCAAGTGGGAGACAAGGTATTTCTGAAAGTATCGCCTTGGAAGAAAGTATTGAGATTTGCGTGCAAAGGAAAGCTGAGTCCGAGATTCATTAGACCTTATGAGATTTTGAAAAAGGTCAGACCCGTAGTTTATTAGTTAGCTTTGCCTCCCAATATGGACAAGATCCACAATGTTTTTCACGTGTCGATGTTTAGAAAGTATCGATCAGATCCATCTAATATTATCACACCAGAGAAAATAGAGATCCGATCAGATCTGACTTATGAAAAAGAACCAGTGTGGATTTTAGCACAAGAAAGCAAATAACTGCATAATAAGAAGATTCCTATAGTTAAAGCACTTTGGAAAAACCATAAGGTAGAAGAAACTACTTGGGAAAGAGAGGATGACATGAGGAAACAGTTTCCACACCTCTTCGTATCAGGTATTTATTAAAATTCGAGGATGAATTTTCTTAAGGGGAGAATTATAATACCCCAAATATCAGATCAGTGACCATAATGAAAGAATTTAAAATTTGGTGTGTTAAAGTGAGTAAATTAAAAAGTATAAGAAATGAATTAGTAAATTTGGTTAAGACTAATTATTAAGAATGGAAGAATAGAAGGGTAATATAGTCTTTTTGAGTGAATAAATTTAATATTCATTTAAATGGGGATATTTAATAAGGTTGGAAAAGGGAAATAGGAAAAAGCTGGCAAAAATTTGATTATCTTCTTCTTCTTCTTCCTGTGTCCCCCGTTTTCCCCATAGCAATGGCAAGACTTCATCTAGTTAGTTTTCCTTTTGTTTTTGGTTTGGCTTTGAAACCTTAAGTTATGTAGAAGTTTAAGGAAGGTTTAAAGAGGATTAAAACTAAGAGATGAATGATTTATTTGAGATTGAAGAAAATGGGTTTTTGAGTGATATGTTGAAAAATGAGTTTTTATTGAGGTTTACAAATATATTTGACTTGTCGAAGAAGTAAATAAGAGACTAGAAGCCTTGAAAGTGATTAAAAAATGTATGAAAAAATAGTGTGATTCTTAGTTTGGGATGTTCTTTGGAGAGTTTAGATGTTATAAGAAGCTAAAGGAAGGAAAGTTAGTTGGGTTAAGTGATGATAAGTTTAAGGTATTGTTGGAGGTAAAATAAAGAGAATTAAACGAAATTTGGGTAAAAATTCGAAATAAAAAATGAAAAATCTGGGCAAGGGTATCAGTACTGGAAGAACAGTACCGATACTATAAGTTTAAATTTGAGGAAATTCGATGAACAATATCGATACTAATGCAAGTAGTATTGATACTACTGTGGGTATCGATACTAAGATAAAGGTATCGATATTATTGATTCCAGAATGAAAAAATGGTATCGATACTGTATATAGAAGTATCGATAACATAGTAGGGGTAGCGATACTGTTGAGCCGGGAATTTTAAGATAAGATGAATTTTAATAGAAATTGAAAATAATAGTACTTTTTAAGTATTATCAAAAGAATAAATGTTAGAAAGTATACTAATATTTGTATGGTATGTGTAATAATGGATGCTTGTGTAGATCGTAACCAAGCTCCAGAGTCAAGAAAGAAAAAAGGCAAATAAAAAGTTTCGGAATAGCTGAACATCCTTAAAGCATAGTAGTGAGACATATCAGGTAAGTGCATTTATTGTACTTATATGAGATGAGGAAGACTCACGATGAGCTAACCTCGAACATTTTATTGAATGCATATTTTATAGTATTTTGGTATATTTTCATAATGTGTATGGGAATGATATTATGAATAAGTTTTAGAGTATGAACTGCTCGAAAATAAATGGATGAATGTTGATGTTGTTCAATGGTTATCGATATTGTAGAAATAAATGTTTAAATCTATGGATTTGACTTAAAAGCCCATTGTATGTGCATTGAGAGTCATAATTTCATTTCAACATACTTTGTGTATGATAATATCGATCGATTTTGCTTAATGCATAACTGTGCATTTTTGGCATAAGAGGTGCCACCCATGGTATTCATAATGAGGTGAATTACCATTTCGACATACTTTGTGTATGAAAGTTATCGATCGATTTTTCTTAATGCATAACGGTGCATTTTCGGCATAAAAGGTGCCACCCATGGTATTCATAACGAGGTGAATTACCATTTCGGCACTTCAATGCAATGCATGTATCTTACATTCTCAGTTGACATAAATTGGGAAAAATAAAGGATAATTGGAAAAATACGGATAGATAGGTATTCTAGGCATACTAAGAATTGTTTTGATGATTATATGAAAGAAACTTGGTTTAACTGAGATGGTTTTAAATGATTCTTATGAAGTATACGATTTATTTTGTACTTTGATATTCATGATATACTTATGTATGAATTATAGTTCATTTACATTATTATGCCTCACTAAGTAAATACATACCATGTGTTGATTTCACATGTAGGAAATATCAAAGATTAGCAAAGTAAGGAGTGCAATAGAGATCATCAATCCAAGATTGACTCATCACTAACTGTAGGACATTTATGTCTCCTTTTGATAATTAGATGACATGTATTGAATTTAAGAAAATGCTCTGGAATGTATTAAAATTAAAATTTTGTAATATATTACAATGAATGTTTTATTTTATATTAAAATGTTTTGTTTTATTTTTGAAACAAAAAACAAAATTTTATGGATTTACAAATAAAAAAATGTTTTTAAAAGTCATGTGACACTTGTGACTTGTGTACGGAAACATATACGAGAAATGGGTGTTACATTGATGCATACAATTAAGCAATTTCTTTAAGACAGAATTTTGATCACTCCTTGGTGCATGAGATGTTTTGGTCATCTTTCTTCCAAGATACAAAAACGATATGATCAATACACAGTAGCACAATTTACGAGATCACACAGAAAAACTTGCTAGAGGCTATCACCGAAAACAAGAAAAGTGGAAAAGAATTTTTGAGTTGTGTAAAACATAATAGGTTTGCATGGTATTTATAGTGTTTCACATAGGAGAAGAATTGGTACAATATATTCTAAAAAGTATAGTTATTATTTAGTATCCGAATAAAATAAAAAAATAATAAATTAATATCGCTTTAATTAGGATATATTCATGAACTGTAAGTTATTCCATATTAATATTTAAATTAAATGGAAATCATATAATATCATTTTTATTTCAGAATATTCAGAAAGATATGCCACATTTAAGAAAAATATTTAATTCGTAGTGGGTATAAAATATCTGCAGGGCCATGGATGGCTTGACCGATCTAGACATTCGCGTCGCCCACGTCGTACTAGTGCGCCCCCAACCTCGTAGGGTTTAGAGGGATTTGATTTGACCCCCTTTACCTACACGAGAGGCACAATTTCAACCCAAGTCATTTAATGAATAGCAAGTTGGTTTGTGTATATAAACCATTTTCTTGCTTGATATGTAACACCCTAAAATCCTAGTCTAGGAGAATTAAGCTAAATTGGCTAGGATATAAAAACCAAATTTAATTGAGGTTTAAATTAATTGAATTAGATAAGGACCTAATCAAATTGCCTAAGATAAAAACCAAGTTGAATTAAAATTTAAACTGATTGAATTAGATAAGGACTTAATAGAAATGATTGGAAGAATGATGACCCATTTGGAAAGATTTAATTGGAATAAATAATAAATACCAAGTTTGCATGCTAAATCATTGATTCCAAATCTATCCTTGAATAACTTATTAATTAAGCACTAAATGAGGTTAAAGTATACATTTCAATTCCATTATTAAGGAAAGGAAATGATATCATATTCTCCATTACTCTTGATAGCCGAATGTGAGAGAGAAAAAGAGAGAGAAAATTTAGAGAGATTGCAAGGAGGGGAATTGGCCATGCAAGCTTGACTTCAAGCTTGAATTAACTAAGGAAAATCATCTACCATATCAAAGTAAGCTTTTCCTCTCTTTTGATATTTGAATTTACAAAGGAATTAATTTAATCAATTCATGAAAATTTCTTAATTTTGATTATTGAATTGATTCATATTGTTAGCTTGCATGATACTAGAAGCTATAGTAATTATGTTAAATTAAGTTTAAATGATAAGAATTTTGTTAAATTGGGTAAACTATGGGTTATCACATTGAGAGTGATAACAGAAAGATTTGTTAATACACGTGACCAAATTGAGGAATTAGAAAACATGGGTACCGAATCGAAAAAATGGGTGTAGGACAAAGTTGCTAGAAAATGAAAATTTTTGGAGATTTGAAGCATTAAACAAGAGGAAATTTTTGAAAACATTTTGATATTTCGATATAACAAATTAAGTTAAATGAATTTTAAGATTGTGCAATAAAGGTTTTCTAAGTATATTCGATATAATTATTCGAATATCAAAACATTACTCTAAATCTTTTAAAAATCATTTTTAATCCTTACTCAAGTGTAAAATTAAGTTTTAATCTTAAAACAATTTCAAAATAATTTTACAAAGTATTTCGAACCATTTCAAAGCCAAAAATTCCAGATTGCTTAGAGAGAATCGATTCCCCCCAAAGGGGGTACCGATTCCCCCTTAATGGTTTGGCTCCAAGAATTCCAGTATGCTCGGAGGGAACCAATTCCCCCCCCAGGGGGTACCGATTCCCCCCTGTGTAACGGTCAAAATATTTGAGTTTTACACTTAGGGAACCAATTCCCCATAGGGGTACCGATTCCCCCATGCTCCAAGCTGTTTTATTAATTGTTTTCACACTAAAATGATTATATTATCTTCTCTAATCATCCCCAATGTTCAGAAGTGATTCAAGGTGTATTTAAGCAAGATTAGAAGCCATTGATCAAAAACAAGAAATATCAAGCAACTAGAATCAATAGAGAATCAAAGAGAAAGCATCAAACCTCAAGTTTGAACATTTCAAGCCTATTTTTCATTCAATATTCATCTTGCTTTCAAGAACACTTATTGTGCTCAATTGTATTCATTTTTGAGTGTTCTTTTCTTTGTTCTAGAATTGTGCAAACAATCTACCTTGTGAGGATTTCCTTGTAAGTTTGCAAATTTGTATTGTTCTCTTTGGGAGAGAGTGTTCTCAAGAATTTGGGGTATAATTATTGAGGGTTTGTAAGGTTTCTCTTTGTCCTCAAAAGAAAGACAAATTAGTGAATTTGTGGAAAATTCTTAGTGTGGATAGCTAAGGTAGTGGACGTAGACTTTGGTTAAGAAAGTCGAACCACTCTAAATCGCTGTGCAATTTCTTTCAATTTTCTGCAAAAGCTTCCACCAAAATTTTTATTGCCAATTTACCCCCTCTTGGCCAATTCCGTCAATCGATTAACTCAACAATTGGTATCAGAGCCTAACTCATTTGAAGGTTTAATCGCCTATTTAGTCGATTCGGGAAGAGTTATATCGATAATCAAAATCATCAATGGCCTCTACTTCAAACTTTGACTTCGATCTCGATTCGATGCCCGTCAACAAGCCTCCTTTCTTTAATGGGGTTAATTATGCCTATTGGAAAAATAGGATGATGTACTTCATTCAAGCAAGTGACATGGGAGCATGGAATGTCATAGAAGAAGGATACTTCAAGCCTCTCACTCATCCAAGATTATGGAGTGAAGGAGAGACAAAAATGTTCCAACTCAACTCCAAAGCCATCCATATCATATTTTGTGCTCTTGGACTAAATGAATATGGAAGAGTTTCATCTTGTACAACCACCAAAGAAATATGGGACAAACTTCAAGTCACTCATGAAGGTACCGGTGAGGTAAAGAAATCTAAAATTAGTATTCTAACGCATAGCTATGAAAATTTTAGGATGAAACCAAATGAAGATATCAAAGCTATGACGGATAGATTCTCAACGATTGTCAATGGTCTCAAATCATATGGAGAGATCATTTCAAATGAAAAGCTTGTGAGGAAGTTAGTATACTCCCTCCCAAAATCGTGGCAATCAAAGAAGACGGCAATCATCAAGTCTAAGGATCTAACATCCTTAACTCTTGAAGAGCTAATCGGTTCACTCCTCACTCATGAAATGATGCTTGAAGATGAGGTGGACCTTGATAAGATTGAAGAGACACCAAAAGAGAAGGAGAAGAACAAAAACATTGGAGTTGCTCTCAAATCCACAAAAAATGAGAGTGATTCGGATGAAGATGACGAGGAAATGGCATTGTTTGCCAAACGGTTCAGAAAAATGATGAGACTTTACCGAGGAAGAAAATTTAAACGAAATGAAGGCCTAAAATATGAACCAAAAGAGAATGACCTGATCATTTGCTATGAATGCAAAAAGCCGGGGCATGTCAAATATGATTGCCCACAATTGAAGAGAAATGGTCAATTAAAGAATAAGCACAAGGTTCATGTGGCTACATGGAGCGATGAAGAAGGTTCCGATGAAGAGGAACAAGAAGTAGCAAACTTGTGCTTAATGGCATTCGGGGAAGATTCTATGGTAACCTCTAACTCATCTGATTTTGATGATTTATCCTATGATGAGCTATTAGAGGAATAAAATGGGTTGGCTTCGGATTATGAGAAATTGTTTTTAAAATATAAAAATGATGTTTCAAAATTGAAAAATGAAAATAAACTAATATCCAAAACCAACAACGATATTGAAAGTAAAATCAAAGATTTGCAAATCAAACTAGAAGAGTTTGAAAAGAAAATTTTAGATTTGCAAAATTTACTTTCAAAAGTCAATGATGATCATCAAAAGAAAATTTATGATCTTAAAGCTTCTTTTGATAAAGTTGGAACAAAACGTTTTGAAAGTGGAGAAAATTTAAAATCTAACTTTGTTAGAAAAAGTTTTAAAAACTACAATCATAGAGGTTCCCAAAGAACCTCTAATGGAAAAATCATTAGAAGTATATGGGTTCCTAAGGAGCTCATTACTAATAAAGATAAGGATATCCTACACAAATGGATACCTAAGGGGACTACGATTTTGGAAACTAATGAATATGAACCCAAAAGAATTTGGGTACCAAAAATTAGAAATTAATCTATGTTTGTAGGAAAAGGAGCATTGCTACAAGGAACGAGAAAAAAATCCAAATTCATGGTACCTTGATAGTGGATGCTCAAGACACATGACCGGAGAAAAAAATCGGTTCATTGAGCTTAATGCCAAAAAGAATTTGGGTACCAAAAATTAGAAATTAATCATGTTTGTAGGAAAAGGAGCATTGCTACAAGGAACGAGAAAAAATCCAAATTCATGGTACCTTGATAGTGGATGCTCAAGACACATGACCGGAGGAAAAAATCGGTTCATTGAGCTTAATGCCAAAATGAGGAAGAAGTGACTTTGGTGATGATTCAAAAGGTCACATTGAAGGTATTGGTACTATTGGTAATACCTCTTCCATACAAATTAAGAATGTTTTATATGTGAATGGGTTAAAAGCATAATCTTTTGAAAAATAAATTTTGATAAAAGATACAAAGTTTTATTTTAAATGATTGCAAAATTGATTGACATTGCATCTATTTTCGATTATGCTTGTGGTCTAAAATAGGGATATATACATGATGCATTTAGATTTATTGATATGACTATTTTGTGCCTAGTTGCTAGGGATGAGCATGATAATTTGTTATGGCATAGGAGACTAGGACATGCTAGTATGAGTGTTTTGCAACGGTTAGTTCAAGGAGAATTGGTTCGAGGGCTGCCTAAACTAAAATTTGATAATGATAAAATCTGTGATGCTTGTGCTAAAGGAAAACAAAAGCGAGTTTCTTTTAAAATTAATGATGTGTCAACTAGTAGAGTAGTACAATTGATCCATATAGATCTTTTGGCCAACTAGGACTACTAGCTTGGTGGAAAACAATATGCATTTGTATTGGTAGATGACTATTCTAGATATACTTGGGTTCTATTTTTAAGTACTAAAGATAAAGCATTAGAACATTTCATTACATTTTCAAAAATAATCCAAAATGAAAAAGGTTACTCTATAACTAGTGTTAGGAGTGATCATGGCACTGAATTTGAAAATCTTGGATTTTTTGAGTTTTTTAATTCTAATGGTATTAGCCATAATTTTTCATCACCTAGAACCCCTCAACAAAATGGAGTTGTTGAGAGGAAAAATCAAACTTTAGAAGAAATGGCTAGAACCATGCTTTGTAAAAATAATTTGCCAAAATATTTTTGGGCGGAAGCCACAAATACCGCTTGTTATGTTATTAATCGAGTAATGATTAGACCTAATTTTTTAAAGAAAACTCCATATGAACTTTTTAAAATTAAAAAACCTAACATTAGCTATTTTCATCCTTTTGGATGTAAATTTTTGTTTTAAACAACGGTAAAGACAATCTTGGCAAATTTTTTGCTAAAAGTGATGAAGGTATTTTTTTGGGTTATTCCTTAAATTCTAAAGCTTATCGAGTATTTAATAAAAGAACTTTAGTTGTAGAAGAGTCTAAACATGTTGTTTTCGATGATAATCTCCTTCCGAGGAAGGATTCTTGTTTGAATGATGTAGGTATTATAAATAATGACGTTAGACATGACGTTGGAGAACCGTCATCAAATGAAGAAACAAAAGATGAGGAAACTCATGATCGTCTCGAGAATCCAACCATTGAAGAAAGGGAAGCATTTTACCCAAGAGAGTACAACTATGTCAAGGATGGTGAAATCATAGGTGATCCATCCAAAGGGGTAACAACTCGATCTTCTCTTAGAAATATTTGTAATTATGTTGCATTTATCTCATGCATAGAGCCTAAAAATATTAAAGAAGCATTAAATGATGAACATTGGATTATGGCTATGCAAGAAGAGTTAAATCAATTTGAGAGAAGTAAAGTATGGACATTAGTTGAAAGGCCTAGTAATAAATCTACTGTAGTACTAGATGGGTATTTAGGAATAAGCTTGATGAGAGTGGTATATAGTGAGAAACAAGGCTAGACTTGTTGCTCAAGGGTACTCATGAAGAGGGCATACACTATGATGAAACATACGCTCCCGTAGCTAGGATGGAAGCAATTAGAATGTTACTAGCATTTGCATGTTTCATGAATTTAAATTATATCAAATGATGTTAAAAGTGCATCTTAAATGGTTTTATAAAAGATAAGTGTATGTGGAACAACCTCCAGGTTTGAAGATTCAAAATTTCCGGATCATGTTCTTAAATTGACAAAAGCACATTATGGTTTAAAACAAGCTCCAAGAGCTTGGTATAAAGATTGTCAAAATTTTTAATTGAAAAAGGTTTTTCAAAAGGGAAAGTTGACACTACATTGTTTTTAAAGCATAAAGGTAAAGATTTATTAGTAGTTCAAATTTATGTTGATGATATAATATTTAGTTCTACTAATGATGTTCTTTGCCAAGAATTTTCCAAGCTAATGCAAAGTGAATTCGAAATGAGCATGATGGGGGAGCTCTCATTTTTCTTGGGACTCCAAATCAAGCAAAGAAAAGATGGCATCTTCATCAATCAAGCTAAGTACGTCAAAGATATGCTCAAGAAGTTTGGACCGGAAAATGGCAAACCTCATGACACTCCAATGAGATCTTCAACAAAGCTTGACTTAGATGAATGAGGTAAATGTGTAGATGTTAAATATATAGGTCAATGATTGGATCTTACTTATCTAACTGTAAGTAGACCAGACATTATGTTTAGTGTTTGCTTATGTGCTAGATTTCAATCATGCCCTAAGGAATCACATTTACTAGCTGTTAAGAGAATCTTTAGATACCTTAAGGACACTCCTAGTTTAGGACTTTGGTATCCTAGAGACTCTAGCTTTAGCTTGCATGTTTTTTCTGATGTGGGTTATGGAGGATGCAAATTAGATAGGAAAAGCACCTCCGGTACTTGCCAATTCCTTGGAAATATGCTGATTTCTTGGTTTTCAAAGAAACAAAATTGTGTTGCATTATCTACCACTGAAGCTGAATACATTTCAGCTGGTAGTTTTTGTGCACAAGTTTTATGGATGAAACAACAACTTTTTGATTATGGAATTGAAGTTGGTACCATTCCTATCAAGTGTGACAATACTAGTGCTATTTGTCTCACTAAAAATTCCATCCAACACTCTAGAACTAAGCACATTGAAAAAAGACATCACTTCATTAGAGACCATGTCACTAAGGAAGATGTAGTTCTAGAATTTGTTGATACGTTGAACCAATTAGCGGATATCTTTACAAAACCTTTAGACAAGGAAAGATTTTGGACACTTAGGAGAGAATTAGGTTTAACCAACCTATCTTCACTTAGTGTTTAAATAATTTTAGCACTTTTAAGAAAATGAAAAAATTTTTAATTGCATTCATTGCTATTAGTTAGGGGGAGTTTATGATTCTTGATGAAAAATTAATTTTATGTTCAAATATCGTTTAAAGAATAACTTGATTATTTGAACATGATTAATTTTCAATATATGAGTTGCCAATACCACTAGAGAAAATTAATTTAGCATTTTATGTGTTTAAAATCAGATTTTAGCATTTTGGTACAGAGGGAATCGATACCCCCATGAAGGAACCGATTCCCCCCACAGGGGAATCGATACCCCCTGGGGTTTTGGATTTTAACACGGGCAGAACCCTTAAATCCTCAAAACCTTCTCTTCTTCTTCCTTCTGCCGTTTCTCCTCTCTAACCTCCAAATCTCCATTTTTGCCTCAAATCATCGATTTAATCGAAATTCACTTCAAATATCATCTTCTAAATTGCTATCATTAAATCGTGCAAACGACATCAAAATCCACTTAATCTCATCCTTAAAGGTAAACTTTTCTAAACTCTCTATTTCATCAATTTATGAACATAAAACTAGTTTTAATTAGTTCTAGGTTGAACTTTAGATTGGGCATTGATTGTTTAGTGATTAGAAACCATATATTACAACTAATTACATCAAAAACACAAGAAATTTCCAAAATATTTAAAATTTTTGAAATAAAAAAAAAATTTGTTTTTCAAATTATTGTGTTTTGATTGAATATGTTGTTGTTATGAAAACTATACATATATTGTTTTTCAAAATCTTATTTTTCAAATAGTTTTCAAAAATTTTGCCCATTAGAATTGAATTAGAGAACCTTGAAATATTGAGGACTCAATTGAGTTTTGGGATTAATTGAATTGCATACATGTGTTTTCTAAATTGCAGGTTATCCATCCTATTCCAATTTCCTAAACCATTTCCAATCCTAAACGTGTTAGTTCATCATCTAGTTGCTCACACCGTCAACAAAATCCACCTCCAAATCCTCATCCTATTCCTGAAAATCCAATTCCTAATCCTAATCCCTTTGATCCTAATTTGACTATCCAAAACTCGTGCTTCAATCATCCTGGTCCTAGAAATCATCGTTTTTGGTATTATCAATATTTCGACTCTTACAAAATTAGAGAAGAACGTATCCCTTCTCGTCAAGCTATGTTATATATTAATTTTAAATATCTTCCTCTTTTACAAGAGTGGAAATTTGATAAACTTTTTGATTTTGAACCCATTGTCTACCATCAACTTGTTCATATTTTCTATTCTAATGCCGTTTGTGTTAAAAACCGAACTGAAACCGAAATCATAGGAATTCATTCCTACATCCTAGGACAATTCTTATATATTGACCCGGCTTACATAGCCAATGCATTCGGATTATATAATGATGGCATTTCAAATGAGAAACAAATCTTAGGATCTCGTTATAAAAGAAGGGATAGTGCAAGTGTCTTAGACCTTCATGAACGTTTTCTTCATCTAATGATTTCTTGGTGGTTTCGACCATCCGGAGGTCGTTATTATACTCTTAGAGCCTTAGATCTTTGGTGGTTACATTGTTTTGAAAACGGTATTAAAATAAACCTACCTCAGATCATTTTTGCTGAAATTGTTGAAACCGTAAACCTTGTACCTAACAAGAAACTCTGTTCATCTCTAGTTTACGGTTGCATTTTGAGTAACCTATTTTCTAAAGCCGGGCTTAGAGTTGGTCTAGATGCCTCCTTTCCTCTAAAGAAACAAATTAATATTCTTTCCTTAACGAGAGCGCGGGATGGATAAAGGATAAGGAAACCGGTGAATGGATTCGAATGTTTGAACATACTCCGGGAGCTAGTTCTTCACGAGCTCAACCAGAAGCTGACGATGATCCCGAGCTTCAACAATTAATGCGAGACATCGATGAAGCCAAAGATGAGCCTGAGCAGCCCAAGGAGCAAGCAAAAAAAATGCATCAAATGCCTCCATATTTTCAATCCTTTATGGAGACATTCGATTTTGGATATGCTACCATGGATTCGCGCTTTACTTCTATAGAGTCCCATTTATCCACAATGGGAGCTCAACAATTAGAAATTCTTTGGGAGATGCGTGCAAACAACGAAGCAACCAATGCACGTATTAATGAACTCACTCACGAAATGGCCGCTATGCGAGCTCGTTTTCCTCCTCCTGATCCGGATATTTAATTCTCTGTTTATCTTTAAAACTTTGAACTAAAAGATTATTGTTTCAACATTTTGAATATTTTGGATTGTTTGATTTTGTGGATTGTTAGACTTTGGATTTGTTTAGACGTTTGAGCTTATATATTTGGCTTAGTTAAATTTATTGCATCATTTACATCATTTTAGCAATATGACCAATTTTTCCATGTCACATTAATTATGAATATTGATTATGAAACTAATGGCTAACATTTCTCTTGATTGTGATCTTAGCAGCTTAAACTATATTCAATTGGCTAAATGATTTCAAAACTTTGTTTAAATTCTTTACAAATGTCTTTTTGATTTAACAAAAAGAGGGAGAAGTGTTAAATGTTTTAAAAGAGGAGTAAGTGTTAAAGTAAGGGGGAGTAATTTTCAAAAACGTCAGTTTTTGATTTCAAAATCTTAAAATTACTAAAATGTTTTGTTATATCAAAAAGGGGGAGATTGTTGAAAACATTTTGATATTTCGATATAACAAATTATGTTAAATGAATTTTAAGATTGTGCAATAAAGGTTTTCTAAGTATATTCGATATAATTATTCGAATATCAAAACATTACTCTAAATCTTTCAAAAATCATTTTTAATCCTTACTAGTGTAAAGTTAAGTTTTAATCTTAAAACAATTTCAAAATAATTTTACAAAGTATTTCGAACCATTTCAAAGCCAAAAATTTCAGATTGCTCAGAGGGAACCGATTCCCCCCTTTATGGTTTGGCTTCGAGAATTCCAGTATGCTCGGAGGGAACCAATTCCCCCCAGGGGGTACCGATTCCCCCCTATGTAACGGTCGAAATATTTGAATTTTATAATTAGGGAACTGATTCCCCATAGGGGTACCGATTCCCCCATGCTCCAAGCTGTTTTATTAATTATTTTCACACTAAAATGGCTATATTATCTTCTAATAACATCCCCAATGTTTAGAAGTGATTCAAGGTGTATTTAAGCAAGCTTAGAAGCCATTGATAAAAAACAAGAAATATCAAGCAACTAGAATAAAGAGAGAATCAAAGAGAAAGCATCAAACCTCAAGTTTGAGCATTTCAAGCCTATTTTCATTCAATATTCATCTTGCTTTCAAGAACACTTATTGTGCTCAATTGTATTCATTTTTAGTGTTCTTTTCTTTGTTCTAGAATTGTGCAAACAATCTACCTTGTGAAGATTTCCTTGAAGTTTGCAAATTTGTATTGTTCTCTTTATGAGAGAGTGCTCTCAAGAATTTGGGGTATAATCTTGAGGGTTTGTAAGGTTACTTTTCCTCAAAGAAAGACAAATTAGTGAATTTATGGAAAATCCTTAATGTGGATAGCTAAGGTAGTGGACGTAGACTTTGGTTGAGAAAGTCGAACCACTCTAAATCACTGTGCAATTTCTTTCAATTTTTTGCAAAAGCTTCCACCAAATTTTTTATTTCCAATTCACCCCCCTCTTGGCCAATTCCGTCAATCGATTAACTCAACAGAAATACTGTAAAATTTCAAGAATTTGGCGTTAGAGTGGAACTATTCATAATTGTTGCTATAGATCGATAAGGATTGTTTTGAACAAATTAAGGAATTTCAGGATCCAATTGGACATAATTAAATATTTGTAATGTTAGATAAAAATAGGGTAGAGACTAAAAAGAATGTAAAATAAATTGTAAGTCTTAAATTATAGAGGAATTGCTAGTTTGTAAATGGTACTTTAGCAAAATAGGTAAAACTATATTATTATATAAAATTTGTTTATTGGATGACTTAATTGGAATATTAAAGGCCAATGCTGATATGGAAATACAAGTAAAGGAAGAAAATAAGCAATGTAAGAAGATTTAAAACAAATTTATAAGAATTCTAGGTGAATTTGCTCACCGAAGTGCATCGAATTGCAAGAGTGATAGATTGGTCACTATAAAATTGTCTAAATTAAAAGTGAAAAACTATAATTGTATATAGGAAATTAAAATACAATCAATACATGGTTGGAAATATAATTGAGTTAACTTTCTAAAGGTATAAATAAATATAAAATCCAATGAGTAAATTAAAAGTTATGGTAAGATTACTTCAAGGTGTACAATCTGCCAAGATAGAACCTATTTAGTGTCAAATAGGTAATTAAGCTGGAAATTCTATTGTATTGATTCTAATAAATTCACCATGTTGAGTATAAATTTCTAGAGCAAGAAATTGAGGAAGTGGCTGAAGGAACTAAGGGAGGATCCACCAAAGATAAGCAAAAAGGGTTAGTAATTCAAGGCTAAATTGGAGTATTATGAGTGTAACTATACTAGGGTTGGGAATTTGATCTCAACCACCCTTTATTTCTATTTCTCTGTTGAATTGCTTATGAAATTAGTATGTTAATAATGAAATTAAGTCATATTAGAACTTAAAGTTAAGGTAAAGAAAGATTAATTAAAGGTTATAAGTTATTGAGTGCCATATGAAATTAATTGATAAATTGGTTATTGCATACTACCATGATTGAATCCAATTGGATGATGAACTATTATATGATGCCTTGATTAAATTGAATCGAATGATGATCTATTGCATGCTACCATGACCGAATCAAATTGAATGATAATCTATTGCATGCTACCATGATCGAATCAAATAGAAGGATAAAATATTATATGTTACCTTGATTGAATTGAATTGAATGTTGAATTATTGCATGCTACCATGATCAAATCAAATTGAAGGATAAACTATTATATGCTACCTTGATTGTATTGAATCGAATATTGAATTATTACATGTTACCATGATCGAATCAAGTTGAATGATGATCTATTTCATGCTGCCATGATCGAATTAGTTGAATGATGATATATTGCATGCTACCATGATCGAATCAAATTGAATGTTGAACTATTATATGATGTCTTGATTGAATTGAATCAAATGGTGAATTATTGCATGCTACCATGATCGAATCAAGTTGAATGATAATTTATTGAATGCTACCATGATCGAATCAAGTTGAACGATGATATATTGCATGCTAAAAATAGGGTAAAGACTAAAAAGAATGTAAAATAAATTGTAAGGCTTAAATTATAGAGGATTTATTAGTTTGTAAACGGTACATTAGCAAAATAGGTAAAACTAAACTGTTCTGGAAAATCTGTTAATTGGATGACTTAATTGGGATATTAAAGGATAAGGCTGATATGAAAATAAAGGGAAACGATGAAAATAAGCAACATTAAGAATATGTAAAACAAATTTATAATAATTCTAGGTGAATTAGCTCACCAAAGTGCATCGAATTGCAAGTGACAGATTGGTCACTGTAAAATTGTATAAATTAAAATGTAAAACTGTAATAGTATATACAAAATTAAAATACAAGACATACATGGTTGGAAATATAATTGAATTATCTTTTTGAGGGTATAAATAAATTGAAAATCCAATGAGTAAATTAAAAGTAATGGTCAGATTACTGCGAGGTGTATAATATGCCAAGATAGAATTTGTTTAGTGTCAAATAACTAATTGAGCTGGAAATTTTATTGTATTGATTCTAATAACTTCCCCAAGTTGTGTAAAAATTTCTAGAACAAGAAATTGAGGAAGTGTCTGAAAGAAATAAGGTAGGATCCACCAAAGATAAGCAAAATGAGATACTATTTCAAGGGTGACTTGGAGTATTGTGAGTGTAACTATACTAGGGTTGGGAATTAGGTCCCAACCACCCTTTATTTCTATTTTTATGTTGAATTGCTTATGAAATTAGTATGTTAATAATGAAATTAAGTCATATTAGAACTTAAAGTTAAGGGAAATAAAGATTAATTAAAGGTTATAATTTATTGATTGCCATATGAAATTAATTGACCAATTGGTATTGCATGCTACCATGATTGAATCCAATTGGATGGTGAACTATTATATGATGCCTTGATTAAATTGAATCGAATGATGATTTATTGCATGCTATCATGATTGAATCAAGTTGAATGATAATCTATTGTATGCTACCATGATCAAATCAAATAGAAGGATAAACTATTATATATACCTTGTTTGAATTTAATCGAATATTGAATTATTGCGTGCTACCATGATCGAATCAAATTGAAGGATAAACTATTATACACTACCTTGATTGTATTGAATCGAATGTTGAATTATTTCATGTTACCATGATTGAATCAAGTTGAATGATGATCTATTGCATTCTACCATGATCAAATCAAATTGAATGATGAATTATTATATGATGTCTTGATTGAATAAAATTGAATAGTGAATTATTGCATGCTACCATGATCGAATTGTAATACCCCAAACATCGGGTCAATGAATATAATGAAAGGATTTAAAATTTGGAGGATTAAATTGAATAAATGGTAAACTATACGAAATAAATTGGGAAAATTGTGTTTAAGACCTATTAGTAAGAATGGATGAATGAATAGGCATTTTGGTCCTTTAAGGGGAAATGGATTTAAAAGTTTATTTTATTAGGGATATTTAAGAAGAGGAAACGGGAAAGTTAGTTAAGTTATATTCTTCTTCTCTTTTTCTCGTCCCGTGCTCTCCTCCATAGCCAAAGGTAAGTTTTCTTCAAGTTGGTTTTCCTTTAGTTTATGGGCTGGTTTTGAAACCTTAAGTGATATAGAGGCTCAAGGAAAGTTCAAGGATGATTAAAACTAAATGATTAGTGAATTATTTATGATTTAATAAAATGGGTTTTTGAGTGATATGATGAAATATGAATTTTTATTAAGGGTTACAAGTAAAGTTGACTTGTCAAAGAAGTAAATGGGAGTTTAGAAGCCTTGGATGTGATTAAAAACATGTTTGAAAAAGTAGTGTGATTATTGGTTTGTAGTGTTCTTTTGAGATTTTAGATGTTATAGGAAGATTAATGTAGGAAAGTTAGTTGGGTTTAGTAATGATGAGTTTACGGGTATCAGTACTGGAAAAACAATACCGTTACTATAGGTTTAAATTTGAGGAAATAGAATAAACATTATCGATAGTGATGCAATTAGTATCGATACTGATGTGGGTATCGATACTAAGAGGAAGGTATCGATACTAAGGATTCCAGAATGCAAAAATGGTATCGATACTGAAGGGAGTATCGGTACCATAATATAGAAGTATCGATACTATAGTAGGGGTACAGATACTATTGAGTCTGGAAATTTTAGATAGGATGAATTTTAATAGAAATTAAATATAATATCACTTTTGAGTATTATTAAAAATATAAATGTTAGAGAGTATACTAACATATGTAAGGTATAAATAATGGATGCTAGTGTAGATCGAAACCAAGCTCTAGAGTCAAGCAAGAAAAAGGGAAAGGATAAAGTTATCGAATAGTTGGACATCATTACAACATACTAGTGAGGTATAGCAGGTGAGTGCATTTATTGTACTTCTATGAAATGAGGGAGACTTGCGACGAGTCAACATTGAATGTTTTGATAAAGCATATTTTACACTACATTGATATGATTTCATAATGTTTATGAGAATGAGATTATGAATAAGTTTTAGAATATGAACTGCTCTAAAATGAATAGTTGAATGTTGATGTTGTTCAATGGTTATCGATATTGAAGAAATAAATGTTTAAATCTATGAATATGAGTTAAAAGCCCATTGTATGTGCATTGAGAATCATAGGTGCATTTCGACATACTTCGTGTATGATGGTATCGATCAAGTTTGTTTAATGCATAACGGTACATTTTCATATCAGTACTATGTGTACTCTTGGCACTATATGTGCAACCACGATATTCATAATGAGTTTGTGAGTTACCATTTCGATATACAGTTATGTATATATGTTATCAATCGATTTTTTTAATGCATAACGGTGCATTTTTGGCAATAAATATGCAACTCATGGTATTCATAATGTGTTTATGAATGACCATTTTGACACTATGTGTGTAATCCCTGTAATTCATAATGAGTTTCTGAACTTCCCTTTCGGCACTTCGGTGCAATGCATGTACCTTGCATTCTTATTTTACATACATTGGAAAAAATAAAGGTTAAATTGGAAAATATTGATTGATAGATATGCTGGGCATACTAAAAATAGTTTATCATGCTATTTGAATGAATTTTAGTTAGCCAAGCCAAGTTAATGTAATTGATATGAACTATACGATTTCATTCGTATTTTGATAATTTTTGATATACTTATATTTAAGTATAATACATTTTGTATTATATTGCATCACTAAGTAAATACTTAGCATGTGTTGATTACATCAGGGTATGCATGTGCCAGAGTTTGGAGCTTTTATCCATGCTCTCGATGCCATTTTAACTCGATTTCAATCTCCTCAACCTCCCCATGCTCCTTCAGTACCGAGGAGGGAACTCTTATGGAGGTTGATTTATAACTAAATGATGTTATGGTAATGCTTGAAAGTCTTCACTGCTCGGATTCTCAAAAGCTGGGTGGAGCTGTACCTTTACTTTGAGGATCAACTCGAGTGTGGTGGATGTATGCATCACCGGAACAAATGACCTGACAGATCTTTCAAGAGGAATTTAAGAATAAGTAAATTGATGAGCAGTTTAGGCGGGCCATGCTGCTGAAATTCCTTAATTTGAAACAAGGTGATCGAGCAGTACATGAGTACGAGGCTGAGTATAACAAGTTGAGCCATTTTGTTACTGAGGTAGTTCCCAATGATAAAGCTCGACATGATTGGTTCGTCGAGGGTTTTACGCCAAAGTTGAAAGAGATGATGTTGGCTTTAAACTTGCCTAGCCTGTAAGAATTTATAAACTGAGCTAAGGCTATTGAAAGAGCTTAAGAGAAGACTTTAGCAGTGGAGCAGAGTATGTAGACGGGAATAAGAGTTGGAACATCTTCAACTTCCCATCATGCTAAGAGAGGCAAGGGCTCGAGTTCCCGATATACTGATAGAGATGGTTCTGCTGTAACTTCATAGAAAACTAAGCAATCACAATCTTTTACTGCTAGCTCTGGTAGAGCATTTGGAGAAATAACTACTCCATGTTAGACATGTGGAAAATTTCACCGTGGAGTATGTAGATTTCTCAGTGGAGCTTGTTTCTAGTGTGGTGAAACTGGTCACTATGCTCGAAACTGTGAAATCCGAGGATAATTCAACGCAATAAGAGAGATCGGTGGCAGCTTATAATAGAAGTAGAGGAAGAGGTAGATCCAGAGGACAATCTGAGTCATTTTCGCGATAAGAGACTAGAGGAGTCACTAGAATATACAATATTAAGACCAACGAGGATCGAGATGATTTGGAGATCATAACAGGAACATTCTATATTTTTGATGAACTTGTATTTTTTTAGTTGAACCTGACTGTACACACTCATACATTAGTACAAAATTGGTTAGAGCTAGAGGAATTCTTTTAGAACCAATTTTTATGGGTCGCAGTGCGAGAGTAACGCGGGTATGTAGAAAATGCTCTATAAAGATTCAAGAGGTTGTGTTCCCGACAAACTTGATGGAGTTGCCTTTTCGATGAGTTTAAAATTTTTTTGGACATGGATTGGTTGTCTCCACATCATGGATGGGTTGATTGTTGCAAGAAGAGATTATTTTTGAAGGATGTAGAAGGCTCAAAAATCATAGTGATTGGCCAAAAAGCGAAATCACCATCCAATGTGATATCAACCATGACTGCAAGGAAAATGATGTCAAAAGGGTGTATAGTTTTTCTAGCTAATGTGATAGACACTCGAGTATCGGAAGCGAAATTAGATGTTATTCCAACGGTTAGGGAGTTTACATATGTTTTTTCGAAAGAATTACTGGGTTTACTGCCAGATCGGTAGGTGGAATTCAAGATTGAGGTTTACCTAGGTACCAAACCTGTATCTATGGCTCCCTATTAAATGGCTCCCTATTGAAAGGCTCCAACAGAGTTAAGAGAATTAAAAGCCCAACTGCAAGAGCTAATGGATAAGGTGTAATACCCCAAAAATTTAGACAATGACCAAAATGAAAATTTGGATAGTTTGATGGTCAAAGTAGAAAATTAGGAAAAAAATTTAGGGAATTAAGTGATAATTTCCTAAAAAGAATTTTATTCCATAAATAGATGGTTTACTCTTGAGAATGGAGTTTTTATAGAAATCATATTTTTGGATTTGGAATTTTGGTAAAGAAAAATTAGAAAAGGTTAAAGCCGGTAAGGAATCGATAATTTCGGATCGATTTGGAATTTTACAAAAATTTGAAGGATGTTATAAAATGGTTGGAAATATTATGTTAATATTTTAGATCAGAGAAAATTGGTTTGAAAATGTGCAATTTTTCAGATTTAATCGAAATAGTGGAATTTAGTGACTAAAATGCAAATTTTGAAAATTCAAGGGGAATTTTGGAATTAAAAGTCAAAATAATTCAGCTTTGACTTTGAAATATGATAAGGATGAGTTTTCATGGTTTTATTGTGAATAGGAAGATTCATTAAGGGCAAAAATGGAATTTCTTATGGTGTTGAATAAAAAATTCTATGATATATTATTAAGCATGTGTTAGATCTATTATAGGATTAGAATATCAAATATGGTGGAGCATCTTCAGCTTCTTCTTCATCCAAGACCGACATCTCCAATCTTGCAAGGTAGGTATTTTTGTTTTGAATTTTGAAGCAATCTTTTTGAGAATTACACTTAGGTGTGGTTAGGAAAAATATTCTACGTTCAATTCTCTACATTTTGACATGAATATTACTAGGGTTCATGTTCAAGTTCATCTTGAGTTGATGAAGGGGATGTTGATTCTTGTGTTTTATGGGTTTTGAAGAGTTAAGTGATTTTAAAGAATTGGTTGTAAGAATTGATGAAGAACTTAAGGATGAAGTTAAAGAAAACAGTTTATATTTTGAATTTTTTCAGTGGGTTTGGAAATTTACCAGAAATTATATAAAAATAATTTGGAGGTTATTTTATATATTATATTCATATATTGATCTAGTTCTATTTAAAAGAAACGAGGATCAATTTCAAGGTGTATTAAAAAACATATGAATTTTTAACCAAGGAAAGGTCAGAAAAATCGGAAGCAGATTCTGCAAAATAGATTCTGTTGGTCAACTTTGAAAATTCACCATAAATTATATAGAATGAATTAGAAGGAGTTATTTATATGGATAGATTCGTATTTGAGTCTAGTTTTCAATGGAAGAAATGGAATTGAATTCCAGTGAGTATATCAATACATAATATTGATTCTTTAAAGGTAGTGTGAGTTGTCTGAATTCTGGAAAATTGATGGGTTGTTGTGTAAGTTGGAAAAGTTGGTTCCAATGTTAAAAGGAGTTGTTAAGTACTGAGTATTTGGTATAAAATGAGTTCCAAATATATTATGGAGTTATTTTGGGATATGTTTATGTTAGTACAATACTAACATATGTATCATTATGAATTTGTGATTTATATAGATTATGATTGATTTGCGATTGAAGCAAGTCAAGTGAGTTTATTGTGGACAATAGTGAGCCACACATTTGGAAAATTATAAAGTGTCAAGGTGAGTGCAATACATGTATGAAATTATACATGGATGTTTTATACATCATCAGGAAGACTTGCGATAAGTTGACCTTGTTTATGTTGACATGATATTTATGTCATTTATCATATATTTGATATATTTTAAATATGTCAAAGGTTGATTATAAAATGCATTGATCACTGATTGTTGCATATGAAGTTATCATGAACATATATGATTTTTATCATGAATGTTATTTTGGGTATGAACTGCCCAATGTTAAATTATGATAATATACTTTGCCATGGATGGATCGAATAAAATAGACTATATGCCCAAGTAAGTCATTGAGGGATAGGGTATAGTTAGCATGCCATAGAGTATAGCAGCTTAAGGTTTATATTAGCACTATAGTGTGTAAGGACACTAAGTGCAAGTTTATGTCCGGATTAGCACTATAGCGTAAGCTTAGTGTAGGTGGTGGGCACGACCTTATGTGTATTATCCGAATTAGCACTATGGCGTAAGCTTAGTGCAGGTTTAGCACTACGGTGCAGGTATATTACTCGAGTACCTAGGGTCCTCAGGGTTGTATATTGGGTTATTGTCTGTGATATATGGTTATGGAATAATGGCAAGTGTATTGGTAAAAATAAGCTTACGAGCTTATGGATAAATGGTAAGTGTATTGGTAAAAATAAGCTTACGAGCTTATGGATAAATGGTAAGTGTATTGGTAAAAATAAGCTTACGAGCTTATGGATAAATGGTAAGTGTATTGGTAAAAATAAGCTTACAAGCTTATGGAATAATGGCAAGTGTATTGGTAAAAATAAGCTTACGAGCTTATGGAATAATGGCAAGTGTATTGGTAAAAATAAGCTTACAAGCTTATGGATAAATGGTAAGTGTATTGGTAAAATAAGCTTACGAGCTTATGGATAAATGGTAAATATAATGGTAAAATAAGCTTACGAGCTTATGGGATAAATGGTAAGAAATTTTATTATTTTGATCATGGTGAAATATTGCATATGCAAGTAATATGAATTTATGGCATTTTGATTTTGACATTGAAAATCATGCATGAATTGTATTGCACTGTTATTGTTTTAATTGCCTCACTAAGTATATACTTAGCATGTGATGATTTTCACACATAGGTAAAAAGTCAGTAGTAGAATAAAGTGTTCAGAACGACATCAAGCTTCAAGAGGTATATTTCAATATCAGTAAGACATCCTATGATGGATTTTGATTTAGATAGTGGCATGTAATTTGATAATGTTAAATTTGTTTTGTTGAATTAATTTGGAAACAAATTGGTAACTTGATAGTGATGAAAGGTTAATTTTTATGAGTTTTATATGTAATTTTCGAAAGTTACTGTAGCAATGAATAGTAACCACGTTTTAAGCAAATTTCCAGAATGTATTTAGGGAACCGATTCCCCCACAGTTCATCGCCACTGTACACTGTTCATTGTTCACTATTCACTATTCATAAAAAAAACTTTTGAATTAAATTTGTTATAATAAAATATAAATTATATGGGATGATATTTTTATAATATCAATTATCATTTTAAAGAGAACTAATTTTAAATCACGGTTTGAATTGAAAATGGTTTAAGAAATTCGAGTGACATCTATAATCTGTATAGGTATAATTATATGGGTTATGGGTGTTACATTTGGTATTTATCAAACCCAATGTTTCTCCTTGGGAAACACAAATGCTTTTTTATGAAAAAGAAGGATGGGTCTATGCGATTATGCATCGACTACCGTCAGTTAAATAAAGTAACAATAAAGAATAAGTATCATCTTCCAAGGATTGATAATTTATTTGATTAATTGAAATGCGCAATAGTGTTTTCTAAGATAGACATGAGATCAGGATACTAGCAATTAAGGATTATAGAGGAGGATATATCAACGAACGCTTTTCAGACTCGGTATGGACATTATGAATTTGTGCTAATGCCATTCAGATTGACTAATGCTGCTGCAGCATTTATGGACTTGATGAACATGTTCCAACCTTACCTAGATCAATTCGTGCTGGTATTTATAGATGATATTTTGGTGTATTCCAAGTCAAGAGATGATCATGATGTTCATCTTCGTGTTGTTCTTCAGACACTTTGATAAAAGAATTTGTATGCTAAACAATCCAAGTATGAATTTTGGTTAGCTGAGATTGCTTTCCTTGGCCATGTCGTCTCCGCAAAAGGCATAAGAGTATATCCCAAAAAGATTCAAGCAATAGTAGATTGGCAACCCCCAAAGAATGTTCATGGAGTTCAAAGTTTCTTGGGGCTTGGTGGGTATTATAAATAGTTTGTGAAGAACTTCTCAATGTTAGCTTTACCGCTAACTTAGTTAGCGGTGCCATATTTATATGGATCACTAGAGTCTGAAGTATTTGTTGACTTAAAAAGAACTGAACTTGAGGCAGAGGAGATGGATCGAACTTTTAAAAGATTTTGATTTGATCATCGATTATCATCCAGGGAAGGCTAATGTGGTAGCTGATGCACTTAGTCAAAAGATTTTTACCGCTCTAATAACTTTGGATGCACACATATGTTTTAATGAAGATGGTGCCTTGATTGTTGAGCTTAAGTTAAAACTGAAGCTTTTGAATCAGGTACAATAGCTACAATGTCAAGATGTAAAATGCTTGGCAATAATTGCGCCAGTGAAAAATATGAGGCTAAACACTTCAAAGTGAGGACTGAGGGATGTTTATATTATCGTGGAACACTTTGCATTCCCGATAATAACAAACTGAAGAATGATATTATTTCTTAGGCACATTATAGTCCTTTGACTATGCATCTAGGTGAGAATAAAATGTATCAGGATATAAAGAGTCGTTATTGGTGGCCTGGCATGAAAAGAGTTGTATCAGAGTTTGCTCTTAGATACATGACATGTCAGCAAGTGAAAATTGAACATCAAGTGCCGTCCAGATTGCTACAACCAATATCCATCCCCGAGTGGAAGTGGGAACAAGTTACAATGGATTCTATTTTATGGATACCTTTGACCCTAGTAAAAAGGACTCGATATGGGTAATTATGGACAGATTGACCAAGATAACTCATTTTATTCCAGTCAGGGTAGTTTACTCGATGGATAAATATGAAAATTTGTATCTGAAGGAGATAGTTCGGCTTCATGGAGTGCCCATATCGATAGTGTCCGATCGAGACCCAAGGTTTACTTCAAGATTTTGGAAGTCTTTGTTGAGGCATTGGGTACTCGATTGAATTTCAGCACAACTTTTCATCCATAAACTGATGGGCAGTCATAGCAAACTATTCATGTATTGGAGGGTATGCTAAGGGCATGTGAGTTCAAAGGATCATGGGAAAGGTATTTTCTTTTAGCGGAATTTGCTTATTATAACAATTACCAATCGAGTATTAAGATGGCCCCGTATGAAGCCTTGTATGGGAGGAAGTGCAGAACACCTTTAATTTGGTTTGAATTAAGAGATCGAGACCGGTTGGCCCGTATTTAATGAAAGAAATGGAAGATAAATTGAAAGTTATCAAGGATAACCATAAGATAGCCTCCTATTGATAAAAATCTTATATTGGTCTAAAAAGAAAAGAGACTGAATATCACGTGGGGGATAAAGTATTTCTAAAAGTATCGCATTGGAAGAAAGTGTTGTGGTTTGGGTGCAAAGGAAAGCTCAGTCCTAGATTCATTGGACCATATGAAATTCTAAAAAGGGTCAAACCTGTAGCTTATTAGTTAGCTTTGTCTCATGATATGGACAAGATTCACAATGTGTTTCACGTTTCGATGCTCAGAAAGTATCGATCAGATCCATCCCATGTCATCACACCTAAAGAAATAGAGATCTGACCATATTTAACTTACAAGGAAGAACCAGTGCGAATTTTGACTAGAGAAGACAAAGAACTGCATAATAAGAAGATTCCTTTAGTTAAAGTGCTTTGGCAAAACCACAAAGTAGAAAAAGCTACTTGGGAAAGAGAGTAGGACATGAGAAAATAATTTCCACACCTTTTCGTATCAGGTATGTCTTAAAATTCGAGGAAAAATTTTTGTAAGGGGAGAATTCTAATACCCCAAACATCGGGTCAGTGACTATAATGAACGGATTTAATAATTTGGAGGATTAAATTTAATTAATGGTAAATTACAAGAAATAAATTGGGAAAATTGTGTTTAAGACCTATTAGTAAGAATGGATGAATGAAGGGGCATTTTGGTTCTTTAAGGGGAAATGGATTTAAAAGTTTATTTTATTATGGATATTAAAGAAGAGGAAAAAGGGAAAGTTAGCTAAGTTATCTTATTCTTCTCTTTTGCTTATCTCATGCTCTTCTCCATAGGCAAAGGTAAGTTTTCTTCAAGTTGGGTTTTCTTTAAGTTTATGGGCTGGTTTTGAAGCCTTAAGTTATATAGAGGCTTAAGGAAAGTTCAAGGATGATTAAAATTAAGTGATTATTGAATTATTTGAGATTTAAGAAAATGAGTTTTTGAGTGATATGATAAATATAAGTTTTTATTGAGGTTTACAAGTAAATTTGACTTGTCAAAGAAGTAAATGGGGGATTATAAGCCTTGGATGTGATTAAAAACATGTTTGAAAAAGTAGTGTGATTATTGGTTTAGAGTGTTCTTTGGAGATTTTAGATGTTATAGGAAGATTAATGAAGGAAAGTTAGTTGGGTTTAGTGATGATGAGTTTAATGGTATTGTTGGAGGTAAAAGTAAGAGAATTTAATTAAATTTGGGTAAAAATCAAAATGAGAAATGAAAAATCTAGGTAAGGGTATTAGTACTGGAAGAACAATACCGATACTATAGGTTTAAATTTAAGGAAATAAAATGAACATTATAGATACTGATGCAATTAGTATCGATACTGGTGTGGGTATTGATACTAAGAGGAATGTATCGATACTAAGGATTCCAAAATGCAAAAATGGTATTGATACTAAAGGGAGTGTCAGTACCGTAGTATAGAAATATCAATACTATAGTAGGGGTACCGATACTATTGAGTCTGAAAATTTTAGATAGGATGAATTTTAATAGAAATTGAATATAATAACACTTTTGAGTATTATTAAAAGTATAAATGTTAAAGAGTATATTAACATTTGTATGATATAATTAATGGATGCTTGTGTAGATCGTAACTAAGCTCCAGACTCAAGCAAGAAAATGGGAAAGGATAAAGTTATCGAATAGTCAGACATTATTACAGCATACTAGTGAGGCATAGCAAGTGAGTGCATTTGTTGTACTTCTATGAAATGATAGAGAGTTGTGACGAGTCAACCTTGAATGTTTCGATAAAGCATGTTTTACAGTACGTTGATATGATTTCATGATGTTTATGGGAATGAGATTATGAATAAGTTTTAGAGTATGAACTGCTCTAAAACCAAATATATGAATGTTGATGTTGTTCATTTGTTATCGATATTGAAGAAATAAATGTTTAAATTTGTGAATTTGACTTAAAAGCCCATTGTATGTGCATTGAGAATCATAGGTGCATTTTGAAATACTTCGTGTATGATGGTATCGATCGATTTTGTTTAATACATAAAGGTGCATTTTTGTATCAATATTATGTGTACTTTTGGCACTATATGTGAAACCATGATATTCATAATGAGTTTGTGAATTACCATTTCGATATACAATTATGTATATAAGTTATTGATCAATTTTGTTTAATGCATAATGTTGTATTTTCGTCACTAAATGTGCAACTAATGGTATTCATTATGTGTTTATGAATGACCATTTCAGCACTATGTGTGCAATCCATGGAATTCATAATGAGTTTGTGAACTTCTATTTCGGCACTTAGGTGCAATGCATGTACCTTGCATGCTCATTTGACATACATTTGGTAAAATAAATATTAAATTGGAAAATACTGATTGATAGGAATGCTGGGCATACTAAAAATTGTTTGTCATGCTATTTGAATAAAGATTGGTTAGCCAAGCCATGTTAATGTAATTGATATGAACTATATAATTTCAATCGTGTTTTGATAATTTGAGATATGCTTATATTTAAGTATAATAAATTTTATATTATATTGCGTCACTAAGTAAATACTTAGCCTGTGTTGATTTCACATGTAGGAAATAACAAAGACTAGCAGAGTAAGGAGTGAAATGGACATCATCAATTAAATGTTGCCTCATCAGTAACTGTCGGACATTTATGTCTATTTTGATAATTAACTGGCATGTATATGGACTTAAGAAAATGCTCTAGAATATATTAAAGTGATAATTTTTGTAATATGTTACAACAAACGTTTTATTATTATTATTATTATATAAATGAAAATGTTTTGTTTTATTTTCTAAACAAAATTTTATGGGTTTACAAATAAAGAAAGGTTTTTAAAAGTCACGTGACACCTGTGACTTATGTACGGAAACATATACAGTAGGTGGGTGTTACACGAATCAAGTTGAATGATAATCTATTTCATGCTACCATGATCGAATCAAGTTGAATGATGATCTATTGTATGCTACCATGATCGAATCAAGTTGAATGATGAACTATTACATGATTCCAAGATCGAACTCAATTGAATTGAAATCTTGAATGAACAAATTATTTCTTGCTACTATGAGGAATTTGAAATTTAACGAATAGTCTTGGCATAGAATAATACTTGATGGCTATGTTACTGATAACTCCGTAAAAATACTATGTTTTCTGTCTTTTTACTTAAGTTATTGTGTGTCTAAAAGTTATTGTCATAGCATTTTAGTTGCATTTAGGTTATATTTGTATATGGTGGATAAGTTTTACCTAGGAAAGATTTATTTGGCTTAACTGATACTGCTGAGGAGGAAGGTTCTTTGTTGGCTATGATGATGCAGGAAATAACAAAGGAAGAATTCATTTGCCAAGACAACAACTATTTCCCAAGGCTAAAGGAACATAAGAAGACGACATTGAGAAACAAATTTATCTTGCCGAGACAAGATTTATCTTGCAAATCTTACATGATCCAATAATTGCTGACGTCATTTTCCTAGCTTCACCCTCACGTGCAATCATGCCCTTTAAGAAATTAACCAGCTCGAGCCGCCTATCCATTTATAACATGGGAAAGTCAACGAGGGTTTAGGACACAAAACCCTAGAAATTCCCATTATAAATATCGCATTATAGTCTCCTAGAAGAAAGGAATAAAGGAGAGGATTTACCATAGGCGTGGAGTAAGCACCTGCAACGCCTTATTTTCCATCATTCCCCCACTCGACCGTCCTTGGTGCCCTCCATAGCCAGACTTCATCAGAGCAGTGGCTAGGTCCTCGAGAGAGGCCAGCCTTTGGAGCAGGCGTGGTGGTGGTCAGAATGTCACGATAGAGCTCTATTTGGGAGTGTTTCTTTCTATGTTCTTAATTTCAGATTTAGTTGAAAGGGCTTGTACTTAAAGTTTAATCTCTTGGATGATATTTGCCTTACCATGAACTGTTTTACTTGGTGATGGTTATGGTTTTGATGAAACATTATTTTATGCATTTGATTGAAGAAGTTTGTTTATGCTTAACATTGTTTTGTTTATTGTTTTAATATTTTTCCTTAACGTTGTATGAGCTTTCGAGAGATTGTCTGGTGCCTAAAAAAAACATTCTTAGACTTTTTAAGAGCTTTTGAGAAATTGTCATTCTTATAGGAATAGATGCCTAATATCGAGATAGTTAGGGAAGATCAATGTGAACAATGGGATTGATCTGAGATGGTGAGGTTATAATTCACCTTAGAGATAAGGAAAGGGTTTTATTCGACTAAAAGGGGTAGTTACTCGAGTAGGATAGGCAATGAATGCAGTTTATACTGAGGGGTATTGCAGCAATAACAGTTTGACAAACCAAGGGTTGTAGTTCACGTCGAGTAGTATTGTTGTAGCAACCTTTCTTGAATACTCTAGTAATCATGTAGGGAAATTTAAGTATAGCTCACCAATTCATTCTAGACATAGAATAATTTTTCATCTTAGCAAAACCAACCTAAGTGCTCAGTAAAGAAGTTTACATGTGTGAGGTTTCTTCAAGTTCACAACATCAACACAAGTTTGTAACATCAACAGATGCCATGGTAAGGTAATAATAAAAGTAATGTATATTCTTCAAATTCTAACACTCTTGAAGCAACATTATAGGAATTTATGGCCTCAACAAAAGATTTCATGGCTTCAACAAAAACCTTGATACAAGAACACTCATCAACAATCAAGAATAAAAGTAATATGTTGTAAAGGCAAGCATCTCTATTACAGAGCCATAGCTCATCACTAAGGGCATTGGAGAATCAAATGGGACAAATTTCCACGGTATTACATTCACGTCCACAATGAAGTCTTCCCAGCGACACTCAGGTTACTACGTCTCAAGGAAAGGAGCAATGTAGTGCGCTCACGTTAAGGAGTGGTACTCAGTTAATCTTGAAGATAAGCTTAGGGGAGAGTAACTAGAAAATTTTACCCTAGGCACCACACATGAAAACTTGAAAATCAACCTGAGATTGCTGAACACGCAGAACTAGCTAAGGAGAATGAAAGAAACGAGGGTTCAATAAGTCAGAACACTAGTGGTGAAACATTATTTGCCAAGGAAAAAGTTACTTCACCACCTGTAGCGGATGAAGTTTGACCTCCACCACCTTTCCCTCAGTGGTTGAAGAAACTAATGATGAGAATCAGTTCAGAAAGTTTGTTAATTTCCTTGACCAGCTGCATATCAATGTTCTGTTACTTAAAGCCATTGAGCAGATGCCTTTCTATGCCAAATTTCTAAAAGACATTGTCACAAAGAAGAGAAAGATGGAAATAATAGAAACTGTTGCCACGGAAACATAATATGGTTCATCAATGAGTAAACTTTCACCCAAGTAAAAATATCCTGGCAGCTTTGTTATACCATGTTCCATCGGTGATAGATATATTGGAAGAGTTCTTTGTGAATTGGGGTCAAGCGTAAATATAATGACCAAGTTCATCTTTTTGAAACTTGGAATGGGTAATGCTCGACCAACCACGGTGATTCTACAACTAGATGATCGATCATATGTTCGTCCCAAGGGCAAAATTGAAGATGTATTTGTTAAAGTGGACAAGTTTGTCTTTCCAGCTGCTTTCCTCATTCTAGACTGTGAAGCTGATGAAAATGCTCCTATTATCCTTGGAAGCCCATTCTTAGCTATAGGGCATATTCTAATAGACAATAAAAAGGGAGAGTTCACAATGAGGGTGGCTGATCAAAGCATTACAATCAATGTCTTCAACACTTTTAAATTTGTTGATCATTCTGAAGAATGTATTTACATTGGAGACGTTGACTCACTGGAGGAAGCTGGAACAGGAAACTCTGGTTGAGGTAAATTTTTACATCTTGATGAGTATGGTAAATTTAGCAAATACAAAATTTTCCAGAAGGAAGAATGTGAAATTATTGGCCAAAACGATGTTTTACAATCTGAGGAACACAACACTTGTTGCCCTGACAAAATTTTCCTAAACGAAGCAAACAAAATTTTTTGCCTAGGTAAAAGTTTCTCAATTGAAATAGTTGAAAGACACACTGAGAGTAGAACACGACCAGAGTCTGAGGAAAATTCATTAAAAGAAGAACAATCTAGTTTACTTAAAGCTAGACCAGGTATGAGATTCGAACCCCTTGATTTAAATGAATTTATTCCTCCAAAACCATCATTACAACATGCACCTACCTAGAACTTAAATAGTTGCCATCACATTTGAAATACGCTTACTTAGGTAGTGATGACACTTTACCGATTATAATTTTTACTAATCTAACCCTCGAGCAAGATGGAAGTTTGTTAAATGTTTTATCACAACATAAAAAAGCTCTCGGGTAGACCATGGCAGATTTAAAGGGAATCAACCATACAATATGCATGAACAAGATCCAATTATAATATGGACATAGCAATTCTATGGAACCACAAAGGAGACTAAACCTGATAATAAAAAAAGTGATGATGAAGGAAATCATAAAATGGCTGGATGCTGGAGTGATTTATCCAGTATCCGATAGTTCATGGGTCAGTCCAGTGCAATGCATACCAAAGAAGGGTGGTGTGATCGTGGTTAAGAATAAGAATGATGAGCTTTTGACTATAAGAAGAGTCACAGGCTGGCGGATATGTATTGACTAAAGGAACCTCAACAACGTAACAAAAAAGGAGCACTTTCCCCTATCTTTCTTTGATCAAATGCTTGATAGGTTAGCAGGTAAGGAATTCAACTGTTTTCTTGAAGGATATTCTAGATACAATCATATCACCATAGCACCAGAAGATCAGGAGAAGACAATGTTGAATTATGTTTCGATATAACAAATTTAATGGATGAAGACTGCTACAAAGGTCCTTCAATTCGGAATGAGATGCCATGGCAAAACATTATGGAAGTTGAGCTCTTTGATGTATGGGGGATTGATTTTATGGGAACCTTTCCCCTCATCCTTTAGTGACCTATACATGCTTTTAGCAGTATACTACATATCTAAATGGGTTGGAGCCGTGGCCATAACTTGTAATGATTCCAAGATTGTGTTGAAATGCTTACATAAGAATATATTCACACGTTTTAGACTACCATGAGCAATTAACAACAATGAAGGTACTCACTTCAACAACAAATTGATTACTAAGGCAGTGAAAAGATACGGAGTACATCACAGAATTGCTACGTCATACCATCCACAGACTAATGCGCAGACTAATGTTTCTAATCACGAGATTAAACAGTTTCTTGAGAAAATGGTCAACCCCAATCAAAAGGATTGGTCACCAAAGCTAGATGAGGCACTATGGGCGAATGTCACCTTTTAGGCTAGTATATGACAAGGCATGTCATTTGCCCATGGAATTGGAACGCAAAGCATTTTGGGCCATCAAGAAACTCAATAGAGATGCTCAACTCGCTGGAGAAACAATATTGTTATAGCTGAATGAAATGGATGAATTTAGAGCTCAAGCGTATGAAAGTGCCTTCCTATACAAAGAAAAAATAAAAAGATGACATGAAGAAAAAATTTTGACAAGGCAATTTTTTCTAGACAACAAGTATTACTCTACAATTCAAGCCTCAAACTACTCCTAGGAAAGCTGAAATTTAGATGGTCAGGACCATTCATCATATCAAGTCCATAGCAATGGGGCAATAGAAATAATGAACTTAGAAGATGGGTCAACCTTTAAGGTGAATGATCAAAAAATGAAGGCATACAATGGAGCACCTGTCTTGCATGATAAACTATATCGTTATCTCACAATGCCCAAGAGTTTTCCCTCATTTCTTGAATAAATTTGGTTGCCTAGGCTACCAAATTTTGTATTATGTACATAAATAATCTATGTTATTTTATTCTGCACGAGTTGTTTATTTTAATTTTAATTTTATTCCTTATTTTTTTTTGTATTTAGGGTACACCTGGCAGCACAAGGATGAAGCTTATGCATAGGAGGGAAAAACCTAAATCCAATTGGTTTTGGCAGCACTTTTAAAGAGGGAAAAATATATTCCCTTTATTTTATTCATTCTTTAATTCAAATCAAATATCTCATAATTAATACCATGTCTTTTACCTTTCCATTTTACTATTTTACCACCAATAAACCACCCATTACCCACTACTTTTATTCAAAACGGCCCATCTCTCATTTTTCCTCACCGTTTCCTTGTTTTTATTTCAACCATTTTCTTCAAACTTTCTTCCCTTTGCTACTATATATTTTGCTGCCACGATAATCCCTATCGCAATAAACACCATGGCTACATCCAAGAAAAATCTAACCACGTCTACATCCTCTGTTGCGGGTTCAATATTTGAGCGTTTCCAAACTGCCGAGGCTGAGGTGATGTACAAAACGCTACAAAAATGGTAAGTCTATTTGGAGAACGACTTTGTCTTACTAGAGGCTATTAAAGATCCCTTTGGAACATAGGTAATGGACATAGTACGAAAGCATAAATGGAAAAATTTACCCGGCGTCCAAAAGCAGTGGCGCCGAAAATGGTCTGAGAATTTTACGCTCACTTGTGTGACTCTACCCAACAAACAATTTATGTAAGAGAAAAATCTATATGGTTCTCTCCCTCAGCCCTAAACTGCTACTTCAAGCTCGACAAGGTAGAGGATCAACATAAATAATTCCTTACTGATACAGATCAAGACACATATGATGGTGTGTTAGAAGACCTGTGTTTCGGCTGGGCCAAGTTTGAAGGCAATCTGCTAACCCATTAGCGTGTGGATCACTAAGGCCTTAAGCCAGTGACAAAGTTGTGGAATCATGTCTTGAAAGGCAAGCTGATGACTACTTTCCACAATGCGACAATATTGGTGAGGCGATTGATGCTGCTACACTCGATCATCTATGGGCACGATAATTTTTAAACAAATTCATGACTGTGCGAAGAGGATCCGAGGTAACCTTATTTTTCCTAACTTGATAACTGCTCTGTGCAGGAAGAAAATAGTCCATGAGGAGCCGTTCGAGGACTTTATCAAGTCAAAGAAAGGTATCACAATAAAGAAGGTTCCCGAACTTATGAGCTTTGATGATAATGTTCCACATGTGGGCTTGGAGCGAGGAGCAAAATCGGTTACCACGACAAGAATGGCCACCGTGGTCAAATCTACTAGAGAGACACGAAAACGGTTGGAGCATTTGGAAGGTCACAGGCATACATTCTTCAACTATATCATTGCACGAGATGCAAAACTGAATGCTTTCTTCAAGGAGCTGCTCTCGATTACCAATGAGGACCTTCTTTCTTTTCCGAATGAAATCCTGAAACACACATCACCTTCAGGCAGCAGTACATTTCAGGCCTCGACATAAAATGTTCCACTAGAGTCCCCCGTGGATGTACCTACTCTTTCCACGCATGTCTCCCCTATACACGTAGAAGGCCACAGTAAGACAAATGAATATCCCAGCTTCCCCTCCTCTTCATCCGAGAACACTTAAGAAATCCTGCCAGAATTCTTTGATGATGATGATTTCATTTTGGTCCTTGACTAGCCCACAACCGAACAAGTATCTGAACAGTCCTCGAATCTCCATTCTACACCATTCCAAGACCCTGAAGCAAGCCAGTCTCAAGAAACCCCTACGAAGCTCACCTACACCGAGAAAAAACTATAACCAGCTAGTGCTCCGAACACGAGGCATCGCATCAAGTGAACAACTGGTCATATTAAAAAGCCATCTCCCTCTTCACTTCCTTCAGGAGATACTGGATCTAAAAGCCCCCTCCTCTAAAAAAGGCACAGAACACGCGTTTCCAGTCAAGCCTCCCCACTATATTGAAGTAATATTTCTTTCCATTGCATTAGCATTAACATTTTAGAGTAATTATCTTTCGCATTTTAGAGTTATTGTACTCCGTACTTAGCTTTAGTTTTTGTGAGAATAATTGATTGAAATATTGGTTGTCATGGCATGAGTTTTACTACGATAGTGTTGGAAAAATTTGATGATGACCGATTATGAAAGTAAATTTTATTGCCTAGGCAAGAATTATGTTACATGACTGCTGAAGGCTAGAATCGACCCTAGGACCTGATTCTTTGTGATTTCTCTACTTAAGGTGTTTAGAAAAGTCTTAGGGAAGAACTTTTTGCGTGTCATGAAATTATTTGTTTAAAAAGATATATTGAACTCCTTGTTGTTTTGAATTGTGTTCAATAGTAAATAATTGCCTCAGCATAACTATAGAGGGACACTCCTCTGTGCGATGGCATGACCTGGAAAAATCCATTAAATAAATGGTTGCCTCGGCACATGAGTGAATGAAAGCAGTCATAGGATGACTCTGCTTGACTAGCTTAGGGTAGAAGGTATGCTCCCTTTCACCTAGAGTGTGGGTCGGTAGTTTTGATAAGCTGACTCCCCTTGTTCATGCTAAAAAACGTTGAAGACACATGTTGAATAAATAAGAGCAAAATTAGGCTTGATAAATAAATTGATACCTTGGAAAAATAGAAGTGCTTACATAGGAATTTTCTAATCATGTTAAAGCATAGAATGGTATACAATCACACACACACACTTACAAAGAGTCTTGACTTAGGAAAGGAACTTGACTTTTCATACAATCTACCATGTTGAGGCTAAACTTTTTACTGAGGCTGAAATTTTAAACCACATGAATGTCCTAACTTGTTTGCTTTGCCATGTCAATTTATTTTTCTACTACTTATTATCCATAGCTTCAGGATAAACAATAACTTAAGTTTGGGGGTGTGATAACTCCATAAAAAGACTATGTTTTCCATCTTTTTACTTAAGTTATTGTGTGTCTAAAAGTTGTTCTCATAGCATTTAAGTTGCATTTAGGTCGTATTTGCATGTGGTGGATAAGTTTTGCCTAGGCAAGATTTATTTAGCTTAACTGATACTGCTGAGGAGGAAGGTTCTTTGTTGGCTGTGATGATACAGGAAATAACAAAGGAAAAATTCATTTGCCTAGACAACAACTATTTCACATGGCTAAAAGAACATAAGAAGACAATAGTGAGAAACATATTTATCTAGCTGAGGCAAGATTTATCTTGCAGATCTGACGTGTCCCAACAATTGCTGATGTTATTTTCCTAGCTTCACCCTCACGTGCAATCACGCCCTTCAAGAAATTGACCACCTCCAGCCGCCATTCCATTTATAACATGGGCAAGTCAACGAGGGTACTAAGGGAATTTCCAAGGACACAAAACCCTAGAAATTCCCATTATAAATATCATTATAGCCGCCCAGAAGAAAGGAGGGAAGGAGTGGATTTACCTTAGGCATGGAGTAAGCAGTTACAACACCTTATTTTCCACCATTCCCCCACTCAACTGTCCTTGGTACCCTCTATAGCCGGACTTCATCAGAGTAGCAGTTAGGTCCTCGAGAGAGTTCAACCGTTGAGCAGGCGTGGTGGTGGTCAGAATGTCACAACAGAGCTCTCTCTGGGGTATTGAATGCAATTTACGTTAAGGGGTATTGCCACAATAACAGTTTGACAAATCAAGGGTTGTAGCTCACACTGAGTAGTATTGGTGTAGCAGCCATTATTGAATACTCTAGTAATCCTATCGGGCAAATTAAGTATAGCTCACTAATTCATTCTAGACATAGAATAATTTATCATCTTAGTAAAACCAACCTAAATGCTCCGTAAAGAAGTCCGCCTGCGTGAGGTTTCTTTGAATATATTGAACCCAACACTTTTATTTTCTTTAATAATCTTGATTCATTTACTTTTACAATTTTCCTTGCCTCGACTATACTTTTCTGCACAACATACTTACAATATTTCATGCCTAGACAATACTTTCCCAATTGTTTTTTTCCTTTAGTATTACTTGTTTTCGCTCTGACAAGAATTTCAGGACTACTTTGTGATACCTAGTTATAGCTGTAGGAAAACATCAATAATTCCCACCAATCCCTGTGGATACGATACTCAACTCACTACTATATTACTTGTATCGATTGTGTACACTTGCACAAATTTGCATGCCTTATCATATACATTCACAAGCGATCAGTTATAGAAAGAAATAATGATTTACTGAGAAAAAAATATTCAATGTCCTTGGTTAATAGTTAGTTCAAGATATAAAGGCATGCCTTAGAGTCTAGAGCTCAATTGTGTATCGAGGACTACAGTCCAACACTACAGTGCTTATTGGTGACAAACAGAGGGTATGTTAATTGGTCTTTAGCGATATTAAAAGGGTTGACCAACACTACAGTGCAATTAAAATGTATGGCGACAGTTGGTTGGAGACTTGATTATCTAGACTGAACTAGATAGCAAGGCCTAAAGATAAGATTGAATCATAAGAGTACTCGTATATGCATGAATTGTTCAAATATAATTATTATATATATTGAATTACTTAATTCGAAATGCCATGTAGATTGTGTGTTGCATAAGTGGTGAATTATGGATTGATCGAATAGAAGAATAATTGAAATGAATAATTGGTTGATTTAGTATATTGTTAAATAAAATGTGTATGATTGTGTATTCTCTCCATGTTTGAAATTGAAGCTAGATCAAGTAGATTGTTTAAATTGAATGCTTTACTATTAGAGTATGTAGTAATTGTATTAAATCAATAAATTAATTGATTGTGGATAGCATTATATAGTAAAGACTCAATCAACTTAAGTTTTATCTCACAGAGTACTATAAGTACTTATCACTCTTGTTCTTTTCTTTCCCAAACCACAGGTTCTAGAGAATTTGAAGCTCAATTTATAAAGTCAATCAACTCAAAGGAAAATTTCAAGTATGGCTTGTTTCGTTATCCTTATACTCCTAGTAGGTATTTTAGCTTTGAGTATAGTGTTCAATTCTCATGCATATGGTGGGTAATTAAGTTGTATATAAAATTTACCTAAGAACCTAATGAAATAGTATAGTTTAAGGAGTTAATAGACCCTAATTTATATAGCTTACTAGTGTGTCATTTGGTATAATCTATTAAGGGTCTCTTTTATAATGTAAAAATATAAGTTGGTTATGAAATGATGATGTAGTAAGTTAAGTTCATTAATTCCTGGAGATGCAAGTAGTTTTTTATTAATAATCATCTTAATGAATTGTAAGTTGGAATCAAATAAAACTACCTTAGTTGAATTATGTTTGATGGTTTATCGAATTAAATGGATGAGTAAATTGATCGAGATTTGTAATCTTGTATTCAAAGAATTTTTTTGGCTCTTCCATTGTATTGTCCACGGTGTATGTCTGATTCAACTTTCAATGATCTCATTCTTGCTTTCAGTATGGGCAATGCTCCTAATTCTTGATTCGGGTTAGGGGTGTTACATGATATCCCACCAATATTGGATATGAGTTTTCTTATTTTCCTTACACAACACAATTCATATGTACCATACTTTGAACATAAAATTTTCATTCATCACTCAACCATTTTGAGCATATGAGATATTGTTGTGAAGATCTCATGGAGTATAATATGAATCAGTAAATTCATTATTTGATTCTCTATATTTACACTAAGCAAATATGCCTCAAAGTTCTAAATTTATCACATTTTCCCAACAATCCTCCACTTAAATGAAATTGATGATTTTATCAAGACATTTTGAGTCAATGTGGTGATAGACCATATGAACAATAGTTCCATAGGATAGGCATGATTCCTCATTTGAACATTTCCTTGTAACAATATATTCGTTTTATTGTCTAATTAATAGATGTGATGTCCTTAAATTATTCTTCCACTTGTATAAATGTTGATAAACTTCCCACAACTGTCTTTCTAAAAAGTATATTAGTTCTCATGGGCATGTCCTTATAGCATGAACATCTTCTGGTTTTGCAAGAGTTTGAAATAACTATACCTTATAGTCACCTTAAAGCGGCCCCATTTCACTCTCAAATAGGTGACTTATGTTGCTCAACTCATCGAAGCACACAATGGTTATTAAAATCCTTGCTTAGCCTATACCAATAAGATCATTGTTTAGATCATAGGAATGTACATGGATAATAAACCCCCATAGTAACTGCACACGATTTATGTAACTAGGTTTTCCCATTGAACCTAGATCTAGGTTTTCCTTCACATGATATCTTTAATTTCCATGGGCTTTAGTCTCATTCCTTTAGATGTTTTCTCAACTTGATCTCTATTTAAACCCTTTGGTTAGTGGATCTGCAAAATTATCCTTTGATCTTACAAAATCATTAGAGATAACTTTATTTCAGATCAGTTGTCTAACAATATTGTGTTGACGACGCATATGTCTCGATTTACCATTATACATGAAATTTTGTTCTCAAGAAATTGTTTCTTGGTTGTCACATTATATATATACTCTAGGCACAGGTTTTGTCCATTATGGTATATCCTCAAGAAAATATCAAAGCCATTATGCTTTTTGTCTAGACTTATCTAGAGCTATAAACTCAGATTTCATTATGGATCTAGTTATAATTGTTTGTATTTATGATTTCCATGACACAACTCCTCCTCCCAAAGTGAATACATATCGACTTGTACATTTGATATCTTGAATATCCAATATCCAACTGGCATCGGAGGATCCTTCTAGGACGACAAGATCTTAGAATAAAGCAATTTACAGTCTTGAGTATATATGAGATATCTCAATATCCTCATCATTGTTTTCCAACAGTCTTTTCCTATATTGCTTGTAAATCTACTTAAAATGCTCATAGTAAAAATGATGTCTAGTCTAGTGCAGCTCATAAGATATATAAATTTGCCTATGACCCTTTCATATTCCACTTGTTGAACACTTTCACCATGATTTTTAGACAAATGTGAACAAGAATCTATTGGAGTTCTTGCTATACTAGAATCATCCTTGTTAAATTTCTCAAGAATCTTGTCCACACAGTGTGACTGAGTTAGTATGAGTCCTTCAGATGACCTTTTAATTTGAATGCCTAAAATTGTGTCAGATAATCCTATATATTTCATTTCAAATCTTGAATTTAACATATCTTTGTATGTTTTACCATTTCATTGTTACTTCCAGCAATGAGTATGTCATCAATATATAAACATAGAATCACATAACCTATGTTTATGTTTTTAATATAAACACACTTGTCACACTCTTTTTTCTTGAAGTTGTTTGTCATCATGACATTATCGAACTTCTCATGCCATTTTTTTAATTCTTGTTTAATTCTATACAAATACTTCACCAATCTACATACTTTTCTTTCTTGTCCTTAAATTACATGACCTTCTGGTTGCTCCATGTATATTTCTTCATCAAGATCTCCATTTACAAAAGCAGTTTTAACATCCATTTGATGTACTTTTAGATTTCGTAAACCAACAATTGTAAATATCATCCTTATGGATGTTATTCTTGATACATGAGAGTATGTATAAAAAATAATCAAGACATTCATTTTGTCGATAACCTTGTATTACCAATATAACCTTATACTTATCAATTGTTTCATCTGCTTTATTTTTCGTTTGAACTTAGTGGTTTCATTCCCGAAGAAAGATCCTCTAGTTCCCACATATGATTTTGCATGATGGAATCGATCTCACTTTTAATGGTTTTCTTCCATAAGGTGACTTTCTAAGATTGTATAAAGTAATTATACGTTGAGGTACAACCTCTAACATAAAAGTTAAAAAAATCTGATCCAAATGATCTTTCCACTCTAGTTCGTTTGCTCCTTATTGGCTCTATTTCAGTTCCAACCACTTGTTGATCATTTGGACTATCTTTATTGTTAGTCTCTAAAGATCATTTTATTAAACTATAATCAACCACCCTAGACTTGTAAGGGAATACATCTTCAAAGAATGATGCATTCTTTAATCTCATTATCGTGTTCTTATAAATCTTAGGATTCTTTGATTCATACACAATAAAATGATATGCATTGTTATGTTCTGCATAGCCAATAAAAATGCAATCCATATTTTTAGGATCTATTTTCATTTACTTTGGTAATGAGGCCATTACCTTGGAAAGACACCCCACATTTTCAAGTGTTTGTATGAAGATTTTTGGACTTTCCATAATCCATATGGTGTATTCTCATTTTTATTATGGGGTACCTTATTTAAAAGGTAATTTACTAAAATAACAACTTCCCCTCACATGTTCTATGATAACCTAGAGCTTCCTAACAAAGTGCTCACCATTTCTTTTAGAGTCTATTGTTTTGTTCGGCTACTCCATTAGATTGAGGATTATAGGATGAAGTTACTTCATGAACAAAACCATGTTATAAAAAAATTCACCAAATGGTTCAACATATTCACAACCACGATCATTTATCACCATTTTAATACTTTTATTAAGTTGGTTTTTGACTTCCTACTTATAGAGTTTAAATTTCTCCATAGCTTCATGTTTTATCTTAAGCAATTAGAATAGCAGTACTTCATACTATCATCAATGAAGGTAATAGCATATTTCTTTCCTCCCCTTGTTTGTACAAATTTTAAGTCACAAACATCGCTATGTATTAATCAAGAGGTTCATTATTTATATTAACTGTTTGAAACGATGATCTTGTTAATTTTTCCTCGACATATGTTTCACATTTATGTTTATAATTGATGTGAAACGAAGGAATATGTTCTAAATTGGTTAGCCAACGCAAGGTATCATAATTAACATGTCCAAACCTACCATGCCATAAATTAAATTATTCAAGCATTTAAACGAAAGAAGATGCTATATTTTTATTCATGCTTTTTGCTTTTACAAAGTTACATTTAGTTTCCACATATCATTGGATACAAACACTCTGCCCACAAACATTCCCCCTTAGAGAGAATCAGCTTTTGGGATTCAAACATCATCCTAAAGTCGCGAAAACTTAAGAGTGTCCTAGAGACAACATTATTTTGTATGTTAGGAACATACGATACATTCTGCATCTTGATCCAAAAGTCATCTTCAAGACCACAATACCCTTCCCTTGATCTCGAAAGTCACAACATTGCCCATGTAGAGCCTCTCCCCATTGTCATAGGATATCAACTGAGAAAAAGAATCCTCGTTGCAATGATGTGCTGCTCCCATATCAAGCCACCATTCTCTTATGTTAGAATCAACCACGTTGATTTCAGAGATTACACCACACAAATCCATGTCATATACGTTCTTGACAATTCTTTCCACGTCATTTTCCTTTTGAGCCTAAACATTCTTTGGTTGTCTACATTCATTAAACTTGTGCTCCATTTTTCAACAGTTGTAGCACTTTCCCTGGATCTTTTCTCTCTTGGAAATTTCATCTTTATGTCTCAGATTTAAACTATTATTAGGATGTTTTCCCTTCATAAAGTCTTTGACTTCAACCAAGTTTGCCTTAGCCTCCTTAATGGGATTCTTTGTTGAGCTTTTTGGCATTAACTCTATTGTCTTCCATACAAAGTTTGACAATAAGTTCCTCTACTTTCATTTCATTCATTTTATGCTTCAGGCAATTTTTGAAGTCATTTCATTTGGGAGACAGCTTTTCAATAATAGCTGCCACTTGGAATGATTCATTTATGATCGTATTCTCAGCGAGAATTCCGTTAATAATCAGTTGGAATTCCTCCACTTGCTTTACTATTGGTTTGGGATCAACCATAGCATACTTCAATAATTTTGTAACTAAATTTATTTAGCTATAGCATCTTCATATTGATATTTGTTGCCCAATGCTTCCCAAAATTTCTTTGTCATTTGATACGTAGAGAGCATTAAATAGTAAAGAGTCAATGAACTTAAGTGTTACCTCACTAAGTACTATAAGTAATTATTTCTCTTGTTCATTTCCTTCCCAAACCACAGGTTCTAGAGTATTTGGTACTCAACCTCCATAGTCAATCAACTCAAAGGAAGACAAGTATGACTTGTTTCGTTATCCTTATACTCCTAGTGAGTGGCTTAGCTTTGAGTGTAGTGGTTTAATTATCATACATATGGTGGGTAATTAAGTTGTATATGAAATGTACCTAAGAACCTAATGAAATAATATAGTCTATGATGTTAATGGACCCTAATGTATATAGCTTACTAGTGTGTTATTTGGTATAATCCATTAAGGTTCTCTTTTGCAATGTAAAAATATAAATTGGTTATGAAATGATGTTGTAGTAAGTTAAGTTCATTAATTCTTGGATATGCATGTACTTTTATATTAATAAATGGCTTAATGAATTGTAAATTGGAATCAAGTGAAACGACCTTAGCTGAATTATATTTCATGTTTATCGAATTAAATGGATGAGTAAATTGATCGAGATTTGTAATCTTGTATTCGAAGAAAAAAACTTTTGGCTCTTCCATTTGCATTATCCACCGCGTATGTCTGATTTAAAGTTCAACGATCTCGTTCTTGCTTTCGGTCTCAGTAATATTCCTAATCCTTCATTCAAGTTGGGGTGTTACAAGTTAAATGGTAGTTGAGCTTTTGGTCAAGTCTAGGACTAAATCGAGTCTCATGCATCATATAGGATTTCGTTGAGCCATCTAGGAGTTGTATTCAAGCATACTTGTATTCTTACCTAACCTAAAAATTTTCCTTCTTGTTCTATCATAGAATGTCAGAAACAACAATTGCTGGGGGTAGTGAATGTCCCGAGGGGTCCTCAAATTAAGGAGACAATGTAGGGATGGATCAGAATCCTACAGAATAAGCTTAGCAACGAGCCCAAGTTCCGGATTAACAACGAAATCCTGCAGTAAATTCAATCCAACAAGAATGTCTCCTTAGTATAAAAGAGATGTTCGATCAAATTATAGTCAACCCGAGACATGATCATCCTGTTACTTATCCTTTTGTACCTAACAAGGCTCATATCGACAAGTTGGCCAAACACCGGACATATACTTTTACTGGTTCCAATGACGATAAAATCGAAGAGGCCGAGTATTAACTTAAGAACACTACTTAAATTTTGAACAAGCAATTGTAATGCTCAGATGAGCATAAACTCGAGTGTGTTATGGCCTTGTTGGCAGTCGAAGCACTAAGTTGGTGGGAAACTACTATTCTGACTGCTCCTGCTGAATTTTTTACTTGGAAGTTCTTTGTATAAGAGTTCAGCAAGAAGTATATTAGTGAGCAGTATATGGCTGAACATAGGAAGTGTTTCTTGTGCCTCAAACAAGGTGGCTGGCCCATAGAGCAATATGTGAGTGGCTTATGCAAATATTGAAGTACAATTCATAATACATCAAGAAAGAGAGTGAAAAATGTTGAATATTTATCACTAGATTGAATGACGAGCTAAGTCCTATATTTACTGCCCTAGATATAAATGACTTCTAGAGCCTGGTGAATCGAGCTATTGTTATGGAGGTGGAGATGAAAGTTTATAAGAAACGTAAGAGTGGAAATCCCTAGGAAGATAAACAATCCATAAGTAGCGACAAGACCCATTAGTAGTCTAAGAAGTCCAAACATAGCCGAGAAAATTTGTCCAATCGTATTTCTTTTTAGAAGAGCAACTATATTTTGAAGCCTCAGTCAGTTTCTAAGCCTGCAGTTCTGGTGGTCTCTATGGATAGTACAAGGAATTCTGGGAAGTTTATTCAATATCCTACCTACAACTTTTGCCAAAAATATCATCTCGATAAATATATGACTCAATAGGACTTATACTACTTGTGTATAGCCTTGGACCACTATATCTGAGATTGTTCACATAATCCAAATAAAGTTTCGAACAGAAATTTTGCTATTGTAAGTTCTAATCATGTAAATCGAAACAAAAGCCCTAACAGAGCTCAATCGAGCTACCATGGCAAAGGCAAGGCAAATCATTCGAATGCCCCTCCTCATACTAACCAAGAATCTCGAACCCCTACTCGTATCTATCATATTCGGGGAAAGAAGAATGAAGAAGCTCTCGATGTTATCATAGGTACCATCGAGTTAAACTCATTTCGTGTTTATGATTTAATAGAATCAGGATCTACTCACTCATTTGCATGCTCAAACTTAAAAAAAAAATTGAAATTATAACCTAAACTTGCTAAAACCGGTCATGTATTATATTACCCATTAGGACGAATTTCGAACATTAGTTTGATTTGTAGACACTGCCTCTTCAGTATTTAAAATGTTCATTTCTTTACCGATCTATATATTCTACCATCTTGTGAGTTTGATTTAATACCAGGCTTAGATTGGTTAAGCAAACACAAAGCTTGGGTAGACTTCCAAAATAAAATATTGTATCTCCAAGGTTTAAGGAAATAATCTATACTCCTATTTAATAAAAATCCTACCTCTCTTTTTTCTTATATGGTTATACAAGATCAAATTAAATTTGGATTAATTGATACACCTGTTGTTTCTGAATTTGCCGATGTTTTTCCCAAGGAACTTCCTGACCTACCTCTAACTCGAGAAGTAGAGTTCGGGATTGAAGTCCAACCTGGAACGATCCGGTGTCCATTACACCATATCAAATGGTACCAATTGAATCGAAAGAGCTACAAAACCAACTTCAAGAGCTTCAAGACAAGGGTTTTATTTGACCTAGCTTTTCTCCCTATGGTGCACATGTCTTGTTTGTAAAGAAAAATGAAGGTACAATGTGTCTTTGTATTGACTATTGTCAGCGGAACAATATCACTATCAAGAACTGATATCCACTTCCAAGAATAGAAGATCTCTTCGATTAAGTTAGGGATGCTTCAGTGTTTTCAAAGATTGATCTTCGATCATATTATTATGAAATGAGGATTAAAGAGGAAGACGAGTCAAAAATAGCTTTCAGAACTCATTATGGCCACTTTGAATTTCTCGCCATGCCATTTGGATTAAATAATGCCCTTGCCGTGTTCATGGATCTCATGAATCACATATTTAAGCCCTATCTCAATAATTTTATGGTTGTATTTATCAATGACATTCTCTTTTATTCCCTTAACATTGAGGAACATGTTGAACTCTTCAGATTGTCTTACAAACACTTTGAGAATGTCAGTTGTTCACAAAATTCTCCAAGTACAAATTATGCCTGTCGAACGTCTCGTTCCTTGGTCATTTTATCTCAACACAGGGAATCAAAGTAAATCCAAAAAATATACAAGCTATTCTGGATTAGAGACCTCCAATAAATGTGAGTGAAGTTGGAAGTTTTCTCGGTTTAGCCGGGTATATCGAAGATTTGTTAAGGAATTTTCTACTATTGCCTTACACCTAACCAAACTTCTTCGAAAATATATATCCTTTGAATGGTTAAAGAAGTAGCAGCGAAATTTTGATCAGCTCAAGTAAGCTCTTACTCATGCCCCAGTCCTCGTCCAACAAGAATCGGACAAAGAATTCACTGTTTTTAGTATGCTTAACATTTAGGACTTGGATGTGTCTTAATGCAAAGAGATAATGTAATTGGTTACGCATCTCACCAATTAAAGCCTCACGAGCTCAATTATCCAATGCATGACTTGAACTTACTACTATTGTGTTCGCCCTCAAAATTTGGAGGCATTACTTGTACGGTGAAAAGTGATATCTATTTACCGATCATAAGAGTCTCAAATATCTCTTAACTCGAAAGGATCTCAATTTGAGGCAAATAAGATGTCTTAAACTACTCAAAGATTATGATTTATTCATTGATTATCATCTTGGAAAAGCCAACATGGTTGCAGATACTCTTAGATGTAAATCGTCCTTGACCTCAAATACTATTAATGACCATCTTCGAATGTATAAAAAAAGTGGATCCATGTGCAATTTACAAGTTCAATCAATCTTAATCTCAATGATCAAATACTTGCAATAAACCGATCCTATACTTCAAGCTGTTATCTCAAAGCTAGATTCAAAAGCCAATCAAGATTTATCCATTTATTCGAATGTCATGCTCTCTTTTAAGAATAGAGTGTGTATTTAGAAAAATGATAATTTAAAGGAGGAAATTGTACAGGAAGCTTATTAAAGTCCATTATCGATTCATCCTGGATTTATCAATATGTATAAAGACCTTAAATCCCTGTTTTGGTGGCCTCATATGAAGTATGCCATTACAAATTTTTTGTATAGATGCTTGAATTGTAAAAAAAAATAAAAACGAACATCGAGCTTCTAATGGACTCCTCCAGCCTATTGAATTTCCTCAGTGGAAATAGGATCAAATAACTATGGACTTTGAAAGTGGTATACCTAGTTCACCATGAAAGTGTGATGCTGCGTGGGTAATTGTAGATCGCTTCACTAAATTAGCTCATTTCATCCCTATTTGAATGAACTATAGTTTGGATACTCTACATGAATTGTACATTCATGATGTAATTTGCTTACATTGGATCCCTACTTTTGTCATTTCCTATTGAGATCCTCGATTCAGAGCTCAATTTTGGAAATCCTTACAGGTAGCCCTTGGAACTAAAGTGAAACTGAGTATGGCCTTTCATCCTCAAAGTGATGGCCAATCTGAGAGAGTAATACAAGTACTCAAAGAAATGTTTAGAACTTGTGTTATTGACTTTGGAAATCACTGTAAGAAATCCATTCCCCTTATAGAATTCGCCAATAACAATAGTTATCAAGCTTCGATTCAAATGGCTCCTTTCGAGGCTTTGTACGGAAGAAAATGTAGAACACCTCTATGTTGGTCCAAATTGGGTGAAAACAAACTCCTTGGGCCTCAATTGCTTAGGGAAATCGAATAACAAGTTCGAATTATCCATGATCGATTGAAGCAAGACTTTTATAGGAAAAAATCCTAGGTAGATTTAAAACAAAGAGAGATACAGTACACTCTAGGAGACATGGTCTTTCTCAAAGTATATCCCTGGAAGAAAGATTTCAGGTTTGGAAAAAGGGGGAAAGCTTAGCCCTCGATTCATCAGACCATTTAATGTTATGGAAAGAATTGGTCCAGTGGCTTATCGACTATCACTCCCTAAAGAATTTGACAAGATTCATAATGTTTTTCCATATCTTGATGCCCTGGAAGTACCAATCAGATCCAACTCATATTCTTGAACCATAAGAAGAACCAATTCAAATCCTTGAAAGAGAAGTTAAGTGACTTCAAAACAAGAATGTTCATTTGGTGAAGGACTTGTGGAAAAAACACAAGATAGAAGAAGCGACCTGGGAACCTGAGGATACAATGAAAAAGAAATATCCTCATATGTTTAATACAAGCAAGAATTTGAGGATGAATTTTCTTTTAAAGTGGGAGAATTGTAATACCCTAAAATCCTAGTCTAGGAAAATTCAAGTAAATTGCCTAGGATATAATAACCAAATTGAATTGAGATTTAATTTATTTGAGTTAGATAAGGACCAAATTAAATTGCCTAAGATAAAAACCAAGTTGAATTAAAATTTAAACTAATTGAATTAGATAAGAACTTAATAGAAAGGATTGGAAGAATGATGACTGATTTGGAATGATTTAATTGGAATAAATAATAAATACCAAGATTGCATGTTGAATTCATTGATTCCTAATATATCCTTCAATAACTTATTAATTAAGAACTAAGTGAGGTTAAAGTAGACATTTCAATTCCATAATTAAAGAAAAGAAATGATATCATATCATATTCTTCATTACTCTTGAAAGCCGAATTTGAGAGAGAAATTTAGAGAAAATTTAGAGAGATTGTAAGGAGGGGAATTGGCCGTGCAAGCTTGACTTCAAGTTTGAATTAACTAAGGAAAATCATCTAGCATATTAAAGTAAGCTTTCCCTCTCTCCTGATATTTGAATTTACAAAGGAATTAATATAATCGATTCTTGAAAATTTCTTAATTTTGATTATTGAATTGATTCATATTGTTACCTTGCATGATACTTGAAGCTTTAGTGATCATGTTAAATTAAGTTTAATTGATAGGAACTTTTTTAAATTGGGCAAACTATGGGTTATCACATTGCGAGTGATAACCGAAAGATTGGTTAATGCACGTGTCCAAATTGAGGAATTAGGAAACATAAGTACCGAATCGAAAAAATGGGTGTAGGAGAAAATTACTCGAAATTGAAATTTTTTTTGAGATTTGAAACATTAAACAAGAGGATATATTGTAAAATTTCAAAAATTTGGCGTTAAAGTGGAACTAGTCATAATTGTTTCTGTAGATCGATTAAGAACAGTTTTGAACAAATTAAGGAAATTCATGATCCAATTGGACATAATTAAAGATTTGTAATGCTAGCTAAAAATAGGGTAGAGACTGAAAAGAATCTAAAAAATTTGCAAGGCATAAATTATAGAGGAATTATTAGTTTGTAAATGGTACATTAGCAAAATAGGTAAAACTGGATTTTTCTATAAAATCTCTTTATTGGATGACATAATTGGAATATTAAAGGCTAAGGTCGATATGGAAATACAAGGAAAGGATGAAAATAAGAAATGTTAAGAAGAGTTAAAACAAATTTATAATAATTCTAAGTGAATTAGCTCACCAAAGTGCATCGAATTGCAAGAGTGATAGATTGGTCACTGTAAAATTGTCTAACTTAAAATGAAAAACTATAATTGTATGTAGGAAATTAAAATAGAATAAATACATGGTTGGAAATATAATTGAATCAACTTTCTATAAGTATAGATAAATATAAAATCCAATGAGTAAATTAAAAGTTATGATCACATTTCTTCATGGTGTACAATCTACCAAGATAGAATCTGTTTAGTGTCAAATAGCTAATTGAGCTAGAAATTCTATTGTATTGATTCTAATAAATTCCCCATGTTGTTTATAAATTTCTAGAGCAAGAAATTAAGGAAGTTGCTAAAGGAACTAAGAGAGGATCCACCAAAGATAAGCAAAAAGGGATAGTAATTCAAGGCTAACTTCGAGTTTTGTGAGTGTAACTATACTAGGGTTGGAAATTAGGTCCCACTACCCTTTATTTCTATTTTTATGTTGAATTGCTTATGATATTAGTATGTTCATAATGAAATTAAGTCATATTAGAACTTAAAAATAAGGGAAAGAAAGATTAATTAAATGTTATAAGTTATTGAGTGCCATATAAAATTAATTGATAAATTGGTTATTGCATGCTACCATGATTGAATCCAATTGAATGATTAACTATTATATGATGCCTTGATTGAATTAAATCAAGTGACGATATATTACATGGTTTCATGATTGGATCAAGTTGAATGATAATCTATTGCACTCTTCCATGATCAAATCAAATAAAAGGATAAAATATTATATGCTACCTTGATTGAATTGAATTGTATGTTGAATTATTTTATGCTACCATGATGGAATCAAATTGAAGGATAAACTATTATATGCTACCTTGATTGAATTAAATTAAATGTTAAATTATTGCATGTTACCATGATCGAATCAAGTTGAATGATGATCTATTGCATGCTACCATGATCGAATAAAATTGAAAGATGAACTATTATATGTTTCCTTGATTGAATTGAACCAAATGGTGAATTATTGCATGCTACCATGATTGAATCAAGTTGAATGATAAACTATTGCATACGGTCAAGATCGAACTCAATTGAATTGAAATCTTGAATGAACAAATTGTTGCTTGCTACTATTAGTAATTTAAAATTTAATGAATACTCTTGGCATGGAATAATCCTTGATAGCTATGTTACAAAAAGAAATAATGATTTCTTGACAAATAAGATTCAATGTCCTTGGTTAATAGTTAGTCCAAGATATAAGGGCATGCCTTAGTGTCTAGAGCTAAATTGTGTATAAGGGACTAGGGTCTAGCACTATGGTGCTTATTGGTGACAGACAGAGGGTAAGTTAATTGGTCTGTGATGACAGTAGGAGGGTTAACCAGCACTGTGGTTCAATTAAATTGTATGGCGATAGTTGGTTGGAAACTTGATTATCTAAACTGAACTAGAAACCAAGGCTTAAATTAATTGATAAGATTGAATCATAAGAGTTCTCGTATATGCATGAATTGTTCAAATAGAATCGTTATATAAACTGAATTTCTTAATTAAAATGCCATGTAGATTGTGTGTTGCATATATGGTGAATTATGCATTGATCGAATAGAAGAATAATTAAAATGTTTAATTGGTTGAATTAGTTGATATTTAAATTATGTATGATTGTGTACTCTCTCCATGTTCGAAATTGAAGCTAGATCAAACAGATTATTTAAATTGATTGATTTACTATTAGAGTATGTAGTAATTGCATTAAACCAATATATTAGTTGATTATGGAGAGTATTAAATAGTAAAGACTCAATAAATTTAATTGTAACATTAATAAGTACTATAAGTACTTATCACTCTTGTTCCTTTATTTCCTTAACCACATGTTCTATAGTATTTGAAGCTCAACCTCCATAGCCAATCAACCCAAAGGAAGATTTCAAGTATGGTTTGTTTCGTTATCTTTATACTCCTAGTTGGTGGCTTAGCTTTGAATATAGTGGTTTAATTCTTATGCATATGGTGTGTAATTAAGTTGTATATGAAATGTACCTAAGAAACTAATAAAATAGTATAGTATATGGAATTAATGGACCCTAATGTATATAGCTCACTAGTGTGTCATTTGGTGTAATCCATTAAGGGTCTCTTTTGTAATGTAAAAATATAAGTTGATTATGAAATGATAATGTAGTAAGTTAAGTTCATTAATTCTTTGATATGCATGTATTTTTATATTAATAATTGGCTTAATGAATTGTAAATTGGAATCAAATGAAACTATCGTAGTTGAATTATGTTTCAAGGTTTATCGAATTACATTGATGAGTAAATTGATCGAGATTTGTAATCTTGTATTTGAATAAAAAATTGGCTCTTCTTTGTATTGTCCGCTACATATTTATGATTCGACAATGATATCATTCTTGTTTTTGGTCTAGGTAAGGCTCCTAATCCTTGATTTGGGTTGGGGGTGTTACAGAGATAATCAAAGAGCAAATAGAGCCAAATTTATGATCTTTTGTGTCTTTCTTTCATTGAAAACTATTCCATTCATTGTACTTTTCATTTTAGTGTTCTTGGGTATGTGAGAGCTTCAATTTATAAACAATTTATCTTTGTGAGGATATTCAAAGTTTCATCATTTGTGTTTACTTCTTGGGAAGGGTTACGTACTTAAGATGTTGGGGTATAAGTCTTATTTTTGTGTAAGGTTACACATTGTCCAAAAAGGTTAGAACAAATTAGTTAATTTGTTGAAATCCTTAGTTGGGAAGCTAAGGTAGTGGATGTAAACTTTATTAAGAAATTTAAACAACTGTAAAATTCTTATGTCAATTTCTTACTTCTTTCAAAAGCCTCCAACAATCTTTTAATTTGCCAATTCACTCACTCTTAGCCATTATCCTTGATCGATTGACTCAACAATTGGTATCATAGCTAGACTCATTGAAAGGTTTTACCACCTCATGAGAAGATCCTAGAAGAGTTAAGTCATCAAACAAATCATCCATGGCCTCTATATCAAGCTTCAGTGTCATCAATGATTCTCAACCTATCAATAAGCATCATTTCTTCAATGGAACTAATTATGTCTATTCGATGAATATGATGATGCTTTCATCCAAGAAAATGATTTTGGAGCTTGGGGCAACATATTGAGTGGGCATTCTACTCCAACTAGAGTTATGATAGAATGTTGTGAAGAAGAAAGGATATTGTTCTAACTCAATGCAAAGGCAATACACATTCTATTTTGTGCACTTGACCCCGATGAATAAGGGTGAGTTTCATCTTGTTCCAATGCCAATGAGATTTCGTAAAACTTGAAGTTACACATGAAGGAACAAATGAGGCAAGAGAAACTAATATTAGTCTTCTCAATCATAATTATGAAAACTTTAAGATGAGATCGGATGAGGATATTAAAAGCATGATCGATCGATTTGCGGTTATCATCAATGGTCCCAAAGGCTTTGGAGAATTCATTCCTAACGAGAAACTTATTAGGAATATGATATACAATCTTTCCAATTCATGGTAACCCAATAAGACTGTCATTATTAAATCAAAAAACCTAAAGACCCTCAATCTATATGTGCTCATTAGGTCTCTACTTCCTCATTAGATGATAGTTAAAGAAAAAGAAGAACAAGAAAAGAAAGATAAGCAAAATAAGGAAATTGAAAAGAATAAAAAGGTTGGTATTGCTCTCAAGTTTACTAAAAAAAGAGTGAGTCAAATGAAGATGATGAAGATAAAGAAATGATAATGTTTGCCAAAAGATTCAAGAATTTCTTGAGGTCCAACAAAGGAAAGGGATTTCAAAGAAAAGAGGGCTTAAAAAATGAATCAAAAGAGAAAGGTCTTATTATTTTATATGAGTGCAAAAAGACCGAGCATGTCAAGTTTGAATGCCCATAATTGAAGAAGAATGGATCCTCCAAAAAGAAACACAAGGCACATGTAGCTACATGGAGTGATGACCAATTCTTCAATGATAAAGAGGAGGAAGTAGCCAACCTGTGTCTCATGCCCATAGAAGATGATTCCAAGGTAACCTCTAATTCATTTATTTTAATTGATTATTCTTTTGATAAATTACAAGAGTCTTATGATGAATTAGCCTTAGAATATGAGAGCATGATTTCTAAGAACAAGAAAAATATTTCAAAATTGAAAGTTAAAAATGTTCTACTTTCTAAGACTAATCTTGAACATGAAAGTCAAGTCAAAGATATGCAAGTCAAACTTGAAGAGTTTGAAAAGAAAATCAAGACTTACATAACTTACTTTCAAAAGTTCATGATGATCACAAAAAGAAAGTTGATTTTAAAGCTTCTTTTAACTATGTTGGGACAAAAAGATTTGAAAATGGTGAACATTCAAAACCCAACTATGATAAAAATAACTTTAATTATTAAAAACATAGAGGTCCCCAAAGAACCTCATATAAAAAATTATTAGAAGCATATGGGTCCTCAAAAGGCTCATCTCTACTAAAGATAAGGACATCCTTGAAAAATGGATACCCAAGGGGACAAGATTATTGAGAACTATTATTAATGGGCCTAAAAGAATTTGGGTACCAAAAATCAAAACTTAGTCTATGTTTGTAGGTTGGGCATTTGTAACACCCATCTCCCGTGTACCTTTCCGTACATGAGATATAGATGTCTCATCACTTAAAAACATTTACTCATTTGAAAATCCGTCAAATTTTGTTTCAAATCTTAATCCACATAATTTAACACAATGATTAAATATTCATTGAAACGCATTACTAAAACTATCACTTTAAATACATTACAAAATATTTTCTTAAGTTCATTTACATGCCAGCTAAGTTTCAAAATAATTATGATTGATCTACTGTTCCTGACGAGTCAACCTTAATTGATGATAGCTGTTGCTACTGCTGCACTCCTTACTTGACTAGTCTCCACTTTTACCTACGCGTGGAAGCAACACACATTAAGTATTTACTTAGTGAGACATAATATTGTAAGGGACATTAATGTATACATAAGTTTATCATGGTTATTTGGTTTTGAACTAATTTATATCATCCATAAGGATTGGATAAGTCCATATTATTTAAACCAAATTTCTTTCATACTATCATCGTAAACGTTCCTGGTATTTCCAACATACTTTTCTTTTTGTACATTATTCTCATTATTCTTTAGTCATTATTTATTATTTTCATTTAAGGCATCTTTTCATGTCTTTAATGCACCATTATGCATTTCATTTATGGCATCCTTTCATGCCTTTAATGCAGAGTTATGCATTTCATTTCATGCCTTTAATGCACCATTATGCATTTCATTTATGGCATCATTTCATGCCTTTAATGCACTGTTATGCATTTCATTTATGGCATCCTTTCATGCCTTTAATGCACCGTTATGTATTTCGTTTATGGCATCCTTTCACCGTTATGTATTTCATTTATTGTAACACCCATAACCCGTATAAGCGAACCAATTCGAGTTACAGATGTCACATCAAAGATTCAAAACATTTCTTTATTTAACTTGAGTAAATTTTTGTTTCATTAAAACATAACTAGTTTCAAGCAGTGATAGACAGTATATTCTGTTTCATAAAATAAATATGACAGTCCACCAAGTTTGATTTAAAACCCAAATTAATTTAATTTTTTAAAAGCATTGTTTAATATCATAATATTTATTCATACTATTAATTATATTTAATACTAACTATATTAAGAAATTTCAATCTTTTCATTCTCGTATACATGCCAGCTAAGACTTTTAGAACACAGTAGGATGTCCTCATTGTTACCTGTAAATATTTCCTTGGCGATTGATGTCAAACTCAGCTCTTTACTAATCTTCTTCCTTTTTCCTATGTGTGAAAATCATCACACGCTAAGCATACACTTAATGAGGTAACCATATAAATGTTTAAAATAATGCAATACATAATTTAAAGGAATAACAATATTCAATGCAATACGATCACTTTACCTATATACCATCCATGTTACCATAAAATAATATGATATAACCGAATATAAAGTTTCTTACCAATATACTTGCTATTTATCCCTTAAGCTCGTAAGCTTATTTTCCAGTTTATCATTTATTAACCAATAAACCATTACCCAAAGTGTAACTGTATGAGAACCCTGGTATAGGAGTCAAATATTGCACAGCAGTGTTGAGGTCGAGCTTTGCTCACCTAATAATGCACCGTAGTGCTGAGGTTGGGCTTTACCCACCTTGTACACTATAGTGTTTTGTATCATGTCTTCGCTAGACACTTTGAGGCCTACACTATGTGCCTTCTCTAGAAACTCTAGTGCTACCTAATATGCAGCTACTAGACATTATGAAATGCCATTAATACCACTGATCCTCGATAACATACTTGGGCATGTAGTCTATTTTTATTTGATCCATCCATGGCAAAGTAAATATCATTTAACATTGGGCAGTTTATACACGAAATATAATTCATAATAATATCATATATGTTCATTATAACATCATCAATGCATTTTATATTCAACCTTTGACATATTTAGAATATGTCAAATATATGATCAATGACATAATTATCATGCCAACATAAACAAGACAGACTTATCGCAAGTCCTACCCAATGATGCATAAAGCATTCATGTATAATGTTATGCATGCATTAAACTCATTTTAACATTATATGCAAGTCAAAATATAAGTATCACTAAGTTTTAACTTGATCCTTTGCTTCTAATTTGGTTAACTCCCAAAATTTGTCATAATTTCATATTATGGCTGTTTGCACTACCTCTACATAAATATTATTCTGTATTAATACACATCTTAAAAATTATTCCGTTTATACCACTGGAAACTAGACTCAAATATGAATCTATCCATATAAATAACTCCTACTAGTTCATTTTGTACAATTTATGGTAAATTTTCAAAGTTGATCGACAAAATCTATTTTGTGCAGAATCTGCTACCCCATTTTTCTGACCTTTCCTCGGTTAAAAATTCATATATTTTGTATATACCTTTAAATTAGTTTCCGTTTGTTCTAAAAAAATTAGACTGATATAAGAATCAAACGGTATAAAAATCATCCTTTAATCATTTTTTTAGAATATATGGCAATTTTCTAAACTTACTATCCATAACATAAATTATAAACAGGTCTCGCCAATTTGCATTCTTCAACTTGTTCAATAATTCTAATAGCTCACCAAATGCACATATATGCATGCATAACAATTCAAATAAAAGTTTAGGAGTCACTTCTTACCATAGTAACACTGTCATTGGCTCATCGCAAGCCAATGTTTGTTAGATAACATAAGTACAAATTAAATTTGCACTCACCCAATGTTCTTAGCTCGCGACTTTCCTTGGAATTTTCCATTCCATCCTTAAGCTTCTCCTTAGCTTTAATAATATTTGATCTTGATTTTAAGCACTCAATCTCTAAATGGACACCATTACCAAATATACACAAATTTAAACCAAATGTTAGAATCTTACTAACATAGGCTTATTTTGGAAAATAATTTCCTAACAAATTTCCCAATGCTTAATCAATACAATTTCCATGTCACAGCATAAATGTTGACCTTAACATTTCCAGTTAAACATTAAAATTCCATTTAATCCATATTCATACTTGAAACTTATTCACCACCAAATATTTTAACACTTATTAATCCGTTTTAATTTTGGAACCAACTTTTACAACTTATATAAAATGGTCCTTTACCATTTTACCACTCAAAGTTTCAGTACCAAAATTCCAGTATTTAGATAATTACTACCCAAGTACATATACAAAGGTAAAATTAAAAATAAGCACTCCAAACTATTTGAATATTTTGTTTAAAACACAAAACTTTCCAAACTTCCAAAATTATCATATTTCACATCTAAACACTAATTTCAATTCCAAAACAGTAATTTTCATCATAGTACATCAAATATTAGGCAATTACACAATCATTCACAATGTTTCCAAAAATATCATATTGGTCTCTCAACTTTTCAAAAATTACAAAATGGTCCCCAAATTTTTCTAAGGCTCGTAGAATACTTCCTACATCATTTCCAGCCCTTTCATAATTTTTGCAGAATTTTCCTAATCCTTTAAGACCAAGGTCGAACGATTTAAAGTTCCAAAACTAGGTTTTCATGATTTTGCTCGATTTTGATTCGATTCAAGCATGAAATCAACTTTCAATCAACCTTACATTATCTCTAAAATCAAAACCCTAATCAAATTTTATCAAAACCCAAAGTTTCTCCAACTTATAATTTGGTCGAATTTTAAATAATAATTTCTAGAAAGATTGAACATGGTTAAATCATAAATCAAACTTGAAAATGAATATACAACCTCAAAAACATCATGATTCATCGTCAATTTCGAAAACCATAGTGTGAACACAAACCTCCAGATTTGGGGATTTTTGAAATCAAGCAAGATTAGCAAGCAATAAATGATAGTGTTTTTTGCATAGAACAATTTTTGATTTCACGACCTAACCTAAAATCCAAAGAAAATTGCTTAAAAATTGAAATTAAACTTTCTCTCACCTTTGGAGAAACTCACGACAGTTTGGAGAAGAATATGAACAAGGTTGATGAAATGTTAGGTGCATTTCATCTTAATTTACCTTTAATTTAAATTTAAATGAATATTTTATTCATTTAATTGAAAAATACCAAATTACTCTTAATGAATCTTCATATTTACCATAAAACCAAGACCTCAACCTTATCATCTTCCAAAGTCAAAGATGAACAAAATATTTTGCCAATTTATCCTTTTTCCCTTGAAATTTCCAAAAATTAAAATCTTGTCACTTTAATCCAACAATCCAAATTTAACATGGAATTAAATCCTCAAATCCAATGGTTTATATTATTTCCATCATTTTAAAATGTGAAAATAATATTTTTAAGCCTAATTTACCATCCTTCATTTTTTTTCAAAATTTCTATTCGATCTGATTTACCAATTTCTTACCAGACTTTAAACCTTTCTAGTTTTCAAGTTAAATTCTGGATCAATAATCTAATTTAAAAAAAACCCACTTTCAATAGTAAACTATTCATTTATAGAATAAAAATTCTTTTTGAGAAATTTACCACTTAGGTCTTTAAACTTTTTCCAATTTTCTATTTTGACTATCAAACTTTTAAAATTTACATTTTGGTCACTAACCAAAATTTTGGGGTATTAAATTTATGACATCCTTTCATGCCTTTAATGCACCGTTATGCATTTCATTTATGGCATCCTTTCATGCCTTTAATGTACTGTTATGCATTTCATTTATGTCATCCTTTCATGCCTTTAATGCACCATTATGCATTTTATTTATGGATTCGTTTTAGAGTAGTTCATACTCTAAAACGCATTCATAATATTCCTTCAATACATGTAATGATAACATAATAAACACAATAAACACACATTAAATTAAAACGTTCTAATTTGAATCATTGAGAATCTTCTTCATCTCAAATAATTACAATAAATGTACTCACCTGATAATCCTTGCAAATAAGACATAGAGATGTCTGGCTATTCAAAAACTTTATCTTTGCCCTTTTACTTACTAGATTTAGGAGCTTGGTTATGATCTACACAAGCATCCATTAAAGTCATATACCATACCAAATGATAGTATATTCCCTATCATTTATACTTTAATAATACTCAAAAGTACCATTATTTTAATTTCTATAACAATTTCAACTTATCTTATAGTTCCAGACTCAATAGTATACCACTACAATGGTATCGATACTTCTATACAATGGTATTGATACCCTCTCTCAGTATCGATACCATTTCTACATTATGTAATGCATGGTAGCGATACCTTTCTCCTAGTATCGATACTACTATACTATAGTACCGATACTCCATTTCAGTATCGATACCATTATGGTATTTTGTAATCCATGGTATCGATATATACCCTTTTAGTATTGATACCCCATTAGTATCGATACTACTTGCATCAATACCGATACTATTCATCAAATTTCTACAAATCGATATTATTTTATCAGTACCGATACCCTTACCCAGATTTACCATTTTTCAATCCGATTTTTACTAAAATTTCCCCTCCAATCTATTACTTTTACCTCCAACAATACTATTAAACTCTTTTTTACTTAACCCAACTACCATTCCTTCATTTAACCTCTTATAACATCTAAAATCTACATAGAACATCTCAACTCAAGAATCGTACCACTTTTTCTAACATGTTTTTAATCATATCTCTTTTTTATAATCTCTTATTCACTTATTTGACAAGTCAATTCCACTACTAAACCTCAATAAAAACTCATGTATCAACATATCATTCAAAATCCCATTTCCTTAAATATCATATAAAACATACACCTCTTAATTTTAATCTTCTTTAACCATTACTTAAGCTTAAACATTACTTAACGTTACAAAAGAAAACCAGAACTAGAAGGAAGGATTAGTTAAATGAAATTTATCTTTTGCTATGGAGAAGACCAAAACCCACGAGAAGAAGAAGAAGATGAGTAAAATAACTTAACTTTCCCCTTTTCCCTATTAAAATCCCTAATAAGGAAATATATTTTAAATTTATTTCCCTTTAAAGGACCAAAATGCCCTCTTAATACATCTTTTGATACAATTTAGTCTAAAACACTATTCTAAATCACTTTCTCATCTTTTACCATTTATTCAAATAAATCTTCAAATTTTTAAATCTTTTCAATAAAGTCCCTAACCTGATATTTGGGGTATTACAATTCTACCCTTAAGAAAATTTGTCCTCGAATTTAAAGAAATACCTGGAACGAATAGGTGTGAAAATTGCTTCCTCATGTCCTCCTCTCTCTCCCAAGTAGCTTCTTCAACCTTATCATTCTGTCAAAGCACTTTAACTAAAGGAATCTTTTTGTTACACAATTTCTTGTTTTCTCCAGCCATGATCCGCACTGGATTTTCTTCATAAGTTAAATCTGATCGGATTTCTATTTCCTCTGGTGTGATAATATGGGATTGATCTGATCGGTATCTTCGGAGCATAGATACGTGGAAAACATTGTGGATCTTGTCCATATCCGGAGGCAACGCTAATTGATAAGCTACAATTCTGACTCTTTTCAAGAACGCACAAGGTCCAATGAATCTCGGAATCAACTTTCCTTTCCACCCAAATCACAATACCTTCTTCCAAGGCGATACCTTCAGAAATACTTTATCTCCGACTTGAAATTCAATTTCTTTTATTTTCAAATCAGTGTAAGATTTCTGTCGATCGGAGGCTATCTTCAAATTATCCTAGATAATTTTTACTTTTTCCTCCATTTCTTTAATCAACTCTGGCCAAATGAGGTCTCGGTCTTTTAGTTCAAACCAATTTAATGTGTTCGAAATAGTCTCTCATACAAAACAACATACGGGGCCATCTTAATACTTGATTGGTAACTATTTCTATACGCAAATTTTGCTAAAGGAAAATACTTTTCCCATTATCCTTTAAACTAAATCACACATGCCCTTAGCATATCCTCTAGTATCTGGATAGCTCGTTATGACTGCCCATCTGTCTGCGGATGAAAAGTTGTGTTGAAGTTTAATCGAATACCCAATGCCTCATGTAAAGACTTCCAGAATCTTAAAGTAAACCTTGGGTCTCGGTCAGACACTATTGATATAGACACCCATACAGTTTGACTATCTCTTTTATATACAACTCTGTATACTTATCTATCGAGTAATCTACTCGAACTAGGATAAAATGAGTTGTCTTGGTCAATCGATCTACAATTACCCATATGGAGCCCTTTTTACATGGTGAGAAAGGTAGCCCCAAAACAAAATCCATGGTAACTCACTCCCACCTCCATTCAGGAATGGATATCGATTGTAGCAATCCAGAGGGCACTTGATGTTTAACTTTTACTTGCTGACATGTCAAAAATTTTTCCACGAACTCTGATACAGTTTTTTTCATACCATGCCACCACTAACGACTCTTTAAATCCTGATACATCTTATCCCCTCCTGGATGCATCGTCAAAGGACTATAATGTGCTTCATAAAGAATATCTCTCTTCAATTCCTCATTATCGGGAATGCAAAGTCTTCCCCGATAATATAAAAATCCATTGACTCTTATTTTGAAGTCTTTGGTCTCTTCTTTTTAGACTTCTACCATTCTCGCCAAGCATTTCTCATCTTGACCTTGCAGCACTTTTACCTGATCTTAAAGCATCGAATTTAAATTAAGCTCAGCAATCAAAGCACTATCTTCATTTAAAGACATATGTAAATCCAAAGTCCATAGAGCGACAAAAATCTTTCAGCTCAGTGCATCTGCTACCACATTTGCCTTTCCAGGATGATAATCAATAATTAAATCATAATCCTTTAAAAGCTCGATCCATCTTCTTTGCCTCAAGTTCAGTTCATTTTAAGTCAACAAGTACTTTAGGCTCTTGTGATCCGTATAAATATGACATCTTTCACCATACTAATAATGACACCAGATTTTCAAGGCAAAACTGTTGCCAATTCCAAACCGTGTGTCGGGTAATTTCTCTCATGATTATTCAATTGTCTTGAGGCATACACCACAAGTTTTCCATTTTTCATCAGAACACACCCTAACCCATTATGGGATGCATCACTGAAAACTGCATAATCTTTACCTGAGTCAGGTTGCACAAGCACATGGGCCTCTGTCAATATTCTCTTGAGCCTTTCAAAACTTTCCTTGCATTTCTCCTCCCAAACAAAAGGTATATCCTTTTGTAACAAGTTAGTTAGTGCGTACGCTAACATTATTATGTTTTTCACGAACCGTCTACAATAACAAGCAAGCCTCAAGAAACTTTTGATCTTCAGAAAACATTCTTTGGGGATTGCTCATCCATTATAGCTTGAATCTTTCTAGGAACTACTCTTATGCTTTCTGTGGAGACTATATGAGCAAGGAAAGAAATCTAGGCTAACCAAAATTCGCACTTGGACAATTTGACATACAACTTCTTCTCGTGAAGTGTCTGAAGAACCACTCGAATATGAGTGGCGTGTTTTTCTCTTGTATTGGAATATACCATAATATGATCTATAAATACAACCACAAATTGATCAAAGAAGGTTAGAATACTCGGTTCATTAAATCCATAAATACTGGAGGAGAATTAGTAAATCTAAATGGCATCACTACAAATTCATAATGCCCATACTGAGACTGAAAAACTATATTGGAAATATCATCATCTTTGATCTTTAATTGATGATACCCCGATAGTACATTTATCTTAGAAAACACCACTGCTCCTTTCAATTGTTTAAATAGATCATCAATCCTCAGAATAAGATAGTTGTTCTTTATCGTTACTTTATTTAATTAGTGGTAATCGATACAAAATCGCATAGACCTAATCGATTGTAAATGTATATGCTAAGGCAAGTAATTCTGTGCAAGTATACACAATCGAATCAAGTAATATAAGGTAAGTGAGTTATCGTCTCCACATGGATTGGTCGAGAAGTATATCTTCACCACAACTAGAACTAGTGTCACAAACTAATTCCTACTAGGTTGTCAACATAAGAACTAATATTAATAAAAATAAATAAATGATATAATGATTGCAAAAAAGTTTGGTCGAGGCAAAATAAATATGTCGAATGCTGGAATTAAATAAAGCAAGTGTTCATTTAAATATAATGCAAACAACCTCACATATTCAGACTTATCACAGAGCACTTATGCTAAACTTTTGTATTGACAACATTTATTCTAAGTCTAGAATGAATTATTATGAATTGCTTAAGTTGCCCGACAGGATTACTAGGTATTTTTAGATGGTTGCTATGGCAATACTCCACAGTGTTAACTATAACCCTTGGTTTGTCAGACTGTTGTTATAGCAATACCTCTCAGCGTGAACTATCGGCGTTGTCTATCCTACTCTAGCGTCTATCCCTTTTAGTCGATTGAAACTCGCTCTTTATCTCTAAGCTAAACAAGTTAGAACTTCACCATCTCGGATTCATTCCATTGTTCACATATATCTATCTTAATTCTCTCGAATCTAAGAATCACTATCTAGACAAAAGGCTATCTTTCGATGCTCTTAGATTGCAAAGTCATGTTCTACCAAAACCCCATGCGATCTCTCAATGCTCTTACAGTGTCAAAGTAAAATATCCAAACAATGAACAAAACAATCATGAGCAAAAACATAATTCATCATTCACAAAACATAAAATAATTATTTAGGTAAAAACAAAGTTTAACACCAATTAAGACATTCATGGTACTGTAAAAAAAGTCATCCAATTATAATCGTTTAATACAACCCCAAATATATAAAAAAATATTATGAACAAAGGAAGAACGACTCCCAAAACTGGGGGCTCTGTCTCAAAAATTATGATCAGCACCGCGCCTGCCTTAGTGATCATCCTCTCTCGATACCTGATCACCGCTCTGCTACAGACTGGTTGTAGAGGACACCAAGGAAGGTTGGTTGGTAACCGGTTAGAAAGCACTGTAATTGCTTGCTCACACCTTAAGTAAAGCTCTTCCTTCTTCTTCCTTCCCTACTTCTTTTGGCAGCTACGGTTGGTTATTTATAGAGAAGAATCTCCTAGGGCTTCGCGTGCTTTGGAGATTCCTTAAATAACTGTTGTTATATGCCCATACTAAAAAAGGAAAGACAGCTTGCAGCTATCAGATTAATTAAGGATTGCTTGCACGTGAAGTAGGTCATCCAACTGGCGTGTGACATAGGTGGTTTCGTCATACCTGCTTCAGACTTCTTCAGATAAACCTTGCCTCAGCGAGATAAATCTGTTCCGTTGACCATTGCAAATTTACATTGTCACGACTGAAATGTTCTTCCTCTGTAAATTTCCTACACAAACATAATCCAGATAATACTTTCTCCTCAGCAGCATTAGTCAAATCAAATAATTTTTTGCCTAAGAAAAACTTATCCACCACAAGCTAACATAACCTATATGCAACTAATATTGTGCATACTTTGTTTAGACGAGCAATAACTTAAGTGAAAAGATAGAAATTGAGTCTTTTTACGGAGTTATCACACCCCCTAACTTAAGCTATTGTTTGTCCTAAAGCAATGTACAATAGCTAGAAGAAAATTAAAATTGTCATGGCAAAGCAGTGATAAGAAAATCATATGGTTTGAGATTTCAGCCCTCAGCAAAAAAAAAAAAATAGATGGCCTCAACATGTTCTACAGTCATATCAGTCAAGTCTCTTTCCTAGTCAAGATTCCTTGCTATTGTGTGTGTGTGATTATAATCAGTCTATGCATAAAGGTAATTAGAAAACTTAAAGTAAGCACTTTTGGATTGTCAAGGCATCAAATTATTTGTGAGGCTTAGTTTATACTCCTAGTTATTTATCAACTTTTTATTTCTTTTTTTTCATAGGGGAGTCAGCTCATCATACCTATCGTTCCACACTGTAGGTGAAAGAGAGCATACCTTCCACCCCAAGCTAGTCGGGCAGAGTCATCCTGTGACTACTTTCATTCACTCATATGCCTTGGCAACTCTTAATTTCTTATGGAGTTTTTTCTGTTTATGCCTTTGCATAGAGGAGTGTCCCTTTTTATTTTTCAAGTTATAAACACTAGAGAGTTTCACTTTACCCTTAAAACATTTTTGTAGTCTCGAAAAGCAAAAAAAAATTTCCCAAAAATTTTATAAATTACCTTAAGCAAGGACAGCCTACAATCAATCGTGTTTGTAAATATCAAAGAATTAGGCCTAGGGTTGGTTTTCTTCTTTAAACAGTCTTATAATAATTCTGGCCTAGGCAATCAAATTATGCATTCATCATTGGGCATCCCTAATTCAATTCAAACAATATTCTTAACCTACTTATGTCATGACAACTAAAATTTTCAACCAATTATCATCAATTGCTTTTTAACAAAGTATGGAAAAATATGGCACAAATACCTCCCCCAAACTTGAGGGATGTATTGTCCTCAATGAATGAGAACTAAAACTACATGATACTGTATGCAAATAAAAAAATAAATAAATAAACTAAAATGAAAACTCACTGTGGTGGGGTGGCTTGACTGGACGCCCTCGTTCGGCATCGTTTGGGAGGATATGACTCTCCGATCCAAAGTCTAGTTCTGTTATCATCGAGGGAGACGGTTGAAGTATACGGCATGTCGTTCGCTTGTAGGGCTTCTTGCTAGTCGAGGCTCATGCTGGAGTTGGTTGCTCGGCAGTATGAGTTGGTTGTGCAGGGACTGGGGCTGGACTTTGAGCTGCTGCTGGGTTTGGCGTTGCTTGAAAGACATGAGACTGAATAGGACAACGATCGGGTTGCTTTGGTACTGGAGTGAAATCTTCATCGGAGAAGAAGTTGGGTGGGGTATCTTGTTTGCTGTCAGAGGTTGAGAAAGATGAGGAGCTAAGGAACTCTTCTGTGTCGCCTTGGCCTTCCTCAGGTACGGGGCGAGACTTGGGTTACCAGTGGTGGCACATCTGGAGGAACCTCTAGAGGGACATTTGATGTCGAGGAGTGGAATGTGTTGCCACAAGTATTGTATTTAAGGATGACATTGGGGAAGGGCAACAAATTGACGGTTGTGTTTGGAAGCAACTCGTTGAAGAAGACGTTGAGCTGCATGTCCCTTGCCTTGACATACTCGAAATACATCTCCACGTGATCCTCTAGGCACCCTATCATCTCACGCGTTTCTCGTGTGTGCGTAATCACTGCGGCCATTCTGGCCACGGCAACAGATTTTGCTCCCTGCTCCAAACCTTCATGCGGGGCGTTGTCATCGAAACTCATCAGCTCGGGTACCTTTTTCTTGGTGATACCCTCCTTGGATTTAATAAAGTCCTCAAAGGGCTCTTTGGGGACTTTCTTTTTCCTGCACAGCGCGGTTATCAAGTTGGGAAACAATAGATTACCCCGTATATTATTGAGTACAAGAGCATCAATCTTTTCAGGAACAAAGTTGTGTTGTGAGAAATTGGCATAAGCTTTCCCTTGAGAAAATGGTTACACAACTTTACGATCGGTTTTAGGGCTCGACGATCGACTTTCTTCCTCGTTGGGGCATTCCCTTCGAACTTGGCCCACCCGAAGAAAAGATCTTCAAGAACTCCGCTGTATGTTTCCTGGTATGCCTCAGCCATGAATCTCTTGTGCTGCTCCTCTAATTTCCCCAACTTGACTGATATAAGAATCAAACGATATAAAAATCATTATTTAATCATTGTTTTAGAATTTATTGCAATTTTCCAAACTTACTGTCAATAACATAAATCCTAAACAGGTTTCACCAGTTTGCATTTTCAACTTGTTCACTAATTCTATTAGCTCACCAAATGCACATATATGCATGTATCACAATTCAAATTTTAGGAGTCACTTCTTATCATAGTAACTCCATCACTAGCTCATCGCAAGCCAATTTTTGTTCGATAACATAAGTACAAATTAAAGTTGCACTCACCTAGTGTTCTTAGCTCGCATCCTTCCAAGGCGTTTTCCATTTCATCCTTAAGCTTCTCCTTAGCTTTAATAATATTTGATCTTGATTTCAAGCACTCAATCTCTAAATGGACACCATTACGAAATATACACAAATTCAAACCAAATGTTATAATTTTACTAACATATGCATAATTTGGAAAATAAATTCCTCACAGATTTCCCAAGGCTTATTCAATACAATTTCCATGTCACAACATAAACGTCGACCTTAACATTTCCAATTGAACATTAAAATTTAATTTAATCCATATTCTTTCATTTAAAAACACCAAACTTTCTTAACTTCCAAAATTATCATATTTCACATCTAAACACTCATTTCAATTCCAAAACAATAATTTTCAGTATAGTACATCAACTATTAGGCAATTACACAATCATTCAGAACTTTTTCAAAATTATGAAATTGAACCCTTAACTTTTGAAAAAATACAAAATGGTCCCCAAATTTTTATAAGGCTTGTAGAATACATCCTACATCATTTCCAGCCCTTTCATAATTTTTGTAGAATTTTCCTCATCTTTTAATACCAAGGTCGAATGGTTTAAAGTTCCAAAACTAGGTTTTTCATGATTTTGCTCGATTGTGATTTGATTCAAGCATGAAATCAACTTTCAATCAACCTTACGTCATCTCTAAAATCAAAGACTAATCAAATTTCATCAAAATAAAAAGTTTCTCTAACTTATAATTTGGCCAAATTTGAAAGATTCATTTCTACGAAGATTGAACATGTTTTAATCATAAATCAAGCTTGAAAATGAATCTACAACCTCAAAAACATCAAGATTCATCATCAATTTCAAAAACTATAGTGTGAACACAAACCTCTAGATTTGGGGATTTTTGAAATCAAGCAAGATTAACTGGCACTATTGATACCAAATGATAGCGTTTTTCGCGTAAAACAATTTTCTATTTCATTGCCTAACCTAAAATCCAAAGGAAATTTCTTAAAAATTGAAATAAAACTTTATCTCACCTTTGGAGAAACTCACGACAGTTTAGAGAAGAAGATGAACAAGGTTGATGAAATGTTAGGTGCATTTCATCTTAATTTACCATTAATTTAACTTTAAATGAATATTTTATTCATTTAATTGAAAAATACAAAATTACTTTTAATTAATCTTCATATTTACCATAAAACCAAGACCTCAACCTTATCATCTTCCAAAGTTAAAGATGAAAAATATGAAAAATAATATTTTTAGTCTAATTTATCATCCATCAATTTTTTTTTTTCGAAATTTTAATCACTTCGATTTACCTTTTTTTTACCGGACTTTAAACCTTTTTGGTTTTCAACTTAAATATCGGATCAAGAATCTAATTTAAATAAAACCCCACTTTTAATAGTAAATTGTCTATTTATAGAATAAAAATTCTTTTTGGAAAATTTTCCACTTAGGTCCTTAAACTTTTCCCAATTTTTTATTTTGGCTATCAAACTTTTAAAATTTACATTTTAGTCACTAACCAAAATTTTGGGGTATTACAACTCTCCCCTCCTAAAGAAAATTCGTTCTCAAATTTTCCAATACATACTTGATGTAAATAGACAATGATGTGGCTTTTTCACTTTTGATTTCTTTATTAAACTTCAATAAGTACTAGTTTTTTTCATAAGTCAAATTTATCTGAATCTCTAGTTCTAATCGATACCTCATGAGCATCGAGACATGAAAACATTATGGATCTTGCCATTTCCGGAGGCACTTCTAGTTGATAAGTCACTGATCTAACTTTCTTTCCCTTTATTTGCATCAGAACCGTAATATATTATTTTTTCCAATGTGATAATTTAATAAATACTTCTTTATCACATTCATGGAATTCAATCTCATTTTAGTTCAAATCTATATAAGATTTCTACTGATCAGATGCAATCATTAGATTATCTTGAATTATCCTCACTTCATCCTCAACATTTTTCAATAAATTAGGTCTAACAAGATCCTGATCTTTTAACTCGAACCAATTTAATTGTGTTCGACACTTTCTCCCATATAAAGCTTCATACGGAGCTATCTTTATGCTCGATTGATAACTCTTTTCATAACTTCTTTTAAATCTTTCCTCGACAATCTAAACATTCATTATATTTAACCTTAAAGTCTTTAGTTTCACATTTTTCTCCTTGTACTATCTTTTACAAGCACGACAAGTTTCATTTTTTCTTTGATTATCCTTTATTCGATCTAGCAACATAGGCTTTAAATTTAATTCAACAATCAAAACACCATATTTCTTTAAAGATAATCACATATTCAAAACTCTCAGAATATAATTATCTTTCAGCTTTATCGTATTAGCCACCATATTAGCCTTTCCTATTTGTAGTTGATAAACACGTCATCATTCTTTAAGGAATTCAATCCATTCCCTTTCTTTTCACTCCTTTAAGTCAACACATACTTTTGACTTTTAAGATTCGTATAGATATAGCATCACTCACCATGTAGATAATGGTGTTATATCAATAAAGTAAACATAACTATTACCAACTCGAGATCATAAATGAAATTTTTTTCATGGTTCTCTAGCTGCTTTGAAGAATAAACCAAAACTTTTCCTCTAGTACGAACACTCATCCCAAACCATTACGATACGCATTATTATAATTCACATAATCTTTTTCAGATTATGATCACACTGGCATTGGAGCTTGTCTCGGTATTCTTTTTAACATCTTAAAGTTTTCATGGCACTTAACAGTTTAAATGAACAACATATCTTTACTCAATAATTTGCTCAAAGGGAATAGAATCATTGAAAAGTTCTTTATGAACCTTCGATAGTAACCAATAAATCCCAAGAAACTTTGAAATTCGAAAACATTCTTTGGAATTTATCATTCGACTATATCTCTTGCTTCCTTGATATAAATTCTTATCCCCTTAACTGAGTCTACATGGACAAGGAATACAACCTTAGAAAGCCAACATTTATACTTGGTCAACTTATTAAGAAATTTTTCTCCCATTAGTTGGAAGAGCTATACAAAACATAAATCATGTTCTTCCCTGGTGTTACAACATCTCAAAATAACATCGATGAACACTACCACCAATTAATCCAAGTATAATTGAAATACTCGTTTTATCCAATCCTTAAGTTCCACAAGAACATTTGTTAAACCAAATGACATTATCGCAACTCATAATGTTCATATTGAATTCTGAAATCTCTCTTAGAAAGATCTTCTTCCTTATCTTTAACTATTAATACCTTGATAGGAGATCCGATTTGAGAGACACCAATCCACCATTTTAATTGATCAGAAGATTATCAATCCTCGGAATAGTATACTTGTTCTTCTTTGTTACCTTATTTAACGAACGATATTCCATGAATAATTGCATAGACTCATCTTTTTTTCACAATAATACTAGTGCATCCCAGATGATACGCTAGGTCTTGTAAATACTCGTTCTTAATAATTCTACTAACCATGTCTTTAATTCTCTTAGCTCAGTTAAATCTATTTTACTTTCTATATCTCAATATAGAGGTAATCCATGTTGCTTCTGCAGCTACACATTTGGATACCATCGAACAGTTGGAATAACTTCCAACTTAAATATCCACCTCATTTACTAAGAAGGTTTAACAACCTAGTAGCAATAACTTTATAGCAGTTGATGATAAAATCACATTAGAAATCAAATTTACTCTATTTCCCTACCACAAATATCTCAAAACTTTTCGACTTATTTAAAATCAATCGCTTTAAAAAATAATTCATCATAACAAGGTAGAGGGTAATCAATCCATTCCAAAAATTACCTTTGAAAGGTAATTCTATCAAGTTTATTATAAATCAAAAAGTTGAATCCTTACCAGACAAATATTGTCTACAAATATGACTCACCTCGCACTATGGCTTGAAGGGATAGTTGCACAAATATCACTTAGGATCAATTTTATCATAATGTTTCATTCTTTTAATCGATAATATTCTTACACATAAACAAGGGTTTTCTTTAATCCAACCTTGGCACTTGTTATTGTGCCAATACATTATCTTATTAGACTAAATAGAAGAATAATGATTATCATCATTACTATTACTATTAGTTTCTTTTTGAACTTCTTGCTTAGTCAAGTTCTTCAACCCTTGAATACACACATCTTTTTCAAACACTATACTTATTCACCTTTATAAGTAAGGAGTGTCATCAATCAACCTTATAATCACCAAATCAGTAACAATGACATCCTAGTTGCATATATACACTTTTTTAAACTCAACACAAGCTCGATTTAGTCCTAGAATTGGGTAAACCTGTAGCTCTGATTTTAAACTCAACACAAGCTCGATTTAGTCCTAGAATTGGTAAACCTGTAGCTCTGATACCAATAAATGTAACACCCATAACCCGTATAAACCCAATACAGTTACAGATGTCACGTCAAAGATTGAAACATTTCTTATTTAACTTGAGTAAATTTTTAATTCATTCAAACATAACTAGTTTCAAGCAGTGATAGATAGTTCTATTCTGTTTCATAAAAGAAATATGATTGTCCACCAAGTTTGATTTAAAACCCAAATTAATTTATTTTTTAAAAAAACATTATTTAATATCATAATATTTATTCATAGTATTAATTATATTTAATACTAAATATATTAGGAAATTGCAAACATTTGATTCTCGTATACATGCTAGCTAAGACTTTTAAAACACAATAGGATGTCATCATTGTTACCTGCAAATATTCCTTAGTGATTGATGCCAAACTCAGCTCCTTACTATTCTTTTTCCTTTTTCTACGTGAGAAAATCATCACACACTAAGTGTATACTTAGTGAGGCAGCCATATAAAAGTTTAAAACAATACAACACATAATTTAAAGGAATAACAATATTCAATGCAATATGATCACTTTACCTATATACCATCCATTTTTTCATAAAATAACAAGATATAACCGAATAAAAAGTTTCTTACAAATATACTTGCCATTTATCCCATAAGCTCGTAAGCTTATTTGCCAGTTTATCATTTATTAACCAATAAACCATAACCCAAAGTATAAATGTATGAGAACCCTGGTATAGGAGTCAAATATTGCATCGCAGTGCTAAGGTCGAGCTTTGTTCACCTAATAATGCACCATAATGCTGAGGTCGGGCTTTACCCACCTTGTACACAATAGTGTTTTGTACCATGTCCTCGTTAGACACTTTGAGGCCTACACTATGTGTCTTATCTAGACACTCTAGTGCCACCTAATATGCACTTGCTAGACTCTATGGCATGCCATTAATACCACTGATCCTCAATAACATACTTGGGCATTTAGTCTCTTTTTATTTGATCCATCCATGGCAAAGTATATCAATATCATTTAACATTGGGCAGTTCATACTCAAAATATCGTTCATAATAAATATCATATATGTTCATGATAACATCATATGTAACAATCAGTGATCGATGCATTTTATATTCAACCTTTTACAAATTTAGAATATGTCAAAAATATGATAAATGACATAATTATCATGTTAACATAAACAAGGCAGACTTATCGCAAGTCCTACCCAATGATGCATAAAAATTCATGTATAATGTTATGCTTGCATTGAACTCATTTTGATATTATATCCAAGTCAAAATTTGTCATAATTTCATATCCTGGTAGTTTGCATTACCTCTACAGAAATATTATTTTGTATTAATATACATCTTTAAAAATTATTCTGTTTATACCACTGGAAATTAGACTCAAATATGAATATATCCATATAAATAAATCCTACTAGTTCATTTTTGTAAAATTTATGGTAAATTTTCAAATTTAACCAACATAATATGTTTTGTGCAGAATCTGCTGCCCCGTTTTTCTGACCATCTATCGGTTAAAAATTCTTATCCTTTGTATATACCTTTAAATCAGTTTTCATTTGTTCTAAACAAAATTAGAATAATATAAGAATCAAACGGTATAAAAATCATCATTTAATCATTTTTTTAGAAATTATGGCAGTTTTCTAAACTTACTGTCTAGAACATAAATTCCAAACATGTCTCGCCAATGTGCATTTTTCAACTTGATCAATAATTCTAATAGCTCTCCAAATGCATATATATGCATGCATAACAATTAAAATAACATTTTAGGAGTCACTTCTTACCATAGTAACTCTGTCACTGGCTCATCGCAAGCTAATGTTTGTTCGATAACATAAGTACAAATTAAATTTGCACTCACCTGGTGTTATTAGCTCGCAACCTTCCTTGGAATTTTCCATTTCATCCTTAAGATTCTCCTTAGCTTTAATAATATTTGATCTTGATTTCAAGCACTCAATCCCTAAATGGACACCATTACCAAATATACACAAATTCAAACCAAATGTTAGAATCTTACTAACATATGCATATTTTGGAAAATAAATTCCTAACAAATTTCCCAATGCTTATTCAATACAAGTTATATAAAATGGTCCTTTACCACTCAAAGTTTCAGTACAAAAATTCCAGCATTTAAATAATTACCACCCAAGTACATATACAAAGGTATAATTAAAAATAAGCACTCCAAACTATTTGAAAATTTCGCTTAAAACACCAAACTTTCCAAACTTCCAAAATTATCATATTTCACATCTAAACACTCATTTCAATTCAAAAACAATAATTTTCATCATAGTACATCAAATAATAGGCAATTACACAATCATTCACAATGTTTCCAAAAATATCAAATTGGTCCCTTAACTTTTCAAAAATTACAAAATCATCCCAAAAGTTTCTAAGGCTTGTAGAATACTTCCTACATCTTTTCCAACCCTTTCATAATTTTTGCAAAATTTTCCTAATCCATTAAGACCAAGGCCGAATCAAACATGAAATCAACTTTCAATCAACCTTACATCATCTCTAAAATCAAAACCCTAATCAAATTTTATCAAAACACAAAGTTTCTCCAACTTATAATTTGGCCAAATTTTAAAGAATAATTTCTAGAAAGATTGAACATGTTTAAATCACAAATCAATCTTGAAAATGAAGCTACAACCTCAAAAAAAGCAAGATTCATCGTCAATTTTGAAAACCATAGTGTGAATAAAAACCTCTAGATTTGGGGATTTTTGAAATCAAGCAAGATTAGCAAGCAATATTGGTACCAAATGATAGCGTTTTTTGCGTAAAACAATTTTCGATTTCACGACCTAACCTAAAATCCAAAGGAAATTACTTAAAAATTGAAATAAAACTTTCTCTCACCTTTGGAGAAACTCACGACAGTTTGAAGAAGAATATGAACAAGGTTGATGAAATGTTATGTGCATTTCATCTTAATTTACCTTTAATTTAACTTTAAGTGAATTTTTATTCATTTAATTGAAAAATACCAAATTACTCTGAATGAATCTTCATATTTACCATAAAACCAAGACCTCAACCTTATCATCTTCCAAAGTCAAAGATGAACAAAATAATTTGCCACTTTACCTTTTTTCCCTTGAAATTTCCAAAAATTAAAATCTTGCCACTTTAATCCAACAGTGCAAATTTAACATGAAATTAAATCCTCAAATCCAATGGTTTATATTATTTCCATCATTTTAAAATGTGAAAATAATATTTTTAAGCCTAATTTATCACCCTTCATTTTTTTCCGAAATTTCTATTCGATCCGATTTACCGATTTCTTACCGGACTTTTAACCTTTCTAGTTTTCAAGTTAAATTCCAGATCAATAATCTAATTTAAATAAAACTCCACTTTCAATAGTAAACTATCCATTTATAGAATAAAAATTCTTTTTGGGGAATTTACCACTTAGGTCTTTAAACTTTTCCCAATTTTCAATTTTGGCTATCAATTTTTTAAAATTTACATTTTGGTCACTAACCAAAATTTTTGGGTATTACATTTATGACATCCTTTCATGCCTTTAATGAACCGTTATGCATTTCATTTATGGCATCCTTTCATGCCTTTAATGTACTGTTATGCATTTCATTTATGGCGTTCTTTCATGCCTTTAATGCACCGTTATGCATTTTATTTATGGATTCGTTTTAGAGTAGTTCATACTCTAAATACCATTCATAAAATTCCTTCCATACATTTAATGATAACATAATAAATACTATAGACACGCATTAAATTAAAACGTTCTAATTTGAATCATTGAGAATCTTCTGCATCTCAAATAATTACAATAAATGTACTCACCTGATAATCCTTGCAAATAAAATATAGAGATGTCTGGCTATTTAGAAACTGTATCTTTGCCCTTTTTCTTACTAGATTTAGGAGCTTGGTTATGATCTACACAAGTATCCATTAAAGACATATACCATACCAAATGTTAGTATATTCCCTAACATTTATACTTTAATAATACTCAAAAGTACCATTATTTCAATTTCTATAACAATTTCAACTTATCTTACAGTTTCAGACTCAATAGTATCGATACCACTACCATGGTATAGATACTTCTATACATTGGTATTGATACCCTCTCTCAGTATCGATACCATTTCTACATTCTGTAATGCATGGTAGCGATACCTTTTTCTTAGTATCGATACTACTATACTATTGTACCGATACTACTATACTATGGTACCGATACTCCATTTCAGTATCGATTCAAATTTGGCATTCTGTAATCCATGGTATCGATATATTCCCTTTTATTATTGATACCCCATTAGTATCGATACTACTTGCATCGGTACCGATACTATTCATCAAATTTCTACAAATCGATATTGTTCTATCAGTACCGATACCCTTACCCAGATTTACCATTTTTCAGTCCGATTTTTACTAAATTTTCCCCTCTAATCTCTTACTTTTACCTCCAACAATACTATTAAACTCTTTTTTACTTAACTCAACTAACATTCCTTCATTTAACCTCTTATAACATCTAAAATCTCTATAGAACATCTAAACTCAAGAATCGTACCACTTTTTCTAACATGTTTTTAATCATATCTCTTTTTTCTAATCTCTTATTCACTCATTTGCTTGAGATCTGATTTGAAGGATTTAGCCCTTACCAAGGACATGACCTTTTATAGGAAAGTATGGAGACTTAAGACCAGGGTAGCCGATTAGTGCAGGTCACATCCATAGGGTGTAACATTTCTAATCTTCTTTTTTTGCCTTTGTTGTAATTTCTATGATTTCTACTTTTTATACGTTTCTGTCATTGGAATTAACGAAGGCTTAGAACTAGGGTAGCAGATTAGTGTTGCCTTAGATTAGGTTTTAACCCATTTGACTTTATTTCTTCTCGTAGCTTGCTATCATTGACTTCTGTGTATCATTCTCTTCATGTTTCCTTTTTTTAATTTTAGTCGGGTCTTAGGTTTCTGTCTATATGCAGAGATTATTATGCAGGGATTTATTAGCGGGGATTACTTCCCATTACAGAAGCACATATGAAGACTGTATATGAAGATTGTTCAAATATAAATTTATTTATTTATTTATACATGCATTTCATTTTATCTTTATTTTTAATTTTCTGACTGCCAGAGGTCTTCCACGGAAGCTGCTCTCAACCATTTGTTAGGGGCAGCCTACTACCCTACCTACCCCTTACCCCATTGTATATGGGAATAGGGTTTTGTTATTGTTGTTGTTATTGTTATTCACTCCTTTGACAAGTCAATTCCACTATTAAACCTCTGTAAAAACTCTTGTATCAACATATCATTCAAAAACCCATTTCCTTAAATATCATATAAAACATACAACTCTTAATTTTAATCTTCTTTAACCCTTCCTTAAGCTTACACATTACTTAACGTTACAAGAGAAAACCAGAACTAGAAGGAATGACTAGTTAAATGAAATTTATCTTTTGCTATGGAGAAGAGCACAACCCACGGGAAGAAGAAGAAGAATATGAGTAAAATAAACTTAACTTTCCCCTTTTCCATATTAAAATCCCTAATAAGGAAATATATTTTAAATTTATTTCCCTTTAAATGACCAAAATGCCCTCTTAATACATCTATTGATACAATTTAGTCTAAAATACTATTCTAAATCACTTTCTCATCTTTTACCATTTATTTAAATAAATCTTCAAATTTTTAAATCTTTTCAATAAATTCCTTGACCTGGTATTTGGGGTATTACAATTCCCCCTTAAGAAAATTTGTCCTCGAATTTAAAGAAATACCTAAAACGAAGATACCTAAAATGAAGATGTGTGGAAATTGCTTCCTCATGTCCTCCTCTCTCTCCCAAGTAGCTTCTTCAACCTTATGATTCTGCCAAAGCACTCTAACTAAAGGAATCTTTTTGTTACGTAATTTCTTGTTTTCTCTAGCCATGATTTGCACTTGTTTTTCTTCATAAGTTAAATCTGATCGGATTTCTATTTTCTCTGGTGTGATAATATGGGACGGATCTATTCGGTATCTTCGAACCATAGATACGTGGAAAACATTGTGGATCTTGTCCATATCTGGAGGAAACGCTAATTGATAAGCTACGATTCTGACTCTTTTCAAGAGTGCATAAAGTCCAATGAATCACGAAATCAACTTTCCTTTCCGCCCAAATCGCAATACATTCTTCTAAGGAGATACCTTCAGAAATAATTTATCTCCCACTTGAAATTCAATTTCTTTTCTTTTCAAATCAACATAAGATTTCTGTCGATCGGAGGCTATCTTCAAATTATCCTGGATAATTTTTACTTGTTCCTTCATTTCTTTAATCAACTCCAACCGAACAAGGTCTTGGTCTTTTAGTTCAAACCAATTTAATGGTGTTCGATACATTCTCTCATACAAAGCTTCATATGGGGCCATCTTAATACTTGATTGGTAAATGTTGCTATATGCAAATTCCGCTAAAGGCAAATACGTTTCCCATTATCCTTTAAACTCAATCACACGTGCCCTTAGAATATCCTCTGGTATCTGGATAGCTCGTTCTGACTGCCCATCTGTCTGCGAATGAAAAGTTGTGTTGAAGTTCAATCGAATACCCAATGCCTCATGTAATGACTTCCAGAATCTTGAAGTAAACCTTGGGTCTCGATCAGACACTATTGATATAGGCACCCATATAGTTTGACTATCTCTTTTATATACAACTCTGTATACTTATCTATCGAGTAATCTACTCGAACTAGGATAAAGTGAGTTGTCTTGGTCAATCGATTTACAATTACCCATATGGAGTCCTTTTTACCCAGTGACAAAGGTAGCCCCGAAATAAAATTTGATATAGGCACCCATATAGTTTGACTATCTCTTTTATACAACTATATCTTATCTATCGAGTAATCTACTAGAACTATGATAAGTGAGTTGTCTTGGTCAATCGATTTACAATTACCCATATGGAGTCCTTTTTACCTAGTGACAAAGGTAGCCCCGAAATAAAATCCATGGTAACTCGCACCCACTTCATTTAGAATGGATATCGGTTGTAGTAATCCAGGGCACTGATGTTCGTATTTTACTTGCTGACATGTCAAACATTTTTCCACCAACTCCGATATAATCTTTTTCATACCGAGCCACCACTTACGACTTTTTAAATCCTGATACATCTTATTCTCGCCTGGATGCATCGTCAAAGGACTATAATGTTCTTCATAAAGATTATCTCTCTTCAATTCCGCATTATCGGGAATGCAAAGTCTTCTCCGATAATATAAAAGTCCATCGACTCTTATTCGAAGTCTTTGGTCTCTTCTTTTTCGACTTGTGACATTCTCGCCAAGCATTTCTCATCTTGACCTTGCAGCTCTTACCCGATCTTAAAGCATCGAATTTAAATTAAGCTCAGCAATCAAAGCACTATCTTCATTTAAAGACATATGTAAATCTGTAGTCCGTAGGGCGAAAAAAATCTTTCGGCTCAGTGCATCCGCCACAACAAGTACTTTAGACTCTTGTGATCCGTATAAATATGACATCTTTCACCATACAGATAATGACACTAGATTTTCAAGGCAAGCACAGCTGTTGCCAATTCATCGTGTGTCGAGTAATTCTCTCATGATTATTCAACTGTCTTGAGGCATACGCCAACTTTTCCATTTTTCATCAGCACACACCCCAGCCCATTATGGATGCATCACTGAAAACTGCATAATCTTTACATGACTCAGGTTGCACAAGCACATGGGTGTCTGTCAATATTTTCTTGAGCCTTTCAAAACTTTCTTGGCATTTCTCCGTCCAAAAAAAGGTACATCATTTTGTAACAACTTAGTTAGTGGGTACGCTAACATTGTTAAGTTTTTCACGAACCGTCTATAATACCAGCAAGCCACAAGAAGCTCTGATATTCAGAAACATTCTTTGGGGATTACCCATCCACTATAGTTTGGATCTTTCTGGGATCTACTCTTATGCCTTATGTGGAGACTATATGACCAAGGAAAGAAATCTCGGCTAACCAAAATTCGTACTTGGACAATTTGACATACAACTTCTTATCGCAAAGTGTCTAAAGAACCACTCGAATATGAGCGGCATGTTCTTATCTTGACTTGGAATATACCAAAATATCATCTATAAATACAACCACGAATTGATCCAAGTAAGGTTGGAATACTCGTTCATTAAATCCATAAATACTGGAGGAGCATTAGTAAATCCAAATGGCATCACTACAAATTCATAATGCCCATACCGAGTCTGAAAACTATATTTGAAATATCATCCTCTTTGATCTTTAATTGATGATATCGTAGATTATCTTAGAAAACACCGCTGCTCCTTTCAATTAATCAAACATATCATCAATCATCAGAAGAGGAACTTGTTCTTTATCGTTACTTTTAAATTGGGTGTAATCGATACATATTCGCATAGACCTAATCGATTGTAAATGTATATGCTAAGCCAAACAATTCTGTCCAAGTATACACAATCGAATAAAGTAATATAAGGTAATTGAGTTATCATCTCCACAGGGATTGGTCGAGAAATATATCTTCACCACAACTAGAACTAGTGTCACAAACTAATTCCTACTAGGTTTCAACTTAAGAACTAATATAATAAAAAAAAGAAGTGATATAATGATTGCAAAAAAGTTTGGTCGAGGCAAAATAAATATGTCGAATGCTGGAATAAAATAAATCAAGTGTTGATTTAAATATAATGCAAACAACCTCACATATTCAGACTTATCACAAAGCACTTATGCTAAAATTTTGTATTGATAACAATTATTCTAAGTCTAGAATGAATTATTATGAATTTCTTAAGCTGCCCGACAGGATTACTAGGTATTATTAGACGGTTGCTATGGTAATACTCCTCAAACTACAACCCTTGGTTTGTCAGACTTGTTGTTGTAATACCTCTCATCGTGAACTATAGGCGTTGTCTATCCTACTCTAGCGTCTATCCCTTTTAGTCAATTGAAACTCACTCCTTATCTCTAAGGTAAGTTAGAACACATTCCATTGTTCACGTAGATCTATCTTAATCTCTAAAATCAATCTAGACAAAAGGCTATCTTTCAATGCTCTTACATTGCCAAGACATGTTTTACCAAAACCCCAGGCGATCTCTCAATGCTCTTACAGTGTCAAAGTAAAATATTCAAACAATGAACAAAACAGTCATGAGCAAAACATAATTCATCATTCATAAAACATAAAATTATTTAGCAAAAAACATAAAGGCATCCAAGTATAATCGTTTAATACAACCCCAATATATAAAAATATTATGAACAAAGGAAGAATGACTCCCAAAACCGGGGGCTCTGTCACAAAAATTCTGACCAGCAGCGCGCCTGCCTTGGTGATCAGCCTCTCTCAATACCTGATCACCGCTCTTCTACATCCTGGCTATGGAAGACACCAAGGTTGGATGGTAACCGGTGAGAAGCACTGCAATTGCTTGCTCATGTCTTAAGTAAAGCTTATCTCTTCTTCCTTGCCTACTTCTTTTGGCGGATACGGCTGGTTATTTATAGAGAAGAATCTCCTATGGCTTCTCTTGCTTTGGAGATTCCTTAAATAACTGTTGTTATATGCCCAGACTAAAAAAGGAAAGATGGCTTGCAGTTTTCAGATTAGTTAAGGCTTGCATGCACGTGAAGTAGGTCATCCAACTGACGTGTGACATAGGCAGTCGTCATACTTGCTTCAGACTTCTTCAGATAAACGTTGCCTCGGTGATAAATATGTTTCGTTGACCCTTGTAATTTACATTGTCACGACTAAAATGTTCTTCGTCTGTAAATTTCCTACACAAACACAATCCACACAACCCTCCTCAGTAGCATCAGTCAAATCAAATAATTTTTTACCTGAGCAAAACTTATCCACCACAAGCTAACATAACCTATATGCAACTAACTCCTGTGCATACTTTGTTTAGATGAGCAATAACTTAAGTGAAAAGACTAGAAATTGAGTCTTTTACGGAGTTATCATACCCCCAAACTTAAGCTACTGTTTGTCCTCAAGCAATGTACAAATAGTTAGAAGAAAATTAAAATTGGCATGACAAAGCAGTTAAGAAAATCATATGGTTTGAGATTTCATCCCTCAGCAAAAAACAAAGTTGGCCTCAACATGTTCGACAGTCATATCAGTCAAGTCCCTTCCCTAGTAGATTCCTTGCTTTGTGTTGCGTGATTGTAACCTGCTATGCATAAAGGTAATTAGAAAACTTAAAGTAAGCACTTTTGGATTATCAAGGCATCAAATTATTTGTCATGCTTAGTTTATACTCCTAGTTATTTATCAATTTTTTATTTCTCTCTTTTTTCATAGGGAAGTCAGCTCATCACATCTAGCGTTCCACGCTCTAGGTGAAAGGGAGCATACCTTCCACCCCCAAGCTAGTTGGGGAGAGTCATCCTGTGACTACTTTCATTCACTCATATGCCTTGGCAACTCTTAATTTCTTATATAATTTTTTCTGTTTATGCCTTTGCATAGAGGAGTGTCCCTTTTTTTTTTCAATTATAAACACTAGGGAGTTTCACTTTACCCTTAAAAATTTTTTGAAGTCTCGACAAGCAGAAAGTTCTTTCCCAAAAATTTACAGATTACTTTAAGCAAGGACAACCTACAATCGTGTTTGTAAATATCAAAATTAGGCCTAGGGTTGGTTCTATTCTTTAGACAGTCTTATAATAATTCTGGCCTAGGCAATCAAATTATGCATTCATCATTGGGCATCCCTAATTCATTTCTAACAATATTCTTAACCTACTTATGTCATGACAACTAAAATTTTCAACCAATTATCATCAATTGCTTTTTAACAAAGTATGGAAAATATGACACAATACCTCCCCAAACTTGAGGGATGCATTATCCTTAATGCATGAGAACTAAAACTACATGATACTGTATGCAAATAAAAATAAAAAAAACTAAAATGGAAACTTACTGTGGTAGGTGGCTTGACTGTTCGGGTCGTAAAGAGAGATCGGATCCCGGTTTACCTGTTAGGGAGAGACTGAAGTATACGGACTGTCGTTCGCTTGTAGCGCTTCTTCCTAGTCGAGGCTCATGCTAGTGTTGGTTCTTGGCTTCAGAGGGACTAACTGCTGCTGCTAGACATGGGTTTCCAGTGGTGACACATCTCTGGGAACTCCTGGGAGAACCTCTGGAGGGACATTTAATGTCGAGGCGTGGAATGTGTTGCCACCAGTATTGTATTTAAGGATGACACTTGGGAAGGACGGTAGATTGACGGTTGTGTTTGGAAGCAACCCCTTGAATAAGGCATTGAGTTGCGCGTCCCTTACCTTGACATACTCGAAATAGATATCCATGTGATCCTCTAGGTGCCCTATCTTCTCACGCGTTTCTCGTGTGTGCGTAACGACTGCGGCCATTCTGGCCACGTCAACAGATTTTGCTCCTCACTCCAAACTTTATGTGGGGCGTTGTCATCTAAGCTCATCAGCTCGGGTACATTTTTCTTAGTGATACCCTCTTTGGATTTAATGAACTCCTCAAAAGGCTCCTTGGGGACTTTCTTTTTCCTGCACAGTGCAGTTATCAAGTTAGGAAACAATAGATTACCCCGTATATTATTGAGTGCAAGAGCATCAATCTTTTCACGAGCATAGTTGTGTTGTGTGAAGTTGGCACAAGCTTGCCCTTTCAGAAAATGGCTCCACAAGTTTTACAATCGGTTTTAGGGCTCAACGATCGACTTTTTTCCTCATTGGGCCATTCCCTTCGAACTTGGCCCACCCGAAGCAACGATCTTCAAGAACTCCGTTGTATGCTTCCTGGTATGCCTCAACCATGAATCTCTTGTGTTGCCTCTACTTTCCCCTACTTGACTAATATAAGAATCAAACGGTATAAAAATCATCCTTTAATCATTGTTTTAGAATTTATGACAATTTTCTAAACTTACTGTCGATTACATAAATCCTAAACAGGTTTCACCAATTTGCATTTTCAACTTGTTCACTAATTCGATTAGCTCACCAAATGCACATATATGCATGCATCATAATTCAAACAAAATTTCAGGAGTCACTTCTTATCATAGTAACTCCGTCACTAGCTCATCGCAAGCCAATTTTTGTTCAATAACATAAATACAAATTAAATTTGCACTCACCTGGTGTTTTTAGCTCGCATCCTTCCTTGGCGTTTTCCATTTCATCCTTAAGCTTCTCCTTAGCTTTAATAATACTTGATTGATTTCAAGCACTCAATCTCTAAATGGACACCATTACGAAATATACACAAATTCAAACCAAATGTTAGAATTTTACTATATGCATAATTTGGAAAATAAATTCCTAACAATTTCCCAAGGCATATTCAATACAATTTCCATGTCACAACATAAACGTTGACCTTAACATTTCCAATTGAACATTAAAATTTAATTTAATCATATTCATACTTGAAACGTATTCACCACCAAATATTTTAACACTTATTAATCCTTTTTAATTTTGGCACAAACTTTTACAACTTATACAAAATGGTCCTTTACCATTTTACCACTCTAAGTTTCAGTACCAAATTTCCAGCATTTAAATAATTACCACCCAAGTAAATACACAAAGGTATAATTACAAATAAGCACTCCAAACTATTTGAAATTTTCGTTTAAAACACCAAACTTTCCAAACTTCCAAAATTATCATATTTCACATCTAAACACTCATTTCAATTCCAAAACAATAATTTTCAGTATAGTACATCAACTATTAGGCAATTACACAATCATTCAAAACTTTTCCAAAATTATGAAATTGGTCCCTTAACTTTTCAAAAATTACAAAATGGTTCCCAAATTTTTATAAGGCTTGTAGAATACTTCCTACATCATTTCCACCCCTTTCATAATTTTTGTAGAATTTTCCTCATCCTTTAAGACCAAGATCGAAAACTTTTCCAAAATTATGAAATTGGTCCCTTAACTTTTCAAAAATTACAAAATGGTTCCCAAATTTTATAAGGCTTGTAGAATACTTCCTACATCATTTCCACCCTTTCATAATTTTTGTAGAATTTCCTCATCCTTTAAGACCAAGATCGAATGGTTTAAAGTTCCAAAACTAGGTTTGTCATGATTTTGCTCGATTCGATTCAAGCTTGAAATGAACTTTCAATCAACCTTACATCATCTCTAAAATCAAAGTCTAATCAAATTTCATCAAATAAAAAGATGCTCTAACTTATAATTTGGCCAAATTTTAAAGAATCATTTCTAGGAAGAACATGTTTTAATCATAATCAAGCTTGAAAATGAATCAACAACCTCAAAAACATAAGATTCATCATCAATTTCAAAAACTATAGTGTGAACACAACCTCTAGATTTGAGGATTTTTGAAATCAAGCAAGATTAACAGGCAATATTGGTTCCAAATGATAGCGTTTTTCGCGTAGAACAATTTTCTATTTCACGACCTAACCTAAAATCCAAAGGAAATTGCTTAAAAATTGAAATGAAACTTTATCTCACATTTGGAGAAACTCACGGTAGTTTGGAGAAGGAGATGAACAAGGTTGATGAAATGTTAGGTGCATTTCATCTTAATTTACCTTTAATTTAACTCTAAAAGAATATTTTATTCATTTAATTGAAAAATACCAAATTACTCTTAATAAATCTTCATATTTACCATAAAACCAAGACACCACCTTATCATCTTCCAAATTAAAGATGAATAAAATATTTTCCCACTTTACCTTTTTCCCTTGAAATTTCCAAAAATTAAAATCTTGCCACTTTAATCCAACAGTCCAAATTTAACATTGAATTAAATCCTCAAATCCAATGGTTTATTTTTCCATCATTTTAAAATGTGAAAAATATTTTAAGCCTAATTTATCCATCAATGTTTTTTCAAAATTTCTATCTATTCGATTTGTCGATTTCTTACCCGACTTTAAACATTTATAGTTTTCAACATAAATATCGGATCAAGAATCTAATTTAAATAAAACCCCACTTTTAATAGTAAATTGTCCATTTATAGAATAAAAAATCTTTTTGAAAAATTTACCACTTAGGTCCTTAAACTTTTCCCAATTTTTAATTTTGTCTATCAAACTTTTAAAATTTACATTTTAGTCACTAATCAAAATTTTTGGGTATTTTAACTCTCCCCTCCTTCAGAAAATTCATCCTCGAATTTTCCAATACATACTTTATGTAAATAGACAATGATGTGGCTTTTTCACTTTTGATTTCTTTATCAAACTTCAATAAGGACAAGTGTTTTTTATAAATCAAATCTATCTGAATCTCTATTTCTAATCGATACCTCATGAGCATCGAGACATGAAAAAAATAATGGATATTGCCATTTCTGGAGGCACTGCTAGTTGATAAGTCACTGATCTAACTTTCTTTCCTTTCATTTGCGTCCGAACCGTAATATATTATTTTTTTCCAATGTGATAATTTAAGAATACTTCTTTATCGCTTTCATGGAATTCAATCTCTTTTTGCTTTAAATCTATATAAGACTTCTACTGATCAGATTTTATCTTCAGATTATCCTGAATTATCCTCACTTTATCCTCAACATTTTTAAATAAATTAGGTCGAACAAGATCCCGGTCTTTTAACTCGAACCAATTTAATTGTGTTCGACACTTTCTCCCATTTAAAGCTTCGTACGGAGCTATCTTTATGCTCGATTGATAACTCTTTTCATACCTTCTTTTAAATATTTCCTCGATAATATAAACATTTATCATATTTAACCTTAAAGTCTTTAGTTTCACCTTTTTTGCTGCTTGTTCTAGCTTTGACAAGCACGACAAGTTTCATTTTTTCTCTGATGATCCTTTATTCGATCTAGCAACATAGGCTTTAAATTTAATTCAACATCAAAACACCATATTTCTTTAAAGATAACCACATATTCAAAACTCATAATAGAAATGTCTTTCAGTTTTATTGTATTAGCCACTATTAGCCTTTCCTATTTGTAGTTGATAAACACGTCATCATTCTTTAAGGAATTCAATCCATTCCCTTTATTTTCACTCCTTAAGTCAACGCATCTTTTGACTTTTAAGATTCGTATAGATATAGTCTCGCTCACCATGTAGATAGTGATTATATCAATAAAGTAAACATAACTATTGCCAACTCGAGATCATGAATCAAATTTTTTTTCATGATTCTCTAGTTGCTTTGAAGAATAAACCAAAACTTTTCCTCTTGTACGACCACTCATCCCAAAATTATTATATTCACATAACTTTTTCCAGATTATGATCACACTGGCATTGGAGCTTGTCTCGGTATTCTTTTTAACAACTCAAAGTTTTTATGGCACTTAACAGTCTAAAGAATAACACATATTACTCAATAATATGCTCAAAGGGAATATAATCATTGAAAAGTTCTTTATGAACCTTCGATAGTAACAATAAATCCCAATAAACTTTGAAATTCGAAAACATTATTTGGAATTTATCATTTGACTATATCTCTTGCTTCCTTGATATAAATTCTTATCCCCTTAACTGAGTCTACATGGCCAAGGAATACAACCTTAGACAACCAACATTTATACTTGGTCAACTTATTATGAAATTTTTCTCCCAATAGTTGGAAGAGCTATACAAAACATAAATCATGTTCTTCCCTGGTCTTACAACATCTCAAAATAACATCGATGAACACTACCACCAATTAATCCAAGTATAATTGAAATACTCGTTTTAACCAATCCTTAAGTGCCACAAGAACATTTGTTAAACCAAATCACATTATCGCAACTCATAATGTTCATGTTGAATTCTGAAAACTCTATTAGGAAGATCTTATTCCTTATCTTTAACTAATATCTTGATAGGAGATTCGACTTGAGAGACACCAATGCACCTTTTTAATTGATCAAAATATTATCAATCCTCGGAAGAGTATACTTGTTTTTTTTTTGTTACCTTATTTAACAAACGATATTCCATGAATAATTGCATATACTCATCTTTGTTTTTCACAATAATACTGGTGCATCCCAGATGATATGCTAGGTCTTGTAAATTCTCATTCTTAACAATTATACTAACCATGTCTTTAATTCTCTTAGCTCAGTTAAATCCATTTTACTTTCTATATCTCAATTTAGAGGTAATCCCTGTAGCTTCTGTAGCTACACATTTGGATACCATCGAAATGTTGGAATAACTTCCAACTAAACTAAGAATGTTTGAGTATCCACCTCATTTACTAAGAAGGTTTAACAACCTAGTATCAATAACTTTAAACAGTTTATGCTAAAATCACATTAGAAATCAAATTTACTCTATTTCCCTACCACAATATCTCAAAACTTTCAACTTCTTTAAAATCAATCGCTTTAAACAATAATTCATCGTAACATGGTAGAGGGTAATTAATCCATTCCAAAAATTACCTTTGAAAGGTAATTCTATCAAGTTTATTATAAATTAACACGTTGAATCCTTACCAGACAATTATTGTCTACAAATATGACTCACCTCGCACTCTGGCCTGAAGGGATAGTTGCACAAATATCACTTAGGATCAATTTTTCAGAATGTTTCATTTTTTCAATAGATACTATTCTTACACATAAACAAGGTTTTGTTTAATCCAACCTTGGCACTTCCTATTGTGCCAACATTATCTTATTAGACTAAAAAGAATAATAATGATTATCATCATTACTATTACGATTAGTTTCTTTTTGAACTTCTTGCTTAATCACGTTCTTCAACCCTTGAATACACACATCTTTTTCATACACTATACTTATTCACCTTTATAAGTAAGGAGTGTCATCAATCAAACCTTATAATCACCAAATCAGTAACAATGACATCCTAGTTGTATATATACACTTTTTTAAACTCAACACAAGCTCGATTTAGTCCTAGAATTGGGTAAACCTGTAGCTCTGATACCAATAAATGTAACACCCATAACCCGTATACGCAAACCAATACGAGTTACAGATGTCACATCAAATATTCAAAACATTTCTTTATTTAACTTGAGTAAATTTTTGTTTCATTCAAATAACTAGTTTGAAGCAGTGATAGACAGTTCTATTCTATTTCATAAAAGAAATATGACTGTCCACCAAGTTTGATTTAAAACCCAATAATTTATTTAAAAACATTGTTTAATATCATAATTTATTCATACTATTAATTATATTAATACTAATTATATTAAGAAATTTCAAACATTTCATTCTCGTATACATGCTAACTAATTTTAGAACACAATAGGATGCCATCATTGTTACCTGTAAATATTTCCTTGGTGATTGATGCCAAACTCAGCTCCTTACTATTCTTTTTCCTTTTTCCTACGTGTGAAAATCACCACAGACTAAGTATACACTTAGTGAGGCAACCATATAAATGATTAAAATAACGCAACACTTAATTTAAAGTTATAACAATATTCAATGCAATATGATCACTTTACCTGTATACATCCATTTTACCATAAAATAACATGATATAACCGGGAAAAAAGTTTCTTACCAATATACTTGCCATTTATCCCATAAGCTCGTAAGCTTATTTGTCAGTTTATCATTTATAACCAATAAACCATAACCCAATGTATAAATGTATGAGAACCCTGGTATAGGAGTCAAATATTGCAGCGCAGTGCTGAGGTCGAGCTTTGTTCACCTAATAATGCACTATAGTGCTGAGGTCGGGCTTTACCCACCTTGTACACCGTAATGTTTTGTACCGTGTCTTCGCTAGACACTTTGAGGCCTACACTATGTGTCTTATCTAGACACTCTAGTGCTACCTAATATGCACCTGCTAGACTCTATGGCATGCCTTAATACAACTGATCCTCGATAACATACTTGGGCATGTAGTCTATTTTATTTGATCCATCCATGGCAAAGTATATCAATATCATTTAACATTGGGCAGTTCATACTCAAAATATCATTCAATAAATATCATTTATGTTCATGATAACAAATATGTAACAATCAGTGATCAATGCATTTTATATTCAACCTTTTACATGTTTAGAATATGTCAAAAATATGATGACTAATTATCATGTCAACATAAACAAGGAAGACATATCGTAAGTCCTACCCAATGATGCATAAAACATTCATGTATAATGTTATGCATGCATTGAACTCATTTTGACATTATATCCAAGTCAAAATATAAGTCAAAATTTGTCATAATTTCATATCCTGGCAGTTTGTACTACCTCTACAGAAATATTATTTTGTATTAATATACATCCTTAAAAATTATTCCGTTTATACCAATGGAAACTATACTCAAATATGAATCTATACATATAAAGAACTACTATTAGTTCATTTTGTACAATTTACGGTAAATTTTCAAAGTTAACCGACAAAATCTGTTTTGTGCAGAATCTGCTGCCCCGTTTTTCTGACCTTTCCTCGGTTAAAAATTCATATCCTTTTTATATACCTTTAAATCAGTTTCCGTTTGTTCTATACAAAATTATACTGATATAAGAATCAAACGGTATAAAAATCATCATTTAATCATTTTTCTAGAATTTATGGTAGTTTTCTAAACTTAGTGTCCAGAACATAAATTCTAAACAGGTCGCTAATTTGCATTTTTCAACTTGTTCAATAATTCTAATAGCTCACCAAATGCCCATATATACATTCATAACAATTCAAATAACATTTTATGAGTCACTTCTTACCATAGTAACTCTGTCACTGGCTCATCGCAAGCCAATGTTTGTTCGATAACATAAGTACAAATTAAATTTGCACTCACCTGGTGTTCTTAGCTCGCAACCTTCCTTGGAATTTTCCATTTCATCCTTAAGCTTCTCCTTAGCTTTAATAATATTTGATCTTGATTTCAAACACTCAATCCCTAAATGGACACCATTACCAAATATACACAAATTCAAACCAAATGTTAGAATCTTACTAACATAGGCATATTTTGGAAAATAAATTCCTAACAAATTTCCCAAGCCTTATTGATTACAATTTCCATGTCACAACATAAATGTTGACCTTAACATTTCCAATTGAATATTAAAATTCCATTTAAATATTCATACTTGAAACTTATTAACCACCAAATATTTTAACACTTAATCCTTTTTAATTTTGGCACCAACTTTTACAACTTATGTAAAATGGTCCTTTACCATTTTACCACTCAAAGTTTCAGTACCAAAATTCCAACATTTAAATAATTACCACCAAGTACATATACAAAGGTAATTACAACTAAGCACTCCAAACTATTTGAATATTTGTTTAAAACACCAAACTTTCTAAACTTCCAAAATTATCATATTTCACATCTAAACACTCATTTCAATTCCAAAACATTAATTTTGAGCATACATCAACTATTAGGCAATTACACAATCATTTAGAACTTTTCCAAAATTATGAAATTGGTCCCTTAACTTTTCAAAAATTACAAAATGGTTCCCAAATTTTTATAAGGCTTGTAGAATACTTCCTACATCATTTCCAGCCCTTTTATAATTTTTGCAAAATTTTCCTCATCCTTTAAGACCAAGGTCGAATGGTTTAAAGTTCCAAAACTAGGTTTTTCATGATTTTGCTCGATTTTGATTCGATTCAAGCTTGAAATCAACTTTCAATCAACCTTACAATCTCTAAATCAAAGTCTAATCAAATTTCATCAAAATAAAAAGTTGCTCTAACTTATAATTTGGCAAAATTTTAAAGAATCGTTTATAAAAGATTGAACATGTTAAATCATAAATCAAGCTTGAAAATGAATCTACAACATCAAAAACATCAAGATTCATCGCCAATTTCAAAAACCATAGTATGAACACAAACCTCTAGATTTGGGGATTTTTGAAATAAAGCAAGATTAGCAACAATATTGGTACCAAATGATAGCGTTTTTCGCGTAGAACAATTTTCGATTTCACGACCTAACCTAAAATCCAAAGGAAATTGCTTAAAAATTGAAATGAAACTTTCTCTCACCTGTGGAGAACTCATGACTGTTTGGAGAAGAATATGAACAAGGTTGATGAATGTTAGGTGCATTTAATCTTAATTTACCTTTACCTTTTTTCCCTTGAATTTCCAAAAATTAAATCTTGCCACTTTATCCAACAGTCCAAATTTAACATGGAATTAAATCCTCAAATCCAATGGTTTATATTATTTCCATCATTTTAAAATGTGAAAATAATATATTTTTGCCTAATTTTCATTCTTTAATTTTTTTCAAAATTTCTATTCGATCCATATTTTTTACCGGACTTTAAGCCTTTCTAGTTTTCAAGTTAAATTCCGGATCAAGAATCTAATTTAAATAAAACCCCACTTTCAATAGAAACTGTCCATTTATAGAATAAAATTATTTTTGGGAAATTTACCACTTAGGTCTTTAAACTTTTCCCAATTTTCAATTTTGGCTATCAAACTTTTAAAATTTACATTTTGGTCACTAACCAAAATTTTGGGGTATTACATTTATAACATCCTTTCATGCCTTTAATGCACCGTTATGCATTTCATTTATGGCATCCTTTCATGCCTTTAATGCACCGCTATGCATTTTATTTATGGATTCATTCTAATTTGAATCATTGAGAATCTTCTTATCTCAAATAATTACAATAACTGTATTCACCTAATAATCCTTGCTAATAAGATATAGAGATGTTTGACTATTCAACAACTTTATCTTTGCCCTTTTTCTTACTAGATTCAGGAGCTTGGTTATGATCTACACATGCATCCATTAAAGACATATATCATACCAAATGTTAGTATATTCCCTAACATTTATACTTTAATAATACTCAAAAGTACCATTATTTCAATTTCTATAACAATTTCAACTTATCTTATAGTTATAGGCTCAATAGTATCGATACCACTACCATGGTATCAATACATCTATACAATGGCACTGATACCCTCTCTTAGTATCGATACCATTTAAACATTCTGTAATGCACGGTAGTGATACCTTTCTCTCAGTATTGATAATACTATACTATTGTACCGATACTCAATTTCAGTATAGATACCATTTTGGCATTCTGTAATCCATGGTATTGATACATTCCCTTTTAGTATCGATACTACTAGCATTGGTACTGATATTGTTCATCAAATTTCTACCCATCGATATTATTCTATCAATACCGATACCCTTACCCAGATTAACCATTTTTCAGCCCGATTTTTACTAAAATTTCCCCTCTAATCTCTTACTTTTACCTCCAACAATACTATTAAACTCTTTTTTACTTAACCCAACTAACTTTCCTTCATTTAACCTCTTATAACATCTAAAATCTCCATAGAACATCTCAACTTAAGAATCGTACCACTTTTTCTAACATATTTTTAATCATATCTCTTGCTTCTAATCTCTTATTCACTCATTTCACAAGTCAATTCCACTAATAAACCTCAATAAAAACTCATGTATCAACATATCATTCAAAAATTGATTTTCTTAAATATCATATATGTTAGAGTATGCCCAAAAGCCAATCATATGATGATTGTAATAATACATTTATTTACCGATTTTATTGAATAAAGCCATTGCCACTATTATTTTCAGTTATATGTTTGTGTTTAACATAAAATAAAGATATAAGTCCATATAATAACATTATTAAAAGATCCATAGTCAAGTATTATTATGGGCATGAACAATAATAATACTCTTAAGACTAACGTGTTATTGATTGATGACAAGGAGTTTTCATTGACATAGAGATGTCAGATTTATACATAATTATATTGTTAGAGAACAATGTATTGGATTGACCCATCATGAGCATATGTCTTGGATTATTATGTAACAGTCATAACTTGCTCATGGTGATGACTATATGCATGATCCTCATACTTGAGATCAATGTCATCCCATATATTGTTGTATGTTTTGATACAGTTAAACATGCTCCGTAACTGGTTGCACTATAAAAGTTGTTATTGAATATATCTCGATATATGTAGTGGGGTGTATATGATTAAGATAGGATTTATCCTTCCTACATAATAGGAAATATATCGCAGGCCACTGATTATGTGAGACTAGAAATGCATGGCCATACTCGAATAAATTGATATGATATCATAAATTATTCGTTAATTATAGTCCACTCTAGATACCCATAAACAATATATGGGCTATACAAGTGTGACTATTCTAAGGCTTGTGCCTACTCTAGATATAAAGGACAAAAGGATGTAATACATTAAAGAGTTAATCATGAAGATGATATGTCGAATCATAATTTCTTGTAACTTAGGTGACAATGATATATTGCTGGATGTCACTCATTGTATGTAATATTATAATTGTTATAATAATTACTACTAACTTTACAAGAACCTACACGATCACACCCAAGGATTGAAATGAGAAAAAATGTACAATTTGTTGTATGTTACTAAAATATATCTAGAGTTAAGATATGTATATTTGATATACATATGATTTTAATTATCCCGAATATAGTAAGTAAGCATTAAAAGAATGTAATTTAGATTGCAACTCTTTTATTTTGTATATATATAATTCGGAATAATTAAACAAGGTTTAAATAAACATTAAAGATTGTAGTTCATATTATAAGTCTTTGATGTATATTTAATTGAATTAATTAAATAATATTTTATTTATTAATTCAAAATAACTTTAAAAAACCCTAAGATGTTAGGGTAATGGATATAAAAGGGTGTGTTAGGTCTAGCAGCCATTTTAACACACACATATACTTCAGTCATTTTCTCAAAATAGTTTTTGGGGAAAAAGAAAACCTTGCACTCAATCGGGTGAACTAAGTAGAGGCTGAGATGTGTTTTCGTGGAGGCTTTCGATTCGAACAGTTCGTGATCTCCACTTCTCGTTGCTGTCCTTGTTGTTTATCAAGGAACCCACTGTAAGTATTCGTATCTCTTCCTCCCGATTTCAGTTTTACGTACTTGGATCACCGGTGAGACCGTCGAGTTTTGTTTCCACTTCACCGTGGGGTGCGCTGACGGTCCCAACAATATAAAACATCCGCCCCTAGACCCCGCAAGGGGCTTCACCCCTTGACCCCTCATCAGCAATACAAATTGAAGGCCCATATTAAAAATTTTAACAAAGGCGTAACAACGTGTATATATATATGATATGTTTGTTTTGCACGGTGTTTGACATGCATGGTTATAGTCCCTTGTCAATTTACAATGGTTTTATTTGAAATACGGTCCGTGATTCGTGCCTTTCTATATCTCAGTTGTATTTCTCTTCTCATCTTACTCCCTCGTATGTAAAATGAATTTCTTTTAAAATTGTAATCCTATGAAGATTCACAAGGAGCAGAAGAATGGCAAGAATATACCTAGAGAGTAGTATTAGGCTTTAGGGTTTTTTTTGGTTCTCCTATTAGCTTGGGATAGGCCACCTTAGTCATTATTTTTGGGTTATAACCATTGCATCTTATTTATTGCTACATCTGTTATGTATGCAATGCATCAAATGATAAATAATAATAATATTGATGAGATCAATAAGGGTTTAATAAAAACGAACAATGATGAGATAATTACGCAAATCCCTCTTATAATCTAAGTTAACCGTCCAATATTTACCCTTTAAGGCTTCGATCGATTTTGTGGGTTTTGCCAAAGCATTGGCACATAAATATCTTGGTTAAACGCGAAGAATAAGCAAGTGATATTCACTGGTTGAGATATTGGTAATAACTTAGCTAGGTTATTCTAATAGGATGAAACCTAGAAGTTAATGTTTGGATAAGTCATGAGATGACTTGAACAAAAGTTGTTCACCAAAATGGAGTTACATGAGATGTAACTAGTCAAGTGTTACTTACCTAAATAATCACTATCTTAAAAGAAAACCCAAAGCTGATTTAGGAAATTGATGTATTATGGATCATCACCCACTAGAAAAGTTTTGGTTGAATTTTTTTCGAAATTAAAACAGAGAGGGTTTTTAATTTTAAATAAAATAGTGGGAGTAATTTGTAAATAAAGTCCTATTTATAAATTTTAATTCGGTAAATTTACTTACTTTAATATTTCCATTGTTGTAGATTTACTGACAAACAACACTTTATCACTGCGATCACTCCTTGAGAAGGATAACTTAATGGGATAAACTTAATGGAATAAACTTCCTTGATTGGTTTCGTAATTTGAGAATTGTTCTCAAATAGGAAAGGAAGGAATATGTCATTGAGGAACCTATTCCTAATGAACCGGCAGCTAATGCTTCAAGAGCTGACAAAGACAAATTCAAGAAACATATGGATGATATGTTAGATGTTGTATGTCTAATTCTTGCCACCATGACTCTTGAGCTTCAGAAAGCAATATGAGGACATGGTTGCATGAGATGATTCAAAATCTCAAAGAAATAAATGAAGGGCAAGCACATCAAGAGAGATATGAGACCTCTAAAGCTCTATTTCAATGTAAATGGCATAGTGAACTCCTTTAGGAGCTCATGTCATCAAGATGATGGGCTGCATCCAAATGTTGGAAAAGTTGGGATTTCCTCTCAAAGATGAATTGGCTACTGATGTTATCCTGCAATCGTTGCCAGATAGATTTAACCATTTTGTTCTTAATTTCAACATGAATGAAATAACAATACTTTTCCACAGTTACTTGGCATGTTAGGAACTGCTGAAAGTAACAAGAAAAATGTTGGACCTAAGCCAAATAACAATACTTTTCCACAGTTACTTGGCATGTTAGGAACTGCTGAAAGTAACAAGAAAATGTTGGACCTAAGCCCATTATGATGGTCCACAAGACAAAGGAAAGGGAAAAAAAAGGTAGTGGCAAAGTCTATGGGCAATGTTAAGGCTAAACCAAAAGGAAAAAATGCATTGAAACCCAAAGGGGGAGTTAGCAAGGAAGGAAAATGTTTCCTTAGCAAGGAAGGAAATGTTTCCATTGCGATAAGACCGACACTGGAAGAAATTGCCCTGTTTACCTTTAAGAAGAAGCAAAAGCAACGGAACGTGTTTTTCAGGTATTTATGTTATTGATGTTATTTGTCAACATCTACTTCTTGGTATTAGATACTGGTTATGGTTCTCATATTTGTACTTCTGTACAGGGACTGCAAAAAGAAGGAATATGGTTAAAGGAGACATAGCCCTACGAGTGGGAAATAGAGCAAGAGTTTTTGCATTAGCTATAAGACACATGTTTTATCTATGCTTAGTGGACTTGATTTAAATTTAGAGGATTGTTATTTTGTGCCTAGTTTCACTAAGACGTTTTTCTATTTCTTGTTTGGATAGATTGGTTTTCATATTATCATTAAATAATTGTTGTTTTTTATCTCGATAGTGTTTTTTATTGTTCGGCACAATTGGTTAATGGTCTTTATATTTTGGATCAAGAAAACACCAATAACATAAATACTAAGAGATCAAAAACAAATGACTCGAATCAAACTTATCTTTGGCATTTTCGTTTAGGCCATATTAGTGAGAAACACATATCAAACTCCATAAAGATGGATTCTTATATTCATTTGTTTTTGAACATATGATGTATGCGAATCTTGCTTGTTGGGAAAAATGATTAAATCTCCTTTTAATAGTAAAGGTGAGCAAGAAGTGATTTATTGGGGTTAATACATAGTGATGTATGTGGACCAATGAATACACAAGCCAGAGGTGGATTCCATTACTTCATTACTTTCACTGACTTCAGTCGGTATGGTATATTTATCTTATGCGCCATAATCTGAAGCCCTTAAATAGTTTATGGAATTAAAAATGAATTACAAAATCAACTAGGCAAGAGTATTAAGGCTCTTCGATCAGATCGAGGTAGAATACTTAAGCATAGAGTTTGATGAAATCCTGAAGAATGGGGATTGCCTCACAGTTTACACCACCTGTACCCCACAGTGGAATGGAGTTTCTGAAAGAATGAATCAAACACTGTTAGACATGGCTCGATCGATGATGAGTCATAGATTTTTGACTTCTTTTTAGGGACATGTACTTGAAACAACCACTTTGACCCTAAATCGTGTTCCATCTAAATCGTTCAAAAGACACCATACGAGATAAGACTAGGAAACATCCTAGTATGTCTTTTATGAAGATTTGGGGTTGTGAAGCTTATGTAAAATATCAGATGTCTACAAAGTCAAACCTAAATCTCATAAGTGTATATTTTTTGGATATCCTAAAGAAACTAAGAGATATTATTTCTTTAACCCTAATGAGAAGAAAGTGTTTGTTGCTCGAACAAGAGTTTTTCTTGAAAGAGAATTTCTCTTAAAGAATGGAATTAGTAAAAATATTGAACTTGGAGAAGTTCAAGAACAACATATCAATGAACCTGAAGTTGAGCATGTTTCACAAGTTTTTGAGGAGCATTCAGCAAATTTAGAAACATAACCACTACGTAGATCCACAAGAGAACATCATGCACCTGAGAGATTTGGATTTCTCGTTACGACACGTGGAGATGTTCTTCTTATGGATCAAGATGAGCTTATGACTTATCAAGAGGTAGTGTCTAGCCTTGACTCTGAGAAATGTCTTGAAGCCATGAGATATGAGATGGATTCCATGTCAATAAACCAAGTATGGACTTTGGTTGAACCATCTGAAGGGGTCAAACCTATAGGGTGTAAATGGGTTTTTAAGAAGAAAACCGACATGGATGATAATGTACAAATACACAAGGGCGATTAGTCACTAAAGGTTTTCGACAAGTTCATGGTGTAGACTATGACTAAACATTCTCCCCTGTAGCTATGTTTAAGTCCTTTCGAATCTTGCTAGCAATAGCTGCATTCCATGATTATAAAATCCGGTAAATGGACGTCAAAACCATTTTCCTTAATGGAAAACTTGAAGAGGATGTGTATATGACACAACCAGAAGGTTTTATCATTCCATGAAATACTGGAAAGGTTTGTATGCTATAGAGGTCTATTTATGGACTAAAGTAAGCTTCACGAAGCTAGAATCTTCGTTTCAATGATGCAATCAAAGAGTTTGGTTTTATCAGAAATGAAAACGAGCCTTGTGTTTATAAGAAGGCTAGTGGGAGCATTGTTTCTTTCCTAATCTTGTATGTAGATGACATACTCATCATAGGAAATAATATACCTACTTTACAGTCTGTTAAGACTTGGTTATGTAGTTGTTTTCCTATGAAAGATTTGGGTGAGGCAGCGTATATCTTAGGAGTTAAGATCTATAGAGATAGATCAATACGACTTCTAGGTCTAAGTCAAAGTAACATAGACAAAGTGTTGAAAAGGTTCAGTATGGAAGATCCAAGAAAGGATTTTGCCTATGACATGACATTTCTCTTTCGAAGGAAATTGCCCTTCAACTCCGCAAGAAAGAGAACTGATGAATAAGATTCCATATGCTCTGCTATTGTTTCTATCATGTATGCCATGATATGTACTCGACCAGATGTATCGTATGCTTTAAGCATGACTAGCCGGTATCAAGCGAACCCTGTGAAAATTATTGGGTTGTGGTTAAAAATATCCTTAAGTACTTAAGAAGATCTAAGGATAAATTTCTTGTCTATGGAGGGGAGGAAGAGCTTACTATAAAGGTTATACTGATGTCAGCTTCCAAACTGACAAGGATGACTCACGATCGCAATCGAGTTTTGTGTTTTGTATTAATGGAGGTGATGTGAGCTGGAAAAGTTCAAATCAAGACACAGTAGTTGATTCTACAACAGAGGCTGAATACATTGCAACCAGTGAAGCAAAAAAAGAGGTTGTTTATATTGGAATTAAGGGCGCATATCAGATGATGTAGAACTCCTTTGTGACAATAATGGAGCCATTGCACAAGCAAAGGAACCCAAATCTCATCAACAATCTAAGCATATTCTTAGGCGCTTTCATCTCATTCGAGAGATCAAAGATCGAGGAGATGTGGAAATATGCAGAGTAGACGAATGACAACATTCTGATCCCTTGACGAAGCCTCTTACACATAAGAAGCATATTGTCACACTGAGTCACTCGGTATTATATATGTGAGTGATTAGTCTTAGTGCTAGTGGGAGATTGTTAGAGTATGCCCAAAAACCAATCATATGATGACTGTAATAATACATCTTTTACCTATTTTATTGAATAAAGGCATTTCCACTATTATTTTCAATTATATGTCTGTGTTTAACATAAACAGAAAGATAATAAAGTCCATATAATAACTTTATTAAAAGATCCATAGTCAAATATTATTATGGGCATGGACAATAATAATACGCTTAAGACTAACGTGTTATTGATTGATGACAAGGAGTTGTCATTGACATAAGATGTCAGAATTGATACATGATTATATTGTTAGAGAACAATGTATTGGATTGACCCATCATGAGTATATGTCTTGGATTATTATGTAACGGTCATAAGATTGCTCATGGTGATGACTATATGTATGATCCTCAGACTTGAGATCAATGTCATCCCAATATATATTTTTGTATGTTTTGATACAGTTAAACATGCTCCGTAACTCGTTGCACTATAAAAATTGTTATTAAATATATCTCGATATATATAGTGGGGCGTATATGGTTAAGATAGGATTTTCATTCCTACATAATAGGAAATATATCACAGGCCACTTGAATGAGTGAGACTAGAAATGCATGGCCATGCTCGAATAAGTTGATATGTGAAATCATAAATTATTCATTATAGTCTACTCTAGATATCAATAAGCAATAGATGGCTATACAAGTGTGACTTCTAAGACTTGTGCCTATTCTAGATATAAAGGACAAAAGGATGTAATATAAAAGAGTTAATCACGAAGATGATATGTTGAATCATAATTTCTTGTAACTTAGGTGACAATGATATATTACTACATGTCACTCATTGTATGTAATATTAGAATTGTTCTAATAATTACTACTAACGTTACAAGAACCTACAAGGTCACACCCTAATATTGAAATGACATAAAATGTACAATTTATTATATGTTACTAAAATATATCTAGAGTTAAGATATGCATATTTGATATACATATGATTTTAATTATCCCGAATATAGTAAGTAAGCATTAAAAGAATGTAATTTAGATTACAACTCTTTTATTTGATATATATATAATTTGGAATAATTAAATAAGGTTTAAATAAACATTAAAGACTGTAATTCAGATTAAAGTCTTTGATGTATATTTAATTGAATTAATTAAATAATATTTATCTATTAATTCAAAATAACTTTAAAAAACCCTAAGATGTTATGGTAATGAATAAAAAAGGGTGTGTTAGGTCTAGCAGCCATTTTAACAGACACATATACTTCAACCATTTTCTCAATACAGTTTTTGGGGAAAAAGAAAACTTTGCTCTCAATCGGGTGAACTAAGTAGAGGTCGAGACATGTTTTGTGGACGCTTTCGATTCGAACTGTTCGTGATCACCACTTCTCGTTGATATCCTTGTTGTTATTGAAGGAACCCGCTGTAAGTATTCGCATACCTTCTTCCTGATTTCGGTTTTACGTACTTGGATCGCTTGTGAGACCGTCGAGTTTTGTTTCCGCTACGGCCGTGGGGTGCGCCGATGGTCCCATTAATATATAAAACATCCACCTCTTAAATTTAATCTTCTTTAACCCTTCCTTAAGCTTACACATTACTTAACATTACAAGAGAAAACCAGAACCAGAAGAAAGGACTCGTTAGATGGAATTTACCTTTTGCTATGGAGGAGAGCACAACCCACGGGAAGAAGAAGAAGATGAGTAAAATAACTTAACTTTCCCCATTTTCCCTATTAAAATCCCTAATAAGGAAATATATTTTAAATTTATTTCCCCTAAAAGGTCCAACATGCCCTCTTAATACATCTATTGATACAATTTAGTCTAAAACAATATTCTAAATCATTTTCTCATCTTTTACCATTTATTCAAATAAATCTTCAAAATTTTAAATCTTTTGAATAAAGTTCCTGACCTGATATTTGGGGTATTAAAATTCTCCCCTTAAGAAAAATTTTCATCAAATTTAAAGAAATACCTGAAACGAAGAGGTGTGGAAATTGCTTCCTTATGTCCTCCTCTCTCTCCCAAGTAGCTTCTTAAACCTTATGATTCTGGCAAATAACTTTAACTAAAGGAATCTTTTTTTTACGCAATTTCTTATTTTCTCTAGCCATGATCCGCACTGGTTTTTCTTCATAAGTTAAATCTGATCGGATTTTTATTTCCTCTGGTGTGATAATGTGGGATGGATCTGATCGGTATCTTTAGAGCATAGATACGTGGAAAACATTGTGGATCTTGTCCATATCCGGAGGCAAGGCTAATTGATGAGCTATGGTTCCGACCCTTTTCAAGAGTTTTATAAGGTCCAATGAATCTCGGACTCAACTTTCCTTTACGCCTAAATCGCAATACCTTCTTCCAAGGTGATACATTCAGAAATACTTTATCTCCCCTTAAAATTCGATTTCTTTTCTTTTCAAATCAGTATAAGATTTATGTCGATCAGAGGCTATCTCTAAATTATCTTGGATAATTTTTACTTTCTCCTCCATTTCTTTAATCAACTCCGGCCCAACGAGGTCTCGGTCTTTTAGTTTAAACCGATTTAATGGTGTTCGACGCATTCTCTCATACAAAGCTTCATACGGGGCCATCTTAATACTTGATTGGTAACTGTTGTTATACGCAAATTTCGCTAAAGGCAAATATTTTTTCTATTATCCTTTAAACTCAATCACACATGCCCTTAGCATATTCTGTAGTATCTAGATAGCTCGTTCTGACTGCCCATCTGTCTACGGATGAAAAGTTATACTGAAGTTCAATCGAGTTCCAAATGCCTCATGTAACGACTTCCAGAATCTTGAAGTAAACCTTGGGTCTTGATCGGACACTATTGATATAGGCAACCCATACAGTTTGACTATCTCTTTTATATACAACTCAGTATACTTATCTATCGAGTAATCTACTCAAACTGGGATAAAATGAGTTGTCTTGGTTAATCGATCTACAATTACCAATATGAAGTCCTTTTTACCTAGTGACAAAGGTAGCCCCGAAACAAAATCCATGCTAACTCGCTCCCACTTCCATTCAGGAATGGATATCAGTTGTAGCAATTCGGAGGACACTTGATGTTCAACTTTCACCTGCTGACATGTCAAACTTTTTTCCACGAACTCCGATATAGTTGTTTTTCATACCAAGCCACCACTAAATACTTTTTAAATCCTGATACATCTTATTCCCGCCTAGATTCATCGTCAAAGGACTATAATGTGCTTCATAAAGAATATATTTCTTTAATTCCTCATTATCGGGAATGCAAAGTTTTCCTCAATAATATAAAAATCCATCGACTCTTATTTCGAAGTCTTTGTTCTCTTCTTTTTTAACTTGTGCCATTCCCAGCAAGCATTTCTCATCTTGAACTTGTAGCTCTTTTACCCGATCCAAAAGCATTGGCTTTAAATTAAGCTCAGAAATCAAAGCACCATCTTCCTTTAAAGACATGTACATCCAAAGTCTGTAGAGCGAAAAAAATCTTTCGGATCAGAGCATCCACAACCACATTCGCCTTTCCAGGATGATAATCAAAAATTAAATCATAATTGTTTAGTTAATCGATTGACGAATCGAAAAAGAGGGGGTGAATTGACAATAAAAATTTTCGTGGAAGCTTTTGCAAAAAACAGAAAATAATTGCACAATGATTTAGAGTGGTTCAACTTTCTCAACCAAAGTCTACGTCCACTACCTTAGCTATCCACACTAAGGAGTTTCCAACAAATTCACTAATTTGTTCTTTATTTTTAGGAAAAAGAGTAACCTTACAACTCCCTCAAGAATTATACCCCAAATTCTTGAGAACACTCTCTCTCAAAGAGAAATACACAAATTTGCAAACTTACAGAAAAACGTCACAAGGCAAGATGTTTGCACAATTCTAGAACAATGAAATAACACTAAAAAATGAATACAATTGAGCACAATAAGTGTTATTGAAAGTAAAATGAAAATTTGGCTTGAAATGCTCAAACTTGAGGTTTGATGCTTTCTCTTTGATTCACTAGATTTTCTTCTTAATTTTTGTTGATCAATGGCTCCTAAGCTTGTTTAAATACACCTTGAATCACTTCTGAACATTGGGGATCATTGGTGAAGTCAATAGAGCTGTTATTGTATATATATCATTTAAAAATTTGGTTCGGAGTGTAGGTGCATCGGTACACTCTAAGGGTGCATCGGTACACTATGTGTAAAATTCAAATATTTCGACCATTATAAGACCTAGTGCATCGGTACACTTGGCGTGCATCAATACATCAAATAGTGCATCGATACATCCCTTCATAAAATTGATTTTTGGCTTGATTTTGGTTTGAAATACTTTGTAAAAATTGTTTCAAATATATTTTAAGTTTAAAACATAATTTTACACTTTAGTAAGGATTGAAATTGATCTTTGAAAAGTTTGGACTAATATTTTGATATTCAAATAATTTAATCTAATATACTTTAAAAATAATTATAAAATCTTAAAATTTAATAACACTTAATTTGTTATATCGAAACATCAAAATGTTTTCAACAATCTCTCCCTTTTGATATAACAAAACATTTAAGAAATTTTAAGATTTTCTTTGAAAATCATTTTTGAAATCAATTTTTGAAAATTACTCCCCCTTACTATATTCTCCCCCTTTTTGTTAAATCAAAAAAACTCTAAAACGTTTTTAAACAAGGTTTTTGAAAAATTAGCCAATTGATATTTATAGATATAACTTAAGCTGCTAAGATCACAATCAAGAGAAAGATTAGCTATTAGTTCCATAAATCAATATTCATAAATAATGTGAAATGGTAAATTGGTCATATTTCAACTAATATGTAAATGATGCAAAAACTAATAATCATTAAGCTCAAATTAAAAATTCAACCAAACCAAATATAAATATAAGAATTCATGTTCAAACATCCAAACATCCGTATCAAATTCAAACATTCAAACATTCAAAATATACCAATCCACACAAAATATCCAAAATGTTTAATAATAGGTCCTAAGTTCAATCTAAGAAAACAAAAACAAGAGTAGGTCTAATCGCCCATCGATGGAGCAGGAGGAGATAAATGTGCCCATATGTTGACCACATCACGTGTAAGCGTGTCGAATCTCTAATCCATAGCATCAAAACTATGTTTCATCGCTTCGTTGTTACCAGTTAGATGAGACTCGATGGATGTGAACCTCATGTCAAGATTCTCCATAAATGATCGGAAGTATGGAGGCATCTGACTTTCTTTCTGAGTCAGCTCATCCTCGGGTACGTGATCGTCAATATCTTGAAATAGCTCTTGAAGTTCTGGATCATCGTCCGCTACCGGTGCCGGAGGAGCTCGTGAAGAGATAGCTCCCGGTGTTTTCTCAATGGATCGAACCCATTGGTCCTTTTCCTTCTTCCTTCCTAATTTCTTTAATGATGTGAGATTTATTTAGTTTTGGAGAGGGATGGGAATATCACAAGATTCTCCATAATGATCGGAAGTATGGAGGCATCTGACTTCTTTCTGAGTCAGCTCATCCTCGGGTACGTGATCGTCAATATCTTGAAATAGCTCTTGAAGTTCTGGATCATCGTCCGCTACCGGTGCCGGAGGAGCTCGTGAAGAGATAGCTCCCGTTTTCTCTCAATGGATCGAACCCATTGGTCCTTTTCCTTCTTCCTTCCTAATTTCTTTAATGATGTGAGATTATTAGTTTTGGAGAGGGGAATATCAAGCGTGACCCTAAGCCTGAGTTGATAAACAAATTACTCAGAAGACAGTCGTAAACTAAAGTTTTGACATTTTTGGATGGGATAACGTTTATGGTATGTCCTAATTCACTAAAAATGATCTGTAGCAAATTTATTTTCTTGTTATGTTGGATACAATGTATCCACCATAAATCTAAGACCCTAAGAGAGGAGTACCTACCTCCGGATGGTCTAAATCACCAAGAGATCATCAAGTGAAGGAATCGCCCGTGATGAGTTCTTAAGGTACTAACACTATCCTTAGCTTTATAGGGTGTGGCCACAATCTCTTTTTCATTATCTAAAACTATGTTATCTAGTCCAAAATTGGTAGCGATTGTGTCGAAGTCAATATAAACGAATTGACCTAGAAGATAGGATCAAATTCCTATTGTTTCGGTTTGACGCTCGGTTTGGACACAAACCGCATTAGAGTAGAAAATACAGACAAATTGATGATAAACAATAAGTTTGAGGTGAAATAATTCATCAAATTTCCAGGATGTTAGGGTAGGAAGATATTAAAAATTCATATCAACCATTGCTTGCATATAGGGAATTTGTTCTTCCTGGATTTTATATGACTCAAAACAGTTATAATACCTATGGTATAGATCTTGTCTACAACCAGGCTCATTGAAACAGGAGTTTAGAATAGTCATATTTGGATCGTTCGGGTTTGGATTTTGAGGTGGAGGAATAGGAGGTATGTTTTGACTCGAACAACTAGAAGATGTCCTAGGGCGTTTAGAGTAAGACATGGTTTAAGAAATCGGAATAGGATGGATACCTACAATTTTGAAAAAACATGTATGCAATTCAATCAATCCCAAAACTCAATATGAGTCCTCAATATTCAAGGTTCTCTAAACCGAATCCTAATGGGCAATGTTTGAAAATTATTTTTGAAAACAATGTTTGAATAACAATATGTAATTTTCAAAACAACGTAATTAAATAAAAAACATCAAATTTTAAAGTCAAAGAAATAATTTTTGATTTTTTTATTTCGAAAATTCCAAAAATTTGTGAAAAATTGTGTGTTTTTGATTAAATTAGTTGTAAAATCTAGTTTTGAAACACTATATAATCAATGTCAGATATATAGATCAACCTAGAACTAATCAAAACTATTCTTATGTTTAAAAATCAATAAAATAGGGTTTTTAAAATATTACATTGAAAATTCAGATTTTGTGGGAATGTGATGTTATTTGCATGGATTTAATGAATGTAGCAGGTTTAGGAGTTGAAAATCGAGTAGATTCTGACTTGAAACGATGATTTTGAGGCAAAGTGAAGATTTGGGTGAGAGAGGAGGCGACGATAGAGTGTTTTAGGTGTTTAGGGGCTTTGTTAAAAATGAAGATATTAGGTATTTTAAACCAAAACCTGACGAGTGTATGATGCACTGCATAGTGTATCGATGTATATTCAAGGGATGCATCGGTACACTTTCGTACTGTATTGATGCATAGTGCACAAAAATGTTAAAAACCCGTTTTAAACACTTAAAATGCTAAATTAATCAGCTCTAGTGGTATTGGCAACTCAAAGATCGAAAATTAACAATGTTCATTCAATCAAATCTATCCTTAAATTTTATTTGAACATACAATTAATTTTCACTAAAGATCACAAACTCCCCTAACTATTAGCAAAGAATGCAATCAAAAATATTATTTTTATAAGCATTTTTCAATTCTAATTTAAAAGTGTTAAAATTCTTTTAAACAATAAGTCAAGGTAGGTTGGTCAAACCTAATTCTCTCCTAAGTGTCCAAAATATCTTTATCTAAAGGTTTTGTAAAAATATCAGCTAATAGATGCAAAGTATCAACATATTCTAGAACTATGTCTCCTTTTGTGACATGATCTCTAATGAAATGATGTCTAATTTCATTGTGCTTAGTTATAGAGTGTTGGATGGGATTTTTTGTGAGACAAATATAACTAGTATTGTCACACTTGATAGGTATGGTACTAACTTCAATTTCATAATCTAAAAGTTGTGTTTCATTCATCAAAATGTGCACAACAACTACCAGGTGAAACATATTCCGCTTCAGTGGTAGATAATGTAACACAATTTTGTTTCTTTGAAAACCATGAAATCAGCATATTTCATAGGAATTGACAAGTACCGGAGGTGCTTTTCCTATCTATTTTCCATCCTCCATAACCCGCATCAGAGAAGACATGCAAGCTCAAGCTAGAGTCTCTAGGATACCAAAGTCCTAAACTAGGAGTGTCCTTAAGGTTTCTAAACATTATCTTAACAGCTAGTAGATGTGATTCCTTAGGGCATGATTGAAATCTAGCACATAAACAAACACTAAAGATAATGTACGGTCTATTTACGGTTAGATAAAGCAAAGAGCCAATCATTGACCTATATAGTTTAATATCCACATATTTACCTCATTCATCGTTTTCATGCTTTGTTGATGAGCTCATTGGAGTGACATGAGGTTTCCCATTTTCCAATCCAAATTTCTTGAGAATTTCTTGAGCATATCCTTGACCTATTTTGCTTGATTGATGAATAATGCCATCTTTTCTTTTCTTGATTTGGAGTCCCAAGAAAAATGAGGGCTCCCCCATTATGCTCATCTCAAATTCACTCTGCATTAGCTTAGAAAATTCTTGGCAAAGAGCATCATTAGTAGAACCAAATATTATATCATCAACATAATTTGAACTACTAATAAATCCCACCTTTATTGCTTTAAAAACAATGTAGTGTCAACCTTCATTTCGAAAAAATCTTTTCAATTAACAAATTTGACAATCTTTCATACCAAGCTCTAGGAGCTTGTTTTAACCTAAAGCGCTTTTGTCAATTTAAAAACATGATATGAAAATTTGAATCTTCAAAACCATGAGGTTGTGTTCCAAATACCTTCTCCTTTTATAAAACCATTTAAATGCACTTTTAACATCCATTTGATAAATTTAAATTCATTGAAACATGCAAATACTAACATTCTAATTACTTCCATCCTAGCTATGGGAGAGTATGTGTTTCATCGTAGTCTATGCGCTTCTTGAGTATGTCTTGAGCAACAGTCTAGCCTTGTTCCTCACTATATTACCACTTTCATCAAACTTATTCCTAAATACCCATCTAGTACCTAAGTAGATTATTACTAGGCCTTTCAACTAATGTTCATACTTTACTTCTCTCAAATTGATTTAATTCTTCTTGCCCAGCCATAATCCAATTTTCACCATCTAAGCTTTTTTGATATTCTTAGGCTCTATGCATGAATAAATGCACATAATTAAATATATTTCTACGAGAAGATTGAGTTGTTACCCGTTTGGATGGATCACCTATTATCTCACCATCCTTGACATAGTTGTATTCTCTTGGTAAGATACTTCCCTTCTTTAATGGTTGATTCTCGAGAACATCGTGAGTTTCCTCATCTTTTGTTCTTCCTTTAATGATGGTTCTCCAACGTCATTTGCTTTTACAATACCTACGTCATCATCAACATAAGAATCCTTCCTTGGAAGTGGGGTTATCATCGAAAACAACATGTATAGACTCTTCTACAACTAAAGTTCTTTTTATTAAATACTCGATAAGCTTTAGAATGTAAGAATACCCAAAAAAATTCCTTTATCACTTTTAGCATCAAATTTCCCAAGATTTCCGTTACGTTGTTTAAAACATTTTACATCCAAAATGATGAAATAACTAATGTTAGGTTTTTTTGCAAAATTTCATATGCGTTTTCTTAAATTGACCTAATCATTACTCAATTAATAACATAAGAAGCGGTATTTGTGCTTCGCCCAAAAATATTTTTGGAAATTGTTTTCACAAAGCATGGTTCTAACCATTTCTTCTAAAGTTCAATTTTTTCCTCTCAATAACTTCATTTTGTTGGGGTTCTCGAGTTGAAAAATTATGCCTAATACATTAGAATTCAAAAATCAGTAAATCCAAGATTTTCAAATTCAGTACCATGATCACTCCTAACATTAGTTATGGAGTAACCTTTTTCATTTTGGATTATTTTTGAAAACGTGATTATTTTTCTAAATGATTTATCTTTAGTACTTAAAAATAAAGCCCAAGTATATCTAGTATAGTCATCTACCAATACAAATAATATTTTTTCCACCCAAGCTAACAGCCCTAATTGGCCCAAAAAGATCTACATGGATTAATTGTAACACTCTACTAGTTGATACATCATTAATGGACTTAAAGGAAGCTCTTATATGTTTTCCTTTAGCACATGCATCATAGATTTTATCATTGTCAAATTTTAGCTTTGGCAACCCTCTTATTAAATCTCCTTGAAATAGTCGTTGTAAAATACTGATACTAGTATGTCTTAGTCTCCTATGCCATAACCACTATCATGCTCATCCTTAACAACAAGGCATAAATTATTCATGTTTATTGAATCTAAATGCACCATGTATATGTTTTCTTATTCTATGACCAACAAGCATAATCCGATTAGATGCAATGTCAATGACTTTACAACCATTAGTTTCAACATGACATTGTATCCCTTATCGCATAATTGATTAATACTCAATAGATTATCCTTTAATCCATCACATATAAACATTTTTAATTTGTATGGAAGAGGTATTACCTATAGTACCTATACCTTCAATGTGACCTTTTGAATTATCACCAAAAGTCACCTCTTCTCTATTTTTGTCGTTAAGCTCTATTAACCGGCTCTTGTCTCTGGTCAAATGTCTTGAGCATCCTTTATCAAGGTACCATGAGTTTGAATTTGTTTCACGTGCCTTGTAGCAATGCTCCTTTCCCTACAAACCTAGATTAATTTTTTATTTTGGTACCCAAATTCTTTGGGTCCATATTCATTAGTCTCCAAACTTCTAGTACCCTTGGGTATCCATTTGTGTAGGATATCCTTATTTTTAGTAGTAATGAGTTCTTTTAGTAACCCATATACTTCTAACGATTTTTTCCATTAGAGGTTCTTTGGGGACCTCTATGATTGTAGTTTTTAAAAACTTTCTAACAAAGTTGGATTTTGAACTTTCTCTGTTTTCAAAACATTTTCTTCCAACGTATTTAAAAGAAGCTTTAAGATCATCAATTTTCTTTTGATGATCATCATTTACTCTTGAAAGTAAATTATGCAAATCAGTATTTTTCTTTTCAAACTCATCTAGTTTGATTTACAAATCCTTAATTTTACTTTCAAGGTCACGTGGTCTTGGATATGAGATTTATTTTCACTTTTCAAATTTGAAATATCATTTTGTATTTTAAAAATAATTTCTCATAATCTGAAGCCAACCCAATATATTCATCTAACAACTCATCAAAAGAATAATCTTTGTAATTAAATGAGCTAGAGGTTACCTAAGAGTCCTCCCCAAAAGCCATCAAGCACAAGTTTGCTACTTCTTGTTCCTCTTCATTGGAAGTTTCTTCATCGCTCTATGAAGCCACGTGTACATTGTGCTTTTTCTTCGATTGACCCTTCTTCTTTAATTGTGGCCAATCGTACTTGACATGACCCAACTTTTTGCATTCATAACAAATGATAGGGTATTTCACCTTTGGTTTATTTTTGAAGCCTTCATTACGTTTGAATTTTCTTCCTCGGTTGGGCTTCATCAATTTTCTGAACCGCTTGGCAAATAATGCCATTTCCTCGTCATCGTTATCTTCATCCGAATCACTCTCATCCTTTGTGGAATTGAGAGAAACTCCAACGTTCTTCTTCTTCTCCATCTCTTTCTTTATCTTGTCCGTCTTATCAAGGTCTACCTCATATTGAAGCATCATTTCATGCGTGAGGAGATAACCAATTAGCTCATCGAGGTCAAAGATTTTAAGTTTTTAGCCTCGATGATCGCCGTCTTCTTTGATTGCCAAGATTTTGGAAGAGAGTAAACTAACTTCCTTACAAGCTTCTCATTTGGAATGATCTCTCCATATGATTTAAGACCATTGACATTCATGGAAAATCTATCTGTCATAGCTTTCATATCTTTATTCGGTAAACTTTTCATAGCTATAAGTTAAAAGACTAATTTTAGATTCTTTTACCTCGTTTGTGCCTTCATGATTGACTTATAGTTTATCCCATATCTCCTTGGCGGTTATACAAGATGAAACTCTTTCGTATTCATCTGGTCCAAGAGAACAAAATATAATATGGATAACCTGTTGTAACATTTTTGTATCTGCTTCACTCCACAATCTTGAATGAGTGGAACGTATGAAGTATCCATCTTCTATGATATTCCATACTCCAATGTCACTTACTTGAATGAACTACCTCATTCTATTCTTCCAATAAGTACAATTGGCTCCATTGAAGAAATGAGGCTTGTTGACGGGTATTTAATCAAGACCAAGGTCGAAGTTTGAAGTGGAGGCCATTGATGACTTGAATATCGATATAATTTTTCCCGAATCGACTCAAGACGTGATTAAACCTTCAAATAAGCGAGGCTCTAATACTAATTATTGAGTTAATCGATTGACGAATAGGCCAAGAGGGGTGAATTGGCGATAAAAATTGGTGGAAGCTTTTGCAGAAATGTAAAATAATTGCACAGCGATTTAGAGTGGTTCGACTTTCTCAACCAAAGTCTATGTCCACTACCTTAGCTATCCACACTAAGGATTTTCCAACAAATTCACTAATTTGTTCTTTCTTTTGAGGACAAAGAGTAACCTTACAGCTCCCTCAAGAATTATACCCCAAATTCTTGAGAACACTATCTCTAAAAGAGAAATACACAAATTGGCAAACTTGTAGAAAAACCTCACAAGGTAAGACGTTTGCAGAATTCTAGAACAAAGAAAGAACACTAAAAAATGAATACAATTGAGCATAATAAGATTTCATGAAAGCAAAATAAATGTTGAATGAAAATTTGGCTTAAAATGCTCAAACTTGAGGTTTGATGTTTTCTCATTGATTCACTAGCTTCTCTTCTTAATTGTTGTTGATCAATGGCTCTTAAGCTTGTTTAAATACACCTTGAATCCATTCTGAACGTCGGGGATCATTGATGAAGTCAATAAAGCCGTTATTGTATAATTATCATTTAAAAATATAGTTAGGAATCATCGGTACACTTGGGGTGCATCGGTAACTAATTGCATTCGATGTTGCAATATATACAGGAGTGCATCGATGCATGGTCTGTGCATCAGTATATAAAATTCATTTGATGTTTCAATAAAATCAAGAGTGCATCGATGCATGGCTGTGCATTGGTACATAAAATGCATTCGAAATAGGGTGTGCATCGAAACATCAAACAGTGCATCGGTACATCCCTTCATAAAATTGGTTTTTGGCTCGATTTTGGTTTGAAATAATTTGTAAAAATTGTTTCAAAGATATTTAAATTTAAAACACAATTATACACTTAAGTAAGGATTGAAATTGATCTTTGAAAAGCTTGGATTAATATTTTTATATTCGAATAATTTAATCGAATATACTTTAAAAATAATTATAAAATCTTAAAATTCAATAACACTTAATTTATTATATCGAAACATTAAAATGTTTTCAACAATAATCCTTTAAAAGATCGATCCATCTTCTTTGCCTCAAGTTCAGTTCTTTATGAGTGAACAAGTACTTTAGACTCTTTCGATCCGTATAAATATAACATCTTTCAGCATACAGATAATGACTCCAGTTTTGAAGGCAAACACAACTGCTGCCAAATCCAAATCGTGTGTCGGGTAATTTCTCTCATGATTCTTCAACTGTCTTGAGGCATACGCCATAACTTTTTCAGTTTTCATCAGCACACACCCCAACCCATTATGGGATGCATCACTAAAAACTACATAATCTTTACCTGACTTGGGTTTCACAAGCACATGATCCTCTGTCAATATTCTCTTGAGCCTTTCAAAACTTTTTTGGCATTTCTCCTCCGAAACAAAAGGTACATCCTTTTGTAACAACCTAGTTAGTGGCAACGCTAATATTGAAAAACAGTGTTAAGAAAATCATATGGTTTGAGATTTCAGCCCTCAACAAAAAAATAGTTGGCCTCAACATGTTCGACAGTCATATCAGTCAAGTCCCTTCCCTAGTCAGGATTCCTTACTGTTGTGTGTGCGTGATTGTAACCAGTCTATGCATAATGGTAATTAGAAAACTTAAAGAAAGCACTTCTGGATTGTCAAGGCATCAAATTATTTGTCAAGCTTAGTTTATACTCCTAGTTATTTATCAACTTTTTATTTCTCTTTTTTTCATAGGGGAGTCAGCTCATCACACCTACCGTTCCATACTCTAGGTTAAAGGGATCATACCCTCTACCCCCATGCTAGTCGAGAAGAGTCATCATGTGACTACTTTCATTCAATCATATGCCTTGGAAACTCTTAATTTCTTTTGGAGTTTTTCTGTTTATGCCTTTGCATAGCGGAATGTCTCTTTTTATTTTTCAAGTTATAAACACTAGGGAGTTTCACTTTACCCTTAAAATATTTTTGAAGTCTCAGCAAGCATAAAGTTATTTCCCAAAAATTTTATAGATTACCTTAAGCAAAGACAACCTACAATCGTGTTTGTAAATTTCAAAGAATCAGGCCTAGTGTTGGTTCTCTTCTTTAGACGGTCTTATAATAATTATGGCCTAGGCAATCAAATTATGCATTCATCATTGGGCATCCCTAATTCATTCCTAACAATAATCTTAACCTGCTTATGTCATGACAACAAAAATTTTCAACCAATTATCATCAATTGCTTTTTAACAAAGTATGACAAAATATAGCACAATACCTCCCCCAAGTTTGAGAGATGCATTGTCCTAAATGTATGAGAACTAAAACTACATGATACTGACTGCATATAAAAAAAACTAAAATGGAAACTTACTGTGGTGGGGTGGCTTGACCGGATGCCCTCGTTCGGCGTCGTTTAGAATGAGGACTCTCAGATCCTGAGTCTACTGCTACTATTATCGAGGGAGACGGCCGAAGTATATGGCTTGTCATTCACTTGTAGCATTTCTTGTTGGTCGAGGCTTGTGTTGGAGTTGGTTGCTCGGTAGTAAGAGTCGGTTGTGCAAGGACTGGTGTTGGACTTTGAGCTGATGCTGGGACTGGTGTTTCATGACAGACAAGGGACTGAATAGGATCATGATCGTGTTGCTTTGGTGTTGGAGTTAAATCTTCATTGGAGAATAAGTTGGGTGGGGTATCTTTACTTCTGTTAGAGGTTGAAAAAGATGAGGAGCTAAAGAACTCTTCTGTGTCGCCTTGGCCTTCCTCTGGTATGGGTGAGACATGGGTTCCCAGTGGTGGCACATCTGTGGGTACTCCTGGGGGAACCTCTGGAGGGACATTTGATGACGCTAGGGAAGGGCGGCAGATTGGCAGTTGTGTTTGGAAGCAACTTCTTAAAGAAGCTGTTGACTACGTGTCCCTTGCCTTGACATACTCGAAATAGATCTCCATATGATCCTCTAGAAGCCCTATTTTCTCACGCGTTTCTCATGTATGCATAACCACTGCGGCTATTCTGGCCACGGCAACAGATTTTGCTCCCCGCTCCAAACCTTCATGCGGGCCGTTATCATCAAAATTCATCAGCTCGGGTACCTTTTTCTTGGTGATACCCCTTGGATTTAATGAAGTCCTCAAAGGGCTCATTGGGGACTTTCTTTTTCCTACACAACGTGGTTAGCAAGTTGGGAAATAATAGATTACCCCAGTTTCTTTTGGCGCATTCGTGGATTTGCTCGAAGATGAGTTCGCCAACATTAATATTCCTCACATATATTATTGAGTGCAAGCATCATATTTTCACGAGCAGTGTGTTTTTGAGAAGTTGGCATATGCTTGCCCTTGAGAAAATGGTTCCATAACTTTACGATCGGTTTTAGGGCTCGGCGATCGACTCTATTCCTCGTTGGGGCATTCCCTTCGAACTTGGCCCACCCAAAGTAAAGATCTTCAAGAACTCTGATGTATGTTTCCTTGTCTGCCTCAGCCATGAATCTCTTGTGATGCTCCTCTATTTTCCCCAACTTAAAGTATCTATTGAGTGCTGAAGGGGAAAATTGAAGGAGCTTCCCTCGAACTTACACTGTGTGGTTGGATAGGTATTCGAGGTGGGCGTAAAACTCCCTCACCATCGATGGTGCTACGATTTTGGGATGGCAAGCAAACTTCTCCCAATTATGCTTCTTTATCACGTCCATCACCTCTAGTCCAAACAACTATTTATCCTCGGTTGCAAAGATGAATCCATCTTCCAAATAAACTTTACATTTTTGGAGGATTTTGAAGCGTGCTTCGGCTTTGGCTGTTTGGAAACGTTCAAAACTTGGTGTTGAGGCTGGGGCTTTCTTTGATCTTACCATGGTACTTGGTTGGTGTGGTGAAATCAGTGGCGGCGATGGGTAAGATTTTATTGAGAGAAAGAAAAATTTTCTTTCTTGGTAGAGAGAGTAAGGCATGATGAAGAAGAAGAAGAAGAAGGAGTTGGGCGGTTTTTTGGAAAGTAATGGGTAGTTTCGAGGTAATTTTGTCCCTAAACGCGGGGAAAATATTTTGAATTGAATGTGGGATATGTGATTGGACATAAAGTCAGGGGAAAAGATTTATTTCCTTATTTAATTATGCCGCCTAAACCATGTCACCCTATGGTTTCCTTTCTTTTTATACATGCTTTATCTCCTCATACTGCCATGTGTACTCTGCATGCCAAAAACGGATAATGAAACAGAAAATAACTTAATTTATTTATGTACATAATTCAAATTTTCGTTGCCTAGGTAACGAATTTTTTTATGATGTAAGTAAGGCAAACTCTTGGGCATCATGTGCCATTGATGCCGGTTTGTCATGCATGAATGGGGCTCCTTTGTATTCCTTTAGCGTCAGTCTATTCACCTTGAAGATGGACCCATCGTCTTGGTTCTGGATTTCAATTGATCCATTATAATCGACATGATGTACGATGAATTGTCCTGACCATCATGATTTTAGCTTGCCTTGAAATAACTTAAGACGTGAATTGTAGAGCAGTACTTGTTGTCCAGAATAAAATTGCCTCGGCAATATTTTTCTGTCTTGCCATCATTTTGTCTTCTCCTTGTATAGGCGGACATTCTCGTATACATGTGCTCGGAATTCATCCACCTCATTCAGTTCTAAGAGTCTTCTTTCTCCAGCAAGCTGTGCATCTATGTTTAACTTTTTGATGGCTCAATAGTCTTTATGTTCTAGTTCAATAGGTAGATGAAATTCTTTTCTGTATACTAATCTAAATGGGGACATTCCTAGCAGTGTCTTGAATGTTGTGCGATACGCCCAGAGTACTTCATCTAGCTTCGGTGACCAATCCTTCTGACTTGGGTTAACCACTTTTTCAAGGATCTATTTAATTTCCCGGTTAGACACTTCGGCTTGTCCATTAGTCTGAGAGTGATACGCCATAGCGATCCTGCGTTGCACTCCATATCGTTTCAGTGCCTTGGCAATCACTTTGTTGTTAAAATGAGTGCCTTAATGGCTAATGATAGGTCGTGGTGTTCCAAAGTATATGAATATATTTTTGTGCAAAAATTTTGACATCGTCTTCGGAACATTTTTAGGCGTTGTAATGGCTTCAACCAATTTGGATACATAGTCCACTGCCAAGAGAATGTACAAATCTCCAAATAATGTGGGAAATGGTCATATGAAGTCTATTCCCCATACGTTGAAAAGTTCAATCTCCATAATATTTTGCCATGGCATCTCATGCCGTTTTGATATGTTTTCTGTTCATTGGTATCTATCGCATGAATTATAGAATTCATGCGAATCTTTGAACAAGGTTGGCCATAAAAATACAGACTAAAGCACTTTCGTTGTTGTTCTCATTCTACCAAAGTGACCTCCATACGGTGAGGAGTGGCATTGGTGTAGAATATATTTATGCTCTTCTTCTGGAATGCATCTTTAGATTATTTGGTCTCCTCATTGCTTGAATAGAAACGGTTCATCCCAATAGTAATGTCGCACATCATGTCGAAACTTCTTTTCGCACTGGCCAAATAAATCAGGAGGAACAATACCACTAACAAGAAAGTTAACTATGTCAGTATATCACGGCGTAGTCGTGAAAAATAATATTTTCTCATCATGGAAATCCTCTTTAATTTTTGTTATGTCAGGACAATCATATTTGTTTTCTAGCCTATTCAAATGGTCTGCCACTTGATTTTCTATACCCTTTCTATCCTTTATCTCTAAATTAAAATCTTGTAGTAGTAATATGTATTGAATTAGCCTAGGCTTTGCATCTTTTTTATTGATCAAATATTTAATTGTATAATGGTTTGTATGCACAATTACCTTAGTGCCTATTAGATATGACCAAAACTTATCGAATGCAAATACTACTGGTAAGAGTTCTTTTTTAGTGGTGGTATAGCTTACTTGTGCAACATTAAGAGTACGGCTCGCATAGTAGATAACATGGAAGATTTTACTTTTTTGTTGCCCTAGGACCGCTCCGACTGCATAATCACTAGCATCACACATGAGCTCAAAAGGTTCGTTCCAGTCCGGTGGGATAACGATTGGTACTACCGAAAGCTTCTTCTTCAAATCTGTGAAGGCATTCAAACAATTATTAGTAAATTCAAATAGATGATTTTGTTGAAGAAAAACACACAAGGGTTTAGAGATTTGAGAAATATCTTTTATGAATCGCCTGTAGAAGCCTACATGTCCAAGGAAACTGCATACACTTCTCACGATGTTGGGTAGGAGAAGGTTTGCAATTAGGTGCACCTTGGCTTCATCGACATCAATGCTTCGGCATGAAATTTTTTAACCCAACACTCTTTTCTCGGTCACCATAAAATGGTATTTCTCCCAATTTAGCACTAGGTTGGCTTCTTCACATCGTTTCAGTACCTTGGATAGAGAATGCCAAGACATCGGTCAAAATCATCACCCGATACAGAGAAGTCATCCATAAATATTTACATTCATTCTTCCACCATATCTGAAAAGATTTCCATCATGCATCTTTAGAAGGTAGCTGGAGCATTACACAGCCAAAATGGCATTCGTCTAAATGCATAGGTTCCATATGGGCATGTGAAAGTGGTTTTATCTTGATCCTCTGGTTCTATGGCTATTTGATTGTATCCTGAGTATCTATCAAGGAAGCAATAAAATGTTTTCCCCTCTAACCTATCAAGCATTTGGTCGATAAAAGGGAGGGGAAAATGGTCTTTCTTTGTGGCTTTGTTGAGCTTCCTATAATCCATGCATATGCGCCAGCCAGTGACTGTTCTGGTGGTGAGGAGCTCATCATCTTCGCTTTTAACCACAGTCACACCACTTTCTTTGGCACGCACTGCACCGGACTGACCCATGAACTGTTGGATATAGGATAAATCACTCTTGCATCCAACCATTTTATAATTTCCTTTATGATTACCTTCATCATGATTGGGTTGAGACTTCTTTGGGGTTCTACCAAATTGCTATGGTTATCTTCTATATTGATTTTTTTCATACATATGGTCGGATTGATTCCCTTCAAGTCTACCATTGTCCATCCGAGAGCCTTTTTGTGCTGTGAGAAAACATTCAACAAACTATTCTCCTATTCAGAGGTTAGATTGGAAGAGATTATTACTGGTATAGTTTCATCAACTCCTAGTTATGCATACTTCAAATGTGATGGAAAAGTTTTAAGTTCCAATTTCAGTGCATGTTGTAAGAATGACTATTGAGACCTAACTTCATCATAATCTAAGGGTTCGAATTTCATACCTGATTTCTTCTGAAGAAGCCTTGATTGATCTTTTGTCTTTCCTCCGTATCCTGCATTGATGTTATTTTCAGGGCACTCATGGTTTAGATTTCTGTTTTCAGGACCATAATTTTCAGAATCGTCTTCTGAAAATAATTCGCATGGGCCAAAAGTGTCTTGTTTGTGCATCTCGATTGTAGAGTCATGGTATAAAGAGTTGTATTCGTCAAGCCTTAGAGATATACCTCGTCAAAGGATTGTTTTTCCTCTACTTTTCTAATACATTGGCACTCCTCTGAGTCATCCATATATTTCGTGGAGTTGAATACATTGATGGTAACGCTTTGTTCTCTCACTCGCATTGTGAACTCTCCTTTTTCACAATCTATTAAGATTCTCCTAGTGGCTAAGAAAGGTCATCCCAGAATGATTGGGCCATTTTCATCAGCTTCGCAATCCAAGATGAGAAAATCAACTAGAAATATGAATTTGTCCACCTTTACTATGATGTCTTCTATTCTGCCCTCGGGCCGCACATATGACTGATCGGCCAGCTGTAGGATGACTGAGGTTGGACAAGTGTGATACCCTTCTAGTTTCATAAATATGGACTTTGGTATCAAGTGTACACTTGATCCCAAATCAACAAGAGCTCATCCTATGAAGTCATTACCAATTGAGCATAGTATTATAAAGCTGCCAGGGCCTTTTTGTTTTGGTGTGAGTTTGCTTACTGAGGAACAAATTTCTCTTGCCGTGGCAACTCGTTCTACCTTCCGTTTCTTCATAAAAATGTCCTTAAGAAAATTGGCATAGGAAGGCATTTGCCCGATGACTTCAATTAAGGGCACATTGATACACAACTGATCCAAAACATCAACGAATTTCTTGAATTGGATATCATCATCATGCTTCTTCAACCGTTGAGGGAACGATGGTGGAGGTCTCACATTGTATGCTGTTGGTGCTAAAGAATCTCTGCCTTTGGCCATGAATTTCTCATTGTTTGAGCAATGTTTTTTTAGCCTTCATTTCTTTCCTTCTCTTCAGGCTCTTTATCTTGTTCAACATTTTTAGCTCAAACCTCTGGTTGTGTTATGCCTTGGTGAGGATAGTTTAGGTGTTCTCCCCCAAACGTGTCATCTTTGTTGACATGTTTTCCACTCCTTAGTTTAAGTACATTGCATTGCTCCTTCCCATGATGTTTAGTGACCTCCGTATAACTAGGGAAATTTTTTTGTGGGGAAGAATGTAATGTCGTAGCAATTTATCCCACTTGCTTCTCCAATGTTCTTAGAGATGAACTATGGCTTTGAAAAAGTGTTACTTGGATTTGTAACAAATATCCTTGATTTTTAATTATTGCAGAATCTTCATGCATCAAGGTCTTAGTGCAGGCCATGAAATCTTTTATCGAGACCATGAAATCTTTCATCGAGGCCATAATTTCCTGCAATGATAACTCCAAAGAATTAGTATTGGAATTAGTATTAGAGGAAGAAGCTATACCTTTTTTGTTTTGCATGGGCTGCTGATTCTAAAAATATTGATGGTCAGAATTATTTTGTTGTGGCCTATAATTTGCTTCTTGATTCTTGTTGTTCCTTTGATTACTCCATGAAAAGTTTGGGTGTTGTCTCCAACCAGGATTGTACGTGTTTGAATAAGGGTTATTATTGCTCCGATTATAGTTGCCCACAAAATTGGTTGACTCCTGGTTTTCCGGACATTCACTCTCATGATGGTTGCATGACAAAATATGCATGCGTTATTGGTCACCTTGACTTCACTTATCTCATTAGGTCGTTGCAAATTTTTCAACATATTAATTATGGCAGGAAGTTGAGCAGCTACCGAATCCTTACCCTCTGCTTCATATGCTCCAGATGTTTTTCTGTCGGTTCCCAAACTTGTATTTGGAAATTGATAATAATTATTTACTATCTTGTCGAGCATGTCAAAGGCTTCCTTGATTGATTTGTCCAGCAAGGTGCCATTTTCCAAGGCATCCCACTTGCATCCAATCATAAAATCCATGGTTGAAACATTTGCGAAGTAGGCTTTTATACCTATCCCAACATTCGTACATTGATTCATCATCTACTTGATGAAAACTTGTAATGTCATTGCGAGGCTGTGTATTCATATTGTGTGAATTATATAGGAGTAAGAAACTCTTGCATAAATGCCCATGACTCCATTGAGCCGGAAGGAACTCTGCTGAGCCAGGCTCTTGCTCTATCGCGTAGGGAATAAGGGAAAAGTTTAAGTTTAAGAACATCTTCATGTACTCCTTGTTGTCGAAACGAGTCACATACTTCAAGTAAAGCACGAATATGTTGTCTAGCATCCTTATTAGGTGAACCACCGAATTGGCCAATACAGTTTAGCATATTCAACATCACCAGTTTAAGTTCAAAATGAGTTGCTTGTATTTCAGGTGCCACTATGCCTGGATTGAGGTTATCGATAATTGTGTTCAAATGATCTCGTATCGCTCTTGGTCTTGCAACTTGAAGATTAATTGTTGTATCAGGATCTCCTAGGTCTCCCATGTTATCTTGCATTTGAAGTTGGTTTAAATGTTCTCTTGTTCTTTGGGCACGTAACCTTTGTCTGAATGATTGCTCAACCTCAGGGCCAAATGGTTCCAAAGGTTTACCAGCAGATCTCAAGGTCATGCAATAATAAAAACCTACAAAAGAAAATATTAAACTACGTTAGACTAGATAAATGTAAGGTGACAAAAAAATTTGTTATGGCGAACAAATATTTCGTCAGTTGCCAATTCCCGATAACGACGCCAAAAACTTGATAGCTTGTAAATGTATATGCTAAGGTAAGCAATTTTGTGCAAGTATACACAATCGAATCAAGTAATATAGGGTAAGTACGTTATCATCTCCACAGGGATTGGCTGAGAAATTTATCTTCACCATAACTATAACTAGTGTCAAAAACTAATTCCTATTAGGTTGTCAACTTAAGAACTAATATTAAAACAAAGAAGTGATATATGATTGCAGAAAAGCTTGGTCAAGGAAAAATAAATATGCAGAATACTGGAATAAAATAAAACAAGTGTTGATTTAAATATAATGAAAACAACCTCACATATTCAGACTTATCTCAGAGAACTTACGCTAAACTTTTGACTTGACAACAATTATTCTAAGTCTAGAATGAATTATTATAACTTGCTTAAGCTGCTCGACAGAATTACTAGGTATTCTTAGACGGTTCCTATGGAAATACTCCTCAGCGTCAACTACAATCCTTGGTTTTTCAGACTGTTGTTGTAGCAATACCTCTCAATGTGAACTATAGCAATTGTCTATCCTACTCTAGCGTCTATCCCTTTTAGTCGATTGAAATTCGCTCCTTATCTCTAAGGTAAACAAGTTAGAACTTCACCATCCCAGATCCATTCCATTGTTCACGTAGATCTATCTTAATTCTCTCGAATCTAAGAATCACTATCTAGACAAAAGGCTATCTCTCGATGCTCTTACATTGCCAAGAAATGTTTTACCAAAACCCTAGGCGATCTCTCGATGCTCTTACATTGTGAAAGTAAAATATTCAAACAATGATTAAAACAGTCTTGAGCAAAAACATAATTCATCATTCATAAAACATAAAATAATTGTTTAGGCAAAAACAAAGTTTAACACCAAGTAAGACAATCATGGTGCTATCAAAAATTCATCCAAGTATCATCGTTTAATACAACCCCAAATATATAAAAAAAGATTAATAACAAAGGAAGAACGACTTCCAAAACTCGGGGCTCTGTCGTGACAATTCTTATTAGCACCGTGCATGTCTTGGTGATTCGCCTCTCTCGAGACCTGATCACCGCTTTGCTATAGTTTGGCTATTGAGGAAACTAAGGAAGGTTGGTTGGTAACCGGTGAGAAAGCACTGCAGTTGTTTTCTCACACATTAAGTAAAGCTCTTCTCTCTTCTTCCTTTCCTACTTCTTTTGGAGGCTACGACTGGTTATTTATAGAGAATAATCTCCTAGGGTTTTGTATGATTTAGAGATTCCTTAAATAGCCTTGTTATGCAAAAACTAAAAAAGGAAAGGCAGCTGGCGACTTCAGAATAATTAATGCTTGCTTGATATTCAGATAAACCTTCCTCGGCAAGATAAATTTGCCCCTCCAGTCGTATCTGTTCCGTGACCCTTGCAAATTACATTGTCACCGACTGAAAGCTTCCTCTGTAAATTTCCTGCACAAACACAATCTACACAACCCTTTCTCCTTAACAGCATCAGTCAAACCAATAAATTTTTGCCTAAGAAAAACTTATCACCACAAGATAACTTAACCTATATGCAACTAAATGTAACTAAATGTTGTGCATATTTTGTTTTTAGACGAGCAAAACTTAAGTGAAAAGACTAGAAATTGAGTCTTTTTACGGAGTTATCAAGACTCTCCTTCTTTTTCACAAACACACAGGTGCTCCCCAATGAGATACTTGGGTCTTATAAATCCCTTTTCAAGTAACTGTTGTAGCTTGGTTTTTAATTCTCTCAATTCAGTCAGAGCTATCCGATATGGAGCCATAGAAATAGATTCGGTGTCCGAGTATCATGAATTCTACCTCACGATCTAGAGGTAATCCCGGTAACTACTCGGGAAAAACATCCGAAAATTCTCTAACTTTGGGGATATCATTTAATCTAACTTCATATATTCAAGTGTCTATCACATTGGCTAGAGTCATGGCTGATATCACATTTGATGGTGATTTCACTTTTTTCCAATCACTATTATTTTTTAGCCTTATACATATTTTAAAAACAATTGTTTCTTGTGAATTAGATTATATCTGCATTGAATTAGATTATCCCCTGGATCTACCCCTTCCTCTGCTTCTATTTGAGAATTCAACGATCTTTCAGATTGCGCCGAATTGTCCCCATATTTCATAGAACAGTTTCGACCAAAGTGACCAGTCTCGCCACATTGGAAACAACCTCCACTGAGAAGTCTGCATACTCTACGTTGTAATTTACTATATGTTTGGCATGGAGTTCTTTCCCCAGATGCTCTACTCGAGCTAGCAGTAAAAGACTGGGATTGTCTTTTTCTGTGAAGCTGCCATAGAACTATGTCTATCAGTATATCTGGAACTCGAGCCATTGCCTCTTTTAACAGGATGGGGAGCTGAAGGTATTCACACTCTTTTCCTTATCTGTAAACTCTGCTCCACAGCTAAGGTCTCCTCCTGAGCTCTTTCAATAGCTTTGGCTCGGTTTATGACTTCTTGCAAACTTAACAAGTTCAAAGCCAACATCATCTCTTTCAACTTTGTTCTCAAAACCTCCATAAACCAATCACGTCTTGTTTGATCATTTGGAACTACTTCAGTAGCACAATGGCTCAACTTGTTATACTCTGCCTCGAACTCATGTACGGCTCGATTACCTTGTTTCAAATTAAGGAACTTTAACAGCATTGCCCATCTAAACTGTTCACCCACATACTTGTTCTTGAATTCTTTCAGGAAGAATTGTCAGGTCACTTGCTCCGGTGGTACATACATTGTAGTATTTAACCACCATACTCGAGCTGATCCTCTAAGTAAAGATGCAGCTCCACCCAACTTTTCAGGATCCGAACAGTGAAGACTTTCAAGCATTATTATAACATCATTTATCCATAAGCCGGCTTCCATATGTGTAATACCCCAAATAATACGTCAGTGACTAAAATAAAAGAAATTAAAATTTGGAGGACTAAATTTATTAATTCATAAAGATGAGATTGAGTTGGGAATAGTAGTTTAGATTAAATTGTAGTGAAGAAAGATTAAAAATGGAATTTGTGGGTATTTGGAATAAAATAAATTTAAAATTTATTCTTTATGGTATATTAAGTAAAGAAATAAAGGACAAAGGGGAAAAAGCAAGTCAACACTCTCTTCTTCTTCCTCTTTCACGTAAGAAGCTCCCCACCCTAGTTAGAGGTGAGGTTTAAATTTTATGGTCTATCCTTCCATTTTATGTTGGTTATTCAGGATTGGAGTATGATAGAAGTTCAAGGAAGGATTAAATGAAGTTAAAACTATGAAATAAAGGAAATAATGGGGATTTTAGAAAATGGATTTGGAAATGAAATGTTAGTATATTGGTGTTATTGATGATTTTAGTATTTTTGACTTGTCAAGGTAGTAAATAAGAGTTTAGAAGCATTGGTTGAGTTTAAATTCAAGTTAGAAATTTAGGTGTGATTCTTAGAATCCAATGATCTTGAGGGTTACTATATGTTTTGAGTATTAAAATGAAAGAATGGTAGTATGGATAGTTAAAGAAGAGCATGATGGTAGTGTATAGGTAAATAAAATAAAATTTACCCTCATTTATGTAATCCTCAGGTTGAAAACTAGAAAATTTGGGTAAATGTATCGGTACTAATAGAACAATACCGATATTAAAGGCTAAACTAAATGAATTAGCTGTGTAGTATCGATACTGATTCAATCAATATCGATACCGAGGACTTAGTATCGATACCAGTAAACATCGAATATAATTTTGGTATCGATACCAGAAAGAGGTATCGGTACTATATTATAGTAGTATCGATACCATGGTAAGGGTATCGATACCAGGCAACATCGAAGCTAATTTCAGTATCGATACTAGAAGAGGGTATCCGTACCATAGTATGGAAGTATCGATACTAGGGTAGGATTATCGATACTATGGAGCCTGGAATGACCAATTAGGTAGAAATTGTTATAGAAATTGAGATAATGATATTTTGAATATGTTTAAAGTATAAGGTTAAGGAGTATACTAACATTTGTATGTTATGTGTACTTAATGGGTAATTGTGTAGATCAAAACCAAGCTCCTGAATCAAGTAAAGCCAAAGGCAAAGGTCTAGTTTCGGAGTAGCAATTTGTGAATTTTGATATCAAAGCAAGGCAAGCCAGGTGAGTACTTTGTTATAAGTATGAGAGATGAGGAATATCCAATTCAAATTGCTTAAGTTTTATATGTGTTTTGTAATGTTGATTATGATATTTTATAAGTATGGAAAGAATATTATGAATAAGTTTTATAGTATGAATTGCTCTAAATCGAATCCATAATTTAAAATGCATAAAATTATGCATTAAGGCATGAAAGGATGCCATGATTGAAAATGCATGAAAGGATTAATTAATGCATGAAAGGATGTCATATATATTAAAATGCATAAATATATATGTTAATAAGTGAAAATAGACATAATTGAGGTTAATGAGCTAAAGAGAAGTATGTTGGACATACTAAAGATGATATTATGGATAATATGACCAAGGTTTAGATATAATACGAATGACTTAACAAATTCCTATGGATGATATAACTTCTTTTGAAGTTAAATAACTACGATATACTTATGTATTCTTTAATGTTATTTACTATATTATATCTCACTAAGTAAACGCTTAACATGTGTTGTTTCTCAATCGTAGGTAAAAGAAAAGATTAGTTGAGTAAGGGGTGACTCGGTAGCTGTGGTGATCATCAACTAAGGTGTACTTATCCATGATAAAAAGACAATCTAATATATTTTAGAAATTTTGTTAGCATGTAATCACAATATTTAAATGCTTTTTATTTCAAACAAGTAGAACTTATAACATGTTGAAAGCAATGTTTTGTCTTATATTAAAATGTTATGTTTTTTTAAAAAAATTAATGTGACATCCATATCTCATGTAAGAAAGGGTATATGGGGAATGTGTGTTACAATATGACCCTCACCTCTTCTCCCCTGAACTCTGGAGCTCCCAAGCTCTTCATCTCTTTTGGAATCAACATTTTCATTGCTGGAGGACCAGATGGAGGTTGAAATTAAGTCAATATGGTGTCAATAGCTTGCATGAAATTTCCAAACTCAGGCACCGAAATCCTCTAATGTACAGGTGCACTGGTATTTTCAGATGGGATAGGTTGTTCACTATTAGCCTCATAACTTTCGCTACCAGTTCCTTCTCCCATCTCTTATTCCCCCACTCTTCGCGAGTTCAAAGATTCTGACATCTGTTATGACATACATAATAATAACACTACAATTAGCAAGGAGTGTGATCAATCACACTCTAATGACACCATATCAGTAACATTGACAATCTTTATGGCATGTAATCCTTTTTCTATTTTAAAATAAAACCAGTTTCGGCCGAAAATCGGCTAAACCTATGGCTCTGATACCAATAAATGTAACACCCATCTCTTGTATACCTTTCTGTACACGAGAGACATATGTCACATCACTTAAAAACATTTACTCATTTGAAAATCCATCAAATTTTGTTTTAAATCTTAATCCACATAAGTTAACACAATGATTAAATATTCATTGAAATGCATTACTAAAACTATCACTTTAAATACATTACAAAATGTTTTATTAAGTTCGATTACATGCCAGCTAAGTTTCAAAATAATTATAATTGTCCTATTGTTACTAACGAGTCAACCTTAATTGATGATAGATGTTGCTACTGTTGCACTCCTTACTTGACTAGTCTCCGCTTTTACCTACGCGTAGAAACAGCACACTTTAAGTATTTACTTAGTGAGACATAATATTATAAGGAACATTAATATATACATAAGTATATCATGGTTATTTGGTTTTGAACTAATTCATATCATCCATAATGATTGGATAAGACCATATTATTTAAACCAAATTTATTTCATACTAATATAGTAAATGTTTCTGATATTTCCAACATACTTTTCTTTTTGTACATTATTCCCATTATTCTTTAGTCATTATTCATTATTTTCATTTAAGGCATCCTTTTTTGCCCTTAATGCACCGTTATACATTTCATTTATGGCATCCTTTCATACCTTTAATGCATCGTTATGCATTTCATTTATTGCATCACTCCATGTCTTTAATGCACCTTTATGTATTTCATTTATGGCATTCTTTCATGCCTTTAATGCACCGTTATGCATTTCATTTATGGCATCATTTCATGCCTTTAATGTACCTTTATGCATTTCATTTATGACATCATTTCATGCCTTTAATGCACCACTATGCATTTCATTTATGGCATTCTTTCATGCCTTTAATGCACCGTTATGCATTTCATTTATGTCATCCTTTCATGCCTTTAATGTACCGTTATTTATTTCAATTATGGCATCATGTCATGCCTTTAATGCGCCATTACGCATTTCATTTATGGATTCGTTTTAGAGTAGTTCATACTCTAAAACTCATTCATAATATTCCTTCCATACATGTAATGATATTATAATAAATACTATAAACACACATTAAATTAAAACGTTTTAATTTGAATCATTGAGATTCTTCTTCATCTCAATTAATTACAATAAATGTACTCACCTGGTAATCCTTGCTAATAAGATATAGAGATGTATGGTTATTCAACAACTTTATTTTTGCCCTTTTTCTTACTAGATTCAGGAGCTTGGTTATGATCTACACAAGCATCCATTAAAGACATATACCATATCAAATGTTAGTGTATTCCCTAACAGTTATACTTTAATAATACTCAAAAGTACTATTATTTCAATTTCTATAACAATTTCAACTTATCTTATAGTTCCAGGCTCAATAGTACCGGTACCACTACCATACTATTGATACTTTTATTCTATGGTATGGATACCCTCTCTCAGTATCAATACCATTTCTACATTTTGTAATGCATGGTATCGATCCATTTCTTTCAGTATCGATACTACTACACTATGGTACGATACTCCATTTCAGTATCGGTACCATTTTGGTATTCTGTAATCCATGGTATTGATACTTTCCCTTTTAGTATAGATACCCCAAAAGTATCGATACTACTTGCATCGGTACCGATATTTTTCATCAAATTTCTACCCATTTAAACCTATAGTATCAGTACTGATACTCTTACCTAGATTTACCATTTTGCAGCCCGATTTTCACTAAATTTTCCCCTCTAATCTCTTACTTTTACCTCCAACAGTACTATTAAACTTTTTTTTACTTAACCCAACTAACTTTCCTTCATTTAACCTCTTATAACATCAAAAATCTCTATAGAACATCTCAACTCAAGAATCGTACCACTTTTTCTAACATGTTTTTAATCACATCTATTGCTTCTAATATCTTATTCACTCCTTTGACAAGTCAATTCTACTAATAAACCTCAATAAAAACTCATGTATCAACATATCATTCAAAAACCCATTTCCTTAAATCTCATATAAAACATCCACCTCTTAGCTTTAATCTTCTTTAACTCTTCCTTAAGCTTACACATTACTTAATGTTACAAGAGCAAACCAAAATCGTAAGGAATGACTAGTTAAATGAAATTTACCTTTTGCTATGGAGGAGAGCACAACCCATGGGAAGAAGAATATGATGAGTAAAACAACTTAACTTTCCCCTTTTTCCCTATTAAAATTCCTAATAAGGAAATATATTTTAAATTCATTTCCCCTTAAAGGACCAAAATGCCTCTTAATACGTTTATTGATAAATTTAGTCTAAAACACTATTCTAAATCATTTTCTCATCTTTTACCATTTATTCAAATAAATCTTCAAAATTTTAAATCTTTTCAATAAAGTCTCTGGCATGATATTTGGGGTATTACAGCATTGCTACAAGGCACAAAGTAAAAGTTCAAATTCATGGTACTTTTATAGTGGATTCTCAAGACACATGATCGGTGATAAGAGTCGATTCTTGGAGCTTAAAGCTAAAATTAGATGAGTAGTAACCTTTGGTGAACACTCAAAAGGTCACATTGAAGGAATTTGTTATATTGGTAACAACTCTTCCATTCTTATTGAAAATGTTTTTAATGTGAATGGGTTAAAGATTAATCTACTTAGTATTATACAATTACATGATAAGGGATAAAATGTCTTATTTAAGTCTAATGGTTGTAAAATTATGGACATTGCATCAAATAGGATTATGCTTGTTGGTCATAGGATAGGAAATATCTATACGGTGCATTTAGATAATATTGATATTTCTAATGTATGATTGGTTTTAAGGACGAGCATGATTGTTGGTTATGGCATAGAAAACTTGAACATGATAGGATTAGTGTTTTACAAAAACTTATTCAAGGTAATCTAGTAAGAGGTTTACCTAAAATAAAATTTGATATTGATAAGATTTGTGATGCATGTGCAAAGGGGAAAAAACAAAAGATATTCTTTTAAACCTATTAATGATGTATCATCTAGTAGAGTGTTACAATTAATTTATATAGATCTTTTTGGGCCTATTAGAACTACTAGCTTGGGTGGAAAACAATATGAATTTGTCTTGGTATATGATTATTCTATATTTACTTCGTTTATCTTCTTAAGTACAAAAGATGAAGGTTTAGAAAGTTTTATCACTCTCTATAAAATAAAGCAAAATGGGAAAGGTAACCTAATTTCTTGTGTTAGGTGTAACCATGGAACCAAATTTCAAAATCTTAGTTTTAATGAATTTTGTAATTTTAATGGAATTAGCCATAATTTTCAGCCCCTATAACCAACAAAATGGAGTTTTTGAGAGGAAAAATATAACTTTAGAAGAAATAGTTATGACCATGCCTTGTGAAAATAATTTGCCAAAGTAATTTTGGGCGAAACCCACAAATACTGCTTGTTATGTGATTAATAGAGTAATGATTGAGCCTATTTTAAAGAAAACTTCATTTGAACTTTTCAAAAATAAAAACCCCAACATTAGCTATTTTCATCCTTTTGGATGCAAGTGTTTTGTTTTAAACAATAGAAAATAAAATCTTGGAAAATTCGATACGAAAAGTTATGAAATATTTTTTCTTGGTTATTCTTCAAAATCTAAAGCTTATATAGTCTTTAATAAAAGAACTTTAGCGGTATAAGAGTCTATACATGTTTTCTATGATAATCCCCTTACGAGGAAGGATTCTTTTATTAATTATGATGTATATATATTAAATCCAAATATAGTTAGTGAATCATCATTGAACGAAATAAAGATTGAGGAAACTCAAGATGTCTTCAAGAATCTAACTCTAGAAGAAAATGAGATCTCATGCCCAATGGAGTACTGTGTCAAAGGTGAAATTTTGGGTGATCAACCAAAGGGGTAACCACTATATCTTCTCTTAAGAATATTTCTAATTATGTTGCATTTTTCTCATGCATAGAGCCTAAGAATGTCAAAGAAACATTAAATGATGAACATTGGATTATGGCTATGCAAGAAGAGTTAAATCAATTTGAGAGAAGTAAAGTATGGACATTATTTGAAAGTCCTATTAACAAATCTACTATAGTTACTAAATGGGTTTATATAAACAAACTAGATGAGAGTGGTAACATAGTGAGAAATAAAGCTAGACTAGTTGCTTAAGGTTACACTCAAAAAGAGGGAATTGATTTTGATGAAAACCATGTGCTCCCGTAGCTAAAAATGGAAGCCATTAGACTGTTGCTTGATTTTGCATGTTTTAATAATTTTAAGCTTTATCAAATGGATGTTAAAAGTTCTTCTCTAAATGGGCTTATTAATGAAGAAGTGCATGTTGAACAATCTCCCGTTTTGAAGATTCAAAATTTCCAAACCATGTTTTCAAACTGTCAAAAGTTTTACATGGTTTAAAACAAGCTCCTGGAGCTTGGTATGAAATATTATCAAATTGTTTAATTGAAAAATGTGTTTCTAAATGGAATGTTGATACTACACTTTTTAATAAAAGAGAATAGAATGATACGTTAGTAGTACAAATTTAGGTTGATGATATCATATTTGGTGTTACTAATGATACTCTTTGCCAACAATTCTCTAAGTTGATGCAAGGTGAATTTGAGATGAGCATGGTGGGGGAGCTCTCATTTTTCTTGGGACTCTAAATCAAGCAAATGAATGATGGTATCTTCATCAATCAAGCTAAATACATAAGGGATAATCTCAAGAATATTGGATTAGAGAATGTCAAACCTCAAGCCATTCCCATGAGTACTTCGACAAAGCTTGAAAAAGATGATGAAGGTAAATGTGTAGATGTTAAATTATATAGGTCAATGATTGGTTCTTTGTTTTATCTTACCGCAAATAGATCGTATATTATTGTTTAGTGTTTGCTTGTGTGCTAGACATCAATATTGTCTTAAGGAATATCATTTACATGTCATTAAGAGAATCTTTAGATACCTTAGAGATACTCCTAATTTAGGATTTTGGTATCCTAGAGACTCAAACTTTAGCTTGCATGCCTTCTCAGATGAATATTCTGTAGGTTACAAATTAGATGGAAAAAGCACCTCCAATACATGTCAATTCTTAGGAAATATTATAATTTCATGTTTTTCTAAGAAACGAAATAATGTTGCAATATCAACCAATTAGGCATAATATATTTCGGCTGATAGTTATTGTGCACAAGTTTTATGGATGAAACAACAACTTTTAGAATATGGAATTGATGCTGGTACCATTCCAATTAAGTGTGACAATTCTAGTTAAATTTGTCTCACTAAGAATCCCATCAAACACTTATAACTAAACAAATTGAAATTATGCATCATTTCATTAGAGATTATGTTCTTAAGAAAGATGTAGTCTAGAATAAGTTGATATTTTACATCAAATAGCTGATATTTTTACTAAGTCTTTAGATAAAGAAAGATTTTGGACACTTAGGAGAAAGTTAGGACTTTCTAGCATTCCCTAGATATTAGTCCAAAATTTTGAACTTTATGCTTTTAAATGACTCTTTAGCTTAAAATTGGTTCTTATACATGCTTGAGTAATTCTAATTGGTTATCCAGTGCAAAATATTAAGGGGGAGATATGTATGTTAATTCATGACCTTTTTTGGCTTGTTTTTCGAACTCATTAAATGTATAAGTAGGCAAAAATGTAACTTTTTGTGTTCATATCTATCGAAAATATGCTTAAAATTATGCCATATAACTTCAACTTTGTTTATATATGCTTTCTAACTATACAACACTTGCATTCACGTTGAATTTATATTTTTGGGTAATTTAAATTGCATTTTATGCATTATTAGTTTCGAAACTATCTCTAAAATTTTAAAACTTTTGATAAAGTTATGATACTATTTAAAGCATTTTGAAACTATCGATTATAGTGCATTTTAAAGAATCAAAACTTTTCACAAGTTACGAAACTTTAGGAAAAGTTTCAAAACTCCTTCGAAAATTTCAAAACTTGTCGCACTGGCCAGTTTTAAAATAGGTTTTAAACCTATTACTCCTCTTATATCTTTCAAAGAATTGTATGTCCCTCTCTCAAATAACCCATCACCCTAGATGTCCAACCTTCGTCCAAGGAGCTTCGATCGTCCTCCGACCACATTCACTCTTCATTACTTTATTTTTACTTTTGTTTTAAAGGTATTTTAACTCAAACCCTAATACCCAAATTTTATAAATCTTTCAATTTTATTGATTTAATATTGTTTTAAGTTCATTTATCATGATTAAATCATTTTTCAATCAATTTCTTACAAGTATTTCATGTTTATCATTAAAAAATTTGAAATTTTTGTTAATTTAGGGTTTTAAAATTTAATTCTTCTTATGCAAAAATTGCTTGATTTGGTTGCAATTGGGATGATAATTAGTGTTATATATATATATATATATATATATATATATGTGTGTGTGTGTGTGTGTGTATTTCATTGCTGGAAGGTTACCCATTCTTCAATTTTTCTTAGAATCGTCAATTTTAAGTCCGCCCACAAGTCGTTCAATAAAATTCCTAAACCAATTTTTATGACATAAATCATTTTTATCCAAAAATGGCTACTAAAACTTTCTAAATGTCCTAGAGTTGGCCAATCATTCACTTCATGCAATTCCTTTGAGTCATTGTGTTTCAAATCAAACGAGGATCGTCGTAGGTTCAATCAATACTATCGTGATAAACCAATTGGACAGGAACGTAGATTTCTTTTTTTCCAACCATTTATAACTTTAATTTTCTTCAACTCTTTACTGCTTAAGAGTGGCTCGACCTTATGCATATGCCAAACATCATCTATTCGAATTTAGTTCGAGCTTTCTTTTCAATGCCATTCTTCTACATTAAGAACCTAATCCAAATATTCCTCCTCAATGTCAAACCCAAAAGGTCATTGTTGTTCAATCCTTTCTCATGGGAAACATTATAGAGCTTACCGTTTAATCCATAGCCACTTACCTCAGAATTTCTTGTAACGGTCCTTTAAATGAGGATGCTCATGTTGCCATAAATCCTCATCAAGTTCACTGTAATACCCCAAATACTAGGTCAGTGACTTTATTGGAAAGATTTAAAATTTGAGGATTTATTTGAATAAATGATGAAAGATAAGAAACGATTGGGAATAGTGTTTAGGACTAATTAGTAATAATGGGTGAATAAAGAGGGCATTTTGGTCCTTTAAGGGGAAATGAATTTAAAATTTATTTTCCTTATTAGGGATTTAAGAGGGGAAAAGGGGAAAATAAAAGCCAACCAAGTTATATATTCTTCTTCCCCGTGTAAGGGCTCTCCTCCATAGCCAAAGGTAAGGCTTCATTTAGCTATCTTTTCCTATCGTTTTTGGTTGGTTCTTGAAATATTGAGTATTATAGAGGCTTAAGGAATGGTTAAATAAGATTAAAAGTAAGAGATTGATGGATTACTTGAGATTTAAGAAAATGAGTTTTTGAATGAGATGTTGGAATATGAGTTTTTATTGATGTTTATTAGTATATTTGACTTGTCAAAGAAGTAATTAAGAGATAAAAAGCCTTCGATATGTTTAAAAATATGTTAGAAAAAGTGGTATGATTCTTGGTTTGAGATGTTCTTTAGAGATTTTAGAAGTTATAAGAAGCTAAAGGAAAGAAAAGTAGTTGGGATAAGTAAAGAAGAGTTTAATAGTATTGTTGGGGATAAACATAAGGAAATTTGACCAAATTTGGGTAAGAATTGGGTTGAAAAATGGAAAATATGGGTAAGGGCATTGGTACTGGAAGAACAATGCTGATACTATAGGCTTAAATTCAAAGAAATCAGATGAACAATATTGATATTGATACAATTAGTATCGATACTGAGGTGGGTATCGATACTATGAGGAAGGTATGGATTTCATTCATTCCATAATGTAGAAATGGTACGGGTACCGATACTATTGAGCCAAAAATTTTAAGATAGGTTGAGATTGTTATAGAAAATTTAATAATAGTACTTTTGAGTATTGTTTAAGTATAAATGTTAGGAAATATACTAACATTTGGTATGGTATGTGTCTTTAATGGATGCTTGAGTAGACTGAAATGAAGCTTCCGAGTCATGCAAATCGAAAGGCAAATACAAAGTTGTTGAGTAGTCAAATTTGCATTTTGGATAAACTAGCGAGGCAGACCAGGTGAGTGCATATATGGTAATTATATTGGTTGAGGGAGAATCACAATAAATTCACCTCAAATGTTTAAATTAATTTATGTTTTACCTTATATGATATATGTTTATAAACTGTGTGGAATTGATACTATGAATAATCTTTAGGGTATAAACTATTTTAAAGTAAAAGATTAACTATCTACTTGTGCATTTGACAGAAAGGTGTCAATCATGACAATTAGATAAAAGGTTAAATACCTTTGAGTAAAAGATTAAATACCTAGTTTTGCATTTGAGAGAAAGGTTTCAATCATGCCAGTTAGATGAAAGGTTAAATACCTTTGAATAAAAGATAAATGCCTAGTTGTATATTTGACATAAATGTGTCAATCATGCCAATTAAATGAAAGGTTAAATAACTTTGACTAAAAGCTTAAATGCCTAGTTGTGCATTTCATAGAAACATGTCAATCATGCCAGTTAGATGAAAAGTTAAATACTTTTGAGTAAAAGATTAAATGTCTAGTTATGCATTTGACAGAAAGGTTTCAATCATGCCAATTAGATGAAATGTTAAATACCTTTGAGTAAAAGATTAAATGCCTAGCTGTGCATTTGACAGAAAGGTGTCAATCATGCTAGTTAGATGAAAGGTTAAATACCTTTGAGTAAAAGATTAAGTTCCTAGTTGTGCATTTGAAAAAAATGTGCCAATCATGCCAGTTAGATCAAAGGTTAAATACCTTTGAGTAAAAGATTAAATACCTAGTTATACATTTGACAGAATAAAGGTGCCAATCATGCCAGTTAGATGAAAGGTTAAATACCTTTGAGTAAAAGATTAAATGCCTAGTTGTGCATTTGACAAAAAAGTTTCAATCATGCCATTTAGATGAAAGGTTAAATACCTTTGAGTAAAAGATAGATGCCCAACTATGCATTTGGCATAAAGGTGCCAATAATGCAAGTTAGATCAAAGGTTAAATGCCTTTGGGATGAAAGACTAAATACTTAACTATTCTTTTTGGTAGAAAGGTGCCATTAATGCCAGATAGATGCCTAACGGTGCATTTTGGGTAAAAAGGTGCCACTAATGCAAGTTAGATGAAGAACAGTCCATAATTGGCATGAAAGGATGCCGCAAATGAAAATGTATATAAGTGCATAAATGACATGAAATGATGCCAAAAATGAAATTACATAATTGTGTATTAATAGTATATAAGGTGTCGCTCATGATAATTATAAAAGATAAAGGACCAATTGACACTTTGGTGGAATACAGGTACATTACTTTCTCATTTAAAGTACATAGGGTAAATAACGAAAAATTGGGAAAATTTACTGAAGGATAGGTATGTTTGGCCTAATAAGAATAATTTTGATGATTGTTTGAAAGAAATATGGTTTAACTAAGAAGGATTTATCTGATCCTTATGGAATATGCAATTTAATTGGTCTTTAAATAGTCATGAGATACTTATGTATAAATTTTATATTCTTTACAATATTATGTCTCACTAAGTAAATACTTAACGTGTGTTGATTTCACGCGTAGGTAAAAGCAAGGACTAATCAGGTACGGGGTGCAGTAGTAACTTGGTTTCTCTGCACCTCCTTGTTACTTGGTTTCTCCGCCCTTCAGGTGGAAAAACCACTCATATGCGAGACTTAGACTATTGGTGGATTTATAATTTCTGATCTCAAGCACGTCCTCACCTAGCTCATATTATCTTTATTAGGCTTGTCAATACCGTCACCAAGGGTCTAGAGTTTAAATTGTAATACCCCAAATATTAGGTCAGGGACTAAATTGAAAAGAATTGAAATTTGTTGAATTAATTGAATAATTGGTAAAAGATGAGAAAATGATATGGAATAGTGTTTTGAACTAAATTATAGCGATAAAGGAGTTAAAAGGACATTTTGGTCTTTTAAGAGGAAAATGAAGTTTAAAATAGTTAGGGATTTTAAATAGGAAGGAAAGAGGAAAGTAAAGTGTATTTCTACTTTTCTTCTTCTTCTTCTTCTTCACGTGGGTGTCCTCCCCTCCCTAACATAAGGTAAATTCTCATTAGCTAATGTTTTCTTTAAATTATGGGTTGCTTTAGTTATGTTAAGTTATATTTGTGCATAAGAAAAGATTAGATGGGATTAAAATGAAGAGATAAAGGAAATATTAGGGATTGAAGAAAATGGGTTTTTGAGTGATATGTTAAAATAGGAGTGTATATGGATGTTTGCTAGTAGATTTGACTTGAAAAAGAGATATATAATATATTAGAAACCTTGGATTGGATTAAAAACATATTAGAAAAAGTGGTTTGATTTTTGAAATCGAATATTCGGGAATGCTATTAGATGTTCTAAGTGGAAAAATGAAGGAAAATTAGTTTGGTTAATTAAAGAAGAGTTTTATAGTATTGTATGGAGTAAGTATAAGGAAATTTGACCCCATTTGTGTGATTTTCGAGCTAAAAACTGGAAAATCTGGGTGAGGGTATCGTACTGCTAAGAAGAGTACCGATACTATAGGCTAAAATGAGATAAATTAGATGAGTGGTACCAATACTGATTCAATCAGTATCGATACCGAATAAGTGGTATCGATACCATGATTAGGGGTATCGATACCAAGAAACATCGAATCTATTTTTGGTATCGATACTGGTAGGGTATTGGTACCATAGAAGGGAAGTATCGATACCAAGAAACATCGAATCAAAAATTGGTATCAATACCAGAAAAGGGGTATCGGTACCATAGTATAGTAATATTGATAACATGGTAGGGGTATCGATACTATAGAGCCAGAAAGGTTAATAATAGGTTGATATTGTTATAGAAAGTTAATGATATGTCCTTTTGAGTATTGTTTATGCATAATGGTTAGAAAATATACTAACTTTGGGTATGAAATGGATGCTTGAGTCAGATCGAAACCAAGCTTCCGAGTCAAGCAAAACAAAGGGCAAAGGCAAAGTACCGAAGTAATCTACCTTACGCTTTGGATACCTAGCAAGGAAAGTTAGGTGAGTGCATTTAATTATGCATGCATATGCTATAATAGTTATTGTGGTATGAATTATTGATGTATGTATGGTGATTACCAAAGGGCACTTCGTGTGCTAAAATGATAAGAAATCATACTAAGTGTATGGATTTTCGTATAGAAATATATGGGTATAAACATAAGAACTGCATAATAAGGAAATGGATCTTTTTACTAGTAATGGGTATAAAACAACACATATTTTAGAAATGGTTGATAAATGTTAATATTAGCACTATGGATGTAAATTATGGAATACTTACTAAATTGAAAGATCTCATGAAAGATGGAATTTTTAGAAGTTCGTAATAAAATGGTGAATTGTCGTAAATGTATTGGATGAGTAACTCATGTAAATTATAAAAAAATGAGGTATTATTGCACTGACAATATGGGTATAAACCATAAAATGTATAATGACAGAAAGGGTTAATTGACATGATGAATGATTAATATAGTAGAGACTGCTCTAAAATAAAAGATCATGAGGCATAACTCTGCATATGACAGAAATGTGTCATTTATGCCAGTTAGATGAAAGGCTAAGTGCAGTTGAGGCCTAACTGTGAATAAGACAAAAAGGTGTCATTTATGTCAGTTAGATGAAAGGCTAAGTTCCTTTGAGGCCTAACTATGCATATGACAGAAATGTGTCATTAATTCCATTTAGATGAAAGACTAACTGTCTTTGAGGCCTAACTGTGCAATTGGTAGAAATGTGTCAATTATGTCAGTTAGATGAACGGTTAAGTACCATTGAGTAAAAGAACATTGGCCTAACTGTGCAATTGGAAGAAATGTGTCAATTATGCCAGTTAGATGAATGGTTAGCAATTGGAAGAAATGTGTCAATTATGCCAGTTAGATGAATGGTTAGGTACCATGGAGTAAAAGAATATTGGCCTAACTATGCAATTTGCAGAAAGGTTTCAATTATGCCAATTAGATGAACGGTTAAGTATCGTTGAGTAAAAGAATAATTGCCTAATTGTGCAATTGGAGAAAGGTGTTTATTATGCCATTTAGATGAACGGTTAAATACCGTTGAGTAAAAGAATAATGGCCTAACTGTGCAATTGGTAGAAAGGTGTCAATTATGCCAGTTAGATGAACGGTTAAGTACAGTTGAGTAAAAGAATATTGGCCTAATTGTGCAATTGGCAAAAAGGTGTCAATTATGCCAATTATATGAATGATTAAATACTGTTGAGTAAAACAATAAAGGAATTTTAATGTATTGTGATATGAATGGTGAATAAGTGATATGAAGGGATGATATATGTGTGTGTGTGTGTGTGTGTGTGTGTGTGTGTGTGTGTGTGTGTGTATGTATATAAAATGTACAACAATGCACAATTAGTATGAATGGATGTTATAAAGGAAAACGTAAACAGGACATAAAAGGCATGAAAGGATGTTATAAATTAAATGTATAGTCGTGTATCAAAGGCATGAAGAGATGCCATAAATGAAAGGATAACATAATGAATTAGGTGCATATAAGCATGAATGGATGCTATCAATGAAAATAAAGACTAATGGTTAAAGAGATAAATGGAAAAGAAAAATATAAAGGAAGATAGGCTTGCTAAGCATATGAAAAACAATTAAGAAAAACTTGAATGGAATATGGTTTAGATGATGAGGAGTATGAGATACTTAAAGAATAAACGATTTAGTATGAATTAAATATATGTGACATAATTTTGTATATTCAAAGGTCATGTTATAATATTATGTATCACTAAGTAATTACTTAATGTGTGTTTATTTCACGCGTAGGTAATGGCAAGGATTAGTGCGTAAGGAGTGTATCAATAGCAGTATCTCTCATCAATTAAAGGTTAACTCATCAGTAAGATTATGACAATCTTATTCAATTTAAGAACATAGTTGGCATGTAATCAAACTCTGGTAAACATTTTGTAATGTAATTAAGTGATCATTTTAGCTTGTTGGTTTTAAACATATCCTATTTTATGGTTCTTTGAATTGAAACAAATTTTATGGGTTTCCAAATGAGAAACGTATTTAAAGTGATGTGACATATATCGTGTACGTTAAGAACATAGTTGGCATGTAATCAAACTCTGGTAAACATTTTGTAATGTAATTAAGTGATCATTTTAGCTTGTTGGTTTTAAACATATCCTATTTTATGGTTCTTTGAATTGAAACAAATTTTTATGGGTTTCCAAATGAGAAACGTTATTTTAAAGTGATGTGACATCCATATATCGTGTACGGACGGGTAAAGCGGAGATTGGTGTTACATTTATTAGTATCAGAGCTACAGGTTTCGCTAATTCTCGACCGAAACTTAATTCAATTGAAATGAGAAAAAGGGTATTACATGCCATTAAGATTGTCAAAGTTACTAATCTTGTGTCATTGAAGTATAATTGATGATACTCGTTACAAATTGAAATGTTATTACAATGTATGTTCTAATAGATGTTAGAATCCTCTAACTCTCGTAGAGCGGGGATCAAGAGATGAGAGAAGTAATTGGTAGCGAAAGTTACGAAGCTAATAGTGATCAATCACTTCCATCTGAAAATTCTAGTGCACATGCATATCAATGGATGATGGTACTAGAGTATGGAGCTTTTATGCAAGCTCTCAACGCTATGTTTACTCGTTTTCAACCTCCTCTGCCTCCTCCTACTCCTATAATACCTAGAATGTTGATCCCAAAGGAACTGAAGAGTTTGGGAGCTACAAAGTTTTGAGGAGATGAAGGTGAGGGTCCTATTAAGGCTTTTATGTGGTTAAATGATGTGATATTAATGCTTGAAATAATGTAACGCTCAGATCAAGAAAAGTAGGGAGGCGTTGTATTTTTACTTAGAGGATCAAGTCGAGTATGGTGGTCTAAAAGTACAATGTATGCACCACTAGAGCAAGTCTCTTTGTAGTTTTTCCTATAAGAATTTAAGAGCAAGTATGTGGGTGAACAGTTCAAATGGGTAATGCTGTTAAAGTTCCTAAATTTGAAACAAGGTGATCGAGCAGCACATGAGTATTAAGTAGAGTATAATAAGTTGAGTCGTTTTACTACGGAGGTAGTTCCAAATGATAAAGCCCGACGTGATTGGTTTATTGAAGGGTTAAGGCCAAAATTAAAAGAAATGATGTTGGCTTTGAGTTTGCCTAACTTGTAAGAAGTTATTAACCGAGTCAAATCTATTCAGAGAGCTCAAGAGGAAACATTAGCAGCAGAATATAGTCTACAAACGGGGAAAAGGATTGGAACGCCTTCAACTCTCCATTATGTTAAGAGAGGCATGGGCTCAAGTTCGAGAGATTTGTACCAAGAGGGTTCTGTTGTAATTTCTCAGAAAACAAAACAATCTCAGTCGGTTTCTGCTAGATCAGGTAGAGTAGTTGGAGATAGAATAGTATGTCATACATGTGGAAGAGTGCACCGAGGAGTATGCAGACTTCTTAGTGGAGCTTGCTTCTAATGTGGTGGGACAGGTCACTTTGCCTGAAATTATTCAAAGAAATCTGGGGACAATTTAATGCAATCTGAAAGATATATGGCAATCCTTAATAGAAACAGAGGCAGTGAAATGTCAAGGGGATGAGATTAATTATTGCAGCGATAAGAGACTAGGGTAGTCGCGAGAATCTATAATATTATGACCAGTGAAGATCGGGATGATTCGGAACTTTTAACAGGTACTTGTCATTTTTTGGATAAACATGTATTGGTATTAGTTGATCCTTGATCTATGCACTCATACATTAGTACAAGGTTGACTAGAGCTAGAAGAATTCATGTAGAATCAATCTTGAGTAAAATGATAGTCGTAAACCTTAATGAGTCATAGTAAAAGTGTGAGTGGAAAGGTAGTAGGCAATTAATAAATATTTTAGGGGCTATGTTCTGGGTGGATCTTATGGAACTGCAAATTGATGAGTTAAGATCATTGATTAAAATTATATTGATAATGATTGTAAAGAAAATGACGTATGGGTAATGTGATAGATGTTTAAATAAGAAAAGTAGGATTGTCTGATAATGTTATCAAATTGGGAAATTAGAAATGTCTTTTTAAATCAATATCTTGGGTTACCTCTAGATCGGGAGGTGAAATTCAAGGTAGTTGTTTATTAAAGTATTGAACATGATGTTTTATATAATTTAATATCCAATTAATAAAGAGGAATTTTCTATGTATGATTTAGAGTCGGCAGTAGTAGAGTTGCCTCAAAAGATTTGACATCATTATTGGTATAGTGAGTGGTATTATAGTAGTGCTAATCGCACGAGCCTTAAATACTAATAGAAATTGAAGAGAGTGAACATGAAATAGAAAAAGCTGTAAAGAACCTCTAAAGATGTAGGAGTTCAGATTTGGCAAATGTTTGTAGCAATATGGTAATGGCATAAAGTCTTTAAATTTGAGGATGAATTTTCTTAAGGGGAGAATTGTAATACACCAAATATTAGGTCAAGGACTAAATTGAAAATAATTGAAATTTGGTGATTGAATTGAATATCTGGTAAAATATGAAAAAATGATTTGAAATAGTGTTTTGAACTAAATTGTAGCAATAAAGGAGTTAAGAGGATATTTTGGTCTTTTAAGAGAAAAATGAAATTTAAAATAGTTAGGGATTTTAAATAGGAAGGAAAGAGGAAAGTAAAGTGTATTTCTACACTTCTTCTTCTTTTTCTTCTTCCCGTGGGTGTCATCTCCTCCCTAATATAAGTTAAATTCTCATTAGCTAATTTTTTTTTTTAAATTATGGGTTACTTTAGTTATCTTAAGTGATATATGTGCATAAGAAAATATTAGATGGGATTAAAATGAAGAGATAAAGGAAATATTAAGGATTGAAAAAAATCGGTTTTTGAGTGATATGTTAAAAGAGGAGCGTATATGGATGTTTGTTGGTAGATTTGACTTGCCAAAGAGATATATAAGAGATTAGAAGCCTTGGATTGGATTAAGAACATATTAGAAAAAATGGTTTGATTTTTGAAATCGAATATTCGAGAATGATATTAGATGTTCTAAGAGGCAAAATGAAGGAAAATTAGTTTGGTTAATTACAACAGAGTTTAATAGTATTGTATGGAGTAAGTATAAGGAAGTTTGACCCCATTTGGATGATTTTTGAGCTGAAAATTGGAAATTTTTAGTGAGGGTATCAGTACTGCTAAGAATAGTATCGATACTATAGGCTAAAATGAGATAAATTAGATGAGTGGTACCGATACTGATTCAATCAGTTTCGATACCGAATAGGTGGTATCGATACCATGATGATGGGTATAGATACTGAGAAACATCGAATCTATTTTCGGTATCGATACCGGTAGGGGTATCGGTACATATAAGGGTAGTATTGATACCATGGTAAGGGTATCGATACCAAGCAACATCGAATAAAAAATTGATATCAATACCATAAGGGGATATCGGTACCATAGTACAGTAATATTGATACCATTATAGGGGTATCGATACTATAGAGCCAGAAAGGTTAAAAATAGGTTGATATTGTTATAGAAAGTTAATGATATGTCCTTTTGAGTATTATTTAGGTAAAATGGTTAGAAAATATACTAACTTTGGGTATGGTACATGTTTTAATGGATGCTTGAGTCAGATCAGGACGAAGCTTCTGAGTCAAGCAAAACAAAGGGCAAAGACAAAGTACCGAAGTAATACGCCTTACGCTTTGGATACTTAGTAAGGAGAGTCAGGTGAGTACATTTAATCATATACGCATATGCTAGAATAGTTATTGGGGTATGAATTATTGATGTATGTATGGTGATTACCAAAGGGCACTTCGTGTGCTATAATGATAAGAAATCATACTAAGTGTATGGATTTTCGTATGGAAATATATGGGTATCAACATAAGAACTGCATAATAAGGAAATGGATCTTTTTATTAGTAATGGGTATGCTAACCACACAGATTTTATAAATGGTTAATAGATGTTAATATTAGCACTATGGATGTAAATTATGGAATACTTACTGAATTGAAAGATCCCGTGATAGATGAAATTATCAGAAATTCATAATAAAATGGTGAATTGTCGTAAATGTATTGGATGAGTAATTCATGTAAATTATAGAAAAATTGAGGTATTATTGCACTGAGAATATGGGTATAAACCATAGAATGTATAATGACGGAAAGGGTTAATTGACATGATGAATGATTAATATAGTAGAGACTGCTCTAAAATAAAAGATCATGAAGCCTAACTGTGCATATGATAGAAAGGTGTTATTTATGCCAGTTAGATGAAAGGCTAAGTGCCTTTGAGGCCTAACTGTGCATTTGACAGAAAGGTGTCATTTATGCTAGTAAGATGAAAGGCTAAGTACCTTTGAGGCCTAAATGTGCATATGAAAGAAATGTGTCATTTATGTCAGTTAGATGAAAGGCTAAGTTCCTTTGAGGCTTAACTGTGCATATTATAGAAAGGTGACATTTATGCCAGGTAGATGAAAGACTAAGTGCCTTTGAGGCCTAACTATGCATATGACATAAAGTGTCATTTATGCAAGTTAGATGAAAGACAAAGTGTTTTTGATGCCTAACTGTACTATTGGCCGAAAGGTGTCAATTATGCCAGTTAGATGAACAGTTAAGTACCGTTGAGTAAAAGAGAATATTGGCCTAACTGTGCAATTGGCATAAAGGTGTCAATTATGCCAGCTAGATGAACAGTTAAGTACAGTTGAGTAAAAGAATATTGGCCTAACTGTGCAATTGGCATAAAGGTGTCAATTATGCCATTTAGATTAACGGTTAAGTATCGTTGAGTAAAAGAATAATGGCCTAACTGTGTAATTGGCAGAAATGTGTCAACTATGCCAGTTAGATGAACAGTTAAATAACGTTGAGTAAAAGAATAATGAACTAAATGTTCAATTGGAAGAAAGGTGCCAATTATGCCAGTTAGATGAACGGTTAAGTACAGTTGAGTAAAAGAATAATGGTCTAACTGTGCAATTGGAAGAAAGGTCTCAATTATGCCAGTTAGATGAACGATTAAATATTGTTGAGTAAAATAATAAAGGAATTTTAATGTATTATGATATGAATGGTGAATAAGTGATATGAACGGATTATATATATTTACGTATATATAATGTACAACAATGGACAATTAGTATGAATGGATGTTATAAAGGGAAACGTAAACATGACATAAAAGGCATGAAAGGATGTTATATATGAAATGTATAGTCGTGTATCAAAGGCATGAAAGCATGCCATAAATAAAAGGATAACATAATTGAAATGCATATAGGTGCATTATAAGCATGAATGGATGCTATAAATGAAAATAAAGACTAATGGTTAAAGAGATAAATAGAAAAGAAAAATATAAAGGAAGATAGACATGCTAAGCATATGAAAAAGAATTAAGAAAAATTGGAATGGAATATGGTTTAGATGAGGAAGAGTATGAGATACTTAAAGAATATATGATTTAGTACGAAATAAATATATGTGAAATACTTTTTTATATTCAAAGGTTACGTTATAATATTATGTATCACTAAGTAATTACTTAACGTGTGTTTATTTCATGCATAGGTAAAGGCAAGGATTAATGCGTAAGGAGTGTAGCAGTAGCAGCAGCTCTCATCAAGTAAAGGTTGACTCATCAGTAATATTATGACAATCTTATTCAATTTAAGAACTTAGTTGGCATGTAATCAAACTCTAGTATACATTTTATAATGTAATTAAGTGATGATTTTAGCGTGTTGCTTTTAAAAATATCCTATTTTATGGTTCATTGAATTGAAACAAATTTTTACGGGTTTCCAAATGACAAACATTAATTTAAAGTGATGTGACATCCATATAAAGTGTGCGAATGGGTATACGGGATATGGGTGTTACATAAACACTCCTTACCTTAAGCTTGTGTGCTTCGTCACATCTTTACCAAGTGTTGGGTTAATATTTCCTATGACATCGTTGTTCCTCTCTCGAGCACCATTAACCTTACCTATGCTCAAAAAATCGGGTATGTCTTTATTAGCAGTGAATGGGTTTGAATTTGTCAATATCAATCCAGAGATGCTATGGGAGGTGATGTAGCGCATGTTGATCATGGGATTGTTGCTCCTGCGTCACTGTAACACCTAAAACCCATAAAATTATACAAATACATATTATAAATGTCACAGGAATTTCTTAAAACATTTTCCAAATTCCAAAAGTGATTTACAAAGTTATATTCTCAAAATGGTAATTGATAATATAAAAATATTATCCCAAGTAAAACTATCATATGATATTTAAAACATATATATGTATATTAAATACATATACTCAAAATAATAATAATGGTTCATATTATCCATATTTTAAATAGCATAAAGTAATTTTGTTTATGCATTACAAACCAGTTTCAAAATAGTTAAACAGAGCTAATAGGACATTCGTAAATACATGCAACTAAACTAAGTCATAATTACATCATAAGATGTCTTACTGATATTGTAGTATATTCCTTGTTTCTTGGAGTTGCTATGTACTCTGTACTTCTAATTCTGGCTTTTACCTACACGTGAAAATCATCACATGCTAAGCATACTTAGGGAGGCAATTAAAATAATAAACAATGCAATACAACTCATGCATGAAATTTAATGTCATATACAAATGTCATAAGACCACGTTACCAGCATGTCTAATATTTTACCATATTAAAACGATATGATATTAATATTATCATTTTTACCGATAACTATAGCACACAAGTAAACATATGAAGACCCTAGGTATTCGATAATATATGCATCGTAGTGCTTACACATAAGGTTGTGCCCACCATAAAACACATAAGGTCGTGCCCACCTCCTGCACTTAGTGCCATTACACACTATAGTGCTAATATATACCTGCAGCTGTTATACTCTATGGCATGCCAACTATACCCTGTCCCTCAACGATTTACTTAGGCATATAGTATAATTTATTGATCCATGGCATAGTATAACCATATAATTAACATTAGGGCAGTTCATACCAAAAATACCATCCATGGTAAAAATATCATATTCATATGTGATCGATGCATTATAATTTCACACTTTGACATATCAATGTCATATTTAAGTTATGAAAAATGACATAATATCATGCTAATATAAACAATGTAGACTTGTCACAAGTCTTCCTGATAATGTTTAAAGCATCTATGTACAATTTCATGCATGTATTGCACTCACCACGGCACTTTATATCTATCAAAAGATATGCCACATTATGATCCACAATAAGTCCATTTTATACTTGATTTTCTTCGATCACAAAACTAAATCACAATATGTACAAAGTCACAAATTGATATCGATACATATGTTAGTATTGTACTAACATAACCACATCTCTAAAACAAAATCTATGATATACTTGAAACTTATTTTCCACCAAAACACTTTACACTTAATAATTCCTTTTAATAGTGGAACCAAGTTTTCCAAATTACAAAAATGGTCCTTCACCATGTTATCACTTAAATTTTTAATACAAAAATTCTAGAATTTGAATTATGACCAAACAAGTTCTTTTACACGGTACAACTACATTTATGTACCTCAACTATACGATTATTGCATTTAAACTTTTCAAACTTCCAAAATGGTCTCATTTCACATCTTAGCACTCATTTAAATTGCAAAACAGTAAATTCTAACATAGGACATCAACTATTAGACAATTATACAACCATTCATAACTTTTTCAAAATTGTTAAATTAGTCCCCAACTTTTCAAAATTTGTATTTTGGTAACAATTCAGAATTTGGGGTATTACAACTCTCCCCCTTAAATAAAATTTATCCTCAAATTTTTAAACTTTATGCTTTTGCCAAAGAACTTTAACTAGAGGAGTCGTCTTGCTATGTAGTTCTTTGATTTCTCGAGCCAAGATCCATACTAGTTTTTCTTCATAAGTCAAAACTGGTCTAATCTCTATTTCCTCTGATGCAATAACATTAGAAGGGTTTGATCAACACTTTCTAAGCATCAACACATAAAAAACATTATGAACTTTGTCTAACTCTGGAGGCAAAGTTAACTGATAAGCCATCAATTCGACTCTCTTTAAGATCTCATAAGGTCCAATGAATCTTGGACTTAGTTTTCTTTTGCGCCCAAAATGCAATATCTTTTTCCAAGGCGATATTTTAAGAAAAAAACTTTATCGCCTTCTTGAAATTCAATCTATTTTCGCTTCAAGTGTACATAATACTTCTACCGATCAAATGTCATGTTGAGATTATCTTGAATTGACTTCACTTTATCCTCAACCTCTTTCAATAAATCTGGGCCAACAAGATTTTGATCTTTTAACTCGACCAATTTAATGGTGTTTAGTATTTTCTCCCATATAAAGCTTCGTATGCATCCATCTTGATGCTCGATTGGTAACTGTTATTGTAGGAAAATTCTCCTAAAGGTAAATACTTTTCCCATGATCCATTGAACTCAATCACACATGATATCAGCATATCTTCCATATCTGAATAGTACGCTCTGACTGACCATCCAGATGAAATGTTATATTGAAATTCAATCAACTACCCAAAGCTTTATGCAAAGAATTTCAAACTCTTGAAATGAACCTTGGATCCCTGTCGGATATGATCAATAATGGCACTCCATGTAGTCAAACTATCTCCTTTATATACAACTCTGCATATTTATCCAATGCATGGTCCATTCGTACTAAAATAAAATGTGCCGACTTAGTTAACCGGTTAATTATCACCTAAATGGAATCCTTCTTATTAGATGTCAAACGTAGCCTTGTAACAAAATCCATAGTTACTATTTCCCACCTGTATGCATAGTCAGTGGACTATAATGTGCCTCAGAAAGAATATATTTCTTCAACTCATCGTCATGTGGAATGCATATTCTTCCACAGTAATACAGACAACCATTAGACTTGACTTCAAAGTCATTAGTCTCACATTTGTCCACAAGTACAATCTTTTCCAAGCATCTCCCATATTTCCTTTATAGCTCTTTTATCTGATATAGAAGCATCAGATTTATCTTTAATTTAGTCAACAATGCACCATTTTCTTTCAATAACGGTTGGACAACCATAGCTCGCAAAGCTACAATAGTTTTAGACTAAGTGCATATGCTACAACATTAGCCTTCCTTGGCTGATAATCAATGATCAAATCATAGTCCTTTAGGAGTTGTATCCATCTTCTCTATTACAAGTTTTAGCTCTTTTGAATCTTATGATCCGTGTAGATGTGGCATCTTTCACCATACAAATCATGACGCTAAATCTTTATAGCAAAAACCACTGCTGCTAACTGAAGATCATGAGTGGGATAATTTCTCCCGTGTGTCTTTAGTTGTCGGGAAGCATAAGTTACAACATTTCCTTCTTGCATAAGTACATAACCCAAACCAATATGATATGCATCACCATACACCACATACTTTTTGCCAGATTTCGGTTGTACCAGTACTGGTGCTTCCGTTCAGATCTTTATTAAAGCTTCAAAACTCTTTTGACATTTCTGAGTCCAAGAAAATGAAACATGCTTTCTCGAAAGTTGGGTCCAAGAAGAAGCACTCATAGAAAAGTTCTTCACGAACCTTCGATAATAACCAGCAAGTCCAAAAAAGCTTCAGACCACTGTAATATTCTTTGGAGGTTTCCATTCCACTATTTCTTGAACCTTCTTAGGATCAATCCTTAAGCATTCTACTGAGATAACATGACCAAGAAAAGCAACTTCTGTCATCCAAAAATCACACTTTGACAGCTTGGCATGCAGAATTTTCTCCTTAAGTATCTAGATCAATGTACGAAGATGAGCATCATGATTGATCTTTATCTTCGAGTATACCAGAATGTCATCAATAAATACCACCACAAATTGATCCAATTAAGGTTGAAATACTCGGGTTCATCAGTTCCATGAATGCTTCTGGGGCATTTGTCAAACCAAACGGCATTTCCACGAACTCGTAATGCCCATACTGTATTCTGAATGTTGTTTTTAGAATAACTTCCTCCTGAATCTTTAACTAGTGATATCCCAATCGAAGATCAATTTTGGAGAAAATTGATGATCATTTAAGCTGATGAAATAAGTCATCAATCTTCAGAAGAGGATACTTGTTCTTGATAGTCACCTTGTTTAATTATCGATAATATATGCATAATTGCATAGATCCATCTTTTTTTTTCACCAACAACACCGGTGCACCCCAAGGTGAAACACTCAGTCTAAAGAATCCTCAATCAAGCAGCTCTTACCATTAATCCTTTATCCTCTTAACTCAATCGCATCTATTTGATAATAAACCATAGAAATGGGATCAATGCTCTAAGAACCATAATTCTTGAATTTTACCTCTCGATCTGGAGGTAACCCAGATAATTAATCTAAAAAGACATCTTGAAATTCCTGAGTTGTGGGAATGTCATATGATATTACTTCAGATACTTGAGTATCTATCACCCTAACTAGAAAATCTATGCATCCTTTTAACATAATTTTAATCATAACCATTATTGATATCAAGTTAGTGATGATTTCACTTTTTCATCAATCAATAAAATTTCTAATTTAATCGCTTCTTGTGACCATCAACCCAACCTCAATGCAGAGATAACCAACTCATGCTCAATATGTTCTAAAATTTGTTAAATGATAATTCCATCAAAATCATCATAAACATAAGCGCCTGAATCTTTATCGGACATTTACTACATGTCCTACTAACACATACATCATGACCCATAGGTTTTCCACTATAATATCACTTATTATCAAGTTGAATCGAATAACTCTACTTTAAGATTCCTTATTTTATTCTTAAGGAAATTTGTATAACTTTTCTAGATCGAAAGAAAATATTCTCAAGCAATTGAAACAAATTCCATCTCAAATGAAAATCTAAATATCCACGTCAACAAGAAGACTTGACAAGTTTGTAGTAATAACTTCATAGCAGTTAATGCTAAAACCACACTATTAAACAAATTTACTCTAATTTTTTTTCTATCATTATAAACTTGACAATTTTCAAGTTCTTAAGAATCAATCTCAATCTAAGCAATAATTCTTTGCACAATGAAATGAGTAGACAATCCATTTCCATAAATTTACCTTTGTAAGGTAACTCTATCAAGTCCATAAAACATAACATCTACTCTCATTCAAACTCATAATCATTTGATTCATTAATAACTCAGATTTCTTTAAACTTTTAGCGGACAACTTATTTACAACTTACTTATTTCATCTTACTCAAATCAACAATGCTTTAAACAATTTAATGCTTAACTTAAATATTTCTCAAATATTTAAGCTTACCTGACGAAACCTCATAGTCATCACTAGATTCAATAATCTCCTTTGGATCCTCATCCGATTCAACATCTCTTGTAATTCATTTAAACTTTTTAATGGATTCCTCAAATACATAAACTTCATTATATGCTGGGGCATTTCTTCCACAGAACGGAGGAAAATGCCTAACAGCTTCAACTCTTCTAAGATGTGATATATAAGTCATATCGGATACTTTTGGGTCAATTTCAATCTCAATCTTCGTTTCAACATTATCAACTTTCTTACCTTTGTCTTTATTTTTCGACATCTGAACACAATAAAAATCATCTTACATTAGTAAAGAGTAACTTTACTCACTGATAAGCATCATCACATTATATATGCAACAATCAGTAAAATTTTGACATCCTAGTGGCATGTATACATTCTTGACTTAATATAAATTATTTCTATGTCCATAAATGGCTAAACCGAAAGCTCTGATACAAATAAATGTAACACCTAAAACTCGTATAATTATACCAATACATGTTATAAATGTCACATGAATTTCTTAAAACATTTTCCAATTTTCCTCCGTTCTGTGGAAGAAATTATCTCAAGTAAAACTATCATATAATATTGTAATACTATATTGAACCAAAAGTATATTATTTTCCAATTATCTCAAGTAAAACTATCATATAATATTTAAAACATATATATGTATATTAAATACACAAACTCAAAATAATAATATTGTTTCATATTATCCATATTTAAAATAGCATAAAACGATTCAGTTTATCCATTACAAACCAGTTTCAAAATAGATAAACAGAGCTAATAGGACATTCGTAAATACATGCCACTAAACTAAGTCAAAAATTACATCATAGGATGTCTTACTGATATTGTAGTATATTCCTTGATGTTCGGAGTTGCTCTATACTCTTTACTTCTAATTCTGGCTTTACCTACGCGTGAAAATCATCACACGCTAAGTATATACTTAGTGAGGAAATTAATATAATAAATAGTGTAATACAACTCATGCATGAAATTTAATGTCATATACAAATGTCATAAGATCACGTTTCCTTCATGTCCAATATTTTACCATATTCAAAAGGATATGATATAAATATTATCATTTTTACCGATAACTATATCCCACAAGTAAACATATGAAGACCCTGGGTATTCGAGTAATATATGCAACATAGTGCTTACACATAAGGTCATGCCCACCATAATACACATAAGGTCATGCCGACCACCTGAACTTAGTCCCCTTACACACTATAGTGCTAATATAAACCTGCAATTGATATACTCTATGGCATGTCAACTATACCTTGTCCCTGAACGATTTACTTGGGCATATAGAATAATTTATTCATCCATGGAATATTATAACCATTTAATTAACATTAAGACAGTTTATACCAAAAATACCAACCATGGTAAAATATCATATTCATCTATGATCGATGCATTATAATTTCACACTTTGACATATCAATGTCATATCTAAGTTATGAAAAATTAAATAATATCATGCTGATATAAACAAGGTAGACTTGTCACAAGTCTTCCGGATGATGTTTAAAACATATATGTACAATGTCAAGCATGTATTGCACTCACATTGACACTTTATATATTTCAAAAGATTTGCCTCACTATGATCCACAATATGTCCTTTTTATACTTGATTTGCTTTGATCACAAAACTCAATCACAATTTGTACAAAGTCACAAATTGATATCGATACATATGTTAGTATTGTACTAACATAACCACAACTCCAAAACAAAATTCATAATATACTTAAAACTTATTTTCTACCAGAATACTTAACACTTAATAATTCCTTCTAAAATTGGCACCAACTTTTCCAATTTACACAAAATGGTCATTCACCATTTTATCACTTAAATTTTAATACCAAGATTCTAGCATTGAAATTATGACCAACCAAGTTCTTTTACAAGGTACAACTAAATTTAAGTACCCCAACTATTCGATTATTGCATTTAAATCACTAAACTTTTCAAACTTCCAAAATGGTCTTATTTCACATCTTAACTCTCATTTAAATTCCAAAACAGTAAATCCCAGCATAAGAAATCAACTATTAGACAATTGCACAACCATTCACAACTTTTCATAATTAACAAATTGATCCTCCAACTTTTAAAATTTTGCATTTTAGTCACTATTAAAAAATTTGGGGTATTGTCATTCGTGATGTCTTTATGATTGCTTTGAGGAGGGATCCTCCTCTTATTTCGTATTTCATGATGCATTTAGGATCTTTTCATGATTTTTGGATATTATTGTATTTGGATGTTTAGATGATTTTGGATTTTTAGGATTTCATACTTGGCATGATTTTGTTATTTCAAATATTTTGATCATTTATGCTTATGCTTTTCTTATGTTGGATATTTTGGATTTGGATTATTATATGTTGGTTTATTTTCTTGTCTTATCATGCTCTAATCATCTCTTCTATTTTGTAGTTAAATGATTTTGATCTAACAAAAACGGGGAGAAAATATCAAAAACAACAACATTTTTTTTCAAGTTTTAGTTTTTATTAATTTTTTTTGCCTTAAATTGTTTTTCAAATGGGGAGTTAAATGAAAATTCATTGTTTTTTTTAATGATATATTAATTTGACAAATTTTGAATTAAGAAAATTTTTACAAAAATGTTTTGTTATAATAAAAAGGGGGAGATAAATAAACATAAATGATTTTGATATAACATAATATATATATATATATATATATATATTATTTTTTATAAAATTATATTAAGTCCATAAAATTTGATCAACCTTCAAAATAAGTTTGTTAAGTTCAAATTATGTTAAAAATATAATTCAAATATCATTCAAACATTTTAGAATATTTTTCAAATTCATATCTTTCTCGAAATATCAAAAATTATCTTTTAAAACAAGTTTTGACCAGAAGTTTCGAAACTTCTATAAGAGTTTCGAAACTTTGCAAGACAATAGGCTTTGTAGTTTCGAAGTTTCTCAAATGTTTCGAAACTTTCACAAGAGTTTCAAAACTTTACTTGAACTTTTGAAACTTTGGGATCCAATTATCATATTATTTAATTCCTCTGTCGTAGAGTTTCGAAACTTTCCCCATAGTTTCAAAACTTCTTGAGCAGGTAGCCATTAATGCAAAATTTTAATGCTTCAAACGGATCCAAACTCCCTCCAACAACCACAAACGACTAGAATTCAATTAGAGCACATAAAATTAGTCTTCAAACAACCAAGTAATTATAAGAAAACTATTCCAACAATCAAAGAGCAAATAGAGCCAAATTAATAATTTTGTGTCTTTCTTTCATTGAACACTATTCCATTCATTTTACTTTTCATTATAGTGTTTTTGAGTGTGTGAGAGCTTCAATTTGCAAACGAATTATATTTGTGAGGATAATCAAAGTTTGCTCATTTGTACTTACTTCTTGAGAAGGGTTCAACACTTAAGACTTTGGGGGTATAAGTCTTAGTGTTGTGTAAGGTTACACCTTGTCCAAAATGGTTAGAACAAATTAGTGAATTTGTTGAAATCCTTAGTTGGGAAACTAAGGTAGTGGGTGTAAAATTCATTAAGGAAGTTAAATCACTGTAAAAAAAATTAGTCAATTTCTTACTTTTTTCAAAAACTTCCAACATTTTTTTAATTTTCCAATTCACCCCACTCTTGGACATTTTTCTTGATCGATTGACTCAACACTTACCATACATTAACTTGTGTTAAGTTTAAATTTGTATTGCGTACTACAATGAACTTTGTTTTTTAGGGATATGTATTATATTTAAATAGTCACATTATACATAAGCATCATTCAATTAGTCAATACAATTTATATGTTTTATTCATGAAGAATATTGTAAGTTCACTAAATAGAAAAAAATATCTTTATTATTAATGTATTAATTAATTAGTACCTTTTTTAATCAATAAAGTTACGTGATCCAAACATTATTAATTTATAGAAGTTTTACTATATTTAAAATTTATTTAAATTATCTATATTTAAAAGAATATGATATATGTATTTACTACTTTATATGTTTTCTAATTTTATTAGAACATTGAAATAATAACCTATTTTAAATGTTTACAATAGGCATTTTAACTTTAGTAATATCTGTTTTATTTTTAGTTTGAATAAAATTTAAACATGCATCTTATAAATAATATTATTTGAATCCATGTTTTCTTAAAACAAAATGACTCTTTTTATCACTAGAATCACTTTTCGAATTCATGTTTACATTAGATCTTTAACTAAAATGTATAGTATATAAAAAATAATTTTTAGAACGATTGTTATTGACTTTTTCTAAAATATTTAAGTAAAATAAATTATAATTCTAGAAAATAAATTATAATTCTAGAAAATAAGTTTAGAAAATTGCTCTGTGATGCAGATGATATTGTGCAAATTATTTTTGATAACTTCTCTTAAAATATTTATTATAAATATGAAATAAAATAAATAATATTATTTCAAGTAAATTATGTATTTAGTACTTAAATTATCAGTTTTGATTCGCTTTAGTATCTAAACTTTTATTTTTTTAGATGTTACCTAATGTTTAGTTTTGTTCATTTTAGTACCCGTCATTAAAAATTTAATGTGTTTAGTACCTAAACTATTAGTTTTGGTTCGTTTTAGTACCTAAACTTTCATTTTTTTAAAAAAAAAAACCTAACGTTATGGTTTTATTAGTTGGTTAGGTTCATTGTAGGCCGTAATAAGCGTATTGTATATTTCACAGCCTCACTATTGTCTATTTCTATTTCGATCTGATTGGCTCCCCGATCCCGATCAAATTACAGGCCATCAAACAGTGACCAGAGCTCTGCATGAAGTACTAAGCAGTGCCTGATATTCTGATAATAGCCAACAATCTATTTCCCGTTATTTTCCCGAAGAAGTCCTCCGCTAGCAGCTATCATCGTGTCTGGCTTGACGACTCCATCAATGTTTAGCTTCACCACTCCTGCTTTATTTTGGGAGGGGGGATCCAATGGTGGAGCCTTGTAGAGGAAACCTGGCTGCGGGGGAGACCTTGTTGGTTGTTTCGAATTGCCTGGGCCCAGCTCCATGCTTATAGGAAGATTGTGGTCACCGATCAAATCTGTTCATTGAACAAAAAGAAATTTCGCTGCTTCCAAATCCTCCATGTGAGGATTTCGAAGAGGTGCCTCCAGTGGTAACCTACTCGATCCAAACCTACATTGTTAGAGAATTTTACCTGAAACCACTTGATCAGCGGAAGTCGGACTTCGCTTAATAACCTCGTGCTTTTAATGTTAGACTCTAAATATAATTAATATTTTAAAATGTGTCTTATGTTTTATATCCAAACCCAGTAATGATGTGAAAAATTTTCTTCAAGGTTTAATAAAAATTTACTGCCTAAACTATAATTTTTTCACTTTAGGCGCATAAAGTATTTTTCGTTTAAGATAAGTATTTAACATTATTATTTTAAGTGTTTGATTCATCACTACAGCTAAAAAAAATCATTATCTATTCAAAACTTGACACGCTTCGATTTATATATATTATTTAAAATTTTCAATTAAAAAACTTTAAAATGATATTCCTTTTAAAAAAAATTGAGTTTTTCTAAAATCTTAAAACAATTCAAATCACTAAAATCTCTAATTATATAGAACTTATTATGGCCAATCATCTTTGTCCATCATCACCATAATCAAACAACCGTCCACCTCTTACCACCTAGCCACTGAACCATTATTCTTTTATTTTCACCTTAATCCTTTAAGTCCCTAAATTTTCTACACTTAAATAACCTTAATGCCTTTCCATTATTCACGCCCTCAAAACCTTCAAGCCCAAATTGTCGCAATATCAAAGTTAAAGTTTGACGGGACGTGCGGTGTTAGACGCTTCTTGACACTTCTGGGTCTTCTCTGCGATTAAGTAACTCTCACCCAAGCTAGTGAACATGCAAACTCACCAAGGATGGAACCAAGCCCTCAAGGCTTCTAGGATGCGGAAGCTTTAACATCAACGTGGCTACTCCAAGCCACCAAGGTTGGACTATAGCGTGGAAGTGCAAGCACAAGCGTGGCTACTCCTAGCCAACAAGAGAGACAACAACACAAAGAGACTTAAGAACAAAGCACGGAAGAGATAGAGTAAATGCCTCATAATTTTATTACTCTCCCAAGAGAATGAATGGAATGAGATGTTACAAATGAGGAGGGAAGGCTCTCTATTTATAGTTGAGCTCCCTCTAAATCAATGGCCTAGATCTATTTACATCAATGGATAAGAAGAGCCCAATTAATACATAATCCCTAAAATTAAGGAAACCCAGGCCAATCCTATCTAATTAAAACCATTAGTAGGATTTTTCCTTGGATAGGTGTTCACACTGGATATGGTAAAGTTTTCCATAATCCTCCTTGATATGACATCGTTCCCTTTCATATTTGCCAAGCACCTGTGAACATCTTCGAATATGATGGGACTTTCTTTTTTGCACGGCCAGTGATAATAGGCTCCACAGCATTCTCCAAGTGATGGGCCAAATATAGTGGTCTTGGCAAGCCCGATACTCCATCTTGAACCTCTTTGTCAGAAACTTATACCAATGTCCCAAGCCTAACTCCGCGGCCCGTGACATTCTTTCCCACCACAGCTTGCCCTAACGATCTTGGTCTAGATCACTTTGGATACTTCTCGATGCCTCGGCTTGTTACGGTCCTCCCATACGATCTGCTTGCCTTGGCTCCTGCCGTCATGTAACTCTATGATCCTTCGTGCCATTCCTCCTATCGCCTTGGTTGTTCGATGCCTCGGCTTACTCACGTCCCCCCTATAAGGACTTGGCCTTCTCATAGAGGTTGTGTTTGCTTTGGCTCTTGCATCCAAGTGATGTCACCTTTGGGTACATATCCCCCTAGGAGCCTTCTCCTATCAACTTTGATTTGCCCCTACTTGGACTCCCTTGTCTTTTTGGCGAAGGCTTGGAATTATCCCTCAAACATTTGTCCTCTCAACATGGATGGTTAGGTTTCTCCACACATATACTCATCAATGATGACAAATCAAACTCAGAAACACTACAATTATGTTTGAGATCTATCTCCCTCTCTATTGCATTTACTCTAAAATATGTCAGCCCTTCTTTCTCCATGAAGTCTGACACTCCATGCAACGATCCTTCCTTTCTAAAGTTCAGTGCTCCTTTGTTACCCCGACTCTTCTTCCTTTAAGTCTATTTTCTTCTATTGCATTGGCACTTATTGTTAGAGTATGCCCAAAGTGTTAGAGTATGCCCAAAGACCAATCATATGATGATTGTAATAATACTTTTATTTACCGGTTTTATTGAATAAAGGCATTACCACTATTATTTTCAGTTATATATATTTGTTTAACATAAACTGAAAGATAGTAAAGTTCATATAATGACATAATTGTTATTATTAAAAGATCCCTAGTCAAGTATTATTATGGGCATGGACAATAATAATACGCTTAAGACTAACATGTTATTGATTGATGACAACGAGTTGCCATTGACATAAAGATGTCAGAATTGATACATGATTATATTGTTAGAGAACAATGTATTGGATTGACCCACCATGAGCATATGTATTGGATTATTATGTGACAGTCATAACATTGCTCATGGTGATGACTATGTGTATGATCCTCAGACTTGAGATCAATACTATCCCAACATATATTGTTGTATGTTTTGATGCAGCTAAACAAGCTCCATAATTGGTTGCTCTATAAAGACTGTTATTGAATATATCTCAATATATGTAGTGGGTGTGTATGATTAAGATAGGATATGTCCTTACTACATAATAGGAAATATATCACAGGCCACTTGATTGAGTAAGACTAGAAACGCATGGCCATGCTCGAATAAGTTGATATGAGATATCATAAACTATTCGTTAATTAAAGTCTACTCTAGAAATCAAGAAACAATAGATGGGCTATACAAGTGTGACTATTCCAAGACTTGTGTCTATTCTAGATATAATACATAAAAGAGTTAATCACCAAGATGATATGTCGAATCATATTTTCTGGTAACTTAGGTGATAATGATATATTCCTAGATGTCACTCATTGTATGTAATATTATAATTGTTCTAATAATTACTTCTAATGTTACAAGAACCTACAGGGTCACACCCTAAGATTGAAACGAGCAAAGATGTACAATTTGTTGTACGTTACTAAAATATATCTAGAGTTAATTAAGTACATATTTTAATAATCCCGAATATTTAATTTCAATTAATTAAATATAGATTTAATTAATTTGAAATAATAAAATCCCTGATATGATAAGGGTAACTTGGATATAAAAGGATTATTAAATTCAAATTAATTAAATATAGATTTAATTAATTTGAAATAATAAAAATCCTAATATGACTAGGGTAACTTGGCTATAAAAGGGTGTGTTAGGTCTAGCAGCCGTTTTTGTAAGAAAATACACACAAAAAAACTTTCAACCACTTTCACTCAAAACTGTTTTGGGGAAAATAAAATTGCTCTCAATCGGGTGAACTGAGTAGAGGCCGAGACGTGATTTCGTGGAGGCTTACGATTCGAACCAATCTAAACCACCAGAATTCACTGCTTTCCTTGCTTTTTTTCAAGGAACCCGCTGTAAGTATTCGCATATTTTCTTCTCGATTTCAGTTTTTCGTACTTGGATCGCTGGTGAGACCGTCGAGTTTTGTTTCCGCTGCGCCATGGGGTGCGCCGACGGTCCCAACACTTCTTACTCGAAGTCCTTCACTCTTTTTCCACCTTGCCCATTAGTTATTCCATGGTTACATTGTCCCTCCTATGCTTAGCTCCCTTCAACCCTTCTCCATTTATGGTCTTTGAAGCCATATTCTTCTCTGCTTGAACATACTCGGTGAGCTCTCCATCCTCCTTAGACATGACTATCCCTATCCGCACTAGGTTACCACTTACTTTGGTAGAAACAAACCTTATCGCACCAAGTCTTGCAGGTTCATTATCCTCGCCCTGATCCTTCCCCCTAGACTGCCTGGTTCAATTTGGGCATCTCCGCACCTTGTGAGGCCCCTTGCACTAGTAGCACTTTAATTGCTTCCTCTTTACCCTCGGCTTGATGACTTCACTTGATATCTCATCGGTCTTCCCCTTGTGCTTGACTACTTTAACACCTACAGTCGTCTCACGTTTCGATCCTGGTTGATTACTTTAACACTTGTAGTCACACACATCTTGTTACTCCCTCTCCAGACTCGTCTATCACTTTGACGATGGCAGCTAGTAGATTATTCTATGGACATCCCCTTATCACATGGGGACCACCACAGAAGTAACACTTGATCTCCTTTTCGATTTCCTTCTTTTCCACCACAGACTCGGACTTACCATTCTCCCTTGATGGCTTTCATTGGCTACGACTAGTCAATGGTCCACCTTGGCCATTCGAAGAGCTTTCTCCACTATATTATTACTACACTTTTCCCTAGTCTCTCCCACCATTACCACATTCCCTCGGCGTAGGCCTGGATGACTCTATTTTAGTTAGCTTACCACCCACAAGCTCTACATCTATGGACTCCGAAAGTCTCTGGGCATCACCTTGCCATACCATGAGCTTCGCCCTGGTTTATGTCATTCTAAGAAGATCTTGAGCACAACCCATTCACTTATTACACCCTTACATATGAGAAGCTCACCTTGAGCTCATCCACCTCATTTCTCAAAGCCATCACCTCAACTTCATGGGCATTACTCCCTTGAATCATCTCTAACTCATTGAGAACTCGGTACATCTCATCTTTGAACCTGTCCTATATGAACTCCAATTTATCAAGGTGGGACTCCACAACACCATGGGTCTCCTTAGCTCCCTCCATGGATCTCTCAAGTCTATCGACCCTTTTCTCCAACCAAGTTAAGATTTCTAACTAGTTGCCTAGCACATCTATCATGTGCTCGAAAGTTTTTCCACTAAACTCGTAGAGTAGCACCTGCACCTCTTTATGGGTCTGTTGTCTGACTCATCCAACCTAGTAACCCTTTCTTTTACCAAAACTATCGATTCACTTAATATTACAACTCTTGGTTTTGCCATCTCAAACTCCTTTGCCATGAACTAGCTCAATCATCACTGACTAGCTCTAGCGCAAATCCTTGTCAACTTAACTACCAAAGTAAATTGACAATACAATAACTAAATCAAACTTATCTGGTTTACCACTTCTACCAAACACGTATGAAATGATCATTGTCTCCCCACAATGACTTGCACTGATACCACTTGTCACGCCTTCAGAACCTTTAAGCCAAAACTGTCGCAATATCAAAGTTAAGGTCTGACGAGACGTGTGCCCTTAGACACTTCTTGACACTTCTGGGTCTTCTCTGTGGCTAAGTAAGCCTTACCCAAGCCTAATGAGCATACAAACTCACCAAGGTTGGAACCAAGCCCTCAAGGCATCTAGGATGCAGAAGCTTTAACACCAACGTGGCTACTCCAAGCCACCAAGGTTGGACTATGGTGTGGAAGTGCAAACACAAGAATGGCTACTCCTAGCCAGCAATAGAGGCAACAACACAAAAAGACTTAGGAACAAAGCACACAAGAGATAGAGTAAATGCCTCAGAGCTTTATTACTCTCCCAAGGGAATGAATGGAATGAGATGTTAAAAATGATGAGGAAATGTTCTCTATTTATAGTTGAGCTCCCTCTAAATCAATGGCCTGGATCTATTTACATCAATGGCTAATATGAGCCAAATTAATACATAATTCACTAAATCAAGGAAACTCGACCCAATATTATCTAATTACATCTATTAGTATGATTCTTTCCTTGGATAGGTGTTCACATTGGATATGGAAAGATTCTTCCATAATCCTCCTTGATATGTCATCGTCCCCTGACATATTTTCCAAGCTCCTGTGAACATCTTCGAATATGATGCCACTTTCATTTTTTGCACGGCTAGTGTGAATGGGAGCCACAACATTCTCCAAGTGATAGGCCAAGTCTGGTGGTCTTGGCAAGCCCGATACTCCATCTTGAACCTCTTTTTTGGACACTTGTACCAATGTCCCAAGCCCAACTCCGCAGCCCATGACACACATAATGAAGTTGTAGCAAAACAAAGCATAACCCAATCACAGTCCTTTTACATTCAAATTGCCGCTAAACAAATGCAAGTGGTGGATGTAGACAGGGAACGATATGCAAGCAGTGGGTGCAGATAGTAAACAAAAATATAAAGTAAACCTCAAATTTTATGAGTTATCTATCGTCACTATCATCGACGAATGTTCATTTGTCCATTATTGGATTTTCACGATCTATTAACCCTTTATCATCGTTTGAATCCATTAAAACTCTAAACTTAATTAGAGAATCAAGGTTCTAAAGATTTGTGAATAGGGTTTTATGAATTTTAGACATGTTATGAAAAAATAGTATATTTAATTTTTTAAAAAAAAATTATAAATTTCGTGTTTAGAAAAATTAAAAGAAAATAAAAAATAAGTCGTGAGTCAAACAATGATTTGTTGATGGGTTTTTTTACTCGTTTTTAATGTACCTTAATGGTTTGACACTTATAATGGATAAAATGTTAAACTCTTCGAGCAAAAAATATGTTAGACATTTAAAGTGAGAAAAAGGTATAGTGTAGGCATTTTTTTTCATTTAACTCTTTCTTCAAATTGACCCATCTATAGCAACGTTAAAGTGTTATCGTACACTTCTTAATCAACTCATTGGATTAGAAAATTAATTTTTTTTTATTTTAAGTTATTTGAGTCAACTCAAATTATCAAATCGGTTTTCAATTTTGAGTCAAGTTAGAATTTGAAATTTTCGATTCAACTGAAAACTTAACTAAATATTTTGATAATTTTATAATTTGGTTCCTAATTTTCTTATTCCTTCAATTCCTCATTTATTTAACTCATTTATTCCTTCAATTCCTCATTTATTTAACTCACTTTTTTACAAAATTTGAACATATGCTCTTAAGCCATTGTAGAATACTTGTGTATATTTAACTCCTCTTTTGATAACAATTTTTTTTACTTTTTTCAATTTAATCCCTCGAATTTATATGATTTTCTAATCTCTTCAATTCGGTCTTTATTTGAAGTCCATTTTTATCAAATTCGAATCGCATGCCCCTCTACCACTATAGAATACCTAAGTAACTTCAATTCCTATTTTAACTACAAAATTACTATTTTTAATGAGTTAATTACATCACACATCCTTTAATTATGACCCGTATTTTAAAATGGTCCTTAAACTTTTAAATATTACAATTCCATCGATAAACTATAACTATCATTCCAAATTAGTCCTTAGACTTTTGAACATTTCAATTTCATTCCTAAATTATAATCTTTATTCCAAATTGGTCCCTAAATGTTTTGAACATTTTAATTTCATCTCAAATTATATATATATAGATATACTAATCACATACATTGTTAATAAAATCATTTGGCCAAATTATATTATTAATATTTCTTTTTTAAAAAATAAAATTTAGGTTAAAAATTATGGTTGAAATTGATTACATATTTGGATGAATTTGGGGATGAAGTTGAAAGATTCAAAAGTTCATAAATCAACTTAGAATGAGAGTTGTAGTTTAGGATGAAGCTGGAATTCTTAAAAGTTCAAGGAATAATTTAGAATGATAGTCGTAGTTTGAGGATGAAATTGGAATATGTAAAAGTTTAAGGACCAATTTGAAATGTGGGTCATAGTTTGAGGACATATGATGTAATTAACTTAATTTAGTACCTTAACTTTGTATTTTATTCAATTTGATGTTTTGACTATATTTTTTTAAAATTCTTTCTTCGCTTTAATTCTTTTATTCCTTTTACTTAAACAATTTATCCTCAAAATACATAATTTTCTTTGAAAATAATATTATAATTGTATTTTAAAATTTTAGATTGTATTTGAGTTATTAAATGACATTACAATTTAAAAAGAATGTGAAGAAATATACATGTATATCTTAGATGATCAGTGAAAATCGATAAATTAGAATCAACCCTTTGCATAATATTATAATTAAAATTAAATCTATACAGAAATTTGGACATCTTAATTCAACTCGAATCAAATTTCATAAACTCGAATTAACTAAAAAAATATTTAAATAAACTTTTGAATCATAAAATGCGACTCACCAACTAAAAAGTGCCCAATTAATTCATCCGTATAACATCAACTGTTTCGCACATACACGAGAATTCATTGTTTTTGTTCTATTTTTTATAGGTTTAACTATGCTCTAAGTAGTTGAAAAAGAAATGGTATTGGAGTCCCTGGAGTGTTGGCTGAGTTTTTAGAGAATTAGCTTGAGATTCTGAAGCGAAGGTTGGGGTGTTGAATGGAGATGCTAAAGCAAGGGATAGAACGTCGGCTCGAGTTTCCGGTGATACGGTAGTGGTAGTACCCAAGGAAGTTTCTGGTAATATCTCCCTGATGGAGGTTGGGCTTTGTTTGTTGATAACGTTAGTAAGGGAGTCTCTAGATCGACGTTGAAAGAGTTGCTGAGTCACTATAGAAAAGTTCTTCGAGTTTTCATCTTGGTGATTAATAAAAGAGCTAGATACAAGATTCTACATTTGCTTTTATATCTGTCGAGAGTCGAGAGTCGAGAGTCGAGAGGTTATGAACAAGGTTGTTACAAAGATGGACAAAACACTCATTGATGGGAGAATCATTAATGTCTTCCAAAGAAAATATCCTAACCAAAAAGCTGGTTTTGATGGGACCAATGGTCGGAGTCGTAAGGAAACTGAAAGGTATCAAAGGGAAAGTTCTCCTGTGAGGCGCTTAAAAAATGGCTAAAAAACGACGTGACTGGTTAAACAAGTGACCGGTTAAAATCTATACCGCAAATGTTATATGATTTAACCAGAAATATTATTTGAGTTGGTAATAAAAACGGTAATAACCGGTTATGTTATCGTTCAATGTAAAATGCGCCAAAAATATATAGACGATAACATAACCAGTTAATTATTGGAAACATTATCAAGCACAATAACATATTAGGTAGCACTTATATAACGTAATAGGTAGCGCCTTGTTAAAGTTGATGGAGTTTTGGAAATCCGACGATAACATAACCAGTTAATTACTGAAAACATTATCAAGCATAATAACATATTAGGTAGCGCTTATATAACGTAATGGGTAGTGCTTTTTTAAACTGATGGGGCTTGGAAATTCGACGATAAAAAAATAGGTTAATTACTAGATTTGTCATATTGAAACCAGTTTTTATCAATTTTTAACCAGTTATATTGTCTTGTATCGATACATGTTTCATAGGTATCGATACTTCCTAGGTTCATCTAGTTTGGGAATCATAATGGACAAAAAGTATCGATACATATACAAAAATGTATTGATACTTTATGTAAACGTATTTTACCATTAAACCAGTATATTTTTTATAGCTTACATGATTTATTTACCTATTACTTTAAAGTAATCGGTTTCAAAATTTTAATAATCGATACATTTCATACGTGTGTCGATAGTTTTAGGCACAGTTATGGAATCTGGTTTTGTCAATTTTTTACTTATTAAGTTATTTATATTGAAACTGGTTTTTTCAATTTTCAACCTGTTATATTGTTTTGTTTCGATACATGTTTCTTAGGTATCGATACTTTATAGGTGAAATTATTGAAACCAGTTGTGTCCGTTTTCAATATGATATATTTCATCGATTGTTTAAATTTTTTACCGTTTTCTCACATTTTAACCGGTTTCAACAACATATATAAAATATATTAATAAATAGTATTGATACTTCAACACTCAAATATAAAATATAGATACGTGTAGTATGTGTATCGATACAGAGACGTAAATATGGATATAAAATAATCAACCAAGATATGCTTGGATATGTGAAGAATGCCTTCTGGATAGTATCCATTTCATCCAGCTCATGAAGATAGGAGAAACGTAAACAGAAACCGTGTAAGAGAAACATAGTTGATGTAGAAGCAGTTGCATATTTAAAAACTCAAAGGCGGTCCATTTGGTTCTCAAACATTTAAAGAATAAGAAGAATATCGGACTTATGATTTGGGTACTACAGGGGAAATGAAACAAAATGCAACCAAAAATTCTCGAGAATTAAATGTTGATCTTTTAATAATAATGTTAAATAATGGAAGATACACACGTAAATCATAAGTACCAGTACTTAATTTGTTGTTTTTATTATCAACATATTAGGTGGAATTAAAGTATATATCGATACATTTTGCGTGCAGATTGTTTGAGCCTTCAAGTTGAATTAAAGTATATAGACCGATATAACAAAGTATTGATACATATATAAAAGTTTACGATATTATCATTATACCAGTAAAATGTTACCGTGTACCTTGTAAATTTAACTATTTCTTATACAAAGCTCTTTATATATGGGTTATCAGAAAGTTGGATTTACACATAAAGACATATACAGTGCACTTGAAAGATGCCAAACAAAGGAAATCATCAATGGGGTGTCAATAGACTAATTGCTTACTTTTAATCGGTACTTGGAGTATCCATACTTGGACCTTTCCATATGTTCCCTTGTATCGTGTACTTGAACCTTGCCAAACAATCTTTAGAATAGAGTCTCCCGTAAATCGTGGTCGGAATCAGTTCTGTAGTTGGAATTATCTAGGTTAATCATGTTGACTGCATAGCCAATAAAACCCCCTTGCAGGGTCCAAATGGTAAGCTAGGAATTGGCAAGAGAAGCTTCTTTTTAGGGTTTTCAGAGTGAACCCCTCTCATGTAAGGAGTGCATGATTGAACATTACATATAATAGTTGTATTCAATTATTGAAGAATTGTTCTTCATTGTATATAAGGATAGTTGTAATGATATCCGTTCACGTTTCGAAACCAATTAGTTAGATGCATACAGTACCCTATATTCTCGAGGCAGAGGATAAGAAATCTGGCACTTTTAAAGATTTACCAAGAGCAATAGCTTCTGCTCTGCATGAAGACCGAACCTAGAATCAACATTGCCATTATCCATTATGCATATACTGTCTGCTAATGAGAACCTTCTGAATGATAGGATTTGCACACAACCACGAGAATTTTATGGGAAACCCCAAGTACGGTTTACTAGGACATCTCTATTGTAGAATTTTAGCATAATAGTTAGGGTTTCCAATAAAATACTCACAGTTGTGCTCAAATCCTATCATTCAGCAGGTTCTCTTCAGCATACAGTATAGGCATAATGGATAATGGTGATGTTGATTCTAGGTTTGGTCTTCATGTAGAGTAGAAGCTACCGCTCTTGGTAAATATTTAAAAGTGTCACATTTCTTGTCCTCTGCCTCAAGGATATAGGGTACTGTATGCATCTAACTAATTAGTTTTGAAATGTGAATGGATATCATTACAACTATCCTTATATACAATGAAGAAAAGCTTGGTTGAGAAGAAGGTTTTCGTTTAGAATACCTGCGAATATGACGTTTTAGAGCCATTTGGGTGTGGATGATGTTACATTGGAACAGAAAAACATTAAGGGAAAAAAAGAGTTCAATCTATAAATCAATCAAACCCTAATTTATGGCAAAATATTAATAAATTTACCTGAAAATTTGATCGTAATTGTTATGAACGCTGGTATTCGTCGGAGTGGAAGATTTTTCTTCTGCCTTTTAGGTTTAGGGTTTTTGATTTGGATGGGAGTATCTATTCTTTTATCTTTGAAATAATGAAGAAAAACAAAGAAACACGCGTAATTTAAAAAACGTATCGATACAATTTAAAAAAGTATCGACACATTATATTTACCTTATAAACCGATTTATTTTTATCAGTTACATTGTAAATTTACCTATTACTTTATAATAATCAGTTTTGATGTTTTGAGGATCGATACTTATAATAAATGTATCGACACTTTATGAGTGCATCTCGTTTGACATTCATTCTAGACAAAAAGCATCGATGCAATTTAAAAACGTATCGACACATTATGTTTACCTATTCTCTCATTAAACCGATATATTTTTATCGGTTACATTGTAAATTTACCTATTACTTTATAATAATCGGTTTTGATGTTTTGAGGATCGATACTTATAATAAATGTATTGACACTCTATGGGCGCATCTCGTTTGGCATTCATTCTGGATAAAAAGTATCGATACAATTTAAAAAAGTATCGATACATTATGTTTACCTATTCTCTCATTAAACTGGTATATTTTTATTGGTTACATTGTAAACTTACCTATTACTTTATAATAATCGGTTTCGATGTTTTAAGGATCGATACTTATAATAAATGTATCGACACTTTATTCGTGCATCTCATTTGGCATTCATTCTAGTTAAAAAGTATCGATACAATTTTAACAAGTATCGATACATTATGTTTACCTATTCTCTCATTAAATCTGTATATTTTTACCAGTTACATTGTAAATTTACTTATTACTTTATAATAATTGGTTTTGATATTTTGAGGATCGATACTTATAATAAATGTATCGACACTTTATGCGTGCATCTCGTTTGGCATTCATTCTGGACAAAAAGTATCGATATAATTTTAACAAGTATCGATACATTATGTTTACCTATTCTCTCATTAAACCGGTATATTTTTATCGATTACATTGTAAATTTACCTATTACTTTATAATTATCGGTTTCGATGCTTTGAGGATCGATACTTATAATAAATGTATCGACACTTTATGCCTGTATCTCGTTTGTCATTCATTCTGGACAAAAAGTATCGATACAATTTTAACAAGTATCGATACATTATGTTTACATATTCTCTCATTAAACCGGAATATTTTTACCGGTTACATTGTAAATTTACCTATTACTTTGTAATAATTGGTTTCGATATTTTGAGGATTGATACTTATAATAAATGTATCGATACCTCAAGTTTAAGAAGCATAATGGACAAAAATGTTGGAAACTTTATGTTTACTAATTTTTTCAATAAAAATTCTATTTTTACCACTTACATTGTATATTTACCTATTACTTTGAGGTAATAAATGTTGAATTTTGTAGTTATTAATTGTACATACCTAAATATGTCCTACGAAATTAATGTTGTATCCACCCTTCAACTACAACATCCTATTGAAAGCACCACTGAAACTTGTTATTCTATGAACCTTTACTTACATCTCCATCAACTCTTGTTGGGACCACTGAACTTGCACAAGCAAAGTTTTGCCATATGGATCATACTACATCAGACAATGTTAAGCCAACCGAGGAATGCCATGAAGTTCATATTGTTGATGAATCTGACAGATTGATTGGTCAGCTCTTCTCTTCATGTGATCAAGCTTGGGACTTTTACAAGGGATTCCTACGGAAACATGGTTTTAGTGCACGTCGGGGAATAACAGGCTTGATATGGAAGGGAATGTGAAGACATAAGAATTTTGTTGTCCAAAATAAGGGAATCATCAACGTGTTTATACACCAGTCAGAAGAACGGGATGCAAGGCTAAAGTTCTAGTTACAACAACAAATACAAATGATCAGTGTATTGTAAATAAGTCTTCTCAGAAAGATAATCATGCATTGTACACACCTGCTATGACACCATTTATGCGTTCTAATAGAGCTTTTAATAAGGCTAATGCCGATGAGGCAACAGCATTGAAAGACGTTGGTGTTGGTATGTCACAAGTATTGAATTATTTAACGCAACAGGCAGGAGTTTATCATAATGTTGGATTTACACATAAAGACCTCCACAATGCACTTCAAAGAGGTAAAGCAAAGGAAATCTTCAATGGGGATATGAATGTGCTTATTGCTTACTTTGATTATAAGAAACATGATGATCCCGGGTTTTTTATGACATACTCGGTAGACAAATCAGGGGCATTGTATAATCTTATTTGGTTGGATTCTACATCGAGATCAGATTACACATGCTTTGGTGATGTAATTGTGTTCGACATAACATACAAAGATAATTTGTATGGTCGACCAATTATGCCTATTGTCGGTGTTAATTATCACCATAACACAATTGTTTTTTCTACTGCCATAATCACTTACGAGATTTCCCAATCTTTCGAGTGGGTGCTAAATAATGTTTTAGAAGCCATGATGATAAATCGCCTATTTCAGTTGTCACCGATGGGGATAGGGTAATGCAAAGGCCTATCAAATCTGTTATCCCTTCTGCTAAGCACAGATTATGTTCTTGTCATTTTAATCGCAATGCACAAGCTAACATTGGTGACCCAAAATTCACAACAACATTCACAAAATGCATGGCTTCCTGGTGGACAACCGAGGAATTTGATACTCAATGGCATCCAATTGTTTTAGAATTCAATGTCGAAAAGCATCCATGCGTGATTGAGAAGGGAAATACTCGGCCCTTATGGGCACAAGCATATCTAACCAGTTATTTCTTTGCCAATATTCGCTTAAGACAAAGGTGCAAGTCTATGAAAGCTTTACTAGCGATTGCACTGAAAAACAAGAAGACATATTTAGATGTTGTTCGTGCAATTGAATAAGGAATTAGTAGAATGTGAATGAATGAATTGAAAGAGGATTACTTAAGTTCTCAAACGAAGCCCTTCCAAATCACAAAGCTGATTGACCTTGAAAGCCATGTTGCTGAGATTTATACGCGCAAATCTTTTCGTTTGTTCCAAGAATAACTTCAACGAGAGACATTGTACCGGCTTTAGGAAGAGATTCAATCCTTATCAGATGAATGCCAAAATTATATTTTGAAAAAGTACAAAGAAAAAATAAGACATTTGAAATCAATTTTGATTTTGGTACAGAAATCCTAAATTGCTCATGTAGAAAATTAGAGACCGTCGGAATTCCATGTTGCCATCAACTTCACATTTTAAAGCACTTGGATACACATATTTGCTCGGGTCTTTGATTCAAAGTAGGTGGACTAAGGATGCGAAGGCTTGTGCACCAATTTTGTTGACTTGAATGTGCCTCCAGAAGTAATGCAAATGGCAAGGTTCATTGATCTACGTGCCATGTCAAGTCAGTTATGCTACATTCCATCAAAGACAGATGCGTCTTTCAAAATCGTAAGAGATGAGATGAAAAGACTAACAGCATAATTTGAAAACTCATTTGGTTTGAATGATTCAGTCAACCAAAGCAGTGTAGTAAACAAAGTTCGCGACCTTAAACGAAAACAATGCAAGCGAAAAGAAGTACCAAAGAACAAGGTTGAGAAGAAAATTAGGCGATGTGGGTTCTGCAATGGTGAGGGACATAACAAACTAACATGTCCTCAAGTCAAGCTCAGTTTGAAAACAAGCACACAACCTACATCAACTGATTTTTTCGAAGATGGAATGAAATGGCCCATCAGTCCCGCACATTATGACAATTATATTAGTGACATTTGGAATAATGCAGACAACGATCTCCATATATTGTAAGTATCAACATAACTCCTACTATGTATAAGAAACATTTACAACAACCTATTGCTAACTTTTCTCATCTCATACATAATTACATTCAGATACAAAATTATAAATTGTATACAAAATTTCTCTTACATTTACATCATTGTGCCCTTTTGTTATTTATGTGTCTGATGGAAGCTTTTGTCATCTCCTCTCTCCGTTTATTTTGATCGTGGCTTACGAGATCGTGTACTATTCGCATACGATCCCATTCTCCAACAACCTATATTTAAATTGTCAGTACGTTAAGTATTGTAAACCACAACATTCAATCTAGAACCGATCGCTTCCATCCGCATAATCACATAAATACTGCAATCATATCTGTTACAAAATTTGAATACCACACATGTCAATTATGAAACTTGCATAAATTGTTCTTTCTATTTATGATAACATCTTATACCCATTCAATTACTTATTCGTCTTATGCTCCACAAATTTGAAATGTTTCAATGGGATCTTTAGATGCCCGCATGCTTCTACAAAAATGTGTTCCTTATTAATCTATCTAATATTGTAATCTGCATTAAAAATATCAAGTTATGATCCAAACAAATTATGCATTATAATTTACATAATTTCCTTTTATACATACCAATTTTTTAGCATCCTTCACTCTGTTTTTGGCCACTGGAGATGAAAATAGACTATCATATACAGTTGCAACACAAGAAACCATATCCAACACCAACATATACCAATGGGTACCACCGTCGTTTATTGTGATCAGTACCTACAATAAATTTCACACCCAATTTGAAAAAATTCAACATTATATATATGAAAACATCATTTACAATTCGTATGGTGTCTTACCTTGTCACAGTCGGTGAATTTCGAATAGTCAGTCAATATCATCTCCCAAAAGCTCGCAACACCATCAAGAGTTGCTTTGCCGTCCAACACCTGTTTCTGCATTTACATGACAATCATTATTAATTGAACATCTATAACACTACTTTTCAACATTTATTAATTTAACACACTGCTAAGTTGTATGAAAGGTAGCCAATCTTCTCGAGTAACTTTTTTTGATTCGTAACATAATGTCCACCCGACCAAATCAATAACCTAACAAAATTAATTACACAATCAGAACATATTCACTAGGTTTTAAAATTTTTTTACTTTCTACTTACCGCACTGCCAACACATTCCATAGGCTTCAACGTTTCAACGTCGAATACTGAAACAAATTGATTTCCCATTTCGATTACAATAGATCTGTATGAAGTATTAGGATTAATATTTTGTCGTGAAATATTTAAATATCACTCACAAAGTAATATATTTCACTTATGTCGATTGTAACCCACTATTCCATAAATAATCACATATTATAACTTCGTAATCACCAATTCCGCTTGGAATTTCCGCTTTTTCAACCTACAATTTTGCATACAAAGTTTTGTCACAACAAAATAATAAAAATCAAATTAAGTTTTCTTTATTCAAGTTACCTTCTGCTTTTTCTTGGGTGTAGGATATTCTGAATCCAAATCTGCATCTATAAAGGTCTCTGGTGTATAAATCACATCCACATCCTTCCTCCTCACTTCCTCCATCTTTTTTTCTTCATATTTTTTCAATTCATCAAATTTTTCCTCTACATAACTCTACATCTATTTTATTTCACCCTTTATTTTTTCCCTTCATCCAACTTTTTCTCAACCACTCCTATCACCCCCATAAGTCCACCCCTCAATTCCACAACTTCCTTTACCACTCCATCAATTTTTTCACCCACCACCATCTTAACTTCACCCCTCAACTCCACAACTTCTTGCACCACTCCATCTATTTTTCCACCCACTTCCCCCTTAAGCCTCTCAATTGCCTCTTTGACTCTTGATATTCTTTGCAAAATATCAAAAAGGAATTTTTTACATCCGCCAATTCAGACATCAAAATATCAAATTTACTCTGTTTTCTCTCATCGTCATCCCCCTACTACAATATGTTCTTCATTCTCCTCTTCCTCCTCTTCCTCCTCTACCTCCTCTACCTCCTCTGCTTCCTTACCAATAACCTTCAAAATTATATTACAATATTAATACATTGATTATATTCTTAATATTATTGAATTACATTTATCACCCTTTCTTGCTTCATCGGTCTTTCCAACTTCAACTTCGCCATCACTCTAAATACCTCTTCCTTCCCTCATGCATAGATGCGTGCCACTCAGTTCTTTCATATGCCGACACACTATTACACTCTGACCAAAAATTGAATAGTACAACCTACATTTGTAATTAAATTTATCATTTTATATAATAACTATACTATCATTTTATATAAAAAACAAAAAAGTCCTTCAACTCATTTACCTCTATGATTGTTATGCACCCTTTGAGGTATCTCTGGCGGCCCTTTTGAAAACTGATTATTGATTCAATCAATCTCGAATGGACATATTTATCCCAATTGAATTCACCTTTCAAGCCTTCATCGCAAATCAACTTCTTATTGTCCTTGCTCGGGGATGTATCACTTGTTGGACAAAGAAAGATCCCAACAAGGTACAATAAAACTTGGGCTTCAGATCATCCCCCTCGTAAGATCAACTTTTGATTTCCTCTTCAAGTTAAGCATATTTCACCTCGTGTTTCAAATCATATTTGGAGGCAAGTGTTTACAGTTCTTAGTCATACTGACTTCTACAACACTTTTTCCTTTATTTTCTACCCCCAAGACAACTATAGCACATGGGACCCCCAAAGGAAATGAATAACCACTATATTTAACCATACATTGTTGAACATCAAATTGCTCCACCAAGGATCGACACAATTCCCTCTGAATTGGTCGATCCCTTACTCCAATCAAAGATCCAAACCCCAAATCTTCTAGCACTTTAACTTTATTGTTCTCCTTAAGGTGTTCAATTAATGAGTTCACTCTTTTTATGCTGCACTTTGTCGACACTTCCTACTTTTTTTAAAAATATATAATGTTATTGTTCTTCTATATGTTTTATCAAAGCATTTACAAGTTTGATGAATACTTTCTTTTCATATGCTTTCCTCCAAGCTTTTTATTCTTGTCTACCCATCATTGACCGTGTCACGTAAGGTTCCTTCTCAGCATCACTCATCGACTTCCATTTCTCCAACACATTAGCGGTAAATAATACTCAATGTCAATTTCATTTTACATACCGAACCGATATGATTACCAGCTTCCTTCATACTTTTGCATTCAGTCATATAGTCAACATTTAAAATTTGTAATCAATTTAAAGTTCTTAAATACTTTAATCCAATTACCATTTCAAAAATAATAACAAAAATACATTGATACTTACTAGAAGTACATATATCCACCCTTTGGTTGTTTTCGACTCTCGGCCTCACATTCAAAGTTGTCTTCGCCAACAACAATTGCAAGATCCGTTGACTTCATTTTTCCTTCATATATCAGTTTACGCAAATCAAAATCGAATACCGCTGGTTACATACACTTTATTCAATATACAAATATCAATAAGACGAAAACTACTCTTGTAGTAAAATGATTTCCTTCAAAAGAATTTGAATGGCCACTAATACAAGTATTGATACATTTATACAACCTACAATGTCATTTTCTACCTATAATATTTTATAAAAGTATCGATATTTATCATCTACCTAGAATATCACTTTCAACCTGTAATCGGTCCCAAAATGCTTCTTTACTTCAAAAACCCTAAACATATATACTATAATAATAAAAAACTAGGGTTTCGATAACATACTTTTCAATTCGACTACAACAGCAAACAAACAAACTTCGCTTTAAAAACACCTTCTGAAATGCAGCAACAATTACTCTTCGATTTCAAAAACTCGGTCGTGTTCTATCTATTTTCAGAAGAAATTTAGCTATGCCTTTTATATTTTAACCAGATATGTTATTTATATTTAATCGATACAATTACCCAAGTCTTGATACTTTTATGTCAGGTGTCGATACTTTCGATAGGTTATTTACCTTTTTTTTTAAAGTATCGATAATTTCTTACATATACTTATTAAAGTATCGATACATTCAACATATCCGATAGTGCTCTACCGGTTTTGTCATAATGAAACCAGTTTTTTCATATTTTTATCTGTCATATTGTTATGTATCGATACATGTTTATAAAGTATCGATACTTTATAGGAGCTATTGTTTCTTTTCTTTTAAATTCCAAAAGTATCGATACTTATTTGAATGGAATCGATACATTCGACATATCTGATAGTGCTTTACCGGTTTTGTCATAATGAAACTGGTTTTGTCATATTTTTACATGTTATATTGTTATGTATCGATACATGTTTATAAAGTATCGATACTTTATAGGCGCTATTATTGTTTTTCTTTTAAATTTCAAAAGTATCGATACTTATTTGAATGGAATTGATACCTTCAACATATCTGGTATCTCTTTACTGGTTTTGTCATAATGAAACCATTTTTTTTCATATTTTTACATGTTATATTGATATGTATCGATACGTGTTTATAAAGTATCGATACTTTATAGACGCTATTATTGTTTTTCTTTTAAATTCCAAAAGTATCGATACATATTTGAATGGAATCGATACCTTCAACATATCCAGTATCGCTTTACCGGTTTTGTCATAATAAAACCGGTTTTGTAATATTTTTACATGTTATATTGTTACGTATCGATACATGTTTATAAAGTATCGATACTTTATAGGCGCTATTACTGATTTTCTTTTAAATTCTAAAAGTGTCGATACTTATTTGAATGGAATCAATACCTTCAACTTATCCGGTAGCACTTTACCGGTTTTTTCATATTGAACCCGATTTTCTCATATTTTTACCTGATATATTGTTATGTATCGATACATATTTTAATGGTATCGATACGTACCGACAAGCTAAGTTTTCTGGTTGCCAAATTTTTTAATATTTCTTCATGATTTCCAGCTACAACATTATTATTTCTCAACATTTTCGGTAGCGCTAAACCGACTTTGTTAAGTATCTTATTATGTTTCCGGTAACGTTTTATATTAGTCCGCCTTTTCTGAGACAACCCGTATCAAAGACGTCCTATCTATTTTAATTATACAATTTAACTTATTTATGAAAATGACATCCTATATATCTTTTCCTTTTTATTTTTTCTCTCAAATTTCTTCACTCAAATGATTCAATTCTAGGTAATTTCAACTTTATTTTTTCCCTTCTATTTCATCTCTTAGATGGACACGGTCATATTTTTTTAAAAAGATTTTTAACTTTTATTTCTAGAGATTTTCAATTTAATTTTTTTTCGAATATACATACTTTTGTGTGAAAAATCTATTTTATGTTCTGTTTTTTTTTTCATTTTATTTAGTTTTATGTTCTTTATTTTTATTTATTTTTATATTTAGCATGATTTTCTTAATGTTATTGTAAAAATCTGATTTGTTTTCATATGCACTAATTTATGTTTTTTAGGGATTTAGTTTTTCTAATTGTTGTAAAAATTATGCATTTTAGGCTAAACTGGAAACAATGTTGGAGACGATTATTAGTGTTATCTTTGGGGACTTTGTTACTTTTTTCAAATTGTTTTTTTTTTATTTTTCAAGAGTATTTTAGTTCGGATCGGGTTGAAGTTTTTTAATTTCGGAGTCAGAGTCGGATCAGGTTAAATAATATTAAAATCAGAGTCAGGTTGAAGTCGGTTTGGAATCTCACTATGTCGGGTCGGAGTCAAATCAAGCAAACATTCGACCCAATCTGACATGTTGCCATTTGTAGATCCATTGGAATAGTGATACATGCATCACAAGGCTCACATCAAAGGAAGAAGTAATAACTCTTCCAAATGATCCACTCGTCCAAGCATTGGAAAAGAAGATCAGAACAGAAGCAGACTTACGACGACTTTTAGAATGGGATCCTGATCTTATTTAGTCAATATGTCTTATGAAGATACGACCGTCTGTCTCTTATCTTTCCAACGGTTCTTGAATCGCATCAATCCGATATCAGGAACTCAAGATATGGCTATTTTACTGAAGACGGTGCATGCAGAAAATCCTATACGGGATTAATACGGGATTTTATAAATATTACGAATTTTCAATATTTTTATTGATTATTTGTAATATAACTTAATATAGGATGATGCATTATCTTTTAGGATTAGATTTATTATTTTATTAGGAATTAAGGTTGGGTTAAAAATATTATTTTTAGTTATTATTATTTTATTAGGAATTAGAGTTAAGATATGTTTAGTTTATTATTATTTTTTCATTAGTTATTTAGGACCTTTAGAACTCAGCCCCTATATAAAGGAGGCTTCATTAAACTTTGTAATGGAAGATTTCTTTGATTAATAATACAACGAGTGTTCGTTTTTGCAAGTGCTGATTGTCTTGTGCCTTCGAAGCTTCTTCTCCTTGAGTTCTTTCAAGTTCTTGTGAGGGAGATTAATCTTCACACTCCAATTTGACTTTTCATCGCGACTAGGAGGGTTGGTTAGAGCCATATTATCGTGTTTGCCTTTTCATTGTGACTAGGAGGGCTCGATAGGACATTATCCATCGATTTTCCACATATCCATCCACGTCATCAATCATCTTTACCGTTCACCTTCATAAGGGAGATCTTTTGATTTCTTGGTTATCTTATTTTATTTGCAATTCCTTTATCTTTTCTTTATCTTTTTCTAATCTTATTTCTTATCTTGTTTCCAGCACCAAAAAGAAACCCTAAAGAACCCTATCTATTGCCGCCACCTTCCCCATTCATCCCTTATTGTTCTTTATCGAGTCTTAGATCTTTTCTAGGTTTGATTCTTCAACAAGAGCAACGTTCATTAACCCGTCACCGCTTTCCTATCAATTGGTATCATATTTGGGTCGATTCTTGGAAAGAAGCAAGCAATCTTGTTTGTTCTTGCACACAACACCGTCAAGGTACCCCAACGGAGCTAGTTCAGAGAAGATTCATCGTTTCATGTTATTTTTATTTAATTTTAATTTAGATTCAAATATTTCTTGTTAGTTTGCTATTTTTTTTCAAAAAAAAACAAAAAAGCCAAAATTTTAAAACAAAATTGCAAACGAAAGTATTTAGGGCTGATTTTCTCCAGATATCATATTCGTCTTAAGTTTAATCTCCATTCCAAAATTCACTTCGATCAGAGTTCATTAGATCCTTCGAATACATCATTCAAGTTTTATCGGCATATTTGATCTAGAATATTGTCGAATTTCTTGAAAATTCTACAGGAGGAATTTTGTGGTGAAAATTTCCAGATTGCAACTTCATATATTGAAGATCATTCACACACAAAATCAAATTTTTGGAGATCAAGAACAACTTCAAACAAAGCGATCAAGAAAAACAGATTGTTTGAGGACTCACCGTTCAACAGAGTCTACTGGATACTACTGAAGATATTTGGTTCTAAAATTTTACAGGTGGTTTCTTGACGCATTTAAAGACATTTAAGAATTTTTCCAGAATTTTTGGACACCGTTAACCCCCTCAAAAACGTTGCTCAAGTTGATCCAGCGTTTTCTAGGTTTTCTGGTTTGGTCCCTTTTTCTTTGACTCTTAGTGCTTTAGGTTCTTTTGTTTTTCCCTATTATTGTTCTTTTGCATTATCTAACACATTATCTTCCTTGTGTTAGTAGGACTAAAGAGTTTGCAAACTTCTTCCTTCTTTGCATTCTCGTTCTCTTGGAGTCTAACCTTTGTTTGGCCTCTTAGAGCTTTTAGGTTTTTTATTATCGCCTTTGCTAGTAATCAAACTCCAATACGAACTGTGAAAGACTACTTGGTAAAGTGAGCTTTAAAGAGTACAAGATCGGCTTACTTGCCTCTCGTTGTGTTACTTTCTTGGAGTGACTTGTGAGGTTTCTTGCTTTGTTGAATTTTCTTTCTTTTATTTTTATTTTACTTTAAAATTTTCTTTTAAGTGTTATGATTTCAGAATGGGCGACAATAACAACAAGACACTTACGGCTATCTTAGCCACACTTTCCCGACTCACGACTCAAGTTGAAAGATTTGATGAAATCGTGAGAGAATGACAAGAACCACAACTGGATCTACCAAACCAGAATCCAAGACCAGACAATGCTGAACTTTTGGTACCCGGGCGAGAACAACCACGTTTCCAATCACCCAAACTCTTTACAAAACCAAAGTTCACGATCACGTCTTTCAAAGGAGAAAGATTCAGACAGGTACATCGAATGGGAAGGAAAAGTTGATCTCATGTTCTCATACCATGACTGCCCCCAAGCTAAACAAGTTCACCTCGTCACCATACAATTTGAAGGATATGCTCGAACTTGGTGGATGCAAACAAGGAAAAAGATCCAGAACTTCCAAATTCCAACAATCACTTCTTGGACTGACCTCAAACAAACCATGAGGAACCGATTCCTACCGACACATTATACACGAGAAGTTAAACAACGACTACACCGACTTCGACAAGGTAGAAGTTCAGTTGAAGATTACTACAAGGAGATGCAGTCCTTACTCAATAGGGCTAACATAACTGAAAAAAAAGAAGTCACCGTGTCAAGATTCGTTGTCGGCTTAAACTCAAACATCACTGATCTTCTTGATCTACAAGGGTACGAAAACCTTGAAGATACACTAAAGAAAGTAATGACAATCGAAGCACAAATCCAAAGGAGATCTCAAATCAGTGAACATTACCAAGGTACTTCATCCTCTTACCAAGGTAATCCTTCAAATCCTTCCTCATCTTCTACTCCATCTTCTCTGAAAAAGCCAAGAGATGACAAACCTGACAAGGAGAAAGAACGGCCAGCAAAGAATGACACACTTCCAGTCCCTAAAGATCAAATAATAATTTGTAAGGAGGTAGGGAAAGAAAAAAAAGAAAAAGTTGAGAAAGAGGCAAAAGCAAAAGAGGTCACTAGTTATAAAAGCCAAAACAATAATGAACCATGGGAGGTGAGTGAACCTAAATGTGAAAAGAAAAGAGTGACTCAAAATCTATGTGTGAGCACAAAAGAATTTAGAGAGAACCTTCTTTACAAACAACCTTGCATCCTTTTTCGCTTTAGGGAATCAATTGTTTCGATTTCTAACATTAACAAGGATTTGCCTAGTGTGTTTTCATCTCTTTTACAGGATTTTCGAGAAGTGTTAGGTGATCTACCTAACGAACTACCACTAAAAAGAGGAAAGCAATGCCAAACCAATCTAATTCAAGGTTCTATCATACCTCGTCAAACATATAATCTCGAAGAAACCAAAGAGTTGGATTTGTTACAAAAAGGCTACATCCAGGAAAGCCTTAGTCGTGATGCCATCTTAATGAAGAAACATGATTTGAACAACTCTACAGGCTTTATAGTTCGTGCACAGGAAATCCATGTAAATGATGAAATAGTAAAAGCAACACGAGACTGGCCCACACCATCTTCCATAGCCAAGAGTTGTCGAATAATATTAGGTGACCCTCCTGACGGGTTACCACCTGAAAGCCCTAATCACTATGCCATATCAATGAAGAGTCACGATTTACGGGAGTCCAAAGGTAAGTATTTTATTACTCATTTTAATGACATTGTAACATACTTCTTCTCCCTCTTACAAGGAAAGGCTCGTGAAGTTGTCATCCATGCTAAACACAACTCCTTTAAGTGTGTAACAAACCGAGGTAAGTAAAACACATTAGACGATGCACTACCACGAAGGTATACTCTTAAGCATGCTACTATTCCAAGAATTGAACATATAAAAGATGTATATCACGATAACTCGGATATTTCTGATATTTCTACCCATACTTTTAAAAGTGCTTTTAATGAGTTTTATCTTGTATATGAGTTTCCTTGTCAGCTAAACAGGTTCTACAATCCAAAAATCTCCTGTCGAGAATTCTTAATTCATGAACCACACTTAAGAGACTTAAGGGATTACTTTAACAAACCAATTGACATGTTTTTAAACACTCATTCTCACTACACACGAATAAAACCATGGAGAAATTATCTGAAGCAATCATACATAAAGCAAACAGTGGTCGACACCATGTTGAATTTCAACCTAAACATCATATTACAAGACTTGTATGCAAAATAGGATTTCAAGACTACAAGAAATCAGTTCCTACAAAGAAGAAACCTCGACTGAAACGCATAAAGACACATCACATTGATCCTGGTAAATGTTTCACAAGTTTTCCTTTCAACACATCTAAGTCTTTTTCTCTTGGATTTTCAGATTCGAGGTCGAATCCTTTTGAGGACTGGGGGAATGATACATGCACTAGAGTCCAAAATGCATGCTTCTTTGTAAAAATGTTTATACTCGAACCTATTAGAAGAACAAAGTCTCGAAGATTCAAAGCATATTTATTCGGTAAGTATAATGTGAATGAATCATTAAACGATTCTAATGTTGCTCCCTTTAATGTTTCAGATTCGAGGTCGAATCTTTTTGAAGAAAGGGAGGATGATACATGCATCACAAGGCTCACATCAAAGGAAGAAGTAATAACTCTTCCAAATGATCCACTCGTCCAAGCATTGGAAAAGAAGATCAGAACAGAAGTAGACTTACGACGACTTTTTGAATGGGATCCTGATCTTATTTAGTCACGATGTCTTCTAAATATACGACCGTCTGTCTCTTATTTTTCCAAAGGTTCTTGAATCGCATCAATCCTATATCAGTAACTCAATATATGGCTATTTTACTGAAGACGGTGCATGCAGAAAATCCTATACAGGATTAATACGGGATTTTGTAAATATTACGAATTTTCAATATTTTTATTGATTATTTGTAATATAACTTAATATAGGATGATGCATTATCTTTTAGGATTAGATTTATTATTTTATTAGGAATTAAGGTTGGGTTAAAAATATTATTTTTAGTTATTATTATTTTATTAGGAATTAGAGTTAAGATATGTTTAGTTTATTATTATTTTTTTCATTAGTTATTTAGGACCTTTAGAACTCAGCCCCTATATAAATAAGGCTTCATTAAACTTTGTAATGGAAGATTTCTTTGATTAATAATACAACGAGGGTTCGTTTTTGCAAGTGCTGATTACCTTGTGCCTTCGAAGCTTCTTCTCCTTGAGTTCTTTCAAGTTCTTGTGAGGGAGATTAATCTTCACACTCCAATTTGCCTTTTCATCACGACTAGGAGGGTTGGTTAGAGCCATATTAGCGTGTTTTCCTTTTCATTGCGACTAGGAGGGCTCGATAGGACATTATCCATCGATTTTCCACATATCCATCCACGTCATCAATCATCTTTACCGTTCACCTTCATAAGGGAGATCTTTTGATTTCTTGGTTATCTTATTTTATTTGCAATTCCTTTATCTTTTCTTTATCTTGTTTTAATCTTATTTCTTATCTTGTTTCCAGCACCAAAAAGAAACCCTAAAAAACCCTATCTATTATCGTCACCTTCCCCATTCATCCCTTATTATTCTTTATCGAGTCTTAGATCTTTTTTAGGTTTGATTCTTCAACAAGAGCAACGTTTATTAACCCGCCACCGCTTCCCTATCAAATAGCCTTCTTATTTATAATTATTAATTGTAATTATTTGAAGTTAAATTAGGTGGATTCTCAGTTATAAGAGAAGGCATAAAAAGAAGTAAAGAAGATTGTGAAAAATGTAGATAATTCAGGAGGATTCTAAGGAACGACATAGTAATATAAGGCTAAAAATGGTGCAATCGAAAATTTGAAAAGTGACTTAATAAAATAGGTTTAGCGCTATTGGTAATTTTGAATTAAGTATAATATATTAGGTTGGAAGTAGTTGAATATAATAAAAATGGCTTAACCAGGTAACTTATGTTGTCGGTAAATATCGAGACTTGTCTCAAGAAAATCCTCTCAACCTACTCTTTAGATAGTAGCCAACATATTTTATTGTAATGTGAATGAATAAGGCCACGTCAGATTAAAATCTGGTAACATTTTAAGGAAACCTAAAATATTTATTATATTAATAATATTAATGGTTTTTAACTTATTTTGTGAACGTCAGAAGGGTAACATTTAAATTTTCAACCAATGTTATTATATTAACGTATAACTTTTCCAGTTTTTAGATAAAATTTATTTTTTTGTAATTCGATTATATCGATACTTTTTCCTCAAATATTGATATTTTCGAATTTTTAGAAAAAGGAAAACGAGAATGGCATTTAAAGTATTGAACTTTTTCACCAAATTTCGTCTTTAGAATCCATTTTCCGTTTGAGCAATAGATATTAATACTGAAGAACAGAACTGTAATCGCAATTTGAAGAACAGAGAGGTATGTGAGTGAAATCATAGTTTGCATTTTTTTAATTAACGAATTTAGATGTAGTGATTAGGGTTTAATTTATAGGGAAAATATGTAAAACATTATCTTCAACTTTTTCAATATTTAAAGGTATCGATAATAATATACTCAATATTAATATTTTAAGTTTCAAAATTTTTTATTTCTTTTGGGCAAAACCTATTTTTTTAATCAAAATATTAACATAACATATCACAACTGAAATTTCTATTCAAAACCTTGACATTCTTGGGAGCAACCTATTTTACAAAAAATATGAACATTACATTGCATACCGGAACCAATTTTCTTAGTGAACCATAACATTATTGGGAGTAACCTATTTTATTATTTAAATTATTAACATTACATATCGCTACCTATTTCTTAGTGAACCGTGATATTATTGGGTGCTACCATATTTATTATATGTATTCATAACATTTTCAGGTTTTAACTTATTTTCTTATCGTGAGAAAATCCAATGCTCAATCAACTTAATGTCTGATGATATTTTAGGTGCAATCCATTTTATTATAAAAATATTAAGATTTGTGATTGCAACCTGCTTTCTTTGGAACTATGACATTCTTAGGTGCAACCTATTTTATTAATAAAAATATTAACATCACATATCACAACTTATTTCTTAGTGAATCATGACACTATTCGGTGTAGCCATAGTTATTATAACATTTTAAGCTTTTAACTTATTTTCTTATCGACTTTGATAATATTTTTAGACACAACCCATTTTATTATTAAAAATAGTAATATTACAGATTGCAACATGTTTTCTTAGTGAACCATAACATTTTTGGGCGGAATCTATTTTATTAAAAAATATTAACTATACAAATTGCAACCTATTTCTTATTGAAATATTATATTATTGGGCGCAACCGTATTTATTATACATATTCATAACATTTTTAATCTTTTAACTTATTTTCTTATTGTGGGAAATTCTAAGGTTTCATTAACTTAAACTTTGATAATATCAACCCATTTATTATTAAAAAAATAGTAAGATTCCTGATTGCAACATGCTTTCTTAGTGAACCATGACGTTCTTAAGCTCAACCTATTTTATTAATAAAAATATTAACATTAGAAATCACAACCTATTTCTTATTGAATTATGATATTACTAGGTGTAACTGTATTTATTATACATGTTCATAACATTTTAAGCTTTTAACTTATTTTCTTATCACGAGAAATTAAAAGTCTCCACCAGCTTAAACTATGATAACATTTTAGGCGTAACCCATTTTATTATTCAAAATATTAAGATTCCATATTACATCCTCCTTTTTGACTGAAATAAGACATTATTGGGCGCAATCGTTTTTGTTATATATGTTTGTAACATTTTCAGTTTTTTTATTTTCTTATCGTAGGAAATTAAAAGCCTCCATCATTTATAACTGATAAAATTTTCGGCGCAACCTATTATGTTAATTGTATTCAAACCATTTATCGTTTATAACTTAATTTGTTACCTTGTATAACATTATACTTAAACATGTTATGATACTCTGTCTGATAAGTGTTTCAGTTCCAAGCTATAATATTGTCAGTCGTGCTTTTAATCTGTCACCTTTTTTACCAGTCACGCTGTTTATTAGCCTTATTTTAGGTGCCTCACAGCATAACTCCCCAGATAATTCGTCATTAAAACTATGAAAAGATTCACCATCATAGAGACGTCACTACCTCGAGCCGAGAAAACTAGAGCTTATTCAAATGTGTCGTTATTGATGACACAGTGCCAGGTTTATATCTCTGGCACATTGTTGACCAACGAAATCTCCATGATGCAAAAGATCGTCAAGAACATTTGTCGTATATAAACATGATCAACCTCTACAATGTTTGCAAAGATCAAACTGGCGTTCACTTAGTATTGGAGCTCTGCTCCTGCGGTGAGTTGTTCAATCAGGTCATCAAAAAAATTAAGTACTCGGAGGTTGGTGCAGTGGCACTGGTGTGATATATTGAACAATTAGTAGGGGTTAACAGTGATTCATAGGGATCTAGAATTGAAAAATTGTTTGTTCTTAAGAAAAAACAAAGATTTGGTGTTGAAGATCACGAATTTTAGATTGGGTTTAGTGGATGAACTCACAAATTCAACTATCAGGTTGTTTGGATCCATTGATAGTTTTACCAGATGCGGTTTCTCAAGAGAAAATCATCAAGAAGAGTAATATTCGATTATTAGGTTATTTGGATCCATTGATTTGTCTTCTTGTTCCTTGTTGGATTTGACAATATACAATATCAATCTTTAGAAATTGAATTTTAGTTTGTATAATTGAGATTACTCAGCTTCATTTTATCCCTAGATGCATACCATCTAAGTTTTATCTTAATTTATGGTGTTATTATTTGTTATCGGAAGTTCAAAATATTTTATTATTCTTGAAATACAACATGAGTCCCTGAAAGAAGGCAAATGGATAAATGGAGTAGAGATATCTAAAGAAGAAGCAGGAAGAAGATGAATAACAATGGGGTTAGTAAGAAAATTTACTAAAAATGGATAAATTGAAATGTTTTCCCTAAACTAATTTGAATTTACAAAAATACCCATAATTAATATTTTGTCTAGAGTGTAGGGGTTAAAATAAAATTAAACCATTTTACTAACGAGGCACGTCATCAAACTAATGACATTCAACGTCCAAGTGATCAAAATTTAATAAAATGATAACATAAGTGACCAAAATTTAATAAAATGATAATGTAAGTGACTAAAACTTAATAAAACGATAACACAACTAACCAAAAAATATGTCTTTCTTTTAAATTTAGTGAGCAAAAGTGTACAAATATGAAAGGAAAGTGATTGAAACTTAATTCACGTATTATCTACGTGAAAATGATACAATTTTAATTTTATATATTATCGTGCTACGTCAGCAAACCGTTAAAGGTCTAAGGGTTGTTAACCTTCAGTGACCACATCTTAATTAAAATGAAACGAAATTGACCAAACTTATGTTTTTTTAATTCACTGAGGAAAAGTTTATAAAACTGAAACGAAAATGATCATTTCTTTAGTTTACCCTTAATTCTTTATACAAATGATTTTAATAATTAGGGAAAATCATATATTCATCATTCAACTATATTTGTGGTTCCATTTTGATCATTCAATTATTTTTTCTTCAAATCATAACTAATTTTATATTTTAATTCTGTTTTGGTCACTTGTCGTTAAAGAATTTACAATGAAGTTGATGTGTCATCATTAAGTAATGTCACATCATTATTGAAAAATTAAAAATTATCACATCAATAATTTTGTTTATTTTTTAATAAGTGATCAAGGAGAAACAAAAATATAACATTATATATAATTTTGAGAAATAGATAAATGACTAAATACATGGTTTACACTAATAATTAATATAGAAAACAATAAAATGGTAGCAATTCAAAGAATGGCTTTTTCCCCAATATAAGAGAGAACAATACAAGTTGGAACACAGAATTAATGCCCATCTAAACCAATGGCGAGGACATACACGTTGAGCCAAACTTGAAGCGACATCACTGGCTCTAATTCCCCTCTTATTACAGCACCACCTCGGAACAAATTGGTTACAGCTTACAATCATGACAACTTCATTTGAGAACAAACTTAATATAACAGAGAATTAATTGCATACTGAACTTTTGCTTTCCAACAACTATCTTGACACATTAAGCCTAAGAAAAAACAAAACCAACACAATTTTCATGGTATTTGGGTAGCAGCAATAGCCAACTTGGCTCTCAGATCTTTTCTCAAAATCTTCCCTGAAGGAGACTTGGGGATTGCATGAACAAAGTGCACCTTATGCAATCTCTTGTAAAAAACCACCTGCTTTTGACAACAAAAAGGATTATATTCTCATTAAATGAAGGCCAGTTAGTTTTGATTTCTTCATAGATATACACACAAACCTGTTTAGCAATGAATTCTTTGACAGCATCTTCGGTGAGCTCAAAGCCGTTGCACCGAACCACAAATGCAACAGGAACTTCACCAGCAACTTCATCTTTTTGCCTGTTAAAAGTCATTAGATACGGATATTCAATTATTCAAACCTGTAATAGACACTGATATTGAAGATGAATACTTGAAGAACAGTGAAAGAGTACATACGGAACTACAGCTGCATCTGCAATGCAAGGATGGCTTACAAGGAGGGACTCAAGCTCAGCTGGTGGCACCTAAATCAAAATCCAACTAAATATATTTAAAGGTTGCTGCTTTAACTAGGGTTGTAAATTAGACGAGATATATCGCGGGTTATTCGAATTTGACTAGGTTAAAGCTCGATCAACATTTAAATCGAATGAACTCGAGTCCACTAGAGTTCTTAACAAGTCGAAGCGAGCGAGCAGCTCGAAGTTTGAGTGTCAATCAAACTAAGTTTTAGAATATTTAGAGTTCAAGTTTTTTCGAATTTAATCTTGTGAGCTTTCGAGTTGAATCAAGCTTCAATTTTTTTTTTAATTCTAGTCGAGGCTAGACAATTTTAAGCTCTCGAACTTACAAGTCGAGCTTCAATTTTTTAATTTTTGATTCGAGTCGAGCTTGACAATTTTAAACTCTCGAACTTACAAGTCGGGTCGAGCTTCAATTTTTTTATTTTGATTCGAGTCAAGCTTGATAATTTTAGACTCTCGAACTTACGAATTGAATCAAATTTAAAAATACTCAAACTCGATTCGACTCGACTCGTTTAACGTCCTCACTTGAACACAAAAATGATGGAAAAGGAGAAATAGAGGTACCTGAAAGCCCTTGAATTTGATGATTTCCTTGACTCTATCAACGATGAAGATCTCATCATCATCGTCCACATAACCTATATCACCCGTGTGAAGCCAACCCTCGACATCAATGGTGGCTGCAGTGGCCACGCTGTCATTCAAATAACATTTCATGATTTGGGGTCCTCGAATGCAAATCTCCCCCGGCTGATTGTACCCCAGGGAGCACCCTGTTTCAGGGTCAATCACCTTCAGCTCCGCATTCCTAACCACCGTTCCACATGACCCTGACTTGGTTGGAAAGGGTTGTTTAGCAAACCCTAGGCACATTGACAGCACTGGTCCAGCCTCTGTCATTCCATATCCCTATATTTTGTTGCAATTTAAGCTACTTAAAATCCACTTAAAAAATCCCCATAATTCGGTGAATGTGAATGTGAATGTGAATGTCTCGCAACCAAATGATCTTAATGATTAAGGGATTTTAATAGAATGATATTTTAATATTTACTTATAATTTCTTTAACCATTAATATCGCAAACATATCCTATGAAGTAATTGTTTAAATTAGTAACCTTAAAGAAAAATAATATTTTTTCTTACTACTGGATTACTTGATAAATGTTTTAATATATATTTAATTAGCTTAGCGAGTTTATGATAAGGGAAAAGGTAGATCAATATATGGTTAAGAATATGGCATCATGATTTAGGCTTATTTAGTTGAAATTAGTTGGGCCACACTTTCTAGTAAGACCGACCATCAAGAAATTTTCCACGTTACGTTTTACTGTGTTTCATATTGATACATTACAAATTTAGAATATATAAAATTAAGAAATAATATAATTTTTTCATACTATATTTATTTTTCCAGAACCACATGGATCTAAGCCATAAATATTCACAATATTTATGTAGGCCCTAGCACAGATCACGCTGTTCAAATTACAATACTACTTTATTTTCTTAAAGTAAAACTCTCTTCAAATTTATTTTTAGAGCCCCAATTTAATTCCCCCAAAAATTATATATTTAAAATAGAAAAGGTCTATTATTAAAAAAAAATTAACTGACTCTCATTCCCATTATAATTCTCATATATAATGGGGTAAGAGGAGGTAGGATAGTAGGGTACCCCCAACACCAGGTTGAGAGCAGCTTCCATTGGAGACCTCCTAATTATGAGATGATCATTTCTTAGAAAAGGTCTATTATTAGTGCCTCTCTTTTATTAAATATAAAATCAATTTGGGAAATATAAAAAAATCGTGTTCCATCTTGTAATTTTCTTTTAAAAAATATTAGCATAATCTTACTTTTTTATTTAATGTAGAAAGTTTACCTACTTTTACCTTTATTAAATTTGCATTTGAAACTTCATAATCAATATTATAAAATAGAAACTTATAAAAAAATCAAGAGCAAACTATACTTTTTAGTATTTTAATTTTGGTATTTTATTTTAATTATCTAATTATTTTTTTAAATCATGTCTAACATTATGTTTTAATTATATTTTAATTATTATCGTTAAAAAATTAACAAAATTACTAGTGTTATATTTTTAAAAACAAAATTTAATGATGATATGATATCATCTTATGATAAGATATTTGCATAACTATTAATTTTTTAACGATGATTGATTAAAATAAAATTAAAATATACAATAGATATGATTTTAAAAATATAGTTAAAATATCAAAAACATAACAAAGATCATAGTTGATGTATTAAATCTATAGTTTATTTGAATTTTTTTTAAATACTTTTAGTAGTTAACGAGGAATAAAAGAACGGAAAGAAGATTGGATAATCCTTCTTAATTTCAAACAAAAAATCGAAGACTCGTTTTGCATGAACTTTCAGTTAATAAATGCATTAATGAAAAATTAAATAAAATAAAAAACTGACCTGTCCCAAAACTGCCTGAGGAACCCTTCCCCTGAGAGCCTCTTCCAGCTCTTTTCCGAGCGGAGCCGCCCCGGAAAGCACTACCCTGATCGAGCTCAAATCAAACTGCGCCACCACCGGATTCTTAGCCAACGCCAAAACTAACGGCGGAACCACCGCCGCTACCGACACTTTATGCCTCTGTATCAGCTCCAACAACGCCCCTATCTCAAACTTGTGCATAAACAGAACCGCAGCTCCGGCCCTGAGGGAGCACAAGAGCACGCTGTTGAGCGAGTAAATGTGGAACAGAGGCAAAACGCACAGCACAACGTCGCCTTGTTTCAGATAAAGATTCGGGTTCTCTCCATCTACTTGTTGAGCGACGCTCGTGATCAAGCTTTTGTGAGTTAAAACGACTCCTTTGGGTAGCCCCGTCGTTCCCGAAGAGAAGGGTAAAGCTACGGGATCATCGGGGTGAATCGAAACTTGAGGGATCTCATTCTCATTCGCTTCCGATAACACACTGAAATCCAAACAGTTTTCTGAAGGGTCATCGATGGTGATCACCTTGAAATCCTCGCCTATTTTGGGGAAGCTGTCATCGTTAAGCTTGTCGACGTATTGGGACTGGGTCACGACGAGTTTAGCTCGGGAAGCTTTGAACTGCTTCAAGATTTCATTGGGCGTGTAAAAAGGGTTAGCCGTGGTGGAAACAGCTCCGATCATGGAAGCTCCCATGAAAGCAAAGACGAATTCAGCGCAGTTTTGGAGGAGAATCATGATGACATCTCCCTTTTGAACGCCCAAACTGTATAAACCAGCGGCCGTCTTCTGTGCAAGCAAGTGAGTCTCGTGGAAGGAATAGACTTTTCCGGACGATCCAGATATCAAGCATTGTTTGTCGGAGAAAGAAGAGAGGTTTTGGAAGCAATAGGTGTGGAGAGGGACGTGGTTTGAGATGGGAATATCGGGGAGTTTGGATCGGAAAATGTGATGGGAGGTGGGTTCAGGAAGGGAGAGCTGTTGGTCGAGCTTTGGGGTATCGAGTTCGACGGGGTGATCGGCGACGGAGATCATGGTGAACTATGGGGATAGAGTGAAAGGAAGATGGTGAAAGGGGGGAATATAAGGGAAGAGAAAGGGAGATGGGTAGTAGGTAGAGCATATGGGGGAGAGGAGGAGGGTGAGGGAACTTAAAGGCAGAAATATGACCATCTCACCTTCAATTCCACACCAGACACCATGTACCTACCACCCTCCTTTTTGTTTTTTGTTTTATTTATATTTACATCAAGAGTTTATCCAACTCATTTTTGTTTTTTAAATTTATATTTATATAATGTTTGTTTACATAATTTCTTATACAATTAATGTTATGAATTAATCCATTATTAATTTATTTGAGGAAAATAATAAAATATATACCATCGGCACCAAATACTTAAGTAAATAAAGATACGGTTATCTTAATTTAATTATGATATTCAATTCAACTCATTAAAAAGGTTCAACGATGAGGGTGTATAGTCCAGAAGGAGAAATGTAGACTAACGTAGTTCATAGTATTTCTTTTGCTAAAAAATTTGATTGAAGGGTGTGTTGTTTTTTTATTAAGGTTATGAGATTGAGCTGTTGTGTATGTAGCATGTATGTATTGTTATGATTAAGAATAATTTTAAATATATATTACCTTATAATTATCTCAGATCATTTAAGGGAAGTGTTGTTTTTCCTTGAGGTGTTGGATTCTAATTATTGTGTTTGCAGAGGATATGCGTGTGTTGTTAATAATTAAAAAAATATTTTAAACAAATATTATATTATAATTATCCCAAACTATTAAAAAATTATGATATTCAATTTAAGTCTTAAAAATTATTGTAGCGTTAAATAGTTAAAAAAAATGTCATTTTTATTTTGATTTAATATGATCAATTTTATCATTTTAATAAATAAAATGTATTTTTGAATAATTATTAATATTATAACAAAAATTATCATTTCGTACTTTGTATAATATTTTTATAAAATATTTAAAAATATATTTGAAATAATTTTACATAAAAAACGATATAGATATGATAAAGGTTAGGAGAAAATCTGTGTCTCCAATAATTGTTGTTTGAAGTTGTTTTTCATGCGTAGTAGCGAATGGTTATGAAACTGCCACACCTTGTTCTTTATTTGATTCACTAATTCCAACTATGTTGCCTTTTCTTCAACTTGTGGAACATATTTATTTTCTTGCATTTGTTGAGTATTGTTTTGTCACTTTGTTTTTTATTCTTCTTCTTATTAATTTAGATACTTATATGATATTATTCATTTTATTACACTTGCATATTTTTAGCGTTTTTATCTGAATACCGTTTATTTAAAAATTTCAATTTTGTATTTAATATTTTTTTATTAATTATTAGGATTAAAATTTTTTCTAATCTCACATAACAAAAAATACTTCTTTTCAAAACGTCTTTGTAAGATGTGTTTTATAAGAAACGCCTTTACGTTACACAATTGTCTAACCAATAAATTGAATGTAAGAAGCTTCTGATCAAAAGCATCTTTCTAAAAGTTAAATTGCATGTTCAAAATGCGAGAGATCAAAAACGTCTTCTCGCTAATCTTTTCCCGTCTGTCAACCACCATCTCTCCCCTTATAAAACCCCCTCGCCATCCCATATAAACACACCAAAGAGAAAAATATATGTAATTTTTATTCTATACGACCAAAAAAAATATGGTACGAATCGAATTTTTGATAAGTGTCGATAATTTTTATTTAATATTAATTATTTTAGTTGATTAATATTATATGTGTATAATATTTTAAATATTAAATAATTCTAAATAGTTATTAGAAGTTTTTGTGTAGTTAATATATGTTTTGTATAAAAATATAATTTTATTTTAAAAATAATGATGGTAATTTTATAATTATTTTTTAATATGTTGTAGTTAAAAATGAAAATGTTTAGATTAGATACAAAATATTTTACAACCCATTAACCACGTATGGTAAGGGAATTGTATTTTTTTCTTTGTTAATAAAATTTTGTTAGTTGTTATTTAATTATTATTATTATTATTATTATATTTTTATAATATATTTATTTTAAATTAACATGATGAGGAACATAATTGTCAAAGTATTTATTCACAATGTGAAAAAAAATCTTTATCTGATCGTATTATAGGTACTTAAGTCAAGTAAATTTTGCATACTTGTCTTGGTGTTTGGAGGTTGTGAATTAGAACTCACATTTATTTTTGCATTTATTAAGAGGAGCAGATGAGATATACACGTCTTTCATCTTTTGTGTGGGAGTGCACAATCACTTTAGATGATATTTTCCTTCAGCTAAGACACTCAATCGATGGACATGTTGTGACTGATATAAATGTTGGTGATTGAGTTGCTTTGACGGATGAGAACAATGGTGATTGAATCTCATTGTCATAAATCTAACGAAACTTTAACGAGTTGGATGAAGATTGCTTTGAAGAAGAGGCACAAACTTTCACATATGCTTATATTGTGTGAATCATGGGAGAATTATGATGTTAGAACTAAATCATAATAAATATGAAATTAATGAGGATCTAATAATACCAAATCATCAAGAACAAAATAAACACAAGATGTGGAAGCGTGTCTAAATTAATTGATAGGTTGAAATCCTTGAATCTTTCTTTGATTGTGATCTTCCAAGAAGATAAGGTTCCCTTAAGTATAAACTCTCTGACGAGATAAGAGTAAATACGGGATTGTCTATTTCTTGAGGACCATAACCCCCTTTATATAACTTATTTAAGAATCATTTATTGTTTGTACTTATAACTCTACCACTCATCGAATTATAAATACAACTTTAATAGTATCTACAATTTTATTTCCATGACACTTCTAATACCTTATGACTTTATAACATAATTGATCACTTAATTTATGTCATATTTTTACGATAACAATATACATTATAAATATGTGCCCATAATTATGGATTTTAATCCAACAATGTCCAACTTGGGCAACATATGTTTCCTGATAAATGTACAACCTTATGAGCTCAAAATTTGTTATCATACAATAGGCATTCTGATACAGTTCAACCTAGCCTCACTTGGATGGATGGTGAAGTTAAGGTTGTACCTTTGATTGTTTCGATCTAGGAAAGCAACAAGGATCTTGCACAAACAAGAAAGCTAAAAAATAGTTAAATGGAAGTAATGAAATGGAAAGATAAATATGGCAGCGGGAAATATATATAAGTTGGTGATATGTTTAAAGGAACTCTCACAAATATTTGATTAAACAAAGTGAATTGGTTCTTACAAATGAAATGGAAAGCTATTTATAGGCCTAAGAGATGTCTAGGATGCACATACAAGATTTAATGATTGAACATTCATGGATGAATGGTCATCCTTAAGTAGATACAAAGTACGTCCCCTATGCAAGTTCATGGACTAATAAAATAAATGAATGTCCATCCATTTAAGTGAATACATCTTCATAGCTGAATTCATCCTCTCTTGATGTGAAAATGTTGGTTCACTTCCTTGCATGAATTTGGAGGAATGTTTCATTGTATGTTCGCCCCCCTTTGGAATGCATGCACCAAGTGGGAACGTGACTCATAGGCTCCCTTCATGCACTTGGATTTGGTGAATGAGTTTGAAAATAATGCATCCATCTCCCTTGAATGTGAACAAGTCCTTTAGCCTCATTGTATGATTGTACATGCCATAAATAGATTCATGAAGGTGGAAATACATCAAGTGTGAACATGGCTCTTCATTTGGATGTAAATCCCGTACATATTTCCAGCCTGCACTGTCTTAATTAATCTGGGCATATATTGAGCTCCCAATATTGGATTGATATGATTCAAAGTGAGTTGGAAAGATAAGAGATAGGGGAGTAAATGTTAAGAAGACTTGATCACCCAAAGTCGCCAACTAAGTATTAAGTGGGTGTGTCTTTTTAGGTGGTGATGTCATCAATCCATGGCTAAAAGAACAAACAAATCTCAAGCCTTGATCCAATGGCTACGAAGGCTTCAATCCAAGTGAAACAAACACAAATTGATGAGGACCCTTGGATGGAAGGATTGATCCAATGGCTCACACAAAGCCATGCCATCAATCCATGGCTAAGAAACACAAAGCCATCTAAGCCATTAGATAAAAAATAAATACAATGGACAAAATGTTATATTCTCAAAAGGATCAAGGCATCACCAACATCACCGCCGACTGGGGAGAGCTCGTTGACACATTGCCGACGCGTTAGTCTCGAGCACCGGTCTGGTCGTCTTCCTCGATGAGCTGCCACCAGTCGACGCCACGTCGCTGCCATTCCACCATCATTTTGACCATTTTGGAGTATACAAAAAATTAGAAAAAATTAGAAAAATAAAAAGCAGGAAACCTTCCCAAATCCAAGCTTGTTCTAATCGATTTTTAGCGGGAATAATTGGATTAGGGGACAAAAAATCATCAACATAAATAAAGAGTTTGTCACTGGCATTAATCACAAGTAATCCATCCATAACAAGGAGATATTCACCAAAAGTTCAAAAGCAAGTAAGGAAGGAAAGCTTACCATCGTCGGAGGGAAGCACACTTTTGGGTGAGTCTTTTTTCTTTATTTTTGGTTCAAATATGTCTTGGTTTGGGTAAGTTTCAGAAAGCAATTTGGGGGCCGATGGGCAGTTAGCGTCGCATCTGACGGTGAGGAGGTGGTTCGGTCGTTGGGTGTTGGGTGTTGGTGCTTTAGGTATTTGGATGATGATATTAGGCTAGAAGTTAGGAGGAGTTGGGTTTTGATTTTTTGGTGTTCTTGAGATTTAATGTAAAATGTTTGGTTTTGATCTTTAAAAAACAACTTTTTTTGCTTTTTAGGTGTTGTTGGAAATTCAAACTTGGTTTTGGAAGATGAATATTTGATATTTCCTAGGAAATATGGGTGTTTTATCATTTAAAAACCAATTTTGGGTATTTTTGGTATTGCTTTTGGATCAAAGTTTGGTTTTTTGGTTTTAAGGATGAACATCAAGAAAAAAGGAGAAGAACATGGTTTTTGTTGGGATTTTCGGTTGAGAGCATTTTAGGGGGATGAGAATTTTTGGAGGAGTAAAAATAAGCATTCTTTTAATTTTTTGAGTTTATAATGAAAAGTTTTTGGGTTATTTGCTTCATTAAAACACTATGGTTTTAGTGTGTTTCTGTTGTGGTCTCTAGCTTTCCATTTATTTTATTTTAGTCATTGATTGTTTGTAATTTGTACTCTGAATTTTAATTGAGTTCAATTTAATCATCAATTTTCTTTTCAATTGCCTTGAATCTTTTATTAAATATGTTTAATTATTAATATTGGTTGCCAACTTTTAATTCTTTTAAAATGACCATATGTTTAACATAGAAATAAAACCTTTCGATTTTTTAATCTTTTAATATGATCATTAATATTAATTAGTCTTTAGGTTTTTTAATTAAGCCTTAGTTTTTTAAGTGCTTTAGTTTTTAATTAAAATATTAGTTTAGGTTCCTTAATTAGAAATTAATTAAGGTTAGAATAATCCATTTAGGATTAATTTTCTTTAATAAAATTTGATTAGAAACACATAAATATAAATTCATAATTAATTAAAAGTAATATTCTTTTATTCCTAAATATTGAAAGGGGCGGTCTTAAAATAACTAGACATTCATGTCAAGTGGTCACTGCAAAAATTTAGTAGGTTCATTAATATTAAATGAAATGGTAGATGTTTGTTCCTACATTTAAATTGTGAAGGACAAGTTGTTTGATTAATGTCAAAGGCTTGGCCTTCGTTCTTTAAATCGAGGAAAGTTGATGTGATGATGACCACACCAACAGATCCTGAAGTCATGCCTCAAGGACCTATCACTCGTGCAAGGGCAAAACAATTAAGGGAAGTACTTTCTCATAAGTGCATTCATGCTAATATGTTATTTAATATATTGCAAGTTGATTATTAATATAACCTATAGTCCACATCTTTATATTATAAACATTTTTATTTTATAATATTTCATATACTTAATTTCTTTGTCCTTGAATGAAGGTACATTCGGCCACACCTCAGGGAGCTGATTTGACCTAAATGATGAAGGCTAAAGCAAGGAGACTCATATAGGAATACTCAGGAGAGCATAAGGAACAATTAGTGAAACGTTGTCCATGAATAACCCATAACATCTAGATGCACGTTGGTGAAGAGTTCTCATCAAAAGGAGGCCTAAATCTATAAGAGGTATGAGACAAACACCATGACCATTCAGCCAGCCCCTACACGCCATGCACATGGATTCTTTGGTGCCAATATGTTCCAGCATCTCACTATTCTGCCAAGGAAGGTTCAATACAGGTGTTACCCGAAACATCAAGTCCCTTTGAAGAGTTGGTTGAACCGTCACAAGTATTTAAAGACATATTCATTCATTTCAATCATTATGTATTTTCAATTAAAACATGTCCTAGCCAAATGGACTCATAGTTATTCGGCCAAGCCATCAAAATCCGATAAATAGGAAGGCATTTCTCATTTGTAAAGTTTTTTAATCAAAACTATTGTGAGTTAAATCTCTCTTTCAAGTTCTTTAAGAACTATATTGTTTAAGCAAGTATATTTCTATACTTGTGGCATCATTCTATTCACTTTGATTCTTATAATTCATAGATTTAATATCTATTGGGTTTAAGACACTTCTACCATCCCTCAAGCAAGTTTATAAAGAATGGGGTTTTGGTGCTTAGCATTGTTTCTTCTTTGGCAAGTTTGAGATATTTTTCATCACCATATACGTCCATCATCATCAACTTCATCCACCATTTTTTCATCAACACCATTGAAGGCCACCCCTATCAACATCATCTTCAACATACTTCCGCAACCAACTATCTTCTTCCTTTTATTTCATTATATCATTTATTTACTTTTCATTTGTTTATTTCCTTTACTAATCACTTGTTCATCTTTCTTTGTTACAGCCAAGCTTATAATTCAAGGGCATCACTTTTTTCGATCCTAGATCAGACACACAATAAGGTTGTATATTCACTTCACTTAAAGGGTGTAGATTCGCCTTACATCAAGCGGTATTCAGAGCATAGTTGGATTGATACAAAAAGTTCCATTGGCATGCAGCAAACAAAAAAATAAGAAAAAAGAAGTACAAAAAGAAAACAAAGTTCCTACATCAAACAAAGGAGTGAAAAAATAGAAAAGCACAAAAGAAGAAAAGGAAAATTCATTGCAATTCAAGATAACCAGTGGAGGCATATCTACACCAAGGAATATAACCTTATTGTGTCTCTTGAAAGGGTGCAGTAACTGTTGTTCTTGGGTTGTAAGTCACCTATTCCTTCATTGCTTTCATTCTTTCCTAAACCATTTCAATTTTATCATTCTCTTCTCTTTAAAGAATTTTATTTTATTCCTTCCATTTCTTTTCTTTCCATACTAACCTATATTGTAGCCGACGCACAAGGATTGAGATTGTTTTCCATAATCTTGAGTTAGTTCTCAAAAGGACCTAACAAGAGAGATTGAGAGGAAAAATGCAATTTGAGTGAGTGAGATCAACAGGGGAATTGATAAAAGCCAAGATATATACTCGAGCGTAAACACGAGCGTTGAGTAGAGTAATCTCATATCTTTTCTTTGGAGTGAAGATTGTGATGCTTTGTGAGTGTTCTGGTTAAGTTCACTTTATTTATCACTAGCAATGTCTCAAGTTTCAGGGAAAGTTCTTGTTGTTAAAAGGACTTTAAATATTCAATCCATGGAGGACATCCAAAAAGAAAACATCTTTCACACTCGTTGTCATGTAACCAACAAAGTTTTTTTCATGATTATCGATGGAGGAAGTTATACAAATGTTGCAAGTACCCTAATTGTACAAAATTTTGGACTCAAGACAATTAAACACCCCATGCCATACAAGTTACAATGGCTAAATGATGGGGGAGAAGTGAAGGTCACCAAGCAAGTCACAATTTCATTCTTTATTGGAAAATACCAAGATGAAGTCCTTTGTGATGTAGTGCCAATGATTATGTGCCATATACTCTTAGAGAGGCCTTGGAAATTCGACAAGCGGGCTATCCATGATGGCTTCACAAACTGTTATTCTTTCTTCCACAATGAAAGGAAAGTTATTTAAACTCCATTTTCACCAAACCAAGTATCCGAAGATCAAAATACTTTGAAAAGAAGCATTGAGGCTTCAAAATCCATTAAGCAGGAGGAACCAACAAAGATAAATATCTATGCTGGAGGAAAAGACATCCGAAAGCATCTTTCATCACACAAAGCTCTAATTTTACTTATGTACAAGGAAAGCTTCCTTTTAACTAACATACCAGAAGGATTGCCTTCTTCTATTTCATCTTTATTGATGGAGTTTGAAGAAATATTTCAATAAGATATCCCTAGTTGTTTATCGACCATTAGAGGGATTGAGCATCAAATCGATTTCATACCTGGTACAACCATTCTAAACCGACCAACATATAGGAGCAACCCTAAGTAAACCAAATAACTTTAAAAACATATTGGAGAATTGATGGCAAAGGGTTATATTCACGAAAGTATAAGCTCGTGTGTTGTTCTGGTTCTACTTGTCCCAAAGAAAGACGGTTCATGGAGGATGTGTGTTGATGTTCGTGCTATCAACCAAATCACCATCAAATATCAACATCCCATACCAAGGTTAGATGACATGTTAGACCAGTTGAGTGGTGTCACCATCTTCTCCAAGATTGATCTCAAAAGTGCTATTACCAAATCAGAATGCGAGAAGAAGATTAATGGAAACTGTATTCAAAATGAATCAAGCTTTGTATGAATGGTTGATCATGCCTTTTGGCTTAACCAATGCTCCTATAACTTTCATGAGATTAATGAATCACGTACTCCGATCATTCATCGATAAGTTTTATGTGGTTTACTTTTATGACATTTTGATTTATAACCATGACTTGGAAAAAACATGTACAACATCTGAGGTATGTTCTTGAAACCCTTCAAAAGGAAAAGCTTTATGTTAATATGAAGAAATGTGTCTTTTGCACTAACCGTTTATCTTTCTTAAGCTTTATCGCGAGTTTGCAGGATTTGGAAGTTGATCCAAAAAAGATTAAAGCCAATCAAGAGTGGCCAATGTCTACTTTAATCAGTCAAGTCTAAAGTTTTCATGGGCTTACATGTTTCTATAGAAGATTTGTGCGTAACTTCAGTTCTATTGTCGCCCCCTTAACAGGGATTATTAAAAAGAATTCTACTTTTTCATGGGGCAAAGAACAAGAAGAAACATTTAATGAAATAAAGGAATATTTACTTGTATTACCTAACTTTGATAAGACTTTTGAAGTGGAATGTGATGCCTCTGGAACAGGGGTTGAGGCTATTTTAACTCAAGAAGGGTGGCTCATTGATTACTTTAGTGAAAAGTTAAGTGGTGCTTCGCTAAACTCCAAACTTATGATAAAGAGATGTATTGGGCACTTGAAGTTTGGCAACATTATATTTTCCCAAAGGAGTTCGTTATTCATATAGATCATGAAGCCTTAAAGCATATTAAACACCATCACAAGTTGAACAAATGTCATGCTAAGTGGGTAGAATTTTAAGAATCATTTTCATACGTTATCCACTACAAGAAGGGAAAAGACAATATTGTGGCAGATGCACTGTCCAGAAGGTATGTACTCCTTAATACTCTTGATTCAAAGTTAATTGGTTTTTCATATATTAAATACTATTATGCTACTGATCATGACTTTAGAGAAAGATGTAAGTCTTGTGAAAAAGTTGCAGATGAAAAGTTCTACAAGCATGAAGGGTACCAATTCAAATAGGGGCGTCTATGCATTCCTCAAAGGTCACTTCTAGAAGTACTCATTTGAGAAGCACATGAAGGAGGTCTCATGGGTCACTTTGGGGTAAGTAAAACCTTGGAAATATTGAAACAAAACATCTATTGGATGAAAATGAAGAGGGACGTTGAAAGGGTATGTGAACGATGTGTTACTTGCAAAAAGACCAAATAAAAGGTTATGCCCCATGGCCTATACATGCCTTTACCTATTCCAAAAGGACACTGGGTTGATATATCAATAGATTTTATGATAGGGCTGCCAAGGACAAATAATGGGCATGACTCTATATTCGTAGTAGTGGATCATTTTTCCAAGATGGTATACTTCATACCATGCCACAAAAATGATGATGCAACTCATGTGGCCAACTTGTTATTCAAAGAGGTAGTGAGATTACATGGCGTTCCAAGAACCATAGTCTCTAATAGAGATGTTAAATTTCTTAGCCATTTCTGGAGGACATTATGGAGCAAGATTGGTACCAAGTTGCTATTCTCCACGACATGTCATCCACAAACAGATGGACAAACCAAAGTGGTGAACCGAGTGCTAACAACCTTATTGAGATCTGTCATCAAAAAGAATATCAGGGCGTGGGAGGAGTGCTTACCACACATTGAATTTGCATACAATCGGTCTGTCCATTCAACAAAAAGATGTCACCATTCGAGGTAGTATATGGATTTAATCCTTTAATACCTTTAGATCTTATTCTTTTGTTGCATGAACATATAGTAAAACAAAGATGGTAAAAATAAGGCTGAGTTCATTAATAAGCTTTATCAACAAGTCTGAGACAATATAGAGAAGCGCACAAGATAATATGAACATCAAGCCAATAAAGGCTGCAAGCATCTAAAATTGGAGGAAGGTGATTGGGTTTGGGTATATTTGAGAAACGAACGGTTTCCTTTACAAAGAAAATCCAAAGTATTGTCGATAGGAGATGGACCATTCCAAATCATTAAAAAGATCAATGATAACGCATACAAGTTGGATTTACCTGTGAATACAATGTAAGTACAACTTTCAACGTGTCAGACCTCTGCCCATTTGAATATAATGATGATTTGAGGACAAATCACTTAAAAGAAGAGGGATGATGTGATCATGACCACACTAATAGATCCTAAAGTCATGCCTCAAGGACTTATCACTCATGCAATGGCAAAACAATTCAGGGAAGTACTTTCTCATAAGTGCATTCATGATTTCAAATCCTTTAATGAGAAGGAACATTTAAATAATAGGTTATTTAATATATTGCAAGTTGATTATTAATATAACCTATAGTCCACATCTTCATATTATGCACATTATTATTTTTATAATATTTCATATACTTAACATAATTTCTTTGTCCTTGAATGAAGGTACATTCGGCCACACCTAAGGGAGCTGATTTGACCTAAATGATGGAGGCTAAAGCAAGGAGACTCATATAGGAACACTCAAGAGAGAATAAGGAACAATTTGTGAAAAATTTTTCGGTGAAAAGTGACCTTATAGCTTGATTTAGATGAAGGTTTGAGCTAGAAGATAGTTCATTTCAGCTAGGGAACTGCACAATCAACATCACTATTCAGAATACTTCGAATATGGATCAAGTCAAATTTTAATAAATCATTCATTTTCGTGAAGAAGTGCTTTTCCAGGGGATGACTTTTCACAAGGAGCTTTCAAAACACTCATCATAATGCAACTCATCTATGGCCAGCTCACCTCCAGCTCATTCACCTTATAACTAGCTCAATCATGAAGGGTTACTTTTCAACCATTGTGACCTTTCATGAATGTTGTTGTCCACAAAGAAGCCATAACATCTAGGTGCATGTTGGTGAAGAGTTCTCATCAAAAGGAGGCCTAAATCTCGAAGAGGTATGAGACAAGCACCATGACCATTCAGCCAACCCCCCAGACGTCATGCACATGGAGTCTTGGTGCCAATAGAACCAGCATCTCACCATTCGACAAAGGAAGGTTCCACGCATGTGTTAGCTAAAACATCAAATTCCTTTAAAGAGTTGGTAGAACCATCACAAGCCTTTAAAGACATATTCATTCATTTCAATCATTATGTATTTTCAATTAAAACATGTCCTAGATGAATGGACATATAGTTATTCGGCCAAGCCTTCAAAATCTTATAAATAGGAAGATATTTCTCATTTGTAAAGGATATCATTTTTTAATCAAAACTATTTTGAGTTAAATCTCTCTTTCAAGTTCTTTAAGAACTATATCAATTAAGCAAGTATATTTTTTATACTCGTGGAATAATTCTATTCACTTTGATTTTTATAATTCATAGATTCAATATCTATTGGGTTTAAGACACTTCTATCATCCCTATAAAGGACAGCGCTTTACTACTTAGTATTGTTTCTTCTTTGGCAAGTTTGAGATATTTTTCAGCACCATAGGCATCCATCATCATCAACTTCATCCACCATTTTTTCATCAACACCATTGAAGGCATCCCTATTAACATCATCTTCAACATACTTCCGCAGCCAACTCTCTTATTCCTTTTATTTCATTATATCATTTATTTACTTTCCATTTGTTTATTTCCTTTACTAATCACTTGTTCCTCTTTCTTTGTTGTAGCCAAGCTTATAATTCAAGGGCGTCATTTTTGTCATTCCTAGATTGGGAACACAATAAGGTTATCTATTCACTTCACTTGAAGGGTGTAGATTCAAAAGTCTTTATTCTTTTCAATAATAATTTGGCTAATTTGTCACCTTTAATTTTTCTTTAGTGTTTAATAATTGATTAATTCTTTAATTTCTAAGGATGACAATATTTCATTATATCGATTAAAACATAAGAAATAATTGCTTTAATTTCGATTAGGGGATTAGTTTCTTCATTAATTGGAAATAGATAAATATTGTATGTGCCTCTAAAATTCTTTAATTATATTTTAAATATTCGTATTTTAGGGAATAAAAGGATCATTAATTAAATAAATATTTAAATTTCTTAATTTTTTATATAGGGATAAATTAATAATTGGAGGCACCATTTTGGGCGTTGTGGGTGTGCTAATCCTTCCCCAAGCGTAATCGACTCCCGAACCTAAAATGCTTATAATTTGATTTGTTAATTTTTTTCCAATTTTTGCCACTTTGAAAAGGTCGTCGCGACAGCTTGACGACTTCACTAGGGAACTCGAATCAAAATGCTTAGTTTTCTCATAGAGTCAGGCCCTAAAACAATTATACTTTGTCCTTGTATTACAAAATTACGAAATTCATGTTTATTTCATTCCTGATTTTTTCCCCTATAATTTCCTTCCTTTGAGATTATTCCTTTTAATTTTCTTTAAAATTTATACTTTACCTAATTCTTCTAACCAGTTGTACTAATGTGTGACTTGAGTGGCTTTTTTATATATTATATTGTTTCCAAGAGCACTCGTTTTATCTGGTTCATTTCTCTGCTCGTTGGATTAAAGGTTTTAGTATTTCTTCCCACACACAACACATCCATATTCATGATATTCACTCTATACCCGAGTTGTTCTTGTTAAATGAGAGTGAAATTGACGTCTTCATGAGAATTTATTCTCCGTACAGACATAGCAAATAATTTTTTGGGTCCAAAGTACCTATGTCTTCGTAGGAATTTATTCTTTATGTCAAGCATAGGGAAATACTGCCTATAGAAATTTAACTTGATCCATAAGCCTGTAATGGGTGAGGATCAAGGGTATGACTCGCCCAATGGGAATCAACAAGGATAATTTTGAGTACCTTATCCTTTTAGATCAAACACCATGCATTTAATTTACCTTAGATCTATCTGATGCGAAACTATGTCAAAATTTCACCGTAGGTACCCGAGTAAGTGCACAAGGGGGAAATAAGCTCAAAACATTTATCCTTTTTTTCTATGTCATTGCATGCAAACTAGAAAATCATGTGGACTAGGTTTTACTATATTATGAAATTAATTATTATTATGATAAAACAAATCGATGTTTCTTTGTTTTTCCTCTATTTTTCTTTCATTTTCTTTGCACTTATTGCATCATCCATAGATAGAGGCATTGGATATTTAGTCAGCTGTGGAAACAGAAGGCTTCATATAGATGCAAAACAAAAACATTCATCAGATGTTTCCCAACATAGAAGTAAGCCCATGCTCTGAGGCTTTACAGAGGGAGAAAGGGTCAGTTTGTCGGCTGATCACATGTCCAGTTTAGCCGAGTATGCTTCAGTTTCTTTGTAGAGAAATGACGTGTTTGACTTTCAACATTCTCAGTGAGAGTCTTCAGTAGAGAATCACATTGTGTCGTCAAGTTCAGAGCCTCGAGAAAGAATTTCAACATTGTCAATAGCATGTTTATGACTTAGAGAAAGATGTTAGTGATACCCACGAAGAGCGACAGGAGGTAATTGACACCTATGAGGATTAAAATACTGTTAGGGAGCATGTCATCATCGAGGCGTTGATTCAGATGAGTGAGGTCACTCGATACTTGGGACAGTTGTCAGCTAAGGCTAGAATAATGGGGCATTACTTTGGCCCAGTTTCAGAGAGAAGCAAGTTAATATTGTCCTTGATAGCCGAGGTTATAGAGTTGAGTAGAAAAGCGAGGCCGTACTTATAAAGAAAAACCACTGTGCACGAGATTTGTTTTCATTTTGAAAGTTGTTCTATGATAGCTGGCTTTTTGAGATCGATACCTCTTGTATTCATGCATTTTTGCATTTTCATTTCGTTGTTAATATTCATTCATGTTTATATTCATATACAATTATTAAGACTTTTTATAAATTGAAGATTTTTATTCGAGGATATTTTGGCTCATAGTAAAAGTAATTCTCACTCGTATAATACTCGGGGAAAAACCAAAAAAATATGGAGGACAAATTGAAAGAACTAAAAGAGGCTCAGAAATGCCTAGAAAATCGGTTAGAGAATATCTAAAATGACCTAAGGGACCAAGTAGCACAGTCTCAAAGAGATGTGGTAGAATAAATTGTGACATTACTTGTAATTGACCCAAAGCAAAAAGGTTCTAACACGGTTGATCATGGTTCGTCAGCTCATATGAGGGATTAGCCCAAAAATATGTCGCCTGAAGGAGGAATATGAATTAATGCTGCTGGAGCATCTACAACGCATCCCATTCACCTCAACGACAATGTTGAGTACCTCAACAAAAAAGAAGTTAAAGTGATAAATTAACGTTCACATCAATTCCAGTGACTTACGTTGAATTGAATGCATTCTTGTTCAAGTCGAACATGGTCTGTCCATACCATCTCAAACCGCTTCAACCGCCATATCCAAAATAGTATGATACAAATGCACGATGTGAATATCACACCAATATCGTAGGGCACTCGATTGAGAATTGTGTGGCTTTTACAAAGATGATGCAGAACTTGATTAATACGGGGATATTAAAATTTAACTCGCCAGATGTTGCAAAGAACCCATTACCTAATCATGATGGGCAAGGAGTAAATGCCATTCAAAATGAGAGTATAAGAAAAAGAAAGAAGTACGTGTCTGAGATCAAATCCCCACTCAATTGGGTATTTGAGCAACTTACAGGTACCGATTTGATTGACCAAAATTCGATTTCTAATCAGGACGAAAGTGGATTGTTTTACAAGGATGGAAGGCATGAGATTCAACATTGTCTCGAGTTAAGAAGGGCTTTGATTTAATCGATGATGGGAAATAAAGAGATTGAATTCTTTGAAAATATTGAACAAAAGATAGAGGATAATGTGTGCATGTCAGAGTGTACTAAACCTGTATACGGGGTTTTGAAGCTAATTGTTATCACTGTGAAGCCCAATATGGTAAATCCTACCCTTGTCACTCCTAAAATAGTGATTTTCACTCTATCTCTACTACCATTCAAGGATTCCCGTAAGGTGTCATAGAACTACGCCACTAATATGTCCATATCAGGTTAGGTGAAGACTATAGAAGGACCAAAAGCAATGCAAAAGGTAAAAATATATGTTGAAGAGAATATGAAGGTAGCCGTTGAGGTGATTAGTGAAGTGGGGAAATTCAAAAGGAGTGGTAGATGTTATTTTTCTTCTGAGACATCAAAAGAGGCCGATAAGACAAAAGGCAAGGCAAAAGCTCCACCACCTTAGAAGATATTTGATGATGAGCCCCCGCTGAAGGTTAATGAGCCTATTACTGAAACACAAGTCTAGGAGTTCTTAAAATTTCCAAGACACTGTGAATACAATGTAATGGAATAGCCACATAAACAACATGCAAGGATTTTAGTGTTAGATTTGCTGATGAATCCAGAGGTGCACTATAACGCTTTATTAAAAGTGTTGAATCAAACCTTCTTACCGGAGGATATATCTGTGAACAAATTGGATCGAATAATGAACCACATTGCTACAGACAAACTTTCACTGATGATGAGATCCTTGAAGGAGGCAGGGGATTTGTGAAGGCCATAGACATTACCACCCATTGTAATGGCCACGTGATATCGATGACTACTCTCTATAGGTTGCTAGTAGACGGATCCCACATGAAAGTGTATCATAATATTGTCTGAGCTTTTGATGGAACTCAGAGGGACGTTGTGGGGAATATTGATGTCCCGTTGTTAATAGGTCCAGTTGTGTACAATGTCGAGTTCGTGGTAATGGATATCAATCCCACTTACAATTGTTTGCTGAGAAGACCATGGATTCACTCTACGGGAGCCTTACCTTCATCCCTACACCAAAAGTTGAAGTTTTTTGTCGATGGGAGACTGATCAGTCTTGGAGCTGAGCAAGAAATAATCACTTCAATAACTACTAGTGACCCTTACATTGACCCAAATGATAATGCTTTGGTATGCTCTTTTTGTGCTTTAGAATTTGCAAATGCCATTTTCATCGATGAGGGGGCTAAATTTACTCACCATCACTTGTCCAACTGTACGAACATGGTTGTGTGAGAAACTCTGGGAAGAGGAGCAAGGATTGGAAGAGGATTTGGAAAGGACTTGCAAGGGATCTTACGTACAAAACATGTGGTCATGAAAAGAGATCGTTTTGGGCTTGAGTTCAAGCCTAACAGTCAACAACACCATAATGAAATGGAAAAGAAAGTAGAGGCGAGAAATGATCGATTGAGAGGAGAATATACCTCTGTCTCATATCGATAAGTTAGTGGATAACACCACATGACATTCATGGTTCTCTTTTATGGATGGTTTCTCAGGGTATAATCAGGTAAAAATGAATCGGGAAGATATGGAGAAAACAATATTTGTGACCGTGTGGGGCACATTTTACTATAAAGTAATGCCATTTGGGTTAAAAATGTAGGAGCAACTTATCAAAGGGCCATGTTTACTCTTTTTCATGATATGGTGCACAAAGAGATTGAAATATACGTGGATGATATGATTTCTAAATCCCATACTGAAGAATAACATGTGGAAAATTTTAGAAAATTATTCCTAAGACTGAGGAAATACCAATTAAAACTCAATCCTACAAAGTGCACTTTCGGAGTAACTTCATGGAAGCTAATAGGCTTCATGGTCAGTTGAAGAGGAACTGAAATTGATCCTGACAAAGTAAAAGCAATTCAAAAATATTCCACCTCCTCATACACAAAAGGAAGTTCGAGGGCTCCTGGGAAGACTGAATTACATTTCTATATTCATTTCTCAGTTGACTGATAAGTGTGATCCATTGATTAAATTGCTCCGAAAAAATAATCCTGAGCATTGGAATGACGAATGTCAAGAGGCTTTGCAGCTAGTCAAGAAGTATTTTTTGAATGCTCCTATCTTAGTAACACCAATTCCTGGAAGACCATTGATTCTTTACTTAACAGTGTTTGAGAAATTAATGGGTTATGTGATGGGGCAACATGACGAGTCTGGGAGAAAAGAAAGAGTGATATATTACCTGAGCAATAAATTCATTGATTGTGAGTCAAGATATCCGCCAATTCAAAAGCTTTGTTGTGCTTTGGTTTAGGTAACCCAAAGACTCTAACAGTATATGTTGTATTATACAACATGGTTGATTTCCAAAATTGATCCATTAAAGTTCTTGATGAAATCTCCAGCCTTGATTGGGAGAATGGCTCCGTTGCAAATGTTATTGTCTGAGTTTGACATTGTGTGTGTGAGCCAGAAGGTAATAAAAGGAAGTGCCATAGTAGATTTCTTTGCAAATCGTGTCATAGTAGATTTCCTCGTAAATCGTGCCTCATTCGATTATGAGCCTTTAAGCTTTAATTTTCCAGATAAAGATCTGATGTGCATCACAGTTGAAAGAAACAGTAAAGAGGACAAATCTTGGAAGCTCTAATTTGATAGAGCGTCCAATGCTGTGGGAAAAGAAATTGGGACAGTGCTAATTTCTCCAGATAATGTATATTATCCATTCACCAGTAGACTGGAATTCTTTTGCACAAATAATATGGCAAAGTGTGAAGTTGTGTTATGGGTTTGAGAGTATCCTTGGGAAGGGAACTAAAAATGCTCAAAGTGTATGGGGATTCCATGATGTTGGTTTATCAGCTGCGAGGTGAATGGGAGACAAATGATTGAAAATTAGTTGAATATCAAAATTTGATCCTTGAACTGATCAAAGAGTTTAAAGAGTTCATATTCGCTTACCTCCCCAGTGAAGAGAATCAGATGGCAGATGCTTTGGCCACCTTGGCTGCAATATTTCAGGCAAGTAAAAGAGCGGATATGATGTTAATCTTGATGCAAATGTATATAATCCCAACGCATTGTAATAGTCTGGAAGAAGTGGCATATGGTCATCAATGGTACCATGATATTTTGAAATAAATTAAATATCAAGCTTACTTACAGCAAGCATCTGAGATAGAAAAGAGAACAATTAGAAGAATGGCTTTATGATATATACTTGATGGGGAAATTCTCTATAAAAGAGACAGAGATCAAGTTTTACTGAGATGTGTCAACGCTAGAGAAACGAAGACTATCATTGAAGAAGTGCATAGTGGAATATGTGGAACACATGCAAATGGTTATTGGTCCATTATGGAGACAGATTGCGTAGAATACTCCAGAAAATGCCATAAGTGTCAGAGTTACGCTGATAAGATTCATGCACCTCGTTTGTTGATGAATGTAATAACTACACTGTGGTCATTCTCGATGTGGGCATAGATGTCAATGGGTTAATTTTCCAAAGGCTTCAAATGGTCATCGCTTCATTCTGGTAGCTATTGATTATTTCACTAAGTGGGTAAAGGTTGCTTCATACGCTACTATCATGAGACAACAATTTACAAGTTTATCAGAAAAGAGATAATTTGTCGATATGGGTTACCCAAGAGAATCATTATAGATAATGTCACTAATATGAATAATGATATGATGTCAGAGTTATGTGTATAGTTCAAAATAAAGCACCATAATTCAGTTACCTACCGTTAGATGATACATGGGGCAGTTGAGGCAGCAAATAAGAATATAAAGAAGATCATATTGAAAACTAATAATACTTATAGAGTTGGATGAAGCTGAATGGGATCAAGAGCGATATGATCAGTTGAATCTTGTTTAGGAGAAGATATTGAAAGCTATCTATCATGGTCAGATGTACCAGAAGCGTATGATACGAGCTCATAATAAGAAATGTTTTCCAAGGGAATTCCGAGAGGGTGGTCTAGTGCTTAAAAAGATCTTGCCAATTCATAGAGACTTCCGTGGGAAGTATATGCCAAATTGGGAAGGGTCATATGTCGTCAAGAAGGTCTTTTCTAGAGGAGCATTGATTTTGGAAGAAATGGATGGAGAAGTGTTGAGAAATCCAATAAACTTAGATTTTATCAAGAAATATTATGCTTAAAAAGGAAAAGAGAAAGAGAAAGAGAAAGAGAAAAAGAAAAAGAAAAAAGAAAAAAGAAAACAAAATAAAATAAAAAGGGGGTTCAAGATAAAAATCTACAAAGGTCGTGTTGAAACCAAATGAATGATTTGAGTTGAAAACATGAAAGGGCGGCTCAAATGCATGTTCATATTAGGCATCCGAGAATTTATACCCTCTCGTGAGTCTGATATTTTGGGAGAATCTTCACATCTGCAAGCATTTTTTACAACGTTTGAAGTCTTCTAAACACAGGCTTACATCAGTGCTCCAGAGTTGATTAGTTCAGAAACCTTCTTGCTAATAATGGTTGGAAGCATTTTTAATTTTTTTATTGATTTTCTCTCCTATCTAAGATTGTCGTGACTTTGTAAAAACTCTGAATTTTTATCAAGTAATTGTATTTCTTTTAATCCAAGCTTTTCTTTATGTCATTTCTTTCATTTTTTAAGAATCTTTCGAGTGAGTCAATATGGTGAATATATAAAAACATAATATTGATTGGTATTACATTGAGTTAATCTTTAGAGCGTAGGGAATCCAAAGTAATTCAAGATCTCGACACTCGTGTTCAGTGATGAAGAGTGTACATTGAGCCTATTGAACGAGAAGCATTGTGGGCCAAAAATTTGGAATAAAGACATCAAGTTTGACATTTCAGTACTCGTTGGAGCATATTTTCATCAAGCTGATGCTAACTGGGTATATAAGAAAGATTGTTGTCGATAAAAAAAAGGAAAAGAAAAAAAGAAATGAAATTAAAAGAAAAAAAGAAAAAATATAAGAAGAAACCAAAGTGAAAACCCGAAAGGTTTTGAGAAAAATAAATTTGAACTGAAAACCTAAAAGGGCGCTTTAGAGAGAATAAGAGGAACGAACCCGAAGGGAAGACATAGAAGGGTTTAATTCCGAACATGAGATGAAACCATAAGATGAAACCATGAGTTGGAACTTTGCAAGGATCATGAAGATGAAGACTGAGCAAAGAAGAGAAGAAGATGCCCACGAGTCAGTGGAAATTATGGTTCTAATTATCATCATTGATTCATGTTTAGGCATATATATTGGGGCATACATGCTCATTCATTCATTTCAAACATTCTAACATTTTAACAGGTATGAATATTTTCAAAGGAGACATTCCCCAGCAGGAACTGGAATTCGATGAAGAACTCAACACATGTGCATCATTACATTTTACTGAAGCTAGTTGGAAGTTAAAGAAGTTCATACAGGAGAACTTGTTTGATTATTACATCCATTTTGGTGCTTGATTTCATCATAGAAGGAGATGGATCAATGTCAATCTTTTGCTTGATTTTTCATAGAAGGAGTTGAATCAACATAACTTAATTTTTGCTTGATTCTATCACAGGTGGAGGTAGATAAATATCGACATTCTGTTAAATTCTTCACAGAATGAGTTGGATCAATAGGGTCATTTCGTTTGATTCATCAAAAAAGGAGTTGAATTAGCGTAACCTTATTTTGATCAATTCTATCACAGGATGAGGTAGATCGTCTTTGGTAAATTGTTTTGACTCTTCATGGAATGAGTTGGATCAACATTTTTCATGTTACTCGATATTTCACAAAAGAAGTTCGATTAGTGACAACCTTTTCACTTGATCCTTCACAAAAGGAGTGGGATCAATGAAAATATTTCGTTTGGTTCTTCTCATAATGAATTGAATCTGCGTTAATCTGGTGCTTGTTTCTTCACAAAAGGAGACGAAATAGCATTACCATTTTTCTCGGCACCATCATAAAAGAAGGTGGGCCAGCTTCAACACTTTGCTTGGTTCTTCACAGAAGGAGTCGGATCAGCATTGTATTTTTGCTCAATTTCATTGCAAAGTGAGGTGAAATAGTATTTCTCCAATAAGAATGATTTTATATAGGAGAGCTCATTCAACCTAGACTGAGTCATTATGGTAGAATGGAGGGTTTATATAGGAGATCTCGTCTGTTTTGCCCAAGATGAGAAGTTCATATATGCAATCAGTCAAATAAAATTGGTACTTTTTGTCTTTGCTTCATTCCCATTCCATGACAATAAGCAAAGAGTGGCATCTGTCATCACCCATTTTATTCAGGCGGTGACATGCACGTGGCGTTTTATATTATAATTTATAGTATATAATAAATGTGGGCATATTATGTAGTTTCATTTTTACATGTGGTAGTTTGCATATCATATAGTTACATATATTAGATATTATAGTGTATTAAATGATAATTGCATGTGTCAATACACATTAATTCATATTATGTTGCATGTTATTAGTATATTAAATTTTAGTGTTGCATTGCATATCATAAATAGTGTTACATGTTATGTTAGATATTAAATAATTAGGGTGTTACATTGCATATTATATAGTTCATGTTACATTATTAGTATGTTATATAGTTGCATAATTAGTGTACTATATAGTATGTTAAATAGTCCATGTCATATTAGTGTATTCAATTTATTTCTTTGTTTGGATAATGAAAACCCAAAACAAATAAGTCCATTTGCATTAGGTAATAGTCCATTTACATATTTTTTAGGCCCACATAGTTAACCAACTTTTTTGCTTATAATATATGTATTAAATAAATAAAAACAAATTCCTAGCCTAAGTCACCATGTTGCTGTCGATTTTTGCTTTAAAATGGGGGAAATTGGCTTTCCTTTGAAATTCAACTAAGCATTAATGTGGGTGTGTCTTTTTAGGTGGTGATGTCACCAATCCATGGCTAAAAGCACAAACAAATCACAACCGTTGACTAGCCTTGATCGAATGGTTACGAAGGCTTCAATCCAAGTGAAACAAACACAAATTGATGAGGACCCTTGGAAGGAAGGATTGATCCAATGGCTCACACAAAGCCATGCCATCAATCTAGGACTAAGAAACATAAAGCCATTGGATCAAAAATAGATCCAATTGCCAAGATGTTGTCTTCTCCAATGGATCAAGGCATCACCAATGTCACCGCTTGCCGGGGAAAGCTCGTCGGTGCGTGGGTCTCACGCGCCAGTCTGATTGTCTTCCCTGTGGGGCTATTGTCGTGTCGCAACCACGTCATCACCATTCCATCATCATTTCTAGCCATTTTGGAGCATGGAAAAAATTAGAAAAATTAAAAAAAATTAAAATCAATGAACCTTCCCGAATATAATCTTGTTCTAACAGATTTTGAGCATGAACGGTTAGATTAGGGGCAAAAAATCTTCAATATAAATAAGGAGTTTGTCATTAGCATTAATCACAAGTAATCCATCCACAATGAGATATTCACCAAAAGTTCGAAAGAAAGTAAGGAATGAAAGCTTACCATCACCAGAGAGAAACACGTTTTTGTGTGAGTCTTTTTTCTTTATTTTTTGTTCAAATAATATTGGCTTGGGTGAGTTTGGTTGGCGGTTTGGGTGGCCGATGGCTAGCCGGCATTGAGTTCGATGGTGGGGAGGTGGTTTGGCTGTTGGGTCTAGGTGGTTTGAGTGTTTGGATGATGATTTTAGGCTTAGGTGTTAAGAGGAGTTAGGTTTTTATTTTTGGGTGTTCTTGGTGTTCTTGAGATTTAAAGGAAAAGTTTGTTTTTTGATCTTTGAAAAATAACTTTTGGTGGTTTTTGGGTGTTGTTGCAAAATCAAGAATGGTTTTGGAAGATGAACATTTGATATTTTCTAGGAAATATGGGTGTTTGATCTTTTAAAAACCAATTTCGAGTGAGTTTTGGTGTTGCTTTTGGATCAAAGTTTGGTTTTTTGGTTTTAAGTATAAACATCAAGAATAAAGGGGAAGAACATTGTTGTGATTTTCGATTGAGAGCATTTTAGGGGGAGGAGAACTTTTGGAGGAGTAAAAATGAGCCTTCTTTTAATTTTTTGGGGTTTATATGCTTAATTAAAACACTATGCTTTTAGTGTGTTTTGTTGTGGTCTCTGGCTTTCCATTTATTTTATTTTAGTCACTGATTGTTTGTAATTTGTACTCCAAACTTTAAATTGAGTTCAATTTAATCATCAATTTCTTTTCAATTTCCTTGAATCTTTTATTAAATGTGTTTAATTATTAATATTGGCGGCCAACTTTTAATTATTTTTAAAATGATCATGTGTTTAACATAGAAATAAAACCTTTAGATTTTTTATCTTTTAATATGATCATTAATATTATTTAGTCTTTAGGTTTTTTTAATTAAGCCTTAGTTTTTTATGTGTTTTAGTTTTTAATTAAAACCTTAGTTTAGGTTCCTTAATTAGAAATTAATTAAGGTTAGAATAATCCATTTAGGATTAGTTTTCTTTAATAAAATTGATTAGATATACATAAATATAAATTCATAATTAATTCAAAGGAATGTTCTTTTATTCCTAAATATTGAAAGGGGTGGTCTTAAAATAACTAAACATTTATGTTTAATATTTTTCAAATAAATAAATGTTCTATCAAGAGGTCACTGCAAAAATTAAGTAGGTTCATTAATTTTAAACAAAAATGTAGAGATTCGTTCCTACATTTAAATTGTCAATGACAAGTTGTTTGATTAACGTCAAAGGCTTGGCCTTCATTCTTTAAATCGAGAAAAATCCGTATTCTTTTTAATAATAATTTGGCTAATTTGTCACTTTTAATTTTTCTTTAGGGTTTAATAATTGATGAATTCTGTAATTTTTAAGGATGACAATATTTCATTATTTCGATTAAACATTATAAATAATCACCTTAATTTTGATTAGGGGTTAGTTTCTTTTTTAATTGGAAATAGATAAATATTGTGTGTGTCTCTAAAATTCATTAATTAGATTTTAATTATTCTTATTTTAAGGAATAAAATGTCATTAATTAAATAAATATTTGAATTTCTTAATTTTTGATATAGGGACAAATTAATAATTGGAAGTACCAATTTTGGTCATTGTGGGGGTGTTAATCATTCCCCAAGCGTTATCGACTCTCGAACCTAAAATCTCTAAATCGAATACCAAATCCCGTCTTTTTAAATTTTTTATTTAAAAGGTCATAACACGGGTTTTTAACCTACCTGATCCCAAAGGTTGATGGCGACTCCAAACATTTCAAATCTTTACTACGAATTCGATTTTTAAAATTTATTCTGATTTTTGCCACACTCGAAAAAAAAATGGTCGTCGCGACAACGTTTATTGTAGAATGTTGTTCATCTCGCCTGTGGAGGTAGACAAAGTCGAACTACATTAATTCTGATCTCTTATGCATGTCTTATTTTTGTTGATATCACTTTAATTATTTTTTCTGCTCTTAAATTACTAACAAGTGGTACCAGAGCTAGGGTTAGGGATGTGAAGTTTTGAAGAAAATTATTATTGCGGATCTCGTTAGCGATTTTGTAGACATACAAGATAAATTTGCTACAATGAGTTTTCAGTTGCAATGACGATTGATTCAGTGATACTTCAATGTATATTGGCAATGATTGAAGTTGTTGAACATTTGATAGCGGTGCTTCAACAGATATGTGACTTACATAAAGATTGAAGTTGTTGAAGACTTAAAGACCAATTTTTGATGAAATTTAGGTAAAGGGGGAAATTTTTTATATTTTGACATAAATTATAATTGATAATTAAGTTAAATTTTATTGTAATTATAGTGCTTGAAGATTTGTTGGTAATGACTTTATTTAATAAAGTGAATATTTATTTTAGGTAATAATTCTTGGTGACCAAGTATTTGGCCCTATAAATAAAGCTTATGTCTTAATCTTTTGGGTAACGTAAGAGAGAATTATTTTGGAGAAATGTAATCCTTTTAGGATATCTGCAACTTTTGGGTTTATGATGTAAATATAGTTTTGTATGTATGTTAAAAGAGTGTTTTGGCATATATTGAGTTTTTGTATTTATACTAGGTTTTAGGATACATGTGATATCATGTATTTTTACTATTCGTGTTCTCTATGTTTATAGTGGAGATGTCACATGACTTATGAAAAATTTACTCATTTGTAACACCACTAAAAAAATTTTGAATTTCAAACCAAACATTTGATACGATAATAAAACATTCCTTGAAAAATATTACTAAAAACTATAACTTTAAAACCATTACAAAACATTTTTCTTAAATTTGATTACATGCCAGCTAAGTTTCAAAATAAACATGATTCTCCTATTGTTACTGACAAGTCAACCTTAAATTGATGATACATGTTGTTGTTGTACTCCTTACTCGGCTACTCTTTGGTTTTTACCTACGTGTGAAATCAACACACGTTAAGTATTCACTTAGTGAGGCATAATACTGTAAATGAAAATACAATTTATTCATAATCATGTCATGACTATCAACACCGAGATAATTCGTATACTTCATGAAAACCCTTTATAATCTTTTTAGTTAAACTAATAAGTAACACCGTTTATGAAAAATACATTATTTTTCATCTAACTTGTATTAGTGGCATCTTTCTGCCAAATGCACAATTAGGCATTTAACATTTACTCTAACTTGCATTATTGGCACATTTCTGCCAAATGCACAGTTAGGCCTTTCATCTAACTTGCATTATTGGCACATTTCTGCCAAATGCACAGTTAGGCCTTTCATCTAACTTGCATTATTGGCACATTTCTGACAAATTCATAGTTAGGCCTTTCATCTAACTTGCATTATTGGCACCTTCATAGTTAGGCCTTTCATCTAACTTACATTATTGACACCTTTTTGCCAAATGCACAGTTAGGCATCTCATCTAACTTGCATTATTGGCACCTTTTTGCCAATATGCACAGTTAGGCATTTAATTGATCATCTAACTTGCATTAATGGCACCTTTTTTCCAATATGCACGGTTAGGCATCTAACTTTTCTTCATTCATTTTAGAGCATTTCATACTCTTAAATCTTATTCATAATATCATTGTTATACACTTAAGGAAAATATATCAAATATTGCAAAATATACATTAAACCAAAACATTCTAAGTTGACTCAGTGCGAGTCTTCCTCATTTTTATATAAATACAATAAATGCACTCACCTTATAAACCTCCCTAGTATACTGAAATGGCGTCCAACTACTCTGTAACTTTACCCTTGTCCTTTTTCTTGCTTGACTCGAGAGCTTGGTTATGATATACACAAGCATCCATTATTACACATACCATACAAATGTTACTATACTCTCTAACATTTATACTGTTAATAATACTCAAAAGTACTATTATTTTTAATTTCTATTACAATTTCAACCAATCATACAATTTCAGGCTCAGTAGTATCAGTACACCTACCATGGTATCGATACTTCTATATTATGGTATCGATACTCCCTTTCAGTATCGATTCCATTTCTGCATTCTGCAATCCATGGTATTGATACATTTTTCTTAGTATCGATACCCACCACAGTATAGATACTAATTGCATCAGTATCCATATTGTTCATCGAAATTCTTCAGATTTAAACCTATAATATTAGTACTGTTTTTCCAGTACCGATACCCTTACCTATAATTTCCATTTTTCAGCCCAATTTTTACCTAAATTTGGTTAAATTCCTATATTTTTACCCCCAACAATACTATTAAACTCTTGTTTACTTATGCGAACTAACTTTCCTTCATTTAGCTTCTTATAACATCTAAAATCTCCAAATAACATCTCAAACCAAGAATCGTACCACTTTTTCTAACATGTTTTTAATCACATCCAAGACTTCTAATATCTTATTTCCTTCTTTGACAAGTCAAACATACTAGTAAACATCAATAAAAACTCATATTCCAATATATCATTCAAAAACCCATTTTCTTCAATCTCAAATAATCTATTGATCTCTTAGTTTTAATCTTATTTAACCCTTCCTTAAGCCTCTATAATACTCAATGTTTCAAAAACAACCCAAAAATGAAAGGAAAAACTATCTAAATAAAGCCTTACCTTTGGCTATAGAGGAGAGCACTTACACGGGAAAGAAGAAGAAGAAGAAGAGAAAACTTTGTTCTCTTTAACTTTCCCATTTTCCCTTCTTAAATCCCTAATAAGGAAATGAATTTAAAATTTATTTCCCCTTAAAGGACCAAAATACCCTCTTTATTCATCCATTGTTACTAAATGGTCTTAAGCACTATTCCAAATCATTTTTTATCTTTTATCATTTATTCAAATAAATTCTCAAATTTTAAATCTTTTCAAAAAATTTAATGACATGATATTTGGGGTATTACAATTCTCCTCCTTAAGAAAATTCGTCCTCAAATTTAAAGAAGTACTTGAAACGAAGAGGTGTGGAAACTGCTTCCTCAAGTTTTCCTCTCTTTCCCAAGTAGATTCTTCTACCTTATGATTTTACCAGAGCACTTTAAGTAAATGAATCTTCTTATTACGTAATTCATTGTTTTCTTTAGCAAAGATTTGTACTGGTTCTTCCTCATAAGTTAAATCTGGTCAGATTTCTATCTTTTCAGGTGTGATGACATAGGATGGATCTGATCTGTACCTTCTAAGGATCGACACGTGAAAAACATTGTGGATCTTGTCCATATCAGGACACAAAGCCAATTGATAAGCTATTGGTCTGACCCATTTCAAAATTTTGTAAGGCCCAATGAATCTCGGATTCAACTTTCCTTTGCTCCCAAACTGCAACACTTTCTTCCAAGGCGACACTTTCAAAAATATCTTGTCTCCCACTTGAAATAAAATTTCTTTTCAAATCATCATATAATTTCTGTCGATCAGAGGCTATCTTTAGATTATCCTGGATAACTTTCACTTTCTCCTCTATTTTTTTTTATCAAATTCGGGCCAACTATCTCTCGATCTTTTAGTTCAAACCAATTTAATGGTGTTCTGCACTTCCTCCCAGACAAAACTTCATACGGGGCCATCTTAATACTCAATTGGGAACTGTTATTATAAGCGAATTCCGCTAAAGGCAAATACCTTTCGCATGATCCCTTAAACTCAATCACACATACCCTTAGTATATCCTAAAATATATGTATCGTTCATTCTGACTGCCCATCTATCTGCGGATGAAAAGTTGTACTGAAATTCAATCAAGTGCATAATGCCTCATGCAAGGACTTCCAGAATCTTGAAGTAAACATTGCGTCTCGATCGAACACTATCGATATTGGCACTCCATGCAGCCAAACTATTTCTTTTACATACAATTTGCATATTTATCCATCGAGTAATCTACCCGAACTGGAATAAAGTGAGTTGTCTTGGTCAATCTGTCTACAATTACCCATATTGAGTCCTTTTTACCTGGTGACAAAGGTAGCCCCGAAACAAAATCCATTGTAACTTGTTCCCATTTCGACTCAGTAATAGATATCGGTTGTAGCAATCTAGATGGCACTTGGTGTTCAGCTTTCACTTATTGAAATGTCAATCATCTCGCAACAAACTCTGATACACCTCTTTTCATATCAGGCCACCAATACCGACTCTTTAAGTCCTGATACATTTTATTCCCACGTGGATGCATCTTCAAAGAACTATAGTGTGCCTCGTAAAGAATATCTTTCTTCAGTTCATCATTATTGGGAATGCAAAGTCTGCCATGATAATATAAACATCTGTCAGCCCTTATTTTGAATTCTTTAATATCTCCTTTTTCGACTTGCACCCTTCTCGCCAAGCATTTATCATCTTCACCTTGCAGCTCTTTTACTCGATCTAAAAGCATCGACTTCAACTTAAGTTTAGCACTCAACGCACCATCTTTCTTTAAAGTCATACGCACATCCAAAGCCCTTAGAGCGGCAAAAGTTTTTCGGCTAAGTGCATCCTCAACCACATTAGTCTTTCTAGAATGATAGTCAATGATCAATTCATAATCTTTTAAAAGCATAATCCATTTTATTTGTCTCAAATTCACTTATTTTTGAGTCAGCATGTACTTTAAACTTTGTTGATCCGTATAAATATGGCACCGCTCCCCGTACAGAAAATGACGCCAAATTTTCAAAGCAAGCACAACCGCTGCTAATTCCAAGTCATGTGTTAGGTAATTTCTCTCATGAGTTTTTAACTGTCTTGAGGCATAAGCCACAACTTTTCTATCTTGAATAAGCACACATCCCAACCCATTATGAGATGAATCACTAAAGACTACATAATGTTTACCCGATTCAGGTTGTACAAGTATTGGGGCTTCTGTTACAATTCTTTTTAGCCTTTCAAAACTTTCTTGGCATTTCTCCGACCAAACAAAAGGCACATCCTTTAGTAAAAACTTAGTTAGTGGCGAAGCTAACATTGATAAGTTCTTCACGAACCGTCTATAGTAACTACCAAGCCCTAAGAAATACTGAACTTCAGGGACATTCTTTGGGGGTTGTCAATCCACTATTGCTTGAATCTTTTTAGGATCCACTCTTATGCCTTCTACGGAGACTACATGACCAAGGAAAGTAATTTTAGCTAATCATAATTCACACTTGGATAATTTGGTATATAGCTTCTTTTCTCGAAGTGTCTAAAGAACCACTCGAAGATGGGCATCATGTTCCTCTATTGACTTGGAATACACTAAAATGTCATCTATAAATACCACCACGAATTGATTCAATTAAGGTTGGAATACTCGATTCATCAAGTCTATAAATGTTGCAGGAGCATTAGTCAATCCAAAAGGCATCACCACAAATTCGTAGTGCCCATACCGAGTCTGAAAAGTTGTTTTGGAAATATCATCCTCTTTGATCTTTACTTTGGTGGTACCTTAACCTCAAGTCTATCTTAGAAAACATTGTTGCGTCTTTCAATTGATGGAATAAATCATCAATCCTTAGAAAAGAATACTTATTCTTTATAATTACTTTGTTTAACTAGCGGCAGTTGATGCATAATCGCATAGACCCATCCTTTTTTTCACAAACAAAACATGTGCTCCCCAAGGAGAAACACTAGGTCTCACAAATCCCTTATCGAGTAGCTCTTTCGATTGGGCTTTTAACTCTCTTAACTCCATTAGAGCCATTTGATATGGAGCCATAGAAATATATTCGGTACTCGGGTAAACTTCAATTCTTAATTCCACCTCACGATCTGGATGTAAACCCGGTAATTCCTCCGAAAAAACCTCTAGAAACTCCTTAACTGTTGGGACATCATTTAATCTCACTTCTAGAACTCAAGTGTCTATCACGTTAGCTAGAAATCTATACACCCTTTTGACATCATTTTCCTTGTAGTCATGACTGATATCACATTGGATGGTGATTTCGCTTTTTCGCCAATCACTACTATTTCTGATCCTTCCGCATCTTTCAGAAATAATCCCTTGTCAGAAACACAATCCATTGAATCTTTATCAAACATTTTCTACATACCCGCAATGCCCTCACACTGTAACCCATGGGGTTTAGCATTATCATTTCATTAATTATTAGCTCTAAAGGAATTTCTCTAGCTCTAACCAACTTTGTACTAATGTATGAATGCGTAGAACCAGGGTCAACTAAAATAAATACATTCTCACCAAAAAGATAGAATGTACCTGTTATGATATCTAGGTCATCCCGATCTTCATTGGTATTAATGTTGTAAATTATGGCGACTCCTCGAGTCTCTTGTCGATACATTGATTCAGCTTATCCCCTAGATCTTTCAGATTGCACCAAATTGTCCCCAGATTTCTTAGGACAGTTTCGGGCAAAGTGACCTGTCTCACCATATTGGAAACAAGCTCCACTGAGAAGTCTGCATACTCCCCGGTGCACTCTATCACATGTCTGACATAAACTTCTTTCTTCAACTGCTCTACCCGAGCTGGCAGCAAAAGACTGAGACTGTTTAGTTTTATGTGAAGCTGCAGTAGAACCATCTTTGGCAGTATATTAGGAATTCGAGCCCTTGCCTCTCTTAACTTGATAGAGAGTTGAAGATGTTCCAACCCTTTTCCCCGTCTATAAACTCTGCTCCACTGCTAATATCTCCTCTTGGTCTCTTTCAATAGACTTGGCTCGGTTTATGAATTCTTGCAGGCTAGGTAAATTCAAAACCAGTATCATCTCTTTCAACTTTGGCCTCAATCCTTCAATAAAACATTCACGTCGAGCCTTGCCATTAGGAACCACTTCGGTAGCAAAACGACTCAACTTATTATACTCAACTTCGTACTCATGTACTGCTCGGTCACCTTGTTACAAGTTAAGGAACTTCATCAACATCGCTCTTCTGAATTGCTATTCTGAATTGCTCACCAATATACTTATTATTAAATTCTTCCAGGAAGATCTGTCAGGTCAATTGTTCCGGTGGTGCATACGTTATACTATTTGACCACCACAATCGAGCTAACCCCCTTAGCAACGATACAACTTCACCCAGCTTCTTTGAATCCGAGTAGTGAAGAATTTCAAGCATTATCATTATATAATTAAGCCATAAGTCAGCCTCTATAAGACTTTCATCCTCTTCTCCACGGAATTCGGGAGTTCCTAAACTCTTAAGCTCCTTTAGGATCAACATCATCGGTACTGGAGGAGCAGGGGGAGATGGAGGAGGTTGAAATCGGGTCAGAATGGTGTCAAGAGCTTACATAAAAGCTCCAAACTCAGGAACCGATATCCCCTGATATGCAAGAGCACTAGCATTTTCTGATGGAATCGGCTGTTCACTACTAGCCTCGTTGCTTTTGCTACCAATTTCTTCTCTAATTTCTTGTCCCCCCGCTCTTCGTGAGTTTGAGGATTTTGACATCTATTAGGACATAAATAATAATAACAATAAAGTTAGTAAGGAGCGTCATCAATTACACTCTGATGACACCATATCAGTAACGTTGACAATCTTATTGTCATCTAATCCCTTTTTCTTATTTCAAATGAACTTGGTTTTGGCCAAAAATCAGTTAAACCTGTAGCTATGATACCAATAAACGTAACACCCATTTCCCATATATGTTTTCGTACACAAGTCATAGGTGTCACATGACTTATGAAAACATTTACTCATTTGTAACACCACTAAATTTTTTTTCGAATTTCAAACCAAACATTTTGATACAATAATAAAATATTCCTTGAAATATATTACTAAAAACTATCACTTTAAAACCATTATAAAACATTTTCTTAAATTCGATTTCATGTCATCTAAGTTTCAAAATAAACATGATTGTCCTACTATTACTAACGAGTCAACCGTAAATTGATTATAGATGTTGCTGCTGCACTCCTTACTCGCCTACTCTTTGATTTGTACCTACGCGTCAAATCAACACACGTTAAGTATTCACTTAATGAGGCATATTACTGTAAATGAAAATACAATTTATTCATAATCATGTCATGACTATCAACACCGAGATAATTCGTATACTTCATGAAAACCCTTTACAATCTTTTTAGTTAAACCAATAATTAGCACTGTTTATGTCAAAATACACTGTTTTTCATCTAACTTGTATTAGGGGTACTTTTCTGTCAAATGCACAGTTAGGCATTTAACATTTCATCTAACTTGCATTATTGACACCTTTCTGCCAAATGCATAGTTAGGCCTTTCATCTAACTTGTATTATTGTCACATTTCTTCCAAATGCACAGTTAGGTCTTTCATCTAACTTGCATTATTGGCACATTTCTGCCTAATGCACAATTAGGCCTTTCATCTAACTTACATTATTGGCACCTTTCTGCCAAATGCACAGTTAGGCCTTTCATCCAACTTGCATTATTGACACATTTTTTCCAATATGCACAGTTAGGCATTTAATTGATCATCTAACTTGCATTAATGACACCTTTCTGCCAATATGCACGGTTAGGCATTTAACTTTTTTTCATTCATTTTAGAGCATTTCATACTATAAATCTTATTCATAATATCATTGTTATACACTTAAGGAATGTATATCAAATATTGTAAAAAATACATTAAATCAAAACATTCTATGTTGACTCATTGCGAGTCTTCCTCATTTTTATATAAATACAATAAATGCACTCACCTTATATATCTCCCTATTATGCTGAAATGACGTCCAACTACTATGCAACTTTACCCTTGCCCTTTTTCTTACTTGACTCAGGAGCTTGGATATGATCTACACAAGTATCCATTAATTACACATACCATACAAATATTAGTATACTCTCTAACTTTTATACTGTTAATAATACTCAAAAGTACTATTATTTTTAATTTCTATTAAAAATTCAGTCTATCGTACAATTTTAGGCTTAGTAGTATCGATACCCCTACCCTGGTATCGATACTTCTATACTATGGTACCGATACTCCCTTTCAGCATCGACATCATTTCTACATTCTGGAATCCATTGTATCGATACCTTTCTCTTAGTATCGATACCCACCTTAGTATCGATACTCATTACATCAGTATTGATAATGTTCATCAAAATTCTTCAGATATAAACCTATAGTATCGATACCCTTACCCAGTTTTTTCATTTTTCAGCCCGATTTTTACCCAAATTTGGTCAAATTCCCATATTTTTACCCTCAACAATACTGTTAAACTCTTTTTTACTTATCCCAACTAACTTTCCTTCATTTAGCTTCTTATAACATCTAAAATCTCCAAAGAACATCTCAAACCAAGAATCATACCACTTTTTCTAACATGTTTTTAATCACATCCAAGGCTTTTAATCTCTTATTTACTTTTTTGACAAGTCAAATATACTAGTAAACATCAATAAAAACTCATATTCCAACATATCATTCAAAAATCCATTTTCTTTAATCTCAAATAATCTATCCATCTCTTAGTTTTAATCTTATTTAACCCTTCCTTAAGCCTCTATAATACTCAATGTTTCAAAAACAACTCAAAAACGAAAGGAAAAACTAACTAAATGAAGCCTTACCTTTGGCTAGGAGGAGAGCACTTACACGGGAAAGAAGAAGAGATAACTTTGTTGGATTTAACTTTCCCCTTTTCCCTTCTTAAATCCCTAATGAGGAAATGAATTTAAAATTCATTTCCCCTTAAAGGATCAAAATGCCCTTTTTATTCATCCATTGTTACTAATGTCTTAAGCACTATTCCAAATCATTTCTTATCTTTTATTGTTTATTCAAATAAATCCTCAAATTTTAAATCTTTTCAATAAAGTCACTGACATAATATTTGGGGTATAACAATTGTTGTTTATTTCGCCCTTAGATGTAGGCATGACCGAACCGCGTTAAATCTCGTCTCTTAATCATGTCTTATTTTTGTTGCTATCGCTTTGGTTATTTTTTTGTTCTTAAATTCCTAGCATTTAATTTGATTATTAATAGGATAGTTAATATTTGAATATATCAATTTAAAAAGTTATTTGTTATATTTTTAACTTTGACTATTAAATATAATTATATACTTTTGAATATTTCAAATTAAAATAACATCTATTTAAGTTTGAATAGTAAAAGTTGTCTATATCTTTTGAATATTTCAAATTAAAAAGTATTATTATCTGCTTACATTTGAATATTAAAAGGTCTCTGATTGAATTAAATGTCTTTTGGAAATCCTATATAAATACTGAGCAAACTTGTTAGGTTTTTCATATCTCAGATTTCAAGAACTTCTCTTTTCTTAAAAAAATATTTTCACACCTTAGTTTTCGAGTGATAGACAAATGCAAGAATAGTTCGTGATCTATGCAGTTGTTCTACTGTAGCCGATCATCTAGTTGTTGTATCTTGGGAGACAAACGATCAACGAACTCGAGCACCAAAGGAATGTTCGAAAATCTATCTTAAGGAAATTGTGTAGCAACATGCCTCAACTGTTTCTGATCGATAGATCAATAAAAAAGAGTATTTTTATTTCCATTGATTTTTTATTTGGTTTTAAGAAGTTTAACTTCTTTGTTTTATTTTCCCAGGTTCGATTTCGTCTCATATTGTTATTTTGCGTAACAATCTCAAGATAGAGTAAACTCGTTATATCCCTTTGATTTTATAATGATATTTCATTATTATTATTTTTCTTGTATCATTCTCGAATTAACATTTTTTTCTAACATATATTACATGAATGAACACGAACAAATTGTTTGTTCGTTCGTTTACGTTCGTGAATGTTTTGTAATACGTTCTTTTATGTTTTGTTTATGTTAGTTTATGTTCATTCGTTTATATTCAGTCTAATTTCCAAACTCGTTTGAAATATTAAGGCCTAATAAATTTTAATCTTAAACCAATTAATATTTTAAAACACAATTAATTTTAAACCCAAATAAAAAAAATACTTACATCAATTAAAGAAAATATAAATCCAAAATTTATTTCGAAAGAAAAAAAACTCTTCCCAAATATAATTTCAGTTAATATTATATTCTATTATTTATGTTCATTTATGTTTTTTATTTGTGTTCGTTCATTTATACTCGCTTTTCATTTTAGTTGTAATACCGTAATTTTGCTCAAATGACTTGGACTCAATTTTTTAGAAAAGCGAAAATTTGGGTTTGAAAACTGTTCGCAAGATGATTCGAATTGTGCGATAATGGAGAATTATCTGACTTCAAATCAAACGTAATCGTGAGAAGACTTGGATCGCATGAATTTGGGACCAAAATGTTTCGCGAAGATTAATGATTGGTAGGTTGATGGGTTGTCATATTTCCTTTGGGTTTATGCACATCAGGTGACGATGAAAATGATTTGTTGAGATAATTTCAATACATTCATTAACCTTATATTATTAAAGTCCAAAGAAAAAAACAACAGTTCATACCAATCTAAAGTCCGCTTACATATTTCCTTAAACCATACATAAATCAATACCCACCATTATAAAACCCAAATAACACTGCCCATTTATTCTCTCTGCCCACGAAATGTGATTTGGATTCTACCATCTCAACTTTCCTGTCCTTTTGTTCACCATAACAGATCTCACGATTATTATTTTGATTTTCCCCCCTTGTAAACCTTTTAAGCCATTCTTCTTTTTATTACTTTTTTCACCAATAATTATTTTATATTTTATATGCATTTATACTTTTTGTTAAAACTGTCTTTTATTGGTAATCAAAATCAAACTTTAATTATAATTATTTTAAATAATTGAACTTTATAAAAATATATATTTAAAAATTACTTAATTAAAGATTTTAAAAACAATATTACTCATATTTTTTTATCAACAATACATTTTAAATGACAGAGTCAAAACAGAATTTTTTTTACTAAAATTATCCCAAGAGAATTTTAAGGAGGCACATAGAGTTCGACTGGTACAATAGAAAAAGCATTTATATATAGAGAGATAAGACTTTATATATATAGAGAGTGTGTGATGTAAGGCTATCCAAGCTTCTTCAATAATGGAGAAGTTGGCAGCCTTATTGTTTCTCGATCTAGGAAAGACACCAAAAGCCACACTTGAATTAATAAGCAATCTGCACCAATAAAGGAAAGAAATGATTAAATGGAAATAAGAAAATTAAGAAAGAAATGAATTGAAAATGAAATGAAGGATTATAGATGTTATAAAAGATAGACTGCGGAGGTGTTGTAGAATTATCTTTCAAATGTACTATGATTCGGCCTCCACTGGTGATAATGGACGTTGACTTTGATGATAGATGAAGGATGATTCAATGGTGAAGAAATTGTAATGGAATGGTGTTGATGTTGGCGTGAAGGTGATGGAATATGGAAGGATGAAGGTAGTATCTTAAATAAGCCAAAAAAGAAGAAAAGCTATAGAAAGCTTATCCCCGTTCTCTATAAACTTAAGTAAGGGGTGGTATGTTGGGACTTGAACCCGCTAGTTATAAGAACTAGGAACTCAAAGTATCAAGGAAAGGGGTTGACGCCACAAACTTAAAAAGCTTGATTAATCGATATAGTTCTAAAAGAACTTGAAGAGAAAATAATCTCACAAAAAGTTTATATTAATCAAGGGTTGTCTACTAATGAAATACAGTAGCCTATTTATATTTTTCAAAGGGTTTAGGCCAAATAGACACATGATGGTTCGTCTAAGGTTGAAACCCCTTTCAAAATACATGATTTTTAATGAAAATACATGATTTTAATGAAGATACATACTCTTGGCCGAATGGTAAGGTGTTGATTCGGCCCTAAGGATGTTTTGAATGCATTTGGAAGTTATTCGGGCGCCAAAATGAAGAGGAAGGAGTCTTTGTCCGAATAGAAAGCATACATTGGTGTTTTAGCGCCTATTTGATGTCACATGGAGTGCACATGCTTGAATGATGAACATGACAACCTACTTGAATGCACATGGGTCTTCTTGCAATGCTTTGGTAAGGTTGCAACCATAGGATGATGTCTTGAAGTCATTGGGTAGCCTAGAGATGAACTAGCTTCAAGGTAAGCTAGGTGAGTGTCTTGGTAGCTAACTAGCTTGATGAACCTTAGCTACTCTCCCAGCTACTTCCAGCTACCTTTAGTCCACTTTTCAGTAATTTGGTCCAAAGCTCTCCTCCAGCTAAGTTCAGCTACATGATAGCTCCTCCAGCTAAGTTTAAGCTCCTTAAGTGATGAAATGAGCTGCCATAACGTTCATGAGCTAGTGTGAGCTGCTATGCTTGTCCTTTTAGATAACCAAGCTACCATAATATGCCTTGCTTTGTGTTTTACCTATAAGAATCAACAAACAAATAAAGTAAGCAATGTGTGAGCTCATTTTAAGGTAAAATACATGCTGTCCTAAAGTGTTTTTAGTGATATGAGCTATGAATGATTGTCTAGAAGCTAAGATAACATGTATATAAGCTAGATAGAAGGCATAGGACGTTCATGACCTTTAAGAAAACATATATGAGCTAGAAAATAGGTGCATGGAAACATGGATTTAAAACTAGTGAGCTAATGTAAACGTAACATGAGCTAGAATAACATGACAGAGTTAATGAATGAATGAATACATGCTGCCATGATATGTAAATGATATGCAAACATAATAAATGAATCTAAAACATATGTAAACATAATATAAAGCTAAGTAAAGATGTGGAAACATATGTTATGCATGAAAATCATATAGTATGCAAGTGAATGATAACATATGATTATTCAAGCATAGTTTAAGGAGAAAAAGCATGCTTATAACATTAAGTGATGCATATAGAAGATAATAAATGATAAAGTAAGGAAGAACTCCCTTAGAACCAGCTTTGAATAACATCCATGGTGTGATTAAGTCATGGAGAAAATTGGAGCTAGTTTGGATCATATTAGTGTGTGTTAAGACCCACTGTATAAACTCTTTTAATTTTATACTTTTAGAACCATTTAATTGAAAGATATCAAAAGCTGAGATTAATTATTGAAAGATATCAAAAGCTGAGATTAATTTTTTGTTTATATGTATATAATTTTATAATTTACAATGGAACAGTAACTTGTGAAGATATATTGCTATATCAATTGATTTTGTTCAACAAATCAATCAAAGCTACCAAATAAGCATTGAGAGATGACGATCCATTAAAAAAGTAAGTATTCAGTTAAAACATCATACAAAAAGAAGAAACCAGTTGGTTCGCCAAGCAAATTCACTTAAATTTCTGCTAAAGTAAATATCCCCATGACCATCAATGGAACTGGAACGATCCGCCAATCTGGTTCGTGTTCGATGGTGGATTGATTGCCACCCAAAGGAGGGATATGGTGATGGCCATAAGACCCGACCACACGAAAAAGATGGTATGCGTCCTCCCTCTTCTTCCCATAAGTCCTTTCGCGAAAGGATAGAGATGAGCCAGAACCCAGAAACTGAAGAAAAGTCCACCTAGTAGTCGACTCCACTGCGGAATAACACTGTATATCGTTCAGCTGAACCCGACTGATATAGCTATTAAGTTGACCATCATGATCGTGATCGGGGGTATCGTCAAGGATGTCCATTTGACAATGTAGAGATCAGCAAACTCATCGTACACATCATCTCCTGCTGATTTTCACGTCAGGGTGAAGGAGATCTCGATCCCGGCAGCAAGATACGCACTTGTTCCCCCGATCAACCAGAATTGCTCATTTCTCCTCCATTCTTCTAGCTCGATGCCGGACCACTTAATTTCAAGCAAAGCTAATAGACATAGAGTAACTGTGATTATCAGGAGATATGTAAGGAAAGTGACATTGAGGGTCTGAACGATGAACTGGCCGGAAAACAACGAAAGTGCGGGGAGTAAACAGTAGACAATCAGGAAAATTGAGGTGAAGGGATAGATTCCGACATTGAGATAGGCAATTCTCTGTAGAAACTTCATTCTAGGACTGGCAAGGAGAGCATTGTTCAGGGGAAAGAAAATCTCAACCGAGTGACCACATCTTCAGTAACAGATCCATAAATCCACCCAACACGCTGTCCCCACTCCGTCTTTAGTACCAGCATGAAATGACACTGATTGCCTCTGCAACCGTCGAGGCATCAAGAAGATCATGAGGAATGGTGAGAGCACCAGGTGGGTGCCCATTCTTCACAGCTGGATGATCTGCAAGGGGCCGACCTTGAAACTCGGCCACTGGAATTGAATCAATGAGGAATGTCGAGTTCCCAACCCGCTTAGGTAGCAGGGAGAGGTTCATCTCCTCACCATCAGAATCTCCCATTCTCAGAGCACGGTTTTCCTCTGAGCTGTGTGCCATTGAGGAATGCTTCTTCTTACGACTGAAAAAGCAGCACCTGCAGCACCCGGAGTGTTGTTCTTTTGATCGTGGCGGGTCAAAGCCATAAAGAGCAACCGTACGAAAGAGGCAACCAGTTCCGACATAGACAGGCCCCATAAGACCATCAAGAGCTCGCATGTTCACATCAAAGAAGACGGTATTGTTATTGGCGTACCGATCAGATGGGTCAATCCCCTCAAACCTTTGAGGAAACTGGACATAACAAAGTCGGTCACCTCCTCGATCCATCATGAAGCACATGCCTTCCCTCATTGCCTGTGAGTTGTAGATATAGTGATCACAGTCAAGGTTCAGGATGAATGAACCATTGAACATAATTGCAGATGCTCGAACGAGGGCATTCATGGCACCGGCCTTCTTGTTGTGATCATAGCCTGGGCGCTTCTCACGAGAAACATAAACAAGCAAAGGGAGACGAATATCAATATCAGTTAGATCATTGAGCCTATCCTCAGCAGTTCCATGTAATGGTTCATCACTGGGTGGTTTCAGCAGCACCTATGAAATCGAAAATTTAAAAGATTAAGAAAAGAAATGTCGGCATCAAATTATCAACTTGCATTCACTTTAATTCATCTATCCGCGTAAAACCTCAAAAAGCTCAACATTAGCAATCCAAAGAAAAATAAAGGGTGAAAATATTTTCATTCAATGTACTAGTTGAAAAACGCGAAAAAAGATATCTTCCGACTATATACATACCTGTGTTATACCAGCATGGTCACCACGGGAGTGCTCGGAAGCTGGATTTAACCAAGTCCCAGGCCAGTGAGTTCCATCAGCCATCCATGTCGCTTTCGGAATCTTCAAAGTCTCTACAGGTTCATCTTCCCTATTCTGTCTCTGCAGCTTCATTGCCTTGATTTCCTAGCGTGAAACGCATCAGACCTACTGCGTATGGAATCTGGTAAACTATTGATACGGACCTTGAATTCATCATACTCATGTTTAACTGGTCGACGGTCCTTGACAAAATCTGGTTTGACTTTATTCTTGTAAGGATCCCTCTTCAGATTGAAGTAAGATTCTGGCTTCCGGGGTTCAATATCATGTTTGCGACAAAACGGAACCCACGAATTAGCAAAACTTGCAGCTTCAGCCATGGCCTCAAAAGTTAAGAGTGCTCCTCCGTCATCAGAAACATAACAAGCAAGTTTTTCAACAGGGTAATCTGCAACTAGAATTGACAAGATTGTGCTCGCAGTGACAAGAGGGGATCGGCAGTAGAGACAAAGACATCTATGCCTGGAAGGTCAGATTTTCCAGTAGGGTTGGTGGTTCGAATTTGTCCTTCAACACATTAAGGTCGGTAGCACAGTTGATGGGGCAGAGCTTGGGCAGTTGGTCAAGAAGCCATGAAAAAGCGAACCACAGACATTCCCCATAGCCAAATAGCATCGTTGTTTGGATGCTTGACCCTCCAAGCCAAAAACAATCTGAGAACAACAATTCGTACAAAAATTATAAGCCTGCAAACATGGAAAGAGAGGTTAAAGTAATGACACAAAATGGAGTGACAGGATTAACATAGAAAACTTCCTATATATATAATAATATATTCTGCAATACCGTTAAGCTACCGAGCATAAATGCAGCTCAAATATTTTAAGACAAATAGAAGCTAAAGTTTTCATGGAATCATTATCGTAGTAAAATATAGCGACATAGAGAACAAATATAACATTTAGGAAGATCTAGAAATGAAGACTACAGATAAGGGCTGAGAATAGCTGCTGGTATTTTTAATTTCCATGTAAGTGGCCTCCATGGTTTGCTAATCAGCTCAGTTGGTTCAGCAACTTCATCATCTTTACCATTACCATCCTTTGGTCATATAGCATTGCAATAACCATAAGTCCCTCTAGTCTCAAACAGCCTAAGGTTGTGATCGAAATCTCCCGTTTGACTCCTCATCAGCGCTGACTTTGTTGGCTTCATTAAAGACAACCTCCTCTCCATTTTGGACATTGAACCAGGGGGAGGAAGTGGAAGTGGCCTGGAATTATTAACCACTGCTGTTTCATCGAGACCCGTGTTCTTGTATGGCTCCTTACATCCAGGGCACATTCCACCCCCTGATTTCACTGCATCAATGTAACAATTCCGGAAATTTTGAAATCACATTCGCAAGGGAGAATATTCGAACAGCGTTCATCATTCATTACCTTTGCATCACACCCAGGAACCGCACATGAAGATACTTTTGCACCAGCCATCTGCGATGGTTTGCTTCAGACTCAATCACCTTGTCCATTAGATGTGCTCGGTTAACACTCTTGAATCCACCAGTAAAAAGTGAATTCGACTCATATTGCTCTTCAACCTTTTGAGATATAGAAGGCTCCATGGGTTGGTTGGCAGGGGTGGGGGTATATGCACTGTATAGTTCATGAAATCAGTGCTACCAAGCTCACTATCGAGATCATCCCTTGAATAGCTCACGTAACGTCCGAAGGAAGTTCTCCGCCCCAATGTCACAGATGGAGGTATAGGAAACTTCTGAGATTCTGCAGCTTCAGAGGAAATCGACAAAGATGATCGCCTCCCTTTATAAGACTTTGACGTCATCTCGTTTAGCTCTACCAGGGAATTACCCTTAGATCCTGAATTTCCAGAATACAAGAAGTTATATCAGTAGAAGCACTACTAGAGATTTTCAAAGTAGATAATCAAGCACCGTAATAGGTATCTTAAACCGAAAACTTCAATGTGATCCCAAATTTGACTGCCAATAGCAAAATAAAAAACCAACTTAAAATGTTCATGATTTGGACAAGTCAGAAATAGATAGTAAAGGTATATAAATCAGACAACTTTACAGCCAAACCATGTCAACATCTGCAATAAAAATTGAAAAACATTTTTCCACAACAATAGATCTGTACTAAAATGTATAACAATATTCTTAGCAGAAAAAAAGAGCAAATCCACGCAGAAAATTAATGTAGAAACCTCAAAGCTAAATCTAAACTCCAATCTCTTATAAAAAGTAGAAGCATCAAAGAACTAAATATTTTAAAGGGTACCACCAAAGCCAGATCCACAAAAACCACCGACCAAAAACTTCATTTTATCCTTCTCTTGCTCCCACATTTTCCCACTAACCAAACAAATTAACCCCAGGAAAATAAAAACTAACAGTAAACCCAATTTACTTTCAAGAAAGAAAAGATCAAAAACATGTCTAAAAAGAAAGAAAAAAACAGATCTTAAGTGTAGGCCTGAATTTTACCCGGGCCATATTTGACCTGAGGCCCAATGGATAGAGGCCCGCGTAAGGAAAAAAGAAGATTAGGATTTCTACACCCCACCGACTGCCGCCACCAAACATGGAGTTTCCATGCGCACCGTTTTCGAACGAGATTTGCGTCGGTCACCCGTGATTCTCCTGCATGCATGTCGACTACCAAGCGTGATTCTTGCCGAAAGAAATCTTTTTATTTCTTTTCTTTTCCCTCTTTCATAAAAACAAATGGGTTATAAAACCCCCATCAAGACATTGTAGAGGGCAGCTGGTAACAATTAAAAAAAAATCAATACACAGAGAAACAAAATTTCAGATTTATAGGCAACATTTTCTCAAAGGTATTCCAAACTTTTTTTATATGTCTTTTGTGAGGGGAATCTATGGGAAAATCTACTAACTGCAAAGGAAGTGCATTCCCGAAGATTGTTCACACAAAAGGTCATTTGTTATCAGAAAATCAACGATTTTTTAATAGAGTCAAATGAATAAAAGGATCGTAATTTAAATAAATTTTTGAGATTGTAATTCTCAATATTTAAACAACATATAATCATTTAGATACTAAAATTTGGGCGTTGTGGGGGTGGTCACCCTTCCCCACACGTAATCGGCTCTCGAACTCTTAAAAATGAATTTTTAGTAAAAAGTTGACCATTTTTGTCATTTAAGGTTTCCAACCTACCTAATTTAAAGGTTGGTGGTGACTCCAAAATCAAATTGTTTCCAAAATTATATTTCATCGCTTTCCCCGAATTCAAATTTTTCCCTTCTAACGGACTCCACCAGAGAGACGTTATGATAGCTTGGCAACTCCGCTCGGGATTTCGAGAGTCAGGCCATGAACGATTATACGTTGTTTTATATTTGGGAATTACAAACTTAAATTGTATTTAATTTATGATCCTTTTATTTATTTTGAGTTTCGACATATTATGCATTATTCTACTTTTAATTAATCGATTTTTATTTTAGTGGTCTTCAGATTTAAACAGATTTTTGGAAATTGTGAGAGTGTTGTTTTTGTCGTGTTTTTAAAGGTTTGTGAGTTTCTCCTCACACACAACACATACATTTGCATATCATAAGCTCACTTACGAGCTTTGTCCCTTTTAAGTTGAGGTGAAAGTTTAGCCTACGTGAGATAATTTGTTTCTTCTCATGGGTTTTAGCTAGTAACCTTTTGGGTTCATATACCTTATGTCTACGTGAGATAAATTGTTTCTCCTCATGGACATAAGGGAATGTATCCTCTCGAATTGAACTCGATAGTCATGAGCATGTAATGGGTCAGGATTTAGGGTTTGGCAGCCTAAGAAGACACCAACATGGCAAATTCGAGTATCTTTTTTCTTAGAACCCAATACCGCATATAGTGAGCCATAGTAACCCACCTTGATAAAATTCATATCGAACCTCTATCCGTCAGTAGGTACCCAAAATAAGTGTACACAAAGGAGAAACGACTCTAAACCTCTTCTCTTTACCTGCATTATTTTATTTTCTTGAAATTTGGTTGATATTTGAATTCTTTTATACTGTCACATTTTCTATGTTTGATTTTTTTATTGTTTGGTATTGCATGATCATCATAAATAAAAGAAAGGTGTTGATTAACCATGTAATCATCAGAATAGAAGAGCGAACATTATGATGGAAAGTGTTTTCATAACAAGGAAGAACGTAATCCGACTGTCCGAGCTTGGTCTGAAGAAACACAAAGGGCAAAAAGGAGATAGTTTGCCTGGGGATTACGTATCACAAAACGCATTAGTAGATTGATCCCTATTGTAAAGATGAAAACTCTTTTGGATGAATGAAACTCTTTCTAAGAATGGTTACTTTTGGAAATCGATACCTTTTGCATTTACATTTTGCACTACATTTATTTAAACATTTTCAATTTTTTTGCATATGCATTTGCATATTAGCTGGCTGCATGGCATTCATTGAAGCATTTTTACATGCATTAATCAGAGAATTATGGGTTTATCTCATGGAGGATTCTGGAAGTACTTCTAACTGTGCAACTTCGTTCACACAATATTGAGAATGGAAGCAAAATTTGAGAAACTGAAGAAAGAACTAGAAGAGAGTTTGCAAAATATGCAAGTAGATTGGAAACTAAAATGGAGCAGGTACAAAAAGCCACCAAGAATCGTATCTTGCAAAACTAAAATGACCTGGTTGATAAATTTGTAGCCAAACTGAATGGGCTCAACCAAGAAAGAGGCAAAGATAAGATTTCATTGACTAGGGAAACCTCTGAATATGTGATGGCCCATTCTAATCCAACGATACTTATTTCGCTCCATAAGATTCCTAGCCACCAAGCAAGCTTCTCTGCCACTAAAATTCATGCAACTGTGCTAGGTCCTCGGGATCATTCTACTGATCACAACATGCCAAATCCCGATAAGATGAAAAGAGCCAACAATGAGATCCTGGAGACTTTGAAAAAGTGGTACAGAGAGACCTTTAAAGGAATGAGAGGACAGAGCTCTCACAATGAAATAGGTGCAACCGAACTAGTCTTAGTTCCTGATCTGGTGCTTCTACCCAAATTCATGATGCCCGACTTTGAAAAATATAATGGAACCAGTTGTCCTAATGCCCATCTCACTATGTTTGTGCAAAGGATGACTGGATATACCCACAACGATCAGATGTTGATTCACTGCTTCCAAAAAAGTTTGATTGAACCTGCTTCTAAGTGGTATAATCAACTGAGCCGTACTCAAATATGCTCTTGGAAGGATTTGGCTAGTGCCTTTCTGAGCCAATACAAGCATATGATTGATATGGCCCCTGATCGAACAACGCTACAGAATATGGAGATAGAAAGTGATGAGAGATTCTGACAATACGCACAACGATGGAGGGATGTCGCATCTCAAGTACATCCACCAATGACTGAAAGAGAGTTCCTCACTTTATTCATCGACGCATTAAAATCTCCATATATCAACTACACGGTAGGAGCTACCACCAAGAATTTCTATGACATCATCATGTGTGGAGAAATGATCGAAAGAGTTGTCAAGAATGGCCAGATAAGTGGCACTAACCATACCGACAATAAAGAAAGAGATGAGCTTAACATTGTGGGATCTTATATAGCTAGTCTGGGGATCAAACCTCATAAGGCATTCCGTGAAAAGACTCACATCAGTCCAATCCCAAGGAATTGCTCCCAATGCTAGTTGAGAAGAATCTTGTGACTCCAGTTTAATCCAAACCAAGAGAGGCCCCATATCCTGAAGGACATGATGTTAACGCCATATGCAGCTATCATATTAGGAGCTCGGGGAATACCACTGAGAATTGTTGGACATTGAAGCATAAGGTTCAAGATCTGATTGATTTTGGGGCATTGAAATTCAATATATGATGGGGTATTCTGGTCGGGAGTCAGCTGGGGCATCCATTAGGGGTTTTTGTTACATTCTCATGCATGTCATCTTGTTTGAACTTGTTTTTCTTCTTATGCTTAAATGTTTGTAATTCATTTGACGTTTGAACATTTTAAATAAAATGTTTTGTTTTCTTAGGAAATGAACAATGAGCAAATTTCAATCTTGAAATTCTTTGAATGTCATTTTAATTAAAAGATTTTAATAATTGAGGTTGTAAATATTTGACAAATGAAAAGATTGAACCCCTGTAAAACAAGGACCCCTTAATCCTAATCTAAATATACACCAGAGTACATACCCTTCTTATAAAAGGACCTAGCTAGTTTTTCTTCTCATGAAGAGTCCATCAAAGAATTGGCATTCAAGTATGTGTTAGGAGTGGACAAAATGGGGCAACTAGCACAATAGATTTCAAAACTAATTGGTTTATACTTTCGTTGAGGACGTTCAATGATGATGATGATCTTCTCATATGGAATGGTCAAGTAGGTGAATCTAGTTTAGGTCAGTTGCTTGGAAATTGAACTTTAACGATGAGATTTTCTAACCTTCAACAAACACGAGACTATAATAGGTTCTCCTCTACAAGCTTAAGAAATATAATTTGTTTACCCAACAATATATATATATATGTATACAATAAACCTTAGCTATTTCGCTAAAGAAATTGGTTATAGAGGAAACTCGAAAACCCTGGCTTTATGAATAGATTACATTCAAACCATGACATTGACCGGGTAATTGGAAATTCGGTGTTTGCTCCACTGTGATTGTCAAGTCAAAGACTTTGTGACGACATGAATCCTTCGGCTAGCCGAACAAAGGCAATTATAAGATACATGTACAATAAAGCTGAATTCAGCTAGCCAAACAATGGCAAGTTAAGTCAAATAATGGCAAGTTAAGTCAAATTTACTAAATAAGGAGTTTTGGTGAATATGGACTAAGGGAGTTGATGAACACCTGTTATAGTCGAACTCACACGAGCACTCAGAAATCTCATTTTTAGACCGATATTTCTACACTAACTTGACTAGGTGAGTCTACGAAGCTTGAAAAAATGTAAGATTTCAGAGAACTGAAACAGAAGTGTTCTGGAAGGTCTAGCTATTGATTATTCTAGTTGAGTCATTTTGTTCGCTTCCGATTAAAATACCAAGCCAAGAAATTTGGGTAATCCATGATCTTCACGATGACCAAATCGAGGAAACAAACCAACATGTCGATCTTGATATTTGTCATAGATTTGCAACTATCAAAGATTAAAAGAGCAGTTGATTTTTTTGATATCCAATGAACTCATGTTTTATGATTTGCTTCAATTGTGAAACCTAGAAGGAGGTAATATTTTTAAAAAAAAAATCCTTTTGATATTTTTCAAAATTTTGAAAATTCAAAGGAAGAAAAGCATTTTCAAACAAGATAACTTCTCTGGAAATATCTTGGAATTCAACGAACATCTCTTCGAAGCTCAAGATTGAAGCTGGGGCAAGAAAAGACAAATTTTTTGGGCAAAATTTGATGAGGCAAAAAAACAAATTTGTCTTAGGTCGAGGTTTGCAAGAGTACACCCTAGTGGAAATGAAGACAAACTGAATCAAAGATAGAGTGAAGACTACTCTCGCAACCATTCTCTTTCCAAATCGAGAAAACATACATCAATACTAACATACATCAACACAGACATACATGATAAATGAAATGTGCATGTTTGCATCAAACATTCATTATCATATGCATCAAAAATATTTATCTCCTATCTTGAGGAAAACCTCAATAACCCATCAAACTAAACACATCAAATAAATTTTATCTTGCCATCCATCATAACATTCAAGATATTCAGTCATAAATGCATCGTTTTGAGCTTTCAAGAATTCAAATTTCGAAAATGACCAAATGTCTTCTACCTTAAAGAAAAATGCCATCCACATATTTGACTTCCTGAAGTCAACAATCAATTATTCTGAAGGTAAGTCCTCAATATGTAGGAACCAATAGACAGACTATGAGCCTTTGAGAAACAAAGTGTCATCTCGCTTGAGACAAGTTTTCTTAAAAGCAAATTTTGTCTCGATTGAGACAATTTTTACTCAAAACAAAGTTTTTGTCTCTATTGGGACAATGTCTTTTGAAACACAAATCTTTGAGTATGTTTCATTTAAAACAAGTTTTGTCTCTCTTGGTATAGTTTCTTTTGAAGAAAAATCTTTGAGTATTTTCTTTGGAATTTTTTTTTTCTCTTGAGATAGCATCTTTTGAAAGAAAATCTTTTCTATTTCTCTTTAAATAAAAGTCTTTGAGTTTGTTTCTCATGAAACAAACATCTTTGAGATCATTTCCCTTAAAACGAATTTTGTCTTCCTTGATACCTTTTCTTTTGAAACATCATCTTTGAGTTAGTTTCCTTGAAACCATTATCAATAAAGATGGCTTACCATCCTCATCACGTAGGAACCGTATCATCCTCTGACCAGACCTCTTCATCATGTAGGAGACGTGTCACCCCTGATAACCATCGTCCTCATCGCATAAGAACTATGTTATCACCCTTCAGATGGTCTACCATCCTCTTCACATAGGAACTGTGTCATCCCCCGACCATACTTCCTCATCACGTAGGAGTCGTGTCACCCCTAGATACCCAGCCGTCCTTATTACGTAGGAACCGTGTTATCGTACCTAAAGATGGTTTGTCATCATCATCACGTAGGAATCATGTCATCTCCCGACCATACCTCCTCATCACGTAGGACCCGTGTGAGCCCTAGATAACCAGCCATCCTCATCGCGTAGGAACCGTGTTATCACCCTTCCTAAAGATGGCTAAAACTCTTCATCACGTATGAGCCGTGTCATCCCCGACCAGATCTTCTCATCACGTAGAAGCTGTGTCACTCTTCGATGACCAGAACTCTTCATCACATATTAGCAGTGTCATCCTAAAAAACAAACAATTTACTAAAAAATGACCAAATATCTTCGACACGGATGAGCAACGTCATCTTCAACATCAAATTATCTCCTGATTGACCCGATTTCCTCAAACACAAAGGAACAATGTCATATTTAACATACAATTTACCTGAAAGCGACCCGATCTCTTCAACACGGATGAGCTGAGTCATCTTCAACCTCAAATTAACCCGATCTCCTCAACACGAAGGAGCAATGTCATCCTCAGACAATCAAACTTCCTCAACAAGAAGGAACCGTATTATCTACAAAATATCTCCAGATTGGCCCGATTTCCTTAACGCAAAGGAATAACTTCATATTCAACAAACAATTTACCTGAAAACTACCATATCTCTTCATCACGGATGAGCAACGTCATCTTTATCATCAAATTATTTCCAAATTAACCCAATCTTCTCAACACGAATAAGCAGTGTCATCCTCAGACAATCAGACTTCCTCAACGCGAAGGAACCGTATCATCTCCAAATCATCTCCAGATTGACCCGATTTCCTCAACGAGAAGGAACGTCATCTCTAACAAATAATTCATCTGAAAGTGACCAGATCTATTCAACAAGGATGAGCAGTGTCAGTGTTGTCTTCAACATCAAATTGACCCGATATCCTCAGCGTGAATGAGCAGTGTCATCATCAAAACAAGTAGAGAGGCCAATCAAAATCAGTGTATTTGATCTTTGTCCTATTCCAGTTACACGACAATGGACAAAGTCGGGCAGTTGTAGACTCTGAATTTTGCCCGGGCCATATTTGACTCGAGGCCCAATGGGTAAAGGCCCACGTAAGGAAAAAATAATATTAGGATTTCTACACCCCACCGACTGCCGCCACCAAACATGGAGTTTCCACGTGCGCCGTTTCCCATCGAGATTTACGCTGGTCACCCGTGATTCTCCTGCATGCATGTCGACTGCTAAACATGATTCTTGCCGAAAGAAATTTTTTTATTTCTTTTCTTTTTCCTCTTTCATAAAAAAATGGGTTATAAAACCCCCCCATCAAGACATTGTAGAGGGTAGCTGGTATCCATTCGAAAAAAAATCAATACATAGAGAAAAAAATTTCAGTTTTTATAGGCAGTATTTTCTCAGAGGTATTTTCGAATTTTTTTATATGCATGTTCAGTTTTGAAATAATAAAATAAAAATAGGGAGTTCAGTTTACCTGGCTACCGGCGTGCTTATCGGAGTAACAAGGTCGTCGGGAAGGAGGTCGGTAGTTTGGCCTTTGTTTCCTTTGGGTTAGTGTCGCGTGAAGAGAAGAGGGAGAGGGGCCAAATTGCTTTGGTTTCACTGAAAAAAACAAAGAGTATGCTTTAAAATCATTTTTGGGTTAATTTTACTTAGGGTCCCTCATTTTCTTGTCATCTTTTACATTGGTCGCTTAAAGTGTTGGGTTATTCATGTTCAAGCCCTCTCAACTTCTTCCGTATTTCGCATAATGATCATCAAACTTTTGTGAAAAATCACGATTAAGCCCTCCTATGTTTAGTGCATTTTTACGAAATGGCCAACAAATTTCTGCGTAAAATCACGATAAACCCCCTCAAATATTGCCGTGTTTTTACATTTCAATCCCTAAAGCTCCACATTTTATTTATTTCATTTTAACACTCTATTTTCATTATTTTTAATTTAGTTACTAACATGTTATATTTCTTGTTTTATTTACTTTTAATTTAGACACTTTACTTTCTGTTATTTTATTTTAGGCACTAACTTACTAAAATTCTTACATTTTATTTTATTGCATAAACTAACCCCCTAACTTTTAAATTTATGCAAATTATTTCCTTTTTTTTACTTTTTTTTTATATATTTTTCAGCACTTTAAATTCCAGCATTTTATTTTTTATGCACTTTAACTTTTCAACATTTTATTTCAATCCTTTCTTTATTTCCAACACTTAGTTTTTAGTATTTGCACATTGATCACTTGTAAATGTATATGCTAAGGCAAGAAAATCTATGCAAGTATAAACAATCGATGCAAGTAATATAGTAGTTAGTGAGTATCGTCTCCACAGGGATTGAATTAGAAATATATTTTCACCACAACTAGAACTAATCTCACAAACTAGTCCTACTAAGTATTATCCTAAGAACTAATATTAATAAACTAAGAAAATGATTCAATGATTCCAGAAAAGTTTGGTTGAGGCAAAATTAATATGCAGACTGATAAAACAGTTGATGATTTAAATATAATGCAAACAACCTCTAATATTCAGACGTGTCACAGAGCACTTATGCTAAACCATTGTCTTGACAACAAATATTATCAGTTTAGAATGACTTATTATGACTCACTAAAATAGCACGACATGATTACTAGGTATTCTTAGACGGTTGCTACGACCATACCTCTCGGCGTTAACTATAGACGTAGTCTCTCCTACTCTAGCATCTATCCCTTTTAGTCGTTTGAAACTCACTCCTTATCTCTAAGGTAGACAAGTTAGAACTTCACCATCCCATATTCTTTCCATTGCTCACGTTGATCTATCTTAATTCTCTTGAATGTAAGAATCACTTATCTAGACAAAAGGATATCTCTCGATGCTCTTACAATGTCAAGACATGTTTTACCAAAACCCAAGGCTATCTCTCGATGCTCTTACAGTGCTAAGGTAAAATATTTAAACTATGAACAAAACAGTCATAAACGAAATATACTTCATCATTCATAAACATAAAATATTGTTCAAGCAAAACAAAGTTGAACACCAAGTAAAGCATTCATGGTGCTATCAAAGATCATCCAAAATTTAATGTTTGATACAACCCCAAATAGATAAAGAGTTAAAAACAAAGGAATAACGACACCCAAAATCGGGGGCTCTGTCGCGACAATCCTTATCAGCACCACACCTGCCTTGATGATCACCTTCTCTCGAGGCCTGATCACCGCCCTGCTATCGTCTGGCTATGGAGGAAACCAAGGAAGGTTGATGGGTAGACGGTGGGAATGCATTGCAGTTGCTTGCTCATGCCTTATGTAAACCTCTTATATCTTCTTCCTTGCCTCCTTTTTTTGGCGGCTACGGCTGGTTATTTATAAGGAAAATCTCCCAGGGCTTTGTCTACTTTTGGAGTTTTCTTAACTAGTCATTATTAATTGCCCGGACTTAAAAAGGAAAAGCGGTTGGTGGCTGGCAGAATAATTGAGGCTTGCTTGTACGTGAAGTAGGTCATCCAGCTGGCATGTGGCATAGGCGGTTTAGCCACACCTGCTTCAGACTTCCTCAAATAAAGCTTGCCTTGGCGAGATAAATCTGCTCCTCACGTTCTCATCTGTTCTGTTGGCCTCTGCACTTTTACATTGTCACGACTGAAATATTCTTCCTCTGTAAGATTCCTGCACAAACACAACCCAAATAACCCTTTTTCTCCAGCAGCATCAGTCAAACCAAATAAATCTTGCCTAAGCAAAACTTATCCACCACAATCTAATATAATCTATATGCAACTAATTGCAACTAAAAATGCAATGCATACTTTATCTAGACGAGCAATAACTTAAGTGAAAAGACTATAAACTAAGCCTTTTTACGGAGTTATCACACCCCCAAACTTAAACTATTACTTGCCCTCAAGCAATGTATACTAGCTATAAGAGAATTAAAATTTTTATGGCAAAGTAGTATTAAGAAAATCATCTGGTTTGAGATTTCAGCCTTCAGCAAAAATAGTTTGGCCTCAACATGTTGACAGTCATATCAGTCAAGTCCCTTCCATAGTCAGGATCCCTTGCTATTGTGTGTGCGTGATTGTAATCGGTCTATGCATAGAGGTAATTTGAAAACTTAAAGTAAGCACTCCTGGTTTGTCAAGGAAACAAATTATTCATCAGGCTTAGTTTATACTTCTAGTTATTTATCAACTTTTCTTCTCTTTATTCATTTTTTTCAGGGGAGTCAGCTCATCACAACTACTTTCCCACACTCTAGGTGAAAGGGAGCATACATTTCACCCGCAAGCTAGTCGGGCAGAGTCATCCTGTGACTACTTTCATTCACTCATATACCTTGGCTATTCTTAATTTGTTTTGGAGTTTTTCTTTTTCATGCCTTTGCACAGAGAAGTGTCCCTTTGTATTTTCGAGTTTTTCAAGTTTTTAAACACTGGAGAGTTTCCACTTTACCCTTAGAATATTTTTGTAGTCTCGGTAAATAGAAAATTCTTTCCTAAAAATTTTACAGATTACCTAGAGCAAAAACAACCTACAATCGTGTTTATAAATTTCACGGAATCAAGCCTAAGGTTGGTTCTCTTGTTTAGACAGTCTTAATAAAAATTCTGGCCTAGGCAATAAAATTTTGCATTCATCATTGGGCATCCCTAATTCATTATTAACAATAGTCTTAACCTGCTTATGTCATGACAACCAAAATTCTCAACCAATTAACATCAATTGTTTTCTAACAAAGTATGGCAGAATATGGTACAATACCTCCCCCAAACTTGAAGGATGCATTATCCTCAATGCATGAAAACTAAACTACATGATTCTAAATGCATATGCGAAAAAGAGAAAAAAAAAAACTAAGGTAAAGACTCACTGTGGTATAGTGGCATGACTAGTCGCCCTCATTCTGCGTCGTTTGGGAGGAGTGGGACTCTCAGATCCAGAGTCTACTGCTGCTAGTTGAAAAGGAGATGGCTAAAGTATACGGCATGTGGTTCTTTTGTAGCACTTATTGATGGATGAGGCTCGTACTGGTATTGATTGCTTGGTCGTAGGAGTTGGTTGTGTTGGGAATTGTGCTGGACTAGTAGATACTGCTGGGACTGGCGGTGTTGGACGGACAGGGGACTGAGTAGGATCATGCTCGGGTTGCGGCGGTACTGGAGTAAGATATTCATCAGAGAAGAAGTGGGGTGGAGTATCAGCACTGCTTTCGGAGGTTGAAAACGAGGAGGAGCTGAGGAATTCTTTTGTGTCACCTTGGCCTTCCTCTGGTACAGGTGGTACTTGCGTTTCTAGTGGTGGCACATTAACAGGTACTTCTGGGGGAACGTCTAGAGGTGCATGCGATGTCGTGGTATGGAATATTCTCCCGCCTGCATTGTATTTGAGGATGACAGCGGGGAAGATCGGTAATCTGATGCTTGAGTTCGGGAGTAACTCCTTGAAGAAGACGTTGATTTATATATCCCTAGCTTTGACATACTCGAAGTAAATTTCCATGTGGTCCTCCAGGCGACCGGTCTTTTCACGTGTTTCTCGAGTGTGCGTGACCACAACAGCCATTCTAGTCGCGACAATCGATTTTGCTCCTTGCTCTAAACTTTTCTTTGGGTCATTGTCATTGAAACTCATCAAATCGGGGACCTTTTACTTTGTGATGCCCTCCTTTGGTTTAATATAATCCTCGAAGTGATCCTCAAGAACCTTTTTATTCTTGCATAATGCAGTTATCAAGTTGGGAAACAAAAGGTTACCCCAGTTCCTTTTGACACAGTCATGGATCTGCTAAAAAAATGAGTTCTCCAACGTCAATCTTCCTCCCGTAAATGATTGAGTGTAGGAGAAGTAATCTCTTCACGAGGAAAGTGGTGTTGTGAGACATTGGCATCATCTTGCCTTTGAGAAAGTGGTTCCATAGTTTCACGTGTGGTTTTAATGCTCGGTGATTAACTCTTTTCCTTGTTGGGACACTCCCTTCGAACTTGGCCCACCCGAAGCTATGGTCATGTAGTACGCCACTATATGTTTCTTGATCGACCCCAACTTAAAATATTGATTGAGTGCATAAGGAGAAAATCGAATGAGTTTTCCTCGAACATAAACTGTGTGGTTAGATGGGTCTTCAAAATGGGCATAGAATTCTCGTACCGTCGCCGGTGCTACGGCTTTGGGATTACGGGCAAACTTCTCCCAGTTGTGTTTATTTATTACGTCCATCACCTCTGGTCTTAACGGCTCTTCTTCCTCGGCTGGAAAAAGGAATCCATCTTTCAAATATACTTGGTGTGTCTGGAAGGTCTTGAAGCGTGCTTCTACTTCAGCTGTTTGGAAATGTTCGAAGCTTTGTGTTGGGGTTGGGGCTTTCATTGTTCTTACCATTGTGCTTGGCTGACTTTTGTGGTGGCGATGGGGAGGTATTGTTGAGAGAAAGAAAATATTTTCTTATTTGTAAAGAGAGAGGTAAACACGATAAAGAAGAAGAGGTAGGGTAGTTTTTCTTGGGAAAGTGATGGGTGGTTTCAGGGTAATTCAGTCCTTTTATGGTTGGGAAAAGATTTCTCATTAAATGAGAAATATCTAATTGGACATAAAGTGGGGAAAAGGTTTTCTTTCCCTCTTTATTCTTCCGCCAAAACCTTGTACCCTAGAGCCTTTTTGTTCATGCATGCTTCAACTTCCCATGCTGCCACGTGTTCCTTGCTTGCCTACAATAAAGAGAATAAAATAATAAAATAAAACAGATTAAAACAAAAAATAACTTAACTTATTTATGTACAGAATTTAGATTTTCGTTGTCTAGGCAATGAATGTTTTCTCAATTAAATATAGAAAATTCTTTTGTCGCGCATGATTGGGGTTCCATTGTACTCCTTGAGTCTCTGCCCGTTCACCTTGAAGATGGAACCATCGTTTTGATTTTGAATTTCAATTGCTCCATTTTCATAGACTTGGTGAACAGTAAACGGTCCTGACCATCTTGATTTCACCTTGCCTGGGAATAACTTAAGGCGTGAATTGTAGAGCAGTTCTTGTTATCTAAGATAAAATTGCCTCGGCAATATTTTTCTGTTATGCCATCGTTTTGTTTTCTTATTGTAAAGGAAGGCATTCTCGTATGCATGTGCTCTAAATTCATTCATCTCGTTCAGCTCCAAGAGTATTCTTTCTCTAGCAAGTTGAGCATCCATGTTTATCTTTTTGATGGCCCAGTATGCTTTATGTTCAAGTTCAACCGATAGATGACATTCCTTTCCGTAGACCAGTTTGAATGGGGACATTCCCAGCGGTGTCTTGAATGCTGTGCGATAAGCCCATAGTGCTTCATCTAGCTTCAGCGACCAATCTTTTCGATTCGGGTTGACCAATTTTTCAAGGATCTGCTTAATCTCCTGGTTAGAAATTTTGGCTTGTCCATTCGTCTGCGGGTGATACGCAATAGCGATCCTGTGTCGTACTCCATATCGTTTCAGTGACTTGGCAATCAATCTGTTGCCAAAATATGTGCCTTCGTCGCTAATTATAGCTTATGGTGTTTCACAGCGGACGAATATGTTTTTGTGCAAAAACTTTAGCACCGTATTGGAATCGTTTTTAGGTGTTGCGGTTGGCTTCCACCCATTTTGATACATAATTAACTACTAGGAGAATATACAAATCTCTGAATGACGATGGGAAAGGTCCCATGAAATCTATTCCCCATACATCGAAAAGTTCGATTTCCAGAATATTTTACCATGACATCTCATGCCGTTTCGAGATGTTTCCTGTTCGTTGACACCTATCACATGATTTGTAGAATTCATGCGCATCTTTGAACAGGGTTGGCCAATAAAATCCGGACTGAAGCACTTTGTTGTTGTTCTCATTCCATCAAAATTCCCTTTATATGGTGACGAGTGGAATTGGTGTAGTTTATTTTACTGCTCTTCTTCTGGAATGCATCTTCGGATTATTTGGTCCCCACATTGCTTGAATAGAAATGGTTCATCCCAATAGTAATGTCACACATAATGTCGAAACTTCTTTCTGCCCTGGCTAGATAAATCTGGAGGAACAATACCACTACCAAGAAAGTTAACAATGTCAGCATACCAAGGCGCAACCGTGACAAATAATATTTTCTCGTCTGGGATGTCCTCTTTAATTTATGTGATGTCAGAACAATCAGATTTGTTATCTAGCCTAGACTAATGGTCTGCCACTTGATTTTCTGTACCTTTTCTATCCTTGATCTCTAAATCAAATTCTTACAGTAGTAATATCCACCGAATTAGTCTAGGACGTGCATCTTTTTTAATAATCAAATATTTAATGGCAGAGTGATTGCACAATTACCTTATTGCCTATTAGATATAGCCTAAACTTATCGAATGCAAATACTATTGCTAAAAGTTTTTTTTTCAGTGGTGGTATAGTTCACTTGTGCATCATTAAGAGTACGGCTTGCATAGTATATGACGTGAAAAATTTTCTTTTTTGTATACTAGCACTGCTTCGACTGCATAGTCACTAGCGTCGCACATGAGCTCAAATGGTTCATTCGAGTCTGGTGGGATAACAATTGGTGATGCCGAAAGCTTTTTCTTCAAATCTGTGAAGGCATTCAAACAATCATTAGTGAATTCAAATGGATGATTTTGTTGAAGCAAAAGATATAAGGGTTTTGAAATTTGTGAGAAGTCTTTTATGAACCGCCTATAGAAGCCTGCATGTCCAAGAAAACTGCTTACACCTCGCACATTAATAGGTGGGGGAATATTTGCAATTGCATCCACATTGGCTTTGTCCACTTCAATGCCATGGCATGAAATTTTGTGACCCAACACTATTCCTTCGGTCATCATAAAATGGCATTTTTCCCAGTTTAGTACTAGGTTGGCTTTTTCACAATGTTTAAACACCTTGGATAAATTACCGAGACAACGGTCAAAATTATCACCCAAGATGGAGAAGTAGTCCATAAATATTTCCATTCACTCTTCCACTATATCCTAAAATATTGCCATCATGCATCTTTGGAATGTAGTTGGAGTGTTATACAGTCCAAACGACATTCATCTAAATGCATAGGTTTCATACGAGCATGTGAAAGTTGATTTTTCTTGGTCATCTAGTGTTATGGCAATTTGGTTATACCCCGAGTATCCATCGAGGAAGTAGTAAAATTCTTTTCCCCCTAGTCTATCCAATATTTGGTCGATAAAATGGAGGGGAAAATGATCATTCTTTGTGGATTTGTTAAGTTTCTTGTAGTCCATGCATATGCGTCATCCCGTGACTGTTCTTGTGGTGAGCAGCTCATCATGCTCACTCTTAACCACAATCACACCACATTTCTTTGGTATGCATTGTATTGGGCTAACCCAAGAACTATCGGATATAGGATAAATCACTCCTGCAGCCAGCCATTTTATAATTTCCTTCATGGCTACCTTATTCATGATCGGGTTGAGTCGTCTTTGCGGTTCCACCGATGTGCTATGGCTATCTTCAAGGTTGATTTTATGCATGCATATGGTCGGACTGATTCCTTTCAAGTCTGCCATCATCTATCCTATAGCTTTCATGTACTGTGACAAGACATTCAATAAACTATTCTCCTATTCGGAGGTTAGGTTGGCAGAAATTATCACTGGTAGGGTTTCATCAACTCCTATATATGCATATTTCAAATGTGATGGCAAAGCTTTAATTTCCAACTTTGGTGCATGTTGTGAAGATGACTCATGAGATTTAACTTCATCATAATCTAAGGGTTCAAATTTTATACCTGATCTATTATGAAGAAGTCTTGATTGGTCCCTTGTCTTTCCTCCGCATCTTACATTGGTATTGTTTTCGGGGTGTTCATTGCTCAGATTTTTATGGTCGAGGCCATGATTTTCAGGATCGTTTTCTGAAAATATTTCGTCTAGGCCAAAGTTTTCTGCTTCATGTATCTCGGTTGTAGGTTCATGGTAAAATGTAATGTATTCATCGAGCCTTAGGGATTCACCTCGTCCAAGGATTGCCTTTTCTTCAATCTTGTTAATGCATTGGCATTCCTCTAAATTGTCCACGTATTTCATGGAGTTGAATACATTGATAGTGATGTTTTTCTCTCATATTCTCATGGTGAATTCTCTCTTTTCACAATCTATGAGGATTCTCCCAGTGGCTAAGAAGAGGCGTCCAAGAATGATTGGTGCATTTTCATCGGCTTCGCAATCCAGGATAAGAAAATCAACTGGAAATACGAACTTATCCACCTTTACTATGACGTCTTCTATTCTGTCACCGAGTCACACATAAGACTGATCAGCCAACTATAGGATGACCGAGGTGGGTTGGGCGTGATACCCGTCTAGCTTCATAAATATGGACTTTGGTATCAAGTTTACACTTGATCCCAAATCAATAAGAGATCTTCCTATGAAGTCATTACCAATGAACATGGTATTATAAAACTACCAGGGTCTTTTTGTTTTGGTGGGAGTTTGCTTACTGCTGAACAAATTTCTGTTGCCGTGGTGACACGTTCTACCTTCATTTTCTTTGTAACAATTTCCTTAAGATACTTGGCATAGGAAGGCATTTGTTCGATGGCTTCAAGTAAGGGCACATTAATGCACAACTAATCCAGAACTTCAACAAATTTCTTGAACTGGATTTCATCATCGTGCTTCTTCAACTGTTGAGGGAACGGTGGTGAAGGTCTCACATCGACTGCTGATGGTGTTGAGTAATCGCTAGACTGAACCATGAAGTTTTTATTATCCAGTATATTCTCTTCTAAGCCTTCACTTCTTTCCTTCTCTTCAGGCACTTCCCTTCATTCAACATTCTTAGATTGATCATCCAGTTGTGTTACGCCTTGGCGAGGATTGTTCAGGTGTTCTCCCCTTGGTTAACTTGTTTTCCACTCGTTAGTGTAAGTACATTGCATTGTTCCTTCCCATGATGCTTAGTGATTTCAGTATCACTAGGGATATTTCCATGTGGGCGAGAATGTAACGCCGTTGCAATTTGTCCCACTTGATTCTCCAATGCTCTGAGAGATGAGCTATGGCTTTGCAAAAGCGTTGCTTGGGTTTGTAGAAAATTTCCTTGATTTTTAATTGTTGCAGAGTGTTCGTGCATCAAGGTCTCTGTGGAAGCCATGAAATCTTTTATCGAGGCCATGAATTCCTACAATGATAACTCTAAGGAATTAGTATTCGAATTGGTGTTAGAGGAAGAAGCTATACCTTTATTGTTATGTCAGGGTTACTGATGATGCTGATTCTAAAAATGTTGATGGTCATAATTATTTTGTTGTTGCCTGTAGTTTGCGGCTTGATTGTTATTGTTCCCTTGAGTACTCCATGAAAAATTTGGGTGATGTCTCCAACCAGGATTGTATATGTTCGAATAGGGGTTATTATTGTTCCGATTGTAGTTGCCCACAAAATTGGTTGACTCATAGTTTTCAAGACATTCACTCTCATGATAATGGCCTTGATAAAATAGGCATACATTATTGGTCACCTTGATTTCTCTTACCTCATTATGACGTTGCAAATTTTTCAACATATTGGTTATGGCCGAAAGTTGAGCTGCTACCGAATCTTTACCTTCTAATACATATGCTCCTGATGTTTTTCTAACAGTTCCCAATCTTGCACATGGAAATTGATAATCATTATTTGTTATCCTATCGAGGATGTCAAAAGCTTCCTCGGGTGATTTGTCTAGCAAGGTGTCATTCGCTAAGGCATCTAGCATCATTCGAGTTGGTGCGTTGACTCCATTGTAAAACATTACCACTTGCGTCCAATCGTGAAATCCATAATTAACACATTTGTAAAGTAGACTTTTATACCTATCCCAACATTCGTACATTGATTTATCATCTCCTTGGAGAAAACTAGCAATGTCATTGCGAAGCTGAGTGTTCATATTGGGCGGATTGTATCACAGTAGGAAACTCTTTCATAAGTCTGCCCATGACTCCATTGAACCGGAAGAAACTTCGTTGAGTTAGGCTCTTGCTCTATCGCGTAGGGAGTAAGGAAAAAGCTTCAGTTTTAGCACATCCTCATGTACTCCTTGTTGTCGAAACGAGTCGCATACTTCAAGGAAAGCAAGAATATGCTGTCTCGCATCTATATTGGGTGAACCACCAAATTGTTCGATAGAGTTTAACATGTTAAACATTACCGGTTTGAGTTCGAAGTGAGTGGCTTGGATCTCAGGTCCCACTATGCCTGGATTGAGGTCATCGAGAATAGGGTTCAAATGATCTCGTATCGCTCTTGGTCTTGCAACTTGAAGATTAATTGTTGCATATGGATATCCTAAATCTCCCATGTTGTGTTGCATTTGAAATTCATTTGATTGTGCTCTGGTTCTTTGGGCACGCAACCTTTGTCTAAGTGATTGCTCAATTTCAGGGTCGAATGGTTCCAAAGGCTGACCAGAAGATCTCAAGGTCATTCAAAAATTAAAACCTACAAGAGAAAATAGTAAACTACGTTAGAGTAATATAATGTGACAAAGAGAACTTGTTATGGCTAAAAATAGCGTCAGTTACCAATCCCCGGTAACGGCGCCAAAAACTTGATCGCTTGTAAATGTATATGCTCAGGCAAGCAAATATGTGCAAGTATACACAATCGATGCAAGTAATACAATAGTGAGTGAGTATCGTCTCCACAGGGATTAGATTAGAAATATATTTTCACCACAACTAGAACTAATGTCACAAACTAGTCCTACTAAGTATTATCCTAAGAACTAATATTAATAAACTAAGAAAATGATTCAATGATTCCAGAAAAGTTTGGTTGAGGCAAAATTAATATGCAGACTAATAAAACAGTTCATGATTTAAATATAATGCAAACAACCTCTCATATTCAGACGTGTCACAGAGAACTTATGTTAAACTATTGTCTTGACAATAAATATTCTCAGTTTAGAATGACTTATTACGACTTACTAAAACTGTCTGACAGGATTACTAGGTATTCTTAGACGGTTGTTACGGCCATACCTCTCGGCGTTAACTATAGACGTAGTCTCTCCTACTCTAGTATCTATCCCTTTTAGTCGTTTGAAACTCACTCCTTATTTCTATGGTAGACAAGTTAGAACTTCACCATCCCGAATTGATTCCATTGCTCACGTTGATCTATCTTAATTCTCTCGAATGTAAGAATCACTTATCTAGACAAAAGGCTATCTCTCGATGCTCTTACAATGCCAAGACATGTTTTACCAAAACCCAAGGCTATCTCTCGATGCTCTTACAGTGCTAAGGTAAAATATTTAAACTATGAACAAAACAGTCATAAACGAAACATACTTCATCATTCATAAATATAAAATATTGTTCAAGCAAAACAAAGTTTAACCCCAAGTAAAGCATTCATGGTGCTACCAAAGATCATCGAAGATTAAATGTTTGATACAACCCAAAATAGATAAAGAGTTAAAAACAAAGGAAGAACGACTTCCAAAACTGGGGGCTCTATCGCGACAATCCTGATCAGCATCGCGCCTGCCTTGGTGATCACCCTCTCTCGAGGCCTGATCACCACTCTGCTATCGTATGGCTATAGGGGACACCAAGGAAGGTTGATGGGTAGACGGTGGGAAAGCACTGCAGTTGCTTGCTCATGCCTTAGGTAAAGCTCTTCTCTCTTCTTCATTGCCTCCTTTTTTGGCAGCTATGGCTGGTTATTTATAAGGAAAATTCCTAGGGCTTTGTCTACTTTTTGGAGTTTCTTTAACTAGCCATTATTAATTGCCCGAACATAAAAAGGAAAGGCGGCTGTCAGAATAATTGAGGCTTGCTTGTACGTGAAGTAGGTCATCCAGCTAACGTGTGACATAGGCAGTTTAGCCACACCTTCTTCAGAGTTCCTCAAATAAATATTGCCTTGGCGAGATAAATCTGCTCCTCACGTTCTCATTTGTTCCGTTAGCCTCTGCACTTTTACATTGTCACGACTGAAATGTTCTTTCTCTGTAGGATTCCTGCACAAACACAACCCAAACAACCCTTTCTCTCCAGCAGCATCAGTCAAACCAAATAAATCTTGCGTAAGCAAAACTTATCCACCATAATTTAATATAATTTTCTTTGTTCTACACTTATTTATTTTGATTATTTTTCAACTCTTTTCACTTTTATTTTGTTTTATTTCATTTTATTTTATCTTTGCGAAAAATTACAAAATAATGTCTTTTGTGAGGGGAATCTATGGGAAAATCTCCTAAGTGTAAAGGAAGTGCATTCCTGAAGATTGTTCACACAAAGGGTCACTCGTTATCCGCAAATCAACGCTTTTTGAATAAAGTCAAATGAATAAAAGGATCGTAATTTAAATATATTTTTGAGATTGTAATTCAATATTTAAACAACATATAATCGTTTAGGTACCAAAATTTGGGCGTTGTGGGGGTGCTTACCCTTCCCCTCACGTAATCGACTCTCGAACTCTTAAAAAATGAATTTTTGATAAAACGCAGACTATTTTTGTCATTTAAGGTTTATAACCTACCTAATTTAAAGGATGGTGACGACTCCAAAATCAAATTGTTTCCAAAATTGTATTTCATCGCTTTCCCCGAATTCAAATTTTTCCCGTCTAACGGACTCCCCTGGGGAGATGTTATGACATTAAGCATAGCATTATCAACACAAATATGGTTAAAAGCTCACCCTTTTATGTCTACGAATGAGAAACGATTTCTTCTGTTTTGGATCCCTTCCCGTGTCTAATCTTGACAACCTTTTAAAAAATCAGAGAAATCAAAACTATTTTCTTTCTATGTTCCTCTCGTTTTTTGATCTGCAACTGATATTACTAACACTTGTATAGATGGGACAAACTAGAAGCAGTAAGACATAAATAGTGGTGAACTTGATAGTTGTTCTATGTCATAAAAAAAAAGAAAAAACTTGTAGATTTGGGTGAGAGAGGTTTTTGTAAGGAAAAGAGAAGCTTCGTTGAAATGGGAGAATCGGTAGAGTGGTGAGCGGAGAACGTGTTGAAAAATGTAAGGAAATCTATAGTAAACTGCAACTTCTCTCTTTCCCCCACCGGCTGCCTTTTATATCTTATTCGAGGATCATCTCAAGGATGTGAAGTCTTCTAACGAGTTAAGCTCTGATACCAATTATTAGGATCAAAGAGGCTCAATAAAACAACCGAAAAATGTACAAGGGGTGAATTGGCAAAGATTGTTTAGGGAGTAAGGAGAAAGAAATGATAGAAAATTTTGCACAATGATTTATAGTGGTTCGATTTCTCAAATAAGTCTACCTCTATTACCTTAGCTCTTCGCTAAAGATTTTCCAACAAATCCACTAATTTTTTTTCTTTTTCAAGGATCAAGAGTAACCTTTACACTCCCTAGTTTTTCACTTGGTTAAACTATAACCAATCCCCTTTACTAAAGGTAAAAAGAAGTAAACAAATAAAACCTCTCTAAAGTAGTTGTTTACAAAGAATTAAAGCTCACAATAACAAAATATTTACAAGAGAATAGGAATAAAGAGTGAAAAGCTCTTCTCTTGTGTTTTAATGCTTGGATCGGTGTTCTAACCCTTCTTCAAGTGTCTTCAACTTGTATTTATATGTAAGAATAAAGTTGTGGCCTTTATAGTCGTTGGGGATTATTTCTAGCTATTTGGGGATATTTTCTCTGTAAAAATAAAACTGCCAAGTACATAGGGTATCGGTACTCCTATAGGGAGTATCGGTACTACCTTTTTAATATTTAAATAAAACTAGCCATAGGGCCTGACGGTATTGATACTAAGCATATGGTATCGATACTACTATGTAAAGTATTATCAGTACCCCTTTGGGTATCGGTACCATTTTTGTATTATGAAATTTGAGCAATGTTGGTCGTATCGATACTACCTTGAGAGTATCGATACTTCTCTTACCTTGGATATTGGTACCACATGAACAATATCAATATTGTTCATATAGTATCAATACTGTAAGAACAATATCGATACTTCTTGTACGTGAAAATTAGTTTTGTGTTCAAATTCACTTTTAAAGGACTTTGAATTATTTTTGACAACTTTGAATAAATTTAATTTAAGTCCAAAAACATTTTGCCTTAAATTGTTATATCAAAACATTATAAAAGTGGTTCATCATCAAGACTATGTAGTCCAAGACTATTTCACCCCTTAGATGAAATTAAGGCCAAATTTAGCTTTAAATTGTCTTGATTCATCCCCAAATTATCTAGAATATTCTTTCAACCTTTAAGATAAGAAAAACAAAGCATTCAAGTACACTTAATTTCTAATTTGATGAGAATGCTTCATCTTTTTGTGACCTTTCATATGATGCCTAGTAACACTGTAAATAGGCACCTTAGGATCATTTGTAAACACACAATTTGCTTATATACAAACCTCTTTGTGAGTGATTTCATTCTAGTTCTTTTGAAGAAATCTATTGGCTTCAAGTCAGTCTTGTGGTCTTCATCCATTCATTTGTTTAGAGCGTTGGTTCCTAGATCTTCTATAGCTAGTGGGTCACGTTCCACCCTCTATCATTTCGATTCCATCTTTGTAAATTATTGTTTCCTAGCTCGATATAGCTAGTAGGTCAAAATCCATACTCTTTATTTAATCTTTCATCTCCCACGCCATAGCATCCTTCACCTTCACCATACTTCCATTCCTTCTATACCACCATACTTGAATTCTTTCCACACTATAATTTTCATCGCGATACATACTTAACCAAATCATAACTACCACACAATCTTTCATTACCTTTAAATTCCTATTTTCCTTATTATCTTACAAGTTCACTTTCAAGTTTCTAAAACAAGTGTGTTCAAACTCTTACTAGAATCACGATCGAGAAAAAACATGTATGACTTGAAACTTACAACTGGGATGATATCAATTAGTATCAGAGATATGTTATTCACTAAGAAGTCAATTTTCTCTCTCCCAGGTTAGTGAAAAAAGAATAAAATTCAAGAATTTCAATTTTTCTATTATTCATTTCCAATGCTCACATTTTGCTTGTTTCTTTGTACCCAATTTTCTTTTCTACTCACTTCAATCTACTTCTTAACAAAATTTGTTTTAGTTAAATTCCCCAATAAACCTTGTGAGCCTTGAGGGAGTTCCATTGGGACTTGAAAAGGGAGTAAGAGATAAAATACAAGTGAGTGCACCAAGTATAAAAGCCATCCCGAGTAAAACACGAGTGGGAGTGACTATTTTGGAGTCTTTGGTGAAAATCTTTCTTTGTTTTACTAAATATGTCTCATCATTCTATAGACAATTCTAATATTTTAAGACAAGGTGACATCCAAAATGATGGGGTCTGTCAAACCTACAAATGCTAGCGATGATTCATGAAATGGCTAGAATGTTAAGGATGAATTGGAGCCAATCCATGAAAGAATAGATCACATCGAAGATGAACGAGTTTAAAGGAGGAAAGATCAAGGAGATGATGTATACTAATTCATGAGAGCAGAAGTTGAAGAACCAAAAGCAAATCATGCCCATAATAAGGGAATCAATGTGTAAGACCTTAAGGGTATCGTCCACATATAGATGACAACCTCGACAATATCAATATCACTATTCCACCATTTCACGAAAAGACGGATCCCAAAACCTACCTAGTGTATGAAAGAAAAAACACATCTTCGATTGCCATAATTATTTTGATCTTAAGAAGGTAAAACTTGTTGCCATTGAGTTTACATACTATGCACTAATTTGGTGGGATTAGTTTACATCTAGTAGGAAACGTAATGGAGAGCGAATGTGGTGATGAGGAGGTGATTCATTCTGACCTACTACCATCGGGAGTTGTTCAACCATCTTTAAAACCTTACACGAGGTAATTGGAGTGTTGAAGACTACCATAAAAGGATGGAGGTGGTCATGATTCGTGCGAACATTCGATGAGGATAGAGAAACTACAATGGAAAGATTCCAAGAGGGACTTAATCTTAACATTACGAATATGATCCAGTTAAAACATTACGTAGATTTGGAAGACATGGTGCATATGGAAATGAAGGTGGAGAAGGAAATCAAGAGGAAGGAGGCCACATGATATTATGGGAGTACAATATCAAGATGGGGACAAGGTTCCTACAATAAGACTATTACATTGTAATACAAAAATAGAGGAAGACCACTCAAAGAAAGAAGGCTCATTGCCGAAACCAACAAGAGTAAGAGTTTCGTCAATCCAAATCATTCCTGTGACATACAATGCTTCAATTTCTTGGGGCAAGGGCATATCACATGCCAATGTCCAAACCGTAACACCATGCTTCTTTGAGATGATGGAGAAGTCGAGTAGGAACAAGAGGATAGAGAAAATGAAGATGCTTACATTAAAGAAGAAGAATAAGAATTGGATCATTTCGTGGAATGAGAGGATTTTGTTTTCAAAAAGAGCCTAAGCTTGCATTCAATTGAAGGAGATAAACAATGCGAGAACATCTTTCATTCTCGTTGCCATATAGGTGGAAAGGTATGTTTTGTTACTATAGACGGGAGGAGTTTTACTAATGTTGCTAGTACTTTGATGGTAGATAAGTTTGGCTTAGTAACAACAAAGCATCCATATCCCTACAATCTGTTGTGGCTCAATGATGGAGGTGAACTCAAAGTTTCCAAGGAAGTACTTGTTACATTCTCCATTAAAACGTTTAAAGATGAAGTACTATTTGATGTTGCGTCGATGCATGTTGAACATCTACAACTTGGAAGACCTTGGTAATTTGATAGGCGTGTAGTGCATGACGAGTATATCAACCGGTGTACATTCACCCATGAGGCGAAGAAGATTACTTTATCCATACTTTCATTGAAACAAGTACATAAAGATCAAATCCCACTTGAGAGAGAGTTTTGAAAAAGCCAAAGAGTGAGATACCAAAGTTGAGGTAAAAGCAAAGAAGACTAACCAAGATGAGGGGAAAAAATCAGTGTTCTTGTAAAAGATAGAGTTGAGGAATTGTTTATTGTTAGGAAAAGAAACACGTGTGCTTATGTATAAGAAGAATTTCATAAACACTAACCACCTTAATCAAGATTTTTCTTCTTTTGTTGTTTCTTTATTGCAGGAATTTGATGATTTGTTTACGAAGGAAATTTCGAGTGGGATACCACCTATTCATGGCATAGAACATCAAATCGATTCCCGATGTTGTCATTCCAAACTGACCAACTTATCGAAGAAACCCTAAATAAACTACAGAGTTACAAAGGAAAGTATCTGAGTTAATGGAAAAAGTCTATGTGAATGAGAGTCTTAGCCCATGTGTCACGCCGATCTTACTTGTGCCAAAGTACTATGGAACTTGGCGCATGTGTGTGGTATGGCAGGTGATAAACAAGATTACTATAATAAAGTATCGTAACCCTATTCCCCGTTTAGATGATATATTGGATGAGATTAGTGGTTCTAATATCTTTTCAAATATTTCTCTTAAAAGTGGTTACCATAAAATAAGGATATGGGAAGGTGATGAGTGGAAAACAACATTCAAGACTAAACAAGGCCTTTATAAGTGGTTTGTTATGCCTTTTGTCTTGACTAATGCACCAGGTACTTTTATGAGATTAATGAATCATGTTCTTAGGCCATTCTTGGGTAAGTTTTGTGTGGTTTACTTTGATGTTTTACTAATCTATAGTAAACCAATTGAATAATATGTTCAATATTTGAGGTTGGTTTTGCTTGTTTTAAGGAATGAAAAGTTGTTCTCTAACATGCAAAAATGTGTATTCTATTTTGATAAAGTTGTGGTTTTACGTTTTGTAGTAAGTTCCAAAAGCTTTGAGTTTGACAAGGAGAAAATTAAAGCTATTGAAGAATGACCACAACCAACAATCATTTCTCAAGTAAAGAGCTTCCATGGACTCACAAGCTTTTATTGTAGATTTGTTCCCAACTTTAGCATTATAGTCGCCCCATTAACAAGTGTTATCAAGAAGAATTCTAACTTATTTTGGAGGGAAGATTAAGGGAAGTCCTTTAATACCATTAAAGTGTGTGTAATTCATGCACATTTACTCACCTTACCCGATTTTAACAAAACATTTAAAATTGAATGTGATGCATCAAGTGTGGGAATTAGAGCAATCTTATCTCAAGATAGACGTCTTATAGTCTACCTCAGTGAGAAGTTGAGTGGAGCAATGCTTAACTATCCCACTTATGACAAGGAGATGTGTACTCTTTTTCGGGCTATGGAAACATAGAAACACTACCTTTGGTCTAAGGAGTTCATAATTCACACGGATCATGAAGCACTAAAGCACATCCAGGGGCAGCATAAGCTCAACAAAAGGCATGCCAAATGGGTGGAGTTTCTTGAAACTTTCCCATATTTGATCAAGTACAATAAAGGTAAGGAGAATATATTTGTTAATTCTTTATCATTGAGGTATACTCTTCTAAACACCTTGGATTCTAAGTTGTTGGGATTCGCTTATCTTAAAGAATTATATGATTCTATTTCTGATTTTAGAGAGATTTATAAGGCATAGAAGAAGGGAACGTTTGACAAATACTATAGGAATAACGGGTTTCTATTCAAGGAATGAAGGTTATGCATATTATAAGGCTCCACACGTGAGTTACTAAAGAAGCCCATAGAAGAGGCTTAATGGGACATTTTGGGATAGCTAAGACATTGGGCATACTTCAAGAGCACCTATATTGGCCCAAAATGAAAAGAGATGTGGAGATGGTATGTGAACGTTGCGCTACCCGTAAGAAGGCCAAGTCGAAAGTCATGACATATGGGCTTTACACACCACTACTCATTCCGGAAAAACCATGGATGGACATTTCTATGGATTTTGTACTTGGGCTACCCCGTATAAAGAATAACAAGGATTTCATCTTTGTAGTGGTGGGTCGATTTTCTAAAATGGTCCACTTTATTCTTTGTAAAAAAAACTAATTATACTTCACATATTGCTAATCTATTTTTGAGAGAGATCATAAGGCTCCATGGAATTCCAAAGACCATTGTATCTGATAAGGACATGAAGTTTCAAAGCCTACTCTGAAGAGCATTGTGGAGTAAGATTGGTATAAGGATATTATTCTCTACCACTTGTCATCCTTAAACGGATTGTTAAACAGAAGTAGTGAATCGAGTATTGTCAATGTTGCTACGGACCATTATTCGAGAGAATTTGAAAACTTGGGAGGAGAGCTTACCACATGTGGAGTTTGCATACAATCGTTCGATCCATACCACTACGGGACACATGCCTTTTGAAGTAGCGTATGTATTCAATCCATTAACTCCATTAGATTTATTACCATTATCCGCTGAACAAATCGTGAATAAGAACAACAAGGCTGAGTTTGTTTAAAAGCTTTATTAACAAGTGCGAGAGAACATTAAGAAGCGAACCAAGCAATATGAGAAGTAAGCAAAAAAAGGTCGTAAGCAATTTATATTTGAACTGAGAGATTAGGTATGGCTGGACATGAGAAAAGAAAGGTTTCCAGTCCAACACAAGTCCAAATTGATGCCTCGATGAGATGGACAATTTCAAGTAGTCAAGAGAATTAATGACAATGCATATCAATTGGACCTCCCATGAGAGATTAATGTTAGTACTAATTTCAACATGGTTAACTTATCTCCTTATGATGTCGATGATGATTTAGGGATAAATCACCTTAAAATTTGAGGGACTAATGTGATTCCTAGTAACAAAAACCCAAAAGAATATCCAAGTGGGCCAATTACACGTGAAAGGGCCAAGAAGTTCCAAGTAACCCTGGAAAACTTGTTTTTTCCAAGCTTGGAACGTGTAAGAGAAAGGCCAACAACAAGGGAGAAACACTTGATTTTACTTATGCATGAATTTGCATGAGAAATTAAAGTTTACATAAACATTAATAGCATTCAATAAGCATGATGTTCATTAAACCATGCATTGCATTGCATTTAAGCTTATAATTCATTAAGGGAAGCATATTAATCATGCATTTAGTTCATAAACTACTTAATTTAAGTCAGTAAGTTCAGTGAATAAATTTAGTTCATTGATTAAACTAGTTCATTCATTAAACTAGTTCATTAATCAAACTAGCTCATAATTCTTTCATGCATGTTTTTATTTAAAGCTTGAATAAGACCTACCTTTGTATATAGGTGTATGGACGTATGGATGAAGCTTGAACCAAGAATAAGACTTTTCAACTTCAACCAAGAGACAAGCCATTGAAAGACTTCTTTACTTACCTATTCAATGCATTCAAAGTTGATTTTATGGCCAAATTAGTGATGAAGATCAATATGGAATAGGAAGAGACAAATCATTATGGACAAGAAGAGTATCTACATTCATCCAACAATGTCTACATTCATCCTTTTTTCTTTTCATAAGAAATCAAGACAGTGCATCCCAAGAGTCCTTCCTTCACCCCTTGGACAAAATTAAGGCCAAATTTAGCTTCAAATTTTATAGATTCATCCCCAAAAAGATCTAGAATATTCAGACAACCTTAAAGATAAGAAAGACAAAGCATCCAAGTGCACTTTATTTCTAATTTGATGAAAATGCTTCATCTTTTAATGACCTTTCATATGTTGTCTAGAAACACTATAAATAGGCACCTTAGGGTCATTTATAAACACATAATTTTATTATATATCAAGCCTCTTTGTGAGTACTTTCATTCTAGTTCTTTTGAAGAACTCTATCGGCTTCAAGTTTCATCTCCAACGCCAAAACATCATCCACCTTCACCATACTTTCATTTTTTCCACATTATAATTTTCATCACCAAACATACTTAACCAAATCATAACTACCACACAATCTTTCATTACTTTATATTTTTATCTTCCTTATTATCATACAAGTTTACTTTCAGGTTTCTAAAACAAGTGTGTTCAAGCTCCTACTAGAATCACTATTAGAAAACAACATGTATGACTCGAAACTTACAATCGGGATCATATCAGGTTTTACTTTTATATCTATGTTAAGGGGGTTCATTTTTAGTGACTTGGGGCTCAGATTCATGTTCATCGGAAAGAAGCGTAGCTTCTAAGTAATTTTAGGGTTTTCGACCATCGTGGGTGGTAGTCGGAGCGACAACACGGTGACAGCGGCTCGTCGAGGAAAATGGATGGATTCTTGGATGGGAAGAGAATTGTTTAGAGGTTTTGGGAGTATTTTTTGTTGGATGAATGTAACAAATGAGAAAAAAAAAAAAGAGATTTAGGGACTATTTATAGCAATGGTCTTTGTGCAATTACTACATAATTTAATTATTTCTGCATCCCTACACTTTTGAAGTGTAATTCATTTTTGTACCTTGTTTCAATTAAATCCATGAATTTTTATTTATTTTCGATTTAATCCTTTCTCTTTTTTCATTTTATTTATTTATTTTTTCTATAAATAGGTACCTTAGCCCATTTTCTTGTTTTGCAGTATTTTAATTGCAGCTTTTTTATTTATTTTATTATTATTTTATTTTTTTTCATAAAATCAATTTATTTTTAGGGATCTTAATTAAATCTCAAAAGATCATCAAAGGTAAATAATTCAGATCTATTTTAATTTAAATTTCAATTTTTGCAATTAAGATAACCAGGTAATCGAATGGTACCGAAAGGGCGATTCGGGTTGCTCATCCTTCATCGGTCGTAAATGACTCATGAATCTGAAAAAAAATCTCATAATACGTAGATTCGATAAACGGTAAGTTTGAGGTATCCAATCAACCTAATTCGAAAGCGATCGGTGACGATTCCATCACATATTCCAAGTCGGGACGCGAACCCTGGACCACCCAAAGGATTGTTTCGATAATTAGTTACCATTTTCAAGGTTATTATTTCAAGTGTTTGATTTGTTACGATCGTTAAAAAATCTATTAAAAATCAGTTAATCAATTAGTCCTTAACATGTGAGATAATTTTATTTTTTTATAAAATTTAAAAAACTTTAATTTTTCTTATATTTGAAACAAAATTCCAAAATTTATAATACTACAAAATATCATTTCAATTCCTCCGCTGAAAACCATTATCATCAGTGATTACCTACTCACCCACCCACGCACCGATTGGGATTTAGGGATATATGTATTGAGATTAAGGATTTGAATTTAAGGGTTTTGGGGAAATAGGGATTGAGGCTACAACTAGATGATTATTTACCAGTGACAAGTAAGTAGGCGACTTACGGAGGTGATAACAGTAGGGAACAACCAATTAGTAGATTGATGTTTTGAGATTAAAGATTTTAGGGATTTTTTAGATTTTATAAAATTTTAGAGATATTTTAAATAAATATAATAATTTTAAGATTTTTAAATAATTTTTTTCTAAAATTTACAAATATGTTGTGTGTCATCTTTTGAGTGGCTGATAAATTTTTAAACAAAAATTGTGATTTAGATACTAAAAATGATACCGTCAAAACTATTAAGTATTTATTTTGACAAAATAAATATTAGAACCCAATCAAGAAATGCAATATGATTTGTGGTCTATTTGTTTGCTGTAAAATGAATTACGGAATTGGTTTTCTCCGAAATCTCGTGTTGGTTTCACGTAATTCGTTTTCTGTAACATGTTTTCCAGTGTTTGGTTAGAGGAAAAGTGGTTGGTTAACATAAAACATTTTTCTGGTCAACAGAATTTCCTTTGTTTTTTTGGAAAATGACTTACTGTCTCATTTTTCCTAAGTCATTTTCCGAACTTTTCACTTCAAAGAATAAATACCCAAAATAATTTTATTTTATGAATTTAATATTAATAAAATATTTTAATATCATTTTAATCAAAATATTATTATATTTAAATATATTATTAAAATATTTCTATTAATATATATTTTTTAGTTATAATAAAATCAATTATTATAATAATACAAGAAATTATTTTTTTTTATATATAAATTATTAATAAAATTTATATTATTTATTAATTTCATAGAAATATATTAAATTATTAATAATGAATAATATGATTTATTTTAATAATAATAAATAATCTAATAATATTTAATAAATATTTAAAATACACTAATTAATTTTTTAAAATATAATATAACACTATTACTTTAATAAATAATTTATATAATTTATAATTTTTTTTCAATAAATATACCATATTAATATTTTTATTAATAAAATTATAAAATAATATTTAATATAAATAAATTATTTTAATATTTTAAAAATAATAATATTAAATTTTATGATAAATAATATTATTTATTGTATTTAATATTTTTAATATATAATTTTTAAAAAACTCATCAACTAGTGGAAAAAAGGTGTAAACAATATCTTCCAAACATCGTAAAACGTTTTCCAGATGTTTCAGAAAAATGTAATTTATTTTACAGAAAACATTTTCCAGAAAACGTTTTCCAGAAATGTAATTCATTTTCCAGAATTCAAATTCCAGAATTCAATTTCCATAAAACAAATTATAGCCAAACAAACAGACCCTTAGATATTTTTTATAATTAAAAAAGTTTTCCCTCTTTTTATTGAGTTAGATTTTGGAGTAGGTTTTAGGCGTTGATTTGGGACATAGATGGACAAAAGAATCGGTTGCTTTCTTATTACCAAAAAGGGGAAAGAAAGACTCATTGATAGGGATGTGAAGTTAAGTAATCGTTCAAGTTTCAGTTGGATCCTGTTAGGTCAGGTCAAATTGGATTCAAGTTGTGCCAGGTCAAATTGGATACAAGTTGTGCCAGGTCAATTTAATAGTTTGTTTCGGATCAAGTAGGGTCCGGGTCAAATCAGTTCGGATCATTTTCAGGTTAATTTGACATTAGATTCAGTTCGGATTAAGTCAGGTTAATTTAAGTTTGGATCGATGTCAGTTAAGGTCAAAATGGTTCAGGCCTGAAATAGCTAAATACCAAGTTAATTCAGTTCGGATGGACTTCATTCGGATCTCGTTTAGATCAGGTCACATCATTGATAGACAAAATTCAGGTCATATCTTACCGGATACATATTGACTTCAGGTCGGGTCATTTTTGGGTTAATTATTTTTTGCCTTTCAAAAGCGTCAAATTGTAATTTGTAATTATCTATAATGTAGAGTAAATTACAAAAATATAAATAATTAAATGCCTATTTTGATAAAATATAATTGTAAGGACTAAATTGAACAAACATAAAATTAAAAATAAAAATCTAATTGAATTAAACAACACATATGGATAAGGGATCAAATTGAAATGATTATAAAATGTGAAATTGAAATAATTATAAAATATGAAGTTGAAATTAATATAAAAATGTACTAGATTGTATCCATTTAAAAAGTTGGTAAACAAAAGTTTATAGGGTTTGGAGATTATGATATAATTTATAGAATTAGAAATAAAGTTTATTATGTGATTTATAGGGTTTGAAGTAAATTACAAAAATATAAATAAGTATAAGCCAATTTTAGATATAAATATAATTTTAAACACTAAATTGAACAAATATAAAATTACAAATGTAAATCTAAATAAATTAAATAACAAGCAATGATCAAATTGAAATAATTGTAAAATAGATTGAATTGCATTTATTTCAAAAGTTGAGAAAAAATTGAAACTATATATGTGTGTGTGTATAATGAATGTTATGATAATATGATGCATGTATATATAATGTACATTATACTTATGCATTCATTATAAGTATATAATATAAGTATATATTATATTTATAATATATATACACACAAACACATTATACTCATAAAATGTATTTCTAAGGATTAAATTGAACGAATATAAAATTACAAAGTAAAATTTATAATTTATTTGTTATAATTAATTTTTTATATAATGATCATAATTAATATAAATATTAAATTTAATAATTTATTCTAAATTTTGAATAATTATTTTTTTATTAACTTTATTAATCTCAAGTTAATAATTTAATAAAACTTTTGAATACATTTATAGATTAAGTTTATAAATATAAAAATATACATATTAATTTAATGATTATAATTAATCATGTATCTTAAATTATGAAGATGTATTTTGTAACACTATAATTAGGGTTGTTCATGGATGGTTAACCATAACGCTTAGCCTAAATGGTCAGTTAACCTTATAACGGTTATGAGATTTTTCTAACCGTAACCTAATCAGTAAGAAACGATTAACCGCTAACTGTTAACAATTATTAACGGATCGGTTACAGGTTAACCTATTACAATTATTTGTCAAATTGTTTCATAATTCATACTGCAAAATATATATATATAACTTAACACATACTTACACTGATATAAGTGAATGAAATAAAAAGTGTAGCACTTAACACATACTTACATAGATGCAATTATGTACATCTCCAAATATCTTAATACCTAACAATAAACACATAATTATATTGGTGTAAGAATATTTCTATATTTTCAAAGAAATAAAAATTAAAAATGATATATATACTAAATTATTTGTATACAAATTTTATTAAATGTATATATATAAATTTTAAATAATAGAAAACTATATTTAGTTATTTGTGTAAAAATTTAATAAATTAGAAATATAATTATAAATTTAACTTCTTAACGGTTAATATCAAAACTTGTAACAGTAACCTTAACCGTTAACCATTACTTTTAGTGGTTCGGTTAACCGAAACCATTTAATATTAATATTTCAGTTAATTAACCTATTAAATGTAACGATTATATCAGTTAATGGTTACGGTTAATGGTTCTGGATTTTTTTGAACACCCCTAACTATAATATCATATATTCATAATTTCATAACTTTGTCAATTATCAAGTAAATATCAGATTGGTTCAATAACAAGTTGGATCATTTACATGTTGAGTCAATTACCTGTCAGGTTGATAACAGGTCAGGTTGATAACATGTCAGATAATACCAATTATTTACCAGGTTAATCTCGAGTTCGGGTTCATATTAGACAGACGCAAGTTGAATTTAGTTATTATATTATCGGTTCAATTCAGGTTCAAGTCATTCTCAGATCGGGTTCCGGTCGGGTTCAAATCCACAATTTCCGAGTCCACTTGATTTAGGTCAACACCAGTTCAGACTTGAATCGATTTCGGATCACCATCACCTCATGTCACAAACAATTTTGACTCAAGTAGGTTTCGATCAATTTTACAGGTCGAGTCAGCTTTTTACATCCCTACTCATTGGTCATTGTTTATGGAGAATTATTGGATTAAATTAAGGGATGGTCTTTCTGGGATTTTGTTGTATTAATGACAAATATAATATTAAAAGCTGTTGATGGTATTTTGGGGAAGTAAAAAAGTTTATAACTTTTTAAATAATTCTTTTAAAAACTCTTTTAAAAATATTAAATATGAAAATGACTTTTTTAGAATTAGAAGGAATAATAAACATGTAAAGACTCAAAATTTCATGTAAAAAACTGATATTTCCATGATTCTCTATTTTTATAGTAGTCTTAATAAGCTGGAATTGTTTTGTGTTTTTTAAGAAATTTAGTAAAAGTGACATGACATAATACGATTTTATAATCTGTAAATTTTAAAAGTATACAAATAATCATTAATGTTTTAATAAGTTTTTATTTTGATTATTAAAATTTAAAAATAACTATATTATGAGCATTAATATTATTACTTCATCAAAAAATGATCATTATAATATTAAGTTTTTTATATTAATGTTAACAAAAAATAATATTGAATTTGAGTTTTAAACTATAATTGAAACCTTAATTTAATCTTTTAACACAATTTTCAACTACAATTTCTTAAGAAAAATTAAAAGAATTCTAAACCAGAATACATCTAAACCATTTTGGATGAATCCAAAAGCATAAAGTGAAAAATTCTATTGAATTTTAAATTTTTATATTTCTAACATAGTGAATATTTTTTAAATAAAGTATGATCGCTTTTTTCACTTACCATGTTTTTAGACAAAAGAGATATTTTTTTTAAAAGGATTGATCATTTAGGCCAGCTTTGGAAACTCTTAAGTGAAGTTTAGAAACTTTTAGTCCATAAAGATAAACGGTTTTGGAACTTTATCTAAAGCTTCAAAACGTGAACAAAAGTTTCAACAATCTAGGCTCTAACGATCAAATAATTTGGACAATAATGTATCTTTATTTAGAAAAGGATGGATCTCTCATGCTTTAAAAAAAGTATATTTTATTGTATGTAATGACTGTCATAATGGTTTATGGGAGGTGATGACGGATTTAGAAAATGTTGAAAAAAATTAAGAGTCACAATCAATCATTTTTAAAGGAGGATTAGATCATATAAAATAGGATAATTTTAATAAAAAATTTGTTGAACTAAAATATCAGTTTTAGCTTGTGAAATCTAAAAAAAAGATTCGGGAGTCAGTTAGAGTAGAAAATGATTAATACTCCCACAATACTCTGAATTAATACCTAGTTGATTAAATTTTGATTTGATTTAGAAATTTGTGAGTTTGAGTTTTTATTTAATTAATGGTCCAATATGATGCAACCTTTTTGAAAAGGATATCAATTTATTCCAAATTTACAATTGTCACCCATAAGTAGGGATGAGTTCTGACCCAACTCGACCTGATCGGGTCGATTTTTTTAATTTTGGGCTCAGGTTGGGTCGAGTCGGTTTTTTAAAGTTATGTTTGAGTTGGGTCGAGTTTGGGTTTAGGGTGAAAAATACCCGACCTTACCCAAGCTAAAAAAATTATAATTTTATACCCGACCCAAGCCAAAAAAATTATAATTTTAACTTATATATTTAGAGATGATTGTAATAATACCCCTCTATATATTATTTTCTTTCAATTAAGTCCCTATTTGTATTGAATAAAAATAATATCTTTTAATAAATACATTATTTCGGGTTGTGTCCAGTTCAGATTTTATCTCAAAAAATAAGCTCAGGTTCGGGTTGGGTGGATTTAAAATTTTCTTATCGGGTCAGATGGACCAAAAATCCAACCAGACCTGACTCATGCCCATCCCTAAGAATAAGTGAAGATTATATCATTAATTCCTAATAAATAAATATTTCCTTAATTTTTAAATCATGGCATAAATTTAAAAAATGATATAAATTTATTTTGAGAATTAGCGATAGTCCCCGGGCATAATCGAGGGTTATACCATTTATCCCCAATAAATTAATATAGTCTTATGATTTTAAAATCAATATTATGCAATCAATCAAATAAATTATCGAACCTAACTTTAAGTGAGTAAAAAGAATCTAGCAAAAAATTGAATTTATAATATTAACCTTAATAAATTTTAAATTTTATTATTTGAATAATTAAAATAGCATTCCGAGCAAAAGCAAGGACCAGTTTAGATTACACTCCTATTTAATATAATTTAGGGGTTAAAATGAACTAATTCTAAAATTTAGTGCTTAATCTAAGTCATGAGAAAATTATTTATCAAAGACCTAATTGAACTAAATCTAAATCCAATGCTCTAGTATTAATCCTAAGTTAATTTTAAAAATTTTAATTATTAATCAAATAATTAAAATAGCACCTCGAGCAAGAGCGAGGACTTCTTTAAATTATTCCCTAGTTAAATCTAGCTGAGAATCTAATTAGAAAAAAAAATAAAGGATAAAATCTAAAATCAAGTAAATGTGGGACTAAATTAAAATGTCATGAAATTAAAGGCTTGAACTAAAATAAATACAACATGCATATAGACCAAATTGCAAGAATTCAAAATAAAAAGTCAAAATTGCAAGAAACTATGTATTACTGAAAGAAAAATGTCTGAAATAGAATTACAAAGAAATAAGAGGGACAACGAGAAAATTTCACTCCAAAAAGGCCAAATCATGTTTGGATCGTTGAAGAAGCTCCTCAATCGTCGGAAAATCTTGTTGGCCAAAGGGAAGTTTCTCCCTCTTCTCTTTTTTGCTTTTGGCTTTTTAGTTCCCTTTTGCATCGGTTTCTCCCCTTCGAACTAACTACGTCTCCTTTTTCTTCTTCGTATGTAAAGGCTTTTACAGCCATCGATTAGATTTTTTTCTCCACAATGAGAGTTTTTTTAGATCTCTTTTCATAAAAGATAATATGATTCCTTTCTTTATTTTGATTCAAATATTGCATTTTTGGATTTTGTCCTCTTTTGGCTTGATTCGATTCTGTTGATTTGTTTTCCAAAAGATGAAATCGCAAAAGAGAATTTTTCCAAATTTGATTGAAGTTTGAGGTGTGGAGTTGTTGAGGATTCGAGGTCTCAGCGCGTGAGTTGCACACATGTTAGTTGGCTTCCATGGCTGGCGGCGGATAGGGGCTCATTGTATCTAGGCTTTCCCTAGTTTGAATAGTATGTTGCGCGATTGGACTCGCTTCTTCTTGAATTGACCTGCTGAATTTAACTTTGGAGCAATAAGACCATTAATACCCATATATAAATGATAATCCTAAATAGCAATAATAATAAGTATTATTTTTTTGAATTAATCACTGATATTTGATCTATTTATCGATTAATCTAGATTATGTACTGCAGAGGTGAGAACGACCATCTCAACACAGTTTACTATATTAGCAGACGCAATGATTCGAACCCCTAACATTATTTAGGGGACCTAATGCCTCAACCCACGAGACCAACTGATTGTTCGTAATAATAAATATTATCAATAATAAAAAAATAAATATAACAACGTAAATAATGTAAATAATATTAAAATATAATACTAACAATAATAATATACATATAATACTATTGATAACGGTAATAATAATTTTATAGTATTAATTTAATATATTATAATAATTGACACTATATAATAATATTATATACTAATACTAATATATAATAATAAATACTATATGGTACTAATAATATCTTAATTAATCAAAAGAAATTTAAAATAAATCCCATACGAAAACGAGTGTCTACAATTGTCCCTCTTTTCCCATTGTTTTGTAACGAAAATAGGGAAAATATGAAAATATATAAATTTTCGTCTGATACTAAATTCAAACTTCTAAGACTACAGTAATAGTTTCTTTAGACATGGAATTCAAATCAAATATTATTTCCTTGATCAAAAAAAATAAATTCATATGTTTGTCCATAATCACCAAATCTGAAAATGATCTTACTCCCTTAAGATGAGGACTTTATATCATCATAGAGGGTTGATTTACTCCTTCATCTAAAGGACGTCAAATTGGAGAACGATCTTGTTCCTATGAAATTAAAGATGTCAAGTCATGATTAGTGATTGATTTTCTCCTACCTCTAAAGATCACCAAATTAGGAAATGATCTTGCTCATTCCTCTAAAGGATGCCAAGTTGTATTTGGCTATTCATTTGCTCTTTGCTCTTAAGGATGTCGAATCAGGAAACGATATTATTCCTTTCTCTAAAGTAAGCCAACCCATAATTTTCCTGATATGCTTCTTCCTCTAAAGGACATCAAATCGAAAAATGATCTCGCTCATTTCTTTAAAGGACGTCAATTAGTAATCGATGAGTGATCTACTCCTTTCTGTAAAGGACTTCAAATCAAGAAACGATCTTGTTCCTTTATCTGAGGATGCCAAGTCAAGGAATGATCTTGCTCCTTTATATGAAGTATGCCAAGTCGTGATCAATGGTTGATCTACTCCTTTCTATAAAGGACGCCAAATCAGAAATAATCTTACTCCTTTCTCTTAAGTAAGCCTTCTTGCCTCTTTCAATACTTTGTGATGGAAATCTTTTATGATATTATGTGATTTAAGTTTCTTTAATTGGGTATGCAAAGTTGGGTTGTAATTAATTCTCTTTCTTAAGGAAATCTTTTTAATTTGGATGACTTCCATTATTTAAGCTCTATTCAATCATTTTGAGCTACCAAAAAGACATATTTTCCAAACGTACTTCCTAGTGTATACATATTATGAACCCTCTAGTTTTTACTTTTGTTTATCTCTCTTCTTAAGGTCTCACCATCATAAATATTCTTCTTTCTTTGAGATGAGAGACACGATCAAAGGAAATTATTAAGGCATCCTCATATGAGGGAAAAAAAAGTTTTTCTATTACATGAATGTTTATTGCAAAGATGCAAATTCATGTATGTCATTGATTTTGATGCATGATCAATGGCCAAAATTGATGCACATAAGAACTTCATTATCTTTTTAATTCGAATCTTTTTCGTTCTTTTTTTCACACTATAGTGTATCTTCTCAATTCTTGGCAACAATCTATTCCTCTTTCACCAATAACTTTGCCTCGTAAGATTCATTTATTTTTCCCCAAATTTTGATTATGAGCTTCTCATTTAATAAACTCCTAAGATAATTTTTCAATCCCTAGAGAGATTTTCTTAATTGAAAACATTTTCTATAATACCCCAAATAGTAGGTCAGCGACTATTTTGAAAGGAATTAAAATTTGGAAGACTAAATTGAATAAATGGTAAACTATAAGAAATGATTTAAGTAAGACCAATTAGTAAGAAATGAAATAATGAAATGGCATTTTGGTCTTTCAGAGTGAAATGAATATAAAACCCATTTAAACTTAGGGATTTAAGAAAAAGGGGAAAGTTAAAGACTATACTAAGTTATTTTACTCCTTTTCTTCTTCTTCCCGTGGTTGAGTGTTCTCCTCCATATCTTAAGGTAATCTTCATCTAACTAGTGTTTCGTTTCGATTCTGGTTGGTTCTTGCAACCTTAAGTGATATGTAAGCTTAAGGAAAGGTTATATAAGATTAAAACTATGAGATAGAGGAAATATTAGAGATTTAAGAAAATGGGTTTTGAAATGATATGTTAAGATATAAGTGTTTATTGATGTTTACTAGTATATTTGACTTATCAAAGAGGTAAACGAGAGACTAGAAGCATTGGATGGGTTTAAAAACAAGTTAGAAAAAATGGTGTGATTCTTAGATTGAAATGTTCTTGGGAGATGTTAGATGTTTTAAGAAGCTAAATGAAGGAAAACTAGTAGGGATAAGTAAAAAAGAGTTTAATATCATTGTTGGGTAAACATAAGGAAATTTGACCAATTTTGGGTAAGAATCGGGCAGAAGAATGAAATAAAATTGGAAAAATTAGCTGTGTAGTATCAATACTGATGCAAGTAGTATCGATACCAAGAGAGGGTATCGATACTATGAGGAAGGTATCGATACCATTGAAAACAGAATGCAGAAATGGCATCGATACTGTAACGGAGTATCGATACCATGGTAGGGATATCGATACTATTGAGCCAGAAATTCTAAGATAGGCTGAAATTGTTATAGAAATGTAAATAATAGTACTAGTGAACATTATTAAAGTATAAATGTTAAAGAATATACTAACATTTAGTATGATAAATATCTTTAATAAATGCGTGTGTAGATAGTAATCAAACTCCCGAGTCAAGCAAAATGAAAGGCAAAGGCAAAGTAGCTGAGTAATTAGAGTTGCGTTTTGGATATAATAGCGAGGCAATCCAGGTGAGTGCATTGATTATGTACTTATATGTTGTGATAGTCATAGATGTATGTTGATTAATGTATGTATGGTGATTACTGAATGCACTATATGTGTGCAAAAACTAAGAAATTCATATTGAGTTTATAAATTTTCGTATGCGCATTTTGTGTGCAAAAACTAAGAAATTCATAATGAGTTTATGAATTTCCGTATGGGCACTTTGTGTGCAAAAACTAATAAATTCACAATGAGTTTATGAATTTCTGCATGGGCACATTGTGTACAAAGACTAAGAAATTCATAATGAGTTTATGAATTTCCGTATGGGAACTTTGTGTGCAAAGACTATGAAATTCATAATGAGTTTTTGAATTTCCGTATGGACACTTTGTGTGTAAAAACTAAGAAATTCATAATAAGTTTATGAATTTCCGTATGGAAACTTTGTGTGCAAAAACTAATAAATTCATAATGAGTTTATGAATTTCTGTGTGGGCACTTTGTGTGCAAAACTAAGAAGTAAGAAGTTCGTAATAAGTATATGAATTTTTGTATTGGTAGTGTGTGTAACCCAGGTAAATTATAGTAATGTTTGGAAAAATGACGGTATGGGCACTATAGAGTGTTTAATGAATTGAAAGAATTAATGAACATTAGAATTGGCATGATATACTTCTGTTTAAAATTTTGCTTATGGTTATTTTTGCATTACTAAGAAATTTCTTAGCGTGTGTTAATTTCACGCGTAGGTGTTAATACAAGCGGAGTAAGGAGACCATCGGACGTCAAAGCAAGTATCGCCTCGTCAATAACAGTATGACATCCATTTATACTTTTGATGTATTTAGTTGGCATGTAATAGATTGAGTAAAAACAATCTGAAAAGTATTTGATTTACCATGATGTAAAATGATGAAAAGTTTGAACATTACTTTTGTTTATATACGTAAGTTTAATGCATGTTTTTATTATTATTAAATTAAAATGTTTTATAAAAAAGAACAAAATTTTACGGGTTTTCAAATGTGGAACTGTTTTAAAAGTGATGTGACATCTGTATCTCCCATACGGAAGGGTATACGGGAGATTGTTGTTATATTTATTGATATCAGAGCTAAATGTTTAGCTGATTCTCGGCCAAAATTGAGTGTATTTTAATGTAAAAAGCGTTTATATGCCCCTAAGATGTCAAGGTTACTGATCGGGTATAGAAAGAATATGACAGATGTCTCTCCTTACTAACTTAAGTATTATCTTTATGTATGTTATACTAGATGTTGGATTCTACAAATTCGAGAAGAGTGGTTGAATGAGAGAATAGAGATGGATCAAGTAGTGATATTTATGAAGAGAATAGTGAATATCCGATTGCGTCTGAGAACGCCAGTGCACCGGTACATCAGGGTATGCCCGTGCCAGAGTTTGCAGCTTTAATGTAAGCTCTCAATTCTATTTTGACAAGGTTCCAACCTCCTCCACCTCCCCTTGATCCTCCAGCACCGCGAATATTAATCCCTAAGGAGTTAAGAGGTTTAGGAGCTCCAGTGTTTCGGGGAGAAGAAAGTGAAGGTCTGATGGACGCTATTTTATGATTGAACGATGTTATGGTGATAATGGAAAGTCTACAGTGCTCAAATCAGGAAAAGTTGGGCGGAGCTGTATCGTTACTCCGAGGATCATCTCGGGTGTGGTGGTCAAATACGACAATGTATGCATCACTTGAACAAATGAACTGACAATTCTTTCAAGATGCGTTCAAGAACAAATATATTGGGGAGCAGTTTGTGAGGTCAGTGTTGTTGAAATTTCTTAACTTAAAGCAAGGCGATCGAGCAGTGAAATAGCATGAGGCTAAATACAATAAAACTTAACTGTTATGCTATGGAGGTAGTTCCTAATGAAAAAGCTCGATGTAATTGGTTTATTGAAGGTCTAAGGCTTAAGTTGAAAGAGATAATGTTGGCCTTAAACTTGAATAGCCTCTAAGAAGTTATAAATAGAGCTAATGCTATTGAAAGAGCTCAAGAGAAGACTCTACCAGTGGAGCAGAGTATGCAAATGGGAAAAAGGGTTGGGATGTCTTCATCTACACATTATGTAAGAGAGGCAAGGGTTCAGGTTCCCGATATACTGACAGAGCTGATTCTGCTATAGCTTCACAGAAAACTAAGCACTCCCATTCTTTTGCTGTTAGCTCGGGTAGAGCTTTTGAAGAGAGACTTTTATGTCAAACATGCGGCAGGCCACACCGGGGAGTATGTAGATTTCTCTCCGGTGCTTGTTTTCATTGTGGTGAATCTGGTCACTATGCACAAAATTGTCCAAATAAGTCTGGAGATAGATCATCACAAACTGAGAGATCACTAGCCGCACCAAGTAGAAGTAGAGGAAGAGGAAAATCGGGCTGTTAATCTGAGGCTAGCTAGCGATAAGAGACTCGGAGAGTGGCCCGAATTTATAATATAAAGACCAGTGAGAATCGGGATGATCCGGAGATCATAACAGGTATATTCCATCTTTTTGATAAGTCTGTTTTTGTTCTAGTTAACCCTGGTTCTACACACTCTTATATTAGTACAAAATTGGTTAGAACTAGAGGAATTCCTTTAGAACCAATTTAACAGGTATATTCCATCTTTTTGATAAGTCTGTTTTTGTTCTAGTTAACCCTGGTTCTACACACTCTTATATTAGTACAAAATTGGTTAGAACTAGAGGAATTCCTTTAGAACCAATTTATAGTGAAATGATAGCGGTAAACCCTACGGGTCATAGTGCAAGGGTAGCTCGGGTGTGTATAAAATGTCTAATTAAGATTCAAGGGGTTGTGTTCTCAACAAACTTGATGGAGTTACCCTTTGATGAGTTTGAAATCATTTTTGGCATGAATTGGTTGTCTCCACATCATGGTGGGTAGATTGTCGCCTGAAGCGATTATTCTTAAAGGATGCGGAAGGCTCTGAAATTGTAGTAATAGTTGATAAGGCGAAATCACCACCCAATGTGATATCGATCATAACTACAAAGAAAATAATTTGAAAAGGATGCACAACTTTTCTAGCTAATGTAATAGACACTTGAGAGCCGAAAGTGAGATTAAATGATATTCCAACAGTTAAGGAGTTTCCAGAAGTTTTTCTGGAAGAATTATCGGGTTTACCTCCAGATCGTTAAGTAGAATTCAAGATTGAGGTTTACCCGATACCGAACCTGTTTCTTTGGCTCCGTATCGAATGGCTCCAACAGAGTTAAGGGAATTAAATGCACAGTTGCAAGAGCTACTTGATAAGGAATTTATTAGACCCAATATTTCTTCTTGGGGAACATCGGTTTTATTTGTGAAAAAGAAGGATGGGTTTATACGGTTATGTATTGACTATCGTCAGTTAAATAAAGTAACGATAAAGAACAAGTATCCTCTTTCGAGGATTGATGACCTTTTTGATCAATTGAAAGGTGTATCAGTGTTCTATAAGATAAATCTGAGGTTGGGTATCATCAGTTAAAGATCAAAAAGGAGGATATTTCCAAGACGACTTTTCGGACTTGGTACATACACTATGAATTTGTAGATGATATATTAGTGTACTCCAAGTCAAGAGAGGAGCATGATGCTCATCTTCGAGTGGTTCTTCAGATACTTCATGAAAAGAAATTGTATGCGAAACTATCCAAATGTGAATTTTAGTTAGTTAAGATTTCTTTCCTTAGTCATATAGTCTCTACGGAAGGCATAAGAGTAGATCCTAAAAAGATACAAGCCATAGTGGATTGACAACCCCCAAAGAATGTTATAGAAGTTTGGAGTTTCTTGGGCTTGCTGGTTATTATAGGTGGTTCATGAAGAATTTCTCAATGTTAGCTCTGCCACTAACTAAGTTTTTACAAAAGGATGTGCCATTTGTTTGGACAGAAAAATGCCAAGAAAGTTTTGAAATGCTAAAGAGAGTAGTAACCGAGGCCCCAGTTCTTGTACAACCTGAGTCAGGTAAAGATTATGTTGTTTTCAGTGATGCATCCCATTATAGGTTAGGATGTGTGCTGATGCAAGAAGGGAAAGTGGTGGCTTATGCCTCAAGACAGCTAATGAATCATGAGAGAAATTACCCGAAGCATGACTTAGAATTTACCACAATAGTGTTTGCTTTGAAAATTTGGCGCCATTATTTGTATGGTGAGCGTTGCCATATTTACATGGATCACAAGAGTTTAAAGTACTTTCTGACTCAGTAAGAGCTAAATTTTAGGCACAGAAGATGGATTGAACTCTTAAAAGAATATGATTTGACTATTGATTATCATCCAGGAAAGGCTAATGTGGTAGCCGATACGCTCAGTCGAAAGACTTTTGTAGCTTTATGGGCTTTAGATGCATGTATATCTTTAAAATAAAATGGTGCCTTTATTTATGAACTTAAGTTAAAGTTGATGCTCTTAGATCGGGTAAAAGAGTTGCAGGGTCGAGAAGAGAAATGTTTGGCGAGAATGGTGCATGTCATAAAAGAAGAGGCCAAAGACTTCGAAATGAGGGTCGATGGATGTCTATATTATCGTGGAATACTTTTCTCGATAATGATGAATTGAAGAGAGATATTCTTTATGAGACACACTATAGTCCTTTGACAAGGCATCCAGGCGGGAATAAGATGTATCAGGATTAAAAGAGTCGTTATTGGTGGCCTGATACGAAAAGAGATGTATCAGATTTTGTTGCAAAATGTATGTCATGTCAGCAAGTGAAAGCTAAACACCAAGTGCCTTCTAGATTGCTACAACCGATATACATTCATGAGTGTAAGTGGGAACGAGTTACAATGGATTTTGTTACGGGACTACCTTTGACATCAAGTAAAAAAGACTCGATATGGGTAATTGTGGACCGATTGACCAAGACAACTCATTTTATTCCAGTTCGAGTAGATTACTCGATGGATAAGTATGCAAAGTTATATATAAAAGAGATAGTTAGACTGCATGGAGTGCCTATATCAATAGTGTCCGATCGATACCCAATGTTTACTTTAAGATTATAGAAGTCTTTACATGAGGCATTGGGTACTCGATTAAACTTCAGTACAACTTTTCATCTGCAGACAGATGGGCATGTGTGATGGAATTTAAAGGATCATGGGAAAAGTATTTTCCTTTAGCAGAATTTGCGTATAACAATAGTTACCAATCGAGTATTAAGATGGCCCCGTATGAAGCTTTGTATGGGAGGAAGTGCAGAACACCATTAAACTGATTTAAACTAAAAGATAGAGACCTCGTTGGCCCGGATTTGATTAAAGAAATGAAGGAAAAAGGGAAAATTATCCAGAGCAATTTAAAGATAGCCTTCGATCGTCAAAAGTCCTATATTGATTTGAAAAGAAAGGAAATTGAATTTTAAGTGGGGGAAAAAGTATTTCTAAAGGTATCGCCTTGGAAGAAGGTATTACAATTTGGAAAAAATGGAAAGCTGAGTCCAAGATTCATTGGACCTTATGAGATTTTAAAAAGGGTTGAACCCGTAGCTTATCAATTAGCTTTGACTTTGGATATGGAAAAGAACCATAATGTTTTTCACATATCGATGCTTAGGAGGTAAAGATCAGATTCATCGCATGTTATCACCCCTAGAGAAATAGAGATCCGACCAGTTTAACTTATGAGGAAGAACCAGTGCGGATCTTGGCTAGAGAAAATAAATAATTGCGTAGGAAGAGTATTTTGTTAGTTAAAGTGCTCTGGCAGAATCATAAGGTAGAAGAAGATACTTAGGAAAGAGAGGAGGATATGAGGACACAATTTCCACACCTCTTTGTTTCAGGTACTTCTTTAAATTCGAGGACGAATTTTCTTAAGGGGGAGAATTGTAATACCTCAAATAGTAGGTCAGCGACTATTTTGAAAGGAATTAAAATTTGGAAGACTAAATTGAATAAATGATAAAGTATAAGAAATGATTTAAGTAAGACCAATTAGTAAGAAATGGAATAATGAAAGGACATTTTGGTCTTTTTGAGTGAAATGAATTTAAAACCCATTTAAAATTAGGGATTTAAGAAAAAGAGGAAAGTTAAAAACTATACAAAGTTATTTTACTCCTTTTCTTCTTCTTCCCGTGGTTGAGTTTTCTCCTCCATAACTTAAGGTAAGCTTCATCTAACTAGTGTTTCCTTTCGATTCTGGTTGGTTCTTGCAACCTTAAGTGATATGTAAACTTAAGGAAATGTTTATAAGATTAAAACTATGAGATGAAGGAAATATTGGAGATTTAAGAAAATGGGTTTTGAATTGATATGTTAAGATATGAGTGTTTATTGATGTTTACTAGTATATTTGACTTGTCAAAGAGGTAAATGAGAGATTAGAAGCATTGGATGTGTTGAAAACCAAGTTAGAAAAAGTGGTGTGATTCTTAGATTGAAATGTTCTTGGGAGATGTTAGATGTTTTAAGAAGCTAAATGAAGGAAAGCTAGTAGGGATAAGTAAATAAGAGTTTAATAGAATTGTTGGGTGTAAACATAAGGAAATTTGACCAAATTTGGGTAAGAATCGGGAAGAAAAAATGGAAAATCTAGGTTAGGGTATTGGTACTGATAGAACAGCACCGATACTATAGGCTTAAAATTAGAAGAATCAGTCGTGTAGTATTGATACTGATACAAGTAGTATTGATAGCGAGAGAGGGTATCAATACTATGAGGAAGATATCGATACCATTGATAATAGAATGCATAAATGGTATCAATACCGTAATAGAGTATCGATACCATAGTATAGTAGTATCGATACCATGGTAGGGATATCGATACTATTTAGACATAAATTCTGAGATAGGCTGAAATTGTTATAGAAATGTAAATAATAGTACTAATGAACAGGATTAAACTATAAATGTTAAAGAATATACTAACATTTAGTATGGTATATGTCTTTAATAAATACGTGTGTAGATCGTAATCAAACTCCCGAGTCAAGCAAAACGAAAGGCAAAGGAAAAGTAGATGAGTAATCAGAGTTGCGTTTTGGATATAATAGCGAGGCAATCCAGGTGAGTGCATTGATTATGTACTTATTTGTAGTCATAGATCTATGTTGATTAATGTATGTATGGTGATTACCGAATGACACTATATGTGTGCAAAAACTAAGAAATTCATAATGAGTTTATGAATTTCTCTATGGTCACTTTGTGTGCAAAAACTAAGAAAATCATAATGAGTTTATGAATTTCCGTATGGGCACTTTGTGTGCAAAAACTAAGAAATTCATAATGAGTATGAATTTCCGTATGGGCACTTTTTGTGCAATAACTAAGAAATTTATAATGAGTTTATGAATTTTCGTATGGGCACTTTGTGTGCAAAAACTAAGAAATTCATAATGAGTTTATGAATTTCCGTATGGGTACTTTGTGTGCAAAAACTAAGAAAATCATAATGAGTTTATGAATTTCCGTATGGGCACTTTGTGTGCAAAGCTAAGAAGTAAGAAGTTCATACTAAGTATATGAATTAATGTATTAGTAGTGTGTTTAACCCATGTAAAGTATAGTAATGTTTGGAAAAATGATGGGATGGGCACAATAGAGTGGTTAATGAATGGAAATAATTAATGGCCATTTGATTTGGCATGATATACTTTTGTTTAAAAATTTGCTTATGATTATTTATGCATTACTAAGAAATTTGTTAGCGTTTCTTAATTTCACGCGTAGGTGTTATTACAAGCGGAGTAAGGATACCATTGGACATCAAAGCAAGTGTTGTCTCGTCAGTAACAGTAGGATGTCCATGTCTACTTTTGATGTTTTTAGTTGGCATGTAATAAATTAAGTAAAAAAGCTCTGAAAAGTATTTGATTTACCATGATGTAAAATGATGAAATGTTTGAACATTACTTTTGTTTATATACATAAATTTAATGCATGTTTTATTATTATTAAATTAAAATGTTTTATAAAAAAATAACAAAATTTTATGGGTTTTCAAATGTGTAATTGTTATAAAAGTGATGTGACATTTGTATCTCGTGTACGGAAGGGTATTCGAGATATGGGTATTACATTTTCCTTACTCTTTTATTTTTCAAAATGTGAAAAGTTCAATGAAGGAGTTTTAAAAGAACAAAAATGGTGCCAGTTTCTTTAGGCTCATAATTAAAGCAAGCCATAAAACATGATTTCATCAATTATCACGCAAATCAATTATCCTTTTAATCCTTCAAAAATTATTGCTCTTTGAAAAGTTTTGTAACTGATGATGATTTGAGATTAGGGTTAATTTGGGAATGAAAGATGTTTTAGGTTGGTTTTTTTGGTTAAGAATTAACATTTATGTTTCTTTGATTTTACTCAATTTAACATGTTCATCGTTTTCATATTTTGAAAATGTCCACCTTAAGTAGTTACAAAATCTCATAGTATGTTTGTTGCTTTATCAAGAAATTTATAGGATAGCCTCTTATACAACAAGTGTAAAATTTTCACACTCGAGCTGCCTTTTCAGGTTTTCAAATTGAATCATCCATTGGTTTCAAAACGTCCTTTGCAGATTCTCATATTCAATCTTTTTTTATCATTTTTCTAATTTTTTTATCATGCATTAAAGTTTTAGAAAACCTTTTAGAAATACAAAAACTAACCCTAAGAGGTAGAAAGAAATTTGGAGATAATCTTTTCCACTTAGATATTTGTGAATGATTAGAAGGGACTTTTCAGGCATATATTGTAGACTATGACTCACAATTATAAAAAAATGGATAAAGAGGCCCAAACAAATGTTTAAGTGCGATTAAACCAAGAATCAATGCATTCATTCTTATTTTGCTCAGTTTAAATATGCTTTCATGTACTTTTTCTATTCTCTTTAGGATCCCTCTAGAATGTCTATTTGTGGGTTTTTATCCTAAAGGTCGTTTCCTTTCTTAATGCCTTTGGAATATCATGATATCATAGATATAACTTGGATCTTTGAACCAATTAAAGTTGATCAACCTTGTGATATTTAGAGTAACTTTTTATGAGAATCTCCACGCATGTGCTTCTTGTCCTTTCTATTTGATGAACTTTGGACTTCAAATTTCGTTTGAACACAATGTATCATTTGTATTTGAAACATCTCTTTTTGTTCTCAATTGGATTTGAATCTTCAAACACATTGTATCTGGTCAACCTTGCGGTGCTTTAGTGTTCTTCACCTTATTTTATAAGGACTGTAGTAACATAAAAAATAATTGTTTTCTCTCACGCGTGTAGATTTTCCTTTGCCTTGCCCCCCGATGTGGAGAGTGATCCTTGGTTAGCGTTGAATCTAAAGAAAAAAATGTTTTAGCCTCAAATAGGGAATATCAATGGATAGTTTTTTCCTTTTTTGAAAGGATAGTGAAAGGCCATTCATTATTTCATATACAAAAGTCCTTATAAAAGATGTATCCCTATGGGGATATATGTTCAAAATTAATAATTTATTCACTAAAAAATAAGTCCTTAATGTATCCTCATAAGATCGATGCAGGATGCTCCATCTTGTCTTCTTGTTTAACGTTACCTGGGTTTTACTTTGGCAGGAGAAAATTGGCTTTGTGTATTAAGAAGATAGTAATGTTATCAGAAGGTTATCTCTTTGGAGAGTGTAATATCATATCAAGAATGACTGCTCATGAAAAGGGAAGGGCAAGATTTTGATGTCTTAACAAAAGAAATATCAAGTCTGTGTCTTTCAATGTTGGCAATGAATGATTTCGAGTGAAAAATCAAGGGATTATCCTTTTTTGACTAGGAACGATATATGTAAGTTCTAATCTCGTTACTTGTCAAAGATTCATAACCTCATCCTCAAAAGATCATTTCATTACTTGACTTTCAATAATCCTTCAAGTTCTAAAATATGTATCATATCAAGGATGATTGCTCATGAAAAAGGAAGCACAAGATTTTGATGTCTTAACAAAGGAAATGTCAAGTTTGTGTCTTTCAATGTTGCCAGTGAATGATTTCGAGTGAAAATCAAGGGATTATCCTTTTTTGACTAAGAAGGAGATATGAAAGGTATGATCTCATTACTTGTCAAAGATTTAATAACGTCTTCATCAAAAGAGAATTTTATTGCATGACTTTCAATGATGCTTCAAGTTCTAAAATATGTTTCATTGTTCACAACCTAAGAAGGTAGAATTTATTCATCGAATGCAATCATTAAATATTTAAGCAAATGAAGACTGAAAGAATGAAAAACATGTTTGAACAGGACATAATGTTTTTATTACACCCTAATTTAGGGGATAAAGTTTTCTTAAATTTATTTTGAGGATTAAATTTAAATTTTATTTAAATTTAGGGACCAATGTGATTTTTTTTAATTAAATACATATTCAAATTAGAAAGTAATAAAAATTTAGGGACCTATGTTATAATTTTACCATTTTCTAATTATGTTGAGTTTAAAAGCTTCCAAACCTGAAATTTGCCATTTTTAGAAACCTTTTTCTAGTTTACTATTTTTGGTTTTCTTCTCCAAGAAAACTTTGGAATCTTTGCGTTATCTCGAATCTACCAGTGTTCGTTTTGTCACCGTTATCTCCAGTGTGTAGAGGGATGAGCAATAACAAATTTTCACTAGTTGATATCAAGCTCTCCACAGTTCACTGTTATAACCGAATTTGGTAAGTGTCTCAAACCCTTCAAAATAATTTTTAGATTTTTTCCTGTAAATTTTTTGACCAAAAAAAGAGGCCCTACGCGTCCCCACGTGTCGCAGTTATGTGTGGGGATTTTCCACCACCTGGTGTACCACCTAGAAATGAGTCAACCTAACCCGCGTGATACGTTCAACCCAAATTTCTTTGGCCTAAATTGCCCCAACCGAACTAGACTCAACTAGTCCAATTGAACTGGACCAAACCGGTCCAGGTAAGTCGAGCTGAGCCGTTAATCACCATTGACTGTTGGTTACCGCCATTGACTATTGGTCGTTGTCGTTGACTATTGACGGTGTTAACTTTAACCATTGATCGATGTTGACTTTTTTCAAAAGCCCATCTCTTATCATTTTTCGACTTCTTGATTCGATTTTGTGGGTTGTTTTACCAAATTCTGATTTGAAAGCCCTGAAATAACCTATTAAACCATCAATTATTAATATTTTAACTATTTTTGCATATTTATTTGGGATTTAAATTATGAAATTGATATAGGATTATATTATTTTATGAAGGTACTCGTGGTTATCTTGATCGAGGGTTGACTAGATCCGTTGCTTCTCCTCCAATAGATCCGCACAATCTGTGTACTTTGGGAGTTACTCGTAGGATCCCATAAACTGTTTAAATAAGGTTTATCATTTATCATGTTAGGATTGTGATATAGTTTTCCAATTTGTAGGATATAATGTTGTCGATAGGTAGAGTTAACAGTAGACTACCGTACCAGACTTCAAAGACTGATATAAATGTGTTCCTAATGGTGTTACATTACTTTTTAAACTATATATATCTGAACTATTTTTTATTTCTGATTAAAATTTTGTCAGCATGATATTTGATTACCGTATGTATTGAGTGTTGATATCTGATTTACCGTATACTTCTAACATGATATCTAGATATTGTATTTCTGTATTTGATTCCAAAATATGTCATGTTTTCGTATTTTAAATTATTAAACTATCATTTTTATTCAAACACATGCATATTTATTGTCATTGGGGGATATGATTGGATGAAATATCTCAGGCTTAGTCTATGACTTGAAGACCTTACTGCATACTCCTCTACTTTGTACACAGGGTAAGTCTTTACTGCATGTCCTTATGCTATTAGTATAAGGTCCTTACCTGGTGTACATGTGGGTGAATGGTTCAGGGGAACCTACATATTTTGATGTTCGGATAGGGGTAATGTTCATATTTTATAAAATAATTTTTATATAAGTATTTATTTGAATTTTTTTTATAGCAAGGAGAACACTTTTTATTTTTTTTACTTTTCAGATATTACCTAATAGTAGGCTAGCAGAGTTGGCATCAGGAGGATCAAACGTTCTACCTTTTGTATCATTGTATATTACTTTATACCCATTTATGTTATATTTTGGTGACATGAGTTTTTATTACTATCTTTATGTATCTATATTACTAGTATTTTATTTCTGGACATTTTTATACAGACTTTCGATGTTAGTATATGTATATGTTTACCGTATAAACTTTACCATTTTATATTTTTGTACTTTTACCGTTATATGTATTTTATTCACTAAAATGAATTTAATTTACATTTTGAATATGGAAAAGATATACGACATTTGAATGCCTAGATTTGGTCGTAACGTCCAGGTCGGGTCTAAGGGGTTACACTTGGTTGTATCAGAACCTTTGGTTTTAAACACTCAAACTATGAATGAGTCATAAATACCATACTTTCAAAAGATACTTTCTGATATTTATAAACACCATGTAATTTTAAGTTATGAGATTGAAATAGATTTTAGATTTCTGATGCCAGTCTAACTTAGGTTTAAATTCTTTCTGTAGAGCCTAGTAGACCATTCAGATAAGCACTCAAGCTCATGGACGAGCGACTCGACCTTCCATCTCTATAGACAATCTAAGATAGCTCAAGATCCTTCTACTCTGAATGTCTGTCGTCTAGTTATCGATTTGATTCAGTTCAACCTATGAGAGACCCTCAAGTCAATGAGGATGAATATTCTGAGAAGGATGAGGATGCCATCAATAGAGCTGTCTATCGCATGTTTCAGAGGGCGACTAGAGCTCCTACTAATGTATATGCTGTAGATTTATCAACGTCTCTGGTGGCTGCTAGAGTAGTTTGTTTTGAGGGAATTACTGGGGGACCTTTGACTGATGTTGAGTACTGGTTGGGAAATACTGAGAGGACCATGGACGAGATGGATTTTCTCTGAGTCATGAGAACAAGTTAAAGGGAGCACTAGCCTTGCTTATGATGAAATGGTTTATATGGTGACATTTGATTTCCAAGAGTATCTTGGTGAATTAGTTGACTTGGTATCTTTTCAAGGAATGTTTTTGGATTTTCTACATTGGAGAGACGTACTTGCAAGAGATACATTAATAATTTCAGATTTTAGAGCAGGGAAACATGTTTGTTATGTATTATGAGATTGAGTTCACATATTGAGTCACTATACTATTAGGCTTATGGGAACTGAGCTAGATCAGTGCTTGTGATTCAAGAATGGACTCAAATTTGAGATCAGAAGTCTAGTTGCTACCCATCAAGAGAGGAACTTTGATGTTCTGGTTGAGATAACAAAGACCGCTAAGAAGATTAGTCGAGTAAGTATAGAGTGTAAGAGAGATAGAGATTGAGACCGATTTAGAAGGCCTTCTGGTTCTGTTAAATCTTCTGCATGTCCCATCAAGAGAGGTAGGAGTGAGTAAAATAGGTGGTATGAGTACTAGGCCTGCAGCATAAACTACTCTGATCGTTCCAATTTCTAGTCAGGGTAGTTCTTCTGGGGTACCGTCATTAGCCACTTGTGAACACTATAGGAGATGTCACTTAGGTGAGTGTAGAAAGAAGTTGGGTACTTGTTTTAGATGTCGATCTAGAGACCACTTCTTGATGGACTATTTAGAGTTATCTTCTACCATTCAGACATTAGTTCATACACCTGCTCATTCTCAGAGTATAGTTCAGATTCCAACTAGGGGTTGTAGTTAGCAGAGAGTATATAGGTCTGCTAGTAGAGGTTGGCCTTCTTAGAGTAGAGGTACAACTCAAACTAAGGCCAGACAACCTAGTTTGGTTTATGCTGTTAGATGCCGACAGGATCATGATGAGCCTGATATGATTACAGGTATTGTTACCATTTATTCAATTCTATATTTTTTTATTTGATGGTGGCTCTACTCATTCCTATATATTAAGTTCTGTATTTCGGGTTCTTAATACCCTGGTTGAGAATATCGAGAGTACTTTGATTGTTTAGAGTCTCGTAGGTCAGTCTATAGAGTTAGACCGAAATTATAAAGGGAATCCTATAGAGATACACGGGGAGATATTTTTAATTGATAAAATGGAGTTACCCTTAGAGGATTTTGACTTAATTCATGGAATGGATTAGTTGAATAATCATCGAGTTAATCTCAATTGTGAGACTAAGAGAGTTATTCTGAAGACTCCTGATGACAGGAAAATATTGATGAACATGGAACGTCATGGGTTCCTGACGAATGTTTTGTCTGATAGTTAAGAAGATGATTAGGAAGGGTTTCGAGGTATTTCTTGCTTATATTATTGATACTAAGGGTTCTCGATTTGCCACATAGAATACCTTTAAAGAATTTCCCGATGTATTCCCCGTGGAGTTGCTTGGTTTACCATCGGATGGAGAAGTTGATTTTGAGATTAAAGTCTATTCCGATTATAAACCAATTTTGATGGCTCCTTTTCGTATGGCCCCTAAGGAGATTAAAGAAATGAAAATTCAATTATAGGAGTTGCTGGATATGGGATTCATTTGACTGAGATTTTCACCATGGGGAGCTCCACTCCTCTTTTTCAAGAAGAAAGATGGTGGATTGAGACTTTGTATTAATTACTGGAAGTTAAACATGCTCATAGTAAAAAAAGTCATCTGTCAAGGATTGATGATCTGTTTGACCAATTTTAAGGGGCTACTATTTTTTCAAAGATAGACTTGAGGTATGATTATTACCAATTCAAGGTGAAAGATTATGAAGTCCCGAAAGACATCTTTTTGTACTCGATTTGGGCATTACAAGTTTTTAGTGATTTCATTCGAGTTAACCAACCTCCTGCTACCTTTATGGATATGATGAATCAGATGTTTCAACCCTATATGGACCAATTTATAGCGGTATTCATTGATGACAAATTGGTGTATTCTCAGATTTGAGCAGAGCACGATGAGCATTTAATGATCATTCTGTAGACTTTGAGGGAGTATAAGTTGTATGTCAAGTTGAACAAATGTGAGTTATGGTTCAACGAGGTGGCTTTTTTGGTTCATGTCATATATGCTGAGGGTATTTGGGTGGATCTAAATAAGGTGGAGGCTATTTTGAATTGGAAGCAACCCAAGAACAACTTAGAGATCTGTAGCTTCTTGGGCTTAGCTTGTTATTATCGTCATTTCATTGAGGGTTTCTCCATCACTGTAGCTCCTCTGACAAAGCTGTTAAGGAAGATGTTCCATTGTCTAGCCTGAAGCTCAGTAGTATATTTTTGAGAAACTAAAGACCATTCTTACTCAAGCCCCAATGTTGATTCAACTTGAGTCTGGGAAGTATTTTTTAATTTACAATGATGCTTCTCATTCTGGTTTAGGATGTGTTCTGATGCAAGGTGGGAAGATTGTAGCTTATACGTCTCTCATCATTTAAAATCGCATGAGCGCAACTACCTTACCCACAATCTGGAGTTAGTTACAGTGGTCTTTTCTCTGAAGATCTGAAAACATTATCGCTATAGCGAAAAGTTGTATATACATACCAACCATAAGAGTCTGAAGTATATGCTTACTCAGAAGTAGTTAAATCTGGAGCAGCATCGTTAGTTGGAGTTTTTGAAGGACTATGATTGTGAGATAAAGTATCATATGGGTAAGGCTAATGTGGTGGTCGATTCCTTGAGTAGTAAGGTATTATCTGATATGAGAGCATTGTTTTCCATGTTGAATTTATATGATAACGGTAGTTTATTGGTAGAGTTATAGGTTAAGTTGACCTTGAACGAGGAGATTAAGGATATACAACTTGTAGATAGATCATTACTTTCCATTATCAAGAAGGTTGAGTAGGGATCAAGCTCATATTATACTTTTGATCACGAAAGTATTCTGTGCTTTCACGATCATTACTTTTTTCCTAAGAATGATGAGTTGAGGTGCACTATTCTTTAGGAGGTCCATAGTAGCGTTTATGCCATGTACCCTGGCAAGGATAAGATGTATAAGAATCTCAAGAAGCGTTACTATTTTGTTGGTATGAAGAAGGATATTTATGATTATGTAGCTAGGTGTCTAAGTTATCAGCAGGTCAAGGCATAACATCAATATCCATGTGGTCTATTACAGCCTATCAAGATTTTGAAGTGGAAATGAGAGCAGTTTATGATGGCTTTTGTTACTAGTTTGCCTCTGAATCCTTCTAAAAAGGATTGTGTCTGGGTGATTATTGATCAACTCACCAAGTCAACTCTTTTATTCTGTGTGAGTTAATTATTCTCTGAACAAGCTAGCTAGGTTGTATATTTCTGAAATCATCAGACTCCATGGTGTTCCGTTATCTATCTTTTTAGACATCAGAGATTCACTTCTAGATTCTGGAGGGCTTACACAAGTCTCTAGGTTCCTGCTAAATTTCAGTACACCTTTCTATTCGCAAATTGATGGTCAGTCTGAGAGAATGGTACAAGTTCTAGAGAACATGTTGTGGGGTTGTGTGATTGACTTCTGTGGTAGTTAGGAGGATTTCTTATTGTTAGTCGAGTTTGTTTACAATAATTACTGTCAGGCTAGCATTTGCATGGCACTATATGAGGCACTTTATGGACGTGAATGTTGTACTCCTATTTGTTCGACTGAGTTGTGAGATAGGAGGATTTTGGGTCATGAGTTGGTTCAAAAGACCAAGGATACTGCCAGACTGATCCATGATCGGTTGAGAAAGGTGTTTGATAGATAGAAATCATATGTTGATTAGAGAATAAAAGATATCGAGTTTGAGGTTAGAGATCACGTTCTTCTAAAAATAACTCAGTGGAATAAGGAACTGAGATTTAGACGTAAAAGTAAGTTGAGTCCGAGATTTATTGTTCCATATTGTATTATGAAATAAATAATACCTGTTGCTTATCACCTTGAGTTGCCTCCCCAGCTTATCTGTATTCATGATGTTTTCCATGTATCTATGCTGAGGCGATACCTTCTGGATCTAAGTCACATTATTCAAGTTGAGAATGTAGATTTGAGACCTGATTTGCCTTATGAGGAGGAACCTAATTAGATTTTAGACCGGGATAAGATAGTCATTCAAAACAGGCAGATTTTGATGTTCAAGGTTCAGTGGAGCAAATGTAATCCCGCATAACCTATATGGGAGCCATTGGAGTTGATGGAGGCTCAGTTCTCGCATCTGTTCAGACCAGGTAAATTTTGAGAACAAAATTTCTTTTAAAGGGGAGAATTATCACACTAGATTTAGGGGCTAAACTTTTCTTAAATTTGTTTTGAGGATTAAATTTAAATTTAAGTTAAATTTGGAAACAAAAGTGAATTTTTAATTAAATTTGGATTGAAGTAAGAAAGTAACAAAAATTTAGGGACCTATGGCATAATTTTTCCCTTTCCTAATTATGTTGAGTTTATAGCTTCCCAAACCTGGAATTTACCATTTTATAAACCCATTTCTCTGTAGCTTTCTTTATATTTCTAGTTTTGGTATTCTTATCAAAGAAAACTTTAAATGATGTTTTCATGCCGATCAAAGCTTCATAAGTGTCTCAAAACCCTTCAAAATAATTTTGATGCCGATCAAAGCTTCGTAAGTGTCTCAAAACCTTTATCCAAGAAAACTTTAAATGACGTTTTGAGCTCTCCGTTGATCACCGCTAGGGAACGAGCTTGGTAAGTGTCTCAAAACTCTTCAAAATATTTTTTAGATTTTTTCATGAATATTCTAACCAAATACATGGTCACATGCACCCTAACCCACAACCATTGCGCGTGGGGCTTGTCCATTGCCTAGTGGACCATTTAAAAGTGGGTTAACCCAACCTGCTGACTCGCATCTGACTCGACCAGCCTGACCTGTTCAACCCAAATTTTTTAAATTAGAATCGACTTACTAAACTAGCTAATCGAACATGACGAAATTGATCCAACCAAACCAGATCAAACCAAATTGGTCCAACCTAGAGAGTTACGCTGAGCCACACTAAGTTGAGTCGAGCCTTGATTTCTGTTGATTATTGACTATTACCATTGACCATTGACCACCACCGTTGACTAATGTAGACTTTAACCGTTGACTTTTCCCCCCGAAAATCTACCTTTTGAGTTTTGACATCTTGTGTAAGATTTTGCGGTCCATTTCACAAAAAAATTGATCCAAAAACCCCCAAAACAAGCCCATTAAACTGAAAATGCTTAGTATTTTTAGTATTTTTTGCATATTTATAAAGGTACTCATGATTCTCCTGATCGAGGGTCGACTAGATCTGGTGCTACCTGTCTGGTAGATCCGTACAATATGTGTACTTTGAGAGTTACTCATAGGTTTCCGTAAAGTGTTTAAATAAGGTTTTTTATTTATCATATTATGAATGTGATATAGTTTTCTAATTTGTAAGATCTAGCTCTACCACTAATCGTGATAGACAAACCTAATAGTAGAGTATCGTAGCAGACTTCTTAGAAAGATACATGTGTGTTCTTGATGGTGTTACATTAGTGTTTTGAACCATCTATCTAATCTGTTTTAGATTTCTAATGATATTTAAAATTTTGACTGCATGATATATGATTTACCGTATGTATTAAGTTGTGATATATGATTTACCGTATACTTTTGACATGATCTCTGGTTACTGTATTTTTGTGTCTAATTCTGGAATATGTCATGTTTTCATATTTTAAAGTGTTAAACTATCGTTTTCATTCAAGCACATGCATATTTATTATCATTCGTGGTATGAATGGAGGAAGTATCTCAAGTTTAGTCTATGACTTGTATGACCTTACTGCAAACTCCTTTGCTTTGTACACAGGGTAAGTCCTTACTGCATGTCCTTATGCTTTCAGTATAAGGTCCTTACTGGGTGTACAAGTAGGTGTATGTTTTAGGGGAACCTATACATTTTGGTGTTTAGATGGGGGTAATGTTCATGTTTTAAAAGCGTGTTTTATAAAATAATTTTTACCAAAGTATTTATTTGAAAGTTTTTTAACTGATAGGAGCAATTGGGCTTTTTAACCCACTCTTTAATTTTTTTAACTTTTAAAATATTACCAAATAGTAGGCTAGGAAACTTGACATCAGGAGGTTCGACCATTGGACTACTTAAATGCACAAACACATGATTTAATCAAATCTTGGTCCTTACACTTCCATGCCCTATAGTTCTTGATGATATGTCCCGAGCTTCCCCTTAGTTGGCCATCATCATTGTCTTTAAAATAAAGAATTTTTGTGATTAAGATCACATTCAAGAACATATATGATATTTATCATGAATGATATTTCGGGTATGAACTGCCCATGTTAAATTATGATAATATACTTTGCCATGGATGGAACAAATAAAATAGACTGTATGCCCAAGTAAGTCAATGAAGGGTGTAATTGTCATGCCATAGAATCCAACAACTATAGGTTTATTGTCACACCCCAATTTAGGGGATGCATTTTATTAATTTAAGTAGATTTAAAGGACAAAATTACAAAATTTTGAAGTTTACAGTCGGTTTTAGAAACTATAGGAAATTCAAGGACTTAGCCCTGAATTTGCCCATTTTGTATCTTTAGAGAAAAAAATAATGTGTTAGGTGGCTATAGGGGATCAAACCCCTAACCACTAGTAAGGCTACCTATGCATTAGCCATTTAGGCTAGGCACTGTGCTTGATTTTTCTGGGCAAATATATGTATTAACCTTAAGGCTCGCGATAAAAATCCTAAACGCCATAATCCCTAACCGTCGACCCTTTCACTGTCGATTTCTCCACCGTTCAGCCACCGCTTAGCTCGCCCCTACTCCCATTCGACTAGCCGTCGACCAGTGACCAAGACCCAAGCACTATCAAAGCGTGATTCGTCATTAATCGACGCGAATCAACGTTCGATGCATCGTCAAAAAAATCTACCTTCGACATTTGGATTTTCATCGATTCCCGTCGATCTGGTTGGTCATTCGCCTCACCGCTTGCACCATTGGACTCATCCTCACTGTGCGCTCAAAACCTGACCAAAATATTCACATAGCCGTTGATCCTCCGTTGTCACTCACCGGTCACAGTTGGAAAAGTTTGAACATTTTAAAATTTCCACACTCCGTATTTTTTCATTGAAAAATAACACTTGCACGAGACTAAAGTGCCAAAGATCTAGTAATTTGGAAATTTTCACCGCCGTCCGACGACTGTAGTCACTGCATGTGTCACACGCACAGCTAGGGGTCTATCGAATCGGTTGGACTAGTCTGGTCGAGCCACCGAGCCAAGCCGAGTAGCCGAGCCGAGCCGAACCGAGCAGTCGACTATGCCTTGACCGTTGACCAAACTTTGACTGGCCATTAATCAGCCGTTGACCTACTGTTGACTTTTTATAGGAACAACTATCTTGATGTTTATCGACGTCCTGAGTCTGTTTTTAGGTCTATTTCTCCAAATTCGAACCCAGTAAGTTGTTTTTCACTGATTAATCTCTCGATTTGATCTGTTTTCACAATTAAGCTTTGTTTCTAATGTAATTTCTTTTGATATGTAACAGAAGAATTATTGGACGTTGAATTCAAGTTCGAGAATGATCGATCGGTGGAGCACATAAATCAAGGTAATACATTACTACCTTAGGCATGCTTTATGAAAAATGTTGGAAATTAGTATATACAAGGAATAATATGATTGGACTCATTTATATAGTAAATTATTTCTAAACTTTATCCGAATACGATAAAAGTTAGTAATCAAATATGACTCATATGGATCACGTAAGAAACTGGAAAGTCAATTGAAAATAATAATAATAATAATAAGTTCAGTTATTCAATAATAAATGTATTGATTTCAAGATCCGTAAATTTTAATAAATTTTGTAAAGGTTAAATACCAAGAATATTTGGATATAAAATTACCAAAAATAGCATATGGGGTAAAATTATGAAAATACCCCTGTACTGTAAATGACCAAGACTTCCCCTAGTGGTGAAAATAACTTCCAGTGATCAAATAAACAAAGTACTTTGAACTCTAAAAGAACTATAATACTTTCAAGCCAAAGTTATCAAAAGTAATGTCACTGACATAATTGAATGAAATGACGATAATACCCTTAGAGAGTAAAAAGGACTATGGATGACTATGATAATGGAGACGACCTGATTCCTCTATATCCTTATTATAATTTGAGCTTAATTGTGAAAATTATGTTTTTTTATTTAGGATATTGATGCAATGTAAAAATCGACCCAAAAGCATGTTTGTAGCCTTGTATATAAGAATCAAATATTTTGGAAGAATGTGGAATTGAGTAGAAGACTATCTTTGATAAGGTGTGACCATACCTTATGAAGAACATGTGACTGATGTATGATATGAAACTAAGCAGGAGACCATTTTTGATAAGGTATGACCACGCCTTATTACTTACACGTGGCTGATGTCTGATATGAAGAGTCTGACTTTTTGGAAGCAACTCCAGGATGAAACTCACTTTTTTTATATTTCCATTATTTTGAAAGTATTTGGCCAAGAATCAATCTCTTTTCTATTACGACTTTACTTATTTTTGGTTACATTTATTTTATCTTTTTCCTTATTTGATTTAGACTTTATTAAAAGGGGCCTACCTTTCTTTTAGGCGTTTGGCTCTCTATATAAACAACCCATTAGCCTTTTTTTAGGGATTATCTCTCTTTATACAACACAATTTCTTCTTTTATCTTGTATTTCATCCCACCACGAGTAACTAAGCTTTTATTTCTTATTCAAGGATGAAACGATTTCGTTGTAATATTTGGAGGCCTGTGCTAAACTAATATTTCCCCTTTAATTTAAGTAATATTTATTTCTTATTCTTATTTTATGAATTTTTGATATTGATTAAATTGAAGACTTAAATAAATATTGAGTTTTCTATCGTTAATCATAAGTATCAAGTGGTAAGTTTCATGATTTGTGCTTGTTACGGTTTATTATCCGAACTTCACATCACGCATGATAGTCTCTGAGGAAAAAAACAACGGAATTAATTGATTTTTCTTTAGTTGTTCCCATGATTCTCAATGCTATCATTACTGGTAAGATTTGATTTGAATGCTTGTTGCAAATGAGTAGTCTAATCAATTATAAAAGGGGAACCATACTTTATACGGTTCCAAGTAATTGAATAATTACTTGTATATTGCAAAATCGATCTTTTAAGACTATGATAAAAAAATTATAGTTGGATGAGGAACACACATTTGAATTGGAAGTTTGGTAATAATTGATTTTCATTATTTTTATTTTTAGTTTTATTTCTTGATTTTAGTTTCATAAACCAAAAACACCAATTTTACTTTTATTGATTTAACATTGAGATTCTAATTTCAACTCTCTTGGGATTCAACTTGATATCGTTATTACTACAAGTTTGTTTAGTAAAATCTTTTTTAATTTTGCAAGACTTCGACAACCCGTCAACTGACGTTTGAAAAATTTCTACCAATCCTGGTTGAGATTTTTTTATTTTGCAAGACTTCGACAACCCGTCAACTGACGTTTGAAAAATTTCTACCAATCCTGGTTGAGAAAAACTTGGTGACTCCAGTTTAGTCTAAGCAGATAGATCCTTCGATTCCTGATGGGTATGATGTTAACGCAGTGTGTAGCCACCACATAGAAAGTTCGGGGCATACAATTGAGGACTGTTGGACATAGAGCATAAAGTTTATAATTTAATTGAATCAAGAGAATGAACCTTTAATGATTAATGGAGCATTCTAATATGAATCTAGAAGAAGTCATTCCATCCACCATAAATTATAATAGCACTTTACATGAAACATCTTGTTTTGTTTGAATTTGTTTTTCATTATTTCTCAATTTTCTTATATGTTTCAAAGATGTTTAAGAGAACATATGCTATATTCTAAGGTTACTAGCAATGAAAAAAAATTATTTTTGAAGTTCAATGAATATAATAAAATGTTCTTATAGTTACTGACAAGTGGTAAGATTGAATCTTCTAAAAACAACGACCCTGATCATGCTCCAGAGATTACACCCGAATAGTACAACCTTATTCTTTTAGGATTCAAACATCTCCTTACATGACAAATAATACAAATGCAATGCATTGAGGTATGTATAAGAGCTGACAAGATGAAGTAACTCTTGTGTATGAAGTTGCAAAACTGATTAGATCACACTTATGTTGCGTTCAGTGATGACCATAATCTTAGAAGATGGGATGTTGGACTGGATGAATTTAGTTTAGGTCATTTTCTTGGGGATTGAAATCTAAAGATAATTTTTTTGTACTTCCAACATCACGTAGACTATAACAGGTTCTTCTTGATGAGCTTAAGAAATCTTAAGCTGAGTATTCAGAATGCCAATAATAGGCGAGTGTAATAAAATGGGGCCACTCTATTGAAAGAAATAAGATGATAAATTGAAGTTAATTTCAAACAGTTATTGAGGTAAGTCTGAGTTTCATGAAGTGGTTATATTCAAACCGTGACATTAATTGTATGCAATGAATCCCCAAAGGGATGGAAAGAAATGAGAGAAGTAAAATAATGATGATGAGTTCAATAAAGGTGATAATGCCTAAGGGTGAGGTAAAGTGAGTTTATGTAGTCCAATAAAGGCAATAATGCCTAAGGCTTATGATGAGTTTAGGTGGAGAATGGACTAAGGGAGTTGAGAAACACTTGTTATTAGACTGATATTTTTGCACTATCTCGACTAAAGGAGTCTATAAACCTTGAACAAATGAAAGATTTCAAAGAACTGAAATTGATGTTCTCTAAAAGGTCTAGCAATTAAATATGCTAGTTTCTTCATTGTGTTGGTATCTAATTGAAATGCTAAGCTGATATAAAGAGGCAATCATGATGTTTGCAAGGATTGGGAAAAGAACAACATCTTGATGATTGAAACCTTAGAATAAATAAGAGGCCAACCAATAATCCAACATATTGATCTTGGCACATTTCAAAGGGATATATTTTTTTTAGAAATAATAATAAAATAAATTTCTTTATTTATTCAAAGGGCTATAAGAATAAGTAAGGGGAGCATTTTGTTTTATAAATTTCTTTCATTCTTTTGAATTCTAAATAATAAAAAAGAGAAAAATATTTTCAAACATGATGATTTCTCGGAATTGAAGGAGGCCGTTGAAGTTGATGAGGCTTTATCTACCTCAAATAAAGAAATAATATAGTAAACGATACCGGAGCAATGAAAAGATTCTCAGGTTTTCGAGTAATAAAGTATGAAAGATTAGAAGACCCAATAATAAATTTTCACACTTCTTTGTGACATCATCAATAATTGATTAGAAAGAAAATAGACCGCCTTAATGCGAAGGGAATGGTTTATTTTGAGATTTTCTGGTATCTTAACTTGTAGCAAGGATCTGAGGCAATTATGTTAGAAGCATTGTCCATCTGGTTATGAGACCTCACAAAGTGAGGCTCTCAAACTATTAGATCAGAACAAGAAGGAAGACAAACATATGATGATACTTTTGTTGGATCAAGTCGATAAATTTGGTTGTTGATAAATGGAAGGAGGATGATGTCATTCGCAGTAAAAAATTGTGGCGCTCAAGTAAGGTTGAGCCATGAAAAATGTCAATATTAGGGCAATACCAAAAACCCAAATCATATTGAGATAATAAGATTCAGATTGAGAAAACATTGAGAAAGAAATTTTTTTCTATAAATAGTAGGGGAAAAGTATTAAGACAAAAAGAAGTAATTTTGAAAAGCAAGCCATTCATGCATTATTGATCGTAGAGTCTTGAAAAGACAATTATGATAGAGCAATTGAGTCAGTGATAGAAGGGTGTTAAGGCCATATATCTGGCCATAATTAATCATTTTTAAAAGCATCTTTGTTAAGACATTAAAATGAGGAATTAAAAAGAGAGGACATGAGGACACCAGTTGATCAAGTTGTTCTTTAGAAAATGCAAGATTGAATTAAAAAGGTAGGGTTTGGACAAAGGTATCTCTGACTTGGTAAATTAAAATAAAAAATTTGGGCAAGGAAAATTGAAACTTGGGGGTTTCTTAAGGGAAAGAAGAACATGTTACTATGAGCTAAGAATTGGATTTACTTTAGTGTGAAAAGGACCAATGGAGATGCAATCAAGATAGAATAAGTGTTGCTTGAACATCCATTTGTGGCTATCAATCAAGGATGCATTACATCAACACCATTTTACATTAAATTGTATATAAGTATTAAACATTCATCATTTCATTAAAGCATGATAAATAAAAGCTTTGTTTGCCCTCTCTTTAGGATGTCTTTAAAATCTTTTTGAAAAATAAACTTCGTTATTCTAAAGATTGTTTATCTAGAAACCAATTTTGTCTAATTATGATCATTTCATTTAAGATAATAATTTTGTCTTTCTTAAAGACATTCTAACCTCTTATGAAGACTTTTCCTAAATGCATGAATCACATTACCATATTCATTCAGATTTCTGACCTCTCATGAGGACTTCCCCTAATGCATGAATTGCATTCTCGCATTCATTCAGATTTTTCCCCTCTCATGAAGACTTTTTCCAAATGCATGAATCACATTACTGCATTCATTCAAACTTTTTCCCTTCTTATGAGGACTTTTCCCAAATGCATAAATCAGATTACCACATTCATTCAGACCTTTTCACCAATCACGAGGACACTCACTAAGGAGTATGGATATGCATAAACCATATTACCATATTCATGAAAACAATATTCACATAATTACAATTACACATTCAAGATAATCATTTTACAGGTTTTTGAGAAAAATGAAGATTCATGAAAGTAAAACTTCAAGAAGAGAATACAAATCTAAAGATGAAATATACCAAGCAAAAGTAACAAGTTCAAAATTTATAGGATATAGGATTCAAGAAGTTGAACAATTTATCACTATAATTTTTCAAAAGAAATTATTTTCAAAGAGTTCCTAAATGATGATCTTTATTTTCAAATCCCCTGAACATAATGGCAAGTTGCAATGTTTGATTTGCATATCTGACTACTCTAAAGAGAAGCGGAACATATACCCTTTTCTCTAAATCTGACCTACTCCGAAGAGAAAGGAAACAAATTCCAATTTTTATTTAGATTTGACCCACTCTGAAGAAATGTGGAGAAAATTTATTTTGACATGGCCTATCTTGAATAGCAGCAGAACAAATCTCATTTCTCTAAATCTGACCTACCTTGATATGTAGTGGAGACAATTCCATTTTTTATTTATATCTAACCTACCCTGAAGAGCAGCAGAGCATATCCCATTTTTTATGAATCTAACCTACCCTAAAGAACAGTAGAACAGATTCTATTTTTTCTTTAGATTTAACCTACCCTGAAGAGAAGTGGAGCAAATCTATCTAGATCTGACCTACCATGAAGATGGGTGGAGAATATCCCTTTTTCTTTGAATCTGACGTACCCTAAAGAGCAGTTGGGGAGATCCTATTTTTATTTATATTTGACGAAGTGGAGCATATCTATCTTGATCTTATCTACCATGAAGAGCAACGAAACAAATCCCCTTTTCTCTGAATTTGATCTACCATGAAGAGTAGTGATAACCCCGTAAAAAGGCTATATTTTGTTCCTTTTTACTTAGGTTATTAGTTGTTTAAAATCTCATTTCGTGGCATATAGTTTCATTTAGACTTATGTAGTTGCAAGTGGTAGTGTTTGTTTCGCTACAACATTTTTATTCATGAAATTGGTGCTGCTTAAGGGAAATGTTGTGTTCTTCTGATAATGTGTAGGTAAAAAAGACTAAATGTGAATTTGAGAATTGCTACAACATTCTTGATGGCATTCCTTGGTGCACAAAAGGACAAAATTATAAAGATATTTAATTGTTGATGCCATGTGAATTCCCTCAGCCAGCTGTCCAACCCACACAAGAAACCCATTGCCAGTTGTTCCTAGCTCTTTCGCATAAAGGGAATGATTCCTTAGGTACAAACAAAATTTGGGAACAAAACTCTAAAAGCACCTTATTATGAATATATAAGGATAAATCATTTTAACAAAGCTTTTGGAAAGTATTAGATAAGAGAGAGCGAAGAAGAGGCCGCTGCAACAAAGTCTCTATTTTTCTTCCTTTTGTAACATCCTATACCTAGACACAAAGAAATACCCGGGGTACCTGAGCGCACATTAGATTATGATCTTGTCAGATAAAATGAAAACCCTAAATCATGCATATTATGAAGAAGAATTCAAAATTTAAATCTTACATGGCAGTAAATATCACTGAATAATTTAAAGTCTCGAAGCAATCCAAATAATGCAAGATAATCACAACCAATCAGTCAGGGGTAAATAATTCATTTACAAAACCAATTAATTACAAGCTAAAACGCCAAATTAAGTTTTTCAATATTCATTATTAATCTTTAATTTGTGACATGCAAGTTTATAGATTAATCATACATCAGACAGTGACTTAATGGAACATACAATTTTATGGACTAAACCATAAACAATTCAAAAGTCACATACAAACAAAAAAAATACAATTAACACCTTCATTATGTAATTAACTATATTTAAGAGTGAAAACTTAAGTCTCATCAAATTCATATTTAAGGCATAATATTAATTAGCAAATCATTTTCTGTACCATTTTAAACTTATATAAACATCCTGGGGTTAAACTAAAACTTAGGGATACTTAGAGCCTTTAATGAATGCAACTTTAATATTTTTCAACGATCACACAGTGAAGGGATCGAACGTTTTTCATGGTGGATCAATCCTTTGTAAGACAATGAGTTTGGGATCGATCCTTTCCCATAAGGGATCAATCTTTTTATGGAAAAATGCGTAATTCTCAAGAATATGCATAAATGAGTTACCAAACTTTCATATAATCAATCCTAGAGACTAGATACATGCTTGGAAACTTTCATAACACATAATACATGTCCAAATACACTTTTAGCATGCTTTATAACACAAGTCACATGATCATACAAGAATTTAGCATCAAAAGTCAATATTGCATAAAAACTCACTTTTAACATAAGTCACCAATTCCAATTATGCATTTTGGGTCATCATGCACCCTATGAGTCTAACACATTTAGTACACTTAGTTTCAGTTGTCTATACACACCAAACACTTCCTTAAGTCATAAATCAAAGTTTGGCTAATTTGATGCTAAATTCAACAAAAAAACACGAATTCAACATCCTAGATCAACAAATCAAACTAATTAACAAAATCTAACACAAAATAAATGGTCCATACATAATGCCACACTTATTACAACTCAAAATATCAATTATAGTCTAGTTCTCAAAATGATTCCCACATTGCCACTATATGGATTTAAACCACATACGCTTTATTTAGTAATACCTTACTTGATCACTCAGGATCCTTGCTCCTCGCCTCTGACTCGGCTACTAATGCTCTGAAAAGTGTCAAACATCGAGTGTGAGCTGATAAGCCCAGTGAACAACTAACATTCTAAGCAATGCACATTTGAAATCTAAAGGAAAGCCCTACATGAAATCACTCCTCACTAGATTTTACCTCAACATTCATACTATCATATCATGGTTTTATGTTCACATATTGCATCCTAAATGCACACAAAGTCCAAAATATATGTCCAATTGCAAACACATACACTCATGTACAATTACCTCTTGGCAAGTCACACACAATACACACATTGTTTCAATTAAACATCAATGGCCGTTTGTTCGAAACACAACTCACTCATTGGATAAGCAAACTCCATACAAATCCTTTTTATTTGTGGACTCACTCAGTTCCAAAACTCACGACTTTCGGAGTAAACTCAACGAACCAACCTTACCCCGTGATCCTCTTAGAGTATTGCTCAATGCACTAACCTTTTCCCATATAACCCGATATCATATAAACTTATACCAAACACATAGATTACTCACCTTTTATGTCCACTAACCAAAATAGCTTCCAAACACTTAGCAACTGTTCATCAAAACATGATGCTCCAATTTTCTCAATAATCAACACATCAAGCACCTTGGAAAGAGAAATAAAACATCAAGAAAACATCCAAAATAAGGTAAAATATTTTGTTTCCAAAACATAGTGAGAAGATCGAAATTACCATAAACCTTACCAAAACGACTGTTTGAGCTTTCGAATACTCCTCCTCAACAAGAGATGATCAAGAAAAACTAATATCAACAACTAAACACAACTAAAACCTTAATTAATCATAATTATTGTATTCCCGATAAACACTAAAATTAATCTTGTTTTAAAGATATCGATATTCAAATCAAATGAGATTGAAAAAGTGATTTAGTATGATAATAATATCATCAAAACATCTTAATTAACATAAGAAAACCTTGAAAAGTGATTAAGAAAAATAGCACATTAAATACATCCGAAAATCAAGTTTAATTCATTAACTTCTCTTTAAAAGAATTACTTAATTGAAATCATCAATCACATTAGATCATTAACCATTGAAGCACAAAAGAAACCAAGGAAAGGATAATTGCCTTGATGTAAAAGAAGATGAAGATCAACAATGGCAAACCAAAGAGATAAAGGAAAATCGGCAAAGAGAAAAAGAGTAGAAACAATCTTAATTGAATAGAGAAAATCAAGAAGAAAAGAACAAGAATCAATAAAAATGGAATAGAAATGAAGAATATGAGTTTAAGCCATGAGAGAGTTTGAGAGAATTTTGGGAGAGAAAATACAATAGTCTTTGGATGAGAGAAAATGAAAGAAACGATTAATAAAAATTAGAAATGAAAATTATCAAAGATTAAGAGAATGAATCTAGATGCAAAATTAGCAAAAATGATATTAATATACAGTTAAACTTGGAGGGAAAACACTAAACAAAAACCTTGGTAAAATTAGCTTCAAAGATTTTGATTTGTGATCTCTTTACAAATTAGTCACTAAAATCACAATTTCCAATTTAGTCACTTTATAAAATCAATTATAAGTTCCAAAATTAGAATTTAATAATTCAAAACTATTTGAATCATTTTAGAAAATATTTATCAATCAAAATTCCAATATTAATATTTTTATCAAAAATCCAGACCGACTTGAAACTACTGACCCGAATTTCTGGATATTACACATTTTCTTCCTCTTTTCATGGTATCCTCCACAACCAAGCTCCAAGGGGATAGCAAGGTAGTCCTTTGAGAGAAGCTAGCTTGCTAAGGCAGTTCACGACATCACACACTTGGGAGTTTCCTTTCTCCTTTAGTTGTTTTTCATTCTTATTTTCTTGTGGGTTTGTAATGAAACAACAATTAAAGATGTTTGATTCTATCCCCACCATAAACTAACTTATTTGGTGTGGGTTTGCTATGGATGAATACATTTTTGTTTGAATGAATGGTTTAATATTTTCCATGTTTAAATGTTTGTTTTGTTCATTATTCAAATGCTTAGATTTGTAAGAGCTTTCGAGAGATAGTCGTTATCTATTTTTGATACTTAATATCGAGAGAGCTAGGATTAGATCAACGTGAATAATGTGGTTGAGCTGGGAAGTAAGACCCTAACCCACCTTGGAGATAAGGATAGGGTTTTAACGTATAAAAATAGTAGGACTTATTCGATAAAATCTTGTTGCTATTTACACTGAGAGGTATTGTTGTAGCATTTTACTATCATGTTTCTTACCAAAGATAGCCTATAAATGCTCTACCAACTCTGTCAAGTAGTACACTGATGGAAGATATAAACCATTCCAGAAGAAAAGGTATTGGATTCCTTACTAAACCCAAAAGTTTATCCTTCTTGTAGCTTGTTTGAAAGAGGTTGACAAGTTATCTTTTCTCATACCCCAATTCTCAACACAATTTTGCTATAATATTTCCTATACTTTACCTTTTTGTTATAGCATTTGACACACTTCAATACTTTGCCATAACATTGACATTCACTTTTTCATACCATTTTACACTTTCTTATTTATAGTTTAAGTGCATAAACTTCACTTGAAGTCCCTCCAATCCCTATAGAGTCGATACTCACTCACTACTATATTGATTGTTTGATGTGTATACTTGCAAAAATTGCGTATCGAATATATTACTCTCATACACACAATAAGTTTTTGGAGTGTTTTCGGGGATTGGTGGTGATTTTAATTTAGTTTTGGTAGTTTTTCATTTCTTTATTTTGTATAGATTTACTTGTTATTTTTGTTTACCTTTTTTCAAGTGTTGTGTTGTTGCATGACTCATAGAGGATTTGAGAAACCACTGTTAGCTATGGTACCCAAGATTGAACAATTTTTTTCCCAAAGAAGTTGTGTTCAAAGAGATCAAACAGCCATGTACAGAGTTCAAAACCAAGAAGGTCAACATGTTAAGGATCTAGAAGATCCTAATGTTGTAGGAATTCACAATGAAGAGGTTGTAGCTCAACAACTAACTATTAGAGATTATTTAGTACCCATCTTAGTTGATCTCAACCCTAGGTTTATAGCTCTAGCAATTCATGTAGCCCACTTCGAGCTCATATCAGTGATGTTCAACTTGTTGAACTCAATTAGATAGTTTGGTGGTATGCCTCATGAGGATACAAGAAAACATATTTGTGTGTTTTTGGAGGTTTGTGACTCCTTTGCAAGGTTTACATGAAGATGTGCAAAAATTGAAGTTATTTCCATATTCATTGAGAGATTGTGTTAGGGTGTGGTTTAATGGAGCTCCATTCGATTCGATAAAATCATGGACAAACCTATGTAAAATCTTTTTGTTGCGATATAAGCCACCCATCATAAACTCTGAAATACAGAATGATATTGCTTCTATTCATCAAACTAATGATGAGTCAATGTATGAGTGTTGAGATAGATATAAAAGGATTGCTTTGCAAGTGTACAAAACATGGATTTCATGATTGGACGCAAGTTGTTATGTTCTACAATTCTGTAAATGCTCCAACGAGGATGATGCTAGGTGCTTCATCAAATGGAACTTTGTTGAACAAGTTACCTAAATAAGCATTTGATAACCTTGATAGGATAGCAAACAATTACTATCAATTCCCTTCTTCGAAGCTAGGAATGGGGAGAAAGATTTAAGGAATATTTGAGTTGGATGCTAAGGATTTTGTTTTAGCTCAATTATCAATAATCACAAATATGTTGAAGAAAATCCAACATCGTAGTGAGGTGAAAGAAGTTAAGATTGCGAGTTTTGTATCAGTATTATCCCATGTCAATCATCATGTGAGTCATTGCCCTAAAAACCATGAGTTAACAAACTACGTGGGGAATTTCAATATGAACAACAATAACCCCTACTCAAATACTTATAACCCACGATAACGTCAGTCCAAATTTTTCACGGGAAAATCAAGGAACCCACAATGCTTGTAGCTCAAATCGCTAGCATAATTTAGAAAAATACCAACAGGGGGTTAGCTTCTTCATCAAACACCAACTCTTTGGAAGATACTCTACAAGATTTCATGAAGACTACTAAGGCTCTATTACAATATCATTCCACATCTACTAAGAACCAAGGAGTATTAATGCAAAGTCATAGCTCGTCCCTAAGAGCTTTGGAAAACCAAGTGGGTCAAATTGCTCATGCATTACATGTGCACCCACAAGGTAGTTTACCTAGTGACATTAAAGTCACTAAAACTCATAGTAAGGATCAATTTAGTGCATTCACATTAAGGAGTAACACTCAACTTAACCAAGGAGATAAGTTTGAGGGAATGAATATAGATGATTTCAGCCCCAAGATTGTGTAAGAAGAACCTGAGTTACAAGATGATGAACCTTTCTAGAAGGAGAAGAATGCGAGATCAACAAGTGAATATGCTGATGGAAGACATAATAATTCTACAGCAAAACTGAGGTCATTCCTTCAAATATTAAAGAATAAAATCAAGACCTTCAATTCAAGAAATTTGTAGATATCCTTGACCAATTGTATATCAATGTCCCATTCCTAGAGGCCATTGATCAAATTCCCATATATGCAAAGTTTCTCAAGGACATTGTCACCAAGTAAAGGAATGTTGAGAAGTATAAAACAATTGTTATAGAAAAAAAGTGTTATTCTATACTAAGCAAGCTGTCACCAAAGAGAAAAGATACTGACATCTTCATCATTCCTTGTTCTATAGGCGATAATTATGTGTGTAGATCCCTATGTAATCTTGGATAGAGTGAATTTAATACCCAAGTCAGTGTTTCAAAAGCTTGGTATAGGAAGTTCGAGAGTGACCGCCATTATTTTGCAACTGGCTGACTAATATCATGTCCGACCTGAAGGAATAATTAAAGTTGTCGTGGTAAAGGTGAACAAGTTTGTTTTCCCATCTAATTTCCTCATTCTTGATTGTGAAGATGATGATAATACACCCATTATTTTGGGGTGACCATTTCTAGCTACAAATCGAGTTTCAATCAACTGTGAGAAGGGTGAATTCCCTATGTAAGTGGCTTATAATACCCCAAATTTCAGTTAGTGATTAAAATATTGGTTTTAAAAGTACATGGACCAAAAATGTAATTCTTAAAAGTTATATATTTTAGCTTCTGAATAAATAATTTAGTTCGAAGTTAAGGTTTTTGTGGGCATCATAATTTTGATTTGGGATTTATATTAAAAGCTATAAAGCAGTAAAGTTCGATAAGGAATCAAATAATTAAATCAAAACAGAATTTCACGAAAATTTGAAGGATGATAGAGAAGGGATATACGTATAGTTTCCATAATTTAGAACAATGAAATTCAACATGGAACAATGATATTAAGTAGAATTTCTATGTTAAAGTGGCATAGTGAATTTTAGTGACTAAATTGAATTTTTGGAAAATTGAAATGGCAAAGATGGAAATTAGTTAATGAGATTTTTATATTTACTTAATGTTATTAAAATAGAGATAAAAGGATGGCATGTAGTTAATTATCAAGATTCATTAAGGTTATAAAAGTCTTTTGGGACTAAAATGAATTTTAAATTCATTTTTATTTGAATATAAACAAGTGTCCAAGGATATTTTCATAGAAAAATCAAGAATTTGTGTTCTTATTCCTCCTCCTGACAGTGAGTTTCCATAGTCAAGGTAAGTGAGTTTTTTTAGCCATTTTATTTATAATTTAGACTAAAGTATGCAATAGAAAAATTACCTACTCTAATTTCTCGACAAATTGGTGTAATTATTTCATATTTTCATGCTTGAATGAAGTGGTGATTATGGTGGATGAAAGGAAGATTAGAATTCAATGAAATAAGGTTGAATTAAGATGCTATAAGTGTTGTAGAGTTAAAATCAAGCATGAAATTGATTGAAAACAATTATAGGGACTTTTTTAGCATTTTGGCCACTATAGGAAAATTATAGAAAATGTTGAATTTGATTAAATTTGGTGTTTGGATGTTTGGAATTTCTTGAATTTAATCATATGAGCTTGAATTCATGCTTGAAATTGAATGAAATGTATACCCTAATTTCTTAATATGGTTCGACCATGGGAAAGTTATTAGGGGAAAAATGTTCAAAAAATTTTTATGGTCTATAATTGACATTAGATGTGTTCTGCATGCTTTGGAAGTTGATTTGGATCAATGTGGAACCTTGAGATAGTAAAAAGGACTATGTTGCAAGTTTTAGGAATTATGAGACATTGAAGTAAAATTGTTCAATTATGAGTATTCAATGATCAAATTTAATTATTGAATGTTACATTTTAAGTTATAATATTAATTTAGAATCAAAGTTCAAGTTTGGTAAAGTTTGTGTGGCGAACTTTGAATGGTCATGGAAGTTAAGGACTTAATTGTATGTTTTTAAATGTTAAGACGCTACTTGAGTATGGAATTACAATACTAGAAATTATTACTTGAATGTTGATTTTCAAGTTTAAGTATATGTTTGGGACCAAATTACAAGTTGGGAAAATTAAGGGTTGAATTCGAAAATGCTAGGGAAAATTAAAGATAAAATTGCAAGTATGCAATGTTAAAGGGTTGGCCTAAGTAAATTATTTAATGTTGATATGAGATAAATGAAAATGATGAAGGATCATTTTCAGCAAAATGGAATTTTAATGTTAAAGGGTAGGATTTTTATCTGTGGGTCTGGTTTTAATGTTCCCAACCACCATGGATGGTGGTCGAAGAAAAAAGTTATTCGGGTTTAGGGATTTACAAAAGATGAAGAAAGAAGGAAGAAGAGGAAAGACAATATTTCAGTTTAATCTAGGTGTTGATTAGGTTTCTACGGTGGTCCCTAGGGACGGTTGGAGGGGAGTTTGGCAACCCAGGTTCGGTGGCCGGAGCAAGGGGATTTGCCTTGTTAATAGAGTTTCGGCCGAGAAAGGGAATTGAGAGTGGAAAAGGTGAAACAAAGTGATGGAGGCAGCTAATGAGGTTTAGCTTAGGTTAAGATAAATTAGATATTCATATTAAATTTTTTGGTCTATTTTTTTAAGTCCCTTTACTTTCTCCACATTTTTGTAAATTGGTCACAAGTCCGATGTGTTTTTAGAATTCAAGGTACTAGATGTGATATTTTTTGTTTTTTGTGTTTATTAAATGGGTTAACTATTGGATTGTTTTCATTTTAGTCCCCATATTTTAGCATGTTTTTACACTTTGGTCCCTAGATCAAAATTTTCAAATTCTTAATATTGTTAATCAATTTTTTGTATATTACATTTTATTCTTAATTTCAGTTCTATCAATTATTTCAATTTGGATGCAATATTTTACATTTATTTCAAATTGGTTATATTTTTATTTATTTTATTGTATTTTAGCCCCCTATGTTTTTATTACCTTTAATTTTGGTCTATTTTTCTTTTAATTTAGTCCATATTATGTTTGATTAACTTAACTTTAATTGATTTTAATTTATCGTATTTTAATTTTAGCATATTAATATTGTTAGATATGTTTTTCATTAATTTAGTCCCTAATTGATATTTAGGTTTTAGATTTAGACATTAATTTTATGTTTTTACTAGAAGACTTAATTTCTATACTTAGTCTTTAGATTTAGTTTCTTCACATTTTAGTCCCTATACTTTTAATAAGGTGACTAATTTGATTTGGTCCTCACATTAAATGCTCGAGGGTTCTCATCAAATATTCAGATTAATAACTGGTAAAAATCAATTGGGTTTAGTATAGAGCCTGCACTTGAAGTTTATTTTCATTTGGTCTTTTAATTTAGGGAATATTCAATTTGGTCCTCGCATTAAATGCCCTAGGGTTCTTTAAATTTCATAATTTGACACTCTAAGTTATAAAATGTCTTAATTAACCATTTAGTGTAATTAGATTTAATAATGAATTGTTTGATTGCATTTGGATTTTAAAAATCAAGGTAATGATAATTTATTTAGGTAATTAATGGTGTATCCTTCACAATTGCTTGGGGGTGACCACTATTAATTCCTGAAATAAATCGATATTCTTTTTAAACCCTACATCATTCTTTTAAATTGAGGCAATGTTCATTTATTGAGATCGATAACGAAGTTTCCACTTGTGCCTGAGGATGGTCATCAATGATCTTGATAAATTAACATCCTTTTAAAAAAATTCATATATAATAGATTCTAACTTAAGTAAAATTTTTAACTCAAAATTTCCAACTCAAAATTTCCAATTTTAAAATATAAGGTAATCGACTATGAACCAATTTTGGGTGTCATGGGATTTTAATAAGATAAAAATGTTTTTTATTACCATGTCAATAATGAATATTACGCGAATAAAAGTATGAATATAATCTGAAATAAAAATATATGATAAAAATATAATTCAAATAATATTTATGTATGATATAATCTGAAATAGGAAATTCAAATAAAACTTCATATTTTATGTATTAATTAATTTTGAAAAGCGATGTAACTCTCCAAATATTGGGTCACCTAAGTATGAATATCTGAAAGAGAAACTATGAGGGTGTAAGCTATTAAGTTTAATGTGTCTCTAAAGTGCATCAGTCATAAGTCTCATATTACAAGTCAAAGGCACAATCTGATTCAAAAGAAATTTACTTAGTCATATTACTATGCAAACGAATATGCACCCAAAAACCTTACGTTGCCAGAAGAGTAAGTTCCCCAAAACCACTCTCTACTAACACCATCTAAAGCGGGGTGTGCTTCGAAAGGATGAGCCACTAAGTACGAAGTGAAATTTACCTCGTCGGGTGAATACACTAAATTTCCCCTATCAATCCCAACCTAATATGACATGGTAACATAATATATATAAATATGATTTTTGATCTAATCTGAATATTTAAATATTTACATAATCACATAGTCTGAATGCATAGCATAAAGTCAGAATCCGATAGATCATCATATGTCACATAGCATTTATCCAAATCGTATTTAATGCAAACAATTGCATAAACCAGTCATGCTCTCACCACACCACAATCTCCCTCAACTGAATGCTACTACTCTATTCCATCAACACGGGTCGACCGATTGACATAGGGAATATAATAGTTGATGAGGTTTTGCATGCCTAAAAAAGTCAAGTCCTTTAATCTTCCCCAACTTGATCACTACCCTTTGTCAAATGAAGAATGTTTATAAGGATACATTTGATGGCCACTATGCATGTTTGTATATTTTAGGGCAAATATCTGATTTGATCCTTTAACTTTTATATTTAATGCTCTTTATTCCTCGACCTGCTATGTGTTAGAAAACGTGATATTCATGATTTAGACCCCAAGGTCACTACCCTTTGTCAAATGAATGTTTATAAGGATACATTTGATGGCCACTATGCATGTTGTATTTTTAGGGCAAATATCTGATTTGATCCTTTAACTTTTATATTTAATGCTCTTTATTCCTCGACCTGCTATGTGTTAGAAAACGTGATATTCATGATTTAGACCCCCAAAGGTTTACTGTATGCTTATTTTGGCCACTAATTAGCATAATTACTATGTAATAAAATGAACTATTTGCTAATAAGTCCCTATAATTCCACTTTAGTTCTGATTTAGTATATTAATACTATTTATTTGTATACATGCTATTTTTAGCCTCATAAATATGAATGTAGGATCCACTTGCTAAATATTTTATTAAAGTGATAAAATATCCCTAAAATTCAACAATGTTTACTATTAAATGTATGTAGTGTTCCTATCAATTTTTAAGAACATATTTTGTAGAATAGGAGTAAAAAGTGCAACCTATCGAGGTAGCACAATTCAATACAACATTCAAACGAAAATGAACTAAAAAGTAATCGGTATGCTTAAATAAAATAAAATGATGTTGAAGTTATTGTTTAATTTTAATAATAACCATGTGTTTGATCATTCTTTGGGTATGCTCCTTTAATTTTAAATTTTTATTTCGATTCATGTGTGACATGAGGCCCCAAATAAATAACAAAGGAATATTCTCATATAGGGAAGAGGTAGATGGGAAAGCCTTCCCATTGGCGAATGTGCAAATCCCGTGGCATTTTCTGAAAATAGGGAATATTTCTTATGGTTCGAAACAAATTAATTAATCAATAATAAAACAAATCGTGAGAAAATTTTTATTTTAGTATTTTTAATTTCCATTACCATCATGAAGTATAAACGATTAGGTATTAGTTTTGGGTGTTGTGGGTTGCTTACCCTTTCCCACGCGTAACCAACTTTCGATCCTTAAAAATGTATTTTTGGTAAACGTAGATCAATTTGTTTTAAAAATGATTTTTTTATTTATTTAAATTATTTTTAAGAAATTTTTTAGATATCCGGCCTACCTAACCCAAAGGTCAATGGCGAATCCGATTTAAAATTTATTCGACTTTCAAAATATATGAATTTTTATACTTAAAATTAAAAATAATTTTCGTTTTGAAAAAGAAATGTTACGAAAACAGATATCATTAAAGCTTGGCTTGAAGGTTATGGTAGACCGAGCCAATGCTTTAGTTGAGTGGGAAGTGTATCGATTGCTATGTGATGACTAGGTTCCCCCTCAATGATCTACCTGATGGCTATGTAAGGACCAGAATATCATTCAGTATCTTAGTGGGAATTTCACTGATGCTTTGTGACACTAGGCTCCCTTAGTTAACTAGTGTCTGATGGCTATGTGATACCAAATACTAGTCAGTGTGGAATTCAAATAATGCAAAGAAAAGTTAGTATTGCTTTCAGATAAATCATACTGATGGCTATGTGAGACTAGATACTAGTTAGTGTGGCATTCAAATAATGCAAAACAGAGCCAGTTTTGCATTTAGATAATGCGTACCATTTGTAGTCATTAGGGATAAAGACCCTTAGAGGTTTACTCTTGGCAAGGCCCTTAGTAGAGGATTAAGGGAAGCGTGAGACTTCTACTTCAATGATAGAACAATCGATCCCTAAGTAGGTAGCACTTGATCAAGATAATGCATGTACCTAGTCCTTAGTACCATATCTTTAGTATGCTTATGTTTATGAGACTTACAATTCTGCTCTAGATTAGTGATTATACTAATGGGCTTTGTAAGTTTAGTGTTCCATATTTTTCGTTCGCAGGTTCGTAGCCGGAGTCGTTCGTGGAGCACCTTTGCAATAGGAGTTCCAGCATCTCAATTAGAGTATTGTATTGTAGCTTTAGTAGGCATATGTATTCATAGAACATGTATTCAGATTTATAACTCAAAGTTTATATTATTTTGGTTATAAACTATGTGTCACAAAGCTCTAATTTTTATAAAGTCCCTTTGTAACTGTTATTAATGTTTATTATGATACTGTTTAGATTATTTGAAAGAAAATTAAACAGGTTTCGAACATCAGGGGTTGTCTTGATAGTCCAATGTGGCACCTTAAGCCCAATCGAGTTTAGGGGGTTACATCTACACCCAATAGGCCCAGGGTAAGTCCTTAAGGATACAATTCTAGGGAATTGCATATCGAAGTTTGGGTGGAGGGTATTATTGTGTTTTTTAAAAATATGGTTTATTGAGCCACATGTTTCCAAATTGTTACCTAAACAATTACTTAGTGAAACTTCAACTCATCACTAGGATCCATATATGTCTGGATAACTAAGAAAATATTCATACTTCGCCATGTATCTACTTGGCCTTTAGCATCTTTTGGTAGTTTTGTATTATTGAGTTTCCCAAATCTCATTTTGTTACTTATCTTTTAATATTAAAAGAATCGATCATGTGCAGTTGTCGACATTAGTAACGGGAGTTCCTTCGGTGACACTTGTAGAGTACGGTACAGATGTAATTAGGGGCAAATAGGTCACTTTTTATCTGTATACTAGAGTTTAAAACTGGTTTTGATATTGAATATTAATGGACATGTGCTTTATTTATAAATTGCATTCCTATTTTTAAAAATTTTAGAAAAATTAATTTTTCCTATATTTGTACTGTGGGTCACTCTGGTGGTTCTAATATGACACCTCGGGTCGGATTAGGTCACCTGTATAGGTATGAGAGTGTTACACACATTATAATGTTATTTAAGATATCAAATACAATATAAAATATATTCATAATATTATATTTTAAAGAAAGTATTTTGAGGGTAAAATATTGGCAAGAGTATAAAGGAGTCATGGAATTGATGAGAGGAAAGAATTTGCAAACAATTACAATCAAAAGACCAAATTGAGTAAAATACAAAGTTAAGAGACTAAATAAAAAAGAAGAGTGTAATTTTAGTAAACAAATATGAATTTAAGTTACATAGGTATTCTATAATGGTATATGAGCATCCGGTTCAAATTTGGTGTTCTAACTGTGAGACAATGCAAGGCAAACATGCTTGTAACCAGCAAGTAATTATTTCAAATAGATGTAGAACAGAAGCAAAAATCAAGCACAAAATGAAAGAGAACTTGAGTTTTAGCTATTCAACTTTCAAATTTGAAAACTCTTCCACTAATACGTGATTTGCAATGGCAGTGATAGAGAATCGTCAGTAAACTAAATGAAACAACAAAAGAACGATCAGCTGAACAAGAAACAACACCAACATTTAGTGATTGATAACATGATAAAATAGTATTAAAGCTATTCAATGAAGATGAAGAAATCACACAGGGATGAAAGGGAGACAACACTCTTTGAGTATTTTCTCAAAACACAGAGGCCAACTATTTATACAAGCATCTGAAGAGCCAGCTAATGAAATTGAAAGCTACTAAAAATCCAAGCAGCTTCTTAACAACTATAGGTGTTCACTTTTTGGTTCGGTCCACCACCGAATTAGTTCGGTTGAGGGATGATTAATATTTTTTTCATATTCAGATTAATTTGGTTCGAAATATATTAATTAATCGAACTATAAATTACTAAATATTAAATATTATATATATATATATATATAATAATTACTTATTTTAAGCTCAAACCAATTAAGAATTAAGACTCAATTATTTTTTCACCACATTGTACTCGTTAAATTATCAATAGTTAATTAAATTTTAACACAAATAAAAAATACATTTATTTTATTTAAATTAATCTAATTAAAAAATTATATTTTTCTATTAATTCGAATAATTGACCCAATAACATAACTTTATTTGGTTTGATTAATATTTAAAAAAAGTTCAATTTGATTAACGGTTAAAGAAAAAATTTGATTACTTCGATTAATGGAATATGATTTGGTCGATGACCGAATTAAGCATTTAAGAACCCCTATAATTATCTCTTAACAGACACAAGTAACGGTGCAGCACAAAACCATCTACACTCTTAAAACTAATTGCACTTGATACTGAAAATGAACCAAACTATATTAAAATCTAACAAGTATGTTGGTCTAATGGTTAGACATTGAGCCTTCTTTCCATTAGACCTGAGTTTATGTGTCTTCAATACCATATTTCAAAATATTTAATTTTAACAAATCATATGTAACATGTCATCATTTAATTAGTTGCGGTTAACTTAATAAAATATAAATATTTTTAATTATTTTTTTGTTGTCGTGATATCAATTAGTCACATGTAATAATGTCATGTCAATATTTTATCATATGTAGAAATATCTAGACTCTTAAAACTAATTGCACTCGATACTGAAAATGAACCAAACTATATTAAAAACTAACAAGTATTTTGGTCTAATGGTTAGACATTGAGCCTTCTTTTCATTAGACCGGAGTTTATATGTCTTCACTACCATATTTTAAAATATTTAATTTTAACTAATCATATGTAACATGTCATCATTTAATTAGTTGCGATTAATTTAATAAAATATAAATATTTTAATTATTTTTTTTGTTGTCGTGATATCAATTAGTCACATGTAATAATGTCATGTCAATATTTTATCATATGTAGAAATATCTAGTTAGTAAAAAAATATTAAACACTAATCGATTAATAAATTAATTATTTTAACTCAAAACTAATTGTTAAAGACTAACATGCTTCTAAAAAATCGAATTCCACTAGTCAAATTAATGGGTGAAAGTAGTTTAATCGCTTTTGCTTTGATCGATTCAATCTCAACATCGCCAATAATATCGAGTCCCAAAAATTCGAACTCTAATCTGATAGACTCAATCATAAAACATTTGTACGAGAGTAGTTTGGTACATTTTTTAAAAAATGACTTTTAAAATTGTTGTAAAAATGAAGTTTTAATAGTGTTGTATAAAATTGCAATTTAAAATTTAACTATTTGAGATTTCTGTTAAAAAGTGAATTTTAAAAGATGAAATGTACAAGACAGATATTATGTGTAAATTAAAAAATATAACATTTTAATTATATATACACGTATATATGAATCATATCAATTTAAACAATAATAAATTAAAAAAAATTATTATATATGAATTATATCAATTTAAACTATAATAAAAAAAATACAAGTAAATTTTTTAATAAAATTATAGTTTATAATAACTAACATATTAATAGTTTAATATATAAATCATGAATTTTATTTACTTTTAAATAATTAAAATAAATTATTAAATAATAAATTATTTATAACGATGTTAGATTTAATTATTAAAATAAAATGTAAATACATAATTGAGTGAAGCTCATGCATTAATAAGAATAAAATTATAATTTGTTTCTAAACGCAAAGTTGACAATGAAAAAGCTAAAAATACTAGTTTTTGCCATTGGTTTAAAACCACCGTTTCCATCGTACTTTTTTCATTTTTTACCCATTTAACATTAATTTTACAGTCAAAACAGACCTTTTAACTAAATGTGTTTTTAGAAAACTACACCAAATGGAACCTAAAGGAGAGATGTTGTGGTAGACATATGGTAAAAGGATTTATAAAATTTGGAAATTTTAAATTATAATATTTGAGTCTAAACAAATTTAAATAAATTTTTGAAGTGGATGAAAATAGATGATAGATGTTGATTTCTTTTTTAGAGATGTCAATTATTATTAAAGTGGTTGATATTAATATTATTTTAAAATAATATTAATTTATTTATTATATTTTTTTAAAGCATAGCTCTTCCCATGTACTCATGATTCTTTAAAGCACCATGTTATTTGTAACGTAGTGGTATCAAGTATAGGTGTCGTTTGGTCATCTTTTAAGTTAGTCTCATCTTTCTTAAATCACTTGTGCATTTATGAATTGCTTTATATAGGCAACCAAATAAAAATGCACTTAAGAACAATAAATGTTTTAGTTCACCAAATTGAGGCACTTAACGTGGGATTAATTGCCTTGGGACTTTTTTCACATATGAAGGAAACGCCTCTTCAAGTTTTCAACTTTCTTCTATATTATTTTTTACAGTTGTAAAGTTAAATTCATATATTAATTAAGATCAAATTGAAATGTCAAAACAAGTCGTTAAGGTTTGGTGGGTCCAATCTAACGAGTGAATCAGTTCTTCCTTTGCGTGTAGTTGTACACATGGTTACATATAATAAACAAAAAAGAAATAAGTAATAACATGAAATTAAATTAACTACCCATCAAAACATAAGTAAATTAAAAGAAGATTACTATTAAATGTTAGTTAATCTTCTTCCTTCTCAGATCCTTTCGATTTCCTTCACTAATCTCTCTAATTTTTCTTCTTCTCGGCTTCATGAAGTTTTGATTTGTGGCACGCTTCACGAGCTCATTTTTTTTGGAATTACCGTGTTAGATATTCCAAAACCGTAGTAGTAGTTTACAAAGGCAGTAACAGTCAATCCATTTCCTTCGACCTCTTTGTAAATTGTTTGGATTTACAGCGAATACGCTTGGGTTTTTAACTCTCTGGGAAATCCTCCATCCCACTTTCGCTTTTCAGATCTCCATACCACTTTCGCTTTTCAGATCTCATTTGGTAACATCGAAAATTTATAGTCTTCTAACTATATAATTTTGAGTTTATGTTCTTTTCAATTTGCAGCTTCTTCAGTCGAGTCTATTTTTTCTTGTTTCTAATTGTTCTTTTGTATACAGCGTTTTTCGTTTTATTTTGTTTATCGATTTGTTTTTTACTATTATATCTTGATTTTTGAATTTTGCAGGTTCTAGGTTATCATAGTAGATAATATTTTGGAATTTTCTTAACTATTTCTTGCAGGATTTTGAGTGGTTTATTGCTTTTTGTTTATATGTTGTTATATATATCTGGTTTATATCACGATCTCTGGCTCCATACCACATCTCTGGCTACACCTTTGCAACTCCGAAATTCGATCTCACCACTTCCCATATTAAAGCCCTCGAATTTTTCTGTTGGTGTTTAAAGTTATAGATCTGGGTGTTAATTAGTTAAATATGTTTGACATGTTCGAATTTGAATACAAAGATAATAATGACCTCTGTATTTTACTTTTACATATTTAAGTAAGATATAAATTCAATCATTGGTTTCTTGTTGTTGGTCTAAAGTTAAGTAAGATAGTGTTAATTTGTCTTAAAATCCTATTAAGTAACTAACTAGGCTTCTTAGTACCCCTCAATTCTCTAGCATTTTCATAGTTCCTCATAGCTTCGGCTATAGATGATTACTTGAGGTCATGTCCTTCTTTTAGATCCCATAAGGCGTATAGGGGGAGGGCTCGACAGAGTGGTGCCAAGGAGACTAGACTTAGAGTTTGTTCGTTGAATGTAGGCACATTAAATGCTAGGCTGCTGGAGCTGACCGACGTACTTAGTAATAGGAAAATTGATTTTGCATGTATTCAGGAGACTAGGTGGAAAGGGGCTCGCGCCAGAGAGTGTAATGGGTACAAGTTGTGCTATTCAGGCGTAGATAACGCTAGAAATGGGGTGGGTATCTTGGTATCTCTAGGCTCAAGGAAATGTAGTTGAAGTTTGTAGATACCAGGATAGGATCATCATGATGATTAAGGTTATTATAGAATCGGAAGTGGTGAATGTCCTTTCAGTGTACGCCCCACACGTTGGCCTAGGGGATGGGGAAAAATGTTGCTTCTGGAATCAGTTAGATGATGTACTTAGGAGCATTCCAGAGGACCAAAGAGTTTTCATAGGGGGAGACTTCAATGGCCATATAGGTAGTGCAACCGACGGGTATGATGATGTTCATGGGGGTTTCAGTTTTGGTAGTAGGAACGAGGAGGGGCGTACGTTGCTTGAATTTGCTACTTCACATGATATGGTGGTCACTAACTCCTTCTTTAAAAAGAGAGATGTGAACTTGATTACGTTCCATAGCAGGGGATATTGTACCCAAATCGACTACATTCTGGTTCGAAATCGGGATCGATGGTCTTGCATTGACTGTAAGGTGTTCCCTGAAGAGGCATGTGCATCACAACACAGATTGTTGGTTTTGGTATTCCACGTACGCCGTAGGCGGAGCACTCATAGGAGGGATAAACTTGATAAACCTAGGATCCTTTGGAAGCACTTACATGGAGTGACAACTGATGACTTTAGGAGTAAGGTTTTGTCTAATACAAGTTTTGGAACTACAAAATTAAATAATGCAGATATGTTATGGAAAAATATGGCAAATTCCATTAGAGATGTGGGCAAAAACACTCTTGGGTTGTCGACAGGGAAGGTCAAGGAACATAAAGAAACGTGGTGGTGGAACGAAGAAGTCCAAACTAAGGTGAAGAGAAAACAAATTTACTTCAAGGAGTTTCTACAATGCAATGACGACGAAGAAAGATCGAGAGCTAAACAAAGATACAAGGACGCAAATCGGGAAGCCAAGAAAACAGTGGCTAAAGAAAAGGATAAAGCATACGAGGAAATGTACAAGAGATTAGACACCAATGAAGGACAAAACGACATCTTCAGGCTTGCAAAATCCAGGGAAAAATAGGAAAAAGGATCTAGGTAGCATTAGGTTTATTAAGGATAACAATGGTGTTCTTTTAGTTAAAGATCATGGTATTAAAAGGGTTTCGGGTAGTTACTTCTTTGGATTATTTAATAATGGTGTCTCTCCCTGTAGAGATAATATCGTTGATGGGTCAGCCGACCATCATACTACGGCCAATGACTGCCCTACAAGTAGGATTGAGTTTGAGGAAGTCAAAATGGCTCTTAGAAAGATGGGGAGGGACAAAGTTGTCGGTCCAGATCAAATTCCTATCACTGTGTGGTTGACCCTAGGAGAAGAGGGAGTTAAGTGGTTGACCAACATCTTTAATATTATTTTAGAGACTGCCAAGATGCCAGAGGAGTGGAGAGAGTCTACGGTGATACCAATCTATAAGAATAAAGGAGATCCCCAACGTTGTGGCAACTACAGAGGTATTAAACTACTCAGCCATACCATGAAGCTATGGGAAAGGGTAATAGAGGCTAGGTTGAGACAGGTTACTAGGGTTTCATAAAATCAATTTGGCTTTATGCCAGGCAGGTCTACTACGGAGGCGATTCATCTACTTCGACGACTTATGGAGAAATATAGGGAAAAAAATAGTGATCTTCACATGGCGTTCATTGACCTTGAGAATGCGTATGATAGCGTTCCCCGCGATACGATCTGGAAGACCTTGGAAACAAGACGGATCCCAACTGCTTATATCCGGGTGATTCGTGATATGTACTGTAGATCTACTACTACCGTCAAGACTACAGTTGGCGACACCAAGGTATTCCCGGTGGAAATCGGACTCCACAGTGGTCGGCTCTTAGCCCTTACATCTTCGCCTTGATTATGGACGACATCTATTGTGCGACACCAGACGGGGTTCCATGGTGTATGCTTTTCGCTAACGACATTGTCCTAATTGCTGAAACAAAAATTGAGCTGAATAGTAAACTTGCTACCTGGAAGACTGCTTTGGAAGAAAAAGGTCTAAGGATCAATATTGAAAAGACAAATTATGTATGTTCAAACTTCAGTGGAAACCAAAACGATGAAGATGTAGAAGTATGCATAGAAGGACACATTATCCCCTCAAATGATTGTTTCAAGTACCTAGGGTCTATGATACATAAAGATGGGGGTGTAGATGAAGACATTACACACCGTATAAAGGCGAGATGGCTAAAGTGGAGGGCTGCCACTGGAGTTTTGTGTGACAAGAAGGTGCCTCTAAAACTAAAGGGAAAATTTTATAGAATGGCAATAAGACCAGCACTGCTGTATAGATCAGAATGTTGGGCAATCAAGAAGGATCACGTAAGGAGGATGGAGGCCGCAGAAATGAGAATGCTTCGATGGACATGTGGTAGGACCCTGTGGGACATGACACCTAACTCTGCTATTAGGATGTACTTGGGGGTGGTGCATGTATCCGAAAAATTGAGGGAGGGAAGACTACGGTGGTTTGGGCATGTCCTTAGGCGATAACCGTCGGATGCGGTCAGGAGGGTAGAGTCGATTACAGTCGACGGTGTCAGAAGGAGAGGACGACCAAGACGGAAGTGGGAAGACTGCTTGAGATCTGATTTGAAGGAATTAGCCCTTACCGAGGACATGACCTCTGATAGGAAAGTATGGAGACTTAAGACCAGGTAGTTAAGTAGTGCGGTTCACAGCCATAGTAACATCTCTGTCTTCTTTTTAATGTCTTTGTAGTACTTTCCATGACTTCTACTTTATACATGTTTCTGTCATTGAAATGTATGAAGGCTTAGAACTAGGGTATCGAAGTAGTGTTGCCTTAGTTTAAGAATTAACTCATTTGAATTTATTCCTTCTCGTATCTTGCTATTATTGACTTTTGTGTATCAATTCTATTCATGTTTCCTCTTTTTAAATTTAGCTGGGACTTACATTTTCAGTCTATATGCAAAGATTTCTATGTAGGGAATTATTTGTAGGGAATTATTTACAGGGATTACTCCCCATTACAGACGCACATATCAAGACTACATATGAAGATTGTTCATCTATGTATTTATTTATTTATTTATACACACATTTGTATCTTATCTTTATTTTTAATTTTCTGACTGCCGGAGGTCTTCCACGGAAGCTGCTCTCAACCTGGCGTTATGGTCAGCCTACTACCCTACCTCCCCATTACCCCATTGTATATGGGAATCAGGGTTTTGTTGTTGTTGTTATTGTTGTTGTCTTCTCATGTGAACCAATAGAGGAGAAATTTAGGTAAACGTTCATTGGTTAACTTCGACTTATGGTGTAATTTTGTTGTTGACTTGTTTTTTGTTGCGTAAAATACACAGAAATGTGGCTAAAGGGTACGTACGTACCCTAACCTCTTCCATTTGCCTTGTTCCACATGGGAAAATCTTTGTAAAAAAGTGTTGAAAATTGGGAAGGTATAATTTGTTTAATTTATTTATCCCCAATTTCCCATAATGACCCTTGAAAGCCATAGTTTTTTTATCAATTATACTTTTATGAAATGTGTTGTGTCTCCTCATGGAGCTGTAATACCCAAAACCTCGGGTCAGTAACTAAAGTGTAAGGATTTAAAAATTAATGGTTTAATTTTTGATAAATTTAAAAATTCAAGGAATAATTTTAGAATTTTTGTTTAGGACTTATTATCAAAGAGTGAAGAATGGAGGGGCTTTAAGGTCTTTTTGTTGAAAGTATTGTTAAAAGTTCAAAGTTTGGCAACCAACTTTGAAAAAATAGTTTTCAAAGTTTGGTAAATGTTTCTTTGAAAATGGTTTTCAAAGTTTGGTAAATGTTTCTTTGAAAAATAGTTTTTCAAAGTTTGGTAGATGTTTGTTGAAAAATGATAATGGGATAATTACAAATAGTCATTTGACTTTAGGATATTTATAAGATTAGTCCTTAAGCTTCAACTATAAATACCCTAACACATTTATCTTCAAGATCATCCCAAATCATTTCTTTCTCTCAATACTAGAGAGTTTTCTTGTGAGTAGTGAGTGTTTTGTAAACACCTGTAAATTTTCTCTCCTAGTAAAAGATCTGCAGCGGTCTGGAGACGTAAGAAAATTGGTTGAACTCTGTTATCAATTTCGGGTATTATTTTTATGCTTTTATTTCGCATTCTCACTAATCTGGTTATAGGGAAATTATTTGTTCTCGTTTATTTCCCAACAACTGGTAATCAGAGCTTTTGGTTGTGAATCTTGTCAATTTTTTGTGAGGTTACTATTCATTACTATTCACGTGAATAGTAAATTTCATGAATAGTAAAAATTTTGTTAGCGATACGAATTTGTCGACGGAGGTGTTCTAATACACGGTGGTTCGCAATAATTGTCAGAAACGATCCAAACGAAGCCAGATTCGAGTGGGAGCGATGGCTGCAGACAAAGGGAATGTGAAAATTGAAAAGTTCGGTGGTGCGAACTTTGGCTTCTGGAAGATGCAGATTGAAGATTTTCTGTACCAAAAAAATATATATCATCCTCTCTCAAGAAAGCAACCAGAGGGCATGAAGAATGAAGACTGGGCTCTTCTCAACAGATAAGCCCTCAGAGTTATCCGACTAACGTTATCTCGCAATGTTTCTTTTAACATAGCAAAGGAAAAAACCACGACATGTCTTATGGCGGCTCTCTCAAGTATGTATGAGAAGCCATCGGTCTCAAACAAAGTTTATTTGATGAGGCGATTATTCAATTTGTGGATGGCGGAAGGGGCATCAGTGGCTCAACACCTAAATGAACTAAACACAATCACAACCCAGTTGAGTTCGTGGAAATTGAATTCGATGATGAAGTTCGAGCTTTAATTATGTTATCATCTCTACCAGATAGTTTGAATGCTACTGTTACAACAATCAGCAGCTCATCGGGAAACAACAAATTAAAATTTGACGATGTTCGGGATCTAGTATTGAGTGAAGAAATTTGACGAAGAGAATCGGGTGAAGCATCAAGCTCCTCAGTCTTGCACACAGAGTCTAGAGGGAGAACTTCATAAGGAAATTCAAATCATGGCAGATCGAAATCCAGAGGGGGAAAATCAAGAACTGGAAAGAAATATTTTACATGTTATAATTGTGGCAAGAAGTGTCACTTTAAAAGAGATTGCCAAGCACCGAAGAAAGATACCGGCGTACAGGAATCTACCAAGATGACAGAGAAAACAGGTGATGCCATGATTCTAAGCGTCAACAGTCTGATAGAATCATGGATCTTGGATTCAGGGGCATCTTTCCACTCCACCCCATGCCAAGAAATCATAGAGAACTATGCTAGTGGTGATTTTGGAAAGGTTCATATAGCTGATGATGAAACCTTGAAGATCGTCGAAAAAGGAGACATCCGATTAAAGTTGCCAAACCAGACCACCTGGAAGCTGAAAGGAGTGAGACATATTCCTGGCTTCAAAAGAAATTTGATTTCTGTAGGACAGCTTGATGGAGAAGGATATTGTACAACCTTTTCAGGCTGTTAATGGAAGATTACCAAAGGAGCACTAGTCATTGCTCGTGGTAAGAAGACTTGTACTCTCTATGTAACCTCAAATTTAGAGAATATCATTACAGTAGCAGATGCTGATGGAAAATAAAACCTATGGCACCAAAGGTTTGGCCTTATGAGCGAGAGACGGATGAAGACACTATACGAGGATTGCATCTTTGGCAAACAAAATAAAGTCAGCTTTGCAAAGATTGGCAAGACACCCAAGGCAGAAAGGTTAGAGTTGGTTCATACTGATGTATGGGGACCATCTTCAGTTCCATCTCTTGCAGGCTCATTATATTATGTCACCTTCATCGATGATTCTACGAGGAAGGTGTGGGTTTATTTTTTGAAGAAGAAAATAGAAGTCTTTGATACCTTCAAAAAATAGAAGGCCATGGTGGAAAATGAAACTGGTTTGAAAGTCAAGTGATTGAGGTCTGACAATGGAGGAGTATACAGAAACAATAGATTTAGAGAATTTTGACAAACAATGGGATCAAGATGGAGACAACATTTCCCATGACACCACAGCAGAATGGCGTAGCGGAGGACATGAACAGAACTCTGAATAAACGTGCCAGAAGCTTGAGGATACATACCGAATTGCCCAAATTGCTATGGGCTGAAGCTATCAACACTACAGCTTACCTGATCAATTGTGGGCCCTCAGTTCCCTTGGATGGTGGAATACCAGAGGAAGCTTGGAGCAAGAAAGAAATAAACCTTTCATACTTAAAAGTGTTTGGTTGTATTTCTTATATACACATAAACTCTGATGAAAGATGTAAACTTGATGCCAAGTCCAACAAATGCGTCTTTGTTGGTTATGGTGGTGATGAGTTCGGTTACCGATTTTGGGACTACGAAAATTGAAAGATCATCAGAAGAAGAGACGTCATTTTCAATGAGAATGTGATGTACAAAGACAAGGCAACCATAGAATCAAGTAGCTCCAATACCAAAGCTGAAACAAAGGAATTTGATGAGTTTGAGGAGATTTCTGGAAATGATGTTTAGATCAATCCTGAAGCAGTTCAAGAAGAACCACGCACACCAGAACTGAGACGCTCCTCCAGAATTCCTAAACCAACCCAGTGTTATTCGCCTTCTCTGCACTATTTGTTGATGACTGACAATGGTGAACCAGAGTGCTATATTGAAGCAATGCAGGTGGAGGATTCAGTTAAGTGGGAGTCTTTCATGAAAGATAATATGGACTCGCTTATGTCAAATCAGAAATGGGAATTAGCTGAATTACCACCAGACAAGAAAGCGATCCACAACAAGTGGATTTATAGGATCAAAGAAGAGCACGATGGGAGCAAACTCTATAAAGCGAGATTGGTTGTCAAAGGTTTTCAGCAAAAAAAGGTATTGACTACAATGAAATTTTCTCTCCAGTCGTAAAACTGTCTACAATCATATTGGTGTTGAAAATTGTAGATGCAGAGAATTTACATCTTGCGCAGTTAGATGTAAAGACAGCTTTCCTTCATGGTGATTTGGAGGAAGAAATCTATATAAGGCAGCCAGAAGGCTTCATAGAGGCAGGAAAGAAAAACCTAGTATACAGGTTGAAGAAGAGTTTGTATGGTTTAAAACAAGCTCCTAGAGAGTGGTACAAGAAGTTCAATAGTTTCATGAGTAGCAGTGGTTTTACCATATGCCAAGCAGATCATTGTTGCTACATCAAGAGGTTCGGCAACAACTTCATTATTTTATTATTGTACGTTGATGACATGCTCGTTGCAGGCTCAGACATTGTCGAAGCAAAAATTGTCGAAGCAGTTTGCTATGAAGGATTTGGGCGCTGCAAAGCAGATTCTTGGAATGAGGATTAAGAGAGACACAAATTCGGAGACTTTGATGTTATAACAGGCTGAGTACATCAACAAAGTACTCACCAGGTTCAACATGCAAGATTTTAAACCAGTAAGTACACGGTGTTCATTTTAGACTCTCCAAAGAACAGTCACCAAAGACGGAGGAAGAACGTGCACATATGGTGAAGGTGCCAGACCAGATATTGCTCATGCAGTGGGAGCTGTTAGCAGGTACATGAATAATCTAGGCAAGGTACACTGGGAAGCTGTCAAATATATCCTCAGATATCTACGGGTACTACAAAAAAAGCACTTTGTTTCAAACATTGAGATACAATACTGACAGGCTATGTAGATGCTAACTTAGCCAAAAATGTTGACATCAGAAATATCACTACAGGGTATGTCTATACTTTAGGAGAAACCACAGTGAGTTGGGTTTCTCAACTACAGAAGATAGTTGTTATCTCCCCAAATGTAGCAGAATATGTCGTTGTTACGGAAGCCAGTAAGGAGATGGTTTGGCTCCAAAGTTTCTTGGAAAGTTAGGCAAGAAACAAGAAAATAATGTCTTGTATTGCGATAGTCAAACTGTTATCCATCTAGCAAAGAATCCATCTTTTCATTCCAGGACGAAGCACATACAATTACGATATCATTTTATTCGGTCTCTTCTGGAAGATGGGATTTTGAAACTTGAAAAGATTAGTGGAGCTCAAAATCCGACAGACATGCTGAAAAAGACGGTGACCACGGACAAACTGAAGTTGTGTTCAGCTTCAGTTGGCATGCTAGAATAACAAGACTAAAAATGCTGCTGCATCGATCGAGGTGTGAAGACAGATTAAAATCAGTTTTCAAGTGGGAGATTGTTGAAAGTATTGTTAAAAGTTCAAAGTTTGGCAACTAACTTTGAAAAAATGGTTTTCAAAGTTTGGTAAATGTTTATTTGAAAATGGTTTTCAAAGTTTGGTAAATGTTTCTTTGAAAAATAGTTTTTCAAAGTTTGGTAGATGTTTGTTGAAAAATGATAATGGGATAATTACAAATAGTCATTGAACTTTAGGGTATTTACAAGGTTAGTCCTTAAGCTTCAACTATAAATACCCTAACCCATTTAGCTTCAAGATTATCCCAAATCATTTATTTCTCCCAATACTAGAGAGTTTTCTTGTGAGTAGTGAGTGTTTTGTAAACACCTGTAAATTTTCTCTCCTAGTAAAAGATCTATAGCGGTCCGAATACGTAAGCAAATTGGCTGAACTTCGCTATCAATTTCGGGTATTATTTTTCCGCTTTTATTTCGCATTCTCACTAATCTTGTTATATGGAAATTACTTGTTCTCGTTTATTTCCCAACACTTTTAGCAATAAAAGAATTTAAAAATTCATTTTAAATGGGTATTTAAGCATGTGGGGAATTAAAGAAAAGGAAAAGAAAAGTCTAGAGACTCATCTTCGTCTTCTCTTCTCTTCCCCGTGAAGCTCCTTGCTAAGGTAAGTTAATTAAGTTGGCTTTTTTTTCGTTTTTGAGTTGGTTTTTAATCCTTGGGTGGTATAGAAACGTAAGGAAGCTTAAAGATGATTCGAAGTTAAAGGATTGAGGATTTATTGGTGAATTAGTAAGGTGGGTTTTTAAGTGAAATAATGAATTTTGGTAGGTAAATTGATTCTAAAGGCATATTTGACTCGTCAAAGGCCTAATTAAGGTATTTGAAGTCTTAGAAATAATTGTGAACATGTTTGAAAACATAGTATAATTTTTAGTTTCAAGAGTTATAAGGAAGATTTTAGATGTTAAAGGGGTTTTAATGGATATAAGTTAATGGTAATAAGTGTAAAATAGTTTAAGGGCTTGAATAGAGTTAATGATAAGAGATTTAAGTGAAGTTTGGGTAAATTTTGAAGTGAAATAGGTGATTTATGGGTAAGGGTATCAGTACTGGAAAAACAATACCGATACTATAAGGTTAAATTGAAGGAAATAGTATAAACCGAATGAACAATATCGATATTGGTTGATTAAGTATCGATACCAAGGGTAAGGTATCAATATTGTAACTAAAGATGAAATTCCAGAATGTCGAAATGGTATCGACACTGAAGTACGTATTTGTACTACAGAAAGAGTACCGATAATATTTAGTCTGAAATGTTAAATTTGGTGTTTCATTTCGCTTAAGTAAAGGTTAATTGGTTAGATGTTAATTGAGCTCCCATATTCATATTGATCATGTTCATGTGTATATTAGATTGAAAGCAAGTGCCGAACGAATTGACGTATAAGGATAATGTGAAAGTGAAAAGGAGTTGCTTAGAGCTTAAGTGAGGTAAAGGTGAGTGTATTTATTATGTAATTATATGATATGAGGATGACTCGTGATGAGTCAACCTCAGATGTTTTGATAAAAGAATGTTTTTCCATATCTTAAAATATTTTCATAACGTTTATGGAAATGATTTTTATGAATAAAGTTTAGAGTATGAACTGCTCTAAAATAGATGTATGTACTTCAATATTATTTTAACAGCTATCGATGTTTCAAATAAATGTTTAATCTGTGAATTTGACTTAAAGGCCTATTGTATGTGCATTGAGAGTCAGAGGCGCATTTTGTTTAATGCATATGTTGTGTTTTTGTATAAGTACTAGGTGTACTATCGGCACTATGTGTGCAACCATGGAATTCATAATGAGTTTGTGAATTACCATTTCGGCACTATGTGTGCAACCATGAAATTCATAATGAGTTTGTGAATTACCATTTCGGCACTATGTGTGCAACCATGGAATTCATAATGAGTTTATTAATTACCATTTCGGCACTATGTGTGCAACCATGGAATTCATAATGAGTTTGATAATTACCATTTTGGCACTATGTGTGCAACTATAGAATCCATAATGAGTTTGTGAATTACCATTTCGACACTTAGGTGCAATTCATGTACCTTACATTCTCATTTAACATACATTGGGCAAATAAAATGATAATTTTGAAAAATACTGATTGGTAGGTATGTTGGGCATACTAAATATTGTTTCGCAGATTATGTGAAAGAAATTTGGTTTACCAAGTTGGTTTTATGTATTACTATTATTTATACGATTAAATTCGTAGTTTGATATTTTATGATATGAAATATTTTTAAGGAAATGTAAAATCAAGTATCAAATAGTTATAAAGTAATCAAAGTTGAGCAATATTTGTTATAAGTTATGAAGAATATAGTGTTTTTGAACTTAATGTTGTTTTGAAAATTTTAGTAAATGGTATTTCTTTAATATACTCATTATGCCTCACTAAGTCATAGACTTAGAATGTGCTTGTTTCACACGTAGGTTCAAAGATATTCGAGGTGTAAACAGGGTAAGTAAGGAAAAGGCAACATACTGGGGAAGACTGTCATGTCAGAAAAATTCGATTTGTATGTGTTTTTGTTATGGTAAATTTGGTTGGCATGTACTATAAATGTTTAAATTTTAGATTCTCTGATATATTTTGTAAATGTGTTTTCTTTTTTTCTAATTAAAGTCAAATTTTCAAAGAGTCAAAAAGTTGAAAAATCAATGTTACACCTTAGAGTCGTATCTGGGTCGGGTACGGGTCAGGGTGTTACATTTATTGGTATCAGGGCATAGGTTGAGTCAAGTTTTCGAAATAGATCAGTCGGCCGACTGTAAAAAATGTTTGGTTTGTACATGCCAATGAAATAATAAGTAACTCTGATATGATAGTGTAATAAGTATGTTATCCTTGCTAGTATGGTTAAGTGATTAGATATTAATAGATGTGAGACTAAGAGTTTTTTCAAAGTGAAAGGGGAAACAGAGTTAATAAGAAAAGTAGTATTTAGCAAAGTGAATAACAGGCACCTCAGGGAGTACTTTTCTGACGTTGGACGTGATTTTGAAGCGTTATCAACCATCTACTTCTCTGATTCCTAGGATAAATGTTATTAAAAGATATAAAAAGTTTAGGAGCACCCGAGTTTAAAGAAGGAGTTAAGGAATATAGTGTTTCTGATGATCTTTGGCTAAGTGGTGAAAAATTTTGTTAGATGGTTTCCATTGATTTGAAATGGAGAAGTTGGATGTAGTAGTATCATTACTAAGAGGTTAAGGAAGTGTATGGTGGACTAAAGTGATAAGTAGGGTAAACATGTTTTCTACTGAGATTATTAAAGTAATTGTTATTAAGTTATTATTATAATATTGTTAAGCCTTATTAGTGGATGAGGTGGATACTCAAACTTTCATAATAAAGTTAAAACATATTTTCACTATTTGAGAGTATCCAATTTTGTATCTGTAAGGGTTACTTGGATTACTTCTAGACAGAGATGTAGGAAGAAAGATAAGTTTTGAAATTATGGACAAATTTTCATCCATTAAGTAAAGTAGTAAAGAAGAACAAGTATCCTCTTCCGGGGAATTATAATATTTTGATCAGTCAAAAGGGATTATTATTGTACGAAATTTTCTTTAGGTTGGTAAAGGAATATTCTACCATTGGGTAAAAGAGTAAATTGAAACGAGACTACAATTTACTCAATTGGAAAAACAAGGATACCAATATAGAGTGATGGTTAAATGTTTTCAGGTAGCAAGGATAAATAGCATATTAGTCACTATCAAGGATGCATAATAATTTTGGTTGCAGATTAAATTTCGTTGTCAAGCCCTAATAGAAGATTGTTTGAAGTAATGATTCAAAGAGGCTCGAAAAGATTACAAGATTTTGATGACTGAAAAAAAAGAGTTAAGATAAAGGAATGATAGAAAGTAGAATCTTGATTAATAGTTTAACTTTTCGAAAGAAAATAATGGTGGAATGGTAGAAAGTATAGTATATGTATGAATCATATTTGAGTAGAATTGTGAAAGAAACTATCTAAGACCCCTCTCCACTAAGCAAGTTATTAGTAATTGAGGCAAAAATTATTTGGATTAGTAAGAAACAAGGAAGTACAAGGTATGTAATAATAAGATCAGTTGGAAATTGATAGTTTGGAAAAGTAAGCCTGAGGAATAAATGCAATGTAGTAGACGATATTTGAAAATGATTCTACTGTGGTAAATGATACAAATAAAGCAAGTGGGTTTTGTCTGAAGAAAGAGAAATTTATTTCAAAAAATGAATAAGGAATTAGGAATTGTTAGTTAATAAGAAGTTAGGTTTAAATGTAAATTATGTAAACATGATTAGAAAATTCGTTAGAAATTGTACAAGTTGAAGTGGAAGAAGTATTTTAAATGGTTAGATAAATAATTGAATTTAGTTTTAAAGGATCAAGAGGAGAAATTCCGCATATAAGGAATAATAAAGAATGAGATTATTTACAAAAGAGTGTAGATTACCAAAGTTAGGAATGTGCAATAATTTGACAATCAATAAGGATTTCAAGTAGTATGATGATGTTTTTCATACCATTTGAGAAGGATATTGGAGTACAAAAAAAGAATATGACTTTCTATGGATTATAAGAAAGTTATGGAAATTAATATGTTACGTCCATTGGTTGTTGGAGGAAGAAGATATCACCAGGAATGCAAAGGTAAAAATTTAAGTTTATTAGAATAAAGAATGATTATATATAAGTACATGTTAAGGATAGAACAGGAAATCAAAGAAATTGAGGAGTATAAGATATGTTAAGGTAATTAAAGACATAAGAAATTAAAGTGAATCGTTTAGAGAACCAAGTATGACATGGATTTTAAAGAGGTGTAGCTTATAAGCTTGATATGTTGAAATTAAGATATTAAATAAATTTGGAATAAAGGTAAATAATTTTCAGTTCTCAGTAGAAATAAGGAAGAATTTCAATGGATTTCGTAATGGGGTCACTTTTGACACCGAACAAAAAGGTCACAATTTGGGTAATTGTGAGCAATTAACAAAGACAATGCATTTCATTCCAGTTCGAACTGATTTTTTAATGGATAAGTATACGAAACTATACATCAAGGAGATAGTTAGACTACATGGAGTGCCAATTCTAATTGTATCTGATAGGATCTAAGGTTTACTTCAAGATTTTGAAATTTTTAAACAAGGCCTTCGGAATTCGATTTAATTTTGCACTTTTATCCGTAGATTGATGGTTAGTCCGATCAAATTATTTATATTTTATAAGTTATGGTAAGGAGTGGGTGATCAAGTTTAAAGGATATGGAGAGCATGGTATACTAAGTTGACTAATAGTAAATGTGGATTTTCTAAGGTTGTATTCCTTAGCCATGTAGACTCAGTTAAGATGATAAAGATATAGTAGACAATTATATTCCCTCTGACCAAGTTGTTGAGGATAGGCATGTTACTTATTAGAACTATTAAATGCCAAGAAAATGGTGGAAATGCGTATCATAATTATAGGATGTGTGTGTGTGTTTGCACACGAATAAAAGTTGTAGTTATGTTGTAAGCAATTAGAGAAGTATGAAAGAAATCAATTGATTCATGATCTCGAGTTAACAATGATCGGGGATACTTTATTGATATAACACCATTAATTATTCGGTGAATGATATGATATCCATAAGGGTCTCAAAACTCAAAAGTATATGTTGAATGGAAGAAGTGAAAAGATAGGAAATGGAATAATTTCTTGAAAAATAGTGACATGTTTATCAACTGCAACCATGAAAGGTTAAGGTAGTGGCTGATACGATAAAACCAAAAGACATTTTTACTTTTTGAGTTTTCAATAAGTGATTTTCTTTAAAGTAAGACATTGTTTTTATTTTATTAAAGCCATTATTGGATTAAATAAAGGATTTTTATGAGAAAATATGTAAAGAGTTATCATTGAGTTTATTTTAAATACAAGTTAAAGTAAAGTATTAAGATCACTCAATATGAAGACTTATATGGATAAAAGTATCGGACACAATTAAGATGGTTAGAATTGAAAGATCGAGACTTAATAAGGTCAAATCTGATCCAAGAAGTTAAAGATAAAGTGAAGATTATTCAAGATAACCTTAAGGTAGCTGCTAATCGACAAAAGTCCTACGCAGATTTGAAGAGAAAGGAAATTGAATTTCAAGTAGATGATAAAGTGTTTCTCAAAGTCTCACATTGGAAGAAGATTCTTCATGCAAAGAAAAGTTAAGTCTTAAATTCATTGAACCTTATGAGATCTTAAAAAAAGAATTGGACCAATAGCCTATCCATTAGCATTGCCACCAGAAATGTAAAACATTCATAAGGTCTTGATGTTTCGAGGCTTAAGAGATATTGATTAGATCCTTCTTATATCATAGAACTTTTAAGAGAGAGAAGTTCAATCTAACTTGATCTAGGAGAAATAATATGTACAAATTTAGTACTTGAAATTAAACAATTAAGGAAATAGAAGATTCAGTTAGTTAAAGTTTTTTAAGAAATCATATAAAAGACATAAGAAGACAATTTCCTCATCTCTTTGTGCAATGAAAATTTGAGGATGAATTTTCTTAAGGGGGAAGAATTGTAATATGCAAAACCTCAGGTCAATAACTAAAGTGTAATGATTTAAAAGTTAATGGTTTAATTTTTGATAAATTGAAAAGTTCAAGGATTAATTGGGGAATTTTTATTTAGGACTTATTATCAAAGAGTGAATAATAGAGGGGCATTATGGTCTTTTAACAAGAAAATAATTTAAAATTCATTTTAAATGGGTATTTAAACATGTGAAGAATTAAAGAAAATGAAAAGAAAAAGTCTAGAGACTCATCTTCATCTTTTCTTCTTCTCTTCCCCGTGAAGCTCCTGTCTAAGGTGAGTAATTTTCAAGTTTGGTTTTCTTTTGTTTTTGAGTTGGTTTTTAATCCTTCGGTGGTATAGAAACGTAAGGAACCTTAAAGATGATTAGAAGCTAAAGGATTGAGGATTTATTGGTGAATTAGTAAGGTGGGTTTTTAAGTGAAATGATGAAATTTGGTTAGTAAATTGATTCTAAAGGCATATTTGACTTGTCAAAGGCCTAATTAAGGTATTTGAAATCTTAGAAATAATTGAGAACATGTTTGAAAAATTAGTATGATTTTTAATTTCAAAAGTTCTATGGAAGATTTTGGATGTTAAAGGGGTTTTAATGGATAAAAGTTAGTGGTAGTAAGTGTAAATGAGGTTAAGGGCTTGAATAGAGTTAATGATAAGAGATTTAAGTGAAGTTTGGGTAAATTTCAAAGTGAAATAGGTGATTTATGGGTAAGGGTATCGATACTGGAGGAACAATACCTATATTATAAGGTTAAATTGAAGGAAATTGTATAAACCGAATGAACAGTATTGATATTGGTTGAATAAGTACCGATATTGATGTGAATGTATCGATACCAAGGGTAAGGTATCAATACTGTAAGTAAAGATGAAATTTTAGAATGTCGAAATGGTATCGATACTGAAGTAGGTATCGGTACTAAAGGAAGAGTACCGATATTATTTAGTCTGAAATGTTAAATTTTGTGTTTCATTTCACTTAAGTAAAGGTTAATTGGTTAGATGTTAATTGATCTTCAATATTCATATTGATCATGTTCATGTGTAGATTCGATTGAAAGAAAGTGACGAACAAATTGACGTATAAGGATAAGGTGAAAGTGAAAAGTAGTTGCTTAGGGGTTAAATGAGGCAAAGCTGAGTGCATTTGTTATGTACTTATATGATATGAGGATGACTCGTGATGCGTCAACCTCAAATGTTTTGATAAAAGAATGTTTTACCATATCTTAAAATATTTTCATAAAGTTTATGAAAATGATTTTTACGAATAAATTTTAGAGTATGAATTGCTCTAAAATAGATGTATGTACTTCAATATTATTTTAACAGCTATCGATGTTTCAAATAAATGTTTAATTTGTGAATTTGACTTAAAGGTCTATTGTATGTGCATTGAGAGTCATAGGTGCATTTTGTTTAATGCATATGTAGCATTTTTGTATAAGTACTATGTGTACTATCGGCACTATGTGTGCAACCATGGAATTAATAATGCGTTTCTAAATTACCATTTCAGCAGTGTGTGTGCAACCATGGAATTCATAATGAGTTTGTTAATTACCATTTCGACACTATGTATGTAACCATGGAATTTATAATGAGTTTTTGAATTACCATTTCGGCACTATGTGTGCAACCATGGAATTCATAATGAGTTTGTGAATTATCATTTCGGCACTTAGGTTCAATTCATGTATCTTGCATTCGCATTTAACATACATTTGGAAAATAAAAGGATAATTTGGAAAAATACTGGTTGATAGGTATGTTGGGCATACTAAATATTGTTTCGCAGATTATGTGAAAGAAATTTGGTTTACCAAGTTGGTTTTATGTATTACTATTATTTAAACGATTACATTATTAGTTTGATATTTTATGATATGAGTTATTTTTAAGGAAATGCAAAATCAAGTATCAAATAGTTATAAAGTAATCAATGTTGAGTAATATTTGCAATAAATTATGAAGAATATAGTGTTTTTGTACTTAATGTTATTTTGAAAATTTTAGTAAATGTTATTTCTTGAATATACTCATTATGCCTCACTAAGTCATAGACGTAGCGTGTGATTGTTTCACACGTAAGTTTAAAGAAGAGATTCGAGGTGTAAGCAGGGTAAACAAGGAAAAGGTAACATATTGGTGAAGACCTGTCAGATCAGAAAATTTTGAATTGTATGTGTTTTTGTTATGGTATATTTGGTTGGCATGTACTATAAATGTTTAAATTTTAGATGCTCTGATATATTTTGTAAATGTGTTTTCATTTTTCTAATAAAAGTCAAATTTTCAAAGAGTCAAAGAGTTGAAAAGTCAATATGACACCTTAGAGTCGTATCAAGGTGAGGTACAGGTCGAGGGTGTTACAGGAGACGAGACAACAACTTAAGGGGATAATATAATTAATCATAGAAAATGAGGATAAAGAATAATTAACCATAAATAAAAGGGACAAAATCAAAAATAATCTAAACTTAGAAGGTTTAATTTTATATTTACTCATATATATTTATAATAATAATAAATGGAGGGTGGTCTTCGAACATCGAGACTTTGGAATTATCAATAGTCTTCGAAGTTTTATGTCCTCTAGAATTTCTCGAAGCATATCGAGATCCATATTCTCTGGATAATTACAATCCCTTGACATGACCATTGACATGCCTATGTGATCTGCAATATATTGTTTGATAGTTGATAACTCCGTAAAGAATTCTCTTTTAAGGCCTTTTTCACTTAATTTATTGTTTGTCTAAGGGTTCGTTTTGGTCATTTTAGATGCATGTAGTTGCATATAGTTGCATTTGTGTTGGTTGTGTTGTTTTGTTTTTGTTAAGATGTTATATGAGGAGGAAGTTCTTGTTTTTAGTGATATGCAGGAAATAACAAGTAAAAAGGTGAGCTGGGAAAGAATGTTGTGGCATCACACGTTGCTGAAGCAGATTGAAATACCTTGGCATTTCTGGCACAAAAAATGATAAAAAGATAATTTTAGAAAATGGCAGCTGGCAAGGCAAGTGTCTGATGATTGAAAATTACTGTTGAGGACCACTGCCACCTATTAAGATAGATCACACGCACAAGAAATGACTCTACGGGTATTATGGGTATTTTGAGTGCAAAATTCCCAAGAATACCCTTAGATATTTTTATTATTAAAGAACACCTCGCAAGAGAGAAAAGAAGGTTACTCCAGTTTTGAAAATCTTAATCTACTTTATCTTCTCCACCGTTCTCTTCCCTTCATTTTTTAGTGGTGTTCCTCCATTAATGAGATTTAAGGAGTGGCGAGCTCAGCATCCGAGAGTAGCTAGTGAGCTAAGACAATTCGTGGTAGTCGAGGAGAGCTCCGACAGTGCAAGTCGAAGGCTTTTTCCTCCTTCTCTTTTGCTATTATTTCTCATTTGATTTGGGTTGCAAGGGATGAATGAATTTTATGAATTATTTCATGGATTATTCAAACCCCACCATAAACTAGCTTTATTTGGTGGGAGTTCACTATGGATGTTTAAGTTCTTTCTTTAATGGGTGATTTTTCTTTTTTATGTTTTTATTTGTTTTGTTTATGGTGCTTATTGTCTTAAGTTTGTAGGAGCCATGAGAGTAGTCATTCCTTATGAAAATACTTAGTGTTTAAGAGAAACTATGTAGCTCATCTTTAATGTTCTAGAGAAACTAAGGAGGATTAACATAAGCAATGGATTTTAGATAATAACTAACCCTAATCCACCTTTAAACATAAGGCTAGGATTTCAATCGACTAAAAGGAGTATTGCTCGGTCGAGAGAATAGATGTTAGTATGGATACTGAATGGTATTGTTGTGACATATTTTGTTGCACTGATGGGATCCCTGCATCTACTAACAGCAATAAGTATTTCCATGACATTCTCAACATGTCGAGTCCCTTGACTAGAGATAGCATAGGGCATCTTTAGTAAACTCTGTCGGGCAAGTAAAACATAGAAGTGAGATCATCTTAAGAAGTTATACTTAAGTTTCCCAAGTGACTCCTATCATTCATTCTCATAGTAGCTTGTTGTGTGTGGATTATCAAGTCATCTTATTCAATTCAAATATTTACAATTTGTCTTATCTTTACATTTTTCATTTAATTTCACTATACACACTTTATTTTGCCACAACATTTTCATTTGCTGCCACATCACACCATCATTCCATCCCTACCAATACATATTTCCTTGACATTCTCATTATTACATACCATTACTAACTATACTTAGATAAAGTAGTTATTGCTTTGGTTAAACTCATAATTTCCACCAATCCCTATGGAGACGATACTCGCTCATCATTATATTACTTGTTCGATTATTTATACTTGCACATAATTTGCGTATAATTTTATAGCACTCACAACACGCAACAATAGTAATACCTATTTGACTTGCCAACCTAAAAATAATCATCATTATCCTATGTCTAACTCCAATACTAAGGGACATATATAAGTTACCATGCAAGGCTAAAAACAAGAGGGAACTGTTTTTCTATAGCTCTCTCTACATCTCTCTATAGATGATTGTTCGTCATCATTTTCAACTCGACTACCCTCTCTTTCTCCTCAATGAAAAAACCAGTTATGAATTTCCAAACAAACCAAAAAGGGTGAACCGCCAAAAGCTGCAACAATCCAATTTTTTCATAAAAAATTGGTACAGTAAGTATGAAACACTTCCCGATAAAAAATAATCAATCAATGAACCCCAAGAAAAAAGTAACTAGTTAATCCCTCATCTTCTTCTTAAAACATATATGATATGTTTGGTTTCCCAACCAAAAACAGCAAACCGTATACAACTCGACGTACTACAAGGCTTGTCACGACCAGCAAAATGAGTTCTGAATTCTGCATGCACAGTTTCAAGCCTCTTGAGTGGCCCAACTACAATAGTAAAATGAGCAGTTTTATCTTGTAGGCAATTCATCATAGGCATTTTCATTATTTTTTTGGTTCTGGGCAAGTATAAATCTATCATGAAGGCTTCGTTGCCATCAAATTGTGTGTTATTCTTTTATAAAACATTTTTCACATCCTCAATAGTTGGAGTTTCTATACTTCTCTGGTTGGTTGATGACTTAATTGTGCTAGTAGCTCTAATGGTCTCATCTTCTGTAACTAGTTTAATGTTTCTTGTTTTGTTAGTGAAGGTTCATGTTGAGCCTTATTTTATATAACAATTTAAAGGAAAATACTTTTGGACTTAATTAAATTTGTTAAAATTTTTCAAAAATAATTTAATGTTAATAAAACTTGAATTTGAACACAAAATAGTTTTCTAGGCAAGTAGTACGATATTGTTCTTACAGTATCAATACCCCATTAGCAGTACTAATATTGTTCTTGCAATACCAATACCAAAGGTAAGAGAAGTACTGATACTTTCATGGTATTATCAATATTACCTATTATTTTTCAATTTTTTCGAATTACAGTAAGAAAAATCGATATCGATACTCTAAGAGTATGGATACAACTTTATACAATGGTATCGATACCCTAAAACCCTAATATCAATATTGGTCAAGGCCAACGGTCGATAAGGGATAGTTTATTTAAATATTATAAAGGAATTACCAATACTCCTTGCCTAAGTATTGATACTCTCTGTTATATGCTATTTTGTTTTAAGGAAATTAAATCTTCAACGGCTCGAAAACATCCATAACAATTAGAAACAACCACAAACATATTCCAACATATAGAAACCAGTCAAATACACTTGAAGAAGGTTACAACACCTATCTAAGCAATCAAGATCAAGAGAAAAGCTCTTTCACTCTTTATTATATATTTTCTTTTATACATTGTGGTTTTGTAAGCTTGATTTTGTAAACACCTACCTTGTGAGGTTTTCTTGTTTACTTCCTTATCCTTTTTGTAAAGAGAGTAGTGGTTCCATCTTAGCCTTTGAAAATATAAGGATTTGTAAAGGTTACTCTTTAGCTTAGAAAAAAGAAAGAACAAATTAGTTAATTTGTTAAAAATCCTTAGGGTGTAGCTAAGGTAGTGGATGTAGACTTGGTTTAGAAGTTGAACCATTATAATCATTGTGTAAATTTTTCTATCTTTCTTTTCTCCATTCCCAAAATTTTCAAAAGGCCAATTCAACCCCTCTTTGCAACTTTATCGTTTATTCATAGAACCTAAAAATCCCTACAATTGGTATCAGAGTGAGTCACAATCGACATCTTAACAACTTTATGAGGATCCAAGAGGCACTTTATCAATTCTGTTTTCAATCGAGAAAATGACTTCTACATTCAACTCATATTACCTTGAGAACTCTTCTAAGTCCATCACAAGGCCTCCAAACTTCAATGGAGCAAATTACTCCAATTGGAAGAATAGGGTGATATTATTTATCTAAGCCATCAATCTTTTGATTTGGGATGCAATCCTCGACGATTCTCCCACCCTTTCAAGAAATCAATCAAAGTGGAGAAAAGAAAATAGGAAGTTTCCTAACTCAATGCCAAAGCCATGTACATCCTCTTTTATGCTCTTGGCCCAAACGAATATAGTAGATTATCTTCATGCTCTAATTCTTAGGATATTTGGGGCAAATTAGAGGTGACCAATGAATGTACAAGCAAATTTAAAAAGTATAAGATTGATATTCTCACTCTAAACTACAACAACTTCAAAATGAAGCTCGACAAAGACATAAAGATGATGATCGATCGATTCACAATTCCATCATCAACGAGCCTAATTGTTTTGGGAAGGTTGACCCTAATTATTTTTGGGAAGGTTTATCCCAATGAAGAAGTAGTGAAAAAGATGTTTCCTTCCTTATCAATGTCTTGGGGAGGAAAGGTTATCTCCATCGAATAAGCTAAAGATTTGGAGTTACTATTTCTTATTGAGCTTATTGATTCTCTACTCACCCATGAGATGAGACACCAAAGGAAACAAGCAAAAAACAAGAACAATAAGAAGAATGAGGTATGAATAATCTTAAAGTCTACCATTGATAGTAATCAAGACTCAAGTGAATATGTGAATGAAGATAAAGAGATGGACAAACTCTTCAAAAGATTCCCAATATTCATATCTTCCAAAAGAAAAAAGTGAAGCATGAATTGAGCAAAAAGAAAGGTCCCTCGGTGTCCTTTGAATGACAAAGAACGAGACATGTTAAGTATGATTGTTCTCTCCTTAACAATAACGGATCAAACAAAAAGAAGGCATTGTACCTTCTTGGAGTGATAAAGATAACTCTAATGATGAATATGAAGTAGCCAATCTATGTCACATGGCCATCAAAGAAGATTTAATGGTAACTTCTAACTCTTATGATTTAAATTCTTATTATTTTAAAGAGTTACAAGATGCCTATAATGAATTATATTTAGAATTTGAGACCATGAATTCCAAATATAAGAAATTCATTTAATTCAAAAATGAAAATGATTTTGTTTTGAAAGTAAAATTGGATTTTGAAAAACAAAATAAAATTTTGAAAAATAATTTTGATATTTCAAAAATCAAATTTGAAGATTTAGAAAAAGAAAATCTTGTTTTAGAAGTTAAACTATAACTATTGAAAAAAGAAAAAGAAATAATTTCTAAAAACAATTTATCTATATTAAAAATGAAAAATGCTCACATTGTCATTTTCATGGTCACAATGTACATACTTGTCCTATGAACAAAAGAAAATATTTCAAAATTAGACAAATATGAGCTCCTTTAGGAACTAGAGACATTGGAACTAAACCTCAATGACCGAAAGCAATTTGGGTACCAAAATCCAAATGAATGTCTCTTGTAGGTGTTGGAGCAATGATGATAAAGATAAAGATAAAGAATTTCAAATGTCCTAGTCACAAAAAAAGGATGAGTAACCTCTGAATTTAAAGCTTTTTGATTTTGTATATTAGTTGCCTATTGATTTTTATCCATTCATTAGTGTTGAACATAAATGTTTACATGTTGATTTTTATCTTATGTATATTGAAAATACGCTATGATGAACATGCCTTTTAATTTTTTTTTCAATTTGTCATAATGATTTTTGGTCAAGTTATGTTTTTATATTTTAAATGATATTTTTTTTAGTATTCCCAATTTTCATCTTCTTCTAGCCAACTTTTGTTGCATCTATTCCTTATCCTAATGTTACTTATGTAGTCTATTACAAAAGAAATTTGATAAAAAATTTAAATGAGTGAGTTCAAAACTTAAAAGTTTAAATGCAAGAGAGTGAGAGATTAGAAAGGAACAAAAGTCAAATTCCTGAATAAAACACAAGTGGAGAGAAATTTTTTCTTTGGAGTGAAAAGTGAGCTTTTTACAAGGTGAGATTTAAAATCACTATTAACTTGATTAATACACAATAGAGTCCACAAACTTGCAATTTATTGCAATTAAGATTTTTTACACATAATTTTCATCTGATTTGATTCATTGCAATTTAATTTTCACTTAAAGAAAGCAAATGGTAGAAATTAGAATAATGTGAAATGACTCTTCCCTCCTTAAAAGATTATTTTCTCGAAATTTATTTAATTTCAACAAATGGTAGAAATTAGAATAATGTGAAATGACTTTTACATGTTTTTCAAATAAAATATTATTAAATATGTCACTCTTTTCCATTTTACCATAAATATGACTGGTTAACATTTTTTTTATTAATCTAGAGTAAGTACAAGACAATATTTGTTCATAGATAACTCTCAACCTTTTAACATTGAACGCTTACACCCCTTGCATTTATGGTGCTTAAACTCGGGTCCTCAAGGAATAACAACGATTCATTTACCATGGAGGTTACTTAATTCGTACACTTAACATTATATATATCACTACAATATTTGATTGATATTTCATTGTAATTAATAAATTTTGAATATTGAATAAAAATATATTTACCATTACTAAATAAATTCATTAGTAATCAAGGTTTAAATATTTTCATTCAATTAATATTTAAAATATCGTAAAAGATTTTTTTTTAATTTCATAACTAATTTTAATCAAACTTGAATTGTGGTTTGAAATTTTTTATTGTTGTAATATTGTTTTTATTAAAATAGTTAATGTATATTTAACAAAATAAATATTATTTCTTTATATTAATTATATAAAAGTTATTTATAAAATAAATATAAATATAAAAAATCACATGCAACACACGTGACACTGAAAACTTCATATAAAATTGAATGGTAAATCTTGTTATTAGGACTGCATTTTCTGTTTGGACTATTTTTATCATGTCTAATTTTTTTTAGATTTTTATAAAGCTGAATCTTATAAAGTATAATTTTTTTTCTAAATATTCTTAATCATTTGACAATGAACCCTCAATCACGCTTACTACAATCATTGATACTTGAATCTGAGACCACTCATTGGTACTCGAATCCGGAATTCGTAGGAATAACAATCATCCTTTTAACTATCGAATTAATTTGGTTCGTGCATTTTTAACTATTCAATAATTGATAATAAAAAATAGCCAATTAGTCATTTAGTTTGGTTTATTACAAAATGTTCAAATCAGAACTCATCTAGTGTTACTAAAACTTTGAAATAGTTTAAATAACAGCTAAAGCGTAAGTTAACATTGATAAAATCCTAATTTTATATTTAAATTAAAATATTTTACTTTCAAAATTTAATAATAACATGAATTATTATTCATATATTATTTTAGAAACGTGATATACAAAATTTAATAACAAAAATTATTCCAAAAAATTAATAAAAAAAACAATCGGTTCTATTTAATTCGATATTTGTTTTTGAAAATTTTATTATATAAATTTTAGTTTACATAAATATATCTTTTTTTAAGATTTAAGAGCTAGAATTTACGTTTTTATGATTCATTATTATAATATTAATAATAATTAATATATATATATATATATATATATATATGAATTTTTTATAAAAAAATTCATTACAAAACTGAGTAAAGAAATTTTCATTGTTTTTATTTAGAGTTAAATTCCGATAAAATTTCTTAGATAATGTAATGGAAGAAAAAATTGTTTAAATGAAATAGTGAAAATTTTATTTTCTCAGATACGATGTTTGTTACAATGACACTAAGAAGACGTGAAAACGTCTGTCTTCATCGAGAAGACGGTCAAACTGTTGGACAATTTTTAAACAACATAATGCATCAGATTGTATACAACATAAGGAAGATATCATGTATTTTATGTATCTTCCAACAAAGATGTCATATATTTCCGATATCTTCTTAAAGACACCAAATATTATTTAGATCTTTCAAGTAACTATGTAGCAAATAACATATTTTAAAAAAGAAAAAACTACACCCTTAGGTAATTTGTTTCATAATTATTCTATCAAATAAATGTCAAGATGACATGATATGATATGACCTTACAAAGCATATACCTCTATTATACCCTTTTCCGGATTATTGTCGTTAATTTCCTTCAACATATATGGATCCACACACTATATAAAGAAGCTCCATTCAGTCACCTTTCCGATGCTATCTACATCTTCAACTTTTGGCTCTTCAATTTTCTCTAAAGGTTTCAAAAGCTTTCTAATCCTGCTATTGCTGGCTTGTTTTTGAATACGATGAACAAATCTTTTCTCATTATATATAAATGCTGTTTTTGTTGTTGCAGGGAAGGAATAATGGGGAGATTGCCTTGCAATAATGACGAGAATGGATTGAAGAAAGGGACTTGGACGCCTGAGGAGGACCGAGTTCTTATGGATTACATTCGGAGACATGGACATGGAAGCTGGAGAGCTCTTCCAAAGCTTGCTGGATTAAATCGGTGTGGGAAAAGTTGCAGGCTTCGGTGGATTAATTATCTTCGGCCTGATATTAAACGAGGACGGTTTTCTGAGGAAGAAGAGCACACCATTATTAATCTTCATGCTGCTCTTGGCAATAAGTAACTACTAATACTACGCTAACTCTTTCTTTTAAGTTATTCTTTCGGTTTGGACTTGTTTTATGCAATAATTGGGTTCGCAGGTGGTCTGCAATTGCATCCCATCTTCCTGGAAGAACAGATAATGAGATAAGAATTTCTGGAACACTCATATGAAGAAGAAGCTTGTTCAAATGGGGATCGATCCAGTGCCTCACCGTCCGAGAACTGGTCTCAACATTCTAGCTAACCTGCCTCAGTTGCTTGCTGCTGCAAACTTCAGTAATCTGATCATGATGAATAATAATATTCATTTGGACAGTGCTCTCTTGTTGCCATCTGATGCTCTTGCCAAAATCCAGTTGTTGCATTACATAGTTCAAGTTCTTGGTACTACTAGTACAACCATGGAAGCAATGAACTTTCTATCAGGACCAACTTTCCGGAAAAATAACCGGCTTCAAGGGAATAGTAATCTCCCATTTGATTTTGCTGCTGAGCTTACTCAATTGCAGTCAAATTTTGAAAACTTGGAAGCTTCTCAACATCAGCCATTGAAAGACTCCAACAACAACAACCATCAATTCCCATCAACTTCATCTGCTGCTAATATCCCAACTCAACCAGCTCAGCTTCCAGCATTACTTCCGGAATGTCGACCGGTCACGGTAAACCAAACCGAAAACAAGAAAATCAACACAAATGATGCATCTAACCCTTCATCTACTTCAACCACCTTTGAAGCTTGGGGAGATCTTGTGGATGATGAAGCAAGTGACTCTTGCTGGAGAGAGATCATAGAGTAAGTACATATATCATTAGTTTATTTGCTTTTTTTGTACAATTTTTCCATTTTATTTATTAGTCATTTTTGTTGATTTGCAACCAGACATCGACTCAGACATGGTCCATCTCTTAAGCAGCATTGGGATTGAATACTTCATGAGTTTGAATTAGGAACAGCTGTAGACAAAACCCACCTATTGTTTCTCATTTAAGAATTGGTTCATTAGATTTAAGGGTAAACTAGACCATTAGTATGTATACTATTGTTTTTGTTTCGTTTTACTTCCTAAAATTTAGTTTTTAAAATCATATCTAACGTTTAGTTTAAGTTTCAATTTGGTATCTACCGTTAAAAAATTAATAAAACTATTGACGTGCTATTTTTATTTTTTTAATGATGATGTGACATTATCTTATTGCGACACGTCAACATCACTGTTAAATTTTAACAACGGGTACCAACATAAAATCAAAACTAAATATTAGATATGATCTTTTTTAAAGAATAAAGTTTAAGTACAAAATGAAATAAAAGTAATAGTATAAATACTAAACGTGTAGTTTACCCTAGATTTAAACAGAAAGAACCAAGAAAGTACAGGCTAGAGACCGTTCTGTAAAGAATAAACCGAGTTCTATATTATATATGTATATATATTCAGAAATACTTGTTTCTAAACTGTCAATGTTCTAGGTTTGTTTCAATATGCTTGATTCCATTTCGGTAATATATTAGCCATGGAAATGATTTGATCGAAACTTTCTTTTTCCTGCAATTCATGGAACAAGTGGTGCACATTTTCATTTTTGGTAATCATGTCAATTACAGAAAGGAAGGAAAAAGAGAACCACAGGAGAAATAAAAAGCAGTGGACGAATATAAATCAAGTTAGTTGTAGATGGTTTAATGCACGAAATGAGTGAAAAATACCTATTTTTTCTCCAATTAGTAAAGGGAGGGGGTTGACCTTATTGGATGTGTATGTTTCAAGGGGACAAATTAATGTCAAACTAATGCTTCTAAAATGTCTCATCTACGTAAAAAAAGTCAAAACTATTTGTTACTCGTTAGGTAGGACTATTTCCGTTTAATAGGAAAAAAAATGCCTTCCATAAAAAAGCCAAAGTTTAAGGGAAGTTGCCACATATAGGGATGGATTCAAGGAGGAGTTTAAAATTGTCGAGGTTGACTCGAATCTGATATAAGAAATTGAAGCTTAACACGAAAACGCAAGCTTAGAATTTTTATGCTCGACTCGAAATCAAAAATTGAAGCACGACTCCAGCTCGAAAAAACATAAACTCAAAATATTATCAGACTTAGTTCGATTAAAGCTCAAACTTGAACATGAACTTTAAGTAAATACAAGTCTTATATTGCATTTTTTTAAATAAAAAATAACAAATAAATGTTAATATTATTAATAATTCAGTCTAAAAAAACTAAAAATTTAGTATATTAATTTTTTTAATTTGCTCGCGAGCTTTTTTAGTCTAGTATTAAATAGCTCATTTTGGATCATTAAAAATTAGAGCCGAGTTCGAGCTTGAGTCGATTCTATTCGATTCGAGAGTTGACCGAGTTTTGATCGATTCGATCTCCAGTATCTTGCAATTTATCTCGTCTCATTTACAACCCTACTGGCCGCTCTTTGAAAATTTTAAATTATTCTCATATAATTTATATATATATATATATATATATATATATTCAATTTCTATTAATAATATGTTTTCGTCCTTAAAATTTTATAAATTTACCATTATCAAAAAAATTTACATCCGATCCCTGATGATATCTATCTTCGTTCAACTCTAGATTCATAGGATTATTATAGACACAATTTTTCGTCCATAGTACATAATATATATATATATATATATATATATATTATGTTCATACTATATTATATATTACAAGTATATATTAATTTATATATTATTTTATTTAAAGGGGCAAGCCTTAGGCCAAAATGCAAATAAAAATACAAGTCAACAGTCCAAATGGCCCACAAAATAACCCACTACACGCTTGGATCCAGTGGAGCAACATGTGACCCGGTGGAGTTGTAACCCGCGTGACCTGGATTCAACAGTGGACCCTTGAACCGAACTAGCTCCAAGCTAAATCCGAGCACCAGGGTTTCCAGAAACCCTAGAGCGTCGTTCCCTCGTTCAAAACGCCACACGCCTCTCACCAACCACCGCCACATTTGACGTCGGTTTCCTCGGCCGCCACCAACAGCAAAACAAACACGAACATTAGAGTTTTATTCGGAATAAAACTCCTAAAAATAGGGTTTATTTTCGACTATAAACTCATGTAACAAAGCACGAAATAAGGGGAAAAAGAGAACCATCAACAAAGCACCATCAAGAAGCACAGTAAACCAAACAGTGGGGGAAACCACGGTGAAAACAACCAACCACAAAACATATCGAAACACAAGAACGAGGCCAAACAACGAAAATCAACCAAAGCCAACAATACATCGAAGTCACGAAAACCAGAAACCACAAGATGCAAAAAACTAAACACAAACACATTATACCATATACGAGCCAAGCAAAGCACAAAAAGAATGCCGGGAAAACGAAAAGGGCACGTCGAGAAAGGTAAAGGCCGGACATCCCAGGCTAGATCTACGTCGTTTGGTGGGGCATTTGGGGATTTAGGTTTTGGGTTAGTATTTAGGACGGTGAGGGGGTTGTTTTGGTGTGGTGGCCACCGGTGCAGTGGTCGAAAATTGCCTAGGGAGAGAGTTCTCTCATTTAAGGGAAGGTTTTTTGAAGAAAATGTGAGAATAAAGGGAAAATAGGTGATTTTGGGTATTTCTATACTAGGGACCACCTTGTAATTAGACGATAGTATAATTCTCTCCGTAGTCCCCCAACGTTTGAAGCACAACTCATTTCAGTCACTCTATGCAATTTAACCACTGGATTTTCAATTTATTCAACTCAATCCCTATTTGTATTTCACATTTTTTTATATTTGACCCCTTAAATTCTTATTTTATTTTTATTTTTATTATTATGTTTTAATTATTATTAGTATTATTTATTTTTACTTCATATTGTTTCCATTTTATTACTTTTAAAATAATATTTTTCTTTGATTTTTTTAATTTTTCTTTATTATTATTTTTCTTTATTTTTTTCCTTTGATTTTTATCTTATTTATTTTATTTATTAATATTTATTTCTTTATTTCTTTTGATTAATTTTTTTATATTTTTTATTATTATATATATATATATATATTTATGTTTTTACCTTTTTTTTATTTATTTATTTTTCTATTTAACATTGTTTTCTGACATTTTTTGTAGTAATCTCGATCAATCAAAGGTAAGTAATTCGAATTGAATTCTTGAATTTCAATTTAAATTTAAATTTTCACAAATAAAGACAATCGACAAATTAATTGGTACCGAAAGGGCGATTCAAGGGTGCTAATCCTTCATTGACCGTAACCGACTCCCGAGGGTTGTCTTTTTATGTGAAAATAATATATTTTAATTTTAATTTATTTATTCGACTCCAATTATTTATCTTTGATTTTTTTTCAAATAAATAGTTGTACTGACGTTTTTCAGTGATTTCAAATCTTTAACTTTTTCCATCTGAGGCTCTATACCTGAGCTCTGAACCCTTTTAAGTGGGGGTGAAAGCGACGCTCTCGTGAGAATTTATTCTCCGTATGGGCCTAGCAAGTAACCTTCGGGATTCATATACCTTATGTTTTCGTGTGAATTTATTCTTCGTATGGGCATAAGGGAATGATTCATCTCGAGTTTAACTTAGTCTACACAAGCTTGTAATGAGCTTAGGACTAAGGGTTTGGCAAGCCCAAGGGGGCACCAGCAAGGAGAACTCGAGTATCCTCTTTAGAACCTAAACCATGAGAGTACAAGGAATTAGAGTCTACCCCGAAACCACATTCCAAAACCCTATGATATTTTTACCCTAGCCATGTTGTTTACCTTTTCTCTTTTTACCTTTATACTTTCATTACCATTTTTCTTATTTTTCTAACTTTTTTCTTTCATGTTTTTTTCCATTCACATCATTCAAAAGAGGTGTTGATCCGCCAAGAACGTGTTCGTTAAACGTAAATAATTTACATTAATGGACAAAGGGGTTATAATACAAGAGATGAAAAACTCAGAAGTCCAGTTATGGTCAGAAGGAAATCAGAACATACCGGATTTACACTATACACACCAGAAGTCGACTTTTCAAGCTGGCAAAGGTTGCAGGAGCAGGACGAGAAAAAGATTACTGTCCCAGAGAGTCCTTTCAAAGACTACGAGAACAAGATGACGAAACCATATCTAAGCTGGTTGCCATTGCTGACGAATTCAAGAAACAAGAAAATAAACTTCAGATAGCTCTTAACGATGGAGGGTTTCAATGGCGTTTCCGTTAGGGAATAGACTCAACAGAGAGTGAAAACTGGAGATGCAGCCATTCGAGAGTTTCTAGGACAAGTCGCCTGCACGGTTTAGCCAGAGAAGCTGGAACGGTTCGACATGATATTCAACCGATGACAAAAAAAAACAGAAGACGAATCATTATTTTTATTTCTTTACATTCGTATTAAATAACAAAAGCATATCTCCTCGAAATGAACAAACATTGGATACACCACCTTAAGCATTGGACATGCCCCATCCGCATAGCACCCACTTGAAAATGAAGAAGATGAAAGTAAGAATCACATAAATCGAGGATAATATATTGAAGTTACAGAGAGAGCTAGAAGATAAGATAAACCAGAGTAGTCTGAGTACTCTAGATACAATCAATAAAAGCCAAGAGTCCTTGGTCGATCAAATTATGGCAAAGTTATCTGGTCTACATCAAGCAAGTGCACCTTGAGCAGGTTCATCGGAAGGGGTAGCTAAGTCACCTACCCCACAAGTGGTTATCACTCCTGGAATCTTACCTGAACTTCAAGGAGACCTATCTGCTACAAAGGCAAAAACCCCATCTGATACAAAAATAAAGACCATTGTATTTAACCCTGAGAACAATTCGGGTTATTACCACGTACTGGATTTGGACGAAGATAACAAAGTAGAGAAGATGGAGTCAAGCAATTGAAGGACCAAACGAAGGTAATCCAAGGAGACCATAACTACCATGGAGTCAATGCCGTAGAACTCAGTTTAGTCCCAGACTTGGTTCTTCCTCCGAAATTCAAGTCCTTAGAATTCGAGAAGTTTGACGGGAACAGTTGTTCATCTGTCCACATCACCATATTCTACCGAAAGATGACAAGATATGGAGGAAACAGCCAACTCCTGATCCAATGCTTCTAGGAAAGTCTGTCGGGCTCAGTCATCCGGTGGTACAACCAGCAAAGCCAATCAAATATCAAGACCTGGCCAAATCATTTCTATATAAGGCCAGATCAAGTTATGCTACAAAGCATGGAAAAGAAACATAACGAGAGTTTCAGGCAATACGCACAAGATGAAGGGATTTGGCTGTGCACGTTCATCCACCTTTAGATGAAAAGGAAACCTGGAAGCTTTTCGTATAGACCCTGAAGGCTCCATACTTCGGACACCTGGTTGTGATCACATTAGGAAGCTTTTTATACTTGGTTATGGCTGGAGAAATAATCGAGTCGGCCATAAAGCAAGGCAAAATTAAGGATAGGGAGGCCAGTAGGAAACCTCCTATGCGAGAGAGGGATGAAGAGATTAACAACCTCAACCATGTCAGTAAAGGTGTTACAATCTCCAGCCCAAAATCAACTACAGCTTTACCGTCAGGTACTTCTAAACAAGATTTCAGAGAATCCCAGAAGGGAAGGGAACATTTCGACCCTATCCCCATGACCTACAAAGAGCTCTATCAATAACTTTTTGACACCCACGTAGTGTCACCATATCCGGTGGAACCCATGAAGCCCCTATACCCAATGTGGTATAATGAGAATGCTCATTGTGAATATCACGGCGGTGTCCCAGGGCACACTATTGAGAACTATTACGCATTCAAGAGAATCGTGCAGAAGATGCGTAACAAGAACTGGATTGACTTTAATAACTTGGGGGCACCCAAGTGGGGAAGATCATTTCATCATTCGAGGCTTTTTGTTTGAATTTGTTTTTTTTTTCATTTTTTCTAAATTTTTTGTAAGAACATATGAAGAAATTTATGCTACTTTAAGGATTGTGAGCAATGAATCAAATTTGCAGACTTGAAATTCTTTGAATATCATAAAATTAAAAAAACTCTGTAAGTAATCGGAGTTATAGATCTTTGATAAAGTAACATGATAAAGGACTTTACCCCGAAAAGCTCGAACATCATACATTTCCCTTACAATAACCGATATAGCCTTCTCCTCTTATAAAAGAATGAAAAGAGGCTTGGTATTTAGATGTGCATAGGTGCAGACAACATGGGGCATCTCTTGCATATGAAATTTCTATACTTTTTGTTTAAGACGTTCAGTGATGATAATAATCTTCACAGATGGAATAGTCAAGTAGGCGAATCTAGTTGAGGTCAGTTGCTTGGGAATTGAACTCTAAAGATGAGATTCCTTGACTTTCAAAAACACCTAGACTATAACAGATTCTTCTTGACAAACTTAACAAATTGGACCCTTATACCCAAATTATAATATTATATATATAAAATAAAGCTTAAGTTGTCCCTCTAGAGAAATTAGTTAAACATCCCAGCTTTATGGATAATATTCAGCTAGCCTGATAAAAATGATTATAATATATATATACAATAAAGCTTGAGTTGTCCCTCTAGAGCAATTGGTTAAACGCCTCGCCTTTATGGATAATATTCAACTATCCTGATAAAGGTGATTATACTATACAATGATATTAAGTTTTCCCTTTAGAGCAATTGGTTAAACGCCCCGGCTTATGGATTCAGCTAGCCATACAATGGAAAATACTAAATAAGGAGTTTCGGTAAAGATGGACTAAGGGAGTTAAGGAACACCTGTTATAGTCAACTTCACACGAGCACTTAGGAATTTCATTGTTAGACCGATATTTCCGTACTGCCTTTGTTAGAGGAGCCTACAAAGCTTGAACAAATGGGAGATTTCAGAGGACCAAAATAAAAGGTCTAGTAATTAATTATGCTAGTTGCGTCATTTTGTCCGCATCCAATTAAATTGCCAAGCCAAAGAAAAGCATGTTGCAATAACCGGAAAATGACATTTTTATGGCTGAAACCTTAGGTCAACCTAAAGTCAACTCATCCATTTGAACATTTGTCAAAGAACTATAAATCTGAAAGCATTAAAAGAGCTATTGATTCATTCGATATACTTTGAACTCATGTTTATAATTTGATTCAATTAGGAACAATATTTTACAGAATTTTTTCCCCTCCTTAAACAAGAAAAATGAGAAAAACATTTTCAAACAGGATAGTCTCAAATATGAAAGGTCTGTAAAGCCAAAGTTTGAGAAGCAAATGGGGCACGATCGATTCCAAGGACCAAATCAGTAGACAGAAATGAGGCTCCATCCTAATTCATGTTACATGCATATTAGGCATACTTAAGAGAATCACATTTATCATTTTTTTCACATACATAATTTTTGCATCTTTTAGAGTCAAGTTTCGACTTCAAGACGAAGGATACTCGATTCAAAAGCACCTTTAAAGATCGATGGTGGTTGCTTAACTCAGCAGCGATAAGCTACACCTCAACCAAATCGACAGATTGAAAGATCGAAAATCAACTTCAGATGAGTTCAAAAACCTATTCAGAACAAATCCAATTCAACTCACTCAATAATGAGTAGCAGGTTTCCAGTTAACATTTTCAAGCCAGATTTCAATTCCACGACTAAAGATATACGGCTGACATAATTTATCAGTGGGCTTTCCCATGAGGGGAGTCGTCCAAAAATCATCACTTGGTTCAGACCCGCTTAGGGGAACCACCTGAAGAATTATGACCGACTTAGACTACGCTAAGCTCCAATGCACATCATTTGTAGCATAACTCAAGGCTAGAAGGGTTATCTGCCAATAAAGACCTTTAAGTTCGATTACACTCAGCTCAACGGCACATTATTTACAGTATAGCTCAAGGCTAGAAGGGCTATCTACCAAAGACCCTCGAGTTCGATTACACTCAGTTTCAAGGGAACATCATTTGCAGCATAACTCAAGGCTAGAAGAGTTATCTGCCAACAAAGACCTTTGAGTTTGATTACACTCATCTCAACGGAACATCATTTGCGGTATAACTCAAGGCTAGAAGGACTATCTGCCAAACACCCTCGAGTTCGATTACACTCAGCTTCGAGGGCACATCATTTGTAGCATAACACAAGACTATAAGGGTTATATGCCAACAAAGACCTTCGAGTTTGATTACATTCAGCTCAACGGCATATCATTTGCAGCATAGCTTAAGGCAAGAAGGGTTATCTGCCACAAAAAGACCTTCGAGTTTGACTACGCTCAGCTCCAAGGCACATCATTTACAGCATAGCTTAAGGCTAGAAGAGTTATCTGCCACCAAAAGACCTTCAAGTTCGACTAGGCTCAGCTCCAAGGCATATCATATGTAGCATAACTCAAGGCTAGAAGGGTTATCTACCAACCAAAGACCTTCGAGTTTGACTACGCCCAGCTCCAAGGCGCAACATTTGCAGCATGGCGCAACATTTGCAGCATAACTAAAGGCTAGAAGGGTTATCTACCACCAAAAGACCTTCGAGTTCGACTACGCTCAGCTCCAAGGCATATCATTTGCAGCATAACTCAAGGCTAGAAGGGTTATCTGCCAACCAAATACCTTCAAGTTCGACTACGCTCAGCTCCAAGGCATATCATTTGCCGCATAACTCAAGGCTAGAAAGGTTATCTGCCAACTAAAGACCTTCGAGTTCGACTACGCTCAGCTCCAAGGAACAACATTTGTAATATAACTCAAGGCAAGAAGGGCTATTTACCAACAAAAGACCTTCGAGTTCAATTACACTCAGCTCAAAGGTGCATCATTTACAGTATACCTCGAGGCAATAAGGGTTATCTGTCATCAAAGACCTTCGAGTTCAATTGCATTCAGCTCAAAGGCATGTCAAGTTTACAGTATAACTCAAGGCTAGAAGCGTTATCTGTCAATAAAATTATCAAGCTCGATTCCATTCAGCTCGATGACACATCAATCCCACTATTGTCCGGTTGCAGTCAAGGTGTTCAAGTCAAAAAGAAAGAATGGGTTAGCCATGCCTTAGTGACAAAAAAACATTTTCCAACAACATAATTTAAGTCGAGAAAAACTATCTGTCAACGAAGACTTTTGAGTTCGATTTTGTTCAACTCAAGGGCCTATTAACCACATGGTGGAGTCAATGAACTATTTTCCAGTCGAATTTTCAAACCAAGGTCTTTAAATCCAGAAGAAGACCGAAGTGGACTACAATTTGGCAACAGGAATCCACATTCTGATCCAAATTTCGAACTGTGACTTTAATTCCATTTTATTTCGAGATGGACTCGACTTCGCGCCAGAGGAGCCATCCACAACACAATTTGACAGGGAGTTATTCTTATACCATAGTCAATTTTTCAACCCCACCGAGTGAAAATTTGTGTCATTTTATCTTTGTTCTGTTTTTCGTTCCATGAAAAAGGACAAAGAGGGCAAAAAATAGGACAAAGAGGGGTAGTTGTAGACACAAAGTTTCGTCCATAGTATATAATACATATATATTATGTTCATACTATATTTTATATTACAAGTATATATTAATTTATTTATTATTTTATTTACAGGGGCATGCCTTAGGCCCAAATGCAAATAAAAATACAAGCCAACAGCCCAAATGGCCCGCAAAATAACTGACTACACGGTTAGATCCAGTGGAGCAGCACGTGACCCGCTGGAGCTGCAACCCGCGCGACCCGGATTCAGCAGTGGACCCGCGAACCGAACACGCTCCAAGCTAAACCCGAGCACCAGGGTTTCCAGAAACCCTAGAGCGTCGTTCTCTCGTTCAAAATGCCACACGCCTCTTGCCAAGCACCGTCGCATTTGACGCCAGTTTCCTCGGCCACCACCAACAACAAAACAAACACGAACATTAGTGTTTTATTCGGAATAAAACTCCTAAAAATATGATTTATTTTTTTACTATAAATTAATGTAATAAGGAACGAAACAGGGGGAAACAGAGAACCATCAACGAAGCACCATCGAGAAACATAGTAAACCAAATAGTGGGGGAAACCATGGTGAAAACAACCAACCACAAAATAGATTGAAACACAAGAACGAGGCCAAACAACGAAAATCAACCAAAGCCAACAATACATCGAAGTCACGAAAACCATAAACCACAAGATACAAAAAACCAAACATAAACACAATATACCATATACGAGCCAAACAAAGCATAAAAAAGAACACCAGGAAACCGAAAAGGGCACGCCGAGAAAGGTAAAGGCCGGACATCCCAGGCTATATCTACGCCGATTGGTGGGGCTTTTGGGGATTTAGGTTTTGGGTTAGTATTTAGGACGGTGAGGGGGTTGTTTTGGTGTGGTGGCCACCGGTGCGGTGGTCGGAAATCGCCTGGGGAGAGAGTTCTCTCGTTTAAGGGGAAGGTTTTTTTGAAGAAAATGTGAGAATGAAGGGAAAATAGGTGATTTTGAGTATTTATATAACAGGGACCGCCTTGTAATTAGACAATAGTATAATTCCCTCCGCAGTCCCCCAACGTTTGAAACACAACTCATATCAGTCACTGTATGCAATTTGGCCACTGAATTTTCAATTTATTCAACTCGGTCCCTATTTATATTTCACATTTTGTTTTGCAATTTGACCCCTTAAATTCTTATTTTATTTTATTTTTATTACTATTATGTTTTAATTATTATTAGTATTATTTATATTTACTTCATAGTTTCCATTTTATTACTTTTAAAATAATATTATTTTTCCTTTGATTTTTTATCTGATTTATTTTATTTATTAGTCTTTATTTATTTTTTCTTTTGATTCATTTTTTATATATTTTATTATTATTATTATATATTTTTTATTATTTTATGTTTTTTGCCTTTTTATTTTTATTTATTTATTTTTCTATTTAACATTGTTTTCTGACTTTTTTGGTAGTAATCTCGATCAATCAAAGGTAAGTAATTCGAATTGAATTCTTGAATTTCAATTTAAATTTAAATTTTCGCAAATAAAGAAAATCGGTAAATTAATTGGTACCGAAAGGGTGGTTCAATGGTGTTAATCCTTCCTTGACTGTAATCGACTCCCGAACCTGACATATTTCTGATAAAACGCATATCAGGTAAGATGATGTCCGATCTACCTAAATATCATTTTAAAGTGATCGGTGACGACTCTAACCCATTTATTCAAGCCAAAGCCCAATTCCAGGCCCAACCGAAAGACGGCCGCGACAATTATCAAACATTGAGAAGTCTAAATAAAATAAGAGTTTATCATTATTAATAATTAAATTTAATAACGATGACCATTTATATTAAACTCTATATTTCAGTTGAATCAAATTTATGCAAGGCTTTAAAAGCAAGCTATCCAAAAACCTAACAGTCTAACTTTCTAGAATAAAGAAGAGCTGAGATGTAACCTGGTTTACTGATGTTGAAAAATGTTGAATATATGTAAATGAAGGTTTCAGAAAATTTCGAAGTTAAGATTAATTGTATGAGTTATTTTCCTTAAGATACAAGGGAATGCTGTGTTTGATTTTCTAAACGAAAGGGATGAGTATAATTGAATAAGTGAGATTTGGAGGGGGGGGGAGATATCCCTATTTACAAGCTAACCTTGTCCATGAAGGGATTTGATTATATTTTGTAGGTAAATATCCTCTTTGACCTTTCATAAAACAACTAACCCTTACCTACCTTGCCAAATATGTTGATTGTTACTTAACAGTTATAAATCACTACATTTTATGACGCAAATCTAGTCAAGTTTAACAAATTTTCCTTTGGAAGAAACACTTATTTTTCTTGTTGTTGGACATTTGTAACGGAAATGAGTTCTTACCATGGAAGAAATGTGAGTTATTGTTATATAAACTTGATTTAGATTCAGTGAATTTCATAAACACATGAAAGGAAAAAAAATAAAGAGATATAATTAAACTTCGATGCTCCTTGCGTAGGTAAAACATGAATATTTTTTAAATAGTATGAGATGATTACTAGGGCTGCAAATGAGACAAAATAGATTGTGAGTTATTCAAATATTGAATCGGTTAAAGTTCAGTCAACTCTCGAATCAAATAGATTCAACTGGAGCTTGAACTCAACTCAAATTCTCAATGAGCTCAAGCGAGTTACTTGATACCCGACTCTAAAATATAATATATTAAATTTTTAGATTTTTAAAAATAAATTATTAATAATATTAACATTTTTATGTTTTTTTTTTCAAATATAATAGAAGACATTCATGCACTTAAGGTTCGGGTTCGAGCTTGAGCTTGAGCATCAATCGATCTAAGTCTAAAAAAATATAGGTCAAGTTTTTTCTAACTCCAGTCAAGCTTGAAAATTTTAAGCTCACAAGCTTTCGAGTAGAGTCGAGCTTCAATTTTAATTTTGAGTTCCATTCAAACTTGAAAATTTTAAGCTCGTGAATTTTCGAGTTGAGTCGAGCTCAGTTTTACACTTTTTCGAGTTAATTCAAACTCAGCAATACTCGAACTCGACTCGGCTCGTTTACAGCCCTAATAATTACAAGATAGTATCAGTTTAGATTTTTTTATCTTATTGACAATATACACACCGTCAATAAACACAACTATTCAAACTCAAATCTACAGAAGAATAACATTTTTTTTTATTACTAACATCATGCAATAGATTCATGAGATTTTTTTTTAATTTACTAAAGGATATGAGCCCATTGTGGGAATAGAACAGTCATTTTAACTATTACAGTTGGAATTATGTTTGGATTATCCTTTTGAAGGTTTTATTTTGGTTCACATCAATCTGGTTTTGTAAACAGTTGGTATGCTTGTTTTGGTCCATTAGATCCCGTGGTTTTATTTAGAAAAAGCAATTTAGAAATTGAGGGTGTTTTAAACACTTTATAATTCAAGACCAACTCTAATACACAACCAACATGGAATTATTATGATATGAAGAGGCAGTCCAGCTTAAACAACAATTGTAAAAGCAGATGTAACTACTTAAAGATCTAACTATTCATTGCAAAACTAGCAGAAATTACAAAGCATCATCTTCCTGTCAAATTAAAAGCCAAGATTAATCTGATCATCTGTATGAAGCATGTTTCATTTCGCTGCTGCTGAAGAAATGTGAAGACCATTAAGCATGTACTAAACAATGTAACATTTATTATATCTTCGATTCCGACATTCTTCATTTCATGTACGTTCATAAAAATAAGAACATGATACATGCACAAACAGAACGAATAATCCAAATTAACTGAAGAAGGAAACAACAAATCTCATAGTTTGATATTAAATTTTAGGGTAAATTATGTATTTAGTCACCCAACTATTCATGTGGTTCCATTTTGGTCACCCAACTATTTTTTAATCATACCTTGTAACACACTAAATCCGATTGGACCTAAAATGTCGCATTGGGCTACTGAGACTACCACTAAAATTTAAAATATTTTCTTCTCTTTTTTAAAAAAAATATGAATTCATTAATAAACATTCATAATCGTTGTAAAATATTTTTACAAAGTGGAGTTCTATGATATATAAATTAAATAAAAATAATGTAATCTTAGACTTTACAAATCTGAATACAATAATAAGAGTCCTATGAATACACATGTCCACTACAAGAAATCATACAATACTCTATAATGAATGTTGGAAGTCTTGTTACGACGGTGCTCCTAGAACAACTCAAGATACTAACCTACAAACGGAAACAACCCAACACTGAGCTCACAAAGCTTAATAGTATAATCATTAATCTAAAGCAGCATACGAATCTCATAAACATAAGCATGCTAGAAGTCATTCTAATAAGCAGTTGATACATGCATAATCATAATCAAGTGCTACCTACTAAAGGTTCAACAATTCTAGTACTATAGTACGAACCTCATGCTTTCCTTAGTCTACTGCTAAGGGCATCACCATGAGTAAATGTATACTATGTATCTAACCTCAAAATCATACTATTATACATCATCATGCAACATACAATGATTGTACTCGATATCACATAACCGTCAGATACTAATTATGAAACAAGTAAGCACCATGGTGTAGTTTGGGGTCATATCAGCATCACATAATTCACACCCATCTAACTTACGACAACATACACATATAAATAGGCATCATGATGTAGTTCGGGGTCACCTTAGCATCACGATGCTCACACCCTTCAAGCCTACGACATAGTACTCTAGATAAGATTATGGTCAGGAAGCATCAACATCTTACTTCCAACTGACCCTCATTGCTAAGTACCTAAGGTGAGATCTGAGTCACGAAGCATCAACATCTAACACCTAACTTACCCTCATTAGAGTGACATCCAACTAGCATTTAAAGTACTTTCGCACTGACTTAGATATATTTGAATATTTTTCAATCAAATGGATGATCATTACACACACGAAAGTAACTTGGGTGTCCTCATCGTTTCCCGAGTGTCAAACAAAGACATGAGTCTTATGAAATCTTACATCACAAGTTTCTTGTGATTATCACATATATAACATTATTATCTTGTCTTTATTAACAAGATCTTCTATAGAGTTAAACATCTCAACACACATTAACAAATGCCATGCAAAGGTAATCAAGGTAGCTCAGCTACTTACAACCATAACTTATCACAATCAGATTAGGTCATCCCCTCACTCGCCATGCCTTGCTCGTTCTCTCATCTAAAACATTATGCATGCTCTTATTTGTCTTTTAGTGTTTTATGCCATTAATTCCATTAATATTCATTGCTACCCCTTGGTATATTATTACTAACTTAATACTTAATTCAGGGTTGGTTTATTGATAACGATTCCCTAATTATTCTAATCACTATATATCGGTTCACCTTTGAACTGATGGGGCAACTTGCTTCTTTGATTTATAGATGTCCATGTGGTACTCGACTTCTCATATTTCGCTATTTGTGTTGTTCGTCGTCTCCCTCAAAATTATGTCATTCGCAACGATTCTTTGTTCTTTATTGCTCGATACGTGCTCAAATGAGTGGTACTCGGAAGTAATTTGTCCCTTAAAGTTATTTCGGTCATAACTCACTCCTATGAGTGTTTTAGCCTCTTTTAATCACTTAAGTTTCTCTCAAGCTAAATCCCAATATTACGGGTCATCCCTCGCTATTACGACCCTTAATGAAGTCAAAGTTAACCATCCAAAACATGTCGTATCAATATCCTACTTGTAGTATCCATACTCCTTAGTCAGGTATCGATAATCCCTTGAGTATCGATACCAAAAACAACTTTCAAGTGCTAAAAATTCCAGTATCGACACTAACACCCTCAATATCGATACTAGAGGAGCAACATCGATACTCCCTCTTGCTGTATCGATACTCCCTTACAAAATGCCCAAATTTGAACCATATATGTACAACATCGATATTGTTCATACAAAATCAATAATATAACCCAGAAAACCTAGAAATAGGCTCACGAACCACTCAAAAATGCTCTTATAAGCCCTACTTTGGTCCCAAATCATGTTCTAAGGATTAAGGGTGTTATTTAGGGTCATTTAGCACTATAAAAACATAAACTTCACAAAATAATCCTCAATGTAAGAATCAAGCAAGAACCCCCCCCAACATGCTCAAATACCCAAATCATCGTCAAGCATCACATTTAGGAAAGCCATAACACCACAAAGGATTAGAAATACACTACCTTAATTAGGGAATTTGAAATGAAGCTTCTTTCTTCAACTACGTTTGTTGTCTCTTTCTCATTTTATACTAGGATGTTCACCACCCACTTATTATTTGCTAACACATGAAAATAAGATTATTAAATCATACAAAAAGATTATTGGAAGGCTTATAAATAAATTTAGAGTTTAAAGAGAGCTTTATACAAAAATGACTTACCTTTGACCTATGAAGCTTGGTAAAGGAAATATTAAGAAGAAAATGGAAAAAAGAAAGATGGATAGAAGAGACTCCCTTAAGCTTTTTTGTTCCCAAAAGCCACGCCCAACACTCTACAAAATCTTATGATGTCAACATTTTTTTCTTCAATTGTCTAATTACACTTTTGGTACCTTTTATTTTACCTTATATGCAAAAAACCTCATTATTTATGGCCATTTAGGTTCAACCCTAGCCCAAATAAAACCAACCTTGGCTTAATGCTTCTTGATGGACTTTGAATGCGGACATATGCTCTTATAGTGTTAGTCTTATCCTTGAAGAGCCACTTAGTTTCTCCCACATGGGACACTCACAGGTGGATGAATCTACTGCCAACTTCTCCTTAGAGTTGACCTTCAACTCAACATGGAACAATCAAAGTTTCTTACATGAATATTACGATCTATTTCCCTATACATGCAACCTCAAGGTCAAAGTAACACTCTTGCTAATAAATTTCATTAGGTCGATTACCCAACCCGACCCTATTTCTCGATGAGCGTCTGAGATAAACCTCGTCTCCCCCACTAGGACCCACCAAGATAGACACTTAGATCCTTACGTAAATATGTTATACGTGAATATTATTCCTACATTGTTCACTTTGACACCACGAAGGAAATGCCAAAACTCGCGTATACTAATACAGCATTATCAACTGGAATTATTCAAAACTTATTTGACATATAAAATGTGACATCAACATCTTCTATATACTTCACAATGATCTGACAAGCTAGGATGCATGTAGTTAAACTAAGAATAAGTCCATTTGTTTCGTTGCTCTCATTTCCACTCACAGTGTTGACACCTATTTACACAGACCCTTCGTCATGTTGGAGTATTGGGATCATTGTCCTATGTCGAGCTATAACATTGTTATCTGAGTTAAGGCAATTTATCACAGAATGCTTTAAGGATCCACAATTAAAACACGTTATAGAAATTATAAAGCATCTCCTCTTGATGCCTTTTGACACAATTCTCAAACTTTGGATATGCCAACAGTCTATCTGAACCTGTCACGCTTGCCACATGTGGTGAAGGTAGTGGTCATCTACGGGACCCTACTTTAGACCTCTAACTCGATTGGTGTAACTAAATGCATGTCATCCTCCTTTTCTCATGAGAAACTCTAGCGCTCATTGCCAATCGACTCAGATAGGTCTACCGATACCATAGACCTACTCAACGTATCACCTATCAAACTTATCCTCATGTTATGCACCCTCTCTATGGCCTTAACTCGTCATGTCAACTCGGAGAATACTCTAGGTAGGTTTGTCACCACTGTGCATGAATACCTATATGAAGCCTCTCAAGGGATCTTTTGCACCTAAAGAACTCATTTGAAACCAAATCTAGAGCCTATCGAGTCAACCAAAGAAAATCTCTCTTATAGTCGTACATCGTACAATCTACTTAACTTATTCATATGTGCCTTACCAATATACTTATCTCTAAACTCTCTCAAAAATTAATCTTGCGTAGGCATCTTTGTGTATAGAGCTATCTCTACAGTCTTCCACCAATTGATAATGTTACCCTTAAGCAAAGCGGTGGTGCACTCTAACTTACCCTACGGGGTAAGCTAAAGCGGCCTCATGGTTTCTTTCAACCACTAATCGGTAAAATTTGGGTCATCATCACCTGGACCATAGAATTCAATTATCTTATACCTCCTTAATCCATCTAAAGGAGACTCTATTAGTGTTGTCACACTTGAAGCACCTGGTTGAGCAGCTTGTGCTATACGAAAAACATCCATCACCTCTTTAAGCAAGTCAAACCTCTAAAAAGGGTCATCTCAACAACTCTCATAAACATTATAACCTTGTGATCCTCTACCCTATGTAGGAATTATTCACTAAAATTACCAAGATAAGAGACATGATTCTCCTTCATACCATTTAGATTATGCTCAAAACCCAAAACCATCACCACTTCGTAAAGCAATTAGAAAGAGAAGCACCATCCAAATTTTAAGCTTATAAGAGTACTTGCAAAACCTAGAGGCATGTATTTACTAACACCTTATCAAAACCAATAATTGGATCCTAGGACCAACTTAAACTAAGCTCTGATATCACTAAATGTAACAACTCAAACCTGATTGGGCCTAAAGTGTCACATTAGACTGTGAGGCAATCACTAAAATTTAAAACTTTTTTTGTTTCTTTAAAAAAATGAATTCATTAAAAGACATAAATAATCGTTGTAAACTACTTTTACAAACCAAAGCTGCGTGACATGTACTTTAAATTAAAATAAAATAATCTCAAGAATTACAAACCAAAATACAATAATAAAGATCCTATGAATACACATGTTCACTACAAGTAATCATACAATACTCTACAAGAAATGTTGAAAGTCTTGCTACGATGATGCTCCTCGATTGGCTCAAGATACTAACTTGTAAACAGAAACATCAAAACATTGAGCTTACAAAGCCAAATAGTATAATCACTAGTCTAGAATAGCATATGAATCTCATAAACATAAGCATGCTAGATGTCATGGTAATAAGCAGTAGGTACATGCATGATCATAATAAGTGCTAGCTACTTAAGGTTCAATAGTTCTATCGCTATAGTATCATGCTTCACTTAGTCTACAACTAAGGGCCTCTTCATACAAACATATATTATGTTTCTATCCTCAAAATAATACTATTATGCATCAACATACAACATACAATGATAACACTTGATTTTACATAACTGATAGATATTAATCAAACAACAACAAGTGAGCGTCATGGTGTAGTTTGAGTAACTTCAGTATCACATAACTCACACTCCTATAGCTTACGACAACATACACACATAAGCAGACATCATGATGTAGTTCGGGGTCACCTCTTCATCACAAGACTAGGAACCCTCTAGCCTACGAAATAGGTACACTAGATAAGATTTGGGTCATGAAGCATCAATAGCTTACATCCAAATGGACTTAATTGCTAAGTACCTAGGGTGAGATATAGGTCACAAAGCATCAACATCTAAAATCTGGCTAGTCTACTCATCTAGAGTACTCGAGACGTGTTTAGATCACGAAGGATCAGAGTGACATTAAAATATCATTTAAAGTTCTCTTGTATTGACTTAGATATATACGGATATTTATCAATCAAATGGATAATCGTCACACACACAAACAAGTAACTCGAGTGTCCTCATTGTTTCTCAAGCATCAAACAAACGCATAAGTCTTATGGAATCTTATTTTATAAGGTTTTTATGATTATCACATTTATAAATGTTATTATCTTGTCTTTATTAACAACCTCTATAGAGATAAACATCTCAACACATATCAACCAATGCACGCAATGGAAATTAAGGTAGCTCGATTACTCATTATCGTAACTTATCACAATTAAGTGAGGTCATCCCCCCACTCACTACTATCTCGCTCGTTCTCTCATCTAAAATGTTATACAAGGTCTTATTTTTCTTTTAATGTTTTATACCCTTAAGGAAATTAACATTCATCGCTACCCCCTTGGTTTATAATTACTAACCCGACACTTGATTCGAGATTGATTCATTGATAATGATTCATTATTTGGTTTCATCACACTTTCCATCGGTTCATCTTTGAACCGATGGGGAGACTTTCGTATGTTTGATTTATAAATGTACATGCGGTGCTTAACTTCTCTTATTACGCTATTCATTTGGTTCGTTATCTCACTTACAAGTACGTCCTTCCCAATAATCCTTCGTTCTCGATTACTTAATACGTGCTCAAATGAGGGGTACTCGAAAGTAATCCATCCCTTAAAGTCATTTTGGTCATAACTCACTAATAACAGTGTTTATGCAGAATTTAGGTGTTTGAATCAGATTTTCAATGGTAAATAATATATATTTGTTTTCAATTACTTTTTATTGATAAGAATGGTTTCTATTTATAGATTATAAATAGAGTCTAATCTATGAAACTATACAAAAAATCAGCAAATTAGCCTCTACATTACGTAAAATCACTAAATATCAACAATTATAAAATAGGGAATTATATTCCTAAACTCCTGCAATCTATTCCAATTTATAACCTATAATCTACCAATTTGTATCCCACAAGTTACACTCCCCCTCAAGCTGGTGAGTATATGTTGTAGAGTCACAACTTGGATGTAATTTCATTAAAGGTAACTCTTGGAAGAGCCTTAGTGAGAACACCAATTAGTTGGCTTTTGGTAGAGACAAACTTGAGTATAACAAAACCATTGTTCACCTTCTCTATCTATCTCAACATGTTTAGTTTTTTCATGATGCATAGGGTTTTTAGCTATACAAATGGCTGATTTGCTATTAGTCTGTAGCTCTAATTGTTTAGAACCACAGAGTCCCCATTCTATAAAAGTCTCTATAGCAACATTCCTTCATAGATTTCTAGTGCAAGTGCCCTGTATTGAACCTTAGCACTACCCTTGGCTATAACGAATTGCTTATTTCTTCTACAAGTTTCCCCACACAAATGAAGAATAACCACTTATTGATTCTTGTATGTTATTTCCCCTTCATAGCTTGAGTCAGTGAAAACTTTAAATGTCATGTCTTCATTTTTCATCAAAATAAACCATATACAGGAGTAAACTTAAGGTATCTCAAGATTCTGTTGACTGTCTCAAGATTTTTTTGACTGTCTCAAGATTTTCTTCTCTAGTATTACACATGTGTTGCCTCACAATACTAATTGATAAATCTATTTTAGGTCTTGTAAGAGACAAATAAATGTGTTTCCCAATTAACCTTTGATATTACTACTTGTTAATTGGATTACATGTCTCTTCCCATTTCAACTTTAGGTTGGTTTCCATGGGAGTATTTGTTGGTTTACACCCTAACATTCAAATTCCCGAGAGTAAATCAAGGATATATTTCCTTTGATTGATTACAAGACCAACTTTTGATTTAGCTGCTTCTATCTCTATGAAATATTTGAGGTTGCGAAGATCATTTGTCTTAAACTTATCAACTAGCAGTTTTTTCAAGTTTCGTATTTCATCATTTTCATTTTTTAGTAACTATAATGTCATCAATTATTAACAATTAAAATAGTTTTCTTACCATTTTATGTCACCTTTACAAACAACGTGTGGTTTGTTTGGTATTGGTTATAGCCACTTTTTATAATGACTTTTGAATATCTATCAAACAATGCCCTTGCGGATTGCTTCAAACCATATATGTACTTCTTCAATTTGTAAACCTTTTGATCATTTGATTTTTCTTCCATTTCCAGTGGCACTTGCATGAACACCTCTTCTTCAAGTATTCCATTTAGGAAAACATTCTTGATATCAAATTGATGAAGTATCCAGTCTTCATTTACTGATCATGACAGTAAAACCCTTACTGTATTTAGCTTGGTAACTATAACAAAATTCTCTTAGTAGTCTATCCCTTAGGATTGTGTGAATCCTTTAGCCACACTTCTTACTTTGTACCTTTCAATGATGTCATCTGAGTTGTATTTCACTGTTAATACCCATTTACATCCAACTGGTCTCTTTCCTTGTGGTAACTTAATTAATTTCCATGTCCCATTACTCTCTAATGCACTGATTTCCTCTTCAACAAGTTTCTTCCACCTTGGATCTTTTAAAGCTTTCTCTATAGTTTTAGGAATAACAATTTTGTCAAGTTGGGCAGTGAATGCCTTAAATGAAGGCTTTAAGTTTTAATAGGCTCTTTGAATTATATGATTTTTACACCTTATCACACCCTTTCTTTAAGAAATATGCAGATCAATATTGTCAAAAATAGGAATAAGATATCCAGTTTGTGACAATTTCTTACCTTGTGAATTTTCTAAAGCTATAGGACTTAAGTCTAGCACTTGGTAGTTTCAGGTTTCATAGCAGCTTCTATGGGTTGTCTTTGCCTCCTTTTAAGACAGTTCCCTCTTTCCAATTTGAACATGCATGGTTCTTCGGGGAGTTACCAGTTAGTTCAGAAGATGTAAGGAATGTTGATGGTCTGGAAAAAAAAAGAGTTGTTCTAGAAAAGTATTCCTGATAATAAGAAGGTTGTTGGTCTAGATGTAATTGTGAGTTACAAGATAAGAGGATACATATTAGTGTTTTAGTTTAGTTTAAACTCCTAACCTAGTATTTAGATAAGAGTAAAACACTTACTGATATTTTAGTTTAACTAAAAATACTTAACCCTAATTATTGAATTAATTTTCTGCCTATTCCTATGTAAGTGTACAGTTTTGTTTGTAAATCAATATTGATGTTTCTTTTCTAGAAATATTTTTCTTATATTCAACAATTTTCAGCATGCTCTTGACCCAAATTTAATAGAATTAACATGATATCAGTTTAGGTTACCAATCCAATTTTACCTAGCTACCGATGATGTCCTCATCTTCTTCCGAGGTTATCTAAAGGCCTTTTGTTCATACCTCTGATTCTACCCTTACCGATGCATCACCAGTATCAATTACTTGTCACCATTTGAATGTCAACAATTATATTTCCTAGTCTTAATCCGTCCGACTATTCCTAACTAGCGGGCATAAACATAAACAAATATACTTCATGGGTTGTTGATTCCAAAGCTAGTGATCAAATGACAGGTGATCTTTGAATTTTTCAAGATTTTCAAAAAGTTCAATATATTTCTCATATTTGAACGGAAGATGGTTCTCTTTCGACTATTACAGGAAGTGGATCGGTTTAGATCAATCTGAACATTCTGTTACAATCTGCTCTCTATGTTCCTAATATTGCTTGCAATTTGATTTTCATGAGTAAATTGTATGCTGTTTTGCACTGCAATACTCGATTTAACTCTAATTTATGTGAATTTCAGGATTCAATCTCGGGGATGGTGATTGGTTATGCTAAACTTTGTGGGGGACTTTACCTTCTTACCGACACCATTTCCATTTCACATCAAGCTTGTTCTAGCTCACTCTTTTATCATTTGGTTGAGCCTTCTACTGATATTATGTTATTACATTTTCGATTAGGACATTCGAGTTTATTTTACCTTAAAATGTTGTTTACTAAGCTACTTATTTATAAAATTCCGAAACATTTCTCATGTGATATTTGTCATCTTTCCAAACTAACAAAAAGTGTGTATCACCCTTCCCTATACAAGCCATCCAAGCCCATTGCAATTATTCATAGTGATATTTGGGGTCCATCCCGAATAGCAAATTTAAATGAGTTTTGTTGGTTTCTTTTTTTGTTGATAATCACTCTCGCGTGACATAGACTTTCCTTATGAAAACCAAGTCCGATAATAGTGATATTTTCAAACGATTCCACAAAATGATTGCAACTCATATGTTAATACCCCACAACAAAATGAGATTGTTGAGCGGAAAAATCAACATTTTCTAGAAGTTAAAGGTCTCTTATTTTTTTCTACAAATGTTCCTTCATATTTTAGGGGTATGCACTTTTGACTGCCACATACATGATTAACCAAATGCCTAGTAAACCTTTGCGTTTTCAGTGTCCAAGTGATGGTTTTCTTAAGATTTTTCCTTATTTTTCAGCATTTGACTTCTACTTTTCTTCTTTGAGTCTTTGGTTGTATTGTGTTTGTCCACAATGATGATAAGTCCAAATCTAAGTTAGGCCCTCGAGCATTTAAATGAATCTTTCTTGGTTATTCGTCTACTCGAAAGGGCTATAAGTGTTATTTTCCTAGTAATCAGATATGTTTTATATCCATAGATGTTTCATTCTTTGAACACACCCCATTTTTTCCAAATCTAAAATTCAGGGGGAGTCATCACCAAGTGAATTTCAGATCTTTAATTCTATTCCTAGGTCACAACCTTTTGTTATTAACCAACCAATCGAACCAGCTTTGCCAGTCAAACCAGCCTCGCCAACCGAAATAATTCAGCCATCCAAAAAAACCTTGCCATCCGAACCAACCTTTCTACACTACCCTGCGAATCTGCCTCAAACCGAACATAACACATGTTCACCTTATACCTTTTCAAATCCCAAAATACTTGTTTCTAAAATGAGATAAAGACCAATTTCCAAGATTCCCACACAAAGTGATCATTGCCAAAAGTTAGAACCGAGCCTGAATGCCTCCACACCTGAGGAAGGTAACCACTGTTTTCTAAATGATTTAAATGTCTCAATTGATACTAGTGATTTGTTGATTGCTCAAATGAAAGGAGTAATGAGATGAAGAAATTATTCAATTAATAGATTTGTTGTATATGGGAGACTAATCCCTTGTTTTAAGAATTTTATAGCTAGTGTGGACAATATTGTTGTGTCGAATACAATAGAAGAAGCATTGAAAGTTCCTAAGTGGAGGAAAGCAGATGAAGAAGAATTATTGGAACTGGAAAATAATAACACTTGGGTTATAGTTGATCTTACTAAAGACAAGAAATTGGAAGGTTGTAAATGGGTATTTATTGTGAAATAGAAGGAAGCTGGAAAACATTAAAAGATATAAGGTACTTGAGGTACTTGAAAATAACACCGGGACATACACTAATTATCCAGAAAAATGAAGATAAAACTGTGAGAATTTTTACAGATTCAAGAAGGGCATGAGAGTTAACCGACAGAAGGTCCACTATATGTTATTGTTCATTTGTTTTTGTTTGGGGAAATCTTTTAACTTGGAGAAGTAAGAAACAAATAGTGGTTTCTTGAAGTAGTACAGAAGTAGAGTTTAGGGAGATGAACCTTGGAATTTGCGAATGAATCTGGTTACAATGACTACTAAATGAGCTCGAGTTGTATAGCAACAAACAATTTGAACTCCAAAGTGATAGCAAGCCTGCTATAAGTATCGTGAAGAATTTGTTCCATCATGATCAAACTAAACATATAAAGATCAACATACATTTTATCTTTGAGAAGGTGAATGGTGGAGTATTAAAACTTAACTATGTTTCTACCAAAAATCAATTGGCGAACATTCTTACCAAGGCACTTCCAAGAATTACTTTTGATGAGAAAATATCCAACCTAGGTCTCTATAATATTTACTCCCCAACTTGAGGGGGAGTGTGAGTTATACGATAACAAGATAAAGATTAGTGTTTTAGTTTAGTTTAAAATCCTAACCCAGAATTTAGATAAGAGTAAACCACTTACTGATATTTTATTTTAACCAAAATACTTAACCCTAATTATTGTATATATTTTCTACTTATTCCTATGTAAGTGTACATTTTTCTTTGTGAAATAAAATTGACATTTCTTTTCCAGAACTATTTTTTCTTAAATTCAACAATTTTCAGCTTGCTCTTGACCCAAATTCAACAAAATTATCAATAATGATGTAGTAGGATTAGCCAGTTGGGGATGTTTTAAAAATATATATATGGATTATAGAAAGGCTACTGGTTTGGAGGTAATGATGGAGGAAGATTGCTTGGTTGGTAAGGTTGTTGGTCTAGAATGAAATTTGTTGTTAGTCTAGGTTCAAGAGAATGAAATTTGATGTTAGTCTAGGTTCAAGAGAATGAAATTTGATGTTAGTCTAGGTTCAAGAAATGAAATTTTGTACATTCTCCCCCTGAATTGTAGTTTTTGTAAAGTAAGGTTGATGTTCAAAGAAGGTGACATCAATGGAGACGTAGGTTTTTCTTGTAGTGAAACAGTAACACTTGTAACTCTTCTTAGTAGAGGAATACCCCAAGAAAATACACTTAAGAGCCTTTGGATCTAATTTGGACTTAGAGGGGTTAAAATATGAACAAAAATGGTACACCCAAAGATCTTGAAAGGAAGATTGGAAGAAAGAGACTTGAAGTGGGAAAAAGTCTGAAGTTGGACATTTCTAAGGGATTGGAATTTTATAGGTTTACTAGGCATCCTATAAATCAAGTTTTTGGCAATAACAATGGCCTCTTTTTACTAATATTTTGAAATATCGGAGGAAAATAACAAGGATCTAATGATTTCTTAAAGGTGTATATTCTTTCTCTCTACTATCCCATTCTGTTGAAGAGAATTAACACAAGAACCGATATGTATAATCCATTTTTTTTAAGTAAGGTCCTAAGGATTCGAATAGTGAAGTACACACTAACATTATCAGTTTGAAGGATTCGAATAGTGCTTTCAAATTGAGTTTCTACCATATTTTGAAATTTTTTAAATATGCTTTCAGTTTTAGATTTTTCACTCATTAAGGAGGTCCAATTTTTTATTCAATGATCATCGATAAAGGTGATAAACAATCTAGACCCATTTAAATTTTTTACTCTTGTGTTAGAGTATGCCCAAAGATCAATCATATGATGATTGTAATGATACATTTTATTTATCAATTTTATTGAATAAAGGCATTGCCACTATTATTTTCAGTTATATATGTGTTTAACATAAACTGGAAGATAATAAAGTCTATATAAGAACATAATTGTTATTATTAAAAGATCTCTAGTCAAGTATTATTATGGGCATGGACAATAATAATACGCTTAAGACTAACATGTTATTGATTGATGACTACGAGTTTTCATTGACATAGAGATGTCAGAATTGATACATGATTATATTGTTAGAGAACAATGTATTTGATTAACCCACCATGAGCATATGTCTTGGATTATTATGTGACAGTCATAACATTGATCGTGGTGATGACTATATGTATGATCCTCAGACTTGAGATCAACTTGAGATCAATGTTATCCCAATATATTGTTGTATGTTTTGATGCAGTCAAACATGCTTCGTAACTAGTTGCTCTATAAAGGCTATTATTGAATATATCTCGATATATGTAGTGGGTGTGTATGATTAAGATAGGATTTTTCCTTCCTACATAATAGGAAATATATAATAGGTCACTTGATTGAGTAAGACTAGAAATGCATGATCATGCTCGAATAAGTTGATATGAGATATCACAAATTATTCGTTAATTAAAGTCTACTCTAGATATCAATAAACAACAGATGAGCTATACAAGTGTGACTATTCCAAAACTTGTGCCTATTCTAGATATAAAGGACAAAATGATGTAATACATAAAATAGTTCATCACAAAGATGACATGTCGAATCATATTTTCTTTTAATTTAGATGACAATGATATATTGCTAGATGTCACTCACTGTATGTAATATTAGAATTATTATAATAATTACTGCTAACGTTACAAGAATCTACAATGTCACACCCTAGGATTGAAATGAGCAAAGATGTACAATTTGTTGTAAGTTGCTAAAATATATCTAGAGTTAATATATGTATATTTGATATACATATGTTTTAATTATCCTAATATTTAATTTAAATTAATTTGAAATAATAAAATCTCTAATATGTTAGGGTAACTTGGATATAAAACGATGTGTAAGGTCTAGCAGCCATTTACACATTATCTTCAGCCGTTTTCTAAAAATAGTTTTAGGAAAAGAAAATATTGCTCTCAATCGGGTAAACTGAGCAGAGGTCGAGACATGGTTTCATGGAAGCTTACGATTCGAACCGATCGACACCACCATTAGCCACTGTTGTCCTTGTTGTTTTTCAAGGAACCCGCTGTAAGTATTCGCATCATTTCCTCTTGATTTCGATTTATCGTACTTGGATAACTAGTGAGACCGTTGAATTTTTGTTTCCGTTGCACCATGGGGTGAGCCGATGGTCCCAACATCTTGGAGGGCCCCAAATGTCACTGTAAATAATAGAAAAAGGGTGAGAAGATTTATAAGTGGAAGGACGGTAAAATCCTTTTGTTTGTTTTCCGGGGGACAAATGTCACCTGTAAACAACTTTGGATTTTCATTAATAAAGAGAGTAGGTAGCATTTTTGCGAGGTAATGAAAAATTGAATGATCTAACCTAAAATGTCATAATATGATATCTTGAGAGTAATTTGGAACGTTGGATAAATTTAAAGGTTGAAGAGAACAACTTGAATAGGCTTGTCGTTTATGAGGTGGCTTCCCCAGAAGAATGTAAAGTCCACTAGACAATCTAACACTGCTAATCACCTTCTATAAACCTATAGTCTGAAATTCACAAAATTTAGAGAAAAATTTAGTAGTGCATTGTAAGTCATGAGATAATCTATGAACTAATAGAAGATTGTAAGCTAAATTAGGCACATAAAGCGCATTATATAACTCAATATCCTGATTAAAGAGAATTGAACCATTCCCTTCGATAGTGGATAAAGACCCATTTGTGGTCTTGACACAGGATTGAGGCAATATTTTCTGAAAGGTTTGGAATAATTTCAATTCTCCATTCATATGATCTAATGCTCTATAATCTACAATCCATGGAGTAGAATCACTCTAATGGGATAACTAAGCAAAAGATATTCTACCTTCATGTGTTGTAGTAGCCATTGAAGATTGATCGTGTAACCTAAACTAATGCCATGTAGAAACTAGGTGTTTGAATCATATTCTCAATGGTGAGTCATATATATTATTTTCAATTAGTTTTTATTGATAAGAATGATTTATAGATTACAAAGACAATCTAAACTAGGAAACTATACACAAAATAAGTAAATCAATATCTACATTATAGTAAAATCCCTAAATATCATCAGATATAAATTAGGGAATTATATTATGAAACTCCAACAATTTATTCCAATTTACAGCCTATAATCTATGAATTTACATCATAAAACTTACAATTTCTAGCCACTTTTAACCACTTAAGACTCTCCCAGACTAAATCTCACTATTATGGGTTATCCCTCGCTCTTATGGGCCTTAACGAAGTTAAATTTAACCATCCAAAATAGAAAGTATTGGTACCCTACCTGTAGTATCGATACTCAATGGTACTAAAAACAATTTTGAAGTGCCAAAAATTCCCATTATCGATACTGAGAGGTTCAATATCGATACTGAGAATGTCAGTATCGATACCAGAGAAGCAATATCGATACTCGCCTTACAAAATGCCCAGATTTTACCCATATATGAACAATATCGATACTATATGAATAGTATATATACTACAACCCAGAAAACCTAGAAATATGCTCGGGAATCACTCAAACAATCCTCCCAAAAGCCCTAATTTTAGTCCCAAATCATGTTCTAAAGCCTAGGAGAGTTAGTTATGGTCATTTAACACATAAAAACATAAGCTTTGCAACAAAAATGTCCTTAAGGTAAGAATAAAGCAAACACCCAACATGTTGAAATACTCAAATCCCCATCAAACATCACATTTAGGAAATTCATAACACCACAAAAAATTAGAAATACAATACTTAAGTTAAGGTATCCGAAATGAAGCTCATTTCTTCAACTACACTTGTTATCTCCTTCTTCTTTTGAACTAAGATATTCACCACCCACTTCCTCTTGTTAACACGTGAAAATAAGGTTGTTAAATCATACAACAAGGTTGTTGGAAGGCTTATGAATGAGTTATAGTTTAAAGAGAGCTTAAAATATGCCCAAATAAATTAACTTTGACCTGTGAAGCTTGGTGAAGGAAATATGAAGACGAAAATGGAGAAAGGGGAGATGGAGAGAAGAGACAAAAGCCCTTTAGGTTTTTGTCCCCAAAAGCCAAGCCCAACACTTTATAAAATCTCAAGATATCATTCTCTTTTTCATCAATGGTCTAATTGCACTTTTGGCCTCTCATATTTTACCTTCTATGCAAAAATCCCCTTTTAATTCTAATTACACTTTTGGCCCATGGCCATTTAGGTTCAATTCTAGCACAAACAAACTCAACCTTGGCTCAATGTTCCTTGATGGACTATTAGGTTCATCTAAAATTCACTTGGGTCAACCCAAAATTATTAACCCGAAATTTGAGATGCTACATACATAAAATTACGTTTTGTTTCGTTAAAAAGGACATGTCACCAGAATTGAACTTTAGATATGATTTTGAAAAGAAAAATAGTTAGGTAATCAAAACAAAACTACAAGAATAATTGGATGAGTCCAAATTTTAAAATGCATATGCACTGTGATGGATCTATTCTTGTTTCAATTCGAATTTTCTTCGGTTAGTTATTTATTTCATTGATTGTGCCTGCCCTAACTCAAAATCATTTCTGGATCCGCCACCGCCTACGCATATGCAATGACTAGTGATTCTGCAAAGTAAACTAATTTAGTCGTCTCAATTTAATATGCTCCCATCGAATTCCCTGCTCGACTCCCCATCCGTCAGCCTGTCTACATTAAAAAAAATACCAGAACAAATTAATTCCCACTTAACACTTACAACTACCAGCTCTTACTTGGTCCACAGGAAAATAAAAAGATAATTATCACTGTTACCTTGGGACACAAGCTTTAATTGTTTTTCTTTGCATTCAACCTGATTTAGTACATGGTTTAATGCAATTATGCATTCTTTCGACAAAGCAATGATGCACCTTCTATACACTTCCATTACAGCATATATATATATATACTGAACTTGTACCAGTAAGCACCACTAATGGATGGGTTAATTCATGAAGTTTAAAACCTGATACACAGAACGAAACCTGGTTCCGGCTAATAATTCCAAAAAAACATTACACTAAACACTTACCCAAAGAACATCAGAAGAGAATATCTCTCTGATACAACCAGATAAAGAGGTCAGCGAATCTTAAGTCTCTATATACTGGGAACTCGAATTTAAAATATATAAATAACTAGTATCATTATTTCTGTTTAAAGAAGTTATGTGATAGTAAAAGAAAGATTGATGGACTTGTAATCTAAATCTTAGCTCAATAAGCCACAAACAAAGTTTTAAGATTATTTCGATGGAAACAATCACGATTTAAAATTACAAAACCTTACAAGTGCAAAGCTTGGATGTAGCTCCAAGCTACTCAACAGCCATGGCTTCAGAGCCCCCACTGGCATCTTCCATCCCACTCTTCTGCTTTTCAGTCACCATTATCATCTAGTCAATCAAACTGTTTTGTTCCTCCTCTATGGTATTTTGCAACTCATCCACGTGCCTGGGAGTAGATGTAGCACGATAAGAAAATTTAATGTCATACAGATTCAACCAGTTTCTTAAGATGTTTTGGGTATATCAGAATGCAGATGCATCTTTCTTACATTTTATCCGTTGTCATGCAACATAACAGGGAAAGGTGCATCATTGAGGCTACCAAAACACAACCCATAAAGGGACAGCACATGAGAATGGTGACAAAAGCAAAACAGTAGTCACTTGAAGGATTTTAAGAACCATGCCATTCCATTCAAATTTTAATTTAAAACAAGTAATGATACTAAGATTCTGCAAATAGTATGTGAGAAAAGGCTATAATAAAGCATAAATCTATTCCAAATCATGTCTGCCTAAATCAATAAGGAATATGGAACCAATTAAGAAGAAGTATTGTTTGATACCAACAACAAAGTAGTTCTTCATGTCAATAGATGATCTTAGAAGTTCAGTGTAGGAGTTAAATAATAGAAAGACCAAGCCACGTCCATTACAAAGGTAATATGAAATTTCCTAGTCGCAATCTGCTCATCCAGCTCAGTTGGTAGAGTACAAGGCTCTTAACCTTAGAGTCGTGGGATCGAGTCCCACGGAGGGCATTTCATAATTTGGAGGTCTCTTACGGAAGCTGCTCTCAACCTGGCGTTGGGGGCAGCCTACTATCCTATCTCCCCCTTACCCATTACATATGGGAATAAGAGTCAGTTAATGAAAAAGTAAACTAGTATACATACAAAAAGACCTGAAATAAATCATCAATAAGTTGAATCCGCATTGAATCAATTTATCTTCATTTTCCAATCTTCATAGCTTAAAATGATAGCAGGTGTTCTCTCATAGGACATATCCATCTTGAAAAAAAACTTAGTAAATCCAACAAGGAATAATTTCAGTGCCAATGTGAAAAAGATAGCAAACAAACTCAGAATCTAGTTGACAAACATGCATTGGCTTCTAAGAATGGAAAAAAGCAGCAAGGGCAGTTTTAGGTAATATATGGGATTCAAAAGAGATTAAATATAGAGATAATGTTAAGCAAACAAAGAACGTGTGTTCATGGAGGGGATTCAAGAGACCATATTCTCACAATCAACATATATTAGCATACAGAACATGTCAAGCATCACAAAAAGATGTTTCAATTCGATCATGTTTAGAACAGAAACAGCGAAAACTGCATGTAACTTACAGAATTAAACATACCACATGAAGCAGCAATGCAAACTGTTTTTTTCGAAACTCCAGTAACCTTGAACCAGCAGTATCCTCTGCCACCAGCGGTGCAATCTCCTTCTCTCTCTCTGATGCTTTTCTCTGTATCTGATCTTGGTGGTTGTGAAGAGACCAGTTTTGTAATCGCTTCACACTCCTCCTTGTGCTGCCTCTCAAACTTAGTTTCCTCTAGTTGTTTCTTTAGATCTTCTATGACAGTCCGTGCAAACAATATCTGCATATTTATCTCATCTTTCAACGCAATGAAGCTCTCCTTTTCTCTAAGGTTTGCATCAATAACAGCCTTACCCTTACCCTTCAGTATTGGAATTTCAAATGCAGACAACTCTCGCAAGAAATCCTTGGAAAGTTTTGCAAAATCGTTACAGTTACCTTCATCCTTTTCAACCTCTAACACAAATGAGATGAACTTCCTTTGAAGCTTCTTCAATGGCGGTTCACCTCTCGTAGTCGTGGTATGGGTCAGAAGTCTGTGTTTTAAAATAACATCATCTTCAGCTGGGCCAAAAGCATAATTTGGTGCACCCGTCTCTCCTCTACCAGAAACTTTGCTTCCTTTCCTCAACATCTCAACGTCCTATATATTCAACCTACCCTGCAATATAAGTTCATGACTACTTCAAATAAAATGCCATACATATCCGCGGTAGCTAGAAATGAAACATCATTTTATCTTTAATAATGAAACATGTATCACTCTAAACAATCCACTAGGGTTGAGTAAAACTCGACTCGAAAAACCAATCTTGTTAACTCAACTCGAAAAAAATCAACTCGAATCGACTTGAAAAACTTTCAAATTCAAGTCGAGATATAAATTAAAACTTGAATAACTCGAAAATTTTAGTAATTAGTAATTTTTATGTTTGAGTCAAGTCCCTCGGTTATGTATGTTATATGTTGCATACCATATATTAAAAATATGAAAGAACATATATTTGTATTGAATATGTGTAGACACTCATTTTCGTCCATTTATTTTTTATTTCATATATATCTATATATTATATTGTTTGCAAATAGTTTTTGAAAGTATACATATAATATATGGTTTTGAAAACATGTTTGAAAACATTTATATATTATATAATTTTTAAAACATTTTGAAAATAAATATAATATATAGTTTTTAAAATATTTTAAAAAAAATATATATTGTATAGTTTTTAAAACATTTTGAAGATAAATATAATATATAGTTTTGAAAACATTTTTTAAAAATTATATAATATATAGTTTTGAAAACATTTTTGAAAAATTATATAATATATAGTTTTGAAAACATTTTTGAAGAATTATATAATATTTAGTTTTAAAATTTTTTTTTGAAAACTTATATAATATTTTCAAAACATTTTGAAAGCTATATATATATAGTTTTGAAAACATTTTTGAATATAATATATAGTTTAAAATTTTTTGAAATATATATTATATAATTATTTTTATTTTTATTTTTATTTCGTGTTATTCATTTCATTTTATTAATTTTAACTTATTTTGTTTTGTTTCAGGTCCATCGTTTTGGGTCCAACATTGGTTAAACAGGCCTGAACCAGCCCAGGTCCATTAGGGTTGCAAAACCCTAACTTATCAAGACAAAAACTCCAACGCCGCATGTGATCTTGGACCGTTGGATCTGACCCAATCCAACGGTCGAGATCAAGGGTTCCAGAAGATCTAAAGTCATCGGTCAGCCAAGGATTCTGACAACGTGCAGCACCAAAATCGAAACTACTCTGATTGAACCATCCGAGATCACCGAGAACAACCCCGGAATATCCGGGATCAACTCCAACCACAACCGGAAATGGCCCCAATGGGAGCCTATAAATATCAAGGTATCAACGACGGCCAGGAGGAGAAAAAACGATCATCGGCCAAACACACAGAACCATTAACGCATACTGCCAAAAAACAAAACCAAACACAATACCATCGTGAGAATAGTACACTAAAGAGATAACCTCAGAGAACCATCAACCAAGTATCATCGATCAACAGAGATATACAGCCAGTAAATTAAAACCACAAAGAACCAAAATACGACAGTACCCACAGTAAACTGAGACAAAAAAATCAACACGAGTATATTATACAAAAATCGCCCCAAATACCAACAAAAACGAGAAAGGTTGAGGCCTTTCTCTCAACAATAGGAGCGAAGAACGGCACCGGAGGAGAAGCATCGGAAATCCAAGGGTCAACGACGAAAAGGGGTAAAAACCGGAACTTCAAACCTAGATTTACTCCGTTCAGTGGGTTTTTTGGGGATTTTGGCTTCTGATTTTTGTTAAGGTTGGTGAGGGGAGTGTTTTGGCGACGGCCGAAGCGGCGAGTACTGGCGGCCGACGGTAGCTTCGACGAGAGAGCCTTAGAGAGTAAAGAGAGAATTTTTTTTTCTCTCAATTTGAGAGAGAGAGGAGGGAAATGGTGAGAATGAGGGGAGAATGGAGGGTTTTTGGTATTTATATATCGAGGACTAATGTGTAATTAGAAGATTGTTAAATTCTCTCTGCAGCCCCTGTAAGTTTGAGCCACAATTCATTTCAGTCACCACATTCAATTTGGCCGCTGGATTTTCAATTGTTTCAACTTGGTCCTCTTTTATATTTTTTTTTTGCAATTTGATCCCTAAATTCTTATTTATTTTATTTATTATTATTATTATCATGCGTTTAATTATTATTAGTATTATTTTTTCCTCATATTATTTTCATTTTAAAATAATTTTTTATCAATTTAATGCTTCTTTATTATTTATTTATTTAATTTTATTCTATTTCTTTGGTATAGATAATTTATTATTATTATTATTTTCTTTCCTTTGGTTTATTTTTTAGTACCATTGTTTTTTATATTTTCATCTTTATTTATTTATTTTTTCTATCTAACATTTTTTTTTGCCTTTTTCAGTAATAATTTCAATTAATCAGAGGTAAACAATTCGAGTCGGATTTCTAAATTTCAATTTAAATTTGCAATTTTCGCAATTAAAGACAACCGATAAATTAATTTGTACCGAAAGGGCGATTCAAGGGTGTTAATCCTTCCTTGATCGTAACCGACTCCCGAGCCCAACACGTTTCTGGTACAACGCAGATCATGTAAGATGGTGTCCGACCCACCTAAATTCATTTTAAAATGGTCGATGGCGACTCCTAATCCAATTATTCAAGTCGAAGCCCAATTCCAGGCCCACCTGAAAGACGGTTCCGACAACTTGGCTACTCCGCTAGGGACATGTAAGTGAGTCAGGCCGAAATTAATTTCCGGTTGTCTTTTTTAGCGAAAATTACAAGTTTAAATTTTAATTTATTTATTCGATTCTAATTATTTATCTTTGATTATTTTTCAAGTAAATAGTTGTACTGACCTTTTTTAATGATTTTAGATTTTTCAAAATTGTCATCTCTAGCTCTATACCCGAGCTCCGAACCCTTTTAAGTGGGGGTGAAAGCGACGCCTTCGTGTGAATTTATTCACCGTATGGGCCTAGCAAGTAACCTTCGGGATTCATATATCTTATGCCTTCGTGTGAATTTATTCTCCGTATGGGCATAAGGGAATATTTCCTCTCGAATTTAACTTAGTCCACAAAAGCTTGTGATGGGCTTAGGACTAAGGGTCTGGCAAGCCCAAGGATGCACCATCAAGGAGAACTCGAGTACCTTTTTTAGAGCCTAAACTGAGAGAGTACATGGAATTAGAGCCCACCCCAAAACCTCATTTCAAACCCTAGGATGCCTGAGTTATTTCCTACTTTACTTTCTATTCAAAGCATGCGAACTAGACGAATATGCGGTTAGGATTTGTTTGAAATTAGCATGCGGGATAGAGATCATGTCCGAGTAGGAATAATATGCATGTGGGGTAGATATCATATGGGGTAGGATCTTTCATTTTTATTATCGTTTTGATTTACGTCACTAATCCTTTTTTTTTGTTCTCTTTTATCTTGTTTTCATCGCTTGCATCATTTAAAAGAGGTGTTGATCCACCAAAAACGTGTTTGTTAAACATATATAATCTGTATTAATGGATAAAGGGGTTGTAATACTAGAGATGAAAATAGAGAGGATAGTCTACAAGGCGACTATGTGTCACATTCAATCCAGAAGACGTGGTGCCCACAATTGAAGAGTATATCACTCTATTGTATTATAAATGACTCAGAATGAACCGGGTCTACATCAAGCACAATGAAAGTTTATCTTTCAAGAACTGACTGGTAGAGGTTGCAGGGGAAAGATGAAGATTATTGATCTTGGAAGTCCCTTCAAAGATAACAATGGCAAAACGATAGCTGTAATTGAAGACCATTGCTGACGAATTTAAGAAACAGACAAATGAACTTCACATAGTTCCTATCAATTGAGGGCTCCAATGGCGTATTCGTTGGGAACAGATTCAACAAAAGATAAATGTCAGAGATACAGTTATTCGATACTTCTTGGGCCAGTACAAAAAGAAACTCAACATTTGCACGGTTCATCCAGAGAAGCCAGAGCGGTTCGACAGGTTATCAACAGGTGACGGACGAAGATAGAAGACTAGTCAACATGTCAAAAGCTGTCAGAATATTTTGTTCTCTTAAAAGATAAAATACTTTTGTCCCCAATAAGGATTATTTCTAATAACAGACACATTTTTTAGATCAATGCCTCGGACATTTCATGCATCATGCATTTAGACATTTTGCATTCTGTTATTTTCTTTACATTTGCATTAACTAACATATGCATGTCTCATCAAAAGGAACACATACTGGGTACACCACCTTAGGCATTGGAATCATCCCATCCGAATAACACCCACCTGAAAAAGAAGAAGATGGAAGCAAGAATGGAGAAAATCGAGGAGAACATGGCAAAATTGCAGAAAGAACTTGAAGACAAGATAAACCAGAGTAATCTGAGTACTCTGAATGCAATCATGAAAAACTAAGAGTCTTTGGTTGATCAGATCGTTGCCAAGTTAGTTGGCTTACAACAGACTAGTGCACCTGGGGCAGATTCACCGGAAGAGGTAACTATACCACCTACCCCACAAGTAGTTGTCTCACCTGAAATCTTACCGAAACTTCCAGGGGACTCATCTGCTACAAAAGCGAAGCCCTCAGCCTCTTTATTTAACCCTGAGAATAATCCGGGTTATTACCATATACCAGATTCAAATGAAGAGGACAAATCAAGGAAGATGGAGGAGAAAATCAAGAAATTAGAGGATCAAATGAAGGTAGTTAAAGGATACCATAACTACCCTGGAATTGATGTTGCGGAACTCAGTCTAGTCCCATACTTAATTCTTCCTCCAAAATTTAAGTCCTCAAAATTCGAGAAGTTTGACTGGAACAGTTTTCCATCCGCTCACATCACCATGTTCTGCCGAAAGATGACAGGATATGGAGGAAACGACCAACTCCTGATCCACTGCTTCCAGGAGAGTCTGTCGGCCTCAGCCATTCGGTGGTACAACCAGCTAAGCCGATCAAATATCAAGACCTGGAAGGACCTGGCCAAGTCATTTTTGGAACAATACAAGCATGTCAATGACATAAGGCCAGATCGAGTTATGCTACAAAGCATGGAAAAGAAGCATAAAGAAAGTTTCAGGCAATACGCACAAAAATGGAGGGACTTGGCTGTGCAAGTTTATCCACTGTTGGAGGAAAAGTAAACCCGAAAGCTTTTCGTACAAACCCTGAAGGCTCCATACTTCAGGCACCTAGTTGCTATCACATCAGGAAGCTTTTCAGACTTGGTTATGGCCGGAGAAATGATCGAGTCAGCCATAAAGTAAGGCAAAATTAAGGATGGGGAGGCCAGCAGGTAACCTCCTATGTGAGAGCGGGATGAAGAGGTTAACAACATCAACCATGCCAATAAAGGTGTTACAATCTCCAAACCGAAATCAACTGCAGCTGTACCGTCAGGTACTTCGAAACAAGATTCTAAAGAACCAAAGAGGGAAAGGGAACATTTCGACCCTATTCCCATGACCTACAAAGAGCTTTACCATCAACTTATTGACACCCATGTAGTGTCACCATACCCGGTGGAACCCATGAAGCCCCCATACCCCAAGTGGTATGATGAGAATGCACATTGTGAATATCACGGCGGTGTCTCGGGTCACACAATTGAGAACTGTTACGCATTCAAGAGAGTCGTACAGAAGATGCGTAACCAAAACTGGATCGACTTCAACAACTTGGGGGCATCCAAGTGAGGAAGATCATTTCATCATTTGAGGTATTCTGTTTAAATTTTCTTTTTTTCTCAAGTTTTTTGTAAAAACATTTGAATAAATTTATGTTACTTTAATGATGACGAGCAATGAATCATATTTGCAAACTTGCAGTTCTTTGAATATCATTTGAATTAAGAAACTCTGTAAATGGTTTAAAGTTACAGATCTTTGACAAAGTAACATGATTTAGAACAAGGACTTTTGACCTTACCCAAATATACCCTCAAACACCGTACTCTGCTCTTGCAATCAACCAATATAACCTTTTCATTTCATAAGGTGCAGACACCATGGGGCATCATTTTGCATATGACATTCTATGGTTTTTATTTAATACGTACAGTGATGATCATGATCTTTACAGATGGAATAGTCAAGTAAGTGAATCTAGTTTAGGTCAGTTGCTTGAAAATTGAACTCTAAAGATGAAACTTTTGACTTCCAACAAACACCTAGACTATAACAGGTTCTTCTTGACAATCTTAAGAAATTAAATCCGTAAGGATGAGCTATTACACTAAGGCAATTGGTTATAGAGGAATCTTGAACGCCTTGGCCTTATGAATAGATTACGTTCAAACCATGACATTGTTCGAACACTTGGCAATTCAGTGTTTGCTCCACTGCTACTGTCCGACCGAAGACTTTGTGATGAGATGAACCCTTCAATTAACTTGATAAAAATGATTATAATGTTAAGTTGTCCCTCTAAAGCAATTGGTTAAACTCCCCCGCTTTATGGATTCAGCTAGCCATATAACAACAAATTAAATTAAATTTATCTAAGCAAGAAATTTTCGGTAATGATGGACTAAGGGAGTTAAGGAACACCTGTTATAGTCAACTACACACGAGCACTCAAGAATTTCATTTTTAGACCGATATTTTTGCACTGCCTTTGTTAGAGAAGCCTACAAAGATTGAACAAATGGAATATTTCAGAGGACCGAAATAAAAGGCTTAGTAATTGATCATGCTAGTTGCATCATTTTGTCTACACCCAATTGAAATGCAAAAGCATATTGCGATATTTAAAAAAAATGACATTTTGGGTTACCAAAACCTTAGAAAGGGGGCCAACCTAAAGCCAACTCATCTATTTAAACACTTGCCAAAGAGTTGTAACTCTGAAAGCATTAAAAGGGCTCTTGATTCCTTTGATATTTAAACTCACGTTTACAATTTGATTCAATTGCGAACAATATTTTACAGAATTTTTATAATTTTTCCTCCTAAAACAAGAAAAATGAGAAATACATTTTCAAACAGAACAGTCTCAGATATGAAAGGTCCGTAAAGCCAAAGCTCGAAAAGCAAATGGGGCATGATCGATTCCAAGGACCAGATTGGCAGACAAAACACGAGACTCCGTCCGAGAGATAAAACAGAGCTCATTCATGTTGCATGCATCTTAGGCATACTTAAGAGCATCACATTTATTATTTTTTCGTAGACATGATTTTTTACAGCTTTTAGAGCCAAGTTTCGACTTCAAGGTGAAGGATACACGATTTAAAAGCACCTTTAAAGATTGATGGTGGTCGCTTAACTTAGCAGTCAGAAGCTACGCCTCAACTAATTTTAGATGAGTTTGAGAACTAGTTCAGAACAAATCCAGTTCAGCTCAACTCAACAACGAGCAACATATTTCAAGTTAATGTCTTCAAGCCAGATTTCAATTCCACAACAGAGGATATCCGGCTGAAATAATTTATCAGTGGGCCTTCCCGTGAAGAGGAATCATCCAAAAAACACTTAGTTCAGACTCGCTCAAAGGAACCACATGAAGAATCATGATCGGCTTAGACCCGTAAAGGGAAGCCATTTTTTAAGAAACTATCGGCAGCATAACTCAAAGGTTGTCTGTTAGTCAAGACCTTCGAGTTCGACTACGCTCAGCTCCAAGGCACATCATTCACAACATAACTCAAGGCTAGAAGGGTTATCTGTGACCGAAAGACCTTCGAGTTCGACTACGCTAAGCTCCAAGGCATATCATTTGTAGCACAACTTAAGTCTAGAAGGGTTGTATGCCAACACAAGACCTTTGAGTTTGACTACGCTCATCTCAACGACACATCATTTGCAGCATAGCTTAAGTCGAGAAGGGCTATCTGCCAAAGACCCCCGAGTTCGATTACACTCAGCTTCGAGGGCATATCATTTACAGCATAACTCAAGGCTAGAAGGGTTATCTGTCACCAAAAGACCTTTGATTTCGACTACGCTCAGCTCCAAGGCACATCATTTGCAGCATAACTTAAGTCGAGAATGGCTATCTGCCAATGACTCTCGAGTTCGATTACACTCAGCTTCGAGGGCACATCATTTGCAGCATAACTTAAGTCGAGAAGGGTTATCTGCCAATCAAAGACCTTTGGGTTTGACTATGCTCATCTCCGAGGCACATCATTTGTAGTATAACTTAAGTCGAGAAGGGTTATCTGCCAAAGACTCTCAAGTTCGATTACACTCAGCTTCGAGGGCACATCATTTGTAGCATAACTCAAGGCTAGAAGGGTTATCTTCCAACAAAGACCTTAGAGTTCGACTACGCTCAGCTCTTAGGCACATCATTTACAGCATAGCCCAAGGCAAGAAGGGCTATCTGTTAATAAAATTGTCGAGTTTGATTCCATTCAGCTCAATGACACCACAATCATACTACTGTCCGGTTGCAACTGAGGTTTTCAAGTCGAAAAGAAGACATGTGTTAACCGTGCCATAGTGGCAAAAAACCGATTTTCCGACAGCATAGCTTAAGTCGAGAAAAGCTATCTTTCAACAAGGACCTTTCGAGTTCGATTTCATTCAGCTCGAGGGCCTGTCAACCACATGGTGGAGTGAAAGAACTACTTTCCAGTCGAATTTTTAAACAAAGGTCTTTAAACCGAGAAGAAGACTGACGCGGACTACAAACGATAAGCCATATTCCAATTCAAATCCTGAACTACGACTTCAACTCTATATTGTTTCAAGATTGACTCAACCTCGCGATGGAGGGGCCATCCACAACTCAATTCGACAGGGAGTTATCCTTTCAGAGTCAATTTTTCAACTCCACTAAACGAAAATTTTTGTCTTTTTGTCTTTGTCCTATTTTTCGTTCCACGAAAAAGGACAAAGAGGAGCAACTGTAGACATTCATTTTTGTCCATTTATTTTTTATTTCATTTATATCTATATATTATATAGTTTGCAAATAGTTTTTGAAAGTATATATATATATAATATATGGTTTTGAAAACATGTTTGAAAACATTTATATATATTATATAATTTTTAAAACATTTTGAAAACAAATATAATATATAGTTTTTAAAATATTTTTGAAAATATATGTATTTTATAGTTTTTAAAACATTTTGAAGATAAATATAATATATAGTTTTGAAAACATTTTTTTAAAATTATATAATATATAATTTTGAAAACATTTTTGAAGAATTATATAATATATAGTTTTAAAAACATTTTTTTTGAAAACTTGTATAATATTTTCAAAACATTTTGAAAGTTATATATATATTTTTGAAAACTTTTTTGAATATAATATATAGTTTAAATTTTTTTGAAATATATATTATATAATTTATATCATATAATTAATATTTTTTTATTTCTTGTTATTCATTTCATTTTTTTTTTTTGAAAACTTATATAATATTTTCAAAACATTTTGAAAGCTATATATATGTTTAAGATTTTCAATTGTTTCAATTTGGTCCTCATTTATATTTTTTTTGCAATTTGATCCCTAAATTCTAATTTATTTTTATTATTATTATTATTATTATTATGCGTTTAATTATTATTAGTATTATTTTTTCCTCATATTATTTTCATTTTAAAATAATTTTTTATCTATTTAATGCTTCTTTATTATTTATTTATTTAATTTTATTCTATTTCTCTGGTATATATAATTTAATATTATTATTATTTTCTTTTCCTTTGGTTTATTTTTTAGTACCATTGTTTTTTATATTTTTTTATCTTTTCATTTTTATTTATTTATTTTTTCTATCTAACATTTTTTTACCTTTTTTAGTAATAATTTCAATTAATTAGAGGTAAACAATTCGAGTCGGATTTCTAAATTTAAATTTAAATTTGCAATTTTCGTAATTATTCAAGTCGAAGCCCAATTCCGGACCCACCCGAAAGACGGTTCAGACAATATGGTTTTAGAAAATCGCTTAATTTGGAATAAAATAGTATCATAATATTATAAATATTTACAATTGAATTTAAACATAAATTCGAATAACTCGACTTTCCTCTAATTATATAAACTCGGCTCGAAAAAATTTCAAATAAAATTTGAGTTATAAAATAAAACTCACCAATTCGATTAACTCAAAAGTTTTGGCCACACTAGATTGTATCGAAGGCTAACCCCTACTCTCCACATTACAAGATAACAAACTGAATATGGAACAACCATCAGAATAATGCAGTCACCGGAAGAAACACAAAACACAGTTCAATTAAAAAAATTCTCCAACAAGAAAGTCAAATATTATATAGTTCTGTTTACCATATTTTACTCTCTTTTTTTTTTTTTTTGCCTTAGCAAGATTTGATCTTTTTCCATATTTCTAAACAAAACATACAAATATCTTCAAGGAGAAAAACCGAAATTAAAATTATGAGAAGGAATCTATACGAACGTTGAGGGAATAACGAATGCATAAATCATTACAGCAAAAGAAAATGCTAAAACATTACCGATTCAAAGAGCTTCGAGGGAGGTAAAGTAATATGCTGAAGATTTTGTTGATGGTAAGTGCTCGCTTGTGTTTTCTTGGTTTCCTCATAAGCTTACGTTTGGATTCAAGGAATGTGAAGAAAGTGAAGGCAAAGTCGCAAGGAACTGAAAGTAAATAATATTATATTTTCAAAATAAAATATAAATTTTATTTTAAGATTAATTATTTTAATTTTTTAATTAAATAGAGAGATATTATATTTAAACAAATGTTGAGATTTAAAGTCATACAAAATAAAAATAAATATGAATATCTTTAACAATTAAATTAATGGATTTCCATTTTAGATAATTTTTAAATGTAAAGATAAAATAATTATTATTTTTAATTAAATAGAGAGTTATTATATTTAAACAACGGGTATGACCCTTTGTGCTTTCTTTCAAAAAGTTCACGAAGACAAAGCTTTCTGTGGCTTGGGATGGCGTGATAAATTCATTCTTCAAAGCAGATAATATCAATACAAATATGAGGAATAATTTCATTTTACAAGTGGGTGATAACAGTTTGATACAATTTTGATCTGACATTTGGATTGGATAGCATCCGTTACAAGATCGATTCCCAAGGATTTTTACTCTGGCTAGAGATAGAACATGTACTATCGCAAACTTTGGTTCTAAAGTTGAAGTGTGGAATATACAATTGAGAAGACAGTTATTTGACTGAGAAATCGAACAATGGAATGATATCTGTTCAGTTTTACAAAATTTTAGGCCCTCCGATATTAATAGAGGTTGGGTTTGTTGGTCCGGAGCAGGAGAAGCCAAATTTTTGGTTAAGACCTTTCTTAAAATCCATCATTTGCCTACTTGAAACTTGGTTGTTTGGAAATTTAATTGTTTGGCGTGAATTGGCCTCCCCAATAGTTGAGTTCTTTACTTGGATGATCCCTGTTAAAATAGAGTTACTATAAAGGGGAATAACGTCTATTATGGATTCCTTTTATCCTCTATGTGGCAAAGCGCCCGAATCGGTTTCACACATGCTGTTCTCTTGTGCTTGTTCTTGGAAAATTTGGATGCGTTTTCTGGATTTGGGGTTAGCAACATTAAACATAAATTCATTTTTTTTTTATTTTTCAAAAAGACTAATATATAATTTCATTTTATATTCCAAAAAGACTAATATCAAGATTAAATATAAGATTTTTCACATTAATTATTGGTATCTTTACAAAATAAAAATAGAAATTCATTTTTATATTTCATACAAAAAAGGCTAAAATTTGTTGGAGAAAAATGGTGAATTACTTTGATGGATTTACTATTTATATTAAATTCAGAGTCCTTTTAAATATTACAAATTAAAGGATATTATTTGATTTGAATGTTAGTATGATAATTACTCTTTGAATATGTCAATTTAAAAAGGTATTTATTATCTCTTTAACTTTGAATATTAAAGATAATTATACACTTTTGAATATTAAAGATAACTATATACTTTTGAATGTTTCAAATTAAAAATAATATTTCTTTAAGTTTGAATAATAAAAGGAGTGTATATATGTTTAATTTTTAAATTTAAAAGATATTATTATCTGTTTAAATTTAAATATTAAAAATATCTTGTTGGAGTAAAAATCTCTTTAAAATCCCATATAAATACTGAGCAAACTTGTTAGGTTTTTCAAATCTCATAATTCAAGAACTTTTCTTCTCTTGAAAAATATTTTCTATCCTACTTATAAAAATAGTATTTTTCCTCAATTTTTTCAGCGATCGTCGATGACAATGATAGTTCCTGATTTCTACTGTTGTGCTACCGTATATGTTCATCTAGTTGTTGTATCATGGGAGACAGACGATCAAAAGATCTCGAGCACCAATGAGTGGCCAAAAACATGTCTTAAGGAAATTGTGTAGCATCAGACCTCAATTGATTCTAATTACAAGATAAAAAATTAAAAAAAAAGTATTTTTTATTTCCGTTTAATTCTCTTTTATTTTTTTAAAAAAAGTTAATATCTTCTTTTTAACTTTTCTCAGGTTCAAATTCGTCTTAGCTTGTTATTTCAGATAATAATCTTAAGACAGACCTCTCATCTTCTACCTTTCTTGATCCAAGATAATTCATAATTGTGGGAATAACAAGATAGTAAATAAATTTATTTCGGGATTTATTATGTTGTCTTAACGGGTTTACTAGAATCTCAAAGTGCACAAATCTGTATAACATAGTTTTTTTGTTAAAGTAATTGTGGTTACTGATTTTGTTTTAGAATATTGATTCTGTCCGATAACAAAATCTAAAATAAACGAGAATTAAATTTTTTGTTTATTGGAATTATTTCTAATTATGGTTTCGTTTCTTTTACAAAAAAATGTAGACAATAGACTTTACTGGTTTACCCAACTTGGAGACTACAATGATGTTTCCAGTTTAGAATATGAGTTAAGTAGCAATGGTAATAAACCACAACGAGAAGCCGACGAAATGCTACGGATAGAAGTTCAGGATGTGACAACAGAATATGTTTTTTTATATGACCACAATAAACCTCTCTAAGTTCTTGAATGAAGATGCTTCATCTTTAAAGAGGGAGAATGAGAGATAGATAATATTACTGCTTATAATATTATTGATTCTTGGAAGCAAACTGATTATATATGCCGGAATGTAATACTAAATTTTCTACAAAATTCATTGTATCTGATATATGTTGGTTATGAAACAACAAAGAAATCCACAAATACAAAGTTGAAGATGCTAGAGATAAAAAAAAATTAGTTGCCAAGTTCTTGAATTTTACAATTGTTGGCTCTAAACCATTAGTAAAACAAGTGGGGGAATTCCAACTATTGATCAACATAATTCTTTTTGAAAGAATTGTCATAGGCAAATCCTTTCAAGTAATCGCCATTATTGAAAAATTATCTCTTGGACGGAATGACTTCAAGATTTATCTGAAGTACAAAAGGAAGGAAATAACTGTGGAAGAACTGGTTGTCGGACTTTGAATAGAAGAAGACAATAAGATTAATGCCAAAAACCTCAAAGAAAGAATAGGCTAATTCAAACATGATGGAATTCAAAGACTTCAAGAAGGAAAAATAACTAAAAATATGTCAAAGTTTGGATATAATGCGGAATTTCCAAGAGGGAGAAATTCAAATGGATGTGCTTGAACTGAATGGGCACAAATCCTTTGAGTGTAAACATCTAAAGAAAGCCAAAGATCATGAGGCTAATGTTATAGAAAGAATAGCTAAGGATGTGGAGGATATAGATTTATGTGTTGTGATCTCTGAAGTCAACCTAGTTGACTCTAATCCAAGAGAAAAGTGACTCGATACTATAGCTAAATGTTATATATGTTGTGACAAATATTCATTTTCTGAATTGACACCTTGCAAATATGGGGAGATGCTCTACATGGGAAATGTTGTGACTTTTAAAATCAAGGGGAATGGTACTATAGTCTTAAAGATGACTTCTGGCAAATAAATCAAGCCTTCGAATGTGTTGTATGTACCTGACATACAGAAAATATTGTTTCTAGAACACTCCTAAGTGTTCACGGCTTTAAAATGGTGTTTGAATCTCAAAAGCTAATTTTTTCTAAAGGGGGAATATTTGTGGGTAAAGGATATGTATTGAATGATATGTGGAAACTCAATGTTATCTTTGTAAAAGCCAATAGCATGAATAAGAAAAATGTTTCTTATTTTGTTCATATGCTTGAGTAATTTATTTTATGGCAAGGTTGGCTTGGACATGTTAATTATGATGCTCTGTAGAGATTAAGTAACTTAGAACACATTCCTTCATTCCATATTAATTATAATCATAAATGTGAACATGTGTTGAGGTAAACTTAACAAGGACATCTTTTCAAACTGTTGAAAAAAATATCGAACTGGTTGATTTAGTTCACAATGATGTTTGTGACTTGTAATTTATTCAAATGAGATGAGGGAATAAATATTTTATTACCTTCATTAACGATAGCACAAAGCATTGCTATGTATATTTGCTTAAGAGAAAATATGAATCTATATAGAAATTTATAATCTATAAGGAGGAAGTCGAAAACCAAGTTAATAAAAAGATTAAGATGATGAGAAGTGATCATAGTGGTGAATATTTTGAACCATTCTGTGAATTTTATTCATAACATGGTATTACTCACGAAGTAACACCACTATATTCTCCTCAATTAAATGGAGTAGTCGAGCAGAAAAATCAAACTCTAAAAGAAATAATAAATGCCTTATTAAGCAGTTCTGGGTTATCACAGAACATATGGGGGAAGTTGTCCTTTTAGCTAATTACCTTTTACATAAGGTACCCCGAAATAAAAAAGACAAGACACCATACGATTTATGGAAAGGTCGGAAACCTTCCTACAAACATTTGAAAATATGGGGGTGTCCTACCAAGGTAATGGCCCTATTACCAAAAACAAATGAAAATAGGTCATAAACCATGGATTGTATTTTCATAGGCTATGAAGAACATAACAATGTGTATCGATTTCTTGTGTACGAATCAAAGAATCCTGAGATTCAAAAGAATACAATAATGAAATCAAAGAATGCATCATTCTTTAAAAATATTTTCCTTTATAAATCTAAGGAGTTTGATCAAAGTTCAATAAAAAAAACTTTAGAGACTAATAATGATGATAGTTTAGATGATCAACAAGAGAATGAAATTGAAATAGATCCAAGAAGGAATAAACGAGCAAGAGTTAAAAACTACTTTAGACCATACTTTTAACCTTTATGTTAGAGGATGGACCTTAAATGTATAATGAAGTTATACGATCCTCTGAAGGCACCATATGGAAGGAAGCTATTAAGAGCTAAATAGATTCCATCATGCAGAACCATATGGAACAATTGATAAGTACAAGGCAAGATTGGTAATAAAAGGATACTGACGAAATAAAAGGCACTGACTATTTTGATTCATACTCTTTTGTATCAAAACATCTATAAGAATGATACTCATAGTTATCACTTTGTAAAATCTAGAAGTGCATTAAATGGATGTTAAAACAACTTTCCTAAATGGGGACCTTGATAAAGAAATTTATATGGAACAACTTGAGGGTTATGTGGTTCTAGGTCAAGAAAGAAAAGTCTGTAGGTTGGTGAAGTCTCTGTATGAACTTAAAAAAGCACCAAAACAATGATATAAGAAGTTCTATAGTGTCATGATGATAAACGACTTCAAGTTAAATGAGTGTGACAAGTGTGTATATGTCAAAACTATAAACACAAGATATATTATTCTCTGCTTGTATGTTGATGACATACTCATTATTGGAAGTAAAAATAAAATGGTAAAATGTACCAAAGACATATTAAATTCAAGATTTGACATGAAAGATATGGGATTAACTGATACAATTCTGGGCATACTAACACAATTACACTATGTGGATAAGATCCTTAAGAAATTTAACAAGGATGATTTTGATATAGTCATAACTTCAATAGACTCTTGTTCATATTTTTCTAAAAATCAAGGTGAAAGTGTTCACTAGGTGGAATATGAAAGGGTCATAGGCAACTTAATATATCTCATGAGCTGTACGAGACTAGACATCGCTTTTACTCTAAGCAATCTAAGTAGATTCACGAGCAATCCAAGTGAAAATCAATGGACAAAAATAATAAGGATACTGAGATATCTTAGATATACTTGGGATTATGAGTTGCATTATTCCAAGGATTCCGCTGTCTTAGAAGGATACTCTGATACTAGTTGGATATCTGATATTCAAGATACCAAAGGTACAAGTGGATATGTATTCACTTTAGGAGGAGTAATTGTGTCTTGGAAATTCTCAAGACAGACTATTATAACTAGATCCACAATGAAATCTGAGTCTATAGCTCTAGACATATCTAGAGAAGAAGCATAATGGCTTTAGAACTTTCTTGAGGATATTCCAGAATGCCTGAAACTTGTGCCCACAATATGTATATACTGTGAAACTAAGCAACAATTATTATAGCACATAATTTTATGTATAATGGTAAATCGAGACATATGCATCGTCGACACAATACCATTATACAACTGATCTCAAATGGAGCCATCTCTATTGATTTTATAAGATTAAAGGATAACATAATAGATTCGTTAACCAAAGGGTTAAATCGGTATCAAGTTGAGAAAACATATAAAGGAATGTGACTAAAGCCCATAAAATTTAAAGGTGTTATGTGAAGGAAAACCCTACCTTGTTGACTGGAGATCCCAAGATCTAGGTTCAAAGGGACAACATAATTGCATAACTCGTGTACGGTAATTATGAGGTTTTCTTATCCCAGATCTGTTCATATGATGTAAACAATGATCAAAGTGGTATAGACTAAGCAAAAGCTCTTAATAACCATTGTATGTTGTGGTGAGTCAAGAAACATAAGTAACATATATAAGAGTGAAGTGGGTCCGCTTCAAGAAGACTATTGGGCATAGTTCTCTCAAACTCTTGTAGAATTAGACGATGTCCATGGCTTTAAGAACATACCCATGAGAACTAAACTCTTGTTTGAGGGGTAGTTGTGTGAAGTATGTCATCATCTACACAAACAACAGAACAATTCAAGGACATCACATCTATTGTTTAACAAGTAAAGTAAATATAACATCATAAGGGAATGTTCAAAGGATGACACCTACTTATCCTATGCAGTTATCAATCATAGAGGTTATCACCATATTGTGTCAAAATGTTTTTGATTAAATTATCAATTTCATTTATGTGGGGGATTTTTGGAGAAAAAAAAAAGTTGAATTACCTTGATGGATTTAACATTTATATTAAATTCAGATTCCTTTTAAATATTGCAAATTAAAGGATACTATTTGATTTGAATATTAGTAGGATAATTACTCTTTGAATATGTCAATTTAAAAAAATGTATTTATTATCTTTTTAACTTTGAATTATTAAAGATAATTATATATTTTTGAATATTTCAAATTAAAATAATATTTGTTTAAGTTTGAATAATAAAAGGAGTGTATATCTATTTAATATTGGAAACTTGAAAGATATTATTATCTGTTTAAATTTAGATATTAAAAGATATATAGTTGGAGTAAAAATCTCTTGAAAATCTCCTATAAATAATGAGCAAAGTTGTTAGGTTTTTCATATTTCAGAATTCAAGAACTTTTCTTCTCTTGAAAAGTATTTTTCTCTTATTCTTAGATAATATCCTTTTTCATCCTTAGTTTCTCCGGTGATAGTCGAAGGCAAAGATAGTTCGTGATCTCTATTGTTGTGATGTTATGGCTGATCATCTAGTTGTTGTATCTTAGAGACAGACGACCAAAAGATCTCGAGAACCAATGAGTGACCGAAAATCTATCTTAATAAAATTATGTAGGGAGATGTCTCAACTGATTTTGATTACAAGATCAAAAAAATAAAAAAATTATTTCCTTTTAATTCTCTTTTACTTTTTTAAAAATTTAATTTCTTCTTTTTAATTTTTCTCAAGTTCGAATTTTGTCTTAGATTGTCATTTCGGATAACAAAATCATCTTTGAAAGTAAAGCGGCTGATGATTTACATATTTTTTCCTTGCCAAAGTCAAATTGACAATTTGGTTTAAGGCCCTCTATCCCTCCTCTCAAATTTCTCGTGATGATTTAATTACAGACCCATCACTGGCTGACATGATTAATGTTGTTCCGAAAAGCAAGAAGCGTTAGAAGCCACCTCCAGTGGGCTTTATTAAGCTGAATATCGATGTTGCAGTGTCCAAAGTTGACTTGAGAAGTGGTGTAAGCAGAATCATAAGGGATAGTGATGGCTCTTGCTTAGCTTCGTTTTTAGAGTCGGTCGGTCGGGGTCCCCAACTGTTTGCGGAACTGGTTGCTATGGAGAAGAGTCTGGAGCTGGTCTGATGCAAGACTTATAGTCGAAAGTGACTGTAAATCAATGGTGGAATGGGTGTTGCATCCGGATACTTGCCATTCATTATATTCTCCAAGGATACAAGCTATTGCTAAAATATTGAGATAAAAGGAAGTCATCGTGAGACATGTGGACAGGGTCTGTAATGATGCAGCTGATTCACTGGCCAAAAGAGGTATAAGTTGGTTTCTAACCATGAAGCCTCTTTTTTTTATTTGACATGTAAGAATTTAGGTAGCTTGAGTTTAGGGTTTGAACAGAAGGGGAACGGTGGCCCTTCTAAGCTTTTTGTTGTACCTTTGTTCCATATTAATAATATTTACGGGTACTTCTTTCCCTCTTCGGCTTTCAGTAGGAGTGTTCTTAGTTCTATTATGATATGATGGGTTTTTAATGAAACCCCAGCTCATATAAAAAAATAGTTAATCGACTAAAATTAAAAAAAATAGTATTTTAAGCAAAAATGAAATACGAATAAAATGCTACAGCCCACATCACTCAAGTTTAGTTGAGCATGTTCCTTATTCATAAAAAAATATCATTTTAACCAAAATTTAAATATGAATAAAATGCTTTCAAAAGAAGAGTAAACTATATCAATGATCATTTAGTTCTCACTTATTTTCATTTTAACTATTGTTCTTTTAATTTTATCAATTAGACCATCTAGTTATTTAATTATTGTAAATCAACCACTTATTGTTAATATTTAACAGATAAGATGATGTGATAATTACATATTTTGATATATTTGGTCCATGTTACTCACACTGACATGTTACATAAATAGTGATACAAAATAAAATAACTTAAGAATAAAGATAACATGATTTGAGCTTAGGCTACTTGGGTAACCATTGAACCAAGACAAAAAAAAATAGTTCAAAACAAACAATATATTATATATATATTTTGAATCTTAGTATATAAGTACTTGAGTTTGAACTTAGGTGATGGGCGTTAAACGACGTTCAGACTAAACCTAGAATCCGTAGATGGTCCCAAGGCTTGCCTTGTAGGTCTTCATCTGTTTTTGATCTTTGGACTTATTGGACCTGTTTTATGACTTACTGGACCTTAATCTGCTGGGTCAGATAAGTTTGTTGGCTACGTGAAACATTCTTCTTGGACTTGTTGAACCTGCACAAATAAAACTAAGCTATTAAATAACTTTAAAATAATAATAAATATTAATTATATTAATAATATACTAAATCCCCGTTTGGTTTAAGGAATGTTGTATTACCGGGGGAATGGAATCCTCATTCCCCCGTTTGGTTGGCCGGTAATCCCATTCTCGGTAATCTTTTATTACCAACAGTGGATTTTTTTAGAGTATATTACCGGAAATGTGATTACCCATTCCCTTAGGTATTGTTGGAATACCGACGTTTTAGACTAAAATACCCTTAATTTTTTTCTCAAAAATATTATTCTTCTGTCGTTGAATAATAAAAATTCTACGAAGGTTAAATTAAAAATTTGTCCTTAAACTATTTTAGATTTACAAAAAAAGTCTAATTAAAATTTTAAATGAAGTTCAGGGGTTAAAATAAAATTTTACCCTTTAATTAAACCTATTTATCTTTTCAATTTTGTAAAAAAATTATAGAAATTTTATGAATTTATTTTTTTTAAAGAAAATATATAAATTAACTATAGTAATATTATAGTAGAATTCAACTTGTTAAAAAACAAATATATAATAAGAACAATTTGGTCAAATATACATTCCAATAATCTTTTATTCATTTAACCAAACACGGTAATCTTACATTCTTGCTAAACCAACCAAACACAAAATACAAGTAATCCTATTCCCTGGTAATATTTTATTCCCACTGATAATCTTACATTCCGTGAACCAAACGCACCCATAGGTAATACCAAATAAAAAATATTATATAATATAAATGCTATATAAAATTATAATATGTAAAAATATAATAAATAAATACTATACTATATATTAGATTGTATATACTATAAATATATAAATGTTATATGCTATTATAATATATACTATATATATATATATATATATATATATATAAACACTATATAATATACTACTATATATATAAATACTATATAATATAGTATAATAGATATTATATAGTATTATATAGAGTAAATTACAAATTTGGTAACTAGACTTTACTTTCTCCTCTATTTTACTCATTGTACTTTAAATCTTTTCAATTTTCTCACTGAACTTAATACATTGGATTTTTTTGTCACTCAATTGTTTTCTCACTAACGATGTTATAAATGGGCTTTTATATAGATGCAAAATGATATTGTTTTGGTGAAATTTTTGTTTTTTTTAAAACACTGTCGTTTTAACACCATTAAATATTTAACGACAAAGTGACTAAAAAAACCAAATGTATTAAGTTCATTGAATAAATTGAAAACTTTTAAAATTTGGTAAGCAAAATAGGAGAGATAATAAAATTTAGTAATAAAACTTATAATATACCCTATAGATAATATAAATGTTGTACTATAAACTATAACGTAAATGTAAAAGATACAAAATGATCCCGGACGAAAATAAATGTTTATATTTTTATTCATAAGTCTTTTCATAGAGAGAAAATAAAAATAAAAATTGAGAGAAAGGAAGCCAAAAATGAAAAAGAATGCCATTAAATGTAGCCCCGGGGCTCTCGGCCGGCGCCCCTGGAGAGCAGTTGGCGTGTCCCCTCTCCTAGCTTCTACGGGGATTGTAGCTTTGTCATCAAGTTATAAATTAATTCAGTCAAGTCTTTTTTTATTTTAAATTCAGTTTTTACTTTTTCACTACATTTCAATTTAGTCATCGTGCATGTTTTAATTTATTTTAATTTCAGCCTCTAATTTTTAGTTATGTTAATTTGAACCTCAAGGCATGTTTTAATTGCTTTAATTTAAATTTTTCATTCTTTTAATTTAGTCCTATATTATTATTTATCTTTTAGAATAAACATTTAGATATAGGTTTCTTTTAATTTGGTACAAATATTTAGTTTAAACTTGGTTAAATTCAGGTGAATTTTTAAATTGGCCCTCACTTTTTTTTGAGGTTCCAATTTAATTATTCAATTCAATAAAATACTAAAATTTGTTAGGTTTTAATATTAGAGCCTTCATTTTAGTTTTAATTTCACCCTAGTTAAAATTTGGTTAATTTTTAAATTGGTCCTCACTTTTGTTTGAGGTTGCAATTTAATTATTCAATTCAATATAATTCTAAAATTTGTTAGGTTTTAATATTTGAGCTTCCACTTTAGTTTTAATTTCAATTTAATCCTTTAATTTAAGTGAATTTTTAAAATGGTCATCCTCATTGCCTGATGTTCTAATTTAATTATTCAATTCAATAAAATTCTGAATTTTTTTAGGTATTAATACTAGAGCCTCCACTTTAGTTTTAATTTCACTTTAGTCATTTAATTTAGGTGAGTTTTTAAAATTCTCTTGCTATTGTTTAGGGTTTTAATTTAATTATTTTTTTGAAAGGGGTTTTGCATGATATTAATTTGAAGCCATACAAAACAAGACAAGAACATAAGCCTCGTTAAAAAAATCTTCCTAGCCTTAAATGAAGGAAAAATAGTGTACCATGTAATTGTCATACGAATAAACACTACCTTGAACTGAAAAAAAACTACGTTGAAATATACAATGCACCGATTGCCATAGATTACCGCAACTACTGATCCCAACTCCTTCGACTGACAAGATTCACTTGGAACAACATCATAGAACACACAGCTGAGCAACAACCTCAGGAACATAATCGAAGATTAGCACCAACAGCTAATGGGCCCCCTAAGATAATTCCACTCAAATGCCACAACGAGCATCACAAAGCAAAACGAGTCAGAAACACAATCCACAGAAAACTACACAACCCCAACCTAAAGCACTTGGAATGTATTATATAAGGGTGACAAACAGATCCATAATCCTTTAACAATTGTGGCCATGATCGACAATTTTACATACTGCAATACACACCAAAAGAAAGCTTCACAATCTGTAGGGGCTAGACAAATCACGCTCAAATGAATCCAGATATGAAAAGCATAAAGGACTTCATACAGACTCGAACTGAACTGCAACAAAAAACCAGCAAGAAAAAATAGCGAGGACAACAATGGTTTCGCCAACACACAGTAACAGAACCTCAAACCTTAATACACGTTCCCCTAGTAAGGAACAACCGCTTCAACACCTCCATCTTAACGCAGATATAATCACCAGTAACCATAACTCAATATAACCAAAAAACATTCAAGACCAAATAACGAACATCTCAGATACATTATGAAATCAATCTACAGGGTCACTTAATAAAATCTGTTACTAACGGAAAAGAAGAAGACAATTTACTTTTACACCAAACGCCAATCCTAAGAAATGAAAACTCGAAGATCTTATTTCGTTCGCAAGATTACTGTTATACAATGCCTCGTTTCTAAAAAGCCAAACTGACCAGATGATACCCCTAAATGCCATATTCCATACTCGTTTAAACGCTCTTTGAATCGGTTGACAGTTATAAACAATAAGGAAAAACTTCATGTCACTTGTAATGATAAAATTCAGCTTCCACATCTCACACCACTTCTTCCACACAACCCATACAATTTCGCAATCGCATAATAAGTGATTAACTTCCTCTTGTTCTTCTCGGTATAAGTCACATACCGCACTATCCAATTCGAAACGCCCCTCTCCAAAGCTCCACTAACGTGGGTAATCTTTGTTGAGCATCCTTCCAAACGAATGCTTTGACATTTAGAGACGCAATATTCGTCCACACTAATTTCAACATTTGATCTTTTACGGAACCTAAGCATGAGACATAATTGCAAAAATCCCTATAACATCTGCTCGAAGAAGCCTTCCAATATAGTCTATTCGACGACACACCAGCTTCAACTACTTTATTAATAAAAGACAATAATTCGTTCCAAATATATACTTCCGACACAAACAACGATCTCTTAAGTCTTAACCTCAATATTCCACGCACATACTCCATTTACTCTCGACCTAAACTCACAAACCTTTCCGCACTTCTTCACATCCACACTAAAAATCCGTGGAAAAGCCCTTCTAAGTGAATATACCTCCGTCCAACAATCCTCCCAAAAATCAATGCATCTCCTGTCACCAACGATGCAACGAACATTATTGAAGAAAGGGTCATTATCAACAAATAATGGCGAAGAAATATTCTTCCATATCCAAGATACACTTCTAGGTTGAATGGGTCTAGGAAACAGCGATACACTGTCAAAACCATACTTCGCATCCACCACTTTCCTCCATAAACTTTCATGTTCCTTGCCATACGTCCAACACCACTTATTCAACAAGGATCGATTCCTAGTCTCCATGTCAAAAAAACCCAGACCACCTGTCGCGGCCGTCTTTCGGGTGAGACCGAAATTGAACTTCGACTTAGGAAAATTGATTTGGAGTCCCCACCGATAATTTATTTTAAAACAAATAGGTTGATCGGATACCTTTATTTCTTACTTGATCTGCGTTTTATAAGTGATATGTCGGGTTCGAGAGTCGGTTACGGTCAAGTAAGGATTAACACCCTTGAACCGCCCTTTCGGTATCAATTAATTTGTCGGTTGTCTTTAATTGCGAAAATTTAAATTTAAATTTAAATTAAAAAAAATTCAATTCACAATAATTATCTTTGATCGTTTAGAATTACCCTAAAAAAGTAAAAAAAAAGGTTATATTGACAATAAATATTAAATAAATCGCATGGCTACTTAGGGTAAATAAGAATTAAAAATTGAACAATGGGCAAAAGTAAGCACTGAACAATGCACAAAAGTAAGCACATATTTAAGTTGCTTGACTCTGAGTTTAGGAGTACATCCACATTAGTGTACCAAGAATATGCTTAAAGCAACATATGTACAAATATAGATGATTACTCCACTGGGCACCGAATGTGCTTCCACGTGGTATAATGGCCATCCAATATGAGGATAGAGAACCTGAATTCAAACTTTATGTTGAATGACCTTTAGCAGACTTGTTTGGCTCCCAAGCGATTTGCTCTCTCTGATGTTTCCAGAGTATATATGTAGAATCGGTCAACAACATCAAGCTTTGGACAACAATTTTCCCAAATTGCAGGTCTCCATATACGAAAACATCTATTAGAAGTAACACATGAAAACACAGTAGACAATTAAAATCAAGCTAATGACCGACTTCAACCAAAATTAAATCCAAAAAAAAAAACCGATTAACGAAGCCTCCTAGCTTCCCACTCAGACTCGAGCAAAGTGAGAATATCTCCTTCACGAACTGGTCCCTTCACGTTCCTCATGATAAATCGGTTCTGGTCATCCAAAAATTTGACTCGCGCTTGAGTCAATTGACCTCGGGAACCGGTCCTTCTCATAATTTTTACCGCCACAGCAAACTTAATCTGGCTATCCATTATGATTGAACCTTGAGGAGGAGATGGATAGGGGAGCGACTGCTTTCTCTCGAAAGTTTGAACGACGAGGGCCTTCGAGGTTGCGAAGGGAGCTTATCATCCGCTGCAACCGAAACGGTGAATAGGCGCCGGTGGTGTGAGGGTGAGCATTCCTTGTCTTCTTCGACCAGTCCTTCAACACTGCTCCTTTGCTTTTCTTTGCAGTAATTTCTATGCCCATCTAGCTCACCAAGTTAATTGGAATCAAATCCTCCTCAGTACCATGCAAACAGAAAATCAAACGAGTTATAAATATATATATATTTGATATTAGTCGATTGGAACAAATGGGTATAAGAACCCCAATCAAATTGTAAACTGGGGTCCCTCTTCCCTTCAATTTTACAGAAGCAAGCGATAAAATAAACAAAATTTCCTATGGTAGAACCATCAATTTTCTGGCAGTAACATTTTCTCATTTCCTTTTTACATTCCATTGGCATCATATAAATAAAAAAGTAGAGAAGAGGGATTAGTTCTTTCACCAGTTTTTTTGTTTCTGCTCAAGAATAGAATTTGGCTCCATGGCAATTGCTTTGAACTGGCGAGAAAGTGTTACAAACTCTGGATCTTGTTCCACTTGCTCCATCTCAGCCTTAGTCATCTCCAGTGGAGATATCTTTGCAGTGCCTTAAGGTCCTCGTGTGCTAAGTTCCTCTATCTCCCCTCTGCATAAACCTTCCAGCTCCTTTTGTAGACTTGGTGAGGAGTCAATCTTGCACGTTTTGAGAGACTGTCCCAGTGGTTTTGGAGTGGGAAGTTCTGCTGTGTGGCGTTTAAAAAATGGCTAAAAAACGGTGTGACCGGTTAAACAAGTGATCGGTTAAAATTTAGACCGGTTATATTATATCATTTAACCGGAAATATTATCAAACACAATAACATATTAGGTAGCGCTTATATAATGTAATAGGTAGTACTTATATAATAAAATAGGCATTTAACCGGAAATATTATCAAGTACAATAACAAATTAGGTAGCGCTTATATAATGTAATAGGTAGTGCTTATATTGATATATTTTCTCATAAAACCGATAAATTTAAACCGGTTACATTATAAATTAACCTATTACATTATGTATATCGGTTTCGATGTTTTCGGGATCGATACAATTTTAAATATATCGACACTTTATGCGTGCAACTCGTTTGTGCTTTATTTTGGAAAAAAGTATCGACACATATTTAAAGAGTGTCGATACATAATGTAGACCTATTTGCTAATTAACCAGTATATTTTAACCGGTTACATTATAAATTTACCTGTTACATAATAATTATCGATTTCGATGTTTCGAGGATCGATACTTTTTACAAATGTATCGACACTTTAAGCGTACACCTCATTTGCCATTCCTTTTGGAAAAATGTATCGACTCAAATTAAAAAAGTGTCGATACTTTATGTTGACCTATTCTCTCATGAACCCGGTATATTTCTACCGGTTACATTGGAAATTTACCTATTACATTATAATTATCGGTCTCTATGATTTTGAGATCGATACTTGTTATAAATGTATCGACAAAAAATCTAATAGTGTCGATACTTTATGTTAACCTGTTTTATAATTAAACGGTATATGTATACTGGTTACATTGTCAATTTACCTATTACATTATAATTAATTGTCATTAAAATAGTCTAATTTTACCACCTACATTGTAATTTTACCTATTACTTTAAAGTTATTGAATTCTGTAGTTATTGTACATACCTGAATATGTCCTGCAAATTTAATGTTGTACCTACCCTTCAACTACCACCACTACCAATACCACATCCTATTGAAAGCACCACTGAAACATGTTGTTCAATGAACCTTTACTTACATACATCTCCATCAACTCCTGTTGGGACCACTGAAATTGCACAATAAAATTTTTGCCATGGATCATATTGATGCAGACAATGTTAAGCCAACGGAGGAATGCCATAAAGTACATAATGTTGATGAATCTGACATATTGGTTGGTAAGCTCTTCTCTTCACGTGATCAAGCTTGGTACTTTTACAAGGAATTCGCACGGGAACATGGGTTTAGTGCACGTGGGGGAACAACACGGCTTGACATGGAAGGGAATGTGAAGACACAAGAATTTTGTTGTTCCAAATAAGGGTTTCGAGTATCAAAAGTCAATACCGTTGATCGTCAACGTGCTCATACGCCAATCACAATAACAGGATGCAAGGCTAGAATCATAGTTACAACAACAAATACAAACGATCAGTGGGTTATAAGTAAATCTTATCAGAAACATAATCATGCATTGTGCACACCTGCTATGACACCATTTATGCGTTCTAATAGAGCTGTAAGTAAGGCTGATATCGATGAGGAAACATCATTGAAAGAGGTCGGTGTTGGCACGTCACAAGTAATGAACTATTTAACGCAGCAGGCAGGGGGCTATCATAATGTTGGATTTATACATAAAGACCTCTACAATGCACTTCAAAGAGGCAAAGCAAAGGAAATCGTCGATGGGGATGTGAATGCGCTTATTTCTTACTTTGATTATAAGAAACATGATGATCCCGGGTTTTTTGTGACATACTCGGTAGACGAATCAGGGGCGTTTCATAATCTTATTTGGTCGGATTCTACATCGAGATCAGATTACATATGCTTCAGTGATGTAATTGCGTTCGACACAACGTACAAAGATAATTTGTATGGTCGACCAATTATGCCTATTGTCGGTGTCAATCATCACCATAACACAATTGTGTTTGCTACTGCCATAATCGCTGACGAGACGTCCCAATCTTTCGAGTGGGTGCTACAGAATTTTTTAGAAGCCATGATGAACAAATCGCCTATTTCAGTTGTCACCGATGGGGATAGGGCAATACAGAGGGCTATCAAATCTGTTATCCCTAATGCTAAGCACAGATTATGTTCTTGACATATTTCTCGCAATGCACAAGCTAACATTGGTGACCCAAAATTTACAGCAGCATTCTCAAAATGCATGGTTTCCTGGTGGACAACCAACGAATTTGATATTTAATGGCGTTCAATTGTTTCAGAGTTCAACGTCGAAAAACATCCATGAGTGATTGAGAAGGGAAATACTCGACACTTATGGGCACAAGCATATCTAACCGGTCATTTCTTCGCTAATATTCTCTCAACACAAAAGTGCGAGTCTAAGAATGCTTCACTCGCAATTGCACTGAAACACAAGAAGACATATTTAGATGTTGTTCGTGCAATTGAAGATGGAATTAGTAGAATGCATCTGAACGAGTTGAAAGCGGATTACTTAAGTTCCCAAACGAAGCCCTTCATAATCACAAAACTGGTTGAATTTGAAAGTCATGCTTATGAGATTTATACGTTTGAATCTTTTCGTGCGTTCCAAGAAGAACTTCAACAGGAGACATTGTACCGGATTCAAGAAGAGATTCAGTCTTTATCAGATGAATGTTAATATTTTTATTTGAAAAAGTACAAAGAAAAAAATAGGACATTTGAAATTAGTTTTGATTCTCGTACGGAAACCCTAAATTGCTCATACAGAAAATTTGAGACAGTTGGGCTTCCATGTCGCCATCAACTTCACTTTTTGAAGCACTTGGATTACACATATTTGCCCGGGTCTTTGATTCATATTAGGTGGACTAAGGATGCGAAGGCTTCTGCACCCAGTTTTGTTGATTTGAATGTGCCTCCAGAAATAATGCAAATGGCAAGGTTTGCTTCTCTACGTGCAACAGCAAGTATGTTATGCTATGCTGCATGAAATACAGACGCGTCTTTCAAAACCGCAAGAGATGAGATGAAAAGATTAACAGAAGAATTTGAGAACTCGTTTGGTTTGAATGATTCAGTCAATCGGAGCAGTGTATTAAACAACGTTCGCGACCCTCAACGAAAACAACGCAAGCAAAAAGAAGTAACAAAGAACAAGGTCGAGAAGAAAATTAGGGGATGTGGGTTCTGCAACGGTGAGGGACATAACAAACTAACATGTCCTCAAGTCAATTTGGGTTTGAATACAAACACACAACCTACTTCAACTGATTTTTTTGAAGACGGAATGGATTGGTCATTCAGTCCCGCACATGATGTTAGAGACATTTGGAATAATGCAGACAACGATCCAACTATATCCTAAGTATTAACATGACTCCTACTGTGTATAAGAAACATGTACAACAACCTATTGTTATTGCAAATAAACCACAACATTCAATCATGTTTGAACATTACAACTATATTCGTATAAAATTAAAAACAATTCTTCAACAAGTGAATACAACTATTATATGTAATGTTCAATCATGTACTCCTTACGTTGTAGGGATTCAGTCCCTAAACCCTCAAAGAAAGCTTGTCTTACCAATTCATAGCTTACCATTTGGGCCCTGAAAGGGTGTTTTATTGGCTATGCAGTCAACATGGATTATGAGATTCCTTTATCATTTTGCATTCAGTCAGACTGTAGAGATTTGAAATTTGTAATCAATTAAAAGATCTTAAATACTTGAATCCAATTACCATTTTAAGAACAATTACATGAATACATTGATACTTACTGGTCGTTTTCGATTTTCCTCAATGTTGATACGCTGGGGCTCCATTTGAAGGTTATCACCGTCGGACTGCCTTTAGGATTTTTCAATTTGGGTTTTGTATATATAAGAAAAAAACACGCGTAATTTTAAAAAGTATCGACACTAATTTAAAAAGTGTCGATGCATTATGTAGACCTATTTTCTCATGAAATCGGAAAATTAAACCGGTTACATTGTAAAGTAACCTATTAAATTATAATTATGGGTTTTGATGTTTTTAGGATCGACACTTTTTCTAAATGTATCGACACTTTTTCGTGAACTTGTTTGGAAAATTTATTATGGACATAAAGTGTCGACACAAATGTATAAAGTATCGATACATTATGTATACCTTTTTTTTAATGACCGGTATGTTTAGACCGGTTACATTGTTATGTTAACTATTACATTATAATTATGTGTTTCGATGTTTTTGGGATCGACACTTGTTATAAATGTATCGACACTTTTTCGTGAACTTGTTTGGAAAATTTATTATGGACATAAAGTGTCGACACAAATGTATAAAGTATCGATACATTATGTATACCTTTCTTTTTTAATAACCGGTATATTTAGACCGGTTACATTGTTATGTTACCTATTACATTATAATTATGTGTTTCGATGTTTTTGGGATCGACACTTGTTATAAATGTATTGACACTTTTTTCGTGCACTTGGTTTGGAAATACATTCTGGACAACATGTATCGACACAAATGAATAAAGTGTCGATACATATTGTAGACCTATTTTCTCATAAAACCGATAAATTTAAACCGGTTACATTGTAAAGTGACCTATTACATTATAATTACGGGTTTCAATGTTTTTGGGATCGACACTTGATATAAATGTGTCGACACTTATTTGTGAACTTGTTTTGGTTGGAAAATACATTATGGACACAAAGTATCGACACAAATGTATAAAGTATCGATACATTATGTATACCTTTCTTTTTTAATAACCGGTATATTTAGACCGGTTACATTGTTATGTTACCTATTACATTATAATTATGTGTTTCGATGTTTTTGGGATCGATACTTGTTATAAATGTATCGACACTTTTTTCGTGTACTTGGTTTGGAAATACATTCTGGACAACATGTATCGACACAAATGAATAAAGTGTCGATATATATTGTAGACCTATTTTCTCATAAAATCGATAAATTTAAACCGGTTACATTGTAAAGTGACCTATTACATTATAGTTACGGGTGTCAATGTTTTTGGGATCGACACTTGATATAAATGTGTCGACACTTATTTGTGAACTTGTTTTGGTTGGAAAATACATTATGGACACAAAGTATCGACACAAATGTATAAAGTGTCGATACTTTATGTATACCTCTTTTCTCATAAACCGATATATTTAGACTGGTTATATTGTTATTTTACCTATTACATTATAATTATGGGTCTCAGTGTTTTTGGGATCGATACTTTTTATAAATGTATCGACACTTTGTTCGTGCACTTGGTTTGGAAATACATTCTGGACAACATGTATCGACACGAATTCAAAATGTGTCGATACTTCATGTACACCTGTTTTCTCATAAACCGGTGTATTTAGACCGGTTAGATTGATAATTTATCTATTACATTATAATTATGGGTCTCGATGTTTTTGGGATCAATACTTTTTATAAAGGTATCGATACATTATGGTGACCTTGGTAAGGAAATCATTATGGACACAAAGTATCGACACAAATTCAAAAAGTGTCGATACTTCATGTACACCTGTTTTCTCATAAACCTGTGTATTTAGACCGGTTAGATTGATAATTTACCTATTACATTATAATTATGGGTCTCGATGTTTTTGGGATCGATACTTTTTATAAAGGTATCGACACATTTATGGTGACCTTGGTAAGGAAATCATTCTGGACACAAAGTACGGGATCGACACAAATTAAACAAGTGTCGATACTTTATGTACATATGTTTTCTCATAAACCGATATATTTAGACCGGTTAGATTGATAATTTACCTATTACATTATAATTATGGGTCTCGATGTTTTTTGGATCGATACTTTTTATAAATGTATCGACACATTTCCATGCACTTGGTAAGGAAATCATTCTGGACACAAAGTATACTTGGAATGGCCATTCAGTCCTGCACATGATGACAATTATGTTAGTGACACTTGGAATAATGGAGAATCCTACTGTGTATAAGAAACATGTACAACAACCAATTCATAACTTTTCCCATCTCATACATAATTACATTCACATACAAAATTATAAATCGTATACAAAATTAAAAAACTTATACAAAATTAACCCTACATTTACATCATCGATTCCTTTTGTTATTCTTGTGTAGCATGTCAGTTTTTTCCATCTTCTCTCTTAGTTGATTTTGATTGTGGCATACGAGATCGTTTAATATTCGCATACGATCCCATTCTCCAACACCCTATATTCAAATTGTCAGTACGTTAAGTATTGTAAACCACAACATTCAATCTACGACTTTTAACAATGTAATGACAAACTAATTTTTAATTCTACTTACAAAATCACCAGTAGCCCCGCTAAAACCGATCGATTCCATCCACATCATCACATAGATGCCACAATCATATCCATTTAATTGTTCGGTCATCTTATGCTCCACGAATTTGAATCTTTGCAAGGGGACTTTTCCTAGAGAGCCACATGCTTCTACCCAAATGTGTTTCTCATTATAACTATCTAATATTTTCATTTGCATTAATAAATATGAAGTTATGATCCAAACAAATTATGCATTATAATTTACATAATTTCCTTTCATACATACCAATCTCTTAGCATCATTCACTCTCTGTTTAGCTGCTTCAGATTTAAACAGACTATCATATACAGTTCCAACACGATTTTTCATATCCAACACCAATAGATACCAATGTGAATTATTGTAGTTTATTGTGATCATGATCTGCAACAAATTTCACACACAATTTGACAAAATTCAACATTATATATCCAAAATTCAACATGGCAACCCAAAAGCTCGCAATACCCTCAACATTACCATTGTTGTCCAACGCCTGTTGCTGCAATTACACAACAATCATTATTAATTTACCGTCTATAACATTACTTTTCAACATTTATTAATTTAACTCACCGCTAAGTGGTATGGAATTTAGCCAATCATCTGACCTGAATTTTTAGAATCGTAGCATACTGTCCAGGCGAGCAAATCAATAACCTAACAAAATTAATTTCACAATCAAAACATATTCAATAGGTTTTGTCTTTTAATTGATTTCTACTTACTAAACTGCCAACCCATTCCATAGGCTTCAACGTTGCAACGTCGGATACTTGTGCGTATTGATTTCCCATTGAGATTATAGTATATCTGTATGAATCATTAGGATTAATATATTTTCATGATTAATATCTTTTCATGAAATATTTAAATATCACTCACAAAGCAATATAAGTGACTTACCCCGATTCTAACCCACTATTCCATAAATAATCACAAATTGCAGCTTCGACCGGTTCAATTTCGATTGGAATATTCACTTTTACAACCTACAGTTTTGCATACAAATTTGTGTCACAACAATATGATAAAAATCAAATTAAGTTATCTTTTATTCAACTTACCTTCTGCTTCTTCTTCTGGGGTACAGGATATTCCGAATCCAAATCTGCATCTATAACACTCTCTGGTGTATAGATGTTAGTGACATCCTTTATCCTCATTTCCTCCATCTTTTCTTCTTCAAGTTTTCTCAGTTCATCGTATTTTTTCTCTACATAACTCTTCATCTTTTTTATTTTACCCTTCAATTTCCCCCCTTCATCCAAGTTTTTCTGAACCACCTCCTTCACCCTCGAAAGTTCACTCCTTATTTCCACAACCTCCTTGACAACTACATCAATTTTTCCACCCGCCAACATATTAACTTCACCACTCAACACCTCAACTTTTTTCACCAATAAATCTGTCTTTCCTTCCACTTCCATCTTATGTCTTTCATGTGTATCTTCGACTCTTGATTGTCTTTGATGAATATTAAAAATAATATCAGCTAATTCAGACATCAAAATGTCAAATTTACTCTGTTTTCCCTAACCGTAATCCCCCTGGCCGTCTTCCACCCCTCCAACCATCTCTTCTTCCCTCTTCTCTGCCTCATTTACCTTCCCTGCCTCATCTGCCTCCTCTACGTCATTGAAAATAACCTTCAAAATTAAATTTGTATTAAGACATTGATTATATTCTTAATATTATTTAATTTCATTTATTACCATTTCTAGCTTCCTCGGTCTATCCACCTTCAACTTCGCCATCACTCTAACCACCTCTTCCTTCCCCCATGCACGGATACGTGCCACTCCGTGTCTTTCATAAGCCTGCAAACTATCACAGCCCGACCAATAATTGAATAGTGCAACATGCATTTATAATAAAATTAATCATTTTATATAATAACTATACCATCATTTTATATAAAAAATCAAAAACATTCTTCAATTCAGTTACCTCTAAGATTACTATGCACCCTTTGAGGTATCTCTGGCTGCCCTTTTGAAAGGTGATTATTGATTCAATCAATCTCAAATGGACATATTCAGCCCAATTGAATTCACCCTTCAAGCCTTCATCGCAAATAAGCTTCATATTGTCCTTGTTCGTTGACGTATCACCCGTTGGACAAAGAAATATCCCGACAAGGTACAATAGAACTCGGGCCTTCAGCTCATCCCCCGGTAAGATCCACTTTTGATATCCTCTTCAACTTTAGCATATGTCACCTTATGATTCAAACCATATTTGGAGGCAAGTGCTTTCCAGTTCTTACTCCTACAGACTTCTACAACACTTTTGCCTTTGTTTTTTTACCCCCAAGACGGCTGTAGCAGTCGATACCCCCAGAGGGAATGAATAATCATCATATTTAGCAATACATTGTTTGACATCAAATTGCTCCATCAAGGATCGACACAATTCCCTCCGAATTGGTCGATCTTTTATTCCTTTCAATGATCCAAACCCTATTTCACTCAGCACATTCAACTGATCATTCTTTTTAAGGTGTTCAATTAATGAATACACCCTTTTTATACTGCACCTTGTCGACATATCCTACATTTTTTAACAATATATAATGTTATTGTTCTTATATATCTTGTATCAACGTATTTACAAGTTTAATGAATACCTTCTTTTCATATGCTTTCCTCCGTTCTTTGTATTCTTTACTATCATTCCTTGACTGTGTGATGTAAGGTTCCTTTTGAGCATCACTCATCGAATTCCATTTCGACCTCACATTTTTTGTCACCCAATATTAAGCATAAACGTTTCTTAATCAATACATTAACGCTAAATAATACTCAATGTCATTTTCATTTTACATACCGAACCGCTGTGTGTGCCATCTTCCTTCATCCTTTTGCATTCGTCCATACTGTCAACATTTAAAATTTGTAATCAATTTAAAGTTCCTAAATACTTTAATCCAATTACCATTTCAACAATAATAACAAAAAGAAATTGATACTTACTAGAAGTACATATATCCACCCTTTGGTTGCTTTCCACCCATTGACTTCATTTTTCCTTCATATATCAGTTTACGCAAATCAAATCAAATACTTGTATACAAAAATCGATAACCACTCTTGTGGTAAAACGGTTGGTCTTCAATAGAATTTGAATGGCCACTACAACAAGTGTCGGCACATTTATACAACCTAAAAAATCATTTTCTACCTATAATATTATATACATGTATCCATATTTATTTTCTACCTATAATATTATATAATATAATCGGTCCCAAAACCTCCCTATTTCCTTCAAACGAATGGGAACACTCAATACTCCAAGTATCGGCACATTTATACAACATATAATATCATTTTCTACCTATAATATTAAATAAAAGTATCGGTATTTATCATCTACCTAGAAGATCACTTTCTACATGTAATCGGTCCCAAATGCTTCTTTACTTCGAAAACCCCAAATAACAACACATAAAAACCCTAATTACTGTAATAATAAAAAACTAGGGTTTCAACAACGTACATTTCGATTTGAAATGCAGCAACAAACAAAAAAACTTCAACGTAGAAATGCCTTCTGAAATGCAGCAACAATTACGCTTCGATTTCAAAAACTCTATCTATTTTCAGAGGAAATTTAGCTATGCCTTTATACTTACACCGGATATGTTATTTATATTTAATCGATACAATTACCTAAGTTTCAATACTTTTATGTGAAGTGTCGATACTTTCGATAGGATATTTGCCTATTTCTTTTAAAGTGTCGATACTTTTTTACGCGTACTTATTAAAGTACCGACACTTTCAACATAACCGGTAGCGCTTTACCGATTTTGTCATTTCGATACTGGTTTTGTCATATTTTTACCTATTACATTGTTATGGATCGATACATTTTCATAAAGTATCGACACTTTTTAGGTGCTATAATTTCTTCTCTATTAAATTATGAAAGTTTCGATATTTATATTAATTTATCGACACTTTCAATATATCCGGTAGCTTTTTACCGGTTTTATCATTTCGAGACCTGTTTTGTCATATTATTACCTGTTATATTGCTATGGATCGATACATTTGTATAAAATATCGACACTTTTTTGGCGCTATAACTTCTTCTCTTTTAAATATAAAAAGTGTCGATAATTATATTAATTTATCGACACTTTCAATATATCCGGTAGCTTTTTACCGGTTTTATCATTTCAAGACCTGTTTTGTCATATTATTACCTGTTATATTGCTATGAATCGATACATTTGTATAAAATATCGATACTTTTTAGGCGCTATAACTTCTTCTCTTTTAAATATAAAAAGTGTCAATTATTATATTAATTTATCGACACTTTTAATATATCCGGTAGATTTTTACCGGTTTTATCATTTCGAGACCTGTTTTGTCATATTATTACCTGTTATATTGCTATGGATCGATACATTTGTATAAAGTGGCGACACTTTTTAGGCGCTATAACTTCTTCTCTTTTAAATTACAAAAGTGTCTATACTTATATTAATTTATCGACACTTTCAATATATCCGGTATCTTTTTACCGGTTTTATCATTTCGAGACCTGTTTTGTCATATTATTACCTGTTATATTGCTATGGATCGATACATTTGTATAAAGTATCGACACTTTTTAGGCGCTATAACTTCTTCTCTTTTAAATATAAAAACTGTTGATAATTATATTAATTTATCGAAACTTTCAATATATCCGGTAGCTTTTTACCGGTTTTATCATTTCGAGACCTGTTTTGTCATATTATTACCTGTTATATTGCTATGGATCGATACATTTGTATAAAGTATCGACACTTTTTAGGCGCTATAACGTCTTCTCTTTTAAATATAAAAAGTGTCGATAATTATATTAATTTATCGACACTTTCAATATATCCGGTATATTTTTACCGGTTTTATCATTTCGAGACCTGTTTTGTCATATTATTACCTATTATATTGCTATGGATCGATACATTTGTGTAAAGTATCGACACTTTTTAGGCGTTATAACTTCTTCTCTTTTAAATTACAAAAGTGTCAATACTTATATTAATTTATCGACACTTTCAATATATCCTGTATCTTTTTACCGGTTTTATCATTTCGAGACCTGTTTTGTCATATTATTACCTGTTATATTGCTATGGATCGATACATTTGTATAAAGTATCGACACTTTTTAGGCGCTATAATTTCTTCTCTTTTAAATTACAAAAGTGTCGATACTTATATTAATTTATCGACACTTTCAATATATCCGATATCGTTTTACCGGTTTTATCATTTCGAGACCTGTTTTGTCATATTATTACTTGTTATATTGATATGGATCGATACATTTGTATAAAGTATCGACACTTTTTAGGCGCTATAACTTCTTCTCTTTTAAATATCAAAAGTGTCGATACTTATATTAATTTATTGACACTTTCAATATATTCGGTAGCTTTTTACCGATTTTATCATTTCGAGACCTGTTTTGTCATATTATTACCTGTTATATTGCTATGGATCGATACATTTGTATAAAGTATCGACACTTTTTAGGCGCTATAACTTCTTCTCTTTTAAATTACAAAAGTGTCGATACTTATATTAATTTATCGACACTTTCAATATATCCGGTAGCGGTTTACCGGTTTTATCATTTCGAGACCTGATTTGTCATATTTTTACCTCTTATATTGCTATGGATCGATACATTTGTATAAAGTATCGACACAAACTGACAAGCTAAGTTTGCCGGTTGCCAAATATTTTAATATTTTCTTCATGATTTCCACCTACAACATTGTTAAACCGAATTTGTTAAATATATTATAATATATCCGGTAACGCCGTATATTAGCCGTATATTAGCCCGCCTTTCCTGAGACAATCCGGTTGTGGAGTAGGGTGTTGGTGTGCGTGGTTTTATGTGTGTCAGGTGAGTTTTAGTGGGGGATTATGTGGGGTTTTTAGTGGATTAGGTGGTTAGGGGTTTAACATGGGCCTAAAAAAATAAAAAATAAAAATATTAATAATAATAATAATAATAATAATAATAATAATAATAATAATAATAAAATATAATATATTTTTTTATAGATTCAGACAAAAATGAGTGTCTACACCACCAATAGACATTGGACTGCAAACCTTATCCCACTTTACCTAGTGAATGACTCTTTATGACTTAGGACTCCTAAGAAACCTCACAATCATCTTAGTCAGCTTTAGAGCCACCGAAGACGATATTTAAAACAACGAGAGGTAATAGACTGGTAGATTGACTCACACCACTTTAACCAAGGTAACACACCCATTAAAGATAAGATTCTTTCTTTCTAACCATCGAGTCTACACCCAAACTTACAGATGATCATATTCCACATGCCAACAGAGTTTCTTTTCTGACCCAAAGGAAGATTAAGGTAAGTTATGGGGAAACGATCCCAACCAAAATGAATTGTTTCTGCATACTCTGACACTAATATCTAAAAAATATTGATCCCAAAAACCTTAGATTTCTTCATATTAAGCTTTATGCCAGAAGCTACTTCAAACAACTTTAGAATTCTCTTTACATATTACTGAACTAACTCAGACTGCCTTTATTAGACCACTTTCCACTACTTTATCCAACACACAACTTAGAGCTTCACTGAAAAGGTTACATAACAATCGTGAAAGTAGACAACTGTAAGGCCCTGAAATTTTATTAAAGGACTAAACCGATAATTTTGTTATTGTTGAGGACTAATGTAGTGACTTTTGTTAAAAGTAGGAATAAACTTGGGTCTAGGTTGAATATTGTTTTAATGATAAAATTGTACTCAACAATAAAATAAGGACTAAATTGCAAAAAAGGAATTACACAACTCTAAATTGAAAACAATGGAAGATTTGACTCTTTATGGAATAAAATTCCTAAAGGAATACTAGCACAAGAAAGGGATGTGAACCATGAGATTTTGTTGAAAAACTTCATCTTCAATCTAAGCCATTAGATTGAGATATTATAGCAATTTCTTGGGAATATAAAATGGAGTATATATTGCATTGGAAAGAGAAAAGATGAACAAAGTGGTGTTCATCATCATCTTCTTTTCCTTCTTCTCACAGTTCTCACCTTAGAAGGTAAGGGTTCTTGTCTTTTTCCTTATTTTTCTCCTAAAGTAATGAGACATTAGGATAGCCCATGAAATAGAAAAATGTTTCCATGGAAATTACTTTAAAATGAGTGTGATCTTGTGCTAGTTAAGAGTACGACTAAAACTCTAGGAAACCCCATGTGGGTTTTTGTGTGAAAAACTAGGGATTTTGAAAGAGAAACATCAAATAGAGTATTACTACTAGTAGGAACCCAACTATTATATTTATTCAATGTTTAAATTATTTGTTGAGCATATATGCACTTTTGAGGCTAAGATTGCATATATAGGTAAAATTGAGTAAATAGTTATTGATGAGAAATTATTGTGTGTGCATGTGGGGAATAATTTTAAAAGTTGCTCAAGAAGACTCGGAGATTGAAAATTTTCGTGGCAAGAAGAAAGTAGATGTTTGAGCCTCCTTAGAGCTTGAGTAGGTATTTTGGTTAAGCTAACTAAAGGTGAGTGTAATCATAGTTGTTAAGCTTGATTTATGATCCATGGAGACTTGTGGCAAGTCTCATGAAAAATATCATATATACGGATAATTGTATAGTAATATGTAAATTGGTTACATGAATAAATTTCCCAAGTAGCCTAGATAGAAATCTTAAGATATAATGGTATGCCTAGGATTGAGCAGCTGTGTCTTTGAACCTTCGAGTTCTTTCAACATAGTGGAGCTATTCATTGTTGGTGTTGGCACTATGGTGTCGTTGACACTTTGGTGCGTTTGGACCTGTTAGAGTAGCATCTACATTACAAGAATGTATGTCAAGAGGCATATTCTTTACTGATCTATATCACTTCTTTTATACAAGAATTACACAGCAACCTAAAGCTTCTATAAACTACTCATCATAGCTACTAACTACTCATAACAACTATATAACAACTTCCTAACTGCATAACTACCTACACACGTCAGCAACATCTTCATCATTCAACATTCTCTCTACTTCTTCTTCTTTCTCCCCAAGAAAAGACTAAACATTCACTCTGGCTTTAAACACTTGAAACTGAGCTGCAGCTAGAGGCTTTGTGAATCCACCATCAACTTGATGGCTACTTGGCACATAGTTTACCACCACTTGTTTCAATGCAACATTCTCATGAACAAAGTCAACATCAAGCTCTACATGCTTACATTTTGCATGATAGACAAGATTAGATGTCATGGCCACAACACTGTTGTCATCACACCACACAATTGGTACTCTCTGCCTTGCAACACCCAAATCAGTTAGAATAGCATTCACCAACGTTGTTTCAGCAGTAACATCTGCAACACTCCTGTACTCAACCTCCATAGTAGATATGGAAACTGACTTTTGCTTCATAGAATTCCACATAACTAGATTATCACCTACAAACACACAATAACCAGATATAGACTTGCGATCATCAGTGTTTGTAGCCCAATCAACACCAACAAATGCTACAACATTGAACCCTGCCACTGCAGGTGTTATGACCAAGCCATGATTAATCGTCCCTACCAAGTACCTCAAAATCCTTTTAACAGCAACAATATGTTCTTGTCTTGGAGCATTCATATACTGTGCAACCTTATTAACACTAAATGCAGTGTCTAGACGAGTATGACATGCATATAGCAACACAACTACAATACTTCGATACTCATAGGCATTCTGAAGCAACACCCCTGCACCTTGATTTAACTTAGCAGATACGAGCATGGGTGTAAAGGCAGAATTAGTAGTACTCATCTTAGTCTTCATTAACAGCTCTAAAATAAACTTTCGTTGACTAAGAATTAATGAACTACCACAAAGTTCAACTTCTATGCCCATGAAATAATGTAGATCAACAAGATCTTTCAAGGCATATTCACTCCTAAGAAGCCTCACTACTTCCTCAATTTGCACACTGGAATTCCCAGTCAACACTATATCATCAATATATACAAGTATGTAAACACACTAACTGTCCGCCCAACGAACAAATAATGATATGTCTGCTGAAGATTCTTTAATACTATTTTTAACTAGACAACTTTTAAGTTTGTCATTCCAGTTTCGAGGAGCTTGACGTAAACCATACAACGCCTTTTGCAATCTACACACCAATGGACTACCATCAGCAGCTAATTACTCGAACCCAGGTGGTTGTTGCATGAAAACCTCTTTATGCATATCACCATGCAGAAACACATTATTCACGTCCATTTGACGCAGTTTCCAGCCATTCATTGTAGCCAATGAAATGACAACATTCAATGTTGCAAACTTGACAACCGGGCTGAATGTCTCACCAAAATCATGTCCTGGCACTTGCGAGAATCCTTTAGCTACTAACCTAGCTTTATATCTGGTAATCGAACCATTAGGGTTCTTTTTTAACTTAAAAAGCCATTTACATCCAACCACTGACCGTCATTCAGGAAGCTTTACGAGAGTTCACGTACCGTTTTTCCTCAAAGCTTGAACTTCTGCGTGCACTGCAACTCTCCAATGAGAAGACTCAAGTGCCTCATATACATTCACAGGTTTCATATCATCATAGCTCGCCAAATACGGCTTAGGCTTAAATATGCCACATTTACTTCTTGTCAGCATCGAATGACGATTCAAAGAATCTGCATCATTACCACCCCTTGTAGCAATTATTTGTAATGGGGAAGCAACATTGTCAAAGAAATCAGGCACTGCCACAAGCTGTACTTGACCCACTAGCTCTTTATCCGCAGCTGCAATAACAGAAGTTGCACCACCTTCTTATTGTTGGACTACAACTCCTAGAGAATTATCACCCATATCTACAGTGGCCTGACCCATATCACCCGAACATATATTAAAACTGCCTGTATTTGCATCAACTACCTTTTGTCGAACTTCTACTCTCAGATGGGTAACACCCTCATCCAAATTAGCCTGATCCATACCACTAGAACCATTTTCTTATGCTGCACAAGTCCTATTGGTTTGAAACTACCACATATCGGTCATAAGTTCCAGTGCTGTAGATTTCTATTTATAAGACATAAAAGCATTACTTGAACTACCAATCCTTGCAAATGGAAAAGCAAACTCATAAAAAATTACATGTCTAGAAACATATATCTTACCACTGGCTGCTATACACATGTATATTTTCTGCTCAGGGTTATAACCTAAAAAGGTACATGGTTGAGATCAAAAATAAAGTTTGTGTAGTTGAAACATTCTCAAGTGAGGAAAACATGCACCCAAAGACCTTCATGAATTCATACACTGGTTTCTTCCCCCCACAACTTCTCATGAGGTGATAGCCCATCCATGACCTTAGTAGGAAATCTATTAATGAAAAATACTTCAGTAACTGCTGCATAGTACCAATAACGTAAAGGCATAGCAGCCTGAGCTAGCAGTACCTAAGAAAGTTCAATGATGTGTCGATGTTTCCTTTTTGCCACACCATTATGCTGGGACGTGTGAAGGAAAGCAACATGATGAATGATCCCATCTTTCAACAACACAGACGATAGATTGCGATACTCCCCATCCGAGTCACTTTGCACAGCCTTCAGAGACAGTCCAAACTGAGTAGCAACCATTTGCTGAAACAACTTAAACGTATTTACTGCCAGCGATCTGGCTTTCAAAAAATAAACCCAAGTATGCCTTGAATAGGCATCAACAAATGACAAATAATAGAAATATCCATTAGAAGCTACATGAGATGGTCCCGATATATCAATATAAACAAGTTGAAAGGGTTTAGTATATACAGAATTGGAGTGGAAGAAAGGCAATTTATGAGTTTTGCCTATACAACAAGGCTCACAAATCTTATTCACATCTTTAGTAACTCGTACATCAAGAGTTTTACATACTAGCAACTGTATCATATGTTGTATGCCCAACCTTCTTACATATGCCCTTGAAGAAACATCTCTCCAGTAACAACATCACGAACACAACAACCTTGAGCATGGAAATCAAATACCACATTGTTGTCCCTAGCAAACTTGGATACAGAGAATAAATTCTGAGTTATACTAGGTACATGAAGCAAATCATTAACTAACAACATTTTAGAAGAAGACTTCATGGTCGTATTACCAACCAGATCAACAGCTAATGAAACACCATCACCCACAACTAGCTTACCTGGACCACTTCGACCTATACGGTGAGTTATAACATCAACATCCGGAGTGATATGGTGCGTAGCACCAGAGTCAACAACCCACTGATCCTGCTCAGGCATTGAAGATTCTGCACTAGTTGAAGAATGAAGTCTAGAACCCTTCGAAGAACACATTCAACTGAACTTATCATATGCAGTAGTGTGAGCTTGAGCAGAGTCTTCAACATATATCGACTGATTGCTACTAACAATCTGGAATTCTTCATCATAGCGATGCCAACAACGATCAACTAAGTGCCCAATCTTACCACCGACCGAGCAGTGGACATACAATCTTTATCGTAGTTCAATTATGACCTTTTTGATAAGTCACCTGAATCAGATCCATGAGTAAGATAAGCTGCAACCACCACAGTTTATTATTGAGCAGAAAACCCAGTAATATGTGTCTCTGCATCTATAAGCATGGTACATACCTTATCTAAAGGCAACATGTCACTACATGATGTAATAACAGCCATAAAAGGCTGATACTCACGCAGTAAACCCTTCAAAATGTTAGGAATATGTCCTACCAGAGGAATCAGACTTCCACATGAAGCCAATGCATCACAAACTTCTTTAACCTTGGCAATATACACATGTATACTATATTCTCTCTTCTTGAAAGAATGAAGTTTACAATGTAAACTCATCACCGAGGTTGAAGATCGAGTTTCAAAGTATTGCAACACCGTAGCCCAGATAGACGTTGTTGTCTCAGCACTATCTTAAGCTACAAAATCATCTTAATCTTCATTGGGAACAAGACTGCCATCTTTATTAACAACCATTTGCAGTGGAGATTACATACCACAGGTAAGAAGACACTCAATCCGATGATTGCGAATAGTAAGTAAAACGTGTTGTTTCCATAACAAGAAATTCATTTCATCCAATACCACATTTATATTTTTGTTAGTAAACATCGAAACAATAGCACTCAACAGAACAACAACCAATAAATCACATAAAGAAACGTTATACAAGTAGAAGTATCATACCAGAATCACTAAACCTACTCAAACCATCAAAAGAACATCTTTTGCACAAGAACAATGAGATGAACCAAAGGAACCCACCTAGAGTTACGCAGCAAAGAAAGAAGAAGCTCCAGAACCTATGGCGATTGATACCATGTTAGAGTAGCAACTACATAAGAAGAATGTATATCAATAGGTATATTTTTTACTGATCTATATCGCTATTTTTATACAAGAATTACACATCAACATAAAGATTCTATCAACTACTCATCACAACTACTCGTAACAACTATATAACAACTTCCTAACTACATAACTACCTACACACGTCAGCAACATCTTCATCATTCAACAGGAACTACGAGTTTGTTCACCTTTGTGAGGCGAGTCTAACTTTGGTGTTGTGTTGGTATATTATGCCAATTGTGTTGACCCGTGTCTCTTAGGTAGACCACTTATAAGGATTACTTTGGGTGTCTCATTAATGAATTCAAATGATTGAGTATGAATTCCATAGTTATTATACATTTTGATTTATCATTTGCCAATAAAATGTCTCACTTATTTATTATGGTATTTTTTATTCTTTATTGCCTCACTAAGATGATTTCGCAGCGTGTTTTGTTTCTACACGTAGGTACTTTGAAAGAATCCTTGTTAGCCGAGTATTGCATTATCGAGCAGGGGCTACCGCAAGCAATCACTATAATGGATTTACTTTTTGTATTTTGATATTCCAGTAGTGGCATGTATATGGTGAATTCTAGATACTCGATTTAGTATATTATTTTTGAAGAATTATAATGGTTCTTAAGAGCGTTATGTCGATGATACATAGTTTGATTAAGTAGAGTTATTAAGAGCTTGCTTAGTTAATCTTTTGATGTGTTTCAATAGTTTACTAAATATTAGTTTAACCGGAGTGGGTCTGACATGAGTTCAAATTTGGATTTTTTTGTTGTTAAGAATCGTATTTTAGGTTGTAACCTATTCTTAGGTTAGAACCATATTTTAGATTGTAAACTATTTTTAGGTTGGAACATATTTATATGTTTTAACATGATTTTGAGTTGGAACCTATTTTCAGGTGGTAACCATATTTGAGGATGTAACATGTTTTTAGTTGGAACATGTTTTTAGGTTATAACCATATTTTAGGTGGTGTGCTTATGTGTTATAACGTATGCTAAAATCCATAATTGGTTAATAATTAATAAATATTTTAAATGATCATAATAAATTTGACATTTATAATATTGTCCCTAAGGTTCATAGATTTCAAGAAAATTATCTTATTCTAATATAATTGATTTGATTCTTTCGAGCTAATTTGAAAATGGTTCTAGAAGTTTAAATGAAATGAAATAATGGCTTGTTGGTGATCAATAGATTATTTTAAACTATATATATATATTGCTTCTATGTCTAATGTGACATCTCTAACTCTGTTAAATGTTTAGACCGGGTTAAAGGGTGTTTCATTTAGTGATATCAGAGCTAGAGTTTAGTCGATTCGAGGACTAAACTCATTCTTAAAGTATATATGCCACTAGGATATCTTAAATGTGGACTATTGCTTGCGAGCTAGGATGCAACCTCTTAATCCTATTAATGTTACATTTCTCTATCTATATGTATGAGAATGATGAGCCATGAAAAAGGAAAAACTAAATATGTAATAGTGAAGCCCATAGTGGGAGTAATGTGGTGTCCAAAAGCCCACTCACTAGCTAAAACCCGTTAAATGAACTAGTTCCTTCAGCGGTACCTATGCAAGACCAAGGGGTCTTTTTTCAAACATTAGATGCTATCCTAAATCGATTTAATCCCTAGATGATTGGGCATGTTCCTTGACAATCTATTGCTAAAGAACTCAAGAGACTTCGAGCGATGAACTTCAAAGGGACAATGAAAAAGACCTAATAGCTGCTGACTATTGGTTAAATGACACCAAAGTTCTGTTAGATGGGTTGTGTTGTGGGGATGCAAAGAAGCTAGATGTGGTGATATCATTGCTTAATGAACAAGCCCGAATATGGTGGACCAATACTACTATGAACGTGCCTCCAGAAAATGTGACTTGGGAATTCTTCTTGGAAGAGTTCAAGAACAAGTACACTGGAGATTTATTTGTTAAATAAATGAAGAAAAAAGTTCCTAAACTTTAAAGAAGGGAGTAAGACAGTATATGATAAGTCAATTTGCTTCGAAACTAATCCAGAATGAAAAGAAATGTTGTGAATGGTTCATTGAGGATTTGAGAACGAGGACTAAGGAAGTATTAGTGGCTATGAATTTCAATGTATTCTAAGAAGTGGTAACCTAGATAAAGCCATGGAGAGGGTCCATGGGGAGAGAATTATGGAGGATCGTGAAAAGTTTAGAAAGAGATATTCTGGATTATTTTCAAATCAATCCTCTAAGAGAGGTAGGGATGCCCGATCACATGAAATATCGATGGTGACTCAATCAACTAAATAAGGACACAAGCAGGTGGACCTACACACACTGGAGCTAGTCGCCCTAATTCTAGAACATGTTTATGATGCAGGAGTATAGACCATTATGTTCAAAATTTTCCTATGCTAAGAGGGGGTCAGTCAGCTTAGTCTATAAGATCTACAACTGTATCTTAGAGGGGAGAAAGACCAGAGATGAAATCTTCCACTAAGGTGAGGAGTACTCAATGAGACATATCTGAGGCTTCTTCTACTTTGGAGTTCAAGGCTTCAACCAAAGTTTACAACATCCATACTACTGAAGATCGAGATGATCAAGAGATAACTACAAGAAACTTTGAGTTATTTAACCACCCTGTATTTGCTTTAGTAGATATGGGATCTACACACTCTTATATTTGTGCAAACCTCACCCAGGAGAGAGAGTATCCCTAGAGCCGACCTTTAGTGACATTCTAGCTACGAATCCATTAGTGTAGGGTGCTAGAGTGAGTCGAATATGCAAGCAATGTCAATTGAGGATCCAAGGGATATAGTTTCCAGTAAATCTTATGGAATTTCCTTTTCAGGAGTTTGAAATTATTTTAGGCATGAATTAGTTATCTATGTACCAGGCTATAGTAGATTATCGTCGGAAGTAATTGGTTCGTAGAGTCTCTAACGATCAAGAGGCAATCATAGTAGGAGAAAAGTTGAATTTCTTGTTGAATGTTATCTCAACAGTTAAGGCTAAAAAAATGTTGTGGCATGGGTGCGAGGCCTATTTAGCATACACTTTGGATATTCGAGTGTTGGCAGTATTGTTGGAAAGTATCCCAATGGTGAGGGATTTTCGACAAGTATTTCCAGAGGAGTTGTCAGGAATGCCACAAGATCATGAAGTAGAATTTGGAATAGAAATCTTGTCGGGATCTACACCTGTGTCAATGACACCTTACCGAATAGCACCGATGGAGTTACGAGAACTCAAAGCATAATTAAAAAAGTTATTAGATACGAGTTTTATATGACCTAATATATCTCCCTGGGGTACTCTAGTTTTATTCGTGAAGAAGAAGGATGAATCTTTAACACTTTGCATAGAATACTGCCAACTTAACAAGGTGACAATAAAGAATAAATACCCACTACCTTTACGTGATGATTTGTTTGACCAACTAAAATGTGTGTCTATATTTTCAAAGATCGATATATGGTCTTGTTATTATCAATTGAAGGTCAACAACAATGATATTTCTAAGACTAAATTTCGTACACGATATGGCCATTTTGAGTTTGTAGTCATGCCTTTTGGGTTGACTAATGCACCAACAATGTTCATGGACCTCATGAATCGAGTGTTCCCACCGTACCTCGACCAGTTTGTAGTCATTTTTATCGATGATATATTGGTTTACTCTAAGACTAAGGAAGACCGTGACAAGCATTTTTGGATAGTGCTGTAAATTTTTTGTAATAAAAAATTATTTACAAATTTTTTCAAATGAGAATTTTGGTTGAGAAAAATCTCATTCTTGGGCCATTTGGCCTCAGTACAAGGGATCTTTTTAGATCATAAGAAAATACAAGCAATTGTGGAGTGGAACAATCTACAAACCTCTAAGATGTTCTTGGGTTGCTTCGAGTTCAGAATAGCCTCCACTTTACTTGAGTCTCATCGAATACCCTAAGTAGATTCAATATGCCATTAGAAATGTCACCTCGCGGAGCCAAAACTCACACTTGCTCAACTTGACATACAACTTTTTCTCCTTGAAAGTTTGTAGAACAATCTTGATATGTTCATCGTGTTCTACTTCAATCTGATAATACACTAATATATCATCAATAAAAACGGCCATAAATTGGCCGAAATAAGGTTGAAACACCCTATTCATCAATTCCATAATGGAAATAGGGGAATTAGTTAATACAAAAACTGATTTATCTTTCACCTTTAGTTGGTAGTAACTAGACCTAAAGTCTATCTTTGAGAAGATACTAGCCCCTTTCAATTGGTCAAATAGATCATCGATCGTATATAAGGGATGTTTGTTTTCAATCGTGAGTCTGTTCAACTGTTGATAGTCAATACAGAGTCTCAATATACCATCATTCTTCTTGATAAAAAGACGTGGAGCTCCCCACGATGAAACACTGTATCGAATAAACCTTCTATCCAATAACTCCTAGAGTTGTATTTTCAATTCTTTAAGCTCCTTAGGGGCCATACGATAATAAGCCATCAAAACTGGTGTATAACTAGAATAGACTTCAATATCAAACTCAATTTATCTATCCAGTGGTAATCTTGACAACTCTTCAGGGAAGACATTATTGAACTCCCTAATAGTATGAATTCCCTCTATTTCAAACCAGGAACCTCTAGTATCCAGGATATAAGAAAGAAATACCTCAGAACCCATCATAACCATCCTTTCAACTACTAAAGCAGACACAACAATCAATAGGAACTCACAACATTCCTCGATCATTACTATTTTCCTTTCTTTTTAGAACAACTCTCTTAGTCTTACAATCTAGATTAAATCGATACTTATTAAGCCAATCCATACCAAGAATCAATTTAAACTCTTCTAAAGGTAACTCCATTAGATTGACCAAGAATATGTCTCCTTAAATATCTATATGACATCCTTTATAAATTCGGTCCATTACTTTGGACAGACCCATGGGAGTCTGAACTATCACGAGACTCTCAGTGTTCTCAACCAAGATATTAAGACCTCCAAATGCGAAATGTGATATATAGGAATGAGAAGAACCATTATCAAATAATGAAAAGTATATACTTGAATAGACAGTAATAGTACTTGCAATCACATCAGGCTCATCACGATCCTGTAGAATCTCAAGACATAAACCAAAGCAGGTTGTCTGGCCTCAGTTCAGGCTAAACCCCTACTTTTACAATGTCGGCCTCTACTAACAGACTTCGATGCTCTCTCTGAATACAACCCCTTATGGAGTCTGAACTGCAATATAAGTTTTAGCATGTGTTTGAAATAATGTTTGAACAATATGAGGTAGTTGTAGATAGTCTATCAAGAAATGGCCACTATACCAACATCTAAGTACCCAACTTCTTTCTGCACTTGCCTGATAACTCCATAAAAATACAATATTTCTAGACTTTTACTTAAGTTATTGCTCGTCTAAAAAAAGTATGCACAACATATTAGTTGCATTTAGGTTATACTTGTTCGTGGTGGATAAGTTTTGCTTCGGCAAAATTTATTTGGTTTTACTGATGATGCTGAGGAGAAATAGTTTATGTGGATTGTGTATGTGCAAGAAATTTACTAAGTAAGAACATTTCAGTCGCGACAAAGTAATTCGTAAGGGCTAGTGGGATAGATAAGTTAAAGAAAGTGAGGAGCAGATTTATCTCGCCAAGGTAAGGTTTATCTTGAAAGTCTAAAGCGGATATGACGAATCACCTATGTCACATGCCAGCTGTACGACTTCTCTGACGCGCAACCAAGACCTCAAGATTCTGAAAACAGCCAGTCACCTTTCAATTTTTAGCCTGGACAAGACAATAATGGGTATCTAGGGAATCTTCACTTATGCGAAACCCTAGGAGATTTCCCTTTATAAATACACAGCAACATCCGCCAACAAAAGAGACAAGGAAGTTAGAAGAGATTTAACTGAAGTGTGAGCGAGTAACTGCAGTTCTTCTCCACCGTTTACCAACCGACCGTCCTTGGTGTCCTTCATAGACATGCTATAGTAGAGCGGCGGTCAGGCCTCGAGAGAGGTTGGCCGCTAGGTCAGGTGCGGTGTTGATTAGAATTTTCACGATAGAGCCCCCGATTTTAGGAGTCGTTCTTCCTTTGTTATTAATTTCTCTACTTGTTTGGGGTTGTATTAAAACAATGATACATTGGTTGATTTTTTGATAACACCATGAATTGTCTTATTTCGTGTTAATCTTTGTTTCGCCTAAACAATTAGTTTCTGCTTTATGGATGACAAATTATGATTTTGTTCATGATTGTTTTGTTCATTATTTAAATATTTTTCCTTGACATTGTAACAACTTTGAAAGATTGCCTAGGGTCTTGGTGAAACACGTCTTGACAATGTAAGAGCTCTATAGATTGTCGTTTGTCTATATACTGATTCTTAGATTCGAGAGAATTAAGATAGATCTATAAGAACAATGGAATGGATCCGAGATGGTGATGTTCTAACTTGTCTACCTTAGAGATAAGGGGAGGGTTTCAATCGACTAAAAGGGTTAGATGCTAGAGTATGATAGACAACGATTATAGTTTACACTGAGAGGTATTGCTACAACAACAATCTGACAAACCATGGGTTGTAGTTAACGTTGACTAGTATTTCCATAATAACCATCTAAGAATATTTAGTAATCCTATCGAGCAGTTTAGGCATATCATAATAATTCATTCTAGACTTAGAATAATTGTTTGTCATAACAAAATATTTGCATGAGTGCTCTGTTATAAGTCTAAATATGTGAGGTTGTTTTGAATATATTTGAATCAACGTTTACCTTTGCTTTATTTTAATTCGATAGTTTTGTATATTTAATTTGTCTCGACCAAAATTTTCTACAACCATACTTTATAATATTTCCTTGTTTTTCTTTATTACTAATAGTTTTCTAGTTTGAGACGATTCCAGGAATTAGCTTGTGACATCTAGTTCTGGTTGTGGTGAAACTTAAGAAGAATCGACCAATACCTGTGGAGACGATAACTCACTTACCCTATATTACTTGATTTGATTGTGTATACTTGCACATAATTACTTTCCTTAGCATATACATTTACAAGTGATCAAGTTTTTGGCGCCGTTGCCGGGGATTGGCAACTGACGTAATTTTTATTTTTCGCCATAATAAGTTTTTCTTGTCACCTTATATTTACTTAGTTTAACATATTTTATTATTTTTTTTTGTAGGGTTTTATCATTGCATGACCATGAGATTTACTAGTAAACCATTAGAACCATTTGATACTAAAATTAAACAGTCATTCACACGAAGGCTACGTAACCAACGAACCAGAGAGTATATGAATCAACTACAATTTCAAGGCAACAATATATGAGATCGGTCAGATCCTGATGCGACAATTAATCTTCAGCAAGAAGTGTAAGACCACGAGGAATACGAGATCAGTTGAACCCAATTCTTGACGATCTAGTGAGGATGCTAGGCATCATATTCGAGCCTTCCTTGAAGTGTGCGATTCATTCCGACAACAAGGAGTGCATGAAGATGTGCTTAAATTTAAACTTTTCCTTTATTCCCTACGCAATAGAGCAAGAGCTTGGCTCAGTGAAGTTCCTTCAGGCTCAATGGAATCTTGGGCGGATTTATGAAAAAGTTTACTACTTCGATACAATCCACCTAATATGAATACACAGCTACGCAATGATATTGCAAGTTTTAGCCAAGGAGATGATGAATAGATGTACGAATGTTGGGATAGGTATAAAAGTCTACTTCGCAAATATGTGAATCATGGATTTCATGACTGGACTCAAGTCGTTAGGTTTTACAACAAAGTTAATGCACTCACTCGAATGATGTTAGATGCCTCAGTGAATGGTACTCTACTTAACAAATCACCTGAGGAAGTCTTTGATATCCTCAACAAGATAGCAAATAACAACTATCAATTCCCAACTACAAGGCTGGGAACCAGCAAAAACGAATCCTGAGCATATGAAATTGAGGGTAAGGATTTAGTAGCTGCTCAACTTTCTTTCATAACTAATATGTTGAAAAATTTGCAGTGTCCTAATGAGGTGAGAGAAGTCAAAGCAAACAATAATGCATGAATATTTTGTCACGGCAACCATCATGAGAGCGAATGTCCAGAAAACCTTGAGTCTACTAATTTTGTGGGTAACCACAACTGAAGCAACAATGACCCCTACTCAAATACATACAATCTTGGTTGGAGACAACATCCAAATTTTTCATGGGGTAATCAAGGGAACAATAACAATCAAGCAGCAAATTACAAAAGGCCACAACAGAGTAACTCGGATCATCAATATTTCCAGAATCAACATCATTAGCTTCCCTGGCAAAACACTAAAGCTACAACTTCTTTCTCTAATACCAACTCCAATTCTAGCTCATTGGAAGTTTCATTGCAGAAATTCATGGCCTCGACAAAAGATATCATGGCTTCAACAAAGACTCTGATGCACGAGCACTCATCAACAATAAAAAACCAAGGAAATTTATTACAAAGTTAAGTTGCTATTTTGCAAAGCCATAGCTCATCCTTGAGAGCATTAGAGAACCAAGTGGGTCAAATTGCCACGGCATTACATTCCCATTCACAACGAAATCACCCTAGTGATACTGAAATCAGTAAACATCATGGAAAGGAGCAGTGCAGTGTACTTATACTAAGGAGTAGAACACAGATTAACAGAACGACAAGTTTGGGAGAGAACAACTGAGCAATTCTCGCCAACGCATTACACAACCAGAAGATCGAGCTAACGATGTGGAATAGGATGAATTACCCGAGGAGAAGGAAAATGATGAAGGCTCCAAAAATCATCAACTAGATAATGGGAAATTGATGGCCAAGGCCAGAAATTCCTCAGCACCAATAACAGATGACGTGAGATCTCCACTAACGTTTTCTCAATGATTGAAGAAACATAATGATGATGTCCAGTTCAAGAAATTTGTTGATGTTCTGGATCAGTTATATATCAACATGCCTTTACTTGAAGCCATGGTGTAGATGCCTTCCTATGCTAAATTTCTAAAAGAAATTGTTACAAAGAAGAGAAAGGTAGAAATTATTGCCACGGTAACATAAATCTTCTCTGCTATAAGCAAACTCCCACCAAAACAAAAAGACCCAGGCAGTTTTGTGATACCATGCTCAATTAGTAACAACTTTGTAGGATGAGCTCTCATTGACTTAGGGTCGAACGTAGATTTGATACGAACGTCCATATTTTTAAAACTAGAAAGGTATAATGCTTGCCCAACCACAATTATCCTACAACTAGCGGATCGGTTTTATGTGCATCCTGACTGTAGAATAGAAGATTTCATTGTGAAGGTGGACAAATTCGTATTTCCAGTTGATTTTCTTATATTGGATTGCGAAGCCGATGAACATGCACCTATCGTCCTTGGACAACCCATTTTAGCCACTGGATGAATCCTAATTGATTGCGAGAAGGGAGAGTTCATGATACGAGTATGAGAGTAAAACGTCACAATCAATGTATTCAACTCCATGAAATATGTGGACGATTCATAAGAGTACCAATGCATTAGAGACATGGACCCAATAGAAGAAGAGGAAAAGGCAATTCTTGGCCATGGTGAATTTTTCAAGCTAGATGAATACAATACTTTGTGCCATGACTTGATATCCATGACGCATAAACATGACTATCAATTTTTAAAAGTCGATTCTGATAACTATGGCCTTGGCAACAGTTGTTTGACTAAAGCACTAAACGGGTTCACTGCCAATGACACCAAAGTAGATTATGAAGGAGAGTAAGAGAAACAATCTAGTTTCCTTCATACAAGATCAAGTTTGAAATTCGAACCCTTATATTTTAATGAAGTGAACCCCCCAGAATCTTCTTTACAACATGCACACATATTGAAACTTAAAACTTTGCCATCTTATTTGAAATATGCCTACCTAGGTAGTGATGATACTTTACTAGTGATAATTTCTACTAATCTAACCTCGGAGTAGGAAAATACTTTGTTAAATGTTTGTCACAACATAAAAAGGCTCTCAGGTGGACCATGACAGACCTGAAAGGAGTCAACCCTACCATATGCATGCACAAGATCAACCTAGAAGACAAGCATAGCACTTCAGAGGAGCCACAAAGAAGACCCAATCCGATCATGAATAAGGTAGTCATAAAGAAAATCATAAAATTGTTGGATGTGGGAGTGATTTATCCAATATTCGATAGCTCATGGGTCAGTCCGGTGAAAGAAAGGTGGTGTGACCATGGCCAAAATAAAAAATGATGAACTTTTAACTTCTATAACGTCATGGGCTGGCGAATATGTATGGACTATAGGAAGCTCAATAAAGCCACAAAGAAAGACCACTTTCCCCTTCCTTTTATTGACCAAATGCTTGATAGGCTAGCAGGAAAATCATATTACTATTTCCTAGATGGATATTCAGGATATAATTATATAGCCATAGCACCGGAGGATCAAGAGAAAAATAGTTTCACATGTCCATATGGCACCTATGCATTTAGACGAATGTTGTTCGGGCTGTGTAACGCCCCAGCTCCCTTTCATAGATGTATGATGGCCATTTTTTTGGATATGGTGGAAGATTGCATAGAAATATTTATGGATGACTTCTCAGTCTCAGGCGACGATTTTAACCAATATCTAGGCAATTTATCTAGAGTACTGAAATGATGTGAAGAAGCCAACCTAGTACTAAATTGGGAGAAATGCCATTTTATGGTAACCGAGGGAATAGTGTTGGTTCACAAAATTTCTTGCCAAGGCATTGAAGTCGATAGAGCCAAGGTGGAAGTAATCGCAAACCTACCTCTACCCACCAATGTGAGAGGCGTACGTAGTTTCTTTGAACATGTAGGCTTCTACAGGCGGTTCATAAAAGATTTTTCTCAAATCTCAAAAACCTTGTGTCTTTTACTTCAACAAAATCAACCATTTGTATTTAATGATGATTGTTTAAATGCTTTTAAAAATTTGAAGAAAAAACTTTCAGCAACACCAATAGTTGTTCCACTTGACTGGAACGAACCTTTCGAGATCATGTACAATGCTAGTCATTTTGAAGTTGGGGTAGTGCTAGGGTAAAGAAAAAGTAAACTCTTTCATGTTATCTACTATGCTAGCCGTACTCGTAATGATGCACAAGTAAACTACACCACCACTGAAAAAGATCTTCTTGCAGTAGTATTTACATTCAATAAGTTTAGACCATATCTCATAGGAAATAAAGTAATTGTGCACACAGATCACTCAGCCATTAAATAGTTGATCAATAAAAAAGATACAAAGTCTAGGCTAATCAGATGGATATTACTGCTACAAGAGTTTGATTTAGAGATTAAGGATAGAAAGGGTATGAAAAACCAAGTAGCAGATCATTTGTCTAGACTAGATAACAAAATTAGTTGTCATTACATAACAGAGATTCAAGTGGATTTCCCTGATGAAAAATATTTATTTGTCACGCCTGTGCCGTGGTATTCTAACATAGTCAACTTTCTTGTTATGGTATTGTGCCTCAAAATTTATCTAACCAAGGCCGACAAAAGTTTCGACATGATGTACGACATTACTACTGGGATGAACTGGTCCTATTCAATCAATGTGGAGACCAAATAATCAGAAGATGTGTCCCAGAAGAAGAGCACAAAGAAATTCTACTTCAATGTCACTAATCACCATATGGAGGATATTTTTGTGTGATGAGAACAACAGTGAAGGTTCTTCAATCCGATTTCTATTGGCCAACCTTGTTCAAAGATGCGCACGAATTATATAAGTCATGTGATAGATGCCAACGAACAGGGAACATATCAAAAAGACATGAGATGCCATGGTAAAATATTCTGGAGGTTGAACTTTTTGACGTATGGGGGATAGATTTCATGAGACCCTTTCCCACATCTTTTGGTGACCTATACATACTCTTGGTAAAAGATTATGTGTCCAAATGGGTGGAAGCCATCGCAACACCTAAAAATGATTCAAAGAAAGTGTTGAAGTTCTTGCACAAGAACATATTCACTCGTTTTGGAATGCCACGAGCAATCATCACTGATGAAGGCAGACACTTTGACAATAAATTAATTGCCAAGGCGCTGAAACGATATGGAGTGCGACATCGAATAGCTATGGCATATCACTCCCATACTAATGGACAAGCCAAAGTCTCAAATCGTTAAATCAAATAGATCCTTGATAAAGTGGTTAATCCAAGCTAAAAGGATTGGTCGCCAAAGCTAGATGAAGTATTATGGGCCTATCGTACAACATTTAAGACACGCTAGGAATGTCCTCGTTCAAACTCATCTACGGTAAGGAATGCCATTTGCCTGTGGAACTTGAACATAAAGCTTACTGGGACCCCAAGAAATTAAACATGGATCCATTTTCAAAGTGAACGGGCAGAGACTAAATGAATACAAAGGAGCACCAGTCATGTGTGACAAACCGACATGATCAACACATTATGCCCTAGAGTTTGGCTTACTTACCTGAACACAATTCGTTGTCTAGGCAACGAAAATCTGAATTTTGTACATAAATAAATTAAGTTATTTTATTCACTAGTTATCTGTTTTACTTTATTTCTATTTTCATTATTTATTGTAGGCATGCAAGGTACACGTGGCATCATGGGGTGAGAACTTGCGCATGAAAGGAAGAGAAACCCTAGAGCAAAGGAGGTTTTGGTGGCAATTGTAAAGAGGGAAAATATCTTTTCCCCACTTTACGTTCAATCAAATATTGAGCATTTAATGCCATATCTTTTCCCCTCTCGTTTTCACCAAATTACCCCGAAGAAATCACCCATTAACTTTCAAGAAAAACCAACTTCAACTCCATCTTCATCATCGTGCATCATTTTCTCTCCTTCAAATTTTATTTAAAAACAATTTCCCCATCGTCGCTGCAAAACACACTGTATCAATGGGTATCATGGCCAGATCGAAGAAAAACCCAGCCCCAACACTAGGCTTTGAGCGTTTCCAGATAGCCAAAGCCGAGGCACGATTTAAGAACTTCCAAAAATGACAAGTATATTTAGAGGATGGTTTCGTTTTCCCATAAGAAAATGAAGAACCATTCGGACCAGAAGTGATGTATGTGGTTCGAAAACACAACTGGGAGAAGTTTGCTCACCACCCTAAAGCCGTAACATTGGTGATGGTCAAAGAATTTTACGCCTATCTAGAAGACATCCCAACACACCCTTTATGTCATAGGAAAACTCCTTCGATTTTCCCCTTCAGCACTCAACAGATATTTCAAGTTGGGGAAAGTAGAGGATCAGTATAAGAAGTTTGTGGCTGAGGCATACCAAGAGATTTACAGTGGAGTACTCGAAGACCTTTGTTTCGGGTGGCTAAATTTAAAGAAAACGCGCCAACGAGGAAACAGGTCGATCGCCGAGCCCTTAAACCAATGGTGAAGTTATGGAATCACTTTCTCAAGGGCAAGCTAATACCAACCTCCCACAACACGACCATGCTAGTGAAAAGACTAATGCTATTACATTCAATAATCTATAGACGAGCAATCAATGTTGGAGAACTTATCTTCGAGCAAATCCATGAATGCTCCAAAAGAAACCGACGTAATCTCTTATTTCCTAACTTGATAACAGCTCTGTGCAAGAAAAAAAAGGTCCTCGAAGAACCATTTGAGGATTTCATCAAATCCAAGAAGGGAATCACCAAGAAGAAAGTGCTAGAGTTGATGAATTTTGATCACAATGCCCTACACGAAGGTCTAGAGAGAGGAGCAAAATTTTTTGCCACGACCAGAATGGCAGCAGTGGTCACGTACACGTGAGAAACTCGTGATAAGATCGAGTGTTTGGAGAATCAGATGGAGATCTTCTTTGGGTACGTCAAGGCACGGGATGCACAACTCAACGCCTTTTTTGAAGAACTGGTCCCAATCACAAACGAAGACCTGCTGCCCTTCCTCGATGTCATCCTAAAACACACTGCTGGCAGTAGTACATTCAATGCCTCGACATAGAATGTTCCCCCAGAGGTACCCACATACTTTCCCCCACTGACCACTTATGTATTGCCCATACCATTGGAAGGTCAAGGTGGCACAGATGAATTCCTCATCTCCTCCTCCTTCTCTACTTCTGACAGAACTCAAAAGATTCCACCCAATTTCTTTTCTGATGTCGACTTTACTCCAGACCCGACTCAACCTGAGCAAGCACCAGTACAGTCCCCCATCCGTTAAGCAATGCTAGTCCCTGAAATAACTCAAAGCCAGACTCCAGTTCCTGTACAACCCACTCCAGCTGAAGACCAATAAACACCAACATGAGCCTCGAGCACCAAGCGACACATCAAGCGAACGACAAGTTGTGTCCTTCAACCATCCCCCTTGATGATTGCAACAATTGATTCGGGATCAGAGAGTCCATCTCCTCAAAAATGACGCAGAACGCGTGCGTCCATTCAATCCACACCACCACAGTAAGATCGCATTTTTTATTTTTTCATTTTAGCATTTGCATATAGATACATGTAGTTTAGTTTTTCATGCATTGAGGACAATGCATCCCTTAAGTTTGGGGTAAGTATTGTAACACACTTTGTTAAAAATCAATTTATGATGTTTGGTTAAAAATTTTGGTTGTCATAATATAAACATGTTAAGCTTATTGTTTGTAATTGATTAGAGATGCCCAATGATGAATGCATAATTTGATTGCCTAGGCTAGAATAATCTTTAAGACTGTCGAAAGAAGGGAACCAACCCTAGGCCTAATTCTTTGAAAATTTATAAACATGATTGTAGGTTATCTTTGCTTAAGGTAATCAATAAAATTTTTAGGAAAGAACTCTCTAGTTGCTGAGACATCAAAATATTTTTATGCTAAGGCCGAACTCCCTAGTATTTAAAACTTGAAGAATAAAAAGGACACTCATCTATGTAATGACATAATCAGAAAACTCCATAAAAACTAAGAGTTATCGAGGCATATGAGTGAATGAAAGTAGTCACAGGATGACTCTACCCGACTTGCTTGGGGGTGGAAGGTATGCTCCCTTTCACCTAGAGTGTGGGAGGGTAGGTATGATAGGCTGACTCCTAAAAAAAGTTGATAAATAATAGGAGTGGACACTGAGTCTGACAAACAATTTGACACCTTGACAAAACATAAGTACTTACTTGAAGTTTTCTAATTACTTTAATGCATAGACTGATTTCAATCACACACACACAATTACAAGGATCCTGACTAGGGAAGGTACTTGACTGATATGACAGTCAAACATGTTGAGGCCAAAATTTTGCTGAGGGCTGAAATTTCAAACCACATGATTTTTTTAATACTGCTTTGCCATGACAATCTTAATTTTTTTCTAGCCACTGTCCATTGCTTGAGGACATGCAATAGCTTAAGTTTGGGGGTGTAATAGCTCCATAAAAGGACTCTATTTCTAGTCTTTTTACTTAAGTTATTGCTCGTCTAAACAAAGTATGCACAACATATTAGTTGCATTTAGGTTATATTTTTTTGTGGTAGATAAGTTTTGGTTCAAAAAAATTATTTGGTTTGACTGATGCTACTGAGGAGAAAAGGGTTTGTGTGGATTGTGTATGTGCATGAAATGTACTAAGGAAGAACATTTCACTCTCGACAAAGTAATTTGCAAGGGCCATTGGAATAGAAAAGTTAAAGAAACTGACAAGCATATTTATCTCGCCAAGGCAAGGTTTATCTTGAATGTCTGAAGCGGATATGACGAATTACCTATGTCACATGCCAGTTGTATGACTTCCCTCTCATACAAGAAATCCCTCAATATTCTAACAACAGCCAGCCACCTTTCCTTTTTTAGCTTGGACAAGATAATAATAGGTATATAGGGAATCTTCACTTATGCAAAACCCTAGGAGATTTCCCTTTATATATACCCAGCCACAGTCGCCAACGAAGGAGGTAAGGATGTTTAGAAGAGCTTTAACTGAAGCATGAGCGAGCAACTACAATGCTTCCCCACCATTTACCAGCTGACCATCCTTGGTTTTATCCATAGCCAGGCTGTATCAGAGTGGCAGTCAGGCCTCGAGAGAGGTTAGTCGCCATGGCAGGCGCGGTGTTGATCATAATTGTCACGGTAGAGACCCCAGTTTTGGGAGTCGTTATTCCTTTTTTATTAATTTTTATACTTGTTTGGGGTTATATTAAAATAATGATACTTTGGCTGACTTTTTGATAACACCATGAACTATCTTACTTGGCGTTAATCTTTGTTTTGCCTAAACAATCATTTTATGCTTTATGAATGACGAATTATGATTTTGCTCATGACTGTTTTGTTCATTGTTTAAATATTTTTTTCTTGACACTGTAAGAGCTTTGAGAGATTACCTGGGGTCTAGGTGAAACACGTCTTGACAATGTAAGAGTGTCAAGAGATTACCGTTTGTCTAGATATTGATTCTTAGATTCAAGAGAATTAAGATAGATCTACATGAACAATGGAATACACCCGAGATGGTGATTTTCTAACCTGTCTACCTTAGAGATAAGGAACAGGTTTCAATCGACTAAAAGTGATAGACGCTAGAGTAAGATAGACAACGATTATAGCTTTCGCTGAGAGGTATTGCTATAACAACAGTATGAAAAACCAAGGGTTGTAGTTAACGCTGAGTAGTATTGCCATAACAACCGTCTAAGAATACTAAATAATCTTGTCGGGCAGTTTAGGCATATCATAATAATTCACTCTTGACTTAGAATAATTGTTTGTCATAACAAAATATTAGCATGAGTGCTCTGTGATAAGTCTGAATATGTGAGGTTGTTTTGAATATATTTGAATCAACATTTACATTTGCTTTATTTTAATTCGATAGTTTTGCATATTTAATTTGTCTCGACCAAACTTTTCTACAACCATACTTTATAATATTTCCTTGTTTTTCTATATTACTAATAGTTTTCTAGTTTGATAAGATTCCAGGAATTAGCTTGTGACATCTAGTTCTGGTTTTGGTGAAACTTAAGAAGAATCGACCAATCCCTATGGAGATGATAACTTACTCCTATATTACTTGATTCGGTTGTGTATACTTGCACATAATTGCTTGCCTTAGCATATGCATTTACAAGCAATTATTGCCAAAGTGACATCTCCTATAGTGCTCACAAGAAGCCAATGACGCTAACCTAGAATAACCACCCTGGTTGGAAGCTAGAACAATGAATAAACTTACGCCACAGGCCTAGTACCTGTACTACCCTTCTAATAAGACTCACCCTTACTTTTCTTTTTAGGGTGTGTAGAAGAATCAACTGAACCAGAAGGCCTCCTAAATTGATCTTGGTCTCTATTTGTCCTTTGCTTCATACCCACTTGCTCGATGTCTTCGACAATCTTGGCTATCTCAACCAGAACATCAAGATTCCTCTCCTGGTGGGTAGCAACTTGCCTCATAATCTTATATCTGATTCCCTTCTCAAATTTCAAGTATTGATCCAACTCAGTGTCAACAAGCCTAGTAGTATAACGACTCAATCTAATGAACTCAATATCTTAACCAGTAACAAACATGTTGCCCTACTCAAAACTCTGAAACTCGTAATGTTACTCTTGCATGTATCTCTCTCCGATATAGTAACTTTGGAAACATTCCTTAAAAATGTCCCAAGTCAGCTAACGTTCTGGAATACTTTGGACAACCAACCTTCACCTTTTATAACCTTTCTTCTTCAACATTGAAAGTTCCCCCTTTAACTTCTACTCAGGCCTCAGATCCATCTCATACATAATCCTCTTAATATCATATAACTAATACTCAAAATCAGTCAAAGGTCCCCTAGTGATTCCGTCAAATGAAACTACTCCAACAGCTGCAAAAAGAATTTGATATATTGACTCTTTGAAACATGCGAAAGATAACTTTATTTATGCAAAAAGAAAATATTTTAATATAGTAGAATTATCACAACATTAATGACACAAATAGACTAGTCCGAGAGTGTCTTGTGATTATATTGTATGACTTAAATCTATGGATTGTTTTCCCTACCATCTATGCTGCCCTCTTTGAATTAAAGTCGATGATGTTCCAAATGTTGCAATCTATGGGAAAATATAATGGGATGCATATCGATGAGCCTCATGCACACTTGCGAGCATTTATGAAAGTTTGTCACTCATTGTTCATCAAGGATTGCCTAAAGTAGCCTTAAAGCTAATTTTTTTTTCTCATACTCACTTCGTGACAAAGCTAATGTGTGGTTTAACTAATTGCCACCAGAAACTATAGTATTGTAGAATGAACTTGCCAAAAAAATTCTTGCTGCAATTTAATCGTCCCAACATGAATGCCAAATCGAGGAACGATATCACATCTTTCAAGCAAATGGAAGATGTGAATTTATAAGAAGTATCGGAGGATTTAAAGATTTCCTGTGAAAATGACAGATGCATGGTTTCCAATATTGGATGCAAATGTAGATGTTGTACAATGGGTTGAATATGTAAAAAAGGATCCAACTAATGGAGTCTTGTTAAACAAGTCATACAATGAAGCCTATAATATTCTTAAGAGAATCTCCAATAATAACTACCAATATCCTAACATAAGGATTATGTCGGGGAGGTTATTGTTGGTACAACGGAAAAAAAATTCTCTGAAAGCATTGACTATACAAGGTACAAAATTAACTAAAATGATGAAAAGATGCAACAACTTGGAGGTATGGGTGAAGTTAAAGAAGAACTTGTTATTACTTGTGTTTATTGTGGTGACAACCATCACTTTGAATAATGTCCACAAAATCCTGAGTCTGTGTATTTTGTTAGAAATTATAACATAAATGAAAATACCACATTTTCATTCACAACATCATGCAATGCAACCACAATAATACAATGACCAGCAAAATTATCAACTGCATACTTCCAATAAAGTTAGTACATTTTCAACACTTGAATATCTTCTGAAGGAGTATATCTCTAGTAATGAAGAAACAAATCGAAGAAATGAAGCTTTGATCCACAGTCACTCAACATCACTAAGAGCATTCGAAAATCATGTTGGACATTTAACCAACTTGTTGAATAGTAAACCACAATGAACATTGTCGAGTAACATTAAAGTTCCTAAAGAAATGGAAATGCTCATTTTTACAAAGCTATAAAAACAAGAACTGGATAGCAAATTGGGAAACCTGATAAGAATAAGGAAAAATAGGAAGGAAAGCCTAAACAAAAAATCACAAGCCAAAGAACGAAAAATGGTGATTGAGTCACCAAAAGTTGATGTCATGATAAAGGATATTGAACATAGTAGTAATTTCAAATGTTACCTCCAATAATGTCAACATAATTACCTATACAACCTAAATAAAGACAACCACCTACATTTCCTCAAAGATTCTAGAATAACAAGGAGGACAAGCAAATGAAGAGATTCCTTGATGTGTTGAGCAATTGACGATCAACATATCCTTCATGGAAGTATTGGAGCAAGTTACAAACTATGTTAAGTTTATAAAGGAGGTACTTTCCAAGAAGCGAATAATTCGTGAATTTTAAAAAGTTGTACTAACTAAAGTTGCGACGAGCAAATTTTTGGCAAAGTTAAAATATCCAAAGAGTTTTAACATCCTTTATGTTATTGGTGCTCAATTGATAGGTACAAAATTGTGCAATTTAGGTTCCAAAATTAACCTAATGCCTTTCTCTATTTTAAAAAAATTGGAATTGGGGAAGCACGACCTACAACCGTGACACTTTAGTTTACCCTAAGAGCATAATAGATAATGTGTTGGTCCAAATGGATAAATTCATTTTTCCCATTGACTTTATTATCTTGGATTATGAATCTGACATAAAAGTGCCAATAATACTAGGAAGATTGTTCCTTACTATTGGGAGAACATTGATAGGTGTTAAGAAGAAAGGCTTACAATTCGTCTTAAAGACCAACATATTACATTTTATGTTTTAAATCCTATGAAATATGATGACAATGCAAAGTCCTATTCTATTGACATCATTAATGTAGTTATGTAGGAACATATGGATGAACGACACAACATTGAGAATGTTATTCACTATTTCAATGAAATAGAGGAGGGTGAGACTACTTAATTTAAATGAAGACATGTTCAACACTTTGAATCATTAGATATTTCTAATAAACTAATCAAATTTCCTCATCCCCTCATCTTTCTGTTGAAGAACACCTTACCCTTGAGTTAAAGCCTCTACTTGAGAATTTGAAATGTGATTTTCTTAGGAAAAACAAGATATTACCATATATTTTCATAATAAAGTTAAACACATCACAAGAAAAAAATTTCTTAATGTTCTGAAGCATTACAAGAAGGCTATTGGCAGGAGCATTTAACATCAAGGGAATAGGTCCAACATTTTGTTTGTACTAAATATTTTTGGAGGACCTAAACACAACTCTATTGAACAATAAAGAATACTTAACCCTATCATGAAATAGGCTACCAAGAAAGAAATTATCAAGTGATTGGATGCTGGAATCATCTATCCCATATCTGAGAGTAGTTGGGTGAGTCTGGTAAAATGTGTACCAAAATAGAGAGGAATAATTTTATTGACAAATATGAGTTAGTTCTCACTCGCACCACAAGAAAATATCACTTCCTATCACTATTCATTGACTATATGTTGGATAGGCTTGTTGGGAAATCATTTTATTACTTTCTCGATGGATATAGTGACTACAATCAAATATCAATTGCACCCAAAGAATAAGAGAAAACTACATTCACTTTTCCTTATGTAACATCCACTCTTCAATGAATGGCTTTTGGTCTATATAATGCTCCAATAATGTTTTAGTGTTATATGATGGTTATTTTTCTCTGAAATGGTTGAAAACTTTCACAAAATATTTATAGATAACTTATTTATCTTTGGTCAATGCTTCAAAGAATGTCTCAAAATACTAGTTATACTTTTAAAGCGATGTGAAGACGTTAATCCGATATGAAATTGGAAGAAATGTCATTTTAAGGTCATTGAAGACATAGTGTTGTGAAATCATATCTTGCATCAAGGTAGATAAATCCAAAGTAGAGGTCATTGAGAAATTACATGCTCTTATAAATGTCAAGGCAATAAGGAGTTTTCAAGGCCATATCATTTTTTATCGATAATTCATTGAAGACTCTTTAAAGGTTATTAGACCATTTTGCTCATTGATGGAGAAAAACAAGAAATTTATCTTTGATTATGAAGCTCTTATAGCCTTTGAAACTATTAAGCTTAAATTAGTCAATTCCTCCATTGTTATCGCACCTAATTTGAATTTTCATTTTTTACGTTAATGTGTAAACCAAGCAATCATGTTGTTGGTGTAGTGTTGGGAAATTAGAAGAATAATATCTTCCATGTTTGCCATTATGCGAGCAGAACTTTAATTGATGCGTAGCTAAATTACATAATAACTGAGAAAAAGTTGATTGCTATAGTTTTTTCCTTTGATAAGTTTCAATCTTATCTTGTTAGAACAAAGGTTATTCTTTATACAAGCCATTCAAAATTGAAACACTTTTTTGCAAAGAAGGAAAACAAACCGAGATTGATGTGATGGGTGTTTGTAACATCTTAAAATTGAGGTTGGTAGTTTCAGGTCGATAGTCAAATCGGTTTCCAGATTTTCAGAAAAAATATTAATTTTGATATTTTTGTTTGATAAATATTTGCTAAAATGGTTTAAAAGATTTTGAATTGTGGATTTCTATTTTGGTAATTTATAATTAGGATTTTTCAAAGTGACTAAATTGAATGATTTTAAAATTGTGTTTTAGTGATAAATTGTAAAGATCACAAATCTAAAATCTACGAAGCTTATTTTACCAAGGCTTTTATTTCCCTCCGATGTTCACTGTATCTTAATCTCTCATTTTCCCAACTTTCCATCTAGATTCATTCTCTAATCTATTCTCATTTTCATTCCTTAATTTTCATTAACTGTAACTCTCATTTTCTCTCTTCCAAACACTTTGTATATTTTCCCAAATTTTCTCTAATGGTTGAACCCTTTTCTTTCATTTTTTTTCATTATATTATATATTTTCATCTATTTTATCTTGATTTCCTCTTTTCAATCAAGATTGTCTCTCTCATTTCTTCTTCTTGTTGTTTTCCCCTTTGATCATATTGGTGTTTCCATTGTTGATTTTATTCTTCTCTTCATTATTTTTTAACAAGGTAATTATGTTTTCCTCGATTCTTTTTGTGCTTCAATGATTCATGATCTAAAGTGGTTGATGATTTTAATTGAACAATTCTCTAAGGAAAAGTTTATGAATTAAAGGGGATTTTCGGAGGTATTTAATGAGGTAATTTTCTTGATCATTTTCAAGGTTTTCTTTTATTTATTAAGATGTTTTTGATGGTATTATTATCATACTAAATCAATTTTGCAATCTCATTTGATTTGAATATTGATTTCTTAAGAACAAGTTTGATTTCGATTTTTTTTAAATCCAGGAATTAGGATTTGTCGATGTTAATTATGAAGTGTTATTTGAATTTAGTTGTTAATATTAGTTTTTATTGATTAGTTCTTAGAAAGGAGAATTTTTTCCGCCGAATTGGGAGTTTGAATAGTTGTTTTAGTAAGGTTTTCGGTAAATTTGGTCTTTTCACTCTGTTTTGGAAACAATAACTTCTGCTATGTTTTTGATGTGTTCTTGATGTGTTATTTCGCTTTTAAATGTGTTGATGAGTTGATTGTTGAGTAAATGTGGTGCATTGTATTTTGGTGGCTGGATTTTAAGTGTTTAGTGGTTGTTTCGATTTAGTGGACAACAAAAGTGAGTGACTTTCATTCTTAGTGAATGGACATGTACAAGGTTAAAAGGAGTAGTGTATGGTGTTTCTTTAGTTATAACTTTTTTATTTATGAATCCTCCATGATTGATATTTTGGTATAAATTATGATATGATTTGTTAATGAGTTATGTGAATTGTGTTTGTGTTGCAAACAAAGCATAAAGATTTCAGAAGAGTATTTGAAAGTCAATATATATAGGTAAAAGTGTACATGGATGCGTTGACCATCTTGATGCCCATATGAGGTTGATCATGACAACCAATAGTGATAGTGTTTTAAAATGTGTTTGTAAGTTTATCTGTGAAAAACTATGCATCATTGACAACCACTTTTGATGAACTTGGATTTAGTAACTATTTGTTCTTAAAGAGACCTTTGGAACTATTTGTTCTTAAATAGACCTTTGGATATGAAAGACATGTCTAGGAAAGAGTACTCTATGTGTTTTGTACAAGTGTAAGTGATATTAGGATTATACAGGGAAAGGATGGTGCATTGAGCTTTGCTCTGAGAAGATCACGGGGTAAGGTTGGTTCATAGAGATTTTCTTTGAAAGTCATGGTTTCGGACATAAGTGATTCCACAAAGAAAATGGGAGTTGTATGGATTTCGTTTATCCAATAAGTGAGTTGTGTTTCGAGAAAAAGCCATTGATCTTTAATTGAAATAAAGTTTGTATCGTCTGTGACTTGCCAAAGAGGTAATTGTGGATGAGTGATTTTGTTGCTGTTGAATATATGAGAACAAAGGGTATGTGCATATTCTAGATTTTATGTATATTTGTGATGCATGGAAGCATGACATGATGGTATGAATATAAGGTAAAAATATGTCAGGAGTGAATTCATGTTGGGCTTTCATTTAGCTTTGAATTGTGGATTGCTTTGAATTGTGGATTGCTTAGAATGTTAGTTGTTTAATGGGTTTTTCAGTTCACACTCGATTTTATCATTTTTTCAGAGGATTAGAAGTTTTTTCGGAGGCAAGGTGTTAGCACTCGGGGTGATATAGCAAGGCATAATTAAATAATGTGTACGAATGTTTTCCTAAAATGACAATGTAGGATTCTTCAATGATTTAGATGGTTGATATCATAATGTCGTAATGGAGTTGCTTTGGATATATGGATTATTGGTTTTGGGTTGAATATGGTTTTATGGTTTGATTTGTTGAGTTAAGATATCGAATGCATGTTGTAGGTTGTATTGATCATGAAATTGCCAAATGTTGAATTGTGCCTTAAGAAAAAATTTGGTGTGCTTAGACAATTGACAGTAGCTGTACTAAATATGTTACGCTCTTAGGATGCATAAAATGACCTAAAATGCATATCTGGACTAGGTAACTATTGCTAAAAGTGAACCAATATGCAATGTTTGACTTTTGATGCTAAATCCTTACATGATGTTGTGACTTGTGTTATGAAGCATGTTACAAGTTTATTCTGACATGTATGATGTGCTATGAAGGTGTCCAAGCGTGTATCTAGTCCTTAGGATCAATTATGTGAACGTTCGATAACTAATTTATTCATGTTCTTGAGAATTTTACACTTCTCTAGAAAAATGATTGATCCATTAGGGGAAATGATCTATAATTTTTCGAAAAGGATCGATCACAAACATACTATTTTTCAAAGGAACAATGCCCCATGAAAAAGGATCAATCCTTTGCCTGTGTGCTCGATGAAAAATGGTAAACTTGCATTAATTAAAGGTCCTAAGTATTACTAAGTCTAAGTTTGACCCGAAGATGTTTGTATAAGTTTAAAATGGTTTCGAAATTGATTTGTTAATTAATAATTGACCTTAACTTGGAATTTAATGAGACTTGATTTGTCAGAATCTAACATACTTAATTACATAATGGAAGTTTTAATTGCATGTTTTCTTACGGTATGCAACTTTTGAATTATTAACGTTTTAATCTCTAAGAATTTTTTTCAATTAGGTCCCTATTTGATGTTCGATTAACCTGGAAATTTACATGTCACTAATTAAGAACCAATAACGAATAATGATAGTTTCAATTTGATGTTTTGTCTTTGAATTATCTGGTTATGTAAAATTAATATTTTACCCATATTTGGTTAACGAAGTATATCTTGCAATGTTTCAATGTTTGAATTAAGTTAGTTTATTATTGTTATTCCGTTGTCATGTGTTACATTATATATGTTGTTAAATTTGAATGCTACCACATAGTGTGCATGATTAGGATTTTATTTGTTTGACAAGATTGAAACCTAATGTACGCTCAAGTACTCGGGTGTTTCTCTGAGACTAGTGTTGACTGTGTAATGTACTATGATATGGCATGCAAAAATGTGGAAGTATACACAATCAAACAAGTAATATAATAGTTAGTGAGTATCGTCTGCACAGTAATTTGGAGGGATTTCCATGTTAAGCTAATGCACTAAAATTCTAACTAATATAGTATAGTGTGGTATGAACATGTGAGTTGGAAATGATGTGGCAAATATATAAGTGTGTGGTATAAAATATTATGGCAACAACAAATAAAATTTCTATGGCAAACTAAAATGATCAATAGGGTATGAAATAAGAGACTTGATAACCTCACACAAACAAGTTTCTATAAGAATAAATGGTTGGGTTTACTAAAGAATCTTATGTCTTTTCTGTAGAATGGTTCACGTTTTCCATGAGTATGTTGTTTGATAGGGTTTACTAAAGTGTTCCTAGGCTATCTCTAGTAAGGAACCTAATAATAAAAATGCCACGACAATACTTCTCAGCGTAAACTACAACATAATAATACGGATTAAGTCCTACACCTTTTAGTCGTTGAAACCCTTTCCTTATCTCTAAGGTGGATTATGTCCTAGTTAGTAGCTAAGTATCATTACTCACGTTGATCTCACCTAACTCTCTCGAATACTAGGAATCAAACTTAGGAAATTACTACTCTCTTAATCTCTTATAATCCTAAGTAAATAATTACAATGGGCAAAGCAAACATTTAAACATGGAAAAATAAACCCTCTATTCAAAACAAAATATAATCATCCAAAATAAACCCACACCAAATAAGTTAGTACATGGTGGGGTACAAATAATCCATAAGAATAATTCGTCCATTACAACCCATTGAAAGAAATAAAATGAAAAAAGGGAAAAAGGAAACTCCCTAACACTCGAGATGCCGTGAGTTTCCTAGAACCACCATAAACCACCTTATCAAGGTAGCTTCTCTCAAAGGCCTGCCTTGCTATCCCTTTGAAGTTTGTTTATGGAGGAAACTACCAAAGGAGGAAAGAAATGAAGAAAAATGGAGTTTTTGTGTAGCTGCCTTTTCCTCCCACTCTTATCTCATACTTTCCAAAGCTCCCTTAATTGTAGGGTATCCTTAACAGTTTATAGTGAAAATTCCCTTTGTACCCTAGGTATCATCATTTTTCACGCGAAGGGTATGCAAGGTTGGCATGTGGTCCTTGCAAGGACAGCTGGACAGGGCATTCACGTGAAAACATGGATAGCTGGCAACTTTAATACAAATATTTGCGTCTTTTTTGTCTTTTTTTACCCAATGTAAATTTATTTACTATTGTGATTTTAGCATTAACTTCTATAAAGTTATTCCTACAAAGTTATCAATTATTCTTATTAAATGATGTGGACATTTAGACTTTCATAGTTGAGATGGAAAATGTTTCAACTGCTCAAGAATATTTTCAATGGATTCGGAAAAGTTATCTGGGTTACCTCAACAATGACATAAGGAATTTTAAAATAGAGGTATTTTATTCGACTTGATTTCATGTGATATGATAGCGGTAAACCCTATGGATCATGGTGCAAGTGTGAGTCAGACATGTAGTAAATGTCCGATAAAGATTCAAGTAGTTATGTTCCCGATGAATTTGATAGAATTATCATTTGAATAGTTTAAGATCATATTGGGCATGGGTTGGTTGTCTCTACATTATGGTTGGGTTGTTTATCGCAAGAAGTGATTATTTCAGAAAGATACGAATGATTTGGAAATTATAGTGATTGGTGAAAAAGTAAAATCACCGCCCAATATGATATCAACAATGATTGCAAAGAAAATGATGTCAGAATGATGTATATCTTTTCTAGCTAATGTGATAGATACTCAAGTATCTAAAGTAGGATTGCATGATATGCCATTAAGTATCCTCTTCAGATGATTGATGATATGTTTAATCAATTAAAAGGCACAGAGGTGTTCTCTAAGATTGATCTTTGGTCTAGATACCACCAATTAAAAATTAAAGAGGAGGATATTCCCAAGATAGCTTTTCAGACCCGGTATAGACACTACGAGTTGTTGTGATATCATTTGGTTTGACTAATGCTCTTGCAACATTTATGGATTTGATTAATCGAGTGTTTTAACTTTATTTGAATCAAATTTGGGTGACTTTTTGAGAGAAAAAGTTGTATGCCAAACTGTCGAAATATGAATTATGGTTGACAAAAGTTACTTTTCTTGGCCATGTTGTTTAGGCATATGACATAAGGGTAGACCCCAAGAAAATTCATGCTATAGTGGATTGGAAACCCCCAAAGAACATCTCAAAAGTTTGGAGTTTCTTGGAACTTTTTGGTTACTATCGAATGTTCGTGAAGAACCTTTTGATGATAGCGTTACCACTAACCAAGAGTTTAAGGAAAAATGTGCCTTTTGTTTGGATGGAGAAATGCCAAGAGAGTTTGAAACACTAAAGAAGATTTTAATCGAGACACCATTGCTTGTACAACCTGAGTTAGGTAAAAACTATGTGGTTTTTAGTGATACATCTCATAACGGCTTGGGATGTGTGCTTATGCAAGAAGGTAAAGTTGTGGTCTATGCCTCGAGACAATTAAAGACTCATGAGAGGAATTACCCGACGCATGATTTAGAGTTGGCAACAGTCGTGTTTGCTTTAAAGATTTTGCACCATTATCTGTATGGTGAGCGGTGCTATATTTATATGGATCATAAAAGTCTAAAGTACTTATTGAATAAAAATATATATGAACCTAAGACAGAGAATATAGATAGAGATTTTAAAGGATTATGATGTGATCATTGACTATCATTTAAGAAAGGCTAATGTGGTAGCTGATGAACTTAGCCGAACGACTTTTACAACCTTCAGAACTTTGCATGCACGTTTTTCTTTTAAGGAAGATAACGACTTGATTGTTTAGTTAAAGTTAAAGCTGGTGCTTTTAGATTGGATAAGAGAATTACAAAGGAAAGATGAAAAGATTTTGGTAAGAATTGTGCGAGTAGAAAATGATGAGAATAAAACTCTTTGAGGTCAGGTCCGACGGATGTTTATACTATCATGAGAGACTTTATATTACCGACTTTGAAGAACTAAAGAAAGATATTCTTGTTGAGGCATTATAGTCCATTAACTAAGCATCCAAGTGGAAACAAGATGTATCAGGACATAAAAAGTCGATATAGGTGACCTGGTATGAAAAGAGTTATAGTAAAAATTGTGGCGTAGTGCCTGATATGCCAATAGGTTAATATTGAACATCAAGTGCCTTCCGGATTACTACAACCAATATCCATTCCTGAATGGATGTGGGAACGAGTCACTATGGACTTTATTACAGGGCTACCTTTGATACCCAGCATGAAAAACTCAATTTGGTTAATTATTGATAGATTAACCAAGATAACTCACTTCATTCCAGTACGAAGAGATTATTCGATGGATAAATATGCTGAGTTGTACATAAAATAGATATATTGGATGCATAAAGTTTCTGTGACAATAGTATCAGTCAGAGATCCAAGGTTTACTTCGAGATTCTAAAATTCATTGCACAAGGCCTTGGGCACTAGATTGAATTTCAGTATGGCTTATCACTCGTAGAAAGATGGTCAGTCGAAGCGGACCATTCAGATATTGGAGGATATGCTAAGGGAGTGTGTGGTCAAATTTAAGGGATCATTAGAAAAGTATTTACCTCTAGAAGAATTTGCTTCTAACAACATCTATCAATCGAGTATCAAGATGGCTCCATATAAAGCCTTATATGGGAGGAAGTCTCGAACACCATTAAATTGGTTCGAGCCAAAAGATCGAGATCTAGTTGGCCCTGACTTGATCAAAGAAATAGAAGATAAAGTTAAAGTTACCCAAGATAATCTTAAGATAGCTTCTGATTGACAAAAGTCTTATGCAGACCTAAAGTGAAAAGAGATTGAATATCAAGTGGGTGATAAGGTATTTCATAAGGTATCACCTTAGAAGAAAGTATCATGGTTTGGACGCAAAGGAAAGCTGAGTCTTGAGATTTATTTGACTTTATGAGATTATGAAAAGAATCGTACCAGGGGCTTATCAGTTAGCATTGCCTCCCGAAATGGACAAGATTCATAATGTTTTTCATGTGTGATGCTCAAGAAGTATCGATCAAATACGTCATATATTTTTACCTCAGAGGAAATAGAGATTCTATCAGATTTGACCTATTAAGAGGAACCGATTGATATTTTGGCTTGAGAAGTCAAAGAAACGCAGACAAGATGATTAATTTTTTCAAAGTTCTTTGGCGGAAACATAAAGTTAAGTATACGACCGGGAAAAAAGAATATGACATAAAATGATAGTATCTGAACCTCTTCACATCAGGTACGTACTAAAATTCAAGGATGAATTTTTCATAAATGGAGAGTTTTAATACCCCAAATTTTGGTTAGTGACCAAAATGTATTTTGAAAGTTTAGTGGCCAAAGTATAAATTTGGAAAAGTTTAGGGACCTAAGAGATAATTTTTTGAAAAATAATTTTTATTCCATAAATATATAGTTTAATTTTGAGAGTGTGGCTTTATTGAAATCATATTTTTGATATGGAATTTATGTTGAAAAGTAGAAAATGTTAAAGTCCAATAAGAAATCGGTAAATCGGATCGAATAGAAATTTCGGAAAAAATTGAAGGATGATAAATTAGGCCTAAAAATATTATTTTCGTATGTTAAAATGATGGAAAATAATATGGACCATTGGCTTTGAGAACTTATTTCCATGTTTAACTTGGATCATTGGATTAAAGTGGCAAGATTGTAATTTTTGGAAAGTTACTTGGTAAAATTGGAAAAGGGTAAAATATTTTGTTCATCTTTGACTTTGTAAAGATGATAAGGTTATGTGTCTTGGTATTATAGTAAATATCAAGTTTCATTAATGGCAAAATGAACATTTCTTATTAAATGAATATTTTATTCATTTAAGCTTAAATAAAGGTTAAAATAACATGAAATTAAATTAAAATTTCATGAAACTTAGGCCATTTTCCAGCTCCATTTCGTGCTCCCCATGACCTAGGTAAGTGAAATTTTATTTTTCTTTTTTGAGTAATTTTGTTTGGATTTTGTATCATGACGTGAAATATAAAAGTATTCTATTAAAAAAAACGTTTTCATTTGATACCTTTATTGCTTGCTAATTTGGTTTGTGTTCAAATATCCCAAATTTTAGGGTTTATGGAATTAATGAAGGATTTTGATGTTTCTGAGGTTGTAAAATCAATTCCAAGCATGATTTATGATTAAAATCAACCATACATGCCTATATAAGCTATGGGTAAATTTGACCTAACCCTAATCTTGGTGGAGATTTATAATATGATGAAATTTGATAAGGGATTTGATTTTATAGATTGTATAAGGTTGAATCAAGGTTGATTTAATGCTTGAGTAGAATCAAAATTGAGTAAAATCATGAAAACCCTAGTCTTGGGTACATAAACCATCTGACCTTGAGAAAGATGATGGGGAAAAATTGTGAAAAATTGCATGTGTCTTATAAATTATATTAGAAATGTTCTACAAGTCTTATAAAAAATTTTGGGCCAATTTTTAATTTTATAAAAGTAAGGGGATCAAATCAACAATTATGGAAAAGTTGTGGGTTTTTCGTACTATGCTGGAAATTAATATTTGGGATTGAAATTGAAGTTAGAATGTGAAATTTTGCCATTTTGGAAAGTTGACAAAGTTTGAGTGCTAAATAGTAAACATATAGAAAGTTAGTGGATTAAATGGTAAATATGGCATAGTTGAAGTTTTAGGGTTGAATGTTTAATTCTAGAAATTATTGGGCATATTTGGGACTTGAATTGCAGAATTAATGACAAGAGCACAATATGAATAAAAAGGAAAAGTTTAGATGAATTTTAGAAGAATTTGAAAATAATAGTCCTTTTAGAGTATTATTATTAAGTATGAAATGTTAGTAAGAATACTAACATGTATTATATATTTGTATATGCTTTGTATTGATGCTCATGTAGATCGTGAGCTAACTCGTGATACGAGCAAAGTGAAAGGCAAAGAAAAAGTTCAAGAATAATAAGATTGCGATAGTAAGGCATAGTAGTGAGGCATACCATGTGAGTGCATTTATCATGTACTTATATGATATGAGGATGACTTGCGATGACTCAACCTCGAATGTTTTTATAAAAGCATGTTTTATCGTATTTTGAAATATTTTCATAAAGTTTATGAAAATGATTTTACGAATAATTTTAGGGTATGAACTACCCTAAAAAAGATGGATGGATTTTTATATTATTTTAATAGCTATAGATGTTTCAAAATAAATGTTTAATATGAAAATTTGATTTAAAGGCCTATTGTATGTGCATTGAGAGTCATAGGTGCATCTTGACATACTTGGAGTATGATGGTTATCGATCGATTTTGTTTAATGCACATGTTGCATTTCGTATCGTACCTTTGTGTACTTTCGGCACTATGTGTGCATGCATGATATTCATAATAAGTTTATGAAATACCATTTCGATATATTAGTATAGTGTTGTTGTTACTACAGTACCTATACTTTCGTTTAGTACTTATGTGCAACTCATGTACCTTGCATTCTCATTTGACATACATTGGGCTATGAATGAATACTTTTGCATACATTGTTTGATAGGTATACTGAGCGAACTAAATATTGTTTCACATGTTATTTGATAGAAATTTGGCTTATCAAGTTAGTTTTTATGCGTTTATGTATTTTATACGATAAATCATATTTTGATCTTATAATGGTTTACTCATGTTTTTAAAATGCATCACTAAGTGAATACTTAGCGTGTGATGATTTTCAAGCTTAGGTTTAGTTTACGAATCAAAGTGAGGAGTGCAACTGATATCGCCTATCAAGGGTTGCCTTATCAGTAACAATATGAAATCTCTAGATGTTTATTTTGATATTACTAGTTGGCATGTACTTAGATATGTTGTGATGCTCTGATAAGATACTTGGTATTTGGTAGTAGTATTATATTAAGTTTGAACTTAAATTATTCTTTGATGGATTTTTAAATATTATTTTATATATTTGTAGTTAAAGAATGTTTGATAAGCTATATTATTAAACTGTTTATATAAAGAAACAAAATGTTACGAGTTTTCAAGTACGAAAATGTTTTAAAGGTCATGTGACATCTGTGACTCGTTTACGAGGACATATACGGGAAATGGGTGTTACAGTTAAAGTTGTATGAGTGTAACTATCCCACATAAGATTTTGAGTTGATTGTGGTAGTACCTGTCTTAAAGATTTGTCGTCACTACTTGTATGATGAGAGGTGTGTCAACTAAACCGATCAAAAAAGTCTCAAGTACCTCCTTACTCAGAAGGAGTTGAATTTGAGGCAAAGGCGTTGGGTTGAGTTGTTGAAATACTATGATTATTAGATTGAGTATCATTTGAGTAAAGTGAATGTGGTTGTCGATGCTCTAAGTCATAAGTCGATGGGTGAGTTGCTGGCTTTGTTGGCAAGTTTGAGTTTGCCTGAGGATGGAGTGTTATTTGTTGAATTGAAAATTAAGTCTACATGGTCGCAACGTATTCATGATTTACAATCTAGTGATAGGAAGTGGGAAAAGAAGTTATAGCTGGAGAGAGATGGTTTGTGTAGTGATTTCTTGTTAAATTATGAGGGTGTCTTGTGTTTTCAAGGTAGGTTGTGTGTGCCTAAGGATTTGAGTTTGAGGCGTGAGATTCTTTCAAAGGCATATAGTGGGTCATTTATGATCCATCTGGGTAGTACGAAGATGTATCAAGATTCACAAAAGTTATTTTGGTGGTCAGGGTTGAAGCTTGTGGTTCTTGAGTTTGTTGGACGTTGTTTGGATTGCTAGCATGTAAAAATGAAGAATCAGTGTCCTTCGAGTTTGCTTCAATATATTAGTATTCTGAAGAGGAAGTGGGAACATATTAAGATGAATTTCATGAAGGGTTTGCAATTCACGTCAAAGACAGATTCTATTTGGGTGATTTTCAATTGTTTTTCTAAAAGTACACATTTCCTATTGGTGCGTATGACTTTTTCGTTGTAGAAATTGGAAATTTTGTATATAGTGGAGATAGTGAAGTTATATGGTGTTCCCTCATCTATCATTTCAGATCATGATATGCGCCTTACATCAAGGTTTTGGAAGAGTTATCATGAGGCATTAGGTTTGAGGCTTAACCATAGTGCGGCTTATCATCTGCAGATGATGGTCAATCAGATCATGTAATTTAATTTTAGGAGGATATACTTCAAGCTTGTGTTGTAGATTTTTTTCTATTTCTTGGGAGCATTATTTTTCGTTTGTGGAGTTTGCTTACAATAATAGTTATCAAGTAAGTATTCTGACAACTATCGTTTCGATGTCAAACAAAATTCCCTTTTCTCAATAAATAAATAAGGAAATACGTAGTATAGAGAAATAAGGGTCGATTCTTGAGGGACTTAGAAAATCATAATTTTATGTTTGAAATGTTCTAGTCAGGCGAAAATAGTAAAAAAAAGGGGTTTTGTAATATGAAATTTAAATAGTAAAAAATGATTAAATAAATAAAGCAATTTAAGTAAAAAAAAGGGGTAAAGATTTTGAATAAATACGGTAAAAATAGCCTTAAGCTTCGCTCTAACTCAATTTCCTTTAGATCATCGAATAAGATTTTCCTCCGGGATTCACGTCGGTTACTTTGTCTACAAGGGCTATCCTCGTGACTCTATATTGTATACCGAATACCTAAGGCAATCTTTGATTTTGGCTTCAGAAATTGATTCTATCAGTATAAATTATCCTAGATCAATTACCGTTTAAGTTCGTGGTGACCGATTCGGATTGTTACTTCCATAACTTTCAATTCCGATCTCAACTCTCTCTTACGAAGCTATCTCGCCAAGTGTGTTCCCAGGAAATCAAATGTGCTTTCTATAAGCCGAATCTTCCTCCCAGACATTTAATTGCAACAACCTCTTGACCAAAGTCAATCTTTGATTTTGAAAACTGTTTTGATTTTGAAAAATAAGCACAAAGATTGAGAGAGATATTCCGAAGATATTAAGGGTCTGTTTCAATTCTCGTGTTGGAATTGAGTCATCTCTTCAGCTCTCGGCTTATGAAAAATTTAGCTAACCATGAAAAAAGTCCTACTTAGCATATTAAAAACAAGCTTGAAAATAAAATAAAAATGAAAACTTGAAAAAGTAAAAAATAGAAAGTTTTAATAAAACTAGAGAGAAACGAAGATTGTAATTTGAGTGATGAGTTTAGGCTTATCCCAATAGGGTATTTATAGCCTCTCAAAGCCTAAGGATAAATAGAGAAAATAAAATAAAATAATCCTAAAGATAATTGTTTCTTTCCTAAATTTAAACTTTAAACTAGTCTCCTAATGCAACTTTGCTCGCCCATCTTCCAGAAGGCATGCTGAGGAGATCTTCTAGAAACCACTACTGACTAGACCTTCTAGAAACTACCATGTCAGATCGTGTCATGCCCAGAGTCGTTCTCATGTCTCTAGCCATGACCAAATAATAAAAAAATGCAAAATGCACCCATTTTATCACTAATTCTGGAAAGTAAGACCCTGAACGAAAATAAGCAGAACACAACCAAATCAGCAGCAATAAATCCACATGATCGAAGAAATATCGAGCAAATATTAATGATTCTGAACACTCATCAAATTCCCCCTCACTTATCTCATGCTTCTCCTTAAGTATGATATAATCAAATAAGTCAAAATTTTCATTTACCTTTCATTGTCAAATTTCATATTCATGGAAGTAAGGTAGAGACCACAAGAATTATTCAAGTCAAGACATCAATCAATTGAATATCACCAATTGGAACAAGTTAAATGCAATTGTAACATCCATTCAATCATTCATCAATCTCAATGCTTATAACTCAACACCTTACCGGGATTCACTCAAATCACTCAATGTGTTTGGGGTAAAGAAATGCTCAATGTCGGAACCGACACGATATTGCCATAGGCCTGCAAGTAAATCAAATCTCTACTACTAATAAGAAAAAGATGCATAAATCAAAGGATCTTTTATTGGTTGCAACGGGGCTTATGTAAAGGTGGGGAAAAGGCTAATTAATATGGCTAGAACTCAGGGCAAGGAACTAACAAATAACAAGTTCAACTCCATCAAAACATTAAGCACAACAAGATAAAAAGATAAACTATTGAACAACAAAATTCTTTTCGAAATGCATTTGATTTTTTCTTTTTCACATTTTTGTTGTTTTGTTTTCCATTTTTTTCATGTCTTTCTTCTCTTTTTCTTTTTTTTTCTTTTTTGAACAGCATCCATTTTTTCGAACTGCTATTTTTATCCAATGGAGCATACAATGGATAATTGTTCACTTGCCCTGAAAATGGTAGAAAAAAGTGATAAAATAAAAGGCTTGGGTTAATAAACTTGGTGAAAACAAAGAAGCGGGAGTAGGCTCAAAAGTGGTTAACTAGGGGGAAAATAAATGAGTAGGCAATTTAGTGGGGAAACGGAATGGTTAATCCTAAAGTACCCAAATCATTTTTAAGCATCATGTTCATGTGTAATCTCGACAGTATTTAACATGCAGGTTTTAGAATATAAATGCCAAATTCGACACACTCAATCCAGCAAAATGAGAGCAAAAATGATATGCTCGTAAAGGCTCAAATCTCACCAAATTGTTTCATGCATTGAGCTAATCATATTTCAACAAAAAAATCATGGAATATCACAAAAATACCAACTTGATCACAATTCATGCTATTCACTATCAAGAATATCCTGACCTAACTAATTATGTGATCCCACACAAGCATGGCATTCCAAAAATATTCAACAAGACAAAGAAATTCAATCCAACCAACACATACTAGAATCAAAATATAAAGATAAGCAAAGGGAAATTTAACCTACACTCCATTCCCCCTCACTTAAAGTGTTTTGCCCCAAAACGTAAAATTAAAGTGCAACATAAGGAATAGAGGACTCCCCAAATTTAGTATTGACCATGGTCACGGCCACGGCCTCGACCGCGGTGGGAGGCGCTAAAGTGGGCTGCTCAGGTTTGATGCCGTGAACTAGAAGCATGGTCATGTTGTGTCGTCGGTGAAAAATCGGCTTTGAAATTCTCTATAAAACCGTAAATTGGATGGTGCATTAGTAATAGATTAATGGAAATAGGATCAGAATTTACCTATGGAGTATTTTCCAATGTCACTGAATGCATTGATAGTTGTGAAAGAGAGGACGTAGTGACCATGGTTGGCATTGACTAGAAGGACAATGATGGAGAGCGCGGCGGAGATGGATAACAAACAGTGTTATATCTGGGTGGAGGAGCTGTGGCGTTGCCTGATTGGTTTCGCACCATTGTGGAGTGGATGGGTTGGAGCACGTTAGCACGAACGTAGTGGTTCGGTAAGGTCAGCGACGGTGAGAAGAGGAAGGAACGATGGTGTTTTTGAGGAAGGAAATAAGTGTTTTGAAGAGGATTGGTGATTTTTTTTCTGCCGTGTAGAGTGTTAAAGTTGGAGGTGAATTAGATTTTGTTTTTTTATGATAAAAGGGAGTTTAAAAATTAAAAGGTGATAGAGATATAGGGATGTTGGGGTACATGGCCAAAAGGAAATTGAAAAAGAAGAGAGAATTGGGGAGTGGGGGCAACAGAAAGATAACAAAAAGGCAGAAAAAGTTTTTGGGTTTTGCTAACGTGCGTCGGTCTCTTCTAAGGGGTTTTGCTAACGTGTGTCATTTAATGAAATGGTGCGCACGGGCTGGGGTAATTGTTTCACTGCTTTGTACGTCATTAACTGCTCGAAATTGGCACTGTTTGAATGAGAATTTCCGTAAATCTTCATCGTTTAACTTTGATTAAAAATATTCGGTTCCTGCAAAATAATAATAAAAATTAAATAAAACATGCTCAATCGAAATAAAAATAAAAATGTAACAGAATTAAAAAAAACAATGGGTTGCCTCCCATTAAGCGCTTTTGTTTAACGTCGTTAGCTCGACGACCTGATTCAGACTACAGGTTCCGTGACAAATACTTCCACTTCATTCACCATTTACAACTAAGAAATTCCTTATGAGAAATTCAAAAACTCTCATAAAGATTTCTTCGGATATTTCCCAATTTAAAAATATTATCGAAAAGAATACTCGTCAAAACATCTTTTTTACCAAAAATTAATTTCCTCAAATGATTCCTCGATGGTTTCGACTTAATTTTTGGTGCCTGCAAAACAAAAGGCAGAACTTTAGACTTAGAAAGAATCAAATCGGCACAATCTGAAAATATTTTTTCAACTTTCTAATTTCCTCATCATGATCTTCTAACTCCCTACATAGATCAAAAGAAAAATTACTTTCTACAAATTCGTTTTCCAAAGGATCGATAATACCAACATAATTTATTCTCTCCACTTTATCTGAGTGTTTCATTTTCTTATACACATCAAATTTAACAATCTCACCATCAAACTCCATGGCTAAAGTCCCGCTTCTTACGTCAATCTTTGTGTGCGCAGTACTTAGAAAATGACGTCCCAATAGAATATCAGACGAAGTATTGGTGCGATCACTCTCCATGTCAATTACATAAAAATCAACATGAAATATTATGTTGTTTACCTCCACTAGCACATTTTCTAAGAGTCCTTCTGGATATATATCCGATCTGTCAGCAATCTGTATTGAGATCTTTGTATCCTTCAAAGGCTCGTTAGAAATCATATTGTAAACAAGAGAGGCATTACATTAATAGAAGCACCAAGATCACACATGGCCCATTTTATCCCAACTTTACCAATTTTACAGTGTATTGCAAGCATACCTTAGTCTTTTAATTTCGGTGGTAACTTTTGTTGGAATACAACTGAGACATGTTTGCCTAGATTTACCTTCTCATTCCCGGTAAGCTTCCTCTTTGTTATACAAAGATCCCTAAAAACTCGGGCATATCTTGGAACCTTTCGGATAACCTCAAAGAGAGGTATATTGATTTGCACCTTTCGAAACACGTCTAGTATTTCATTTTCCTTAGCTTGTTTATCCCTTTTAACTAACCTCGATGGAAAATATGGCGGCACGTCATAGGGAGATCGTTTATTTTTTCTTCGTCATTCTTCTTCTGGGATCCTAAATCATCATTCTTCTTCCTTTTTTGGATTGCTTCATCTTTTAGAGCAGGTGTCACCACTACTGTACCACTCCGAAAAGTGATGGCGCTGATATTTTCAATTGGATTTACCACGGTTTGGGATATAAGTTTACCTTGTGATTCCAAGTGGCCTACGGTTTGAGCCAGTTGGCTTATCTGTTTGTCCATCTCTTGGAAGTGGGCTTCAGTACGAGTCTAGAATTTTTCCTGGGAAAGTGCTAACCTCTCGACAATTGACTCTAGTGATGTCTTCTACGGCTGTTGTGGTAGTGGAGGTGATTTCACTTGATAACCTTGATTCAATCTTTAGTTCTGAGAATAATTGAAATTTGGATGATCCCTCCATCCTAGATTATAAGTATTGCCGTAGGGATTATAGGATCTTTGGGGAGGTCCCAGAAAGTTCCCGAATGCATTAACCTGAGTTGCTGTGTCATCTTGGATCAGTGGACAACCTTCTGTTGGATGATCAGGTAATACACATATTCCACATAATTGGTTTTGTCCTGTCTTTCCTGCAACAAGAAAGTTGATGACTTCAATTAACTTATCTATCTTATTCTCTAAGAAATATGAACTTATCTTATGTACCCTTCGAGGAGGTTCATTATTTGTGCGGAACTGTTGGGAATTTACAGCCATTGTGGAAATTAAATCCCTAGCCTCAGTATGAGTCATATTTACCAAGGCTCTATCATTGACAGCATCGATCATCTTCATTTCAAGGGGAGATAATCCTTCATAAAAGTATTGAAGGAGTGTTTGTTCAGTTAACTCGTGTTGTGGACAACTAGAACATAACTTCTTAAACCGCTCCTAGTAGTCGTAAAGTGACTCTCCATCAAGCTGTTTGATTTCAAGTATTCTCATTCGTAGTTCACTTACTTTCGTCGTAGGGAAAAACCTATCAAGAAAAAGATGAATCATTTGAGCCCATGTAGTAATACAATTATGGGGATGATAAAATAATCACTCCTTAGCCGAATTGACTAAAAAAAAGGAAAAGCTATGAGTTTTATTTGGTCCTCGATTACTCCCTGTGGTCTCATGCTGGTACAGACCATATGAAATTCCATGAGATGTTTGTGTGGGTTCTCATTTGGCAATCTGCGGAATGTAGGGAGGAGATGAATAAGGCTGGTTTTCAACAGGTATGGAGTTTTGTCTTGGGGAAAATCAATGCACATAGGCCTTTGTTCAGTAGGTGTTGCGGCTAACTCCCGGATAGTATGATCGGCCATCAGATTTATATTACCTGAATTTGATTCTTCTTATGAATTTGTTTGTTGTCTCCTTCTTTCCCAAAGTGTTTGTGTGTGGAGTCTCTTAGTTTTGGCTTCGATCTCCGGGTCGTACTTAGTCCTGGTCATAAATCAAAAGTAAACAAAAAATTAGTAACTTTGGCAAACTCTCCGGCAACAGCGCCAATTTGACAATTTTCATTTCGATGTCAAACAAAATTCCTTTTTCTTAATAAATAAATAAGTAAATACGTAGTATAGAGAAATAAGGGTCAATTCCTGAGGGACTTAAAAAATCATAATTTTATGTTTGAAATGTTATAGCCATGCGAAAATAGTAAAAAAGGGGTTTTGTAATATGAGATTTAAATAGTAAAAAAATGATTAAATAAATAAAGAAATTTAAGTAAAAATAAAAGGGTAAAGATTGTGAATAAATACGGTAAAAATAGCCTCAAGTTTTGCTCTGGCTCAATTTCCTTTAGATCATTGAATAAGATTTTCCCTCCGGGATTAACGTCGGTTACTTTGTCTACAAGGGCTATCCTCGTGACTCTATCTTGTATACCGAAAACCCAAGGCAATCTTTGATTTCGGCTTCGGAAATTGATTCTATCAACATCAATTGTTGTAGATCATTTACCGTTTAAGTTCGTGGCGACTAACTAGGATTGTTGCTTCCATAACCGTCAATTTTGATCTCAAATCCCTCTTCGCAAAGCTATATAGCCAAGTGTGTTCCCAGGAAGTCAAATGTGCTTTCTATAAGCCGAATCTTACTCCCATACATTTAATCGAACAACCTCCTGACCAAAGTCAATCTTTGATTTTAAAAACTATTTTTGAAAAATAGGCGCAGAGATTGAGAGAGATATTCTGAAGATATTAAGAGCATATTTCAATTCTCCGATTGGAATTGAGTCATCGTTTCAGCTCTCGGCTTATGAAAAAATTAGTTAAGCATGACAAAAGTCATACTTAGCATATTAAAAACATGCTTGAAAATAAAAGAAAAATGAAAACTTGAAAAAGTAAAAAGAGAAAGCTTTAATAAAACTAGAGAAAAAAGAAGATTGTAATTTGAGTGATGAGTTTAGGCTTACCCCAAGAGGGTATTTATAGCCTCTCAAAGCCTAAGGATAAACAAAGAAAATAAAATAATCATAAAGATAATTGTTTTTCCTAAATTCAAACTTTAAACTAGTCTCCTAATGCAACTCTACTTGTCCATCTTCCAGAAGGCATGTTGAGGAGAGCTTCTAGAAATCGCTGCTGACTAGACCTTCTAGAAACTGCCACTTCATACCGTGTCTTGCCCAGAGTCGTTCCCATGTCTCCAGCCATGACCAAATAATAAAAAAATGTAGAATGCACCCGTTTTATCACTAATTCTGGAAAGTAAGACCCTGCACAAAAATAATTATACCACAACCAAATCAGCAACAATAAATCCACAAGATCGAAGAAATATCGAGAAAATATTAACGATTCTGAACACTCATCATATTCAGTCAAGATTGTTTCTCTCCTTTTTCTTCTTGTCATTTTCCCCTTTGATGACATTAGTGTTGTCATTGTAGATTTTCTTCTTCTCTATATTCTTTTCCAATAAGGTAATTCTCTTATCCTTGGTTCTTATTGTGCTTCAATGATTAATGATCTAATGTGATTGATGATTTAATTGAATAATTCTTTTAGGAAATATCTTTGAATTAAAAGTGATTTTTGGAGGTATTTAATGAGCTAATTTTATTGATCAGATTTCAAGGTTTTCTTGTTTTTATTAAGATTTTTTATTGTATTATTATCATATTAAATCAGTTTTGCAATCTCATTTGATTTGGATATTGATTTCCTAAGAACAAGCCTGATTTCGGTGTTTTTTAAAAATCCAGGAATTGGGAGGTTTTTAGGTTAATTCTGAAGTGTTGGTTGAATTTATTTTTTTCTTGATCAATTCTTAGCAAGGAGAAGTCATGTCATTCGAATCGGGAGTTGAAATAGTTGTTTTAGAAAGATTTTCGGTAATTTTGGTCTTTTCGCTTTATTATGGAAACAGGAAATTCTGCTTTGTTTTAGATGTATTCTTGATGTGTTATTTTTCTTTCCAATGTGCTTGATGAGTAGAATGTTCATGGAAAATGGTGCATTGTATTTTTGTGGATGATTTCTAAGTTTTTTATGGTCGTTTCGGTTTAGTGGATAACAAAGGTGAGTAACTTTCATTCTTAGTGAATGGACATGTTCAAGGGTAAAACAAGTGTAGTATATGTTGTTTCTTTAGTTATAACTCTATTATTGATGAATCCTCCTTGATGTATTTATTTGGTATAAATTATGTTATGATTTGTGAATGAGTTATGTCAATTGTGATTGTGTTGGAAATGATGCATAAAGATTTCAAAAACATATTTGAAAGTAAATATATATAAGTGAAAGTGTTAATGGACGAGTTTACCATCCCACTATCCATATGAGGTTGATCATGACAACCATTAATGATAGTGTTTCAAAATGTGTTAACTGTATGTGTAAAAAATATGCATCATTGACAATCACTCTTTAAAAACTTGGATTAATTGGTTATTTATTCTTAATAATATAGCCTTTGGATATGATGGCATGCCTAAGAAATAGTACTCTAGGTGTTTTTTACAAGTTTAAGTGATAACGGGATTATACGGGGAAAAGTTGGTGCCTTTAGCTTTTCTCCAAGAAGATCACGGGGTAAGGTTGGTTCCTAGAGCTTTACTTTGAAAGTCGTGGGTTTTGGACCTAAGTGAGTCTGCAAATAAAATAAGAGTTGTATGGAGTCTGTATATGCAATGAGTGACTTGTATTTCAAACAAAATGCCATCGATCCTTAATTGAAATAAAGTGCGTATCGTGTGTGACTTGCCAAAGAGGTATTTGTGCATGAATGCTTGTGTTAATGTTTAATATATGAGAACAAGTGATATGTTTATATTCTAGATTTTATTTATATTTGTGATGCATGGAAGCATGACATGATGGTATGAATGTGAGGTAAAAAAAGTGAGGAGTGAATTCATGTAGGGCTTTCATTTAGGTATATGGTTTGATTTGTTGAGTTGAGGTAGCAAATGCATATTATAGCTTGTATTGATCATGAATTTACCAAATGTTGAGTTGTGCTTTAAGAAAGTGTTTGGTGTGTTTAGCCAATTGAAACTAGGTGTACTAAATTTCTTACACTCATAGGATGCATAAAATTACCCAAAATGCATAATTGGACTATGTGACTTGTGCTAAAAGTGAACCAATATGAATTGTTTGACTTTTGATTCTAAATCTTTATATGCTACAAGTGTATTATGACATGTATGATGTGGTATGAAGATTCCAAAGCATGTATCTAGTCCTTAGGATCAATTATGTTAAAGTTTGGTAACTCGTTTATGTTCTTGAAAATTATACACTTTTCTAGAAAATGATCGATCTCATAAGGGAAAAGATCGATCCCTTTTCAAAAAGGATCTATCCCAAACTTATTGTTTTGCAAAGGATCGATCCCCCGTGAAAAAAGGATCGACTAATTTTTATGTGTGCTAGATGAAAAATGGTAAAATTGCATTCATTAAAGGTCCTAAGTATCCCTAGGTCTTAGTTTGACCCAGGATATTTGTATAAGTTTAAAATGATCCAGAAATTGATTTGTTAATTTAATAATTGACCTTAACTAGGAATTTTATGAGACTTGTGTTGTCACTCTACAATACTTAATTACATAATGAAAGTGTTAATTGCATGTTTACTTATGGTATGTCACTTTTAAATTATTTACGTTTTAGTCCCTATAAATGTTTTTTCAATTAGGTCCCTATTTGATGTCCGATTAACTTAGAAATTTACATGTCACTAATTAAGGACCAATAAGGGATAATGGTAGTTTCACTTTGATGTTTTGTCTTTGAGTTATCCAGTTATGTGAAATCACTATTTTACCCATATTTGGTTCACAGTGTATATCTTGCAACGTTTCAATGTTTAAATTAAGTTAGTGTATTTTTGTTATTTGAATGCCATGTGTTGCATGATATATGTTTTAAATTTAAATGCTTCTGCATAGTATGCAAGATTAGGATTTTATTTGTCTGACAAGATTAGAACCTAATGTATGCTCAGGTACTTAGTTGTTTCTCCGAGATCGGGTATGGGTGTTACATTTATTGGTTTCAGAGTCAGATTATAAAAATTGATGATGTTATATATCTTTTTTTGTTGGGGTAGGAAATGGGAACCACATTGCCATGTTTGGTTTGAAAGTTTTTGCAGGTCTTGCCTTGATCACTGGTGCGCTTCTTACCTTGTTTGTTTGATTATGTAGTGTTTAGCTTAGTCTAAGATGTCATCACGCCATGCTATTTTGAGTGCCTCTGGGAACTGTCTTGCCACAGGAGTGAATGCAACCGAGATCGGAAGTGGTGCCAATATACCCTTACTTGTGACGTCACAATCGAATCCTCTTAATGATGTGTTGACTGAGGCAATCATCGGTGCTCTTCGTTGAGTCATTCTTAAGGTTGCATCTGCTCATGTTTCAGTGCCAGCGGGTAAAGGTTTACCGTTAGAACATTTAAGGTCTTTGGGCATCAAGGAGTTTTTTTGTGTTCATTGGACTGAGACGACAGTCACTGAGGATTAGCTTAAGAGCATTGTGTGGATCTTAGATCAAATGGGTTGTCCTAATAGCGAGATGTTGGGTTATGTTGCATCACTGTAGCAAGGTGATACACATTGTGTTGTATGACAAACATATGGATTGTTACAGAGGATATGCTGACATGATCATACTTTCTAGAGTTGTTTAGTCGTAGGTTTCTAGGTGTACAGTATACTAGAACAAGGAAGAAAAAGGTTTTTGATATGGTTCATGAACGTCTGTCGATGTCTAAGTATGAGGCCGAGTTTGTTCGTTTGAGCAAGTACGCTAGAGAGATGGTTCTGACAAAGCCAAAGAAGTGTAAGAGGTTCAATGATTGTCTCAAGAGAGAGGTTCATGTGTATTTGGGTACTAATTCTTTAGAGGTGTTTGATATTCTAGTTGATCAGGATAGGGAAGTTAAGAATACCTTGGGTGATGGCCCATTTCGCGAGTTATCTAGGAAAATACCAGGAGATGGTAGTTTTAAGAGCCAACAAGGTATGAGAGGTCAAGATTTTAACCATCATGATTTTGGATAGAGGTAGTTTGATAGGGTGACTACTCCAGCAAGTGGTTGGTAGTACTCTCTACCTTGTTCAACTTGTAACCAGAGGCATGACAGTGAGTGTTGGCGTCTTGTTGGAGTTTACTTTCGATGTGGAGATATGGGTCATCAGTTGCGAGATTGTCCAAAAATTGTTAAGTTACATTATGGTGCTCATGCTCTTGCCAGAAAAGGCTCACGTGATGGTGGTCTGATGGGTCAAGTTTGCGGTAGAGGACATGGTCGTACTGGTGTAGCTGATACTGACAGTCCTGGTAAAGTGTACGTGATTAGTGGTCCTCAAGATTGTGTTCCGACAAATGTTGTCACATGTACCTTTCTGTTAGAATCTTTTCCTTTGCTTTCATTGATAGATTCCAGTTCTCTGGATTATTATATCCTTATTCATTTGGTGAGTCGGTTGAGTGTTCATGTTGGTGTTAATAATGTGGGTTTGGTGGTAACTAGGGTGTTGGGAAAGAGTACACTCGTGGATCGAGCGTACCAGAGGGTCCTTTGGTTATTCAAGGTGAGTTATTTCCGACGGATTTGATGGAGTTTTCATTTCATGGGTTCGATGTTATTTTGGGTAAAGATTGGCTTTGTGAGCATCGTTTACATTTTGATATTGAGTTTTTGCGTGGGATCTTGAAGTTGACGAAAGGAGTTGAGTTTGTGGTTATTGGTGAGACGTTGGAGTTCCTTTCTAATATTGTTGGTGTTGTACACAAGTAAGATGTTGGGACGTGGTTGGGAGAAATTCTTGGCCTATGTTCTTTATCTAGGTCATAAAGAGTTGTGCATGCAAGAAATTCAGACGGTTAAGAATTTTTCAATTATGTTCCCTGAAGAGCTTCCAGGTTCACCACTGGATCGTGATGTAGAGTTTCACATTGACACTTATATTAATTCAGCTCCAATGTCTAGTTAAAGGTGTACTTGCAATAGTTATTGGATCGAGGGTTCATTCGCCCGAAGTATATCTCCTTGGGGTGCTCTATTTTTGTTCATTCAAATGAAAGACGGTACGATACATATGTGTATTGATTATATTCAGTTGAACAAGTTGATGATTACGAATCGATATCCTTTATCGAGGATCAATGACTTGTTTGACCTATTTTGAGGTGTTAAGGTGTTTTCTAAGATCGACTTGAGTTCATGGTATTATTGGTTGAGCGTTAGTGAGTCAGTCATTATGAAGACAACTTTTCGGTCGTGTTACAGTCATTAAAAGTTCTTGGTGATGCCGTTTGGGTTGACAAATGTGCCTACTTCATTTATGGATCTGATGAATCGTGTGTTTTATTCGTATCTTGATCGTTTTTTTTTTGCGGTGTTCATTGATGATATATTGGTGTATTAATGTTCGGAGGAAGAAAAAGATTGCATCTTAGGGTTATTCTGCAAGTGTTGAGGGAGAAGATGTTGTACACGAAGTTTTCTAAGTGTGTGTTTTGGTTGAGCGAGGTGGCATTTTTTGGTCATGTTGTATCATCTAAGGGTATTCGGGTTGATCTGAATAAGATTAAGACGATAGTCAAGTGGAAGTCACCTAGAAGTTTTACCGAAGTTCATAGTTTTCTTGGGTTCGCTAGTTATTATCTTCTTTTTGTGGAAGGTTTTTCGCTTATTGTTACTCCTTTAATGAATTTGTTGCAAAAGAATGTTAAGCTTGAATGGAAGGACAAGAGGTAGAATAGTTAAGGCGTTGAAGTTGGTGTTGATAGAGGCTCATATTTTGGTGTAGCCAGTTTCGGGAAAGGATTTTGTGGTGTATAATGATGCATCTATTATCGGTCTTGGGTGTGTGTTGATACAAGATGGTAGGGTGGTTTTTTATACATCTAGGTAGTTAAAGCTACATGAGCGTAAATATCCCACGCATGATTTGGAGTTGGTCGCAGTAGTGTTTGCGCGAAAGATTTAATTTCACTACTTGTATGGTGAAAGCTGAGTCATCTACACTGATCACAAAAGTCTCAAGTACCTTCTTACTTAGAAGGCTTTGGGTGAGTTTTTGAAGCATTACGATTGTACGATTGAGTATCATTCAGGTAAAGTGAATGTCGTTGTCGATGCTTTAAGTTGTAAGTCGATGGGAGAGTTGTAAGTTTGTTGGTAAGTTTGAGTTTTTTCGAGGAATGAGTGTTACTCGCTGAATTGCAACTTAAGTCTACATGGTCGCAATGTATTCTCTATTTGTGAGACTGGTGGCCAGGGTTGAAGCGTGTAATTCTTTAGTTTTTTAGACGGTGTTTAGTTTTCCATCGTGTAAAAGTTGAGCATTAGTGTCCTTCAGGTTTGCTTCATCATATCAGTATTTCAGAGTGGAAGAGAGAACTTGTTATGATGGATTTCGTGAAGGATTTACTGTTGATTTCTTTGAAGAAATATTCTATATAGATAATTAACGATTATTTTTCTAAAAGTGCATTTCTTGTTAGTGCGTACGATGTTTTGTTGCCGAAATTTACGGAGTTGTATATAGCAGAGATAGTGTGGTTGCATGGTATTCATTTGTCCATCATTTCAGATCGTGATTCGTAATTTACACTGAGGTTTTGGAAGAGTTTACATGAGGCGTTAGGTTTGAGGCTTAGTCTCAATATGACTTATCATCTGCAGACAGATGGTTAGTCAGAGCGTGTAATTCAAGTTTTTGAGGATATGCTTCGGGCTTGTGTTATAAATTTTTTTGGTTTATGGGAGCATTATGTCCCCTTAATGGAGTTTTCTTGTAATAATAGTTGTCAGATGAGTATTCAGATGACACCGTTTGAGGCGTTGTATGGTCATAAGTGACGTACTCCTTTGTGTTGATGTGAGTTGAGTGAGAGGTATGTTGTTGGTCCAGATTTAGTTCAGGAGACGAAAGATAAGTTTAGGTTGGTTATGGAGCGTTTAAAGTCCTCTTTTGAAAAGCAGAAGTCTTATACTGATTTGAAGTGTCATGAAGTCTTATACTGATTTGAAGTGTCATGAGATTGAGTTGTCGTGGGCGATTTTGTGTTCTAGAAGGTTTAACCTTGGAAGAAGGTGTTGCGTTTTGGATGTAAGAATAAGCTTAGTTTGAGGTTTATAGGACCGTGTGAGGTTTTAGAGCGTGTTGCTTCAGTTCCGTATGGTCTTAGGTTGTCGCTTGAGTTTGAGCATATTCATGATATGTTTCACGTGTCAATATTGTGTAGGTATCAGTAAAATCCTTCGCATGTCATGGTGAAAGATGATGTTGAGGTTCTTGTCGATCTTTCTTATGAGGAAGAGTCAGTGAAGATCTTAACTAGCGATGTGACAGTGTTTCGTAATAAGTCTATTCCATTAGTGAAGGTGTTGTGGCGTAACCACAATACTGAGGAAGCAACGTGGGACACAGAAGAGTCGATGAGAGCTCAGTTTCCGGATTTGTTCGTTTAAGGTAATTTTGAGGACAAAATTCTTTTTAGGGTGAGAGTGTTGTAACATACCAAAATAGGGGTTGGTATTTTCAGGTTGTTTCAAGATTTTTGGTTAAAAATATTAATTTTGGTATTTTGTTTGATAAATAATTACTAAAATGGTTTAAATGATTTTTAATTGTGGATTTCTATTTTGGAAATATATAATTTGGATTTTTCAAAGTGACTAAATTCAATGATTTTAAAATTGAGTTTAAGTGACTAAATTATAAATATCACAAATCTAAAATATGTTAAGCTTATTTTACCAAGGCTTGTATTTAGTGTTTTTCCGCCAATGTTAATCATATCTTAACTCTCATTTCTTCCAACTTTCTATCTAGATTCATTCTTTAATCTATTCTCAGTTTTATTCCATAATTTCAATTAATCGTATCTTTCATTTTCTCTCTTCCAAACATTTTGTATCTTTTCTCGAATTCTCTCTAATGGTTGAACCTTTTATCTTTCAATTCCTATTCATTCTATTGTTGATTCTCATCTCTTTTATCTTGATTTCCTCTTTTCAATCAAGTTTGTTTCTCTCCTTTCGTCTTTTTATCGTTTCCCCCTTTGATCACATTGATGTTGCCATTGTTGATTTTCTTTTTCTCTTCATTCTTTTCCAGCAAGGTAATTCTATTTTCCTTGGTTCTTTTTATGCTTCAATGATTAATGATCTAATGTGATTGATGATTTTAATTGAACAATTCTGCAAGGAAACATTTGTAAATTGAAAGTGATTTTCAGAGGTATTTAATGATCTAATTTTCTTGATCATTTTCAAGGTTTTCTTGTGTTTATTAAGATGTTTTTGATGGTATTATTATCATAGTAAATCAGTTTTGCAATCTTATTTGATTTGAATATTGATTTCTTAAGAACAAGTTTGATTTCATTGTTTTTTGGAAATCCGGGAATTAGGATTTGTCGAGGTTGATTATGAAGTGTTAGTTGAATTTACTTGTTAATATTAGTGGTTCTTGATCAGTTCTTAGAAAGGAGAAGTTGTGTTGCTCGACTCGGGAGTTCGAATTGTTGTTTCAGTTAGGTTTTTGATAATTTCAATCTTTTCACTCTGTTTAGGAAACATGAAATTCTACTATGTTTTAGATGTGTTATTTTTCTTTCCAATGTGTTTGATGAGTTGATTGTTGAGAGAAAATGGTTCATTATATTTTGGTGGCTGATTTATAAGTGTTTGGTGGTCGTTTCAGTTTAGCGGACAACAAAGGTGAGTGACTTATTAGTGAATCGACATATTCAAGGGTAAAAATGGTGTAGTGTATGATGTTTCTTTAGTTATAACTCTGTTATTGATGAATCCTCCTTGATGTATTTGGTATAAATTATGATATGATTTGTCAATGAGTTATGTGAATTGTGTTTGTGTTACTAGTGATGCATAGAAATTTCAAAAGTGTATTTGAAAGTTGTGCATGGACGAGTTGACCATCTCATTGTCAATTTGAGCTTGATCATGACGACCAATAGTGATAGTGTTACAAAATGTGTTTGGAAGTGTATGTGTAAAAAAACTATGTATCATTGATAACCACTCTTGATGAACTTGGACTAATTGGTTGTTTGTTTTTAATGTGACCTTTGGTTATGAAAGTCATGCCTAGGAAAGAGTACTATATGTGTTCTGTACAAGTGTAAGTGATATCAGGATTATATGGGGAAAGGTTGGCGAGTTGAGCTTCGCTCCGAGAAGATCACGGGGTAAGGTTGGTTTGTAGAGCTTTGCTCTTAAAGTTGTGGGTTTTGGATCTAAGTGAGTCCACAAATAAAATGGGAGTTTATAGAGTTTGTTTAACCAATGAGTGAGTTGTGTTTCGAACAAAAGGCCATTGATATTTAATTGAAATAAAGTGTGTATCGTGTGTGACTTGTCAAAGAGGTAATTGTGCATGAGTGCTTGTGTTACTATTGAATGTGTGAGAACAAATGGTATGTGTATATTTGTGATGCATGGTAGCATGACATGATAGTATAAGTGTGGGGCAAAATCAAGTGTGGGGAAAAATCAAGTGAGGAGTCAATTCAAGTAGGACTTTCATTTAGCTTTGAATTGTCATTACTTAGAATGTTAGTTTTTCACCAAGCTTTTCAGTTCACACTCAATGTTTAACATTTTTTCAGAGGATTAAAGGTTGTGTCAGTGGCAAGGAGCTAGCACTCGAGGTGATTGAGAAAGGCATAAATAAATAAAGCGTATGTGGGATTCATCGAGGATTTAGATGGTTGATATAATAATGTTTTAATGGAGTTGCATTGGATGTATGGACTACTTGTTTTGGGTTGAATATGGTTATATGGTTTGATTCGTTGAGTTAAGGTACCGAATGCATGTTATAGGTTGTATTGATCATGAAATTTCCAAAAATTGAATTGTGCCTTTAGAAAGTATTTGGTGTGTTTAGAAATTTGACACTAGGTGTACTAAATATGTTACGTTCTTAGGATGCATAAAATGACCCAAAATGCATAATATGACACTAGGTAAATTGTGCTAAAAGTGAATCAATATACAATGTTTGACTTTTGATGCTAAATCCTTATATAATGTGTTATGAAGTTTTCCAAGCATGTATCTAGTCCCTAGGATCGATTATGTGAAAGTTTGGTAAATCATTTATGCATGTTCTTGAGAATTCTGCACTTTTCCAAAAAATGATTTTTCCCATAGGGGAAAAGATCGATACCTTTTCAAAAATGACTGATCCCAAATGTATTGTTTTGCAAAGGATCGATCCCTTTTCTATGTGTTCGATGAAAAATGTGAAAATTACATTTGCTAAAGGTCTTACGTATCCCTAAGTCTTAGTTTGACAAAAATGTTTGTATAAGTTCAAAATGGTCCATAAATTGATTTGTTAATTAATAATTGAACTTAACTCGAAATTTGATGAGACTTCAGTTGTCACACTCTAACAACTTAATTACATAATGAAAGTGTTAATTGCATGTTTACTAATGGTATGTAATTTTTTAATTGTTTACTTTTTAGTCCCTAAAAATGTTTATTCAAATTAGGTCATTGTTTGATGCCCGATTAACCTGGAAATTTACATGTCACTAATTAAGGACCAATAATGAATAATGGTATTTTCAATTTGATGTTTCGTCATTGAATTATTTGAATACTTGAAAATGACTGTTTTATCTCTATTTGGCTGACGATGTATACCTTGCAACATTTCAATGTTTGAATTAAGTTAGTTTATTGTTGTTATTTTGCTGCCATGTGTTACATGATATATGTTTTTAAATTTGAATGCTTCCGCATTATGCACATGATTAGGATTTTATTTTTCCGACAAAATCAGAACCTAATGTACGCTTAGGTACCCAGGTGTTTCTCCAAGACCGGGTATGGGGTGTTATAGTGTAGCTAATATAAGAGTTTGATGTGGTGATTAAAGAAAAAAAGGTATTGGGAACCATGTATTCTGTCATTTATCTCGATTAGAATCCGAAAATGAGTATAGATGCAAAGAAATGATTTCGGACCATTTTTTTAATGAAATACTTGTTTTGGAAGCATTGCCTTGGTCTGTGGATGTTTTGAACTAATTAGTAAGTGGATTGCTTCAATACCTTAAACACCAAGTAAATAAATAATTTTTTAGGGATGTGAAGTTCTACCATTGGGATGAGCCATATTTTTTCAAGAAATGTAACGATTAAATTCTAAGACGGTGCATTTCAGAATGCGTGACACAAAGCATACTACATCATTAACATGATGTGCCCTCTGATGGTCACTTCGAAGACATGTGCACTGCTATAAAGGTCATTCATTGTGGCTACTATTGGCCAACTCTGTTTAAATATGCTAATGCTTTTGTCAAGCATTGTGATTGTAGTTAACAAACTGGTAGCATTTTCACCCAATGAAATGTCAATGCAACCAATATTGGAGGTAAACTTGTTTGATGTTTGGGATTAGATTTATGAGATCTTATCTATATCATTTGGGAATATATATTCTTGTTGATGTAGATTGTGTCTCCAAGTGGGTTGAAATTGTAGCATTATCCTCAAGTGATGCGTAATCGGTTTTAAAGTTCCTTCACAAGAATATCTTTACTTGCTTTGAAACATTGAAAGCTTTTAGTAGTGACGAAGCTTCCCATTTCAAATGTAAGCAAATTGCTAATGATTTGTTGCGATATGGTGTAAAGCATTGCATTACTACAACATATCATCCTAAATCCAATGGACAAGTCGAGGTCTCCAACAGTAAAATTAAACAAATTTTGGAAAAGGTCATGAATCCATCAAGGAAAGATTGGTCTTTGTAGTTGGATGAAGCATTGTGGCATGTCGTACAACCTATAAAACCCTATTAGGCATGTCTCTATTTAGATTAGTTTATGGGAAAAGCATGTCATCTCTTAGTCAAATTGGAGCACAAGCCAATGTAGGCAATTAAGAGACTAAATTTTGGCCTTGACACGATAGTAAAAAGAAGATTGATTGATTTCAATGAGCTAGAAGAACTTCTTAACAATGCCTATGGAAGTGTAGAGATTTACAAGAACAATAGCAAGAGATGGCATGACAAACACATAATGCCATTACAATTCCATGCTGGACAACAAGTATTGTTTAAATCTCGATTGAAATTATTCCCAAGGAAGTTGAAATCTCGATGGTCTGAATCATTTGAAGTGGCTAAAGTATTCCCTCATGAAGTAGTCATGAAAAAAAATTTTACGGATAGAAGCACGTACAAGGTTAATGGATATATTTTTTCTTGGTTGTTATTTCCTTTAACAATCTTATTTTCTTTTAAGGTTGTTTTTCAATCGATGTCCACACATAGGTCATAGCACCATCAGTCCTAACATGCAACCCTTGTTGCATAACATCGAAATCCAACTTTAAGAGGACAATGTTGCACATCATCACTAGTACACTCAGTTATTAGTTGCTACTCAACATCAATAACATGTTCAGTCCCTTATTATTGTGCAGCATCTAGAGGGATTTCTTACAGACAATGTTCTCCATAATTTTCACAACAAAGTTGCTTCAGGGTAAATTCATTAAATTGTAAAATAGTAATTACCAGCTGTCATCCACTCCTACAACAATAATCTCAATCGCTCATACTATGGTAAAATCTTATATCTTTATATTTTTCAAACTCTACCTATTTATATCTTCCCTCTTCATTTTTTTCCACTAAGGTTACTACCATCCATGGGGTTCAACGAACGTGTTGCCAATAAGCATCCACATTGTGACCCTAATTCACGGCCTGCAGTAGTCGTTCCTCTCCTAGTGGAATAAGGCAACAAACATGTTTAATTTTTTGGAGTGTAGGATGAATTGTGCTACAACAATGATTTCAGAAATCGAGAATTCTACTTCAAACAAGGGTTCAATTTGATCAATGCGAAGGACCCTAGCAGTTTAAATTTGTCACCGAGACCACTGCCACTCAGTAATGGTAGGATTTTTGTTTGCACTTTGGCGGGGCCGTTCCCGAGTTGGTTTGAGAGTTTTAGTCATTTGACTACTGAAACTCAACGTTTGGTGTATGTACGGGTGAATAAGATGCATTGGCTACCTAAGAATATAAACACCCACTTCAATTTAGAGGAGGTGAAAGATGAGTATTCTGAATTTGCTACCACAATCACTCCAGCAATGATGAAAATTATCCTCAAGGATTTTTTGCTTTAAGTGGACTGAACCTCAATAGGAGCTTTTACCATCCTTGGCAAACAACTTAAATTGTTCATCATAAGGGGGTGGTATCACACCTTTAACTGTTAAATGAATGATGCTTCTAGAATATGATCCACAAAACCAAGATGATGATGGTACATCTGCTACTGATTCTAGTGCACATCTTAAACCTCTTAAAGATGTTGGACACACTGTGGATATCCATTAAATTCAACTTACATCAAGGATATGGTAAATCCTTCACAACCAAATAAGAATGCAATCCTAACATGCATACTGGGAATATGAGGGACAAAAACTTCATAGTGCTTAGCAATATGTTCCCAAAAGCATTCAAGGCAGTCCTTGAGTTCACAACTTAGATCTTGGAGGATATAGCCTCGACTAATACAAGTGATTCTAACAATTACTCTAAAAACATTGTTGTAGCAACTAAAAGGGGGAAGGAAGATGATGCTATGATGGATCAAAACATTGCTGAAGAACAGGAGAATGTTGGAACATCATAGAGGAGCAAGAGGAAGAAGGACATAATGATGAGGTGGCAAGTAACTCTTTTGATTTAAAAGATGACAAAATTGTTAGTGATTGTTGAAATACTACTCAAGATTGTAAAATTGCTAGTAAAGAATACTTGAATGAAAATTGATAATCTGAATTTACAAGGTGTAGTTCTTGCTTTATATACATCACACTCATGCTAAAGCCAGCTAACTGCCTAACGTTCTAGCTGTTGTTACAACCAACTATAACAGCTTGCTAACCAACCTGAGTGCTAATTATCCTCTGCTGCACCCTTCTTGACACACGCAACACTCCCAACATCTTCTATGTTCAATATTCCCCCTGCTTTTTCCCTTGTTTTTTCTTTTTCTATTAAACACACCATAATCTGATCACGAAAAAGTTCAAAGGCACCTTTAGCTAATGGTTTGGTAAAGCCATCAGCAATCTGATGCGAGGCTGGGACATATTGGACTCGTAGACGCTTGGCTGCCACCTTTTCTCGAACAAAATGAGCATCGAGGTCAACATGCTTGGATTGAGCATGGTAAATCGGATTAGCACTCATTGCAACAGCTCCTGAGTTATCACACCAGATTGTTGGTGTTGTGTTCGAGTCTTCACCTAAGTCAGCGAGAACAGTATTCACCCAGGTGACTTCTGCAGCAACATCAGCAAGGCTTTTATACTCGGCTTCCATGGTTGACCGTGAAACAGTCTTTTGCTTCCTTGATAGCCAGGACACCAAACATTTGCCAAGGAATACACAATGACCAGACATTGACCGTCTGTCATCGACATCACCTCCCCAGTCTGCATCCGCAAATGCAGTAATAGACAAATTAGAGCCAGCAGTCGAGAACAACAATCCATAGTCTACTGTGCCTGCCAAGTATCGAAGAATCCTTTTAACTGCCATAAGGTGGGATTCGCGAGGGGCTTGCATGTACTGAGCAACCTTGCTCACACTAAGAGCCACATCAGGTCGAGTATGACATATGTACAGCAAAGATCCAACAAGACTGCGAAACTCATAGGCATCAACTAACAAATTACCTTCATCCTTAGAGAGTTTATTAGCTACAACCATAGGCGAGGCAGTCGGATTAGCATGTGTCATCTTGGCTTTGGCCAGCAGATCAAGCAGAAACTTCTTTTGACTTAAAACAATGGAGTTAGCTTCACGCTTGACTTCAATACCCAGAAAGTAGGACAGATCACCAAGATCCTTGAGCGAAAATTGCTTGTTGAGTTCACGAACCACATGCTCAATATGGTTTAACGATTCTCCAGTCAGTATGATATCATCGACATATACAAGGATAAATGTGCGAGTACCAGCCTGATCATTAATAAACAAGGAGCTGTCAGCTTTGGACCCTCGAAACCCCAGAGCAATCAGACTATCTCGAAGCTTGTTGTTCCAGTTACGCGGTGCTTGTCGTAAACCATAAAGGGCCTTCTGTAGCTTACAGACAAGGGGTGTGCCATCAGGATTGTGTACCTCAAATCCAGGTGGCTGCTTCATAAACACATCTTTAGTCAACCCGCCGTTGAGAAACGCATTGTTAACATCGATTTGTCGAAGCGGCCAATTCTTCGACACAGCCAGTGAAAGGATGATATTGATCGTGGAGAATCGAACCACAGGACTGAATGTCTCTTGGAAATCTTGTCCTGGTACCTGTGAGTACCCCTTCGCAACAAGGCGTGCTTTGTGCCTTTGCACAGTACCATCAGCATTCTTCTTGATTTTGAAGAGCCACTTACATCCTACAGCCGTCCTTCCTTCTGGAAGTTGGACGAGAGTCCAGGTGCCATTTTGCTGTAGAGCTTCAAACTCATCATGAACAGCTGCGGACCATTTCTCAGACTGAAAAGCTTCATAAACAGTTTCTGGGATAGCCTCATCAAGATTGCTGAGGAAAACTTTGGGTTTGAAAACACCAGCCTTGCTGCGTGTGCACATCGGATGCGTATTGAGCTGTGACACCACAGTCGGCTCAGCTACGAACTGTTCGGGTACCACAACCGGCTCATCTACAGGTTGTTCAGATGCATGAAACTCATGACATGCTTCTTCATTCAAGGCTGTAGAGGGAGACACCGATACTTGCGAGGGAGAGGCATGCTGGTTTTCTGCCGATTGTAGGCTTGACCCAATTGGCACAATGGGACTGTGAGAGGCAGTGGGGGTCAATGTAAGCCCAGGAGAGGTATTTGTATGTGAAGAAGTCATAGGAACATGTAACCGTCGTGGTTGCAGAATTATGTCTAAAGCAGGCGAATTCTTCTTCTTGGCTAAGACACGAGGGGACTGCAGCTCTGCAAAAGGAAATGTTAGTTCATCAAACTTAACATGACGAGATATGTAAACTCGCCCATCCTCTGCCAAGCATTGGTAGCCTTTATGTTGAGGACTGTACCCAAGGAAGGTACACTGCTGGGAACGAAACATGAACTTGTGCTTCTGAAAAATTCGAAGATGTGGAAAGCACCTGCATCCAAACACCTTCATAAAATTATAGTCAGGTTGCCTGTTAAACAATCTTTCAAATGGTGAGACACCTTGCAACACACGAGTGGGAAGTCTATTAATGAGATAGACTGCCGTTGTCACAGCATAGGACCAGAACTTCAAAGGTAAGGCAGCCTGAGCAAGGAGAACAAGGGCAAGTTCGATCAAATGTCGATGTTTCCGCTCCACAACCCCATTTTGCTCAGAGGTATGTGGGCAAGATACTCGATGCACAATCCCTTCTTTGGCCAGAAGAGTATTGAGTGATCTGTACTCACCACCCCAATCGCTTTGAATGGCTTTAATAGTGAGATTAAACTGTGTAGCTACCATACTCCTAAACAATTGGAAGGCATTCAGAAGTTGAGACTTATCTTTTAGCAAGTAAAGCCAAGAATGACGAGTGCATGCGTCTACAAAGGCAACGTAATATCGAAATCCGTTTGAAGGAGTAGGTGCAGGACCCCATAAATCGGAAAATACAAGTTGAAAAGGTTCAGAATATACAGTCTGTGAGTGTTCAAATGGTAGTTTATGAGTTTTCCCAATACAACAAGCCGAGCAAACTTTATTGGTATTAGTTGAAATCTTTACATGTAGCTTATGACAAACATCTTTTAGAGTTTGAAGAGAAGGGTGTCCCAAGCGTTTGTGCCACAAATCGAACGCCTCTGAGTTAGTAACTAAACTAGCACTAGCTTGATTATTACCCGGATGCCTGCCATCAGCTAGCTCGAACGAGTAAAGGCCCCCGTTCTGTTTCCCTCGAAGTAGAACACTCCCAGTGACTTCATCCCGAACACAGCAATCGTTGGCATGAAATTCAAGAAAGACTCGGTTGTCCCTAGCAAGCTTGGACACCGAAAGGAGGTTTTTAGTAATCTCAGGCACATGTAAAATATTGGTTAACTTTAATGCTTGTGACCGAGAGAAGAGCAAAGTGTTACCAACGGTTTCTACATGAAGAGAAGCACCATTGCCAACAAGAAGATTACCTGGTCCCCTATAATCAGATGGTTGCGCTAGTTTGGCAATATCTGGCGTCACATGGTGCGTGGCACCTGAATCGACTACCCAATGCTCGCGAGAGGAAGAGGCTGCATTGGCTTGAGGGGGCTCAGTGGCTCTTCCTTCACTGAAGGAGTCATACTGCGTGCTATCAGCAAAGTTAGCACTGCTAGAATTGGCTTTGTATCGTGTGTGTCATTGCCATCACCAAGGAAATCACGATCAAACCGATACCAGCACTGTTGAACTAAGTGCCCAATCTTACCGCATAGTTGACACTGTACTCGGGAACGGCCTCGACCACGACCACCTGATCGACCACCAGAGTAAGGTTTACGATTAAGCTCTTGATTGGTTCTTGAATCAGGAGCAAACCGATTAGCAGCCTGTGCCACATGGGCACTCATTGGAAGGTTGTCCGCTGAAAACTCAAAACCAGCCAATTGAGTTTCAGCATCAATTAACATGTTACTTACAACATCGAGAGTGGGTTTCTCACGCATGGTGGTTATAACCGCCATAAAAGACTGGTATTCACGAGGTAGACCTTAAGCACACTTACAATCTGCTCAACTGGTGCAACGGGGCTTCCACAGGATTCCAGCGCATCGCACACTTCTTTAACACGTGTGAGATATACACGCATGCTGTCATCTCCTTTCTTGAGAGATTGAAGCTTGTATAGCAGATTCATTACGGCTGTGGTGGAGCGATTAGCAAAGAATTGTGTGACCTTACTCCATACGGCAGCTGCTGTCTCAGCACCAACGAATTGAGGTAGCAGCTGGGGACTGATGGTGGACAATAACCAAGACGCGAGGGCACTGTCTTGGGCCATGAAGTCTTCAAACGCTTCATTGGGAACGAGCTCACCATTCTGATCAACCACAGTCTCTGGTGGCGCTGCCATCAAGCCAGTCAACATCCTTTCCAAGCGATGGCTTCGAACTGTGAGCAGCACTTGCTGTTTCCATAGCAAGAAGTTCATCTCATCCAAGACAACATTCACCTTCTTGTTGGTGAACACAAGTGAACGTACCAACGAACCTCCTCCAGACGTTGAGGAGACATTCGGACTGTCAAGCGCCATTACCGCAGTCGGAGCTTAGAAGCCAAGATCTCTGGCGAAAGATACCATGTTGAAATACTACTCAAGATTGTAAAATTGCTAGTAAAGAATACTTGAATGAAAATTGATAATCTGAATTTACAAGGTGTAGTTCTTGCTTTATATACATCACACTCATGCTAAAGCCAGCTAACTGCCTAACGTTCTAGCTGTTGTTACAACCAACTATAACAGCTTGCTAACCAACCTGAGTGCTAATTATCCTCTGCTGCACCCTTCTTGACACACGCAACACTCCCAACATCTTCTATGTTCAATAGTGATGCAGCAGCATTTGCAATGGAGAATGATGATGTCATTGCTGCAAACATTATTAAGGAGACAATTGAGAGCATTGTCAAGGAAACAAACGAATTCCAATATCAAGGCTTATGACTAGCTCTAGTAAAAAAAAAACCCAATACCATATAGGTGCCCAACATTGGCTCTAGCATCAAAAAGGAGAAAAGAGAATGCTAGAGGTACCCAACATTGGCTCTAGCATCAAAAAGGAGAAAAGAGAATGCTAGAGGTGCCCAACACTGACTCCAGCAATGAAATAAAAGGAGGAAGATGTAGCTACAATAATAATAGCAATAATAAGTTAGTAAGATCATTTTTCTAATTTAGTTAAGTATTAAATGGATTTTAATTTTGGTAAGATGATGATACATTACTTAATTTTACATCAGTCAATGCTACCACATCTGTGGTAGTAATTAAAAATTATGAGAACTGAAAAAGTGACTTAAAAGTTTGAGTTGGCTAGTTAGCATTGCTCAGAATTATTGCATTCATTGCATGTCAATTTTTTAGGACAATAAAACACTCAGTTTTGGGGTGTGATAAGTTTTCCAGAATAGTTATTATTTAAATCCTTTTTCCTTAGGTCAAACTTATACTTTAGCATTTTAAGATCATATTTAGGTTATTTTTAGAATAGTTTGCATCATGTGCATAGTGGGAGCAAGTTGATAGCTTTTGGGTTAACTATGCTATATTTTTCTGTAACACTAGTTTAATCTGTCTTGATGCTGTTACATTCTTTGATGCTGTCAGACGTTGTGAGCAGCTGTGAGGCAAGATTGTTGAACCATTTTTATACCATTTGATGATTCAACAAGTGATTATATAAACTGCCTAGCTATGCGTTGAGAGAACTGTATTTTATGTAGCATCAGTATTGCGAGAGTAATGTTAGCATATAATGATTTGTGCTACTTATTGTCAAAGCATTCTTTGTATATTCTTAGATAGTTGTATGGAGATATAGACTGTTTTTACAACTTTGGTAAAAGATTTGAGAAAAGAATAATATGCTAGGATAACGTTTAACACATTGATTTTGTTGCTACAACAATGTTAAACGTATGTGATTGTTGATATGTCATTATCCTTAGCCTAATAGATTCATTGCTCCATCTGCGTATGCTGCAACTCCTTTTATCTTTATTTTGTTTTTAATATTATTGCCGTGACAACTCCTTTTATCTTTATTTTGTTTTTAATATTATTGTCATGACATTGTTTATCGCATCAATTATATTCATCTCTGTGTTTTGTTATACATCAATTCTATAATCTAGTAACTAATTTTTTTTTTCGAGACAATATTCAATGCATTAGTTGTGCTCCACTTTTACCACTTGACATTGATAGTGTGCACTAACTCTAATTGCTACAACATTGTTCGAAGCATCAGGAGATAACAGCAATTCAAAGCACTCTTTTCTGTGTATAAGTGATATTACGTTTGATGGTTGTTTGAAAAAAGGCAGGTATCGTGGCAAAAATTTGGGAGTGCACAAGACATGTGGGTGAAGCTACCATGTTGGTTTGTTTTTACTCTATAATTTCGTAGACTGTAGCTTGTCGGTTGGTAGTGGATCTGGCAATGAATGATTTATAAATCGACTCCAAAGCAGAAAAAACAAAGTTATCGGAAAGTGTTACCACCGAAACTAATTTTTTTAACATTGTTGATAATTTTGACAACATACCTTTTTCTTTTGTTCTTCGTTATTATAGCATCTAAGTCAAATAAGTTGCAAAGAATTGACAAAATATTTTCACACATGGTATCTGGGTAAACATCATCCTTGTTGTATTGTGAAACTTTCTGTTATTTGTTTACCCCTTGGTTAATCGAAGCTGTCATTTGATCAACAAAAAAAAAATGAACTTTTATCTCGCTTATTACAGTTGGTAACAAAACATGGAATAAAATATATAACTTATTTTTAATTTGCATATTGTTTTTGTGGTTGTATGACATGGACAGTAGGGGTGACAACGGGTTGGATCTGGATCGAATCTAGTTAGACTCAGATCAGACTCATTTTCACATTTTGGATCCTGACCCGCTCTAGATCCACGGGTCTAGAAAATTGGAACTCAAAATCCAGATCCAACGAATCTCACAGATTCGAATCTAAAACGGATATGTTAAAAAAAGATCATTTGTCCTATTTTTTAACGTAATAAAACTATCATTGATTAATTTCATATCAGATTTCCAATGGAGGAGAGATTAATTTCAATATAACTAATAGCATAAAAAAAGATGATAAACTAAAGTAGCAGAATAATATTTGCGGAATTTAACTATTAATATTAATAGTAAGGTTATGTAATATTAATATTTGTGAAATTTATATATTAATTTAAAACGCTTTTTTCTAAACGGGTAAATGGGTCTTGACCCGGTATCTTAGTGTCAACTCTGAACCCAGATTCATACTTTACTCAGAAGATTCAAATCTGATCCGAATCTTTTGGATCCAAAAATTTAAGATCCATACCCTATAAAACAGATCTGAATCTACGGATTCAGGTCGGATCCAAGATTCATTGCCATCCCTAGTATTGTTTCGAGTTCAAACTTTGTACCATGCGGCCTATATGAGATACTAAGTGGTCGAGGGTTAGATCCTTATCCTGATAATGCGGTAACTTTAAAATTTGAAACATCTAGTCCTATTTAGACCTAGATAACCCGAGGTATTAATTATTGGCTCTCTCTACTAGATACTTTGAGAAACAAAAGAAATTATGATTCATCGCATTTTCTTTCTTTCTTTAATAGTATATAATGATTATAAGTTAATTTATGTTTAGAATTTTTTTAAATTCAATAATAACGCATCCTATAAATACAAATGTTTAAATCAAAACTTTTAAAAAACAACATTTTCTTTTACTGTTAAGATCATTTTGTGGGTTAAACTCATTACATTCTAAATTAATGGTGTTTTATGTCTTGAATTTAGAGATGTAAAAAATTGACTCGACCTACAAAATTGACTGAAACTGATTTGAGTTAAAACTATTTATGACCTGCGGTGGTGGTGACCCGAAATCGATTCAAGTCTGAACTGGTGTTGACATGAACCCAAGTTGGACCTAAAAAATTTAGATATGCACCCAACCTGAGAATAATATGAACCCGAATTGAAGCGATAATATAACAATCGAACCCGATCTACATCCGACCTGATATGAACATGAACCCAAGATTAACCCGATAAATAACTTATATTATCCGACCTGTTATCAACCTGACATGTAATTGACTCAACTTGTAAATGATCTGATATTTATATGAATTGATATTTACCTACCTTGTAAGTTATAATTGATGAAGTTGTGATATTTTGTATTTCTAATATTATAGCATGAAAAAATACATGTTCAGAATTAAAAGTACATGATAAATTATGAATATTAAATTAATATGTTTACTTTTTATATTTATGAATTGTAATCTATAAATATACTCAAAAGTTCTATTAAATTAATAACTTATTATTAATAAAGTTAATAAAAATAATTTCACACAATTTAAAATAAATTATCAATTATAATCATTCGATAATAAATTTAATTATGATCATTATATTAAATACTATAAAAAATAATACAAATAATAATAATAATTAATCATATTAAATATTAATTTAAATATTAATATATTCTAAAAATGTAAATATTAATATATTCTAAATAAAATTATATTATTCTAAATAAAATAAATAAATAAATTAGAATATATATTAGAATATATAAATATATAATAATTAATATTCTAACATCTAATATAAATTATATATATAATATAAACTCACTAATAAGAAATAAGAAACTCACCCTTGACAGTAATATATGTTGTATATGTAAATCCTAGATGTGAAAATAGGCTTAATTCATTGTTTTCTATATTAATTATGATTACGAGATTAATAAATTATTTTTTTATTAATTATCACCATTAAATTAAATATATAATTATTGTTAGGATTTGAGACTCTATGAAATCAATCTAAAATGTGTCAAGAGGAGGTGAATTGACCAGTTTAAAAATTTAGGGTATAGAGAGAAAGGATAAGAAAAATGCACAAGAAATTGGAGTGGTTCAACTTCCTCAAATGAAGTCTACATCTACTACCTTAGCTCCCCATTAAGGATTTCTAAGAAATTCACTAATTTGTTCTTTCTTTTCCTAGGCTTAAGATTAACCTTTATAAATTTCCCATCATTTCAATGGCTAAGATCTAACCACTCCCCTTTTACAAAGGATAAAATTTGTGGAAATAAGAAAACCTCTACAAGTTATGTGTTTACAAGTAAAGCTCACTAAAACCCTAAACCCTAAAACACCCTATTTATAAGAGAAAAAGAAAAAAAAGAATAAAAGAGATTTTCTCTTTATGTGGATTGCTTGGATAGGTATTGTAACCTTCTTCAAGTATCCTCCACTGGTTTTTATATGTTGAATGAGTTTGTAGTCATTTCTAACCGTTATAGATGTTTTGGAGCTGTTGGACACTTAATGCTGCAAAATAAAACTGCTCAGACCAAGAGTATAGGTACCTAGGATAAAAGTACGATATGACCCTAATAACTTTTGAATAAACTAGCAATTAAAAATAGTTGGGCCACAGTAGTATCGGTACTCGGGTCATGGTATCGATACTACTATACAGAGTAGTATCAACACTTCTTTAAGTATCGATACCAAAAATGTCTACTGAGATTTGAACACCTTTAAAAATAATAGGTAGTATCAATATTGTCATATGAGTATTGACACTTTGCTTGCCTTTGGTATCGATACTGCAAGAATAGTATGGGTATTGTTCATGTAGTATCGATACTGCAAGAATAGTATGGGTATTGTTCATGTAGTATTGATACTGCAAACACAATATTGATACTTCTTTGCTAGAAAATTATTCTTGTGTTCGAATTCTTGTTTTATGGACTTTGAATTATTTTTGAAAGCATTGAATAAATTCAATCAAGTCTAAAGACAACTTTCCCTTAAATTGTTATATCAAAATATGTTCAATAATCTTCCCCTTTTTAATATAACAAAACATTTGAAAAATGACATTGGCAAAAACACCCCCTTAATAAAACGTTTAATGAAAAAGAGAAGTATTTTGGAAAATATTTTAGCTCCCCCTTTTTCATTCTTGAAATTGAATTTTTCAAACTTATACTTCTCCCCAGTTTTGTTATATCAAAAATAATTCAAACTTTTTAAGTTAAAAAAAACAATGGAGAGTAAGACGAAATTTTATCATAAAATCATTTGAAAAATCAAAAGATCCCCCTCAACAAAAGAATTCAAAAAAAAATTGACTTTAAGAACTTAACACTTAAAAACTATTGAATTTCAACAAATATAAACAAACATGTTAGTAACACGTGAAATTCAATAAATTCAAGTTTTGTCTACTTTATGCAATATTAACATGAGACATTAAAGTTTATATGCATAAAGCTTTTAAAAAAATGTTATGAATATTAAAAATTGATATCAATTGTTAGAGAGATATCATTTTCAATAAAAAAACATATACGTAAACTTTTAAATTTAAGGTCAAAAGTAATATTTTTGTAAAAACAAAACATTAAAAGAAAATTTGACCAAAAATTATTATGATGAACTAAATATTTAATAAAAAATATTAAAACCTTAAAATGTTCACCATAACACATTTTAACATACATGAGAAAAATTTATCATTTATGTTCAAAACTCATGCATGCATAAAACAAAGTAGGCAAACAATATATAGAAACAAAAACATTAAATTTAGAGGTTACTCATTCCTTTCCTTGTGTGGCTAGAGTATTTGAAATTATTCGCTTTTGTCACTATTGCTCCCACACACCTACAAGAGACATTTATTTCGATTTTGGTATCCAAATTTCTTTGGATCCTTAAATGTTAGTTCAAAAGTCTCTTGTTCTTTTGGGAATCCATACTTGTCTAATTTTAAAATGTTTTCTAAGTTTTAAAGGATAAGTATGTTCCATGTGAACATGAAAATTGCAATGTGACCATTTTTCCATTTTCAAACATGATGAATTGTTTTGAGAATTTTTTTAAGCATTCAAGGTTAACTTTTAAATCAAGATTTTCTTTTTCCAAATCATTGATTTTGATTTTTGAAACCTTAAAATCATTTTTTTCAAAATTTCATTTTGTTTTTCAAAATCTATTTTTGCTTTCAAAAGAAAATCATTTTCAACTTTAAATTTTGAAATTAATTTCTTATATTTGGAATTCATGGTCTTAAATTCCAAATACAATTCATCATAGGCATCTTGTAACTCTTTAAATGTATAAGAATATAAATCAAAATAGTTAGAAGTTAACATTGAATCTTCTTCGATGGCCATGAGAAATAGGTTGAAAACTTCATCTTCATCATTAGAGTTCTCTTCATCATTCCAAGCAGTCACAAATGCATTCTTTTTACTTGATCCCTTTTTCTTAAGGAAGGGACATTCATATTTAACATGTCTCGATCTTTGCACTCAAAGCACATCGGGGGACCCTTCCTCTTACTCAATTCATGTTTAACTTCTTTTCCTTTGAAAGAAATTAATCTAGTGAATCTTTTGAAGATCTTGTCCATCTCTTCATCTTCATCCACCTCTTCACTTGAGTCTCGATTACTCTCATTGGTGGATTTGAAGGAGATTCCTACCTTATTCTTTTTCTGTAACACCCCAGCCCGTACCTGACCCAGATACGAGTCCGAGATATCACATTGACTTTTTAAAATAACGTTCTTACAAAATCACAACACATTTGAACTTATATTAATAAAATACGAGTATATATTGATGAATTATGTTCGTTATAACAAATTTAAAAAAATACTTTTTCATGAACAGTACTATACGTATGAACAGTACCGTGAACAGTTAACAGTGTATCGATGCACTGTTACAGTATCATGAACAGTGTACGGATGCATCAAAATTTTGAAATTAAAATGTGTATCGATGCATTGCTACAGTGCATCAATGTACTGCTACAGTAATTTTGAAAAATACTTAAAACTCATACAAACTTAATCTTTCATCACTATAAATTTACCATTTTGTTTCCAAATTAGTTCATTAAAATAAATTGAACATTATTAATTACATGTCACTATCTAAGCCAAAATTTCATCATAGGATGTCTTATTGATATTGAAATATACTCCTCGATGCTTGATGTCACCTTGAACTCTTTATTCCACTACTGGCTTTTTACCTACGAGTGGAAATTATCACACGCTAAGTATATACTTAGTGAGGCAATTAAAACAATAAACAGTGCAATACAATTCATGCATTTCAATGTCAAAATCAAAATACCATGAAATCATGTTATCAATAATCCAATATTTTACTATGATCAAAATACTATAAAATTTCTTATCAATATACATACCATTTAATCCATAAGCTCGTAAGTTTATTTTACCAATATACTTACCATTATTCCATAAGCTCGTAAGCTTATTTTACCAATATACTTACTATAATTTCATAAGCTCGTAAGCTTATTTTACCAATATACTTACTATAATTTTATAACATTGTAAGCTTATTTTACCAATACACTTACTATAATTTCATAAGCTCGTAAGCTTATTTTACCAATATACTTACTATAATTGCATTACTGATGTCATTAACCTCATTTATTAATCGTTATTGGAATCCATACATTCCATAGGAAATTTATACAATTCGTATAATTTCCTTATAATATTAGCACTCTCAGTGCTCTATCTGGAATATCATATACTTAATATGATTTCCTTCTCATTTTAGCACACGAAGTGCCCTATTCGAGAATCCATACCATTAGTATGATTCCTTCACCACTTTTAGCACATGAAGTGCCCTATTCGAGAATCCATACCATTAGTATGATCCCTTTACCATTTTTAGCACATGAAGTGCCCTATATGAAAATTCATATTGTTAGTATGATTTCCTTATCCTTGTAGCACCCTTAGTGCTTTTTCTGGAAATCCATACACTCAGTATGATTCCCTTACCATTTTAGCACATATAATGCCCTATCTGGAAATCCATATATTCAGTATGATTTCCTTATCATTTTAGCACACTCAGTGCTCCATATGAGAATCCATACACTCAGTATGATTTCCTTATCATTTTAGCACATATAGTGCTCCATATGGAAATCCATACACTCAGTATGATTTTGTTATCATTTTATCACATATAGTGCTCCATATGGAAATACATACACTCAGTATGATTTCCTTATCATTTTAGCACACTCAGTGCTCCATATGGAAATTCATACATTCAATATGATTTTCTTATCAATTTAGCACATATAGTGCTCCATATGGAAATCCATACACTCAGTATGATTTCCTTATCATTTTAGCACATATAGTGCTCATATGGAAATCTATACACTCAATATGATTTCCTTATCATTTTAGCACACTCAGTGCTCCATATGGAAATTCATACATTCTGTATGATTTCCTTATCATTTCAGCACATATAATGCCATTTGTTAATCACTATACATACATTAATAAATCATGCTATTTTAACTATTACCACATGTACGTGCATAATTAGATGCACTCACCTGGTTCACATTGCTTATATATCCTGATTAGCAAAATGATTACTCTAAGATTTGGCCCTTGCCTTTCGCCTTACTCGACTCAGGACCTTGATTTCGATCTATCTCCCATTCATTGAGTACATGAATATTACCATTTGTTAGTGTATTTACTAGCCATTATAACTTTAACATTAATAAAAATATTTATTATTAATCTTTCTACAATATTTTCGTCCCAACTTAACAATTCTGGCCCTTATGCATCGATGCACTCAATAGTGTATCGATACACTGCCTATGAATCGATGCACTTATTGCATTCGATATTTTTCAATTGAAGGGTGTATCGATGCACCACCTGTGTATCGATGTACTTTGCCCAGAAATCTCATTTTGAGCACGAAATTTCACTCCTTTCAACTTCAATACTCCATGTTTCTTCTCCTTTAATGTTCTTAAGTCACATACACATGCTTAAACTCATTAATACTTATTTATCCCATCTTTAACTTCAAAATTCACTTCTCTACATAGAACTCAATATTAATACTCAAATTTTAACATATTTTAATCATCATACATGCTTGAATATGCATATACTACCTCACAAACATCAAGATTCATCATCAATTCTATGATACCTTATACGAACACAAACTATAGAAATTGGGGTCTTTGAACACTAGCAAGATTATCGAGCAATATTGGTACCAAATGATAGCGTTTTTCGCATACAATAATTTTCTATTTACATCATACTCAAAATCCTAAGGATATTTCTTGAAAATTGAGTTGAAGCGTTCTCTCACCTTTGAAGAAAACCCACGCAGCTTTGGAGAAGAAGAGAGCAAATTTGGATGAAATATTGGGTGCATTTCATCTTTGTTTAAACTATATTCCACTATAAATAAATATAATATTCATTTAATTGGGATAAGACCAAATCACCCTTAATGAATCTTTTTATTCACCACAAAACCATGACAACTCATCCTTATCATATTTCAAAGTAAAAGATGAATTAATTTGACTTTAATTTCTGAAATTTCCCTTGAACTTTTCAAAAATTGTATTTTAGTCACTAAATTCCACTGTTTCAGTTAAATCTAAAAAATTGCACATTTCCAAACAAATTTTCTCTGATATAAAATATTAAAATAATCTTTCCAACCATTTTATACCATCCTTCAAATTTTTATAAAATTCCAATTCGATCTGAATTACTGATTCCTTACCGGCTTCTACCCTTTCTAATTTTTCTTTACTAAAATTCCAAATCCAAAATATGATTTCTATAAAAACCCCACTCTCAAGAGTAAACTATCTATTTATGGAATAAAATTCTTTTTGGGAAAACTCACCACTTAATTCCTTAAACTTTTCCCAATTTTATACTTTGACCATCAAACTTTCAAAATTTGCATTTTGGTCATTATCTAAATTTTTAGGGTATTACATTTTCTTGATCTTCTCTTCTTCTTCTTGTTCTTTCTTCTTTTGGAGCTTTACCTCATGAGTGAGTAAGGAACTAATAACCTCGTCAAGGGTGTACAACTCTAAATCCTTAGCTTCTTCGATGGCAATTGCTTTGTCTTCCCAAGATGTAGGCTATGAGGAAAACATCTTTCTTAGTATTTATTCATTGGGATAGACCTTCCCAAAGTTCTCAACTCATTGATGATTGGAGTGAACCAATTGAACATCGCCTTTATGTCTTCATCGAGCTTCATCTTGAAATTCTTGTACTTGAGAGTGAGAATGTCAATCTTGGACTTCTTGACTTGGCTTGTTCTTAATGGTTCACCTTCAATTTGTCCTAAATCTCTTTTGTATTAGAACATGAAGATACTTTACTATATTTTTCTTGTTCATGTGCACAAAAGAGAATGTACATGGCTTTAGCCTTGAGTTGGGCAAGCTTCTTATCTCTCTTGGTCCACTTCGACCAATTTTGTGGAGGAGTGGGAGAATCATCGAAGATTGCACCCTAAATATCAAGATAGGTGGTTTGAATAAACAAATCCATCCTATTCTTGTAATAGGAGTAGTTGGCATTATTTAAGTAAGGAGGTCTCGTGATGGAGTAAGAGTCTTCGAGGTAGTAATAACCAAAAGTCGAATTCATCTTCTCGGTTGTTGGGAATTGATAGAGCTTCTTTAAGGATCATCTCAAGAGGTTGTAATACCTTCAAATGAGTCAAGATCTAATATCAATTGTTAGGATTTAAGGCTCTATGAAACCAATTGAAAATGTTCTAAGAGGGGGTGAATTGTTCAATTTTAAAATTTAGAAAATGGAGAGAAATAATAGAAAAAAATAGTACAATAATATATAGTGGTTTTACTTCCTCAAATGAAGTCTACACCTACTACCTTAGCTCCCCACTAAGGATTTCTAACAAATTAACTAATTGTTTTCTTTCTTTTTCTAGGCTCAAGAGTAACCAATTAAAATTCCCTGTCTTTTTAATGGTTAAAATAGAACCACTACCATTTTGCAAAGGATATGTAGACACTAATTTTACAGCGCCACATGTCTCCTCCCCGAAGACTCCTCCTGCAGCCAATTTTCACAGCAACTAAAGAGCGTTAGAAGTCTATTTTGTATAGGATTCTAAAAATAGTCTGTTTTTTCCATTATAAATACATGTAATCCATATCATTTGTAACACAGGAATGGAGATACGAAATACAAGAAGAAATTACGAGCAATCTTAGAGCAAAATCAGAGTTTTTTTCCTGCAAGTTTTCGAAGAGAAATACAAGGTAAATATAGTACCTTTTTCGAGTTTACGCTTGCATGCTTGTGTCTCGTTACATTTTGTATTCGAAAAACACCAAAGAAAATGATTTTTTGCCGATGAATAGGGGCATTTTTCAGGATCTATTTTTATAAATCTAGCCCCCGAGGCTTCTTTTCTTGAGAAAATACTTTGATTTTCGGAATGGGTGTGAAAAAGGGGTAATCTCATTCTTGGTCCCCTCGTTCATAAAGGATTTAATTTCCATCCTGAAATCCCAATTCATCCTCAAAGTGCCCCAAAATTTATCATTCGATTTTCTATTTTTACATTCTAGTCCGTTTTCTAGATTTGAATTTCAATTTTCTTCTTATTTTATTTAATATTACATTATAGTATATATTTGATATTACTCCTGTATATTATTATTATTTATTTCCTTTTGTTGTTATGTATATACATGTATCATTATTATTTTATTAGTTACTTATTTTATTTATATGTTATATTATATATATATATATATATTTTACGTTATTTCTTAATATTTTTCTTTATATATTTTTTAGTTTACAAGCTAATATGTATGTATTTCATTTTTTACCTTTTTCCCTTCGTTTTGTTTATTTATTTTATTTTATTTTCTTTATTCATTGATTCATTTTTCCTATTTTATTTATTTATTTATCTTATTCTGTTGTCTTTATTTTTTATATATTCCATTTATTTTCATAATCTCCATATCAACTGTGTTGTTTACGTTTCGTCCATATTTGTTGGTATTTATTTTTTCTGTTTATCTCTTATTTATTCCATTTTCTTTATTTTCAATTTATCTTTATCTCTTTTGTTTTTCTTACACTTTACTTGATTATTTAAGGGTTCGTTTTCCAAACCTTAGAGGTGAGTAATTTGGATCATCATTTTATCTTTTAATTTAACTTACAATTTCTTAATCAAAGACAACTGGAAATTACGTAGTACCGAAAGGGGGGCAAGGTGCTAACCCTTCCTTGACTGTAACCTACTCCGAATCTGACACATCTTTGGTAAGACGCAAATCAGGTAAGAAATGGGGTGTCCGATCAACCCATTTGCTTTAAAATAATTGATCTGTGGTGACTCCTAATCCATTTTCCTAAGTCGAAGCCCAATTCCGGGGCCCAACTGAAAGACGGTTGCGACAGCTTGGCGACTCCGCTGGGGACACAGGTAAGTGAGTCAGGCTAAGGTAATTTCCAGTTGTCTTTTTAACGAAAAGGGTAATTTTAAATTTTAAGGTAACATTTCGATCCTTATTACTTACCTTTGATTATATTTTTTCGAGTAAATAGTTGAACTGACCGTTTTCTAGTGATTTCAGCTTTCCAAACTTTTTCATTCAAGGCTCTAAACCTGAGCTCCGAACTTGTTTTAAGTGGGGGTGAAAGCGATGCATTCGTGTGAATTTATTCACCGCATATGCCAAGCAAGTAGCCTTCGGGATTCATATACCTTATGTCTCTTCGTGTGAATTTATTCTCCGTATACACATTAGGGAATGTGTCCTCTCGAGTTTAACTTAGTCCACACAAGCCTGTGATGGGTTTAGGACTAAGGGTCTGGTAAGCCCAAGGGGGCACCAGCAAGGAGAACTCGGGTACGATTTTTTAGAACCTAAACCGAGAGAATTTGATGAAATAGAGCCTACCCCAAAACCACATTCCAAAACCTAGGACATTTCTTTCCTAACCATGTTTTTTCCTCTTATGTTTTTTTCTTGCCATTTTTTATAATTTATTTTTTTTATTTTACTAACTGTTTGCCTTTGTGTTTGTTTTTAAAGCATTTGCATCATAACAAGAGGCCATTGATCCCTAAAAAGGTGTTTGTTACACAAAATAATCTGAATTAATGGATAAAGGTGTTGTAATACAAGAGATTAAAAACCTCGAGCTACGACTATGGTCTGAGAAGACTCAGAAGGAAAATGGAGATAGTCTTCAAGAAAGCTATGTGTTAGAGCTGGTTAGCTACGCCTCTATCATCCTAAAACAGAACAACATGCAAGAGCTTCGGGACATCTGGGGCAGTTGGAAGAATGATCGGAAATAGAAGTTCAGCCAACGGTACGATAACATTGCATTGTTGCTTCAAATCAAGACTGATGAGCCCTTGATCAGAGCCTTGGTTCAGTTCTGGAACCCGGGATATAGTTGCTTCACTTTTAATCAGGAGGACATGGTGCCCACCATTGAAGAGTACACTACACTGTTGTTGCACTGTGCAAATATCAGACTGGAGCGAGCTTATAATAAACACATCAAAAGTCAGTCTTTCAAGAGTGCACTAGCCAAGGTTGCTGGGGATGACGAAAGATGGGTAACAGACCGAACTCGATGTAAAGGCAGTGGGGAAGGAATTGCCTGGCTTCATATCAAGCAACTGATGAAGGACCATCCCGATGAGTGGAAGGCAATAGACCTGTTTGCACTGGGTCTGTATGGCCTGATTATATTCCCAAAGTCTTTGGGGTACATTGACGTAGCCGTGGTGGAACTGTTTGAGCAACTTTCGAAACGAGTCAACCCAGCACCGACCATCTTAGCCGAGACCTTTCGGTCTCTCAACCATTGTCGAAGAGATGGCGGTCTGTATGGCCTGATTATATTCCCAAAGTCTTTGGGGTACATTGACGTAGCCGTGGTGGAACTGTTTGAGCAACTTTCGAAACGAGTCAACCCAGCACCGACCATCTTAGCCGAGACCTTTCGGTCTCTCAACCATTGTCGAAGAGATGGCGAAGGTAGATTCATTGGGTGTGTTCAGCTCCTTCAAGTCTGGATTCACAACCACTTCTGGAAGACTAATGGGGTTGCCTACAGCCGATTTAGCACTACGTATTCACCTTTGAGAGAGTTCATCACCATGAAATGGCATTAAGGCGCTTCAAAAGAGAAGTGGATGAAAGTCTTCACTCATCTCCAAGATCAGGATATTACCTCGAGAGCCCCCTGGTTGTTCCTCAGTGACGTCTTTTCGATGTGGGACTCCGACACTATGACCTTACTTGGACTTTGGGGTGCAGTTGGGTATGCTCCGTTATTAGCACTTAGACAGTATGTGGCACGTCAGTTTGTCCCAGCAACATGCGGACTAGCCAGATCAGAGTTTGAGTATCACGATGACAACTATAAGAAGATGATCAAGGAAGCAGTCGATTCATGGAAGCAAGTATTCTGGATGGATGTTGTAGCTGCCAGAAACATGCTTACTCCGGACTATGTGGAGTGGCGAAGATTGAGAAAAAATGACAATATCCCGGTGCCAAAGTGTGAGGACACCCGAACCCTGGAAGAACACCTCAGGCCCGTCTTTTTTGAACTTGAGATAGCCAAGACAGAGTTTGAAGCTGTGAATAACGAGATGAAGCAGAGGGTAAAGGAGCTTGAAGCTGATCGCTATCAGTGGAAGCTAGATGTCGACTCTCAGAAAGATCGAGCAGACAAACTTGAAAAAGAACAGAAAAAAGTCTGTTTTGGAGCTCGAAGACTTGAGAAATGGGTATCAAGATAAAGTCAAGGATAACTCCAAGTTGAAAGTGGCTTCTGAATACTGGAAAGACGAAGCTCATAGCCTGAAAAAGAAAGTTCGAAGGGCCAGATGAGAGAGCTTGGAAGGAACAGATGAAGACTGCCCAAAGGCGCTTAGCAGACAGTCAGTATCAAAACCAATGCTTGAGAATCCAGATGGCTGATCTGGAGAAACAAAATGAGAGAGATGGAAAAATAATAGTTGAGTTAGAAGATATTGTATATGGGTTCAAGAAGAAAGTGAGCGAGCTTCAGATAGTGCTCTTCGATGGAGGTTTACAGTGGCGTTTCCATTTGGAGCAAGCACAACAAAGAGTGAACGCCAGAGACGCAGTCATCCGAGACTTCCTGGATCAAGTACAAAAGGCAGCTCGTCATCTACACGGCCTGGCAAGGGGAAGCTGGAATGGTCCGACAAGGCATACAACTAGTGACAGATGAAGACAGAAGATTTGTCAACCTACTAGAAGTTGTTCGGGGTCTAGAGGATTTAGTCCGAATTTACCTTTGATCATTTTTATGTCTCTTACAAGATAAAACATTTTTGTCTAAGTAAAGATTATTTATAATAATGGACACTTTTTTGGATCAATACCTCGAACATTTCATGCATTCTTGCATTTTGCATTTTTGCATCTTCATCTACATTTTTAAGCATTTTCACAAACATGAAATTAAGTCATGAAGGACTCGATGATGTGGATTTAACCACATGGAAGCAAGATTGTAACATTAAAGAGCCTGATCAGCTGATGGTAGGACAAAGCCGGCCAGGATGATCCAAGAAAAGAATCCACATATCCTAAGGACTACGATGTTGAAGTTATTAGCTGTTACCACATAAGAAACCCCAAACATTTCTCTGAGAACTATATGGCGCTGAAGCGCAAGATCCAAAACCTGATGGATTCAGGGGCATAAACGGTCGAAGAAGGGGGCATGGCATATACCATTTGCACTTAGAGGATTATTTTGTTTAAACACGTCTCTAATCTTTCATCGTTTACCTAATCTTTTAAAGGATTGAATTTATGCTACTTTCTATGGTGGAACAATTGAACAAATTCTAATCTTTAGTTATTCGAATATTAAATGAATTAAGGATTCTTTTAATTCTTCAAGAATTATAGATTTTTGACATATGGCAAGGTTAGACCTTTCTTATCCTGTCTCAAATCCCAAAATAAAATACCTTGATTCTTTACCCAAAATAACTCATGGTCATTACCAAAAAGACCAAATTTTGACATTACCTCCCTTTGAAATTCTTGAACATTACCTTTATCTTTTTGATACACCCACACCTTTCTTTGAGTCAATAAGATCACACCATTGTCTTTTTAGACTCAAAATTGACATTTTTACACCATTAAAGACCATAACATCGAGTTGTTCATTTGAACATGAGCATTCTTCTAAGACATAACTTGGGGCATCTCGCAGGGAGATTGAACATTAAGACATCTGGGGGAAAAAAAGAAGAATTCATCCGAAATAATTCTATCATCCATTAATTACACTATTTTCATATAAATAGAATTAATCCTGAAAATTTATCCCCCTGGGGATACCTCTTCTGTGAGGACTTCCATATATGAAATGATGAACGGCTTTCTTTCTTTATCCCTTCACAACAGGAGAAAAATATATCCCTTGTGTCCCCTTTTGAGCCTATAGTTTTTTCTTTTGATTCAACCCTAACCAAGGGTCACCCTCTACACTGGGGGGCAAGGTGGAAGAAATCTGCTCACATGAGTGAAGACATCAATCCAAAAGAAAAACCAAAAGGTGGGCCAAATACCAAGTGCTCAAGAACAAAAAAGAAAAGAAGAAAAAAAGAAAAAATAAGAACAAAAAAGAAAAGAAGAAAAAATCAAAAGGAAAAGGGACAAAAAGCACATGCAAAGATTCCCTAAAGACAAATGACACATCAAGCTTCAAACTATGAGATTGATCAAGCACAATCATTCTTGAATCACTGAATCACTTCACTCGAAGATCATAGAGCATCAGGAGAAAGAGACATTTTGAGCAAGACAAGATCGAGGGCATCAAAATGAATTGATCCTTGGTTCAATACCCTGAAACACTTATTTGGGCCTATTTATCCTATTCTTTCATAACCATGAGCCCTGACCTACATTACGTGCCTTAAAAGTCCCTTCTAATCATACATGGATTTCTAAATAGAAGAGACTATCTTCAGATTTTATCCCGCCCATCAGGATTAATTTGTAAAAAATAATGTAATTAATGCATGGTAGAGAAAAATGACAAAGGGGGGTTCAAGACGTAAATCCTGAATAACGTCTTGAAACCAAAGGAGGGTTCGAGTTGAAAACCTGAAAAGATGGCTCGAATATAAAAAATGTGCAACTGAGGTGATCACATAAATTCCTTGATAAGGCATCGCACAATCCGAGTGTGACAACGAAGGTTGGGAGTCAGAGAACACTTCCAGCAGAGAAACATGCAAGCTACCCCATCAATCCTTTGAGCATAAAATGCTAAACCTTTGACCAAACACGATAATCTGAGACTTTTTTATCCGTTCCTTACTTAACCATTTCCGAAAGATAGCTTTGATCTTGACACTTGTCAAATAGCTATAATTTATTGAAGGATGAACATTGTAATTAATTCTTTGATATCCGATGATGAACTCTAGTTTTATGATTCGTCTCAATTGTAAAACCGTGAAAGTGACAATATTTTCAAAACTTTTGGTTAAACATTTTTCGAAACTCTTTTAATTGATATTTTCATAACTTTGAAAATAAAAGAGAAAGAAAAACATTTTTTTTCAAACAAGACAGTCTCTCTAGAGTGGATCTTGGTAAATGACATGTGACTCTTAGACACAAATCTCGTGCTCAGAATCAATGCTGAAGCAAGAAATGAGGAACATTTGGGGCATCTTTGAAGATTCAACATCAAATATTGGGGCATTTTTGGATATTGGGGCATCTTTGGGGATTCAACATCCTAATGCGAATTATCAGACCTTCTGAAGGCATTTCCTCCACATGCAGGAACAAGTAGGAAAAAATGAGGCTCTATCCAAGAGATAAATGATATTAATTCATGTTGCATGCATCTTAGACATACTTGAGAGCATCACATTTATCATTTTTAGCATACATAATTTTTGCAGCTTTAGAGTCAAGTTTCAACTTCAATGCGAAAGATACCTGATTCAAAAAGAGTTTGTAAAAATCGATATTGGTTGCTTAACTCAGTAGCAAGGAGCTACACCTCAACTAATTTGATATATTGAAAGATCGACAGATCTTAGAATTAGCTTCAGATGAGATCGAGAGCTAATTCAGAACCGATCCAGTTCGCATTTTCAAGTTGGATTTCAACTTCACGATGAAGGATATCCAATTCCTGGCTCAACTTCACGGCGAAGGGGCCACCCACGGTTTCAACTTCACGACGAAGGGAATCGTGCTCACCATTGTCTCTCTTAAGACAGTTTCCCTTGAAACAAACTTTGTCTCTCTTGAGACAGTTTCCCTTGGAAAAAAACCTTTGAAATTATTTCTCTTGAAACACAAAAACCTTTGAAACATAAACATTGAAAACATTTCCCTTGAAATGAATTTTGTCTCTCTTGAGACAGTTTCCCTTGAAACAAAATCTTTGAATTTGTTTTCCTTGGAACTAATTTCATCTCCTCGTGAGGCAATTTCTTTTGGAACTAAGTTTTGTCTCTCTTGAGACAGTTTTTCTTAAAACAAAATTTTGTCTCCCTTTAGACCGTTTCTCATGAAACAACATATATCTTTGAGATCGTTTCCCTTGAAACGAATTCTGTCTCTTTCGAGATAATTTCTCTTGAAGCATCATCTGAACCGTTACACTCAGCTCTGGCACATACTTGGGATGGTCGAAAGCATTTCTCAAATAAAAAAAAATAGAATGTGCACATCAGATTTGAACATTTGAAGAATTTGAGATCAGGGATCAGAACTTGAAGATTCCAGAACTAAGATTCCAGAAAAGAAACCGGAGATCGAGATTTCTCTCCTGAGCCCAAAAATAACATATGTTGCATATATATTTTAGGAATACCAAGAGCATTGCATCCATCTCATCACATATATGCATAACTTTTTCAGGGTTTAGCTAGAGTTAATTTCAACTTCGCAGCAAAGGATATTAAGCTCAAAGCTACACAATCAACTCAAGAGTAGATTTCAACTTCGCGACGGAGGATATCTAGCTCGAAGCCAAACTTCACAATACTTGGATTTCAACTTCACGACGAAGGATATTCAAGTCAAGGCTCAACTTCACGATGAAAGGGTCATCCACAATTTCAACTCCACGACGGAGGATATCGTTCCCACACATCCACGATTTCAACTCCACAACGGAGGATATCACGCCACCCGAGACAACACAAGTTCAACTTCACAACGAAGGGACGACTGGTTGTCAACAAACAACTTCCCAATTTCAGAGCCAATTTCAACTTCACAGCGAAGGATATTGGACTCAAGACAACACAAGTTCAACTTCACAATGAAGGGACAGCTTGTTGTCAACAAACAATTTCCCAATTTCAGAGCCAATTTTAACTTCACAACGAAGGGCATTGGACTCGAGACAGCACAAGTTCAACTTCACAACGAAGGGACGGCTGGTTGCCAACAAACAATTTCCCAATTTCAGAACCAATTTCAACTTCACAGCGAAGGATATTGGACTCGAGACAACACAAGTTCAACTTCACAATGAAGGGACGACTGGTTGTCAACACACAATTTCCCAGTTCCAGAACCAATTTCAACTACACGGCGGAGGATATTGGACTCGAAACAATACAACCTACTTGGATTTCAACTTCACGACGAAGGGTATCCAATTCCAGACTCAACTTTACGACGAAGGGGTCACCAACGGTTTTAACTTCACAACAAAGGGAATCGTGCACACAAGCAACATCCATCTCTAGATTGGATTTCAACTTCACGAAGAAGGATATCCAACTCAAAGAATAAGTGTCTGTCAACACACTTTTCAGTTTCAGAGTCAATTTTAACTTCACAGCGAAGGATATTGGCCTCGAAACAACGTAACTTACATTGCATTTCAGCTTCACGACGAATAATATCCAAATCCAAAGCTCAACTTCACGACAAAGGGGCCATATTCGATTCCAACTTCACAAACAGATTGACCCAACTTCACGACGAAGGAGCCATCTGTAACGCAGCAACACCGAAGTCTTCAGGACAATTTTCACCTTCACGAAAAAGTATCTTGATCCAGAAGACGATTCAAAGGCCACTCGCCAAAAGCTTTGAGTTCGATTTCAACTTCACGACGAAGGATATCGTACTCAGAAGCTTCTAGTTTAACTCGACCTCACGACGAGGGAGTCATTCCATATTTCAGTTTAATTTGGCAAACCAATCAAATATCGGATTTAAACTCTACGATAGAAGATATTCGATATGAACAAAAAAAAATTTCTTTTATCTTTGCCCTATTTTTTGTTCCACGAAAAAAGGACAAAGAGGGGCAGTTGTAGACACTAATTTTCCAGCGCCACATGTCTCCTCCCCGAAGACTCCTCCTGCAGCCAATTTTCACAGCAACCAAAGAGCGTTAGAAGTCTATTTTGTATAGGATTCTAAAAATAGTCTGCTTTTTCCATTATAAATACATGTAATCCATATCATTTGTAACACACTAATGGAGATACGAAATACAAGCAGAAATTACGAGCAATCATAGAGCGAAATCAGAGTTTTTTTTTTCCTGCAAGTTTTCGAAGAGAAATACTAGGTAAATATAATACCTTTTTCGAGTTTACGTTTGCATGCTTGTGTCTCGTTACATTTTGTATTCGAAAAACACCAAAGAAAATGATTTTTTGCAGATGAACAGGGGCATTTTTCGGGATCTATTTTTATAGATCTAGCCCCCGAGGCTTCTTTTCTTGAGAAAATACTTTGATTTTCGGAATGGGTGTGAAAAAGGGGTAATCTCACTCTTGGTCCCCTCATTTATAAAGGATTTAATTTCCACCCTGAAATCCCAATTCATCCTCAAAGTGCTCCAAAATGTGTCATTCGATTTTCTATTTTTACATTCTAGTCCGTTTTCTAGATTTGAATTTCAATTTCTTCTTATTTTATTTAATATACATTATAGTTATATATTACTCCTGTATATTATATTATTTATTTCCTTTTGTTGTTATGTATATACATGTATCATTATTTTTTATTATTTACTTATTTTATTTATATGTTATATTATATATATATATATATATATATATATATATATATATATATATATATATATACGTTACTTCTTAATTTTTTTCTTTATATATTTCTAGTTTACAAGCTAATGTATTTCCTTTTTTACCTTTTTTTCCCTTCGTTTTGTTTATTTATTTTATTTTATTTTCTTTATTCATTGATTCATTTTTCCTATTTTATTTATTTATTTATCTTATTCCATTGTCTTTATTTTTATATATTCCTTTTTTTCATAATCTCCATATCAACTGTGTTGTTTACTTTTCGTCCATATTTGTTGGTATTTATTTTTTTTGTTTATCTCTTCTTTATTTCATTTTCTTTATTTTCAATTTATCTTCATCGTTTTTGTTTTTCTAACATTTTTATTGATTATTTAAGGGTTCGTTTTCCAAACCTTAGAGGTGAGTAATTTGGATCGTCATTTTATCTTTTAATTTAACTTACAATTTTCTTAATCAAAGACAACTGGAAATTACGTAGTACCGAAAAGGAAGTTCAAGGGTTCTAACCCTTCATTGACTGTAACCGACTCCCGAATCCGACACATCTTTGGTAAGACGCAGATCAGGTAAGAAATAGGGTGTCCGATCAACCCATTTTCTTTAAAATAAATGATCGGTGGTGACTCCTAATCCATTTTCCTAAGTCGAAGCCCAATTTCAGGGCCCAACCAAAAGACGGTTGCGACAGGATAATATTTGTGTAAACAAGAAAACCTTTACAAGGTAGGTGTTTACAATTAAAGCTCACTAAAACATTCTATTTACAAGAGAAAAGGGAAAATGAGAATGAAAGATCTTTTATCTTGATATGGATTGCTTGGATAGGTGGTATAACCTTCGTAAAGTGTCATCAATTTATTTTTATATGATAGAATGAGTTTGTAGTTATTTCTAGCTGTTAGGGACTTAAATGCTGCAAAATAAAACTACCATATAACTTTTGAATAAATCTAACCGTTGAAGACCGTTGGGCCACAGTAGTATTAGTACTCGAGCCATGGCATCTATATTACTACATAAAGTAGTATTGATACTCCTTTGAGTATCGGTACCAAAAATGCCTACTAAAATCTGAACACCTTTAAAAAAAGTCATTATCAGTATTTCCATATGAGTATCGATACTTCGATTGCCTTTGGTATCAATACTCAAGAACAATATTTTTATTGTATGCACAATATCAATATTGCTTTGCCAGAAAATTGTTCTTGTGTTCAAATTCTTTCATGGACTTTGAATTATTTTTTAAAGCTTTGAATAAATTCAATCAAGTCCAAAAACATTTTTCTCTTAATTTGTTATATCAAAATAGGCTCAACAATTATTTATTAATTATTAATTTTATTAGAATAGAAATTAGATTATATACAATGATTTTAAATATTTTTAAGTTTAAATCATTAGGATGTCATAATTGATTAATAATTTAACTTAAAATTTTAATATATATATTTACCCAACTTAATATTTGCATAACTTGTAAGTTGTAAACTTTTAATTGACAAATGATATTATAATATGACAATTAACAAAATAGTTTTTCACTATTTAAACTGCATGATTGATTATGATCGTTAAATTATAATAAATTTATTTTTATAATGTAATATATAAATATATTTAAAAGTTTAATTAAATTAATAATTTATGATTGATAAATTTGTTAAAAAATAATTATTCTATGGGAACATAATTAGTTATGATTGATAAACATGTTTAATTATAATCATCATATTAAAAAAAATTTGCTTTATATATATGTAAATTATAATAAATAAATCATTTATATTTTTATACCACTAATAATAATAGCTTTAAATTATTAATTATTTTATTCAAATTATTTTTATTAAATGATTCATTTATTTGTTATTAGATTATACATTAAATTATATAAAATGATCATGTAAACTATTATCAATGTATGCATCATACATACATGTATATATTATATATACGTACATACATTTTCTACATGTACACATACATACAATCATACATACATGTAATACATGCATTATACATACATGAATGTTCTACATAATACATGCATCCTATACATACATTTTCATTTCTTATGCATCCAAATAATTTTTATAATATTTTTTAAATAAAAATATTGATTAATATGTTAAACTTTTGTTCACAAACTTTTAAAATGAATGCAATTTAGTCTAATTTTTTATTAATTTACATTTTATAATTATTTCAATTTGATCCTTATATATTTTTAATTTATTTAAATTTCAATTTATAATTCCATGATTGTTCAATTTAGTTCTTAAAATTATACTATTTATCTGAAATTCGGTGATACTTATTTATATTTTTGTAATTTACTCCAAACCCTATAAGTCAAATAATAAATTCAATTCAAACCCTATAAATTATATCATAATATCCAAATCCTATAAACTTTTGTTCACCAATTTTTAAAATTGATGCAATTTAGTCCATTTTATATTAATTTCAGCTTCAAATTTTACAATTGATTTGATTTCATCCATGCATTTTTTAAATTTATTTAAATTTCAGTTTGTAATTTCACGTTTGTTCAATTTAATCCTTAAAATAATATTTTTATCCAAGATTGGGTCTTAATTATTTATATTTTGTTATTTACTCCAAACTCTATAAATTATATCGTAGACTTCATTTTAAACCATATAAAATATATCATAATCTCCCAACTTTATAAATTTTTGTTCACCAATTAGATGTGATCTACTCCATTTTTATATTAATTTTATCTTCACATTTTACAATTGTTTTAATTTGATCCCTACATGCTTTATTCTACCTTACACTTTGTTGAGGAAAGTTTCCTATTTCTCAATCTATCTCTTACACTCATTTACCCCCATACTCAGTGTTTTGTTTCTTCTACCTCACACTTTGTTGATCCTAAAACCTTTTTAGAAGTTATCCAAAATCCTTTGTGGGCCCAAGCAATGAAAGAGGAGATTAGTGCTCTTGAATCTAAAAACATATGGTTTGTGGTTTCTCTACCATCTAATAAGACAACTATCGACTACAAGTGGGTGTATTGTGTCAAGTATAAGGCTAATAGTGATGTGGAGCAGTTCAAGGCTTGCCTAGTTGCTAAAGCATGCACCTAACATGAGGGAATTGATTATGGCGAAACATTCTCTCCAATTGCCAAGATAGTTCCAGTTCATGTGGTTTTAGCACTTGATTCAATTTATTCTTTATCGTTGAATCAAATGGACGTTTACAATGCTTTTCAATAAGGGGATTTGCATGAGGAAGTTTATATGGTGCAATCAAAATCTTTTTACAGCCAGGGGGAGTCCAGTGTGTGTAGGCTGTAAAAATCTCTATGGTCTGAAATAAGCTTCATGACAATGGAACATGAAGTTAACTGAAGCTCTATTAAAAAAAGGTTATAAGCAGAGTAAGCATGACTACTCTTTTTTCACCAAAGTAAATGCTTGGAATATTATCATCTTGCTTGTAAAAGCCAAATCCCAAATATTTGAGTATCACATGGTATCACCGAAGTGACTAACTATAATTTTCTTTTTGCATTGAAAATATACTCACTTTAAAACATTTGCATAAAATATGAAAGCATATGTCATTTACAAAAGTGGGGCCCTAATTTAGAAAATTGATAAATAAAAAAATAATAAATTAAAATACTACAAGTCGACTCGTTTCAAATTATAACCTTTACATGCCCACTAAGCCATCATCACTGTACTTTTATAGTCCACTGAGACTCCTCAAATGATATCGTTACCCCATTACACTTCACGAAACTTGAAACCTACGAATGGAAACACATTCCGAATGTTGAGCTCGTAAGTCCCACTCCACATAATACCTCTACTATACTACATGCATTCATAAAATAAGCATGCTAGCAAGTATAGATAGGGAAGCAATACTACTACGTCATCAACGCTACTAAAAATCTATTTAAGGTACATCTACAATCTTAATTTTTTTAGTCTCATGCTTCCCTTAGTCTACTTCTAAGGGTCTCGTTATGAGTATACATAATCTATTCTCAAACCACAGTATCATGCTATTTTGTATCATCATATGCAATACAAAAACATCAAACACACATGTTGAGGTAGACATCATGGTGTGGTTGGAGGGTCATTTGGCATCTCGTGACACACACCCCTTTAGTTTACCTAGGGTGAGGTTCTATAATTTCTACATAAAAAACAACATTGGCTAACCCACCCCTTTCGAGTGTTTGGGCGTCATGCCCTACTTATCTACTAAAGTGCCTCGCCCACTTACTTAGATATATTTGGATATTCTATACAAACAAGTCGATTTTCATGTACATGCAAATATGCTAGGGTACCCATAAGCCACACACATCAATCAATGTCATGCAAGGATAACAAGGTAGGTCAACGACTCACTATCATAGCTCAACACAATTGAGTGAGGTTATCCCTTAACTCGCTACTATCTCTGTCGCTCTTTCACCTAAAATATTACACAAGAGTAAGTCTGAGGGCATCTTCTACATAATATTCTTAAGCTTTTATTGTATTCATCAGATGTTCTCACTTGTGAGTTCATTAGAGGAGTTTTGTTCTACACTCTTTCACGACCCCTAAAGCTATTATTGGATTTCTTGCCCAATTTAGCACCATGGTACTGATACTAAGCCCTTTAGTATTAATATTCTCCCTTTAGTATCAATACCCACCCTTGATACCAATACCAAAATGGTGTTCTTTAATCTAAGAATTCTTTTAAGTATCGATAACCTTACTTGGAGTATCAATACTTCTCTAATAGGGTATCGATACTATTCTGGGTATCGATACCAGAATTTGCAACTTAACGATGGCATATATACCTCACCCCTTGGTATCGATACCTAGCGACCAATATTGATACTCTATAAATAGAGTATAGATACTACCCATGTAAAATCCATCTCCCGTATACCTTTCCGTACACGAGATACAGAGGTCACATTACTTTATAAAAATGTTTGTAATTTGAAAACCCGTAAAAAATTGTTTCAATTTGATCAACTACAAAATATGATATTTCTGAAAGCAACATACTGAAACTATCACTTAATTACATTCCAAAATATTTACCGTAGTTTAATTACATGCCAACTAAGTTCTTAAATTGAATAAGATTTTGATAATATTATTAATGAGTCAATTTTTAATTGATGAAATTTATTGCTATTGCTACACTCCTTACGCACTAATCTTTGCTTTTACCTACGTTTGAATAAACGCACGTTAAGTATTTACTTAGTGAGACATAAAAATGCAAGAACATTACAATTATAGGACAATATCTTATAAATACTAAATAATAATTTAATTTCATTATTCATAAGGACCAGTTAAGCCCTCCTCAATTAAACCATAATTCTTGCATACCATCATGGAAATTATTCTTAGTATGTTCATCATACTTATCATTTTGTATATATTTTCCCCCTTTATTTATTATTTGCCCTTAGTACATTAAATGTGGTAGTACTATACATGTATTGCACCAAGGTGCTAATTGATCATGTATCTTTTATAATTATTATGACGGCACCTTAAATATTGTTAATACACCTTTTTATATTTTAATTTGGGTATTTGTTAATGCCCATTATGCTCTGTTTACATTTTCCTTTATAACATCTCTTCATACTAGTTATGCATTGTTGTACATTATATATATATATATATATATATATATATATATATATATATATATCATTTCATATCACTTATATACCATTTATAACACATTACATTATAATTCCTTTATTCTTCTACCTTAAAGTATTTATCTTTTCATTTAACTTGCATATTTGACACTTTTCTGTCAAATACACAGTTAATCCATTATTCTTTTACTGAACAGTGTTTAACCGTTCATCTAACTGGCATAGTTGACACATTTCTGCCAATTGCATAGTTAGGCTATTATTCTTTTACTCAACAGTGTTTAATCGTTCATCTAACTAGCATAATTGACATCTCTCTGCCAATTACACAGTTAGTCTATTATTCTTTTACTCAACGATATTTAACCGTTCATCTAACTGGCATAATTGACACATTTCTGCCAATTGCACAGTTAGGCTATTATTCCTTTACTCAACATTATTTAATTGTTCATCTAACTGGCATAATTGACACCTTTCTTCCTATTTGTACAGTTAGGCATCAAAGGCACTTAGCCTTTCATCTAACTGGCATAAATGACACCTTTCTGTCAAATGCACAGTTTGGCCTCAAAGGCACTTACCCTTTCATCGAACTAGCATAAATTACACCTTTATGTCAAATGCACAGTTAGGTCTCAAAGGCACTTAGCCTTTCATCTAACTGACATAAATGACACCTTTCTGTCAAATATATAGTTAGGCCTCAAAGGCACTTAGCCTTTCATCTAACTAGAATAAATGACACATTTCTTTTAAATGCATAGTTATGTCTCAAAAGCACTTAGCCTATCATCTAATTGGCATAAATGACACCTTTCTGTCAAATGCACAGTTAGGCCTCAAAGGCTCTTAGCCTTTCATCTAACTGTCATAAATGACACATTTCTGTCAAATGCAAAGTTAGGCCTATTAATTTTTTGTTTTTCAACAGTCTCTACAATAATAACCATTCAATATAAATTAACCCCTTAAATAATTATACATTCTATGATTTATACCCATAAGACTAGTGCATTAATGCAACAATTTTACTATAATTTACATGGATTACTCTTCCACTACCATTACAACAATTCACCTTTCTAATATGAACTTTTGACCATTTCAAATCTATTTCCCATACAAAAATTCATACACTCAGTATGAATTTTTCAGTTCGCACCCATGGTGCCCATACTGAAATTCATACACTTAGTATAATTGTTTTTAATATTTTAGCACACAAAGAGCCCAATACGAAAATTCATACACTTAGTATGAATTTCTTAACATTTTGCACACTTAGTGCCATTTGGTAATAACCATACATACATTAATAATTTCTACACTATTATTATTGTAGCATGTACGTACATAATTAAATGCCCTCACCTGAGTTTCCTTGCTATATATCTAAAACGTAACGCTAATTACTCTGGTATTTTGCCTTTACTCTTAGTTTTGTTCATCTCCGGAGATTGGTTCCGATCTACTCAAGCATCAATTAAAACATGTACATACCCAAATATTAGTATACTCCTTAACCTTGTACTTTAAGAATATTCAAAATATCATTATTTTAATTTCTATAACAATTTCAACCTAATAGGCGATTTCAAGCTCAATAGTATCGATACCACTACCCTGGTACCGATACTTCTATTTTGTGGTATCGATACCCCTTTCTGGTATCGATACCAATTTTAGTTTCAATGTTGCCTGGTATCGATACCCTTACCATGGTATCGATACTACCATACTATGGTACCGATACTCCTTCTGTTATCGATACCAGTTTTAGATTCGATGTTTTCCTGGTATCGATACCCTTACCATGGTATCGATACTACCTAGTTGATATGATACTACTCAACTATTTTATCCAATTTTAGCCTATAGTATCGGTACTGTTCTATCAGTACTGATACCCTATTTTTCAATTTCCAATCTGATTCTTATGTAAATGGGGCCAAATTTTGTTATTTTTACAACATATAATATTATCAAACTATTTTTTAACTATTCATACTAACATTCCTTCATTTTAATACTTAAAACATCTAATGCCTCTCAAGATCATTGGATTCTAATAATCACACCAAAATTTCTAACTTGTTTTTAAACTCATCCAATTCTTTTAATCTCTTATTTACTACTTTGACAAGTAAATTTTACCAATAAATATCGATAAACACTCATATATCAATATATCATTTAAAACCCCATTTTCTTAAATCTCTAATATTTCCTCCATTTCATAGTTTTAATCTCATATAACTTTTCCTTAAGCTTACATATAACTTAAGGTTGCAATAACAACCCAAAATTGAAAGGAAAAACTGATTAATTGAAGTTTACTTTGTGGAGCAATGGAGAAGAGAAAACCACGGGAAGAAAAAAAATAAGAGAAATAAGTATTTTCACTTTCCTATTTTTCTTAAATCCTTAATTTAATTGGGTTTTAAATTCATTTCACCAAAAACACCAAAATGCTCTTTCAATAAATTATCTCTTACAAATTGGTCTTACTTAAGTCATTTCTCATTCTTTACCAATTACTCAATTTATTTCTCCAAACTTTAATTCCTTTCAAATTAGTCACTGACCTACTATTTGGGGATTACAATTCTCCCCCTTAAGAAAATTCATCCTCGAATTTAAAGACTTTATGCGCTTACCACAATACCTTAACCATATGAATCGTTTTATTATGTGTTTTCTGGCTTTCTCTAATCCATATTTGCATTGATTCTTTTGCATAATTCAATTCTAATCGAATCTCTATATCTCATAACCCATTTTCCATTCATGCATCAAGATTGATTGAATCAATTTAGAAAAGGCTTGATGTTTAACTTTTCCTCTACTAGTGCATCAGACATATAAAGTCTACTACAATACCACGAACATATATCGAACCTGACATCCAAAAGTCCTTAATTCTTCATTTTCTACTTATAACATTCTTATTCAGAAATTTTTCATCTTTCTTTTGTAATATAATCAATGATAAACTCATACACCTTTAGAGGTTTTGAACATATTTTCTGTCTCATGTTCAATCTCTTCAATTTCCACAAGTATTTAAGGCTCGTGTGATTAGCACCACTATAGTACCACTCACTATACCGATAATGATGTCAAATCTTTTAAGGCACTCTAGTACTGACGAATCTAAATCATACATAGATTATTCTTCTTGACTAATTTGATATTAAATCATAAAAAACATGTTCACTACTTTAATAACCAACTAGCTTGAATTCTACCTCTCGATCTAGAGGTAACCCAAGACATTGATCTAAAAAGGCATCTCTAATTTCCCAATTTGATAAAATTATCAAACAATCTTACATTTCTTATTTGAATATCTATCATATTATTCAAACATCACTCTCTTTACAATCATTATCAATGTCACTTTAAGCAATGATCTTAACTCATCAATTTGCAATTCCATAAGATTCACCCAGAACCTAGCCCTTAGAATCTTTATTAATTGTCTATTACCTTTCCACTCACACTTGTACCATGACTCATTAAGGTTTACGACTATCATTTTACTCAAGATTGGTTCTACATGAATTCCTCTAGCTCTAGCCAACCTTGTACTAATGTACGAGTGCATAGATCAAGGGTCAACTAATACCAATATTGGTTCATCCAAAGATGAAAAGTACATGTTAAAATTTTCATATCATACCGATCCTCATTGGTCATAATATTATAGATTCTGGCGACTCCCCGAGTTTCTTGTCGTTGCAATGATTCATCTTGTCCCCTTAATCTTCCACTTCATCTATTTTTATTAGAGGTTGCCACAGATCTTTCAGATTGCATTAAATTATCCCCATATTTATTTGGACAATTTCAGGCAAAATGATCGGTCTCACCACATTGGAAGCAACCTCCAAAAATAAGTCTACATACTTCCCGATGCACTTTTCCACATGTCTGACATACTATTCTTTCTCCAACTGCTCTATCTGAGCTAGCAGCAACCAACTGAAACTGTTTTATTTTCTGTGAAATTGTAGTAGAACCCTCTTGGTATGAATCTCTCAAACTTGAGCTCTTGCCTCTCTTAACATAATAGGGAGTTGAAGGCGTTCCAATCCTTTTCCCCATCTGCAAACTATGTTCCATTGCTATTGTCTCCTCGTGAGCTCTCTCAATAGATTTGGCTCGGTAAATAACTTCTTGCAAGTTAGGAAAACTGAAAGCCAACTTCATTTCTTTTAATTTTGGCCTCAACCCCTCAATGAACCAATCGCGTCGGGCCTTATCATTTGTAACTACCTCTGTAGCAAAACGGCTCAACTTATTATACTCAGCCTCATACTCATGTACTGCTCGATCACCTTGTTTCAAATTTAGGAACTTTAATAGAATTTCCCTTTTGAACTGTTCACCCACATACTTGTTCTTAAATTCTTCCAAGAAGAATTGCCATGTCACTTGCTCCGGTGGTGCATACACCGTAGTATTTGACCACCAAACTCGAGATGATCCTTTAAGTAAAGATACAGCTCTATCCAACTTTTCTGGATCCGAACGGTGATGATTTTTTAGCATTATTATAACATCATTTAACCATAAATCGCCCTCTATAGGATCTTCACCCTCTTCTCCCCAGAACTCTGGAGCTCCCAAGCTCTTCAGCTCTTTTGGGATAAACATTATCGGTGTTAGAGGAGCAAGAGGAGTCTGGAAATGAGTCAACATAGCGTTGAAAGCTTGCATAAAATATCCATACTCTGGTACTGGCATCCCTTGATGTACAGGCGCACTAACATTTTCAGATAAAATCGGTTGCTCACTATTAGATTCATAACTTTCGCTATTAGTCCCTTCTCTCATCTCTTGTTCCCCCGCTCTATGCAAGTTCGAGGATTCTGAAATCTATTAGCACATACATAATAACAACATTATTGTTAGTAAGGAGTGTCATCAATTACACTCTAATGACACTTTATCAGAAACTTTGACAATCTTAATGGTATATAATCCTTTTTCTCAGTTCAATTAAACTCGGTTTTGTCGAGAATCGGCTAAATCTATAGCTCTAATACCAATAAATGTAACATTCATCTCCCGTATACATTTTCGTACATGAGATATAGAGGTCACATTACTTTATAAAAATGTTTGTCATTTGAAAACCCGTAAAAATTTGTTTCAATTTGATCAACTACAAAATATGATATTTTTGAAAGCAACATACTGAAACTATCACTTAATTACATTCCAAAATGTTTACCATAGTTTAATTACATGCCAACTAAGTTCTTAAATTGAATAAAATTGTCATGATATTACTGATGACTCAATCTTTAATTGATGAAAGCTACTGCTACTGCAACACTCCTTACGCACTAATATTTGCTTTTACCTACGAGTGAAATAAACACACGTTAAGTATTTACTTAGTGAGACATAAAACTACAAGAACATTACAATTATAAGACAATATCTTATAAATACTGAATAATAATCTAATCTTATTATTCCTAAGGACCAGTTAAGCCCTCCTCAGTTAAACCATAATTCTTACATACCATCATGGAAATTATTCTTAATATGTTCATCATACTTATCTTTTTGTATATATTTACCCCATTATTCTTTATTTTCCCTGAGTACCTTAAATGTGGAAGTACTATACATGTATTGCACCAAGGTGCTAATTGATCATGTATCGTTTATAATTATTATGACAACACCTTAAATATTGTTAATACACATTTTTGTGTTTTCATTTGGGTATTCGTTCATGCCCATTATGCTCTGTTTACGTTTTCCTTTATAACATCTCTTCATACTAGTTATGCATTATTGTTCATTATATATATAAATATATATATCATCCTTTCATATAACTTATATACCTTTTATATCACATTACATTATAATTCCTTTATTCTTCTACCTCAAAGTATTTAGCTTTTCATTTAACTTGCATATTTGACGCTTTTCTGTCAAATACACAACTAATACATTATTCTTTTACTCAACAGTGTTTAATCGTTCATCTAACTGGCATAATTGACACCTTTCTGCCAATTGCACAGTTAGGCTATTATTCTTTTACTCAACAGTGTTTAACAGTTCATCTTACTGGCATAATTGACACCTTTCTGCCAATTGCACAGTTAGGCTATTATTCTTTTACTCAACGATATTTAACTATTTATCTAACTGGCATAATTGACACATTTCTGCCAATTGCACAGTTAGGCTATTATTATTTTACTCAACGATATTTAACTGTTCATATAACTGACATAATTGACACCATTCTGACCATTTGCACAGTTAGGCCTCAAAGGAACTTAGCCTTTCATCTAAGTGGCATAAATGACACCTTTCTTTCAAATGCACAATTAGGCTTCAAAGGAACTTAGCCTTTCATCTAACTAGAATAAATGACACATTTCTATCAAATTCACAGTTAGGCCTCAAAGGCACTTAGTCTTTCATCTAACTGGCATAAATGACACCTTTCTGTCAAATGCACAGTTAAGCCTCAAAGGCACTTAGCCTTTTATCTAACTGGCATAAACAACACCTTTCTGCCAAATGCACAGTTAGACCTCAAAGGCACTTAGTCTTTCATCTAACTGCCTTAAATGACACCTTTCTGTCAAATGAATAGTTAGGCCTATTAATCTTTTGTTTTAGAGCAGTCTCTACTATAATAATCATTCAATATTAATTAATCTCTTCAATCATTATATATTCTATTATTTATACCAATAAGACCAGTGCATTAATACCATAATTTTACTATAATTTACATGGATTACTCATCCACTACAATTACAGCAGTTCACATTTCTATTATGAACTTTTGACCATTTCACATCTATTTCCCATACGGAAATTCATACACTCAGTATGAATTTCTCACTTTGCACCCATGGTGCCCATACTCAAATTCATACACTTAGTATGAATTTTATAATATTTTAGCACACAAAGTGTCCAATAAAGAAATTCATACATTTAGTATGAATTTTTTAACATTTTGCACACTCAGTGCCATTTGGTAATAATCATACATACATTAATAATTTCTACAATATTACTATTGTAGTATGTATATACATAATTAAATGCACTCACCTGATTTTCCTTGCTACATATCCAAAACATAAGGTTGATTACTCTGGTATTTTGCCTTTACCCTTAGTTTTGTTCGTCTCCGGAGCTTGGTTCCGATCTACTCAAGCATCAATTAAAACATGTACATACCCAAAAGTTAGTATACTCCTTAACCTTGTACTTTAAAAATATTCAAAATATCATTATCTCAATTTCTGTAACAATTTCAACCTAATAGGCGGTTTCAAGCTCAATAGTATCGATACCACTACCCTGGTACAGATACTTCTATACTATGGTAATGATACCCCCTTTTGGTATCGATGTCAATTTTAGTTTCGATGTTTCTAGGTATCGATACCCTTACGATTGTATCGATACTACCATATTATGATACGATACCCCTTCTGGTATCGATACCAGTTTTAGATTCGATATTTTCCTGGTATCGATACCCTTACCATGGTACCGATACTACCTAGTCAGTATCGATACTTATTGAATCAGTATTGATACTACTTAGCTATTTCATCCCATTTTAGCCTATAGTATCTGTATTGTTCTATCAGTACCGATACCCTTGCCCATATTTTTCAGTTTTCAACCCGATTCTTACATAAATAGGGCCAAATTTTGTTATTTTTAAACCATACAATACTATCAAACTATTCTTTAACTATTTATACTATCATTCCTTCATTTTAATACTTAAAACATATAATACCTCTCAAGATCATTGGATTCTAAGAATCACACCAAAATTTCTAACTTGTTTTTAAACTCATCCAATGCTTTTAATCTCTTATTTACTACTTTGACAAGTCATTTTTACCAATAAACACTCATTTATCAGCATATCATTTAAAAACCAATTTTCTTAAATCTCTAATATTTCCTCCATTTCATAGTTTTAATCTTATATAACTTTTCCTTAAGCTTACATATCACTTAAGGTTGCAATAACAACCCAAAATCGAAAGGAAAAACTGAATAATTGAAGTTTACCTTGTAGAGCTATGGAGGAGAGAAAACCACGGGAAGAAGAAGAAGAAGAGAAATAAGTGTTTTCACTTTCCTTTTTTTCTTAAATCCCTAATTTAATTAGGTTTTAAATTCATTTCACCTAAAAGACCAAAATACCCTTTTAATAAACTATCTATTACAAATTGGTCTTACTTAAGTCATTTCTTATTGTTTGCCAATTACTCAATTTAGTCCTCCAAACTTTAATTCCTTTTAAATTAGTCACTGACCTACTATTTGGGTATTACAACCCATCCAAAAACCTTAAAATTAATTATTTCTAATATTCATTACCTAGTTACATAGAAATTCAATCTCATTGGCTTAGGTTATTTCATTCACTTAGGCTCATAAGGGAAATTTGTTAATTTCATCCCTAAGGGAATTTTAGTAACTTCACACTCAACCTAAATGATCGATCTCGAATCGATATTAAATTCATCACTCTCGAGTCTATTTGACATCTTAAAGGTCACTTGACCAATTTGGGTATTGATTCCAAGCATTCTATATGGATACCAATCTTCAGTATGGATATAAATTCATCCGGTATGTATACCAACTTATCTTATTTGGATACCAATCCTCCAGTATGAATAAGAATTTATCTAATATAAATACCAACGATATCGACACCAACCATCTGGTATCATTATCAACCATCTGGTATCGATATTAAAAATCCCAGTATCGATACCTTAGTATCGATACCAAGGGACTAGTATCGATACCAGTTCATCCAGTATCAACACTGAGACACAGAAAACTCATTTTTCAACCATGATATGAACAATTTCGATACTGGTCGATGCTAGTCCATCTAGTATAGATATTGCTACCTATAAACACTATATTTTTCTCGGGAAACACCCTCAAACTCACCCCAAATACTTGTTTTCTTGTCTAAGTTGGTTATTGAAGCTTATAGAAGTTGTTATGGATCATCATACATCATTTTTACACCAATCTAACATCAAAAATGTCTATAACATCAAATCAAGCACCCAACCCCCACATGCTTCACCATCGCCACACAAGCAAGCTATGTTAAATGTTATGCACTACAAGTAGTAAGGAAGAGGTATAGTGTGTTACCTCAACTTCTAGTGGCACAAAAATCTCTCTAGAAGCACAAAAACCTCTCTAGCTTACCCAAGTATCAATCCTTCCTTAACCTAGCTTAATGGGAGTCTTTGCACCACTTTACCTTAAATCCCATCCTCTCAAATACCCATGGGAGTTCAAGAACACCATTGAAGAAGATAACGAGCTTTCCATGAAGTTCAAGGACTATAAGTTATGAGTCTTACCTCTGGACTTCATATTGAAGAAGGAAATGATGAAAGGTGAAAGTTTTTCCATTTCTCTAGCTTGAAAGAAGAAGAAATAATGAAGAAAAATGATTAAAGGAAGAATGAGAAGTTTTGGAGAAGAGAAAGAGAAAAGTGGTATACCCAAGCTTCCTCAAACCCATTTGAAATCAGCTAGAAATCCTCCCATATCAGCCATGTTTTTCCCAAATGTGTAAATTACACTCTAGACCCTCTAATTTTATCACAAGCTTAAAATCCCCCTTTTTATCTCGTATAAGTTGATAACTCCGTAAAAGACCACATTTTGGGGCATTTTAACTTAGGTTATTGAATGTTTAAAGGCTCGTTTAGGACCATGTAGACGCATTTATAAGCATTTAGTTGCATGTGGTGGATTTCGATTTGCCATGGCATTTTATTTTTACAACCGTGCTACTTTATGGGAAAGGTACTTGTCTGATGATGTGTAGGTATTGAGAGAAAGGAAAGAGGAAAGAAAATGCCGTGACATAAGGAGATTGCTGAACAAAATGAATTTGCCACGTTCATCCAACATTTCGAAAGTTCTTAAAGTGCGAGAATATATTTTTAAGCCAGCTGTCTCTGACTTTCTGAGAGCTCTGCCCAAGAAATATGCCTCGAAAATCCGCCTGGAGGGGTCGGCGCTACTACAACCGATCCTGCTGACCACGCCGCCTGACCTTGCAGATCTTGTCTGTCCTTGGGCACCTATAAAGGGATTATGTCAGTCACTCATACCAGCTACTCAGGTTGTATCATCACCTGTCTTGCCCGACTCCCAAGCAAGTTAACCATAGTTTGGGAAAGTCAACTCTTAGTTCAAGGATTAATTTTCCCCTATAAATAGAGGATGAAGCCATAATGAAGAAGACTTCGGTTCCACACCGAATTGAGCTTAAAAAGTTAGAGTGAGAAGGTATCAACTTTCTCAGTCAATCCGTCTTGCTGTGGCATTTCTCATTGACAAGTCTGAGGGAGTGACGGTCTGAGCGCCCGAGAAGAGCTAGTCCGTTGGAAGCAATTCTTTGTGGCCGAGGGAAGCACTGGGTAGTGCACGTTGAAGGCTTTTCCTCCTCCCATTAGTTCTTTGCTTTCATATTTTGTTATTGGGTTGTAAGGAACGAATGAAACTTGCTTTTTTCTTGTTTATTTCGAACCCCACCATGAACTAATCCTATTTGGTGGGAGTTTGCTTAGATGTTTAAGTTTTATTTCAATGAATGGTTGTTTTTATATGCTTTAATATGTTTTGTTTGTGAAACTTAATGCTTTAAGGTTGTAGGAGCTACGAGAGTAGCCTTTTTTTAGAAGATGCTTAGAGTTCGAGATAATGCCTAGGCAAAATATCTTTAGTCTTTGAGAGAAGCTTGGGAGGAACTACATAAACAACAGGTTCTACGTAGTAACTAGGCCTAATCCACCTTAGATATAAGGATAGGATTTCATTCGACTAAAAGGAGTAGAGCATAACCAATAGGTTAGATGTTAATGCTGCCGCAAAAAGGTATTGCCGAGACATATCCTATTATCTGAGCCAACAGGATCACTGCAGGGGTTTACGCCAATCGGACTTGCCAAGGCATCTTTAATCTGTTGTGTCCCTTACTAGAGATAGCATAGGGCACTTCAGTAGACTCTGTCGGGCAGGGTAAGCATAGAGGAAATACCATTCAGAGAAATAGATTTAGATTTTCTTAGTGACTCATACCTCTCATTCCCATAGCAGTTTGTCCTGTGAGAAAGTTAAAGTCCTATATATTAAATCTAGCATTTGCAATTTTATTTTGCCTTGACATTTACATTTGTTTGCACATTTTAATTTTCCATGACATGTCTATTTGCTACCTCACTGCCATCATCCCTTTCCACAATAGTCAATTCATATTGCCACAGTATTCTCATTTGTATATATCATTACTAACTTTACTTAAGTGACAAAGTAAAGTGCCTTGACAAACCTATTTGACTCCTCCAATTCCCTGTGGAGACGATACTCAACATATCACTTTATTACTTGTTCGATTGTGTATACTTGCACACATATTCACACCCATATTTAGTACTCAAAAAGTACGAATAAGTTTTTGGTGTCGTTGCCGGGGAATTGGTAACTGGAAGTTAAATTGATTTGTCATAGCATTTTATTTTACTTGTTCATATTTTCTTTCTAGTTAGTTTACTTTTTGCTTTCCTTCATTTTTCTTCATTTATCTTTCTAGGTACATGACCCGAAGTAACCCTAAAGAGCCATTAGAACCGATTGATCCTGAAATCGAGAGGCTTTTTAGGCAATGAAGAAGCACTCAACGTCTAAACATGCACCAACTCAGAAATCAAGGTATTGTCCATGAGGAGGATCAAAATGCCGAGCAAATTTAAATGCTGGAAACGCAACCGACCTCATGCCATTCGTGATCACCTAAATTCGATCTTAGAGGATCTGAATCCTGGAATTATGGGCCCAGATATTCAAGCAGCCCACTTTGAGCTCAAACCCGTCATGTTCAATATGTTGAACTCTATAGGCCAGTTTGGGGGCATGCTAAATGAAGATTCCAGGCAGCATATTCGCAACTTCTTGGAGATGTGTGATTCTTTCCGCCAACTAGGGGTGCATGAAGATGTTCTGAAATTAAAGTTGTTTCCTTATTCCCTACGTAACCGAGCAAGGGCATGGTTGAGTGGCGTTCTAGCGGATTCAATGAAGTCGTGGACTGATCTATACAAAAAAAAAATTACGGTATAATCCTCCAAATATGAACACCCAACTGGGGAGCGACATTGCTTCCTTCCGTCAGGCTGATGATGAGTCGATGTATGAATGCTGGGATTGATACAAGGCATTTCTTCGCAAGTGCTCAAACTATGGTTTTCAAGATTGGACACAAGTGGTGATGTTCTATAATGGGTTAAACGCACCCACGAGGATGATGCTAAATGCCTCGGAAAATGGGACATTACTTGACAAACCACCAGCAGAGGCATTTGACATCCTAGATAAGATTGCCACTAATGATTATCAGTTTCCATCCATAAGGCTTGGAGTTGGGCGAAAATATCATGGAACTTTTGAGCTAGAATCTAAAGATAACGTGTCCGCCCAACTTGCTGCTATCACCAATATGCTAAAAAATTTGCAAAGGCCAAGTGAGGTGAGAGAAGTCACGGCAGCTCATTCAACATGTTTATTATGCCACGAAAATCACAATGAGAGTGACTGCCCGACCAATCAAGAATCTATCAATTTTGTAGGCAACTTTAACCGAGGTAACAACAACCCTTATTCCAACACATATAATCCTGGATGGCGTCAACATCCAAACTTTTCGTGGGGAAATCAAGGATCCAACAATGCCCATCAACCAGCTCGGCAACAGAATTACAATGACTCCTAGAGTTATCAATCGAATATGCCATGGCATAATTCTAACAAGGGAGAACCATCTTCATCAAACACCAGTTCTTTGGAAGCCACAATGCAAGACTTTATTGCAACAAAAAAGACAATGCTGCAAGGCCATGCAACCTCCATAAAAAATCAAGGAGCCCTGCTTCAAAGGCATAGTTCGTCGCTCAGGGCATTGGAGAGTCAAGTTGGTTAGATTGCCACGGCATTACAAGAACGCAAACCAGGACAGTTACCGAGTGATACTGAAGTTGCTAAACCTCATGGCAAGGAGAACTGCAGTGTGCTGACTCTCCGAAGCGGTGCACAAATTAATGTTGAAAACAAGTTTGAGGGGAAACCAAATGATGATTCACCCCGTGTGACTGATCAAGCTGATCACGAAGTGAAAGAAGAAGCACCAGTGGAAGAGGAAACGACTGAGGTGTCGTCAAGTAAAGAAACTGAGGGGGGAAATAAAAATGCCAAGGTAACTTCTGTTCGCACCCCGTCAATGCAAAAAGCCAGACCTCCACCTCCATTTCCACAACGACTGAAGAAGCATAATGAAGATGTCTAATTTAAGAAGTTCATTGATATTCTGAGTCAACTACAAATCAATGTCCCTTTTCTAGAAGTTATGGAACAAATGCCCACCTATTCCAAATTTCTCAAGGAGATTGTTACCAAGAAGAGAAAGGTTGAGCAGTATGAAACAATTGCCACGACAAAAGAGTTTTGTTCTTCCTTAAGTAAGCTTCCACCAATGAGACATGATCTGGGCAGCTTCATCATCTCATGTTCAATAGGAGACAAATTTATTGGAAAGGCATTATGTGACCTTGGCTCAAGTGTGAACTTAATGCCTAATTCAATATTCGTCAAGCTTGGGATAGGAAATGCGAGAACCACCTTGGTCATCATGCAATTAGCTGATCGTTCGCATGTTCGACTAGAGGGGCGAATTGAAGATGTCATCGTACGGGTTGACAAGTTCATTTTTCCTGTCAATTTTCTGATTCTAGACTGCGAGGTTGATGCCACAGCACCCATCATCTTGGGGAGACCTTTCTTAGCTACCGGTCGTATTCTCATTGACTGCGAGAGGGGCGAGCTAACCATGCGAGTGGCCGATCAACAATTCACTGTGAATTTCTTCCGATCACTTAAGTACATGGATGACTCTGAAGAATGCCAGAGCATTTTAGAAGTGGATACAGTAATAACAAAAGAAGCAGATCAATTTTACCAGAACAATTTCATTCAACTGGGATCTGATAAAGGGCTGCTGGAAGACTTAAAGGCCGGAGAGCCTAAAAATGTCTCATCCGAGGAACAGCAAGCTAGCTTCTTTAAAGCTAGCCCCGATACGCATTTTAAACCTTTGAACTTTGAACAGTTTGTTCCTCCCAAGCCCTCATTACAGAATGCTCCTACCCTAGAACTTAAGAATTTGCCACATCATCTTAAATATGCTTATCTGGGTAGTGGTGAAACTTTGCTTGTGATTATTTCCTCTGTCCTTACTCCTAACCAAGTATCGGGTTTGTTAAGTGTTTTGTCACATTATAAGAAAACGTTAGAATGGACGATGGCAGATCTCAAGGGAATAAGTCCAACAATCTGCATGCACAAAATCCTGCTGGAAGAATGCCATGGCAAATCCATAGAGCCACAGCGAAGATTGAACCCAATCACGAAGCTAGTTGTGATTAAGGAGATTCGCAAATGGCTTAATGCTGGAGTAATTTACCCCATTTCGGATAGTTCGTGGGTAAGTCCCGTTCAATGTGTGCCTAAGAAGGGAGGCATGACCGTGGTGACGAGTGAAGACAACGAATTGATACCTACCCGCACGATCACCGGATGAAGAATTTGCATGGACTACCACAAGCTTAACAAGGCCACCAAGAAAGATCATTTCCCTTTGCCTTTCATCGATCAAATGTTAGATCGATTTGCAGGCAGGGCATTTTATTATTTCTTGGACAGTTACTCGGGGTATAATCAGATTGCCATCGCACCAGAGGACCAAGAGAAGACCACGTTCACGTGCCTCTATGGCACTTATGCTTTCCGCAGAATGCCTTTTGGACTCTGTAATGCCCCGACAACTTTTCAGCGATGCATGCAAGACATATTTTCTGACATGGTTGAGGATTATCTTGAAATTTTTATGGATGATTTCTCCATTTTTGGTGACAATTTTTAAAAATGCCTCTTCATTTTGGCAAAGGTACTGAAGCGGTGTGAGGAAGTCGATCTCGTACTAAACTGGGAAAAGTGCCATTTCATGGTAACCGAAGGCATTGTTCAAGGACATAAAATTTCAGCAAAGGGCATTGAAGTGGACAAGACCAAGATTGAAGTGATCGAGAAGCTTCCCCCGCCAAACTCTGTCAAGGGCATTCAGAGATTCCTTGGGCATAATGGGTTTTATCAAAGGTTCATCAAGGACTTATCCATAATATCCAAGCCCCTGTGCACCTTGCTGCAACAGAACCAACCATTTATGTTCGATCAAAAATGCCATGGTGCATTCAAAGAGCTGAAGAAAGGACTTATCTCTACACCGATCGTAGTTCCCCCAGACTGGACGGCACCATTCGAATTAATGTGCGTTGCAAGTGATTTTTCCGTGGGAGTTTTGCTTGGATAACGCAGAGGTAAAATTTTTCATGTGATTTATTATGCTAGTCGTACCTTAAATAATGCACAATTGAATTACACTACCACAGAGAAAGAATTACTTGTCATGGTATTCACATTTGATAAGTTTAGGCTATACTTGATAGGAACAAAGGTTATAGTTCACATTTGATAGGAACAAAGATGCCAACACTAGACTGATTAGATGGATATTACTCTTGCAAGAATTTGACTTAGAGGTAGTTGATAGTAAAGGTACTGAAAATCAGGTTACAGACCACTTATCTAGGCTAGAGAACAATTAGGAATGCCATGACATTTTTGATATTAAAGAAGAATTCCCTGATGAGGAAATTTTATATGCCACGAAAATTCCGTGGTACGCTGACATTGTTAATTTTCTTGTTAGTGGTGTTTTTCCTTATGAACTAAACAGCCAGGGCAAAAAGTAATTTCTGTATGATGTCAAGTTCTATTTTTGGGACGAGTTGTACCTGTTCAAGCAATGTACCGATCAAATGATTCGACGGTACGTCCCCGAAGAAGAGCAAAGTGATATTTTACACCATTGCCACACAACAACCTATGGAGGGCATTTTGGAGGTTCGAGGACTGCTGCAAAGGTCCTCCAATCGGGCTTCTATTGGTCATCGTTATTTAAAGATGCCCACAAATTTTGCAAACCGTGCGACAGATGCCAGCGCACTGGAAACCTTTCCAGACAACATGAAATGCCACTGCAAAATATTCTGGAGATAGAACTTTTCGATGTTTGGGGCATTGATTTTATGGGACCATTCCCATCTTCTTTTGGGGATTTATATATTTTACTTGCGATAGATTACGTATCGAAGTGGTTTGAAGCAGTTGCTACGCCGAGGAATGACTCGGAGACGGTGCTCAAGTTCCTTCACAAAAATATATTCAGGCGATTTGGACTACTGAGAGCCATCATTAGCGATGAGGGCACCCACTTCGATAATAGATTAATTGCCAAGGCATTGCAGAAATATGAGTGAGACATAAGATTACCACGGCATATCACCCGCAGACGAATGGGCAAGCTGAAGTGTCCAATCGAGAAGTCAAACAAATCCTTGAGAATGTGGTGAACCCTCGAAGGAAAAACTGGTTCCCTAAGCTCTATGAAGCATTATGGGCTTATAGGACGTCATTCAAAACGCCTCTGGGAATGTCACCTTTTAAGATGGTATATAGGAAAAGCCTGTCACCTCCCAGTTGAGTTAGAACACAAGGCATACTGGGCAATCAAGAAATTAAATTTCGACGCTCAACTTGCTGGGGAGAAACGATTGCTTGACTTGAATGAAATGGAGGAGTTTCGAGCACAAGCATATGAAAATGCCAAGCTCTACAAGGAACGAACCAAGAAGTGGCATGACAAAAATCTTTTTCCACGGCATTTTCATGAAGGCCAGAAAGTATTGTTGTTTAACTCAAGGCTCAAACTTTTCCTTGGCAAACTAAAGTCACGTTGGTCGGAACCTTTTGAATTTCACCATGTTTATCCATATGGAGCTGTTGATATCAAGAACATAGACGATGAATCCATTTTTAAGGTCAATGGCCAGTGCCTGAAGGCCTACCAAGGAATCCCACCTGCATATGACAAGTTGGCACTGTTCTTGCATGACGTTGACACCGGTCCAGCATCTTAAGCATGACATTTTAAATTTACTCCTGTGCATAAATAATTTTTATATTGCTATTATTTTCTTTCTTATTTTTAATAAATTTTGTTTAATTTTATTTTTGCAAGGACCTTCCCACGCTCAATGTACGTGAGGCATATAGTGGAAGTTGGGAAAACTTTGGACGGTAAATGCAAATAGGGAAATGAGGGAAATTTTTAACTTTTTGACTTTTGACTTGGGATTAGTTTTTTCTTTGCTTTCATTTAGTTTCTTTCCCGCCTAGGCCCCACCTTTTTATTTAACATTTCCCCACAAAATCCTTATTTTTGTTTGTACCTTCATTTTACAATTACTTTACCTTTTTCTTTTAACTTTCTCTTAACTTCTTCCTCACTTCTTGTTGACCGAACCTCCATAGCAAGTACCCAAGTTTTTCTTCTTAGTTCCTTTGTGTGTTCTCATCATGGTCTGTTCATGTCCCCACTGCGCCACCTTCGCCACCACGGTTTGTGGATGATTCTACCCGCGAACATTTCCAAACGATCAAAAACTGTCTAGTCTTTTTCAAGTTGGGATTTATCTTTTCTGAGGAGGAAGATGCGGCCTTAGGGAGTGAGGTTCTCGACGTTGTCACCATGCATAAGTGGCATAAATTTTCCAAGCATCCCGTAGCCGTCAACGCCACTCTAGTGAAGGAGTTTTACTCCAACATATCCGAGCTGAACCAGCATGTCGTGATGATTCGCGGCATTTCAATTCATTTTACTCCTGCAAATTAATAGTTATTTTAAACTGCAGGTTGCTGAAGACCAGCATACTAGTTTTGCTCAAGATGCTGACAACGAAACTTACCAAGGCATACTGGAAGATCTCTCTATATTCCAGACACACAATGGAATGAGCAGCAAATGAGTCGCAAGATCGTGGACAGGGAGAAACTCCTTCCACAAGTGAAGTTGTGGAATCATTTCATGAAGCACAAACTTTTACCCACTTCCCACAATACGACCGTGTCTTGCCAGAAAATGCTTCTGCTTCACTCGATCATCTTTGGGTGAGCCATTGATGTAGGGCAGATTATAGTGGAGCAGGCTCATTTGTGCCTGAAGCGCCCTGCAAGTGCCTTGGTATTTCCAAATCTCATCACCGCATTATGTCGTAAAAAGAAGGTCCCCGAAGAAATGTTTGATGAGATTTTACCGGGTATTATTGGGATCACCAAAACGAAAATTCCTTTGTTGTTGGGATTGAAGGTAGAAAACGGGAAGGAAAAAGTGGCATCCACATCTCACGTTTCACCATCTCCACATGCCAAGGCAAATTCTGATGCCCAGGAGTAGGCAGTCCAGCTCACTCAAGATCATGTCGGGCAGCTGTCTGACAAACTGACGATATATTTTGCCTATGCCAGGCGCCGAGATGAATTTCTCACCAGTGCCTTGATGGAATTCCTCCCGCACACGAACTTCACCATTCCTGTCTTCCCAGACATACTCGTGCCACTGAATGAGGATGTCGAGGCATTTACAGAAGCACCTCGTCCTTCCCATACTGATGCCCCTCAATCGCATAGTACAGAGAGTCCCCAACCTATTAAACCTGAAGAGCTTGCTGACGCTTAAGAGACTGATGACCCTGACCCCATCCATGTTATAGATGCTGATCAAGAAGCCAACCTCCAACTCGTTAATATCTCGAAGCCAGCACAACTTGTTGAGCCTTTGGCGGCAGAACACCTTGATGTACCGTAACTTGCTGTACTGATGGAAGAAGAGCACCTTGAAGTACCACAGCCCACTGAGTCAACCGAGGAGTCACAATCCAAGATGCCACGGCAAGCTCCTTTGCATAGGAGCCAACGTCGCCTTAGGAAGGCATCTCAGCATCCGGAGCCCCCGCTCCTAGCTATTCTAGAAGGACCCAGCACTCCTCCAGCCGCACCTGTGTCTAACTCAGAGCATTCTAGCCCCGCCAAGTTGAGAAAGCGCACTCACCGTGCAACCGCTGCACCACCACCCGCTTAAGTCAAGGTACCTTGTATTTGCATTGCATTGCATTCATAGCATATAGCTTCATTTTCCTTAGTCTTAGTAAGCATTGAGGACAATGCTTCTCTTAAGTTTGGGGGAAGTAGGGTTCTCACATCACTGCATGATAGTAGTAGTAAAATACATATGCCATGACATTAGTAATTGCCTAAATAGTTTTCTGGAATTAGTTAAGGATGCCCAATGATGATGAATTCTTGATGGCTAGGATATAATGTACATGACTGGTTGAGGATGATAAAACCAACTCTAGGACTTACTTCTTTGAAACCCCTTGAATACATGATTATATGTTTTCCATGCTTGAGAAACTTATAATTTTTTTATAAGAGAAATCTAAATATCGTGGCATAAAATTTTGAATGATGAAAAACCCACTAAAATGAAAAAAAATGAAAGAAAAAAAATGAAGTTGTGAATAAATGCCTCGACATATCTGTAGAGGGACACTCCGCTATGCCAGGGCATATGAGTGAATAAAAGTAGTCACGGGATGACTCTACCTGACTAGCTCGGGGGTGGAAGGTATGCTCCCTTTCACCTAGAGTGTGGGATGGTAGAGTGATAGGCTGACTCCCCTCGTAGCATAATTAAAGAAAAGAAAATAAGGTGGGAGTAAAAAATTTTGAATTTCATGGCAAATTAAGAAAGCTTGCTTAGAAAATTTTTAAGTTTGTTAAGCATAGACTGGATACAAACACGCACACACCCACACAAAGAATTTTGCCCTAGGGGACAGTACTAGATTTCTCGACCTAGTCTAGCATGTTGAAGCCATATGTGCTGAGGGCTGATATTTTATCCCATAAGATAATTTTGCTTCTGAACTTGTCATGGTATTTTTGTTTTTCTTATTACTATCCATTACTTGAGGACAAGTAATAGCTTAAGTTTGGGAGTGTGATAACTCCGTAAAAGACCACATTTTGGGGCCTTTTAACTTAGGTTATTGAATGTTTAAAGGCTCGTTTAGGACCATGTAGACGCATTTATAAGCATTTAGTTACATGTGGTGGATTTCGGTTTGACATGGCATTTTATTTTTACAACCGTGCTACTTTATGGGAAAGGTACTTGTCTGATGATGTGTAAGTATTGAGAGCAAGGAAAGAGGAAAGAAAATGCCGTGACATAAGGAGATTGCTGAACAAAATGAATTTGCCACGTTCATCCGGCATTTTGAAAGTTCTTAAAGTGCGAGAAGATATTTTTGAAGCCAGCTGTCTCCGACTTTCCCAGAGCTCTGCCTCGAAAATCTGCCTGGAGGGGTCGGCGCTACTACAGCCGATCCTGCTGACCACGCCGCCTGACCCTACAGATCTTGTCTGTCCTTGGGCACTTACAAAGGGATTATGTCGGTCACTCATACCAGCTACTTAGGCTGTATCATCACCTGTCTTGCCTGACTCCCAAGCAAGTTAACCATAGTTTGGGAAAGTCAACTCTTAGTTCAAGGATTAATTTTCCCCTATAAATAGAGGATGAAGCCATAATGAAGAAGACTTTGGTTCCACACTGAATTGAGCTTAAAAAGTTAGAGAGAGAAGGTCTCAACTTTCTTAGTCAATCCATCTTGCTGTGGCATTTCTCCTTGAAAAATCTGAGGGAGTGGCGGTCTGAGCGTTCGAGCGGAGCCAGTCTGTTGGGATCAATTCTTGGTGGTCGAGGGAAGCACTGGGCAGTGCACGTTAAAGGCTTTCTCTCCTCCCCTTAGTTCTTTGCTTTCATATTTTGTTATTGGGTTGCAAGGAACGAATGAAACTTTCTTTGTGCTGGTTTATTTCGAACCCCACCATGAACTAATCCTATTTGGTGGGATTTCGCTTGGATGTTTAAGTTTTATTTCAATAAATGGTTGTTTTTATATGCTTTAATCTATTTTGTTTGTGAAACTTAATGCTTTAAGGTTGTAGGAGCTACGAGAGTAGCCTTTCTTTATAAGATGCTTAGAGTTCGAGAGAATGCCTAGGCAAAATATCTTTAGTCTTTGAGAGAAGCTAGGGAGAAACTACATAAACAACAGGTTCTAGGTAGTAACTAGCCCTAATCCACCTTAGATATAAGGATAGGATTTCATTCGACTAAAAGGAGTAGAGCATAACCAATAGGTTAGATGTTAATGCTGCCGCAAAAAGGTATTGCCGAGACATATCCTATTATCTGAGCCAATAGGATCACTGCAGGGGTTTACGCCAATCGGACTTGCCAAGGCATCTTTAATCTGTTGAGTCCCTTACTAGAGAAGAACTAAGTATACTTTTATTGTCTATGGAAGCGAATAAGAGCTTAGTGTAAAAGGTTATACTGATGCCAACTTCCAAACTAACAAGGATGTCTCACGATCACAATTAGGTTTTATGTTTTGTCTTAACGGAGGTGCTGTGAGCTGGAAAAGTCCATAGTAAGACATAATATCTGATTCTACAATAAAAGCTGAGTATATTACAGCCAGTGAAGTAGAAAAAGAGGTTGTTTGGATCAAGAAGTTCATATCTAAAATAGGGGTTGTTCATAGCATATTAGATGTTGTAGAACTACGTTCTGATAAAAATGGAGCCATTGCACAAGTAAAGGAACCCATATCTCCTCAATGGTCCAAACTTATTCTTAGGTGCTTCCATCTTATTCGAGAAATCATAGATCGAGGAGATGTGGGGATATGTATAGTACACACTGATGACAACATTGTTGATCCCTTAATAAAGCCTTTGGCATAGCAGAAGCATGATCGTCACACTAAGTCACTCGATATTAGATATTTTAGTGATTGGTCTTAGTGCTAGTGGGAGATTGTTAGAGTATGCCTAAAGAGCAATCATGTGATGATTGTATTGACATATTTTATTTACCATATTTATCAAATAAAGTCATTATTGTTGTTTTCTTTAATTGTATTTCTATGCATTAAATAAACTAGAAGATAATAATGTCCACATATTAATGTGATTATTATTAAAATATCCTTAGTCAAGTATTATTATGGGCATGGGTAGTAATAATACGCTTAATACTAACATGTTATTGATTGATGACAATGAGTTTTCATTGACAAAGAGATGTCAAAATTAATACATGAATATATTGTTAGAGAACAATTTATTGGATTGGATTGACATGCTATGAGCATATGTCTTGGATTATTATGTGATGATAACGATATTGCTCATAGTGACAACTATATGTATAATCCTTAGACTTGAGATCATCACAATCTCAACATATATTTTTGAATGTTTTGATATAATTAAACATGCTTCGTAACTAGTTATACTATAAAGACTGCCATTGAACGTATCACGATATATATAGTGGGTGTGAATGATCAAGATAGGATTTGTCATTCCTACATAATAGAAATATATCACATGTCACTTGATTGAGTTAGACTAGAAATGCATGGCCATGCTCGAATAAGTTGATATGCGATATCACAAATTATTCGCTTATTATAGTCTACTCTAGATATCAAGAAATAATAGATGGGCTACACAAGTGTGACTATTCCAAGACTTTTTTTCTATTCTAGATATAAAGGACAAAAGGATATAATACAATAAAAGAGTTAGTCAGAATATGTTATGTCGAATCATGACTTCCCATAACTAAGGTAACAATGACATATTTCTAGATGTCACTCATTGTTTGTAATATTAAAATAGTTCTAATAATTACTACTAACGTTACAGGAACCTACAGGGTCACACCCAATGGTTGAAAAAAGAGAACAACTTATAAATGTGTCACATATGTACAATTTGATTGTACATGAATAAAATGTGTATTTAATATATATATATATATATATGAGTAATTTTAATTACACATGAATACAAAATTTAATTAAAATAATATAATTATACTCTTAATTAAATTTAGATTTATAAACCCTAATAGATAGGGTAACACATATATATATAAGGGATATATTGAAATAGCAACCGTGAATCCCTTTTGAAAATTTTGAAATTCCTAGAACAATTTTAGAGAAGGGTTTTGCTCTCAACTACTTTTTAACCTGGTGAAATGAGTAGAGGCTAAGATAATATTTTGTGGAGGTTAGGGTTCAAACCGTTAGTGATCACCATTAGTTTATCTTTGCTGATTTTCAAGGAACCTAATGTATGTAATACTATCCCTTCTTCCCAATTTTAGATTTAACGTACTTGGATCACTGGTGAGATTGTCGCATTTTGTTTCCGTTGTGCCATGGGGTGAGCTGACAATCCCAACAATATGTGTGAACATATCCAAATTCCTAAATGTGATGATGCCTTAAAGATAAGTGCATATTTTTAAAGTTAGAAAGAAATTTCATACAAGTGAGGAAAAAACCTCAATGAAATGATTGTTAAAGGTCCTTCGAGCCATCAATATCAAGAATAAGTTTCATTCCCTTAACTTGAAGGGGAAAGACATATATCATAGCCTTGGGTTGAAAGGTAAGACATCTTTCATTGCTTCAAATCAGAAGATCAAAATTTTGAGATCGAATACGTTATGTTCCTTTGTTATGGAGGAGTAGAACAAATTTTCAAGACCGAGTAAGCTCTAGCGTTCCTTTGTTATGGAGCAGTGAAGAAAAATTTAAAGATTTAGTAAGCTCTAACATTCCTTTGTTATAGAGGAGTAGAGAAAATTTCCAAAGCCGAGTAAGCTTTAGCATTCCTTTGTTATAGAGTAGAACAAATTTTTAAAATCGAGTAAACTTTAGTGTTCTTTTGTCATGGAGGAATAGAGTAAACTTTAAAGACCGAGTAAGCTCTAGTGTTCCTTTAAAATGGAGGAGTAGAGCAAAATTTTGAGATTGAGTAAGCTTTGGCGTTCCTTGGTTATGGAGGAGTAGAGCAAATTTTTTAGTCCGAGTAAGTTTTGGTGTTCCTTTGTTATGAATGAGTTGAACACATCATTCATCTTCTAAAAAAATCCAGCCAAAATTTGTTATTTTAGGTTTTTTACTTATTCATGTTGGTCAACAATGGACAAAGAAGTGCACTTGTAATTATAAATTTTGTCCGGGCCCAGTACTTAAGCCAGAATCCAAAATCACCCAAACTCATTGCAAAACCAAAAACCCAAAGGAAAACCCTAGCCCATCTTTTTAAAAAATAATAATAAAAATAAAACCTAACAGAGTTCCTCTATTAGGAGGACTTTGTCACTACCACATTAAAAAAAAACTACCTAATCCCATAAAATCTCATATCCCACTACAATTCAAACTTCTGAAGAATCCTACAAAATCTGGTCTTTCAACATTGGTGGACTCTTCTCCTTACATCCCTATTTAAGCTCGTCTTCACATCTTGTAAAGGGGGAAAAGAGGCTAAAACAGTAAAAAGCATGAATCTTTGGGAAAAGTAATATGCGGAAAGAGAAGATAAAGAGCTCCGTGAATCAAGAGAAGTAGAACGATAAAGCATCAAGACGACAACTGAACCTTCAAATATTGGGTGAGCGAAAGTTCAACAAAAAATTTCCATATTTGAAAAAGGTAATTGAAATGAAGTTATTTTCTTTGTATATCTGTGTTTTTTTTTTGTTTAATGTTCTTCCGTCCATGGTTAATCTTCTTGATTAAACATTTTTTTTCAAGATTCCCATACTGATCGATGTTTGAGTGGTGATATCGATCAAATTGGTTTTGCCCTCAGTTACATGATTTTTTAAATATTTTTAATTTAATTTTGAAACGTGTGGCTTAATGATTTATTTCCTTGGTTAGCCGAGTGGATTAACGTGATTAATGTGCATAATTGGTGATCAGATTTCAGCGACTTGATTAATTAATTTATTCTCGACATGTAGTTTGTAATTTTGATTTCCATAGTTGATTTGTACGAAATAAAATATGCCATTAATGGCTTTAGAATTTCACGTCTTGATCCATATTTTGAACATAACTTTTAATTTGTAATTAAAACGTTAATTGGTTCAATTTAGTACAAATTGGCATGACTAAAGTTGTTTTTGGCATGTATATTTTTATTAAATTTTGATCTCTATGATTGAATGTTATTTTTCTAAACAATTTGTTAATGGATTAATTGGATTTAAGTTAAATAATTAATATTGCTAAACTCATTTTTTATTAATTAGTTTTAATTGGCCTTAATTTTGACACCTAGATACTCTCATTAATTATTCTTATTCATAATTGGACTTTAGGGAAACAATTTAGTTATTTGTAAATTATCTCTCTTTAGGCCTTAATTAAGATTTTGAATATTAATTTTGATGCATGTTATTGAAATTGGACATGTTTGAACCAAATATTTATAATGCTGAGTTTAAATCAGTAACTAGTGTATTTAATTAATTTTTCCTTCTTATTTACTTTGTTCGGTTATTCTTTTTTTTCTACTTTAAATTATGAATATTAATGATGTGTGCTTTTCCTGCAGCACTTGATCTTTTTAAAATGCATTTAATGAAAACTGTTTTTGTATCTTGAAAACTGGGACAATGTGATTTTGTTATGTTGGCTAAAAATGGTAATATCTTAAGTAACTGGATTGCGACTTTTTTAGTTGTGGTAGAGCGCAAGGTTTTTAATCTTGTGGTCGTGGGATCGAGTCTCACGGTGGTCAATTTATAATTCATAATTTTGACTGCCAGATGTCTTCCACGAAAGTTGCTCCCAACCTGGCGTTGGGGGAAACCTACTACCTTACCTCCCCTCACCCCATTACATATAAGAATAAGGTCAACTAATTTTTAATTGTATGTAATAAAGTGACATCCTCATCAAATGATTTGGGCCTCATTTTTAAATAGTTGCTGATATTAATTGTTGCTTTCAAACGAGGTCTACTATATTTCTTTAAAAATTGCATTCATATGTGAGGTTAAAATTAGACTAAATTCATAATCGCAAGTTTTTTTTTTTTGTAAAAAATGAACATCATGTATTTTCAAAAGGTACCAATTTTTTTGGCGTTGTGCGGGTGCTCTAACCTTCCCCACACATACCCAACTCCCAAACTCATTTTAATTTGGTTTTAAATGCAGATCCAGTTTAAAGGTATTTGATCGTACCTAGCCCAAAATGACCGATGACAACTCCCGTTTACAAAAATATTTATCTTTGCCACGACTAGTTTCAAACCACCCAAAAATGTTTTCGATAACTTGTCGACTCTACTGGGGATTTTTATTTTATTTTGAGAGTAAAGTCACAAATAAAATTATATGTTGTTTATTTTTTAAATAATTGAGAATATGAATTTAGTTTTAATTTTTAATTTCACATTTTTTTAAAATGTTTTGTAAAGTTTTTTTAAAATATTTTAAAAATAAAATGGGTAGTTTTTTGTTTTTGAGGTGTTTTAACAATGGATGACTTGTTAAAATAGAAGGTTTTCATAATATAAAATTGTGAAGGTCGTTTTATTAAAAGTTATTTCTCGTGTCAACGTCTGACCATGATTATAATTTACCGAAGCTTCCTCCCTTTTAAGTGGGAGCAAACACTACGCCTTCGTGAGTAACCCTTCGTGGAGGCCTAGTAATTGTTTTCTGGGTGCATATGTCCTAGTAAGTAACCCTGCGTGTAGGCATAGGAAAATGTATCCTCTCGAGTTGAACCTGATCTATTTGAGCCTATAGTGGGTGAGCATCGGGAGCCATACTAGCCTTAGTAGGCGACAGTAAGTACAACTCGAGTACCATTTAAAACCAAACCACATGAATAAACCATAGAAACCAACACAATTAGAGATTTAAAGCCTTAAACCTTAAGGATTACCCTCGTAAATATGAAAATTCATCGGTTTACGCATTTGTTACCAAGGTAAGTTAAATTCTAATGATGGTGTGAATAATAAGGTTTACTTGTTTATGCCCTATGTTTGCAACTTGTTTTCTATTTTACTTATTTCTTGTTCTCTCTTATCATGGATACATACATCATTTTGCATAATAAAGGTATTGGTCCAAAACTGATTTAAAAATAAAGGGTTTTTACCATGAAGAAATGGTATCAAAACAAGGTTGAAGAAAATCCTGATGTGCAAAAGTGGTCCGAGGTAACCCAGAAAAAATAGGGGGATAACATAATGGTAGGCTATGAGTTAGACCTGACGGATTACTCCTATTTTAATGTTAAACGGAGTGATTTGCAAGAGTTACGTGAGATATGGGACAAGTGAGACTTCAAGATGAGATAATTGTTCCATTAAACCTATGGTGATATATCTTATTTACTCTATATGTCGAGGGATGAGGACTTGATATGAGTTCTTGTACAGTTTTAGAATCCCTCCTACAATTGTTTCACCTTCAATTGGGAGGATATGACAACGACTATTGAGGAGTACACTATTTTACTCCATTTGGAAGAAATCCAAGTATACTGTATTTACACTAAGTCTAATAAATATGTCTCCCTCAAAGGAAAGCTCAAGAAGTTAACCGATATGGGTGCATAATAGGTTGTAAGTCAAATAAACGCAAAAAAGGTAGTGATGTAGTTGCTTGGGTATGTCTATAAGAGTCTATTCATCAGGATCCTGACAAGCAAATGAAAGTGAATATTTTCTCTCTGGGAATCTATGGTTTGATCATTTTTCCAAAAGCATTAGGGTATGTAGATGTTGCGGTTGTTGATTTGTTTGGTGACCTTGGTAAAGAGCTCAATCTTGCACCGAAGATATTAGCAGAGACATTTCGATCATTGAGTGCATGTCGGAAGAATGGTGGAGGACGATTTAAGGGATGCTCTCAGCTTCTTACAGTACGGATCCGAAGTCATTTCTGGAAGGTGGAGAAGGTGTCAACTTAGGTGTTCACTCAAGCTTATTCACCATTAAAAGAATACTTGAAAGAGGAATGGCCTAAAAACATTCAAGAAGAGAAATAGATTGCCATAATCAAAGACCTAAGGACTAAAGACATAGTTTGGCAGGTCCCTTGGTAATCTCATGTCTATATTTTGTACAAGTGTGAAAGCTATGATTGGGTGCCTTTAATAGGAATTTGGGGTGGAACTGCATATGTTCCATTGCTTGTTTTGAGAGATATTGAGCAAGACAATTTGTTCCAGTGACATCGGGATTAGTTGACACGAATTTTTCCTACCAAGAGGACAACTATAAGAAGTAGATTCGAGAGTTTGCTGATGCTTAGAGTCAACAATTTCAACCTAAAGTAGCAGCAACTCAAAAAATGCTCACACTTGACTATGTGATTTGAAGGACTAAGAGGGTGAATGATAATCTTCCATCACCTAGCCAGGGAGAAACTTTAATGCTAGAGGAACTCTTAAAGGAGGTTTCAACGGAAGCTGAGATAGTTTGACAAGAATGTGAGGCGGAGAAAGCTGAATTTTGCAAAGTAATCTCTAAGCTAGAAGAAGAAAATTCAAAGTTAGAACATAACCTCATTGTTCAAGAAGGCATTTCAAGTAGACTCAAGAAAGAACAAGATGATTAGGGAAGAGATTTCAAAGACTTACAGGCTATTTACCAGAAGTTTAAAGTAAAAATTGAAAAATGAAAACTTACACAAATCACCACAACAGTGGGAGCGGGAAGTTAATGAACGAGCAAGAGAAGCTGAGCGTTGGTGGGGGAAGTTCCAAGCAAGCAAGTTCAGCTGGAGACACTGTCTCAAAACTTACAACAGGTTATGTTCTTGTTAGAGTATGCCAAAGACCAATCATATGATGATTGTAATGATACATTTTATTTATCGATTTTACTGAATAAAAACATTGTCACTATTATTTTTCAGTTATATATTTGTGTTTAATATAAACTAAAATATAATAAAGTCCATATAATAACATTATTATTATTATTAAAAAATCCCTAGTCATGTATTATTATGAGCATGAACAATAATAATACGCTTAAGACTAACATGTTATTGATTGATGACAACGAGTTATTATTGACCTATTGATGTCAGAATTGATACATGATTATATTGTTAGAGAACAATGTATTGGATTGACCCACCATTAACATATGTCTTGAATTAATATGTGACGGTCATAACATTGCTCATGATGATGACTGTATGTATGATCCTCGGACTTGAGATCATTTCTATCCCAACATATATTGTTGTATGTTTTTGATATTGTTAAACGTGTTCCTTAACTGGTTGCACTATAAAAATAGTTATTTAATATATTTCGATATATGTAGTGGGTGTGTATGATTAAGATATGATTTGTTCTTCCTACATAATAGGAAATATATCATAGGTCACTTGATTGAGTGAAACTAGAAATGCATGGCCATGCTCGAATAAGTTGATATGAGATATCACAAATTATTCGTTAATTATAGTCTACTCCAGATATCAAGAAACAAATAGATGGGCTATACAAGTGACTATTCCAAGACTTGTGTCTATTCTAGATATAAAGGACAAAAGGATGTACTACATAAAAGAGTTAATCACCGAGATGATATGTCGAATCATAATTTCTTGTAACTTAGGTGACAATGATATATTGCTAGATGTCACTAATTGTATGTAATATTAGAATTGTTCTAATAATTACTACTAACGTTACAAGAACCTACATGGTCACACCCTAGGATTGAAATGAACAAAGATGTACAATTTGTTTTACGTTACTAAAATATATCTAGACTTAATATATGTATATTTGATATACATATGATTTTAATTATCCCAAATATAGTAAGTAAACATTAAAATAATGTAATTCTGATTACAACTCTTTTAATGGGTCTTTAATTCGGAATAATTAAATAAGAGTTTAAATAAACGTTAAAGATTATAATTCAGATTATAAGTCTTTAATAGATTTTTAATTTAAATTAATTAATTAAGATTTTAATTAATTCGAAATAACTTAAAATCCATAATATCTTAGGGTAACTCGTATATTTAAAGTGAGGTAAGGTCTGCCGTTTTTCTCAAAACTGTTTTTGGGAAAAGTAAATTTTTCTTTCAATCGGGTGAAATGAGTAGAGGCCGAGACGTGTTTTCATGGAGACTTACGATTCAAACCGTTTGTGATCACCATTAGTTGTTGCTGCCTTTGCTGTTTTTCAAGGAACTCATTGTAAGTATTCGCATTATTTCCGCTCGATTTTAGTTTTACGTACTTGGATCACTGGTGAGACCGCTGCGCCCTGGGGTGCACCGAGTTTAAACATTGACTTTCATCTTCCAACTTAGAGATTACTTTGCAAATTTATGGTTTCTCTGCCTCACATTCTTGTCGAACTATCTCAACTTCCGTTGGAACCTCCTTGATGCAGAGGGATCCGAGACAGATGATGCTGAGCTGTCAGATTGCACGTTGATGGCGCTGAGATACCATGAGTTGGCAGATCAGTGCAAAGGCGGGAATTGATTGTGACATGTTCCTCATTGGGGTCGTTTTGAGTATGTTTCAGTCTTTTGGCCATAACTTTGGCTACAGGTGTCAGAATCGCGCATAAGACCCCAATCCGGAAAGCTCTTTTCGATGCGCACGCTCTCCACATCGAGCTACGCTCCATGTGGCCTTTTTTTCAACCTCAAATTCTACCGTTTTCCCTCCGAATCACTAGATTTAGTATTTTTTACTATTTATGGTAATATTTCGATTGTTAATTAGGAAGTCAATTTAAATCCGATTTAGGCCAGATTTTTGGGAGATTGCATATTTTATTTCGAATTTCAATTTAGAGTGATTTTCGGGATTTTGCTATTTTTGGCAAAATTCGAATAAAGACGATTTTTTTGCTATAACAGTCTGGCTTGTGGACTGCTTTTTGGGTCGTTTTTGATTTTATAATATTTTATTAAACCCTAGAGACTTTTTTTCTCTTGTTTTTGGGCGAATTTTCTCTTGTGAATCGTCTGTCGGAGCTAGCCTACAGGATAATCACTATTCTGTCTGGCGTCAGTTGGTATCAGAGCTTCAACATCTTCTTGGGAAATTTCACCAGTTTTAATGGCTGGAGGTTGTGGTCGTGGTCGTCGTGAGCAGGTTCCGAATGAGGAAGCCCAACGCCGTGATCGCAGCGTTCAGGATGTGATGATTACGGATTTGCAGAGGCAAGTCGCAGAATTAACCCAGCGCCTGGCGACGCAGGATTTCGAGGATCGTGAGGCCTCTGATCACGATACCAATTCCACTTTCGAAAACCCATATCACAATCGCGCAGGATTTCGGGGCGCAGGATTCTGGGAGCACCGTGGTCGGGAGGAGCGTCATGGAGACCTCGGTTTTTGGGTCGATCTCCCTGAGTTTTCTGGTACGTTACAGGCCGAGGGATTCGTGGATTGGATTAATGAAGTGGAGCGTATTTTTGAATATAAGGAAGTCCCCGATCGTGTGAAAGTGAAACTGATCGCCATCAAACTCAAGGGCAGAGCATCTGCGTGGTGGGAACAGTTACGACGTTCACGAGAAAGACAGGGCAAAGCCAAGATCACTGATTGGGAGAAGATGAAAAAGAAGATGAAGGGCCACTTCCTTCCCTTCGGCTACACGCAAACCTTATTTCAGCGACTTCATGCGTTGAGGCAGGGCGCGCGATCAGTCGATGATTACACGGAGGAGTTTTACCAATTGGTCGCCCGGAACGATTTATCTGAGACGGAGGAGCAGATGGTGGCGCGATATTTGGGGGGGTTTACGCCAGCCCTTGCAAGATGTCCTCAGCCTTCATTCATTGTGGAGTGTTTCGGAAGCATACCAGCGTGCACTTGCTGTTGAAAAACAGCAAAACAGGAGACCAGTGATCAGGAGCGATCACAACAGTCGACCAGTTCGCCCTCAAGAGTCCCGTCCTGCTCAGCAGCCTTCGTAGGGTAATTCTAACCCTACTATTAGATGTTTTCGTTGTGGTGAACAAGGGCATAGGGCGACTGATTACAGGAAGCCTGCTAGTCAAAAGGGCAAAAATTTATTGATTGAGGAAAACGTGGAAGACGAGACTGAGGAGATTGGCGAACCCGTGTATGACGATGATGAGACTGATGATGTGCTGTATGGAGATGGTCATGAGACTCTGGTCGTTCGCAAGAGTCTACTTACCCCCAAGGGCGATTCAGGGGACGATTGGTTGAGAACCAATATTTTCCACACGACTTGCACAGTTGCAGATAAAGTCTGCAAAATGATCATTGACAGCGGCAGTTGTGAGAATGTAGTGTCCGAGGAGGTTGTCCAGAAATTGCAGTTGAAGACGGACCGTCATCCTAAGCCATACAAGTTGTCATGGCTAAATAAAGACAGTGAGGTAACAGTTGATAGGCGATGCCTCGTGTCTTTTTCAATTGGTAGAAAATATTTTGATAATGCCTGGTGTGATGTTGTGTCTATGGATGCGTGTCATATATTGTTGGGTCGACCTTGGCAGTATGATTGCAGTGTCATTCATGATGGACGGAAGAATACATATTCCCTTAGCATCAAGGGAAAAAAGATTGTGTTGGCACCCCGGCGGGAAGGACTTACTCCTACCCTAGTAACCCATAATACTAATCTGCTTTCTATGTCCAGGTTTTTAGATGAGATTGAGCATGGCGGCATGGTCTATGCCTTGCTACCTTGAGAGAACAATGCAGTAGACGTGGATACTGATTTACCAGTAGAGGTGCAGCGACTGCTAGCAGAATTCTCTAACTTGATGCCAGAGGATCTTCCTCCTGGACTACCACCTATGAGGGATATTCAGCATCAAATTGACCTTGTTCCTGGGTCAAGTTTGCCAAATCGACCAGCATATTGCCTCAGTCCTAAGGAGGCCGAAGAGTTGCAGCGATAGGTGGAAGAGTTGTTGGAGAGGGGCTATATCCGAGAGAGTATGAGCCCATGTGCAGTCCCTGCTCTGTTAGTGCCAAAGAAAGATGGTTCTTGGCGTATGTGTGTTGACAGCCGAGCGATCAACAGAATTACAGTGAAGTACCGGTTTCCAATTCCCCGTCTAGATGATATGTTGGATCAGCTATCTGGTTCTAAGATATTCTCAAAAATTGACCTTAAGAGCGGTTACCACCAAATCAGAATAAGGCCTGGAGATGAGTGGAAGACGGCGTTTAAAACTCCACAAGGGTTGTATGAGTGGATGGTCATGCCTTTTGGGTTATCCAATGCGCCCAATACATTCATGAGATTTATGCATCAGGTCTTGCGGCCTTTTATGGGGAAATTTGTTGTAGTTTACTTCGATGATATCCTCGTTTATAGTCCGACATGAACTTCACACTTCGATCACCTCCGTGCTGTTTTTGAGATGCTGAAAACGGAGTGCTTGTTTGTCAATCAAAAGAAGTGTTCTTTCTTCACTACTTCTGTGACTTTTCTTGGTTTTGTTGTGTCTACTGATGGTGTTCATGCAGATCAGTCAAAGATAGATGCAGTCTTGGAGTGGCCCAGACCAAGAACCTTACATGACATCCGAAGTTTCCATGGCTTGCCGTCTTTTTACCGTCGATTCATTAGAAATTTCAGTAATCTGATCGCCCCTATCACAGAGTGCCTCAAGGGGCGTGATTTCCAGTGGTCTGAGGAGGCAGAGGCCAGTTTTCAACTGGTCAAGCAGAAGATGACCGAGGCTCCAGTTTTGGCACTTCCAGATTTTGACAAAGTGTTCGAGGTAAATTGTGATGCATCTGGCGTTGGCATTGGTGGTGTTCTGAGTCAGGCAGGTCGTCCGGTTGCTTTTTTCAGTGAGAAGCTATCGGGATCAAAGAAAAATTATTCCACTTATGATCTGGAGTTCTATGCCATAGTTCAGTCCCTGAAGCATTGGCGTCACTACCTAGTACAGAAGGAGTTTATTCTGTTTACCGATCATGAGGCCTTGAAGTAAATCAATGGCCAACACAAGCTGAGTAGACGTCATGCCAAGTGGGTAGCATACTTGCAAGAATTCACTTTTACGCTGAGGCACCAAGCAGGGAGTTTGAACTGCGTCGCAGATGCCCTGAGTCGTCGTACCTTACTTCTCACCACCATGAGTACTAAAGTTGCAGGATTTGAGACGTTCACATATATGTATGCAGCTGATCCTTACTTTGGAAGGATATTTCAGGAGGTAACTGAGGGTCACCGTCATTATTTTGTTTTGCATAATGGGTATCTGTTTCGTGGATTACAATTGTGCATTCCAGATTGTTCATTGAGGCAGCAAATTATAAGTGAACTCCATAATGAGGGACACTTTGGCCGAGATAAGACATTGGCCCTTATCTCTTCTGAATTTTATTGGCCCAAGTTGACTAGTGATGTGGCCCATTATGTGGACCGTTGTTATGTGTGCCAGTGGTCTAAGGGAGTTCTCACCAATGCGGGATTGTACACTCCCTTACCTGTTCCTGAAGCTCCTTGGTTCGATGTCAGCATGGATTTTGTACTAGGCTTACCCCGCACCCAAAGGGCCTCTGATTCTATCTTTGTTGTGGTTGACAGGTTTTCCAAGATGGCTCATTTTGTAGCTTGCAGAAAGACTATGGATGCTGACCGGATTGCCCATCTCTATTTCAAGGAGATTGTGTGTTTACATGGTGTTCCTCAATCCATCACTTCAGATCGTGATACTAAGTTCATCAGTCATTTCTGGAAGAGCCTGTGGGGGAAACTGGGAACGCAGTTGAATTTCAGTAGCGCCTACCACCCCCAGACGGATGGCCAGGCTGAGGTGGTGAACCGAAGTTTGGGAAACCTTTTAAGGTGTTTGGTAGGAACGAAGCCGAAGCAGTGGGATTTGGCATTGCCTCAGGCAGAATTTGCCTACAACAGATCAAAAAACAGAACCACAGGTTTAAGCCCATTTGAGATTGTCTATGGTCAGAACCCATCCGGGGTGTTGGACTTAGCCCCTATTCCACGTATAGGACGTTTCAGTCCTAAAGCAGATGAGATGGCAAAGTATCTTCGGGGTATCCATGAGCAGGTGAAACAGACCATTCATGAGAGCAATACCAAGTACAAGACTCGGGTCGACAATCATCGTCGTCAGGTACTTTTTGATGTTGGTGATTTTGTTTGGGCTGTATTAACTCGTGATCGTTTTCCTGTTGGTGAGTATAATAAGCTTAAGGATCGGAAGATTGGACCTTGTGAGGTCGTGCAGAAGATAAATGATAATGCTTACAGGTTGCGACTTCCCAGTCACTTGAAGACTTCTGATGTCTTTAATGTGAAGCACCTGAGTCATTGTTTTGTGGATCCTGATGACACTACTCTGAACTCGAGGACGAGTTCTTTCCAACCCGGGGTGACTGATGCAGGGGGATCCGAGACAGATGATGCTGAGCTGTCAGATTGCACGTTGATGGCGCTGAGATACCATGAGTTGGCAGATCAGCGCAAAGGCGGGAATTGATTGTGACATGTTCCTCATTGGGGTCGTTTTGAGTATGTTTCAGTCTTTTGGCCATAACTTTGGCTACAGGTGTCAGAATCGCGCATAAGACCCCAATCCGGAAAGCTCTTTTCGACGCGCACGCTCTCCACATGAGCTAAAGATTTGTGATTAGATTAATCCCTAGGTCTAAAAAAGAAAAGGTCAAAGGTGAAAAATGTAAGGGCCTTACGACTCAAAAAATGGGCTAAAGATGAAAACCCGCAAAGAGCATCTTGTAACCAAAAGGTGGATTCAAGTTGAAAACCTGAAAAGGAGGCTTGAATAATTGAGTCAAAGTTGCATTACTAATGTAGAAGAAGTAATCCTCCAGAATTTTGATGAAGCTCCACACACCATAAAGCACTTTCCAGAAATTAGAATTGACGGACATTTCCAGAAGACATACACGAAGTTACCAAGATTTTGACAATTATCTTGAACGGATTGATGAACATATAAGAGCTTGAAGAGTCAATGATAACCGTCGTTTTTCTATCAAAATAATTCTTGACTTCTTAATAAATAAAAAGGAAAAGGTAGTAAAGAGAAGCATGGTCGATCCACATGGACTATGGTTTTTATGATTTAATAAAAATGTTTCTTGATTTTAGAAAAATATAGAATTCCAGATGAAGTTGAAAAGATATATTAAAATAAAATAAATAAAAAGGAAGAATAATATAATAATAAATATTAATAGTAATAAATATAAAAAGGGGGATTTTTAAAAGTTGTTTTTAAAATAAAAAATAAGAATTAAATAAAAGAAAGAAAGAAATAAATAAATAAAAGAGGTCGAGATAAAGAAAAATTATAGTGAAAGCAGCCTCAGAGTTCAGCTTCATCTCAAATTCCTCAGATCATCGAAACTGATTTTTACTTCAAGATTCACGTCGGTTACTTCAAGAACAATTCTTCGTTACCAACTCGAATTGTGTCGTTTCAATAACAACTGATTCCGATCTCAATTTCCTCTTAGCAAACAATTTTGCTAAATGTGTTCTCAGGAAGTTGAATATGCTTCAATAAGCAAATCCTTCTTCAAACGTTAACCATAACAATATCCGGACCAATGTAAAAATCGTTTGATTTGAAAAGTAAGCTCAGAAAACAGAGAGAAAATCCGAAGCAATTTAAGTACCTTACAATTCTCACGTTTGGAATTGAGCCTTCGCTTTAGCCTTCGGCTTGAAAGAGAATTAGCTAAGCATGACTAAAGTCATACTTAGAATAATAGAAAAGTATGCGAAAATAGAGAGAAAGTTAGAGAGAAAAATAAGATTTTATTCTCAAATGAGAGAGATGTTTTCTAGGCTTACCCTGAGAGGGTATTTCTAGCCTTCAAATTCCTAAAAACAAGCTTAAACATCTTAAATCCTAATTAAAACACTTAAAACTATTTAAACTAAATACCTAAAAAATAATATAATATTCTAATTCCTAATTAAAATACTAAAACCTATTTAAACTAAAACACCTAAAACAAATATAAAATATAAAAATAATATCCTAAAACTTAATTAAAATACTAAAACCTATTTAAACTAAAATACAAAGATAAAATATAATATTTAAAACATTATCCTAAACTTGATTTTAAATCAAATCCGAATTCCAGCTAGCTTTGATTCCGAAAAAAAAAACTGCAGAATTGTGTCCTTCTTGTGCAATTTCCAGAATCTTACGTCCTGTACAGAAAATGAATTAAAATGAACAAATAAGCCAAAAAAATCAATGATTAAAGAGTAATTTAAAAGTGAAATATTAACTAAAATAAGCACTTATCAAATTCCCCCTCACTTATTCAATGCTTGTCCTCAAGCATTCCTCAATTGACATATCAAAATCATAAGTTGTCATCTTTAATTTCAATTTATTCCTCAAACTTCCAATCGAACTAGTCCATGATATTTACCAAATTAAAGTAACAATCAAGCAAAGGTACAACCAATAAAATTTAAAGTAAGCAAGATATCTCAATTAATTGTCAATTTCAATGAAACATGACTCAATACCTCACAAAGATTCACACATATCCGCTCAAAGTGTTTGGGGTAAATGAAATCGCTCAAACTAAAACTAATCAAAATATTATCATAGGCTTGGAATCCAATCAAGTCTCCACTACGAAAAATGAACATAATGCAATAATCAAGAGGTCTTTAAACAAGGTGTAACGAGGCTTAGGTTAGGGTAGGGAAAAGGCCGAAAAGAAAGGTTTAAAATACCGAAACAAGAGATCAAAATAATTAAGAACAACCATGAATGAACATGAAGCGCAATGAAGAACAAAACAAGGAAAAAGAATAGATGAAAGACAATTGAAGCGGTCGATTTTTTCTTCCCTTTTATTGTTTTTGTTTTTTTCTTTTTTTTGCTGTTCGAAACAGTGAACAACTTGTTTTTTTCCCCTTTTTTTCTTCATGGAACAACAACGATACAAGATCTCAAGTCTCGATAAGGGTGTGAAAAGAGAGGAAAAATAAAAAAAAGGCATCGGGTTTAATTATGAGGTGTAAAACAAAGATAGAGAAATAGGCTCAAACATGGTTCATTAGTGGATATATAAATGGGTAGGCTTTTTGGGAAGAGTGGGTTTATCCAAGGTGCCCCTATCATATTAAAACATTACGTTTAACATGTAGTCTCGATATGCATTGTGATTACAAGTTCTAGAATATCCTAATTAGTTTAGCACACACAAGTCAAACAATGAGCAAGAAAGAAAATGTATGATCGTTAGGCTCAAATGTCACAAGAAAAGTTTATATGCATTGAGTCAAGTTCATCTCTATTGACAAAAGCATGAAATATCAATACTTAACAAAAACTTCACCAGCTATATCAATCACCAATCATGCAAATTAAATTCGATAAAAAACATGGTCATAATCCAAAAGGAATCAAGAGTATAAAGCGAAATTCAAGACTAGCAACCAACGATCCCAACATATCAACATCAGAATAACTCAATTTCAAACAATTAAATAAGTCAAGGAAAAATTTGACACATGCTTATCCTCCCACCTCACTTATTCCATTTTGTCCCAAAACGTATATCGAATTTAAAAACAAAGAGAGGGAAAAAGAATACTCCCCAATCTAGTGATGACCGCAACCATAGTCATGTCGAGACGAGCCCGGGCGAAGGTAAGAAATATTCGATCGGAATTCGAATATGTTCATAGAAAAATAAAATAAAATAAAATAAATGGAATGAAATAGATAAATAAAATGAAAATAAAATGAAATGGGTTGCCTCCCATCAAGCGCTTTTGTTTAACGTCGTTAGCTTGGCGACCTGATACAGACTACAAGTTCTAAGAGAAATACTTCTTCCACTTCATACACTTTTTCCAACTAAGAATTTGAGAAATTCTACGATTTTTTATTTTCACTTTGTCGAATTAACATTCTCATAGGTTATTCTTCGAATCTTTTTTTAGCTTTGACAGTTTATCTGAGATAACCGGTGAAGTAGTATTTTCTCCTAAAAAGGCACTCTTTAAGTTTTTCAGCATTTGTTTCAGTTTTATCTCAGGTGCCTGCAAAGCAGAAGGTAAAATTTTAGTTTTAGAGGAATGTAAAAATAAATCAGAATTGATTGCATTAAAATTTTCAAACTCTCTTTCTTCCTCTTCGTGGAAAAGTTCAGGATCCATGGAAAAATTAAATTCACTATATTCATCAATTGAAGGATCTATAACATCAACAGAATTAATTCTTTCAATATGATCAGGGCATTTCATTGTTTTGTAAACATCAAATTCAACGATCTCACCATCAAATTCCATTGTCAGTATGCTACTTCTAACATCGATCTTTGTATGTGCGGTGCTTAGGAAGGGTCTTCCTAAAAGTACATCGGAATAAGTATATGACCTATCATGTTCCATGTTAATGACATAGAAATCTACAGGAAAAAATAATACATCGACCTTCACTAAGACATTTTCCATCATTCCCATTAGATAGATCACAGACCGATCAACCAACTGTATAGTTACTCCCGTTTCCTTCAAAGGCTCGTTAGTAATAATTTTATAAATAGATAATGGCATAACATTGATTGAAGCTCCTAAGTCACACGTTGCACGTTTAATTTTAAAATCACCTATTTTTCAAGGTATAGCGAACATACCTTGATCCTTCATCTTTGGTGGGAGCTTTCATTGAAAAATTTCAGAGACATGTTCTCCCAAATTTACCTTTTCGTGCCCTATTAATTTCCTCTTTGTAGTGCAAAGTTCTTTTAAAAATCGAGCATACCTTGGTACTTTTCGAATTAATTCAAGAAGAGGTATGTTGACTTGAACTTTTTGGAACACCTCTAAGATCTCATTTTCTTCAGCTATTTTATCACGCTTCATCAACCTTGATGGGAAGGGTGGCAGCATTATTTTATGAGAAGAAAGAGAATGATGTGAGTCTAACGTACCTTGTATTTCTGGAGGTGGTGTTTCCTCTTGTTCTTCCTGATGTGCGTCTTTTTCTGCTGGAACTTCGGGTGAGATAAATTTTCCACTTCTGAGTGTGGTGGCACTAACATTCTCTCTCGGATTTAACTCTGTTTGAGAATGTGGTCTTCCTTATGATTCCAATTTTCCCATAGTTTGAGCTAGTCGGCTTACTTGGTTATCTAACTCTTGAAGATGTGTTTCAGTTCAGTTGTGGAATTTTTCCTGTGATGCAATCAATTTTTCTTGTGAAATTGCCAACTTTCCTATGAGTTCTTCCAATGATGACTTTTGTGTTTGTTGTTGAGGAGGAGGCCTTGGTTGATACGTTGGTCTTTGATTTTCCGCATAGCTGAAGTTCGGGTGGTCTTGTCATCCTGGATTGTAAGCATTATTGTATGATTTGTATTGTCTTTTTAGAAGACCTGGAAAGTTCCCTATGGCATTGATTTTTGCATTGCCTCCTTCTTGTATCAGTGGGCAGCAATCCGTCGGATGGTCTAGTTTTGTGCATATCCCACATGCTCTTGTTGCTCCAGATTTTCCTGCAACAAGTGAATCAACTTTTTCAGTTAATTTGTCTAACTTATTCTCAAGGGAAAAAGTACTTATCTCGTGAACCCGTCGGCTGGGTTCACTTGAAAACTGTTGAGAGTTGGCTGCCATGGTTGAAATCAATTTCCTTGCTATTGTTGGGGTCATGTTGACTAATGCTCCTCCACTGGTGGCATCCACCATGTTCATTTCCATTGGCTAAAGACCTTAATAAAAGTATTGAAGTAACGTTTGCTCACTTAATCCGTGTTATGGACAACATGCGCAAAGCTTTTTAAATCGCTCCCAATAGTCATAAATAATTTCTTCTCTCTTTTGTTGAATGGAAAAAATGCTTCTTCGTAACTCGCTTGCTTTAGCCGCTGAAAAGAACCTATCAAGAAAAATTCGATTCATGTCATCCCATGAATTAACTAAATTTGGAGGTAAATAAAATAATCAATCTTTAGCCAAGTCGGTTAAAGAGAAAGGGAAAGCTCTCAATTTAATTTGATCTTCGGTAACTCCATGTGGTTTTATGCTAGTGCAAACCATGTGGAATTCCAACAAGTGTTTGTACAGATCTTCAGTGGGAAAGCCGTGAAAAGTGGGAAGAAGATGAATGAGTCGCTTCTTTAATTGAAAAGGAATCCCTCCACTAGGAAAATTAATGCATAATAGCGTCTGAGTGATAGGTGTTGTGACTAGTTCTTGAATCGTTTGTTCTTCTGCCATCGAAATGTTGTATGCGTCTGCTTTGATCTCCGGATCTAGATCTACTAATTCACCTGGGTTTCTTCTGGTCATGAATCAAAAACTAGAAAAATAAATCAATACTTGCCGTTAGTCCCCGACAGTGGCGTTAATTTGATAACCGTCGTTTTGCTATCAAAATAATTCTTGGCTTCTTAATAAAAAAAAGGAAAATGTAGTATAGATAAGCATGGTCGATCCATAGGGACTATGGTTTTTATGATTTAATAAAATTGTTTCTTGATTTTAGAGAAAGATAGAATTCCAGATGAAGTTGAAAAGATATATTAAAATAAAATAAATAAAAAAGAAAAATAATAATATAATAAATATTAATAGTAATAAATATAAAAAATGATTTTTTAAAAGTTGTTTTTAAAATAAAAAATAATAATTAAATAAAAGAAAGAAATAAATAAAAGAGGTCGAGATAAAGAAAACTTATAGTGAAAGTAGCCTCAGACTTCAGCTTCGTCTCAAATTCCTTAGATCATCGAAACTGATTTTTACTTCAAGATTCATGTCGGTTACTGCAAGAACAATTCTTCGCTGCCAACTCGGATTGTGTCATTTCAATAACAACTGATTTTGATCTTAGTTTCCTCTTAGCAAACAATTTTGCTAAGTGTGTTCTCGGGAAGTTGAATATGCTTCAATAAGCAAATCATTCTTCAAACATTAACCATAAAAATATCCGAACCAATGTCAAAATCATTTTGATTTGAAAAGTAAGCTTAGAAAACAGAGAGAAAATCTGAAGCGATTTAAGTACCTTACAATTCTCACGTTTGGAATTGAGCATTCGCTTTAGCCTTCGGCTTGAAAGAGAATTAGCTAAGCATGACCAAAGTCATACTTAGCATAAAAGAAAAGTATGTGAAAAATAAAGAGAATGCTAAAGAGAAAAAGAAGATTTTATTCTCAAATGAGAGAGATATGTTTGTAGGCTTACCCTAAGAGGGTATTTATAGCCTTCAAATTCTTAAAAACAAGCTAAAACATCTTAAATCATAATTAAAACACTTGAAACTATTTAAACTAAAATACCGAAAACAAATATAATATTCTAAATCCTAATTAAAATACTAAAACCTATTTAAACTAAAATACCTATAACAAATATAAAATATAAAAATAATATCCTAAAACTTAATTAAAATACTAAAACCTATTTAAACTAAAATACAAAGATAAAATATAATATTTAAAAGATTATCCTAAACTTGAGTTTAATTCAAATCCGAATTCCAGCTAGCTTTGATTCCGAAAATAAAAAACTGCAGAATTATGTCCTTTTTGTGCAATTTCCAGAATCTTACGTCCTGTACAAAAAATGAATTAAAATGAACAAATAAGCCACAAAAATCAATGATTAAAGAGTAATTTAAAAGTGAAATATTAACTAAAATAAGCACTTATAGTCAAGCCTTACCAAAAGAGCCAATCCTAAAATAACTTTCTTTTCCATTTCTAGATTTTCTCACCTTAAAGTCACCATTAGTCTTGACACATGTCAAAGAGCTATAGTTCAGAAATATTAAAAGAGTAGTTGATTTATTTGATTTTTGATAAACTTATGTTTTAAAAAATATTTCAATTGTGGTAATGATTTCATTTTGAAAAGATTTTCATAAAACTCTTAAGGATTTGAGAGATGATAAAGGAATAAACATTTTCATATAAAATTATTTCTCTTGAAAAATAAAAAAGATATTTTTGAAATTGACAAGGGTCACTCCGAATCAAAAGCTCAAAATTGAAGAAATGTAGAAGATGAAAGCTTGGGGCAAGTAAAGAAGAAAAATGATTCAAGAATGACAAAGACATATTCAAATTGAGAAAGAACAAAGTCAAAAAGATCAAGGTAGATTCGAGAAAGAAGACTTCTTCAAGCATCTTTGCATCACCACCAATCCTAAAAGCATGCATCATTGACATATATTTTCACATGAACATGCATATTTGCATCAAATATTCATACATGACATTCACACATTCATTTATGAGTATATCTATTATTAGATGAGATATTCACTTTAATTTTTTAAAGCTATTACCTTGATTATCCTCCCTTGAGGACCTTTTCAAATTCTCTCTTGAAATCTCTCTTGAGATTCCTATAAATATTTTGTCTCCCTTGAGATTCGTTTCCCTTGAAATAAAGATTTTTTTCTACCTTGAGACTTGTTTACCTTGAAACACTGATTTTGTCTCCCTTGAGACTTGTTTCCCTTGAAACATTGATTTTGTCTCCCTTGAGACAAGTTTCTCTTTAAACAAAGATTTTTGTCTCATTTGAGACTTGTTTCCCTTGAAACATTGATTTTGTCTCCCTTGAGACCTATTTCTCTTGAAACAAATATTTTTGTCCCCTCTGAGACTTGTTTCCCTTGAAACACTGATTTTGTCTCCCTTGAGACTTGTTTCCCTTGAAACATTGATTTTATCTCCCTTGAGACTTGTTTCCCTTGAAACAAATATTTTTGTCTCCCTTGAGAATTATTTTCCCTTGAAACACTGATTTTATCTTCCTTGAGATAATTTCTCTTGAAACATCAATTTTATCTCCCTTGATATTGCTTCTTTTACACATTTTCTCTCTCTTATGACTATCTCCCTTGACATAGATTTCTCTCTCTCTTGAGATCATTTTTTGAAACAAATTTTGTCTCCCTTGATACCAATTTTTCTTGAAATATAATTTTTTGTCACACTTGAGATAAATTTCCCTTGAGCATCATTTTTCTATAGTGAGACCAGTTTCACTTGAAGAAAAATCAATTTCCCTTGAGATATTTCCAATCCCTCTTAAGGTAAAGATGATTTTTTCTTAAGATAACAAGTTTCTAAGAAAAAGAAGAATTTCAATATAAGCGTTGTATGTGTGAACATATCCAAATTTCTGAACGTGATGATTCCTTAAAGATAAGTGCATATTTTGAAGTTAGAATGATATTTCATACAAGTGATGAAAATACCTCAATGAAATGATTTTTAAAGGTCTCCGAGCCATCAATGTCAAGAACATGTTTCATTGCCTTAACTTGAAGTGTCAAGAAGTATATCATTGCCTTGGGTTGAAAGGGAAAGACATATTTCATTACTTCAAATCATAAGATCAAATTTTTGAGATCGAGTAAGCTTTAGCGTTCCTTTGTTATGGAGGAGTAGAGAAGATTTTCAAGATTTAGTAAGCTCTAGCATTCCTTTGTTATGGAGGATTAGAGCAAATTTTTAAAATAGAGTAAGCTCTAGCGTTCTTTTGTCATGGAGGAGTAGAGGAAACTTTAAAGACCGAGTAAGCTCTAGCGTTCCTTTGTTATGGAGGAGTAGAGCAAAATTTTGAGATCCAGTATGCTTTAGCATTCCTTTGTTATGGATGAGTAGAGCAGATTTTGAGACTGAGTGAGCTTTGATGTTCCTTTGTTATGAAAGAGTTGAGCACATTATTCATCTTCTAGAAAAATTCATACAAAATTTGTTATTTTAGGTCTTTTCCCTATTCATGTTGCTCAACAATGGACAAAGAAGAGCAATTGTATTTACAAATTTTTTATGGGCCCAATACTTAAGCCCGAATCCAAAATCACCAAAAATCTTTACACAACCCAAAACCTAAAGGAAAACTCTAGCCCATTCTTTTTTAAAATAATAAAAATAAAAATAAAAACCTAATAGAGTTCCTTTCTTGGGAGAACTTTGTCACTACCACATTTAAAAAAAAAACTACCTAATCCCATAAAATCTCATATCCCACTACAATTCAAACTCCCGAAGAATCATGCAAAATCTGGTCTTTCAGCACTGGTAGACTATTCTCCCTATATCCCTATTTCTACTCGTCTTCACACCTTGCAAAGGGGGAAAAGAGGCTAAGAAAAGTAAAAAGCACAAATCTTTGGAAAAATTAATATGTGAAAAGAGAAGAGAAAGAGCTATGTGAATCAAGAGAAGTAGAACGATAAAGCATCAAGACGACAAATGAACCTTCAAATCTTGGGCGAGCGAATGTTCAACTGCGAATTTACATATTTGAAAAAGGTAACAAAATTGAAATTATTTTTTTTATATATGCACGTTTTTGGTTTAATGTTCGTAGTTAATCTGCTTGACTAAACGTGTTTTTTTCAAGATCCCTATACTGATCTATGTTTGAGTGTGATATCGATCAAATTGGTTTTGCCTTCAATTACATGATTTTTTAAAATATATTTTAATTTAATTTTGAAACGTGTGGCTTAATGATTTATTTCCTTGGTTAGCCGAGAGGATTAACGTGATTAATGTGCATAATTGGTGATCAGTTTTCAGCGGCTTGGTTAATTAATTTATTCTCGACATGTAGTTTGTAATTTTGATTTCCATAGTTGATTTGCACAAAATAGAATGTCATTAATGGATTTAGAATTTTACGTTTTGATCCATATTTTGAACATAACTTTTAATTTGTAATTAAAACGTTAATTGGTTCAATTTGGTATAAATTGGCATGACTGAAGTTGTTTTTGGCCTGTATCTTTTGATTAGGTTTTGATCTCCATGATTGATTAGTATTTTTTTTAAATAATTTATTAATGGATTAATTGGATTTAATTTAAATGATTAATATTGCTAAACTCACATTATTTACTAATTAGTTTTAATTGGCCTTAATTTTGACACCTAGACACTCTCATGAATTATTTTTATTCATAATTGGACTTTAGGGAAACAATTTAGTGATCTGTAAATTATCTCTCTTTAGGCCTTAATTAAGATTTTGAAAATCACTTTTGATGCATGTTGATGAAATTGGACATGTTTGAACCAAATATTTATAATGATGAGTTTAAATCACTAATTAGTGTATTTATTTATAATGACGAGTTTAAATCACTAATTAGTGTATTTATAAATTATGAATATTATTGATGTGTGCTTTTCATGCATCAATTGATATTTTTAAAACTCATTTCATGAAAATTGTTTTTGTATCTTGAAGATTGAGACTATGATTTTGTTATGTCGGCTAAAAGTGGCAGTATCCTAAATAGTTAGATTGCGACCTTTTTAGTTGTATGTAATAAGGTGACATCCTTTTCAAATGATGTGAGCTTCCTTTTCAAATAATTGCAAATACTAATTGTTGCTTCCAAACCAGATCCATTATATTAAAAAAAATCAAATTATCAAGTTAAATCCAATAAAAAAATTCAATTTTTTGGGATCAAATCAAGTTTTACTCACCACTACCCCTATCCCTTGCCTTGCCTTACGTAGAAAAAAATTTAGAGTTTATTTGACCTGCGATGATATGAAGTTAATAAAAAGTTTTTTTTTTAGTTATAATTCAAAAATAATTAGAACGGTAAAACATTGTTTCTAAACTTCAACTCTTTTAGATTTCTGGGCTTTTTTCAAGCTTGCTAGGAAATTTTTGTGACTTAAACTTGGACTTTTTTTAACCTTCCCAAGACATAAACTTCGACCTTTCCCGAGCATCCTAAGAAATGTTTGTTACATTTTACATTTTATATGATATAATAATATTAATTGAATTTTAATTTAATTGATATTATTATTATAATAATTTTTTATATTATAATTTAATATACATGTTTGATCTAACGTCTTCTTGCATAATATATCAAGAACGATATCAATTGTACTTGCATAGAACAAGGAATAAATCATTTTAATTGTTATATTTAAAAGTTATAAAAAGTATGAAAAGATAATATAAATAATATTAATTATTATTTAGCTAAAAGGACATTTTAATAATTTCTCAATTACTAAGGAGTTTGAATAGTTAAAGATGGATATAGATTTCACAATACTAATCTTATCAGTCACTAGAAAAGCAAAAGGCAAAAGAATATTTTGCCTTAGAATTATTCTCCTCCCATTATCTAAACTAAACAAGACTTTGCATTCACACAACACACAAGTATTCCCTATTTGCATATATTCTTCTCCCACCATTTGCATATATTATTCTCCCACCATTTGCATATATACACCCTATCACATAATTTCAAGATTTAACACAAAATCTAAATCCTTTCCATCGTCTAATTTAATTAGATCTGAAATAAATCTATCAAGTGACCTCAGTGGTAAAAAGAAATGTTGACTTCCTATAAGTCTTGAGTTTGAACAATAACGTCGTAACTGTAGAGTATGTATGCATTGTCAATAGATTAAGAAAGTTATAAACAAATACAATCTTAAAATCACCCAGACTATTCGGAAAAAATAAAATTAGATGTGAAATGAGCATACGGAGCAAAGGGAACTCTTCTCCTGTGTTTAAAAAGGCGCAACTGAGGCGTGCCAAGGCACTGAGGCGAGGCAATATCAATGAAGCGCATAAAAAGGCGCAGCTGAGGCGTGCCAAGGCACTGAGGCGAGGCAATATCAATGAAGCGGAGCAGGCACGGAGGCGCAAAAAGGCGTCGCCTTTACATTTTTTATATCAAAGCAAACACTAACAATGGAGACGAAGAAGAGGAGGAAGAAGAAGAGGAGGAAGAAGAAGAAAAAGAAAAAGGATAGAGCTTTTAGGCACGTGAATGAGAGAAAAAGGATATAAGAGACAAGCTGGAAGATAGGGACCTGTTCTGTCACTTTGTTAAAATATTACTTGGCTTGACTTCTTTAAGACTTGAGCCAACACTTATTAAGAGTTTTAATACATGTGAAGGAGAAAGGAAGTCGAGGGTAATACAAAAGTTGTCTTCAAGTGAAGGCAAAGGTAAAAGCAAGCTGTCGATGTACAAAAATGAATAGAAAAATGTGCCCACTTTGTCCTAAGCCACCACAAAGGAATAAAAGTGGCCTGTGAAAAATGTGCCTATTTTGTTTTAACAAACCTAAGAATAAGCCCAGAATATCAGTATATATTTAATTTTCAGTAAGTGCACCTCACTTCAATAAGGCGCGTGCCTTGCGCCTCGGCTATAATACCCCTATCGCTTTGGTGCACCTTGAGCCCTTTTTAATACTGCTCTTCTCCCTATCATAAGAACCTATTTTAGGCATGGCCTAAACAATGAAAAATGAAAAAGCCAAGCACACGGCATGCAGACGCTCCATCCAACCACCATTATCCGATTTAAGCTTAAATGACGAACTTTAACATTGAGCCTAACACAGAGTTAAACCTAATAACTCAACAAGAGCCATAATTCTCATTTGCATACTATAATCTTTAGGGAGGGGGAAGGAGATTAGAGAATAGCATTATCACACAAGTAGCTATGTTAACCAAACTACTTATTCCCTCTAATGTACCTATGGCATCGAATACATATTCGAACATAGGTATACAATATGATCCTGAGTATATAAAAAAATAGAAGAAACCCCGTGGTAGACATGTAACTATATCCAAGACTCCTGAAACGATCACCCATGGCTATGTTATTCAAACAAATACTGTAATCTTATGGGGGGAGGAGATTAGAGAATAGCACATTATCACACAAGTACCTATGTTATTCGAACGATCACCCATGGTTATGTTATTCGAATGATCACACAAGTACCATAAGGCATCCAATACGTATCCGGACATCGGTATACAACATTGGTATACAATTCGATCCTCTGAGTATATATAAAATGATAGAAGAAATCCCATGGTAGACATGTATCTAGATGATAACATAGCACAGCAAGATTGGTTTCCTCTAGGTAAAACTTTAGCTCAATTTGCAAACAAGAACAGAATAGAATCCACATTTGACACAGCAATAAAAAAAGGAGTCAAGTAAAAGAAAACAAGTATTGGAATAATCCATGCACTACGATTACCAGTGTTAGATGATACAAAGCATGCTAAAACGTGAGCTTATTAGAACTTCAAAGGTTCAACAAAGTACATCCGATCCTCAATTTTCGCCAAATTTCATCTCTTCGAGCACACATCGAGTAAAAATTCCGTTATCACGGACTCGAAATCCAGCATTTTTGCATACCCCGGAAAGTAATTTATATCAATGACTAGGTAATCATCCCTGCTTTTGACATCCCTAATCACATCGAAGTTAAACAAATTCAACCTCAACTCCTCCTTTAACCCTTCCACTAATTTCTTCACTAAATTTTCCGGGGGTATTTCCATCTTTTCGAATTCACAACCTTCGGCACCGCCGCCAGCTGCAGTCAGATTTGAAATCTGTGAAAACGGCAGCGCACCTCTCGAAATCATCAGTTTCTCCTCCGAAATATCAGGCAACGACTTCCGTTTCACGCACCGAGAATATTTTCCGGCGACGTAGACTTTAAAGATGACGCCACCGTGATTAACAAACTCCTGTAAAACAAACGGCAGCGGTATGTTCTTTAACCCATCCTTTTCGAAGACGAGATGCATTTTATGCGACGTCTCACTACCGTCCGCGTCTAACGGCTTTGCGATCGACGGGAAGTTAATTTCCAGATTTTCCCAATCCGTGACTTCATTGATGGTAATCTGATTGGGGACTCCGGTGTTGTTTATTTTCAGTTTCGAAACAGTTTCGAGCATTGAGATTCTGCTGTGGAGAATCTCGATGGAATCTGGGGAGTCTATGATGGGGATGTTAGGGTTTTGGGAAGCGAAGTCTTCAAGATTTTGTTTCCAATCGGAGTCGTACAGTTTGTGGAGGATGCAATCGAACGGTCCTTGTTGGATCAGAGGTTTGCTGGGGTCGATTTTCAATAAAGACACACCATTCTGGGAGGCGTGGGAAAGGAGGGAAGGTAGGATGAAAGTTTTCTCCTTTTCTGGAGTTAAAGCATAGCCGACTTGGTAGGGTTTTGAAGAAAGATCGTTTGACATCTTTCAGAGGAAGGTGAGAAAATGGAAACGAGGCTGCACAAAACTAAGAAAATTTATCAACTTCAAAGCACGATTGGTAGCACGTGAGAAGTACAATATTTATAGGGTAAATTACACCATTATTTTTAAACTTTACTCTCTATTCTATTTTACTCATCGCACTTTCAAATTTTCTAATTTACTCTCTAAACTTTAGAAACTGTTCCTATTTTAATCATTCTATGACGACATAGATTATTTTATTATTAATTTTATATAACATGACATATTTAAATCATATTTTAAATTATACCTTTAGAATTTACACATATACCCTTAAATCCCTAAATTATACTTAAAACCCTAAATCCCAAATTACAACCCCATCACAACCTCTCATTGATACCTCACCCTCCCACCAGTTGACAGTGGTTCATCAATGGTGATATGATCCCGGTTTTGTGGCCCGAATCATATATGTTGTTGCCCGATCGTGATTCAAGTAAGAAATCGATAGTGCTTTACTTGAATTTTGAAATTGCACAAACAATATTGTAAGAAGAAAATTGATATATGTAAAATTGAAAACAAAAGGATGTAAGTTATTATGAAATGGTTTGAAGGTGATGAAAGAATATAAGTTGTGGTTGTTGAATGGAAGTGAAGGAAAGTTGTGAAGGATTGATAGAGTTAGCGTAAACTAAGGTGATTTTGAAGGTGGATGGATTGTGATCCTCTAACTATATGGAAGTTAGGAACCAACAATATAAGTATATGGAAACAAAATGATAGTGGGTGGAACATGATCCACTAGCTATATATGAGCTAGGAACCAATGGTATAAGCAAATGAAATGGATGAAGACTATAAGATTATGTTGAAGCCGATATAATTCTTCAAAAGAACTAGAATGAAATCAAACTATCTAAAGGTTTTTTATATATGCAAAAGGTATGTTTAAAAAAGCAATGGAGATGCCTATTTATAGTGTTGATAGGAACCATATGAAGAGTTTTACAAATGGTGTTGAATGCTTCACCTTAATGGTGATGAATGCACTTTATTAGCTTGTATTTTCTTATCTCTTTATGTGGCCGATTATCATAGTTTCTTCGGATAAATTTGGACTTAATTTAGGATGAATGTAGCCATGATTTCATCTAAAAAGTGGGAGGCTGTAACACTCATTTCCCGTATACGTTCCCGTACATGAGTCATAGATGTCACATTACTTTTTAAAACATTTCTGTATTTGAAAACTAGTAAAATTTTGTTTCTATAAATAAAATATTTTAATATATTAATAATAAAACATTCATTAACTATATTATATAAAATAACTTTAAAGTTATAACATAATACATACTACCACATTATAAGTCAAATACATTCTAGAGCATCATCTTAAATCTATTACATGCCATTTAATAATATCAAAAGTAGACATAAATGTCATACAGTTACTAACAAGGCAACTTTTGATTTACGATGTCAGCTACACTCCTTACTCCTCCGCTTGTATGCTTTTACCTACGCCTGAAACCATCACACGCTAAGTAATCACTTAGGTTGGTTGTCCCTTGTTCCCATATGTAATCACTTAGTGAGGCATAATAATATAAAAGAGGTGAAATCAAAACATAATCATATCATAAACTATTAAAATATGAATTTAATCGTAAAAACAATAGTAATACATAAAACTGATTTGATAAATAATATTTCTTTCACATAACATGCGAAACAATATTTAGTATGCCCAACACACCCATAAATCATTAATTTTCCAAAGTATCCATTTATTCGCCCAATGTATGTCAATTGAGAATGCAAGGTACACGAGTTGCACCTAAGTGCTAAACAAAAGCATAGGTTATGTGGTGACAGTAACACTATACTAAGGTAACAAAATGGTAATTCACAAACTCATTATGAATACAATGGATGCACACATAGTGCCGAAATGGTAATTTAAAAACTAATTATGAATACCATGGATGCACACATAGTGTCGAAATGGTAATTCACAAACTCATTATGAATATCATGGATGCACATATATTGCCGAAATGGTAATTCACAAACTCATTATGAATACCATGGATGCACACATAGTGCCAAAAGTACACATAATACTGATACGAAAATGTAACATATGCATTACAAGTCATAAACTTTATGAAAATATTTCAAAATGAGATAAAATATGCTTTTATAAAAATATTAGAGGTTGACTCATAACAAGTCATCCTCATATCATATAAGTACATAATAAATGCACTTAGCTGGTATGCATCAATATTATGCCTTAAAGTTTACCAACTATTCTTGAACTTTTTCTTTACCTTTTTGTTTGCTTGTCTCAAGAATTTGCTTACGATCTACACAAGCATCCATAATCACACATACAATATAAAATACAATGTTAGTATATTTTCTAACATTTATACAAAATAATAATACTATTAATTTCAAATTCTTTTCAAAATGGCTTAATTCCACATTACAACTTCAATTTCAGACTGAATAGTATCGGTACCTCTCCAACAATATCGATACTTATCTCCTATGGCACCGATACTCATTTCAGTATCGATATCATTTTTGCATTCCAGTACCGATACCCTTACCTAGATTTTACTTATTTCACTTCGATTTTTACCCAATTTTAACCTAAATCTCTTACTCTTATCTCCAACCATGCCATCAAACTCATTATCACTTATCCCAACTAACTTACATTCATAAATCTCCTTATAACATCCAAATTCTACAAAGAATACTTAAAACTAAAAATCACACCAATTTTAAAATCCAATTACTGACCAAATTTCATCAAATAACTAAAAAATGCATTTTACTAATTCACTAACAACTCACTAATTTCTTAGTTTTAATCATCATTAAACTTTCTTTAAGTTTATATATCACTCAAGGCTTCAAAACCAATCCAAAAATGAATGAAATAACCAACTTGAAACATATCTTACCTTAGCAATGGAGTTACGGGTAAGAGAAGAAGTATAATAGAGAACCAAAGTTCCATACTTATCATTTTCCCCTTTTCATCACTTAATAAATATCTTTAGAAATGAATATTAAACTTATTTCATGCTAAAAGACTATAACACCCCTACATTCTTACATCCTTACTAATAAGTCTTAATCACAATTTCTAAAATCGGTCCTTTTACTTTTCAATTTATTCAAATTAAATAACCAAATTTTAAATCCCTATATTTTAGTCATTGACCCGTTGTTTGGGGTATTACAATTCTCCCCCTTAATAAAATTCATCCTCGAATTTTAAGACGTACCTGATGCGAAGAGGTATTGATACTGCTTCCTCATGTCCTCATCTCTTTCCCAAGTAGCGTCCTTGAATTTATGATTTTGCCAAAGCACTTTAACTAAAGGAATCATCTTACGAAGATTCATATTGGTTCTTCTCGTAAGTTAAATCTGGTCAGATCTATATTTCCTCTGGTGTGATAACATGCGAAGGATCTGATCGGTACTTCCTGAGCATCGACACGTTAAAAACATTATGGATCTTGTTCATTTCGGGAGCAAAGGTAACTGATAACCTACTGGTCCGACTCTTTTTAAAATCTCATAAGGTCCAATAAATCTCGAACTCAGTTTTCCTTTGCGCCCAAACCACAATACTTTCTTCCAATGTGATACTTTCAGAAATACCTTATCTCCTACTTGATATTTAATTTCTCTTCTCTTTAGATCAGCATAAGACTTTTGTCGATCAGAAGCTATCTTAAGATTATCTTGGATAACTTTCACTTTATCTTCCATTTCTTTTATTAAATCAGGGCCAACTAGATCTCGATCTTTTAATCAAACTAATTTAATGGTGTTGACACTTCCTCCCATACAACGCTTCATAAAGAGCCATCTTGATACTCGCTTGATAACTGTTATTGTAGGCAAATTCCGCTAAAGGCAAATATCTTTCCCATGATCCTTTGAATTCAATCACGCATGCTCTAAGCACATCCTCCAATATCTGAATAATTCAATCTGACTAATCGTCTGTCTGTGGATGAAAAGGTGTACTAAAATTCAATCAAGTACCCAATGCCTCGTGTAAAGAATTCCAGAATCTTAAAGTAAACATTGGATCTCGGTCGGATACTATCGATACAAATACTCCATGCAACTGAACTATCTCTTTTATATATAACTCTCCATATTTATCAACCGAGTAATCTATCCGAATTGGAATAAAGTGAGTTGTCTTGGTTAATATGTACACAATTACCCATATTAAGTCTTTTTTACTTGTTGCAAAGGTATCCATGTAAGAAAATCCATAGTAACTCGTTCCCACTTCCACTCAGGAATGGATATCGGTTTTAGTAATCCGAAAGGCACTTGATGCTTAGCTTTCACTTGCAGACATGTCAGGCATTTTACAATAAACTCTGATATAGCTCTTTTCATTATAGGCCACCAATATCGACTCTTTAAATCCTGATACATCTTATTCCCGTCTGGATGCATAGTCAAAGGACTACAATGTGTCTCAGAAAGAATATCTTTCTTCAGTTCTTTATTATCCAAAATGCAAAGTCTTCCACGATAATATAAACATCCATCAGCCCTAATTTCAAAGTCTTTAGTATCGCCTTTTTCTACTAGTGCAATTCTTACCAAACATTTTCCATATTTTCCTTGCAGCTGTTTTATCCGATCTAACAACATCGGGTTTAACTTAAGCTCAACAATCAAGGCACCATATTCCTTTAATGATAAACGTGCATCTAAAGCTTGTAAAGTTGCAAAAGTCTTTCGGCTAAGTGCATCAGCTACCATATTAGCCTTCCATGGATGATAATCGATCATCACATTATAATTTTTTAAAAGCTCAATCCATCTTCTCTACCTCAAGTTTAGTTTTTTTAGTCAACAAGTACTTTATACTTTTGTGATCTGTATAAATATAGCACCGCTCACCATACAGATAATGATGCCAAATCTTCAAAGCAAACACGACAACTACCAATTTTAAGTCATGTGTCGGGTAATTCCTTTAATGAGTCTTCAACTGTCTCGAAGCATAGGCCACAAATTTCCCTTCTTGCATAAGCACACATCCCAATCCATTATGAGATGCATCAATAAAAACCACACAACCTTTACCCAACTCATGTTGTACATGCACTAGTGCCTCTGTTAAAATCCTCTTTAGCATTTCAAAACTCTCATGGAATTTTTATGTCCAAACAAAAGGTACATCTTTCCATAATTTAGTTAGCGGTGAGGTTAACGTCAAAAATTTCTTCACAAACCTTCGATAATAACCAGCAAGTCCCAAGAAACTCTAAACCTCAGAAAAATTCTTTGGGGAATTCCAATCCACTATAACTTGAAACTTTTTGGTATCTACTCTTATACCTTCTGCGGAGACTATATGTCCAAGGAAAGCAACCTCTACTAACCATAATTCACACTTGAACAGTTTGGCATAAATTTTTTTCTCTTGAAGAGTCTGAAGAACAATACGAAGATGAGCATCATGCTCTTCTTTTGACTTTGAATACACCAAAATATCATCAATAAATACCACCACAAATTGATCCATGTATGGTTGGAATACTCGGTTCATCAAATCCATAAATGATGCAGGAGTATTAGTCAAACCGAATGGCATTACTACAAATTCATAATGTCTATACCGAGTCCGAAAAGTTATCTTTGAAATATCCTCCTCTTTAGTCTTTAATTGATGGTATCCTGACCGAAGGTCTATCTTAGAGAACACTGCTACGCCTTTCAGTTGATCAAACATATCATCAATCCTTGGAAGAGGATACTTATTCTTTATTGTTACCTTATTTAACTGTCTATAATCTATGCATAATCGCATAGACCCATCATTCTTTTTCAGAAAAAGCACAAGTGCTCCCCAAGGTGAAATACTGGGTCTGATAAATCCCATATCGAACAACTCCTGTAATTAGGATTTTAATTCTCTTAACTCAGTTGGGGCCATTCGATATGGTTCAGTACCCGGGTAAACATCAATCTTGAATTCCACCTCACGGTCTGGTGGTAAACCCGTTAATTCTTCTAGAAAAACATTTAGAAACTCCCGAGTTATTGGAATATCATATAATCTCACTTCCATTATTTGAGTATCTATCACGTTAACCAGAAAATCTATACACCATTTCGACATCATTTTCTTTCCAGTCATTGCTGATATCACATTGGATGATGCTTTCGCTTTTTCACCGATTACTATGATTTTTGAGCCTTCTGCATCCTTAAAAAAATAATCTCTTCTTGCGAAAATCAACCAATCCATGATGTCGAGACAACCAATCCATGCCCAAAATAATTTCAAACTCGTCGAAAGGCAATTCCATCAAGTTTGTCGGGAACACAACCCCTTGAATCTTTATCGGGCATTTTCTACATATCCGAGTTACCCTTGCACTATAACCCATAGGGTTTACCGCAATCATCTCACTATAGATTGGTTCTAACGGAATTCCTCTAGCTTTAATCAACTTTGTACTAATATAAGAGTGCGTAGAACCAGGGTCAACAAAAATAAATACAGGTTCATAAAAAAGATGGAATGTACCTGTTAAAATCTCTAGGTCATCCCGATCCTTATTAGTCTTAATATTATAAATTCTGGCTACTCCCCGCGTCTCTGGTCGCTGGATTGACTCAAATTGTCCTTCAGATCTACCTCTTCCTCTGCCTCTATGAGATGCTGCTGCTGATCTCTCAGTTTGCACTGATTTATCCCCTGATCTCTCAGTTCTCGTACACGAGTCACAGATGTCACAAAACTTTTTAAAACATTTCTGTATTTGAAAACCAGTAAAATTTTGTTTCTATAAATAAAATATGTTAATATATTAATTAATAATAAAAATATTCATTAACTAATATTATATAAAATAACTTTAAAGTTATAACATAATACATACTACCACATCATAAGTCAAATACATTCCAGAGCATCATCATAAATTTATTACATGCCATCTAATAATATCAAAAGTAGACATAAATGTCATACAATTACTAATAAGGTAACCTTTGATATACGATGTCAGTCGCACTCCTTACTCTGCTCATATGCTTTTACCTACGCGTGAAACCATCACACGCTAAATAATCACTTAGTGAGACATAATAATATAAAAGAGGTGAAACAAAATATAATCATATCATAAACTATTAAAATATGAATTTAATCGTAAAAATAATAGTAGTAGATAAAACTGATTTGATAAACAATGTTTCTTTCACATAATAGGCGAAACAATATTTAGTATGCTCAGCATACCCATAAATCATTAATTTTCCAAAGTATCCATTTATTTGCCCAATGTATGTCAAATGAGAATACAAGGTACATGAGTTGCACCTAAGTGCTAAACGAAACCATAGGTTATGTGGTGAAAGTAACATTATACTAAGGTAACAAAATGATAATTCATAAACTCATTATAAATACCATGGATGCACACATAGTGCCGAAATGGTAATTCACAAACTCATTATGAATACCATGGATTAACACATAGTGTCGAAATGGTAATTCACAAACTCATTATGAATACTGTGGATACACACATAGTGCCGAAATAGTAATTCACAAACTCATTATGAATACCTTAGATGCACACATAGTGCCAAAATGGTAATTCACAAACTTATTATGAATACCATGGATGCACACATAGTGTCGAAATGGTAATTCACAAACTCATTATGAATACCGTGGATGCACACATAGTGCCAAAATGGTTTACAAAATCATTATGAATAATGTATATACACACATAGTGCCTAAATGGTAATTCACAAACTCATTATGAATACAATGGATGCACACATAGTGTGGAAATGGTAATTCACAAACTCATTATAAATACCTTGGATGCACACATAGTGCCGAAATGGTAATTCATAAACTCAATATGAATACCATGGATGCACATATAGTGCTGAAATGATAATTCACAAACTCATTATGAATACCATGGATGCACACATAGTGCCGAAATGCTAATTCACAAACTCATTATGAATACCATGGATGCACACATAGTGTCAAAAGTACATATAGTACTGATACGAAAATGCAACATACGCATTACAAGTCATAAACTTTATGAAATTATTTCAAAATACGAAAATATTCTTTTATAAAAACATTAGAGGTTTATAACAAGTCATCCACATATCATATAAGTACATAATAAATGCACTCACCTGGTATGCCTCAATATTATGCCTTAAAGTAGACCGACTATTGTTGGGATTTGTCCTTACCTTTTTGTTTGCTTGTCTCAGGAATTTGATTACAATCTACACAAGCATCCATAATCACACATACAATATAAAATATAATGTTAGTATACTTTATAATATTTATATAAAATAATAATACTATTATTTTTGAATTATTTTCAAAATGGTTTATTCCACATTACAACTTTAATTTCAGACTGAATAATCTCGGTACCCCTCCTACAGTATCCATACTTCTCGCCTATGGTATTGATACTCACTTCAGTATCAATACCATTTTTGCATTATGGAAATCCAACTTTCAATTACAGTATCGATACCTTCCTCTTGGCATCGATACCTCTACATCAATATCGATACTACTTCAATCAATATTGATATTGTTTATCTTATTCATACTCTTTCCTTTAATTTAACCTTATAGTATCGTTACAGTTCTTCCATTACCGATACCCTTACCTAGATTTTACTTATTTCACTTTGATTTTTACCCAAATTTCACCTAAATCTCTTACTCTTATCTCCAACCATGCCATCAAACTCATTATCACTTATCCCAACTAACTTACATTCATAAATCTCCTTATAACATCCAAATTCTCCAAAGAACACTTAAAACTAAAAATCACACCAAATTTTCAAACATATTTTCAATCACTTCTAAGGCTCCAAATCTCTTATTTACATATTTGACAAGTCAAATATGCTTTTAAAATCACTAAATTTCATCAAATCACTAAAAATCTCATTTTATTAATTCACTAACAACTCACTAATTTCTTAGTTTTAATCATACTTAAACTTTCCTTAAGGTTCTATATCACTCAAGGCTTCTAAACCAACCCAAAAATGAAAGAAATAGCTAACTTGAAACATATCTTACCTTAGCAATGGAGTTACGAGGAAAAGAAGAAGAAGAATAGAGAACCAAAGTTCTAGACTTATCCCTTTTTTCCCTTATTCATCAGTTAATAAATATCTTTAGAAATGAATATTAAATTCATTTTCTGATAAAAGACTATAATACTCCTACATTCTTCCATCCTTACTAATAAGTCTTAATCACAATTTCTAAAATCAGTCCTTGTACTTTTAATTTATTCAAATTAAACCACCAAATTTTAAATCCCTATATTTTAGTCACTGACCCATTGTGTGGGGTATTACAGAGGCTCTTGATCTTTTAAGGCTTGCTTTCTTATGAAAGAAAAGGAATGTTGAATGTGGACACTTGCATGAATGTAGACAACATCATGTCTATGGGAGTGTCTCTCTTGAAATTCTTGGCTTATTCTCAAGCTAATTACCCTTCTTGAATGTCATAAAACTATGCATTTTTCTTGTCTCCATGTAGAATATGAAAAATCCCCAAATGATGATGAATAAGTGACTTGAATGCCTTGATTATTTGAGCAATAATGGCCTTCAATTGCTTCAAAATTCATAAAAAAACATTCTTGCACCTTTAATATGTAATAAAAAAAGACTTTGAATGATATCTTCAATGTATGTCCCCATGTCGAATGCGATATGTCTCTCCTTGAAACTCAGCCAAACGTTCCATGCACCTAGACATAAAAGGTAGGTATTATTCAAACTTGAAATAAAAACATGCATGAAATAATTAAAAATTAGTTTGATTAATGAACTAGTTAAATGAATGGACTAGTTTAATCAATGAACTAACTTTATTTAATGAACTTGATGACTTAGTTAAGTAGCTTATTAAATGAACTAAATGCATAAATGAACTACTTCCCTAAATGAATTAAAAGCTTAAATGCAATGCATGTGTTAATATTAATGAACAACATGCTTATTGAATGCAATGAATGTTATGCAAACTTTAACTATCTCATGCAAATTCATGCATAATTAAAATAAAGAGTTCCTCCCTTGTTGTTATTCTTCCTTCTTCACGTCCCAAGCTTGATATAAACAAACTTTCCATGGCAGCTTGGAACTTCTTGGCTCTTGCACATGTAATAGACCTACTTGGGTATTCTTCCAGGTCTTTGCTAGTGGGAACCACATCAAACGACCTCATCGGTGAAATGGATACTGGAAAAAGTTATTATTCTCCCGGTGTTCCAAAACAATGAAGGATAATCGGTGAACATTCACTCTTTGTGTGATACGCATCAACGTGACAGTTCAATCTTGCACTGACACGCTTCGCATTAAACTCATCATCGACGAGTCTTACCGTCTGATAATCGGGTGAGAATAGTAATGTGGTTAAAGTAATGGAAGAGATTGCAGAGATGGGTGAGAAGGGACGAGAGGGATTTTAGATGAGAATGTTTTTCTTTCGGTATACATCTCATGCTGGTGGGGGGTAAGGGCTAGATATATTTTAATATTATGGTTTCGGTGAATAATTTAAGATTTACATTTTTTATTAAAATCATATGTGATATTAAAAAATTAATAAAATATAGCACATTATATGAAAATAATAATAAAATAATTCATGTCATCATAGAGTTATTAAAATAAGAATAATTGGAAAGTTTAGTGAATAAGTTGTAAAAATTAAAAAGTATAACGAATGAAATAGAAAAAAGAATAAAATTTAATGAGGAATGATGAAATATACCCATAGTTTTATGGCACGCGTATTGGGTACAGTTGGTCCAGACTAACTTACATTTTTGTTAATTTCATCTTTATATTTTTTTATCGACTTAATAATTCTTGAGACCCTCAAATTTAGTAAATAAAATTAGCAACTACGCCTACATGATATGAAAAATCATATTTTATTACATTTTCTTAAATTCACTTATTTTTTCTTTTTCTGTCAATTTTTTAATTAATTTTATTTAACTAATAAAATTATTCATATGCCATCATTTATAAAAATAAAATAAATAAAAAATTAATTTACTTTCAGCGTAAATTAAACTTGAATCACTTGTATGAAATATTTTTAAATTCTCGTCTATTAAAAATGCATTAGCTACATAATCTCTTATCGAGTCTAAATCACTAAATTTAGTTATGAAACAAGTATGGAAGTCAAGTCCAAAACAAATCATTTTTTTTATATTTTTAATTCTCTTAGGTTAATTATCATTTCAATCATCTCTAGAATTTTTTATTGGAAAAATATGTTTATCTGATTTCATGTTATGGTTATTATTATATTTATTAATTGGAAAAATATTTTCAAAGAGTACATCTTTAAATTCACATGTTGAATAATCATTCAAAAATATAAATTTTGTAACTTAATTTCGATATATAACCAATAAACATTACTTGAACGATTTTATATCTAATAGTATTCTTTATAAAGACATATAACCCAACTTTTGCTCAGAACCTAGACACTTTTAGATGATTTAGATATGGTGTACGAACATTCTACAACTCAATTCTAACATTTTGTGAGGCACTATGATGTGTAGACAGTAGAACCTTCTATCACATGTTACATCTTTCAAAGTTTTATTCTTTTTTTTAACCATGTTATTTTACTGTGGAGTGTAAGTAACATAAACTCATGAATGTGTCTTCTTAATTACATATTTCTTTAAGAAGGTTATTCAAATATTTTTATTCTCATTTAAATCTATTTTGTTTTATTTTCATATCAAGTTGATTTTCTAATTTTACTTTATAAATTATATAAAAAAATATAGCTTCATAATTTAATCTTATCAATCTTATCAGGTTGAGAGTTTCCTTTCTTCTTCAAGTTGACAATATAATTTAACCTGTTAGACTATGAGAAGAATCCACGAGATTAACCTTAGAAGATTATTCATTTATAGAAACAAAATTATCAAGACGATTTACTTCTTCAATTTTCATGTAGTGGTTAATGAACTTGTTATCTCTTGAGGTCCTGAATTCGAGTATTGCAAATATCAAATGCATGAACGTTCGTTGTCAAATGATTGAGAAATAGAATCTATAATTAAACCATAACTTAAGTAGTTTCTGAATTAATATATTTTTCGAGAGAATTTCACACACTTTTATCCTTTAAATTAGGATGTCATGATCAACTTTTCGTAGGCATGTATTTGATCTATGATGAGATTTGCATTGGTCAAGTGAAACTTGAGTCATTCTCCAATGATCTCAACATCATTCGTTCCATATTTCTTTTACGAATTATTGTATACGGATTTAGCGAACATATCTTTAATAAGTTTCTCCATTTTTCGTCCGTGGTCACATAAGACATCAATTACTTCTAGTTCCGTCCAGCAATTTGTATTGCAAATATCCCCATTCTTTGTGGTCAATGACGAAGTTGGTTCCGTCCAGTACTTTCAACTTGGATATCAATGAAGAACTTGTTTGTGAAAGACGATTTCGTTAATAATAGTAATAAATCACCTCTAAATTGTTAGGGAAATTTTTATTGCAAAACAAATATAATAAATTAATGAAACAACCAAATATAATTAGTGCCGTAGAACCATGACCTTAAAAGCAATTTTGTCTAAACATGTAATCAGCAAAATTAGATACCACCCCTAAAATTAACACCATCTTACGAATTTTGTAGTTTAGATTTTTTAAACTTGAATTATGAAAATAGAACTCTTATAGTGTTTTTATTAGAAAGGAGAAAAAAGATAACCCCAAAAATCTCCCCATTATCTAAACCATTTTTTAAAATAAAACTCAAAAATGGTAAAAAAAAATAATGCGAATGGGTCCAAAAAGATACACTTGCAAACATGTTACACATATTAACACAAACACAAAACAAGCCAAATCAAGCATACAATAGTTACAACACATAAGCCTTATCCCTTATTACTCAAAATGAGAAAAGACGAAAGTTAGTATATAAATCTTTGACTAAACTATCTCCGTGCCGAGAATGATGAGTCTTTTAACCACCGAGGTCAATCGGTTTGTGCAATTTTTTTAGATTAAATACATAATGAATCCTTATTATTTTGAAATTAAATACTTTGCCCTTCTCAATATTTGATCCTGACTCCGTCCCTGCTTGCATTACATCATTTTTGAATTAATATACTAGTATACAACTAGTATGTCACATGACTAGTGATAACTCCGTAAAAAGACTTAATTTCTAGTCTTTTCACTTAGGTTATTGCTCGTCTAAACAAAGTATGCATAGCATTTTAGTTGCATATAGGTTATATTAGCTTGTGGTGGATAAATTTTGCTTAGGCAAGATTTATTTGGTTTGACTGATGATGCTGAGGAGAAAGGGTTGTTTAGATTGTGTTTGTGCAGGAAACCTACAGAGGAAGAACATTTCAGTCGTGACAACGTAAATTTGCAAAGGCCAACGGAACAAATGAGAACGTGAGGAGCATATTTATCTCACCGAGGCAAGGTTTATCTGAAGAAGTCTGAAGCAGGAGTGACGAAACCGCCTATGTCACATGTCAGATGGATAACCTACTTTACGTACAAGCAAGCCTTAATTATTCTGACAGCCGCCTTTCGTTTTTAAGTCTGGACATTTATTTGATAACGACTATTTAAGGAAACTCCAAAAAAGCATGCAAAGCCCTAGGAGACCGTTCCTTATAAATAACCAGCCCTAGGAGTATTGCCATAGCAACCGTATAAGAATACCTAGTAATCCTGTCGGGAAGCTTTAGCAAGTCATAATAATTCATTCTAGACTTAGAAATAATTGTTGACAATGCAAGGATTTAGCATCAGCGCTCTGTGATATGTCTGAATATGTGAAGATGTTTGCATTAGATTTAAATCATTGTTTTGTTTTATTTTAGTATTATGCATACTTATTTTACCTCGACCAAACTTTCTTGTAATCGTTAAATCACTTCTTCATTTTATTAATATTAGTTTAGTAGGACTTAGTTTGTGACACTAGTTCTAGTTGTGGTGAAAATATATTTCTCAACCAATCCCTGTGGAGACGATACTCACTTACCCTATATTACTTAAATCGATTGTGTATACTTGCAAAGATTTGCTTGCCTTAACATATACATTTACAAGCGATCAAGTTTTTGGCATCGTTGTCGGGGATTGGCAACTGACAAAATTTTATTTAGCCATAACAAGTTCTTTTTGTGCTACCTTTTGTTTATTTAGTCTAACGTAGTTTACTATTTTCTTTTGTAAGTTTTTATTATTGCATGATTATGAGATCTTCTGGTAAGTCTTTGGAACCATTCGACCCTGAAGTTGAGAAATCATTTAGACAAAGGTCGCGTGCCCAAAGAACCAGAGAACATTTAAATCAACTCCAAATGCAAAACAACATGGGAGATTTAAGACCTGATACATCTATCAATCTTCAACTTGCAAGGGCAAAAGCAATACGAGATCATTTGAACCCGATTCTCGATGATCTCAATCCAGTCATAGTGGCACCTAAAATACAAGCCACTCACTTCGAACTCAAACCTGTGATCTTTAATATGCTAAACTCTATCGGACAATTCGATGGTTCACCAAATGAGGATGCTAGGAAGCATGTCTGTGCTTTCCTTGAAGTATGTGACTCGTTTCGACAACAAGGAGTACATGAAGATATGCTCAAACTGAAACTTTTTCCTTACTCCCTACGCGATAGAGCAAGAGCCTGGCTCAGCAGAGTTCCTTCCGACTCAATGGAGTCATGGGAAGATTTATGCAAGAGTTTCCTACTCCGATACAATCCGCCTAATATGAATACACAGCTTCACAATGATATTACTAGTTTTCACCAAGGAGATGATGAATCAATGTACAAATGTTGGGATAGGTACAAAAGCCTACTTCGCAAATGTGTTAACCATGGCTTTCACGATTGGACGCAAGTGGTAATGTTCTACAATGGAGTCAATTCACCAACTCGAATGATGTTAGATACCTCAGCAAATGGCACCTTACTGGACCAATCACCCGAGGAAGCTTTTGACATCCTCGACAAGATAGCAAATAATGATTATCAATTAGAGGGTAAGGATTCGGTAGCAGCACAACTTTCTACCATAACCAATATGTTGAAAAATTTGCATCGTCCTAATGAGGTAAGAGAAGTCAAGGTGACCAATAACACATGCTCATTTTGTCACGGCAACCATCATGAGAGTGAATGCCCGAAAAACCATGAGTTAACAAATTTCATGAGCAACTTCAATAGGAGCAACAATAACCCCTATTCAAACACGTACAACCCTGGTTAGAGACAACACCCAAATTTTTCATGGAGTAATAAAGGAAACAACAACAATCAAGCAACAAATTACAGGCCGTATCAAAATAATTCTGATCATCAACATTTTTATAATCAACATCATCATCAGCCCTGGCAAAATAATAAAGGTATAGCTTCTTCCTCTAATACTAATTCCAATACTAATTCCTTGGAGTTATCATTGCATGAATTTATGGTTTAGACAAAAGATTTCATGGCCTCCACAAAGACCTTGATGCACGAACATTCTGCAACAATTAAAAATCAAGGAAATTTATTACAAAGCCAAGCAACACTTTTGCAAAGCTATAGTTCATCCCTAAGAGCATTGGAGAACCAAGTGGGACAAATTGCCACAACACTACATTCTCGCCCACAAGGAAATCTTCCTAGTGATACGGAGATCACTAAACATCATGGGAAAGAACAATGCGATGTACTTACACTAAGGAGTGGAAAATAGATCAACCAAGATGACAAGTTTGGGGGAAAAAACTCAAACAGTTTTCGCTAAGGCATAACACAACCAGAGGATCGAGCTGAAAATGTTGAACGAGAGGAAGCACCTAAATAGAAGGATAGAACTGCAGAGCATCACTCAAACAACGAGCAATTCATGGCCAAGGCCAGAGATTCTTCAGCAACAACAGCAAACAATATGAGACCTCCACCACCATTCCCTCAACGGATGAAGAAGCATGATGATGATATCCAATTCAAGAAATTCGTAGATGTTTTGGATCAGTTGTGTATCAATGTACCCTTGCTGGAAGTCATCAAGAAAATGCCTTCCTATGCCAAGTTTCTTAAGGACATTGTTATAAAGAAACAGAAAGTATAACGTGTTTCCACGACAACAAAAATCTGTTCAGCAGTGAGCAAACTCCTACCGAAGTAAAAAGACCCTGGCAGCTTAATAATACCATGCTCAATTGGTAATGACTTCATAGGACGAGCTCTTGTTGATTTGGGATCAAGTGTAAACTTGATACCAAAGTCCATATTTATTAAAGTAGACAGGTATCATGCCTGCCCAACCTTAGTCATCCTACAGCTAGCCGATCAGTCATATGTGCGGTTAGAGGGCAGAATAGAGGACGCCATAGTGAAAGTGGATAAATTTGTATTTCTAGTTAATTTCCTTATCGTAGATTGTGAAGCCGATGAAAATGCCTCGATCATTCTAGGACGACCCTTCTTAGCCACTGGGAGAATCATAATAGATTGTGAAAAGGGAGAGTTCACAATGCGAGTAGGAGAGCAAAGTGTCACCATCAATGTATTCAATTCCATGAAATATGTGGACGATTTAGAAGAATGCCAATGCAATAGAGAGGTTGAGGAGAAGACAATCCTTGGATGAGGTGAATCCTTAAGACTCAATGAATACAGTGCTTTGTATCATGACCCTACAGCCGAGATGCACAAACAAGATACATTTAGCCCAAGGGAATTATGCTCAAAAGAGGATTTAAAAATTCATGGTCCTGACAATGAAAATTTGAACAATGAAAGCCCTGAAAACGACACCAATGCACGATACAGAGGAAAGACGAATGATCAATCGAGACTTCTTCATAATAGATCTGGTATGAAATTCGAACCCTTAGATTATGATGAAGTTAAGTCTCAAGAACATGCACCGAAACTGGAACTTAAAACTTTGCCATCACATTTGAAGTATGCTTATCTAGGAGTCGATAAAACTCTACCAGTAATAATTTCTGCCAACCTAACTTCCGAACAGGAGAATAGTTTGTTGAATTTTTTGTCACAACACAAAAAATCTCTTGGATGGACAATGACAGACTTGAAAGGAATTTGTCCGACCATATGTATGCACAAAATCAATCTTGAAGATAGCCATAGCATTTCGGTGGAACCCCAAAGAAGGCTCAACCTAATCATAAAGAAGGTAGTCATGAAAGAAATCATAAAATGGTTGGACGCAGAAGTAATATATTGTATATCCAATAGTTCATCGGTTAGCCCGGTGCAGTGTATGCCAAAGAAGGGTGGTGTGACCATGATTAAAAGTGAACACGACGAACTCCTCACCACAAGAACAGTCACGGGCTGGTGCATATGCATGGATTATAGGAAACTCAACAAAGCCACAAAGAAAGACCATTTCCCCCTCTCTTTCATCGACCAAATGCTTGATAGGTTGGCAGGAAAAGCATTTTACTGCTTTCTCGATGGATATTCAGGGTATAACCAAATAGCCATATCATCGAAAGATCAAGATAAAACCACTTTCACATGCCCATATGGTACCTATGCATTTAGACATATGCCGTTTGGACTGTGTAATGCTCTAACTACATTCCAAAGATGCATGATTACAATCTTTTCAGATATGGTGGAAAAATGTATGAAAATATTCATGGATGACTTCTCCGTCTCGGGAGATGATTTTGAACGATGCCTCAGCAATTTATCCAAGGTACTCAAACGATGTGAAGAAGCCAACCTAGTGCTAAATTGGGAGAAATGCCATTTTATGGTGACCGAAGAAATAGTGTTGGGTCACAAAATTTCATGTCGAGGCATTTAAGTCGACAAAGACAAGGTGGACGTAATTACAAACCTACCCCCACCCACCAGTGTGCGAGGTGTACGCAGTTTCCTTGGACATACAGGCTTCTACAGGCTATTCATAAAAGATTTTTCTCAAATTTCTAAACCCTTATGTCTTTTGCTTCAACAAAATCATCCATTTGAATTTACTAATGATTCTTTGAATGCCTTCATAGATTTGAAGAAAAAGCTTTCTGCAACACCAATCGCTGTCCCGCCAGATTGGAACAAACCATTTGAACTCATGTGCGATGCCAGTGACTATGTAGTCGAAGCAGTGCTAGGGCAACGAAAAAATAAAAATTTTCATTTCATATACTATGCGAGTCGTACTCTTAATGATGCACAAGTAAACTATACCACCACTGAAAAAGAACTCTTAGCAGTAGTATTTGCATTCGATAAGTTTAGGTCATACCTAATAGGCACTAAGGTAATAGTGTATACATATCACTCTGCCATTAAATATTTGATTCATAAAAAAGATACGAAGCCTAGACTAATTCGATGGATATTATTACTACAAGAGTTCGATTTAGAGATTAAGAATAAAAAAGGTATAGAGAATCAAGTGGCAAACCATTTGTCGCTAGATAACAAATCTGATTGTCCTGATATAACTGAAATTCAAGAGGATTTCCCTGATGAGAAAATATTATTTGTCACGGTTGTGTCGTGTTATGCTGACATAGTTAACTTTCTTGTTAGTGGTATTGTTCCTCCTGATTTATCTAGCCAGGACAGAAAGAAGTTTCGACATGATGTGCGACATTACTACTGGGATGAACCATTTCTATTCAAGCAATGTGGAGACCAAATAATCTGATGATGCATTCCAGAAGAAGAAAAGAAATATATTCTACACCAGTGCCACTCGTTACCATATGGAGGGAATTTCGGTGGAATGAGAACAGCAGCGAAGGTGCTTCAATCTGGATTTTATTGGCCAACCTTGTTCAAGGATGCACACGAATTCTATAAGTCATATAAAAAAAGGCATGAGATGTCATGGCAAAATATTATGGATATTGAACTCTTAGACGTATGGGGAATATACTTCATGGACCTTTTCCCACATCTTTTGGAGATTTATACATTCTCTTGGTAGTGGATTATGTATCAAAGTGGGTTGAGGCCATTATTACACCTAAAAATGATTCCAAGACGATGTTAAAATTTGTTCACAAAAATATATTCACCCGATTTGGAACACCACGAGCAATCATCAGCGATGAAGGTACACATTTTAACAACATATTGATTGCCAAGGTACTGAAGCGATATGGAGTATGAAATAGGTTTGCTATGGCGTATCACCCTCAAACGAATGGACAAGCTGAAGTGTCTAACCGGGTAATTAAACAAATCCTTGAGAAAGTGGTCAACCCAAGTCAAAAGGACTGGTCGCCAAAGCTAGATAAAGCACTATGGGCTTATCACACAATATTCAAGACAACGTTGAGAATGCCACCATTCAAACTGGTCTATAGAAAAGAATGTCATCTGCTTGTTGAATTAGAACATAGACCTACTGGGCCATCAAGAAGCTAAACATGGATGCTCAGCTTGCTGGAGAAATAAGACTCTTGGAACTGAACGAGATGGATGAATTCAGAGCACACACATACGAGAATGTCCGCCTATAGAAGGAGAAAACAAAACGATGGCATGAAAGAAACATATTGTCGAGGCAATTTTATTTTGGACAATAAGTACTTCTCTATAATTCACATCTTAAGTTATTCCCAGGAAAGTTAAAATCACGATGGTCAAGACCATTCATCGTACACCAAGTCTATGAAAATGGAGCAATTAAAATCCAGAACCAAATCGATGGTTCCATCTTCAAGGTGAACGGGCAGAGACTCAAAGAGTACAAAGGAGCCCAAGTCATACGCGACAAACCGGCATCGTCGGCACATGATACACAATAGTTTGCTTTATCTACTTGAACAAAATTCATTGCCTAGGCAATGAAAATTTGAACTCTGTACATAAATAAATTAAGTTATTTTCTGCTTTCATTATCCGTTTTATTTTATTTTATTGTAGGCAAGCAATGAACACGTGACTGTATGGGGAGTTAGAGCATGCATGAGAAGAAAAGAAACCCTATGACACATGGTTTTGGCTTCAGAATAAAGAGGGAATTATATATTTTCCTCACTTTATGTCCAATCATATATTTCTCATTAATGCAAAAAAATCTTTTCCCTCCAAGGAAGGACAAAACTATCCCAAAACCACCCATTACTTTCCAAATAAACAAACTGCCCAAATTCTTCTTCTTCATCGTGCCTCACTCTCTCTCCATCAAATAAGAAATTTTTTCTCTCAACGAATTCCTCCCCATTGCCACCACTGATTTCAGCCAAGAACAATGGTAAGATCAAGGAAAACCCCAGCTCCAAAATAGAGTTTCGAACGTTTCCAAACAACAGAAGCAGAAGCACGCTTTAATATCCTTTAGAAATGCCAAGTATATTTGAAAGATGTGTTTGTCTTCCCAACCGAGGAAGAAGAACCATTTGGACCGGAGGTGATGGACGTGATAAAGAAGCACAACTGGGAGAAGTTTGCTTGCAATCCCAAAGCCGTAGCACCGGCGATAGTGAGGGAGTTCTACGTCCACCTCGAATACCCATCCAACCACATAGTGTACGTCAGAGGAAAGCTCCTTCAATTTTCCCCTTCAGCAGTCAACCACTACTTCAAGTTGGGGAAAGTGGAGGAGTAACACAAGCGATTCGTGGCAGAGGTGGATCAAGAAACGTACGACGGAGTGCTGAAAGATTTATGCTTCGGGTGGGCTAAATTCGAATGGAATGCCCCAACAAGGAAAAGATTAGATCGCCAAGCACTAAAACCAAACGTGAAGTTGTGGAACCACTTTCTTAAAGGAAAACTGATGCCAACATTTCACAACACCACTGTCCTCTTGAAAATACTGATGCTCTTGCACTTGATCATATACGGAAGGAAGATAGACGTTGGAGAACTCATCTTCGAGAAAATCCATGAATGTGCCAAGAGGAACTGAGGTAACCTATTATTTCCCAACCTGATCACCGTATTGTGCAAGAAGAATAAGGTTCCTGAGGGGTACTTTGAGGATTTTATTAAACCCAAAGAGGGTATTACCAAGAAAAAGGTCCCCGAGTTGATGAGCTTCGATGACGATACCCCACATGAAGGTTTGGAGCGAGGAGCAAAATTGGTTGCCGAGCTAGAATGGCCGTTGTGATCACACACACTAGAGAAACGTGTGAAAAGATTGGACACCTAGAGGATCGCATGGAAATTTACTTCGAGTATGTCAAGGCTAGGAACGCACAACTCAACGCATTCTTCAAGGAGTTGCTCCCAAACACTAATACCAGATTGTCAACCTTCCCCAGTGTTATCCTTAAATACACTGCGGGTGATAGCACATTCCATGCGTCGACATCGCAAGTCCCTCCAGATATTCCCCAAGGAGTGCCCACTGATGTGCCACCACTAGCAACCCATGTCCCACCCGTACCAGAGGAAGGCGAAGGTGACACAGAAGAGTTCCTCCGCTCCTCATCTTTCTCAACCACCGAGAGCAGTGATGATACTCCACCCCACTTCTTCTCCGATGAAGATTTTACTCTAGCACTGCAGCAACCTGACCAAGATCCCATTCCGTCTCCTGTCAGTCTAGCAATGCCAGTCCTAGTAGCAGATCCTAGTCCAACACCAATTCCAGCACAACCAACTCCTACCGCCGAGCAGTCAACTCCAATACGAGCCTCATCCAGCAAGAAGCACTACAAGAGAACGACAGGCCATATACTTTAGCCATATATAGTGACAGTAGCAGCAGTAGTAGACTCAGGATTCGAGAGTCCCTCTCCTCCCAAACAACGCAGAACAAGGGCGTCCAGTCAAGCCACCCCACCACAGTGAGTTTCCATTTTTCTTTTTCGCATTTTCATGTAGATTCATATAATTTTAATTTTCATGCATTGAGGACAATGCATCCCTCAAGTTTGGGGAAGGTATTGTACCATATTCTTCCATACTTTGTTAGAAAGCAGTTGATGATAATTGAATGAAAATCTTTGCTGTCATGACATAAGCATATTAAGATTATTGTTAGGAATGAATTAGGGATGCCCGATGATGAATGCATAATTTGATTGCTTAGGCCAAAATTATTGTTAAGACTATCTAAAGAAGAGAACCAACCTTAGGCCTAATTCTTTGAAGTTAATTAACAAGATTGTAGTTTGTCTTTGTTTCAGGTAATCTGTAAAATTTTTGTAAAAGAACTTTCTGCTTGCCGAGACTTCAAAAATATTTTAAGGGTAAAGTGAAAACTCTCTAGTGTTTAAAAACTTGAAAAATAAGAAGGAGATAAGAAGGGACACTCATCTGTGCAAAGGCATAAACAAAAAAACTCCATAAGAAATTAAGAGTAGCCAAGGCATATGAGTGAATGAAAGTATTCACAGGATGACTCTGCCCGAATAGCTTGGGGGCGGAAGGTATGCTCCCTTTCACCTAGAGTGTGGAATGGTAGGTGTGATGAGCTGACTCCCCTTTGCTTAAAAAAAGAATAAAAAGTTGACAAATAACTAGGAGTGTAAACTAAGCCTGAGAAAAAATTTGTTGCCATGACAAACCAGAAGTGCTTACTTAAGTTTTCTAATTACCTTTATGCATAGACTGGTTACAATCACGCACACACTATAGCAAAGAATCCTGACTAGGGAAGGGACTTGACTGATAAGACTGTCGAACATGTTGAGGCCAAACAATTTTTGCTGAGGGCTGAAATCTCAAACCATATGATTTTCTTAACATTGCTTTGCCATGACAATTTGGATTTTCTTCTAGGTATAATATATTGCTTGGGGACAAGCAATAGCTTAAGTTTGGGGGTATGATAACTCCATAAAAAGACTTAATTTCTAGTTTTTGCATTTAGGTTATATTTGCTTGTGGTGGTTAAATTTTGCTTAGGCAAGATTTATTTGGTTTGACTGATGCTGCTGAGGAGAAAGAGTTTTTTGGATTGTGTTTGTGTAGGAAACCTACAGAGGAAGAACATTTCAGTCGTGACAACGTAAATTTGCAAAGGCCAACGGAACAGATGAGAACGTGAAAAGCAAATTTATCTCGCCGAGGCAAGGTTTATCTGAAGAAGTCTGAAGCTGGAGTGACGAAACCTCCTATGCACATGTCAGCTGGATTACCTACTTCACGTACAAGCAAGCCTTAATTATTCTGACAGTCGCCTTTGCTTTTTAATTCTGGACATTTATTTGATAACGACTATTTAAGGAAACTCCAAAAAAGCATGCAAAGCCCTAGGAGATCGTTCCTTATAAATAACAAGTCTTAGCCGAAAAAAAGAAGGCAAGGAAGAAGAGAGAAGAGCTTTATCCCAGGTGTGAGCAAGAAACTGCAGGGCTTCTTCACCGTTTACCCACCGACCTTCCTTGGTGTCCTCCATAACCAGACTTTAGCAGAGCGGTGATCAGGCCTCGAGAGAGGGTGATCACCAAGGCAGGCGTAGTGCTGATCAGAATCGTCGCGATAGAGCCCTTGATTTTGGGAGTCGTTCTTCCTTTGTTTTAACTCTTTGTCTATTTGGGGTTGTACTAAACGTTGAATTCTGGATGATCTTTGATAGCACCATGAATGTCTTACTTGGTGTTAAACTTTGTTTTGTCTGACAATATTTTTATGTTTTATGAATGATGAATTATGTTTACTTATGACAGTTTTGCTCAATGTTTCAATATTTTACCTTATGTTGTAAGAGCATTGAGAGATCGCCTGGGGTATTGGTAAAACTTGTCTTGGCAATATAAGAGCACCAAGAGATAGCCTTTTGTCTAGATAGTGTTTCTTAGATTCGAGAGAATTAAGGTAGATCCACATGAGCAATAGAATGAATCCGGGATGGTGAAGTTCTAACTTGTTACCTTCGAGATAAGGAGTGAGTTTCAATCGACTAAAAGGGACAGACGATAGAGTAGGATAGACAACGCTTATAGTTTACGCTAAGAGGTATTGCTACAACAACGGGTTGTAGTTAACGTTGAGGAGTATTGCCATAGCAACTGTCTAAGAATACCAAGTAATCCTGTCTGGAAGCTTTAGCAAGTCATAATAATTCATTATAGACTTAGAAATAATTGTTGACAATGCAAGGATTTAACATCAGTACTCTGTGATATGTCTGAATATGTGAGGTTGTTTGTATTAGATTTAAATCAACACTTATATTGTTTTGTTTTATTTTAGTATTCTGCATACTTATTTTGTCTCGACCAAACTTTCCTGCAATCGTTAAATCACTTCTTCATACTTAGTTTGTGACACTAGTTCTAGTTGTGGTGAAAATATATTTCTCAACCAATCCCTGTGGAGACGATACTCACTTACCTTATATTACTTGAATCGATTGTGTATACTTGCACAGATTTGCTTTCCTTAACATATACATTTACAAGCGATCAACTAGAACTGGAATATTTGAACTAAGTGATAGAATATCAGCTGACAAATTGATATACTCATCTCATTTTTTTTTCTGTGAAAATATCTCGAAACGTTGTGGGTAATAAGAACACCTAAATTGTCATGATGCTAACAAAATGGCAAGTTTTCATTGAATATTAAAAGCATTCAACAGTAACTTGAAACAATCAAACATGATCTGAATGTCTGGTAGCATAGCATGAATCACACAGTCAACAACTTCTTTTCTCTCAAGCCGTCAACAATACCCTTCTTATCCGACATTCTTCCATGACCAAAACATTTCGTCAATTACTCGAACAAGAGACCAAATGGGATCACCAATCACACACCACACTAACAATATATATTTCAGGTTAACCTCCAACAACTGCAAGCAACGAGTTTCAGCACAAATGAATTGGATCATCAATGAGTATATTGCAGGTTGCAAGTTATGCAATGCATCATTCATTGGGGACGCGTAAATATAATCATATACCATAGTCTTACCTTTCAGGAAAATTAAGATCAGGGTAAAGCTCTCGTAAAATCTTCAAAACTTCAGAAGAGTGCATAGGTTTCCCGGTTACCAAGTACCTTCCATGAGCTGAAGAACACTCAAATGCGTGTATATGCACATCTGTGACATCTCTTACGTCCACCCATCTAAAAGTTGCATAGGAAAAATTTTCAGCCCCTGCATCAAGTATATGGTATGTTAAAGAGGAAGAAATAGAAAGATATCATTGTAGAAAAGGGATTTATATTACCGATATGTAATGTTTTGACTTCCATCACATCATGCTTCAAGTGATACATATAGATGTTCTTTCTTTGTACAAGCTGTAGAAATTACTAACAGATTTGCAAACTCAGACAATACCTATAGGTTTCAGTAATTGTTACAAATGAGTTTTCCTGTAATTTACGTTCGACTCAATTAAACTCGGTTGCAGTTCTTTACTCTATTATTGTTTACTTTGCTAGTAACCAATACCAAATGTTCAAAAAGATAAGTATGAAGATAAAAGATAAAATTACTACTAGTTGGAAGTTACCACCTATAAGTTTCATGATCGGCGACAAACTAACATTAACAGTTGGCTGTAAAGGAGGTTCTGACACCATCCCCGGGTTTATTGAGACCATATCAATACCACTCTCATTGGAAAACTCCCATGCAGCCTTCTCTGCTACAATCTTAGAAAGCATATACCATTGCTGGCAAAAACAGAATATGAACCATGATTAACAAAACATGAAAAATACTAATAATTGTACGGGCAAAGCATATCCAACATCAACATAAAAACTTTTGTCGATACTTTAGATCTCTAATATTCAGTAATAAAGGGGAGATTTCTGAGATCAATTTTTTAGAGTAGTCAAACATCAAGATGAATGGAGTTTAATTCGGGATGAACTAAAACTTCCAGTTAAAACTGATAGCGAATTCAAATTAGTGGTGTGTAATATTAGCAACAGCTTAAAGCTGCTCCACAATTTGAAAGGTCGTAATGGAGATGGTACACTAAAATAACAAAAACTTAGCACAGTAAAACACCTTTGATTTCCGACAAAGAACGGGATCAAAGAACCATGTCTCATCGACAATCACATCATCAGCCAGAGGTTTCCCAGTCAACACAACTGCTGCAAGGGAGAACGTTATAAACACTCTTTTAATGGATGGAACTTTAGCACTGGCTCGAAGAACATTAAGTGTTCCCTTCACTGCAGGTTCAACCATTTCAGCCTGAAACCAGAAGTTAATAATTCATGATATTATGCAAGTTTGAATATGCCATTGATTAGTGAAAATATGAACAAGTTAAACACTAGCCAACAGAACCAATATTCAAACACTGCAATGTCATTTCTTCCTGCATAACCCAAGGATAAGTTGAGTGTTTCCAGTGATGAACTATTTTAGCCAGGGATTTAAATAGTAGTCCGCTATATAGCATACGTTATATAGCAGTAAAATTGCCATCCAAAACCATTATTGCACGACCGTGACACCTGCAATGACCGTAATAGCATCCGCTGCCACAATCGCCATAACCACAACCCAACCGAAAATGTGATCGCAACCGCAATTTAAATCACAGATTTTAGCAATTACAAGTCTCATAAGTTCTTTCCAATTGCAAATACTTTGAATCTTAACCAGAAATTATGCTGTCATTAACAAAGATAATTACCTGCGGATCCTTCACAGTAGAAGGAATAAATCAAGGAGATGTTGTATGGAAAACGCCAAATGCAACCTTCAACTGCAGAATCGAATGATCCCTCATCCAGTAGCTCCGCTTTGAACAAATGGAGCCTTTCATTTGCTCCAACAAGCGCGAGCAAGTGCTGGGTTTTCTCTGAATCATTTATGAACATAAGCACCAAACAAATCAAGAGAACAATACCCATAATATTTCAAGTTACTAGTAAATAGAAGCATGAAATTGGGCTTGTCTGGTGTTTAAAAGAAAAGAAAATGAGAAGGGAAAGTTTATTTAGCACTGACTTGGGTCACGAATAGTGGCATTGACACTGTAACCACGATCCAGTAAGAAGTTGACAAGCCAAGAGCCGATGAAACCAGATGCTTCTGTTACACAAACCACCTTCTCCGCTTCTCTCATCTTTGTGGCAGAATCACTCAACCCAACCCCAGCCCGATTCATCCAGTAAGATTTAAGGGAACTTGGCCGTGGATGGTAGTGATTCAGTGAAGACAGAAGCAGGAAAAGAGCTTGGAGGTGGATCTCAGAGGCAGGTTGATCTTGTTGTTACATCAAAGAACAATTAAATTGAAGGAATTGGAAACACTTATTTTTTTAAGTAATCTCGATTATATTTAAATACCAATTGCATCAAGTAGAACATCATGTTTAATACAATCTGCTTCATCCTGATAGAACGAAAATAGATTAATCCTCAACAAGGTCCAATTAGCAAGAGAATGTGCAACTCTGTTCGCCTCACGCGACATAGAATTTACTTTGAAGTTTTGATGTCTAGCGAGTGCCTCGTGTGCCTCTTTGAGCAACAATCCAACTGCTGAGTGATCATCTTGTCTCTTATCCAAACTATTGATAATTGATCTTGCAAATCTTTCAATTGTAACCTAAGTCCAATCATTCTTGATAGCAAATTTGATCCCATGGACTGTTACTTCAATTAATTCAAGGGAGTAAGCTTGTTCAAGTTTTGAGAAAACTTCCAATAAATCATGAGCCACCACTCCAATGGCTGCCTCTCCGTTATTCTCTAGGTAGGCTCCATCAACATTAATCTTTATACATCCGGAGGACGATCGTTGCCAATGTCTACGTGAGATCTTATCCATTGTGACCATCGGTTCGCAGCTCCACTTGTTCACTGTTACAACATCGGTCGCCAACTCCCAAGCCTTCATAACCACATCCCTATCAACTTGAAAGTAACGATCGTGAACCCATCTATTTCATATGTAACAGATTGACCAGAGGAGAGTAATTAGCTTGGCGAGGCCCGACATCTCTATGGTTGTAGAAGCTTTTTCCAGCTATTCTTTACATGAGGTTGAGTGCCACTCCACCAACGATCGTTCATGGTCAGAAAGAAGAAGCACATATTTGGACTTGGGACAATTCTTGAGAGTGTAGAGAGTTGTCTCAACCTCCTGATTGCATAAGGGGAAAACTTCATTTCCAATATTTTTTGCTGCAAGCTTCTCCCCTGTTGGCAACGCGTTTTGACAGATCCTCCATCCAAAAAATTGAATTTTTGGTAGGGTAGTATTAACTGTCTCCATATGATAGAGCAATCTCTCATACTTCCTTTCCTCATAAGAAGCCAATTGTAACCCGACTTCGCTGAGTAACATCCTGAATTGCAGTGTTCCCAAATGAGACGACCATTCCTAATTGAGGAGTGGAATGACTTGAGGATGATGTTTGTATCGTCTTCTTGGAAAACAACTTTAACTTTTCAGGAATCCCATTTTGATTGCCCTTGAACCATAAATTCTTTGCAAAGAAGAGGACTACTTGGGTTGTCAAGATATTAGGTTGAGCAATGCATCAACTTAAGTCCTTCCCATTTATCTGCGTGCATACAACTTTCCCCATCATATCCGAGTCTCCAAAAAAACCCATCCTTAAGCGCTGCTTTGCCCTTGTAGATTCTAGTCCAAGGGTAGGAGGGCTTGTCACCAAGCTTAGCCTTTAAGAATGTGATGCGGGAGAAATATTTGGCTTTGAATACTTGGAAAAGAAGAGACGAGGGGTTATCAACTATATACTTGAGTACTAAGAAGAGCAATATTGAACAACTTTAGATCTCTGAAGCCCTATTCGTCATCCCTTTTTGCTCGAAAAACGTTATTCCAAGCAACTATAGCCCAACCTCTCTTTGCTTACTTCCTATACCACCAATACGTGGGCATGCTTGACATGATGGCATCCGTCACCTATTATGGGAGGAGGCAACAAGACATAGCATAGGTAGGGAGTGCTTGAGCCACTGATTTAAGGAAAACCTCACGCCCCCGAAAGAGACGAGGTTCTTTGTCCACCCATTAATCCTCTTGTTAACTGTATCTTTCAAAAATCGAACACCTCCATTTTGTTACTTCCGACTAAAAGCGATAATCAAAGGTAAATCCTGGAATTATTATATTCTACCACTCAAAAGATCTCCTTAATGTTTCTCTGATCTTCATTATTGATATTAGGGATGAAATATATCAAGGACTAGTTAAAATTGATTTTCTACCCTGATGAGGACTAGTATAAACTTGGAATTCTCTTCAAGCATCGGGCTTCTTGAATCAAGTTTTTTTGGGAAATTAGACTATATGCGTAAAAAAATTGGTCCACTCTTGGGCCTCACACGCTAGCTCAAACTCCTTTCAAGTTCCCCTTTCGTTATTCAGAAAGCAACACAGCTCACAATCCCTGCGCGTAAAATAGAAAAAAATACGGGGAAATGAGGCCACCTTTTCGAATTCCCCTTCCATGTTTGAAGGAATTTGAGAGTTTCCCGTTAATCCAAACACAATATGATATATTGGATACACATTTCATGACAAGATTGATAAATCTCATATCAAATCCCATTTTATCCATTAGTTTGGCAAGGAACCTCGACTCTACTCTATCATATGCTTTCTCTATATACAACTTAATAGAATCCCTTTATTGGTATTACAACTTTTAAGTAGTGAAGAAGAACAAACTGATTATCTAATATACAAAGAAGCATTAGAAGTTTAAGACGATTAAGAATAGACTTGGAGATCACTTTGTAGATGACTGATAACTCCATAAAAATACTATATTTTAGGTCTTGTAACTTAAGTTATTGATAGTCTAAAAGTCATTTACATAGCATTTAAGTTGCATATAGTTGCATTTAGGACATTGTTGCATGTAGTGGATAAGTTTTTGTCGTGGCAAAGTTTATTTGATTAAAATGATGATGAGAAGGGTTGTGTGTTGGCTGTGATGATGCAATTGATAGGAAATGATCGAGGAAGAAATTATTCGTCGAGACAAATTTTGTCTAGGGCTAGAGGAATTGAAGATGATGACCTTGAGGAATAATTTTTGCCATTGTGAGTTTTATCTCGCAAGTCTGACGCAGTACGAGATAAAATTGTTGACGTCACGTGGCCACCTGTCTAAGGCACCTCACATGAACCCCTGCCCATGTTAGAGTATGCGCAAAGGCTAATCATATGATGATTGTAATGATACATTTTATTTACCGATTTTATTGAATAAAGGCATTGACACTATTATTTTCAGTTATATATATGTGTTTAACATAAACTTGAAGATAATAAAGTCCATATAATAACATAATTGTTATTATTAAAAGATCCCCAATCAAGTATTATTATGTGCATAGACAATAATAATACGCTTAAGACTAACGTGTTATTGATTGATGACAACGAGTTGTCATTGACATAGAGATGTCAGAATTGATACATGATTATATTGTTAGATAACAATGTATTGGATTAACCCACCATGAGCATATGACTTGGATTATTATGTGACAATCATAACATTTCTCATGGTGATGACTATATGTATGATCCTCATACTTGAGTCAATACTATCCCAACATATATTGTTAGAGAACAATGTATTGGATTAACCCACCATGAGCATATGACTTGGATTATTATGTGACAATCATAACATTTCTCATGGTGATGACTATATGTATGATCCTTATACTTGAGTCAATACTATCCCACCATATATTGTTGTATGTTTTGATGCAGTTAAACAAGCTCCGTAACAAGTTGCTCTATAAAGTCTGTTATTGAATATATCTCGATATATGTAGTGGGTGTGTATGATTAAGATAAGATTTTTCCTTCCTACATAATAGGAAATATATCACAGGCCACTTTATTGAGTGAGACTAGAAAAACGCATGGCCATGCTCGAATAAGTTGATATGAGATATCACAAATTATTCGTTAATTAAAGTCTACTCTAGATATCAATAAACAATAGATGGGCTATACAAGTGTGACTATTCCAAGACTTGTGCCTAATCTAGATATAAAGGAGAAAAGGATGTAATACATAAAAGAGTTAATCATGAAGATGATATGTTGAATCATATTTTCTTGTAAATTATGTGACAATGATATATTGCTAGATGTCACTCATTGTATGTAATAGTAGAATTTTTCTAATAATTACTGCTAATATTACAAGAACCTATAGGGGCAAACCCTAGGATTGAAATGAGCAAAGATGTACAAATTTGTTGTACGTTACTAAATATATCTAGAGTTAATATATGTATGTTTGATATACATATGTTTTATCCCAAATATTTAATTTAGATTAATTAAATAAAGATTTAATTAATTTAAATTAATAAAATCCCTAATATATTAGGGTAACTTGTATATAAAAGGAGGTGTACAGTCTATCATCCGTTTTACACATTATCTTCAGCCATTTTTCTCAAAACAATTTTGGAAAAAACAAATATTATTTTCAATCGGGTGAACTGAGTAGAGGATGAGACGTGGTTTCGTGGAGGCTTACGATTCGAACCGATCGACAGCACCATTAGTCGATGATGTCCTTGCTGTTCTTCAAAGAACCCACTGTAAGTATTCACATAATTTCCTCCTGATTTCGATTTATGGTACTTGGATCGCTGGTGGGATTGTCAAATTTTTGTTTCCTCTGCGCCATAGGGCGAGTCAACGGTCACATCAGTGGCATCAGATCCACTTGTACGATCTGAATTCAGGTTAAATTATTGGTTGATGCGATATGTATAAGATGCATGTTCTAGTTTTATCGTTTCTGGTGAATATGTATGATTTTATTGTTCGATTCGATAACCACAACGATTAATATGTTATTTTGTTAATCAATTTTTTACAATCTGTGTGCTGCTGCAAGGATTTTACGAAAACCTTCGGGATTGAAAATCCCAAAAACACGATTATGTTGATAAGTGTTATCATATCGGGAGGTTTTTCTCTAGAAATGGAAGTATTGGTTTTCAAAAAAATCTCACCGGCCGTCGCGGCACCTGACCTTTCATCAGTAGTACAAATTATAGGCCCATATTAATATTTTTTAAAAAAGGCGTAACAACGTGTATATATATAATATGCTTGTTTTGCACGGTTTAATCTTATAAATATTCACAAGCAGTAGAAGAACAGATTGAACTAAAGGCGAGAAGATACCCAGAGAATAGTCTTAGGTTTTAGGGTTTTTGGTTTTCCTATTAGCTTGGGATGGACCACCTTAGTTATTGGTTTTGGGATATAACCATTACATCTTATTTTTGCTATATCTGTTATGCATGCAATGCATCAAATGATAAAATAAGAATGAAGATTGATAAGATCAATAAGGGCCTAATATTAAAGCAAACAATGATGAGATAATTACGCAAATCCCTCTTTATAATCTAAGTTAACTTAATCGTCCAATATTTACCCTTGTTAAGGGTTCAATCGATATTTTGTGAGCTTTTCCAAAGCATTGGCACCTAAATCTATCTTGGTTAAACGCGAAGAATAAACAAGTGATATTCACCAGTTGAGATATTGGTAGTAACTTAGCTATGTTATTCTAATAGGATTAGAAACCTAGAGGTTAAGTATTTGGATAAGTCATGAGATGGCTTGAACAAGAGTTGTTCACCAAAAAGGAGGAGTTACATGAGATGTAAATAGTAAAGTGTTACTTACCTAAATTATCACTATCCTAAAACAAAAGCCAAAGCTGATTTAGGAAATTGATGAATTATGGATCCTCACCCACTAGAAAAATTTTCGTTTAATTCTTCTGAAATTAAAGCAAGAGGGTTTTTAATATTGAATAAAATAGTGCGAATAATTTGTAAATAAAGACCTATTTATAAATTTTTAAGTAAATTTACTTACTTTAATATTTCCATTGTTGTAGATTTAATGAAAAAAAAACACTTTATCACTACGATCACTCTTTGAGAAGGAGAAGCATAATGGCATAAACTTCTTTGACTGATTTCGTAATTTGAGAATTGTTCTCAAATCGGAAAGGAATGGATATGTCATTGAAGAACCTATTTTTGATGAACCATCAACTAATGTTTCTAGAGCTGACAAAGACAAATTTAAGAAACATATGGATGATATGTTAGACTTAGGATATCTAATGCTTGCCACCATGACTACCGAGCTTCCGAAGCAACATGAGGACATGGTTGCCTATGAGATGATTCAAAATCTCAAGGAAATATATGAAGGGCAAGCACGTCAAGAGAGGTATTAGACCTATAAAGCTATATTTCAATGCAAAATGGTATAGGGATCTCTAGTAGGATCTCATGTCATCAAGATTATGGACTACATCCAAACGTTGGAAAAGTTGGGATTTCCTCTCAAAGATCAATTGGCTACCGATGTTATCCTGCAATCGTAACCAGATTGATTTAGCCAATTTTTTTCTTAATTTAAACATGAATGAAATTGACAAGACTTTGCCATAGTTACTTGGTATGTTATGAACTGCTGAAAGTAACATGAAAAAGGTTGGACCTAAACCCATTATGATGGTCTACAAGAACAAAGGAAAGGGAAAGAAAAAGGTAGCGAAAAATTCTAAGGGAAATGGTAAGGCCAAGCCGAAAGGTAAAGATGCATTGAAACCCAAAGGGGGAGTTAGCAAGGAAGGAAAATGTTTCCATTGCGATAAGACCGAACACTGGAAGAGAAAATGCCATGTTTACCTTGAAGAGGCCAAGAAGGCAAAAGCAAACAGAACGTTTGTTTTAGTTATTTATGTTATTGATGTTAATTTGTCAACATCTACTTTCTGGGTATTAGATACCGGTTGTGGTTCTCATATTTGTACTTCTGTGCAGGGGCTGTAAAAGAGAAGGAATCTGGCCAAAAGAGACGTAGACTTATAAGTAGGAAATGGAGCAAGAGTTGTTTCATTAGCTATAGGGACATATGTTTTATCTTTGCATAGTGGATTTGATTTAAATTTAGAGGATTGTTATTTTGTTCCTAGTTTGAGTAAGAACATTATTTCTATCTCTTGTTTGGACAAGATTGGTTTTGAGATTATTATTAAGAATAATTGTTGTTCTTTTTATATTGGCAATGTTTTTTGTGGTTCCGCACAATTGGTTAATGGTCTATAAATTTTGGATCAAGAAAACACCATTCATAACATAAATACTAAAAGATAAAAAACAAATGAATCGAATCAGAATTATCTTCGGCATTGTCGTTTAGGCCATATAAGTGAGAAACGCATATCAAAAGTCCATAAATATTGATTCTTAGATTCATTTGATTTCGAACAATATGATGTATGTGAACCGATGAATACACAAGCCAGAGGTAGATTCCATCACTTCATTACTTTCACCGATGACTTTAGTCGATATGGGTATATTTACCTTATGCGCCATAAATCTGAAGCCCTTAAAAAGTTTAAGGAATTTAAAAATAAAGTACAAAATTAACTAGGCTAGAGTATTAAGGCACTTCTATCAGATCGAGGAGGAGAATACTTAACCATAGAGTTAGATGAACTCTTGAAAGAATGTGGGATTGTCTCAGAGCTTACACCACATGGTACACCATAATGTAATGGAGTTTATGAAAGAAGGAATCAAACACTGTAAGACATGGTTCGATCGATGATGAGTCATATTGATCTTTCGACTTCTTTTTGGGGAAATGCACTTGAAACAATCACTTTCACACTAAATCGTGTTCCATCTAAATCGGTTCAAAAGACACCATCCGAGATATGAACTGGGAAGCATCCTAGTATGTTTTTTATGAAGATTTAGGGTTGTGAAGCTTATATAAAACATCAGATGTTTACAAAGCTCGTACCTAAATCTCATAAGTGTATATTTGTTGGATATACTAAAGAAACTAAGAATACTATTTCTTCAACCCTAATAAGAACAAAATATTTTTTGCTCAAACGAGAGTTTTCCTCGAAAGAGAATTTCTTTCAAAGAAAGGGAAGGGTAGAAATATTGAACTTGGAGAAGTTCAAGAACAACAGATCATTTTTATGAAGATTTAGGGTTGTGAAGCTTATAAAACATCAGATGTTTACAAAGCTCGTACCTAAATCTCATAAGTGTATATTTGTTGGATATACTAAAGAAACTAAGAATACTATTTCTTCAACCCTAATAAGAACAAAATATTTTTTGCTCAAACGAGAGTTTTCCTCGAAAGAGAATTTCTTTCAAAGAAAGGGAAGGGTAGAAATATTGAACTTGGAGAAGTTCAAGAACAACAGATCAATGAACCTGAAGTTGAGCATGTTTCACAAGTTGTTGAGGAACAATCAACAGATTTAGAAATAAAACCACTATGCATAACCATAAGAGAACACCACGCACCTGAGAGATTTGGATTTCTCATTACCGCAGATGGAGATGTTCTTCTTATGGATTAAGATGAGCCTAGGACTTATCAAGAGGAAATGTCAAGCCCAGATTCTGAGAAATGGCTTGAAGCCATGAGATATGAGATGGATCCCATCTCAGTAAACCAAGTCTGGACTTTGGTTGAACTACATGAAGGGGTCAAACCTATAAGGTGTAAATGGGTTTTCAAGAAGAAAATGACATGGATGGTAATGTACAAACATACAAGGGGCAATTAGTCACTAACGGTTTTCGACAAATGCATGGTGTAAACTATGACGAAACATTCTCTCCTGTAGCTATGATTAAGTCCATTCGGATCTTGCTCGTAATATTTGTATTCCATGATTATGAAATCTTACAAATGGGTGTCAAAACCACTTTCATTAATGGAAAACTCGAAGTGGATGTGTATATGACACAACCAGAAGGTTTTGTCATTCTAGGAAATGCTGGAAAGGTTTGTAAGCTACAGAGGTCTATTTATGGACTAAACCAAGCTTCTCGAAGCTGGAATCTTCGTTTCAAAGATGTAATCAAAGAATTTGGTTTTATCAGAAATGAAGATAAGCCTTTTGTTTATAAGAAGGCTAGTGGGAGCATTATTTCTTTCCTAATCTTAAGTGTAGACGACATACTCATCATAGGAAATGATATACCTAATTTACAATCTGTTAAGACTTGGTTAGGTAGTTGTTATTCTATGAAAGATTTGGTTGAGGCAAAGTATATCTTAGAAGTTAAGATCTATATTGATAGATCAAGAGGACTTCTAGGTCTGAGTAAGAGCACATATAGACAAAGTGCTGAAAAGGTTCAGTGTGGAAGAATCAAAGAAAGGATTTTTGCATATGAGACATGACATTTCTCTTTCAAAGGAAATGTGTCCTTCAACTCCGCAAGAAAGAGAACGGGTGAATAAGATTCTATATGCTTTGGCTATTGTTTCTATCATGTATGCCATGATATGTACTCGACCAGATGTATTTTATTCTTTAAGCATGACAAGTCGGTATCAGGTAAACCCTAGTGAAAATCACTGGGTTATGGTTAAAAATATCCTTAAGTACTTAAGAAGAAGTAAGTATACATTTCTTGTCTATGGAGGTAAAGAAGAGCTTAGTGTAAAGGGTTATACTGATGCCAGCTTCCAAAGTGACAAGGATGACTCACGATCGCAATCGGGTTTTTTATTTTCTCTTAATGGAGGTGCTGTGAGCTAGAAAATTTTGAAGCAAGACACATTAGCTGATTCTATAACAGAGGTTGAATACATTGCAGCCAGTGAAGCAGTAAAAGAGGCTGTTGGGATCAAGAAGTTCATATTTGAACTAGGGGTTGTTCATCGCATATAAGATGCTATAGAACTCCATTGTGACAATAATGGAGCCATTACACAAGCAAAGGAACCCATATCTCTTCAATAGTCCAAACAATTTCTTAGACACTTTCATCTCATTCGAGAGATTATAGAACGAGGAGATGTGGAAATATGCAAAGTACACACGGATGGAAACATTGCTGATCCCATATCGAAGCCTCTTACACAACAGAGGCATGATCATTACACTGAGTCACTCCGTATTAGATATATGAGTGATAGGTCTTAGTGCTAGTGAGAGATTGTTAGAGTGTGCCGAAAGACCAATCATATGATGATTGTAATGATACATTTTATTTATCGATTTTATTGAATAAAGGCATTGCCTCTATTATTTTCAGTTATATATATGTGTTTAACATAAAATGGTAGATAATAAAGTTCATATAATAACATAATTGTTATTATTAAAAGATCCCTAGTCAAGTATTATTATGGGAATGGACTATAATAATACGCTTAAGACTAACATGTTATTGATTAATGACAACGAGTTGTTACTAACATAGAGATGTCAGAATTGATACATGATTATATTGTTAGAGAACAATGTATTGGATTGACCCACCATGAGCATATGTCTTGGATTATTATGGGATAGTCATAACATTGCTCATGGTGATGACTATATGTTTGACCTCATACTTGAGATCCATACTATCCCAACATATATTGTTGTATGTTTTGATGCACTTAAACAAGCTCCATAACTGGTTTCTCTATAAAGACTGTTATTGAATATATCTCAATATATGTAGTGGGTGTGTATGATTAAGATAGCATTTGTCCTAGGATTGAAATGAGCAAAGATGTACAATTTGTTGTACATTACTAAAATATATCTAGAGTTAATATATGTATGTTTGATATACATATGTTTTAATAATACCTAATATTTAATTTAAATTAATTAAATAAAGATTTAATTAATTTAAATTAATAAAATCCCTAATATGTTAGGGTAACTTGTATATAAAAGGAGGTATAAGGTCTAGTAGCCGTTTTTACACATTATCTTCAGTCGTTTTTCTCAAAAATAATTTTGGAAAAAACAAATATTGTTATCTATCGGGTGAACTGAGTAGAGGCCAAGACGTGGTTTTATGGAGGCTTACGATTCGAACCGATCGATACCACCATTAGTCGCTGTTGTCCTTGCTATTTTTCTAAGAACCCATTGTAATTATTCGCATCATTTTCTCCCGATTTTGGTTATCGTACTTGGATCACTGGTAAGACGGTCCTAACAATGGTATTAGAGCCACTTGTACGATCTGAATTTGGGTTAAATTCTTGGTTGTTGCAATATGTATGAGATGAATGTTATAGTTTTATACTTTTCAACGAATATATATGATTTTATTGTTCGATTCGATAACCACAATGATTAATATGTTATTTTGTTAATCTATTTTTACAATCTATGTGTTGCTGCAAGGATTTTACGAAAACCTTCGGGATTGAAAATCCCAAAAACACGATTATATTGATAAGTGTTATCAAATCGTGAGGTTTTTCTATAGAAACAGAATTACTGTTTTCCAAAAAAAAATCCCACCGGCCGTCGCGACACCTGATGCGCGCTAGGGTCTCCGCCCCTATACCCCGCAAGGGGCTTCGTCCCTTGACCCTTTATCAGCAGTACAAATTGTTTTTAACAAAGGCATAACAACGTGTATATATATGATATGTTTGTTTTGCACGTTGTTTCACATGCATGGTCATACCCTTGTTCAATTTACAATGGTTTAATTTGTAAAATGACCCGCGAGCCGTGCAATTCTATATCTCAGTTGTATTTCTCTTATCATCTTATTCCCTCGTATGTAAAAAGAGTTTCTTTTAAACTTTTAATCCTATAAAGATTCACAAGGAGTAGAAGAACAGATTGAACTATAGGCGAGAATATACCTAGAGAGTAGTCTTAGGTTTTAGGGAGTTTAGTTCTCCCATTGGCTTGGGATGGGCCACCTTAGTTATTGTTTTTGGGCTATAACCATTGTATCTTATTTATTTCTATATCTATTATGTATGCAATGCATCAAATGATAAAATTAGAATGAAGATTGATGAGATCAATAAGGACCTCATATTAAAATGAATAATGATTAGATAATTAAGCAAATCCCTCTTTATAATCTAAGTTAACTTAACCGTCCAATATTTACCCTCGTTAAGGCTTCGGTCGATATTGTGTTGGCTTTGCCAAAGCATTGGCACATAAAACTATTTTGGTTAAATGCGAAGAATAAGCAAGTGATATTAACCAGTTGAGATATTTGTAATAATTTAGCTAGGTTATTCTAATAGGAATAGAAACCTAGAGGTTAAGTATTTGGATAAGTCATGAGATGACTTGAGCAAACGTTGTTCACCAAAAGGAGGAGTTACATGAGATGTAACTAGTAAAGTGTTACTTACCTAAATTATCACTATCCTATCACTATCCTAAAACAAAAGCCAAAGCTGATTTAGGAAATTGATGAATTATGGATCCTCACCCACTAGAAATTTTTTTGTTTAATTCTTCAAAACTTAAAATTTTCGTTTTTAATTTTAAATAAAATAGTGAGAATAATTTATAAATAAAGACCTATTTATAATTTTTTTGGTAAATTTACTTACTTTAATATTTCCATTGTTGTAGATTTAATGGCAAACAACACTTTATCATTGCGATCACTCATTGAGAAGGAGAAGCTTAATGGCATAAACTTCCTTGACTGGTTCGTAATTTGAGAATTGTTCTCAAATAAGAAAGGAATGAATATGTCATTGAAGAACCTGTTCCTAATGAACTGAAAACTAATGCTTTTAGAGCTGACAAAGAAAAATTTAAGAACCATGTGGATGATATATTAGACATAGGATGTCTAATGCTTGCCACCATGACTCCCGAGCTTCAGAAGCAACATGAGGGCATGGTTGCATATGAGATGAATCAAAATATCAAGGAAATATATGAAGAGCAAGCACGTCAAGAGAGGTATGAGACCTCTAAAGCTCTATTTCAATATAAAATGGCATAGGGATCTCCAGTAGGAGCTCATGTCATCAAGATGACGGGCTGCATCCAAACGTTGGAAAAGTTGGTATTTCCTCTCAAATATCAATTAGCTACCAATGTTATCATGCAATCGTTTCCAGATAACTTTAGCTAATTTTTCCTTAATTTGAACATGAATTAAATTAACAAGACTTTGCCACATTTACTTCCATGTTACGAACTGCTGAAAGTAACATGAAAAAGGCTGGACCTAAGCCAATTTTAATGGTTGATCACTTGCAAATGTATATGCTAAGGCAAGCAAATCTGTGCAAGTATACACATTCGATGCAAGTAATATAGTAGTGAGTGAGTATCGTCTCCACAGGGATTGGATTATAAATATATTTTCACCTCAACTATAACTAATGTCACAAACTAAGTCCTACTAAGTATTATCCTAATAACTAATATTAATAAACTAAGAAAGTGATTCAATGATTCTAGAAAAGTTTGGTTGAGATAAAATTAATATGCAGACTAATAAAACAATTGATGATTTAAATATAATGCAAACAACCTCTCATATTCAGACGTGTCACAGAGTACTTATGCTAAACCATTGTCTTGACAACAAATATTTTCAGTTTAGAATGACTTATTATGACTCACTAAAACTGCTCGACAGGATTACTAGGTATTCTTAGACGATTGTTATGGCAATACCTCTCGGCGTTAACTATAGACTTAGTCTCTCCTACTCTAGCATCTATCCCTTTTAGTCATTTGAAACTCACTCTTTATCTCAAAGGCAGCCAAGTTAGAACTTCACCATCCCATATTCATTCCATTACTCACGTTGATCTATCTTAATTCTCTCGAATTTAAGAATCACTTATCTAGACAAAAGGCTATCTCTTGATGCTCTTACAATTCCAAGACATGTTTTACCAAAACCCAAGGCTATCTCTCGATGCTCTTACAGTGCTAAGGTAAAATATTTAAACTATGAATAAAATAGTCATAAGCGAAACATACTTCATCATTCATAAACATAAAATGTTGTTCAAGCAAAATAAAGTTTAAAACCAAGTAAATCATTCATGGTGCTATCAAAGATCATCCAAGATTAAACGTTTAATTACAACCCCAAATAGATAAAGAGTTAAAAACAAAGGAAGAACGACTCCCAAAACCGGGGGCTCTGTCGCGACAATCCTGATCAGCACCGTGCCTGCCTTGGTGATCACCTAAGGAAAATCTCTCAGGGCTTTGTCTACTTTTGAAGTTTCCTTAACTAGCCGTTATTAATTGCCCGGACTTAAAAATGTAAGGCGACCGGTGACTGTCAAAATAATTGAGGCTTTCTTGTACGTGAAGTAGGTCATCCAACTAGCATGTGATATACGCGGTTTAGCCACACTTGCTTCAAACTTCCCCAAATAAATCTTGCTTTGGCGAGATAAATCTGCTCCTCACGTTCTCATCTGTTCCGTTGGCCTTTGCACTTTTTCTTCGTCACTACTGAAATGTTCTTCCTCTGTAAGATTCCTGCACAAACACAACCCAAACAACCCTTTCTCTTCAATAGCATCAGTTAAACCAAATAAATCTTTCCTAAGCAAAACTTATCCACCACAATCTAATATAATCTATATGCAACTAAATGCAACTAAAAATACAATGCATATTTTGTCTAGATGAGCAATAACTTAAGTGAAAATACTAGGAATTAAGTCTTTTTATTGAGTTATCACACCCCCAAACTTAAGCTATTGCTTGTCCTCAAGCAATGGATACTAGCTAGAAGAGAATTAAAATTGTCATGGGAAAGCAGTATTAAGAAAATCATTTGGTTTGAGATTTCATCCCTCAGCAAAAATTGTTTGGCCTCGACATGTTGACAGTCATATCAGTGAAGTCCCTTCCCTAGTCAGGATCCCTTGCTGTTGTGTGTGCGTGATTGTAACCAGTCTATGCATAGAGGTAATTTGAAAACTTAAAGTAAGTACTCCTGGTTTGTCAAGGCAATAAATTATTCATCATGCATAGTTTATACTTCTAGTTATTCATCAATTTTTATTCTCTTTATTCAATTTTTTTTCCAGGGGAGTCAGCTCATCACACCTACCGTCCCACACTCTAGGTGAAAGAGAGCATACCTTCCACCCCCAAGTTAGTCGGGCAGAGTCATCCTATGACTACTTTTATTCACTCATATGCCTTGGCTACTCTTAATTTGTTTTGGAGTTTTTCCTATTCATGCCTTTGCGCAGAGGAGTGTCCTTTTGTATTTTCGAGTTTTTTCAAGTTTTTAAACACTAGAGAGTTTCCACTTTACCCTTAGAATATTTTTGCAGTCTCGTCAAATAGAAAGTTCTTTCCTAAAACTTTTACAGATTACCTAGAGCAAAAACAACCTACAATCGTGTTTATAAATTTCAAGGAATCAAGCCTATGGTTGGTTCTCTTCTTTAGACAATCTTAACAATAATTCTGGTTTAGGAAATAAAATTATGCATTCATCATTGGGCATCCCTAATTCATTCCTAACAATAATCTCAACCTGCTTATGTCATGACAACCAAAATTCTCAACCAATTAACATCGATTACTTTCTAACAAAGTATGTCAGAATATGGTATAATACCTCCCCCAAACTTGAAGGATGCATTGTCCTAAATGCATGAAAATTAACTACATGATTTTAAATGCATATGTGAAAAAGAGAAAAAAACTAAAGTAAAGACTCACTGTGGTGGGGTGGCTTGACTAGATGCCCTCGTTCGACGTCGTTTGGGAGGAGAAAGACTCTCGGATCCAGAGTCTACTGCTACTGGTTGAGAACGTGATGGCTAAAGTATACGACCTATGGTTCAATTGTAGCGCTTCTTGTTGGATGAGGCTCATGCTGGTGTGGATTGCTCGGTCCTAGGAGTTGGTTGTGTTGGGATTGGTGCTGGACTAGTAGCTACTACTCAAACTGACGATGTTGAACGGACAGGGGACTGAGTAAGATCATGCTCGGGTTGCGGCGGTGCTGGAGTAAGATCTTCATCAGAGAAGAAGTGGGGCAGAGTATCATCACTGCTTTCGGAAGTTGAAAAGGAGGAGGAGTTGAGGAATTCTTCTGTGTTGCCTTGGACTTCCTTTGGTACAGGTGGTACTTGCGTTGCTAGTGGTGGCACATTAATAGGTACTTCTAGGGGAACGTCTAGAGGTGCATGTGATGTCGAGGCATGGAATGTGCTCCTGCCCACATTGTATTTGAGGATGACAGTGGGGAAGGTCGATAGTGTGATGTTTGAGTTCATGAGCAACTCTTTGAAGAAGGTGTTGATTTGCATATCCCTAGCCTTGACATATTCGAAGTAAATTTCCATGTGGTCCTCCAGGCGACCGATCTTTTCACGTGGTTCTCGAGTGTGCATGACCACAACAGCCATTCTAGCCATGACAATCAATTTTGCTCCTTCCTCTAAACTTTCCTTTGGATCGTCGACTTTGAAACTCATCAACTTGGGCGCCTTTTTCTTTATAATGCTCTCATTTGGTTTAATGTAATCCTCGCACTGATCCTCAAGAACCTTTTTCTTCTTGCCTAATGCGGTTATCAAGTCGGAAAACAGAAGGTTACCCCGGTTCCTTTTGGCACAGTTATGGATCTACTCAAAAATGAGTTCTCCAACGTTAGTCTTCCTCCCGTAAATGATCGAGTGTAGGAGAAATAATCTCTTTATGAGGATAGTGGTGTTGTGAGACGTTAGCATTAACTTGCCTTTGAGAAAGTGGTTCTATAGTTTCACGTGCAATTTTAGTGCTCGGTGATCAACTCTTTTCCATGTTGGGGCACTCCCTTCGAACTTTGCCCACCCGAAATAAAGGTCCTGCAATACGTCATTGTATTTTTCTTGATCGGCCTCTGCCACAAATCTCTTGTGTTGCTCTTCAACTTTCCCCAACTTAAAATATCGATTGAGTGCAGAGGGGGAAAATCGAATGAGCTTTCTTCGAACATAAAGTGTGTGGTTAGATGGGTCTTCAAGATGGGCATAGAATTCACATACCATCGTTGGTGCTACGACTTTGAAATTTCAAGCAAACTTCTCCCAGTTGTGTTTCTTTATCACATCCATCGCCCATGGTCCGAATGGCTCCTCTTCCTTGGCTGGAAAAACGAATCCATCTTCCAAATATACTTGGCTTTTCTGGAAGGTCTTGAACCGTGCTTCTGCTTCAGCTATTTGGAAACATTTGAAGCTTTGTGTTGGGGCTGGGGCTTTCCTTGTTCTCACCATTGTGATTTACTGACTTTTGTGGTGGCGATGGGGAGGTGTAGTTGAGAGAAAGAAAAATATTTTCTTACTTGTAGAGAGAGAGGGAAACACGATGAAGAAGAAGAGGTTGGGTAGCTTTTCTTGGGAAAGTGATGGGTGGTTTCGGGGTAATTCAGACTTTTCATGGTGGGGAAAAGATTTCTCATTAAATGAGAAATATTCGATTGAATGTAAAGTGGGGAAAAGGTCTTCTTTCCCTCTTTATTCTACCGCCAAAACCTTGTACCCTAGAGCCTTTTTCTTCATGCATACTTTCACTCCCCATGCTGCCACGTGTTCCTTGCTTGCCTGCAATAAGAAAGAAGAAAATAATAAAATAAAATGGATTAAAGCAGAAAATAACTAACTTATTTATGTACATAATTCATATTTTCGTTGACTAAGTAACGGATTTTTTGCTCAATTAAATAAAGCAAATTCTTGGGCATCATGTGCCAATGATGCCAGTTTGTCGTGCATGACTGAGGCTCCTTTGTACTCCTTAAATCTCTACTCGTTCACCTTGAAGATGGAACCGTCTTTTAGATTTTAAATTTTAATTTCTCCATTGTCATAAATTTGGTGAACGATAAACGGTCTCGACCAACTTGATTTCAGCTTGCCTGGGAATAACTTAAGGCATGAATTGTAGAGCAGTACTTGTTGTCCAAGATAAAATTGCCTCGGCAATATTTTTCTGTCATGCCATCATTTTGTTTTCTCCTTGTAAAGGAGGGCATTCTCGTATACATGTGCTCTAAATTCATCCATCTCGTTCAGCTCCAAGAGACTTCTTTCTCCAGCAAGTTGAGCATCCATGTTTATCTTTTTGATGGCCCAGTAGGCTTTATGTTCAAGTTCAACTGGTAGATGACATTCCTTTCTGTAGACCAGTTTGAACGGGGACATTCTCAGCGATATCTTGAATGCCGTTTGATAAGCCCATAGTGTTTCATCTAGCTTCGGCGACTAGTCTTTTAGATTCGGGTTGACCAATTTTTCAAGGATCTACTTAATCTCCTGGTTAGAAACTTAAACTTGTCCATTCGTTTGTAGGTGATACGCCATAGCAATCCTATGTCGTACTCCATATCGTTTCAGTGCCTTGGCAATCAAACTATTGTCAAAATGTGTGCCTTCATCACTAATTATAGCTCATGGTGTTCCAAAGCGGTTGAATATATGTTTGTGCAAAAACTTTAGCACCCTCTTAGAATCATTGTAAGATGTTGCGATGGCTTCCACCCATTTTGATACATAATCCACTGCTAGGAGAATATACAAATCTCCGAATGATGATGGGAAAAGTCCCATGAAATCTATTCCCCATATTTCAAAAAGTTCAATTTCCAGAATATTTTACAATGGCATCTCATGCCGTTTCAAGATGTTTCCTATTCGTTGACATCTATCACATGATTTGTAGAATTCATGCGTATCTTTGAACATGGTTGGCCAATAAAATCTGGACTAAAGCACTTTTGTTACTGTTTTCATTCCACCAAAATGCCCTCCGTATGGTGACGAGTGGCATTGTTATAGTATATTTTACTGCTCTTCTTCTGGAATGCATCTTTGGTTTATTTGGTCTCTGCATTACTTGAATAGGACGGTTCATCCCAGTAGTAGTGTCGCACATCATGTCGAAACTTCTTTCTGCCCTGGCTAGAAAAATAAGGAGGAACAATACCACTAACAAGAAAGTTAACAATGTCAGCATAACACACGCAGCCGTGACAAATAATATTTGCTCGTCTGGGAAGTCCTCTTTAATTTCTGTGATGTCAGGACAATCAGGTTTGTTATCTAGCCTAGACAAATAGTTTGCTACTTGATTTTCTATACCTTTTCTATCCTTGATCTCTACATCAAATTCTTGCAGTAGTAATATCCACCAAATTAGTCTAGGCTTTGCATCTTTTTTATTAATCAGATATTTAATGGTAGAGTGATCTGTGTGCACAATTACCTTGGTTCCTATTAGATATGGCCTAAACTATCGAATACAAATACTACTACTAAAAGTTCTTTTTCAGTGGTGGTATAGTTCACTTGTGCATCATTATGAGTACGACTTCCATAGTATATGACATGAAAAAATTTACTTTTTCGTTACCCTAGCACTGATCCGACTGCATAGTCACTAGCATCACACATGAGCTCAAATGGTTCATTCCAATATGGTGGGATAACAATTGGTGCTACCGAAAGCTTTTTTTCAAATCCGTGAAGGCATTCAAACAATCATTAGTGAATTCAAATGGATGATTTTGTTAAAGCAAAAGACATAAGGATTTCGCACATTAGTAGGTGGGGGAAGATTTGCAATTGCATCCACCTTTGCTTTGTCGACTTCGATGCCATTGAATGAAATTTTGTGACCCAACATTATTCCTTCGGTCACCATAAAATGGCATTTTTCCCAGTTTAGTACTAGGTTGGCTTCTTCACAGCATTTCAACACCTTAGATAAATTACCGAGACATCGATCAAAATCATCACCCGAGACAGAGAAGTTGTCCATAAATATTTCCATGCACTCTTCCACCATATCTGAAACGATTTCCATCATGCATCTTTGGAATATAGCTGGAGCGTTACACAGTCCAAACGACATTCATCAAAATGCATAGGTACCATACGGGCACGTGAAAGTTGTTTTTTCTTGGTCCTCTGGTGCTATGGCAATTTGGTTATACCTCGAGTATCCATCGAGGAAGCAGTAAAATGCTTTTCCCGCTAGTCTATCCAATATTTGGTCAAAAAAGGGAGAGGAAAATGATCATTCTTTGTGGCTTTGTTGAGCTTCCTGTAGTCCATGCATATGTGCCATCCCGTGACTGTTCTTATAGTGAGTAGCTCGTCATGCTCGCACTTAACGATAGTCACACCACCTTTCTTTGGTACGCATTGTATTGGGCTAACCTAAGAACTATCAGATATGGGATAAATCACTCCTGCATCTAGCCATTTTATAATTTCCTTCATGACTACCTTTTTCATGATCGGGTTGAGTCGTCTTTGCAGTTCCACCGAAGTTTTATGGCTATCTTCAAGGTTGATTTTGTGCATGCATATGGTCAGACTGATTCCTTTCAAATCTTACATCGTCCATCCTATAGCTTTCCTGTGATGTGACAAGACATTCAACAAACTATTCTCCTATTCGGAGGTTAGGTTGGCAGAAATTATCACTGGTAAGGTTTCATCAACTCCTAGATATGCATATTTCAAATGTGAGGGCAATGCTTTAAGTTCCAACTTCGGTGCATGTTGTGAAGATGACTAGTGAGATTTAACTTCATCATAATCTAATGGTTCAAATTTTATACCTGATCTGTTATGAAGAAGTCTTGATTGGTCCCTTGTCTTTCCTCCGTATCTTGCATTGGTATTATTTTCGAGGTATTCATTGCCCATATTTCTGTGGTCGAGGCCAAGATTTTCAGGATCGTCTTCTGAAAATATTTCGTTTGGGCCAAAGTTTTATGCTTTATGTATCTCGGTTGTAGGTTCATGGTATAATGTACTTTATTCATCAAGCCTTAGTGATTCACCTCGTCCAAGAATTGCCTTTTCTTCAATCTTGTTAATGCATTAGCAATCCTCTGAATTGTCCACGTATTTCATGGAGTTGAATACGTTGATAGTGACGCTTTTCTCACCTACTCTCATGGTGAATTCTCCCTTTTCACAATCTATTAGGATTCCCCCAGTGGCTAAGAAGGGGCGTCCCAGAATGATTGGTGCGTTTTCATCGGCTTCTCAATCCAGGATAAGAAAATCAACTGGAAATACGAATTTATCCACCTTTACTATGACATCTTCTATTCTGCCGTCGGGTCACACATAAGACCGATCAGCCAACTGTAGGATGACCGAGATGGTCTAGGCGTGATACCCATCTAGCTTCATAAATATGGACTTTGGTATCAAGTTTACACTTGATCCCAAATTAATAAGAGCTCATCATATGAATTCATTACCAATAGAACATGGTATTTTAAAACTACCAGGGTCTTTTTGTTTTGGTGGGAGTTTGCTTACTGCTGAACAGATTTCTGTTACCGTGGTGACACGTTCTACATTCCTTTTCTTTGTAACAATTTCCTTAAGATACTTGGCATAGGAAGGCATTTGTTCGATGGCTTTAAGTAAGGGTATATTAATTCACAATTGATTCAGAAATTCAACAAATTTCTTAAACTGGATTTCATCCTCATGCTTCTTCAACCATTGAGGAAACGGTGGTGGAGGTCTCACATCGACTGTTGATGGTGCTGCTGAGTAATCGCTGGCCTTGACCACAAATTTTTTGTTATCCAATCGATGCTCTTCTGAGTCTTCACTTCTTTCCTTTTCTTCAGGCACTTCCCTTTGTTCAACATTCTCAGATTGATCATCGAGTTGTGTTACGCCTTGGAGAGGATTGTTCAGGTGTTCTCCCCCAAACTTGTCATCTTGGTTGACTTGTTTTCCACTCCTTAGCGTAAGTACATTGCATTGCTCCTTCCCATGATTCTTTGTGACTTCAGTATCACTAGGGAGATTTCCATGTGGGCGAGAATGTAATGTCGTAGCAATTTGTCCCACTTGTTTCTCCAATGCTCTCAGAGATGAACTATGCCTTTGTAAAAGCGTTGCTTGGCATTGTAGCAAATTTCCTTGATTTTTAATTATTGCAGAGTGTTCGTGCATCAAGGTCTTTGTAGAAGCCATGAAATATTTTGTCGAGGCCATGAATTCCTGTAATGATAACTCCAAGGAATTAGTATTCGAATTGGTGTTAGAGGAAGAAGCTATACCTTTATTGTTCTGCCAGGGCTGCTGATGATGCTGATTTTGAAAATATTGATGGTTAGAATTATTTTATTGTGGCCTGTGGTTTGCGGCTTGATTTTTATTGTTCCCTTGATTACTCCATAAAAAATTTGGGTTCTATCTCCAACCAGGATTGTATGTATTAAAATAGGGGTTATTATTGTTTCAATTGTAGTTGCCCTCAAAATTGGTTAACTCATTGTTTTCAGGACATTCACTCTCATGATGATTGCCGTGACAAAATAGGCATACATTATTGGTCACCTTGGCTTCTCTTACCTCATTAGGACGTTGTAAATTTTTCAACATATTGGTTAAGGCCGAAAGTTGAGCTCCTACCGAATCTTTACCTTCTAATTCATATGCTCCTGATGTTTTTCTGCCAGTTCCCAATCTTCAAACTTGGAAATTGATAATCATTATTTGCTATCCTGTTGAGGATGTCAAAGGCTTCCTCGGGTGATTTGTCTAGTAAGGTGCCATTCGCTGAGGCATCTAGCATCATTCGAGTTGGTGCGTTGACTCAATTGGAAAACATTACCACTTGCGTCCAATCGTGAAATCCATGGTTAACACATTTACGAAGTAAACTTTTATACCTATCCCAACATTCGTACATTGATTCATCATCTCCTTGGCGAAAACTAACAATGTCATTGCGAAGCTAAGTGTTCATACTGGGCGGATTATATCACAGTAGGAAACTCTTGCATAAGTCTGCCCATGACTCCATTGATCCAGAAAGAACTCCGCTGAGCCAGGCTCTTCTCTATCGCGTAGGGGGTAAGGAAAAAGCTTCGGTTTTAGCACATCCTCATGTACTCCTTCTTGCCGAAATGAGTCGCATACTTCAAGGAAAGCACGAACATGCTGTCTCGCATCTTCATTGGGTGAACCACTAAATTGTCCGATAGAGTTTAACATGTTAAACATCACCGGTTTAAGTTCGAAGTGAGTGGCTTGGATCTCAGGTGCCACTATGCCTGGATTGAGGTCATCGAGAATAAGGTTCAAATGATCTCGTATCGCTCTTGGACTTGCAGCTTGAAGATTAATTGTTGCATCTGGATCTCCTAAATCTCCCAAGTTATGTTGCATTTGAAATTGATTTGATTGTTTTCTGGTTCTTTGGGCACGCAACCTTTTTCTGAGTGATTGTTCAATTTCAGGGTCGAATGGTTCCAAAGGCTGACCAGAAGATCTCAAGGTCATGCAAAAATTAAAACCTACAAGAGAAAATATTAAACTATGTTAAAGTAATATAGTGTGACAAATAGAACTTGTTATGGCTAAAAATATCGTCAGTTGCCAATCCCCGGTAACGTCGCCAAAAACATGATCGCTTGAAAATGTATATGCTAAGGCAAGCAAATCTGTACAAGTATACAAAATCGATGCAAGTAATATAATAGTGAGTTAGTATCGTCTCCACATGGATTGGATTAGAAATATATTTTCACCACAACTAGAACTAATGTCACAAACTAAGTCCTACTAAGTATTATCCTAAGAAATAATATTAATAAACTAAGAAAATAATTCAATGATTCTGGAAAAGTTTGGTTGAGGCAAAATTAATATGCAAACTAATAAAACTATTGGTGATTTAAATATAATGCAAACAACCTCTCATATTCAGACGTGTCACATAGCACTTATGTTAAACCATTGTCTTGACAACAAATATTTTTAGTTTAGAATAACTTATGACTCACTAAAACTGCCCGACGGGATTACTAGGTATTCTTAGACGGTTGCTATGGCAATACCTCTCGGCGTTAACTATAGACGTAGTCTCTCCTACTCTAGCATCTATCCCTTTTAGTCATTTGAAACTCACTCCTTATCTCTAAGGTAGCCAAGTTAGAACTTCACTATCCCGGATTCATTCCATTGCTCACGTTTATCTATCTTAATTATCTCGAATTTAAGAATCACTTATGTAGACAAAAGGTTATCTCTCGATGCTCTTACAATTCCAAGACCTGTTTTACTAAAACCCAAGGCTATCTCTAGATGCTCTTACAGTGCTAAGGTAAAGTATTTAAACTATGAATAAAATAGTCATATGCGAAACATATTTCATCATTCATAAACATAAAATATTGTTATAAAAAACAAAGTTTAACATCAAGTAAAGCATTCATGGTGCTATCAAAGATCATCCAAGATTAAATGTTTAATTACAACCCCAAATAGATAAAGAGTTAAAAATAAAGAAAGAATGACTCCCAAAATCGGGGGCTCTATCGCAACAATCCTGATCAGTACCGTGCCTACCTTGGTGATCACCCTCTCTCGAGGCCTGATCATTGCTCTGCTATTATCTGGATATGGAGGACACCAAGGATGGTTGTTGGGTAGATGGTGGGAAAGCACTGCAGTTGCTTACTCACGCCTTAGGTCAAGCTCTTCTCTCTTCTTCCTTGCCTCATTTTTTTTGGCAGCTACGGCTGGTTATTTATATGGAAAATCTCCCAGGGCTTTGTCTACTTTTGGAGTTTCCTTAACTAGCCGTTATTAATTACCCCGACTTAAAAAGAAAAGGTGGCTAGCGGTTGTCAAAATAATTGAGGCTTGCTTGTACGTGAAGTAGGTCATCCAGCTGGTGTGTGACATAGGCAGTTTAGCCACACCTGCTTCAAACTTCCTCAAATAAATCTTGCCTTAGCGAGATAAATCTGCTCTTCACATTCTCATATGTTCTGTTGTCCTCTTCACTTTTTCATCATCACGATTGAAATGTTCTTCCTCTGTAAGATTCTTGTACAAAAACAACCCAAATAACCCTTTCTCTTCAGCAACATCAGTCAAACCAAATAAATCTCACCTAAGCAAAACTTATCCGCCACAATGTAATATAATCTATATGCAACTAAATGCAACTAAAAATGAAATGCATACTTTGTATAGACGAGCAATAACTTAAGTGAAAAGACTAGGAATTAAGTCTTTTTAAAGAGTTATCAATGGTCCACAAGGAAAAAGGAAAAGGAAAGAAAAAATGTAGCGACAAAGTCTAAGGGAAATGGTAAGGCTAAGCCAAAAGGATAATATGCATTGAAACCCAAAGGGGAATTAGCAATGAAGGAAAATGTTTCCATTGCGATACGACTGGACACTAGAAGAGAAACTGCCCTATTTACCTTGAAGAAGTCAAGAAGGAAAAAGCAAACAGAACGTTTGTTTCAGGTATTTATGTTATTGATGTTAATTTTTAAACGTCTACTTCCTGTGTATTAGATACCGGTTGTGGTTCTCATATTTTTACTTCTGTACAGGGGATACAAAAGGGAAGGAATCTGGCTAAAAGAGACGTAGACCTACGAGTGGGAAATGGAGCAAGAGTTGTTGCATTAGCTATAGGGATATATGTTTTATCTATGCCTAGTGGACTTTATTTAAATTTAGAGGATTGTTATTTTGTGCTTAGTTTGACTAAGAACATAATTTCTATCACTTGTTTGGACAAGATTGCTTTTGAGATTATTATTAAGAATAATTGTTGTTCTTTTTATCTCAGTAATGTTTTTTATGGTTCCACACAATTTGGTAATGGTCTCTATATTTCGGATCAAGAAAACACTATTTATAGCATAAATACTAAAAGACCAAAAACAAATGACTCGAATCAAAATTATCTTTTGCATTTTATGTTTGGGCCATATAAGTGAGAAACACATATCAAAACTCCATAAAGATGGATTCTTAGATTTATTTGATTTCAAACAATATGATGTATGTGAATCTTGCTTGTTGGAAAAAATGATAGAGCTCCTTTTAATAGTAAAGGTGAGAGATCAATTTATTTATTGGGGTTAATATATAGTGATGTATGTGGACTGATGAATACACAAGCCAGAGGTGGATTCCATTACTTCATTACTTTCACCGATGACTTTAGTCGGTATGGGTATATTTATCTTATGTGCCATAAATATGAAGCCCTTGAAAAGTTTAAGGAATTTAAAAATGAAGTACAAAATCAATTAGGCAAGAGTATTATGGAACTTCGATCGGATCGAGGTGGAGAATACTTAAGCATAGAGTTTGATGAATTCTTGAAAGAATGTGGGATTGTCTCACAACTTACACGACCTGGTACACCACAATGAAATGGAGTTTCTGAAAGAAGGAATCGAACACAGTTAGGATGGTTCATCGATGATGAGTCGTAGTGATCTTCTGACTTTTTTTTGGGGACATGCATTTGTAACAGTCGCTTTCAAACTAAATTATGTTCTATCTAAATCGGTTCACAAGACACCATACGAGATATGGACTGGGAAGCATCCTAGTATGTCTTTTATGAAGATTTAGGGTTGTGAGGCTTATGAAAAACATCAGATGTCTACAAATCTAGAACCTAAATCTCATAATTGTATATTTGTTGGATATCCTAAAGAAACTATTGATACTAGTTTTTCAACCCTAATGAGAGCAAAGTGTTTGTTGCTCGAACGAGAGTTTTCCTCGAAAGAGAATTTCTGTCAAAAAAAGGGATGGGTAGAAATATTGAACTTGGATAAGTTCAAGAATAACAGATCAATGAACCTAAAGTTGAGCATGTTTCACAAGTTGTTGAGGAACAATCAAAAAATTTAGAAAATGCAACCACTGTGCAGATCCACAAGAGAACACCATACACTTGAGAAATTTAGATTTCTCGTTACCTCACATGGAGATGTTATTCTTATGGATCAAAGATGAGCATAGGACTTATCAAGAGGAAATGTCTAGCCCAGACTCTAAGAAATGGCTTGAAGCCATGAGATCTGAGATAGATTCCATGTCAGTAAACCAAGTGTGAACTTTGGTTGAACCATATGAAGGGGTCAAACCTATAAGGTGTAAATGGGTTTTCAAGAAGAAAAATGACATGGATGGTAATGTACAAACATACAAGGGGCGATTAGTCGATAAAGGTTTTCGAAAAGTTCATGGTGTAAACTATAACGAAACATTCTCTGCTGTAGCTATGATTAAGTCCATCCAGATCTTGCTCATAATAGCTGCATTCCATGATTATGAAATCTGGCAAATGAATGTCAAAACCAATTTCCTTAATGGAAAACTTGAAGAAGATGTGTATATGACACAACCGAAAGGTTTTGTCGTTCCAGAAAATGCTAGAAAGGTTTGTAAGCTATAAAGGTCTATTTATGGACTGAAATAATCTTCTCGAAGCTGGAATCTTCGTTTCACTGATGCAATCAAAGAATTTGGTTTTATCAGAAATGAAGATGAGCCTTGTGTTTATAAGAAGGCTAGTGGGAGCATTGTTTCTTTCCTAATCTTGTATGTAGACGACATACTCATAATAGGAAATGATATACTTAATTTAGAGTCTGTTAAGACTTGGTTAGGTAGTTGTTTTTCTATGAAAGATTTGGGTGAGGCAACGTATATCTTAGGAATTTAGATATATAAAGATAGATCAAGAGGACTTCTAGGTATGAGTCAAAGAAAATATATAGACAAAGTGCTAAAAAGGTTCAGTATGGAAGAATCCAAGAAATGATTTTTTCTTATGAGACATGACATTTCTCTTTCAAAGGAAATGTGTCCTTCAACTCTACAAGAAAGAGAATGGATGAATAAGATTACATATGCTTCAGTTATTATTGGTTCTATCATGTATGCCATGATATGTACTCGTCCAGATGTATCGTATGCTTTAAACATGACGAGTGGGTATCAGGTAAACCCTGGTGAAAATCACTAGGTTGCGATTAAAAATATCCTTAAATAGTTAAGAAGAACTATGGATAAATTTATTTTTGATGGAGGTGAGGAAGAGCTTAGTGTAAAAGGTTATACTAATGCCAGCTTCCAAATTGACAGGGATAACTCACGATCACAATCGAGTTTTGTGTTTTTCCTTAATAGAGATACTTTGAGCTAGAAAAGTTCGAAGCAAGACACAGCAGCTGATTCTATAACAGAAGCTGAATACATTACAGCCAGTGAAGCAACAAAAGAGGCTGTTTGGATCAAGAAGTTCATATCTAAACTAGGGGTTGTTCCTAGCATATCAGATGTTATAGAACTCCTTATGACAATAATGGAGCCATTTTACAAGCAAAGGAACCTAGATCTCATTAACAGTCCAAACATATTCTTAGATGCTTTCATCTCATTTGAAAGATTATAGATCGAGGAGATGTGGAAATATGCAGAGTACACACGGATGACAACATTGTTGATCCCTTGACGAAGCCTCTCACACAGTAGAGGCATGATCGTCATACTGAGTCACTCGATATTAGATATGTGGGTGATTGGTCTTTGTGCTAGTGGGAGATTGTTATAGTAAACCCAAAGACCAATCATATGATGATTGTAATGATACATTTTATTTACCGATTTTATTGAATAAAGGCATTGCCGCTATTATTTTCATTTATATATATGTTTTTAATATAATTGGAAGATAATAAAGTACATATAATAACATAATTGTTATTATTAAAAGATCCCTAATCAAGTATTATTATGGGCATGGACAATAATAATACGCTTAAGACTAACATGTTATTGATTGATGACAACTAGTTGTCATTGACATAGAGATGTCAAAATTGATACATGATTATATTGTTAGAGAACAATGTATTCGATTGACCCACCATGAGCATGTCTTGGATTATTATGTGATAGTCATAACATTGTTCATGGTGATGACTGTATGTATGATCATGAGACTTGAGATCAATACTATCCCAACATATATTGTTGTATGTTTTGTTGCAGTTAAACAAGCTCCGTAACTGGTTGCTCTATAAAGACTGTTATTTAATATATCTCGATATATGTAGTGGGTTTGTATGATTAAGATAGGATTTGTCCTTCCTACATAATATGAAATATATCACAGACCACTTGCTTGAGTGAGACTATAAACGCATGGCTATGCTCGAATAACTTGAAATGATATATCACAAATTATTCATTAATTAAAGTCTACTCTAGATATCAGGAAACAATAGATGGACTATACAAGTTTGACTATTCCAAGACTTGTGCCTATTATAGATATAAAGGACAAAAAGATGTATTACATAAAAGAGTTAATCACGAAGATGATATGTCAAATCATATTTTCTTGTAACTTAGGTTACAATGATATATTGATAGATGTCACTCATTGTATGTAATATTAGAATTGTTCTAACAATTACTGCTAACATTACAAGAACCTATAGGGTCACACCCTAGGATTGAAATGAGCAAAGATGTACAATTTGTTGTATGTTACTAAAATATATCTAGAGTTAATATATGTATGTTTGATATACATATGTTTTAATAATCTCAATTATTTAATTTAAATTAATAAAATAAATATTTAATTAATTTGAATTAATAGAATCCCTAATATGTCAGTGTAACTTGGATATAAAAGGAGGTGTAAGGTCTAGGACCCGCTTTTACACATTATCTTTAGCCGTTTTTCTCAAAACATTTTTAGGAAAAGAAAATATTACACTCAATTGGGTGAACTGAGTAGAGACCGAGATGTGGTTTCGTGGAGGCTTACGATTCGAACCGATTGATACCACCATTAGTCGCTGCTATCCTTGTTGTTTGTAAATGAACCTGCTGTAAGTATTCACATCCTTTCATCCCGATTTCAGTTTATCGTACTTGGATCGTTGGTGAGACCGTCAAATTTTTGTTTTCTCTGCGTCATGGGGTGAGTCGACGGTCCCGACAGTTAACAAAGATAAGGAAACTAGCTCAACATGAATTCTTTTTGACTATAACCATCAAGAGAGTGAATGCCTAGAAAATCAGGAGTCTATCAATTTGGTGGGCAATTTCAATTGAAGCAACAATAACCCCTACTCTAATACCTATAATTCGGGATGGCGACAACGTCCAAATTTTTCTTGGGGTAATCAAGGGACCAACAACAACAACGTAGGCAACCTTAAAAGACCACAACAAAATATTTCTGAACCTACAAATTTTTCAGCACCAACAGATTCCCTGGCAAAATATTAACAAGGCTTCAAACTCTACCTCAATTTCTAATTCCCTCGAAGATCAAGATTGTCGTGACCGTCTTTCGGGTTGGGCCTGGAATTGGGCTTTGACATAAATAAATGGGTTAGAGTCGCCACCGATCATTTATTTTTTAAAATAAAACTAGGTTGATCGGATACCTTGGTTTATTTTCTTACCTGATATGCGTCTTACCAAAAATATGTCAGGTTCGGGAGTCGGTTACAGTCACAAAAGGATTAGAACCCTTGTACTGCCTTTTCGAACTAATTTATTTTCAGTTGTCTTAATTAAAAAATAAAAATTGTAAGTTAAATTAAAAAGTAAAATTTCGATCCAATTTACATACCTTTAATTGATTTAAAGAGTACTCATAAAAGATAAAAAAAAGATGTTAAAAAATGGAGTACTGAATTGATCAAAAGAAAAAGAAACAAAAATTATGTTATAATACTTCATGAAAAAATTAACAAAAAAATGTCAAGAAAAAGTCAAATAAAAAAATGTCGATTGAAAAATTAAACAACATAAAATATTACTAAAATTAAGATAAAAAAATGAAGAACAATTATTACTGAAATAATGTCTCTTAAAATGTGGTAATCTTTTAAATATAATTAAATAAAATATGAAATAAATAAAGAAAATACCAAATTGAAAAAAAAAATACAATAAGGGGTGAATTTAAAAGAAAAATCATAATTAACATCAAATTTAAGGTACAAAATAGGTTTTAAAATAAATCAGGGACTAGCTCTGCATTTAACCCCTACCCCTTGAAAACACGTTGATCCTTAGGGGATTCGGTAGCGTTTTCGGGTCGGCTATAAAAGCCCAAATTCATAAACAAAATTTCATTTTCTCCTTCCTCTAAAAATGAATCAAAACCAAAAAAAAAACTCAAATCCTCTCAACTGTTCTTCGTGTTCTTCATGACATGAAGAACATTCAACCTCAAACCCAATTTCTGGTTGGCCACCGCCTCACCTACCGCCGTTCATCAGTGAATAAATTTTGTTTACCTTTCGAAAGCTTTTTTCACCCTCATTTAAAAAATAACTTTGGTTTTTACAAAAAGAGGGGAAGGCTAGATCTGAAAAAGATCTTTCAAAAAAATTCTTCCCTTTTAATCTTTGGCTTTTCGAATAAAAAACTAAATCCAAAACAAACTCCAAACACAACCACATGAAAACTAGCCGAGAATGGTAAAAATACCTTGTTTATTTATGTTTTTTTCGAATGTTACAACTGTTCTCCTGATTCGATCTTCTCCTCTCTCTTTTTACTTTACATGTACATGATTTTATAGCTTTGTGATCACACTGTTTTTGGGTTGATTTAGAGTTCTATTTCGATTGGAACATTGATTTGTTTTATTGTGATTTTTGTTTTTGTTGTTGTTGGAATGAGGACTCTCCAACAGTCCTCGGGCTGATTGGTGTTTCCCCCTGAACGTTCGGTGTTAAAACCCTAACATTTGGCCCATCAAGGTCGTTTGATTGGTTCAGATCCAATGGATCTGGTGCTGCAGCGCGAATGTCAAAAGATGAAACCCTAACATGTGTTGAGCTCTTGGTCGGGTCGGGTTGGTTTACTAGGTTAGGCTTGCCACCTGGTTTTCTGGGTCCGGCCTGCCACTCGGTTGGGCTCTTTCTTCTGGGTTTGGACTTGAACCTATTTGGACCAAAAAATAAAAAAGAAAATAAATAAGATAAAAATAAAATAAATAATAATGTAATACATAAATATTTTATGTAATATATATTTTAAATATATTTTCAAAAATTATGTATTATATATATATCTTCAAAATGTTTTAAAAAACTATATATTATATATATATTTTCAAAAGCTATATATTTTATATATTTTCAAACTATTTTTAAAAACAATATATTATATATGTTTTTAACATGTTTTCAAAAACTATATATTTTATATATTTTCAAAATAAATTGAAAACTATATATTATATATGTTATGAAAAAAAAATTTCAAAACTATAAATTATATATATATATACTAAATAAAACTTCAGATGAAAATGAGTGACTACAACTGCCCCTCTTTGCCCATTATCGTGTAATGAAAATAGGGCAAAGACGAATAGACAAAAATTTTCGTTCGGCATATGGTTTTGGAATCAAGCATGTTCATGTGAGTGTTATCGGATTCTGAGTTTGAAATCCAACTCAATGTTGCCATCGAATCTTTTATCAACTACCCTCTACTGCGGAATTGAGATTCAAAAAAATAAATGACGGCTCCCTGTTGTTGAGTCGCACTGCGGGTGACTCATTCGTCGTAAAGTTGAGTCGATCTTAAGATGTCTTTGAACATGATATCCTTTGTTTTGAAGTTGAAATCAAACTTGAAATCCGAAATGGAAAGTGGCTTCTTGTTGCCAAATCGTAGTCAACCTTGGTTTTCTTCTTGGCTTAAAGACATCGGTTAAAAAATCAATAAGAAAGTAGTTCCTCTTTGCTACAATGCGGTTGAATCATTCTCGAGCTGAATGGAATCGAACTCAAAAGTCTTCGTTGATAGATAGCCCTTCTCGTATTGAGCTATGTTGTAAATTAGGCTGACAGATAGTTCCTCATTGCTAAATCGTAGCTAACCTAGGTCTTCTTCTAGCCTTAAAGTCCTCAGTTTAAAATTCAATCGAAAAATAGTTCCTTACTGCTACCATGCAGTTGATACACCATCGAGTTGAATGGAATCGAACTCGAAAGTTTTCATTGACAAACAACTTTTCTCGACTTAAGCTATGTTGTAAATTCGGCTGGGAAATAGCTCCTTGTTGCTAAATCGTAGCCAACCTAGGTCTTATTCTAGGCTTAAAGACCTCAATTTAAAATTCAACCGAAAAGTAGTTCATTGTTGCTAACATGCAGTTGATATGCCCTCGAGCTGAATGGAATCGAACTCAAAAGTTTTCGTTGACAAATAACCCTTCTCACCTTGAGCTATACTGTAAATGGTTCCTCTAAATGAATGATGGCTCCCCGTCGTGGGTCTAAGCCGGTTATAATTATTTAGATGACCCCCCTTCACGGGAGAGTCAGGTGAGACGACTCCCCTTCATGGTTTAAGTCGACCTTGATTCTTTGGATGACTCCCATTCACTAGAAAGCCAAGTTGTATATTCTATCAGCCAGATATCATCAATCTTGGAGTTGAAGTCTAACTAGAAAACTTTAATTGGAAACTAACCACTCGCAGTTGAGTTAAGCTAAACTGAATCTGTTCTGAATTAGCTCTTGAACCTGTCTGAATTGACTCTCAAACTTGATTTGAAGTTGATTCTAAGATCTGTCAATCTTTATATTGGTTAAGTTGGTTAAGGTGTAGCTCTTCACCAGTGAGTTAAGGAACCACCATCGATTTTTTTAAGATGCTTTTGAATCGATTATCTTTCATCATGAAGTTGAAACTTGACTCTAAAGCTGCAAAAATTATGTATGCGGAAAATAATAAATGTAATTCTCCTAAGTATGTCTAAGATGTATGCAAAATGAATTAGTTTTTGTTTTATTTCTTGGATGGAGTCTCATTCTTTGTCTGATGGTATTGTCCTTGGAATCAATCATGCCCCAGTACTGATGGCTTCATGGAAAATATATGACATTTGCTCATTTGTTAGCTCAATCCAGTGATATTTCCCTCTTGAATGCATGGATAAAATTTAATTAAGAGATTCTTAAGCGTTCTTTTAGCCTTTGTTTACTTGAGGGAGTAAGATTCTTTTGAATTTTGATTGATGATCAACTATTGGAATTGGTTGAATCATCATCGTAGTTGACACATCAATATTCAGCGAAAAGCTTCCTTACGTGGCTTGGAATCTCAAATGGTAACTTCTACAACAAAGGCTACATTCTCCAGTGTTTGTAAAATTATTCTGATTTTCATGGAAAAACACTGGCGAACAAGAATACACGTTGCTTTGAAATTATGTCAAGCACCCTCAGTGCTTCTTGTGAGTTCTCAGCTTCTTGTACTCGCAAAGTACTTTGAATTTCTTGCATGGGAATCTTGGCAACAAAGCTTATATTTACTCTAAACATCTAGCTCTCATTCTTTTAGGATCATTTGGGATGTCATTATCATCAGGGTTTGTATTCCTGCTATTTCTCTTTGATATGGCATCCTCAAGTACAACAGTAAACTCATGCTTCAGAAGGGACTCGATTGTGAACGAATTTCTTGTCATCATGGGATAAACATTTTTTAGCCAACTCATTATTGTAGGTCTCTTCCACCTTACTGGACGACCATTTTCATAGTAAAGAGAGACACTGTGTTGGATAAAGAAACCATCCGTATTGCTCATATTCACTTTGAAATGATTGGTTAGAATGATTATTTTTTATCCCTTTGATCTAGTATCACGTCTAGCCATGGATTGTAACACTATCTTCTTCTTTACAATGTCAAGCTCTATTTTTATAGAATCCACGTCAGGAGGCATGGGTGGTGGAAAGAGAAGAGATTGTATACCTAAAGATTCCCCAAATCGTTTCAGATCCTTCAACTTATTTTTCGAGAAACTATGTCTTGTCTGAGATATATCCCCCTTTTTTTTAAAAAAAGTTTTGGTATAAAAATGATGTCAGAGCAATTGAAGCAAAGTATCGGTTCATTGAATATCAAATAAACGAATCACACAAGTTGTTTTCAAATGTTATAGCCTTTTGACATGTGTCAAGATCCATGGGTGATATGAGAAGGCAATGCAATTTGGTTTTGATTTTCATGAATTTCAAATAGGATGTAAACAAAATAGTGCAACTGATGCATTCTATTGTTAGGTCCTTTAGAGAGCATTTATATTTCATTTCTCAGGAATCTTTCATTTGTTCAAGTTTCACAGACTCCTTAAGAAGAGATAACACCGAAATATCGATCTAAAAACAAAAAATCATGAGTGTTTTTGTGTAATCAACTATGAAAGATGTTTTCTGACTCCCTTAGTCCATCTTCCATCGAAATTTAATTTCAAAACCACGTTTATTTAAATCCTTATTGACTTACTTTAAATTATACTTTGTTAAACTTGATGTCCTCGCTTTAGATTTTGTTGGGAGATTCATCTCGACACATAGAAACTAACAATAAAGTCAGGGAACTTAACAATACCCATTACTTTAGCAGAATACCCTTAACAAGAGGATTCAAGTGTCAGAATCTCTTCAACTTGACAAACTCAAACGAAACTCACTTTATAAACCTCAGATATTACCACCATAGCTGCTTCAGACATTACCTCCGAAGATTAATTGCCTACTACTTTCAGTAGAGTGCCCCTAACATTGTTAAAATTACATTGATTCTTCGATTTTGAGTTTTCCTAAGTTTGCCAGGAAGAAACTGTTATAGTCTGAGTGTTAGTGGAAATCAGGAAATTTCATCTTTAGAGCTCAATTCCTAAGCAACTAATCTAAGCTAAATTTGTCTATTCCACCATACCATTTGTGAAAATTATATATCGTTAGAGAATGTCCTTAACAGACATGCAAACTAAATGGTCTTGTAATGTCATGCATTAGGGATGCCCCATCTTGTCTACTTCCCTATTTGTATGTGTGAGAATTTTTTTCTTTTTCGGGTAAAAGATATGGATTTTTTTATTAGTAAAGGAATTTGATCTCGGGAATGTCAAACAATTCATTATACTTGATATTCACTGAATTTCAAACAATTCTCTATTGCTCAAGGGAATGTCATTTTTTAAAAATTATACTTGATATTCACTGAATTTCAAACAATTCTCTATTGCTCAAGGGAATGTCATTTTTTAAAAAAAGCTTCAAGCATATAAAAGATAAATTCAAACAAGACATTATTTTCTTGGCAACACAGCTTTGTGGTAATAGTGATGATTTCCTCTTGTTCATACTAAGATGTCTCGTTCCTCGATTGTGACATTCACTTTTCAGATGTATCTCCAGTTGCACAAACATTCACTTCGGGAGTACCCTTACTTTCATCTTAAAATTCCAATTCTCTTCTGTCCATCATTAGTTGGATCAAGGCTCTAAATTCAACACATTCTTGTACATTATGCTCGTTCTCATTGTGATAACAACAATGATTGCCACCTTTACGATCTGATGTGCTAGGATACGGTGCAAAAAACCATGTATTTATCATTTTCCTCTATACCTAAGATAGAGGTGAGTTTAATTCAAAACCTTTGGTTTTGGCTTTCTTACCATTCTCCATGGTGATTGCATTTTCCCCATTCTCATGGTGATTAGACAGAGAGTTATGTGCAAAGTTGGGTGATTCTGAATTGTTGAAATGAATACAGTTCATGTTATGCATTCTTTGGACAATCCTCTTAAATGCAAGGCAATTTTCAATAGCATGCCCTATAACACCGCAATGATATTCACAGTGTGCATTTTCTTCATACCACCTGGGTTTGGGGGCTTAAGTGGTTTCTCTGGATATGATGACACCACATGTGTGTCAAAAAGTTATTGATAAAGCTCCTTATATATCATAGAAAGAGGATCGAAATACCCATTTCCTATTTCTCTTATTGGTTCCTTCGACTCTTATCTAGAAGTACCTGACGGTACAGTTGCAATTGGTTTTGATTTAGAGTTCATAACGCTTTTGTTTGCGTTGAAAGCGTTGATGTTGTTGATCTCTTATTCTCTCTTCTTCATGGGTGGTTTTCTACTTGACCTAACTCTTTTACCTTTCCTTGCTTAATGTTTATTTCCACCATCTTTTCTTTGACTTCCTCAATAAAATCTGGAATATGGTAATAATCTGAATGATTTTGAGGGTTGGTTACAAAGGCATGTGCTTTTGCGGCAGATGAATCCCCTTGAAGTCCTGATAAGATTCCAAGTGAAATAACCAACTGTGGAGTAAGTGGTACAACCACCCCCTCATATGGCCCTGCCCTGGGAGCATTCATTTGATTCAGGCCAGATTATCTTGCAATAATATGGTCAACCAATAAGTCTTAGTTCCTAGTGATAGAATCCAAGGTATTTTGTTGATTTTAACTTATTTTTTCTTCCAGTTCCTTCGGTAACCCTAGCATGTTTTCTTCAAGTTGAGCAGTCTTACCTTCCATTTCCTTTTTCTTTAAATGGGTATTGTGAGGATAAGGTGTGTCCAACGCTTGAGGCGGTACGTCCAGTTTTTTTTCCCTTTTTCGATGAGACATTTTCTATTAGTTAACATGAATGTAATGAAAAGAAAAAGAAAAATAATGCGAAAAATACAAGAATGCATAGAGTTTCGAGGTAATGATCAAAAATGTTTTCGTTATTATAAATAATCTTTATTGGGAAAAATGTTATTTCTCAAAGACCAAAAACATCTCAATGGTACATTCTGACTAAGTTCTCTAGACCCTGAACGGCTTTTAATAGGTTGACAAGTCTTCTTACTTTATCTGTCACTGGCTGAATACCTTGTCGAACAACTCCGGCTTCTCTCGCCAAGTCATGCACGTGACGTGCCACTTTCTATACTAGCTCTAAGAAGTCTCGAATAACTGCATCTCTTGCCTTTACACTTTGATGAGTATGTTCCTAACGGAAACGCCATTGGAGCCCTCCATCGAAAGGAACTATCTGAAGTTCATTTGCTTGTTTCTTGAATTTCTCAACAATGACATCTAATTTAGCTATGGTTTTGTCATCCTGCTCTTGCTGCTTCTGCAGAGACTTCTCTAAATCAATTTCCTGGACCCTCAAACACTTATTCCAGTGTTGGCTATCTAACAAACGTCTCTCAGTGGTCTTTAGTTATTCTTTCAATGTATCTCTTTCATTCTTCCCTTCAAAGTTCCTTTTTAGGCTGTTTGCTTCACTTTTCTAGTACTCAAAAGACCTTTTAAGATTCGAATTGCTCTGGGCTTGTTCTTGATATCATTTTCTCAAATCCACAAGCTCAAAACAAATTTTCTTATGCTCCCTTTCTAACTTGTCAGCTCGATCTTTCTGGGTATCCGCATCTAACTTCTACTAGAATCTTTTAGCCTCGAGTTCCCTTAGAATTTGTTTCAGCTCCTGCTTTTTGGATTCAAATTATTTCCTTTCTATCTCTAACTCGGAGGGAACATGCTTAAGATGTTCTTCCATGGTTCGAGTGTCTTCATGGTCTAGCACTGGGATGGTGTCATTTTTTCTTAACCTTCGCCATTCCAAATAATAGGGAGTAAGCATGTCCTTAGTAGCCATGACATCCATACAGAATATTATCTTCCATGATTCAACTACTTCTTTTACATTTTTCTTGTAGTTGTCCCTATGATATGCAAATTATGACCCAGATATTCCATGTGTTGTTGGGACAAACTGGCGTGCCCCGTACTGTCGAAGTGCCAAAAGTGTAGAGTATCCGACTCCTACCCCTAATCCAAATAATGTCATAGTTTATGAGTCTCCACATCGGAAAATAATGTCACCATGGGTTAACCAGGTGGCTCTCTAGATATCCCTATCCTGAATATGTGTGAATACCTTTATCCTCTTTTTTTAGGGATGCCTTCTTTCCATTTTCGGGTGAGCAATTCCTCCAAAGGAGAATAAGTGGTGCTGAATCGGCGGTATGAAATCCCATTAGTTTTCCAAAAGTGACTATGAATCCAAATTTGGAGAAGCTGTGCACACCCTATAAATCTTCATTCGCCAGTCTTCTTGCAATAGTTGAGCGAGTGAAATGTTTCAGCTAAAATTATCGTGTTGGATTTACTCGTTTAGGAGTTGTTCGAACAGTTCCACCACAGTCACCTCAATGTATCCCAAAGTCTTTGGAAATATAATCAAACCATAAAGGCCTAGCGCAAAAAGGTTCATTGCGTTCCATTCAACGGGGTGATTATTCATTAGTTGCTTGATATGGGTCCAAACAATGCCCTCCCTGCTACCTTTATGTTGAATCTGGTCAGTTACCCATTTCTCATCTACCCCTGCCACTTTTTTCATCTCGTTCTTGAAGGGCTGACTTTTGATGTACTTGATGTAAACCTAGTCAATTCTAATTCCTTCGCAATACATCAATAAAGTAGTGTATTATTCGATTGTGGCTACCATGTCTTCTTGGTTAAATGTGAAGCAGTTGTACCCCGGATTCCAGAATTGTAATAGGGCTCGAATTAGGGGCTCATCTATCTTGACATAGAGTAAAAGTGCAGCATCACCATACTGTCGGCAGAACCTCATTTTCTGGTCACTTTTCCAGCTGTCCCAAATACGTCGTAGTTCTTGAACATTATTCTACTTTACGTTGACATAAGCATAGTCAACCAGATCTGACACATAGTTCCCTTGTAGATTGTCTTCTTTTTTATTTTTTAGTCTTTTCGGACCATAGTCGTACCTCGATGTTTTACACGTCTTGCGTTACAACCCCTTTGTCCATTAATGCAAATTATTTGTGTGTGACAAACACTTTCTGTGGATCAATTACCTCTTTTTATGATGCAAATAATAAAAATGAAAACATGAAAGAAAACAAGTTAGTAAAATATAAATAATATAAATAAAAATGATAAATTGCATGTTTTGAACTAGAGGTAAAACATCCTAGGATTTGTAATGGATTTTCGGGGTAGGTTCTAATTCCCTGTAGTCTCTCGGTTCAGGTTATAAAGAAGGTACCCGAGTTCTCCTTGCTGGTGCACCATTGGGCTTGCCAGACCCTCAGTCCTAAACCCATTACATCGGCTTCGACTTAAATAAATGGGTTAGAGTCACCACCGATCATTTATTTTTTAAAATAAAAACTAGGCTGATCGAATACCTTTGTTTATTTTCGTACCTGATCTACGTCTTACCAAAAATATGTCGAGTTCGGGTGTTGGTTATAGTCAATGAAGGATTAACACCATTGTAATGCCCTTTCGGTACTAATTTAAATTCCAGTTATCTTAATTAAGAAAATTGTAAGTTATATTAAAAAGTAAAATTTTGATCCAAATTACTTACCTTTTGTTGATTTGAAAAGTACTCCTAAATGATCAAAAAGAAGTTAAAAAATGGAGTACTAAATTGATCAAAAGAAAAAGAAACAAAAAATTAGTTATAATACTTCAAACAAAATAGAAAAAAGAAATACATACGTGCCAAGAAATAAAAAATAACAAAAAATGAATCATAAAAAAATGTCGATTGCAAAATTAAACAAAGGCAAATATTACTAAAATTAAGATAAAAAATAAAAGAAAAAAATTGAAAGAATAATTATTACTGAATTAATGACTCCTAAAATGTGGTAATCATTTAAATATAATTAAATAAAATATGAAATAGATAAAGAACGAACCAAATTGAAAAATAAAATACTGTGAGGGATGAATTTAAAAGAAAAATCGAAATTAACATTGAATTTAAGGTGCAAAACAAGTTTTAAAATAAATCAGGGACTAGCTCTACAATTAACCCCTACCCGCTTAAAAATATGCATATCCTTAGGGGATTCGGCCAGGTTTTCGGATAAGCTATAAAAGCCCAAATTGATAAACAAAATTTCATTTTCTCCTTCCTCTCAAAACGAATCAAAACCAAAAAAACCAAAATCCTCTCACCTGTTCTTGATGTTCTTCATGACACGAAGAACATTTAATCTTAAACCCAGTTTTTGGCCAGCCACCACCTCGTCGGCCGCCATTCATCGGCAATGAATTTTTTTTACATTTTGAAATCTTTTTTCACCCTCTTTTCAAAAATACTTTGGTTTTTACAAAAGAGTCTCGGGAAAGGCTTGACACGAAAACATTTAATCTTAAACCCAGTTTTTGGCCAGCCACCACCTCGTCGGCCGCCATTCATCGGCAATGAATTTTTTTTACATTTTGAAATCTTTTTTCACCCTCTTTTCAAAAATAACTTTGGTTTTTACAAAAGAGTCTCGGGAAAGGCTAGATCTGAAAAAGATATTTCGAAAAAAATCTTCCCTTTTAATCCTTGTCTTTTTGAATCAAAAATAAAACCAAAACAAACTCCAAACACAACCCCATGCAAACTAGCCGAGAAGAGTAAAAATGTAATACCCTAATTTAGGGGCTAAATGTTAGAAATTATAAGTGGTGAATTTAATTGGCATTTTGGAAGAAATTGAGGATTAAATTGTAAAATTTCAAAGTTGGCAGATCATTTTATAAAGTGTAGGAAATTTAGTGGCTAAACTCATAGTTTAACCATTTTTCTTTAGAAGAAAATTTATTAACCCCTTTCATGTGCTCAGTTCCCAGAAATGTTTCACATTTTCCTCCTCCGGTCAACCCATTTTGAGCTCCGATATACTCAACGTCCGGCCACCGTTTGACTAACCGAAACCACCATCATGTTCGTTGTCGACCGATGAACAAAACCCCTCAAACCTTTCGTTATGAATCGGCGTCATTTATCGTAAATCTTAATTAGAAGTATAGTCGGTTTTAACTCATTTCCGTTGGTTTTCTATCGATTCACGTCGATCCGGCCATCGATTTTTGACACCTCCCACACCATTGTGTTCCTTGCATCGTTCCGAGTCCACCGGTGTTCTCCGTGTCTCCTTCGTCGCCGACGCGTGGAGGGGTGAGGAAGTCAAAGTTTTTGATGTTTCAGAATCGAACTCTATGCCGTTAAAAAATTGTGAACCAAGCTTGGTAAGTGTCTCAAAATGGCATAAAATATTGTAAGGAATTTTTCTGGGATTTTTAGGGGCTACAGGGACGTTGCACGTGCCGCCCCTGTGCGTGGGGGAGGTTTGAAAACAGTTGGGCATGATTTTGATCCGGTTTGACCCGACCCTACCCGGTCCGACCTGACCCGAACCGACCACCCGACCTGAACCGTTAACCAATCCGCTGACTGGCCGTTTACCATTGACCGTATTGACAGTTGACCGTTGTTGACTGCCGTTAACCACCTTTGACCAAAACTTTAACCGGCGTTGACCGGACATTGACTTTATTCGGGTATACCTATTCTGACATTTTTCGACGTCATGAGTCCATTTTTGGGGTATGTTTCGCCAAATTAGAACCAGTAAGCTATTTTTCACTGATTTATCACTCGATTCGATCTGTTTTTCAGAATTAAGCTCCGTTTTTTATGTAATTTATGTTAAAATGTATCTGAGGAATTATTGGGAGATGATTTCAAGATCAAAGGTGTTCGAATGGAATTTATATGGTCGATTAGTATGGCATGGAAATCGAGGTAATACATTACTACCTTTTCATGCTTTATGAAACATGTTGGTAATGATAAATGCATGAATGAAAAATATTTTGTTTTATTTGGATATTTAATTAATTCCTACACTCGATACGAATGTGGTAAAAAGTAGGTAACTGAATATGGCTCTGTTGACTAATATAAGAAATTGGAAGACGGTTAGAATTTAAATTACAAGTTCTATAATTAGTGGTAAAGGAATCAACCCTGGATTTGTAACTTATAATTTATATCATCAAAGGTTAAATGTTAAAGGTACTTGGATAAGAAATTATGAGAATACTCTGATTTGGTAAAATTATGAAAATACCCTTATGTTGTAAAAAGATAAGATTTTATTCTAGAAGATGTTAAGGAATAATTTAAAGTTTAGAGATTATCCAAAAAAGTGATTAACCATAGGATCTCTAAATTATAATTATTTTCGTTAAGAGTTAATACATAAATTATCTAGTTAAGAAATTATGAAAATACCCTTGAGAGGTAAAAATAGTTTGAGTTAACCTTGAATGCGAAAGTACTTTGAGGATTCATACTTAACTTGATAAATTACGAATTTAATTATTAATATTCGTCTCTGTACAGAAAATTCCTGATAACCTGTTTGTAACACCCCAATTTAGGGGCTAAATTTTAGAAATTATAAGTGGTGAATTTAATTGGTATTTTGGAAGAAATTGAGTATTAAATTGTAAAATTTCAATGTTGGCAGACCATTTTATAAAGTATATGAAATTTAGTGGCTAAACTCATAGTTTAAACATTTTTCTTTAGGAGAAAATTTATAAACCCCTTTACTGTGCTCAGTTCCCAGAAATGTTTCCCATTTTCCTTCTCCGGTCAACCCACTTTGAGCTCCGATCTATTCACCGTCCGACCACCGTTTGATGAACCGAAACCACTATCATGTTTCCTATTTTTGTTGGTCTTTCGTCGATTCACGTAGATCTGGCTATCCGTTTTTGACACCTCCCACACTATCGTGTTCCTTGCATCGTTCCAAGTCCACTGGTGTCCTCCGTGTCGCCGTTGTCGCTGGCGCGTGGAGGGGTGAGGACGTCAAAGTTTTCGATGTTTCGGAATCGAGCTCTCCTCCATTCAAAATTGTGAACCGAGATTGGTAAGTGTGTTAAAATGCCATAAAATATTTTTAGGAATTTGTCTGGTATTTTTAGGGGCTTCGGGGACGTCTCACGCGTCGCCCCTACGCGTGGGGAGGCTTGAAAACAATTGGGGCAAAATTTTGAACTGGTATAAATGGTTTGACCCGGCCTGACCTGGTCCGACCCAAACCGACCGCCCGACCCGAACCGTTGACCAACTCGCTGACTGATCGTTAACCATTGATCATGTTGACCATTGACTGCTGTTGACTGTCGTTGACCACCGTTGACCAGAACTTTGATAGATTTTGACCGACCGTTGACTTTTTCTGGGTATACATATTCTAACGTTTTTCGATGTCTTGAGTCTATTTTTGGGGTATGTTTCACCAAATTCGAACTTGGTATGATGTTTTCACTGATTTATCACCCGATTCGATCCATTTTTTAGAATTAAGCTCCGTTTTTTTATGTAATTTCCTGTTAATATGTATCTGAGGAATTATTGGGAGATGATTTCAAGATCAAAGGTGTTCGAATGGAATTTATATGGTCGATCAGTATGGCATAGAAATCGAGGTAATACCTTACTACCTTTTCATGCTTTATGGAACATGTTGGTAATGATAAATGCATGAATGAAAATATTTTGTTTTATTTGGATAGTTAATTAATTCCTACACTTGATACGAATGCGGTAAAAATATGTAACTGGATATGGCTCTGTTTACTAATATAAGAAATTGGAGGACGGTTGGAATTTAAATTACAAGTTCTGTGATTACTGATAAAGGAATCAACCCTGGATTTGTAACTTATAATTTATATCATTTAAGATTAAATGCTCTTATGTTGTAAAAAGACAAGAATTGATTCTAGAAGATGTTAAGGAATAATTTAAAGTTTAGAGATTATCAAGAAAAGTTATTAACCATAGGACCTCTAAATTATAATTATTTTCGTTAAGAGTTAATACCGAAATTATCTGGATAAGAAATTACGAAAATACCCTTAAGAGGTAAAAATAGTTTGAGTTAACCCTGAATGAGAAAGTACTTTGAGGATTTGTACTTAACATGATAAATTATGGATTTAATTGTTAAGATCTGTATTTGTACACAAAATTTATGATAACCTGTTTGTAACTTCTTAGAAGGAAATTGACCTAAAAATCTCTGAGTTAAGAGTAAATTATCGAAGGTGCTCTTTTGTCATAATTGTTTGAAAGGTCTGGAAAAGATGATACGTTTGAATTGAATAATAAGACCAGACGAAAGGAAATGATTGAAATACCCTAGATTTGTAAAATGATCAAAATACCCTATAATGGAAATGACTCAAGAATATCACCAAGCCTAGGAATGAATAGATATCCTCAAGCTTTGAAATGAATGGAAAAATATTGAGCACCAAAATGACCAAAATGCGCATAAGTACCACTTGAATGTATGTTCATATCCTCAGGTATGGATCGATGATAATTCTGGAAGTAATTAGCTCAGCTCAACTCTAGATCGCATTCAATACTAAGAATTTGATATTTATTCGATAAAAAACAACCACGAAGACTGAACAGATCTGAACGAAAGTATAACATGTATCCGAAACTCAGAAGCGTCTGAATTACTCGGGAAGATTATGAAGTAAATGAGATAGATTTGACTACTAAATGAACTAAGTAACCTTAATGATGGAGAATTTAGTAAGTGATTGGAAGAGTCTAGGAACACCAATGAACTTGTATGATGTACGGTCCCTCTGGGTTATGAACCAAGAATCAAATACATCGACAATTCTTGATATTATTGCAATATGGAAAGGAAGTAAAGATCACTGGGATATATGTTCGATTCCTTAAGGTATATTCAACGATGATTCTGAAGATGATATATGGAAAATAATTTTTGGTATTAAAGAGTGATACCCTGGAAGGGCAAGGAATTGACTAGTTAATAAACACCAGTTCTAGTGAGATTCAAAAGTATCAACCTTAAATGTCTGATTAGACCGGTTAGTAATCAATTCCCTTAAATAGGACCTTGTTCCTAGACTCCGATCAAATTACATCAGTTTCATGTTATCTATTCTGATAATTATCAAGTGTCTCTGAGAAATACTTGGATATCATAGTGTGTTCCACATGTACCACATGACGATGTTATATGTTTTTAAATGAGTTTCACCGAAATTATTGATTTATTGGTTTATGAACCATGTCAACATGTTATATGTTTTTCGATTACATTTTTCACCGAAAAATATGAACTATTCTTGATTTACGACACCATGGAATCTACTGGTTTTATGATCTATAGTTACCTGAAATATGTTATCGGGTTTCTTTTTTTCACTGGAAAATATGATTCTGGTAAATCACATACTGAATATTTTTATAAGAATACCTAATGTTCATAATACAATTTATTTTGATATCTAAATTTCCACCTATTTCTAATATGGTTTCTGGTTACTGTATTTTTGTAGTTGATTTCTAAATATGAAACATTTTCATATTCTAATGGATTAATTATTGTTTTCACTCCAATACATACATATTTATTATTGTCATTGGGGGTACGATTGGAGGAATTATTTCACGTTCCTTTGTTGTGTACAAGGTTATGCCTTACAGTTTCCCCAGGTTCCTTTGTTGTGTGCAAGGGTAAGCCTTACAATTTCCCCAGGTTCCTTTGCTGTGTGCAAGGGTAAGCCTTACAGTTTCCCCAGGCTCCTTCGTTGTGTGCAAGGGTAAGACCTTACCATTTCCCAGGCTCTTTTGCTATGTGCAAGGATAAGACCTTATCGTTTTTGCATGCTCCTCTACTTTGTGCACAGGGTAAATATATTTTAAATTGCTACTATTTTAAAACATATGTATATTTTCACTGGTATTGCGGGAACAAACTATATAACCTATTCTAATCTCCTGAAAAGGATAAGACCTTATCGTTTTTGCATGCTCCTCTACTTTGTGCACAGGGTAAATATATTTTAAATTGCTACTATTTTAAAACATATGTATATTTTCACTGGTATTGCGGGAACAAACTATATAACCTATTCTAATCTCCTGAACCTAGACATCCGAAATATTTCCATTTGAACTGAAAGCTCACTATCTATTACTACCTGAAATATCAGAAGGATCTCTACTCAACATAAAGATTTATAGATGTCTGATCCGATAAGGAAATATATGTTTATCTACATCTGCACATTCTTCAGCATCATCCAGTAGTTCTGTATTACTGATCTTTCCGGAGCTCACTCTATTACTCACCTTTGCATGTTAAGAGAATTATACCAGTGTAGCTATCAACACCAATAAGGGAATTCTTTCGGCGTTGCTTGTAGAGGATGGTACATGTGATTAGGGGCCATGCAGTTGTATTTTGTTTTATATACGAGTCTGAAAATATATTTTTATTTTTGCGTATTTATAAATGATTTTATGAGTTTACATGGTTTAATAAAAGTTTTAAATTTTCTACTATTTTTACGATGGGCCGCTCCGGTGGCCCTAATGTTACACTCCAGATTGGATCGGGTTACCCGTATCGGTCTGAGGGGGTTACAAAAAATACCTTATTTATTTATGCTTTTTTCTAAAGTTTACAAGTTCTTTCTTGCTTCGATCTTCACATTTTTTTACTTTACATGTACATGATTTTATAGCTTTGTGAACCCACTGTTTTTGGGTTGAATTAGAATTCTATTTCGATTGGAACATTTATTTGATTTGCTATGATTTGTATTGTTGTTGTCGTTGGAATGAGGACTCTCCAAGAGTCCTAGGGCTGATCGGTGTTTCCCCTGAACGTTCTTCGCTGAAACCCTAACATTTGGCCCATCTAGACCATTGGATTGGTTCAGATCCAACGGATCTGGTGCTGCGGCGTGGATGTGAAAAGATGAAACCCTAACGCATGTTGGGCTCTTGGTCGGGTCGAGTTTGTTTGTTAGGTCAGGCTTGCCACCCGGTTGGGCTCTTTCATCTGGATTTGGACTTGAACCTATTTGAACCAAAAAATAAAAATTAAAATAAATAAGATAAAAAGAAAATAAATAATGATATAATACATAAATATTTTATATAATATACATTTTAAAAATATTTTCAAATATATATATATATATATATATATTCAAAATGTTTTCAAAAACTATATATTATATATATTTTCAAAATGTTTTCAAAATCTATATATTATATATATTTTCAAAATATTTTTAAAAACTATATATTATATATGTTTTTAAAATGTTTTCAAAAACTATATATTATATATATCTTCAAAATAATTTTAAAACTATGTATTATATATGTTATGAAAAAACATTTTCTAAAACTATATATTATATATATTATATATATATACTAATTAAAACCCCGAACGAAAATGAGTGACTAGAATGATTTTATGGCCTCGACAAAAGATTTCATGACTTCAAAAAAGGCCTTAATGCATGAACACTGGTCAACAATCAAGAACCAGTGCACTCTGTTGCAAAGCCAAAAAACTTTATTACAAATTCAAAGCCCATCATTGAGAGCATAGAAGAAATAAGTGGGCCAAATTATCACAAAATTACATTCTCACCCGCAAGGAAGCCTCCCTAGTGATACTGAGGTCACTAAGCCTCATGGAAAAGAGCAATGTATCGCGCTTACACTGAGGAGTGGTACCTAAATTAAAATGAAAGATATGCTTTGGGGGGAAGCCAAAAATTTCTCGCCACAACATTACACATGAAGAATCTAAAAGTCAAGCTGAAACTGTTGAATAAGACGAGTTGTCTAAGGAGAAGGAAAAGGACGAGTATTCAACCAGTCACTCTACTGATGGAGGAAAATGTTTTGCTACAAAAAAGTTTCACCCCCACCCGCAGCAGATGAAGTCAGACACCCACCAGCTTTCCCTAAAACGTTAAATAAGCATAATGAAGAGATCTTATTCCACTACGATTCAATTTCATGCGGAGAGAACTTTAAAAGAGAGAAGACTATTACAAAGGTCCTACAATTCAAATGTGAAAGACACGGAATGGCAGGGCAAAATATTTTGAGGGTGGAATTGTTATATATGTAGGGCATTTTGGTATATACTGGTGCTTCGATCGAACTTGAAAAAACTGCCATATCAATTCAGGATGTTTGGAGTTGACATCCCTTCCACCCTCTTTATTTTTTTGTCATGGTAAAAATTATTTTTTTGTTGCGTGTTTATGTGTTTGTTTTTCTTTTATTTATTTATTTACTTTTAATAATAGTTTTTATAAGAACATCCTCCCAAGCATGTGGACAAGGGTAAAGCCCCTATGGATGCTGCACCCACTTAGAAAGAAAACTCAATTGGTGTTGGTACTAACAATGACATTCCAGATGACGTCCACCCATCTGCTCAAATACCACGACAAAAAGCAACATCTTTGATCAAGCATCGCCTGAAGAGGACATCCAATCACGTTTGGACTTCTCCACATGAAGAATCTGAGCCAATAACCCCACCACCAAAAAAATGGATGATTAATCAAGGTACCTTGCATTATATTTCATTTTTAGTTTAGTCTTCATGCATTGAGGATAATGTATCCCTCAAGTTTGGGGTAGGCATTGTTCACACTTAGTCATTTACATTTAATAATTTCTAGAAGAATTGTTTTTTTTTTGTTATGACATTAGTTAGGATCAGGTTAGTTACTTGGAATAAGTTGATGATGCCCGCTGATGATAAAAAAATTTCATGGCTAGAAATTATTGTACATGACTGTTGAGCAGGATAGAACCAACCCTAGGACTTGATTCTTTGTGACTCTTTGAACACAATTGTATGTTTTATATGCTTAAAGAACATACATTTTTTATGAAAGAAATTTTGCGCGCCGTGGCATAAAATTTTGGTAATGTACTAAACTGCCATATCAATGTTTGAAAGGCTAATTTAAAGTCGATAATGTTTTGAATTGTGGTGACTTGTAAATAAATACCTAAACATAACTGTAGAGGGACACTCCTTTGTGCATCGACATTACCTGAAACTCTAACTTAAATAAATGGTAGCCTTGGCACATGAGTTAATGAAACCAGTCATGGGATGACTCTACCTGACTAGCTCAGGGGAGGAAGGTATGCTTGTTTTCACCTAGAGTCTGGTATGGTAGGTATGATGGGTTGATTCCCCTCGAGGCAGTGTTAAATAAAATTTCTAAAATTAAATGTTGAATAAACAATAGTGACGTTATGCTTAATGAATAATTTTATGCCTTGGAAAAACAAAAGAAATTACTTAGGAGTTTTTGAAATTCGTTATCCATAGACTAGATACAATCACACAAACACGCTGACAAATGATTCTGGCCCAAGGAAAGGTACTTGACTTCTCAGTTAGTCTATTATGTTGAGGCCAAGCTTTTTGCTGAGGGGTAAAATTTTAAACCACTTTATTGTCCTAATTTAGACTTTGGAATAACATTTCATTTTTATATTGCTCATTATTCGTTGCTTGAGGATAAGTAATATCTTAAGTTTGGGGGTGTGATAACTCCATAAAAGACTATATTTTAGGTCTTTTTACTTAAGTTATTGATTTTCTAAAAGCTATTGACATAGTATTTTAGCTGCATATAGTTGCATATACATTGCCTAGGCAAAGTTTATTTGGCTAAATTGATGTTGCTGAAGAGAAAGGTTGTTTGTTGGTCGTGATGATGCAAGAAATGACTAAGGACAAATTTATTTGTCGGGATAAATTAATTTGCTAGGGCAAGTGGAACAGAAGACGGTGATAGCGAGAAACAAATTTTCTTGCCAAGACGAGTTTTATCTTGCAAGTCTAACGAAACTGTTGATGTGACTTGGCCTGTTGGCCTATTAACCTCACGTACAATCATGCCCTCATCAAGGAATTCAACCACTACTAACTATTATGTTATTCACAAAAAGGATTTAACTTAAAGGGTATTTAAGGAATTTCCAAGGGCACTAAACCCTAGAAATTTCCCACTATAAATACCACATTATAACTTTTCATAAAGTGTTCAAAATTATATAGAGAGAAAATACCATATGCTTGGAAAAAGGAGTCTGCATCGTACTCTTTTCCACTATTCCCCACTCGTCTATCCTTGGTGCCCTCCATAGCCATGCTTCGATGTAGTAGCTGCTAGGCCCTGGAAAGAGGCTAGCCGCTAGAGCAGTCATGGTGATGGTATGATGTCACGGCAAAGCTCTATTCTGGAGTTTTTCTTCCTATTGTTCATTATTTTCTTATCTCATAAGGGTTTGTACTTAAAGATTGGTTTTTAAGATGATATTTAGCACACCATGAACTATTTTATTTGGTTTTGGATAATGCTTTGATGATACTTTATTCAATTGTTAAAGATTGATTAAGTTTTTTTATGCTAACTGTTGTTTTGTTCACTGTTTGAATATTTTGCCTTGGCACTGTAAGAGCTCTTGAGAGATTGCCTGGTGCCATGACAAAACATTTATAGTCTTTATAAGAGATTTTGAGACATTGCCATTTTTCTAGGAGTTGATACCTAATATTAAGAGAATTAGGTTAGATCTACGTTAATAAGGGAACTAATCCGGGATAGGGAGGTTCTAACCCGCCTTAGAGATAAGGAGAGGGTTTCATTCGACTAAAAAAGGAAAATACTTGAGTAAGATAGGAGAAAAGCTACAGTTTACACTGAGGGGTATTACCGCAACAACAATTTGACAAACAAAGGGTTGTAGTTCACACTAAGCAGTATTGTCGGTGCAAAAGCCCTGTAATATATTTTTAGTAAATCTTGTCGGGCAGCATATGCATAACATACTACATCATCCTATACATAAAATAATTTCTTACTATAGAAAATCCAACCCAAGTGCTCTATTAGAAGTCTGATTGTGTGAGGTTACCGGTCTATCTATATGGTTTTGACAAGTTTAGCCATGATAACTTTTATTTGTTTACCTTTGCATATTTTTCTTGCCACGACAAAACTTTTATGCTCACTTCACTTTACAATTTTTCTTGCCTCGACCATATTTTTTTCCATCTGTTCATACCAGTTGCCAATGCATATTTTCCTTGTTTATATCATTAGGTTTAGATACTTAGGATTAGTTAGTGACACCTATTCCTAGCTATAGCAATCTTTTAGAAACCCTCAAACCCCTGTGGAGATGATACTTAACTTACTACTATATTACTTGCATCGATTGTTTACACTCACACATATTTGCTTTCCTTAGCATATACATTTACAAGCGATCATAGAGATATCAATGCTAAAGAGTGGGGGAATGCTACATCAACTAAGGGAGCAATATAGACTAATGTACCTATGATGCTTTTATCACTGGGTTGCTATCAAAATGGTAATGCTAAAGTACTATGTTTGTGATTTATGCAATAATTAATCCACAACTTATTGAAATCTTAACTCTCATTAAAAAGATAATGAGTTCATGATTAAGCATAATAAGAGGCTCCCTACATCTCTACAAGGAAAAGCTACTATCGTAACCACTTATGTTGTGGCAAAGTTAGCATGCAAAGTTAATTAATTTTACCTCTAAAATCATCTAACAATCAAATGTATAAATTTCTCCTATCTCTAATCAATAGTTTATTAAAACGACAACATCAAAAACATAGTTCGGATAACAAAAACCATAAGTCAGGCATTTCATCGAGCACTTTATTCTCGATACCAAAAATAAAAGGGATATTCGTTCAACATCCACAAATATCATTTTCTTTATCTTGAATTCAAAACAATCCAAATATTAAACCCTAATTGGTCACGCTACTTCTTTGCTACTAATGCTGCACTCCCCTACGAATGAACTAGACTGCCATCGAGGCTCAAATATTTGAAGAAAAATGTAGGAGATGAAAATTTGGAATGGTTCAAATGATGAGAAGATCGCTCCTATTTATATATTGAGAGGTGGTCCTTCAACCAATAATATTTTACCACGATTCAAGTGATTTTAGAGCATTTGATAGATGCCCTCTTTCATTTTTCCCATCTAGAAGGTCTCTTCCCAGTGATTCATGGGATGCTATAAATCAGCTCATAAATTGGCATAGTATTGTAGCACAACAATTCATACAACATCAAGTAATGTTGCACAACATCAATGCACCAAATCCCAACATAAAATACAAAAATTTAACAAATATCTACCAACTTAATCCCACTATACAAATGATGTAAAATAAGTAAAAACTAGTCTTAATGATGTTCCTTATATACTCAATTTCAAGTTTAACCTAGGTAAAAATATACTAGAAAGATAAATCTTTTGGAGAGTTATCACACCGATAAACCTAAGTATTTGCTTGTCCTCAAACAACTAAAAGTAATGCTACAAGAAAAATGTAATGAAACCATTCAGATGCTTTCTTCTATTCCATTTTTTTCAACCCTCAGATAAAGATATAACAAACTATAAAAAATATATCATCTCAAATTGAAGAATGTTATTTTAACTTAGTAATTCTAGAATTCATAGTGTTCAGTGGTGTGTTGTCTAGGCGAATCCGCTTAATTCATGGACAACTTAGCAAAAATTTTCACCTACTAATTTATTACTTTTTGATGCTACAATAACTTGCTTCTCAGTTGGAGCTATTACCGGGATTACCCAACTTATCTCCTAATTTCTATGTTAGATCTATTACCAATTGCCCAACTTATTTCCTAAATTATTTTTTCAAATTACTTGCATCATCTAATGAAGATATGAGAGTTACAACTTTAAAAGCTTATTATTTTTCCAAGTATTGAGAGAATACACCTATGGTGTTAAAAAATTCTATGAATTCTATTTCTTCTTAGTTTTTACGTCATTCTTCTCTTATTTGACAACATCAAAAAAAATTCATCATCGGGTATCATTACAGTTTTCTTAAAAGAAACTATATTTCATTGATTTCCTAACATTTTTCCTAAAACATTACTAATTCAATTCCTATATGATATGACAATTTATGCAACAAAATAAGAAAACAATCTAATTATGTATTTGTAAACATTACACGATAAGATAAAAAAAAATTAAACAAACAACACCCCCCAAACCTAAGGGATAGGCCCCAATGCATGAAAAACGTATAGTGGGGAAGGGAGAACAATACTCCCCTAAGTCAGTTTTCGTAGGCTTTTCCTCGAGATAGTTATGTTGGGGCAGATCTTTTTAGCAACGACCTTTACCTTAGATGAGCTTTTCCGCTTAAGGTCTGATGATGTTGTGGTGGCTTCAACAACAACAACCTCAGGACCAGGAGTAACGACTGGACTTGCAACTTCTTCCATATTTGTGGTAGGGTTTTTAATCTTTGGCTCATCTTTATCCTTAGTGCTGTCAGCACAAACATCGGATGGGTTCTTTGGCAGATTGGTTATAATAAGCACTTAAACTTTAGTAAGTGATTTACTAAGTTTTTGAGTTGGATCACTATATTGTTGCTCTGGGGCTGCAACATCTTTCATTCTTATATCAACATTCAGGTCTAGCAAATCTTTAGTGATTTATATTTCTTCACTTGGCTTGGTTTGATGGCTAAGCTCTTCCTTGTCAACTTTGTCATCATCGACGCACTCAGAGGTGGTGACCATGACATCTGTGGATGCTTCCGAATCAACGATACGCTCTTCTTTATCTTCTTTTCCTTATCCCCTGAATTATTCTCTTCCTCTTTAGCTTCCGTAGTTGCATCATGAGCAACAACATGATCCTCATTGTCCTTTTTAGAGCTACTAGAGCTAGCTACAACTTCTGGGTCTACTAGTGGAGCTAAATCATACAGTAGCATCAACGGAAAAACTAGAAAATTAACATCGAGCTACCAGTGTTGCATCACGATCTTTTGCATATTACCAATATTGCACTTGTGTATTACATGCTTGAGACTGGTTTTGCAAAATGTGGCCCAACATCAAATAGATGTTATCTTAATTTTCTGTTATTACAAACATGACACTCTCAAACTTTAACAAAACAGAGTCGAAAGGCAATTTCCCCCTCTGCAACATCAATAACTGAATCACTAAAGGTTTCCTCCTCATATTGTTCTGATTCTGGCCCTCTAATTGACCCAAGTCTTATAGGAGTTAGATTTGTGTTAAAACCTGGTCAGAGGTAAGATGAGCACTTGTGATTGAGGACAAAGTGAACTGATTAATGAAAGAAATAACAAATCTTACCTGAAATTATTTTCCCTCATCTATATGTCTTATACCAAGTATCAAACGCAACAGTAGAATCCTATATTTAGTAATAGACGAATAATGCATTGTAGGCATTAATCTAGTTCGTAAGAAAGTAAACCATACCTTATCTAGTTTGTTGAGGTGTAGCATCTTCATTATATATACCTTTGTATGCAAAATATCCCATGATTTTCCTAGAATACACATGTCATTGCTGACTTGAGCCAGTTGAGTTGGTGTAAAACTTTCCCCAAATATTGTATGCTCGCACGCATCATCCTTATTTCCCAACAATGCATTGATCGACTTAGCACACTAGTGGGCCATTTTCTCACAAACATAAACCAACAACTTCTTTTTATCGATGAGGTTACTATAGAACTCCTAGATGTGATTAGTACCAGACTATTATGTGATGTCGGGTACAATTATTGTGTGTGTGTTGCATGTGATGATGCATACTTGTACGATACTATGGATAAAGATTCAATATATGCATGTTCATGGAGAGGCCCTTAGCTGTAGGCCCAACATATGCATGAGGCTCATACTATTATGATAAAACTGTTAAACATTACGTAGGTAGAACTTGATTATACTCACGCATGTACCTACTGCTTATTACCATGTCTTTCAACATGTTTATGTTTATGAGATTCAAAATATTTCTTTAGATTAGCGATTATATTGTTGAACTTTATAAGTTTAACATTCGGATGTTTTCATTCGCATTTTAGTACCTTGAGTGGCTTGAGGAGTTCCATCACAACAAGATTTCCAACATCCCTTTCAGAGTATTGAATTGTAACTTGCAGTGGGCATGTGTAGTCATATGACACTTATTATGAGTTATAGATTTTGAGATTATATTATTTTGGTTTAAAATACGTCACAAATCTCAGGTTTGTAAAAATGTTTTATAATATATATGGATGTCTTTAAATAAATTTATGATGTTTTAAATGAATATAAAAAGATTTTAAATTAAAATAGTTGCCTCGGCAACTTAATGTGACAATTTAAGTCCAATCGAACTTAGGATGTTACACACTATAACCATTAATAACATATTTTAGTACACATTTTGATCGCTTTAAACTCTAACAAAACCATTTATTAACCATAGAAGCATTCTTATAATTTTTCTTACTCGAAGATATTTTATTCTTTAATACTCATAAGGACATTTCCTGTCATTTTTATCCTCAGACGATTATTCTTAATTATCTGACATTTTACTAATCGTAAAAGAACATTGTTCTGATCATTTTGGCACAAAATGGCGTTTTGATAAATTTAGTCTCTAAGGGCCTTCTTGTCCTTTTCCATTGAAAGGATAATTATAGACATTTCCTTGTTCACAGCCTTTTAATACTCATAAGGACATTTCTAGTCATTTTCATCCTCAGACGAATATTCTTAATTGCATCATTAATAAATAACCATTTTAACACAGGGATAGTTGGTCATTCGAGCCAAAATGGCATTCTGGTCATTTTCTTACACACAATGATACTTCAATCATTTCCTTAATCAAAAGGGTACTTCCATATTTTCTTACTCACGATGACATACGCATGTAATTATCTATGATCATTTCAGTCACTTAGGTTCATAAAGGTAATTCACTGATTTTAGTCCTCTAAGAACATTTTAATATTTTGCCACACTCGGAAGCATATCAAACATTTTAAAACTTTTGAAAAGAGTACTAATTTAAGTATCATTGGGTCTTAGAATCTTTTCTTCGCACTCTAGGGTTTCCTCATCAATTATTATGATCAATGGGCATTTTAGTTATTTTACTTATTTAAGGTATATTGATATTTCACTAAGTTTTAACTCGTAAAAACTAATGTCTTATGGCATTTTCTTATTTCTTATGTTGAGTGGCGAATCCATGAAAATTTTGTAGACTAGACCAATATAAGTATAGTAAAAAAATTTATCTATAAAAATTCATATATATATATATATATATATATTGATCACCTATTGTTAAAAAAACAAAAATGATGTTAACATGACTCTTTTTTAATTATTTTACAATCATGACATGTCATTGTTTTATGATAATATAATAACATCACTGCTAATTTTTTAAATATGAGAGACCAAAACATACCAAAATGTCACATTAAGTGTGATTTAAAATGAATAATAGTTTAGTGACCAAAATAGAAATTAACTAAATAATAATGGGTGACTTAATAAGTAATTTACCCCTTCGTGAATAGGAGGATCATGGCCTAGGTAGGCCTAGGCCTAGATACGCCCCTGAAAAGAGATATTGAAAGATCACCAACAAACCGCAAAATAGAATCGAGGGACGTGAGAAAATATTCACAAACGCTAAATCGCGTATCCAAATTAAATACGAGAGTCCAAATCAAGGAAGATCAACATGATAGCAAATATATGACATTTTGATCAATTGTGACTAAGTCAAATCAAACCCTAAGAAAAAGGATAAACAAAAATAAGGATCAAATGAACGAAAACGTAACAAAAAACTGAGGGAAACAAGTCATAAAGACAAAGGGAAACATGTCATAAGAACAAAGTTATTAAAACTTGAATATAAGAAGAAGAAAAAAGTAAAGAATATACTAATAAAATAAAGGAAAACAATGAGTATTGGTGGTGGACAACACTAAACCTAGTATTGTCGCCGGTAATAGAAAAAAAGAGTGAGACTAACGATGCTACAAGAAAAAAAAGGAGAAAAAACTAGTGTTAAACACCCTAACAATCTGAGTTGTAGTTTGGTATTTTGCATTATGTCATTTAAGTTGTGCTTTAATTATTTAATCATATCAGAATATAATGATTTTAGATTAAAAAGCCTAAAACTTAGTTATCGGAAGAGGTTTTTTCACGTTAGAAAATTCGATTGAGGGATTGGCATTGCTATAACATTGCTCCATGCATTTTTCTGCATATTATAGTTGAAGCAACGTTAACGATCCAGGCTCCTTATTCAACTTTGTTTCAACCCTTGCTACTTAGATATTTCTCTACATACGCTTAATTCATTCTTTAATTCAATTCATTCAAAGATTATTATTAATGGGTTTCTAAAATTTAACCACACTTAATTAATTCCCGTAAAGACGATACTCAACTCATTATTGTATTACATCTTTGATTAGGTGCACTTGCATATATTATTTGCCTATCTGGTGAACTCGAGCAACATTACCCAAGAGAGCTCCACCTCTGACGTCTTCTAACACCTAGAACTAATATGAGCATAAATAGACTAAGAAGCTTTTTCCATGCACCATGGCATCATCAAATTTATAAAAGTGACACTGAGAACTCCATCTAGACCATGACTCACCCTCACTCCCATAGATTCATTTGTAAAATTCATCCACCTTGGTTTATAGTACCCCACATGAGCGCCATAATCAAGTTGAATTTGAACGTGTATGATTACGATGCCTTCTTACCAACATGAATCTATGGAAGGAATTAGTGTTATGGTCCCCATTAGAAATCTACGCACTTGATTTTTGAAACTGGCTACAAGCCCTCATCTTACTATAATACAACAATCGTACCCTTTTTCAACACTTTTTCAAGATTGATGAGGAATGGCAAACATGATGATTCAATGGAAGATATGCATCTTTATTGGAGTGATCAGAGGCTCGGAGCGATATAAGCAGCAGCCGTGATCAGAAGCCATGGAGCTTTAATCTGCTTCGTGGATCTCTAATGCTACAAATGATGTAATGAAAATAAACGCAAGTGCACATTGTCGTATCAAGTAGTAAAAATGAACGTAAATTAATGCATTGAATGTTGAACCCATAGAGATTAGTGATTACTGATAGAATTATATACAACAAAACATATAAATTGTACAATGATGCGATGATCAAAGTAATAGCTAAATAAAGTGTAAATAAGTTGGAAATAAGGGCGTTCAGCACAAGTAATAAAAGCAAACAGTTGATTCAAGTAATTGATTTTATGAAATGTCAAATTTACATATCTATCAACAATGTGATCGAAGAGACTAGCATTAATTGAGTTATCCTCTGAATAGAAATCACTCAAAACTTAAAATAATAATATATCTCTGTACACACTATGTGAATTATCCTACTTAGCTTGCGCATATATTTTAATTATTTTAATAAATTAACTTATAATTAATTTATATTATTTTTTTCTCGAAAAAAATATTATATGTATTGATTTAACATAGGTGCATCATTAAAAACTTCCCTATACCTAAAGGGAGGAAAAATGCGCATAGCATGGTGAGCGAAATACAAGACAAGTAAAGTACAACCAAAACGCACAGCAAACCAAAGAAGTCCGAGTACTAATGAACTGAAAACGAGCTACCACAGTGTCATCCAAACCTGAACAACTAGCAATGTATCATTATCCAGCCAAATCAGTCAGCCACAAAGCACTCTTCTACTACAGCATAAGGTCCGTCCAAAATAACTCAGAGACACCGAGTGTTGTTAAAAGCTGCAGTTCAACAAAAGCAATGCACAGATGCTACACATGAACACAAGCAAAGAAACAACCAACCGCAATCACTGCGCCATTAAAAACACAACCTCAACAACGCACCCAAAAAAAAAACAAGTACAAGCTAGGATCTTCCAACAACTGAAACCAAAAACTCTACCGACACCCAATACTTAATTCTGCAGCACAGGAACTGGATCTCCAGACCCAAACATAAATACCTAAGTTACCTAAGACCTCACCACCAAACTTTGAATAACTCCCGACTGCGCAAACCATCCTTAGCTAGCCAAAAAGCCATCATGTCCCAGCTACGCTAGATAAGTCGATTCTGAATTTTTTTTTAGATCCTCCTTGCTATTAATTTCCAGGAAAAATTCACACAAACACTTTTATTGAAACTCAACAAATATTACAAGAGTACTCTCACTCAAAAACAAGAACTACAACTCACTCTTATAAGACTTTGCTTCTTCACTCACTTAGAAGCTCTTAATTTTTCTTGATGCTTAAAACTAAAATGGGAAGGGGTATTTATACTACTCAAGAACAATCTTACACCACACAAATAAACTAATTTAAACCATTACAAATTCAACAAATATCTAACTCTCACCTAACTAAATTGATGTAAGCAATGACATCATTAATTAAATGATGTAAGCAATGACATCTTTAATTAAAATGATGTAAGTAATGACATCAATTTAGTTTGGATTTGGGTTTAGGCTCCCATAATGGATCAAGTTTATGATCCAACACCCTCCCTTAAACTTGATCTCGTGACCCCTAGTAGTTCCTTAATCTTAAGAAGTCTTCGCTGGTCAGTGGCTTGGTAAAAATATCAGCAACTTGATCTTGTGACTTCACATATTCAACTTCCACATCTTTTCTTGCAACACACTCCCTTATATAGTGGTAGCGAATATCAATGTGCTTGCTTCGATCATGGAATACTGGATTCTTTGCTAAGGCAATGGCTGACTTGTTGTCGACAAACCTTGGTAGGCTCTTCTTGTATCAAACCAATCTCCTTCAATAGATTTCAGATTCTAAGCCAAATTGCATGACACATGAGTAGCAGCAACATATTCCGCTTCACAAGTGGATAATGTGACAATCGGTTGTTTCTTTGACATCCATGTGAATGCAATATCTCCCATGAAAAATACGAATCCAGTAGTGCTCCTTCGATTATCTATGTCTCCACCCCAATCACTGTCGCTATATACAAACAAGCTTGTAATCATTAGAAACTGAATAGAACAAGCCAAAGTCAATTGTACCTTTCAGATAGCGAAGAATTCTCTTTGCGGCTTTAAAATGGGTGGTTGTTGGGGATTCCATGTAGCGACTAACCAATCCAACTGCGTGAAGAATATCGGGTCTCGTGCAAGTTAGATAGCGTTACTTCTACCAAACTTTTGAAGAATGTTGGATCTACACTTTCGCCTTCTTCATGTTTGGTCATCTTGATCCCGTATTCTGCCGGTGTGCTTATTGGCTTACAGTTCTCCATCTTGAACTTCTTCAGTATCTCCTTTGCATAGCTTTCCTGTGAAATGAAAATTCCATCATTTTGTTGCTTAACTTCAATGCCAAGGTAGTACGCCATGAGCCCCATGTCTGTCATCTCGAATTCTTTCATCATCACATCCTTGAATTCATTAAACATGCTTGGGTTGCTTCCAGTGAAGATCAAATCGTCCACGTAGAGGCACACGATCAAAATATCTTCATCTTTGATCTTGATATATAGAGCATGCTCGTAGGGACATTTGTTGAAGCCATTCTCTTGGAAGTACTTGTCGATTCGGCTATTCCATGCCCTTGGTGCTTGTTTAGCCCGTAAAGAGCCTTCTTCAACTTCAACACCTTGTCTTCATGCCCTTTGACTTCATAGCCTGATGGTTCTGAATGTAAAGTTCCTCTTCAAGAACTCCATTTAGGAAGGCGGACTTTACATCCATCTGTTGTCTTCCACTTGTTTTGAGCTGCCAAAGAAATGATTAGTCTGATAGTCTCGAGCAACAGGAGCAAATACCTCATCATAGTCAATTCCAGCCTTTTGACTATAGCCTTTAGCAACTAGCCTCGCCTTGTGCCTTTCAATCTCTCCTTTGGCGTTTTGCTTTGTTTTGTACACCCATTTGACACCTATCGCCTTATGTCTGATAGTCCCAATCGAGCAACAGGAGCAAATACCTCATCATAGTCAATTCCAGCCTTTTGATATAGCCTTTAGCAACTAGCCTCGCCTTGTGCCTTTCAATCTCTCCTTTGGCGTTTTGCTTTGTTTGTACACCATTTGACACCTATCGCCTATGTCCCTTGGGAAGTGAGGTAAGTTCCCATGTGTCATTCTTCTCGATGGCCTTGATTTCTTCGTCCATCCATCTCTCCATTTTTTTTCTTGTACCGCTTCTTGAAAGCTCACTGGTTCACAATCGGCAACAGACAAAATAATGTAAGATTATCTTGTGTTCAGTTACCTCATAGAGATCTCTAAGGCTTCTTGTGCGTTGCACAACTCTTTCACTTTGACTCCCACTGACGATGATGAAGGTGATGAGTCTCCTTGAGTGGTTGATGTTGGTGAAGTGGGTGGAGTTGCAAGCTCTTGTTGAGATTCATCTAGTTGCTCCCTCATTGTCTGCTCATCTTCTTCAAACTGAGGAAAGAAATTGAAGTCATCTGTATGAGAGTTAAAATCCCATTCTCCTTCTTCGTTGAAGACCACATCTCGACTATCACAACTTCTATTGTCTGGATTGTACAACTTGTAGCCCTTCGAATTAGCATCATAGCCGATGAAGATAAAAACTCTCGCTTTTATCATCAAGCTTCGTTCTTCTCTCGTCTGGTACGTAACATGGGCTATACTTCCAAAGGTTCTCAAGTGGGAAATGCCAGGCTTTTTCCACTCCATGCCTCTTGCGGTGTCCCCATACACTTCTTGTTGGAGACGATTTGACAAGTAGATGCACACGTATGCTTCCGCCCAAATTCTTTGGGTAGTTTCTTGCTTTTGAGCAGCTTCGTGCCATGTCGAGGATTGTTCTATTCTTTCTTTCTGCCACACCATTTTGCTGGGGGGATCTAGGAACTGTCATTGGTCGAATTCCATTTGCTTCACAGAACTCTTGAAACTCCCTGAAGTAAATTCTCCACCTCGATCGGATCATGGCTTGATATTTCTACCGCTTTCTTTCTCCACTGCTGCTTGAACTTCTTGAAGACTTCAAAAACTTCTGACTTCTGTTTCAAGAAATATACCAGGTTTTTCTTGAAATCATCAATGAAGAGAAGAAAATAGTTATTGTACCGAGAGAGCTTGGCTTGATCGGTCCACACACATCGGTATGGATGAGCTCAGTGGCTTCTTAGCTCTTGTCTCTGACTCCTTTGGAAAGCTTTTCTGAATTGTTTCCCGACTAGACACCCTTCACAGAGTTGGTCAGGATGGGTGATGTGAGGTAGTCCTTTCACCATCTCCTTCTTAGATAATAGCTAGACCTCCAAAATTGAGATGCCCAAATCGAAGATGCCAAAGCCATGATGCATTTGTAGCAAGCTTTCAGGCACTTTGCAACATCATTTTGTATGTTGATCAAGAACATTCTATTCTTTGACATCGGCACTTTAGCAATGAATTATTCTTATCATTTTATAGAAAGATTATAATTATTCATATAATATCATACCTTTCTCTAACCAGTTGCCCTAAACTTAAATGTTACTTTTCATATGGGCACATAGTAGACATTTGAAATAATTGATGTCTCCCATCTTTCAAACGGATAAGAATGTTCCTCTCCCTTTCACTGCTATTGTGGAATCATCTCCAAACGAAACATTTCCACTTACTGACTCGCTAGCTCCACAACATGTCTTTCTTCCACAATGTGATTGCTTGCACCACTGTCAAGATACCAGGAATTTGCTGGACACCATCAGTTCCTTTCGTGCTAGAAGAAGAGTTTCTTTGCCATCTGTCTTTTCCTCCACGTAATTGGCCTTCTCCTCAATTTTGTTGTTGGGAGCTCTACATTCTGAAGCATAATGCCCAAAATTTTTGACAATTATAACATCGAATTTGAGATTTGTCATACTTTGAGTTTGGATTAATTCTTCCACGGCCTCGTGTTGAGCTTCTCCTTTCTCATAGTTGTTGTTGGAATTGTTATTGTTGTAATTCCAGCCTCGTCCACGACCTCGACTTCCACCTCGTCCATGGCCTCTACCTCTGCCTTGGCCACGTTGGTCTATCATTGCGTTGGCTCTCATGCATATCCTTGAGTTGCAGCTTGAGGAGTTGCTCAGTAAACTCATGCTTCTTTTATGCTTCTTCGTATGCTTGCAATGATCCTTGGAGCTGTTCGATCCATTTCTTCCAAGTCTTTAGTTTCTTCAATCGTCACGACGATGTGCTCAAATTTGGGATCCAACGAACGGAGTATCTTCTCTATTATCCTCACATCGTCTAACTTTTCACCATTTCTTTTAATTGATTAGAAACAGCTACTACTTGAGAAATAATCTGAAATAGACTCAGATGCTTTCATGGTTAAGGATTCGAATTCACCTCTTAATGTTTGGAGACGAACCTTCTTCACTTGCTCGGATCCTTTGTAAGAGGTTTGCAGCTTCTCCCACGCTTCCTTGCTAGAGCTTGCATTGAAATCTTTTCAAAACCATCATCATCTAATGCTTGATAGATGAGGTAGAGAGCCTCTTGTCTCTCTTTCTTGAATCCTTCAAAGTTGTCTTTTGATCTGGTGTAAGAGTAGCAAAAATATCATCATCCGCAGGCTCATTATAGCCTTTCTCTATGATATCCCACACATCTTGTGATCCAAGAAGTGCCTTCATTTTGATACTCCAATTGTCGTAGTTGTGTTGTTGAGTGTCGGAACTTGGAATGGTGCCATACCATTGCCATATCTCTCAATATAATGAGATTTTGTAAAATCCGATTGCACGGATGAATCCGAAACGATGAAAAAAAAAAAACTTTGGAGGGACTTGGACAACTCGGTCAAGGGCTCCAACTCGCTGAATCGGCTCAACTCGGTGAGTCAACTCGATTTTCTGGCAGCAGTCTTCCGGCGGTGCGTGGCGGTGCGTCAGAACTCAGATTGAGAAAATTCTGGCGGCGTCGTATTCCTCTCGTCGAGACCTTCGATCTTTCCAACTCTCTCTGATGCCACTTTGTTGGAAATAACACTCACACAAAAACTTTTATTGAAACTCAAACAAATATTACAAGAGTACTCTCACTCAAAAACAAGAACTACAACTCACTCTTATAAGACTTTGCTTCTTCACTCACTTAGAAGCTCTTAATTTTCTTGATGCTTAAAACTAAAATGGAAGGGGTATTTATACTACTCAAGAACAATCTTACACCACACAATAAACTAATTTAAACCATTACAAATTCAACAAATATCTAAACTCTCACCTAACTAAATTGATGTAAGCAATGACATCATTAATTAAATGATGTAAGCAATGACATCTTTAATTAAATGATGTAAGTAATGACATCAATTTAGTTTGGATTTGGGTTTAGGCTCCCATAATGGATCAAGTTTATGATCCAACAAAAAGTCCTCGAATTGTCCCTTTTGTCGTAATCAAATAACCTCCATAGCCTAAGAAATCATCGATAGCAATTCCACACAGACTTAATCTTACACGCTGAGACAATAGGGAGTACAAATTTAAGTTTTGATTTGAGCATTAAAAGGATACAGCACAAAGTTATCCCACCAACCATCAAAATTCACCAAACACTCGACCTGCAAAGCTTTGATCCAAATTATTGCCCGCGATTTAATGTTAAACAGGGTATCATCAATGTTCGAAGATTTCCCATTGAAAACTTTATCATCACGCGCAAGCCAGCAGCTGCTATTAAAATGAGCCACCAGTGCCCCGAGACCCCTGTAAGCGAACTTTCAAAACAAAACAAGTAAAACTCTGAAACAGAAAGAATATTGGGGCAACTAACATTCCACCACTTATAAAATAATACCAAGAAATCCTTTATAAACTGACAACAAAAAAAAAATGACGATTACTATCTTCCAATTCAGAATCACACCAGCTACACTTGTGAGATTCACCACTCACTCCCCTTGAGTGAAGAAAAACCTTTGTCAGGATTCTATTTATCTTTAACATCCACAAGAAGCTCTTCACTTTTGGAGGAATTTTCAACTTCCATAACCTTCCAAACTCGAGACAAGGGTCATCAATCTGTACATTAATAATCAGTTGCGAAAGCCTCTTAACCGCGAATTGACAACCTTTTTTATGTATCCAATTGATTCTATCTGGAGAAGACTCAGTCAATTTAATTCCTACAAACAATAAGTGAGCTTTCTCCAACGGTTTTTCTCTCGTTCAAATAATGGTCTAATAAATAAAGAGCACCACTGCTCTACATTGAATCCGTCACAACCAATCATTGATGTTACCGAGACCCCCTTCACACTGGAAAGTCTAAATAGCCGAGGTGTATCTCCACACCACCAATCTTACCAAAAGAAGGTTGTTTTTCCATCGCCCAACTGTCATCGAAATGACTCAAAATTCATCCATCTAGATACATCACCGCTTTCCCAATTACTCATAATTCCTTTCCATATCAGCGATGATTTTCTCTGTTTTGTAGTATTTAATAACCAACTCCGTTGCAAACTACCATATTTAGCATTAATAACCTTTCTCCAAAGAGCTTATTTATCAATCATGTACCGCCATCCCCATTTCTCTAATAGAGCCCTCACCTCCAATATTCTGAGGTAGACATACTCTGTTCAAACAAACACGAGCTAACCTTCTCTTACCATCGACACTACCCCATAAGAATGCTCTTCTAATTTTCTTATAACACTGTTTGTGGAATCTCAAATAACGACATGAAGTACAAAGTTAAGGCTGATAGAACCGATGAGAACCACCCTTCCTGCAAATGACAATGTTCTACTCTTCCAACCCGAAAGCATCGTCTGAAATCTTTCTACAATCAGCTCCCACATTCTCATTTTCCTGGGATCGACTCTAAGAGGAATATCCAAGTACGAAAAAGGTAAATTTCCTACCCTGCACTCGCAAACCCGAGCCAGAACCTCAGCCATATCCGACTGTATACCCACTCCAACAAGACAAGATTCTCTGAATTTTATCTTCAACTCTGAACTAAGTTCAAAGCATCTCAGCATTTGCTTCACATTTATTTACTGTTTTCTCTACGTTCTTAAGGAAGAGTACTTTATCATCCACGAATTGGAGGTGAGTTACTGATTGATTAGAGACTACTTTTATTCCCCCAATCAAACTGCACTCCTCTTGCCGATTTCAGTAAAAGATGCAACACTTCTGTGACCATGATGAATAAAATGGGAACAAAGGACCCCTTGCCGCAACCCATTTTCATTCTGAACTCCCTACCTGGCGAGCCATTAACAAGAACTGATACCCTTGCCGAAGAAATGCACTTTGATATCCATCTTCTCCATTTCGGTCTGAATCTCATTTTTAACAAAACTATATACAGAAACACCCACCTCACGCAGTCATATGCTTTTAAAAAGTAACTTCACAACAACAGCTCCATTATCACCTCCTTTGTATTCCATTGTGTGAATCGTTTCACTTGCAACAAGAACTCCATCCAGTATTTGTTTGCCATCCACAAATGCGCACTGTTATCACTTATTAACTTATCCAAAATCGTACACACTCGTCTTGATAGCACCTTTACAATAATCTTATAAATTGAGCTCACTAAGCTAATCGACCTTAAGTCTTAAAAATTAGGGAAGTTTTGTTGTGTGGTGGTTAAAAAACGGCTAAAAAACGGCGTGAATAGTTAAACAAGTGATCGGTTAAAATTTAGACCGGTTATGTTATATCATTTAACCGAAAATATTATCAAGTATAATAACATATTAGGTAACGCTTATATAATAAAATAGGCATTTAACCGAAAATATTATCAAGTACAATAACATATTAGGTAGCACTTATATAATGTAATAAGTAGCGTTTATATTGACATATTTTCTAACTAAACCGGTATATTTATATCGGTAACATTGCAAATTTACCTATTACATTATAATTTTCGGTTTCGATGTTTGTGGGATCGATACAATTTTAAATGTATCGACACTTTATGCGTGCACCTCGTTGGGCATTCATTCTGGAAAAAAGTATCGACACAAACTTAAAGAGTGTCGATACATTATGTAGACATATTTTCTCATAAAACCGGTATATTTCTACCGGGTACATTGTAAATTTACCTATTACATTGTAATTATCGGTTTCGATATTTTTGGGATCGATACTTTTAATAAATGTATCGACACTTTATGCGTGCACCCCGTTTGTCATTCATTCTGGACAAAATGTATCGACACAAATTTAAAAAGTGTCGATACATTATGTTGACCTATTCTCTCATAAAATCGGTATATTTATACTGGTTACATTGTAAATTTACCTATTACATTATAATTATTGGTTTCGATGTTTTTAGAATCGATACTTTTAGAAAATGTATCGACACTTTTGTTTACCTATTCTTTCATTAAACCATTATATTTTACCTATTACTTTATAATAATTGGCTTCGATGTTTTGAGGATCGATACTTACAATAAATGTATCGACACTGTTTTGGAAACTTTATGTTTGAGAACCATACTGGACAAAATGTTGGAAACAAATCTTTGTGTTTACGAATTTTATCATTAAAAAGTCTATTTTTACCACCTACATTGTAAATTTACCAATTACTTTAAAGTTATTGAATTTTGTAGTTATTGTACATACCTAAATATGTCCTGCGAATTTAATGTTGTACCCACCCTTCAACTACCACTACTAATACCACATCCTATTGAAAGCACGACTGAAACATGTTGTTCAATGAACCTTTACTTACATCTCCATCAACTCCTGTTGGGACCACTGAACTTGCACAACAAAATTTTTGCCATGGATCATACTGATGCAGACAATGTTAAGCCAACCGAGGAAAGCCATGAACTACATAATGTTGATGAATCTGAGAGATTGGTTGGTCAGCTCTTTTCTTCAAGTGATCAAGCTTGGTACTTTTACAAGGGATTCGTACGGGAACATGGGCTTAGTGCACGTCGGGTAACAACACGACTTGAAATTAAAGGGAATGTGAAGACACAAGAATTTTGTTATTCCAGAGAAGGGTTTCAAGTATCAAAAGCCAACACTGTTGATCATCAACGTGCTCATACGCCAATCACAAGAACAGGATGTAAGGCTATAGTCGTAATTACAGGAATAAATACAAACGATAAATGGGTTATAAGTAAGTCTTATCAGAAACATAATCATGCATTGTGCACACCTGCTATGACACCATTTATGCGTTCTAATAGAGCTGTAAGTAAGGCTAATATCGATGAGATAATAGCATTGAAAGAAGTCGGTGTTGGCATGTCATAAGTAATGAACTATTTAACGCAGTAGACAGGGGCTATCATAATGTTAGATTTACACGTAAAGACCTCTACAATGCACTTCAAAGAGGTAAAGCAAAGGAAATCGTCGACGGGGATGTGAAAGAGCTTATTGCTTACTTTGATTATAAGAAACATGATGATCTCGAGTTTTTTATGACATACTCGATAGACAAATCAGGGGTATTGCATAATTTTATTTGGTCGGATTCTACATCGAGATCAGATTACACATGCTTCGGTGATGTAATTGCGTTCGACACAACGTACAAAGATAATTTGTATGATCTACCAATTATGTCTATTGTAGGTGTCAATCATCACTATAATACACTTGTGTTTGCTACTGCCATAATCGCTGACGAGACGTCTCAATCTTTCGAGTGGGTGCTACAGAATATTTTAGAAGCCATGATGAATAAATCGCCTATTTCAGTTGTCACCGATGGGGATAGGGCAATACAGAGGGCTATCAAATCTGTTATCCCTTATGTTAAGAACAGATTATCTTCTTGGCATCTTTTTCGCAATGCACAAGCTAACATTGGTGACCCAAAATTTACAACAGCATTCTCAAAATGCATGGCTTCCTGGTGGACAACCGACGAATTTGATATTCAATGGCATTCAGTTGTTTTAGAATTCAACATCGAAAAGCATCCATGGGTGATTGAGAAGGGAAATACTCGGCACTTATGGGCACAAGCATATATAACCGGTCATTTCTTTTCCAATATTCGCTCAACACAAAGGTACGAGTCTATGAATGCTTCACTCGCGATTGCACTGAAACACAAGAAGACATATTTAGATGTTGTTCGTGTAATTGAAGATGGAATTAGTAGAATGCGTATGAATGAGTTGAAAGTAGATTACTTAATTTCCCAGACAAAGCCCTTCCAGATCACAAAATTGGCTGACCTTGAAAGCCATGTTGCTGAGATTTATACGCGCAAATCTTTCCGTGTGTTCCAAGAAGAACTTTAACGGGAGACATTGTACCGGATTCAGGAAAAGATTTAGTCCTTATCAGATGAATGTCAAAATTATATTTTGACAAAGTACAAAGAAAAAAATAGGACATTTGAAATTAGTTTTGATTCTCGTAGGGAAACCCTAAATTACTCTTGTATAAAATTTGAGACCGTCGAGCTTTCATGTCGCCATCAATTTCACGTTTTGAAGCACTTGGATTACACATATTTGCTCGGTTCTTTGATTTAAAGTAGGTGTACTAAGGATGCGAAGGCTTCTGCACCCAATTTTGTTGACTTGAATGTGCCTCCAGAAGTAATGCAAATGGCAAGGTTCGATGCTCTACGTGTAACGACAAGTAGGTTATGCTACATTGCATCAAAGACAGACGGGTCTTTCAAAACTGCAACAGATGAGATGAAAATACTAAGAGAAGAATTTGAAAACTCATTTTGTTTGAATGATTCAGTCAACCGGAGCAGTGTAGTAAACAACGTTTGCGACCCTCAACGAAAACAACGCAAGAGAAAAGAAGTACCAAAGAACAAGTTCGAGAAGAAAATTAGGCGATGTGGGTTCTGCAACGGTGAGGGACATAACAAACTAACATGTCCTCAAGTTAAGCTCAGTTTGAATACAAGCACACAATCTACATCAACTGATTTTTTTGAAGACGGATTGGAATGGCCATTCAGTCCAACACATGATAACAATTATATTAGTGACATTTGGAATAATGCAGACAACGATTTCCATATATCGTAAGTATCAACATGACTCATACTGTGTATAAGAAACATGTACAACAACCTATTGATAACTTTTATCATCTCATACATAATTACATTCACATACAAAATTATAAATCGTATACAAAATTATGAATCTTATACAAAATTTCCCCTACATTTACATCATCGCTTCCTTTTGTTATTCTTGTGTCTCATGGCAGCTTTTGTCATCTCCTCTCTTAGTCTATTTTGATTGTGGCTTACGAGATCGTTTAATATTCCATCTACATCATCACAAAAATGTCAAACAATCTGTAGAATATAGTCTCCCGTAAATCATGGTCGGTTACATTGTAGAATTACCTACTACATTATAAGTATGAGTTTCGATGTTTTTGGGATCAATACTTTTTATAAATGTATCGACACTTTATGCATGCACCTTGTTTGGGCATTCATTCTAGACAAAAAGTATCAACTCAAATTTTAAAAGTGTCGATACATTATTTAGACCTATTCTCTCATAAAACTGATATATTTCTATCGGTTACATTGTAAATTTACCTATTACATTGTAACTATCGGTTTCGATGTTTTTAGGATCCATCCAATTTTAAATGTATCGAGACTTTATGCGTGCACCTAGTTTGGCATTAATTCTAGACAAAATGTATCGTCACAAATTTAAAAAGTGTTGATACATTATGTTGACCTATTTTCTTATTAAATCGGTATATTTATACAAGTTACATTGCAAAATTAGGTGATGTGGGTTCCACAATGGTGAGAGACATAACAAACTAACATGTCCTCAAGTCAAGCTCAATTTGAAAACAAGCACACAACCTAAATCAACTGATTTTTTCGAAGACAAAATGGAATGGCCATTCATACCCGCACATGATGACAATTATGTTAGTAACATTTGGAATAATGTAGACAACGATATCCATATATCGTAAGTATCAACATGACTCCTATTGTGTATAAGAAACATGTACAACAACTTATTGCTAACTTTTCTCATCTCATGCATAATTACATTCACATACAAAATTATAAATCGTATACAAAATTTCCCCTACATTTACATCATCGCTTCATTTTGTTATTCTTGTGTCTCATGGAAGCTTTTTTCATCTCCTCTCTTAGTTTATTTTGATTGTGGCTTACGAGATCACTTAATAATCGCATACGATCCCAATGTCGAACAACCTATATTCAAATTGTTAATACGTTAAGTATTGTAAACCACAACATTCAATATACTACTTTTAACAATTTAACCACAAACTAATTTTTAATTTCACTTACAAAATCATCAGTTTCCCCTATAGAACAGATCGATTCCATCTGCATCATCACATAAATGTCGCAATCATATCTGTTACAAAATTTGAAAACCACACATGTCAATTATGAAACCTGCATAAATTGCGCTTTCTATTTATGATAACATCCCATTCCCATTCAATTGCTCATTCAACTTATGCTCCACTAATTTGAATTATTTCAGTGGGACCTTTCCTAGAGAGCCACATGCTTCTACCTAAATGTGTTTGTTATTATACCTATCTAATATTTTCATCTGCATTAAAAAATATCAAGTTATGATCCAAACAAATTATGCATTATAATTTACATGCTTTCCTTTCATACATACCAATCTCTTAGCATCCTTCACTCTCTGTTAAGCTGTTTGAGATGAAAACAGACTATCATATACCGTTTCAACACATTGTACCATATCTAACACCAACAAATACCAATGGGAATTTCGGTAGCTTATTGTGATCATGATCTGCCATAAATTTCACACCCAATTTGACAAAATTCAACATTATATATCCGAAAACATTATTTGCAATTCGTATGGTGTCTTACCTTGTCACACTAAGTGAATTTCACATAGTCAACCAATATGGCACCCCAAAAGCTCGCAAGACCATCAATAGTTATGGTGTCGTTGGCCTCCAACGCCTGTTGCTGCATTTATGTGACAATCATTATTAATTTACCGTCTATAACACTATTTCTCAACATTTATTAATTTAACTCACCACTAAGTAGTATGGAAGGTAGTCAGTCTTCTCGAGTAACTTTTTCTCCTCGTATCGTAGTGTCCAGCCGAGCAAATCAATAACCTAACAAAATTAATTACACAATCAAAACATATTCACTAGGTTTTAACATTTTTTACTGTCTACTTACCATACCACCAACCCATTCTATAGGCTTCAACGTTTGAACGTCATTTACAGTAGCAAATTAATTTCCCATTACGATTACAACATGTTTGTATGAAGCATTACGATTAATATTTTGTCATGAAATATTTAAATATCACTCAAAAAGAAATATATTTCACTTACGCTGATTCTAACCCACTATTCCATAAATAATCACACATTGCAGCTTCGAGCTCACCAATTCCGTTTAGAATTTCTTCTTTTTCAACCTACATTTTTGCATACAAATTTTTGTCACAACAACATGATAAAAATAAAATGAAGTTTTTTTTTATTCAACTTACCTTCTGCTTCTTCTTCTTGGGTGCAGGACATTCTAAATCCAAATCTGCATCTATAACACTCTCTGGTGTATAGATCACATCGACATCCTTCCTCCTTACTTCCTCCATCTTTTCTTCTTCCTCCATATTTTTTTCTTTATATTTTTTTCAATTCATCGTATTTTTCCTCTAAGTAAGTCTTCATCATTTTTATTTCACCCTTCAGCGATTCCCCTTCAGCCAAGTTTTTCTCAACCACTCACTTTAACCTCGTAAGTTCACCCCTCAAATCCACAACTTCCTTCGCCACTCCATCAATTTTTCCACCCATCATCATCTTAACTTCACCCCTCAAATCCACAACTTCTTTCACCACTCCATCAATTTTTCCACCCACTTCCCCCTTAAGCCTCTCCATTGCCTCTTCGACTCTTGATTATCTTTGCGAAATATCAAAAATGATTTTTTTTGCATCTGCCAATTCAGACATAAAAAATGTCAAATTTACTCTGTTTTTCCTCAGCGTCATCCCCCTACTACCACCTCTTCTTCCTTCTCCTCTTCCTCTACTGCCTCCACTTCCTCCTCTGCCTCCTCTAACTCCTTGCCAATAACCTCAAAATTAAATTACAATATTAATACGTTGATTATATTATAAATATTATTTAATTAAATTTAATACCCTTTCTTGCTTCCTCGGTCTATCCAACTTCAACTTCGCCATCACTCTAACCACCTTTTCCTTCCCACATGCACGGATGCGTGCCACTCTATTTCTTTCATAAGTCGGAACACTATCACAGTCTGACCAAAATCGAACAGTGCAACCTCCATTTATAATAAAATTTATCATTTTATATAATAACTATACTAGCAGTTTATATAAAAAAACAAAAACGTTCTTCAACTCATTTACCTCTAAGATTGCTATACACCCTTTGAGGTATCTCTGGTTGTTCTTTTGAAAGGTGATTATTGATTCAATCAATCTTGAATGGACATATTCAGCCCAATTGAATTCACCATTGAAGCCTTCATCGCAAATTAGCTTCATATTGTCCTTGTTCATTGAAGTATCACCCGTTGGACAAAGAAAGATCCTGACAAGGTACAATAGAACTCGGGACTTCGGGTCATCCCCCCGTAAGATCCACTTTTGATTTTCTCTTCAAGTTTAACATATGGCACCTTCTACTTCAAATCATATTTGGAGGCAAGTGCTTTCCAGTTCTTACTCTTAGAGACTTCTACAACACTTTTGCCTTCATTTCCTACCCCCAAGACGGTTGCAGCACATGGGACCCTCACAGGAAATGAATAATCATCATATTTAGCAATACATTATTAGACATAAAATTGTTCCATCAAGGATCGACACAATTCCCTCCTAATAGGTCTATCACTTACTCCTATCAACGATCAAAACCATATTTCTTCCAGCACATTCAACTGATCCTTCTCCTTAAGGTGTTCAATTAATGAATTCACCCTTTTAATGCTGCACCTTGTCGACATTTCCTACATTTTTTAACAATATATAATGTTATTATTCTTATATATCTTGTATCAATGTATTTACAAGTTTAATGAATACTTTCTTTTCATGTGCTTTCCTCCATGCTTTGTATTCTTCACTATCTATCTTTGATTGTGTGATGTAAGGTTCCTTGTCAACATCACTCATTGAATTCCATTTCTCCAACACATTATTTTTCACCTAATATTAAGCATAAACGTTTCTTAATCAATACATTAACGCTAAATAATACTCAATGTCAATTTCATTTTACATATCGAACCGATGTGTTTGCCAGCTTCCTTCATTCTTTGGCATTCAGTCATACTGTCAATATTTAAAATTTGTAATCAATTTAAAGTTCTTAAATACTTTAATCCAATTACCATTTCAACAATAATAACAAAAAGACATTGATACTTACTAGAAGTACATATATCCACCCTTTGGTTGCTTTCGTCTCTCGACCTCAATTTCAAAGTCATCTTTGCCACCAATAATTGCAATACCCTTTAACTTCATTTTTCCTTCATATATCAGTTTACGCAAATCAAATCAAATATTGGTTACATACACTTTATTCAATATACAAATATCGATAACTACTCTTGTAGTAAAATAGTTTCCTTCAAAAGAATTTTAATGGCAACTACAACAAGTGTAGACACATTTATACAACCTACAATATCATTTTCTACCTATAATATTATATACAGGTATCCATTTTTATTTTCTACCTATAATATTATATAATCAGTCTCAAACCCTTCTTGGCTTTGATTCGAAATCCCCAAACTAAACCTAAAAACCCTAATCCCTATTTCCTTCAAACTAATAGGAACACTCAATACTCCAAGTATCGGCACATTTATTCAACTTATAATATCATTTTCTTCTTATAATATTTAATAACAGTATCGATATTTATATTTTACCTAGAATATCACTTTCTACATGTAATCGGTCCCAAATGCTTCTTTACTTCGAAAACCCCAAACAACATATAACAACCCGATTTCCGATTATTGTAATAATAAAAAACTAGGGTTTCAATAACGTACATTTCGATTCAACTGCAGTAACAAGCAAAAAAACTTCTCTTTAGAAACGCCTTTTGAAATGCAGCAACAATTACGCTTCGATTTCAAAAACTCGTTCGTGTTCTATCTATTTTCAGAGGAAATTTAGCTATGCCCTTTATATTTTCATCGGATATGTTATTTATATTTAATCGATACAATAACACAAGTGTCGATACTTTTATGTCAGGTGTCGATACTTTCGATAGGATATTTACCTATTTCTTTAAAAGTATCAATAATTTATTACGCGTACTTATTAAAGTATCGACACTTTCAACATATTCGGTAGCGCTTTACCGGTTTTGTCATTTCGAGACCGGTTTTGTCATATTTTTCCTGTTATATTGTTATGGATTGATATTTTTTTTTATAAAGTATCAATACTTTATAGGCGCTATTAGTACTTCTCTTTCAAATTCCAAAAGTGTCGATACTTATATTAAAGTATGGACACTTTCAACATATCCGGTAGCGCTATACCGATTTTGTCATTTCGAGATCGGTTTTATCATATTTTTACCTATTATATTGTTATGGATCGATACTTTATACTTTTTATAAAGTATCGACACTTTATAAGCTCTATTACTGCTTCTCTTTTAAATTCCAAAAGTGTCGATACTTATATTAAAGTATCGACACTTTCAACATATCCGGTAGCGCTTTACCAGTTTTGTCATTTCGAGACCGATTTTTCGTATTTTTACCTGTTATATTGTTATGGATCAATACATTTTTCTTTTAATTTCCAAAAGTATCGATACTTATTTCAATCTAATCGATACTTTCAACATATCCGGTAGCGCTTTACCGATTTTGTCATAATGAAACCGGTTTTGTCATATTTTTACATGTTATATTGCTATGGATCAATACATTTTTTATTTGTATCGACACAAACCGACAAGCTAAGTTTGTCGGTTGCCAAATTTTTTAATATTTCTTCATGATTTTCACCTACAACATTATTATTACTCAACACTTCCGGTAGCACTAAACCGAATTTGTTAAATATCTTTTAATGTATCCGGTAACGCCGTATATTAGTTCGCCTTTCCTGAAACTCCCCCTAAAAATTGACACATAAGACCACACAGGTTTTGTGATAAGAAAACCTAATCTAATAAAGGGTAAACTACATATTTAGTATCCAAACAATTATATTTTTCTGTTTTGGTCACCTAACTTTGTTTTCTTTTAAAATCATTATGAAGGTTTTGTTCAAATTTCATTTTGGACACATAAGACCACACATATTGTGTGCAATAACAAAACCTAGTATAATAAAGGGTCGAGCTTAGTACTCAACTATCACTTTTGTTTTGTTATGGTCAACCAATATTATTTTTTTCAAAATCATAACTAATGTTTAATTTATGTTTCATTTTAGTCACCCACCTTAAAAACTTTAATGGCGATAGTGACATGGTACTTTTAAAAACAATTTCTTATTAATTTTCATGTCACTTTCTCCATCGTAATAATATTTTTTAACCAATAAGGTGGTAGCATGTCACTTTTTCTATCCCGAGACTTCTTCGATGGTGGCCAAACGCCTTGTCATTGATCAAAGCATATTATTTGGTATAATTATACCGACAACTATATTTAACTTGTACTAAAGTATAACCACAACATAAATGAATTTGAATTACTTAGAATTCAAATTTGGGACCATAAGCAAACAAAAAACAATTTAATCACCAAATCATACTAAGAATTTTTTAATATTATATCTACATAAATGTTTAATTTATATAACTTTTAAATTAAAATATGAAATTATTTTAAACTTCATTTATTAAAAATATTTACATAATTATTTATATATTTTTTACAAAAATAATATAAAATCATTCTAAAAATTAAATGATATTTATTTGTCTCCAACCAACTTTTATAACATTTATTTCAAATTTTATAATTTTTTTATAATGGTTCCAATCAATTTTTATAATATTTATTTAGAATTTTATATTTTTTATAATATTTATTTAATTTTAAATAATTGAAATTTTATATTTTATTATAAATAAATATTATAAATTTAACTTTTAGAACGAATTTTATATTAATTTCAACCAATAATGATTTTTGGAACTTAAAGCTCAAGTCTTTGAGTTTGAGCACTTCCAATGACGTCTCGATTCCAAACTTCCTGGGATCTTTGAAAATTTTTAGATATTTGAACTTATCAAAAGCTGGATTCATTGGTGTAATTCCAACAAGTTTTGGGAACCTCTCTACCTCGCAAATTCTTGATGTTTCTTCTGAATTTATGAGCTTAAGCTCAGATAATCTTTAATGGATGGCTGATCTTGTTTCTTTGAAACACCTTGCCATGAATGAAGTTGAACTTTCAAATGATAAGTCCAAATTTTGTAGGTGATAAAAAACTAAGATTCTCAACAACTGTATTGTATTTGTTTGCTTACAAATGTGTAAAACTACCTTATTTATAACAAACCTACATACAATGTAATTCTAGAATAATCTATAACAACCTGACAACACACCATTTAGGGCTAACGACACCCATGTAGCTGACTCATACCATGCATCTTAGTCATAGCTACAACATTCTTCCTACTCCTCTGTAGGTATTCCATAGTTGTAACATCCTCTCGACTTCTCCGTGGCTTCTTCATTAATAACTTGAATCTTGTCACGAAATAGAGTAAAAGCAGATTTTGACAATGGTTTTGTCAAACCATCAGCAAGTTGATGAGGCACAGGAACGTGGTTCACACTTAGTTCTTTATTCGTTACTTTCTCTCGCACAAAACACATATCTAGTTCCATGTGGTTTGACTTAGCTTAGAAAATAGGGTTGGTGCTCATCGCCACCGCACTGGTGTTGTTGTTCCATAAAACAGGGGTTTCGAATTGCTTCTCACACATTTCTCGTAGTACTGTTTGAAGCCAAACAACCTTAACAACATTGTCAGTGATGCTCCGGTATTCGGCTTCTGTAGTAGAACGAGGTTTTCTATTTCTTTGAGCTCCACGAAACTAGATTGTTACCAAGGAACACGTACTGGTATGATTTTGACATGCAATCATCTAGATTACTTGCCCAATCAGCATCAACAAAGGCAATAAGATTAGTTGTTGAACTATCAGCATTAAATACAAGATAGTAATGTATTATACCCGCCAAATAACAGAGTATTCTTTTAACAACTATCCAATGTTCTTCGCACGATTTATGCATGTACTGAGCTACACGATGTACACTGAACGCAACGTCTGGTCAGGTGTGACTGAGATACATTAAGGCACCAACAATGCTTCAAAACTGTTATCCATCACTAAGGGGTTTCCCTGTATCCTTCTTGAGCTTGGGTGACAAAACCATGGACGTAGGAACAACCTTAGCTCCCATCATCTTTGACCGTTCAAGAAGCTCTCTAATAAACTTTTGTTGCTTTAAAACAAGTCTATCACTATACCTTGTAACTTCAATACCCAAGAAATAATTCAATGAACCAAGGTCTGTAAGTGAGAACTTCTCACCTAGCTGTTGGACAACCGTTTTGATAAATTTAAAAGAATCCCCAGTGATGACAATGTCATCAACATAAACAAGAATGAACACACGAATTCCATCCGTGCAACGAACAAACAACAAAGAATCAGTAACTGACTCTTGATAGTGTAAGTCAAGAGGAAATCATCGTAGCGTACCATACCACATTCGAGGAGCTTGCTTTAGGCCATATAAAGCCTTCTGTAGACGGCAAACCAACACTTCTCCAGCAGTACCCTGTTGTTCAAAACCATGTGGTTGAGTCATAAAAACCTCATCACCAAGGTCGACATTTAAAAAGGCATTGTTTGCATCCACTTTTCGTAGAGGTCGTCTATGAGCAATGGCAACAGAAAAAAAAAACATTAATTGTAGAAGCTTCGACCACCGGACTGAAAGTGTTACCAAAATCACAACCAGGGGTCTACAAAAACCCCTTGGCTACTAATCGAGCCTTGTGACTAGCTATTGTCCTGTCAACATTTTGCTTAATTTTGAATAACCATTTATAGCCCAAAGCAGATCGACCAGTGGTTCAAGTGTCAAAGTTTTGTTTTGAACCAAACTATTATACTCATTAAGTATAACTTGTTTCCATTTTGCTGATTGAAAATGTTGAAAACATTTTGTTGTTTTGATATTAGAAATTAAGTGTTAATTGATTTTAAGATTTTATAATCATTTTTAAAGTATATTCGATTAAATTATTCGAATATCAAAATATTACTCCAAGTTTTTCAAATGTCAATTTCAATCCTTACTTCAGTGTAAAATTGTGTTTTAATCTTAAAATATTATTGAAACAAATTTTACAAAATATTTCAAGCCTTAATCGAGCCAAAAATAATTTTTAAATAGAAGGGCTTTGAGAAAAACAGATTACCCAGTGGGTACCGATACCCCTATACAAGTTTTGGCTCCGAGAAAAACATAATGTCCTATGGGTACCGATACCCCCATAGAGGTACCGATACCCCTAGTCATATAACGGTCGAAATATTTGAATTTTACACTGCAGGTACCGATACCCATTAAAGAGGTACCGATACCCTACGCTCCCGGCATCCTTTTTCAAGAGAGTTTTCACACTACCACGGATCTAACATCACCCAAATGATTAACAACGGCTAGAATCAATCCAAGGTGTATTTAAACATGTTCTCAAGCCATTGATCAATAAGAATTCATTGAGAAACAAGTGAGAAAGCATTAAACATCAAGTTTGTGTATTTCAAGCCAATTTTCCTTCAATATTCATTTTGCTTTCAAGAACACATATTGTGCTCATTTGTAATCATCTTTGAGTGTTCTTTTATTGTTCTGGAATTGTGCAAACACATTGCCTTGTGAGGTTTTTCTGTAAGTTTGCGAACTTTGTATTGTTCTCTTTGGGAGAGAGTGTTCTCAAGAATTTGGGGTATAATTCTTGAGGGATTTGTAAGGTTACTCTTTGTTCTCAAAAGAAAGACAAATTAGTGAATTTGTAGAAAATCCTTAGCGTGGATAGCTAAGGTAGTGCGTGGACTTTGGTTGAGAAAGTTAAACCACTCTAAATCGCTGTGCAATTATTTTCTATTTTCTGCAAAAGCTTTCACCAAAATTTTTTATTACCAATTCACCCCCTCTTGGTTATTTTGTTGATTAATTAACTCATCAATTGGTATCAGAGCCTCACTCATTTGAAGGTTTAATCGCCTCTTGAGTTAATTTGGGAAGAGTTATATCAATATTCAAGTCATCAATGGCCTCTACTTCAAACTTTGACTCTGGTCTTGATTCAATGCCCATCAACAAGCCTCCTTTCTTCAATGGAGAAAATTATGCTTATTGGAAGAATAGAATGAGGTACTTCATTCAAGCAAGTGACATGGGAGCATGGAATATCATAGAAGATGGATACATCATACCTTCCACTTATTCAAGATTGTAGAATGAATGAGATACAAGAATGTTCCAACTCAACTCAAAGGTTATCCATATTATTTTTTGTGCTCTTAGAGATGAATACGGGAGAGTTTCATCTTGTACAACCACCAAGGAGATATGGGATAAACTACAAGTCACTCATGAAGGCACAAACAAGGTAAAAGAATCTAAAATTAGTCTTCTAACTCATAGCTATGAAAATTTCAGGATGAAACAAGATGAAGATATCAAAGCTATGACGGATAGATTTTCCACGATTGTCAATGGTCTCAAATCATATGGAGAGATCATTCCAAATGAGAAGCTTATGAGGAAGTCAGTTTACTTTCTTCCAAAATCTTGGCAATCAAAGAAGACAGCGATCATCGAAGCTAAAAATTAAAATCTTTAAACCTTGATGAGCTTATTGGTTCTCTCCTCATGCATGAAATGATGCTCCAAGATGAGGTATACCTCGAGAAAATAGATGAGCCAAAGAAGGAGAGGAGAATAAGAAAAACGCTGGAGTTGCTCTCAAATCCACAAAAAATTGAGAGTGATTCTGATGATGACGACGATGATAAAGAAATGGCATTATTTGCCAAACAGTTTAGAAAATTAATGAAGCCCAATAGAGGAAGAAAATTCAGAAGAAATGAAGGCTTCAAAAATGAACCAAAAGAGAATGACCCGATCATTTGTTACGAATGCAAAAAGCATGGGCATGTCCAATATGATTTCTCGCAACTAAAGAAAAAGGGTCAATCCAAGAAGAAGCACAAGGCACACGTGGCTACCTGGAATGATGATGATGAATCATCAAATGAAGAGGAAGAAGAAGTAGTGAACATGTTCTTAATGGCCACCGGGGAAGATTCTCAGGTAACCTCTAACTCATTTAATTTCGAAGATTATTCTTTTGATGAGTTAGTAAAAGAATATACTGGGTTGACTTCAGATTATAAGAAATTATTTTTGAAATAAAAAAATGATATTTCAAAATTTAAAAACGAAAATAATCTCATATCGAAGACCAACATGATCTTGAAAGTAAAATTAAAGAATTGCAAATCAAAATCGAAAATTTTGAAAAGAAAATTTCTGATTTGCATAATTTACTTTCAAGAGTTTATGACGATCATCAAAATAAAATTGATGATCTTAAAGCTTCTTTTGATAAAGTTGGAACAAAACGTTTTGAAAATGGAGAAAGTTCAAAATCCAACTTTGTTAGAAAAAGTTTTAAAAACTACAATCATAGAGGTCCCCGAAGAACCTCTAATGGTAAAATCGTTAAAAGCATATGGATTCCTAAAGAACTCATTACTACTAAAGATAAGGATATCCTACACAAATAGATACCCAAGAGGGACTAGGATTTTAGGGACTAATGAATATGGACCCAAAAGAATTTGGGGACTAAAATCAAAAATTAAACTATGTTTTTTAGGGAAAAAAACATGACTACAAGGCGCAAAATTCAAATTCAAATTCATGGTTCCTTGATAGTGGATGCTCAAGACATATGACCGGAGACAAGAGCTGATTTATAAAGCTTAACGACAAAAATGGAGGAGTGGTAACCTTTGGTGACAATTAAAAAGGTTACATCGAATGTATAGGTACCATAGGTAATACCTCTTCCTTACAAATAGAAAAAGTATTATATGTGAATGGGTTAAAGCATAATCTATTGAGTATTAGTCAATTATGCGATAAATGATACAATGTCTTATTTGAAATAAATAGTTGTAAAATTGTTGACATTGCATCTAATTGGATTATGCTTCTTGGTCATAGAATAAGAAATATATATATGGTGCATTTAGATTCTATTAATATAACTAATTTATGCTTAGTTGCTAAGGATGAACATGATAGTTGGTTATGGCATAGGAGACTAGGACATACTAGCATGAGTGTTTTACAAAGACTAATATAAGGAGATTTAGTAAGAGAGTTGCCAAATCTAAAATTTGATAAAGATAAAATCTGTGATGCTTGTGATAAAGCAAAACATAAAAATGTTTCCTTTAATTCCATTAATGATGTATCAACTATTAGAGTATTACAATTGATCCATATAAATCTTTTTGGGCCAATTAGAACTATTAGCTTGGGTGGAAAACAATATTGCTTTGTATTGGTAGATGACTATTCTAGATATACTTGGGTTCTATTTTTAAGTACTAAAGATGAAGCATTAAAAAAATTATCACGTTTTCAAAAGTAAGCCAAAATGAAAAAGGTTACTCCATAACTAGTGTTAGGAGTGATCATGGTACTGAATTTGAAAATCTTGGATTTACTTATTTTTGTAATTTTAATGGTATTAGCCATAATTTTTCAGCTCTTAGAACCCCTAAACAAAATGGAGTTGTTGAGAGGAAAAATCAAACTTTAGAAGAAATGGTTAGAACAATGCTTTGTGAAAACAATTTGCCAAAATATTTTTGGACAGAAGCCACAAATACCGCTTGTTATGTTATAAATCAAGTAATGATTAGGCCAATTTTAAAGAAAACTCCATATGAACTTTTCAAAAATAAAAACCTTGACATTAGTTACTTTCATCCTTTTGGATGTAAATGTTTTGTTTTAAACAATGATAAAGAAAATCTTGGTAAATTTGATGCTAAAAGAGATGAAGAAATTTTTCTGGATTATTTCTTAAATTCTAAAGCTTGTCGAGTATTTAATAAAAGAACTTTTGTGGTAGAAGTTTCTATACATGTTGTTTTTTATGATAATCCCATTCCGAGGAAGGATTCTTGTGTTGATGATGACGTAGGTATTGTAAAAACAAATGACGTTAGACATGACGTTCGAGAACCATCATCAAAGGAAGAAACAAAAGATGAGGAAACTCAGGATGTTCTCGAGAATCCAACCATTGAAGAAAGGGAACTCTCTTACCCAAGAGAATACAACTATGTCAATGATGGTGAGATAATAGGTGATCCATCCAAAGGGGTAACAACTCAATCTTCTCTTAGAAATATATGTAATTATGTTGTATTTATTTCATGCATAGAGCCTAAGAATATCAAAGAAGCATTAGATGATGAAAATTGGATTATGGCTATGCAAGAAGAATTAAATCAATTTGAGAGAAGTAAAGTATGGACATTAGTTGAAAGGCCTAGTAATAAATCTACTGTAGGTACTAGATGGGTATTTAGCAATAAGCTTGATGAAAGTGGTAATATAGTGAGGAACAAGGTTATACTTGTTTTTCAAGGCTATACTCAAGAAGAAGGCATAGACTATGATGAAACATATGCTCTCATAGCTAGGATGGAAGCAATAAGAATGTTATTAGCATTTGTATGTTTCAATGAATTTAAATTATATCAAATGGATGTTAAAAGTGTATTTTTAAATGGTTTTATAAAAGAATGAGTGTATGTTGAACAACCTCCTGGTTTTGAAGATTCAAAATTTCCAAATCATGTTTTTAAATTGACAAAAGCGCTTTATGGATTAAAACAAGCTCTTAGAGCTTGGTATGAAAGATTGTCAAACTTTTTAATTGAAAAAGGTTTTTCAAAAGGGAAGGTTGACACTAAATTGTTTTTAAAGATAAAGGTAAAGATTTATTAGTAGTTCAAATCTATGTTGATGATACAATATTTGGTTCTACTAATGATGCTCTTTGCCAAGAATTTTCTAAGCTAATGCAGAGTAAATTCGAGATGAGCCTGATGGGGGAGCTCTCATTTTTCTTGGGACTCTAAATCAAGCAAAGAAAAGATGGCATCTTCATCAATAAAGAAAAATACGTCAAGGATATGCTCATTTGGATTGGAAAATGGGAAACCTCATGCCACTCCAATGAGCTCATCAACAAAGCTTGACAAAGATGAAGGAGGTAAATGTGTGGATATTAAATTATATATGTCAATGATTGGCTCTTTGCTTTATCTAACAGCAAGTAGACCGGACATAATGTTTTGTATTTGCGTATGTGCTAGATTCCAATCATTCCCTAACGAATCACATTTACTAGCTGTTAAGAGAATCTTTAGATACATTAAGGACACTCCTCGATTAGGGATTTGGTATCCTAGAGACTTTAGCTTGCATACTTTCTCTGATGCGGATTATGGAGGATGCAAAATAGATAGGAAAAGTACCTCCGGTACTTTTCAATTCCTAGGAAATATGCTGATTTCTTGGTTTTCGAAGAAACAAAATTGTGTTGCATTATCTACCACTGAAGCGGAATACATTTCAGCTGGTAGTTATTGTGAACAAGTTTTATGGATGAAACAAAAACTATTAGATTTTAGAATTGAAGTTAGTACCATACCTATCAAGTATGACAATACTAGTGCTATTTGTCTCACTAAAAATCCCATCCAACACTCTAGAACTAAGCACGTTGAAATTAAACATCATTTAATTAGAGATCATGTTGCTAAAAAAGATGTAGCTCTAGAATTTTTTTATACTTTGCACCAATTAGCTGATATTTTTACAAAACCTTTAGATAAAGAAAGATTTTGGACACTTAGGAGAGAATTAGGTTTGACCAACCTACCTTGACTTAGTGTTTAAAATAATTTTAGGACTTTTAAATTAGAATTGAAAAATGCTTATAAAAATAATATTTATTATTGCATTCATTGCTAATAGTTAGGGGGAGTTTATGATCTTTAGAGAAAATTAATTGTATGTTCAAATAATATTTAAGGATAGATTTGATTGATTAAACATAGTTAATTTTCGTAATATGAGTTGCCAATACAACTAGAGCAAATTAATTTAGCATTTTGAGTGTTTAAATGCAGATTTTTAACTTTTCTGTACACTAGGTATCGATACCCCTCCAACGTGTATCGATACCCCTTATGAGGGTACCGATACCCCTATCGAGTTCTGGTCTTTAAATTCCTAAAATATGCTTATTTTGTCAAAACCCTTAAAAAATACTCAAGCCTGCCGTTCATCTCTCTTTCACCCCTAATCTCTACTTTGCCCAAAATCAATGGTTTCAAGTCAGTTTTCATTCATTTTTCAACTCCTAATCCTGCTAGCATCATCAAAATCGTGCAAAAATCATCACATTCCTCTCAATCTGAAAATTTTCAAGGTATTTTCCTAAAACCACTAGTTTATTGATTTTTGAACTTATGACTAGTTTTGATTAGTTCTAGGTTGAACTATATATCGGGCTTTGATTATATGATGTTTCTAAACTTGATTCTACAACCAATTTCATCAAAAACAAAAGATTTGATCATTTTTTCTAATTTCGAAATAAAAAAATTTGTGTTGATTTTAAAATTGTTGTTTTTGATTTAATTATGTTGTTTTGAAAATTACATATTGATTTTCAAACATTGTTTTCAATCATAGTTTTCAAAATTACCCATTAAGATTATTTTAGAGAACCTTAAAATATTGAGGACTCATTTGAGTTTTGGGATTGATTATATTGCATACATATGTTTTAAAATTGAAGGTATCTATTATATTTCGATTTCTTGAACCATGTCTCATAAATGTCATAGGTCATCATCTAGTCGTTCAAACCGACCACCAAACCCACCTCTAATTCCACCTCATATCCAACCACAAAATCCTAATCTCGATGATCCCGAAATGACTATTCGAAATTCGTTCTTTAACGAACATGGCTGTAGGGATAATCTTTACTATATGTTTGTTTATTTTTTCGAGTCTTACAAAATTTGGGAAGAACGTATTCCTTCTGTTCGAGCTATGATAGCAATGAACTTTAGATATTTTCCTACCATACAAGATTGGAAATTTGATAAACTTTTTCAACTCAAACCAGTAGTTTACCAATAACTTGTTCGAATTTTCTATTCCAATGTCGTTTGTATTCAAAACGAGTCTCGAAAAGAAACCATAGGAATTCGATCCTATCTTCTAGGTCAATTCATTTACATTGACTCGGACTACATTGCTAACACATTTGGTTTAGATAATATTGGCTTAGATAATGAAAAACAAACTGTAGGTTCTCGTTACTAAGGTAGGACGAGTGCGAGTGTGTTAGATCACCACGATCGTTTTCTCCATCTGATCATCTCTTGGTGGTTTAGACCATCCAGGGGGAAATACTTAACTCTTAGAGCTTTATACCTTTGGTGGATACATTGTATCCAGCAAAATAAGAAGATAAACCTACCTCAAATTATCTTTGCTAAACTCGTTGAAACCGTAAACCTTGTCCCTAATAAGAAATTTTATGAAACTCTATTTTACGTTTGTCTTCTGAGTAACTTGTTTATCAAAGCCGAGCTTAGAGTATGGCTTGATGTAGCCATCCCTCTCAAAAACGAAATAAATTTGACATCTTTAAAGAAATCAGGATGGAAGAAAGAAGGTGATCAATGGGTTCGATCTACTGAGCAAACACCGACAGCTAGTTCTTCTTGAGGTCCACCTCCTCCGGCACCGACAGGGGACAATGATCCAGAGCTTCAACAACTTATTCAAGATATTGACGATGAAGTACCCGAGGATGAGCTGGCACGGCAAGAGGATCAAATGCCTCCATATTTTCGATCATTTTTGGAGTCATTTGATCTAAGGTTCGCATCCATAGAGTCTCATTTAACCATTATGGGGGCTCAACAACGGGAGATGAACGAACGATTAGATGCGCTTACACTTGAGATGCGAGCACATTATCCTCCTCCTCCCGATCCTCCTATGGATGATTAGACCGTTCTTGCTTTGTTTTCTTAGATTGAACTTAGGATTTATTGTTTTAACATTTTGGATTGTTTTATTTTGAATTGTTTGTTTGAATGTTTATTTTGGTGTGAATGATATTTGAATTGTTATTAGTTATTTGAGTTTCAATTTAATTTTTATATTTTACATTATTTAGAATATATTACCAATTACCATTACACATTGTTTATGAATATTGATTATGGACAAATGACTAATCTTCTCTTGACTTTGATATTAGCAGCTTAAGCTATATCTTTTTCAATTGGTGAATTTTCAAAAACCTTGTTTACAATCGTTTGAATCTTTTTGATTTAATAAAAATGGGGAGAAATGTTATAGTAAGGGAGAGTAATTTTTCAAAATTGATTTCAAAAATGATTTTTGAAAGAAAATCTTAAAATTACTAAAATGTTTTGTTATATAAAAAAGGGGGAGATTATTGAAAACATTTTGATGTTTCGATATAACAAATTAAGTTTTATTTGATTTTAAGATTTTATAATCATTTTTAAAGTATATTTGATTAAATTATTCGAATATCAAAATATTACTCCAAGTTTTTAAAATGTCGATTTCAATCCTTAATTAAGTGTAAAATTCTATTTTAATCTTAAAATATTTTTGAAACAAATTTTACAAAGTATTTCGAGCCTTAATCGAGCCAAAAATAATTTTTAAATAGAAGGGCTTCGAGAAAAACAGATTGCCCAGTGGGTACCGATACCCCTCCTAGGGTACCGATACCCCTATGCAAGTTTTGGCTCCGAGAAAAACAGAATGCCCTATGGGTACCGATACCCCCTTAGAGGTACCGATACCCCTAGTCATATAACGGTCAAAATATTTGAATTTTACACTGCAGGTACCGATACCCCTAGTCATATAACGGTCGAAATATTTGAATTTTACACTGCAGGTATCGATACCCATTGAAGAGGTATCGATACCCCACACTCCCAGTAGCCTTTTTCAAGAGAGTTTTCACACTACAACGGCTCTAACATCACCTAAATGATTCACAACGGCTAGAATCAATCCAAGGTGTATTTAAACAAGTTCTAAAGCCATTGATCAATAAGAATTCATTGAGAAACAAGAGAGAAAGCATTAAAAATCAAGTTTGTGCATTTAAAGCCGATTTTCCTTCAATATTCATTTTGCTTTCAATAACACATATTGTGCTCATTTGTAATCATCTTTGAGTGTTCTTTTCTTGTTCTAGAATTGTGCAAACACATTGCCTTGTGAGGTTTTTCTGTAAGCTTGCAAAATTTGTATTGTTCTCTTTGGGAGAGAGTGTTCTCAAGAATTTGGGGTAAAATTCTTGAGGGATTTGTAAGGTTACTCTTTGTCCTCAAAAGAAAGACAAATTAGTGAATTTATGGAAAATCCTTAGTGTGGATAGCTAAGGTAGTGGACGTAGACTTTGGTTGAGAAAGTCGAACCACTCTAAATCGATGTGCAATTATTTTCTATTTTCTGTAAAAGCTTCCACCAAAATATTTATTGCCAATTCACCCCCTCTTGGCTATTTGGTCGATCGATTAACTCGACAGAAAAGCCTAATAAATTGAAGTTGGTTCAATGTCAGTATCATTGTGTTCAGAGGTAGAAAAAAGAACCTTTGGTTTTAAGACACCCGCTTTGTTGCGTGTCACCATTGGGTGAAGATTTTGAATATCCTGAGGTACAATATGTGAGTTATTTGGAGCAACACTAAGATCAATAATCAAATTAGCACCTAAGGTATTACCCGCATCTTCCATGGAATGCGATTTTTCACTATGGACGGTGGGTGGACAAGATATGATGTCATCAACATGAGCAGGTGAGAAAGTAATCTGACTTTGGGCAGATGGAGTAGGGCTAGTGTGAGATAAAGTTTGACCTTCTGCAGGTCTTGAATTCATTCTTGAGGTGGCACCTGTGATTGAAAGAGCCATAAAATAAGGTGAAATAGGTGCTTTGCCAAGACTATCAACACCTGGAACAACAAACAACGACCTACTTGAACTCGAAAGAGTCTGGGGCGCAATGTTACGCATCTCATCATCTATATAGGGAAAATATGTTCATCAAAGCTTACATGGCGAGAAATATACATCTGATCGCCTTTTGCCAAACACTGATAACCTCAATGTTGAGTACTATATCCCAAAAAAACACATGTTTCAGACCTGAAAGCAAGCTTATTAGATTGAAAAGGGCGAGTATACGGGAAACAGAGACAACCAAAAACTCTCAAATGATCATACGAGGGTTTTTTTCCAAACAAAAGCTCAAATAGAGACAAACCATTTATGACTTTAGTACGGAGCCTATTGATCAAAAGAACAACAGACACAGTAGCATAGGACCAAAATTTTAATGGCAATGAAGCACGCACCGATAAAGTAAGTGTCATTTCAATAACATGACAGTGTTTTCTCGCAATGATACCATGCTGCTGGGAAGTGTGAGGGCAAGTAAGGCGATGTTGAATGCCTTCCTAAGAAAGAAGATGGGTGAATGGGTAATTCTCCCCGCCTCAATCACTCTGAACAGCAAGGATATTGGCCCCAAACTGAGTATGGACAAGTTGTTTGAACAATTAAAAACATTGCATCGCTTAACTTTTATCTCGAAGCAAACACAACCACGTATGGCGAGAGTAGGCATCAACAAATGCTATGTAGTATTTAAATTCAGTTGATGGAGTGGGTGCAGGACCCCATAGATCAATGAAAACCAATTGGAATGGTCGATCATAAACAATTATAAATTTACTAAAAGGCAATGCATGCCCCTTCCCATTTGACATGCAACACATAAGGAATGAGGAGTTTTATTTAAACCATGTAAGTTAACATCATTACATGTATTGCTTAATTGAATTAAAACAACATGAGAAGGGTGACCAAGACTATCATGACATATATAATAGTTAACACCAACTTATTTTTAAATAAACGCCTTTGGACTAGAATCTGTAAGCAACGAACAACTGGAATTAAACTCGTATAAGCCACTAACCTCCTTCCCGCGTATCAAAACAACACCAAAAACTTCATCTCGTACCACACAATCATGAGCATGGAATTCCAAGAAGACATGGTTGTCTCTAGAAAGCTTCAAAATCAATACAAGCAACGAGACGAGGTGCGTAATGTAGAATGACCAGTTTTGGAAATCTGAAGAAACTTACCATCCCCAACCATCAATTTACCATGACCAGTATAATCGACCCCATCAGAAACTACAACGTCATCAGCGGTGACATAGTGGGTATCACCCGAGTCAATAAACCAGGTACCAGTATCACTACCAGCTCCACGACCCCGTCCAATAGTTCTAAGAGAAGACACAACAACCTGATTTACACACCCACATTCACGAGAGTCATTGTAACGACATATATTAGCTGATGGGGATTGATCATTTGAGCGAACTTTGTTTCATTGAAAAAATACACCGAGGAAGGTTTTATCAAACTGGCACCAGCAGCAATCAACCAAATGCCCGATTTTTCCACAGAGCTAGTATTGAAGTTTGATGCGACCTTGACCACGTTTGCCATAAAAATTTTGTGTTCGGCCAGAGTTCTTGGGAGTGGTGGAGTTATCCAGTTGATCATCATCTGTAGACTTAAGGGAAACACGAGCAAGATTATCACTCATATAAATAGTATAATAATGATCAAATATTTGTTTCTGGGTTTCGGCATCGACTAGAAAAGAAATGATGCCTTCAAGGGTAAATGGTTCTCGGCTTGTGGTGATGACTGTAATAAAAGGGTGATAATCTGATGGGAGACCGTTAAGAATGGTTTAATCTTCTCAAACTCTAAAATGGGGCTCCCACAATCATCCAAAGCATCAAAGATTTCTTTAACCTGAGAGATATAAGCTCTCATCCCAAGCTCCCCTTTCTTGGCATTCTTAATATTGTAGTGAAGGTTCATAAGTGTGGTTGTAGATTTGTTGGCAAAGAACCGATTCACCGTTTACCAGACATTGGTGACAGTCTCAAGGCTGACAAGTTGAAGAAGCAAGGAAGGACTGATGGTGGAAAGCAACCACGAGGTCAAGGAACTATCCTGGGGCATAAACACCTCATATTGTTCATTCTCTACTATCGCCCCATCATCCCCCAAAATTTTAGCAAGTAGAGGCTAGAGAGCGTCGGTGAGAAGATTTTCAAGAAGATGAGTTCGTACTGCTAAAAGGATATGCTGTTTCTAGAGTAAAAAGTTGAATTCATCAAGGGTAATGCTAATATTTTTATTTGTAAACACCTTTCCACCAAGATAATATTAGTGTCTGAAACTTGTTTTTATATCGTAGATTATTGCATTTTGTTTTAACGTCTAAATAGTCTTTGAATTTTTATATAATTATGTTGAAATTGTTTTACGATTTTGAATTTTGTTTGATAAAAATTTATCTTCTCTCGATTTTCATTATGGGTCGCTCGAGTGGTGCTAATGTGACACCTCAAATCAGATCGGTTACCCATATCGGTTTGAAGGTGTTACAAGAATTGTAAAAGCTCCTCATAAAAATAAATTCAATGATTTATTTCCTTTTACAAAATAAAAGCATTCAAGATTCTTAAAAATAATTTTGATGTTTTATTTCATTTCACATACCATAATCATATAACAATTTATTTCCTTTTACAAAATAAAATCATTCAAGATTCTTAATAAAATAATTTCGACGATTTATTTTCTTTTTTAAAAAAATAGAATCATTCAAAAATTCTCAAGAAAATAAATTCAATAATTTATTTCTTTTAATAAAAAAGAATCGTTTAAGATTCCTAAGAAAATAAATTCAACAATTCATTTTCTTTTTACAAAATAAGAATCATTTAAGATTTTCAATAAAATAAATCCAAAATTTAATTCCTTTTAAAAATAGAATCATTCAATATTTTTGGAAGAAAATAAATTAACAATTTGTTTCCGTTTAAAAGATAGAATCATTTAACATTCCTAAGAAAATAAATTTAGCAATTTATTTTTCATATAAAAATTAGAATCAACGCAAGATTTTAATAGTGAAATAAATCTAATGATTTCTTTCTTTCTTTCTTTCTTTTTCCAAGGTTATATCATCTATTAAATGACAAGATTAGTAGAACTAAAACTCGAAATAAATATATCAAGGCAACACAATTCTATTTAACAAATATAAATTAATCTTTTGGTTTTAATTTTCGCAACCCAATAATCAAAAGAAATTAATCTTTTTTTATTTTAATTTTTGCAACCAACTAATCAAAAGGAACTAATAAAAGGATTTTAATTTTGGCAACCAATAATAAAATACCTTGGATTAAACTTTGAATTTGTTTGTATCTACAAAATTTTTCAAGGGATGTTATTAGTACGAGAATAAAAATCATATTATTTCTAAAACACAATCAATAATTATTATAACATGTAATAATAATTATAAATACCAGGAAATTTTATTCATACCCTATTTAATATTTTCCATTAAAAGATCAAAATAAATTTTAGGGTAATCATATCATAACCTTAATTTCATGAATAATATCATGAGCATTTTTATGAGTAAAATCTTATCATAATGATATTATCAAGTAATACCATAACAAAAATAAAATTACATTAATTCTTTATTATAGAATCAACATCCTTAAATAAAATCAGTAACCAAAGTTATTTTTAAAATAATTTTTATTAAATAGATTTGTCCACTTTTAGATTAAGAAAACTCCTTGAAATGATAGGATAAATCTGAAAACAAATTTATTTGTTTATCTCGATTTTACAAATATCCTGAAAACAAATTATTCAGTTTCATTAAGACATATTTTTAGTCACTCCTATGGTGTTTGACATCTTTAGTCGTCTGTCTCCCAAGATACAATAACTAGATGATTATCTATAGTTGCTTTGTTGCAGATATCACAAACTATTCATTGTCTTCATCTATCATTGAAAACTAGAAGAGAAAAATAACAATTCTTTTTTATTTGTTTTTGTTGTGATTAACCTAGAAAGTTTGTAAAATATTTATAGGGGTTTCGCATCGTGAACTATTTGAAATTTTTGACCTAATGAGATATTTAATAAATGAGAATGAATAACCATAACTAGCAATTTCCAAAATATAAGCAAACCCATCGAGAACTCGACCGGTTCAAACATTCGTATTAACTATGTTGTGCACATTTTCACATTTACGAACTAACAATTAATTTCATGTTTCCCTAACAAAGTTTGAATCAATTTATTATTTAAATCTCCAAAACTATTGGATTTTTTCCAACAAAAATTCATGGTAGCTATACTCGAGTAGTTTTTGGAGAGTCTTTGTTGGAATCTCGATACGTTCCATACGGGTAATGGTAACCCCTGCTTGGAGGAGAGTGTTGTTGAAGATTATGGTAGCTATGATGAGAATGTTGTTGGAACGCTTATTGGCATCGAGAATTGGACTGAAGCCCGGGTGGATTGTCCGAATTGTGTTGAATCCCATATTGGTTCGATCCTTGTCCGAAGATTCTCAAGTATCTCTGGTGTATACTATCTTTGTCTGGTGCCACATATGCATGTTGTAATATCTCAAGTGTTTTGCTAAAATTTCCTGATCGTTTTGATTCAGTCACGGTTGCTCTATCTTCCGGGATGCTTCCTTCTGTTTGCTGCAAATTTGTCATTGGTCTCTTTGTTTGCATTTTGCAATAAAATATAAAGGTTATTATCTATCATCCGGTCCCTATACTTTTTGTAAACATTGAGGTTTAGTCCCTTGTATTATTTATAAAGCTGAAAGAATTTAATCCTTTTACTTTTTTTCGTTTTTTTAATTTAATTCGGCCAAGTGTAATAGATTACACTTATTGAAAGGATTTTATCTTTAAGCGTTTAACCCTTTTATAAAGCTGAAGAATTTAATCGTTCTTGACTAATAGAGTGTTGACACCGTTTTTCGCCCGGGCGGGAAAAGACCGATACCGATTCGGGGGTTTTCTCTTTGAAAATAATTTTCGAAATGTGAGGGGTCGCCACCAATCATTTGAGGTGCGATTGGGACACCGTGAAAATATGGTAATTTTAATAAAACATTTTTTTCAAAATATCAAGTTTTAAGGTCTGTGAAAATACAGAAATTGGGTTTGAGAGTCAGTTACGCGTGGGGAATAATTAGCACCCCACAATAGCCCAAAAATTGGTACCTAGTTGATTACCCTATATTTAAAATCGGAAATTTTGAGTTTGATCTTTATTTAATTTGAAAATCATTATGGATGCAAAGTTAGAAATGGTATTCGTTTATTAAAGCCAATAGCATTCGCCCCCTAGCATAAACGCGGGAGATCAACTATTGTGTTTAATAATCGGACATTGCTTTAATTTTAGAAATCATGATGCAGTCTTGAAAAGGATGTCGACCTATTTCGGGAATCACCAGTAGTCACCTCCTGAGCATACTTGCGGAAGATATACCATTAATTCCCTAGTAAGTGAACATTGCCTTAGGTTTAAAATAAAATGCAATCAAACAAATTTTTATTCATCCTGATTAAGCTAATGGTAAATCAAGGCTTTTTCTAGCTTAAAGTGTCAAATTATGAAAATTAAATAACCTAAAGGCAAACCTAGAAGTGTAGGTTCTAATATTAACCATATTTGATTTTTAAACCAATTATTGAATCAAATAACCGAGATGGTCCCTCGAGCATTTAGGCGAGGGACAACTCGTATTATTCCTTAAATTAGAAGACTAATCGAAATCTAGCTAAAAATTGAGGCTCTATTTAACCTATTTAATATGTCAATATTAAAGCTCTAATCGAAGTTCGGGGATTAAAAGGGTCAAGGTCTAAAATACTGGACTCTAAGAGACTAAAAGTTTAAGGACCTAAATCAATAATTTCTAAAGTTGCGGACTAAATCTAAACTAATGTTCTAGTTATTAATCTAATTAATTATTTTAATCAGAAAACCAATTGGAATCCTGAGCATGAAAGCGAGGACCAAATTGAAAATTCCCCTATTTTAAAGTCTAAATGTGAAGAATCTAAGCCTAAAGGATTGAACTTGAAATCTATTTTATTAATATGAAAAATAAAATAAATTGAATTTAAAGAATATACCTTAGAGATCGTACCTTAAAAAAAGAAGAGAAATTAGAATGTTTATTAAAATAATTAAAATAAATAAGACTCAGAATTAAAAAAAATAAAGTAGATAAATAACACGGAAGTTTTGGCATGAAAAGAAAATTAAGAAGTTAAAAGGAACTACATTGTAATAAATTTAAAAGTAAGGACTAAATTGAAATTTATAGAAATGTTTAGAGACTTAATGTTAAATAACTATGTGAATTAAACAAAGGGTAAAGTATAGTAATGGTCACTAAACGTTTTTGAAGCTTTCACTTGGGTCTCTCAACTTTTAAAACTTGCAATACAATCCCCCAACATTTAGTCCGTTTGCAATATTGTCTCCGACGTTATACTGTCGTTAGAAGACGCTGACGTGGAAGTAAGATCACTGTTTGCAGCTATGAAAATTAGGGTAAATTATATAAATGGTCACTGAACATTTTTAGGCACTTTCTTTTAGGTCCCCCAAATTTTAAAACTTGCAAAACAATCCTTAATTTCATTCTAAACCCCAAATTCCAAAATAATACAATTACATTCTAAGCCCCAAATTCTAAAATACTTCAAAATAATATTGAGTTAACCAAGATTTATATAATTTTTTATTTTTTTTATGATTTGATTGAGTTGTATTCAGTGAAAATTGATTGTTATTGTTCGATTGAGTTCATGTGCAATTGAATGGTGAGGTATGCATGTGTAAATGACATTTGATGGTAATGGATATTGACTTCTAATTTCTTATTGTTTTTTCAGATTGTGTTGCATGTGTATTGGGTACTGAGTTTGAATAAAATATTATAAACATTGATGCTATTTAAATATTGGTTGTTGGGACTTAAATGTGAAACATTTTTTTCATGAACTTAAATCTCTAAATTTTCAAAATAGTAACAATCAATTTTCACATGAACTTGGCATCATTTACATATGCATACCCCACCATTCAGTTGCACATGAACTCAATCGAACAATAACAATCAATTTTCACTTAATACAACTCAATCAAAACATCAAAAAAAATTATATAAATCTTAGTTAACATGAAATATTGGTTAACTCAATATTATTTTGATTATTTTGGAATTTGGGGTTTAGAATATAATTGAATTATTTTGGAATTTGGGGTTTAGAATGAAATTGAGGATTGTTTTGCAAGTTTTAAAAGTTGGGGGACCTAAGTGCAAGCACTTGAAAAGTTTAGTGACCATTTATATAATTTACCCTAATTTTCATAGCTGCAAACGGTGATCTCACTGCCACATCAGCGTATTCTAACGACAGTGTAATGTCGGGGACCATATTGCAAACAAACTAAATGTTGGGGGACTGTATTACAAGTTTTAAAAGTTGGGGGGCCTAAATGAAAGATTTAATGACCATTACTATACTTTACCCTTCAACAAATGACTAAATTGAAAAAAATGCAAAATTGAACATGCAATCGAAAAATTAAAATAGGGACCAAAATGTAAAACATGGCTAAAACTACAGGGACCTAAAGATGATTATACATTTTATTTAAGCCAAAAATAAACGGTTTAACTAAAAATGAAAAATTACAAAATCAGTCCTCATGTATTTAAAAAATTTAAAGGTCATTACGCATGACTAAAGTGTAAAAACATGCTAAAAGTAGGTGGACTAAACAAAAAATATACCCAAAAATACAAAACACAAGTATAAATGGGTAAATCACAAAATCAGTCCCTGTAATTGACCACTTTGCAAAAACACGGTAAAATTCAGGGGACTAGAAAGCAATTTCCCCTGAAATTTTTCTACAAATACAAATTTTTTTTCTTTTTTTAATTTATTTTGTTTTTAAAAAAATTTAGAAGCTTCACTCTTGGAATCTGTCCAGTCGTCGGTTGCCTGGCTCTTTTCGGCCGCCACGCTCCTCGTCGTGAAACAAGCAGAGAGCTTCTCGACTTCCACCGCCCATATCTCTGTCGTCCGCCATTGGATCGGGCCCAAATCGAGATATATTGCTCTCCTCTTCAAGGTGCTCCTCATCATCGTTCGGATCTGCGAACAGACCCTCCGAATGCCGGCGAAGATCCAGCCGAACGTAAGTTTCTTCCTTTTTTATTTTTTTCTACTTTCGAAAGCTAATTTTTTTCTCTATCATTGGGGCAGGAAATGGTGGCCACTGGTTGGGGGTGTGGGCAGCTACAATAGGGTTAGGTCTAGGTTTAGGGTCCAAGGTCGGATTCGGTTTAGGTTCTGGGTTGGGTTGTATTTGGGCTTTTGATTTTGGGTTTCTGAGTCTTGTTTTGTGCTTGGGTCGGGTTTTAGGTTATATTTTGGAGTTTGGGTTTGTAATATAAATGAAATGAAAATGGTGCTCACATAGAGATTAGTCTCAAGTCCAATAAAACTTAAAGACCTAAATACATTGGATAAAGAATAACATTTACTGGTTCAACATAACTTATCATTTCATTAAATTTAATTCTAACATCTATAAACAAAGACCAACTTATACCGATTTTAATTTAACATATAATCAAAGTACAACAGTTCTCAACAAACAACTAATTTGTAAAGGACTTATTTAGCCTACTAAAACACATAATATTTTAGATCTCTTAACGTTACATGATTTACTAAGTGTTTGTAGAATCTGAGAATTATTTGCTGCGTTCTTGAAGATCACTGAAGCCATGTCCAGAATGTTGTTGGGTCTCATGTCCGCCTCCAGAATTGGATTGAACCCCAGATGGATTGTCCGAATTGTGTTGAATCCTAAGCTGGTTCAATTTTTTTTCGATCTTATTCAGAAGGAATCGGTGTTTTTTATCTTGGCCTTCCGCCATAGATGCACGTTTTAATATCTCAAGTGCTTTGTTCGCATCTCCCGATCCCTCAGAAGATTCGATCACGGTTGCTCGATCTTCTGCGGACATATCTGGATATACTTGCTTTATGGCCTCATCATTTTCCATTTCCTAAATTAACACCACCTAGTAAGCAGTAGTAGAGGGAGGACACTACGCTGTTGTTCATACTTGTTCTATTCCTTCTTTTATAGCCAAAGAAAGACTTTATTATGAATATACGCTGAATTTCCTCTAGATGCTTCCTTGTGTTTTTTTTTGCCAATCTGTCTCTGTCTCTTTGTTTGCATTTTGCAATAAAATATAAAGTTAAATATATATTTTTATTTAATTTCCTTCCCTCACAATTTAAAAAAATTATTAGATGGATCCGACTCACCATATCATTCGTTATTCCAATTAATAACATTTTTCCGTCTCATTTTTCTTTAAGGTGAATTCTCACCTTTTTTTTCTATGTATAAATAAGAAAATGACAGTTATCTAAAAATTATTTTAAAATTAATGAATGAGATTCACTCAAACATATGTAATTTCTCCAGAATTGGGATTTTTTAATTGAAGATTTGAAACCGTCACACCTGGCAACTACAAGATGAAGATTATTTTTGTAATCTAGAATTTTATTATGATGTTTTTAATTAAAGAATTGAAACCGTCAAACCTGGCAACTACAAGTTGAAGATTATTTTTATAATCTAGAATTTTATTATGCATGCTTTTATATGTTTTACTATTTATTGACTATGTCATGTATTATTATTTTTATAAGTTACTATTCGATACACTATCAATGAAATTGGGGAAGATTTATCGTGCGGCAGCCTTAATATACGGTTAAAGAAATGCGTTATCGGTTTTGTTATTATTTTTTTAACAAAACCGGTAAAAAATTACCTAAAACATTATTATTTCTACCTAAAACATTAATGTTTTTTAACATTTCCGGTAAAATGTCCAATAATAACAAAACCGATAAAAAAATAATATTTTAGGTAGCGTGTAGATGCTCGTTTTGTTCGGGGCTCTCATTCGAATTTTTACTCCATTATATATATATATATATATATATATATATATATATATATATATATATATATATATATATATATTGTGTGTGTTTAATTATGTAGCGATTGTTTACTTAATTATCTATGTAGTTATGCTTATGATCATGTATGTATATATATGTAAGTATGTATATATATATGTGTGTATGTTAAGAGAATATAATTCACTAAACCAAGTTTTTTATGTTTACAGGCTCGGATTACAAAAGATATTGTATTACATTAGGCTTGAAAAATTAGCCCGGACCTCAACAAACCCAGGCCCGGTTTTGGCAGCTAGCTCCTATGTGAAGCTACAACACTCGAACGCTCCACGTGAAGGCCTTGTTCTGCTCCACGTCACTCGGTCACCAGCTGTACAGACCGAGCAGCATCCCATGACCATGCTCCACAACGTGCCAAGCACCCAACAACAGCCTTGAGCACCACGCTCGACAACATCGAACAAACCAAGGCTCGACTCCCAAACAACTCTCACGGGGCTGTCACCCGTACCCATGCCTCCCATTGCATTAGCTCAGTTCCCCATTGCTTCTCGTGCCCTGCAAGTATGATTCCAAGAGAAGACCCATACTGGCACCATCGAAAAAACCAAAGAAAGCAATTAACAAAAGAGCTATCATCAAAAACAGTGTTCATCAACAACCATTGGGGGGATTAAAACCATTTTTGGAGCAGTATAGATAGGGGGAGGACAACGATTATCAAAAGCAGAACATACAGCTGGGCTTTTCAACAGTAAAAAAATAGCAAGAAAAAATGAACGGGAGGGGGAGGAACCAGAAAGAGAAAAAAGCTCAGGGGGCTCTCGATTCAGCAATCAGAAACGAACAGTAGGGGGATATGCAAAGTCACGAACTGTCAGTGATTACCAAGCAAAAACTAGCTATCAAGAGCAGTGAACAACCAGAGGGAACATACAAGCAAGGAAAGATTAACACAGGGGACTCTCGATTTTCAAAAAAAAAAACGAGAAGATTTCCAACAACCATTCGAAGGAAGGAACCAATTCAAGCAAGGAAATCAACAGCCCAAACATTCAAAACAAAAGCAATGTAACAAGTGTCATACCCGATTGTTTTTCGAAGACAGTATCAATGCATTGAGGTTTTTATTTATTTATTTATTTCGTTTTTCAAATGCGTGATGTGTGCTTTTTCTTTTCTAAATAAATAGCAGAAGAATAACAAGGGAGAGATGGGATTGCGGCTAGGGGATGATACAAATGAATTTAGGGTTTAGTTTTTACCCTATATGTCATATATATTGGCATAGTGAGACGGTGTCGTTTAGGGTGGCTCTCGCATGAGGGTTATTCATTATATAGGCCATTCTAGTTTTGTGTTTATATATTTTAATCCTTAAATCGTTGTTTTCGTATTTCTGATTTTGTCTCCATGTTTTTTCCGCATTTAATTGTAGTCCTAAGTAATGCTGTATTTAAATCTGTTTTGTTTTAAACATTTGACCTTCATATTTTTTGCATGTTGCATTTTAGTGCTGAGCGGTAATGTATTTAGTTTCTGTTTTTTATACATTTGACTTTGAATGTTTCGCATGTTCTATTTTAGTCCATTTGGTGTGTTTAATCGAATTTTGCATTGATTGTGCTTCTGGCCCATTACTTTAAAATTTTTATTTTGACCCCCCTTTGTTTAGTCAAGTAAGATTTTTGTATTTTTATATTTGGTATGTAATTATGTTGTTTTTTATTTTAGCCCATAGATTTGGATTTTAAATATTTTAGTCGTAATTTAGAATTTTAGAGTAATTCTTTAAATTTAAATTTATTTTAATTTAATCCATTGTTAGATTTGTTTTCTTAAATTAATTGTTTATATTTACTTTGCATGGTAATATGTTTACATAAGTATGGATATGCAGATATTTCAGTAGCAAATCGCAAGACATCATTTTTACCCACGTGCATAACTCGACTCCTATTACATAATTTGATTAAGGGTAATACCCTTTTAATTTAAAATTGTCGGAATGATTTTTCTTAACTCACTAGATAGTTGTTTTCGACGATTTTAAATTAAAATTGTATCCCGTTATTGACACTTTAAAAATGTTTTGTCATTTTAAAATTTGGGAATGAAAGAAAAAGAAATATTCGACTATTTAAATTATTTGAGAAAAGATCGTTAGAACTCACCTAAAGATCTGGTCTCGATATTTTTAAATAATTGAATATCCTTTATCTTTTTAATGGCTTGGTATTTTTAATTAAACCTATTTTGTGGCTTTTGAATGTTATAAAATTTGCATTTTGTTGTTTTGAGGGATCATAAATTAAATTAAAGACGAACTTGTGAAATTCGTTGCAAAGACATTAATTAATTGACTAGGTACCGATTTAGGGCGCTGTGGGGGTGATAATCCTTTCCCACACGTAATCGACTCCCGAACTTGGATTTTGGTAACGTAGACCACAAATTTGTTGTTTTAATTAAAATTAATTTTTATTTAAAATGACAACATTTTTGGGTGTCCAATCACATCCTAATCAAAGATTGGTGGCGACTTCTCGAACCACATGTTTTTATCTTTAAGGAATTTCCAAATTTTCGAAACGAGAGGTTTTCTAAAATCGCAATGTTTTTAATTAAACTTTAATCGTAAGCGAATAATTAAAAAAGACGTTGTTTTCAAAATCTCTCCCCGCACCGGTTAAAAAAATCGTTTCGACAGCTTGGCGACTCCACTGGGGACTTTTTTTAGAGAGTCAGGCCGATAGTCGATTAATTAATTGTCTTTGCAAATGAAAGTTATAAGTTCATTTTAATTTGTTTTTTGATCCCTTGTTTGTTTTAAATTTTCTGTTTGCATTCTAATTTCTGGATTGATTAAAGAATAAATAGTTGTACTAACGGGTGATTTACATGTTTCAGTTTTTTTACCTTCACTTTGGTTTGTTGTGTTCTTGGATCGAGGCAAAGGATTATGGGTTTCCCCTAACTATCGCTACAACCTTTCGATATTTAGAGCCTTCTTACTGTGCTCTGTCCCGTTAGGTAGGGGTGAACGCTACGCTTACGTGAGAAAAATTACTTTTCTCCACATAGGCTTTAGCAATTAACCTCTGGGGTACATGCCTTATGTTTACGAGTGAAACATTGAGTTTTCTCGCATGGACATAGGGAAATGTATCCTCTCGAATTGAACTTGATCCGTTTCAAGCCTATAATGGGTGAGGATCGAGGGTCTGGCAAGCTCAAGGGGGCACCAGCAAAGGACAATTTGAAGACCCTTTAGTGATACCAAAACTCTACCCATTTTATGTTGAATCTTTGTTTGCAGACAGAAAGGGGAAACTCATTCTAACCTTTTCCTCGAAGTTATTTAGTTTTGCAAAAAGTATGAGAACTAGAAAAGCATGTGGTTAGGTTTATTTTTCGAACAAGCATGTGAATTAGATACCATGCGGTTAGGATTTTTTGTGAATGACAAAGCTTGTGGGTAGATATCATGCTGGGTAGGATCTATTAAAGCATGATTGGGTAGCCAGCATGTGAGGGTAGGTTTTATTTGATGTTTACGGTACCCACTATCTTGTTGTTTATCTTATATGTACTAACCCTTTTTTGTTCTTTGTCTATTTTATTTTGATTTTATTATATTTGCATCGTCATGTCATTGAGGGGTGTTAATTCACAAGTGATTGACTAACAAGAAGGCTGACCATATTGAGGCAAGAAATTCTCCACCATGTAGTCAAAACCGGGAGATCCAGAGATGTTCAAATGATCCATGAAGAAGGGCACCCGGAATGAAGAATCTGAAGCTGATTGGAGATTTCCTTTAAAGGTGCAAAGGCCGAGATGTTGACTCAGAAGATATATATAGTCATACAGAGGACAAGAAGACCATTCATAAGGATGAGAGGACCATTCATAAAGACATGAAGACCATTTCATAAAGACATGAAGACCATTTCACATTGGAGGTAAGAATGAAGATTTCAAGATTCAATTTAAGGACATCTGATGTCATCAAAGGTAATGGAATACACCGACGATTTTGGAGGTGCAATACCAGATCCCATGAAGAGTACGACTCAAGGAAATAAAGAGATAAAGACTCACAGTTGTATTTTGACTACATGGTGTACTTACTAAATTCTTGTTGTCTAAGTGAACGGTTGTTCTATAAGTGGTCACTTTCGGGATTAGTACCTCGTGCATTTGCATTTGCATTTGCATTGCAGGTATTTGTTTAAGTATTTTACATGCATTAATTATGAAAACATGGAAATAACTTATGAAAGATTTTTGTTCAGTAATAACAAGATCATTCATTCATATTGTTCCTCATCATCGTGAACAAACAAATGGAAGCAATGGAGCAATCTAATTAGAAATCACAAGATCAGTTGGTTGGGTTACAACAAGATACAAAGAATGAAGCATCGGGCTATCTGCAAGGTACATCAAATAAAATGATCCAGGTGCTGGCAACCAAGGGTGTTAGTAGAGAGGAAATCGCTAATAAAGGACACCAGTCTCATCAGAGTAATGCATCAAGAGTGATACTTTGCCTCAGAGCATCTAACTCAAACCAAGGAAAGAGCCTCGTCAATTATGGGCAGTTTGAGAACAAATTCAAGTGGTTGAATGAAGCCGTGGAAAATATGAAGGTTGTCAATGCCACTCACAAGGAGTTAGAAGCCAGAGAACTTAGTTTGGTCCTTGATTTGGTCATCCCATATGAATTTAGGGTGCCTAACTTTGAAAAATACGATGGCACCAGTTGCCCCCTAATTCATCTGAAGATGTTTTGCAGAAAGATGGAAGGGTACTGAAATGATGACAATTTGCTGATTCATTTCTTCCATGATAGTCTTGCTGGTCCAACTGTAGTATGGTATAACCGCTTGAATAGAGAGCATATCAAGACATGGGTCAACCTAGCTGATGCTTTTCTAGGGCAATATCGTTATATTGAAGGCTTAGCCCCAAGGCGTCAAGACCTTCAAAGAATAAAGATGAAAGATACTGAGAGCTTCAAGGATTATGCTCTGAGATGGAGAGGGGTAGCAGCACAGGTTCAACCTCCTATGTTAAAAGAAGAAATATCATACATGTTTCGCGTTTCTCTTCCGACCCTTTTCTTTGAATCAATACTGGAAAATTCAATAAATAACTTCGAAGACCTCATGATAGATGGGGAATTACTTGAAAATACAATCATCAAAAGAAACTTGAAAGATGTTCTCAAGAGCCCAACTGATCAAAAGGCGAAAATTGATGTTGTAACTAAATGTCAAGTTCAAATCTCCTACAACTGCAAAAGAAAAGGGGCAACAAGTTGCTCAAGTCGTCCAAAGAAAGTCCCAAGATCTAAAAATGCATTGAAAGTGTTCCAAACTTCTATCTCGGTTTTGTATCCCCATTTGGTTAAAGGTCAATATCTCACACCAAGGCCAGTGAAAGTGCAACTAGACCCTTCTTCTCATAGATACGATCAAGATAGCGTTTGTGATTTTCACTTGGGGGCATTGGGGCATTCTACGGGAAATTGTAGGCCGCTGTTAAAGGAGATAGAGATGCTCGTGGAAAAGGGGACATTGATTCAGGAATTGGTGAAACAATGGATGACGAGCTCGAGTGGGGCACCAGAGCCAAATGTGTAGTACCCGGTCGAATCAAACACCACTACATCATAAGCATAATGGGGCATCCTGACTGCGCAAAAAAATCATTTTGTTTATCATGAAACTTTTTTTCATTTGCAACATCTTGTTTGAAAATATTTTTGTTGTTTTTTATCAACTTTTTGTTGTTTTCCTCAACTTTTTGAAAGGATTTTTAAAATGAACTTACGTCATTCTCCAAAGGTCATGAGCAATGAATCAAGTTTTAATCTTGTAATTCTTTGAATATCAAATGAGTTAAAAGTTGTTTTGCTATTTCATTAATTATATGCTTTTGACAAGAGGCAAGATTAGACCTTTCAAATCTCATCTAAAGCCGAAAGAACCGTTGTTGGGTTCCTTACCCAAAATGACGATGACCTTTCCTGCAAGGAAGACAAGACAGAGCGCAACATATCAAAGGCATGCTAGGACCACAAAGAAGAAGAAGAAATAAAGAAAATCATTGAAATAATTTTATCATGCATTAATTATATTGTTTTCATGTAAATAAGGTTAATCTTGAATATACGCCCCTCTGGGGATACCTCTTTTACGAAGACTTCCATGTATGAGATGATGAACGGCTTTGTTTCATTTATCCCATCAAATATATGTATATATACCCATTGTTGTCCCCTTTCGAGCCTATAGTATTTTCTTTCGGATTCAACCTAAACCAAGGATCACCCTCCACACTGGGGGTAAAGGTGAATAACATCTGCTCGCGAGAGTGAAGATTATCAGTCCGAATTTCTCTACAGAAGTAAGTCATGATACCATGAGGCAGACCAAATACAAAGCGCTCTAAGATCAAATTGAGTTGACATCATGAAGAGAAAGAAGAGAAATGTAGAAAGAGAAAAAGAAAAGAAAAGAAGAAAGAAAAGAAAAGAAAAAAATTGGAAATGAGAAAAATGAAAAAAAGAGAATGAAAGAAAATCGATCAAACACCTCAAGACGAGTGGTTTAAACATTTCCATTTTATTCACCCGAATATCGTGAAACATTGAAGGAAAAAAAGAAGAACAGAAGATGCACGAGCAGATTCAAATCAGGCAGAGCAAGGTCGAAGATAACAAAATGAATTGATCCTTGGTTCGATGACCCTTTAACACTTTTTTTGGGCCTATTTATCCTTTTTTTCATAGCCGTGAGCCCTAGCCTACGTTACGTGCCTGAAAAGTCCCTTCTAATTATACATGAATTTATAAGTGGAGAGGCTATCTTCAGATTTCATTCCACCCCTCAGGGTTAATTTTATTTGTAAATAGTTTTCTTAAAAATAAAAGCTTTAATGCATGATAAAAAAAACAATAAAAGGAGGGTTCAAGACGTAAAATTTTAAATGACGTCTTGAAACCAAAGGAGAATTCGAGTTGAAAACCTGAAAAGACTGCTCGAACATAAAGATCGTCAACCACTGTACAGAAGGGTGATCCTATACATCTCTTGATAAAGTACCCCACAATCTAAAGGCGCTCACGAAGATTGAGAACCAGTGAACATTCCCAAAAGAGAAGCAAAATGTTTGCCTTATCATATCAATAAAACGCCAGAATCAAGGGTGCAAAAAGCTAACCAAACACATTTCCTTCCAAAGTTAGCCTAAGCCTTTTGTCAGCAATAATCTTTACTCTTTTCAAATGTATATAATTTTTGAAGGATTAAAAGAGAATTTGTCTTATTTGATATTTATTGAACTCTTGTTTTACAATTTGTTTTGATTGTGAGTCTGAAGAAAATGACAACATTTTTTAAATTTATTCATAAATTTTTCACATTCCCTAAAAATAAGAGAAGGGATAAAAATATTTTCAAACAAGACATCAAACGAGAAAAGTCCGTGCAGTGGGTGAGGCTCATTATGCCTCTATTGGAAGAAAGAGAAGAAGAGGTGTCAGAACATGAAGCATTCTGCGTTTTTGAAGCAGTTGGTCTAAAGAGATCAGAATGAATGAAGAATAAGAGTTTTTAGCATTTCTAGATGACATTGTCAGTAACCCACCAAGAAGGAGATGACCTCATTGTTCAGAAGGGGCACATATTACGACTTGTATAAAATGCAAGACATTTGGTTAAAAAATTGATCACTTCTTAAGTGTTTGTGGCAACATGAAGAAAAGCCCTTAAATTATTTCACAATACTACTGTGTAGTGACACCAGAATGAGAACATTCAAGTTGTGATATGTTGGGGCACAACTGAACCCACATCATGTTGAGATGGCAAGATTCAGACCAAGAAGGCATTAAGAATGAGCCTTACAATTTGAGGTGTTGGGGCATTTACAAGACCAGTACTAGTATAAGATTGTTGGGGCACTAGTGAAGTCCTGTTTCAGCTAGAGGTATTAATGTGGGGCATCTTTGGAAGCCTATGACGACCTGTGGAAAGATCATTGAATTGAACAAATAGTTCTGATGGGACATGAATGTATAAAGAGTGAAAATGATGAAAGATTGACAGTAGGGTTTACTGTATATGATCATCTTGTCCATAATCGATTACATTATTATGGTGATTTCAAATGCATTAATGTTGGTGAACCAGTATCTCACTTTAATTTCAACTGAGTTTTGGTATTCTTGTAATACCACGCGAAAACTCTGAGTGCAACGCAAAGAGCTTCCCTGGTTGAAAGGTTTGGGTAGAAGCCGCGTGAAAAGATGAATGTGTGGTCAAATGCTTGACAAACCAGTGAGTATGGTGATGAATCAGTGTTGTGATCATGGGTTGTTTCCATTACCCAAGATGAAGTTTTCTTTCTACAACGCCAAGGTTAAAAATGAGAAATGATAAAGATTTCTTTCCACGGAGGAGGCAATGGAATTTTAACAACAAGAAACTAATAGAACCAACTAAGGTTGAATGATGGGCTTTTGTTAAACCTCTCGACCTGATATGGTATAAAGGAGCCTTGTTTGATATTTGATTAAATGGGGTGACATGAAAAATTGGGATAAATCCTCCTTGTGATGTGTTTCAAGAGGAAAATCAGAATAGATGTGGACCTCCGTGTGATCTTTACGGAGTTTGGCGTAGTCATATGCACAGTATCCAAAAATGGGGCAACACAGTCATATTTTTACCATAGTAAGAAGTTGAGAGAGAAAATGTTTTCTCTGAAATGAAGAAAGAAAACAAAGACGACAAAAAGATGGAAGAAGATCAGAGGGCTCGTAAAAAAAAGTTGGAAATTACGAGTTGCTGCACGGATATCTAGAGCAAACCATGGAAATGAATGATCAAATGGAAGAAGATAGAGCTCACTACTCTAGAGCCAAGTGAAGATTGATTCAACATTTATGCATTCATGAAGACATCATTTGCATAAAAGAAAATGTATTACACTGATACATTGAATTGCATTTGTGTTTCATGCATAAATACATGACTTTGACAAATCTTCCAGCGAAAAGAGAATATGCAGAATGTTAGAATCCCGATGATTGAAAGGAAGATTTCAAACCTCAAACATAAGGAGTTATGTTTAAAGAGACATACCCTGAAGAACAGAGAGATCTAGTCTATAGAAAAAGCATTGCTTTGAAGTGAAGACCATCAGATGTAGATGAAAAACAAGGATTTTCGTGTATGAAGAAAGGAATCAATTGATTAAAGTGACTTGCACATAGTATATTGGGGAAAGTCAATCTTAAGCCTTCACCGAAGAGTAGTGAAGCAAACCATGTTGAGCCTTCATGAAAAAATAGTGAAGCAGAATTACACCAGAAGATGTCCGAGTTCCATCGAGGTCAAAAGAGATGGTGTTCCTTCGAAAAGGAAAATATCTCCCAATGATAATTAAAGATTGAAGATATTGAAGTATCAAGATGAGGATGACTAGTTTTGAAATCCTAGAAAGAAGGGTGACGATAATTAGGCCAAGTAGATTCACGTATCTAATGGCTTCCAAACAAGTTTTCACGATAGAGATGAATTTTCAGAGAATTTCTGGAACTCTGAATTTTTGAGTATGATATTTCCAAGCATACATTAATGATTGATAATGTTTGATTTTCAGGTTCGACCTTTGAAGCAAATCAAACTAAGGCCTTCGCGCAAAAGAAGATTTTCGAGTTCTATACTCCCTGAAGAAAGAGGGAGCGAACCCGTTTGAAGATTTTCGAGTTCCATACTTCGTAAAGAAAGAGGAAGCGAACCCCTAAGAAGAAGATCCTCGAGTTCTATACTTCCTAAAGAAAGAGGGATCGAACCCGTTTGAAAAAGATTTTTGAGTTATATACTTCCTAAAGAAAGAGGGAGTGAACCCGTTTGAAGAAGATTTTTGAGTTCTATACTTCCTGAAGAAAGAGGGAGCGAACCCGTTTGAAGAAGATTTTCGAGTTCTATACTTCCTGAAGAAAGAGGGAGCGAACCCGTAAGAAAAAGATTTTTGAGTTCTATACTCCCTGAAGAAAGAGTGAGCGAACCCGTAAGAAGAAGATTTTCGAGTTCTATACTCCCTGAAGAAAGAGGGAGCGAACCCGTAAGAAGAAGATTCTCGAGTTCTATACTTCCTGAAGAAAGAGGGAGAAAACCCGTAAGAAGAAGATTCTCGAGTTCTATACTTCCTGAAGAAAGAGGGATCGAACCCGTTTGAAGAAGATGTTCGAGTTCTATACTCCCTGAAGAAAGAGGGAGCGAACCTGTAAGAAGAAGATTTTCGAGTTCTATACTTCCTGAAGAAAGAGGGAGCGAACCCGTTTGAAGAATATTTTCGAATTCTATACTTCCTGAAAAAAAGAGGGAGCGAACCCGTAAGAAAAGATTTTCGAGTTCTATACTCCCTGAAGAAAGAGGGAGCGAACCCGTAAGAAGAAGATTTTTGAGTTCTATACTCCCTGAAGAAAAAGGGAGCGAACCCGTAAGAAGAAGATTCTTGAGTTCTATACTTTCTGAAGAAAGAGTGAGCGAACCCGTAAGAAGAAGATTCTCGAGTTCTATACTTCCTGAAGAAAGAGGGAGCGAACCCATAAGAAGAAGATTTTTTAAGTTTTATACTTCCTGAAGAAAGAGGGAGCGAACCCGTAAGAAGAAGATTTTCGAGTTCTATACTTCCTAAAGAAAGACGGAGCAAACCCTTTTTCAGAAGATTTCTCAAGTTCTATACTCTCTGAAAGGAATAGGGAGCGACCCTGTTTACAGAAGGTTGTTCGAGTCTTATACTCTCTGAACGAATAGAGAGTAGACATGATTGTTGAAGATTGTTCGAATCTTATACTCTCTAAAGAAATAGGGAGCAGACACGATTGTTGAAGATTATTCGAGTCTTATATTCTCTGAACGAATAGAGAGCAGACACGATGATCGAAGATCATTCGAGTCTTATACTCTCTAAAAGAATAGGGAGAGGACACGCTTCCCGAAGATTTTTCAAGTCTCGCTTATCATGGAGTTATAATGGAACATTTTAACCTCTTGAGGTTCTCATAACCAGACAAACACGACATCGTTGGGTCTTTGTTCTATTCTCGTTGCACGATAATAAACAAAGAGGGGCAGCTGTAGATTCTCGTTTTTTTCCGGGGCTCTCATTCGAATTTTTACTCCAATATATATATATATATATATATATATATATATATATATATATATATATATATATATTGTGTTTAATTATGTAGCGATTGTTTACTTAATTATCTATGTAGTTATGCTTATGATCATGTATGTATATATATGTAAGTATGTATATATATATGTGTGTATTTTAAGAGAATATAATTCACTAAACCAAGTTTTTTATGTTTACAGGCCCGGATTACAAAAGATATTGTATTACATTAGGCTTGAAAAATTAGCCCAGACCTCAACAAACCCAGGCCCAGTTTTGGCAGCTAGCTCCTATGTGAAGCTACAACACCCGAACGCTCCACGTGAAGGCCTTGTTCTGCTCCACGTTACTTGGTCACCAGCTGTGCAGACCGAGAATCATCCCATGACCATGCTCCACAACGTGCCAAGCACCCAACAACAGCCTTGAGCACCACGCCCGACAACATCGAGCAAACCAAGGCTCGACTCACCAACAACTCTCACGGGGCTTTCACCCGTACCCATGCCTCCCACTGCATCAGCTCAGTTCCCCATTGTTTCCCGTGCCCTGCAAGTATGATTCCAAGAGAAGACCCATACTGGCACCATCGAAAAAACCAAAGAAAGCAATTAACAAAAGAGTTATCATCAAAAACAGTGTTCATCAACAACCATTGGGGGGATTAAAACCATTTTTTGGAGCAGTACAGATAGGGTGAGGACCAACGATTATCAAAAGCAGAACATACAGCTGGGCTTTTCAACAGTAAAAAAAGAGCAAGAAAAAATGAACAAGAGGGGGAGGAACCAGAAAGAGAAAAAAGCTCAGGGGGCTCTCGATTCAGTAATCAGAAATGAACAGTAGGGGGATACGCAAAGTCACGAACAGTCAGTGATTACCAAGCAAAAACTACCTATCAAGAGCAGTGAACAACTAGAGGGAACATACAAGCAAGGAAAGATTAACACAGGGGACTCTCGATTTTAAAAAAAAAATAAGATTTCCAGCAACCATTCGAAGGAAGGAACCGATTCAAGCAAGGAAATCAACAGCCCAAACATTCAAAACAAAAGTAATGTAATAAGTTTCAAACCCGATTATTTTTCGAAGACAATATCAATGCATTGAGGTTTTTATTTATTTATTTATTTCATTTTTGAAATGCGTGATGTGTGCTTTTTCTTTTCTAAATAAATAGCAGAAGAATAACAAGGGAGAGATGGGATTGCGGCTAGGGGATGATATAAATGAATTTAGGGTTTAGTTTTTACCCTATATGTCATATATATTGGCATAGTGAGACGGCGTCGTTTAGGGTGGCTCTCGCATGAGGGTTATTCATTATATAGGCCATTCTAGTTTTGTGTTTATATATTTTAGCCCTTAAATCGTTGCTTTCGTATTTCTGATTTTGTCTCCATGTTTTTTCCGCATTTAATTGTAGTCCTAAGTATTGTTGCATTTAAATCTGTTTTGTTTTAAACATTTGACCTTCATATTTTTGCATATTGCATTTTAGTGCTGAGCGGTAATGTATTTAGTTTCTGTTTTTTAGACATTTGACTTTGAATGTTTCGCATGTTCTATTTTAGTCCATTTGGTGTGTTTAATCGAATTTTGCATTGATTGTGCTACTGGCCCATTACTTTAAAATTTTTATTTTGACCCCCTTTGTTTAGTCAAGTAAGATTGTTGTATTTTTATATTTGGTATGTAATTATGTTGTTTTTTTATTTTAGCCCATAGATTTGGATTTTAAATATTTTAGTTGTAATTTAGAATTTTAGAGTAATACTTTAAATTTAAATTTATTTTAATCTAATCCATTGTTAGATTTGTTTTCTTAAATTAAGTGTTTATATTTACTTTGCATGGTAATATGTTTACATAAGTATGGATATGTAGATATTTCAGTAGCAAATCACAGGACATCATTTTTACCCACGTGCATAACTCGACTCCTATTACATAATTTGATTAAGGGTAATACCCTTTTAATTTAAAATTGTCGGAATGACTTTTCTTAACTCACTAGATAGTTGTTTTCGATGATTTTAAATTAAAATTGTATCCCGTTATTAACACTTTTAAAATGTTTTGTCATTTTAAAATTTGGGAATGAAAGAAAAAGAAATATTCTACTATTTAAATTATTTGAGAAAAGATCGTTAGAACTCACCTAAAGATCTGGTCTCAATATTTTTAAATAATTGAATATCCTTTTATCTTTTTAATGGCTTGGTATTTTTAATTAAACCTATTTTGTGGCTCTTGAATGTTATAAAATTTGCATTTTGTTGTTTTGAGGGATCATAAATTAAATTAAAGACGAACTTGTGAAATTCGTTGCAAATACATTAATTAATCGACTAGGTACCGATTTAGGGCGTTGTGGGGGTGCTAATCCTTCCCCACACGTAATCGACTCCCGAACTTGGATTTTGGTAACATAGACCGTAAATTTGTCGTTTTAATTAAAATTAATTTTTATTTAAAATGACAATATTTTTGGGTGTCCAATCACATCCTAATCAAAGATTGGTGACGACTTCTCGAACCACATGTTTTTATCTTTAAGGAATTTTTAAATTTTCGAAACGAGAGGTTTTCTAAAATCGCAATATTTTTAATTAAACTTTAATCGTAAGCGAATAATTAAAAAGTTGCCGCACGTGAGACTTTATCTTGAAATTGTTTTCAATTTCCCAAATAATATTTAGAAACATTAACGGTAAGTACACTTCCCCTTTTAGCCCACACTACCACCATTTCCCAATCATTGACATTGTTTACTTGGATTAAGTCATCCTATGAGCAGTTTTTATATTAGAATGGGGCTGTTGATTGGGTCACCCTAAGAGCAGTTTTTCTACTTGTAAGTTACTCATTCTTGAGTTACTTAGTTTATTTACACATATGACCGACATGATTTAGGGCAAGTTTGACATTACATTTTAAACGTGAATTTTAAAGATGTTGTAGAAAAGAATTTTTAATAGTATACCTTAAAATTTAGGGCCATTTTAACATTGCTTTTGAAAAGTGGATTTTAAAGGTGTAGTGGAAAAAACTTTTAAAAACGACTTTTTAAAAGTGTACGTTTAAAATTTAGGTTATGTTTTATATAATTTTTTAAAAGTGATTTTTAAAAATAATGTAAAAACAAAATTTTAAAAGTGTTGTACAAAAGTGTAATTTAAAATTTAATTATTTGGGTTTGCTTTTAAAAGTGAGTTTGAAAATATAAAATATCAATTGTAGACATTATGTTGTAAATTAAAAATATAATATTTAAGTTATATTTACACTTATATATGAATCATATCAATTTAAATTATAATAAATTTAAAAAATATTATATATGAAATTATATCAATTTAAACTATAAAAAAATATAAAAATACAAATAAAAATATAATTATAATACAAATATATTTTATATAAATCATTATTAATATTTAATAAATCAATCAATTTCTCTATTTTTAAATGATTAAAATAAATGATTAAAAGTAATAAGCTATTTTTAAGTATGTTAGAATTAAATTATTAAAATAAAATGAAAATACATAATTAAGTGGAGTTCATGCATTAGTAATGGTAAAATTATAACTTGCTTTCAAACGCAAAGTGGAAAATAAAATAGCTAGAAGTCCTAGCTTTTGCAGTTAATTTGAAACCACCGTTTCCACCAGAATTATTTTTTAATTTTTACTCGTTTGACATTGATTTTACGATCAAAATGGGGTTTTTTAGATAAAAGTGTTTCTAGAAAGCTTTACCAAAAGGACCCTTAACTATTTTTAATTGCTTTTAAAAAGTAATTTGGAAAAGATAAAATATTATTTGTAGACATTATGTTGTATATTAAAAATATAACATTTAAATTATATATACACTTATTAACCATATGATATATAAAATATACCAACTTAAACTATAATTAAAATATAAAAATATATTTTAAGATAATTCATTAATAATAATCTTATATATGAAATATTTTATTAAGAAAAAAATATTATCAATACTTTTTAATATTGAAATCCAAAAAATGATATTTTAATTATTTCAATTTAACTACAATCACTAGTTTAAAATTTAAAATAAAATAATTGAAGTGATATAATTATCATTTTAACCATTTAAAAAAAGAAAATAAAAATATATACTATAAAAAAATTTGAAATAAATTATTATTATATGTGAAATATATCAATTTAAATTATAATAAAAATTAAAAAATATAAATAAAATATATTTTATAATAACTCGTTATTAATATTTTAATAGATAAAAATCATAAATTTTATTTATTTTTAAGTTAATTTAAATATATTGTTTTTTTAAGGATGTTATAAATTATTGAAATATAATATAAATAAATAATTAATAAAAGAAATAGAATTCCAATGTTCTTTTCTACTCAAATGAGTGGAGCTCATGTATTGATAAGGATAAAAATATAAATATACTTTCAAACGCAAAGTTGGAAATGAAAAAGCTAGAAATATGAGATTCTAGCTTTTGCGGTTGGTTTGAAACCACTATTTTCATCGTATTTTTTCAATTTTTAACGGGTTGACATTGATTTTATGGTCAAAATGAACTTTTAGTCAAAAGTAATTTTAGGCAACATTACTAAACGAACACTTAGGGCCAATTTTGTAATATCCAAATATATTACGATCCAAAATCTGATAGATTAGTATACTACACCGGGACCACTAAAGTGGCTAACCCAAAATTTTCTTTTTAAAAATAATTATTGAAACCAATTAAAAACATCAATCATAATCATAAAATGGCAATAAGAGCATTTATGTTTACAATTATGGGTGGCCCAAAAATACATCCAAACTGATTTAAAAGAGTATTTCAAAATATTGTCACGACTTGAATACAAGAAGGTCCATATATAGTACATGTACTTTAAAAAGACTCAAGATGTAGTCAAAAGCTCGTGTCGGTCTGGAACGCAGACTACACAATAAGTTTCTCGAACGCTCCTCTTAAGAACCTATGCATAGAAATAAATTCTAAAAATTGAGCTCACAAATTCAATTCCACATTAATAACCAAACTATATTACATGTGTCCACTATATGATCAAGATTGCAATATAAATATTAGCATACGAGAATGTTAATCTAAACATACATATAGAGGTAGGCATCATGGTATTATCGGAGGGTTTCGCTACATCTCAGGGACACACACCTGATACAGAAGCGACAACGGATGATGAACGTTGTTCTTCGTTGAAGAATCAAACCTGGAAAGCTCTAGACTCGATCAAAGAACTAGAGGATAAAAGGAAGATGTGGGCAGTAATAAGGTACTTGAATTAGGGTTTTGGTTTACTGAATTTAAAACAAAGAATAAGAGGTTAAGACAATAAAAAAAAGGGTAATATAATTCTAATGAAATTAGGACAATGGAAAAACAAGGGTAATAGAATTCTAAAGAAATTATGACAAAGGAAAAACAAGGGTAATGAAATAAACTAAAGATAAAACATGTAATAGAGGAATTAAGCTTATCTCCCTTGTAATGGGTGAAAAAGGGTCTGTTGTTGATGGAATTTAATGATGAATACTCGCTAGAAAGATACCGAGATAAGGATTGCAACGTAGAATATGGGTCAAAATTTTGATGATCATATCTTTGTAAAAAGTGATTTGAAAATTTACCCCCGGTAGGTATAATACTTAATGCAAGCCATAGGGTTTTGAGATGAAAGTTAGCGTGAACATGGAGGAAGAAGACGATGGCTTATGGAGATGGAAAATAGATGGATATGTCCTACTGAACCCTCCTAGTCACAATGAAAAGGCAAACTCGAAAATACGGCTCTAACCAACCCTCCTAATCAAAATAAGAAGGAAAACCAGAGTGTGAAGATCTCTCTCTCAAGAACTTGGAAGAACTAAAAGGAAACAAAGCTTCAAAAGAACAAGGCAATCAGCTCTTGCAAAAATGTACTCACATTGTATTATTATTCAGAGAAAAGATAATGTAAAATAATGAAGGGGAGCCTCCTTTATATAGTTGAGGAGTAGTATCCTAAGTATGAATAAAAATAATAATAAAAACATGTCCTAAAAGCACTAGGATGAGCGACATGAATGTTGGACGTTGGTGCAGTTCTTGATCTAATGGTTGTGATAAAATCAAGGCATTTGAATGAATGATGAAACCTCTAATTTGATGAACAGCTCGAATGAGTCTTCTAGAAGATGATGTAGGCGGCAATGACTTGAAAAGCAATGATGAGCTGACCATGTAGGGCTTTGGGTGGCTAAGGTGGAAATGATGGGCATTTATAAGGTTTTATCATTACAAACAATTACCCTTTTGGGCATGATCCTAATAAAACAAAAAATAATAACTTAAATAACTAAAATTTACTGAGGAAAGTGATTCATGCTTCATATTATAGCCATGTATACTTTATAAAAATGTTTTAGTAATTTAAGGGGGTTTGAAATTAATTTTAGGGCCATCTTCTTGAATCTTGCAATTTGGTCCTAGTTTATCTTCAACTTGGGTTATAGAAGCCCAAGTAGCAATAGGGGAAGGATGAATGGATTTCCTTCCTTAAATTCTTTCGTCTCTATATGGGCTTGGATTCCTTTATAGATGAAAGTATGAACTGTAGTCTAAACTGTAGTCTGAAGCTTGTCTTTTAAGAGTTTGGGACAGTTTCTTGTAATTGGGCCAAGTGGAATAGTTAGACCATCATCTTTGGAGAAGTGGCGTGTGGTGCATGTATCACCTCTCCCCTACTTATAAATATTCATCCACGAATATGAACATCAAAGGGAGATAGGTCAGAAACATTAAAAGAAGCACTCATGTCATACTTACCTGGGAGATCAATGCGGTATGCTTTCTCATTAATACGTTCAAGGACATGGAAATGCTCATCACCTCATGGGTCAAGCTTAGATTTTTGTTGCTTTAGAAATATTTATTTTCTCATGTGTACCCAAACCTAATTAACTGGTTCAACTCTGACATGTCATCTTTCTTTATTGACTCTTTGTGCCACAGCTTCATATGTTTTCTCCATCCTTTGCTTGGCTTTGGCATGAAAGTCCTTGACAAAGGTTGCCTTTTGTTCACCATCCATGCTAGTAATATGTTCTAAAGGAAAAGGAAAAATATCTAAATTAATTAGTGGGTTAAATCCATAAACTATTTTAAATGGAGAATAACCTGTAGTGGAGTGGATAGATCTATTGTAAACAAATCCACATAAAAAAAGCTATGACACTTTTGTACGGTGATTGGAATCAGTCGTACAATGAGCTTCCATATCTATTGTACGCAATGGAATTCTTAATCCTAGGAACCATTGTTCGCTCTTATACTTATCCTACGACCACACTTGATGGACATGTTATCCCAGGGAAGAGAGTTTTCGAAGGTTTGTTATGGGCTTTCAAGTCATCCATTAAAGGTTTTCATTACTACAAAAAAAATTGTTCAAGTGAATGATACTTTTTTGCATGGCATAGGCAAACACATCCTGATGATAGTTGTTGCACAAAATAGTAACAGAAACATTGTCCCCATTACGTTTTCCATTGTTAAAAATGAGTTCGAAGAAACATGGAATTTCTTTCTATCTAACTTGTGCTCCTATGTTGTCACTAAAGATAGGGGTTGTATGATCTCTAACCGTTCACCTGGGTTGTTGTCCACGATTGATAGACCAAAAAGTAGGTGTCACCTCCCCATGTATTCCCGGTGAATTGCATATGTCATATTGCATCAAATGCTATGACGAAGTTTAAGAATAAGAAGATCAATAAAAAGATTATCAACATGGGTAACTTATTCTTTTTTCCTTCATTTATGTTCTTCATTTATTATTATACTTAAATCTAACTTTTTTCAGGATACACTTTACTTCAACCTAACTTTCGAGCAAGGCTAGAAAATCTGAGGAAATATAGACAAGAGGTTTATAACTTTGCAGCTGAAATACCTCGAGAAAGATGGTCACATACATATGATGATCATGGTCGATGTTACTGTCATATGTCAATCAATCTTGTCGAATGTATCAATTCAGTACTTAAAGGGACTAGACATCTTCTGGTGGCAAGTATTGTTCAGGAGACTTACTTCAGATTAGGTAAACTATGGGTTGACAAATTTTCCCAAGTGGAGGCAATGATCAACGAAGGCTGAAATTGGGCTCCAGATCAGGAGAAAGAAATGAACAAAAATTAAACACATGAAAGATCAGTGTATCCTCATAATTTCACCAAACTCGATTCTGATTACATTGTCCAAGAACTTGTACAACCATAAGTGGGTGGAAATTCTGCCACCTACACTAGTAATTTGAATAGAAGATGGTGTGACTATGGTCAATTTCAAGCCTTCAGATACCCATGCACTCACGCGATTGTTGCATGTATGTATGTCAATGTAGAAACATACTCATACATTGATGATTGTTGTAGCTTGCATACTATGTACAACATATGCAATTGTTAATTTAAGTATCTCTCAAACGCTGCATATTGGCCATCAACTATTTTTGAGGAATGCGTGCCCAATCCACGATTATGAAGGAAATTAAAGGGGCATCATGAATCTAGTCGAATTTATACTGATATGGATGATTCACAATGAAAGCAAGGTCTACCAAAGCTTTGTGGCCACTGCAGAGGTGCCAATACAGGAAAAAATGTTCACATCTTCCAAAACATCAACCGGGCTAATAAACCTTCATATTTTTATTACTTCAAATGTTGTGTGTTGTACATATTTTGGATAATTTATCAATACCAATAACCATATATTTAATTAAACTCAAATTCATACACATATTTAACTAAACACAAATTCATACATATATTTAAAAAAAATCAACAAAAATAAATAATTTTTCCTCTTCTTCTTCCTCTCATTAAGTCATTTGCTACGTCGGTTTTCTATCTCTTCTTTCTTTCATTCATTCTTCTTCTCCTCCTCCTCCTCCTCCTTATGTTGATCAATAATCGACTTTATTGACTCTTTCACCCACTCCTCATCTGAAGACAAGCTTCAATTCGAATCATCAATATCAGTATAATCAGAAGCAAAATGATCTTCCAAAAATTTCCTGAAATATTCTTCCCACAACTGCATGATTCGGGTCACATATAACTTTATCATCTAATCCAACTCCTTTATAGAGGAAATATTCTCAAAATGACCATTGAAACTCATAACACCCACAGGACGAGTTCCGACGGCTATAAAATGACTATAATCCAACGGAACTCGTTACCTCAAGGTGATGAGTTCCCCCTACAATGTAGTAAATGTCGTAGATCCCTAATTAAAAACCAAAGTGCCATAAAACCCTAAATTTTATTTTTAATGTTGGTAATGGGCCAAAAAAGCCCAAAAAGAGGGTTTGTTACAAGGCTTACCTCTGCCGTTGTTGGTTCAGCCTATAGGGGAGGAAAAAGTTAGGCATTTTTGGCTTACAAGATACAAAGAGGCAACCAATGGATTGGCTTACAAGCAGTTGTTTGACATACGGGATTGGATTCAGTTGCACGTGATCCGGCACGAGGGAAAACACCGATGTTCTTGCCTGTGACTTCCAGGGCACTCGAATTTTCGCCAGTTCAAGGTTACCTAGATGAACCAATTATTCTTTTGACTAGCCACTTTGTCTAGGACAGTGCTAGACAACCAACTTTGACGAGTCCAGTCAAAACGGATCCGAACAACATGGGTAACCCAATTATGAGTAATTCTTTTCCTCTAGTTTCATATAACAATTTTCCTCCAATCTATGGAACATCTAAAATTACTCAGTTTGGATTAGGGAACTGTGCGTACAAATTAAAATGTCCTCATTTTGCTGGGAATGATTTTCGTGATTGGTGGTATAAATTGGAACAATTTTTTGAAGCAGAACCGGTTCCTGAGCATGCCAAAATTTGCTTAGTGATATTACATTTAGAAGGGAAGGCGTTACAATGGCTTCACTTATTAATTCGGAATCATGCGGGTATTGATCGTTTAACTTGGCCACAATATTTACAATCCATCAAGGATAGGTTTGCACCAGAGGGGTTTGATGATCCGACGGCCGATTTGATGTCCTTTACTCAAGAAGGTACCGTGGAACAATATTATGAGACTTTTATTGGTATTTTGAACCAAATTCAACTTCTGATGATTATGCTCTTAGTGTCTTCAGTAGTAAATTGAAATGGAACATTAGTGAACATTTGAAGTTGTTTAGACCGCGTGATCTATTAGAAGCCTTCCACAAGGCTAGGCAATTAAAGACGGTATTATACTTTACTTCGGATCCGCCACATCTGTCATCATTCTGTCCCCCACCAGCACCTAATTTACATGATTCTAATCTGGGACGGTAATGTGACTGTTAATACCGGGTCAGGGAGTGGGGCTTCTATTTCTGAAGGACATAGATCTTCCTTATGATGGCTACTCAACAAGGAATGAAAGATTCGGACAATCCGTTTTCATCGTTTGAAAATGAGGATCGACGAAAAAAAAGATTATGTTTTTGGTGTCTTGCTAAGTATACTCCCGGTCATCTTTGCATAAGGTCTTAGTTATATCAACTACTAGTGGAGGATATTGAGGTTGAGAATGAACCGGAGGAGTTTGATGACTGTACGGACACTTTTGAAGGTGAAAAGTCAATGGGATTGAATCTAGGGAATTTTAATGGCCGAGAGAGCACAACCAATGGACATGGTTCGAAGAAAAGTCGGGTTCAAAGATATTTACCAGGTGAGGAGTATTGTAACTCACGTTTTGTAATTAAATAAAACAACATTTTATTGGATTAAACCGGGGGTTTATTAGTCATTTGACATGTGGGTTAAAATCATATTGGTGAGGGTTTTTTGAAAGATGAGACTTGTGAATTGAATATCGAGTTTTTCTACTTCTTGGTTGTTCTCTTATGCTTTCTTCTACTGCTCTTAATCTTTCTCTTTCTTCTAGCATTCTCTCTATTTTCCTTTAGTTTCTACTTTTAACCATTACATTCTCTAGTGTTGTGATGATTTTGTTTGCATTATTAGGGGCAGAGTGATGATCCCTTGTTGTCTTCTTTAGTTCATTATTTTCATTTTTTTTCGTGTTTGGTTGTCGGCTTTTAGCAATTGTAATTATTTTCTGGGCTAATCTTTTGGTGTCGTATGTTTGTTTGGAGATTCTTCCATCAGCCTTTGTTTCATTGATTAAACATTGACCAATCTTCATGTCATTTATACAATTCCAATCCCTATTATTTGGGCTTTGCTTCTAGTTAGACTTAAGTTTTGTTCCATATTTATGTTATCACCATGGGTATTTCACCTTTTTCCGGAATTCATGAATAGGTTGAATTTTTAAATTTTCAATTGTTAAAATTTTAAACTTCTAAATTATTGAGGTTTATGATTCAAAAATAGTGTCGTCGTTTTAACCTAAAGAAATGGTGTCATCGCTCTACCCCTAATGATGGGAAAAAAATCATCAACATCGTGCCTAGAGAACTATAATACCATTGTCGACGTCGGACCTTCGTCAAAACTCCGAATGCAAGCGCTATAGCCATCAAAGTACCAACTTATCAATAGTCAATTACTAGATGAGAGTGATCGAGGCCAGGAGCCAACAATAAAAGAAATGGTAAAAGTTAAAGTATATGTAAAGTGACGATAAAATTTTATTAAGTTAAAAGAAAACTTATTAAAGCATGTGACATTAAAACATTGATAGGGCATATAAAGGGGGCACACAAAAGGGGCACGAGATTTTTGTTCAAACTTAAAGGGTCCTCAAGGCTATTTCAGTTCAGTTGTTTCTAGCGATGTTTTCTTGTTGATTGCCATAACTTTTCCTTTCATCTTCCTCTTGCTCTGGTTCGCTTTGCTGCAGCGTTATTCGATATGGCTGGACCAGACCCCCAAACTTAGTTGCTACTCCAACATGCTAACAAGATCTATCACTCCAAACTGATTCTACTCCCTTTGAATTAATCTGTCTTCCTTGAGTACATAATAAATCTAAGCATGCAAATAGCCTATCAAAATGAATATTATATATAGAGCTAAAGATCGGAAGTAGCAACATAGCCTGTTAGACATAAGGTTTTGTGCATCGATCTATTAGTTTGAAGAACTTATGCTTCGAAGTTCGATCAAATCACTCATCTTCCTTCTTGTAGCTTGGAATTTTCACCCTCACCAGCAACTTTGTCTCCAAGAAACTCCTCAGGGAACTAAAGGATACAAAAAAGAAGATTCTAGACTTTCTTGAGGAGTAGCTTGAAAAAAAAAAATTGTTGGTGACCGGTGGATTGTTGTGAACATACCTATAAATGAAAAAAGAATAGTGCCTCAACGCCTCAAGTGCTCGAAGAGGAAATTACAACCACCGATTTGGAGGCAATCAACATATATTTCTTCAATTAAAATCACAAGCAACTTTGAAAGAGAATAAAAAGGAGCAAGAAAAGAAGAATATGTAAGTGACATTTTCCTTAAATAAAAACTAAATAAAATATGAAGAATATTTGACATTTAGAGAGAAACGTTCCAACTAAGAAATCTTTTAAATCAATCAGTTGGGATTTTAAATCCCCAAAACTTTTCCCCCAAAATCAATTCGAGCCAAATCGCTAACCCTTAAATTTTATTTTGATTCCATCACCGACAATCAATTCACCACCGTCGTGTCGTACACTACCACCATCGACGTGTTATCGTCGACTCGCATTCAAACCCCCTTTAACCCTTCATTGTAAATCGACATTGTTAGTCGTGAATCGATGTTTGAAGCTTCGACGCCCATCGATCCTCTCAATTTTTCGTGGATTTCGATCGATCCTGACGTTATTTTGTTACACTGCTGACATTGTTGGACTCCTCATCGAGTTTCAATCAGAACCCAACCGGATTTTCTCCTCACCGTGGTCTCGTGTCAAATCAACCATTGACCGTAGTGGGTAAGCTTCGAATCACTTTTTCGATTGTTTTCATCGTGCCTTGGCTGGATATTTTGACTGATTTGAGTTGTTTGTGTTGAGGGAATACTAGGAGAGTGATCGACCGACCTCAACAACCTCCATCATCATCGCACGCGCTGCCACGTGCCACAATCGCGCGTGGGGCTTGTCTTCCAACTAAGTTTTCTAAAAACTGAGTCAACTTGGACCGAGTTAACTCGGACTAAGTGAATTCGGATAGAGTCAACTCGAATCGAATCAACCCAAACCGTTGACCTTCTGGACCGTTGACCGGACCATTAAATTGACTGTTGATCGTTGACTTTGACCAGTGTTGGCAGTTGACTTTGACTAAAAAGTCAAATTTTTTGAAAAGTCGTATTTTATGTTTTTTGACATTCCTAGTCTGAATCCAAAGTCCATTTCACCAAATTTGAACATGGTAAGTTATTTTTCAGCATTTTATCTTTCGATTCGAATAGTTTTCCCGATTAAGTTTCGTTTCTAACGTAATTCGTTTTGCATTGTATCTGAGATTTTATGAGACGTCAAATTCAAGTTTTAGGGAGACCGAGTTAATTGGTTGATCGATATGGCTCACAAATTGAGGTAATATTTTACTATCATATGCATGCTTTATGGTACATGTTTGGTAACTGATGAATGCATGATTTAAAATGTTTGGTCTAGTAGATACCAGTGAATATTCTTAAATTCGTACCAAATACAATATAAAGGCAGTAAAATAAATAAGACACGATTGACTCTATAAGTAACTAGAAGACTAATAAGAATTAATTCCAAGTTTAGTGATTAATTGGTAATTTGATTAGCCTTAGAATCCTTAAAATTTTGATTATTCTCGTAGAAGGTTTTAATGCTGGAAAAGCTTGATAGAAAATTACAAAAATATCCTTATGATGTAGAAAGATAAGAATTGTGCCCAAAAGTGGAATTTTTTTGTAAAGCTATACTTAACCCGATTAAACTAGTCAATTAACCTATTAAGTGCCTATTTTATTTAGAAACATCTGGGTAAATGATTATGAACTTTGAGATGACAAAGAACTTAGAATTTCAAATCTTGAGTAAACACCGGAAGAAAAATTTACTAGAAGTAATGCATATGACAAAAATTGGATGAAATAATTAAAATACCCTTGGAATGGTAAAGAGACTCGGATCTCACCTGACATTGAAAATTACCTAGGAATCCATTCTCGACTTCATAGAACTACGAAATCAATCGGTTAAATTCATGATCTAATTGCAAAAAATTTTGGTAATTGATATTAGCCTTCGAGATTGCAACTTACTGGATATTCGAATTTCAAATTAATTATCTGAAAACCAATTTATTGGAAGTATTGTATGTATATAAACTATTTGAAATAGACCTCAAAATGACCTAAATACCATTATAACCTAGAATTAAGTGGATGACATTGGATGAATTCTAGAAACATCGGTAAAACTAAGTGTTGTATCGCCTCCTTAAGGTTGAAGCACAACCCAATCACGTCAGATATTTTGGAATACTTCTGCAATACAGAAATAAATAAATACCATCAGAATACTTGCTCGTCTCCTCGAGATCTGATCAAGGATGATTTTGAAGGTGATCAGCTCAACTAGTACAATTAATATTAAGAGGTGAATATTCGTGAAATATCTCGGTCTGTATGATTGGCAAGTATAGCAATGCTGGGAATTGTTTTGTTCAATTTGACTCAGAATCTTGATAACTCAATATAAATCTTGAATACTACAAATTACATTTTTAACCCTATTGGGTTATGATACTAAGAATTCTTCAAGAATCAAAATGTCTAAAATGCCCTTGATGACCTAAATAATATAATCATTCTAGTTATATATGAATATATATAAAATAAATCTGATGCAAGGTTCGTTATTACATTTTTGGTTCCTGAAATCATAAATGGTTCCGAAGTATCAAATTCTAAATGTCTGATTAGATCTGTTGGTAATTGAACCCTTTTAATAGAGATCCCATTTCCGAAATCCAATCAAATTGCATTAGTTTGTGTTTTCTTTCCTGATAATCCCAAGGTGTCATTGAAAAGTATTTTAATCATCTAGTGTGTTCCTTATGCACATGAATATTTTCTCTTTTTTTAAAAATATGACTATGATATCTGAAATAAAAGTTTGATCTCTAATCTCTATTTTTTGATTATATCTGGCACCTGATCTCTCACACTACCAATACTATCTGAAACTATTTTACTGGGGTATTTCTAGGTAGGTGTCTAGAGTTTTTAGGTTCAGCTAGCTGGTAAATCCTTTCTGTTCTGGTAATTTTTATTGGACTCCTATACCCATCAAGTATAGGGTAAGTCTTTATGAATGCAGTTATAGGGAACTGTATTTTGGTGTACGGGTGGAGGGTATTACTATGTTTTAAAATTTCTTTTACTTAAATAAACTACTATTTCTAGTTTTGTTGGAACACACTAGACTTCCCAACTCCATCTTTTGAATCTGCCTTTTTGAACATTCCCTCTGACTTGTAAGCTTCCTAACAGCTACCTAAAGAATTAATTAGTGAGACCTCAAATCTTTTCTATGATATGTATATGCCTGGATAACTAAGGAAATATCATGCTTCCATATACCGGCTTGTCCTTTAGCTTCATCTGGTAGTTTTGTATTACTAAGCTTTCCAAAGCTCACTCTGTTACTTACCATTTCAGGTTAAAGGAATTGATCATGTCCAGTATCAACATTAGTATGAGAATTCCTTCGGCATTGCTTGCAAACTACAGTACAAATGTAATTAGGGGGCATGTAGGTCATATTTGTTTTATACTGAGTCTGAATTTTTTATGATTCGGTGTATAATTGGATTATGTTTTTAATATGAGAATGATTTTCTAAATTTGTGTTTCTTTATGAAATGTGTTATGAAATTTAAATGGTTTATCAACAATTTTTATTTTTCTGGTATTGTTAGTGTGGGTCGCTCCGGTGGCCCTAATATCATGCTCGAATAGGATCGGGTCACCCGTATCGGTCTGAGGGTATTACAATTTATGATATTTCCGATAAAATCAAATTTTTAGAATTAAATAAGGAAAATAATTTTAAATACTAAAACATGATTTTCGGAGTATTTAATATAATTTGAAAATTTTTAATTGAATTTTTTAAAGTGAGTAAATTGCAATTTTTACAAATTATTAATTTTAGTGATTAAATTGTAAATGCACCAAAAATTTAAAAATATATAAAGTAATTTTACCAAGGCTTGATTTCCTCCAATCTTTCCCTCCATTTTTCTATGGCTCTCTTACTCCATTTCTCTTGTATTTGAGTCGTTTTGATTCCCTTTTAATTTCTTGAAACAAATTAATTATAACTACCTCTTAATCTTTTCATTTCATTCATCCAAACACTTCACAATTTCTCTCGGATATGAATTTCCTCTCTTTTTTCTCTTAATTTCTTTGCTAGATTTCGCTTCATCTTTTCCTGATTTCTTCATTCATTCCATTTTGATTTATTTTCTTGGTTGATTACTTTATTGGTCTTCATAGTTGATCTTCAAGCTCCTTCTTCTCCCATCCTTGTTCATCCTCTTCAATTTCTTCTTCTTGATTTCCAGCAAGGTAATCATCTTTTTCTTTGTCTCTTTTGTGCTTTAATGATTGATGATCCAACTACATATTTTGTTTTAAGATTTTCAAATTAAGGTTGATTTCCGGAATAAATTCTTAAGGCATTTTCTTTATTTGATTTTCAATAATTCTTTATAAATCTAAGTGATTTTTAAGGTACCTGTGATGGTACCAAGTCAGATTTGTAACTGGATGTAAGGTGCAATGTGCTTTCAAGCAACTTAAACTGATTTTTGTGATTTATTGGAAATTCGAGAGTTCTCTTGATTTTTGTTATTATTGTGTTCTTGTAATGGTTATAAATCATAATTCTTATTGTATTTGATCAGTTTGAATCAATGGAAGGAGGTGCTAAATTGTTGGGAAGTTAGATTTGCAATTTCGGTAAGGGTTGCAGTGTTTTTCAGTTCTATTTTTAAAAGAAGAATTTTCTGCTATCTTTTGTGCACTCTAGTGACTCATTAATATGTTCTTTAAGGTTTTTATTAACTGTATGAAGTGAGAAAATTTTTGCATCGTTGACTGAAAGCAAGTTTACAAGTGTATTCGTGTTGTTTAACCAATTCGATAAGGTGAACGGTTGCCAATTCCTGTGATTAGCATTATCAATGTTGATTGAGGGCTTAGATGAGTGTAATCTTGATATAAGATCCTAGATTAAGTATACTTCCTTGAGGTATAATTAAATATGTGGTTTCATTGCATTGATATGTGTATATGTTCCTTTTTTATGCATAATTGTTTTGGAAACTATTTTGAAAAAACTATATGATATTTAGCTAAGGATGAGTAGGTTCATTCCCTACTATCCATGGATGAGTGAATTCATTCCTTGCTTTCCAATAAGAGTTGATCATGACAATAAATGATAAGTATGATCCAAACTATGTTTTACAAATGATATATGTATATGTTATGCATTAAGCGATAACTACTTCGGAATAAGATTAATTGGCAATTGTTCATTATGAAACCGTTGGATATGAAAGGGATCGTAACATTCAAATCCCCATCAAGAATTACATTTATGAAATCCATAACACCATAAAGGATTAGAAATACACTACCTTAGGTAATCTCAAAATGAAGCTCCTTTCTTCAACTACACTTCAACTTTCTCCTCTTGAAATGGGATGCTCTCCGCTACTTCCTCTTTCCATAACATGAAATCAAAGCTTTTGAATTATCAAACAAGTTATGGGAAGGAATAAGAATGAATTAAGAACTTAATGGAACATAGGAGAAGCTCTTACCTCCTCCTTGAACCTTAAAGAATAATATGGAGAAGAAATAAGGAAACAAAGAAAATGAGGAAAATGCTCACCCTATCTCCCCAAAAACCACGCTGAAAGCTAAAAGAAATCCCAATAAATTAGCCACTTTTTTCTTCAATGGTAATTACACTTTTGGCCCCTCCTATTTCACCTTATATGAAAAAAAAATTCCCTTTTTACTGCCATTTGGGCTTAATCTTAGCCAAAACAAGCTTAAATTTGGCCCAACTCTTCATGAAGGCCTACTATATTTACTGTAAGCCCAAACGGATAGCCTAAAACTACTAGTCCGATATTCGAAGTGTTACAACTCTCCCCTCCTAAAAAAATCATCCTAAAAATTCACTTGAGTCAAATAAAAATCCACTCCTAGGGTGACCACCTAAAAGTCTCGAAAGCACCTAATATCTCATCATGTCTAATCCTCAAAGAATAATTCCTCGTATAATGACATGAACCTCACGATCCCACAAAATTGGTCGTAATCACCCAACGATGCTACATGCGTCGAATCTTAAGCAATAACCATCAAGAAGCATAAATCCACAAATTCACATTATTGCCGCCTGACGATTTATGCTTGAAGTGTTTCACAAAGACAATACTTCATGATTTGGTTTGCAACCTCTAAACCCTTTGTTGGCTAACAATACTTTATCAAGATGACAAGTTGCTTGAAATCAATAAGTCTCTTTTACTTATCGAACCCTGGTAAGCTCATCATGCATCACTATGAGATCGTGTTATTACTTGCCATACATGGTCTCTAAGTCATCTCCTGAAAATATGGTGACAAATTTCAGCTTTTTATACCTCATCCTATACATTCTCACTGCGTAACCCTATCTCTCTACAGATCTGTGATAACCCAATCGCTTTTTGTTTTCCTTACAATTCACAAACATGCTAGTCAAAGGATCTTACTTCTAGGATGATGTTGTTAGACATTAGCTAGCATTGTGATGATGCTATAACAGAAGAACTGTATGTTAAGATTATTCAACAATTTATCCTTTTCAAGTATTCAAACCATAAACACAATAGACTATATTTCTATAAATCTACTGAGCATGCTATTTACAACATTATGACAATCAGTAGCACGGATTTCTCTATGTTTCCCATTGTTTTTACAACGACTGATGTTGTACAAAGATAGTAAATAATCAAAACAATTTTCTTTTTTAAAACAACTAATAATCATATAAATATAAAGAAATTTTTATTTCTAAAAATAACCCAAGATAAGTTCAAGCAACACAAATTATACTATTAAATCAATATCACATCACAAGCATATTATCAAACATATTAACTACAAATCTCAATCTAACAAAATTTCTTTAAAATAGCATTCAACAAAAGCATAAAGTATATTCCCCTTCTCAGGTATAAAAACAAAGGCTAGAAGAAACCCAATAGGTCACCGCTACTATGAAGAAGCTGCTCAACTGCTGATACTCTCCGGTGATGGATTTAGGCGGCCATGGTTGCTAGGTTGAAGGTAAAAAAATTAAAGAATTCAAGAAGAAGAAAAGTGCAAAATGTATGACTTCTTTCTCCATATATGGTCCGGAAAATTTAAGCCTTCAACAAAATGAGAAAATTCCACATTTTCTTTAATTTGTAGCCAATTTATAGTTGTCATACCAACTGTCCATATTATAGAATTTTCCATAACTACTTAATGACTCAGGAGTTGCTACAAGATCTACTCAGCATTCTAGTCCAACATCTATGAATGAAATCGACTACAACATCAATAATGTCACAACATCAGCGTATCAAATCAGAACAAAATTCATAAAATATCCCAAAAGATATAAACTCACTTACAATGTGAAAATGATGTGATAAAAATAACCCTAAAATTATCTTAATGATGCTAAAGTCTAAACTTAACTAAGTAAAAAGACCCTAAATGATAACTCTTTTAGAGAGTTATCACAAGCAAATATTATTTGTAAGGAAAGGCTACAATTTTAGGTACACCTCATCTCCCTCCTTAAACTCCCTATCACTTCTTTTGTCAACATTTTGTTTCATTCGATTTCATGCTCAAATCAAATTCACCTTTAGTTGTTTCTCTAATGCTCCTTTTCTACCATCACTTCTTGGACCGAATGAACCACAGTGTTATCCATCCAAGTCATCATTGGGATTTGTACCTATACAGAACTTCAAATGATGTCACACCTAAGGTTGTATGATAGTGTTATATTACCATTTAGCTTAGTGTAGCCTTTTCGCCCAGCTGTTGGGCTTAAGAAAACACATGCCCCTCAATTAATATTCTAAAAAATGGTTCAATATTTCTCTGTTCATCCGTCTCAGGATGATATGTTGTGTTGAATAAGGTTGTAGTCTCTAGTTGCCTTATTATTTCCTTCTAAAAAAAGACTTGTAAAAGTCTTACCTCTGTCTGATACTTATAAAAAGACTTTAGAAGCCCGATGTAACTTGTATACTTGATACATGTAAGTTCTAGATATATCAGTCACAATATAAAGGTGAGATATCGCTCAGAAATTGCCATATTTAGAGTACTCATCCATTATAACCAGTATGCAATTAGATTTTAGTGAATGTGGTAATCCTTCAATAAAGTCCATGATAATAACTTCCCAAGCCTGATTTGGTACTGGAATAGGTTGCAGCAACCCTGGTCTGGCCACATGCTCCCTTTTGTTCTTTGGCATATCTCACATTGCTACACATGAGTCTTTACCTTAGCCTTGAGTCTTGGCTAGCAGAAGTAAGGTTTGATATTTTGACAAGTGAAATGTATTTCTGAATGTCCTCCTTATGGGGAGTCATGTAGACTTTTCAAACAAATTTGTCTCCACCCTCCATTCTCCCCCACATACACCATATTTTTTTATATCTAAGTAGTCCTTTAACAAACTTCCAATCAAGTCATTTTTGGGGATCAATCATTAAAGGAGTGATGTACTTCTGTGCCAAAGAATCTGATTTATAGCTCTTTTCCACTTCTTTAACCTATCCTGGACTAACACAAAAGTATTTACCCCTTAATAGCCCTTGTTTCTTTGTTGCACCCCTAACAAACTTCTCTTCTTTTAATTGCCTTGACAATGCTTCTACTGCTAAATTAAGCTTTCTTTTTTGTATTGTATCACATAATCTAATCCTAGTAGCTTGAACAACCCCTTATTTAAATTGTAGTGACTAATTTTTTCTCCTCGAGTGCTTTAATGCTTCATGATACGTTTTTATCAAAAAAGGACCATTCTTTAAATAATGCCTTTGTTTAGATCCAACCATAAGTATAGCGACCTAACGCTCTACTTAAATAGGCTATTGGCTTTCCCTCCCAGCTTAAAAGCCTCTATTCCTCTAGCACTTGCATCAGTTTCCAAGCAAAAAACCTACAAAGAAGGGTCAACAAAAGAGCTTGACACATAACCTCCTTGAATTGATTGAAGGAATCTCATGCTTTCTAGTTTCATCCAAATGCATCTTTTTTGAGCGGATTAGTTAGAGGCTTGCTTATACTTCAATAATTCTTCACAAATATTCTATAGTATCTTGTCAACCCTATGAATCCTCTGAATGACTTGAGATTCTTTAGAACTAGCCACTGTCTCATATCTTCCTCTTTAGAAGGCTCTATAGAAACCCCTTCTACCAAAATGATGTACCCTAAATACTCCACCTTGGGCCATCCAAAAAAGCATTAGTTTCTTTTTTTCAAACAATTGAGAAATTGAAAATACCAATACAAATTTACTCAAATAAGGGCCAAATAATTTGTTCATGAGAAATTGAAAGCTGACAAAAGCATTAGTTAGCCCAAAAGACATTACCTTGAACTCAAAGTATCCTTGATGTGTCTTCAAAACTTTCTTGAAAATGTCCTCTTTAACCTTGATTTTCCAATAATTTAACCTCAAGTCAATTTTATTAAAATAGACAGTTCGTGAGAGTTTATCCAGTAGGTCCACGACTACTGGTATAGGAATTTTTTTCTTTACTGTCAAGGAATTCAATTGTCTGTAATCTACATAGTCTCCTACTTTCCTCTTTCTTCTTGACTAGTAGGCATGAGGAAGCAAAGAGGGTGTTACTATTCTGAATTATAGAAGTAGACACTATTTCTTTAATTTGTTTCTCTACCTCCACCTTTTGCGAGTGTGGGAATCTATATAACCTTAAATTTATTGGTTAGGAACCCCCTTTTAGTACAATAGGGTTGTCATGACTTCTCTTGGGTGGCATAACTTTAGGTTCTTCAAATAAATCTTGGTAAACTTCCAATAAAGGTTGTAACTCTCAAGGAATTCTATGATCTACTGCTTCAATACTCAATAAATATGCCTCCCCCATCAAGTCTCGACCTTTTTTCAGTCATTTTTTACAGTTTGGATTTTGAAATGAGTTTAACAGCAATATGCTTGCTACCCCCTTGTAGAGTGATATCTTGTTCGCCCTTCTTAAAACTCATTGTCATGTCATTAAAATTCAGGGTTATGGGACTATATATTTTTCATCCAATCCACTCCCAAAACCATATCACTGCCCCATATCTAGCACTCTAAAGTCATGTTCAAAATCATTTTTTTAATCTTCCAACTCAACAGATTACTTCTAGCATTACTATACATCTTCTCCTTGTTGGCTACGGTAATGGCCAATAGATGAGTTTGTACCACTTAACTCCCTCTTTAGCCCATATAGGAATGATGAAGTTGTGAGTGGTTCCACATCAACCATATTATTCAAAGGTTTTGCTTATTGTCGATACCGTTATTCGCCCAGGCGAAGAATGACCGATACCGACTCGGGAGTTTTCTCTTTGAAAAGATTTTTCGAAATTTGAAGAGTCGCCACCAATCATTAAAGGTACGATTGGAATACAATAAAAGCTGGGTGATTTTAATAAAACATTTTATTTTTATCAAAATACTAAGTTTTAGGCTCTACGAAAAATCTAGAAATCGGGTTTGGGAGTCAATTATGCGTGGGGAAGGATTAGCACCGCCACAAACACACCCAAAAATTGGTACCTAGTTGATTACCCTATATTTAAAATTGAAAATTTTAAGTTCGATCTTTATTAATTTAAAATCATTACGGATGCAAAAGCTTGAAAAGTGTATATGTTTATTAAGACCGATAGCATTCGCTCCAAGTGTAAATGCGAGAGATAAGCTATTGTGCCTAATAATTGAATATTGTTTCATTTTTAGAAAATCATGATGCGGTCTTTTAAAAGGATGTCGACCTATCTCATGGAATCACCAATAGTCACCCCCTGAGCATACTTGCTGGAGATATACTATTAATTACCTAATAAGTGAACGTTGCCTTAGGTTTAAAAATAAAATGCAATCAAACAAATTTTTATTTAATCCTAATTAAGCTAAGGGTAAATTAAGCTTTTTTCTAGCTTAAGGTGTCAAATTACGAAATTAAAAGAACATAGAAGCTCAAACCTAAAAATGTAGACTCTAATATTAACTCTATTTGATTTTTAAAACAATTATTAAATCGAATAACCGAGATAGTCACTCGAGCATTTACGTGAAGGTCGACTCGGATTATTCCCTAAGTTAAGAGGACTATATTGAAATCTAACTAAAATTGGAGACTCTATTTAACCTATTTAATTATGTCAAAATTAAAACACTAATTGAAGTTCGGGGACTAAAAAGGTTAAATTCTAAAAATATCAATTTCTAAAAGATTTAAAAGTTTAAGGGTCTAAAGTGATAATTTCTAAGGTTGAGGACTAATTAATAAATCAAAAAAAAGCTAATTATTATCTAAATTATCTAAACTATTAGACCTAAAGTATATTTTTTTTAGAAAATATTAATCATTAATAAATTTTAAAAGTTGAGCAATCGATTCGAGTAATCAGACATCTTATACGAAAACTCGACTCTAATTGCTCCCTAATTAATAACTAAAGTGACATCTTAATTTCTAAATCCGATTGAGTGTTAATCTAATTTTTAAAAAAAATCTAAGAAATTAAACCATTAAACAAAACAATTAATAACAAACTTAATTAAAATATTTAAAATAACAAAAAAAGTAAAAAAAACAAACAAAATAAAATGAAAAATAAAATAAACATAAATACGATGACCTAAATGCATAAATGTAAAATTACCAAGCTAAAAGAGAATAAATTAAACGTATAATGGGTCTAAAATAAAATAAAACAAATCGAAATTAAAAGGCTAAATCAAAATAAAATAAAAATAAAGATACTAGGGACCAAAATGTAAAAAATATGGAAGTTATAGGGACTAAAAGGAAAATTTCTAATTTATTTAAGCTTAAAAAGTAATATGTTAAAATAAAAAGGTAAAATTAAAAAATTAGTCCACAAAATTAAAAAAAAGGTCACCACACATGACTAAAGTGTAAAAACACGCTAAAAGTAATGAGACTAAAAGGAAATTATACCAAAAATTATAAAGCATGGACAGAAATGGTAAAATCATGAAAATGGTCCCTGCCAATGACCTTTTTGTAAAATCATGAAAACGACCTCAATGTGATTTTCCCTCAAACTGTTTTATAAATACAACTTAAAGCTTTTTTTTCATTTTGCGCCGAAGATTTTTAAAAAAAAAGGGAGATTTCTCTGATTTCCGCCATTGGCCACTGTACACGGTGGCCAGAATTTCCAAACTGGTCCAAAAAGCTCGAGAAACTGAGATCTACCAACCTAGTTCTTATTTAGGGGGTAAAAATACTGAAAAACACCCTAAATGTACCCAACCCCCCCCCCCCCAAAAAATCCCTCGACTTCCCAGACCGGTGACGACTCTGATAACCTAGGTAAGCCTCGATCTGCTTTCCCTCTTTTTTTTTTTTGTTATATTATTGTAAAAAAATGGTTGGTGGTTGTTTCGAAAAAATCTTATTTCTGATTGTCGAAACTGATAAAAGCTTGATAAAAAAGGTTATTTTTATGTTATTTAAAATTGGTAAAAACCCATTTTTTATTCAAATCTGAAAAAAGCTTCTTTTTACAAATGATATTTGAAATATAACAAAAAGAAAAAATTTAATATTGCTAAAAAAATAGGAACCACCTTTGAACTCTATTTTATTGCTTTTGGGTTGACCATAAAACCAAGAGATTACATTGTTCTTTCATTCGAGTTTTATACATGTTTTTATAGAGAAAATTGAAATCATTGTTTTTGTTTCTTCTCCTCTATTTCCTGCGGGTTATGTGTTTTCTTGGTGGCTTTCATAGCATTGGAGCATAGAGGGGTGGCCTCGGTTGGGGGAAATGGATGGTGGCCACTGATTTGGTGTTTGGGCGGCTACGGGGCTAGGTTAAATTTTAGGTCGGGTTTGGTTTGTTCTCGGGTCAGATTAGTGGTTGGTGGGCTATTTATTTAGTTTGGGTTTTAATTTTGGGTTTGGTAAAAGGGTTTGGGTATGTTTGTAAATAACCTGAAAAAGTTGCTCACAACTGCCTCTCTTTGCTCATTACTGTGAAACGGGAATGAAGCAAAGATAATAAAGCGCCATTTTTCGTCTTGGTCTCTTCTTGCTGTGAGTTCTTCTTATCATGGTTTGTGCACTAGATATGTTGATCCCTCGAGTGAGGCATTGCTGATTCGAAATCTCATGAATCGAGCTCTTTATTATGAATTCTCTACTAGAAAGGTTGGTCCTTCGAGTGAGTCGTCGCTGATTCGAAGTGCTGTGAATCAAGCCAAGGTTCAATAAATTCTTCTCATAAATTTTCTACTAGAAATGTTGATCCCTAATTGAGTGAGGTATTATTGATTCAAAGTGTTGTGAATCGAGCAAAGGAAATGTTAACCCCTCTGGTGGGGTGTAGATTGTTTTAAGAAAAATAATCTCAAGAGAGATAAATCTTCTATTTCAAGTGAAACTATCTCAAGCGACGTAAAAATCTTTTGTTTTGAGTGAAACTATCTCAAACGAGATAAAATCTTCTGTTTTGAGTGAAACTATCTTCTATTTCGAGTGAAACTATCTCAAGTGAGATAAAATCTTCTGTTTCGAGTGAAACTATCTCAAGCGAGATAAAATCTTCTTTTTCGAGTGAAAATATCTCAAGCGAGATATTGATCCCTCAAGTGATGCGTCGCTGATTCGAAATGCCGTGAATCGAGCAAATTTTATTTCCTCTGGTGGGGCATTTCTGATTCGAAGTGTTATGAATCGAACAATAGGAAATGTTAACCCCTCTGGTGGGGTGTCGTTGATTTGAAGTGTTGTGAATCTAGCAAAGGAAATGTTAATCCCTCAAGTGAGGCGTAGTTTGTTTTAAGAAAAACAATCTCAAGTGAGATAAATCTTCTGTTTCAATTGAAATTATCTCAAGCGAGATAAAAATCTTTTGTTTCGAGTGAAACTATCTCAAGCGAGATAAAATCTTCTGTTTTAAGTGAAACTATCTCAAACGAGATGTTGATCCCTCAAGTGAGGTGTCACTGGTTCAAAATATCGTGAATCGAGCAAAGAAAATGTTGAAAACATCATGCTCGAAGGTCTTATGGATGTCCCAAAGGACTTATCATATTTCTCGAAAGACTTATAGATGACCCGATTTAAGCATCATGCTCGAAAGACTTACTAATGGCTCGAATGACTTACTCATCAAGGAACCCTTGAATATCAAGCTTAGTATCTTAAAATCTTTCATTTTCAGTTATCATCAAGAAATCCCTAAATATTAGGCTTAGCTTCTTTAAAAATTCTTTGGAAATCATCATCAAGAAACCCCTGAAAATCAGGCTTAGTTTCTAAAAAATCATTTGAAAACATCAAGAAACCCCTAAAAATTAGGCTTAGCTTCTTTTAAAAATTCATTGGAAATCATCATCAAGAAACCCCTGAAAGTCAGGCTTAACTTCTTTAAAAATTCTTTTAAAAACATCATGTTGTTTAAGGAACGCGCCCCCACATCAAAGTAATGATTCTTCTTGGATTGGGTTCCTTAATTCTTGAGGTTCTAATTCCCTTCATTCAAGGCTTGAGTTTTGTCTTTTTCTTCTTTTTTTTCTAGAAAAATTTGCAAAAATGTAGCTGAATGCAACTATCCTGAATGTCCTCATGAGAAGAGAAAAGGTATTTGAAAAAGAAAGGCTTTAAAGAGAAATTTTAATGGTACTCTCTTGAGAGGGAAGAATTAAAGTTTTCATTGCATAAGATGATGGATATTTGATGCAAATATGTGAATTCATATATGTGTAATACATGTTTTTCTTGATTAATAACAGTGAAAAGGTGCTCATGGAATCTTGGTTCTCTTCTTGATCTATTCGTCTTTATTCTCCTCCCACACCAATCTATACCATTGCATTTCTTTGCAAAAATCTATTTTTATTGCTCCTTAACATTCAAATTCTTTGCCTCAATTTCTGATTCCGAGCTTCTAGGTTTGAGAGACCTTTGTAAACTTTCAAGATACACTCTCTAGAGAGATTGTCTTGTCTTAAAATGTTTTTTTCTTTTTATTTTCAAAATATGGAAAGTTCATTTAAGAAAAAAAAGTTCTTTTTTTAGGCTCACAATTGAAGCAAATCACAGAACATGAGTTCACAAAATATCAAATGAATCAAAAACTCTTTTAATATTTCAAAGTAATCAACTTTAACAAGTGTCAAAATTGATGGGTTGTTTCAGGATAACTTTTTAAAGTTTCTAAGGTTTCAGTTATCGAAATGTTATTTCGTTCTTGGTCATTGTGAACCTTACAACATGCCCATCATCTTTGGCTTGGCATTTTAATCAGTTGCGGACAAAATGATGAAACTAGCATAATAAATCACTAGACTTTCTAGAACACTTATGCTTCAGTTATCTGAAATCTTTCATTTGTTCAAGCTTCATAGACTTCCTTTAGCAGAGGTAGTGCAGGGACATCAATCTAAATATAAAACTCCTGAGTGGTTGTGCGAAGTTGACTATAGCAGGTGTTCCTCAACTCACTTAGTCCATTTTCATTGAAACTCATTATTAGATCAACTTGATTTAATATAATATTGGTTGGCTAGTTGAATTCAACTTTATTGTATATATATTTTAACCGCCTTCATAGGGCTACCTGAAGGTTTCATCTCATCACAAGATCTTCGACTTGACAATTGCAGTGGAGTAAGCACCGAACTACCGAGTATCCGAGTAATGTCATGGTTCATATACAATCTATTCATAAAGCCAGGGCTTTTGAGTTTCCTCTATAACCAATTGCTTTATCGGAATATCTCAGCTTTATTGTATAATCTATAGTAATAACTTATTAACCTCTTGAGTATTTCGATTCAGAATTTCTTAAGCTTATCGAGAAGAACATGTTATATTTTAGGTGTCTTTTATAGTCAGGAAACCCACATTTAGAGCTCAGTTCCCAAACAACTGACCTAAACTAAATTCGTCTACTCCACTATTCCATTTATAAAGATTAAGATTATCACTGAACATCTTCAACAGAAGTGTAGTTTAGGAAATTTTGCAATGTCTTACACAAGAGATGCCCCATGTAGTTCGCTCCTATTCATACCTGAATTCCAAGCCTCTTGATCATTTCCTTATGAGAGGAGAAGGCTATAGTGGTCCCTTCAAGAGAATGGTATTGGGTTTGAATATATCATCTGTGGTAAGGTCAAGGGTCCTTGTTTTATCCATTTTCAATCTTGTCATTTTGTCAAAAATCTATAACTCTGATTCTTAAAAGAGCTTTCAATCCAGTGGATATTTAAAGAATTTTGAGTCTAAAAATTACTCATTGCTCATAACCTCAGAAGGTAGCATTTTATTTAAAATGTTCGATTGTTAAGTGACTTACAAACCTTTTAGCATAAAGAGAAAGAAAAAAAAAATCAAAAAAGTCAATATGTGAGTGCATCGAAAGTTCATAGTAGCTGCAATGATTTTTCTCGGTCTGCGTCGGGATGCCCCATCATTCATCGAATGTCCATGCCCCTGAATTGATTAAATTTTGAATCTTGCACTTCAATGTCCCACAATTCTCTGTAGTATGCCCCTGAGCTTCCCATGTGGTAGATACATACTGCATTATCATCATACCTCTCAAGAAATAAGGGTTCTTTAGTTTAGACTGAACTGGAGTCACAAGATTCTTCTCAACTAGTAATGGGAGCAATTCTTCATATGTCACCATAATTTCACCAATAGAGGTCTTTTCTTGGGTCACTCTATAAGGTTTGGTTTCATGATTAGTTGAATAAGATCTCACTATATTGACCTCAGCTCATTTCTTGATGTAAGTACCATCAGAGCCTCTTATCTTGCAATTCTTGATAGTTTTTTTGATCATTTCTCCACACATGAAAATGTTAGAGAAATTCTTGGAGGAAGTCCCTATCATGTGATCAATATAGGTAGGCTTTAATGTATTGATGAACATAGAGCGAACTCCTTTTTGGACATTGGTGGATGCACCTAAGAAGCGACGTCCCTCCATCGTTACACATATTGTCGAAAGCTCTAGTTGCGCCTCATATTCATGCTTTACAACGTTATTCAATCAGGGGCCAGATCCGCAATGTGCTTGTATTGATTCCAAAAGGCTTGAGCTAAGTCTTTCCAAGAACGAATTTGAGTACATTTTAGCTGGTTATACCATTTGGAAGTAGGTCTAAATAAACTATCTTAAAAATAATAGATCAGCAACTTCTCATTCTCCACGTAGTCAGTCATTCGACAATAGTACATCATGATGCGGGATGAAGGAAATAAGGTCCCATTGTACTTCTCGAAGTCTGAAATCTTGAACTTCCGTGGGAGAACCAGATTGGGAACCAAACTTAGCTCATTGGCGTCACACCCATAGAATGACTCGACCATCTCCTTGGATTTTACTACCTCCTCTATATTTTTCATTATTTGGATAATCTTTTCATTTTTAGTTAATACATTTAGGTCAGGGACCTCATTATTAGTAGAATGTTCACCTGGCTTCAACCCAGAAGCTGCAGGACAGTCAGTGTGGAATGAAGCTCCAGCCTGATTTTGTGGGTTCTCGACAGTGAAGTAAACTAGTGATCGGATTCCTTGATGCGCAGAGGTGTGCTCAGGAATGTGAACAGGTATGAAACTTGGAGAATGTGTGGGGTCTTCCACAGTGGTTTTTCCTACTGTCAAATATCTCCTAAACATTTCTTCCACCTTGCTCAGTAGATGAAGCTAAGAGTTTGCGATATTAGCTTCAATTTGTGCCAACTTGCTCCTCATTTCTTCTTGCATCTCTTTCTGTTCTCTCTCAATTCTGGCTAACTTATCCTCTATTTCCTTAGGCATTTCTTGTGTCGTGCAGATGATAAGCGTTCTTGCTACTAGTGTGAACCTGGATCACTGCGATTGAAAATCTTATCTTATTATCATTATTTTAATGAATGAATGTTTTTATGCATGATTTGGGAATGTATTAAGGAATGCAAGTGTCATCCAAAATGAATGTATGCAAAAGACATTGATCCCAAAATAATTGTTCCATGAACAATTCTTGAAAAACTGACAATGTCTCGGTACACTAGGGAAGTAAAGATCTGGTCCATCTGTAAGTCGTCGAACTCCTTCGAGCATGACTCAAAGTTGAGATTGAAAAATAAAGCATACAAATAAATTAAAAATCTTATCCGCATGTCTTTTAGTTCTCTTATGTTATCCACATGGCTCTAGCGAGGTAGGTTTAGTAAATTCTCTACACGGGGCTGGGTTCTAGTAAAGGGTTCCAAAGCCATCTTTACAACATGCTAAGGTTGACTCCGATTCTGGCCTATTTCAGACTTGCAAATTGGATTCTGCTTAGGGGATCACACCACTAAAAGCGTACCTCGGATCTGATATCATCCAGATAGACAACTTACGATGCTTTCCAAAGATATTTTGTCAGACCCATACAAGGAAGCCCAATGCTCCTCATGAGGTGTGACATTTCTTCCTACTTAGGTAAACCTGGTTTGTGCTCGTTTTAGAGTTATGGTATGCAACAATCCTAAATATTCACAGAAGTGTAATCATTGATCAGAGATAAAATCTTTTTTCTTTTGAAATAACACAATGAACTATAAATTAAAATAAGATCGAACTTATAATTTCCCAAAATCCTAAATATAGGGTAACCAACTCGTGGCTCGACTCCCAAGTTGTTTTAAAAACAAAACGTCCCAGTGGAGTCGCCAAGCTATAGACATTGTTTTTCGCCCAGTCGGGGAAAGATTGATACCGACTCGGGGGTTTTCTCTTTGAAAAGATTTTTTGAAATGTGAGGAGTCGCCACCAATCATTTAAGGTGCGATTGGAACACCATAAAACGGATGATTTTAATAAAACGTTTTATTTTTATCAAAATATCGAGTTTTAGGGTATGTGAAAAATCTAGAAATCTGGTTCAGGAGTCAGTTACGCGTGGGGAAGGATTAGCAACCCCACAAGTACCCAGAAATTGGTACCTAGTTGATTACCCTATATTAAAAATTGGAAATTTTGAGTTCGATCTTTATTTAATTTGAAAAACATTACAGATGCAAAAGGTTGAAAAATGTATCCATTTATTAAGACCGTTAGCATTCGCTTCTAAGCGTAAATGCGTGAGATCAACTATTGTGCCTAATAATCGAATATTGTCTCGTTTTTATAAAATCATGATGCGGACTTTTAAAAGGATGTCGACTTATTTCGGGAATCACCAGTAATCACCCCCTGAGCATATTTGTGAGAGATATACTATTAATTCCCTAATAAGTGAACATTGCTTAGGTTTGAAAATAAAATGCAATCAAAGAAATTTTTATTTAATCTTAATTAAGCTAAGGGTAAATTAAGGTTTTTCTAGCTTAAGGTTCTAGAAGCTCAAAACTAAAAATGTAGGCTCTAATCTTAACCCTATTTGATTTTTAAAACAATTATTGAATCAAATAACCGAGATGGTCCCTCGAGCATTTACGCGAAGGTCGACTCGAATTATTCCCTAAGTTAAGAGGACTATATTGAAATATAACTAAGAGTGGAGGCTCTATTTAACCTATTTAAATATGTCAAAATTAAAACACTGATTGAAGTTTGGGGACACTAAAAAGGTCAAGTTCTAAAAATATCGATTTTCTAAAAGATTTAAAAGTTTAAGGGTCTAAATTTATAATTTCTAAGGTTGAGGACTATCTAATTATTATCTAAATTATCTAAACTATCAGACCTAAAGTATATTTTTTAGAAAATATTAATCATTAATAAATTTTAAAAGTCTAGCAATCGATTCGAGTAATTGGGCATCTTATGCGAAAACTCGACTTTAATTGCTCCCTAATTAATAACTAAAGTGTCTTCTTAATTTCTAAATTTGATTCGAGTTTTAATCTAATTTTAAAAAAATAAATCTAAGAAATAAAACCATTGAACAAAACAATTAATAACAAACTTAATTAAAATAACAAAAAAGTAAAAAAAACAAACATAAAATAAAAAATGAAAAATAAAATAAAATAAACATAAATACAAGGACCTAAATGCATAAATGTCAAATTACCAAGCTAAAAGAGAATAAATTAAACATATAGTGGGACTAAAATAAAACAAATCAAAATTAAAAGGCTAAATCAAAATAAAATAATAAAGATATTAAGGACCAAAATATAAAAAAGGTGAAAGTTATAGGGACTTAAAGGAAATTCTCCAATTTATTTAAGCTTAATAAGTAATTTGTTAAATAAAAAGGCAAAATTACAAAATTAGTCTATAAAATTTAAAAAAATAAAAGGTCATTACACATAACTAAAGTGTAAAAACACGCTAAAAGTAGGGAGACTAAAAGGAAATTATACCAAAAATTATAAAGCATGAACATAAATGGTAAAATCATGAAAACAATCCCTGCTAGTGACGTTTTTGTAAAAATGCGATGAACGTTGGGGGACCTCAACGTGATATTACCCCAAACTGCTTTATAAATACAACTCAAAGCTTTTTTTTTTCTTTTTACGCCGAAGATTTAAAAAAAAAGAAGAGTTCCCTCCTTTCCTCTATGGCTAGCCCACTGCTGGCTGCAGATCCGCCACCGACCGCCGTCTGCATATCCGCCACCGGCCGTCGTCTGGTCGCCGCACAAGGTGGCCGGATTTCCCAAAAAAACTTGAGAAATCGAGATCTACCAACCTAGGTCCTATATAGGGGTAAAAATACCGAAAACACCCTAAATCTACCCGAAAATCCTTAAAAAAACCCCTCGGTTTCTCGGACCGGCGACACCTTCGATAACCCAAGTAAGCCCTGATCTGCTTTCCGTCATATTTTTTTGTTATTTTACTATAAAAAATGGCTAGTGGTTGTTTCGAATAAAATCTTCTTTTTTTTCCAATTGGCGAAACTAATAAAAGCTTGATAAAAAAAGTTCCTTTTTATGTTATTTGAAATTGGTAAAAGAACTATTTTTTATTCGAATCTGAAAAAGCTTTTATTTTTACAACAGATACTCGAAATATAACAAAAAGAAAAAATTTAATATTGCTCGAACAAAAATGGGAACCACCTTTGAACTCTATTTTATTGCTTCTAGGTTGGAAAAAAATCGAGAGATTACATTGTTCTTTCATTCGAGTTTTAAACCCGTTTTTACAAAGAAAATTAAAATCATTGTTTTTGTTTCTTCTCTGTTTTCTGTAGGTTGCGTGTTTGCTTGGTGTCTTCATTGGCATTGGAGCAAGAGGGGTGCACCTCGGTTGAGGGAAGTGGATGGTGGCCACTGATTGGGTGTTTGGACGGTTACGGGGCTAGGTTAAATTTCGGGTCGGGTTTGGTTTGTTCCTGGGTCAGATTGGTGGTTGTTGGGCTGTTTGGTTTAGTTTGGGTTTTATTTTTGGGTTTAGTAAAAGGGTTTGGGTATGTTTGTTAATAACCTGAAAAATGGTGCTCACACCATTAATCAACCCTTGAATGTGTATGGTATTATACCTTATACTCCCTGTGAGAGCGTTGATGGATATCTATAAATTTCCTTCACCTCTTACTCATTTTGCTCTCTTTCCTCTTCCTGCTCTTCCTCAGTTTCTGGTTCCTCTCTTTCCTCCATCATATTAAGTTGTTTTATTTTGCATTGCCCAGATTAAATTTCTCTCCACACTTAAACTACAAATTTTGTGCCTTCGATAATCGATCTGGGTTTGTTTTCTTGAAGGATTGATAATATTGACTTTTGGATTTGCTGGTAGATTGGAGGATTTTCTGATTTTTATTATATGTTCCAGTGTAATTGGTTTTGATGGCATACTCCTTTCTCTTGCTTTCAATCTCCAAGGCTAGTTCACACAACTTAATATTCCTGTAAGCTTCATTCAAGCTCTTAGGTTCATGCATCCTCACTCAATATTTGATCTCCTCATTTAATCCACTCGAGAAAATGGACACAAAATAGTATTCCTCCAAATAGGGATTGTGCTGCAACATGAAGAGTTTGAGCTCTTCAAACTTTTCTTGGTAACTTTCCACTGTTGATTTTGGTAAAAGCGTACGAACTCTTCAATCAAATCAATATATATTTTGTCCCAAAACCTATGACGCAAATTTTCCACAAATTCATGCCATGTAATTCTAGTTTTCTGCATGATATGCGTGTCATACCAATTCTCAGCTTTTTCAGTTAGATACATTGTTTCTATTTCCATCTTTTATTCCTCGGGATAGTAAAAATAGAAAAGTATTTTTGACATTTCTTGACCCAACTTCTTATGTTAACCCCTTCAAACATTTTCAACTCAATCTTGGGTCTCAAGTAGATATGATTCTATATATTTTTCTCATACAAGTATGGGTCTTTAGAGAGTGAAGTTGGGTTTTAAATAGCGTTCACAGTCACGTTTTCGGTCACCTAGCGTTTATCGTTGTTGCGGACATAACGGATGTCATTGCGGTCACTGCAAGTGTCGCGGTCGTGAATTTTTTAAAATTTTGCACAATTTATCTTAAAACATAATAAAAATAATTATAATTATAAGGAATCATTTTAAATAATTTTTAAAATATTTTCTAAGCAAAATTGACATATATATATATATATATAATTTAACCAAATAGACTTTAAAATGTTTTCTAAGCGAACAAATGAAGTAAACATTTTAATTTGAATAATGAACTATATTAACTATTTGAACTTATCATAAAATAGATTAATTAAATTGTATTAAATTAAAATATAAAGGCATAATCCTAAATATAAGTATAACAAAAAAACTAGAATCTTATTTTGATAAAAACATAGTGTAAGATACATTAGTTGTAAAATTAAAAATACCCCCAAAGAATAAACAAATTTATATATATTAATGAATGTAATTTAATGACACTTAACAACTTTCCAAAGTGGTAAAGATTTTTAACTTCACTTGCCAAAAATATATATATTAAATTAAAAGACCCACAAATTGCAATATATATATATATAATCTGGAGAGCAGTTGGCAATGTTTCCTTACTCTCCTCTCCTTGGAAGCAAAAAAGTCACATTCAACCCTTGCTTTACTGCCACGTGTCAATATACCTTTCTTGGAAGTCGCCTTCTACTCTTCCACTCCTAACAAAAACTAGCCAGCCAGCCGTGTTTTATAACCTAATCTTTGCTTTGATGCCGTTAAACTGTTTATTATTTCTTTCTTCCAAACTCTTTAAAAACTCCTGTGTAACTCTTTCTTCTCTCATGGAATCTTCAAAAGCTTTACAACCCATTTTGTTCACAACTCACTTCTCCACCATGCTTAAACTCTTCAACAAGAGAATAAAGTGCCTCTGTTCCCGCCTCCGGTGGCCTGTTCGCCGCCGGTCCAAGTTTATCATCGTCATCAAAAGGCTTCATAAATCAGACCCCAAGACTCCGACCGATAATGGGTCTTCAAAATTTCACCAAGATGGACAAAACTCGTCGAGGCCCATACGTATAGCGACTTTCAATGCTTCCCTGTTATGGCCCCCGCAATGCCTATAGCAGATAAGTCTTTGAGTTTAGATTATGACAATGGTGGTTCTCCGGAGGGTAGGCGCTCAAAGTCCACGACTGATGGACCAAAAAGTATACTGAAGCAATCTCCCCTACATCCCATGAAAGACATTTAGAATCTCTCCCGCCAGCAAAAATATGCGAAATCCAGACTAAGGGTGTCTATCGACAACTGAACTTTGCAGAAGAACGTGAAAATAATGGTTCTTCAAGTAGAACTTGGAGAGGCAAATCTCTGTTGAGATCAACAGTGAGTTTTTCTGAAGTTATGACAAATCATGGTTGGAATAACACTTGTTGCGTCTCACTATCGGCTCAATCCACCGTTTCCCGCACGACATACAGCTACAGCTATTGGTGTGAATCTGTTATCCACGGTAAAAATCATAAAAACTGGTTGCGGACGGCTACGCTACCGCAATATCACAGCCGCTATCACATTTTCGGTCTGCAATTTGAAACTGTGGAGTGAAGCTTCTCCAGATTCTTGGTTGTTTTCCCCCAGTTTAAACTTTTGGCTTGGTAGTGGTGGAATGGGTGATTTAAGGTTGGATGTTGCAGGATAATGTTCTGATTTGAAAGCTAATACCCTAGGTTCTTTAGGTCTAAAGGAGTCTTTCTCATGCTCATTTATCACAATCACTTGTATAGGCTTCTTTTCCTTCTAATTTTTGCATAGATTTGGCAGTTACCTGTTCAATCTTCTTGGAGGTGTTTTGTTCATATTCAACATCATCCTACGCTAAACTCGGTATTCGTTGTAAATATCCTTGAGTCTCATCCAACCTTTTATCCAAGATTCTCATCATGTTTTTCCACCTCTCTTTATGATCTTCCCACCATTTAGGAATCTGAATTTCATTTCTTATTTCCTCCTGACTGCTTTGTGCAGCTGCTGGTTCAATAATTTCACACATCTGTTGTGATTTCTTTTGCTTATCCAGCTTGACGTTGGATCTTCAAACCGAGAGAATAGATTGAAGAAGAACTTTCATTCAAAATGCCAGATAAGGTTGGGTATTACATTCCATTTCAGATATATCCAGCTAGTAGAAGTTCTAGCAATATTATTTTTATACAGCTGACAGTACTGGCCTGACGATTGCCGGTAACCGTTAAGCATGATTCTGGTTGATATGCTCTATTGAGTCACTCTTCAGTAAGCCGACATCCACCTTCGTTCGCCTTGGTAACTTCAGCCTCCTTTCTTTTCTTCACTTGGTCTATCTTATCTAGTCCAAGCCGAAAAGAGTTTTGTAACTTAGTCCCCATTGATTTCCGATTAGCCTATCCCCTTTCTCTTTGGAAATCCTAATTCATCAGATGTCAACCCTATTTTATTCCCTTTCCATAGAGAGCCGTAACAATTTCCTCCACACATATCGGTCAAAGAGGATCCACATCCCTGAATCTATTAACAAGCTTTTCTTTAGTAAGTAGCTACTTCATTAAAGGCAAACCTTCCAAATAAAACTCTTAATTTTTGGTGCTACCTCGAATCGCCATAACTGCGTCCAACCATCTCTGACAATTCATTAAATTTATGGTGAACGATACAACACTCTTCGACAATATGTTTCGTGTTTTACAAGGAAAGCCAGGTATGATGTCAGAAATGTTAAAAACAAAATGCATTGTTAGGTAAGCTAAAGGCTAAATGTTTAAGAGGGGCATGTGGAAATTTTTGCAAACAAGGGAGAAACTAAAGCCAAATCCATAAGAAATAAAATACGTGGAGCACAAACAGTTGTGAATGGTTGCTGTTTTCAAAAAAGTGATTCTGAACTTTCTACGCGGACCGAACCTTGGACAGTAATGCTTGTTTGATGCAAGTGTCGGCCTTTCCCTTCAGGGCCTTGCACTGTTGTTTCAAACCAAACCATGTAAATCTTATACGTGAGGCCATTTGTTGTTAATTTGTTATCTTTGCAACTTCCGGTAGGTAGAAACAATAAATCAAGGTGAATTTCACTGAGTTTTACTTTTACTGATATTGTATTATTTATGATTTTAAAAATACTTTTCACCTCATTTTTTGATAAATTATGTATTTAGTCAATCACATAGTCCCGCAATTTTGTTTTGGTCACTTAATTATTTATGTTTAAAATCATGCATATTTCTGTTCTGATATGGTCACTCACCGTTAAAAAAATAAACATAACTATTGACGTGAAATTTTTTATTTTTTTAATGATGACGTGTTATTACCTTATGGTGACACGTCAACATCGCCGTTAATTTTTTAAAGGAGGGTGACTAAAATATAACCCAAGCGTAACGTTAGATATAATTTTGAAGCAAAAATAGTTGGATGATCAAAACAAACATGCGGGAATATGTGGGTGACTAAATATGTAGTATAATACCCTTTAAAAAAACATACCAAAAAGGACTTTTTTTTTTCCTTTAAAAACGTTATTGTTTAGGTACTGAACTGACGGGGATGTTAAATGCAAGGGTCAAAATCAACATATAAGCCATCATTAATACATCTTAGCATAATTTTGAAGATTTGTAGTTTGGGTTCATGAATTCAATTTGTAATACAAGTAGAGAAGTTTGGTTGCTCTCTTGGAAAGAAATTATCAACAAACTCAGAATCTAATTAAAACTGGAGGACCAACTGCCTCTAAACATTAGCCTTTCCATGGTGGGAAAGATAGGTTGGTGGTGAATATGTGGAGGTCATAGATACACTCAGCTAGTATATATACTTTGACCACATATTGGCTTATCAAATGGTCCATTTCCAGTTCTCTTGTATGTTGACAACCATGAAGCTTTTCGGTTGGTAACACTGCCTAGTCAAATACATTCATATCAATCTTTCTTTCTCTTAATTTTCTTTTTAAATATTCAACCTCATCAAACTATTGCACAACTTTATTTTTATTTTGTATTTTCTATATATCTACCGAAAGAGACTAGTCTTTTGTATTATTATTATTATTAGGGTAAAGTATAGTAATCGTTACTGAACTTTTCTAAAGCTTTTAGTTAGGTCCCCCAACTTTTAAAACTTGCAATACAATCTTCTAATATTTAGTCTGTTTGCAATATGGTCCCCGACGTAACTGGCTGTTTGACGCCGTTACACTGCCGTTAGTAAGTTTGCAATATGATTACTGAACTTTTCAGGCTCTTGCATTTAGGTTCCCCAACATTTTTAAACTTGCAACACATTCCTTAATTTCCAAAACATGTAAAAAATCCAATTCGTTCACGATATATCAGTCCCATAATCAACATGACCTTATTAAAAAGAATACGAGCTCACAGGACGCCGAAAATCACAGGTCGGATCAATACATTTCCCAGTAAACTAGTACCAACAGTCTCTCGGATTGAGCTTGGCGATTTCACTATGTCAATACTCACAACAAATTCAATGATTTAAAGAAAAACCAAACAAGAAGATCAAAAAAATTTAGCCTAGGACCCTCTTTCACTTTTATTTTGATGGACTAAATATCTTTAATAAGGAGTATTAAAAGTTTTGATTAAGAAAAAAAAAAAGAAAATTAGATGGTTTTGGTTCAAAACTAACATTGAATATCCATATTGTTGACATTCAGTTCCAGAAACATAAAAATTTCAACAAAAAAACACATAATGCAAGCTGAAAATGAGAAATTGCGAAAGAGGAACAACTTACTTTTGGATGGCCCAAAAGAGAAAAAAAATACCTTCTTGCAAGTGAGGGGAGAGGCTAAGAAATAAACGCAATCGGTGTTAAGTTCCAACAATTCTTCCTCCATTTTTTCTTTGTAAATAAAAAGCTGAAAGACATAGCACTGCTTGGGTTTACAATTTTATATGGCGGAAAATTGAAGAACAAAAACCAAACGAAAGTTCATGTGAGTGAAAGAAACTGAGAGGTGAATCCGTTGTTTGGAATTTCAATATATTTGATCATGTATTGGAAAATCTTTAACAACAGGGATTAAACAAAGAAATTATTATATGCCATTTATACAAAATAATTCAGCTTTGTTGGTAACTTTGAACAATGATACTTAGTTCATCTTAGTATTATTTGTCAACTCTGCATTTTTAACCCCATTTTTCTCAAAAGCATTTCATCGAACATCTATGCTTCACCTTAGATGACCTGTATCTAACATTACACCTTGAATCGTTGACGGTCCCGATAGTCCTTGGTCGGGTCTTCTCTCAATGGACTCTTATTCAAGTCAACACCTCTACATAATTCAAAGTTAGATTAGAATTTCCCATGCATCCCTGACTGAAAAGTTACGTTGGGAATGAGAAGAGAGAAGAGAAAAAAGAAATTCAAGTTCGAAAAAGAATTTGGGGTTTAGAATGAAATTGAGGATTGTGTTGCAAGTTTTAAAAGTTAGGGGACCTAAATGCAAGCTCCTGGAAAGTTCAGTGACCATATTGCAAACGTACTAAGGGCAGTGTAACGACGTCAAACGACTAGTTACGACGTCGGGGACCATATTGCAAAAGGACTAAATGTTGGAGGATTGTATTGCAAGTTTTAAAAGTTGGGGACCTAAATGAAAGTTTTAGAAAAGTTCAATGACCATTAGTATACTTTACCCTAAAAATAAACTACATTCAAAACTACACTAATTCTGACTATTTCTTTTTGAAGTCATTTATGATGGTCTTAGGCCTTAGCTTGCATTTGGTCCCCACAATTTGCAGCATGTGAACTGTCCTCTCACCCGCCAAATAATAATAATATACCTCCATCATTTTAAATCAACTCATATAAGATTATTATAATTTAATTAAAATTTTAAAATTTAGATGTTTATTAACATTTTTATAATTTTGTTTAATTTGACAAAATCAGTTACTAAAACAATCATCGAACGAATAAACACAAAATTAATGATTCGTGAGAAAAGAAAATAATAGTATTGTGTATTATTTATTAATCCACGATATCTACGATGTAGGGACCAACTAAGGGAGGTAGGTCAAGATTGTCGTCTCTCTAAAATTTTAAAATTTTATATATTTTATTGATAGTTTTCTTATAAAATTTTATAAATTTAATCTCTTAAAATTTTATAGAATAGGCGAATGTAAAAGTATTAAAAATAAAATTGAAACTAAATAAAAACAATATATACACTAATTCTCAAATTCAGTTCTGACTTGATCAATAATCTAACACCTCAGCTTTTGATTACAAGAAGGCAAGTGTAGGCAATTCCATGCATATTGCGTAATGTAGTTCTGTTATAGAAGCTAACTACCACCCTTCCAACTCTCTCTATAATTAACCCCAACCTAACTTACATCTACTTTTTTCTCTTCTAATAAATACCCTTCACCCTCCTCTCCTACACTTGTATACCATTTCTTCATCTTCTTCATTTTTTTCATCTTCTTCATCTTCATCTTATGCCAATGGCAAGCTCCTCGAATGATGGGAACTCGAGGAACGTTTGCGTAATGGATGCCTCCGGCCACCTCGGCTCCGCCCTTGTCCACTTCCTCTTGCATAGAGGATACACCGTCCATGCAGCACTTCAGCCCCATGGTCATCGTGGTAATTAGCTACCTTCTTTATCTCCTTTTTTTTATTTGATTTTCTTTGTGCATTTTGACAATTTTTTTGCTGGTAATATCAGGTGAATTCCAATCAGCTGAGGAGCTTCTCCCTTGTGATAGTGAAAAATTGAGGATATTCGATGCAGACCCTTTTGATTATCATAGCATAACGAATGCATTGAAGGGATGTTGTGGCTTGTTTTACTGCTTCGAGCCTCCTTCTGATCATTCTACCTATGACGTATGTTTCTTTGTATCTCTTTCCCTATTATTTAGTTTATCTGTATTATTTTTCTTGATAGGTTCAATTATTTGTATCTTTTCTAGTTTGCAAAAAGAAAAAAAAATTAAAGTTCATTGCATGTTGTACACCTAAAATGGTAGAAGAATTACATCTTTATAAAGAGATGGGAAGAATCAACCATGTGGGCTTGTTTGGTGCAGGAATTCATGGCGGAAATTGAGGTGAGAGCTGCACACAATGTGTTAGAAGCATGTGCTCAAACAGACACAATGGAGAAGGTCGTCTTCACTTCCTCCGTGACTGCCGTCGTATGGAATGAAGGTCGGTCCACAGCCTCGTCCGACCTCGACGAAAAGAACTGGACCGACATCGATTTTTGCAAGAAGTTCAAGGTAACCTACATAATCTTTATCTTCCATTTGAAACCATATTTAGTTTCTTGGGACATCAATTGATCCTAGACTTGAATTTCGAGCAGCTATGGCATGCGCTATCGAAAACTCTTGCTGAAAAGTCGGCATGGGCGCTGGCAATGGACCGAGACATAAACATGGTGACCATTAATGGAGGATTGTTGATGACTCCCGACCTAAACATCACCAACCCTTATCTAAAAGGAGCAGCTGAGATGTATGAAGATGGGATTTTTGTTACTGCGGATCTGAGGTTCATTACCAATGCTCACATTTGTGTGTTCGAAGATGTCTCATCCTACGGCCGATATATATGCTTCAACCATGTGATCAATTGCAGTCATGATGCTGATAAACTTGCTCAGATGCTATTACCTTCCTCTGATTCTTCACCTCCTCAAAGGTTAGCAATTTCCTTCTGGGGTTTTCATCAAAATAAAAATTCATTGAAAGCTTATAAACAGAGATTTAAATAGCAATCCACTATTGGAATAGCAACAATTATATAGTGGTAAAAGTACCATCCGAAATCATTATTATATGCAGGGATGGACCGATCCTCCCCCACTCTCCTAAAATTTTCAAATTATTTTAGATTTTAGATTTTTTCTGTATATTTTTTATTGATAATATGTTTTCGTCCTCTAAAATTTTATAAGTTTGCTCCCCACTAAAATTTTATAAGTTTGCCCCTAGAATAAAATCATGTATCTGTCCCTGACTGCATGATCGCGATACCCGTAATGGCCACAATAACACTCATTTTATCCACAATCACGATGGAAAACACAATCCATACGCAGTTTAAATCTCTGCTTATAAGAGACATAATGGAGCTTTATATTTGTGTGTATAGACTTGTCTGGTGGCATATGGATAGGTGGAATTAATTATTGTTATTAATTTATTGATTATATAAGTACTTTGTGCCCGCAGTTGGGAGAAAACAAGAGTGTATCAACAAAGAATAAGCAATAGGAAGCTGAATAATTTGATGGAGTTAGAGAATGACAAAGTTTTGAGCAATTGAGACTTGGATTGCTGCCTTTGTTATTTTTTAGATGTTTTCAATGTTATGTTATGTTATGAAGAATTGAGTATTTTTTTTCTTTAAAAAAAAGAAGTTTCTGTAAGGTAGGCTATATATTTAGCATCATGTACCCTCCCATTTATATATTCTTTAAAGGAATAGGGAATGGCAACATTTTTTAAAAGAAGTTTGCTTGGTCTTAAGGCTTCTGATTATATTATATTATATATCTCCAGTTGGGAATATCAATATATCTTTAAGCATGATTTATTATTTTATTCATTGAATCCTTTCGCCTGCAAACATACATACAATAAGGCTTTCTATCTGTAACCCAATTCTTTAATCAAATTGTCACTTTTCATTAAAAAAAATGGTGACGTTCTTTTGCCGGCAAATCAGTTAACTAATGAAATCGGAAAAAAAAAAATAGAAATCATTAGAGTTTGTTATTTCAAGTAAGTTTTTTTCTACAAAGATGCCGGAATTACAAGGTGACTTAAGGGAAGACGTCAGAATGACAGGACGACTTCAGGGAAGATGTCGAAATTGCAAGACGACTTGAGGAAAAATGATTAAACAACATGACAGCTCGACGACTTCAGGAAAAACAATTAAACAACACGACATCTTCTACGAAAAACCTTTGTTCACAATCTTGCTGGGTTATGCATAGAGATTAAGAGATGTAGTGTCGTTCAACCGTCTTCCTCAAACACCGTAAATTTCTCCCTAGTTGAAAAAATAAAAGATTTACTGCAACAAAAAGGAAATTTTGTTTTCAATGCCTTATCTGGGCATTTTTACCATTTTCGCTAGTTTGATTTTTACTGTTGCGCATCACAAACAACGGAATCTGCAAAATTATCTAATTCTAAGCAGTTTTTGAAAAAGAAAATCTAATATTTACATCCACTTTCAGGATTAGTTCCTCTTAACAACTAGCTCTATGAATTTCCCAGTATGACATATAAATTCCATAAAAACAAAAAATCGATTCATTACAGAACTGGTTGTCATTAACTGAACAATAGATTACATCTATATGTTCGAAGGAATCATCCTCAGGCACTTGGAGACAGAGACGTGATCGAAGAGATCTTGAACTTGCAGACTTTAGTAGAATTTTGAGGCCGGAATACGACCTCTGTACTCGATCTTACAGTTACTTCCTTCCACTCAGAAGCCGAAGCTCCTCCACTTCGATAATCTCGAGGAGAGTACAAAACCTGAAGCTTTGAATGAGCTGCTGCATCAACAAGAAAAATATAAGATGACTGCACAAGTATATGGCAATACAGCTTAGTAGATAATGACTATACACATCAAGTTCAATGCCTACGAATAATCTTTATGGTACTCCAAATTTTTAGTCTTGTAGGAAACAAGGGAAAAAACAATATCCATAATAATTTCATTGGCAGTTTACCATTTCCAGTATCACAATTTCATTGGTAGTATCTAATTAGAATCTTTCTTAACCATTAACAACGCACGCATGCCCTGCAAACTCAACTGCTCAAACCCAAGATCTCTAGGGAGAACAACACTCCCTTTAAGAAATCTTAAAGATTTTCTAGTCCATAAGAAACAATATATATTTTAAAAGAATCAAACGGGGCAAAATTGCAAGATGACAACAAAATTATGGGGATTACCTAATCCAAACATGCTAATCTTTTGGATGATGAGGCGACTAACTTTCGATCTTTTGATAATTCTCAAAGCTACAACATCCTCTTGCTTCCCTTTAAATTCCAGAAATTCTCCAAGAACATACTTGTTATATTTAAGCTCCATCCTGCACATATCAAGGGAAATCAAGTTCTCTCACGCTTAAATTGGGGATGATCAGAATATAACATTCAAAAGAATCCGAAATCCACTCGTATAACAAATAATTTCATCTTCCTATATGACTGCAAAAGAACCTAATTCCTACCTAATCCCTAACGCTTAATTCAAAATCTCTCGAGTTAGATATTCTTTGCATTATAATTTTATTTACAAGTGTCTGAAAGATTGAAAATCTTGCAATTAGTTAGGAGAACAAAATGAAATTACATAACAGAGTTTTAGTGTCACATAGCAAGGTACATTGTCAAAATTATAGACCGAAAATGACATAATATGAATAAATATAAGGACGAACACAGAATATTATGCTGGGGCAAACTTCTAAAATTTTAGAATGGGACGAACATATAAAATTCTGAGGGAGAGAGGCAAAAACAGATTATCATTAAAAAATACAAAGAAAATATCTAAAACCATCTATATATAATCCACTATGTTAATGAAGTTATGATCAGAATTACTGGTTCCTTAAGTTAAAATCCTGTCCCACATCGGAGCTGTGCTGAGAATAAAGTTATGTTGTTCATGAAAAGATTCCTGCATCTCCTTCTTCCCACCACGAAAGGCACTTTTAATCCATCCAGGAAACATGCTTTTTGGTTCTGGTTTTAATTGCACCCACTGGTCATAAGTGATAACCTCGGATGGAAAATTTTTGTAAAAGGTACTGCAAACAAAATCTATTTAGTACATAATCTTAGAAGGAATTTCCTTTAAAGGGGGCTGGGGAGTTCATCAGTAAATGCCGGAATTCTGGATTTGGAATTACAGTTTTGTACGAAAAATATCCTTCTGGTACAAGAACTCCCCTTTGTTCAATATATTATTCAAGTACTGAAGCTTGTTCTTTAGCCTCTGAAACCTGAAACAACAGATAGTTTATAATCTATCTTCACTTCCCTCTAAAGTTAGAATGCTTTTCTATTGGCAGAAAATAGAAAGAGAATTTTTTTCTCATCAGTGGCAGTAGAAAAGTTTGGCACTCATATTAAGTCTTTCCTTGAACCTATAAGACAACATATATACATTCATAAATGAAGTTAATGAGCATCATGACACTGAGAATATAACCCATCCAGAATAGCTTTTATTGCCAACAAACAATCACATTCCTCACAATAAGTATGTGAACATGCTAGGACTGTAAATGAAAAGAACGACCATTTTGATTTCTATCTGTTTATCAAACTAAATAAACAAATATGATCAAGATTTTGTGAGTTGTTTACTAAACAAACCAAACACAAACAATGCATGTTCAGTTCATTTATGTTCATGAACAAACTCATTTATATTCATGAACAAACTCATTTATGTTCGTTTAATGCTTGTTTAATAACTCATTTACGACTTGTATATTATTTGATTGTTATATAATCAATAATATTGTTGTTTTGTGTTTATTTTATTTATTATGTGATATAATTATTAGCATTTATGTTTGGATATTCTATTTCTAAAATATGCATATTTATGCTTTGTGTCACAGACCGCCAGCCCAAGACCGAGCCCAGTTCGTTCAAGGCTGCCAGAGACTACCTTTGCCACGTTTTGGGCCTTCTAGAAGACCCAGCAGAGCTGGCCCATCCACCTTGGAGAGAGAAGAGGCATGATAATTATTTGAAATTATCTTAGAGATAATTCCCACTAATTATTATTTAATTTAGAGTTATAGATAGAGTAGGGCTCTTTTCTGACCGTTGATGTAATTTAATCTTAACCGTTGATTGTAGGGGGCTCCAACTATAAAAGGAGGCTCACCCCCACCTCATTTACTCACTTCAGATTGAGGAATACAAGTTAGCATTCACTCTAAACTCTCTCTTCTCCATTTGAGCGCCCATCTCTCTATTTTTCCCATTTCCTTTATTTTTGCAACGTTCTAAGCATTCTCGCTTAGTGAAGGTTTGGGTTACTTAGCCGATTTTCGACCTCGAAAACGACTAAGGCCGCACGAGCTTGCTAGCAGCAGTCTAGCCCCGTGACAAGTGGTATCAGAGCCTATTTCTTTTTTATTTTCGTTAGTTCGAGATGGCACCACAACATGGTGAAGCGACGGGTTCTGATGGGAATGAAACCCGCAATGCTGGAAAGAAGAGAGCACCCTCGAAAGATGTTCTCACGTCCATCCAGGAGAAGGTTACCAGGCTCGAGGGTTCCATGACGGAAGCCAAGGTAGTGCTGGATGTGCTAGAGTCCGTAGACCTTGAAAAGCTGGGGTCGTTGGATCTCGATAAGCTGGAGTCCTTGGAGAGTATCAGGGAGGAGGTTCAGGATTCACTCAACGATTTGGATGTGAAGGCAACTGATCGAGGCGATTCCTTAGAAGCCATGGTAGTGGCTTTAAGGAAGGAAGTTGAGGAACTCAAGAGTAAGGGTTCCGATTCTGAGGTGGTCGAGCTAAAGAGGGAGGTCGAGTTGCTCAAGACCGAGGTATTGGTGTGTAAAGCGGCGTTCGGGAATAGCGTAGCCACGGTTGCACCCAAAGCCTTGGGTGACATCCCTAAGCCGGAGAAGTTCAAAGGAACCAGGTCCGCCCAGGATGTTGAGAATTTCCTTTGGGGGTTGGACCAGTACTTTGCAGCCACGGGCATCACAGAGGATGCCAAGAAAGTAAGCATCGCTAGTGTTTACTTGTCAGAGGTTGCCCTCATGTGGTGGCGATGCAGATGCAACGATGTGAAGCGTGGGAACGCTGCCATCGAGACCTGGGTAGAATTCCAAGCTGAGTTCAAGGAACAGTTCTACCCAGAGTATGCTGAGGATGAGGCGCGATCCAAGTTGAGGCGTCTCAAGCAAGAAGGGTCACTGAGGGAGCATGTTCGAAAGTTTGTCGAACTAATGCTCCAAGTCCCAAATTTGAGTGAAGAGGACGGGTTCTTCACCTTCATGGATGGGTTGAAACCATGGGCGAAGAACGAGCTAAGGCGACGAGGAGTTAAGGAGCTCTCTTGCCTTGACGACGGCCGAGTCAATCATTGAGCTTGGCGTCAAGAAGGTGGGACTCCAACCAAAGCCGAAGTTCCGAGGTAGCAGTGGTGATAGGGACAAGGCGTCCAAATCGACAAAGATTTGATGGCAATGCAAGCATCGAATGGTAAGCACTCGGATAGAAGACAAGCAAATATCCAGTGTTACAACTGCAAGGGCCAAGGGCATTTGGCGAGGGACTGTCCGCAGAAGAAGAAACTCTCGGCCATCAAGGAGAAAGAGGGGAGGAGTGAGACTCTAAAGCTTGGATCCATCCTTAGCACCATCGGATAGAAAGACAAGCAAATTATCCAGTGTTACAACTGCAAGGGCCAAGGGCATTGGCGAGGGACTGTCCGCAGAAGAATAAACTCTCGGCCATCAAGGAGAAAGATGGGGGGAGAGTGAGACTCTAAAGCTTGGATCCATCCTTAGCACCATGGAGGTCAAGAAGGGTCGAAAGAAAAAAGGGTTGATGTTCGTTGACATTACCATTGCTGGCCAGAAATTGAGTGCACTAGTGGATACCGGTGCCTCCGAGTTGTTCATGTCAGAACCAGTTGCCAAGAGACTTGGTCTTCATGTCGAGAAGGCTTGTGGTTCTATCAAGACCGTCAACGCCAAAGAGGTTTCGATTGCGGGGGTCACAAAGGGAATTGAGTTAACTGTTGGAGGTTGGTCCGGAACGGAAGCCATCAAGGTGATTCCTCTTGATGACTTCGACTTCGTGCTTGGGTTAAGTTTCTTGGACCGAATCAATGCTTTCCCAGTACCTTTTGCCGATTGTTTGTGCATCCTGGATCCAAAGCAACAGTGCATTGTTCCAGTGAGCCGAGGGCCCGGAGTAGGGGCCAAAGTTCTATCCGCAATTCAATTCTCGAAGGCGGTGGGCAAGGAGGAACCGTCCTTCTTAGCTGTCTTGGTGTGTGAGGAGCCAGCCACAACCAAGAAAGTTCCTGACGTGGTGAGCCACGTGTTGGCAGAATTCCAAGATGTGATGCCTGCCGAGTTACCTAAGAAGTTACCTCCAAAGAGGGAGGTGGATCACAAGATTGAGCTTGTGCCGAATGTGGAGCCACCGCTCGAGCTCCTTACCGAATGGCTCCGCCCGAGTTGGAGGAGATGCGCAGACAGTTGAAGGATCTACTCGATGCGGGTACATCTGACCATCCAAGTCCCCTATGGTGCCCCAGTGCTATTTCAAAAGAAGCACGATGGTTCTTTGCGGATGTGCATCGATTACCGGGCTTTGAATAAGCTCACGGTGAAGAACAAGTACCCGATTCCTCTCATTGCGGACTTGTTCGATCAGCTTGGTGGTGCAAGGTGGTTCACCAAGTTGGATTTGCGATCGGGCTATTACCAAGTCAGGATAGCCGAGGGAGATGAACCGAAGACAGCCTGCGTGACTAGGTACGGTTCGTATGAATACCTTGTGATGCCCTTGGCCTACGATGCTCCAGCACTTTCTGCACCTGATGAACAAGGTGTTGCAACCTTTTCTGGATTGATTCGTTGTTGTCTACTTCGACGACATCATCATTTACAGCAAGACGTTGGAGGAGCATGTTGAACACTTGAAGCAAGTGTTTCTGGTGTTGCGAGAGAACGAGCTCTTTGTCAAAGAGGAAAAGTGCTCATTCGCCAAAACGGAGGTTCCTTTCCTTGGCCACATTATTGGAGGTGGCAAGATCTGGATGGATATGGACAAGGTTCGAGCCATTGATGAATGGCAAGTGCCAACCAAGGTGACGGAGCTGAGATCATTCCTGGGGTTGGCCAACTATTACCGGAGGTTTGTCAAAGGTTACTCAAAAATCGCAGCCCCCTTAACCGAGTTATTGAAGAAAGACAAGGCGTGGGATTGGTGCCCGAAGTGTCAAAGTGCCTTTGATGAAATCAAGCTTGCTATGATAAGCGAGCCAGTTTTGGTGTTGCCAGATCACACCAAGCCCTTTGAAGTTTTCACCGATGCATCCGACGTTGCCATTGGTGGGGTCCTGATGCAAGAGGGACATCCGGTTGCTTATGAAAGCCGGAAGCTCAATGAGACCGAGAGGAGATACACGGTCCATGAGAAAGAGATGACTGCAGTTGTGCACTGTTTACGCACATGGCGACATTACTTACTTGGGTCCAAGTTCGTGGTTTACAGACAATGTTGCCAACAGTTACTTCTAACCCAGAAGAAGTTGTCACCGAAGCAAGCTCGTTGGCAAGAGTTCCTTGCCGAGTTTGACTTGTCCTTGGAGCACAAACCTGGGAAAGTGAATTCCGTGGCCGATGCCTTAAGCCGAAGGTGTGACATGGAGTTTGTGAGTTTGCCGACGGGACAGCTGCGGGAGCGCATCAAAGAGGGGTTGTCACATGATCCGATAGCCCCTTCATTGATTGAGCTTGCCAGGGGGGGCAAGACTAGAAAGTTTTGGCTAGATGGAGGCTTGTTGTATGCTCGAGGACACCGCCTCTATGTGCCACAATTTGAAGGATTGCGAAAGGAGCTCATGAGGGAATGCCATGATTCCAAGTGGGCGGGACATCCGGGGATCCACCGGACTTTGGCCTTGATAGCGGAGCACTATTATTGGCCGCACATGGGCAATGATGTCGAAGCCTATGTGAAGACCTGTCTTGTGTGCCAGCAAGACAAGATAGAGCAAAGGAGACCAGCTGGATTGTTGTAGCCTCTGCCTATCCCGAGAAACCATGGGAAAGTCTTTCCATGGATTTCATTGTTGGTTGCCTGTTTCCGATGGATTTTCTAGCATCATGGTCGTGGGTGGATAGATTTTCCAAGTATGGGACCTTATTCCAGCTTCCAAAGTTTGTCCAGCCGAGGAGGCCGCTCGTCTTTTCCTCAAGTACGTGGTGAAGTACTGGGGTGTTCCAAAGACGATTATCAGTGATCGGGACACAAGGTTTACTGGGAGGTTCTGGAAGGAGTTGTTCAAATTGATGGGATCAAGCTTGAACTTCTCGACAAGTGTTCATCCCCAGACGGATGGGCAAACCGAGAGAGTGAATGCACTCGTAGAGACCTACTTGAGGCACTATGTGAGTGCCACGTAACGTGACTGGCCAAAATTGTTGGATGTAGCCCAGTTTTCCTACAATTTGCAGAGGAGTGAAGCGACCAATCAGAGTCCATTTGAGATTGTTATCGGGCAGCAGCCGCTTACACCAAATGCGGTTGTGACTGGGTACCAAGGGCCAAATCAAACAACATACCAATTTGCCAAGGAGTGGCAAGAACAACATGAACTAGCCCGAGCTTGTTTGCACAAGGCCGGGAAGCGAACCAAAAAGTGGGCAGATCGAAAGCGTCGGGATGTAAACTTTGAGGTTGGTGACCGAGTCCTTGCCAAATTAAGTGGTATCTTGCGCAAACCATATCACAAAGGGCTTGTGCGAAGATACGAGGGGCCATTCAAAGTTTTGAAGCGAGTAGGCACCATGGCCTACAAATTGGAGTTGCCTTCGACCATCAAAGCTCATCCGGTGTTCCATGTGAGTTTGTTAAAGCCATACCATCAGGATGAGGAGGAGCTAGATCGAGGCAAGTCACACCGAGCGCCAGTCGGGGTAAAGGTCTCATACGAGAGAAGTAGAAGCTATCCACGCAGAGAGAGCCGTTCATGGAGTGGGAAAACGACCAAGGCATGAATACCTTGTTCAGTGGAAGGGACTTCCGGAGAGTGAGGGAAGTTGGGAACCTTCCGAAGCCTTGTGGCAATTCCGAGATAAGATTGACCAGTTTCACTCTAGTCGCGCAACGAGGGCGTCGCTAGAACTAGTGGGGGAGAATGTCACAGACCGCCAGCCCAAGACCGAGCCCAGTTCGTTCAAGGCTGCCAGAGACTACCTTTGCCACGTTTTGGGCCTTCTAGAAGACCCAGCAGAGCTGGCCCATCCACCTTGGAGAGAGAAGAGGCATGATAATTATTTGAAATTATCTTAGAGATAATTCCCACTAATTATTATTTAATTTAGAGATAGAGTAGGGCTCTTTTCTGACCGTTGATGTAATTTAATCTTAACCGTTGATTGTAGGGGGCTCCAACTATAAAAGGAGGCTCACCCCCACCTCATTTACTCACTTCAGATTGAGGAATACAAGTTAGCATTCACTCTAAACTCTCTATTCTCCATTTGAGCGCCCATCTCTCTATTTTTCCCATTTCCTTTATTTTTGCAACGTTCTAAGCATTCTCGCTTAGTGAAGGTTTGGGTTACTTAGCCGAGTTTCGACCTCGAAAACGACTAAGGCCACACGAGCTTGCTAGCAGCAGTCTAGCCCCGTGACATTTGCTAGATGATTATTCATGAACATAATTTTAATTGTTCATAAACATGTTATATCATATGTTCATGGGCATGGGCGTTTAAAGTTCACCATGTTTATTTAATATTGACGAAAATATTCATTTAATTTAAACAAACAAACACAAAAACGTATAGTTTGAAATCAAACAAACACTAGCACAATTTTGGAATTCGTAACTGAATATGAACGAGCTTAAATAAACAAACGAACATGAACAAAAGTACATTCTTTCAAGCTCAATTCATTTACATCCGTAAGCATGCCATATACATTGAGTTCCTGAAGAAGCAGATATGAACATGGTGACTTACAGGATCAGGATGACACACAGCCCTGGTACTGCCACCATCACAAGTCCAGCTACCATCCTCATTTACAGAAACGAAGCCTGCTCGATTCTTGACAGAAATAACCGCTGCTTCTCTGAAAAAATGTATTAAATTTCAAGAAGTCAAGAATTAAAAAAGCACCAAAAAATGAGCATTGAGGAGAACTCCATTAATTACACAATCTTATCTTTGCAACACCAAACAAAGATGAAAATAAGGAAACAATAGATGCTTAAAAATTTTCTAAGAAAATGCAATGAAGATGAAAAAGCATAAACACATTACCCTTTAGTAACGAGAACAATATCGATATTCCGTCGAGAACCAGTGTCGGCATCTGGAATACGAAGCCCCACGTACACCTTTCCACCATAAAGTTGTTCAAGTCTACAATGAAGTTGCATCAAAAGAAGCAGTTAATAAAGAAATGAGAGAACTTGATTACGGCCACATAGATTTACCGAAATACTCTGTTAATGTCAATTTTGGTTGCAAATAAGCTAACAAAGTAACCTAAGATAATTTGTGATTGGTGCTTCTGCAACTTAATTTTTTTTTGCTATGCCAACAAAAAATGCAACATTTCCATGTTAACAACAGTAATTGTTCAGGAGACCCTCTTTCTCCTTTACTGTTCGTTCTTGTCATGAATGTTTTATCCAAACTCCTTAATAAGGCAGCTGACATAGGTATTTTTAGTTACCACCCAAAGTGCAAGAAAATTGGCCTGACCCACCTTACTTTCGCTGACGATCTGTTAATTTTCTACAAAGGTAACCTTGAATCTGTCATGGGAGTTATTTATGTTCTTGATTATTTCTATGAGCTATCTAGGCTTAACCTTAATGCTCTCAAGTGTGAGATTTTTACAGCTGGCATCTCCGCTCATTCTACTCATAATATCATTAACTTTTCTGGTTTCCAACATGGACTCTTGCCTATAAGGTACTTGGGAATCCCCTTGGTCACTAGGAAACTCTCTTTAAAAGACTGTCAGCCTCTTTTTGATAATGTTGAATATATTTTGATATTTCGATATAACAAATTAAGTTAAATGAATTTTAAGATTTTCCAAAAAGATTTTCTAAGTATATTCGATATAATTATTCGAATATCAAAATATTATTCCAAATATTTCAAATTTCATTTTTAATCCTTACTCAAGTGTAAAATTAAGTTTTAGTCTTAAAATAATTTCAAAACAATTTTACAAAATATTTTGAACCATTTCAAAGCTAAAATTTCTAGATTGCTCATAGGGAACCGATTCCCCCCCCAAGGGGGTACCGATTCCCCCTGAATGGTTTGGCTCCGAGAATTCCAGTATGCTCGGAGGAAACCGATTCCCCCCACTGTTCAACGGTCGAAATATTTGAATTTTACACTTAGGGAACCGATTCCCCATGAGGGGTACCGATTCCCCCCACGCTCTAAGCTGTTTTATTAAATGATTTCACACTAAAACGACTCTATTATCTCCACTAATCATCCCCAACATTCAGAAGTGATTCAAGGTGTATTTAAGCAAGCTTAGAAGTCATTGATCTATAACAAGAAATATCAAGCAACTAGAATCAAGAGAGAATCAAAGAGAAAACATCAAACCTCAAGTTTGAGCATTTCAAGCCTATTTTTCATTCAATATTCATTTTTGCTTTCAAGAACACTTATTGTGCTCAATTGTATTCATTCTTGAGTGTTCTTTTCTTTGCTCTAGAATTGTGCAAACAATCTACCTTGTGAGGATTTCCTTGTAAGTTTGCAAATTTGTATTGTTCTCTTTGGGAGAGAGTGTTCTCAAGAATTTGGGGTATAATTCTTGAGGGGTTGTAAGGTTACTCTTTGTCCTCAAAAGAAAGACAAATTAGTGATTTTGTGGAAAATCCTTAGTGTGGATAGCTAAGGTAGTGGACATAGACTTTGGTTGAGAAAGCCGAACCACTCTAAATCGATGTGCAAATTTCTTTCAATTTTCTGCAAAAGCTTCCACCAAAATTTTAATTGCCAATTCAGCCCCTCTTGGCCATATTCTTCAATGGATTAACTCAACAATTGGCATCAGAGCCTAACTCATTTGAAGGTTTAATCACCTCTTGAGTCGATTCGGGAAGAGTTACATCGATAATCAAAGTCATCAATGGCCTCTACTTCAAACTTCGACCCCAGTCTCGATTCGATGCCCGTCAACAAGCCTCCTTTCTTTAATGGGGCTAACAATGCCTATTGGAAAAATAGGATGATGTACTTCATTCAAGCAAGTGACATGGGAGCATGGAATGTCGTAGAAGAAGGATACATCAAGCCTCTCACGCATCCAAGATTGTGGAGTGAAGGAGAGACAAAAATGTTCCAGCTCAACTCTATAGCCATCCATATCATATTTTGTGCTCTTGGACCAGATGAATACGGAATAGTTTCATCTTTTACAACCTCCAAAGAAATATGAGACAAACTTCAAGTCACTCATGAAGGTACCGATGAGGTAAAGAAATCTAAAATTAGTATTCTAACGCATAACTATAAAAATTTCAGGATGAAACCAAATGAAGATATCAAAGCTATGACGGATAGATTTTCAACAATTGTCAATGGTCTCAAATCATATGGAGAGATCATTTCAAATGAAAAGCTTGTGAGGAAGTTAGTCTACTCCCTTCCAAAATCATGGTAATCAAAGAAGACAACAATCATCGAGTCTAAGGACCTAACGTGCTTAACTCTTGAAGAGCTAATCGGTTCACTCCTTACTCATGAAATGATGCTTGAAGATGAGGTGGACATTGATAAGATTAAAGAGACATCAAAGGAGAAGGAGAAGAAGAAAAACATTGGAGTTGTTCTCAAATCCACAAAAGATGAGAGTGATTCGGACGAAGATGACGATGTCGAGGAAATGGCATTGTTTGCTAAACGATTCAGAAAAATGATGAGACCTTACCGAGGAAGAAAATTCAAACGAAATGAAGGCCTCAAAAATGAACCAAAGGAGAAGGACCCGATCATTTGCTATGAATGCAAAAAGCCGGGGCATGTCAAATATGATTGCCCACAATTAAAGAGAAATGGTCAATCAAAGAATAAGCACAAGGCTCATGTGGCTACATGGAGCGATGAAGAAGGTTCCGACGAAGAGGAACAAGAAGTAGCAAACTTGTTCTTGATGGCATTCGGGGAAGATTCTAAGGTAACCTCTAACTCATATGATTTTGATTATTTATCCTATGATGAGCTATTAGAGGAATATAATGGGTTGGCTTCGGATTATGAGATTTTTTTTTAAAATATAAAAATGATGTTTCAAAATTGAAAAATGAAAATAAAATCATATCAAAAACCAACAACGATCTTGAAAGTAAAATCAAAGATTTGCAAATTAAACTAGAAGATTTGAAAAGAAAAATTTGGATTTGCAAAATTTACTTTCAAAGGTAAATGAAGATCATCAAAAGAAAATTGATGATCTTAAAGCTTATTTTAATAAAGTTGGAACAAAACGTTTTGAAAATGGAGAAAATTCAAAATCCAACTTTGTTAGAAAAAGTTTTAAAAACTACAATCATAAAGGTCCCCAAAGAACCTCTAATGGAAATATTGTTAGAAGTATATGGGTTCCTAAAGAGCTCATTACTACTAAAGATAAGGATATCCTACACAAATGGATACCTAAGGGGACTAGGATTTTGGAAACTAATGAATATGGACCCAAAAGAATTTGGGTACCAAAAATTAGAAATTAATCTATGTTTGTAGGAAAATGAGCATTGCTACAAGGCACGGGAAACAAATCCAAATTCATGGTACCTTGATAGTGGATGCTCAAGACACATGACCAGAGACAAAAGCCGGTTCATTGAGCTTAACGCCAAAAATGGAGGAGAAGTGACTTTTGGTGATGATTCAAAAGGTCACATTGAAGGTATTGGTACTATTGGTAATACCTCTTCCATACAAATTAAGAATGTTTTATATGTGAATGGATTACATCATAATCTATTGAGTATTAGTCAATTTTGTGATAAGGGATTCAATGTCATGTTTGATATTAATGGTTGTAAAGTCATTGACATTGCATCTAATCAGATTATGTTTGTTGGTTATAGAATAGGAAACATATACATGATGCATTTAGATTCTATTGATATGACTAATTTGTTCCTAGTTGCTAAGGATGAATATGATAGTTGGTTATGGCATAGGAGACTAGGACATGCTAGTATGAGTGTTTTGCAATGGCTAATTCAAGGTGATTTAGTTCGAGGGTTGCCTAAGCTTAAATTTGATAATGATAAAATCTGTGATGCTTGTGCTAAAGGAAAACAAAAGCGAGTTTCTTTTAAATCCATTAATGATGTATCAACTAGTAGAGTATTACAATTGATCCATATAGATCTTTTTGGGCCAACTAGGACTACTAGTTTGGGTGGAAAACAATATGCATTTGTCTTGGTAGATGACTATTCTAGTTATACTTGGGTTCTATTTTTAAGCACTAAAGATGAAGCATTAGAACATTTCATCACATTTTCAAAAATAATCCAAAATGAAAAAGGTTACTCTATAACTAGTGTTAGGAGTGATCATGGCACTGAATTTGAAAATCTTGGATTTATTGAGTTTTGTAATTCTAATGGTATTAGCCATAATTTTTCAGCATCTAGAACCCCTCAACAAAATGGAGTTGTTGAGAGGAAAAATCGAACTTTAGAAGAAATGGATAGAACCATGCTTTGTGAAAAACATTTGCCAAAATATTTTTGGGCGGAAGCCACAAATACCGCTTGTTATGTTGTAAATCGAGTAATGATTAGGCCAATTTTAAAAAAAACTCCATATGAAATTTTCAAAAATAAAAAGCCTAACATTAGCTATTTTCATCCTTTTGGATGTAAATGTTTTGTTTTGAACAACGGTAAAGAAAACCTTGGCAAATTTGATGTTAAAAGTGATGAAGGAATTTTTCTGGGTTATTCCTTAAATTCTAAAGTTTATCGAGTATTTAATAAAAGAACTTTAGTTGTAGAAGAGTCTATACATGTTGTTTTCGATGATAATCCCCTTCCGAGGAAGGATTCTTGTGTGAATGATGATGTAGGTATTATAAATACAAATGAAGTTAGACATGACGTTGAAGAACCATCATCAAAGGAAGAAACAAAAGATGAGGTAACTCATGATCCTCTTGAGAATCCAACCATTGAAGAAAGGGAAGTATCTTATCCAAGAGAGTACAACTATGTCAAGGATGGTGAGATTATAGGTGATCCATCCAAAGGGGTAACAACTCGATCTTTTATTAGAAATATTTGTAATTGTGTTGCATTTATTTCATGCATAGAGCCTAAGAATATTAAAGAAGCATTAAAAGATGAACATTGGATTATGGCTATGCAAGAAGAATTAAATCAATTTGAGAGAAGTAAAGTATGAACATTAGTTGAAAGGCCTAGTAATAAATCTGCTGTAGGTACTAGATGTGTATTTAGCAATAAGCATGATGAGAGTGATAATATAGTGAGAAACAAGGCTAGACTTATTGCTCAAGGGTATACTCAAGAAGAGGGCATAGACTATGATGAACCATACGCTCCCGTAGCTAGGATGGAAGCAATTAGAATGTTATTAACATTTGCATGTTTTCATGAATTTAAACTATATCAAATGGATGTTAAACGTGTATTTTTAAATGGTTTTATAAAAGAAGAAGTGTATGTGGAACAACCTCCAGGTTTTGAAGATTCAAAATTTCTGGATCATGTTCTTAAATTGACAAAAGCACTTTATGGTTTAAAACAAGCTCCTAGAGCTTGGTATGAAAGACTGTCAAATTTTTTAATTGAAAAAGGTTTTTCAAAAGGGAAGGTTGACATTATATTTTTTTAAAGCATAAAGGTAAAGATTTATTAGTAGTTCAAATTTATGTTGATGATATAATATTTGGTTCTACTAATGATGTTCTTTGCCAAGAATTTTCTAAGCTAATGCAAAGGGAATTCGAAATGAGCATGATGGGGGAGCTCTCATTTTTCTTGGGACTCCAAATCAAGCAAAGAAAAGATGGCATCTTCATCAATCAAGCTAAGTACGTCAAAGATATGCTCAAGAAGTTTGGACTGGAAAATGGGAAACCTCATGACACTCCAATGAGCTCTTCTACAAAGCTTGACTTGGATGAAGGAGGTAAATGTTAAATTATATAGAATGATTGGATCTCTACTTTATCTAACTGCAAGTAGACCAGACATTATGTTTAGTGTTTTCTTATGTGCTAGATTTCAATCATGCCCTAAGGAATCACATTTACTAGCTGTTAAGAGAATCTTTATATACCTTAAGGACACTCCTAGTTTAGGACTTTGGTATCCTAGAGACTCTAGCTTTAGCTTGCATGCCTTTTCTGATGCGGATTATGGATGATGCAAATTAGATAGGAAAAGCACCTCCGGTACTTGCCAATTCCTTGGAAATATGCTGATTTCTTGGTTTTCAAAGAAACAAAATTGTGTTGCATTATCTACCACTGAAGCCGAATACATTTTAGCTGGTAGTTGTTGTGCACAAGTTTTATGGATGAAACAACAACTTTTTGATTATGGAATTGAAGTAGGTACCATTCCTATCAAGTGTGACAATACTAGTGCTATTTGTCTCACTAAAAATCCCATCCAACACTCTAGAACTAAGCACATTGAAATAAGACATCACTTCATTAGAGACCATGTCGCTAAGGAATATGTAGTTCTAGAATTTTTTGATACTTTGCACCAATTAGCGGATATCTTTACAAAACCTTTAGACAAGGAAAGATTTTGGACACTTAGGAGAGAATTAGGTTTGACCAACCTATCTTCACTTAGTGTTTAAAATAATTTTAGCACTTTTAAGACTAAATGAAAAACGCTTAGAATAGTAATTTTTGATTGCATTCATTGCTATTAGTTAGGGGGAGTTTATGATTCTTGATGAAAATTAACTTTATGTTGAAATATAGTTTAAAGATTAATTTGATTATTTGAACATGATTAATTTTCAATATATGAGTTGCCAATACCACTAGAGAAAGTTAATTTAGCATGTTGTGTGTTTAAAATTGGATTTTGGTGCAGAGGGAATTGATACCCTCATGAGGGAACCGATTCCCCCTTTGAATGGGGACCGATTCCCCCCTTAGGCGAATCGATACCCCCCTAGGGTTCTGGATTTTAACACGGGCAGAACTCCTAAAAATCTCAAACCCTCTTATTCTCTCATTACCGCCGTTCTCCTCTTCTACTCTCTCCATATCTCCACTTTACCTCAAAACAATGTTTTTAATCGGAATTCTCTTCAAATATCATCTTTTAAACTTGCTAGCATCATTAAAATCGTGCAAACAACATCAAAATCCACTCAATCTCATCTTTCAATGTAAATTTTTCTAAATTCTCTATTTCATTGATTTTGAACATATGACTAGTTTTAATTAGTTATAGATAGAAATAGTGATTGGGCATTGATTGTTTAGTGATTAGAAACTAGATATTACAACTAATTTCATCAAAAACACAAGAATTTTCCAAAATTTTTGAAATTTTTGAAAAAAAATGTTTTTCAAATTATTGTGTTTTGATTGAATTATGTTGTTGTTATGAAAACTATACATATATTGTTTTTCAAAACCTTATTTTTCAATAGTTTTCAAAAACTTTTCCCGTTAGGATTGGTTTAGAGAACCTTGAAATATTGAGGACTCAATTGAGTTTTGGGATTAATTGAATTGCATACTTGTGTTTTCCAATTTGCAGGTTATCCATTCTATTTCGATTTCCTAAACCATGTCCAATCCTAAACGTGCTAGGTCATCATCTAGTCGCTCAAACCGTCAATCCAACCCACCTCCAAATCCTCCTCCTATTCTTGAAATTCCAATTCCTAATCCTAATTCCATTGATCCTAATATGACTATCCAAAACTCGTGCTTAAATCATCCTTGTCCTAGAAATCATCATTTTTGGTATTATCAATATTTTGACTCTTACAAAATTAGAGAAGAACGTATCCCTTCTCGTCAAGCTATGATAGATATCGATTTTAAATATCTTCCTCTTTTACAAGAGTGGAAATTTGATAAACTTTGTGACATTGAACCTATAGTTTACCATCAACTTGTTCACATCTTTTATTCTTATGCCATTTGTGTCAAAAACCGAGCTCAAACTGAAACCATAGGAGTTCGTTCCTACCTCCTAGGACAATTCTTACATATTGACTCGGCTTACATAGCCAAAGCATTAGGATTAGATAATGATGGTATATCAAATGAAAAATAGGTTTTAGGTTCTCGTTATAAAAGAAGGGATAATGCGAGTGTCTTAGACCTTCATGATCATTTTCTTCATCTATTGATTTCTTGGTGGTTTCGACCATCCGGAGGTCGTTACTATACTCTTCATGCTTTAGATCTTTGGTGGTTACATTGTTTCCAAAACAGTATTAAAATAAACCTACCTCAGATTATTTTTGCTGAAATCGGTGAAACTGTAAATCTTGTTCCTAACAAGAAACTCTGTTCATCTCTAATTTACGGTTGCATTCTGAGTAATATTTTTTCTAAAGCCGGGCTTAGAGTAGGTGTAGATGTCGTCTTTCCTCTAAAGAAACAAATTAATCTTCTTTCCTTAACGAGAGCAGGATGGATAAAGGATAAGGAAACCGGTGAATGGGTTCGATCTTCTGAAAATACTCCGGGAGCTAGTTCTTCACGAGCTCCACCAGAAGCTGACGACGATCCCGAGCTTAAACAATTAATGCGAGACATCGATGAAGCCGAAGATGAGCCTGAGCAGCCCGAGGAGCAGCCCGAGGAGCAAGCACAACAAACGAATCAAATGCCTCCATATTTTCAATCTTTTATGGAGACATTCGATTTCCGATATGCTACCACAGATTCGCGCTTCACTTCTATAGAGTCCCATTTATCCACAATGGGAGCTCAACAATTGGAAATTCTCCAGGAGATGCGTGAAACAATGAAGCAACCAACGCTCGTATTAATGAACTCACTCATGAGATGGCCGCTATGCGAGCTCGTTTTCCTCTTCCCGATCCTCCTACGGATGCTTGATTCTGTGTTTTGCTTTAGTACTTTGAACTTAAAGCTTATTGTTTAAACATTTTGAATGTTTTTGGATTGTTTTCTTTTTGTTGTTGGATATTTGAACTTATTTGATGGATTATGGATGTTTGAACTTATATATTTGGTGTGGTTAAATTTCTTCATTATTACATCATTTACATCATGTTAGATAAATGACCAATTTTACCATGTCACATTGTTTATGAATATTGATTATGAAACTAATGGCTAACGTTTCTCTTGATTGTGATCTTAGCACCTTAAACTATATATATAATCAGTTGGCTGAATGATTTCAAAACCTTGTTTAATATCTTTTAAAAGTCTTTTTGATTTAACAAAAAGGGGGAGAAATGTTAAAAGCGTTTTAAAGAGGAGAAGTGTTAGAGTAAGGGGGAGTAATTTCAAAACTTGATTTCAAAATCTTAAAATTACCAAAATGTTTTGTTATATCAAAAAGGGGGAGATTGTTGAATACATTTTGATATTTCGATATAACAAATTAAGTTAAATAAATTTTAAGATTTTCCAAAAAGATTTTCTAAGTATATTCGATATAATTATTCGAATATTAAAATATTATTCCAAATCTTTCAAATGTCATTTTTAATCCTTACTCAAGTGTAAAATTAAGTTTTAGTCTTAAAATAATTTCAAAACAATTTTACAAAATATTTTGAACCATTTCAAAGCCAAAATTTCCAGATTGCTCAGAGGGAACCGATTCCCCCCCAAGGGGGTATCGATTCCCCCCCTGAATGGTTTGGCTCCGAGAATTCCAGTATGCTCGGAGGGAACCGATTCCCCCCACTGTTCAACGGTCAAAATATTTGAATTTTACACATAGGGAACCGATTCCCCATGAGGGGTACCGATTCCCCCCACGCTCCAAGCTTTTTTATTAAATGATTTCACACTAAAACGACTCTATTATCTCCACTAATCATCCCCAACGTTCAGAAGTGATTCATGGTGTATTGAAGCAAGCTTAGAAGTCATTGATCTATAACAAGAAACATCAAGCAACTAGAATCAAGAGAGAAACAAAGAGAAAGCATCAAACCTCAAGTATGAGCATTTCAAGCCTATTTTTCATTCAATATTCATTTTGCTTTCAAGAACACTTATTGTGATCAATTGTATTCATTCTTGAGTGTTCTTTTCTTTGTTCTAGAATTGTGCAAACAATCTACCTTGTGAGGATTTCCTTGTAAGTTTACAAATTTGTATTGTTCTCTTTGGGAGAGAGTGTTCTCAAGAATTTGGGGTATAATTCTTGAGGTTTTGTAAGGTTATTCTTTGTCCTCAAAAGAAAGACAAATTAGTGAATTTGTGGAAAATCCTTAGTGTGGATAGCTAAGGTAGTGGATGTAGACTTTGGTTGAGAAAGTCGAACCACTCTAAATCGCTGTGCAAATTTCTTTCAATTTTCTACAAAAGCTTCCACCAAAATTTTAATTGCCAATTCAACCCCTTCTTGGCCATATTCGTCAATCGATTAACTCAACAGATAAGATTCAAGCCAAGCTTCACAAATGGTCTAGGATGAAATTGAGCTACGCGACAGGCTTGATCTTGTTAAAACTATCCTCTTCGGCGTTACCAACTTCTGGTGCAGGCAGCTTGTACTGCCTCAATCCATCACCAACAAAATTGAGCAAGTTTGTTCTAGATATTTTTGGAAAGGGTCGGATATCCCATCTACGGGAGCTCGCGTTAGTTGGGACTCTATTTGTACCCCTAAGTCCGAAGGAGGTTTAGGCCTTAAAGACATCAAAAACTGGAATAGAGCATGCATGATCCACCTTATCAAAAAAATTCTTGCAGTTGGAGTCTCAAGAAAATTATGAAGCTTTGAAGTGCTGCTCAACCTCTTCTCAATTCAGGAATTACCAGTCCAAAATATATTTGGGAGCAGATTCGACCGAAAAGTAACAGAGTTCACTGGCATAAACTCATTTGGTTTCCCCTCTACATACCGAAGCACAATATCATTTCTTGGTTGGTGGTTCTGGATCGTCTACCCACCAAAGAAAGGTTGCAAAGGTTCGGTCTTGTCACAAACGATCATTGTATTTTCTGCTATGAAGGTAGCGAAACGAGAAATCATCTATTTGCATATTGCAAAGTATCTACTTCAATATGGAATTCCATTCTACATCTTTCAGGCATTCAAAAACCTCATTTAACTTGGTCGAATCTTCTGGTTTGGGCTATAGTGAAATGGAAGGGTAAATCTTTAATTTCTGTTATTCTTAAACAGTATTGGTGTGCATTCTTTTACACCATTTGGGAGGAAAGGAATCGAAGGATATTCAGAGGCATCAACAAATCAGTGGATGATATTATTCTTGTAATTAAGCAGACTATAGGTTTTTATTTAAGAAATAGAACTATCAATAGATTAGATAGCACTAATTTATTTCTTTGTAATCAATGGGGTATAGTTTGATTTTTGATGTATATGTTTCCCATTGTTCTGTTTCTTTTACTGGACTTATTGTAGCAGGTTTCTACTTCCTTCTGGATATAAAATTTTTCTTATCCAAAAAACAATAATTGTTCCCACTCTACATAGTAAAATCATGGACTTTATTACTCCGAAGATTTAAAATATCAATTTTAAATTGTTCATATTCAAACCCATTCTTCCGTTTCACTTCAAAACCTGAGAGAAATTAAAAAAAAAACAAAAACAACAACAAACGAAGTGTAAATTGTAACACCTTAATTTAGAGACTAAATTCTAGAAGTTATAAAGTATTGAATTTAAGTGATATTTTGGAAGAAATTAAGAATTAAATTGTAAAATCGTAAAGTTGGTACACCATTTTATGAAGTGTAGGAATTCGAGGACTAAACTCATAATTTACCCATTTTTCTTTAGGTGAGAATTATAAACCCCCTCCCCCGTCTATTTTCCCAGAATGTTTCCCATTTCCTCTCCCCCGGTCAACTACTTTGAGCTCCGATTTCTCCATCGTCCGGCCACCGTTCATCGATCCGAAACCACCATCGTATTCGTTGTCGATCCGAGAACAAAACCCCTCAAACTTCTTGTCGTGAATCGTCGCTGTTCGCCGTAAAATTCAAATCAAAGTTTCAAAGTTTTTAAACTCCAAAACCGTGAAAATAGTCGATTCGTCGTCGATCGTTACTCCGTTTTCGACACTTCCCGCACCATCGTGTTCCTTGCATCGTTCCGAGTCCACCGATGTCCTTTTTGTCTCCGACGGCGCGTGAGGGGGTGAGGAAGTTAAATTTTTGATGTTTCGGAATTGAACTCTCTACTATTCAAAATTGTGAACCGATGTTGGTATGTGTCTCAAAATCCCTAAAAATAATTTTAGAAATTTTTATGGAATTTTTTCGACCTCCTAGGCCTCCACACGTGCACCCACTCACCACCCCCTGCGAGTGGGCCTTGTGTGGCAACTTGGTGAGCCACTGAGCCGAGCCGTCAAGCCACCAAGCCACTTAGTTGAGCTGAGCTAAGTTGACTGAGCCGTTGACCTGCACTGACCATTGACTGGCGTTGACTTTGTCTAAAAAGCAAAATTTTCGAAAAATTAGATTTTATGTTTTTCGACGTCATGAGTCCGATTCCGAAGTCTGTTTTGCCAAATTTGAACCCAGTAATATGTTTTTCATTAATTTATCACCCAATTCAATCTGTTTTTTGCAATTAAGCTCCGTTTCTGATGAAATTTTTGTTGTTATGTATCTAAGAAATTATTGGACATTAATTTCAAGATCGAGGGCGTTAGAATGGAATTAAATTGGTCAATCAGTATGGAACAGAAATTGAGGTAATACTTTACTACCTCTTTGCATGCTTTATGGAACATGTTGATAATGGGTAAATACATGGATGTATATAATTGGTCAATTATGCCTATCTGTTATCTGCATGACCTGTAGCATCAACTGGTAGTACTGTATTACTGAGTTTTCCAAAGCTCACTCTGTTACTCACATTTTCATGTTAAAAGAATCGTATAGTACATCTATCGACATCAGTAAGAGAGTTCTTTCGGCGTTGCTTGCAGAGTATGGTACATGTGGCATGTAATTGTATTTTATTTTATATATATGAGTCTGAAAATCTGTTTTATCTCTGTATACTGATAAATCATTTTACGAGTTACATGTTTTAATAAAAGTTTTAAATTTTCTGATATTTTTACAGTGGGTCGCTCCGGTGGCCCTAATATGACATCCCAGATCGGATCAGATTACCCGCATAGGTATGAGGGGTTACATAAATTCACAGCCTTTTCCATCAGAAAGAAATGGCTACTACTAGAAAGATCTTTCTAAGAATTCAATTTTCCATTAAACCATACAAACCATAACAGCCTAATACTTGCACAATCAAGCTCAGGTCAGTAACAAGCTCAACTAAAATCAATGAAGTTCCACTATTTTTGTTTTATAAAAATGGTTAGAAAAATCATGAAAATAACAAGAAAAAGAACGAAATTAGTGGAAAAAATGTTGAAATTGTAAAAGTAATACCTATTAGAGACGGAGAAAAATAGCATTGAAATCAGAGGTTTCCAAGTCCAAAACGTCGTTGGAGCCGTAGAAGAAGCGGTGGAACAAGCGGTAAAAGAAAATTACACAAATGATATCCAGCCACATGGTAAACTGCTTAAATCTAATTTTTATCGGCGGAAAATGTAAATTAAGAAAAGAAATTGGAAGCTGAAAAAATCAAAACGTTTAAATCAAGATTGACAAGTTCTGTAATATTTTTCGATGAAACACCTATTAGATTCAAACTTAAGATATCAAGATGAATTGACCCATAAAATTTAATACCGAACAACCACCATCAACGGTAATCGACGGTGGCTCACAGTTACGTCTCACCACCTTCTACTTTTATTTTATAATTTTTATTATTTTATTTTAAATAATAGGCACAATACAAACAAATATCCCTAACGTTTGACAATATATACGATTTTGCCCTTATTTTTTTTGGAATATTTGATCCCTCAACGTTTCATTTTGGGTCAAAAAACACTCTCGTTGGATGAAAATCGTTAGTCAACTGATGATCAACGCCTGAAGCTGACTCAGCAAGAACATGTGGAGGAAGATACTGACGTGGCATGTCCATATCATAATAAATGATGATGTGGCATATCCACGTAGACTAAATTCTAGCATGGCATGCACACGTGTGATGCCACGTCAGCAATTTTTAAAAAAAAATAATTAATAATAAATAATTATATTTTACTAAATTGATATCAACCAATCAGATGTTACCACATGACACATGATTTTTTTGTTAAATTAAGAAATGAGGGATTAAACCTCTACAAAATTTTACAACAATAGGATTTAAACATGGATCTAAGGGATGAAAGGCTTGACGTCCAACCACCAGGCCAAATCACTTAGTTGTTAATGTTAGGCTAATAACATTATTTAAGGTATATTGAAGCCAATTAAACCACCACTAACACAAACACTTTTTTTAAAAATTATAGTTAGATTTAAATTGTTAGAATTATTTGAGTCAATTTAAATTCATATTTACATTTTTAATTAATTTTAAATTTATAAACTTTAAAAAATATAAAAAATAAAACGATTTAATCTTTTGAGTCTGAATCCTAGCTTTGGAACTTCTCCTATTCTCTGGCTGTAGGCTTCTTTGCATTAAACGAAAACGAATTGCAATGAACATCATTGATGAAAGTTAATTTCACTGTGTCTTAAATTGCTTTGTCTCTTTATTTTTCTTGAAGTATCCGTGCCCGACACTCTAAAAACACTTGCACGAGTATATGACCGTCGAAGTACATTAAAAACATGTCGGAGAGATGGTCATATCCGATAATGAAGTTTGAGTTTGAGCATCATTGCTAGGTGTTTCACAATTGGTTATTAATTTTTTTTTTGCCTTCTGGTATGCAGTTTGGTGCAGGAGAACCAACTTGTTGATGGACCTAATGCTTCACACATTACACCGAGGGCTCTTGACTGATGGGAGAAAAGATTAGACAATATTTTTTAAGGTTGACCGTACGATATGCTCGATGACGCTTTTGCTGATACCGTCTTGAAGTACCATGTAGATATACAAGTTTGCTGCAGATTTACACAGTTAAAGACCTCATTTTGCATGACCTTTAAAAACCAACCATGGATTTTTCTTTGTTTTAGCCCTTCAAGGACATGATAGAAGGAATGAGATTAGATTTAAAGAAGTCCAGATATATGGACTTCGATGAGCTCTACCTTTACTGCTACTATGTTGCTGGGACGGTCGGACTAATGAGTGTTCCTGTAACACCCTCAACCCGTACTCGACCTGGATACGAATCCGAATTGTCACATTAACTATTCCCAAAACATTTGCTCTTACTAAATCGATGAAAATTTTAAACTTTCATTAATATTAAAAGTGAAATAATGTACATACAATAAATCAAAAAGTTTACAAAATTGATCAGTACCATTTAACCCTTAAATACATGCCAACATTATTTTTTACAAAAAAAGTACCTACTGTTAAATGGCTTCTGATCTGATCTATGATGCTGTTATGCAGTCTCTATTGCCTACTCATGCTTTTAGGACTTCTTGGATCCTACGTGTAAAACACTCACAAGCTAAGTCATAGACTTAGTAAGGCATATAATATACAATAATGCAATAGTGAACTCATGGAATATGCAATCCTATAATCTCATCATGTAATAACAATTATCATATATCTACTCAACAATGGCAGGTATAATCATACATGAAACAAATAATAACATGAAATTTCATCATAACGATAATTCTTTTTATATCTTTCATTAGACCATGTGCATTACTGAGAACCTAAGGTATGTGAGTGCATTGAGGTTGTGCACCAATGTTGTCACCACAGCTCGTATCAATTTTCACTAAGTGCCATATAAAATTGTCCCGAAGGACCTCGTAGAATTGTACCGAAGGACCACGTAGAATTATCCTTAAGGACCACATATATGTTCAAAAGGATCAAATATATGTCCCGAAATACCGCATATATGTTCCCAAGGATCACATATATGTCCCGAAGGACCGCGTAGAACACTCGACTCTTGGCATGCCAATTATACCTACAGCTCTCATATTATATAACATGGATTTTATTATTTACAGGTTTTACATGTTCACTTAATCAATCAAATCGTTACATATACATGTACTCATATAGCTCATATCATTTCTCATGTAATCACATAGGTTCTATCTCATAACATATATAACATGTGCATATAATCACTTATATCTAGCTTGTGCTTTGTTCTCTTAGGTTCACATTGATCACATAACATATATTATCACATATAAACATGTGTCAGTTAAGCATGTACTCATAATAATCATGACATCTAAATGCTTGTAACTATAGAACCATGAAATCAAACATAGGAAATAGACTTATCACAAATATTGTTTCCATAAAACACCAATTATAATATAATAGGCACTCACCTTAGCCTCACTTAGTCCAAATCAACTCCTATAAATTGTTATCTCTCGATCGATCAAAACTCTTCGACTATTCCAGAACTTGCTTATGTTCGATATCTACACCAATGTACATTTGATACGAATATTAGAATTCTAAACCTTATGAATTGATCATCAATAACCAAGCTAAAAGAAGTACCTAATTCACATTTTCACTTTGAGTAACTATAGAACCATGAAATCAAACATAGGAAATAGACTTATCACAAGTATTGCTTCCATAAAACACCAATTATAATATAATAGTCGCTCACCTTAGTCTCACTTAGTCCAAATCAACTCCTATAAATTGTTATCTCTCGATCGATCGATCTTAACTCTTCGACTATTCCGGAACTTGCTTATGTTCGATATCTACACCAATGTACATTTGATACGAATATTAGAATTCAAAACCTTATGAATTGATCATCAATAACCTAAGCTAAAAGAAGTACCTAATTTACATTTTCACTTTGAGTAGTATCGGTACCCAAGGTATGGTACCGATACTTTCTTTACTGTGGTATCGATACTGTGCTTTGGTATCGATACCCTTTCCCGATTCTGGAATTCTATTTCAAAAATGGTATTGATACTTGCCTAATCGTATCGATACCCTTGGTATCAATACTACCCTTAGGTATCGATACACTTTGAATAACTTATCATCTTTTAGCTTATAGTATTGATATTGTCCATACAATATCGATACCCTACCCCAAATATCACCCATTTCTCTTTGAAGTATTGGTACTGGATGAATCAATATCGATACACCTAGCCCATAAATCACTAATTTAACCCGAAAATTTACTAGTACTTACTTAAACCTTCCATTTTGAACTCCTTTCATGCCACTAAACTTAACTGCACTTACTCAAATCATTTTATATCCATATAACACGTTGTTATCTTTAATATCTCATCAAAATTCTTGAAACCAAAAATCTTGCTAAATTTCCAAAATTTTCTAATTTTATTTCTAACACCTTACACTTCTTATTATAACTGAAGACAAGTCAAATGTAATCTTAAACTTTACGTACTAACTCTGTTTCAAAATTCCATTTAGAAACCTTTTTATTTTCAATTCTCCATAACTCACAATTCTTTTAGTTTCTTCATCCCTTTAACTTTCCATAATCTTTCCTAATGCTCCATCACTCAAAACCACTCTTTAATTGCATGAAATAACCAGCTGAAATTCAAACTCACCTTAGATAAGGAGTTCACGATGAGAGAAGGAAGAATAGTGAAAATAGTTCTAGAGATTTTCTTTTCCCCTATCAAAGCTCCACGTGTATATATTATAACCACAACAAAACTTCTAATTGATTTACTTTCCAAATGACCATTTTTCCCTTCCATTCATCATTCTTTGCTATTCAATCCTTCATAAAAATATTATACTTAAGTCCCTAAACTTTTTAATTTATCTACTTTAGTCACTAAATTCTAAAATTTTATAATTTAGTCACTAACACGGTATTTGGGATGTTACAAATCCCCCTTAAGAAAATACGTCCTCAAATTTTCATTGCACAAAGAGATGGGGGTACAGATTACGCATATCCTCTTCACGTTCCCACAATGCTTCCTCTACTTTGCACTGGTTCTTCCTCATAGGTCAAGTTAGGCTGAACTTCTATCTCTTCTAGTGTAACAATATGGGAGGGATCAGTCCTATATCTCTGAAGCATGGAAATATATAAAACATCATGAATATTTTCCATTTTCAATGGCAAAGCTAACTGATATGCCACAAGTCCTACTCTCTTAACGAACTCATATGGCATAATAAACCAAGGACTAAGTTTTTCTTTTCATCCAAACCTTAGCACCTTCTTCCAAGGAGACACTTTTAGGAATACTTTATCTGACTTGAAATTTAATCTCTTTTCTCTTAAGACCAACATACGATTTCTATCTATCGGCTGCCACTTTGAGGTTATATTAAATCACTTGAACTTTCTCCTCTACTTCCTTAATCAAATCAAGACCAAGAACTTCTCGATCCTTAAGCTCATAACAATTCAAGGGCGTACGACACTTCCTCCTATATAAAACCTCATGGGGAGCCATCTTCATGCTTGACTGGTAATTATTATTGTAAACAAATTTAGCAAGTGGTAAATACTTCTCCCAATATCCTTTGAACTCTATCACACAGGTTCTTAACATTTCTTCTAGAATTTGAATAGTCCGCTCAGACTGGCCATCTATTTGAGGATGAAATGTTGTGCTAAAGTTCAGTTGGGTTCCTAACGCTCTATATAAAGTCTTCCAAAATCTCGATGTAAATCGAGGATCTCGGTCAGAAATAATCAAACCAGACACACAATGCAATCGAATAATTTTCTTGATGTACAGTTCAACATACTTATCCATGAAGAAATCAGCTTGTACTAGAATGAAATGCGCTGACTTAGTCAATCTATCAACTATCACCCAAATCGAATCTCTTTTATTCAAAGTCAAACATAGCCCTGTCACAAAATCCATTGTCACATTCTCTCACTTCCACTGAGGAATGAAGAGTGGTTGCAATAATCCTGAAGGAACTTGATGCTCGGCTTTGACTTGTTGACATATCAAATATTTAGACACAAATTCTGTGATGCTTCTTTTCATTTCCGGCCACCAATATCGACTCTTGAGATCCATATACATCTTGTTTCCACCATGGTGCATTATCAACGGACTACAATGAGCTTCTGTTAACAGATCATTTTTCAACTCCTCATCATCTGGAATCACCAGTCTCCCTCGCTAATATAGATTCCCATTAGGTTACATCTTAAAATCTTTATTTCCTTTATACTTTACTTGTTCCAATCTCTTCAAATATTTTCATCTTCGGTTTGCAATTCTTTATTCGACTTAACCATCTTGGTTGCAGCTTCAATTCTGCACATAAACCACCATCTCCATCTAATGACAACCTTGCTTCTAGAGCTCGTAAGGCTGCAAACGTCTTTCGACTTAGGGCATCAACTATCACATTCACTTTTCCAGGATGGAAATCAATTATCACATCATAGTCCTTTAAGAATTCCATCCATCTCCTTTGCCTCTAATTTAATTCTTTCTGAGTCATTAGATACTTTAAGCTTTTATTATCCGTATAGAGATAGTAGCGTTCCCCATATAAGTAGTGATGTCAATTTTGAGAGCGAACACTACTACCACCAATTCTAAACCATTCGTTGGATAGTTCTTCTCATGAGGTTTCAATTATCTAGAAGCATAAGCTACTACTTTCCCTTATTGCATCAATACACATCCCAAGCCATTATGGGAAGCATCACTGTAAACCACATAGTTCTTACCCAATTCGGGTTAGACCAATACTGGAGTTTCTATCAAAATTCTCTTTAATACCTCAAAACTCTCTTGACACTCAGGATTTCAAATAAACGTTATATTTTTCCTCATCAACTTGGTCAAAGACAAAGCTATCATTGAAAAGTTCTTAACGAACCTTCGATAATATCCTGCAAGCCCTTGAAAATTCTGAACTTCAGACACAATCTTTGGAATTTACCATTCTACAATGGCTTTTATCTTTTGACAATCAACCTGAATTCCCTATGCAGAAATCACATGTCCTAGAAATGCCACTTCATTTAACCAAAACTCGCACTTAGATAATTTGGCATATAGCTTTTTATCTCATAAAATCTGCAAGACTATCCTCAGATGTATACTATGCTCTTCATTATACTTCGAATACACCAATATATCGTCAATGAAAACAACTATAAATTGGTCTAGATAAGGTTGAAATATTCTATTCATAAGATCCATAAAAGTAGCAGGTGCATTCGTTACCCCAAACTACATAACAATGAACTCATAGAGACCATATCTTGTTCTAAAAGCCATTTCTGGAATAACTTTTTCCGGAATCTTCAATTGAAGATAGCCAGAATGCAAATCGATCTTTGAAAATACTGATGCTCCCTTTAACTGATCAAACAAATCATCGATTCTATGGAGAGGTTACTTGTTCTTTATGGTCACCTTGTTGAGTTGTCTATAGTCTATACATAGATTCATAGAACCATTCTTCTTCTTTACAAATAATACCAGAGCTCCCCAAGGTAACACACTTGGTCTGATAAATCCTTTGTCCAATAATTCATGTAACTAAATCTTTAACTCATTCAACTCTTTTGGTGTCATTTGGTAAGGTGCCATTGCAATAGGCGCTGTTCCAGGAATTACTTCTAATTGAAATTCAACCTCTCTATCTGGAGGTAATCCTAGTAACACTGCAGGAAAGACATCGGGGAACTCTCTGACTATGGAAATCTCTTCTAACCCTTTCTTCTTGGCTCTAGTATCTATCACATTAGCAATAAAACCCTGACATCCTTGTAACAATAACTTCTTTGCCGACATCACTGATATTACATTTGCTAACGGATTCTATCTTTCATTGATCACACTTACTTCTATTCCATTGGAACTAATCAGAGTTACTCTTTTCAATCTACAATCAATATTTGTATGGAAATTATATAACCAGTTTATTCCCAAAATTTCCTCAAATTCGTCAAAGTGTAATTCCAACATATTAGCAGGGAATTCAATTCCCTGGATTCTTATGGGACACCCTCGACATACTTGATTAACCCGACCATTATGCCCTAATGGGTTGGTCACTATCACATCACTATTTGTCACTTCTAATTGAATTCTCAACTCTCTAATCAGCTTACTTTTAATATATGAATAAGTTGAACATGGATCAATCAATACCAAAAAACATTTATCATACAATTAGAAAGTACCTACAATTATCTCTGGATCATCACGTTCTTTATTGGTGTTTATGTTGTAAACCCGAGCAGTTGAGCGAACTTTATGCTGAGTAGAGGATTCAGGCTGATTCCTTCCTCTAACTCTACCTCTTTCTCTCTGGACTATCGAAGCAGATCGTTCAGACTGTGCAGGCTCTCTAGCATCATTGGACAATCCCGGATAAAATGTTTGATGTCACCGCATCGAAAACAGGCTCTGGAAACTATTCGACACACTCGGGTATGACTTCTTCCACATAGCTGAAAGTATCTGGCTTGACCCTGATTAGATCTCCCAGTTCCAGACCACATAGATTGAGTATGTCTAGCTCTCATCTGATTTGATCCTCTAGCAGAGGATGAAACTAACTCAGATCTTGCCTGAGATCTTAAACCAGAATCTCTACCCTGCTTAGGTGGTGCTGAAATCGATGAAGCCTCAGTTCTTTTAGATGTATGGGCTCTTTTCTCTCCAAACCTTTCATTCTGATCTCTCTCTAGAGGTTTAGCACGGTTGACTACCTCTTGAAATAAGGACAGGTTCAAGACAATTAATATCTCTTTCATTCGAGGACGTAAGCCCTCAGCAAACCATTCACAGGCATCCTTCTCCATCGGAATAAGTTCTGCAGCAAAGCGACTTAACTTGTTGAACTTATACTCGTATTCATACACAATACGATTCCATTGCTTCAGGTTCATAAACACTTGCTTCATTTGCCTGATAAACTGATCTCCTATAGACTTATGCTTGAATTCTTCCAAGAACAAAGACCATGTCACTTGATTACTTATTATTTTCATGGTGACATTCATCCACCATATTCTCGCTTGCCCACGAAGCAAGGACACTACTCCATTTATTTTCTACACCTCAGAACAGTGGAGTCCTTCTTGCATTATCTTTACATCATTCAACCAGAGGTCCGCCGCAACAGGATCTTCCTCTACTTCACCTTTGAATTCAGGAGCTCCTAGTCCCTTCAATTCTTTCGCTAAAGTTCAGTTGAGTTCCTAACGCTCTATGTAAAGTCTTCCAGAATCTCAATGTAAATCAAGGATCTTGGTCAGAAATAATTAAACCAGACACACCATACAATCGAATAATTTACTTGATTTACAGTTCAACATAATTATCCATGGAGAAATCAGCTCGTACTGGAATGAAATGCGCTGACTCAGTCAATCTATCAAATATCACCCAAATCGAATCTATTTTATTTGAAGTCAAAGGTAGCCCTGTCACAAAATCTATTGTCACATTCTCCCACTTCCACTGATGAATTGAGAGTGGTTGCAATAGTCCTGAAGGAACGTGATGCTCAGCTTTGACTTGTTGACATGTCAAACATTTAGACACAAATTCTGTGATACTTATTTTCATTCCCAACCACCAATATTGACTCTTAAGATCCATATACCATATTGTTTCCACCAGGGTGCATTGTCAACGGACTACAGTGAGCTTATGTTAACATATCTTTTTTCAACTCCTCATCATCTTGAATCACCAGTCTCCCTTGATAATATAGATTCCCAACAGGTTTAATCTTAAAATCTTTTTTTCCTTAATACTTTACTTGTTCCAATCTCTTCAAATATTTTTCATCTTTAGTTTGCAATTCTTTGATTCGATTTAACCATCTTGGTCGAAGCTTAAATTCTGCTCATAAACCACCCTCTCCATCTAATGAAAACCTTGCATCTAGAGCTCGTAAGGCTACAAACGTCTTTCGACTTAGGGCATCAGCAACCATATTCGCTTTTCTAGGATGGAAATCAATTTTCACATCACAGTCCTTTAGGAGTTTCACCCATCTCCTCTGCCTTAAATTTAATTCTTTCTGAGTCATCAGATACTTTAAGCTCTTATGATTCGTATAGAGATAGCAACGTTCCCCATATAACTAGTGACGCAAAATCTTGAGAGCGAACACTACTGTCGCCAATTCTAAATCATGTGTTGGATAGTTCTTCTCATGAGGTTTCAATTGTCTAGAAGCATAAGCTACTACTTTCCCTTCTTGCATCAATACGTATCCCAAGCCATTATGGGATGCATCACTATAAACCACATAGTTCTTACCCGATTCGGATTAGACCAATACTGGAGCTTCTGTCAAAATTCTCTTTAATGCCTCAAAACTCTCTTGACACTCAGGATTCCAAAAAAAAAGGTTATATTTTTCCTCATCAACTTGGTCAGAGGCAAGGCTATCATCGAAAATTTGTTAACGAACATTTGATAATAACATGCAAGCCCTAGAAAACTCCTAACTTCAGACACAATCTTTAGAACTTACCATTCCACAATGGCTTTTATCTTTTGAGGATCAACCTGATTTCCCTTTACAGAAATCACATGTCCTCAAAATACCACTTCATTTAACCAAAACTCGCACTTAGAAAATTTGGCATAGAGCTTTTTTCTCGTAACATTTGCAAGACTATTCTCATATGTGTATTATGCTCTTCATTAGACTTTGAATACACCAATATAGTATCAATGAAATCAACTACAAACTAGTCCAAATAAGGTTGAAATATTCTATTCATAAGATCCATAAAAGCAGTAGGTGCATTCGTTACCCCAAACATCATAACAATGAACTCATAATGATCATATCTTGTTCTAAAAGTCATTTTTGGAATATCTTTTTTCCTGAATCTTCAATTGATGATTTCCAAAACGCAAATCAATATTTGAAAATACCGATGCTCCCTTTAACTAATCAAACAAATCATCGATTCTATGGAGAGGATATTTGTTCTTTAGAATAGAGACTTAACTTGTTAAACTCACACTCGTATTCATACATGGTGCTATTCCATTGCTTCAAATTCATAAACTCTTGCTTCATTTTCCTGATAAACTGATCTCCTATATACTTATGCTTGAACTCTTCCAAGAATAAGGACCATATCACTTGATCATTTGTCATTCTCATGGTGACATTCGTTTACCATATTCTAGCTCGCCCACGAAGCAAAAAGACCACTCCATCTATTTTCTTCACCTTATAACAGTGGAGTCCTTCTAGCATTATATTTACGTCATTCAACTAGAGGTCTTCCGCAATAGGACCTTCCTCTAAATCACCTTTGAATTTAGGAGCTCCTAATTCGTTCAATTCTTTCATACATTCATCTTAGTAGTTGAAGGAGCAAGAGGTTGGAAACGAATCAGAATAGCGTCTAACATCCTAAAGAAAGCTCATTGATCTTGTACATGCACTCTGTGAGGTGTTTGTTCTTTACATTACCTAGTTAGGGCCAGTGAATTACTATTTCCTTACAGTTTAGAATCTCCCCCTTCAATTCGGGAACTCTCATATTCAGACATCTAATAAGACATAATCATATAACACTATTAGCAAGACAACATACTCGTTAATCTATCATATTAGAAGTTGTTACTTTTATGTTGGCATGTATACACTTAAAGACATTCTAGACTTTGGTTTATGCATAGAATTGGCTAAACCATAGCTCTAATACCATTATATGTAACACCCCCAACCCGTACCCGACCCGGATACAAATCCGATGTGTCACATTGACTTTTCCCAAAACATTTGCTCTTACTAAATCGATGAAAATTTTAAACTTTCATTAATATTAAAAGTGAAATAATTTACATACAATAAATCAAAAAGTTTACAAAATCGATCAGTACCATTTAACCCTTAAATGCATACCAACATTATTTGTTACAATAAAAGATCCTACTGTTAAATGGCTTATGATTTGATCTTTGATGCTGTTATGTCGTCTATGCTGCCTACTCTTGCTTTTCGAACTTCTTGGATCCTATAAACTCATCATGTAATAACAATTATCATATATCTACTCAACAATGACATGTATAATCATACATGGAACAAATAATAACATGAAATTTGATCATAACGATAATTCTTTTTATATCTTTTATTAGCCCATATACATTACTGAGAACCTAATGTATGTGAGTGCATTGAGGTTGTGCACCAATGTTGTCACCACAGCTCGTATCAATTTGCACTGAGCCCCATATAAAATTATCTCGAAGAACCTCATAGAATTATCCCGAAGGACCACATATATATCCCGAAGGACCACATATATGTTCCAAAAGACCAAATATATGTCCCGAAGGACCGCATATATGTTTCAAAGGATCACATATATGTCCCGAAAGACCGCGTAGAACCCTCGACTCTTGGCATGCCAATTATACCTACATCTCTCATATCACATAACATGGGCTTTACTATTTACAGGTTTCACATGTTCACTTAATCAATCAAATCGTTACATATACATATACTCATATAGCTCATATCTTTTCTCATGTAATCACATAGGTTCTATCTCATAACATTTATAACATGTGCATATAATTACTTATATTTTATCATATAGCTTGTGCTTTGTTCTCATAGGTTCACATGGATCACATAACATATATTATCACATATAAACCTGTGTCACTTATGCATGTGCTCATAATAATCATGACATCTACATGCTTGTAACTATAAAACCATGAAATCAAACATAGGAAATAGACTTATCACATGTATTGTTTCCATAAAACACCAATTATAATATAATAGGCACTCACCTTAGCCTCACTTAGTCCAAATCAACTCTTATAAATCATTATCTCTCGATCGATCGATCTTAACTCTTCGATTGTTCCGAAACTAGCTTATGTTCGATATCTACACTACTATACATTTGATACTAATATTAGAATTCTAAACCTTATGAATAGATCATCAATAATCTAAGCTAAAAAAAGTACCTAATTCATATTTTCACTTTGAGTAGTATCGGTACCCAAGGTATGGACCGATACTTCCTTTATTGTGGTATCGATACTATTTTTAGTTATCGATACCGTTTCTCGATTCTGGAATTCTATTTCAAAAATAGTATCGATACTTGCCTAATGGTATCGAAACCCTTGGTATCGATTGTACCCCTTAGGTATCGATACTCCTTGAATAACTTATCATCATTTGGCTTATGGTATCGATATTGTTCATACAATATCGATACCATACCCCAAATATCACCCATTTCTCTTTGAAGTATCGATACTGGATGAATCAATACCTATACTCCTAGCCCAGAAATCACTCCTTTAACCTGAAAATTTACCAGTACTTACTTAAACCTTCCATTTTGAACTCCTTTCATGCCACTAAACTTAACTACACTTACTCAAATCATTTTATATCATATAACACATCGTTATCTTCAATATCTCATCAAAATTCTTGAAACCAAAAATCTTGCTAAATTTCCAACATATTCTAATTTCATTTATAACACCTTACACTTCTTATTCTAACTGATGACAAGTTAAATTTAATCTTAAATTTTACTTACTAACTCTGTTTCAAAATTCCATTTAGAAACCTTTTATTTTCAATCCTCCATAACTCGCAATTCTTTTAGTTTCATCATCCCTTTAAGTTTCCATAATCTTTCCTAATGTTCCATCAATCAAAACCACTCTTTAATTGCAAGAAATAACCAGCTAAAATTCAAATTCACCTTAGATAGGGAGCTCACGTTGAGAGGAGGAAGAAGAGTGAAGATAGTTCTGGAGATTTTCTTTTTCCCCTTTCAAAGCTCCACGTGTATATATCATAACCACAACAAAATTTTTAATTCATTTACTTTCCAAATGACCATTTTTCCCTTATATTTATCCTTCTTTTCTATTCATTCCTACATAAAAATATTACACTTAAGTCCTTAAACTTTTCATTTTATCTACTTTAGTCATTAAATTCTAAAATTTTACAATTTGGTCACTAACCTGGTGTTTGGGATGTTACAGTTCCGGTAATGGGAATTGCACCTGAATCGAAGACGTCGGTCAAGAGTGTCTATAACGCTATGTTAGCTCTCGGAATCGCAAATCAGGTTACTAATTTACTTAGAGATGTTGGTGAATAGTATGTCCAACGGTACCGAAATTTTTTAGTTTTCAATTTCTGATGAACCCCTTGCAGCATTTTCTCATAGTTTGTGTATTTCCCTAGTGCTATGAGAGGAAGAGTATATATACGGCAAGATGAGCTGGTGCGGTTCAGGCTATCAGACGACAACATATTCTGTGGACAAGTCAGGGACAGGTGGAGGAACTTTATTAAAGATTAGATAAAATGAGCCAGGATGTTCTTCAACGAGGTAGAAAAAGGTGTTTTTGAGCTAAAGTTGGCAAGCAGATGATCGGTGTGGGCATCACTATTGCTATTGTAATACTCATCCCCCGTATGCTCTTCCGTACACGAGATACAAATGTCACATCACTTTTTAAAACAGTTCCTCATTTGAAAACTTGTAAAATTTTGTTTTTTGAATTCTTAAAACATAAAAATTATTTTTTAAATAAAACAAAAACTTTATTATAATCTATTACAAAGTTCTACTTAATTAAAATTCAGAGCATTTTTAGTACTTTAATTACATGCCAAATAAGTTTTCCAAAATAAACTAGATTGTCCTATTGTAACTGAGGAGTCAACCTTAATTGATGATCATTACTGCTACAGCTACACTCCTTGCTTAGTTAATCTTTGCCTTTACCTACGTGTAAAATCACCACACGTTAAATATGTACTTAGTGAGATATAATATTGTAAAGAAACAAATATGTATACTTAAGCATATCATGGTTATTTGATTTCAAACTAGTTCGTATCATACATAAGGATTTGACAAGTCCCTATTATTGAAACCAAACTTCTTTCATACTATTATCATAAACATCCTTAGTATGTAAAACATACATTTCTTTCTTGTACATATTATTTTTTTCATTTTTCTTTAGTAATTATTTGTTAATCTTAGTTGTGGAATCCTTTCATGTCTTAATGTATCCTTTCATGTCTTAAAGCATCATTTCATGCATTTTAGTTATGACATCTTTTTATGCCTTAATTCATCCTTTCATGTATTTTACTTATGGCATTCGTTCATGCCTTAATGCATCCTTTCATGCATTTTAGTTATGGCATTCGTTCATGCCTTAATGCATCATTTTATGCATTTTAGTTATGGCATCCTTTCATGCCTTAATGCATCCTTTCATGCATTTTAGTTATGACATCCTTTCACGCCTTAATACATCATTTCATGCATTTTAGTTATGGCATCCTTTCAGGCATTCATGCATCCTTTCATACATTTTAGTTATGGATTCATTTTAGAGCAATTCATACTCAAAAACTCATTCATAATATCCTTTCCATACATATAATGATAATATATTAATTACTATAAAACATACATTAACTTAAAACGTTCTAATTTGAATCATTGCAAATATTATTCATCTTAAATAATTACAATAAATGTACTCACCTGATAATCCTGACCAAGAAGATATAGAGAAGTCTGGCTAATCAAAAACTTTATCCTTCTCCTTTTTCTTGCTAGACTCAGGAGCTTGGTTACGATCTACACAAGCATCCATTAAGTACACATAACATACCAATGTTAGTATATTCCTTAGCATTATACTTTAATAATATTCAAAAGTACCATTATTTCAATTTCTATAACAATTTCAACCTATCTTATAGTTCCAAGCTCAATAGTATCGGTACTACTTCCTTGGTATCGATTCGATACTTCTATACTATGGTATCAATACCCTCTTTCAATATCTATAACATTTCTATATTTTGTTTTGCATGGTATCGATACCCTTCTATCAGTATCGATACCCTTCTATCAGTATCGATACTAATATACTATGGTATCGATACTCCCTTTCAGTATCGATACCATTTTGATGTTCTAGATCCATGGTATCGATACTTCTCCTTGTTAGTATGGATACCCCATCAATATCGATACCACTTGTATTGGTACTGATACTGTTCGTCAGATTTCTACCTATTTACACCTATAGTATCGGTACTGTTCTATCAGTACCGATACCATTGCCCAAATTTTCCATTTTTCAGCTCGATTTTCACTTAATTTTACCCTCTAATCTTATACCTTTACCTCCAATAATACTATTAACTCCTCTTTACTTAACCCAACTAACTTTACTTTGTTCTTCCCCTTTTAACATCTAACATCTTCATGGAACATCTCAACTGAAGAATCATATCATTTTTGTAAACATGTTTTTAATCATAACTCATGCTTATAATCTCTTATTCAATCCTTTGAAAAGCCAATTCTACTAATAAACCTCAATAAAAACTCAAATATCAACATATCATTTAAAAACACATTTCCTTAAATCTCATATAAAACATATACCACTTAGTTTTAATCTTTTTTAATGCTTCCTTAAGCTTACATATCACTTAATGTTACAAGAGAACCCAAAATTTAAAGGAATAACTAACTAATTGGAGTTTACCTTATTCCATAGAGGAGAGCACTACCCACGTGAAGACGAAGAAGAGTAGAAAAAAATGGCTTACTTTCCTCTTTTCCCCTATTTAAAATCCCTAATAAGAATATATTTTAAATTCATTCTCCCTCTTAAAAGACCAAAATACCCTATTAATTTATCTATTATACAAATTAGTCTCAACACTATTCCCAATCATTTTCTCATATTTTACCACCTATTCAAATAAATCTTAAATTTTCAAATATTTTCAATATAGTCACTGACTTGATATTTTGGGTATTACAATTCTCCCCCTTAAGAAAATTCGTCCTCGAATTTAAATAAATACCAACAACGAATAGGTATGGAAACTGCATTCTCATGTCCTCCTCTTTTTCCCAATTAGTTTCTTTAACCTTATGATTCTGCCAGAGTACTTTAATTAAAGGAATCTTCTTGTTGCGTAATTCCTTGATTTCTCTAGCCAGGATCCGTACTGCTTCTTCTTCATAAGTTAAATCTGATCGAATCTATTTCTTCTCTAGTGCGATAATGTGGGACGGGTCTGATCGGTATCTTCTGAGCATCGATACGTGAAAAATATTGTGGATCTTATCCATATCCGGAGGCAAAGCTAATTAATATGCTACTAGTCTGACCCTTTTCAAGATTTCCCTTGCACCCAAATCTCAAAACTTTCTTCCAAGGCGATACCTTTAGAAATAATCTATCTCCCACTTGAAATTCGAATCATTTTTAATTTCAAATCAGCATAAGATTTCAGCCGGTTGGAGGCCATCTTTAAAATATCTTGAATAATATTTACTTTATCCTCTATTTCTTTAATCAACTCCAGCCCAACTAGGTCTTGGTCTTTTAGTTCAAACCAATTTAATTTTGTTCGACACTTTCTCCCATACAAAACTTCATACGGGGCCATTTTAATACTCGATTGATAACTGCTATTATACGTAAATTTTTCTAAAGGCGCATACCTTTCCCATGATCCTTTAAACTTAATCACATATGCCCTTAGTATATCCTCAAGTATCTGGATAGCTCGTTCTAACTACCCGTCTGTCTGCGGATGAAAAGTTGTGCTGAAGTTCAATCGAGTACCCAATGCCTCATGTAATGACTTTCAGAATCTTGAAGTAAACCTTGGGTCTCGATCAGATACTATTGATATAGGCACTCCATGCAGTCTGACTATTTCTTTTATATACAAGTCAACATACTTATCCATCGAGTAATCTACTCGAACTAGAATAAAATGAGCTGTTTTGGTCAATCAATCTACAATTACCCATATGGAGTCTTTTTTACCTGGTGATAAAGGTAACCATGAAACAAAATCCATGGTAACTTGCTCCACTTCCACTCAGGAATAGATATCGGTTAAAACAATCCGGAGAGTAATTGATATTCATCTTTCACATGCTGACATGTCAAACATTTTAACACAAACTCCGATACATCTCTTTTAATACCAGGCCACCAATAACGACTTTTTAAATCCTGATACAACTTATTCCCACCTGAATGCATTGTCAAAGGGCTATAATGTGCCTTATAAAGAATATATTTCTTCAATTCATCATTATTAGGAATACATAGTCTTCCCCGATAATATAAACATCCATTGACTCTTAATTCAAAGTCTTTGGTCTCATTCTTTTTTATTTGTGCCATTCTCGGCAAACATTTATCATCTTGACCTTGTAGCTCTTTAACTCGTTCCAAAAATATCGGAATTAACTTAATCTCGGCAATCAAGGCACCATCTTCTTGTAATAACATATGCGCATTCAAAGCCCGCAAAGAGGCAAAACTCTTTTAGCTCAGTGTATCTGCTACCACATTCGCCTTTCAGGGATGATAATCAATAATTATATCATAATCCTTTAAAAGCTCAATCCATCTTCTTTGCCTCAAGTTCAGTTCTTTTTTAGTCAACAAATACTTTAGACTCTTGTGATCTGTGTAAATATGGGATCGTTCACCATACAGATAATGACGCCATATTTTTAATGTAAGCACAATGACTGCCAATTCTAAATGGTGAGTTGGATAATTTTCTCATGATTCTTCAACTGTCTTGAGGCATAAGCTATAACTTTCCATCTTGCGTCAGCACACAACCCAGTCCATTATGGGATGCATCACTGAAAACAACATAGTCTTTTCCTGACTCAAGTTATACCAAAACAGGGGCCTCTATTACTATTTTCTTGAGCCTTTCAAAACTTTATTGACATTTCTCCATCTAGACAAATGGCATATCCTTTCGTAGCAACTTAGTTAGCGGCAACACTAACATTGAGAAGTTCTTCACAAACCGACTATAATATCCAACAAGTCCCAAGAAAGTTCGAACTTCATAAACATTCCTTGGGGGTTGCCAATCCACTATTGCTTGGATCTTGCTAGGATCTACTCTTATGCCTTCTGTGGAGACTATGTGACCAAGGAAAGCAACTTCGGCTAACCAAAATTCATACTTTGATAATTTGGCATACAACTTCTTATCATGAAGTGTCTGAAGAACTACTTGAAGATGAGCATCATGTTCCTCTCTTGACTTTGAATATACCAAAATATAATCTATAAATATCACCACGAACTGATCCAATTACGGTTGGAATACTCGGTTCATCAAGTCTATGAATTTCACAGGTGTGATCCAAATGGCATCACTACAAATTCGTAGTGCCCATACCAAGTTCGAAAAGCTGTCTTTGAAATATCATCATCTTTGATCTTTAGTTGATGGTACCCCCGACCTTAGATCTATCTTAGAAAACACCGTTTCTCCTTTCAATTGATCAAACAAATCATCAATCCTCAGAAGAGGATACTTGTTCTTTATTGTTACTTTATTTAACCGACGGTAATCGATACATAAACGCATAGACCCGTCCTTTTTTCACAAACAGCATAGGTGCTCCCCAATGAGAAACACTAGGTCTTACAAATCCTTTATCGAGTAACTCTTGCAGTTGAGCTTTTAATTCTCTCAATTCAGTTGGAGCCATCCTATATGGAGCCATAGAAATAGGTTCGGTACCCGGGTAAACCTCAATCTTGAATTCTACCTCACGATCTGGAGGTAATCCCAGTAATTCCTCGGGAAAAATGTCCGAAAATTCTATAATCGTGGGAATATTATTTACTTTAACTTCTGGTATTCGAGTATCTATCGCATTGGCTAGAAAAGTTGTACACCCTTTTGACACCAGTTTCATTGTAGTCACGGCTGATATCACATTTGATGGTGATTTCGCTTTTTCACCAATCACTACTATTTTTGAACCTTCTGCATCTTTTATAAACAAGTGTTTCTTATGAAAATCTACCCATCCATAATGTGCAGACAACCAATCCATACCCAAAATGATTTCAAATTCATAAAAGGGCAACTCTATCAAATTTGCCGGAAACACAATCCATTGGATCTTTATAGGGCACTTTCTACATACTGGAGTTACTCTCGTACTGTGACCCATAGGGTTTACCAATATTTTCTCACTAATAATTTGTTCTAAAAGAATTCTTCTAGTTCTAATCAATTTTTAACTGATGTATGAGTGTGTAGAACCAGGATCGACTAAAACAAATACATGCTCATAAAAAAGATGGAAAATACCCGTTATGATTTTAGGGTCATCCCGATCCTCATTAGTCTTAATATTGTAAATTATAGTGATTCCCCGAGTCTCTTGTCTCTGTATTGAATCTGATTGTCCCCTAGATCTACCCCTTCCTCTGCTTCTATTTGAGGCTGGCACCGATCTTTTAGATTGCGTCGAATTGTCCCCAAATTTCTTAGGATAATTTCGAGCAAAGTGACCAGTCTCGCCACGTTGAAAACAAGAACCACTGAGAAGTCTGCATGCTCCACTGTGCAATTTACCATATGTTTGGCATGGCCCATATGCCCTGCCCGAGATAGCAGCAAAAGACTAAAAGTGTCTATTTTTCTGTGAAACTGCTACAGAACTATCTCCATCAATATATCTGGAACTCGAACCCTTGTCGCTTTTAACATGATGGGGAGTGGAAGGAATTCCCACTCTTTTCCCTATCTATAAACTCTACTTCGCAGCTAACGTCTCTTTTTTAGCTCTTTTAATAGCTTTGGCTCGGTTTATGACTTCTTGTAAATTCGACAAGTTCAAAGAAAACATCATCTCTTTCAACTTTGGCCTCAAACCCTCTATAAACCAATCACATCTTGCTTTATCATTTGGAACTACTTCAATAGTAAGACGGCTTAACTTTTTGTACTCATCCTCAAACTCATGTACGACTCGATCACCTTGCTTTAGATTAAGGAACTTTAACAGCATTTCCCGTCTGAACTGATCACCCAATACTTGTTCTTGAATTCTTCTAGAAAGAATTTCCAGGTCACTTGCTCATGTGGTGCATACATTGTAGTATTTGACCACCATACCCGAGTTGATCCTCTAAGTAAAGATACAGCTCCACCCAAATTTTTTGGATCTGAACATTGCAGACTTTCGAGCATACATCATTTAACCATAAGTCAGCGTCCTTTGGACCTTCACCCTCTTCTCCTCAGAACTCTGGAGCTCCCATACTCTTCAGCTCTTCTGGAACCAACATTCTTGGTGCTGGAGAAGCCAGGGGAGGTTGAAATTGAGTTAGTATGGCGTCAAGGGCTTGCATAAAAGTTCTAAACTCAGGCACTGGAATCCCTAGATGTGCAGGTGCACTAGCATTTTCAGAGGGGAGAGGTTGTGCACTATTAGCCTTATAACTTTCACTACCAGTTCCTTCTTGCATATCTTGTTCCCCAGCTCTTCTCGAATTCAAATATTCCGACATCTATTATGACATACATAACAATAACATTACAATTAGTAAGGAGTTTCATCAATTTTACTCTAATGACACCATACCAGTAACATTAACAATCTTTATGGCATGTAATCCCTTTTCTATTTTAAAATAAAACCGGTTTCAACTGAGAATCGGCTAAACCTGTAGCTCTGATACCAATAAATGTAACACCCATCCCCCATATATTCTTTCGTACATGAGATACAGATGTCGCGTCACTTTTTAAAATAGTTCCTCATTTGAAAATCCGTAATTTTTTTTTTCGAATTCTTAAAACATAACAATTATTTTTTTTAAAATAAAACAAAACCTTGATTATAATCTTTTACAAAGTTCTACTTAATTAAAATTCAGAGCATATTTAGTACTTTAATTACATGCCAAATAAGTTTTCCAAAATAAATTGGATTGTCCTATTGTCATTGAGGAGTCACCCTTAGTTGATGATCACCGCTGCTACAGCTGCACTCCTTACTCAGTTAATATCTGTCTTTACCTATGCGTGAAATCAACACATGTTAAATATATACTTAGTGAGACATAATATTGTAAAGAAACAAATATGTATACTTAAACATATCTTGGTTATTTGATTTCAAACTAGTTCGTATCATCCATAAGGATTTCACAAGTCCCTATTATTGAAACCAAACTTCTTTCATACTATTATCATAAACCTCTTTTGTATATCCAACATACTATTTCTTTCTTGTACATATTTTTTTTCATTTTTCTTTAGTAATTATTCGTTAATCTTAGTTGTGTCATTCTTTCATGCCTTAATGCATCCTTTCATGCATTTTAGTTATGGCATCATTTCATGCCTTAATGCATCCTTTTATGCATTTTAGTTATGGAATCCGTTCATGCCTTAATGCATCCTTTCATGCATTTTAGTTATGGCATCCTTTCATGCCTTAATACATCATTTCATGCATTTTAGTTATGGATTCATTTTAGAGCAATTCATACTAAAAAAACTCATTCATAATATCCTTTCCATACATATAATGATAACATATTAATTACTATAAAACATACATTAACTTAAAATGTTCTAATTTGAATCATTGCAAATCTTATTCATCTCAAATAATTACAATAAATGTACTCACCTGATAATCCCAACCAAGAAGATGTAGAGATGTCTGGCTAATCAACAACTTTATCCTTCCCTTTTTTGTTGTTAGATTCAGGAGCTTGATTACGATCTACACAAACATCCATTAAGTACACAAAACATACCAATGTTAGTATACTCCTTAACATTATACTTTAATAATATTCAAAAGTACCATTATTTCAATTTCTATAACAATTTCAACCTATCTTGTAGTTCCAAGCCAATAGTATCGGTACTACTACCTTGGTATCGATACTTCTATACTATGGTATTGATACCCCCTTTCAATATTGATATCATTTCTATATTCTGTGTTGCATGGTATTGATACCCTTCTATCAGTATCGATACTACTATACTATGGTACCGATGCTCCCTTTCAGTATCGATACCATTTTGACGTTCTGGATCCATGGTATCGATACTTCTCCTTGTTAGTATCGATAACCCATCATTATCGATACCACTTGCATCGGTACCGATATTGTTCGTCATATTTCTACCTATTTACACCTATAGTATTGGTATTGTTCTATCAGTACCGATACCATTACCCAAATTACCATTTTTCATCTCGATTTTCACTTAATTTTCCCCTCTAATCTTATACTTTTACCTCCAACAATACTATTAAACTCTTCTTTACTTAACCTAACTAACTTTACTTCGTTTTGCCCCCTTTAACATCTAACATCTTCATGGAATATCTCAACTCAAGAATCATATCACTTTTCTAAACATGTTTTTAATCATAACTCATGCTTCTAATCTCTTATTCAATACTTTGACAAGTCAATTCTATAATAAACCTCAATAAAAACTCAAATATCAACATATCATTTAAAAACTCATTTCCTTAAATCTCATAAAAAACATCCACCACCTAGTTTTAATCTTCTTTAATCCTTCCTTAAGCTTACATATCACTTAATGGTACAAGAGCAACCCAAAATTTAAAGGAAGAACTAACTAATTGGAGTTTACCTTATTCTATGGAGGAGATCACTACCCACGTGAAGAAGAACAATAGTAGGAAAAAATGGCTTACTTTCCTCTTTTCCCCTATTTAAAATCCCTAATAAGAATATATTTTAAATTTATTCTCCCTCTTAAAAGACCAAAGTGTCCTCTTAATTTATATATTGTACAAATTAGTCTCAACACTATTCCCAATCATTTTCTCATCTTTTACCACCTATTCAAATAAATCTTAAATTTTCAAATGTTTTCAATATAGTCCCTGACCTGATATTTGGGGTATTACAGCTGTAACGAACTATATTGGACGTCATTGAAGAAAATGACTATAACAATTTCAGCAAAAGAGCTTACGTAGGGAAAGTAAAGAATTTTGCATCACTTCCGGTGGCATATGGAAGAGCACTTATGGGCACTTCCAAATTGATATGAAATTTGTCATTTTACCTTTAATTCTCTTCATATATATTATCAGAATTTTTTTATTTGTTGTAATGCTGCAAGTAAAATTGGTCAATAACTTTACTATTTTTTTGGTAGAAACCTTAAAAATGTAATTGGCTGTAAATCAGAAGAAATTACTCGAGTATAAATCAAAAGGGAAAACAATTAACGGTAAAAATCACTATAATTTAAATATGAATTTAAATTGACTCAAATAATTCTAACAATTTAAATCTAACTATAATTTTTTTTAATAAAAAGTGCTTGTGTTAGTGGTGGTTTTATTGGCTACAGTATACCTTAAATAATGTTATTTGCCTAATAATACCAACCAAGTGATTTGGCCTAGTGGTTAGATGTCAAGCCTTTTATCCCTTAAACCTAGGTTTAAATCTATGGGTTACAAAATTTTGTGGAGGTTCAATTCCTCCTTTCTTAATTTAATAAAAAAATCCATGTGCCATGTGGCAAAATCTTATTGGTTGCTAATAATTTAGTAAAAATAATAATTTATTATTAATTATTTATTTTTAAAAAATTACTGATGTGACATCACACATGTACATTTCACGTCAGCATTTAGTCTACGTGGATCTGCCACATCATCATCTACTATGATATGGACATGTCACGTTATTATCTCCCTCCACATGTTCTTGTTGAGTCAGCTTCAGGCATTGACCGTCAGTTGAATAACGATTTTCCTCCAACGATGGTGCTTTTGGACCCAAAATGAAACGTTGAGGGGTCAAATGTTCTAAAAAAAAACAACAGGGGCAAAATTACATATATTATCAAACGTTAAGGGTATTGTTTTTGCATTATGCCTAAATAATATTAAAAAATATGTCATACAAAATTAATAATAAAATAATTCAAACTAATCAAATGTAAAAACAATTTAAAAGTTTAATAAATATATTAAAAAAATAAAATTACGATGAATAAAATATGAGAGAATAAGAAATGATGTATTTACCTTAAAAAAAAGATAATGTGATTTTAGTATGTTTTTGCGCGTGTGACGTGGGAGTAAAAACGGGTAGCGCCTCCTTGTTGGATGCCAGATCAGCTTGCTTAAAGCCTTAACCACTAATCAAGAAGAAAATGATGTATTTATATTCGATCCAAATTTAATTAAATTTTAGATAAAATTTTAAAATATGATAATCTTTATAAAGTTATTATAAAATAGTATTTTTTATATATTTTTAATTAATTTAATTAAATTTTAGTTAAAATTTAAAAAACTATAATTAAATTATAGTAAAATTATTTTTTATACATTGCAATATTTTTTTGAACAATTTCTATATGGGGGAAGAAGAGAGAAATTATATTCCTAATAAATATTGAACCCACAAATTAATGGAAATGAAAGATGTCAACTAAAAGCTTTAGCAATCTGTTCTAGAAATTTTTGACTTTAGATATTAAAATTTTAAAAGTAATAAAAAATATTAAAATTTACATTTTGCTATAAAATAGGCATTATGTCTTTATTGATCGTCGAGGGGATGATGTGACATATTAAATTAATAGATAATATCTTATTTGTTCATTCAATCGTATTTAAGTTCTACTCTAGTAGTTAATGGAAAACTTATAAATGATTTTAATATAATAATAGAAACATCCAACATTTAATCTAAACGTTAAAATTGAACATCAGTCTTGATATTGATCGTTAAGTTAACCCTCTGAAAATAGTTCAAAAGTCTAAATCAATCATAAATATTATTTTTTATATAATCCTTTTATTTAAAATCTGAATAATGATAATTAAGAGTTTTAGATTGGTTTAGTTGTAAAAAATATTGTCCAAACTATGTGAATTATGAAAATAATGAAATACACTGACAATTAAGAAGTAGTTGAGATTCATGAATTTGAGTTTATAAGGTCAAGTTCGAATTCTACCACCGTCACTCATAGTGCGCAATCTATAAATTCATATGTAAATCTCAATTGAGTCTTAGGTATGCCCTAATCTTAGACTGAGAGAGTCACCTCTAACCTAAATTGTATTATACCAAAAAAAGAAGTAATAAAAATAAACTCATATCACAATCCAAAAAATAATTAAAAAAATACTTAAAGATAATAGAATTAGAGACTCGGATCCTTCAAAAATCAAATTGGTCCCACCTTCTTGAGTAATCTGAAAAGGAAGGAAAAAGAAAAGAGATGAGCTAGAAGTTTAGTGTGGTATGAACAAGTAAGCAACAAATCGAAATCATGAACAAAATATTTATAACAAGTAATCCACGAAGAATAGCATATCATAGAAAATTATGTTTATATTATTCTAGCAAAATAGATAAATAGTTTCATCATTATAAAAATATCATGTTCATGCACGGACACTGATGCAGGTTAGTAAACCCTTATCTACCTATACCCATCTAATCACCATAACGTGGTGTGTTTCCTATAACAAAATATCAACTTTTCAATAATTAAATTATACCGAGTGAAATGGCTTCTAGAGAGAGAAAATTCTCTCTTATCTCTAGAATTTGATCACCAGTCTCCTCGGTTAGGGTCCCCACCTTGCCCCTCCCCATACAAAAAAAAATGGCCTTTGTCCTCGAGTTTTTTATGGTTTAGGTCTCCGGTCTCGTTTTATGAACATTAATGGTTATGAAGTTTCTGGTCAAGACTCAAGACCTCCTCTTCATCCCTCCATCAAAAACAAACAGCAGCTCCACTGCCCTCTTCCTCGATGGAGGCAATATTAAACAACCACCACCTATTTGGACGCTTGTTGGTAAACCCAAACATGATATGTGTGCTCTTTTCCATTTGATGCATGGGTTTTTATACTTTTTCAAGTTCACATATAGTGGTTCGTATTATCAGAAGAAATTTATATTGTTATAATAAAATTATTTATAACTAAAAGTAATAAATTTATCACGATATATTTATTTTAATAATTTTTATTTAATACTATATTTGTTAGAATAATTTTATCATGTAAAGTATATTGTGACGAAATTGTGTTTGCTATCATTTTATATTATTTATTGTAACAATGAAATTTAGTTACTATAATTAACTTATTATGACAGTATTTTTCACAATCAATTAACTATTTGATCATAAAAATTACGTTTTGTCATAATTAATTTGTATTTTAACATCAAACGTGGAGAGTTTTTGTGAAAAAATACATATTGCAATTAAAAATAATTTCTCATTATTTATATTTCGCCAGTAAATATAATTTACAGAAATAACATATTTGTTAAATTAAAATAACTACAGCAAAACATGTTTTTAGCGACTTTTTCATACATGTAGCGGTGTTTTTAAGCGTCGCTAAAACCCTTGTACACAAAAAAAGGCGTAAAAAGTGTTGCTGAAACAAACGCCACAAAAGGTTATGATATTTAGCATCGTTTTTTAAAAACGCCGCTAAATATAATGACATATAGTGGCGTTTGTGAATGTAAAACTCCGCTATTGACTATGTAAATTTAAATAAAATTTGATTTAATTCAAACCGAATAATAATGGTTTTTAACTTGTGAATTAAAAACCGAAGGAAACAAGTTTAAAAATGGGACCAAATCAAAACTAAACCAAATTTAATAAACTCAAATGGAACACTACAACTCGAATCGATTTTCGGGTTTTTTTCTGGCCGCGGTCCTTCCAAAGGTTAGAATTGCAAATGTTGGATGACATGTGCCGGGTACAGATAAATAAGTTAAATGAAATACGTCATTTTACATTCAAGATATCCAAGCAAATAAGTTATACATTCAGTAATGCGAACCTTTTGGAACCAAAAATTAGCCGCATCCTTCTCTTGACCTAGGCCTATAAAATTGAAATCATCATTCCTACTGTAAATAGTGCTTCTTTCCGAGAGATAAATTAGCTGATCCTTATTTCCATATATAATGGGGTAAGGGGAGGTAGGATAGTAGGCTGGAACTCGATCCCACGACCCCAAGGTTAAGAGTCTTGTGCTCTACCAACTGAGCTGTATAACATTTTCTTACAGGACGAGATGTACAAATGCACTTGATTAATACATACTACGAAGCAAAATCGATATGTTAGCTCGAGCCGAGATGATCATCTTGCGCCTAACATGTACTTGAATTGCAGGTATAGCAGAATATGGAGAAGTAATAAATACACAGGAAAAATACAGTGAGATAAAAAAAAAGCTTACTCATCTACTTTTCTTAGACTATTGAAAGCAACAGTTACGTTCTTAGATATTTCCATGAGAGACAAGCTGTTTGTTACAGCTTCATTGCGATCCGCGGTATGGTGGAAAGATGCTGCTGAGATGCCATGGATGTATAGGCCTGGAACAAAAATCATAAGATCTAACAAAATCAAACACGGGAAAAAATTACAGAGATTAACTTCGTACCGGTTTTGTGGTAGTAATCGTTGCTCTATAATAACCTTGAAATTTTCAGGTTAATAACACCAGAAGAATGAATCAAAATTGAAGCTAAAAAACTTCAATTTAGATTCACAGTTATTTCAACCTCTCATGTCTTTATCTAAAAGATTATAACCATAATGCATAGCACTTTTCTATGAAGATAATTCTGATTAAATTTCTCGAATCTTTATTATATGATATGAATGAACATTTTGAATAAGGAACCATAGCAAAAAAAAACGCAACACACGACAATTAGAAAAACCATCCTTATAAGCACTAGCAACAATATAACATTTTTTTTTTTTTTTGGCTTTGCTCTGGAAGACAAATCAAAACAACAACAGATACTCATATGAACTAACTCTACTTGCAATTAAAATAATTATTCAAAGAAGTGAATAGCATCGGCTTTAACAAATAAAGAGAATGCTCACAAGAAATGCATGCGACAAAAGAAATTGAACAACTTCCACAATAAGTTTTTTTATAATGTTTCTAGTGCTGCTGCTATCTGAAAAGGACTTCAAAGTTCCAAGAAATGGAAAATCTTCCGAAGGACCATTTGATCTACGAGTGCGAACAGACAGCTGCATTACAAAATAAGATTTATCTAAATTAGATATTGGCACCGACTTTGTATCACAATTTGCAGAAACACTAAAATTTGCAATACAGATCGTTGGCAACCATTTACAATAACTTAATAACTAACCTTAGTGTATTTTAATAAATACTGCACGATGATTTCAAGCTTCCATTTAGGGTCATTAAATACCTAAAAAAAGTGTATGCATGGTTGGAAATGCCAATCATGTAATACGTCAATAGGAGCAAAAATCTAAAATTTGAAGAGGAATCCTTTACTAGGTCCTAAAAGATCAAAGTGTAGTTATCAAACATAGGTTCACATAAAATTTTATATAATCTGAAACAAATGCCGAGTCTGGGATATGTTAATATGAAAAATATCCAATCAGAAAGGATGTAAACATAGTTTCCAGAAGATTAGTTGAAGTCTGGAAAAACTAAAATTGAAAAACTGATGAAGTAATGTTTGACAATGATCATGGTAATGAAGTCCTACCGTCAAAATTCAAAAGCAACATACATTTAAGCAAATAGTATGGTCAAAGGACAAGGGGATGCCTATGTGAATCGACCAGATCAGAGGTAGAACTTGTTTGTTGCCACATACCCAGGATATTATCTCCACCAAATAAAAGATATTTTTTATGACCAGATACATATTCTGAGTTGAAATTGTATGTGTTTGTAGTTATATATAAATGACAACCTGAAGAAATGAGGGAAGTACTTTTCTGTGGTAAGTTAGCTCGTCCAAGATTATCTCTACCAGTCGGGTTCTGCACCAAATCCAAAGGTTATCCACCTAATGGCATATACATACAAAACAAAAATATGAAGACAAACTAAATCACCAAAAGCAGAGTCAAGTAATTACCTCAAACCATCAGCACTGTTGAGTTGACCAAGCACGTCGGCTTGTTGCTTAACCCCATTTGCATAAACAAAAGTTGTTAAACTTGTTTTCTTCAAAAAGTTACACACCTATTATTCCCGAAATAGAATCAAGAAGATTTCTTTGCATCAGAACACTTGATACCCATGAGTAGAGAAGGCATGAGGAAAAAGGGTGAAGAAGGCTTTGAGAGTATACGGAGAAGACGATGGAGCTCTGCCAGTCCGAGAAGGAGTGGACTTCGGGGCCGAAGAAGGCGTTGAGAGAATAGGTGAGGGTGTGGTGACCAGGATTTCAAAAAACGATCCGCGATATAGCGGTTTCGCCGCTGTCCGAGTTACCCGCGACGGCCGCAATAGCGTCCACGACGATCGCAATAGCGCCCGCGACGGCCGCAATCACGGTAAATCCGAAATAACCGAAAACTCGGCCGCGACCGTGATTTGAAACCCTGGTGGTGACGGTTTGGTAAACGACGAAGAAGCAGCAGATGTGTTTGGGTAAACAGCGGGGAAAAATGAATTGATAAATTGGTGAGGGTTTCGTAAACGGCGAAGAAGAAGCAGCAAAATAGGTGAAGGGGAAAAAAATGAAAAAGTAGGGTTAAAGGTTAGAAACGCAAAACTTGCAGTGTTTGTAAATACAAACGCCGCTAATGAACTGATAAATTGCGGCGTTTAATGAAAAACACCAGTAAAGTATGTTTCTTTTGCGGCGTTTTAGCAGTGTTTTATCAAAAACGTTGTTAATGTTAACATATAGTGGCATTTTGCCCCCAAACATCGCGAGATATATAAAATTAGTGGCATTTAGATTAGAGCGTCGCTATAAGCACAGCTACATACATGTTTCACTGTAGTGGTTATTTAGCGGCGTTTTTGTAAAAATGCCACTATATATCAGTCTATTTTGGCGGTTTTACTAAAAACACCACTATAGGTACATGGCTATTGCGACACTTACAAAGAAACGCCATGAAATATTTTTATCTTGTGGCGTTTATTTTCAAAACGCCACCATAGGTATACAATTACCAGCGTTTGTAACAAAACACTGCAAAAAGGCTCCTATATATCAAACTTGGTGTAGTCGCAATTGCGGCGTTTATCAACCAAACGTCACTAAAGTATGTGTTTCTAGCAGTGTTTTCCTAAAAACGCTGCTATATATTAGGATATCGCAGCGTTTGTCTAAAAAATGCCACTATATGTAAAATATTAATGATGTTTTCTCTAAAATCGCCACTACAACCGCTGCTACAAATCTGTTTTGTTATAGTGAATATTTATTTTATCACAAAAATAAATTTTGTCACAATTAACTTAAATTATAACATAGAATAAAAAAGGCTTTCGTTACAAAAAGGCATGTTACAGTAAAATTTAATTTCTCATTACTTTTATTTCGTGACGAGATAAATTTTACTTAATTACTTATTTTGACTAAATTTAATATGTTACTACGACTAAATAATTTTTACAACTTATTATTGTGAAATAATATTATTTTTCATAATTTTATATTGATAAATTAATATGTGTTTAAATTGTTATTATGACAAAATAAATTTGTCATAATTTATTATTATGAGAAAATATTGCAAATAAATAAATTTGAAATATGTTTTTATTTAAACTAAATTTAATATGTTATTCTGACTAAATAAATTTATCGTAATTTGTCAATGTTGCAAAAATAATTTATGTTATAATTTATTTATGTTATAAAATAAGATTAGTTAAAATTTGTTATGATAACTAACAATATATTTAAAATCTTATAATAATAAAATTAATATGGAATATTATTAGAATAAACATAAAATGTTTAGAATAAAATTTACTAAAAGCATAAAGTCATTTTCTAGAAATACAAATAAATTAAAATCCATCACGACGATCCATAAATTCTTTCACACCTACATTTAAATACAAAAAATAAATTAGATTAGATTTTTAAAAGTTATTTTAAAATATCATATAGAATATATTTTATTATTAAAAAATAAATTATAATTTTTACCTTGAACTTCGATTTGGCAAAATATCAATATTTTGATTGCTGAAAATAACATTCTTTGAACTTGTCCATATTATAATAAATAAGTGTGAGAAAAGAAAATAAATTAATTAATAAATCAATAATAATATGAATAATACTAATAAATTAATAAATAAATAATATTAGATTAGTCTATAACTTTTTTTATTATTACAAAAGGGATCACTTTTTTTAATGCATTAAATAAAGATATAACTAAGTCCTAAAGAAAAGGAAACCATTGGTGTCACACCCTAAAAATATTAATTTTTGATTATTGGATTGAAGTATATTAATTTGAGGACTAAAATGTGAGTTTTTGAAATAATAGATTGTATTGATGTATTTAAGAAAGTGCAGGGACTTAAACCTTAATTTTGCCCATCTTCCCGTATTGGTAAAAATAAAAGTTCAAATTGTGTGGTTGTTGGGTGTTGAACAAGTAACCCTAGTATAGCAAACCATGCTTCTACCATTAGATTAGGTCATTATATATGAAATGTTTTATTAAAAATATTTCTTAAAGTCATCTAGTTGGGATCTTAAATTCCATTAAAAAAAATAGAAACCCCATTTCCCCTGTGATATCTCAAACCCTAAACCAAGCATCCTATCACTCAATCTGGTCGTCGTTCAGTGCGACGTAACTGCCGCTCGACTCACCAGTAGCCGACGACCAAAACCCCTCAACCCTCGTTCCTGGATCGGCCACCAAACGACGTATAAAAGCCGATCAAGCTCTGTTGAATCACTAGCTATGCCGCTTGGTTTTTCATGAAATTCAGTATCCTCGCTTATCCCCTTGCCTTATCCCTTACACCACCGGATTTCCCAACTCTGTGTGACTAAAACTCGACCGGGTTCATCGCCCATCGTTAGTTGTTTTCATCGATCGCCGGTGTGGGTAAGCTTTCGTCCATTTTCTTTTATTTCTGATGGATTTTGGCTGAATGTTGATGTTGATTTGGATCGATTTTGGCGAGTGTTGAAACCGAAAGTATTCAGACCGTTAAAATTAGCCCTACCACGGTCGCACGCACCGTCACGCACCGACAGTGTGTGTGGGACCTTTTTCTAGCTAAAGAAACCTTCTGAAACCGATTTAGGTGGACCGAACCTGCCCAACCTGGTCTGTTTGACCCGAACCGAGTCAACCCAAACAGACCCGTTGACTTTGACCCGACCCGTTGACTTTGACTATAGGTGACCATTGACTTTGACCAAAAAGTTAAAATTTCCAAAAAGTAATATTTTTTGTTTTTCGACATCCTGAGTCCGAATCTTAAGTTTGTTTCCCTAAATTCAATCCCGGTAAGCTATTTTTTAGCATTATACCTTCCAATTCGATCTATTTTCCGCAATTAAGCCCCGTTTATGATGTAATTTATGTTTATATTTATTCGAGATATGGTTGGATGTTAGATTCAAGTTCGAGAATGATCGAATGGAGTCTAAATGTTTGATCAGTGCAGAACGAAAATTAAGGTAATACATTACCACCTCTTTGCATGTTTTATGGAACATGTTGATAATGGATAAATGCATGGATGTATATGATTGGTCTATTATACGTGGTTGGTTATGGATAGACTCGAACCAAATACGGTTTAAGTGATAAATTGGTTAAGACTCGATTGAATTACATAAAGGAATTGGAAGACTGATAAGAAATAATTTCAAGTAAAATGATTTGTCTGAAGAGCAAATAACCTCAAAATCTCTAAATTCTATTTATCATAACTAAATACTTTAATACTGAAATGACTTAAGTATAAAACTATGAAATTGCCCCTATGAGGTAAAAATGACTCGTACTGACCTGAGAGCGAAAGTACCTTGTGAATTCGTATTTTAATTCGATAAATCATTGTTTCATCTGTTAAATTCTCGATCTGCTCAGATAGTCACTGATAATCGGATCCTAACATTTGAGAAGGTACAAGACTTATAATTGTTGATTTATCAGCAAACACCTAAAGACTAAAATATTTGAAGTGCTATTCATGTTTGATTTATTCATAAAATTTGAATTAAATGGAAAGACATGACGAAAGGAAATGTCTAGAATACCCTTGAATCGTAATTTAAGAAAAATGCCCTTGCACTGTTAAAAGACCAAGATTACCCCTAAAAGCAAAAAATAATGTTGAACGGGTATATCTGACCATTACCAAAAAAGATACATATTTTTTAATAGATTTGAATTACCGAAATTTTTTCAAGCTACAAAATACCTAAAATAACCTCCAATGTTCAAATGATCAAAAAACCCTGAACTCTAAAAGAACCAAAATACGTTGAAGTCTAAGATGATCGAATTAACCTCAACTGTTAAAGTGGCATGTTTCTCTATCGACTTAAAATAAGTAGATATTGTTTTAATTCATGAATAAATTAAACATCACCAAAATATTTGTTCATGTTAAGATCTGGTCGATGTTGATTATAAAGGAGGTTTGTTCAACTAGTACAATCAGTACTCGGGAGGGAATATGTAATGCCCCAAAAATTTATTTAAGGATTAAATTAAAATGAATTAAAAATATGAGGATTTATTAAATTAAATAATGAAAGACGAGGATGAATAGGATTATAGCTTAGACTAAATTGTAAGAAAGGATGATTAAAAGGATATTTTGGTCATTTGGATTAAATTGAATTTAATATTCAATTAGTGGGGAATTAAGATAAGAGATAAGATGAAGAGGGGAATATGAAGTCAACCCTTTCATCTTCTTCTCTTCTTGTCGTGGAAAACTCTCCCCTTCAGCTCAAAGGTAAGTTTCCAATTTAATGGTTATTTCCTTCGATTTTTTATAGGGATTCAAGCTTTATATATTATGGAAGCTAAAGGAAGGTTTAAATGAGATTAAAACTAAGTTATTGATGAGATATTAGAGATTAAAGAAAATGGATTTTTGAGTGACATGATGAAATATGAAGGTTTATGAATGTTTTATGGTAGATTTGACTTGTCATCAATTTAATTAAGAGATATGAAGTGTTAGAATTGGATTTAGAACATGTTAAAAATTGGGTATGATTCTTGAATCATATGTAGAAGAAAATATCTTGAGGTTAAGGATGTAGTAAATGCATATAGATGAGTTTAGATAAAGGTATTGGAGTTAAGGGTATGAAAGGGGTTGGAATATGGAGCATTTGAGCTAGAATTAAGTGATTTTCATGCTCAAAATGTAAATTATGGATAGAGCGCATAGATGCACAAGGAATGTACCAATGCACCAGTGAGAGGATGCATCGATACACTATAAAATGTACCGATGCATACATTAAATAAAAAAATGAAAATAGTTTTTCTTTTAGTTTAAGAAATGAAAGATTTCAATATCCTAATAAGTGATATTGAATGTGTCATTGATGGATGCTTGAGTAGATCGAAATGAAGCTCCCGAGTCTAGCAAAATGAAAGACAAAGATAAAGTTGCTGAGTAATCAGAATTGCGTATTGGAAATAATAGAAAGGCGAACCAGGTGAGTGCATCTAATTATGCACGTACATGTGGTAATAGTTAAAATAGCATGATTTATTAATGTATGTATAGTGATTATCAAATGGCACTATATGTGCTAAAATGATAAGGAAATCATACTGAGTGTATGGATTTCCATATGGAGCACTATATGTGCTAAAATGATAAGGAAATCATACTGAGTGTATGGATTTCCATATGAAGTACTATATGTGCTAAAATGATAAGGAAATCATACTGAGTGTATGGATTTCCATATGGAGCACTGAGTGTGCTAAAATGATAAGGAAATCATATTGAATATATGGATTTCCAGATAAGGCATTATATGTGCTAAAATGGTAAGGGAATCATACTGAGTGTATGGATTTCCAAAAAAAGCACTAAGGGTTCTACAAGGATAAGGAAATCATACTAACAATATGGATTTTCATATAGGGAACTTCATGTGCTAAAAATGGTAAAGGGATCATACTAATGGTATGGATTCTCGAATAGAGCACTTCAGGTGCTAAAAATGGTAAAGGAATCATATTAATGGTATGGATTCTCGAATAGGGCACTTAGTGTGCTAAAATAAGCAGGAAATCATATTAAGTATATGATATTCCAGATAGAGCAATGCGAGTGCTAATATTATAAGGAAATTATACGAATTGTATAAATTTCCTATGGAATGTATGGATTCCAATAACAATTAATAGATGAGGTTAATGGCATTAATAATGCAAATTATAGTAAGTATATTGGTAAAATAAGTTTACGAGCTTATGAAATTATAGTAAGTATATTGGTAAAATAAGCTTACGAGCTTATGAAATTATAGTAAGTATATTGGTAAAATAAGCTTACGAGCTTATGAAATTATATTAAATATATTGGTAAAATAAGCTTACGAGCTTATGAAATTATAGTAAGTATCTTGGTAAAATAAGCTTACGAGCTTATGAAATTATAGTAAGTATTTTGGTAAAATAAGCTTACGAGCTTATGAAATTATAGTAAGTATATTGGTAAAATAAGCTTACGAGCTTATGGAATAATGATAAGTATATGGGTAAAATAAGATTACCAGCTTAGGGATTTAATGGTAAGTATATTGGTAAAATAAGCTCACGAGCTTATGGAATAATGATAAGTATATTGATAAAATAAGCTTACGAGCTTATGGATTAAATGATATGTATATTGATAAGAAATTTTATAGTATTTTGATCATGGTAAAATATTGGATATATTGATAACATGATTTTATGGCATTTTGATTTTGACATTGAAATGCATGAATTGTATTGCACTGTTTATTATTTTAATTGTCTCACTAAGTTTATACTTAGCGTGTGATAATTTTTACGCGTAGGTAAAAAGCCAGTACTAGAGTAAAGATTTCAGAACGACATCAAGCATCGAGAAGTATATTTCAATATCAGTGAGACATCCTACGATGTAATTTGAATTAGATAGTGGCATGTAATTAATAATGTTTAATTATTTTATTGAATAAAGTTGGAAACAAAAATGGAAATTTTATAGTGATGAAAGGTTAATTTATATGTATTTATCAGAATTTACTGTAGCAGTACTGTAGCAGTGCATCGATACACATTTTAGGTTCGAAATTTTGATGCATCGATGCACTGTTCACGTTATTGTAACAGTGCATCGGTACACTGTTCACTATTCATAAAAAATGTTGGTTTTAAATTTGTTATAATGAAACATAATTCATATGATACGATATTTTTATAATATCATTTACCATTTTAAATCACTTTTGAAGTGAAAATGGTTTTAGAAATTCGGGTGACATCTATAATCTGTATAGGTATAATTATACGGGTTATGGGTGTCACAGAATACATGTTCATCTTCTTAAGATCTATTCAACGATGATTCAGAAGATGATCATCTCGGCTAGTGATGTCAGTATTAAAGTGTGAATATCCTCGAAGTGTATCGGTTTGACTGGTTAGCAGTTATCACAGTGCTAGGAGTTGTTCAGTTCGAGTTAACTCGATATCTTGATAAATCAACATGAATCTTAATTACCATGAATCATTGTTCTACCCCGAAGTTCGTTTCCACAAAAAAAATAAAACCAAAAACTCCATTTCCCCTTCGATATCTCAACCCCTAAACCAAGCATCCCCATCATTCTATCTGACCACCGTCTAACGCGCCGTAACCACTTCTCGACTCACCAGCAGTCAGTGACCAAAACCCCTCAACCCTCGTTCTCAGATCGACCGCCAAACGACGTAGAAAAGTCGATGAAGCTCCCTCGAATCCCTAGCTCCTCCGCTCGAGTTTTCACAAAATTCGGTCGTCTTGCTTGTCCCCTCGCCTCACCTCTTGTACCACCGGATTTCCCAACTCTGTGCGACCAAAACTCGACCAGGTTCGTCGCCCATCATCGTCGTTTTCATTTATCGCCGGTATGGGTAAGCGTTTTGGCCCTTTTCTTTTATTTTTCGATAGATTTTGGCTAAATGTTGATGTTGATTTTGATCGATTTTGGCAAGTGTTGAAACAGTGAGTAATCGGACCGTTGAAATTGGCCTTGTCACCATCGCATGTACCACCACGCACCGGTAGTGCGTGTGGGACCCTTATCTAGCCAAGGAAACCTTCTAGAAGTGATTTAAGTGGATCGAACATGCCAAACCCAAATTGTTGACTTTAACCTGACTCGTTGGCGTTTACTAACCCGTTGACTTTGGCCTTTAGTTGACCGTTGACTTTGACCAAAAAATCAAAATTTTTTAAAAGTTATATTTTATGTTTTTCGACGTCCTGAGTTCGAATTCGAAGTTTGTTTCCCCAAATTCAATACTAATAAGCTGCATAAAGGTAAGTCCTTTGTTGTGTGCTTAGGGTAAGTCCTTATGGATGCAGTTATGGAGAAACTGCATAAATGTGTTCGGTTGGAGTATATTAATGTGATTTTAAAATATGTTTTAAGCCACTAACATTTTTAAAGGATATATATATGTTATTATGTTTTGTTGGAACACACTAGTCATCCTATTCTGATCCCCTAAACTTGGTCCTCTGAATATTTCCTCTGAATTGAAATCTTCATGTCTTTTACTCGAAGAAATATCAGTGGAGTCATAACTCATCCCGAAAATCCTGTAGACGTCTGAATCGATAAGGAAAATTGTTATGCTTGCCTATTATTTGCATGTCCTTCAGCATCACTTGGTGTTTCTGTATTATTGAGCTTCCCAAAGTTTACTCTTTTTCTCACCATTTTCGGTTAAAAGAATTGAACCAATGCAGCTATCGATATCAGTATAAGAGTTTCACCGGCGTTACTTGTGGAGTACGGTGTATGTGATTAGGGGGCATGTAGGTTTTATTCTGTTTTTATATCTGAGTCTGAAATTTGTTTTATTTTTAGATATTGATAAATTCTACTTGTAATACATAAATTGTTTTAAACACGCTTTAATAGAAATTTTAATTTTTCTGGGATTTTTACGGTGGGTCGCTCCGGTGGCCCTAATGTGACACCTTAGATTGGATCACCCACATCAGTCTGAGGGTGTTACAAGTGGACTCCCAAAAAAACGATGAAAAAATAGTTAAAGAAAATAGAACACAAAAGAAAAAAAGTCCAATAAATGAAAGAAAATCATAACTTCTTACTCTGAAAACTAAAACAAAGTAAAACCATACAATTACTTCTAGATTATGAAAAATATTTGTAGTAATATGATCTACTAACTACCATTGATCTTGATGAGCTTAAATCTTTATATATGTGGTTCACACTATATTAATTATATATTCTCAAAAACACCACAACAACGACTCCCTAAGAACATTAAAACCAAAATACAATCCTAGGTAAAAAAAACCATTCACATATAACCCTAAGAATGTGGAAATCAAAACACAATCTCAAACCAAATAAATTAATTCAAGTTATATTGAAGGTATATAATTTTTCCCTTTATAAATATAATTGTTCTTTTATCTTTATGCAGTTCACACTATACATTCATAAAACAAGAAGAAACATTTTTTTCTCATTCTACTTTTATAACATGGCCAAAAAATTAAAATTAACAAAAAAAAATGAAATTATCACCTCTCATTGATCATTGACTCATCATTTGTATTGTATTTTGGTTGTTTTTGTTGATTACGATCAATCATAATAAACGAGGTAACTTTCACTCTCTTTCTTTTATATGCAGTTTTCTAGAAAGAAAACAAATATAAACTATAAATTATAGATCATATTAGATTATAGATCAAATATCAAAAAAAAAAGAAAAGAACTTACTGTTTTTTCCCTTCACGTTGAAGAAGAAAGAAAAGGATTAATATAAACCATAAATTATATATCATATTAGATTATAGATCAAATATAAAAAAATAATAATAATAAAAGAATAACTTACTGTTTTTTCCCTTCATGTTGAAGAAGAAAGAAAAAGATGGAGTAATGGCTTAGAACAGTTAAACAAAAATATAATTAAGGTTTGAAAAAATATTATTTATAAGATAAATATAAATAAACTTTTCTCTAAAAGTTAGTTTCCGCTAAGAGAAAAAAGAGGGAAATTTCCCTCCCAAATTACTTATTTATATTTTTTAAAATACATTATTTAATAGTATTATTAAGAAAAACTTCAAAATTCCTAAAAATCATATTCGAAATTCTTAAAACTAAATTTTATTATATATTCTAGATCAAAATTACTTAGTTTAAAAATAAAAAATACAACTAAATTTAAAACCCTTGCAATTCAAAAAATATATATTACCATTTTTTTATCATCTATATCGGTACATGATTTTTTTTATCATTCATACTAAAATAAAATATATTAATCTATATTAAATAAAATAAATAATAAAAACTATATTTAAAATATAATCTAAATACATTATATGAAATTAGATCTGATAAACTTGATCCAAATCGAATATTATATATATAATTAAACATAATCATTAATTTATTATTTTTTCTTATTCAAGGAAAATATTATATATATAATTAAACATTAAAAACTAGATAAAATTTTAATTTATAACTAAGTTTTTCATTTTTCAGCAAATAAATCAGACCGTAAATTTTTTGGACCAACACAATATGAAAAAGGTCACAAACTCTAACAAGTTAATTATTATCCCTGAATGATGATTTAATTTGAATGAATTGAGCCTAAATGATAAGATTAACAAATAAAAAAGTCACGATTAGTTAATTATTTACTAAAATAAATAAATAAAAATAAATAAAAAACAAAAATTGATTTAATTTTTTGTGATTATTTTATTTGTAATAATTATTAAAGTTTATAGTTACAAAATTTGTCAGTATATAAATTTTTTGTGCCAAAAATTGAGTGAAATATTTATGAAGATATATTTCTCACTATAATTAAAATATATATAACTACAAACATAATTTTTCACCAAAAATTTAAATCTCAATATTTGTTGTGATAATTTTTTATCTATAACAATAATTATAAGTTATAGTTACAAAACATGTCATTCAATAACTTTTGTTTTTGTTCCAAAAATTAGAGGTAAACATTTGTGACTATACATTTTGTCATTGCAATTAAAATATATAACTACAAACATAATTTGTCACTAAAAATTTTAATCTCAATATTTGTTGTGATATTTTTCAATAACAATAATTATAAGTTATAGTTACAAATTCTGTCACTCTATAACTTTTGGTTTTGCTCTAAAAACTGGAAGAAAAGATTTGTGACAATACATTTTGTCACCATAATTAAAATATATAACTACAAACAAAATTTGTCAGAAAAAAATTGAATCTCATTATTTGTTGTGACAATTTTTTCTTGTCATAATTACTAAAACTTATAGTCACAAAACTTGACATTATATGTCATATTTTTGCGCCAAAATATGGAGGGAAACATTTGTGACAAAAAAAGGTAACAAAATATATTTTGTCATCATATGCTACACAAGTTTACTAATTATGATAAAATATTACAATGATTTTAGTTTTTCTCACAATTGTATATATTTTTCTAATTTAATGTGACGCTTTCTCACAAAAATTATTAGTAGTGACAAAAATAATTTTGAAAACTTTAAATTTGTTACAATAATAGAAATTTCTTGTAGTGTATGTAAGAAGGTTAGAGAGGTTAAAGAAATCGAAAACACTGTAAGTGGAGAAAAAAAGGTCTATTAGGATTAAAAAAAGAGAAAATAACTTGAGTGATCGAGAATGCCTTATAATATACGATTTTAAACAACTTTTTTGGGATTTACGAAAATAACCAACAAATTCACACTGCGATCTCAAATTCGCAACACGAACTCCAATTTCACAACATAGTTTCCAAATTCGCAACGCGAATTTGGAATTCGCAACGCGAATTTGGAATTCGCAACGCGAATTTGGAATTCGCAACGCGAATTTGGAATTCCCAACTCGATTTATGAATTCGCAACGCGGATTTGACAATTTCGCAACGCGATTTTCAAATTCGCAATACGAACTCCAATTTCGCAACGCGAATTTGGTATTCGCAACACGGAATTTCAAATTCGCAACTCTATTTCTGAATTCGCAACACAAATTTCTTTTTCGCAACATGATTTTTAAATTCGCAACACAAGTTTCCTTTTCGCAACACAAGTTTCCTTTTCACAACAAGATTTTCTAATTTGCAACATGAATTTTGTTTACGCAACTCGATTTCCGAATTCGCAACACGAATTTTAATTTCGCAACAGCTTTTATTTTTGCAGCACAAATGTTTTGGGTATATAAACTACGCAGTAGCATCAACTCATAACTTAAATCCCTAAATCGCAACTCATTCCATCTCCATCTCTCACTCTCTCCAGCGACATTCGTTCCTATATCCAACAATATCCTTCGCCATCTCTAATTCTTTTTACATAATTTTATTTCTATATAAATTTTCAATGATTTCTCTCCTAAATTATCAACTATCAACTTAATAAAGGTATGTTTTTCTCTAAGTTAGTGATGATATCTAGTTTATAGCTCATTTGTTTAGTAAATTAATTTACAATTTGTAGAATGAAATCATCTAATGTTGATCATGTTTGGATAGATTTGTGTTACGGAAGGTCATGGGAGAATGTTAATCGTTTTTTACAATATATGCCTTTACCCATGAATCTTCAACTAAAACTGTCATTAAAAAGTTAACTTATAAAACTCTAATGTTACGTGTTTCAAAGAAATTGAATTTAGAGCCTCTAATTGGATTTAGGATATCTTATCAGAGAAAATGTAAAGTTTATTTGTTAACCGATAATGAAGATGTTGAACGATTCATTGCTTACTTTAGTGTTTCGCAAGATAATATTACATTGTATGTTGTTGAACCTAGAAGTAGTGAAGTTGGGTCAGTAACGGGTAGTAATCAACTAAGTTTTTCAGCCCCAGTTTATGGTACTCACAATGTACAACGTTGTTATCAACCTCAAAATTTTATGGTTCCATCAAAATTTCATGGTTCCACCATAATTTCATCACCAAGAAAATTTTGTTTCACCACATTTCCAATACCAAACACAATATCAAACACAATCCCAAAACCCACAATATTTCCCTAATCCAAATCTCAATCAACTTTCAGCACAAAATTCCGATTTTCGTATTGGCCAGTTAGACGATGATGAGCCAGCAGAAAAAAATGTGAGTACTAGTCAGTATTTAAAATTTGATCTTGGTCAATACCCGAACTTTGATCTTGGTCAATACTCAGATTTTGATGATGTTTCAGAAGAAGAAACAGACTCTGCGTGTAATGATTTTGATATTGGACAATACCTGAATTTTGATGATGAAACAGCCGCTACCGAGGAAGATGTTAATGATAATGAGGAGGAAGTTACGGATGTGAATGAACAAGTTGAACATCCATTCTGTAATTTATATAACCCTGAAGAAGAAAAAGAAGAAGAATAAGTCCCCGAAGAAAAGAAAAAGAAGAAAATGCCACGGGAGTATAACTGGAATATGCCAGAATTACTTCAGAAACTGGAAGAAGAGTTGGTAAAGATAGCAGTTGATTGTTACACAAAAGTTATTCGTATCAAGAAAGATGATTGTTTTGATACAAAGGAAGACTTGAAGATAGCTTTGTATACGAAATGTGTGGAAGATGGCTATCAACTAAAAGTTAACAAATCAAACAAAGATCGTTTCGAAACAAAGTGTAGGATTGACAAAATCTGTACGTGGCGTATGATTTCAAAGAGGATAAAAGATTGCGAAATGTTTCAAGTTAGGACTTTTATTGATAAACATACATGTTCAAGAACCCAAGTTTTTCCTTAGCATAGACAGGTAAACAAAAAGGTGTTGGGTGGTTTTCTCGCTGAGTTAATGTTTTTGAATGGCAGGGTATATCGGGGACATGAAATTATGACTGAAATGAATGCTCGGTTCAAGATTAGTATCTCATATTCTCAAGCTTGGAGAGCCAAATGTTATGCCTTGGAATTGTTGAGAGCCGGAAGCATCGTTTGCTCAACTGCAGGCTTATTGTCACAATTCAAAGCTGAAAAATCATGGGTCGGTAACTCAATCAAAACAGATAGATATGGATGTTTTGAGTTGTTGTTTATCTCCATTGGTGCTGCGGTTAGTAAATCAATATAATTTTGTTGACTCATTTTTGTTAGTTACATATATTTCACATTTAAATGATTATATTTCTTATGTATATTATTTTGTAGATTCGTTCATTTATTACTTGCATGTGCCCAGTTATTATAGTTGATGGAGCACATTTGAAAGGCCGATACCTTGGAGTAAAATTATTAGCAGTAGCCATGGATGCTAACAATGGAATACTGCCAATAGCTTACGGGGTTGGCAAATCTGAAACCTCTGATTCATGGACATGGTTTATGGGGCATCTTAGGGATTGCATAGGTCCTATTAGCAATCTAACAATCATATCTGATAGTGAAAACTCAATTGACAACGCTATTAGAAGGTGTTTCCCAGATGTTTTTCATGGACTTTGTGGGGTTCATTTGTACAAAAATCTAAAATCAAGGTCTGTTGGTATAAAAATCACAAATGGATATACTGGAAGTCTGCAAAAGCTTATCGGGAAGTGGATTTTAATAAACATATAAATTGTTTAAGACGTGTTTTGCCTCAATGTGCTCAAACACTAGAAGATGTTGGGTTTGAAAGATGGTTGTCAACACACCTTTTCGTCCTACTAGGATTCAAACTCCTAAAAATAGGATAGAATTTTACTAGGATTCAAACTCCTAAAAATAGGATAGAGTTCTACTATTATTTAAACTCCTAAAGATATGATCCACAAGCATTATAAATAGTCATTGTAACTCACTATTGTAACACATTCGGAGGAGGATATACGAAATTCCAAGCAAAAAAATTACAAGCAACTCGTAGCCATTTTTCGAAGCATTTATATTTTGAAAGGTAAAGTTCATACCTTCGCATGCTATTTTTCCTTACCCTTGCTGTGTTTTGATTTTGAAAGAAAACTAAGAGAAGTGTTTTTGGCCGATGAACGGGGGCGTTTTCGAGATATATTTTTGTAGATCTAGTCCCCGAGGCTTATGTTTTTGAAAAACTATTCGGATTTTTATAAACGGGTCGTGTGGATCTGCGTGTTTTATCGTTTTTTTCTTCGATTGACTTTTAATTTTGACCCATAATTCATTTTTTATTTTAATTTAACCCTTATTATTTATATGTATATATTTAATTATATTTTATTTATTTATTTATTATAATTTTTTTCATTTTTCTTTGCGTTATATTATATTATTTTCCTATTATTATATATATATTATATATTATTATTTTTTATCTATGTTTACTTATTTACTATGTTTGTTTTACTATATTTTCCTAACTTTATATATATATATTCTTACTTTATTTTATTTTATTTTATATTTCTATGATTACTATTTTTTTAGTTAATATTATATATATATTTATTATTATTATTACTATTTAGTATTTTATTATATTATACATACATTTTTATATTTTTATATATATATATTTTATTATTTTATTTATACTATTTATTTATTTTCATTATATTTTTAGTTTCTTTGCTCTTATTATTATTTTTCTTTTTTTTAAAAAATACTTTACATTTTTTATTCTTTTTGTATATATATATTTTATCTTCATTTATTTTATTTTATTCAATTTCATTTTTTTTCATCCAATTATTTTATGTTTATTATTATTGGTTTCATTTATTTCCTTGGTTTACTCTTTAGTTTTGTTACTTTCTTTTATTATTATTATTTTCTTTTAAAATCTTATTTTTAAGGGTATTTCCGTAAACTCATTAAGGGTAAGTAATTAGATCAAATTTTACCTTTTAATTTAACTTGTAATTTTCTTAATCAAAGACAACTGGAAATTAAGTAGTACCGAAAGGACGGTTCAAGGGTGCTAATACTTCCTTGACCGTAACCTACTCCCGAACCCGACACATCTTTGGAAAGACGCAGATCAGGTAAGAAATAGGGTATCCGATCAACCCATTTGTTTTAAATAAATGATCGCTGGCGACTCCAATCCACATTTTTCAAGTCGAAGCCCAATTCCGGGGCCCAACCGAAAGACGGTTGCGACAGCTTGGCGACTCCGCTGGGGACACAGGTAAGTGAGTCAGGCTAAGGTAATTTCCAGTTGTCTTTTTAATGAAAAGGGTAAGTTTAAATTTTAAGGTAATATTTTGATCCTTATTACTTACTTAAAGATTTTTCATCTAAGTCTCTAAACCCGAGCTTCAAACCTTGCTTTAAGTGGGGGTGAAAGTGACGCCTTCGTGTGAATTTATTCACCGTGCGGGCCTAGCAAGTAGCCTTCGGGATTCATATACCTTATGTCTTCATGTGAATTTATTCACCGTGCGAGCATAAGGGAATGTGTCTCCTCGAGTTTAACTTAGTCCACACAAGCCTGTGATGGGTTTAGGACTAAGGGTCTGGCAAGCCCAAGGGGGCACCGGCAAGGAGAACTCGGGTACCATTTTTAGAACCTAAACTGGGAGACCATGGAGAATTAGAGCCTTCCCCGAAACCACATATCCGAAACCTAGGATATTTTTACATTAACCATGTCTTTTTTTTCCTTTCATCATTTATTTATTTATTTATTTTACTAACATTTCTGCCTTTGTGTTTATTTTTTTAGCATTTGCATCATAGCAAGAGGCTATTGATCCTTAAAAAGCATTTGTTACACACAAAATAATCTAAATTAATGGACAAAGGTGTTGTAATACAAGAGATTAAGAACGCCGAGGCACGACTATGGTCCGAGATGACTCAGAAAGAGAAGGGAGACAGTCTTTAGGGGAACTACCTGTCAGAGCTGGTTAGCTATGCCTCTGTCAGCCTAAAACAGAATGATGTCCAAGAGTTGCGAAACATTTGAGACAGTTGGAAGAATGACAGAAAGCAGAAGTTCAGCCAACGATATGGTGATATTGCCCTCTTACTTCATGTCAAGACTGATGAGCCCCTGCTCCGAGCACTGATTCAATTCTGGAACCCGGGATATAGTTGCTTCACCTTTAACCAGGAGGACATGGTGCCCACTATCGAAGAGTATACCACACTACTGCACTGCGAAAGCATCAGACTAGAGAAGGTATATATCAAACATATCAAGGGTCAGCCTTTTAAGAATGGACTGGCCAAGATTGCAGGGGTTGATGAAAAGTGGGTGACTGATCGACTCCGACACAAAGGTAGCGGGGAAGGAATCGAGTGGATCCATATAAAGCAACTAATGAAGAACCACCCTGATGAATGAAAGACTATAGATCTTTTTACACTGGGTCTGTATGGTTTGATTATCTTTCCGAAGACCTTAGGGTGCATCGACGCAGCCGTAGTAGAACTATTTGAACAACTTCCAAGGTGAGTCAACCCAACACCGACCATCTTAGCCGTGACCTTTCGGTCTCTTAATAATTGCAGAAGAACTGGTGGAGGAAGGTTCATTGGATGTGTTCAACTCCTTCAAGTCTGGATTCATAGCCACTTCTGGAAGACTAACGGGGTTGCCTATCACCGATTCAGCACTATCTATTCACCATTGGGAGAGTTCATCACTATGAAATGGCATGAAGGCGCTTCGAAGGAAGAATGGATGAAGGTCTTCACTCATCTTCAGGACCGGGATATTACTTGGAGAGCCCCCTAGTTGTTCCTTGGTGACGTTCTTTTTCGATTTGGGGATTCTGACACTATGACCTTACTTGGACTTTGGGGTGTAGTTGGGTATGCTCCGTTGTTGGCACTTAGACAGTATGGGGCATGTCAGTTTGTCCCAGCAATATATGGATTATCTATATCAGAGTTTGTGTATCACGGTGATAGTTATAAGAAGATGATCAAAGAGGCAGCCGAGTCATGGAAGAAAGTATCCCGGATGGATGTCGTGGCTGCCAGAGATATGCTTACTCCGGATTATATGGAGTGGCGAAGATTGAGAAAGAATGATAGCATCCCGATGCCAGACTGTGAAGACACCCGGACCATAGAGGAACATCTCAGGTTTGTCCCTTCTGAACTTGAGATAGTCAAGGCAGAGTTTGAAGCTGTGAATAATGAGTTGAAATAGAGAGTTAAGGAACTTGAAGCTGAACGTTATCAATGGAAACTAGATGCCGATTCTCATAAAGATAGAGCAGACAAACTGGAAAGGGAGCAGAAAAGAGTCTGTTTTGAGCTTGAAGACTTGAGAAAGGGGTACCAAGATAAAGTCAAGGGTAACTCCAAGTTGAAAGTGTCCACTGAGTACTGGAAGGATGAAGCTCATAGCCTGAAAAGGAAATTCAAGGGGACTGACGTGAAAACTTAGAAGGAACAGATGAAGACTGCCCAGAGGCGCTTAGTAGACAGTCAGCATCAAAACCAACGCCTGAGAATCCAAATGGCTGATCTGAAGAAACAACATGAGAAAGATGGTAAAACAATAGATGAGTTAGAAGCTATTGTAGATGGATTCAAAAAGCGAGCGAGCGAGCTTCAGATAGTGCCTTTCGACGGGGGTTTTACAGTGGCGTTTCTATTGGGAGCAACCACAGCAAAGGGTGAAGGCCAGAGACGCAGTCATCCGAGATTTCCTGGATCAAGTACAGAAGGCAGCTCGCCATCTACACGGCCTAGCAAGAGAAGCTGGAGTGGTCCAACAAGGCATTCAACCAGTAACATATGAAAATAGAAGACTTGTCAACCTGCTGGAAGCTGTTCGGGGTCTAGAGGATTTAGTCCGAATGTACCTTTGATTGTTTTTATGTCTCTTACAAGATAAAACATTTTTGTTGAAATAAGGATTATTTATAATAATGGACACTTTTCTGGATCAATGCCTCAAACATTTCATGCATTTTTTTTTCATTTTGCGTTGTTTATCTACATTTCATTTTTAAGCATTTTCATAAACATGAAATTTCTTCATGGAGGATTCGATGAAGTGGTTTTAACCACATGACACCACATGGAAGCAAGATTGTAACATCAAAAGAAAAAACTGAAAATAATACAGTGGGAGCCTGATCAGCTGATTGTTGGACAAAGCCTGTCACGATGATCTAAGAAAAGAATCCCATATCCTAAGGGCTACGATGTTGAAGCTATTAGTTGTTACCACATAAAAAGCCCCAAACATTCCTCTGAAAACTGTAAGGCGCTTGTCGAAGAAGGGGGCATGGCATATATCATTTGCACTTAGAGGATTGTTTTGTTTGAACACGTCTTTGATCTTTCATGTTTGCTTAATCTTTTAAATGATTGAATTTATGCTGCTTTCTAAGGTGGAGCAATTGAACAAATTTTAATCTTTAGTTCTTCGAATATTAAATGAATTAATGATTCTTTTAATTCTTCAAGAATTATAGATTTTTGACATATGGAAAGATTAGACCTTTCTTACCCTGTCTCAAACCCCAGAATAAAATACCTTGATTCTTTGCCCAAAACAACTTGTGGTCATTACCAAAAGACAAAATTTTTACATTACCTCCTTTTGAAATTCTTGAACATTGCCTTTATCTTTTTGATACACTCATACCTTTCTTTGAGTCAATAAGACCACACCACTGTCTTTTTTAGACTCAAAAATAACTTTTCTTACCATTAAAACCCAAGGCATTGAGTTGTTCATTTTAACATGAGCATTCTTCTAAAGAACCATCTTGGGGCATCTCACAGGGATCCTGAAAATTGAGACATCTGGAAAAAAGAAGAAGAATTCATTCGAAATAATTCTATCATACATTAATTACACTGTTTTCATGTGAATAGAATTAATCTTGAAAATATATCCCCCTGGGATACCTCTTCTGTGAAGATTTGCATGTATGAAATGATGAACGACTTTCTTTCTTTATCCCTTCACAACAGGAGAAAAAATATATCCCTTGTGTCCCCTTTTGAGCCTGTAGTATTTTTCTTCTGATTCAACCCTAACCAAGGATCACCCTCCACACTGGGGGGCAAGGTGGAAGAAATATGCTCACATGAGCAAAGACAATGATTCAAATGAGATACCAAAAGGTGAACCAAATGCCAAGTGCGAATATTCAATCAGAACAAAAAGCGCAAAAACAAAAAAGAAAATAAGCAAAAAAGAAGAAAACAAAAAAAAAGAACAAAAATCAAAAAGAAAAAGGGACAAAAAAGTACATGCAAAGATTCCCTAAAGACAAATGGTACATCAAGCTTCAAACTATGATATTGATCAAGCACAATCATTCCCGAATCACTGAATCGCTTCACTCGAAGATCATAGAGCATCAAGAGAGAGAAATTTTTTGAGCAAGATTGAAGGCATCAGAATGAATTGATCTTTGGTTCAACACCCTGAAACACTTGTTTGGGCCTACTTATCATTTTCTTTCATAACCATGAACTCTGGCCTACATTACGTGCCTTAAAAGTCCCTTCTAATCATACATGGATTTCTAAACAAAAGAGAATATCTTCAGATTTCATCCCGCCCATCAGGATTAATATTTGTTTGCAAAAAACAATGTAATTAATGCATGGTAGAGAAAAATAACAAAGGGGGTTTCGAGTTGAAAACCTGAAAAGGCGGCTCGAATATAAAAATTGTGCAACTGAGACGATCACACAAATTCTTTGATAAGGCATCGCAAAATCCAAATGTGACTATGAAAGCTGGGAGTCGGAGAACACTTCCAGTACAGGAGCATGCAAGCTACCCCATCAAACCTTTGAGCGTCAAATGTCAAACCTTTAAGCATCAAATGCCAAACCTTTGACTAAACACAATAACCTGAGACCTTTTTATCCTTTCTTTACTTAACCATTCCCCAAAGATAGCTTTGATCTTGGCACGTGTCAAATAGCTATAATTTATTGAAGGATTAACATTGTAATTAAACATTTGATATCCAATGAACTCTAGTTTTATCATTCGTCTCAATTGTAAAACCGTGAAAGAGACAATATTTTCAAAACTTTTGATTAAACATTTTTCGAAACACTTTATTGATATTTTTAGAACTTTGAAAATAAAAGAGAAAGAAAAACATTTTTTCAAACATTTTTTCAGAATAAATGCTGAAGCAAGAAATGAGGAACATTTGGGGCATCTTTGGAGATTCAACATCAAATATTGGGGCATTTTTTGATATTGGGGCATTATTTGGGGATTCAACATCCTAATGCAAATTATCAGACCTTTTTCAGGAGATAAAATATAACCAATTCATGTTACATGCATCTTATGCATACATTTTAGAGCATCATATTTATCATTTTCCACATACATATTTTTTTTGCAGCTTTTAGAGTCAAGTTTCAACTTCAAGACGAAGGATACACGATTCAAAAGCACCTTTAAAGATTCATGTTGGTTGCTTAACTCAGCAGCAAGAAGCTACACTTCGACCAACTCGACAGATTGAAAGTTTCTCTCGAAACAACAAAATTTGCTCAAGAGTGGATTTCAACTTCACGACGAAGGATATCTAGCTCGAAGCCAAACTTCACAATAAAGGGGTCTCCAAGGTTTCAACTTCACGGAGAAGGGAATTATGTCCACCCATAACATACAATACTTGGATTTCAACTTCACGATGAAGGATATTCAAGTCAAGGCTCAACTTTACAATGAAGTGGCTATCCGCGATTTCAACTCCACGACGGAGGATATCGTGTCACTCGAGACAACACAAGTTCAACTTCACAACGAAGGGACGACTGGTTGTAAACAAACAACTTCCCAATTTCAGAGCCAATTTTAACTTCACAACGAAGGATATTGGACTCCAGACAACGCAAGTTCAACTTCACGACGAAGGGACTGCTGGTTGTCAAACAACTTCTCAATTTTAGAGCCAATTTTAACTTCACAACGAAGGATATTGGACTCCAGACAACGCAAGTTCAACTTCACGACGAAGAGACCGTTGGTTGTCAATAAACAATTTCCCAATTTCAGAGCCAATTTCAACTTCACAGCGAAGGATATTGGACTCAAGACAACGCAAGTTCAACTTCATGACGAAGGGACCGCTGGTTGTCAATAAACAACTTCCCAATTTCAGAGCCAATTTCAACTTCACAGCGAAGGATATTGGACTCCAGACTACGCAAGTTCAACTTCACGACGAAGGGACCGCTGGTTTTCAACAAATAACTTCTCAATTTCAGAGCCAATTTCAACTTCACAACGAAGGATATTGGACTCCAGACAACGCAAGTTCAACTTCACGACGAAGGGACCGCTGGTTGTTAACAAACAACTTCCCAATTTCAGAGCCAATTTCAACTTCATAGCGAAGAATATTGGACTCGAGACAACGCAAGTTCAACTTCACGATGAAGGGACCGCTGGTTGTCAACAAACAATTTCCCAATTTCGGAGCCAATTTCAACTTCACAGCGAAAGATATTGAACTCCAGACAACGCAAGTTCAACTTCACGACGAAGGGACCGCTGGTTGTCAACAAACAATTTCCCAATTTCGGAGCCAATTTCAACTTCACAGCGAAGGATATTGGACTCCAGACAACGCAAGTTCAACTTCACGACGAAGGGACCGCTGGTTGTCAACAAACAACTTCTCAATTTCAGAGCCAATTTCAACTTCACAACGAAGGATATTGGACTCCAGACAATGCAAGTTCAACTTCACGACGAAGGGACCGCTGGTTGTCAACAAACAACTTCCTAATTTCAGAGACAATTTCAACTTCACAGCGAAGGATATTGGACTCGAGACAACGCAAGTTCAACTTCACGACGAAGGGACCACTGGTTGTCAATAAACAATTTCCCAATTTCGGAGCCAATTTCAACTTCACAACAAAGGATATTGGACTCGAGACCAAACAAGTTCAACTTCACAACGAAGGGACGACTGGTTGTCAACAAACAATTTCCCTATTCCAGAGCCAATTTCAACTTCACGACGGATGATATTGGACTCGGAACAATGCTACTTACTTGGATTTCAATTTCACGACGAAGGATATCCAATTTCAGGCTCAACTTCATGACGAAGGGGCCACCCTCGGTTTCAACTTCACGACGAAGGGAATCATGCACACAAACATCATCCATCTTTAGATTGGATTTTAACTTCACGATGAGGGATATCCAACTCAAAGAAGGATTATCTGTCAACAAAGACCTTCGAGTTCGACTACGCTCAGCTCCAAGGCACATCATTTACAGCATAACTCAAGGCTAGAATGGTTATATGCCATCAAAATTGTCGAGTTCGATTCCATTCAGCTCGATGACACATCAATCGCACTACTTTCCGGTTGCAGTCGAGGTTTTCAATTCGAGAAGAGGACCTGGGTTAGTCGTGCCTGAGTGACAAGCAACCATTTTCAAGCAGCATAGCTTAAGTCAAGAAAAAGCTATATGTCAATGAAGATTTTTGAGTTCGATTCCGATCCAAGGTCTTTAAACCGAGAAGAAGACCGAAGGGCAACGGGAAGCCACGTGCTGATTCAAATTCCGAACTACGGCTTCAATTTCATATCATTTCAAGATGAACTCGACTTCACGATGGAGGAGTCATCCGTAACTCAATTCGACAGGAAGTTATTGAAACATCAAAGTCAATTTTCAACTCCACTGAACGAAAAGTGTGTCTTTTAATCTTTGCCCTATCCCCGTTACACGACTATGGGCAAAGAGGGGAAGCTGTCAACACACCTTTTCATCCTACTAGGATTCAAACTCCTAAAAATAGGATAGAATTTTTCTAGGATTCAAACTCCTAAAAATATGATAGAGTTGTACTATTATTTAAACTCCTAAAGATAGGATCCACAAGCATTATAAATAGTCATTGTAACTCACTATTGTAACACATTCGGAGGAGGATATACGAAATACCAAGCAAAAAATTACAAGCAACTCGTAGCCATTTTTCGAAGCATTTATATTTTGAAAGGTAAAGTTCATACCTTCGCATGTTATTTTTCCTTACCCTTGCTGTGTTTTGATTTCGAAAGAAAACTGAGAGAAGTGTTTTTGGCCGGTGAACGGGGGCGTTTTCGAGATCTATTTTTGTAGATCTAGTCCCCGAGGCTTGTGTTTTTGAAAAACTATTCGGATTTTTATAAACAAGTCGTGTGGATCCGCGTGTTTTATCATTTTTTTCTTCGATTGGCTTTTAATTTTGACCCCTAATTCATTTTTTATTTTAATTTAACCCTTATTATTTATATGTATATATTTAATTATATTTTATTTATTTATTTATTATAATTTGTTTTTCATTTTTCTTTACGTTATATTATATTATTTTCCTATTATTATATATATATATTATATTATTATTTTTTATCTATGTTTACTTATTTACTATGTTTTTTTACTATATTTTCCTAACGTTATATATATATATTCTTACTTTATTTTATTTTATATTTCTATTATTACTATTTTTTAGTTAATATTATATATATATTTATTTTTTATTATTATTACTATTTAGTATTTTATTATATTATACATACATTTTTATATTTTTATATATATATTTTTTATTATTTTATTTATACTATTTATTTATTTTCATTATATTTTTAGTTTCTTTGCTCTTATTATTATTTTTCTTTTTTAAAAAAACACTTTACCTTTTTTATTCTTTTTGTATATATATTTGATCTTCATTTATTTTATTTTATTCAATTTCATTTTTTTCATCCAATTATTTTATGTTTATTATTATTGGTTTCATTTATTTCCTTAGTTTACTCTTTAGTTTTGTTACTTTCTTTTATTATTATTATTTTCTTTTAAAATCTTATTTTTTAAGGGTATTTCCGTAAACTCATTAAGGGTAAGTAATTAGATCAAATTTTACCTTTTAATTTAACTTGTAATTTTCTTAATCAAAGACAACTGGAAATTACGTAGTACCGAAAGGACGGTTCAAGGGTGCTAATCCTTCCTTGACCGTAACCTACTTCCGAACTCGACACATCTTTGGAAAGACGCAGATCAGGTAAGAAATAGGGTATCCGATCAACCCATTTGTTTTAAATAAATGATTGCTGGCGACTCCAATCCACATTTTTCAAGTCGAAGCCCAATTCCGGGGCCCAACCGAAAGACAATTGCGACAATGGTCAAGAGTACATCAACTTGGAGCAAGATATGGTTTCATGACGTCTAATAGTGCAGAATCAATCAACGCTCTAAGTCATCATTCCCGAAAATTACCCATTACTATGTTAATGGAGTTTTTTTTAGCCTCTATTCAACAGTGGTGCTATAAGAAAAGAAACCATGCATGTATTATTTCTTAAAATTCGTAACTTATCACATTTAAGATATTTTACTAAGTATTATTTATTTAAATTTACAGGAACATTGGAATGTCATGTTACACCATGGATTGAAAAAAGATAATGAAATGTATTGTGAAGTCAACATCATGGAGAGTTGAATCATGTTCAAACACTTTGTTTGAAGTCTTTGATAATAACTTAAATGTGCTTGTCGATCTAAATGCAAAGACGTGTAGTTGTATGAAATGGAAAACATCTGGTTATCCGTGTGGCCATCTTATAAAAGTTACTCTTCATCTAAATCAAGATGATTCAAGCGCATACGCTATGGATTGCTACACTACAGAAGCATATTGACAGACTTATGTTGAGATTGTCTACCCTATTCCACATCCTTCTGAGTGAGACATACCAGATGACTTACAAACAGTTTTGCCATCATACATGGATAGACGACTACCTGGCCGACCAAAATATCACGATCGTATACCGTCTAAGGGTGAAGAGAAGAAGATATCGACATGTAGTCGGTGCAAGGAAAGTGGTCATACAAGGTTGACCTATGGATCACCAGTGCCATCACAATCATCTTTTCCTCTACCAAAATATGGATCCTCATCAAAATCCAAAGCTCATATGGTGCCAAGCAAAAGGAAATCAAAATCGCAATCAAAATCCCAATCCCAATCACCTTCACCTTTTGGGACTATTAACTTAGGTGATTTTTAAATGAAAACGTTGTATTATGTGTATTTTATGTGTGAATGCATACATTTTCAGTTAGGCATGCATTAGTGACTTGAGTTTGAACATTGTTATGATCTGTTCAGTTGTTATCACTTATCAGATTGTTGTTCGTTATCTATTTGAAGGTGTTTTCCTTGAATTAAAACTAGAAAAAAGATGGTTATTGTGAACTTCTCTGATTCACAACTCAAATTCATAACTCGATATTCAAATTCGCAATGCGAAAATAAAATTCGCAACTCGAAAATCGTAACTTGATAGTCAAATTCGCAACACGAAAACCGAATTCACAGCGCGAAAATAAAATTTGCAACATGAAAATCGCAACGCAAATTTGATTTTCGCATTGTGAATTCGATTTTCTTAAAGGTAGTGTGCCTTCAACAGGTCTTTATTGCCTTCGACAGGTCTTTATTGCCTTCAACATAGTGCAGATTGAAATTAAACAACAAATTAATTAAACAAAAAAACAATTTTTATTTACATTTTACAGCACATTGAAACATCAATTTGCCCCAGACAGTACATCCAAATGCTCCTAACAATAGGGAGCTTACAGACATTGGTCAGAAATTATAACATCTGGAAGGATTAACCTCCAGAAACGTTATGGCCATGAGATTTTCTACACATCCAAAACCAACAAATATGAGCTGGAATTATTGAATTCTAGGTACTTAACCAAACATTTTCAAACTACTTTTGATCAATATTTCATCTAAAACAAAGAGTAACAGGTTAACAACCCTTGCTCAAACTTACCAATAACATATGATTGTTTATGCACACTTTCAGCACACGGATGCAGGTAGGCAACTTCTCACATATATATCTCTAGCCATAAAATGTTGAAACCATAACCCTACTACACCTCTATCTCTATATGTCGGAGGTAGAAACTATTTACCTCCTCTCATCATACGTTCCAAGCACATCATCATACAAGAGGACCGCAATCCCCTCAGGTTCCCGACGTTTGTTGTGGCGCTGTCTCATCTCTCATTATTGTAACTTTTAACTTATTTGGCTTTTTGTTTCCTGAATTAGTCCAATAAGCAATTGCATCCAAGTATTTAGCCAAAAGATCGCTCCATCACCTACAAATAATATCTTTCAAATCAGACAATGGTATGTAATTCAGCATGCTATCTTATACTATCGTCTTTAGGGACGGGAGCTGAAGCTCGATGAGAATCCAATGACGACGTTCCATAACAGGGATAAACACCTGCAATATAATAAATAATACTTCAACTGCGCACATCAAATAAATTTTATTAACACCTTTAAATATGCAAAAATATATACTAACCTTATCGACCTCCTACCACGCATGATAAATAATAGCTTTGCCATTACCCAACGCATATGAAGCGCCTCTCTGATCCTATAAGTGAGCTGCGTGAAAAGACGAAGGCATAATAGTTCATTGCGTCTTTTTGATTTTCTTCAATTTCCTTAGAATCAGAAGACTTGACACCCATGCATCAATATGTTGTTTTATAAAAAATACATATAATAGTGAATTTAATAAATTTAAAAAAATAATCAAAATCAATATAAAAAGAATATAATACTTACCCCTCATTCGAAATAGCCATTCTCTTTAACCCCTAATAAAACACCCCACCAAGACCGCTCAAGAAACAAATGTGTATTGTCGATTTTGCATATGTCAGTGTAGCACCCTTGGCTCCTCTCATGTAGATAAAAATCAACTGCGGTCTTAGCCCAAATGGTATTATCAATAATTGTATCCGGTAGTGTACATATCTCGTGCTGAGGAATGGTACTGGTCAGTAACTGATACGAAAGCCAACTCTGATCCATCATACTGGGCACAAGAGGGGGTTTACCAATATGTCAAATGCCATGTGGATCCTGAACGTTGGGAGCTGGATCCTGAATGATGGGAGGGGCCTCTTGAATGATGGGATGAGCCTCTTGAATGATGACAGATGAATCCTGAACAATAGGAGGTGGATCCTGAACAATGGTAGGTGGATCGGGCTTCTTCTTACGTAGTCTTGGAACTATTGGGGTGAAAGAAGACGTAATGGCACGTCTACGACGTCTGATGCGTGAACCCCGTCGTGCAAGAAAAACCCGACATAAAGCACCTACCTTATCGGACCGCTAAAAATAAATTAATACATAAATCAGTAAATAAATAAATAGATAATACCGAAAAAAGGTTATTTGCATTTTTAGTATAGTATTTCTTATAAAATTAAACAAACTTACCTCATTGCGTAGAGTATGAACCTTATTCTGTAACGATAAAACAATCTCACGTAGAGAAGCTACCTCATCACGTAAAGCAAATACCTCAACACGTAAAGCACCATTGTCATCACGTAAAACAGCTACCTCACCACGTAAAGACCCTACCTCATCACACCATTTACCATTGTCATCACGTAAAGCACCGACCTCATCATGTAAAGAACTGACCTCATCACGTAAACCACCTAACCCATCCCGTAGAGGTGGAGAACGGGGAGATAAATATCGTGGCATCTTTGTCGGTCGCCTATCATGAGGTCATGGTGGAGAAGAGGCTTGATGATGTGATGGAATAGGTGATGGCTCTCAGTATCGAGGTGTAGAATCGGCTCGATCAGGTGATGGCTCTCGGTGTTGAGGTGTAGAATTGGCTTGATCAGGTGATGGATCTCGGTGTCGAAGTGGAGAAGAGGCTCGATGAGGTGATAGATCTCGGTGTCGAAGTGGGGAGTGCTCACCATCCGTCCTATAAAAAAATGCCTACTAGCTTGCCACCAATCAGTGGCAAGCTCAACCTTTGTGGGTGTCAATGTCTGTAATGGATAGTTTGCCTCCTAACAATATAAAAGCCCAAACAAAGTCAAACGTCTACTAGTAATAACTTGTTTATATATGGTAATATTTGTGTTAACTTACATCATTCATCATCGTATATGGTAGTAAATCTTCTCAATCCAACAGTTGGATCCTCCTCCAAGTAATAGCCCTAGGAATATCATTTGAATTCTTGATGGCATAAGTACACATGTTGGGAAATGCCTCAAATATCCAAATCTACAAACAATATAATACGCAAACATTAATTTTAGTAATTGTTAAATAATTAATTTTGAAACATTATATAGAAATTCTTACCTTAAAGGTCCAAATAAAGCCTACCAAAGTGTATTTGGAACCATGCCCACGCAAACTGCGACAGTCCTCAAAGGCAGACGACAATTTTTCCAGGTAGCTTTCCATAGATATGAACCCCACGGAAACATGTTCCATGCATCTAGGTCCTCTACCAATAATATTAAATTCTGAGAAATAGGTTGTCTGCCCTCTTTGTCTAAAAAGACGGCATACAAAAGTAACAAAAGGCATACTCGGACAACATCAAGGTCATACATATGAGTAAAACCATCTTGAAGAAGTAATCTTCTCAAATCGTCGACGTGTAAAGTGACCTTCACCTTTGCCAGCTCAGGAAAAACCCGAAATAACCATGATAGGCGGGCGATATGACTAGTGTACGGATCTAATTCATCGTGTCGTCCGAAACGTAGACCAGTGACTAAGCAAAATTCTTCACGCCCAAAACGAGTATACGCCAGTGGAAAATGAAACCATATCTCCTCATCACCACGTTGTATCCCCTCGGGTAAATCGTTAGTCATGGTCTGAAGAAACAAATGAGTCAACATAGCATCTCCACCTGGATGTTGTACTTTCAGCCATGGCCCGAAACAAGTATTCTCAAACAAATTTCTTTGGACAAGTGTAAGTGTCGACGCAATTGTAGTGGCTAGGCTTAATTTATTCCTTAAAGTCAATGCAGCCGAAAAAATTTCTAACAAAAACAATAAACATACCAAGTTAGTTATACTAATAATATACCAAAAACTACAAATTATACATAATAAACAGACATGATATTAAACAGGGAAAATATAGCCAAATATGTTTCAAACTAGCCCGATATTCACCCAAGTCATTATTCTATCATAGTTCACAAAATGCATCACATAACATTCCAGAAGTAAGTATAAACATTTAAAAGGACAACATATAGGTTTAGTGCATGTTCAAGGACAATATTCTAGAAGAGTAGTAGTTTATTCTTGAAACTTAACACTGTGAAGTTAGTATTTGTCTTTGTTTTTTGGTTGAAGTAATGCAATTCATTCAAGTTTCAATTTGCAGAAGAAGAGTAGTTTATTCTTGAAACTTAAATTCGTAACATTAAAATCGCAACTCGAAAATTAAATTCGCAATACAAAAGTAAAATTTGCAACGCGAAAACTAAAATTGCGTTGCGATTTTCATGTTGCGAATTTCATTTTCATGTTGCGAATTTAAGTTTCAAAAACTACTCTTCTTCTGCAAATTGAAACTTGAATGAATTGCATTACTTCAACCAAAAGACAAATACTAATTTCACAGGGTTAAAGTCTAAACAGTTTAGCAGTATTGGCAGCAACCGAATGAATTTACTAAGTAATCAAAGTGAAATGGTTAATCTATATATTGAAATTATGAGTAAATTTATTATCAATTTAAATATAAAAAATCTAATAATAATACAAAATTTTCAAAATAAAAATAATTAAAAAAACTAACATCGGTGGTTGATTTTCCATCTGTGGTCGTGAATGGTTGTGAGAGGGTGGCTCTGAGAGATGGAGATAGACGGGGGTAGCCGTAGATGGGGACGGATGTCGCCGTAGAGAGTGAGAGATGGAACTGAGTTGCGATTTAGGGTTTTAGGTTATAAGTTGCGATTTACGGGATATATTGTTTACATTTGTGTTGCTAACTTAATATTTATGTTTCGAATTCGAAAATAAAATTCGCGTTGCGAAAATAAACGCGCTTTGCGAATTTGACTTTTGTGTTGCAAATTCCAAATTCGAGTTGCGAAAAAGAAAATCGAGTTGCGAATTTCAAAACCGAGTTGCGAATTTGGGAAATTTGCGTTGCGAATTTGGAAACTGTATTGCGAAATTGGAGTTCGTGTTACGAATTTGAAATCGCGTTGCGAATTTGTTGATTATTTTTGCAAATCCAAAAAAAGTTGGTCAAAATCATATATTATAAGACATTTTCGATTACTGAAGTTATTTTCTCTAAAAAAAAATATGCTAAGGGCAACAGTGTGAGTTATCTATTATTAAAAAGAATTCTCTTATCTTTGAAAATGTGGATTTTGATGGAACCAGACCAAGCTTTAGCTCTTCATGAGGGTTTTCTCAAGGCGATTAAAAGGGAATCTTGATATAGTCAATAATCCTTGGTCAGTATAACCTCACACGACGAAGTAATTCATCGAAAAAACAAATTAAAAATTAATATTTTACTCTTTAGGGGTTTCTTTAAAGATCCTTAACCAAAGAAGGTATCCTGGATTGGAAGAGACAAAATGGAGGTCATGTACTAGTTTGCATGGGCTCAAGATATCATACGTACAACAAGAGATTTCCTACCCTCTTTCGTATTAACCGTAGGTCTCTTGGTTCAGTAATAGGTTCTTACCGATTGGTTCATAAGTTGGTAAAAGGTAGGTCAACACTTCTGGCCATTGTTACATAGTCCCCAAGAACAAAGTTGGATTTTACCTTAAATGGTAAAGCGGGAAACGATTACAAAAAGTTACCTTTTTTTTTTGGAGAAATGAGCATCCTCATACGTCGATTATCACTATAAGTCAACCCTAAAAAATGCTTGAGCAGTCAAATCAACTTTTATATTTTAAACAGCAGATTTCATGTGATTAGCTTGGTTAACTGCCAATTATTTTACCTCTTCACTGCGAGTAACCACTTGGGTTAACTAACATCCTATATTTTTGGTCCCTCAGTTCCCTTAGCTAACCATTTGTTCATAAAGAGTTTCTTTTCCTTATCCGACTCTTCTTCCTCCAATTTGTATCTCCCACCACTTCTTCTCTAAAAGCCTTTCATTCTCAAGTGACCAAGCTCACTTCTGGGTATGCTTTCTCTCTTTTAAGTGTCTAAATTGCTAAACATGCTTTACAAGAAAAATTTGAAGTGCCTACCAACCTTACTCCAAAGAAATCTAATGGAGCTAGTTTTTAAGGAGGAGAATGCAACTATTGAACAGAGAGCCCAAGACGACAGTGTTGATCCAACGGTGGAGGCTGTAGAGCAGCCCCGCTGAGAGCCATGATCGCCCTTTTTTAGAATTATCTTGGGCTTGGGAACTCAATGACAATTCGTGAACTTAAGAGATTTGTCTATAAAAAGGACCCATTATTAGAGTTTTTAAGTGAGAACAACCTTTGAAATAATAAAACTAAGAAAATCCATCTTAGCCTTGGGATGCATGCGTGTTTGCGATGGAAAAGAACAAGTCTTGCATCGAGTTACTCCTCCTTTGGAAAGAAGTTCAAGTCACAATGATATAGTTCTGTGGAATTGTCGCAGGTTTGGAAGCCCGATGACAATTCATGAACTTAGGAGATTCGTCTTTAATAAGGACTCATAGTTGATTTTTTTTTAACTGAAACTCTTCTTCGGCAAAATAAGTTCGAAAAATTTAGGATTAGAATGGGAATGATGTGCTGTTTTAGGGTCAAAATGATTGAGAACTGTATTGAGTCGTTCTTCTTTGGAAGAAAGGTATTAATGTCTCTTTGCTTGGGTACTCAAGTGCTCACATTGACGTAGAGGTCTAAGACCAACATCATAAGTTTCGGTTTGTAAGTTTCCGCGGGTGGAGTGATTGTTCTAGGAAGGTTGAAAGTTGGAGGTTGCTTGATAGAAATAAACACAACTTCTCTCTCATAGATTGTGTGTGGGGATTTTAATGAGATCCTATTGTTTAACGAAAAGAAATGAGGGAAGTGAAGGGCTATTGTGGATATGGAGAACTTTCGACAAGCTCTTCAGGGGTGTGATCTCTGGGATTTATGACCCCAAAAGGGCTGGTTTAATTGGACTTTTGGGTGTTGGGCTGCTAACCACCTTAGAGAAAGATCGGACCATTTTTTTGCTTCACCAAGTTGGATTTAACTCTACAAAGATTGTTAGGTCCATAGTATCAAATTGCGGTTGTGAATGCGGTTGCGGTGTCGCGGATGTGCATGTTGCAGACGTTACGTAACGTGTTGTGACTGTCGCAGGTGTGATTCTTCCGCAAAAATCACAATACGTCTAAAATATTATATTTATGCATTTTACAGATATATTTTAATATACTAATATTAATATACTCTTTTAATATTTTATTTTGAAAATTAAAATTTAATTTCATAGATAAAAATTTATTAAAAACAAATATAAATCATATAAGTGCTATCACACTGGATAATGGGTAATAACAATTATAAGGTTAATGGGTAACATATAAACAATATCACTAAAATCATATCAATTTTTTTATATTTTAACATAAAATGTTCATTTTACATAACTTAGAAAGAAAAAAATACATAACTATAAATATAAAAATTCTATAACTTACAGTTCACCACCAAAATGAATGGCGTGACGGATGTAAAGCATTTCCATCTTCGTCATTGTCTTGATTTTGATTCCTTCCTATTCCATGTGAAGAAGACATCACATTATATGCATCATAAGATGCATCATTGGTAGGAAACATGTTGTATGATAAATGATGACCAAAAAATCCATAACTTGGATTTTGTTCAAGGTAAGGTGGATAACATGAATTTGGTTTGTAAGAATGAGAATCATGAGATGATTCACTAATTTCATTATCATTTGTAGTTGAATTATATGATGATGAACCTGCAAATGAATCACAAAAGTGTTCTCCCATCCTCCTATAAGTTCTATCATCACCATCTCTTCTATTTTGTGATGCTTTTGTTCTATACAAACTTGAATTATCATCGTAAGGATATTTAGACGTACCTTGATCTCCATGAAAAGCAGTAGAATAAATGTGTCCATATTCTAGTTGGTATGTACCTTCATTATCACCACTATGATCATCACAACCACCATTATTGTCGTCGCCGTCGTCATCATCATAATCATAACTTGACGTCGATAGTTGAACATAGATAAAGTAGGTGAACTGTTCATTTCACCTTGAGTTTCTTCATCAGTTTTAAAATTAAATGATATATTATTTATTTATTTATTTATTCTTTATATTATAGATTAAATAAAATTTTATAGTTTCATAGTAAATAGATTAAATACATATACTATTATAGTATTATAAAGTGAATTCCTCTCTTATACAAAATTTATATAATAAAAAATAAACATATAATTATGATACTTAATGTTAATATAAAAATTTAATTTAAAATTAATCACGTCAATTTTAGATATGAGAAAATTTCAATTTAAATTAACTTAATTTTAAAATAATGTTATTAAACAATTTTAATTAATTCAAATTTAAGTAATTAATTTTAAATATAACTATTACGATATTATTAATGATATATATTTATAATCCATTTTTAAGAATTAAATTAGAACAATTTATTTATGTAATTTTATATTTCAGATAATTTAAAGTTTGTTGCGCCGTTGCGGTGCAATTTATAGCGTGTTGTGGTGTTACGTAACGATTTTTTACCGCAACAATCGTGATGCGGTTCCCTTATCGCGTTGCGCCGATATTACGTCGCGGTAACCTTAAAAAACGTTACGATGCGGGCGTTACGCTACGTTGCGGCCGCAATTTAGTACTATGGTTAGGTCTCCACCGAGATAACCATCATGTCCGATCATGCGACGATTGTTATGGATATCAGTTTCCTTGTGGAACCGAGACAAAATAAGAGTAGAAGGGATTATTTCAAGTTTGATGTTTGTTGGGCAAGATAAGATAGTTGTAGTGCGGTGGTCCGAGAGGAATGAGGCAAAACAGTTGCTCGAAAGTTGACAAAATTCGGGCTGTTGGTTCTCGTCTCTCAACTTGTCAAAAAGATTCGTAGGCATGGGGCTAAAAAAGGAAGACCTTCTTTATAGATCTATTGCTAAGCTTGAAATGGCCCTGATCTCGAATGCTTCGGTTGAACAATTGGAGAATGCCAAAGGCAAGCTTAAGGACCTCCTTGAAAAAGACAAGACCTACTAGATCCAGCACTCTAGGATTTCTTGGTTGAAGGATAGAGACCGAAACTCTATTTTTTTTCTCTCGTCTATGAACGATAGAAAGAACAAAAATTAGGTGAAAGGGTTGGAGGAATGGGATGGTCGCTGGGTGGAAGGGATTGAGATGTTCGGGGTTACTACTGCATACTTTATTTCGCTATTTCACTCCTCCAGGTTCAAACCAACCAAAGCAATCCTCAACACTATGGACATATACATCTCATCGGAGAAGAACGCTTAACTTCGCAAGGATTATACCACCGAAGAAATCCTCTCCTTTTCTCAAATTAATCCCTTTTAAAAAAAATTATGACTTTATTTTGGTAAATTTAGATTTTTGTTTAATTTAAAATTTGGAATCATCGTCGACCTTTGAGTTAAGGAGGTCGAATACTTAAAAACGTCTATTAACAAATTTTTAAAAAATATTTCAAGACAAAAACTGGTCTGCATTTACTGAACATTCATTTAAAAGAGTTTGGGAATCGATTACGTATGGGGAGGGGCAAGTAACGCCACAACACCAAAAAAATTGGTAACTTCAATTATACGTTGTCTAAATTGATGAATTTTTAGTCATTTGAATTCAAAATTTAGATTAGGATTATTTCTATTTCTATGAATTTTAAAAGAGTGACTTTTGTTCTTTGAAAATGTCCAACTCAATAAAATCGCTTAATTCACTTGATATTATTTAAAAAAAATGGTGTTCCCCTACTACGTGAATTAACCAAAATTGAAATCTAGTTATGTTGGACGAAATTTTATTAACCTACAACATAATACAACATTGTTTTTAAATTTTCAAAATGACGAGAAAGAAAATGCATAATGTATAAATTTGACACTAATAAACAATATATATACAGAGAACAAAGAAGGTATTAATCATAACAAATAAATAATAATAATATAATAATACAAATAAAGAAATAAACGTAAGCTAATAGATGACGTTAAAAATAACTAAATGGTAAATAAAAAGGACACGGAAAAGGAAAATTGACTATTTATAACTATATGAAAGCTAAGTTTATACTTTCAAACATTAATAATATAAGTAACATACTAATTAGCCAAGATTATGTAAAATACATTTGATTAACCTAATAAATACGAACTAATCATATCAGAATGATTTTATTCAAATAATCGCTTGGAAGGATAGTCCAGGTATTTGAAGGTATTCACTAGATTAATAGAACAATTAACAAATAATATCATATAATTTTCTAAATAAAAAATTTACACAAAAACAACAACAAAATTGTTCATATGAATGTTTACAAAAAAATTCAAAAGGAAATAAATAAATAAATAATACCAAAATATTAAAATAACAACAAAAAAAAACATAAACAAAATTTATAACAACATGTGATCACCCTAAGGATTAAATCAAAGCCACGACAATTAAAGGGGATCTAACGGGATATTTAACATTGATATTTCACTTTATAAATATACATAAAAGATGACTAAACTGTAAAAGAAACAAGATAAAGGGGTTTGAAGTGCAAATAAAGCCATGTTAAGCTTGGGACAAATAACAGGACTATAATAAAATAAATTTCGAATTAATGGATGAAAATAACAATTAACCCAAAAGTACACGAAAAATATAAAGAGGAATAAAATGGAACCACGTTCAAATTAACCAAGCCATTTTGAAATTAATCCTTCGGTGATAACTAAAGAATGGTGACCAAAATACAAATACGGAAACACTCAAATATGGAAAACAAAATTTTACCCTTACATATATTACTATAATGGAAGCTTACAAAGGCCGTGTGGCCAAAAACGCAATTTCCTCTAGAATTATAAACACATGGGAGAGGAGAATGACAAAACGACGCTGTTTTGATCCATTTATATACCCATTTTAATCCCAAAACCCTAATTCTATCTCATTTGTTTCCCTTCTTCGCCAAAAAAAAAAAAGAGAGAAAAATGTTTTCTCTCCAACTCTCCTCTTCACTCCCAGATAAAAATTCAGAATTCGACGAACCACCGCCGTCTTAACTACCAATGATCGGTGCAGACCACCGTCTATCAGCATCGAAAAATGAAAACTATACACCACTCGATGTATCTCAACTCCCTATCCTTATATCTGAAGTCCATTTTTTTAAAATTAGATCTAAAGATTTTTCCTTCTATTTATTTTAAGTATTTGGCTCTGACGAGGGAAGTTTTCTTGTATCTCTTTCCTTTTAGGGTGTGTTTGGTTCGGGGTATGTTGGATTACTCCTCATTCCCCCGTTTGGTTGGCTAATAATCATATTCCCGGTAATCTTTTATTCCCAACATTGGATTTTTGGGGTATATTATTGGGAATGTGATTATCTCCTTCCCTTAGGTATTGTTGGATTACCGACATTTTGGACTAAAACACCCTTAATTTTTTTTTTCAAAAATATTCTTCTTCTTTCTTTGAATAATAAAAATTCTACGAAGGTTAAATTACAAATTTATCCTTAAAATATTTTAGATTTACAAAAAAGTCTATAATTAAAATTTTATATAAAGTTCAGGGGTTAAAATAAAATTTTACCCTTTCATTAAACCTATTTATCTTTTCAATTTTGTAAAAAAAATTATATAAATTTTATGAATTTAATTTTTTTAAAGAAAATATATAAATTAATTATAGTAATATTATAGTAGAATTCAACTTGTTAAAAAATAAATATATAATAAGGACAATTTGGTAAAATATACATTCCAATAATCTTTTATTCCTTTAACCAAACACTATAATCTTACATTCCTACTAAACCAACCAAACACAAAATACAACATTCCCAGTAATCTTATTCTCTGGTAATCTATTATTCCCACTAGTAATTTTACATTCCGTGAACCAAACGCACCTTTACTCTTTCAAACATTTTTTCTCTCAAGTTTTTTCGAAAAAGAACCAACCCCGAAATAATATTCCTTGCTTTATTTTTGTACTATAATCTATGTTGCATGTGATGTTTGATGGGGTGCTACTCAGAAAATTGGGTATTATGATCCTATTTCTGAGTTGATAGCCTCAGTGGCTTATATGAGTAAAAAAATTATTTTTGATTTTTTACTAATTTTTCCTTAATGGTTGACTGATTTGATGTATTGTTGACAGGTTGAAACGACAGCTATCGACAATGCGTTAGGGACAGGCAACGAAGGCCATGGTAGTGGTGGCAGTGACGACAACAATCCTGGCAAAGCCGACGGCTCAGTCCTAGTAGAGGCGGCGATGTAGCCCACTAAGGTTATGATGAAACCCTAGGCTTATCTCATCCGGGCCTTTAGATCTATAGTAGATCCAATGGCTGAAATGTTGGGCGGCGGGGGTGATGTTGTAAAAACCCTAGTTTGTTGAGTTGTTATTTTGTTTGGGCCCAACAATCTAACTTTGGGCCATAGTCTGGATCCAGGCCTACTTGATTTGATTCTTGTAGCATTGGGCCTCATTTTTTAGTAGTGCTTGGGCCTCTTTGTAATTTGTAAAAATAAAATAAAATAAAAATAAATATTTATTAATATATAATTAATTATTCTACATATTATAAGTTAAACATAATTAACATCAATACAATTAACACAACTACCATTACAAATTGATTAACACAATTAATACCAAAAATTAATTGCAGACTTAACATTCACAATTAATATTTAAAACTACTACCACAATTAATGTTAACAAATATTACTACCATTACTACTAGTAATTAACATTAATGATTGATATTAACAATTAACAATAAAAAAAGGAATAACGACTTAGGACTCATATTGTGTGTATGTATGTATATATATCATCTTGGACAAAATACAATGTCTACACTATGAATATCGTTTCATCCCTAAATTGTCTACACGGGAGACGAATTTCTGTCAAATAATTTATATTTGTAAATGAGTAGGGAGAAACATAGGATTTTATGTTAAGTGTGCGTTTATAAAATTTTAAAAGGAGAAAACAAATTATGGATAGAAAATACAAAAATATCTAAGGTAAGGAACACAAATAGTCTATTGACTATAGGGTATTACTTTATTAAGTCTCTCGATTATTAAAAGTTACAAAATGACCATTCGACTACAGAGTGTTACTTTGTTGAGTCTCGAACTATTAAAAGTTACAAAATGATCACTCGATTATTAATTATGTTCTAAACCCGTCATTTTCTGTTAAAAATGAACAATATTCTAAGATGAACGTTAATTTGTTTAATGTGATATGATAAAATTTGATCACAAAATCTCAAATGACTATCATATCCAAATCATCATGTTAATGTCCAACTTAAACAACAATTAATTTTTAATGGAAAATGACAGTCTGGAACATAATAGATAGTCGGGTGACCATTTTGTAACTTTTAATAGTTGATGGACTAAACAAGGCAAACTCCATAGTTGAAGGACTATTTTATAGATTTTAATAGTCGAGGGACATACTAAAGCAATACACTACAGTCAGAGGACTATTTGTGTTCTTTATCCAAAAATCTAATATACATGAGAATTTAAAATTTTCAGAGACAACTGTTCTTGACACCCTCGATCCATCACGGCATATGAGTATCTTATGCGATAATTTGTTTTCATTTCATTAAATAATTTTTTATTTGGCATAATTCACATCAAAATTAAAATCACGTAGTGACGTTAAAATATAAGTACTTGAAATTTCAAAATTCAAATTGAAGATAATATGCAATAAATTATTTTGTAAGGTGGGGAATCGAAGATGACGACTGGCAACCAACAAAAGTTTCCATGTTTTATTATGGTTGATGACAAATTAATTAAAATTATTGGATTAAATTAGGTGAGACTTACTTTAAATATAAAAGTTAGGGTAAACTATATCAATAACTTTCAGCTTTTATGACATTTGTATTTTGGTCACTTAAAATGAAAAACTTTCATTTTAATCATTTTCATTAAAAATACTGTTTTTATTTTAGTCATTTAACCGTTAAACTCCTAACTATATATGTCTGAGTTAGCAGCACACTTTATGTACAATATCATATTCCTAAATAAATAAATGCGATCTAATAAGGCGATGAAATATATCACAATTTTATTGTTCACAAAATAAAGTTTTTACGTGTCATTTTCCTAAAATAATTATCTCCAATTATTTATTTTTAATTATAATATATTAATCATATTTTATGTTATAAATATATATTTTAATATTTTTATAATTTATATATTTTTATTTTATTTCTCATTCTATTCCTTTATTTTTTTTGGTGAACTATTCCTTTATTTTTTTTTTTGGTGAACTATTCCTTTATTTTTTTAGTTTTATATAACATAAATTATAAATGATATTTTTGAGCTGGAAAAGCGGCTTTATTAATTAAAAGCATTCCAGCTAAGGCATGAAAAAACACCCAATAAAGACAATAATATTCATGGGTCTATGTAAAAATAAACATAAAATGAATCCATAAACTAGTAAACTAGAAGGTTCTAGGAACATGTGCCGACCTTTCCTTTCTTTGAACCGAGAAGAAATGGGAGGTGTCTTTGGAAAGGTGGAAAGGTAGATACATATATGATTAATATACGACGTTATCAGAAACATAATAGATAGTTAATAAAGTCGGTTTAGCGCTATTAGAAATATTGAGTAATAATAATATTTTAGGTGGAAATCATGAAGAAATATTAAAAAATTTGACAACCGGCAAACTTAGCTTGTTTGTAGGTATCGATACCTTGCAAATAAGTATCAATACATAATAATATATCAGTAAAAATATGACAAAACCAGTAAAGTGCTACCGGATATGTTGAAGGTATCGATGCTTTAATACGTATATGTATCATATTATCGATATTTTAAGAATTTAAAAGAATTGAAATAATAGCGCCTATAAAGTATTGATACTTTATAAACATGTATCAATACATAACAATATAATAAGTAAAAATATGACAAAACCGGTAAAGCGCTACCGGATATGTTGAAGGTATCGATACTTTAATAAGTATATGTATTACATTATCGATACTTTAGGAATTTAAAAGAATTGCAATAATAACGCCTATAAAGTATCGATATTTTATAAACATGTATCGATACATAACAATATAACAGGTAAAAATATGACAAAACCGATTTAAATATAACAAAATCAGTAAAAAGCTACTGGATATGTTGAAGGTATCGATACTTTAATAAGTATATGTATCATATTATCGATACTTCAGGAATTTAAAAGAATTGCAATAATGACGCCAATAAAGTATCGATTCTTTATAAACATGTATCGATACATAACAATATACATGTAAAAATATGACAAAAAATGATTTCAATATGACAAAACCAGTAAAAAACTACCGGATATGTTGAAGGTATCGATACTTTAATAAGTATATGTATCATATTATCGATACTTTAGGAATTTAAAAGAATTGAAATAATGACGCCTATAAAGCATCGATATTTTATAAACATGTATTGATACATGACAATATAACAAGTTAAAATATGAAAAAACTGATTTCAGTATGACAAAACCGGTAAAGCGCTACTAGATATGTTAAAGGTATCGATACTTTAATAAGTATATGTATCATATTATCGATACTTTTAAAAGAAAAAAAACTTATCGAAAGTATCGACACCTGACACAAAAATATCGATACTTGGGTAATTGTATCAATTAAATATAAATAACATATCCGATTAAAATATCAAATGCATAACTAAATTTCCTCTGAAAATAGATAGAACACGGTCGTAGTTTTCGAAATTGAAGCATAATTGTTGCTGCGAAATAGAAGGGAGACGTTTTTAAAGTGAAGTTGTTTGTTTGTTACTGTAGTTGAATTGAAAAGTATGTTGTCGAAACCCTAATTTTTATTATTAAAGTAATCAGAAATAGGGTTTTGGGGTTTTTAAAGTAAAGAAACATTTGGGTCTGATTACAGGTAGAAAGTGATATTCTAGGTAGATAATAAATATCGATACTTTTATAAAATATTATAGGTAGAAAATGATATTCTAGGTTGTATAAATGTATAGATACTTGTAGTATAGAGTATTCATATTCGTTTAAAGGGAACCTTAGTTTTTTTAGTATTATAATAATTGTAATTTGGGATTAGGGTTTATGGGTTTAGGGATTTCAAAGCAAAGAAGGATTTGAGACCGATTAGAGTTAGAAAGTGATATTATAGGTAAGAAATAAATATTGATACTTGTCAATAATAATATAGTTAGAAAATGATATTGCAAGTTGTATAAATGTACCCATACTTGTAGTATAGAATATTTCGATTCTTTTGAAGGAAACCATTTTACTATAAAATTAGTTATCGATACTTGTATATTGAATAAACTATATGTAACCATTATTTGATTTGATTTGCGTAAATATATGAAAGAAAAATGAAGTCAATGGATCTTGCAATTGTTGTTCGCGAAGATGACTTTGAAATTGAGTATGATAGTATTAACAATGAAGTAAATCGAAAGTAACCATTGGGTGGATATATGTACTTCTAGTAAGTATCAATGTATTTTTGTTATTATTGTTGAAATGGTAATTGGATTAAAGTATTTAAGAACTTTAAATTGATTATAAATTTTAAATGTTGACAGTATGACTGAATGTCAAACGATGAAGGAAGTTGGTAATCACAACATCAGTTCGGTAAGTAAAATGAAATTGACATTGAGTATTATTTAGCGTTAATGTATTGATTAAGAAATGTTTATGTCTAATTTTTGGTGAAACATGAGGTGTTGGAGAAATGAAAGTTGATGAGTGATGTTGAGAAGGAACCTTACATGACACGATCAAAAAAGGATAGTCAACAATACAAAGCTTGGAGGAAAGCACATGAAAAGAAGGTATTCATTAAACTTGTAAATATTGTGATAAAAATTATATAAGAACAATAACATTATATATTTTTAAAAAATGTAGGAAGTGTCGACAAGGTGTAGCATAAAAAGACTGAACTCCATAATTGAACAACTGTAGGAGAAGAATAAAGTTAATGTGCTAGAATAAATGGGGTTTGGATCTTTGATCGGAGTAAGGGATCGACCAATTCGGAGGGAATTGTGTTGATCCTTGGTGGAGCAATTCGATGTAGAACAATGTAGAGTTAAATATGGTGAATATTCATTTCCTCTGGAGGTCCAATGTGCTGTAGCCGTCTTAGGGGTAGAAGATAATGACAAAAGTGTTGAAAAAGTCATTAAGACTAAGAAATGGAAAATACTTGCCTCCAAATATGATTTAAAGCACAAGGTGACATGTGTTGGACTTGAAGAGGAAATCAAAATTAGAGCTTAAGAGGGGGATAAAATGAAGGCCCGAGTTTTTTTGTACCTTGTCGGGATCTTTCTTTGTCTAACGGGTGACATATCCCCGGGCAAGGACAATATGAAGTTGATTTGCGTTGAAGGCTTGAAAGATGAATTTAATTGGGTTGAATATGTCGATTCCAGATTGATTGAATCAATAATCAGCTTTCAGAAGGGCCGAAGCCAGAGATACCTCAAATGGTGTATAACAAACTTAGAGGTAAATGAGTTGAAGGACGTGTTGGTTTTTTTTATAAAATGATAGTATAGTTATTATATAAAATGATAAATCTAATTATAAATGCAGGTTGTACTGTTCGATTTTTTGTCAGACTGTAATAGTGTGCTGGCATACGAAAGAATCGGAATGGCACACATCCGTGTTGGGGGGAAAAGAAGTAGTTAGAGTGATGGAGAAGTTAAAGTTGAAGTTGGAAAGACCGACCAAGCAAGAAAGGGTAATAAATGTAATTACATAATATTAAGAATATAATCAATGTATTAATATTGTAATTCAATTTTGAAGGTTATTGGGAAGGAGGTAGAGGAGGAAGATGAGGAAGAAGAGAAGGAAGAAGAGAAGGAAGATGATATGGTAGTAGGGGGATGATGGTGAGGGCAAACAGAGTAAATTTGACATTTTGATGTATGAGTTGGCGGAGGTAAAAAAAGTCATTTCTGATTGTTTGCAAAGACAATCCAGAGTCGAAGAGGCAATTGAGAGCCTTAAGAGGGAAGTTGGTGGAAAAGTGATGGAGTGATGAAAGAAGTGGTGGAATTGAGGGGTGAACTTAAGGGGGTGATGAGAGTGGTTGAGAAAAAATTGGATGAAGGGGAAAAATGAAGGGTGAAATAAAAGAGATGAAGAGTTATGTGGAGGAAAAATACGATGAATTTAAAAAATATGAAGAAGAAAATATTGATGAAGTGAGGAGGAATGATGTGGATGTTATGCGGACACTGAAGAGTGTAATAGATGCGAAGCTGGATTCAGAATGTCATGCACCCAAGAACAAGAAGCAGAATGTAAGCTGAATAAAATAAAACTTAATTTGATTTTTATTATTGTGTTGTAACAAAAATTTGTAAGCAAAATTGTAGGTTGAAAAAGAGAAAATACCAACCGAAATTGGTGAATACGAAGCTGGAATGTGTGATTATATATGGAATAGTGGGTTACAATCGAGGTCAGTGAAATATATTGCTTTGTGAGTGATATTTAAATATTTCATGAAAAAAAATTAATCCTAATGCTTCATACAAAGATATTGTAATCGAAATGGGAAATCAATTCACCACAGTAGCCGACATTGAAATGTTGAAGCATATGAAATGGGTTGGTGGTGTGGTAAGTAGAAAGTAAAAAATGTTAAAACCTAGTGAATATGTTCTGATTGTGTAATTAATTTTGTTAGGTTATTGATATGGTAGACCGAGTCTTGGTTTACGAATCAAATAAGATACTGGTGAATGGGAATATTGGCTACCTTACATACAACTTAGCGATGAGTTAAATTAATAAAATATTGAAAAGTAGTGTTATAGATATTCAATTAATAATGATTGTCCCGTAAATGCAAAAAAATGGAGTTGGACGTCATTGCAACTCTTGACAGTGTTGCAAGCTTTTGGGAGATGAGATTGAATGATTATTCAAAATTCACCGACTATGACACAGTAAGATACCATAGGAATTCCAAATGATGTTTTGGGAGATATAATGTGAATTTTGTCAAATTGGGTGTGAAATTTATTGCATATCCTTATCATAATAAACGACAATGGTTCCCATTGGTATTTTTTGGTGTTGGATATGGTTTCTTGTGTTGCAACAATATAGGATAGTCTATTTTCAAGTACAGCGGCCAAAAAGAGAGTGAAAGATGCTAGGAAATTGATATGTATGAAAGGAAACAATAATTTATAATGTATAATTTGTTTGAATCATAACTTGATATTTTTTAATGCAAATTACAATATTAGATAAATATAATAAGGAAAGTAAAAGCGTGTGGGCATTTAAAGGTCCTATTGGAAGATTTTAAATTTGTGGAGCATAAGATGAATGAGCAATTGAATGGGTATGAGATGTTAGCATAAATAGAAAGTGCAATTTATGCGGGTTTTATATTTGACATGTGTGGTATTCAAAATTTTTAACATATATGATTGCGACATTTATGTGATTATACGGATGGAAGAGATCATTGCTAGAGGGTCAACAGATGATTTTGTAAGTGGAATGAAAAATTAGTTTGCGGTTAAAATGTTAAAAGTCATAGATTGAATGTTGTGGTTAACAATACTTAACATACTGAAAATTTTAATATAGGTTGTTGGAGAATGGGATTGTATGTGAATATTAAACGATCTTATAAGTCACTATCAAAATAAACGGAGAGAAGAGGAGACAAAGGCTTCCATTAAACACAAGATCAACAATAAGCCCCGATGATGTAAGCGAAATTTTGTATATGATTTATAATTTTGCATCTGAATGTAATTATGTAAGAGATGAGAAAAGTTAGCTATAGGTTGTTGTACATGTTTCTTATACATAGTAGGAGTTATGCTGATACTTACGATATATGTAGATCGAGACTTGAATTATTCCAAATGTCATTGTTGTATACATTATTCCAAATGTCGTTGTTGTCCTGAGATGTAATAGACAGATTGAAATTATAAATAAGCATTGAAAATTGAATACAACATTGTAAAATATATAAAGTAACTAACATAATTATCATCATTTGCGGGACTGGTCGACCATTCCATTCCGTCTTCAAAAAAATCAGTTGATGTAGGTTGTGTGCTTGTTTCCAAATTGAGCTTGACTTGAGGACATGTTAGTTTGTTATGTCCCTTGCCGTTGTAGAACCCACATCGCCTAATTTTCTTCTCGACCTTGTTCTTTGATACTTCTTTTCGCTTGCGTTGTTTTTGTTTAGGGTCGTGAATGTTTTTTACAACACTGCTTCGGTTGACTGAATCATTAAAACCAAATGACTTTCAAATTTGCCCGCTAGTCTTTTAATCTCATCTCTTGCAGTTTTGAAAGATGCATCTGCCTTTAATGCAATGTAGCATAACTGACTTGACTTTGTACGTATAGCAGCGAACCTTGCCATTTACATTACTTCTGGAGGTATATTTAAGTCAGCAAAACTGGGTACAAAAGCCTTCGCATCCTTATTCCTCCTACTTACGATCAAAGATCCAGACAAAGATGTGTAATCCAAGTGCTTCAAAACGTGAAGTTGATGGCGACATGGAATTTAACCAATCTAGAAGTTTTTACACGAACATTTGAAGTTTTTCATACCGAAATCAAAACTAATTTCAAATCTCTTGTTTTTTCTTTGTACTTTTTCAAAATATAATTTTCACATTCATCTGATAAGGAATGAATCTCTTCCTGAAGCCGGTACAATGTCTCCCGTTGAAGTTCTTCTTGGAACAAATGAAAAGATTCGTGTGTATAAATCTCAACAGCATGACTTTGAAGATAAATCAGTTTTGTGAACTGGAAGGGCTTCATCTAGGAACTTAAGTAATCCGATTTTAACTCGTTGATACACATTCTACTAATTCAGTCTTCAAGTACACGAACAACATCCAAATATTTCTTCTTGTTTTTCAGTGCAATCGCAAGTGAAACATTCATAGACTCACACCTTTGTGATGAGCGAATATTGGCAAAGAAATAACTAGTAAGATATGCTTGTGCCCATAATTGTCGAGTATTTCCCTTGTCAATCACCCATGGATGCTTTTCGATGTTGAATTTCGAAACAATTGAACGCCATTGAGTATCAAATTCCTCAGTTGTCCACCAGGAATCCATGCATTTTGAGAATCCTGCTGTAAATTTTAGGTCACTAATGTTAGCTTGTTCATTGCGTGAAAGATGTAAAAAACATAATATGTGCTTAGAAAAAGGGATAACAGATTTGATAGCACTCTGCATTACCTATCCCCATCGGTGACAACTGAAATAAGTGATTTATTCATCATGACTTTTAAAAAATTCTTTAGCACTACTTAAAAGATTGGGATGTTTCGTCAACAATTATGGCAGTAGAAAACACTATTGTGTTATGGTGATGATTTACACCGATAATATGCATAATTGGTTGACCATACAAATTATCTTTGTACGTTGTGTTGAACGCAATTACATCACTGAAGCACGTGTAATCTAATCTCGATGTAGAATCAGCCCAAATAAGATTATGCAATGCCCCTAATTCGTCTATCGAGTATGTCATAAAAAACCTGGGATCATCATGTTTCTTATAATCAAAGTAAGCAATAAGTGCAATGACATCCCCATTGAAGATTTCTTTTGCTTTACCTATTTGAAGTGCATTGTAGAGGTCTTTATGTGTAAATCCAACAATATGATAACCCCATGCCTTCTACGTTAAATAATTCATTACTTGTGATGTGCCAACATCGATGTCTTTCAATTTTGTTGCCCCATCCACATCAGCCTTACTCAAAGCTCTATTTGAACGCATAAATGGTGTCATAGCAGGTGTTCACAATGCATGATTATGTTGCTGAGAAGACATTATTAGAATCCACTAATCTTTTGTATTTGTTGCTGTAATTATGACTTTAGCCTTGCATCAGGTTCTTGTGATTGACATATGAGCACATTGACGATCAACAATATTGACTTTGGATACTCGAAACCCTTCTTTTGAACAACAAAATTCTTGTGTCTTCATATTCCCTTTCCTATCAAGGTGTATTGTTCCCCGACGTACACTAAAACCATGTTTCCGTGCGAATCCCTTGTAAAAGTCCCAAGTTTCCTCACGTGAAGAGAAGAGTTGACCAACCAATCTGTCAGATTCATCAACAATAAGTACTTCATGGGATTCTTCGGTTGGCTAAACATTTTCTGATGCAGTATGATCCATAACTAATGGTTCAAAAGAACGAAAAAAAAAAATCTTGTGCATGTTCAGTGGTCCCAACAAGAGTTGATGGAGATGTAAGTAAGTAAAGGTTTATACAACAACATGCTTCAGTGGTGCTTTCAATTAAATTAGGTTGTGGCAGTTGAAGGGTGGGTACAACATTAATTTCTTAAGACATATTTAGGTATGTACAATTAATAACTACTAAATTAAACATTTATTACTTTAAAGTAATAGATAAATTTACAATGTAAGCGGTATATTTTTACCAGTTTAATGAGAGAATAGGTAAACATAAAGTATCGATACTTGTTTCAGTAGTATCGATACATTTTGTCAAGTATGAATCCCAAACGAGAAGCACACATAAAGTATTGATACATGTATGAGAAGTATCGATCCTTAAAATATCGAAACCGATTATTATAAAGTAATAGGTAAATTTACAATGTTACTGATAAAAATATACCAGTTTAATTAGAAAATAGGTAAACATAAAGTATCGATACTTGTTTAAGTATTATCGATACTTTTTGTCTAGTATGAATCCCAAACCAGATGCACGCATAAAGTATCGATACATGTATGAGAAGTATCGATCCTTAAAACATCGAAAACGATTATTATAAAGTAATAGGTAAATTTAAAATGTAACCGATAAAAATATACTGGTTTAATTAGAAAATCGGTAAACATAAATTATCAATACTTGTTTAAGTAGTATCGATACTCTTTGTTCAATATGAATCCCAAACGAGATACACTCATAAAGTATCGATACATGTATGAGAAGTATCGATCATTAAAACATCGAAACCGATTATTATAAAGTAATAGGTAAATTTACAATGTTACCGGTAAAAATATACCAATTTAATTAGAAAATAGGTAAACATAAAGTATCAATACTTGTTTAAGTATTATCGATACTTTTTGTCCAGTATGAATCCCAAACGAGATGCACTCATAAAGTATCGATACATGTATGAGAAATATCGATCCTTAAAACATCAAAACTGATTATTATAAAATAATAGATAAATTTACAATGTAACCGGTAAAAATATACCGGTTTAATTAGAAAATAGGTAAACATAAAGTATCGATTCTTGTTTCAGTAGTATCGATACCTTTTGTCCAGTATGAATCCCAAACGAGATGCACTCATAAAGTAATAGGTAAATTTACAATGTAACCGGTAAAAATATACCGGTTTAATGAAAAAAGGTAAACATAAAGTATTAATACTTGTTTTAGTAATATCGATACTTTTTGTCCAGTATGAAAACACCGATACTTTCAACGATATTTCCGATATTAGGATATTAACCGGTTTAGTTAACATTTTTTAGTCGGCTATATTACCGATATTACGCGTGTTTTTTTGTCTTCATTATTTAAAAGATAAAAGAATCGATCCTCCCCTCTATATAAAAAACTCTAAACCCAAAAGGCAAAAGAGAACTTCTACTCCGACGAATACCAATGTCCAAAACAATTACAATAAGATCTGCAGGTAAATTTATTGATATTTCGCCATAAATTAGAGTTTGATTGATTTAGGGATTCGACTCTCTTTTTTCCCTTAATGTGTTTGTGTTCCAATGTAACAACATCCACACCTAAAAAATGGCTCCAAAACGTCAGAGGCACGGGTTTTCTCAACGAAAACCTTCTTCTCAAACAAGCTCTTCTTCTCAACTAAGGGATTCTGACCAACTCCAGTCGTTTGATACAAATAACTTTAGAATCGACGAGGAGAAAGAAAAATGACATCGGTGTTACAAAGTAAGGAATATTCGTGCTGAACGTGTTATTGACATGGATTTAATGTTAGATGAAAAATATAATTTTATTTTAAATCGATATTTACATCTTGGGGTTGACTTGAATTTCTTGGTGTAGAACCAAAATATTTCCCAAACCTAGTTATAGTCTTTTACAATAATGATTCATTTAACCGCGAGCCTAATAGGAATAAATTAATCGAAATTAATACACATGTCATGGGGAATGACATATATATATCTCTGGATTCTATTGTTGTGGGTATAGGTGTCGAGAATAAAGGGGATTCGGATGAAACTACCTTAGATCCTACAATAAAACGTATTGACAGAAATAACCCCATTCACCTAGATGTAGAGGCGAGAGTGTTTTACAAAATGCTCACTTGGTTTATTCGGCCTTATGGGGGAAAATTTTCCGTAATTCGAGATTGCAATTATTGGTGGTTAGGGAAGAATAGCTCCAAAACCGCTCCAAACATTGCTCAACTGATATTTCAGAAAATTGTTAATATAGTCACAAAGGGAGCATCAATCACAACTTCACTACCATATGGATGTGTCATCACCCATTTGTTGGAGAAGCATGAAGTTGATTTTTCGCTTAACTCCCCTGTTCGATTAACCTGCAAGATTGAGATGTTATCCATGACTAGAGCGGTATATGATTTTATTGAAAATGTTGGTTGGAGTAAAAATGATGGCGTTGGATAGAACAAGAGAAGGAACAATTGGACCCCATTGGCCATGAAGGCCACCAACCGATGGAAGACACAACGATGAAAGATGCTATAGCTGGAGATGATATCACAATGAAGACAATGATGAAATACATGGTCAATTTTCGGGAGCATTTTGATGGAATACTAAGGGAGATGCGAGTCGATATTTAATCATTACGCGATACAGTCTCCAGCTGAAGATCCAAACAAGTATATCGTGTCTACAACACCGCCGACAAGAAAACTTTTAATTTTTAATGTCAATGGTGTCCTTGCCTACTTCTCAAGAAATCCAAAAGGTTTTAATTTTATCCATTTGTATCCCTTATTTTAACCTATAAGCGTACAACTTTAATCTCATTTGCTTCATGTTGTAGATGTTATACTGAGACCAGGAGTATATGAATTTCTGCATTTTTGTTTAGAAAACTTTGTTGTTGCCATTTGGTCTTCCAAGATAAGGTTAGCATTGTTAATCAATTGAATTACTATATACAAAATCTTTAATCTATAATTAAATGTTAATCTTCGAAATTGTCAACAATACCAGGCATAACGTTGATCGTGTACTTCAGGAACTACCTTTGTTGTGTGACCAGTTTATATTCATTTGGTTAAGATAAATGCCATTAAACTTTGCAGACTTTTATTTGTTTATGATTCCTAGAATTTATGTTCGACTCTCTGTAAACAGAATCAAGAAAAGTGCAAAAAAAGATAGTGTTACCTACTGTAAAGATCTTCATGATGTTTGGAATGTGTTTCCTCAATTTAAAGCCCTAAATACACTGTTGGTCGATGATTCAACGGGAAAAATGATTTATAATCCGGTAAATTACATTTTTGGTATATGTTTTTTCAGTGAAACAGGTGTTCATACGTTGGTTGATTAACAATTTATGTTTTTATATAGCAATACAGTTACATATGTCCACATCCCTTTGACACTTCATATTTGGACGACAATGCTTTAGGTATGACACAAATTTATTCCTGCTTATACGAAATTAGTTTCTTGTTACTAAAATTGTACCTCATTAGTTTGATAATTGAAATTAATTATATATGTCTACAGCAAAAGGCGGAAACATACGAGAATATTTGGAAAATTTGTCGAAAGCCCTAATGTTCTCGACTTTTTCAGAAATAACCATTTTTCTTTGGATTAATTTCATTGTGGGTAGAGTATTTGAACATTGTGTATGTATAAAATTGTTTTGTATGTGTGTTTGGTTTACTTATAATGTGTGTATATTTTCATTCGATACACATAATAAACATAATGCACTATTTTTTATTTAAATGTACTAAAACATATAAGACAATAACTATTTATTTTAATATTCCACAGTAGAACATATGACTTACACATTATTAAAGTATCGTTTTTTTATAATTTCGACAATAAAGTTTCGAATATTTAGAATTTCTAAACCGTTTAAAATTTTTCAAAATGATTAAAATTTGGCACAATCAATTAAATATAACAGTTTGAAAAAGGATACAACCGATGTCTATAATTGCGCCTATAAAGTATTGGTACCTAAGAAACATGAATTGATACATGACAATATAACATGTACAAAATTGACAAAACCGGTTTCAATATAAATAACTTAATAGGTAAAGAATTGACAAAATCGGTTTCCATAATTGTGCCTATAAAGTATCAATACACGTATGAAAAGTATCAATTCTTAAAACTTTGAAATCGATTACTTTAAAGTAATCAGTAAATTAACAATGTAAGCTGTAAAAATATATCGGTTTAATGACAAAATACGTTTACAAAAAGTATCGATACTTTTGGTATATGTATTGATACTTTATGTTCAGTATGTTTCCCAAACTAGATGCACGTAGAAAATATCTATACCTATGACACATGTATCGATACATGACAATATAACATGTTAAAAATTGATAAAAACGGTTTCAATATGTCAAAACCGGTAAATAACAACCGGTTTTAAAAAACGAAACGTCTCGAAAGTATCGATACCGTAAATAAAAGTATCGATACTTTGGTAATGGTAATGGTATCGATTAAATATAAATAACATAGCAGGTTCGTCATCTTTTTGACAAAACCAGTTTCCATAAGCACCTACAAAGTATCGATACACGTATGAAAAGTATCGATTCTTAAAACTTTGAAACCGCTTTAAAGTAATCGGTAAATTTACAATGTAAGCTGTAAAAATATACCAGTTTAATGACAAAATACGTTTACATAAAGTATCGATACTTTTGGTATATGTATCGATACTTTATGTCCAGTATACTTCCCAAACTAGATGCACGTAGGAAGTATCGATACCTATGACACATGTATCGATACATGACAATATAACAGGTTCAAAATTGATAAAAACGGTTTCAATATGACAAAACCGATAAATAGCTACCAATTTTGAAAAAATCGAAACGTCTCGATAGTATCGATAACATACATAAAAGTATCGATACTTAGGTAAGGGTAATGGTATCGATTAAATATAATAACATAACAGGTTCATCTTTTTGACAAAACCAGTTTCTAAAATTGCACCTATAAAGTATCGATACACGTATGAAAAATATCGATTCTTAAAACATCGAAACCGATTACTTTAAAGTAATAGGTTAATTTACAATGTAAGCTGTAAATATACCAGTTTAATGACAAAATACATTTACATAAAGTATCAATACTTTTGGCATATGTATCGATACTTTATGTCCAGTATGCTTCCCAAACTAGATGCACGTAGGAAGTATCGATACCTATAACACATATATCGATACCTGATAATATAATAGGTTAAAATTGATAAAAACCAGTTTCAATATACAATGTAAACGGTAAATAGCTACCGGTTTTAAAAAAATGAAACGTCTCGAAAGTGTCGATACCGTACAAAAAAGTATCAATACTTAGGTAAGAGTATTCAATATAAATAACATATCTGGTTACAAAGAAAACCCTAATCCAAAAAATAGATAGAAGAGGGCCATAGTTTTAGAGATCAAGGGAAGTTAGTTGTTGTGAAATAGTAGTAGCGCATTTTTGGAAGCGTAGTTGTTTGTTTGTTGATGCAATCGAATCGAAAGGTATGTTGTTGAAACACTACTTTTTTAGCATTGTAGTATTCAAAAATAGGGGTTAGGTTTTGAGTTTGGTGTTTTTGAATTAAATAAGCATTTCTTTGCGAATATGATGGACTTAAAATGGACCTATTATAGGTTCAAAGTTCAATATTTGTTCGCGAAGATGATTACCTTGAAATGGAGTCCGAGAGTATCAACATTGAAGAAAATCGAAAGCAACCACTGTGTGGATATATGTACTTCCAGCAAGTATCAATGTATTCCTGTAATTGTTCTTGAAATGGTAATTGGATTAAAGTATTTAAGAACTTTTAAATGATTACAAATTTCAAATATTGACAGTATGACTGAATGCCAAAGGATGTAGGAAGCTGATAATAATGTTGAATGCATTGCCAATAAAACCCCGAGGGTAGGGTCTAAATGGTAAGCCAAGAATTGGTAAGATAAACTTTTTTTTAGGGTTTGGGGACTCAACCCCTCCGAGGTAAGGACTGCATGATTGAACATTAAATACAATAGTTTTATTCAGTTATATAATTGTTCTTCATTGTATATAAGGATATCCCAAATGATATCCGTTCATGTTTCGAAACCAATTAGTTAGATGCATGTAGTACCCTATATTCTTGAGGCAGATGACAAGAAATCTGGCACTTAAAGATTTACCAAGAGCGGTAGCTTCTGCTCTGTATGAAGACCGAACCTAGAATCAACTTTGTCATTATGTCTATACTGTTGAAGAGAACTAGATGAATGATAGGATTTGTAGAAAACTGTGAGCATTTTATCGGAAACCCCAACTACTCCGCTAAAATTCTACAATAGAGATGTTCGGGGTAACCCATACTTGGAGTTTCCCATAAAATGCTCGCGGTTGTGTGCAAATCCATTTATTCAGCAGGTTCTCTTGAGCATTATAGGCATAATGGCGAAGTTGATTCTAGGTTCGATATTCATGCAGAGCAGAAGATACCTCTCTTGGTAAATCTTTAAGTGTCAGATTTCTTGTCCTCTACCTCGAGGGTATAGGGTACTACATGCATCTAACTAATTGCTTTCAAAATGTGAACGGATATCATTACAACTATCCTTATATATAATGAAGAACAATTCTTCAAGAATTGAATACAACTATTTTATGTAATGTTCAATCATACACTCCTTACGTGGGAGGAGTTCAGTCCCTAAAACCTCAAATAAAGCTTATCTTACTAATTCCTAGCTTACCATTTGGACCATGCAAGGGGGGTTTTATTGGCTAGCAGTCAACATGATTAACCTGAATAATCCCAACTACAGAACTTATTCCGGCCATGATTTGTGGGAGACTTTGTTCTACAAACTGTTTGGCATACAAGGGAACATATGGAAAGGTCCAAGTATCGATACTACAAGTACCATTTAAAATTAAGCAACTAGGCATTGACACCCCATTGACGATTTCCTTTGTTTTACCTCTTTCAAGTGCATTGTAGATGTCTTTATGTGTAAATCCAACATTCTGATAACCCATATATAAAGACCTTTGTAGAAATAATAGTTAAATTTACAAGATACACGGTAAAATTATACCGATATAGTGATAATAACGTAAACTTTTATATATGTATCAATACTTTGTTATATCAGTCTCGATACTTTAATTCCACATGAAGGCTCAAACAATCTGCACGCAAAATGTATATATATATATATTCCATACTTATAATTCTGAAACCTATTACTTTTAAGTAATAGCTTAATTGACAATGAAAACAGTTAAAGACAATTGGTATCATGAAAATATAAGTAAACAATGTACAAGGTAATATGTTGATAAACCCTGATAACAAATCAAGTAATTAACTGGTTATGTTATCGTCGGTTCTAAGGCTCCATCAGCTTTAACTTTGGTTAATTCCACTTAAAGGCTCAAACAATCTGCACGTAAAATGTATCGACACACACACATATATATTCCATACTTATCATTTCGAAACTTTACGTTAAAGTAATAGATTAATTTCCAATGAAAACTATTAAAGTCAATCGGTATCATTATAATATGTGTAAACAATGTACATGGTAATATGTTGATAAAGCTTCATAACAAATCAATTAATTAACCGATTATGTTATCATCGGATTCCTAAGGCTCCATCATCTTAAATTTTGTTAACATTTAGGTGTTACCTAATATGTTGATAATATTGATAACAAATTAAGTAATTAACCTATTTTGTTATCGTCGAATTTCCAAAGCCCCATAAGCTTTAATAATGCGCTACCTATTACGTTACATAAACGCTACCTAATATGTTATTATGCTTGATAATGTTTCCAGTAATTAACCCATTATGTTATCGTCGGATTTTTAAGGTTCTATAAGCTTAAACTTTGGTAACATTTTAGGCGTTACCTAATATGTTGATAATACTAATAACAAATTAAGTAAATAACCTATTTTGTTATTGTCGAATTTTCAAAGCCCATAAGCTTCAAAAAGATGCTATCTATTACGTTATATAAGTTCTACCTAATATTTTATTATGCTTGATAATGTTTCCAGTAATTAACCGGTTATGTTATCATCGGATTTCTAAGTCTCTATCAGCTTAAACTTTGGTAACATTTTAGACGTTACCTAATATGTTGATAATACTAATAAAAAAATTAAGTAATTAATCTATTTTGTTATCGTCGGATTTCCAAAGCCCCATCAGCTTTAAAAAGGCGCTACTTATTACGTTATATAAGCGCTATCTAATATGTTATTATGCTTGATAATATTTCCAGTAATTAACCAGTTATGTTATCGTCGGATTTCGAAAGACCCGTCATCTTTAAAAAGGCGCTACCTATTACGTTATATAAACGCTACCTAATATGTTATTGTGCTTGATAATGTTTCCAGTAACTAACTGGTTATGTTATCGTCTATATTTTTTTTGTGCATTTTACATAGGACGATAATATAACCGGTTATTATTGTTTTTATTACCAACTCAAATAATATTTCTAGTTAAATCACATTTTCAGTATCGATTTTAACCGGTTACTCTTTTAACCAGTCATGCCGTTTTTTAGCCGTATTTTAACCGCCTCACATCAGAATTTACCGAAGAAATGCATTGAGTGAACAACAAAGAAACCAAAATGAAGTAAGATCGAGCCTATCTTCAACATTATTTCACTTCCAAAATAGCTTTTAGGGAGGATCGAGAACCGTCGATCTTCTGAAATTTGGAGAGCCATTTGACGGGGAACCTATTCGACCCAAAACAAATCGTCATTCGCAAGCACCAACGCCGTTGCCAAGAAAGGAATTGATATGGGCTAAGAGGATAACCTTACCAAATTAGTGATGGCAGACCCTCGCTGCAAAAAAGGAATTGATATGGGCTAAGAGGATAACCTTGACGTAAACCCCGTTGAGGAAAAAAGTCTCCCTCGCACGTCCATTGAGAATCACCAAGTAGGAAACCTAGCACACACTTTTTCACTAACTCAATTCATTGAGGAGAGAAACCCATTCGTTCCATGGCCGCCCAAATGAAACACCACTTAAAACGATCATAAGCCTTGCTCATATCTAACTTTAGTGCAAAATTTCCTTTTGTACCCTCCCGCTTCTTGAAAAATGAATGAATGATCTCGTATGCTGCAATGATGTTATCTATTATATGTCTTCTCGGAATGATTGCACTTTGGGACTTGTTAATACATCGACCCACAAACTCTGCATTCTATTAGCTAGAACCTAGGACACCACCTTGAAGAGAAAATTACATAAGCTTATAGGCCTAAATTGGGAGAGATTCCTCGAATATTAAACTTCCGGAATTAAGACAATATGAGTTTTATTGATGTCTCTCATTTCCTACTGACCTGATAGCAAACCGATGCATAATTTTGTCATTGTTGGGCCAATGATGTGCCAAAAACATTGGTAAAAACTGCTCCCAAACCATCCTCCCCTGACGCCTTCAACGGACTCATGATTTTAACCCAGTAAATCTCATCAGATTTGGAGTCAACTGTAAGCAGAGCATTTATTTTGGGGTGAGATGCAATGCTTGATTCCAATCAAAATTCCCACGTCAACAGGGTTACCATTCGATGTAAACAGATCCATGAAATAGTTTCACGCACACTACGTATCCAGGCCATCTTCAAGTCGGCATCCCGAAGCAGTTTCAAGAACCATGACACTCTTTCGTCTATTCCTTTGAGTGGTAAAATGGTGAAAGAATGCTGTATTATTGTCTCCATTTTTTAACCAGATTACGCGAGCCCATTGCTCCCAATAAAGCTCTGTTTTGTCTACATCAACATTTATTTGGGCCTTGGTGATTGCAATGTCGTCTAGAGCATCATCAGTGAGGAATTTCTTCATTAACTTACTGAGTCTTCTCTTCAAGTGGGTGCTCGTCGGGTATCTTTCTCTACAAATCTTTTTAAACCATCAATCAAGACCTTGTCTCACAGATTATAGTTTATCCGGCACCGTGCCAGTGGACGAGTTCCAAAGGGCAGTAACTTCTGCTTCAAAAGTTTCCTCTAGAATCCAAGAGGCTTCGAACTTGAAATGCCAAAACCTTCTCTCTCCTTCCAAGGACTAGTATTAAGTAACAGAGGACAATGGTCCAAAAAAATTGAAAAAGATATTTCAACTTATTGTTTGGGAATCGGTTCCACCAAAAAGAGTTTGCAACACCTCAATCTAAACGTTCACGAATATTTGATTCGGATTGTCGACCCCTCTCCCAAGTGAACCACACTCCCGAATATCCCACATCTTCAAGTCTACAATCATTTAACACCCCTTTAAAGTCTTACATTCGTCTTTTATTTCAAATTAAGCCACCCGATTTCTCATGAGAGAACATGATCTCATTGAAGTTCTCAATCGCCAACCAAGGAACCTTGGGATAATCATTCAACTGTCTAAGTTCCATGAGTCTCGACGAAACCTTTCCTCTGGCGCATCATAGAAGCCCATGCATCTCTAACTGTTTTCGTCCCCATCATCAGTAATCATAAAATCTATATGCGAATTAGAGTAAGATCACAAAGTTACTGAACAAATGTCTTTCCAAGCAAAACATAATCCTCCACTACTCCCCAAAGAATCAAAATCAATACCATTGCTAAACCCACATCTTCTACAAATTCGAGCCATCCTATTACTCTGTAGTTGTCTCCATAAAGAAAACTACAGAGGTATCAATATCTCTCGGCATCTACCAGAGACACCGCATTGTTCGAGGATGCCCCAAGCCTCGGACATTCCAGCTGAGGAGTTTCATTGCTCTCAGTTGGCCAGCTACTTCAGGCCTACCGATGAACATAAATTTTCTCCATTTGAATTTCTCTTCCAAATCAGAACTCACGACTGGAGAATGTCGTGGTGTTTATTTGAAGTGTCAATTTTATCAACTGGATTTCCCCCCTCTTACATAGTCATCTCTACATCAAAATCAGTTAAGCATCCCGTGGGTGTTATCCATCTGACTTGCTTCCGAACAGGTGTCGTATGTTTCCTGCTTGGCAAAGCAAGCCTCTTCTTTCATTTAAGCTGGTATTGTGTGTCTACACTGACTCGAACTCTCATACAACCCTGATAACCTAGTGAAACGGGTGAATCATCGTAACAAATTTTCCCAATTGTTTTACCGTTACCTCCAATATGTACCCCATTGGTAAATCATTTGGCTACCACTCTTGTCCATTTCTGCCTTGAAAATGTTTCCTTTAATTTGATCAAAGAACCATGTCTCTTTGAAAAATCCTCTTTTATTGAAATGATTTGAAATTCGATCGAGTATATCCCAAATCGGAATTGCTTTGATGACAAGCTCATGTCCTAACTTTTTTTATCTTGATGGATTAATTGAAATCACCTTAATGCATGTCCTGATCAATCACTATGAGGCACTGAGGGGTAGATCCATTCATGTTTCCTGGTAGAAAAATGTTTTGAAAACCCCTATACCCAACTTTCCTCAAAGTAAAGCATAATAACCCTTTCATATAAAAAAGTGTTATTTTATCAATATCTTATATGCATCATGCTTATGAAAAGTAGTAAAGTATAATAAACAGTTATTATTACCAACAAGAATAAGAAAGGTGTCTTCCTTTGGAGTCTGTTTTATTTCAGTAAGTAGACAAACATTACAAAAATAACAAATCCAATAATCCTTGATGTCAAGTGCATGAATTCTTCTACCTCTTCTTCAACAGTCTTTTCTGATGAATAACATGTGACTAGGGGATTCTAATCTTACTAAAGATGTTTGAGCATGAAAATCTCTCAATTGTCAAGCTTGCAAGGAAATCTGCCATAAGCCAAATTCTGATTATTTGATCCTTTCTTTGTAAATTTTTAACTCAAATCATTTTTTGGTTTCAAGACGTCATTTTTTGGATTTTCATCTTGAACCCCCTTTAATTATTCTTTTTTTCTTCATTTCTTCATTTTTCATTTTTTCTTCATGTATAATATCGCTTGACTAAATCAAAGTTCACAGGATTAGGCAACTCACCTCCATGCATTTCAGTCAAAATCAGGCTTTTTTTACGACATAAGGGCATTCCCAATTTGGAATCCACTTCCCTCCAAAGTCTTTTTGTATAGGGAGAATCTTTTTCAACACCAAGTTTCCCTCGTGAAACTCTCTGGGTCTGACCTTCTTATTATAAGCTCATATTATTCTCTTCTGATACATCTGGCTATGACAGATAGCTCTCAACCTCTTTTTATAAATTAAGTTCAAATGGTCAAACCTATTATGTACCCAATTTGTTTCCTCTAATTTCAATTCCATCAGTACTCTCAATGAATAGATTTCCACTTCGATTGGTAAAATTTCTTTTATCCCATAGACTAGTGAGAAAGGTGTTACCCAGTCGATGCATGAACAGAGGTATGATAAGCAAGTAGAGCAAAGTGTAACTTTTTGTGCCATTCATTTTTATGTTCTTGTTTGGTGCCTCTATTGCCCCATTCAACTTTGGGTGATAAAGAATCGAATTATGATGTTTGATTTTGAACTTGGTGCAGATCTCAACCATCTAGTCATTGTTTAGATTTAAAACATTATCTTAAATAATCCTTCCGGGTGTTCCATATTTACAAATGATCTATTTCTTCAAGAATTGACAAACCACACAATATGTGACAGTGTCATAAGATGCAACTTTGACCCATTGGTGAAGTAATCGATGGCCACAAAAATGAAATGATGCCTATTAAAAGCCTTTGGTGTGATTGGTCCAATGACATCCATACCCCACACTGAGAAAAGCCAGGGCGTAATCATTACATGTAAATGTGATTGAGGCATGTGAATTTTATCACCATATATTAGGCACTTATGACATTTGTAGGTGTAGCTGATATAATCCTCTTTCATTGTAGACCAGTAATATCCTAACCTCATGATTTGTTTGGCCATTGTGAACCTATTGGCATGTGGTCCATATATTTCCTCATAGACTTCTTCAAGTATATTTTTTCCTCAACTCTGTCCAGATATCTCAACAGTATCTGGTCATTTGTTTTCTTGTAAAGGACTTCCCTATTAAGTACGTATCTGATTGACAATCTGCTCAAGGTTCTCTTTTTTTATTTTCCATAGTTTCGGCCGGGTAAGCTCCATATTTGACATATTGAAGGATGTCATAATACCATAGGAGACCATATTCTTCATCATCCTCAATGCTACGACATTTATTTGGGGATTCTCTTATACTCATTCGAATGGGCATCATTCGAGCATGACTGTTAACCTTGAACATCGAAGTTAACGTAGCCAAAGCATGTACTATTTAATTTTCTTCTTGTGGGAGGTAAGTGAAAGTAATTTTTTCAAATTCTTTTATGAAATACATGAGCATATTTTTGTATTCTACCAACTTGGAATCTCTAGTCATCTATTATGCACGAAGTTGATAAATGACTAAGGCTGAGTCCTCAAATACTTCTGAGACCTTAACTTTGCGCTTAATTACAGTTTGAATTCCCATGATACATGCTTCGTATTCAACCATGTTTGTACATTCAAAAGCAAGCTAACTAGTAAAAGGATAATGATATCTTTATGGTGAAACTAACATTGCCTCAAGTCCATGCCCCACAACATTTGAGGCGCCATCAAAGTTCATCTTCTATATTTCATCTCTTGGAGCTTCTTCTTCTTCTATGTTGGAGATGCACATTAAGTCCTCTCTAGGAAACTCAAATTTCCCTGGTTCATAATTTTCCAATGCTTTACTTGCGAAGAAGTCCACAATAATACTACCATTTATTGCCTTTTGGCTTACATAAATTATGTCAAATTCAGACAGCAACATCTGCCACTTGGCCATCCTTCCAGTTAAAAATGAGGATTCCATCATGCATTTCAACAAGTCCAACTTTGATATTAACCAAGTAGTAGGATACAACAAGTATTTTTGTAGTTTATACTAGGGTACTACTTAGCTTCTCGATTAGGGAATATTGAGTCTCGCAATCCGTGAAATTCTTACTGATATAATAAATAGCCCACTCTTTTTTCCAGTTTCATCGTGATGTGCTAGTACACACCCCATTGAATTTTCAAACACCGTTAGGTACAGTTTCAATGGCTTTCCTGAAATTGGGGTACTAGAACTGGTGCATTTGATAAGTAGTTCTTGACTTTATCAAAACCTTCCTCACAAATATCATCCTAAATTCTTGGGTTTTGTTTTATTAATAAGAAGAAGATTGTATCACACTTCTCTGTTAATTGAGAGATAAATTGGGCAATGTAATTCAACCACCCTAGGAATCCCCAAACTTGTTTTAGAGTTTATGGCAGTGGCCACTCTTAGATTGTTTTAAACTTGTCAGGGTCTATTTCTATCCCCTTTTCATTGACTATGAACCTGAGCAACTTCCCCGAAGTGGCCCCAAATGTACACTTGGTTGGGATAAGCTTCAACTCGTATTTCCTTAATCTAAAAAATAACTTCCTCAAAACTTCAACATGTTCTTCTTTGGTTTGTAATTTGGAAATCATATCATCCACATATACTTTTATTTCTTTGGTCATCATGTCGTAGAATAAAGTGACCATGGTTCCATGATATGTTGCCCCTGCGTTCTTTAGTCCAAATGACATCACCTTATAGCGAAATGTGCCCCACATTATTACAAATGTTACCTTGTCCTGGTAATTTGAAGCTTTTGTTGTGTTGGCTTCCATCATGGCTTTATTGGTAGCTTATGTACAACAATGTCTATATCTAAACCCTACATATCATAGTACGACGAAGAAAACACATCTTTGAACTCATGTACCAATTTTATGTGGTCCTATCTTATTTCCACTGAGAGTGAGGTATCGATCTTGACCTCCTTTTTATCTTCATCTGTCCTCCAATTCATTGTTTCAGTCATCTCTTGATGAGGAAAAATCTACTTATTTTCTTATTCAATCAATCTAAAATGTTTAGGGTTTAATTCATATTCATCATCATCTTTATAACCCTCAGAATCACGTAGACACGCATCATTTTCAAAATCAACATATGGTTCAAAATATCATTAATCAAGTAATTGATATATAGATACATGCGACTGGAAAAGAGTGTGTTCGTGCTATGGACAAGAATTTTACTATATATACTTTACAAAAAGAATAAAAATAATAATGTAATAAAAAATAAATAAAATGTTTGCCATGAAGAGAACAAGGGAAATTCATCATTTCATTAAAGTAATGACAAATAACAATTTTGTCTTTTACAAAAGGAGCCCTATTATATTTGGGTCACAAAAAATAACATGATTGTTATTATAAATTACTTTGAAACGAGCTTGTAGAATATAGGGAGTTATTCGATAGAATAGTTGTCCAAAGTGTATCCAAGAGGGCAAGGCTGAATCGAAGCTCGTGAGCATTCAGTAGTGGACTCATCTGTGATAGCATTGATGCTCAAGTTTTCCATTGTAGCCTTGATTTCTACAGCCTCTTCGTCAACCAGTGGAGATGAGAAAGTTTGAGTGATGTGCGGTATAACCATTGGTTCCCAAGTAATATCCTGGCCACCTACGTATGCCTTCCTTTATTCCTTGAGCTTTTGGGAGTCTTTAACCCTATACTGATAAGTGGGCTTATACCCAACTCCAAATCCATTTCTGTAGGGCACCGGCCCTAGTGATTCTTTGTAACCTTTTTCCAAATCCCTTCTCTACTTGAGCTCCTCCAGTTATGGTTTCCTTCAGCTCCATTATAGTGCTCTTTGACAATATGAGAGAAGGTATACTCTTTCCCTCAAATACAAATTAGCATTGACAAACTCCAAAGACTAGAATAAAAACTCAAGTAGATTCTTATTCACCTCCACATATGGTGCATCAGTGGTGACTGACGCTATAATTTCTTCTTCAGCCTTGACGTTCACTAAAGTCCTTTCAGAAATAAATAACAAAGAATTTGATCCAACCATATGTATCCATGGCCTTTCCAACAAGTAGTTGTAGTTTGGATGGATGTCCATGACTACAAATTCTACCTCAAAGGTATTTGGGCCAATGTGGAGGGGAATTGAGATTTTACCTATAATATTCCTTTTAGTGCCATCAAATGCATGAACAGTGTTACCACAGACCTCCATATGTGAAGTATCCACAAGGAGTATGTTCAATGTTGCCCATCGCATGACATTCAAATTTGATCAATTACCTATCAGTACCCTAGAGAGAATGACCCCTTTACAGTAAATAGTTATATGCAATGCCTTGTATCTACCTTTCCCTTCCTGTGGTATCTCTTCGTCATAAAAATAGATGAAGTTATCAGTGTTGATGTGATTCATGAACCTATCAATACACTCCACTGGTATATCCTTTGGTACGAATGTCTCATTCAACACTTTTAACAACGTATTTTGGAGTATCTAGGAATATAAAAGAATAGATAACATCAAAATTCACACCAGGGTCATTTGTAGCTAATATACAATGTTGTATTCACTATATTTTATAAATTTTATGTACTCAGTGTGAACATACTCATTTACCATTTTCTCTAGTTTTTCTACCACCATAGCTCTTGTCTTTCTAGCTATCCCAGGGGCATAACATCTACCAGTCCTGGTAAAGACCCCAACCTCATCAACTTCATATTTATTTTCTTCAGGGGTATTAATTTGATAGGTGTAATTCCACGGGACCTTCATATTGCTTGTATAATAAAATAGATGCAGTTCTTGTGTTACTAATTTTGGCATTGTCTTTCCTTTGTTCATCTTAGAACTAGTTTTAGAAATAACCAACAATGACTTCTCCATTATAACTGGGCTCATATTACTAATTTTTACATCACCTTTATTGCTTGTTTATTTTCTTCGGAAAATTGCATTTTTTTCTTGTCCATCAACTCTCAGGCCACCTATTTGAATTCCTGGCAGCCTTGGAGCTAATGGCCTTCCTCATAGTGATACTCACAGTAAATCTCGAGTTTCTCATCCACAAATTCTTTCTTTGGTCTTACTGGTTCTCTAGCTAGCATTTGTTTATATACCCAACTCAAAGGTTTCTTGACATCTTTCACTTTGTTTTTAGTCCTTCGACCCTCCTCAATATAATTTACACCTTGATTTTGGTGATTTGGTAGTGGATTTGTAGCTACAAAAGGCATTTCTAAATCGTTAAACGACACTACCCTTCTCTTAATCAAATCATTCACTACCCTTTTAAAAGCAATATAATTTTGAATTGTATGCCCTAGTATGTTAGCATGATACTCACAAGTTTCATTCTCCTTTACCATTTTGGTTATAGTGGTTTATACTGGTTCACATATTTCAGAACTACCACATGTGCCTTGACCAAACCCTGGAATAATTCACTATATGACATTGGAATGGGCGTAAATAACACCTTCTTATTGTTATTTTCATGCTTTGTGGTACATTGTGAATTGGATCCTTTCATCTTTGTCTTGTTCACAAAAATTTTTACATTATTCATTTCTTCTTTGTTTTTCTTCACAAAGGGTTTCTTTGTTGAATTTTCCCACAAAAAATTTACCCATTTTTTAATGTTCGCTCAATCATTTACCTGTACATGACTATGCCAGAGAAACATTTTGTAGCTACTTCTAGCATATGATTAATATAAGGAGACTTTAGTGTGTTTATGAACATTGTTATGAATTCACTTTTGACTAACAAAGGATTAACCTGAGCTGCAACATTCCTCAAATGCTTAGCGTACTGACGAAAGCTTTCATTCTTCTTTATCTCCATATTCTAGAGAGTTAACCTATCAGGCGTCATTTTTATGACGTGTTGATATTGATCCATGAACAGGTTAGACAAATATTTCCATGATCATTTCTAAGCTCCAATTAGTTGATTATACCATCTTGCAGTAGACCTGTTGAAAACATTTAGATGTTTCGATATAACAAATAAAGGGTAAATGAAATTTTAAGATTTTCTATTCGATTAAATTATTCGAATATCAAAAATATTACTCCAAGCTTTCAAATGTCAATTTTAATCCTACTTAAGTGTAAAATTGTGTTTTAGTCTTAAAACTTTTTCAAACAATTTTTACAAAGTATTTTGAACCTTAATTAGGCCAAAAATGATTTTTACAAAGGGAGGTACCGATACACTCTTGGATGTATCGATACACCCCCAACATCGAACGTAATTTGGGTATCGATACACAACTAATGTACCGATACACTCCTGGCTCCAAGAAACATCGAATGTAATTTGGGTACCGATATAATCTTGAGTGTACTGATACACCAGGTCAACCAACGGTCAAAATATTTGAATTTTACACTGAGTGTACCGATACACCTTGACAGTGTACCGATACACCTACGCTCCCAATAGATTTTTTAAATGGTATTCACATCATAACGACTCTATTGACTTCACCAATGATCCCCAACGTATAAAAGTGACCCAAGGTGTATTTAAGCAAGCTTAGGAGCCATTGATCAACAAGAATTAAGAAAACATCAAAAGAGAAAGCATCAAACATCAAGTTTGTGAAATTCAAGCCTATTTTCCATTAAATATTCATTTTGCTTTCAAGAACACCATTTGTACTCAATTGTATTCATTCTTGAGTGTTCTTGCTTTGTTCTAGAATTGTGCAAACATCTTTCCTTGAGAGGTTTTTCTGTAAGTTTGTGAAATTTGTATTGTTCTCTTTGGGAGAGAGTGTTCTTAAGAATTTGGGGTATAATTCTTAAGGGAGTTGTAAGGTTACTCTTTGTCCTCAAAAGAAAGACAAATTAGTGAATTAGTGGAAAATCTTTAGTTTGGATAGCTAAGGTAGTGGACGTAGACTTTGGTTGAGAAAGTTGAACCACTCTAAATCGATGTGCAAATATTTTCAATTTTTTGCAAAAGCTTCAACCAAAATTTTTATTGCCAATTCACCCCCTCTTGGCCGATTCATTGATCGCTTAACTAAACAATTGGTATCAGAGCTACACTCATTTGAAGGTTTAACAATTTCTTGAGTCTATTCAGGAAGAGTTATATCGATATTCAAGTCATCAATGGCATCCACTTCAAACTTAGCTTTCGTTATTTATTCTCACCCCATCAACAAGCCTCTTTTATTTAATGGAGCTAATTATGCTTATTTTAATAATAGAATGAGGTAATTCATTCAACTAAGTGACATGGGAGCATAGAAAATTATGGAGAATGGATACATCAAACCATCCACTCATTCAAATTTGTGGAGTGAAGAAGAAACAAAAATGTTCCAGCTCAACTCAAAGGCTATCCATATTATATTTTATGCTATTGAACTAGATGAATACAAGAGAGTTCCATCTTGTACAACCACTAAGGAGATATGGGATAAACTACAAGTCACTCATGAAGGCACAAACGAGGTAAAAGAATCTAAAATTAGTCTTCTAACTCATAGCTATGAAAATTTCAGGATGAAATTGGATGAAGATATCAAAGCTATGACGGATAGATTTTTCGTGATTGTCAATGGTCTCAAGTCATATAGAGATATCATTCCAAATGAGAAGCTTGTGAGGAAGTTAATATATTCTCTTCCTAAAGCTTGGCCATAGAAGAAGACGACGATCATTGAAGCTAAAAACCTGAATTCTTTAACTCTCGATGAACTCATCGGTTCTCTCCTCACACATGAAATGATGATTCAAGATGAGGTAGACATCGAGAAGAAGGATGTGACAAAGAAGGAGATGGAGAAAAAGAAGAACATTGTAGTTTCTCTTAAATCCACAAAAGATGAGAGTGATTCTGATGATGATGACGATGATGAAGAGATTCCATTAATTGCCAAAAGGTTCAGAAAATTAATGAAGCCCAACCGTGGAAGAAAATTCAAAAGAAATGAAGGCTTAAAAAATGAACAAAAGGAGAAAGACCCGATCATTTGCTACGAATGCAAAAAGACCAGGCATGTCAAATACGATTTCCCACAATTGAAGAAAAATGGTCAATCAAAAAAGAAGCACAAGGCACACGTAGCTACATGGAGCGACGATGAAGCTTCCGATGAAGAGGAACAAGAAGTAGCAAACTTTTGCTTGATGGAATTCGGGGATGATTCTCAGGTAACCTCTAACTCATTTGATTTCAAAGATTATTCTTTTGATGAGTTATTAGAGGAATATACTGGGTTGGCTTTGGACTATGAGAAATTATTTTTGAAATACAAGAATAATATTTCAAAATTGAAGAATGAAAACGATCTCATATTCAAGACCAACATTGATCTTGAGAGTAAGATTAAAAATTTGTAAATCAAATTAGATGAGTTTGAAAAGAAAAATATTGATTTGCATAACTTACTTTCAAGAGTAAATGACGATCAGCAAAAAGAAATTGATGATCTTAAAACTTCTTTTGATAAAGTTGGAACAAAACATTTTGAAAATAGAGAAAGTTCAAAATCCAACTTTGTTAGAAAAATTTTTAAATACTATAATCATAGAGGTCCCCAAAGAACCTCTAATGGCAAAATAGTTAGAAGTATATGGGTTTCTAAAGAACTCATATAACTAAAGATAAGGATATCCTACACAAATGGATACCCAAAGGGACTAGAATTTTAGGGACTAATGAATATGGACCCAAAAGAATTTGGGTACCAAAAATTAAAAATTAATCTATGTTTGTATGGAAAGGAGCATTGCTACAAGGCACAAGAAACAAGCTCAAACTCATGGTACCTTGATAGTGGATGATCAAGACATATGACGAGAGACAAGAGAATGTTCATAGAGCTTAACTACAAAAATGGAGGAGAGGTGACTTTTGGTGATAATTCAAAAGGTAACATTGAAGGTATATGTACTATAGGTAATACCTCTTCCATACAAATTTAAAATGTGTTATATGTGAATGGGTTGAAGCATAATCTTCTAAGTATTAGTCAATTATATGATAAGGGATACAATGTCTTGTTTGAATCTAATGGTTGTAAAGTTATTGACATTGCATCTAACAAGATTATGCTCATTGGTCATAGAATAGTAAACATTTACATGATGTATTTAGATTCCATTAATATGACTAACTTGTGCCTAGTTGTTAAGGATGAACATGATAGTTGGTTATGGCATAGGAGACTAGCACATACAAGCATGAGTGTTTTACAAAGACTAATTCAATGAGATTTAGTAAGAGGGTTGCCAAAGCTAAAATTTGACAAAGATAAAATCTGTTATGCATGTGCTAAAGGAAAACACAAAAGATCTTCCTTTAAGTCCATTAATGATGTATCAACTAGTAGAGTATTACAATTGATCCATATAGATCTTTTTGTGCCAATTAGGACTGTTAGCTTGGGTGGAAAACAATATTGTTTTGTATTTGTAGATGATTATTCTAGATATACTTGGGTTCTATTCTTAAGTACTAAAGATGAAGCATTAGAAAATTTCATCATGTTTTCAAAAGTAATCTAAAACAAAAAAGGTTACTCCATTTCTAGTGTTAGGAGTGATCATGGTATTGAATTTGAAAATCTTGGATTTACTGAGTTTTGTAATTCAAATGGAATTAGCCATAATTTTTCAGCACCTAGAACCCCTCAACAAAATGGAGTTGTTGAGAGGAAAAAATCAAACTTTAGAAGAAATGGCTAGAACCATACTTTGTGAAAATAATTTGCCAAAATATTTTTGTGCGGAAGCCATAAATACCGCTTGTTATATTATTAATCGAGTAATGATTAGGCCCACTTTAAAGAAAACTCCATATGCACTTTTTAAAAATAAAAAGTCTAACATTAGCTATTTCCATCCTTTTGGATGTAAATGTTTTGTTTTGAATAACGATAAAGACAATATTGGCAAATTTGATGCTAAAAGTGATAAAGGAATTTTTCTGGGTTATTCATTAAATTATAAAGTTTATCGAGTATTTAATAAAAGAACTTTAGTAGTAGAAGAATCTATACATGTTGTTTTCGATGATAATCCCCTTCCGAGGAAGGATTCTTGTGTTGATGATGACGTAGGTATTGTAAATACACATGAAGTTGGAGAACCATCTTCAAAGGAAGAAATGAAAGATGAGGAAACTCACGATGCTCTTGAGAATCCAACCATTGAAGAAAGGGAGGTATCTTACCCAAGAAAATACAGTTATGTAAAGGATGGTGAAATTATAGGTGATTCATCCAAAGGGGTAACAACTCGATCTTCTCTTAGAAATATATGTAATTATGTTGTATTTATCTCATGCATAGAGCCTAAGAATATCCAAGAAGCATTAAAAGATGAAAATTGGATTATGGCTATGCAAGAAGAGTTAAATTAATTGGAGAGAAGTAAAGTATGGACATTAGTTGAAAGGCCAAGTAATAAATCTACTGTAGGTACTAGATGGGTATTTAGGAATAAGCTTGATGAAAGTGTTATATAGTGAGGAACAAGGCTAGACTTGTTGCTCAAGGCTATACTCAAGAAGAGGGTATAGACTATGATGAAACATATGCTCCTGTAGCTAGGATGGAAGCAATTAGAATGTTATTAGCATTTGCATGTTTCAATGAATTTAAATTATATCAAATGGATGCTAAAAGTGCATTTTTAAATGGTTTTATAAAAGAAGAAGTGTATGTGAAACAACCTCCTGGTTTTGAAGATTCAAAATTTCCAGATCATGTTTTTAAATTGAAAAAAGCATTATATGGTTTAAAACAAGCTTCTAGAGCTTGGTATGAAAGATTGTCAAAAATTTTTATTGAAAAAGATTTTTTGAAATGGAAGGTTGACACTACATTGTTTTTAAAGCGAAAAGGTAAATATATATTAGTAGTTCAAATTTATGTTGATGATATAATATTTGGTTCTACTAATGATTCTCTTTGCCAAGAATTTTCTAAGCTAATGCAGAGTGAATTCGAGATGAGCATGATGGGGGAGCTCTCATTTTTCTTGGGACTCCAAATCAAGTAAAGAAAAGATGGCATCTTCATCAATCAAGCAAAATACGTCAAGGATATGCTCAAAAAGTTTGGATTAGAAAATGCTAAACCCCAACCCACTCCAATGAGCACATCTATAAAGCTTGACAAAGATGAAGAAGGTAAATATGTAGATGTTAAACTTTATAGGTCTATGATTGGCTCTTTTCTTTATCTATCCGCAAGTAGACCGGACATAATGTTTAGTGTTTGCTTATGTGCTAGATTTCAATCATGTCCTAAAAAATCACATCTAAAAGCCATTAAGAGAATCTTTAGATACCTTAAGGACACTCCTAGTTTAGGACTTTGGTATCCTAGAGACTTTAACTGTAGCTTGCATGCCTTCTCTGATACGGATTATGGATGATACAAAATAGATAGGAAAAGCACCTCCGATACTTGTCAAGTCCTAGGAAATATGCTGATTTCTTAGTTTTCAAAGAAACAAAATTGTGTTGCATTATCTACCACTGAAGCAGAATACATTTCAGCTGGTAGTTGTTGTTCTCAAGTTTTATGGATGAAACAACAACTTTTAGATTATAAAATTGAAGTTGGTACCATACCTATCAAGTGTGACAATACTAGTTCTATTTGACTCACTAAAAATCCCATCCAACACTCTAGAACTAAGCACATTGAAATTAGACATCATTTCATTAGAGATCATGTCACTAAAGGAGATATAGTTATAGAATATGTTGATACTTTGCATCAATTAGCAGATATTTTTACAAAACCTTTAGATAAAGAAAGAATTTGGACACTTATGAGAGAATTAGGTTTAACTGACCTATCTTGACTTAGTGTTTAAAATGATTTTTAGCACTTTTAATTAGAATTGAAAAATGCTTATAAAAATAACATTTTTGAATGCATTCTTTGCTAATAGTTAGGGGGAGTTTATGATCTTTAGTAAAAATTAATTATATGTTTAAATAAAATTTAAGGATATATTTGATTGATTTAATATTGTTAATTTTTGAAATATGAGTTGCCAATACCACTAGAACTAATTAATTTAGCATTCTAAGTGTTTAAAACATATTTTTGACATTTTTGTGCACAATGTATCGATACTTATGTATCGATAAACCTTTTCTATGTATCGATACACTATGAATGTGTACCGATACATTAATTGAATGTTTATCGATACACTCACAGGTGTACCGATACACCCGTCGGGTTTTAGGCTTAAAATCCCTAAAATAACATATTTTGCCAAGACCTCTCTCTCTAAACACTCAACGACGTTCTCATTCTCTTCAACCCTAAATCTCTTCTTACTCAAAACCTTCAATCTATAGTTGGAATTCGATAGTTTTTCAACTTCTAAACATGTTGGAATCATCAAATTAGTGCAAACAACAACAAATCTCACTCATTTTTCAAGATAATATTTCAAAAACCTCTATTTTATTAATTTTTGAACTTATGACTAGTTTTGATTAGTTCTAGGTTGAATTAGATATCGGGCATTGTTCATATTTTGTTTTAGCACAAGAATATACAACAAATATCATCAAAAACACAAGATTTCTCAACATTTTTAAAAATTTTTGAAATACAAATATATATATTGTTTTGTTGCTTTTGATTTAATTATGTTGTTTTATGATTTTTCAAACATTTTTTTCAAAAATAGTTTTCAAAGTTGCCCATTAGGATTAATTTTAGAGAACCTTGAATATTGAGGACTCATATTGAGTTTTGGGATTGATTGTATTGCATACATGTATTTTCAAATTGAAGGTAATCTTATCCATTCCGATTAAATACCATGTCTCATTCCAAACATCCTAGGTCATCGTCTAGTCGGTCGTCAAACTAACCTAAAAATGACCTCTTAATCCACCTCAAAATCTAAACCCAAACGCTCCAGATATGACTATTCTTAATTCTTGTTTTAACCAACCTGGTCGTCGAGAAGATATCTACCATAGGTTTGTTAATTTATTCGAGTCATATAAAATCCGGGAAGAGCGTATCCCCTCTATCCAAGCCATGGTTGATATGAATTTTGCATATCTTCCTACCCTCCGATCTTGGAAATTTGATTCAGCTCAAACCTATTGTTTATGACCAACTAGTCCGTATTTTCTATTCCAATGATGTTTGTGTCCAAAACGAGTTTCATACTGCCACGATAGGGATTCGATCTTATCTCTTAGGTTAATTCATTTATATTGACTCTGACACAATCACTAACATCTTTGGTTTAGATAATGAGGGTTTAGATAATGAAAAAGAAATTGTGGCTACCAATTATAGAGCTAAGGCTAGTGCGAGTACCTTGTTAACTCACCATGAGCAATTTCTCCATTTGATGATCTCTTGGTGGTTTAGACCATCTGGAAGTAGATACTCCACCCTTAGAGCTTTAGATTTATGGTGGATACATTGTATCCAACGTAATAAGAAAATAAATTTGCCACAAATCATTTTTGGTGAGCTAGTAGAAACCGTGAACAATGTCCCATCCAAATATATAGAAACCTTGGTTTACGGTTGTCTTCTAAGTAATTTGTTTATCAAATCCAATCTTAGGGTCTAACTTGATGTAGCCATCCCTCTTAAGAACCCAATAAATCTCACAACCTTGAAGAAATCGGGATGGTTCGGGGAAAAGGATCAATGGGTTCGATCAATCGAGAAAACACCAGGTGCTAGCTCTTCATGAGCTCCTTCGGCACCGGCAGCTGATAATGATCTAGAGCTTGAAGAACTTATGCGTGATATCGATGATCATGTACTCGAGGACGAGTCGGTCCAGTAAGAGGTTCAAATGCCTCAATACTTTCGATCGTTTATGGAGACATTTGACTTGAGGTTTGCATCCATAGAGTCTCAATTAACCGATATGGGGGCTCAACAATTGGAAATTCAACGAGAGATGCGAGCTAACAACGAAGCTATGAATGAAGGATTAAATGTGCTTACGCTTAATATAACTGCGATGCGAGCACATTTTCCTCGTCTCGATCCACCTATGGATGATTAGACATTTCCTTGCTTAGTTTTCTTGGTTATTGAACTTAGAACTTATTGTTAAAACATTTTGAATATTTTGGATTTGTGTGTTTTGGATGTTTTTGGATTTACTTTTGGTTTGAATATTGAATGTTTATTACTTTTGAACTTAAATTGAATTTTATGTTAGTATATGCATCATTCACATTTTAGATTTCATATGACCAATTCCCAATTTACACATTTATATGAATATTGATTATGGACTAATGGCTAACCTTTCTCTTAATTGTGATCTTAGCAGCTTAAGCTATATGTATATATATATTAATTGGCTATTTTCTTTAAAACCTTGTTTAAATTTTTCATAGAGACTTTTTGATTTAACAAAAAAAGGGAGAATAAAGTAAGGGGAGTAATTTTCAAAATTGATTTTCAAAGAAAATCTTAAAATTACTAAAATGTTTTGTTATATCAAAAAGGGGGGGAGATTGTTGAAAACATTTTGATGTTTCGATATAACAAATAAATTGTAAATGAATTTTTAAGATTTTCTATTCGATTTAAAATTATATATTTGATTAAATTATTCGAATATAAAAAATATTACTACAAGCTTTCAAATGTCAATTTTAATCCTTACTTAAGTGTAAAATTGTGTTTTAGTCTTAAAATATTTTTGAAACAATTTTTACAAACCTTAATCGTGCCAAAAATGATTTTTACAAAGGGAGGTACCGATACACTCTTGGATGTCTCGATACACCCCCAACATCGAATGTAATTTGGGTATCGATACATAGCTTATGTACCAATACACTCCTGGCTCCGAGAAACATCGAATGTAATTTGGGCACCGATGCACTCTTGAGTGTACAGATACACCATGTCAACCAACAGTCGAAATATTTGAATTTTACACTGAGTGTACCGATACACCTTGACAGTGTACCGATACACCAACGCTCCCAACAGATTTTTTAAATGGTATTCACACCATAACGACTCTATTGACTTCACCAATGATCCCTAACGTTCAGAAGTGATCCAAGGTGTATTTAAACAAGCTTAGGAGCCATTGATCAACAAGAATTGAGAAAGAATCAAGAGAGAAAGCATCAAACATCAAGTTTGTAAAATTCAAGCCTATTTTCCATTCAATATTCATTTTTCTTTCAAGAACACAATTGTATTCATTCTTGAGTGTTCTTTCTTTGTTCTAGAATTGTGCAAACATCTTGCCTTGAGAGGTTTTTCTGTAAGTTCGTGAAATTTGTATTGTTCTCTTTGAGAGAGAGTGTTCTCAAGAATTTGGGGTATAATTCTTGAGGGAGTTGTAAGGTTACTCTTTGTCCTCAAAAGAAAGATAAATTAGTGAATCTGTAGAAAATCCTTAGTGTGGATATCTAAGGTACTGGACATGAACTTTGGTTGAGAAAGTCGAACCACTCTAAATCGTTGTGCAAATATTTTCAATTTTCTGCAAAAGCTTCCACCAAAATTTTTATTACCAATTTACCCCCTCTTGGCCGATTCATCGATCGATTAACTCAACAAGACCCTATCAGACTTGCTTGGAAACAGTGAATTAAAAGCTTATTATCTCTAACGAAACTTGTCATTCTCCTAATAAACATCGTCAAGTGTGTAATAGGATAAGTTTTACCCTCATATTTTTCAAACTCCGACATCTTAACTTTAGGAGATAGTATCAGATCATGTACTAAGCTTAATTCGGTTGCATCTGGCTCTTGGAAACTATGCCCTCCCATTTCTATGAAAAAAAATCCTTACACCAATCCTTCAAGTGTTCAGGTATCTCATTTCTGGTTCTTTCCACCTCATCAAGGTCTGGTACCATTTGTTCAATTGGATTGCTTTAAGGATCATTTACTACTATTGTGGTGGATTGCCCGACAATATTTTCAGGTGTGATAACCAATCTTGGGACGGTGGGAAGTGAAGTACATTCAATGATTTCTACGGGTGTAGTGACCGACACTTTCCCAATCTCAACCTTTATTGTAGTTAACCTTGCGACAATCTGATCAACCATATTGGATTGGTTTTGCATGATGTTGTCCACGGTAGACTTCTGAGTCTGTTCCATTTGTTCTCCCATTCATGCTGCATTTTCATTAAATTCTCCTGCATCTCTTTTTTAACTTGTTTGAGTTTTACATCTATTCTTTTGCTTCGAATGTTGTGTCGATGTGTCATTTTTTCAGCCAATATCTTCTATCACATAATCTTCGGTAAATTAATTTTTATTATTCTTTTAACCATGAATGCATGTTATGAATTAATTAATGTATGTATATTTATGTAAGTGTAAAATGTTAATGCAAAAAGGCATTGATTGATAATAGTGAATATCATAGGATTAGTTTCATTGGGTCCAAAAAGTTTCAAACAGTACAAAGTGGTTTGTTTACAGATAAGGACTAGCCCTCATATTTAGTTTGACAATCTCATTCATGAGTTCCGTGACCTTTTTCCCATAGTCAGTTACTGGGCTGGTGCGATCCAAAATTATTTATGACCTATTAGCCAAATCTCTTGTGTAGCGAGCTACCTCACTCATCTGCATAATCGCCCATCATGTGTTCTCGTTCTGCTACGATGGCTCAATAATATTCTAAGGTGTGTTTTTATCCAACATTGATACCAATGATCTCATTCTCTAAATAAGTGATCTGAATTCAACATTGCTGAAGCTCATTTTTGAATCCTCTAACTTGCCCTCACAGAGCTCTATTATCTTCCCTAGACAACCTTAAGTTCATCGAAGCTGGTGGGACCTGCTCCTGATATAGGTAGTCCTCTAATTGCATGACATGATCCCCAAGTTCAAGGTTTTTTGTTTGAGTGTGGCTCATTTCTTCCTCATGCCTCAGCTGCATATCTCTTATTTCTCTACTGGGTTCTTCAATTTGTGAATTTTTGGTAGAGTACCTCTGCATCCAAGACTTAACTTCAGCCTGTTTTCTAGCCAGGATACGATTCCAGCCTTGCATTTCATTGCAAACCAAGTCCCTTTTCGACTCCCTTTCTTCCTTGAGTTCCTGAATTCGTTGGCCTCTGGCTTTGAATGACTCAAGTATATCGTTCATTTCAGTTTCCAACTCTTGGATTCTAATCCTTTCCTGTTCTCATCCCTCAAACTTTTAGTTTTTATTTTTTCAATCTCACTGCTATACGCTTTGGTATGCCTGATCATTGCCTTCCTATCAGCCTCTCATTCTTCTCTCTGTTTCATTTTAGCCTTGAGCTTTCTGAGTTGACACTTGTTTTCATCTTCTAAAATTTTGAAATGGCACTTTTGGACTCTCATTTCTTTCACCCACTGCTCCGACGTCTTACAAAATTTAGCTATTCGGTCTTTCAAGTACAACTTTCTGTATACCTTCTTTAAATACTCATGATATGCTTCAAGTTTTTCCATGTCTTTCTTATACTTCTCGACATTTGCTTCGTGAACATCTCTATTTAACCCCAGCTGAAACATTGCATCCTTCATTTCTCTACTTTGTTTTTCACATCCAATTCTTTCTTCCTCGAATTCCCTCCTAAGGATCTTAGCTTTAGAAGGCATCTCCCCTATCAATTCCTCCACCGGGACATTGTTTTCATAGGGTTGTGGGAGATTCTCATTCTTTCTATGAAGCCTCTAATTTTCTAATCAATGGCCACCATGACAGAATATGCTACTAACAAGCTTCAGAAAATTTTGCTCCACTGTTCGGAGATTTCTCAGATCTTTGACTTATAATGTCTTCCCTGGAAAGAGAATTCGAATGTGGCTAATCCTTTGGTGACATGCATAAATTGACGTACTCCATATTGCCTCAGAACTTGAAGTGGAGTATACCCAATAGCCCCCAAATTTGTAGAAGCCTTACCCAGTCATGGTCCTCTATGCGATAAAGGATTTATCTCTAATAAAACCAAGGTGTTTTCTATACGATTTCATCCTCCTTAAGGTTTTTAAAAGTAGTAGTCCATCTATCCTCAAAGCTATTTGTTGCCCACCCCTGCTTGAGCAAATCTTCTAAGGGAGAATAATCGGATAACATGGTCCTAATAGGTGGTTCTTCTCTTTCCTTCCAAGAATGACTTTGGATCCATACTATCAGTAGTTGAGAACTTCCTAAGAATCGTCCTCCTCCATGTTTACGACAGGTGCTTATGGATTGAAAGGTTTCAGCTAACACTGTCGGCGTAGGGTTAATTCCTCTTTTCAACTGATCAAATAAATCCCATATGGTTGCTTCCACATACCCCAGAATCTTCAGGAAAATTACAAGGATGTAAATCCCTAAGGCCAAAAGGACTAACTTCTTGTCACTATCAGGGTGTGTTTTGTTGACCCTCTAGATGGCTAATCAGGCAGCCCCTTCACCTTCCGCTTTCTTCTTGATTTGTTCCAAGGCCCATTTTTCACCCATCCTATTAACAGTTACAATCTTGTTTTTGAAGGATTGAGGTTGTGAGGGTCGGCTATACATCCAATCCACTTGGATTTTCTTGAGGTTAAACAAAACAGTGTACTCTTCAATAGTTGGAGTCAAATAGAACCTGTTAAAAGTAAAGCAGCGGATACTTTAAAAAGTGTTATGCTTTTAATTGAATAACCTTCGCTATTCTCCAACTCTCCATTCAAAAATTACACACATAGAAAAACTCAAAATATCTCGGGTGATAAAATTAATATTCCAAATATTTTTACTATTGTTCTGATTTAATCATTTTTATCAGTGTTTTATTGTAGATCATATGAAAAAATGACAATTGCACAAAGAAATAATGAAATCGTTCATCCTAGTGAATCACGGTCATGTTATATTTTTCATAAATCATACAATGTCATTGAGATGATATATTTTACTTTTCGATCAAGTTATGATCACATGTTTATAAATACAGTTATATCACGTATGATTTACATATTCAACATATCAATCATTAGTTTACTACCTTGAGACACATCAATTATTGATGTATCAAAACGTGCAAATCACACATATATAGTTCTACATTTGTTCATGACTAAGGTAAATGTATTTTAAATGTCACGGGTGAATTATGTCTTTTAACAAATTTAAGATTAATTTATCTTGGGTCCACAGTCAATCCAGTTTAATATATTTGTTTATCTACTTGGGAGTCGATCTATTCTGATGACCATGACAAATTGTTTCACCTTCGTTCGAATTTAGCACACTTCTAAAGCACTTCATGCATATCATTATCATCAAAATCAACATGTATATAATCATTTATAGTTTAAGTTAAATCTGAGAGTAAAAAATGAATTATGAATTCATTGGTATGATTTGAATGGCATGGATCAACCCGTGGAAAATTGTTAAAGTTATGGGTTAGCTAAATTTATATTAAGTCTATACAATTTGGATTATGATTTGATATTAGGTTGTTGGGTATTGATCTTTTATATTTGATTGTAAATACAAATGAAAATTTAAAATTTTATCAGTAGAAACTGAGAATCTAAATAAAGTATTAGAGTTCAATTACATACCCAAAATTCAAATACCTAATAATTTGTGACCTACTACTACTTGTTAACGCTACCAAGTAGTTATATTCAGTTGGCGCACGTGCATCGTACATGTCATTTGTTGATGTCTCTCAAGCAACCAACAACAGTTTGCACGTGAGAGAGCATGCGCTGGTGGAGAGTTCCTTCTTGAAAAAAATGAAGGTTGGCTTATATACATCTTTGAGAGAGCATGCATACGAAAAGGATTCGCGTGCTTTTAATGGGGATAGCCGATTCACTAATAATCATTCCACAATCCCTTCAACTTGGATTGGAAATTCATTTTTGTTCCTTCGTTGCTTTTAATTCTTTTAATTTCACTACTTAATTTTGTTTATATTTAATTTTAGTCATGCTCTTCTTTTATTTGACTTTATTTATTTCTTTCAATTATTCTATTTAATTTTTATTTTATTTCAATTTAGTCCCTTAAATCGTATACATTATAATTTTGCTTTATTTTATAGGTTTTTTCCCTTTTATTTTAAATTTACTTAATTTATCTACTTATTTCTGTTTTGTTTAACTTTTATTATTATTTAATTTCGTACCACTTTAATTTTGGTATTTAAAGAGGTAAAATGTTCATAACTCACATACTTGTCCTATAAAGGAAAAAATTGTATAAAATTAGATAATTATGAGTTCCTGAGGGAACTAGAGGCATTGAAACAAACAATTAAGAACCCAAAATAATTTGGGTACCAAAAATTAAGTGGATGTCTATTGTAGGTGTGTTTGAGCTATAGTGAACAATGTTAAGCAATTTGAAAGCTCTAAATATACTAGAAGAAAGGACACTTTAAGAAAGTGAGTCTTAATCAATCTACCTTGATTCAAGTGGTAAAGAATTTAATTTCATGTAATTTCACTTTTTTATGTTGTTTTATGTGATTTTATATGCTTATAAGTAGTGCCAAATATGAAAACATATAGTAAACGTTATATATAATACAACTATAACATGAATAATATAATATAATATATTAGTATAATATAAAAAAACATATAAATATCATAAACTTGTTATAAAATAATATTGACACGCACAGGTAATAACATAACGGTGATGTATGGGTTAAAATGAAAAAAAAGGAAAGTAACCAAGAGTAATAAATAAAGTGCAGAAAGTTTAACAACATAAGAAACAAAGGATTAGAAGAATAAATTGCATGTATAAAGGCTGAAAATAAATAACTGAAAGGTAAATCAATAAAATCTGAAACATAAATGCATAAATTAAGGACTGAAATATAAAGTAAATAAAATAAAGGCAATAATGCATAAAAGTAAGAGGGATGGAATGTAAATAACTAAAAACGAAATATTAAAAAATAAATAAAATTAAACATAGATGCGTAATCATAAATAACAAAAAGTGGAAGGGTATAAATTAAAAGATGAAAAATAAATAATAATGTTGTAAATAAATGACTAAAATAGAAGAGAATCAAATTAGAATACATAAAATGAAAGGTAAACGAGGATCATATTGCATTATTCTTGAAAGGACAAGGCCCTATACAGAAATAAACCCGCACGGGTTCAGAGTCACCAAAACTGTATCGTTTTGAAGGCCACGTATAAACCTTTTTTTTTCTTGCCAACCACCTTGAGTCCTATCCGGCGTCTAAGGCTAAAAGTGAAGGCCAAAGGACCTTCTACTCGCCTCGAGACACACTGAGATTAAACAAGAAATTAAAAAGATAATACCTTTGAAAATAAATTTGAGATTCTTATTAATTTTTTGCTTTTGGTTTCAGTTTTTCTCTTCCTAATGCTTCTTTCTTTTTTTAACAAAAAACTCAAAATGCCCTCTTTACAAAATAGATCGAGCGATGAGCAACTTGGTGCACCAGGTGCACGAGGAAAACCTTACTTAATAGAGGAAAGAAGGCCAGCGGGGTGCACGAGGTGATGGGCAACATGGGTAGTCTCATGTGCTTTATACGCGTCAGGATGGAGCAATTGGATGGCTTGCAACATAGTCTGTGCCTTACCATCACTTGATCGGGCGTTTGAAGCATCTTAGAGATTTTAGAGAAATCAAGGTCATTGGATCATCATCAAATCGGACGGTTGATAGAGAGTGACGGTAGTAGCTAAGATAGGATTAGGGTTAGGGTTTTTTTTGGACCATTGGATCATTGGCAGATCCAAGGGTTGAGATGTAGTGGCGGCTAGGGTTAGAGAGAAAACCCTAGCTCTCATCTTTTTCACATGTTGGCTTCTACTGATGGGCTTGTTGCTTGGGGTTAAGGGTTTGGCAAATGGGTTAGTCAATTTGGGTTGTAATTTGGACATTTGGAACTTATTATTTTATTTATTTATTTATTTTAATATATCCGTACAAAAATGATAATTACAAGAGAATCAAGCCATAATTGGTTATTGATTATCTTTTAAACAAAAATAGTTATATTGATGTGTGTTTTTAGTGATTTTTAGAGTTTTTGAAAAAAAGATCTTGTGCATTGCATCTCTTAAGCTCTATACCTAAGCTCTTTCTTTATTAAGTGGGGGTGAAAATGATGTCTTTGTGAGAATTTATTATCCGTGTTAGGCCTAACAAGTAGCCTTTGGGTTTTTATATTTTATGTCTTCGTGGAAATTTATTATTCGTGCCAGACATAAGGGAATGTTTTCTCTCAATTTTAACTAAGTTCATATAAACTTGTGATGAGTTTAGGATCGAGGGTTTGGTAAAGCCCAAAGGATCATAAACAAGGAGAACTCGATTACCTTTTTAGAACCAAACTATGTTTCTGTGATATTAAATCCCACTCCAAAGCCATGTTAAAACCCTAAGATACTTTATTTTTATTACCTTAACCCTTTATTTATTGCTCAAAGAATGTGAACTGGAAATGTATGCGGTTAAAGATTATTATTATAACAAAGAGCTTGCAGAGTACAAATCATGTTCGGGTAGAAACAAAAGCATGTAATGTAGATATTATATAGGATAAAAACTGTTGTAATATTGATTTTAATTATTAATTTATCTTACTAACTTATTTTTTTGTTTCCTTTTCTATCTTTTGCATTATAATAACATAGAGGTGTTGATCTGCGAGGTGGTTGTCAAATTGTAACATCTTTGTCAATTGAAAAAGGGGTTACAATTCAATAAATTAAGAATGCAAGAGGTATGTCGTAACCGGTTTTCGTCCGGGCACGAAATATTTAAATTTGGCGGGAAAATTGATGTGAATAAATGGTTTTGAAAATAATTTGGGAGTCGCCATCGGCCTTTTGGGTCAGGTAGGTCGAATACCTAAAAAAAAATATTTTTTAAAAGAGTTTTAAAAAAACATCAATTAAAAAATTAAACTGATCTGCGTTTATAACCAAAAATTCGTTCTTTTTAATAATAACAAGGGATTCGTGGTCGGTTACGTTTAGGGAAGGATTAGCACCCCTACAACGCCCAAAATTGGTACTTTTTAATTATAAATTGTCTCTATCATTAAAATTTTAAAAATTCAAAAATATATTTAATTTATAATTCTATTATTTTCAAAATTATATTTATTTAAAAATATCCGAAAAGAACTTCTAGGTGCCTTAAGACAGCTCTTTTCTTTGATATTGATAAATATTAATTTAAATAATATTGTTTATTTTTTAATTTTTAAAATATCAGAATAGGACATCCAGTTGTATTAAGACTGTCCTTTTCTTTGATAAAAAATAAATATTTAAAAATTATTATTTATTATATATTTATGAATATATAAAAATATTTAACCATATAAAATAAAAAATATTACTAAAACAATGTATTTTAAGCAGTAAAATTAAAACATATAAAATAAATAACTAAATTATAATAAAAATAAAATTAAATCTAATTCCTAATTAATTAAATATTTTATTTTTTAATTTAATAATTTAGTGACCAAAACAAAATTATCTAAAATTCAAATTTTATAATAAAATTAATTAAAAATATGAACTAGGGATAAAAATTTTATTTATTAAAATTAAGGGATTAAATCTGTCATTTATCCTAAATATATTATTTTAATAAAAGGAACTAAAATGAATAAAATTAAAATTCGAAGACTAAATTAAAATTATTACAAATTCAGTTTAGTGACCAAAATGTAAAATTTACAAATACGAAGGACTGCGGACGGGGTTTAACTATTTCGTAATTACGCGAATAGCCCTTCCCAAAACGGCGTCGTTCGGGAAGGGCTATTTAAGCCTAAAATCAGCTGGCCCGAAGGGCCAGCTTCATTTCTCCTCTCTTCCCTCTCTCTCTCTTTTCTGAGAGAAAGAAATTCTCTCGCTTCTCCCTAGAAAAGAGAGAAGCTCTCCGGCCGGCCGCCGTTAGCCACCGTCAAAACCACCGCCGGCCGCCATATCTGGTGGCCGGAAATTACAAATCCCACCCCAAATTAAAGCCTGGTTTTCCCTAAAGCTAGATCCGTAGGTTTTTTAGCCTAAAATACTACTGAAATGCGTAGATCTAAAGTTTATACCTTCGACCTTTGACTTTCCGGTGGCTCCAAAAAGGCTCTGATGACCAACGGTTCCCTCGGTAAGTTTTTTTCTTCCTTTTTCCTTTTGTTTTTGCTCTGTTGTTGTAGACTGGGATCGTTGGTAGTTGTTATTTTCTCTGTTTTTTTTTCTTCTCTGTTTCTGTCCCTTCTTTCTGTCTCTCCGTCCTTTTTTTTTTTCGCAGGTGGGTGGTGGCTTTTATAGCCACCACCGGTGTAGCCGTCGGACCGGTCCGAAGAAGGGCTCTCGGTGAGTCACCGGACTACCAGTGGTGACTCACCGAGTAGCCATGGCGTGGACGGCTGCCATTTTATCTTCTGGAGTCTTCGGTTGGGACGTGGCAGCGGCGGAGGCGGCGAGAGCTGTCGGCAGCCGCGTGGAAGCTGGAGCGGCGCCGCGTGGCCCTAGGGTATCAAACCCTAGGGTTTCTTTCTGGAACCATGTGGACCGTTGGATCGTGCCAGATCCAACGGTTGTGATGAGGCGGCTGAGGATGATTAGGGTTAGGAAACCCTAACTGGAAACCCAAATATTTAGGGTTTCTGGTTGGATTTGGACCGGTTTTAGTTGGTTTGTAACTGGGCCGGTTTAATTGTAATTGGTTTGTAATTTATATGGATTTAATATATTTAATAATAATAGTAAAAATAATAATAATAATAATAAAAATAATAATAATATAATAATAATAATAATAATAATAATATTAATAAATAATAATAATAATATGGATAAAAAATAGTATCTTCAGCTGCCCCTCTTTGCCCATTCTTGTGTTAACAAGAATAGGGCAAAGATGAAAAGATAATAAAATTTTTTATCCATTTGACTTTACTTTGATCATAATGGAGATATTGAGTAAATTCTTCTCTCTCTCCAAATAAGTTCTTCTTATTATGAACTTTCTGCTGGGGATGATGATGACCTCCTTTCTGTGATAGAGTCATTCAAAAGGTTGAATAAGCTCTTGATGAGTTCTTCTCATTATGAACTTTCTCTTCTTTCTTCAGATAATATCAAACAAAGGTTGAACAAGCTCTTCTCATTATGAACTTCTTCTTCCTTCTTCAGATGAGTTCTTTTCATTCATGAACTTTCTCTGGCAATGTTGATCCATCAAATGATGAATTTAAACAAAAAGTTGAACAAGTTCTTCTCATTATGAACCTCTTCTTCCTTCTTCAGATGAGTTCTTCTCATTACGAACCTTCTCTGGTAATGTTGATCCATCAAATGATGAATTTAAACAAAAAGTTGAACAAGTTCTTCTCATTATGAACCTCTTCTTCCTTCTTCAGATGAGTTCTTCTCATTACGAACCTTCTCTGGTAATGTTGATCCATCAAATGATGAATTTAAACAAAAAGTTGAACAAGTTCTTCTCATTATGAACTTCTTCTTCCTTCTTCAGATGAGTTCTTCTCATTATGAACCTTCTCTGGTAATGTTGATCCATCAAATGATGAATTTAAACAAAAAGTTGAACAAGTTCTTCTCATTATGAACCTCTTCTTCCTTCTTCAGATGAGTTCTTCTCATTATGAACCTTCTCTGGTAATGTTGATCCATCAAATGATGAATTTAAACAAAAAGTTGAACAAGTTCTTCTCATTATGAACTTCTTCTTCCTTCTTCAGATGAGTTCTTCTCATTATGAACTTTCTCTGGAAAAGATGATCCACCAAATGATGGATTCAGGTAAAAGGTTGAACAAATTCTTCTCATTATGAACTTCTTCTTCCTTCTTCAGATGAGTTCTTCTCATTATGAACTCTACCTTGCAATGTTAATCTTTCAAATGATAGATTTGAATCTTTGCTAAAATCTTTGAAATTCCTGTTAAAAATTCAACAAGAATAAAAATGAATGAAAATGCACCTATTTTTGTAAACACCTAAAATATGATGCATGAATGTTAAGTTATTTGATTTCAGATTGGTGAACTGAGTATTTCTTCAGTTGTAGAAACACAATAGATCTTTCTTCTTCAAATCAGAGAATCTATCATCTTTGACAAATACAAATATAGATATAATGTCACAAAACCTCTTGAGAATAAAACTCAATAGTATAGGCTCTTGAAAAGCTTGTATTCAGTCAACATGTTGATTCTGATAACAATTCATCTGATTATGAAGTGACCTTTCAAGATGATTTCACATATATCGATAGTTCTTCTAATACCGAGAAATCTTGACTTCTGATTCTGATGAAGAGAATAAGCTGTTATACTTGACAAAAATGTGATTCTCAGAGGCTGAAACTTCAAATAGCCCTGGGTTATGATTTTTGGGAAAGGAATAAGCAAAAGAAGCTTGAAAAGAAACTTCTTTATGAAGACGATCATGCAGTTTATCTTTTAATTCCAATGATTGGTTCTGTAAGTTCTGCCAAACCAGATCAGATAATTCAAAGAACACTTCCAGAAGATGCTATTGGGCACATTCATCTTCTAAATTCAATGATTGGTTCTGCCAAACCAGATCAGATAACTCAAAGAAAACTTCCAGAAGATGCTATTGAGCACATTCATCTTCTAAATTCAATGATTGGTTCTGCCAAACCAGATCAGATAACTCAAAGAACACTTCCAGAAGATGCTATTGAGCACATTCATCTTCTAACTTCAATGATTGGTTCTGCCAAACCAGATCAGATAACTCAAAGAACACTTCCAGAAGATGCTATTGAGCACATATAAAAGGTTGAATTGTTTATAAACATGTTCAGGAAGTGCCGAATTGACAGAAAGGATCTGTAAGGCTTTTGAAGCTTATGACAATGAGCCACCTTCGAGTGTCCAGAAGTATGTTCTTGATGATTGCTGAAAATGGAATCTAGTATGGGTTGGAAGGAATAAAGTTACTCCACTTGAACCTGATGAGGTGGAAATGCTTCTAGGTTTCCTAAAAACCTTACACAAGGATCTGTATAGAGATATGTTTCCCAGTAATATCAATGTTTTGTTTCTTTTTTTGCCGGAATTAGTGCTGCAAAGATCATCTTCTACTGTTTTAGTATATCTTTGAAAACAGATGTGCAAGAACTGAATGGTGATCGGTTGGAGCAATTGATGAGTAGATTTGGCGGATTCGACCTTGTTGTCGGTAGCACCACTTGTAACAATCTTGATGTTCATGGCTCTAAGCTAGTGATGATTTGCTTACTTTGTATTCTATGTATTTAAAAGTATTAACATAAAGTGATATTCAGAAATCTTTAAATTATTTCAAAATTATGTTAATTCAATAGAAAAGAATAAATTGAATTTTCAAAAATAAATTGAATCTCAAATAAATTGAACTTGAAATAGATAGAATTGTATTCAAAGTTATGACAAGCATAAGAATAAAAATTCAAATGTCTCAACAAATTATAAGCATAAGTATTTCTAAATTAATCAAGTTGACACAATTTAGAGAAGATGTAAGCTTTTGTCTGGAAGATCTCAAACGTTGTTGAAATGCTTGTAGATGTGAAGTTTCTCCCAAACTGTCAAAATCTTAAGAGGGTTCAATTACCAGATGCCTAATATCAACCTGCATTTGAGCCGCCTTTTCAGGTTTTCAACTCAAATCCTTCCTTTGGTTACAAGATGCCCTTTGCGGGTTTTCACCTTGACCCTCTTTTTTCTTTTTTTCTTTTTTTTTTCAAGCATAATATTTCTTGACAGAATCCGAGTTTATTGGATTTTTCAGAATTTTTCCATCCATTTCTGCCAAGATCAACGCTCCTCCGGAAAAGGCCTTTTTCACAACGTATGGCCCTTCCCAATTAGGCATCCATTTCCCACGGAAATCCTTATGTATAGGCAAGATCTTTTTTAATACTAGATCACCCTCTTGGAATTCTCTTGGATGTACTTTCTTATCATGAGACTTCATCATCCGTTTTTGATACATCTGTCCATGGCAAATAGCTTTCAATCTTTTCTCTTCAATAAGGTTAAATTGATCAAATCTAGCTTGGATCCATTCAGATTCATCCAATTTTATTTCTCTCAATATTCGGAGTGATGGAATTTCAACTTCAATTGGTAAGACTGCTTCCATCCCATAGACTAAAGAAAACGGTGTTGTCCCAGTAGATGTTCGAACAGTAGTTCGGTATGCGTATAGAGCAAAATGTAACTTCTCGTGCCAATCTTTGTAAGTTTCAGTAGTCTTTGTAATGATTCTCTTGATGTTCTTATTTGCTGCTTCAACTGCCCCATTCATCTTTGGACGATATGCCACTGAATTTGAATGTTTGATCTTAAACTGTGCACAAAGTTCGGTCATCATTTTGTTGTTCAGGTTCAGAGCATTATCTGTAATGATCCTTTCTGGTAGGCCATAACGGCAAACTATCTCTTTCTTTATGAATTTGCAGACTGTGGACCTCTTAATATTGATGTATGAAGCAGCTTCAACCCATTTGGTAAAATAATCAATTACCACAAGGATGAAGCAATGTCCATTCGATGCTTTTGGTGTGATTGCCCCAATGACATCTATTCCCCACATAGAAAATGGCCAGGGTGCTGTCATTACATGTAGAGGAGATGGGGGTACATGAATCTTGTCTGCATATATCTGGCATTTATGATATTTCCTTGCGTAATCAATGCAATATGTGTACATGGTAGCCCAATAGTATCCATATCTCATTATTTTTCTGGCCATGGAAAGACCATTTGCATGTGTTCCACATATTCCACTGTGTACTTCTTCAATGACGTTTCGAGCTTCACTGGTATTTAAACATCTCAACAGCATTTGATCACTGCTTCTTCTATACATAATCTCTCCATCAAGAAAATATCCAGCAGCCATTCTTCTCAAGGTTCTTTTATCAATTTCTGATGCATTTGGTGGATAACTTTGATTTTTGATGTATTGCAGGATATCATGATACCATGGTTTACCATCTACCTCTTCTTCCACACTATAACAATGTGCAGGAATTTCATATACTTGCATTTTGATTGGCATCATATCAACCTTCTTAGTTGCCTGAAACATAGCAGCTAATGTAGCCAAAGCATCTGCCATTTGATTTTCTTCTCGAGGGAGATAATTGAAGGTAACTCTCTCAAATTCTTTCACTAATTCGAGGGTAAAATTTCGGTATTCCAACAATTTAGGATCTTTTGTTTCCCATTCTCCTCGCAATTGATACACCACTAACGATGAATCTCCATATATCTTGAGAAATTTGATTTTTCTTTCTATAGCTGCTTTCAATCCCATGACACAAGCTTCATATTCTGCCATGTTATTGGTGCAAAAGAACTCCAGTCTACTTGTAAAGGGATAATAAATATTTTCTGGAGAAATTAACACTGCCCCAATTCCTCGTCCCAAAGCATTAGATGCTCCGTCAAAATAAAGCTTCCAAGTTGCAAATTCATCATTTGTTCTGACTTCTTCATTCATGGATATGCACAACAGATCTTCATCGGGAAAATTGAAGTTCAAAGGCTGATAATCATTTGATACACGACTGGCCAAAAAATCAGCTATGACACTTCCTTTTATTGCTTTTTGGTTGACATATACAATATCAAACTCAGATAATAACATCTGCCATCTAGCCATTCTGCCTGTCAAAGCCGGTGATTCCATTAAGAATTTCAAAGGATCAAGTTTGGATATCAACCAAGTAGTATGGTATAGCATATATTGTCTGAGTCTTCGAGTAGTCCACACCAAGGCACAACATAATTTTTGTATTGGTGGGTATCGAATTTCACAATCAGTAAATTTCTTGCTCAGATAATAAATAGCTTTTTCTTTCCTTCTTGATTCATCATGCTGTCCTAATACACATCCCATCGAATTTTCGAAGACCGTCAAATAGAGAATTAATGGTCTATCAGGCATTGGTGATACTAAAATTGGGGCATTGGATAAATATTTCTTAATAATATCCAAAGTTTCTTGACATTCTTCATTCCAGACTTCAGGGTTGTTCTTTCGAAGTAATTTGAACACTGGATCACATTTGTCAGTTAATTGAGAAATGAACCGAGATATATAATTTAATCTTCCCAAAAATCCTCGAACTTCTTTTTTTGTATTGGGTGGTGGAAGATCTTGAATTGCTTTAACTTTATCTGGATCAATCTCGATTCCTTTTTTGCTGACCACAAATCCCAAAAGTTTCCCAGAAGTTACCCCAAAAGTGCATTTTGCGGGGTTAAGCTTTAATTGATATTTCCTCAATCTCTGGAAAAGCTTTCTCAGATTTTGAATATGTTCTTCTTCCGTTCTGGATTTGGCAATCATGTCATCTACATATACTTCAATCTCTTTGTGCATCATGTCATGAAATAAAGTTACCATGGCTCTTTGATATGTTGCCCCTGCATTCTTCAATCCAAATGGCATCACTTTATAACAGAATGTGCCCCACATGGTTATAAATGTTGTTTTCTCCATGTCTTCAGGATTCATTTTTATCTGATTATATCCTGAAAAGCCATCCATAAATGAAAACCATGCGTGCCCTGCAGTATTGTCCACCAATGTGTCTATGTGGGGTAATGGAAAGCTATCTTTCGGACTAGCTTTGTTGAGATCTCTGTAATCCACACACATTCGAACTTTCCCATTCTTCTTTGGTACGGGAACAATGTTGGCTACCCATTCTGGGTATTTAGATGCCTGTAGGAAACCTGCATTGATTTGTTTCATCACTTCTTCTTTAATTTGCAACAACATTTCTGGCCTCATTCTTCTGAGCTTTTGTTGGACTGGTTTATATTCTGGATTGATTGGAAGCTTATGTATCACTATATCTGTGCTCAAACCAGGCATATCTTGATAAGACCAGGCAAATATATCTTTGAACTCTTGAAGGAGATTTATCAATTCTTGTTTTATATGGACTGTCAGAGTAGTGCCAATTTTCACCTCTTTTTTGTCTTCATCTGTTCCCAAATTCACAGTCTCAACCTCTTCTTTGTGTGGTAGAATTTGTTTGTCCTCTTTTTCTACCAATCTTAATAATTCAGTAGGAACATCACATTCCAGTTCATCTTCACAACCATTGATTTCTTCCAGACATATAGGCTGCTCTAAATTTATCACTGGATTAAATTTAGGAATACACATGCTATTAACACGGTGACACCTGCAAATTTAAGTCGGAACATTTCCGAAAGAATATAGTAAATTTATGAAATGTAAAAATGTAAGAAAATGTAAAGAATGATTGCCATCTGAAAATTTTAAAGAAAATTTCTTATATTTAACATAATTTATTTTACAAGATAACAAAAAGTTTTCATATTTTTGAGCTAAACATAAAGATTAGTTCTGAATATTACTCTGCATTAATATTAAAAACTATAGGAAGATCTTCAGTGGTCCAATTGGTGAGTGTTTCTCCAGGAAGACATGGTCGAATCCTATCCAAGTACTTGCCAGTCTTGTTGTCATTCATGATCATGTTGATAAATAATCCATTCATAGCTTCTTCAACTATGTCTTGATCTTTCGTCAACTTTTCTTCTTTAAAGGCTTCAACAAGCTGCTGTTCCACATTAATTGTTCCCCCTGATCTGAATATGGTCTTCAACTGTGGGAAAGACATGTGTTTCCAAAGGATTTCTCCTCCTTTTAATTTTGCCTTTCTGTCTTCACATCTTCTTTTAATCTCTTTGTTCTTTTGCTGAAGATTGGGCTTAAACCCTAGCCCAAAACGGTCTTTTTTCATCTTTATACTGATAGGAACTGAAATCCCTTGAAGATTCTTTCCTAGACCTCTCCCAGCTTTAGCTCCGATGCCTAAAGTTTGTTGTACCGTCATCTTGGTGCAATCAGACAGTCTGGGATATGGAATTTTGCTTCCTTCTGCAATAAAGGTTGCATTTACAAATTCAAGAGCTCGGAAAGAGCATTCAAGAGCCTCATCATTGGTGTCGTTATATGGAACATCGATTGTTACAGACGCAATGATTTCTTCTTCAGCACTGACGTATATTAGTTGTCCATCAACAACAAATTTCAATTTCTGATGTAATGAAGAAGGAACGGCTCCTGCTGAATGAATCCATGGTCTCCCTAATAGACAATTATATGTGGGGTGGATGTCCATCACCACAAAGTCAATATTGTACACGACTGGGCCGATTAACAACGGTATTTCCATTTTCCCAAGCACTTCTTTTTGAGTACCATCAAATGCTCGTACTACATTCTGATAACTCTTCATGTGTGATTGATCCAGAGGCATTCTTTGAAGTGTGACTAGAGGCATCAAATTGAGAGCAGATCCATTGTCAATCAATACTCCTGGCAACACATGACCATGGCAATGTGTCGTGATGTTCAAAGCTTTTACTGACCCCATTCCGCCTTCCGGTATTTCATCATCTGTGAACGTTATGTAATTGTCAGCGGCTATATGTCCCACAATTCTGTCAAGTTTATTGAGGGATATATCTTCGGGGATAAATGTTTGATTGAGAATTTTAATCAAAGCATTCCTATGCGCTTCTGAATTCATCAATAGATCAAGAATAGAAATTCTCGCTTGTTGTTTGTGTAGTTGTTCAACCACACTATACTCACTATGTTTCAGGAATTTCAAAAATTCTTGGGCTTGTTTTTCTGTCACAGGCTCATTAAATGCTGGAAGAGATTCATCCTCAAATACCTTCTGAGGTATTGCCATGGTTTTTCCTTTTGCTTTCACTTGTTCTGAAGCATTGGATGTTTCGGGAGAGTAACATCTCCCACTTCTTGTAAAGAAACCGACCTCGCTCACTGCTTCAGACGTCGATGTGGTACCCAAACTTTGTATTTTCTCTTCTGTTTTATCTAGAGAAACAGATCCTCCTACCATTGAAACATTGGTAGTATAATTCCAAGGTACCCTCCGGGTATCTTTGTATGGAAATGGTAGAGGAGTGGTAATAACTACTTTTGGCTTTATTGGTGTAGGAATCACCGTGGATGATTTCACATTAATGATCACAGGATCATTTATTCTTTGATTTGGTTTAGAATCTTCTGATGAGCAAACATCATTTTCTTTTTTCCCGGGTTCTTCTTCAAAGAATTCTATTTCTCTGTTGTTCATCAATCTTTGCACCAAATCCCTAAACTTAGGACATAGTTGAATTTTATGCCCTTTCTCCTGATGATATTCACAATAATTCTTGCCTTCATTCTGCTTTGGCCTGAATTGTTGTGGAATTATACCGGCTAAAGAGAGTTGTTGGAATACCCAAACAAACGGAGATTTAATTTCAGAAATGTCAGTCTTTGCTTTCTTTCTGTCTTCTTCCTGAATTGTATTTACGTTTTTATCTCCATGATTTGGCAATGGATGATTTGATACAGATGGTGTATTGAATTCCAACTTCCCAGTGTTGATCAAATTTTGAACCACCCTTTTGAATGCTAAACAGTTTTCAATGGAATGACCCGTAATTCCTTCATGGTAAACACATGTGCCTTTGTATCATACCAAGGAGGGAATGGTGGTTGCATGGGAACCAAGGGATAAGGCCTTATAACATCTGCTTTTAACAGCGAATCATAGATCTCTGCATATGGTACTGGTAAAGGTGTAAAAGATAACCTTTCATTTTCCTTTCGAGATCCTCTAGAATCTGCTCGATTAGTGTTTGTTTCCTCTTTCTTAACCCTTGGCTGGGTTATTGTAACACTTTTCGATGAATCTTTGCTGTAAGAATTGGCATTGTTGACCTCATTCTCCTTTTTCCGGTATGTAGGTCTTTTGGAACTAGACCCATCATTTGATTCAATCTTGCCGCTTTTCAAGACATTTTCAATTAATTCTCCAGAAATGACCAAATCTGCAAAATTTCTGGTTGCATTCCCCATTAGATGGTTTAGATAAGGAGCCTTCAATGTATGGACAAACATTACTGTGGCCTCTTTTTCTGACAAAGGTGGTTGAACTTGAGCCGCAGTGTCACGCCATCTCTGGGCATACTGTCTGAATGTTTCATTATTCTTTTTCTCCAAGTTTTGGAGAGTCCATCTATCAGGGACCATGTCTGTCACATGGCGGTACTGCTCTAAAAATGCTTTAGCCAAATCTTTCCAGGATCTAATGTTGGCTTTGGTCAATTGAGTATACCATTTTAAAGCCGGTCCTGTCAAACTATCCTGGAAGCAGTGAATTAACAATTTCTCGTCCTTCACATATCCTGCCATTCTTCGACAAAACATAGTAATGTGGGATGAAGGGCATGTAGTACCGTTATATTTATCAAATTCGGGAGCTTTAAACTTGATAGGGAGGATTAGGTCTGGAACCAAACTCAACTCACTAGCATCAAACCCATAGAATGATTCAGTTATTTCTACAGATTTCATTCGTTCTTCTAAGCTCTTGATCTGTCTGGTCAGTTCTTCATTTACTTTTTGTTTCTCATTCAGCTCATTCAAATCTGGGATCAAATGCTCAGTATTAAGATCCCCTATTTTCACATCGGATATAAGCGGATTTTTGCTTGAAGATGCAGGATCCACTTGTTGATCCTCATGTGGTTTGACTTCTTGTAACGCAGATGTACGAGCATTGATTTGTATAGGGGTAGTACCAGAGTGATAAATTGGTTCTGGTGGAAAACCTAGAGGATATATGGGTTCTTGGTCAAAAGATACAGGATTTTCATGCATTTTTCCACTAATAGCCTGCCTTTTAAACATGTCCTCTATCTTCTTCATCATACTGTCTTGTGAATTTGCAATGCTGGCTTCAATTTTTTCCAACTTCATTCTCATTTCTTCTTGTTCTTTATGATGCTGTTCCTCAATACGCTGTATTTTATCCTCCATAATTCTCTTAGTAGCTTGTCTAGTACCGTAGTGATGTAGTATTTCTCTTTTGGCCAGAGTAACTGCGATTGAAAAATCTTTTAATATTATTTTTTCCAAATTTTAATTAATGAATTTTATCTTAATAAAATAAATCATAGCGAAAATTATGAAATGAATGATGAATGTATGCAAAATGCATGTATGTAAAAAAACATTGATCCCAAAAAGTCAACTGTCATAGAACAACTTTCATCGGTATACAAAAGTTTCTTTATAATATTTCAGAACTACAGATAAGGCATAGCTTTCCTATTAAGCTCTATAATTTCTTTCATTAACCATGACACCTTCTTTCCGCACTTAGAAACTGGATCAACTTGATGCTCAATTATTTCGGCTTCAATAGCTAGTTCCCCAACATATCTGGCAACCTCGCTCATTTGTACCATGGCCTCGAACACCATATTGCTTCTTTCTTCACTTCTTTCGACATAGAACTCAGTTGACTTTTGCCATTGTTCAGTTGTTCCTTCAAGAGTTTGCTCTAACTCAGTGATTCTGACTTGGCAATTGTGCAGAATTTTTTCAAGATCTCTAATGCGTCTTCGCAGTGAAGCATTTTCCTCATTACTTTCTTTGAGATCATTAGGTCCTAGACGAACCTTTTCTTGAAACAATGATTCTTCAAGTTGCAAAATGTAAGAATTAAACTCTGAGTTTTTGTTTCTAGACTGATCCAGATCCTCTTCAAGTTTTGTTCGTGCTTCTTGCGTTCTTTGATTAAGCTTCTGGATTTGAACATCTTTGTTTCTGCATCTTTGCATCCAATTGCTAGCCACCTCCTGCTCTACCTCAAGTCTGGTATTGAAATTTTTTCTTTCTAACTCCCATTTTTCTTTTTCAACATTGGATTCTTCCATCTTTTGGCCTCTGACTTCAAGCTCAGCAATCAACTGGTTCATTTCAGATTCAAATCCCTTGAACATGATACTTTTCTCGTTTTCAAATTTAACAAAGATGTCATTCTTTATCTTTTCTAAATCTTTGGCTCGATCTCTTTCTCTTTGCATTTCATTCATGATCTCACGATGCTCAGCCTTGTGTTTTATAATTCGCTCTCTTCTGTCGACCTCAAAATCTTCCATTTTTTGCTTTCCTTTTTCCAGGCTTTTGAGTAGACGGCTATTCTTTCCTTTAAGATCTTCAACTCGTCTTTTCTCAATGTTCAATTCTCTGGTCATTTGTACTGTCAATTGGTTGGGTCCTGATGCTTTTCGGGATTTATATAACTCCTGATAATCTTTCTGTAAGGCTCTGTACTCATCCTCACCTTTTTCTTTATCTTTTCTCAACATTGCACATTGTGACGAATGAAAGTCAATGTCAACCCCCAACATAGCTTTATCTTGTCTCATTTGCTCTAATTCTTTCGACCAGTCTTCTCTTTCTGTTTCAAACTCATCTCTCAGAATTTCAATCTCTGATGGAACCACCTTGATGCTATCTTCCATAGAAATATCCTCATTTTGATCTGGTAGAGGAATATTTTCGTTTTTCCTGACAGATCTCCATTCTTCATAATCAGGAGTTAACATTTCTTTTGCTGCTTTAGCTCGGATGCAAAAAGTTGTTTTCCAAGCTGTAACGGCTTCCATGATGTTTCTTTTATAATTTTTGCTGTGAAATGCAAACTCAGATGACTGTAGTCCAGCAGTGACAGGTACAAATTGACGACCTTCATACTGTCTTATAACCAGAAGTGGTGCATATCCAATTCCTCCCCATAATCCGAGCAACATTATCCAGTTATAATCACCACATTTGTAAATGAATTCCCTTTGTATTTGCCACGGGGCTCGCCAAACAATGTCATTGCTTTGCAGATTTCGAAAGGCATTAATCCACATATCTTTCTTAATTTCTTTCGGCCATTCCTGCTCCAGAAATTCTTTTAATGGTGAGTAATCCGTATTAAAGCGTCGGTATGAAACCTTTTCTGTCTTCCAGAAATGACTACGGATCCACACATATAACAACTGAGTACACCCTGAGAATCGTCCACCTCCTAGCCTTCTGCAAGCATTTAACGATCTGAAGGTTTCTGCTAGGATTGCAGAAACAGGATTAATCTTCTTCGGTAGCTGTTCAAACAAGTCTATCACTGCAGCTTCAATATATCCCAATACTTTTGGGAAGATGACCATACCATATATACCCAGAGCAAATAGATCGAATCGTACTTTAATATCTGGATGGCTCTGAATAAGTTCTCTGATGTTGGTCCAAGCAATGCCTTCGCTTTCGCCTTTTTGTTTTGTACGGGATGCTACCCATTCTTCTCGTACTCCGGTAATTTTTGCTAATTTAACTCGGAAGGGTTGAGTTTTAATTGACTTTGAATAGATTCGATTCTCCAAAGCCCCTTCGATATGTAGCAAAGTTGTGTATTCTTCAATAGTAGGGACCAAGTCCTCCTTATTGAAAGTGAAGCAATTGTACCCTGGATTCCAGAATTGAACTAAGGCTCGGAGTAATTCATCATCAACTTCTACATAGAGCAGATATGGGATGTCTCCGTAAGTCTGATAAAACTGCAATTTTTTGTTTGAATCCCAACTTTCCCAAATGCTTCGCAAATCTTGCATATCATTTCTTTTTAGTGAAACTGAAGCATAACTGACCAAGTCAGATACATAATCATCCTGCAGACTATCTCCTTTTTGTCTTTGTAAATCCTCAGCCCACTGTCTTACTTCTGAGTTCAGAATTATTTGATTTGAACACTTTTTATCCATAGATGAAGGCTTTCCAATGAGACAATTAACACAAGGATCAATGTCTTTTATCCTGTATGATGCAATGTAAACAGAAAAATAAAGAACACACAAAAAAGAAAATAAATTAGTTTACATAATAAAGAAATTTTACATAAATATTTTTCATTTAAACATGCTTTTCTAAATTTAAATAATTTAAATAAACATGTAATTTAAAGAAAATAAATAAACTAACAGGAAAGACATAATTCATTTCTCCTGTGTGTACACCTATTTTGGACAAAATTTCGGCATGACTTCGGATTGGAAGAGTTTCTAAGGTTTTTTATATGCAAGGTTTTAGATCTAGGAGTAAAAGGTACCCGAATTGTCCTTGTTAATACCCCCTTGGGTTGCTAACCCTCAATCCTAGTCCATTACAGACTAAATTGGATCGAGTTCAATTCGAGGGGATACATTTCTCTATGCCTGACACGGAGAATAAATTCTCACGAAGACATAGAGCATATGAACCCCGAAAGTTACTTGCTAGGTCTGACACGGAGAATAAATTCTCACGAAGACGTCGCTTTCACTTCCACTTAAAAGGGACAACTCAATTATAGAGCTTTATGTAATGCAATGCAAGTGTTGTGTGTGAGGAGAAATGCTCAAACCTTTGACGGAAAAATAAATACTGAAATAAAATAACACATATAAATAATCTAAAAATAATAAATACAAAATTTAAAAAGAAAGAATTAAAAATTAAATATATAAATTTTTAATTTTTAACTAATAGAGACAATTTATAATTTAATTTTTAAAAGTTTGACCAGTTCCCCAGCGGAGTCGCCAAGCTGTCGTAACCGGTTTTCGTCCGGGCACGAAATATTTAAATTTGGCGGGAAAATTGATGTGAATAAATGGTTTTGAAAATAATTTGGGAGTCGCCATCGGCCTTTTGGGTCAGGTAGGTCGAATACCTAAAAAAAATATTTTTTAAAAGAGTTTTAAAAAAACATCAATTAAAAAATTAAACTGATCTGCGTTTATAACCAAAAATTCGTTCTTTTTAATAATAACAAGGGATTCGTGGTCGGTTACGTTTAGGGAAGGATTAGCACCCCTACAACGCCCAAAATTGGTACTTTTTTAATTATAAATTGTCTCTATCATTAAAATTTTAAAAATTCAAAAATATATTTAATTTATAATTCTATTATTTTCAAAATTATATTTATTTAAAAATATCCGAAAAGAACTTCTAGGTGCCTTAAGACAGCTCTTTTCTTTGATATTGATAAATATTAATTTAAATAATATTGTTTATTTTTTAATTTTTAAAATATCAGAATAGGACATCCAGTTGTATTAAGACTGTCCTTTTCTTTGATAAAAAATAAATATTTAAAAATTATTATTTATTATATATTTATGAATATATAAAAATATTTAACCATATAAAATAAAAAATATTACTAAAACAATGTATTTTAAGCAGTAAAATTAAAACATATAAAATAAATAACTAAATAATAATAAAAATAAAATTAAATCTAATTCCTAATTAATTAAATATTTTATTTTTTAATTTAATAATTTAGTGACCAAAACAAAATTATCTAAAATTCAAATTTTTATAATAAAATTAATTAAAAATATGAACTAGGGATAAAAATTTTATTTATTAAAATTAAGGGATTAAATCTGTCATTTATCCTAAATATATTATTTTAATAAAAGGGACTAAAATGAATAAAATTAAAATTCGAAGACTAAATTAAAATTATTACAAATTCAGTTTAGTGACCAAAATGTAAAATTTACAAATACGAAGGACTACGGACGGGGTTTAACTATTTCGTAATTACGCGAATAGCCCTTCCCAAAACGGCGTCGTTCGGGAAGGGCTATTTAAGCCTAAAATCAGCTGGCCCGAAGGGCCAGCTTCATTTCTCCTCTCTTCCCTCTCTCTCTCTTTTCTGAGAGAAAGAAATTCTCTCGCTTCTCTCTAGAAAAGAGAGAAGCTCTCCGGCCGGCCGCCGTTAGCCACCGTCAAAACCACCGCCGGCCGCCATATCCGGTGGCCGGAAATTACAAATCCCACCCCAAATTAAAGCATGGTTTTCCCTAAAGCTAGATCCGTAGGTTTTTTAGCCTAAAATACTACTGAAATGCGTAGATCTAAAGTTTATACCTTCGACCTTTGACTTTCCGGTGGCTCCAAAAAGGCTCTGATGACCAACGGTTCCCTCGGTAAGTTTTTTTCTTCCTTTTTCCTTTTGTTTTTGCTCTGTTGTTGTAGACTGGGATCGTTGGTAGTTGTTATTTTCTCTGTTTTTTTTTCTTCTCTGTTTCTGTCCCTTCTTTCTGTCTCTCCGTCCTCTTTTTTTTTCGCAGGTGGGTGGTGGCTTTTATAGCCACCACCGGTGTAGCCGTCGGACCGGTCCGAAGAAGGGCTCTCGGTGAGTCACCGGACTACCAGTGGTGACTCACCGAGTAGCCATGGCGTGGACGGCTGCCATTTTATCTTCTGGAGTCTTCGGTTGGGACGTGGCAGCGGCGGAGGCGGCGAGAGCTGTCGGCAGCCGCGTGGAAGCTGGAGCGGCGCCGCGTGGCCCTAGGGTATCAAACCCTAGGGTTTCTTTCTGGAACCATGTGGACCGTTGGATCGTGCCAGATCCAACGGTTGTGATGAGGCGGCTGAGGATGATTAGGGTTAGGAAACCCTAACTGGAAACCCAAATATTTAGGGTTTCTGGTTGGATTTGGACCGGTTTTAGTTGGTTTGTAACTGGGCCGGTTTAATTGTAATTGGTTTGTAATTTATATGGATTTAATATATTTAATAATAATAGTAAAAATAATAATAATAATAATAATAAAAAAATAATAATATTAATAATAATAATAATAATAATAATATTAATAATAATAATAATAATAATATGGATAAAAAATAGTATCTTCAAGGTATAAAAATATGGTTTTAGAAAGATCTCTCTAAAAGAACCAACGACAAGAAATCGACGAAAATAAGGCCTTGAAGAAGAACATTATTGAGCTAGAAAGCATTGTGGAAGAATATAAACAAAAGGCAAGTGAACTTAAGACATTCGCTCATGATAAACCACTACAGTGGTGGTTTCTCTGGGAAGATTCCCAACATAAAGTTTAAGCAATATATACAGTTATTCAAAACTTCCTGAAGCAAGTCTGTAGGATGCCGTCACTTATATGGTCTAACAAGAGAAGTCAGAGCCGTGCGTTAGAGTATTCAACCAATGTCCCATGATGCAAAAGGAATTGTCAACTTGTTCGAGGTGGTCAAGAGTTTAGAGAACCTAGCCAAGACTTATCTTGAAATGTTTTTAGTTTCTTTGTAGAAAAACTTTTGCTCGATTAAAGTTATTCTATGACAGTCGTTTTTGGGATCAACACATTTTGTATTTCCATCTTTGGATTTAACATTTGCATTGCATTTACTTAATTATTTTTGTATGCATTAATCATTAGAGTGCCGATGGATTCATAAAAGAATTTGTGACAGTTATCCCAATCGCACAAGGTTATATCATCCTTGTTTCAGAAACGATATTGTTAATTCCACTAATGATGGTCACTCAATGAGAAGCTCAAGGCGCACCCCCGAGAGTTGAACATAAAAGCGTGAAGAATAGAATTTGATTGCGGGCTTGTGTGCTTAATTAATGATGTGGCAAATCGAATAGATGATAATCAAATCACTCACAGTAGAGCCTTCTTAATTTGACATGAAAAATCACTCCATGTTTGAACATCTTTTTCATTCCTTCGTTCTTTATTTCCTTAAATTTTTAAAAATTGTTTGATGTTTAGACTCGGTGAATAAATGCTATTTTCTTTGGCTATGAATAACGAAACAAATTTTAAAATTTGAAGGATCATTGATAGTCAAGTAATGAAATGCTCTCTTGAAGATTGAGGTTATAGACCTTTGACAAGTGATGAGATTAGACCTTTTGTATCTCACCCATAACCAAAAAGCATAATCCCTTTATTTTTCACTAGAATTTTTTTTGTGGCCAACATTGAAAGACGCAGACTCGACATCACCCTTTTGTTAGAAACTTCAAAATCTTGTCCTTACCTTTTCATGAGCGATTATATTGCATTCTCTAAAAGAAATGACCTTCGGATCATACCATTATTTTATTAAAACAAAAAGCAACTCACTTCTGCACCAGTAAAATCCAAACGACGTCGAACATGAAGACAAGATGAGGTCATCCCAAATCAATCTTATCAGGATAAACTCCAGTAATTGGGGAAAACAAAAGAAAAGAGAGAAAGAAAAAGAAAAAATTAGAATAAAACTCATCATGCAATAATTATTTTTTCTTCACTGAATAAAAAGATTAAGGGGTTGTTTGTTTACTTCAGAATGATTAAGCGCTGAATGATTCAAATATTGAATAATTCAAATGCTGAATAATTCAGAGGCTCTGTATGAATTAGTTTTGAATGTGACATGCTGTTTGATAATGGCTCTGAATCATTCAGAATGTACTTTTGTGCTGAATCATTCAGCATTGTTTTGCTTAATTAGTTAGCATTGAATCATTCAAAGGTGCGAAACAAACGCGCTGAATGCTGGACGGTTCAACATTCAACGCTGAATGGTTCCATTAAGAGGCAAACAAACAACCCCTAATTTTATATATGTTATATGCACGTGTGTATATATATTATATGTTTTGTGCCTCGTTTGATAATAAGTATATCATAAGTACATAATCTTTTCTCATGTAATATATATTGGTTAGTTTTCAAGACTTATTTAATATATATTGCATTTATTTATTTAAAAAATGTATGCGTATTGTACTGTGTAAACATCCTCATTTTATTTATTTTTTTGCATATACAAGCATATATATATATATATATATATATATATTTCTGTCTACCTATTTAATGCATTACATTTTAAGCATTTATTTTCCCACTTGATTTTGTCAAACTTTTATACTTATTTCTTGCATTTGAATTTTATTTATTTAGTTCCTATTTTTTACTCAAATTTCCTTTTTATTAGTTTATAAGATACTCTAAATTTATTTTCCATATGTTTTAAGAATTTCCTTTAATTAATCATATATCTGTTTATTGTTAAATATAGTTATATATGATATATAGAATTTTCATTGTGTGTATATAAAATTATTTACATATATACCTATTTGATAATATAAATATCTTTTTTAGGTGCCTATTTATTAAAGATTATTTTCCTTACATTTATGTATATGCCTTTAGAACTTGTTTTTATAGTATATATAATATTAAACGTTAACGTGTATATATGCTTCATATTATCAACTTACTACATCGGGTCGTCTTTTTTTAAAGCTGATGTTCGGATCGGGTCGGATTCGGGATTAGGGTGAAAAATAATCGACCCGAAAAAAATAATTTCACCTTATATATTTAGAAATAATTACAATATACCCCTCTATATATTATTTTTTTTCCAATTAAATTACTGTTTTTATTGAATAAAAATAATATTTTTATTATTTCGGGTTGGGTCGGTACGGGTTCAGATTTTATCTCAAAAAATTAGGTCGGGTTCGGATCGGGTGGAGGGTATATATTTTTTGGGTCGGGTGAAAGATGTAAAATTTTTTGGTCAGGTCGGGTTGGTCGAAACCCGACCCATGCCCATCCCTATTACTACATATATATTATTTTCCATATAAAAGTATTTTTTTTATAGAATGAATTAATTTTATTCAAAATAAGAAATATTTCAAATTACAATAGAAATTTATAATCACAATCGTAAATTAAGCACATAATTAAATGAATTTCTATGATCACTGAAACAAAACTTGCAATTTAAGATCACATAAAGACCAAACAAGGAAGATTAAAAATTTAACCAAGAAACTCGAACAAAGATAGATACAAACAAATCTGATCGCATCGGCAAACAAATCACAAAAGGGGATCGAGCTATTGAAAGACCACCGATAAACCGCAAATCAAACTTGAGCGATGTAAAAAGCTATCCACAAACGCAAATCGGTTATTCAAATCCAATTCGAGGGTCTAAAGCAGGGACGATCAACAAGATATCAGATAAGTGTCTTCTTAATTAGTTGTGGCGCTGTCAAATCAACCCTTAGAAAAAGATAAATGAAAAAAGACAAATAACTGGAAAAACATGACAAAAAACATAAGAAAACGTGTCATAAAGACAGATTAAAATGTGTCATAATGACAAAATTATTGAAAATCTAAAAACAAAAGAAAATATAGATATAATATAAAGAAAAGAAAAATGTATAAATAATATTGGCGGTCGACAACCAACATTAAAGTTGGTGTCGCCGCTGATCAACAAAGACCTAAAAGAAAAGAGATAGGTGACACAACAATAAGAGAAAATTAGGATTTTTTATGCTTGCCCTCTATTTTTTTTTCCCGGATTGCCATATAAAAGTATTATATATATATATATATATTACATACTTAGGCCTGTAAACGAACTAAATGAACATGAATAGGGTATGTTCATGTTTGTTCGCATAACTTTAACAAATAAATGAACGAACACGAACATAAACGAATGAGAAATTTCTTGTTCATGTTCGCTCGTTAGCTTGTCCGTGTTCGTTCATGTTCGTTCATTCAAATGATAAACGAACATAAACGATCAGATGTAAACGAACATAACTGAACACAAATGAACGATGATTAACGAACATAATCGAACACAATAAATGAACATAAACAAACGTAAACGGACATAAATGAATTTATTTTACAACAATATCTGTAGGTCTTGAAAAAGATTTATTTTGATGTTCCGACCGAATTGTTGTCGGTGATTCAGTGAAGAGCACTAGACAGCAGTGGACAAAGACCAAATAGCGTGAGCTATAAGATTGAAATTTGAAAATATATTTTTTCTTCTTTCCTAACAATTTTAGGATTATATTATATTTAATTGTTTTGGATTTTTTATTTGAATTTAAAATTAATTGAATTTTAAAATATTAATGGGTATCATATTAAAATTTATTAGGCCTTAATATTTTAAATGGGTCTAAAGAGATTGACCTAAACATAAACGAACGAACATAAACAAAAGAAAATAAAGGAACGAACATAAACGAACGAACATAAACGAACGAACATAAGCGACCATATTACTGAACGTTCACTAATGTAAATGAACGAACGAGCCCTATGTTCGTGTTCTTTCATTTAATTAAACGAACACAAATTCTTTTTCATATTCGTTCGTTTAATAAATAAACGAACTTCCCGCCGAACGGTTCATTGAATGTTTGATTCGTTTACATGCCTATATGTACTATGTTTTCTTCGTCATATTTTTGTATTAATATAAGTATATTCATTATACATGTATATTCTCGTTAATATATATTTTGATATATTTCTTTTTTTAATATATAAAGGGGAGTATATTAAATTTTTCTAAATATATGTATATATATATTACAAGAATTTTACTCAAATTATATTAAAACCCTAGCAGCTTTCTTCTTCATTTTTTATCTTTTTTTTTTCTTCTTTACAATTTTTGTTAATTTTATTGATCAGTCCAACTTTTTTCTTCTTTAATTTTGTTTAACTGGCGGCGACACCGATTTTGATGCGGGTTACTGCCCGTCAGTTATCTTTTCTATTTTTTTAGTTTTTTAATAAGAATAATTATATATTTTTGACATGTTTCTCTGCATTTATGACACGTTTATCTATGACTTTGTGACACGTTTTTCTCTGTCTTTTAGTAGCTTACAGTTTTTTCCATTTCTTTGTTTATTTTTTTCTTAGGGTTAGATTTCACTTCACCATGACTGATCAAGATGAAGTTTATTTGTTACCATGATGATCTTCCCTGCTTTGGACCTTCGGATTGATTTGGATACGCGTTTTGTATTCGTGGATAGTTTTTTCACGTCGCTTGACTCTGATTTACGATATGCCAGTGGCCATCAGTAGCTTCATTCCCTTTTGTGGTTCGTTTACCGATGCAGTCAAATTTGTTCATATCTTTATTTTATTCGAGTTTTTTTGTTAGGCTTTTTTTAACATTTTTCTTATTTGGTCCTTCTGTGATCTAGGTGACTAGTTTTTGTATCAATGGTTATAGGAAAATATCCTAATTATAATTTTGTTTATGTTTATGTTTATTTTTAATAAAACTAGCAACTTTCTGTCAATATATTTATATATATATATATATAAATAATTTTTTATTTATATTGCATTATATTTTGATAAATTGTATAACTTATGTCTATTTTTTATATTAGTATATTGATGTGTAAATAACATACGAATGTTTCTTATTTATTTATAATACTTTTGAAAGTTCATATACATGTAATCGTTATGTTCTGAGATATTTTCATTCACATATTAGTTTAGACGTATGACATTTTGTAAAATTGACGTGCATGATCCTCGTAAGCATGACTTAATCAAATAATTGGACTACGGGTAATATCTTTTTATTTTAAGATCGTTGTGAAGTGATTATCTTAGGGAATAAGAAGGTCTCTTTCAATGGTTTTAAAATAAAACGATATCCTATCAAGTGAAACTCAAAAAAATAATTTCACCTAAAATTTGGTAACAAGAGGAAAATATCATGTTCGTTTATTTAAATTCATCGAGAAAAGATCGTTAGAATGTATAAAAGTTTCAATCTCGATGTATTTAAATAATCGAACATCTTTATCCTTTCTAAATAATTGGTAACGTATAATTAATTTAATTTTTATTGTGTACATGGGCTAATAACGAATTTATCGATAGAATAACAATATTTCTTTTATTTCAAGTGGAAAATGAATGGATTGTTTTAAGGCATAAGATGTCCTTTTATATCGATAGAAAATAGTTAAATATCATTTTTTCCTTCCTTAGATTCGACGATTAATTTCTATGTTTTTTAAAGGATATCTTAAATTAAATTATATTTGAATTCATGTTTTTCATTACAAAGACAACTAATTAATTAACTAGATACTGATTTTGGGTGTTGTGGGGGTGTTCACCCCCACACGTAATCGACTATCGAACTCACTTTTTGGTACGCAAACCTTAAAATGTTGTTTTAATTTTAAAATAACAAATTTTTTTTGAGTACCCAATCACACCCTAATCAAATATTGGTGGCGACTCCACGAACTTATTTTACTATTTTAAAAATTCAAGTCCCAAATTACTCGAGGCAACCACTTTTTGAAAACCCTACTTTTTTTGACACTTTAAAAGCATGTCTGACAGCTCGGCGACTCTACTAGGATTGTTTGAGAGTCAAGCCATTAGTCAATTAACTAGTTGTCTTTGCAATGAAAATTATAATTTTGCCTTAATTTAATTTTTTATCCCTTTTATGTTTATGACTTGATTAGCCACTAAATAGTTGGACTAATTTGTTTGTTAATAATTTCATATTGAATATTGTTAAAATGAACTGAGAACTTTGTTTTGTGTTGCCTGTTTGTATTATATTTTCGCTTTTCCTCACACACTACACAAAGTGGGAATGAGAAACCGCTTACTCGTGATGGTTTTCACCTTCGCATAGGACAATAGATCACTCCTGAGGCACACACCTTATGGTCATCGTGATGGTAATCACCTCGTGAGGACATAGGGAAGTATAATCCCTCAAATTAAACTCAATTCAAATAAGCCTATGCTGAGCAATGATTAAGGGTTTGGCATCCCAAGGGGCATCAATAAGGACAATTCGAGTACCTCTTACTCTAGAGACGAACCCAACATATAGTGAGCCCAAGACTGTAGAGCCTAACCTATCATTAGAAATCCCATGAGGAGGTTACACAAGGAAAGCTTTTATGCATCTTTGGTTGAATAATTTTACCGTTTGAATAAATACCAGAGAACTAGATATCATGCAGTTAGGTTAATTTTTTTTTGAATATGCATAGAACTAAATATTACGCGGTTAGGATTTTTATGATGAACAAAGCATGAGGGTAGAGATCATGTTCTAGTAGAATTTATTAAACCATGTATGGGTAGTCAGCATGTTAGGGTAGGTTTTATTTGATGCTTATAGTTTTATTATTTTGTTGATTATTTAATGTGTACTAACTCGTTTTTGTTTCATGTTTTATTTATTTTATTTTCTTACGTTTACATCTTCATGTCATCCAAAGGTGTTAATTCACAAGTGATTCGCCAAATAGATGGTTTTCCATAATGAGACAAGGAATTCTTAACCATGTAGTCAAAAATAGGAGATCCAAAGATGTTCTAGACAACCGATGAATGAAGAAATTTAAAGCCGATTAAAAACAAATATTTCAAAGGCACAAAAGGAAAAGATGATTTCTCAAGAGATAGATGCAATTAGTGTAATATCCCAAAATTTTGGCTAGTGACCAAAATGAAAATTTTAAAAGTTTTGTAGTCAAAGTATAAACTTGGGAAAAGTTTAAGGACTAAGTTGTGATTTTAATAAGTTATATATTTTGTCTCGTAAATGAATAGTTTACACCAAAATTGACATTTTTGTGTCGCTTAGATTTTTCTTAAGGAGTTTGTATAAAAAGATATAAAGCGATAAAGTCTGGGAAAATTCAAATAATCAGATTGAATCGAATTTTTGAGATATTTCAAAGGATGATAGAATAAGGTTAAAAATTTTCATTTCCATATTTTAAATTAGTATAATTTAGCATGTATCATTGAATTTAAGTTGATTTTCCATGTTAAATCAAACCGTTGGATGAAAATGGAAAGATTGTAATTTTGGAAAAGTACAAGGGCAAATTTAGAAGTTATTAATATATTGATTTATATTTTACCATATGATTAGAATTTTTTTACATGTGGCATGGTTATTAACACAATATTTCAAGGGTAAAATGGTCATTTGGCATTAATGAAGTTTGAATTCATTTTAGCCTTAAAAATGAAAAATGACATTAGATTTTTATTTAGAAAAAATCAAGACTTCTTTCCAATTTTCACCTTAAACTCGGCCCCGACCCACCCCAAAATTATACACTATATAATCCACCTCGTCTCGAGTCCCGAAATTTCAAAAAAAGATATAAACTCTGTATAACCAGATCGGATCGAGAATCATTGGATTCTATATTTTAACCATCCCTACACTTGTAAATTTTTTAGATATCAATACATATAATAATGATTTTTATATAAATATTAATTAAAAATATTTCGATAATTTAAAATTGCATGTGAAAATAACTCATTACAAGTTTATAAAATCTTGTTTAATCTATCGATATATATATATATATATATATTAGAAAGTCGTTAGTTTTATTAAAAATAGAAAATATCCAAAATTAAAATGAAGATTTACAAGCATAATCGTAAACCTAAAATTTAATTATGACATTTTCCTATTATCATTGAGACAAAAAACTAACCACCTAGATCACATAAGGACCAAAGAAATAAAATGTTCAAAAACCTAACAAAAAACTCGAATAAAATAAAGATACAAAAAAATCTGACTGCATCGGTAAACGAACCATAAAAGGGGACGGAGCTACTGAAAGACCACCGACAAATCACAAATCATAGTCAAGCAATGTGAGAAAATTATCCAAAAATGTAAAATGCGTATCTAAATCAATATGAGGGTCCAAAGCAGGGAATATCATCATGAAAACAAATAAGCGTCATCTTGATCAGTCTTGGCGATTTCAAATCTAACCCTGAGAAAAAAGATAAACAAAAACAGCGACAAAAAAGTGTAAACAACAACAAAAAATTGTAAGCTATTAAAAGACAAAGAAAAACATGTCACAAAGGAGTGTCATAAAGGTAAAGAGTATGTCACAAAGACATAATTATTCTCATTAAAAAAACTAAAAATAAACAAAGAAGAAGATAACTTGCGGGGTGGCAACCCGTATTAAAACAGGTGCCGCTACCGGTTAAACAAAATTAAAGAAGAAAAAGTTGGATTGACCAATAAAATTGACACAAGTTATAAAGAAGAAGAAAAAAAGAAAAGAGAGGAGGAGAAACAAAGTGATTACGATTTTTCATCTACCGATATATTTTAATTGATTATTTAAATAAATCTAATTATAATATAAACTCATATAATGTCTGACATATGAAAACTCCATCGTGCAAATCCAAACTTTTTTTTCATGGTGGACATATTGTTGAAAACATTTTGATGTTTCGATATAACAAATTAAATTAAATGAATTTTAGGATTTTACAAAAGATTTTCTGAGTATATTCGATATAATTATTCGAATATCAAAATATTACTCCAAGTCTTTCAAAGTTCATCTTAATCCTTACTAAAGTGTAAAACTATGTTTTATACTTAAACTATTTTTTAAACAAATTTTATAAAGTATTTCGAGCCTTAATAGAGCTAAAAATATTTTCTTTTTAAAAGGGTTTCAAGAAAAACCAGATTGCCCAGAGGGTACAGATACCCCCATGTATGTTTTGGCTCCAAGAGAAAACATAATGCCCAGAGGGCACAGATACCCCCCCCAGGGGTACGATTCCCCTGTCACTACAGGAACCGATCCCCTATGACGGGGTACTGATTCCCCCCACGCTCGAAGCTGTTTTATTAATTGTTTTCACATAATAACGGCTCCAATAACTCCACTAATGATCCCAACATTCAGAATCAATTGAAGGAGTATTTAAACAAGCATAGAAGCCATTGATTAACAACAAGAAAAAGGAAATCATTGAGAAACAAGAGAGAAAGCATCAAACACCAAGTTTGTGCAATTCAAGCAAATTTTCCTTCAATATTCATTTTGCTTTCAAGAACACCATTTGTACTCAATTGTATTAACTCTTGAGTGTTCTTTTCTTGTTCTAGAATTGTGCAAACATCTTTCCTTGTGAGGATTTTGTAAGTTTGCAAAATTTGTTTTTTTCTCTTTGGGAAAGAGTGTTCTCAAGAATTTGGGGTATAATTCTTGAGGGAGTTGTAAGGTTGCTCTATGTCCTCAAAAGAAAGACAAATTAGTGAATTTGTGGAAAATCCTTAGTTTGGTTAGCTAAGGTAGTGGACGTAAACTTTGGTTGAGAAAGTTGAACCACTCTAAATCACTGTGCAAATATTTTCAATTTTCTACAAAAGTTTCCACCAATATTTTTATTGCCAATTCACCCCCCTCTTGGCCTATTCCGTCGATCGATTAACTTAACAATCAGCATCAGAGCCTCACTCATTTTAAGGTTTTATCGCCTCTTGAGTAGATCCAGGAAGAGTTAAATCGATAAAGATGACGTCCACTTTCGGTTCATTCTCTATGGAAGAATCTAGACCAATTAACGTGCCTCCACACTTTAATGGAACAAATTATCGTCGTTGGAAGAGGTTTATGATGATATTTATCCAACCATTTGATATGAAAGCTTGGATGATAATAGAGAAAGGATATTCCTCTCCTACGAAGAAGGCAAAGAAGTGGAGTAATCAAGAATGGAAGAAATCTCAACAAAACACAAAGACTATGCACATGTTGTGTTGTGAAATTGATACTAATGTATATAAAGGAGTTTCTTCTTGTTCAAGTGCCAAGGAGATGTGGAATAAGCTTGAGGAGATATATAGAGACAAGGAAGAAGAAGAACTAATAAAGGTGATGTCTCTATTAGCTCTTATAGAGCCAAAGGTATCTTCTAACTCAAAAAGATTAAATTCAAAATCTTTTAATGAGTTACAAGATACTTATGATGAATTATTTTCGGAGTTTGAGACCATGAACTCCAAATACAATAAATTGATTTCTAAATTTATAGCTAAAAATGATCTTTTTTTGAAAGCTAAAACAGATTTAGAAAATCAAAATGAAATGTTGAGAAAGAAGTTAGAGCTTTCAAAAACAAAATCTGAAAACTTTGAAAAAGAAATTTTCAAATTAAACAAACTTCTTCTAGAAACGAAAATAGATTTTGAAAATAAAAATGAAATCTTGAAGAAGGATTTAGAACTTTCAAAAATGAAATTTGAAAGTATTGAAAAAGAAAATTTCGATTTGAAAGTTAAGCTTGAATGCTTAACAAAAGAAAAAGAGATCATTTTAAATCATTCATCTAGTTCAATAATGACAATATATTCACATTGTCATTATCATTGTAATACCCAAAAATTTAGATAATGACAAAAATGCAAATTTGAAAGTTTGATGGTCAAAGTAAAAAAATTAGGAAAAGTTTAAGGAATTTAGTGGTGATTTTTCCCAAAAAGAATTTTATTTCATAAATGGATTTATTTAGTGACCAAATTATAAATTTTGTAAAGTTTGGTGACCAAAGTATAAACTTTGAAAAGTTCAGGGACCAATGTAATTTTGGAAAAATTACAAATGGGTCACGAGGATAAGAAAATAAAAATATTATTTTTTCACATTTTTAAAATGTTGGAAAATAATATTTAATGGTTTAATTTCATGTTTAACTGGAATTGTTTAATTAAAGTGACTGAATTGTAATTTTTGGAAATTGCAAGGGCAAAATGGTAAAGTGGAAAACTAATATGTTCATCTTTGACTATTAAAAGATGATAAGGCTGATATTTATCTGATTTTGATGATGATAAGGATAAGTATCTAGGTTTTATGGTAATTATGAAGTTATATTAAGGGTATATTGGTATTTTCTCAAGGTAATGATTTAAATAATGTTTTAAAGGATGATAAGCAAGATATCAATAAAAACAATATCATGCCAAAGTGTTCTTCTCCAGTATATTAACGTGAGAAAGCTTTCAAGGTAAGAAAAATATTTTATTTTCAATTTTTGAGCTAATTCCTTTGGAATTGGGGTTATATTGTGAAATAGGAAAGTGATCTACGCGAAAAACGCTATCATTTGGTAACAATATTGCTTTCTAATCTTACTGGATTTCAAAGATCTCAAATCTAAGGGTTTGTGTTCATATAAGGGATCATGGAATTGATGATTAATCTTGATGATTTAGAGGTTATATATTTGTTTTCAAGCTTGATTTATGGTTAAAACATGTTCAATCTTTCTAGAGATTTTTATGTAAAATTCGGCTAAATTATAAGTTGGAGAACTTTGTGTTCTGATGAAAGTTGATTAGGGATTTGATAGTATAGATGTTAAAAGGTTGATTTCATGCTTGAATCAAATCAAAATCGAGCAAAATCATGAGAACGTAGTTTTAAAGGATAAAGTATTGATCATGATGTATCTAAGTGATAAAATGGTTAAGAACCATTTTATGTAATTGGAAAAGTTGATGTCATTGTTAAAAGGAATTATTAAGTGTTAGAGATTTGGTAGAAAATGAGTTCCAAGTATATTATGGAATTGTTATGGGATGTGTTTATGTTAGTACAATACTAACATAAGTATTGTTATGAATTTGTGATTTTATACAGATTGTGATTTAAGTGTGATTGAAGCAAATTAAGTATAAAAGAGTTATTATGGATCGTAGTGTGGCATACGTATTGTGGATTATATAAAGTGTCAAGGTGAGTGCAATACATGCATAATACGGTACATAGATGTTTTATACATCGTGTACATAGATGTTTTATACATCATCTGGAAGACTTGCGATAAGTCGACCTTGTTTTATCAACATGAGATTTAATATAGAAGTTATTTTGGGTATGAACTTCCCTAATATTTATACACGGTTATACGTTTCCATGTATGATTTATTTGATAACTATATGCCCAAATATGTTATTGAGGTTCAGTGGTATTAATGGCATGCCATAGAGTCTAGCAGCTGCAGAATTAAGTAGTACTATAGTGTCAAATAAGAGATACATAGTACAAGTCAGGTGGGTAAAACCCGACCTCGGCACTACGATGCATTATTAGGTGAGCAATGCTCGACCTCAGCACTTTTGTGCAATATTTGACTCCTATACCGGGTTCCTCATAGATTGAGAATTGTGGGCAATAGTAGTGGAATAAAGAGTTCAAGTTGATATCAAGCATCGAGGAGTGTATATTAATATCAGTAAGACATCATAAGATGTAATGTTGAATTATTAGTGGCATGTAATTATTAATGTTTTATTTTCTTTGTTAAACAAATTTAGAAACAAATGGAAATTTTATGAGTTATATATATATTATATATATATATATAATTATATATATATATATATATATATATATATATATATTGCTGAAGTTATATAGCAGTTACTGTAGCAATGAACAATACCCACGTTTTAAGAAAATTTCCAGATTGCTTAAGGGGCACCGATTCCCCTGCTACAGGAACCGATTCCCCTACTGTTCACTGTTCACTATTCATAAAAAAATCTTTTGAATTAAATTTGTTATAACGAAAAACAATTTATATGAAATGATATTTATATAATATCATTTACCAGTTTAAGAAAATAAATTTCAAATCACTTTTGAATGGGAAATGGTTTTAAAATTCGAGTGACATCTATAATCTGTATAGGTATAATTATATGGGTTATGGCCGTTACAATCATGGTCATAAGGAACATATTTTTTCTTTAAAAAAAGGAAAACGATTTAAAATTAGACAAGTATGGGTTCCAAAAGTAACAAGAGGCATCGAAACTAACATTCAAGGATCCAAAGCAATTTGGATACAAAAATCTACTTAAATGTCTCTTGTAGGTGTGTAAGAGCAAATTGTGATGAAAATGATGATATTCAAGATGCTCTGGCCACACATGAAAAAGGAATGAGTAACCTCTAAACTAAATGTAATTATTTTATTTGGTTGCTCATTTAGTTTATGCATGCATGAGGTTTTAAATGTTGAATAATTCTAAATGATTATGTTTTATCTCATGTATGTTGAAAATTATTTTATGATGAACATAGTAATTTTCGGTAATGTTTTATAAACTTTAGTTCATTATATTAATTTTTGGTCAAAATTATTTTTAAAATGAAATTAATATCTCTTTAACAATTGATATCGATTTTTCAAGAACTTTGGTTTTGAAAAAATTTTGACCTTAAAATTTTCTTAATGTTTATGCATAGATCTTATTTTTTTAATAATATAAAGTTTTAATGCATAACATTTTCAAAAACTTTATGCATAAGTTCTTAATCTCGATAATCGACATTGCATAATGTTTTATTTTTGAATGGGTTAAAAGCATAATCTTTTGAAAAATGAATTTGATAAAAGATACAATGTCTTACTTTGAATTAATGATTGCAAAATTGATTGACATTGTATCCATTTTAATTATGCATGTTGGTCATAAAATAGGGACATATACATGGTGCATTTAGATTCTATAGATATGACTAATTTATGCCTAGTTGCTAAGGATGAGCATGATAGTTGGTTATGGCATAGGAGACTAGGACATGCTAGTATGAGTGGTTTGTAACGACTAATTCAAGGAGACTTAGTTAGAGGGTTGCCAAAGCTAAAATTTGATAATGATAAAATCTGTGATGCTTGTGCTAAAGGAAAACAAAAGCAAATTTCTTTTAAATCCATTAATAACGTATCCACTAGTAGAGTATTACAATTGATCCATTTAGATCTTTTTGGGCCATCTAGGACTACTAGCTTGGGTGGAAAACAATATGCATTTGTCTTGGTAAATGACTATTCTAGATATACTTGGGTTATATTCTTAAATACTAAAGATGAAGCATTAGAAAAATTCATCACATTTTCAAAAGTAATCCAAAACGAAAAAGGTTACTCTATAACTAGTGTTAGGAGTGATCATGGAACTAAATTTGAAAATCCTGGATATACTAAATTTTGTAATTCTAATGGTATTAGTCATAATTTTTCAGCACCTAGAACCCCTCAACAAAATGGAGTTGTTTAGAGGAAAAATCGAACTTTAGAAGAAATTGCTAGAACCATGCTTTGTGAAAACAATTTGCCAAAATACTTTTGGGCGGAAGCCACAAATACCGCTTGTTATGTTATTAATTGAGTAATGATTAAGCATGTTTTGAAGAAAACTCCATATGAATTTTTTTTTTTAAAAATAATTAAAAAGCCTAACATTAGCTATTTTCATCCTTTTGGATGTAAATGTTTTGTTTTAAACAACGATAAAGACAATCTTGGCAAATTTGATGTTAAAAGTGATGAAGGAATTTTTATGGGTTATTCCTTAAATTCTAAAGCTTATCGAGTATTTAATAAAAGAACTTTAAATTTAGAAGAGTCTATATAGACATGTTATTTTCGATGATAATCTGCTTCCGAGGAAGGATTCTTGTGTAAATGATGATGTGGGTATTATAAATTTGAACGACGTTAGACATAACGTTGGAGAACCATCATCAAATGAAGAAAAGAAATATGAGGAAACTCACGATCCCCTCAAGAATCTAACCATTGAAGAAAGGGAAATATCTTTCCCAAGAGAGTACAACTATGTCAAGGATAGTGAAATTATAGGTGATCCATCCAAAGGGGTAACAACTCAATCTTATCTTGGAAATATATGTAATTATGTTGCATTTATTTCATGCATAGAGCCTAAGAACATCAAAGAAGCATTAAATGATGAACATTGGATTATGGCTATGCAAGAAAAATTAAATCAATTCGAGAGAAGTAAAGTATGGACATTAGTTGAAAGGCCTAGTAATAAATCTACTGTAGGTATTGGATGGGTATTTAGAAATAAGCTTGATGAAAGTGGTAATATAGTGAGGAACAAGGCTACACTTGTTGCTCAAGGCTATACTTAAGAAAGAGGATTATACTATGATGAAACATACGCTCCCGTAGCTAGGTTGGAAGCAATTAGAATGTTATTAGCATTTGCATGTTTCAATGAATTTAAACTGTATCAAATGGATGTTAAAAGTGCATTTTTAAATGGTTTTATAAAAGAAGAAGTGTATGTGGAACAACCTCCAGGTTTTGAAGATTCAAAATTTCCAGATCATATTTTTAAATTGACAAAAGAACTTTATGGTTTAAAACAAGCTCCTAGAGCTTGGTATGAAAGATTGTCAAATTTTTTAATTAAAAAAGGTTTTTCAAAATGGAAGGTTGGCACTACATTTTTTTTAAAGCATAAAGGTAAAGATTTATTAGTAGTGCAAATTTATATTGTTGATATAATATTTAGTTCTACTAATGATGTTCTTTGCCAAGATTTTTCTAAGCTAATGCAAAATGAATTCGAGATGAGCATGATGGGGGAAAATATGGCATCTTCATCAATCAAGCTAAGTACGTCAAGAATATGCACAAGAAGTTTGGACTAGAAAACGGAAAACCTCATGCCACTCCAATGAGCTCATCAATAAAGCTTGACAAAGATGAAGGAGGTAAATGTGTGGATGTTAAATTGTATAGGTCAATGATTGACTCTTTGCTTTATCTAACCGCAAGTACACCGTACATTATGTTTAGTGTTTTCTTATGTGCTAGATTTCAATCATTCCCTAAGGAATCACATTTACTAGCTGTTAAGAGGATCTTTAGATACCTTAAGGACACTCCTAGTTTAGGACTTTGGTATCCTAGAGACTCTAGCTTTAGCTTGCATGCTTTCTCTGATGCAGATTATAGAGGATGCAAAATAGATAGGAAAAGCACCTCCGGTACTTTCCAATTCCTAGGAAATATGCTGATTTCTTGGTTTTCAAAGAAACAAAATTGTGTTGCATTATCTACCACTGAAGCAGAATACATTTCAGCCAGTAGTTGTTGTGAACGAGTTTTATGGATAAAGCAACAACTTTTTGATTATGGAATTGAAGTAGGTACCACAACTATCAAGTGTGACAATACTAGTGCTATTTGTCTCACTAAAAATCCCATCCAACACTATAGAACTAAGCACATTGAAATTAGACATCATTTCATTAGAGATCATGTCGCTAAAGAAGATATAGTTCTAGAATATGTTGATACTTTGCACCAATTAATGGATATCTTTACAAAACCTTTAGATAAAGAAAGATTTTGGACACTTAGGAGAGAATTAGGTTTGACCAACCTACCTTGACTTAGTGTTTAAAATAAGTTTAGCACTTTTAATTAGTTTTGGAAAATGCTTATAAAAATATTTGATTCCATTCTTTGCTATTAGTTAGGGGGAGTTTATAATTCTTGGTGAAAAATAATTATATGTTCAAATTATGTTTAAGGATAGAATTGATTGTTTGAACATAGTTAATCTTCTTAATATGAGCTGTCAATACCACTAGAGCAAATTAATTTAACATTTTTGAGTGTTTAAAATACAATTTTTTTTTATTTTTTTCAGGCGCTAGGAATCGATACCCCCTTGCATGGGTACCGATTCCCCCTTGAGGGAACCGATACCCTCCACGGATTCTGGTTATTGACACCTAAAAGAACCTTATTTTTCAAATCCCTCTCTATATATCTCTCTTTTCGTTCACTCATTCTTTCATCCCTAATCTCTACATTACCTAAAAACAACGGTTTCAAGTCGGATTTTATTCAATTTTTCAACTCCTAAATCTACTAGCATCATTAATTTCATGCAAACAACATCAAAATCCACTCAATCTTCATTTTTCACGATAATTTTTCTAAACCCACTATTTTATTTTGAGCATAGGCCTAGTTTTAATTAGTTCTAGGGTGAAATAGTGATCGAGCATTACATATATTTTGGTTTAGAATAAGAATCTACAACTAATTTCATCAAAAGTACAAGATTTTTCAAAATTATTTGAAACTTTTTGAAATAAAAAAAAAATTGATTTTCAACTTGTGTGTTGATTTAATTATGTTGTTTTCATGAAAACTATATATATATTGATTTTCAAACCTTGTTTTCGAACATAGTTTTCAAAATTGCCCATTAGGACTATTTTAAAGAACCTTGAAATATTGAGGACTCATTTGAGTTTTGGAAATGGATTATATTGCACATATGTATTTTAAAATTGTAGGATATCTATCCATTCCGATCTGTTAATCATGTCTCACAACCGCCCTAGGTCATCTACTAGTCGTTCAAATCGACCTTCAAACCCTCCTCCTATTTCACCTCAAAATCCAAACCAAATCGAACCGGTTATGACTATCCGTAATTCGTGCTTTAATGAACCTGGTCGTAGACAAGAGATCTCTAATATAGGTATTCTAATTATTTTAAGTCATACAAAATCCGAGAAGAACAAATACCCTCTCTTCAAGCTATGTTAGAAATAGACTTTAAATATCTTCTGACCCTCCAAAATTGGAAATTTGATAAATTGTTTCAGCTTAGACCTATCGTTGATCACCAATTAGTCCACATTTTCTATTCCAATACGGTTTGTGTCTAAAATGAGTCTCTTACTGCCTCTATTTCTATTCGATCTTATCTTTTAGGCCAATTCATTCATATAAATTATGACACAATCGCTATGACTTTTGGTCTTGATAACGTAGGTGAAGATAATGAAAAAGACATAGTGGCTACCAATTATAAGCCTAAGTCTAGTGTGAACACTTTAATCGATCATCATGATCATTTTCTTCATCTGATGATCTCTTGGTGGTTTAGACCATCCGGAGGTAGATACTCCAGACTTAGAGCTTTAGATTTATGGTGGATACATTGTATCCAACATAACAAGAAAAATAATTCTTCCACATATCATCTTTGATGAGTTAGTAGAAACTATAAACCATGTTCCTAATAAAAAGCTTGTTGAAACTCTAATTTATGGTTGTTTTCTAAGTAACCTTTTTATCGAATCCAACCTTAGGGTCGATCTTGATGTGGCCATCCCTCTTAAGAACCCAATCAATCTTACAACCTTGAAGAAATCGAGATGGACCATGGAAAAGGTCCAATGGGTTCGAGTCACCGAGAAAACACTGGAGCTAGCTTTTCACAAGCTCCTCCAGTACTAGCAGCGAACGACGATCCTGAACTACAAGACTAATTTCAAGATATCGAGGATCACGAGCCGACACCATAAGAAAGTCAAGTGACTCCATACTTCCGATCGCTTATGGAGACTCTTGACATGAGGATTGTATCCATCGAGTCGCATCTAACTGCTAACAACAAAGCAATGAATCATCGTTTCAACGCTATGGACGATAGGGTCGTTGCGCTTACACGTGATGTGACCAACATATGGTCACATTTATCACCTCATGATCCACCGATAGACGATTAGGCCTTGTTTCTTGCTTTGTTTTCTCTTAGGATGATTTCAAACTTATATTTGTTAAAACATTTTGCTTGTTTTGGATGATATGGATGTTTGAACTTGAATGTTTATTTATATATATTGGGTTTGATTGTTTGAATTTGGTTTTATTAAGGTCTCATTAATTTTGCATCATTTAGAATATATGACCAATTTCCATTACACATATATTTATGAATATTGCTTATGAAACTAATGGCTAATCTTTCTCTTGATTTTGATCTTAGCAGCTTAAATTTTAGAATCAATTGGTTTCAATTTCAAAAACCTTGTTTAAAAACGTCTTAGAGTCTTTTTGATTTAACAAAAAGGGGGAGAAGATGTATTATAGTAAGGAGGAGTAGTAATTTCAAATTTGATTTCAAATTTGATTTCAAAATGATTTTCTTAAAAATCTTAAAATTAATCAAATGTTTTGTTATATCAAAAAGGGGGAGATTGTTGAAAACATTTTGATGTTTCGATATAACAAATTAAATTAAATGAATTTTAAGATTTTACAAAAGATTTTCTAAGTATATCCGATAAAATTATTCGAATATCAAAATATACTCCAAGTCTTTCAAAGTTCATCTTAATCCTTACTAAAGTGTAAAATATTTTCTTTTTAAAAGGGTTTCAATAAAAACTAGATTGCCCAGAGGGTACAGATACCCCCCAGGGGGTACAGATACCCCTATGCATGTTTTGGCTCTGAGAGAAAACAGAATGTCTAGAGGGTATAGATACCCCCTCCAGGGGGTACCAATTCCCCCTGTGTAACGGTCGAAATATCTGAATTTTACACTGCAGGAATCGATCCCCTATGAGAGGGTACTGATTCCCTCATGCTCCAAGCTGTTTTATTAATTATTTTCACATAATAACGGCTCCATTGACTCCACTAATGATCCCAACGTTTAGAATCAATTGAAGGAGTATTTAAATAAGCTTATAAGCCATTGATCAACAACAAGAAACAAGAAATCATTGAGAAACAAGAGAGAAAGTATCAAACACCAAGTTTATGCAATTCAAGCCAATTTTCCTTCAATATTCATTTTGCTTTCAAGAACACCATTTGTACTCAATTGTATTCATTCTTGAGTGTTCTTTTCTTGTTCTAGAATTGTGCAAACATCTTTCCTTGTGAGGATTTCAGTAAGTTTGCAAAATTTGTATTTTTCTCTTTGGGAGTGAGTGTTCTCAAGAATTTGGGGTATAATTCTTGAGGGAGTTGTAAGGTTACTCTTTGTTCTCAAAAGAAAGACAAATTAGTGAATTTGTGGAAAATCCTTAGTGTGGATAGCTAAGGTAGTGACGTAGACTTTGGTTGAGAAAGTCGAACCACTATAAATCGCTGAGCAAATATTTTCAATTTTCTGCAAAAGTTTCCACCAAAATTTTTATTGCCAATTCACCCCCTCTTGGCCTATTCCGTCGATCGATTAACTCAACACATATATTTATTAATAGTAAAAAATTTTATATGAAAAAATATAAATAAAATTTTAAAATAAACAACTATCATAAAAAAATTCGAATTTTAAAATATACATTTGCCCAACTTACTTAGGTCGGTCACTGCCCATCGCATCATCATATAAAATGCTATCAATTCTTTGAAAACCTTCTTTCGGTTGGGCCCGAAATTGGGCTTCGACGTGAATAATTGGGTTAGAGTTGCCACCGATTATTTTAAAAACATTTAAGTAGATCAGACACCATCTTACCTGATCTGCGTTTTACCAGAAATGTGTCAGGTTCAGGAGTCGGTTATGGTCAAGGAATGATTAGCACCCTTGAACCGCCCTTTCGGTACCAATTAATTTATCGATTGTCTTAATTATGAAAATTTAAATTTAAATTTAAATTTAAATACTCAATTCAAATCATTTACCTTTGATTAGTTAAAATTGTCCCTAAAAAAGAAGTAAAAATATTAAAAAAATAAATACTAAATAAATTAAAGAGGAAAAAAAGTAAATTAAAAGAGAGAAAAAATGTTAAAAAATGTGTAACATGTGGAAGCATGGCCATACCCAAGGTAGGTTTTATGCGCAGCAAGTGGAGTCTAACATTGAAAAGAGCATAATTGAGCCTTTTCATCCAAACTTGGATTTTTAAATCTTTTTGTTGGTATATCTCGCCTCCATGAAAAATGGCAGTGACAAATATAAGCATAACTACCTCTTCATAATGGAGAATAGTTTCACTGGAATGAAGAGACATTATTGGGTCCAAATGTTATTTCAAGAGATGGTACAATTGCCCCCAAATTATGAAGCCACTTGGTGGATGGTTGGTGCCAAAAGCTAATAAGATAAATCGGCCAGTGAAGTGTCACTTTTTCTCGCACTACGTTCCCATCCAGTCAGAGGGTCCATCATGGGATTTACCACCCATCCTTGTCCATCTACACCAGAATACATTCTCACCAAGGTCCTCTCCACTTTCTCGATACCAAGTACTTCCATCGTTTGTTCTAGACTTATAAACATTCTCATTTAACAAGCTAATGTCCCAGTCCTTCTCATTTGCAATACCAGTGTCTCTTGTCAGTGGAGTATAACGAGACTGAGGACCTGAATTTTATGGAGTACACTGAGGGTAGAACTTTTGTTGTTTGGAAGAAAACAGAGATTGAGCCAAAGCAAACGGCGTTGCAGGAGAGGCCTTAACTCGGACCATGCGAAGGCAACTCTCCCCTTTCTTATCATTTTCATTGCCTGAATCGTCGGCTCTCTGGATTGGGAGCACGGTGTCAGAGCAGCAGCAACTGATTCGACTCAACATAGTGAACCGATCACGACGAAAACACATTCTCCATTTTTTGGTCGGCGCGAATCCATCGGAGACATATAGCTTGAAGAGGCCGAACTCAAACTGAGTTGCGAGTCCTCCGTTATTCATCACCATATATTAAGAAATTTCCATGGACCAGTCTAGAAAAAGAAAACCAAAATATATAAACTTAAATTGGAAAAAAACGATGAGGAGTTTTGTTATACAAGGAAACTAGATTTGGAAGGAGTGGGAGTTGAAAGCCTAGAGAAATGGGCGTCCAACGGCAACGTAATGGAGGTAATATCGGTAGAATCTTTGCGTTTGGGATTCATTTGGCGGCCACCTCTTGTGCCATTCGCTGAAATGCAAGATTGATACATAGAAAGAGAGGAAAATGAAAACGTCTAATGGCAGATGAGTTGAGGAACATGGTGAGGGATGAGAGCCCCCTTAAAAAGCAAAAAAATAAAAAGAAAATGGGATTTTGTTTTTAGTTAGTGGGATAGTGGGTTGTTGGGTAGTGTTTGTGAGAAACGTGGAAATGGGGTAGTAGGTTGATTTATTTTTTACTTCAAACATGGGTTTAGTGGGTTGATATGGTGGGCCTGTAAAAATAAATAATAATAATAATAATAATAATAAGTAATAATAATAATAGTAATAATAATAATAAAAATAAAAATAATTTTTTTAAAAAAACTCGGACAAAAACGGGTGTCTACAGCTACCCCTCTTTGCACATTTTTGTGTTAACAAGAATAGGGCAAAGACGAAAAAAAGACAATCAATTTTTGTCCGATCCTCTCAAATGTGATTGGGCTTCCAGGAATTGGGCCTTTGTCTTCTTCTCGGTTTAAAGATTTCAGCTTGAAAATTCTTCTAGAAAGTAGTTCCTCACTGTCATCGAGCTGAATGGAATCGAACTCGACAATTTTGTTGACATATAGCCCTTCTTGCCTTGAGCTATGCTGTGAATGATGTGCCTTGAGCTGAATGGAATCGAACTCGAAGGTCTTTGATGATAGATAGCCTTTCTTGATTTAAGCTATGCTGCGAATGATGTGCCCTTTAGCTAAGCGTAGTCGAACTCGAAGGTCTTTGGTGACAGATAACCCTTCTAGCCTTGAGTTATGCTGTAAATGATGTGCCCTCGAAGCTGAGTGTAATAGAACTCGAGGGTCTTTGGCAGATAGCCCTTATTGCCTTAAGTTAACTAGAAATGATGCGCCTTTGAGTTGAATGGAATCGTACTCTAAGGTCTTTGGCAGATAATTCTTCTAGTCTTGAGTTATGCTGCAAATGATATGCCCTCGAAGCTGAGTGTAGTCGAACTCAAAGGTCTTTGTGTTTTAAAAGAAACATTTTCAAAGTTTTTTTTTGTTTCAAGAGAAACGATTTCAAAGGTGTTTTTGTGTTTCAAGAGAAACGATTTCAAAAGTTTTTTGTGTTTCAAGAGAAACTGTCTCCAGGGAGGCAAAATTTTGTTTTAAGGGAAACTATCTCAAGAGAGACAAAATTTGTTTCAAGAGAAATTGTCTCAAGAGAGAAGGGAGACAAAATTTGTTTCAAGGAAAACATATTCAAAGATTTTGTTTCAAGGGAAACTGTCTCAAGAGGAATAAAATTTGTTCCAGGGGATACTGTCTCAAGAGAGACAAAATTTGTTTCAAGAGAGACAAAGACAAAATTTGTTTCAAGAGAAATAGTCTCAAGAGAGACAAAATTTAATTCCAAAAGAATCTGTCTCAAGGGAGACGAAATTTGTTTAATGTAAAACATATTCAAAGATTTTGTTTCAAGGGAAACTATCTCAAGAGAGACAAAATTTGTTTCAAGGGAAACTGTCTAAAGAGAGACAAAATTTGTTTCAAGATAAACTGTCTCAAGAGAGACAAAACTTTGTTTTGAGTAAATTAGTCTCAAGCGAGACGACCCCTTGTTTCGAGAGAAACAATATCAAAGGCGATCGATAATATGTTTCTTTCTGCATGTTAAAGAGATCCTTTCAGAAGCTCTAATCGTTGACTTAAGAAAGTCAAATCTGTGGATGACATATTTGTTGTGACACTAAATCACTTCATCGAGCACGATATCCTTCTTCGTGAAGTTGAAATCGTGGATGGCTCATTCCCTATAAAATTGAGGTTTTACTTGAATATCATTCACTGTGAAGTTGAAATTCAAGCTTGTATTGTTTCGAGTCCAATATCCTTCACCGTGAAGTTGAAATTAGCTTTGAATGAAATTGGGAAGCACATTCGCCATGAAGTTGAGCTTTGAATTGGATATCCTTTGTCCTGAAGTTGAAATCCAATCTAGAGTTGGCACGATATCCTTCGTCGTGAAGTTGAAATCGTGGATGATCCCTTTGTTGTGAAGTTGAGCCTTGACTTGAATATCCTTCGTCATGAAGTTGAAATTCAAGATTGTATTGTTTCGAGTCCAATATCCTTCGTCGTGAAGTTGAAATTGGCTCTAAATGAAACTGGGAAGCCCATTGGCCGTGAAGTTGAGCTTTGAATTGGATATCATTCGTCATGAAGTTGAAATCCAATATTGTGTAGATGGGCATGATATCCTTCACCGTGAAGTTGAAATCATGGATTTGTGGGCACAATATCCTCCGTCGTGGAGTTAAAATCATGGATGGCCCCTTCATCGTGAAGTTGAGCCTTAAATTGGATATCCTCCGTCGTGAAGTTGAAATCCAATCTTGAGAAAGTTGGTTTTGAGTTGGATGTCCTTCGTCGTGGAGTTGAAATTCAATTTCAAACAAATTGTGTCGCTTCGAGTTCAATATCCATCGCTGTGAAGTTGAAATTAACTATGAACGAGACTCGAAAAGTTGTTTTTTCATCAGACAGTCGCCCCTTCGCTGTGAGGTCGAGCAACCACCCTCAACTTTTGAATGTGCTTTTGAATCGAGTATCTTTCGTCTTGAAGTTGACACTTGACTCAAAAAGCTGGAAAAAATTATGTATGCTAAAAATGATAAATGTGATGTCTAAGATGCATGCAACATGAATTAATTCTTTTTTATCTCCTGGATGGAGCCTCATTCTTTTTCTAATTGTTCCTGCATATGGAGGAAAGGCCTTTAGAAGATCTGATAATTCGCATCAGGATGTTGAGTCCCCAAAGATGCCCCAATATTCAATATTGAATCTTCAAAAATACCCCAATTGTTTCTCATTTCTTGCTTCAACATTGATTCTAAGCATGAGTTTTGTTTCTGAGAGCCACGTGTCATTTACCAAGATCTACTCTAGAGAGATTGTATTGTTTGAAAAAAATGTTTTTCTTTCTCTTTATTTTCAAACATCAATTAGAAGAGTTTTGAAAAATGTTTAATCAAGAGTTTTGAAAATATTGCCCCTTTCACGGTTTTACAATTGAGACGAATCATAAAACTAGAGTTCATTGGATATCAAAGAATTAATTACATTGTTAATCCTTCAATAAATTATAGCTATTTGACAAGTGCCAATATCAAAGTATTCTTTGGGAAATAGTTAAACAAGGAAAAAAAAGTCTCAGGTTATTGTGTTTGGTCAAAGGTTTGGCATTTTTGTTTATTTGATTCTCAATGGTTTCATGGGGTAGCTCGCATGCTCCTTTACTGGAAGTGTTCTCTGACTCCCACCTTTCATGGTCACACTCAGATTTTGCGATGCCTTATCAAGGAATTTGTATATTCGAGCTGCCTTTTTAGGTTTTCAACTCGAATCCTCCTTTGGTTTCAAGGCGTAATCAGAATCTACATCTTGAACCCCTTTGTTTTTTTCTCTATCATGCATTAAAGATTTTAGAAATATTTTTGCAATTAAAGATTAATCCTGATGGGCGGGATGAAATCTGAAGATAGTCTCTTCTGTTCAGAAATCCATGTATGATTAGAAGGGACTTTTAAGGCACGTAACATAGGCCATGGTTCATGGTTATGAAAGAAAAGGAAAAATAGGCTCAAACAAGTGTTTCAGGGTATTGAACCAAGGATCAATTCATTATGATGCCTTCAATCATGTCTTGCTCAATTTGAATATGCTCATATGTGTTTCTCTTGATTTTCTCTAGATGCTACATGAACTTTGAGTGAAGTGATTATGGAATGATTGTGCTTGATCAATCTCATAATTTGAATCTCGATGCGTCTTTTGAATCAAAAGAATCTTTGTAGATGCGCCTTGTTTTCTTTTTTCTTTATTTTTCCTTTGTATTTCTTTTTCCTTTGTTTTTTTCTTTTTTCTTCTTCTCTTTTTGTTCTTGATTGGATATTCGCACTTGGCATTTGGTTCACATTTTAGTATCTCCTTGGATTGATGTCTTCACTCATGTGATCAGATTTCTTCCACCTTGCCCCCCAATGTGGACGGTGATCCTTGGTTAGGGTTGAATCAGAAGAAAAATACTATAGGCTCAAAAGGGGACACAAGGGATATATATTTTCTTCTATTGTGAAGTGATAAAGAAAAAATGTCGTTCATCATTTCATACATGGAAGTCTTTACAGAAGAGGTATCCCCAGGGGGATAGATTTTTAGGATTAATTTTATTCACATGAAAACAGTGTAATTAATGCATGATATAATTATTTAGAATGAATTCTTCTTTCTTCTTCTTGCTCTCAACATGTCTCAATGTTCATGCTCCCTACGAGATGCCCCAAGTTGTGTCTTAAAAGAATGCTCATGTTCAAATGAACAACTCAATGCCTTAGGTTTTAATGGTATAAAAATATCAATTTTGAGTCTAAAAGGACAATGGTGTGATTCTATTGACTCAAAGAAATGTATGGGTATAACTCTTTGTGCATCGAAAAGATAAAGGCAATGTTTAAAAGTTTCAAAGGGTGGTAATATCAAAATCTGGTCTTTTGGTAATGACCATGAGTTATTTTGGGTAAAGAATCAAGGTACTCTATTTTGGGGGGTTTTTGGACAGGATAAGATAGGTCTACTCTTGTCATATGTCAAAAATCTATAATTCTTGAAAAATTAAAAGAATCCTCAATTCATTTAATATTCAAAGAACTAAAGATTAAAACTCATTCAATTATTCCACCTTAAAAGGTAGCATAATTTCAGTCATTTAAAAGATTAAGCAAACATGAAAGATCAAAAATGTGTTCAAACAAGACAATGTTCCCCAATGTAAATGGTAGATGCAATGCCTCCTTCTTCGATTGTCCATGCCCCTGAATCCATCAGGTTTTGAATCTTGCGCTTCAGTGTCTTAAAGTTCTTAGAGGAATGTCTAGAGCTTCCCACAGCTTCAACATCGTGGCCATTAAGATATGGGGATTCTTTTCTCAGATTATCCTGGCAGGATGTCCTACAATCAGCTGATCAGGCTCCCACTGTACTAATTTCAATTTTTTCTTTAATTGTTAAAATCTTGCTTCCATGTGGTGTCATGTTGTTAAGAACACTTCATCGAATCCTCCATGAAGAAATTTTATGTTTATGAAAATGCTTAAAAATGAAATGTAGATGCAAAATGCAAAAATGCATGAAATGTTCGAGGCATTGAACCGAAAACATGTCTGTTGTTATAAATAATCTTTATTGGGACAAAAGTGTTACGCCTTAGGAGACAAAAAAACATTTGAAAGGTATAGACCTCGAATAGCTTCTGACAGGTTGATTCGTCTTCCGCCTTTTTTTTGTCACCGGTTGAATACCATATCGAACCGTTCCAACTTCTCTGAGCTACTTTTTGTATTTTTCCCAAGAAATCTCGAATGGCTCCATCTCTTGTTTTCACTCTCGGTTGAGTCTGCCCTCAACGAAAGCGCCTTTGGAAGCCTTCATTGAAGGGAAATATCTGAAACTCACTTGTTTGCTTCTTGGATTTGTCAACAATGACTTGTTGTCTTTGAAGGGACTCTCTAGGTCAATAACTTTTTTTGTCTTGCCCCTGCAACCCTTGCCAGCTCAAAAAGTTGACTTTTGGTGTACACAATGTAAACCCGATCCATTCTAAGTCTTTTCTGACCATAGCTGGACTTCTAAGATTTTCATCTCTTGTATTATAACCCCTTTGTCCATTTAATGCAAATTATTTAAATTTAACAAACACGTTTTTGGTGGATCAACACCTCTTTTGAATAATGTAAATGATAAAAAAAATGAAAGAGAACAAAAATGAAAAAGAGTTAGTGAGGTAAATCAAAACAATAATGAAAATAAAAAGTCCTACCCCACATGATATCTACCCGAACATGCTTTAATTAAATAATATTCCTACCCGGACATGCTATCTACCCAATATGATTTTTCAAGAAATTAAACCTAACCACATATTTGTCTAGTTCACATGATTTGAACAGAAAATAAGGCATGAAATAATTCAAGCATTTTAGGTTTTGAAATGGAGTTTTGGGGTGGGCTCTAACTCCTTGTAGTCTCTCGGTTTAGGTTTTAAAAAAGGTACTCTAGTTTTCCTTGCTGGTGCACCTTGGGCTTGCCAGACCCTTAGCCCTAAGCCCTTTACAAGCTTATGTGGAGTAAGTTAAACTCGAGAGGAAACATTCCCTTATGCCCGCACGGTGAATAAATTCACACGAAGTCATAAGGTATATGAATCACAAAGGTTACTTGCTAGGCCCGCACGGAGAATAAATTCTCACGAAGGCATCGCTTTCACCCCCACTTAAATAGGGATCAGAGCTCGAGTGTAGAGCCTAAGATGAAAATTTTGAAAAATCTGAAATCATTAAAAAAATCGTCAGTACAACTATTTATTTGAAAAAAATAGTCAAAGATAAATAAGTAGAATCGAATAAATAAATTTAAATTTACTATTTTCGCATAAAAATATAACCGAAAATTAATTATGGCCTGACTCACATATTTGTCCCCAGCAGAGTTGCCAAGCTGTCGGAACCGTCTTTCGGTTGGGCCTGGAATTGGGCTTCGACGTGAATAATTGGGTTAGATTTGTCACCGATCATTTTAAAAACATTTAGGTAGATCAGACATCATCTTACCTGATCTGCGTTTTACCATAAATGAGTCGGGTTTGGGAGTCGGCTACGGTCAAGGAAGGATTAGCATCCTTGAACCGCCCTTTCGATACCAATTAATTTTTTTGTTGTCTTAATTACAAAAATTTAAATTTAAATACTCTATTCAAATCATTTACCTTTGATTAGTTAAAATTGTCCCTAAAAAAGAAGTAAAAATGTTTAAAAAAACAAATACTAAATAAAATTAAAGAGGGAAAAAAAAGTAAATTAAGAGAGAGAAAAAATGTTAAAAAATATGTAACATGTGGAAGCATGGCCATACCCAAGGTAGGTTTTATGCACAACAAGTGGAGTCCAACATTGAATAGAGCATAATTGAGCCTTTTCATCCAAACTTGGATTTTTAAATCTTTTTGTTGATATATCTCGCCTCCATGAAAAATGGCACTGACAAATATAAGCAGAACTACCTCTTCATAATAGAGAATAGTATCACTGGAATGAAGAGACATTATTGGGTCCAAATGTTATTTCAAGAGATGGTACAATTGCCCCCAAATTATTAAGCCACTTGGTAGATGGTTGGTGCCAAAAGCTAATAAGATAAATCGGCTAGTAAAGTGTCACTTTTTCTCCCACCACGTTCTCATCCAGTCAGAAGGTCCATCATGGGATTTACCACCCATCCTTGTCCATCTACACCAGAATCCATTCTCACCAAGGTCCTCTCCACTTTCTCGATACCAAGTATTTCCATCTTCATTTGTTCCAGACTCAAACATTCTCATTTAAGAAGCTAATATCCTAGTCCTTCTCATTTGCAATACCAGTGTCTCTTGTCAGTGGAGTATCACGAGACTGAGGACCTGAATTTCGTGGAGTACACTGAGGGTAGAACTTTTGTAGTTTGGAAGAAAACCAAGATTGAGCCGAATCAAATGGCGTTGCAGGAGAGGCCATAACTCGGACCCTGTGAAGGCAACTCTCCCCCTTCTTCTTATTTTTATTGCCTGAACCATCGGCTCTCCGGATTGGGAGCACGGTGTCGGAGCAGCAGCAACTGATTCGACTCAATGTAGTGAACTGATCACGACGAAAACATATTCTCCATTTTTTGGTCGGAGTGAATCCATCGAAGACATAGCTTGAAGAGGCCGAACTCAAACTGAGTTGTGAGTCCTCCGTAATTTGTCGGCATAGATTAAGAAATTGCCATGGACCAGTCTAGAAAACGAAAGCCAAAATATATAAACTTAAATTGGAAAAAATGATGAGGAGGTTTGTTATACAAGGAAACTGGATTTGGAAGGAGTGGGAGTTGAAAACCTAGAGAAATGGGCGGCCAACGGCAACGTAATAGAGGTAATATCGGTAGAATCTTTGAGTTTGGGATTCATTTGGCGGCCACCTCTTGCGCGATTCGCTGAAATGCAAGATAGATACATAGAAAGAGAGGAAAATGAAAACGTCTAATGGCAGATGAGCTGAGGAACATGTTGAGGGATGAGAACACCCTTAAAAAGCAAAACAAAAAAATGGGATTTAGTTAGTGGGATAGTGGGTTGTTGGGTAATGTTTGTGAGAAACGTGGAAATGGGGTAGTATGTTGATTTTTTTAGTTTGAACGTGGGTTTAGTGGGGGTAGGCCAACAAAAATAAAAAATAAAAATATTAATAATAATAATAAATAATAAAAATTAAAATTAAAATAAAAAATAATTTTTTAAAAAAAATTCGGATAAAAACGGGTATCTACAAATTCCATGATCTTCTTTCACCGACAATTCGACATGTGAATGTAATCAATCCAATCTTCCCACTTGACTCTACACAACGGCTTAACCACTCAAACCAGTCTACATCGTTGTCATCAACGAAAGTGCCATTTAACATATTGACTTCTACAAATACCTTACGTAACCTTGATCACAAACGTGTTTCGAATGGATTATCTTTTCTAAATTTCTTTTAGATTAAAATTGTTTGTGAAAAAATAAATTATGATATCAAGTAGTTGTTTTTGTTTAACTTTTTATAATAGTATTTCAAGTAATATCTTTCAATATAATAGTCATAAGTATTTTTTTATATATTTATAAAATAAAAATAATAAATAAATTACATTTGTTGTAACACTCTAATCTAGCCTGACCCGAGGTTTGGATGATTAAAGTGTCACAAAGAACCGTGTAAGTGGCTGACCATATTTTTTTGTAATCGTTTGACAATATAAAGTTCAAAATAATTTAAATGACCAAAATATAATAAGCGTTTACAAAATAAAAGTATTAAAACTTACGGGGAGCTCCCAACATAAATCTCCAGAATACATAAGTACGAAATTAGAGTTACTACTAGAATAATCCCACAGGGTTTATGACAGTACATGCCTACTAAAAAATCGAGACATACTCTAATAGCTGATCAAGTCCGGAAATCCCAATATGGCAACGTACTCCTCGATCTGGCACCTAAGAACCTGCGCACGGAAACACATTCCATATGTTGAGCTCACAAACTCAGTGTCACATAAATAACCCTGCTATACTACATTCATTCAACACATGTGCAAGTGTGGTAATGAAAGATCACATATACTAATACAACAAAAAGAGTAAGCATCATGGTGTAACTCGAGGTCACTTAGCATCACAGAACTCACACCCCTCTTTGCTTACTAAAGAGCCTTAGGGGAGACTTGGGTCACACAGCATCAACATCCTCCCTGAACCACGAGTTGAGTCCAGGTCACATAATATCGAAAACTTACCCAGCTAGTTTACTCCTCTAAAGTACTTGGGATATGGTCAGGGCACTTAGCATCGACACTCTATCCAACTAGCAATTTAAAGTGCACAACACTAGTTTGGATATATCTAGATAATCCTCAATCTACCACACAATCGTCATTCAAGTAACTCGAGTGTCCTCACCATTTCCCGAGCATTAAACGAGGCATAAGCCTTATAGAATCTTACCTCATTAAGACCTTATGTTATCACACAATTATAAAGGGTTACATTTGTATTCTTATTGTAAAGTTTCCCTTCTTAATAAAACCCCAACTTCACTTCACTTCACTATATATCTCGAGCAAGTCATCTTACCCAAACAATCACGATGGTTTCGATACTCTCCCTTTGGTATCAATACTTCCCTTCCTTGTGGTATCAATACCTTCCTAAGTATCGGTATCAAATTTTCCTTTGATGCTTGAAAATTAGACTCAATATCGATACTCGTCTGGGAGTATCGATACCCACCCTCCTAAATATTGATACTCCCTTGAGTACCGATACCAAAATTGTTTTTGATATGTCTTATCAAGGCCCTGAGTATCGATACTAGGCCCCGAGTATCGATATCGCTTGAGCAGTATTAATACACCTTGATGGGGTATCGATACTACTCTGACAATTCTTTTGAATTTTTCCCTCACTCGATTGGAAGAATCGATAATGTTCTAACAATATTGATACCCTCAACAAAGAAACTCTATTTCTTTTCGTTTAAAATATGTCATATCCTTCATAGGATGTCCCTAAAGTCCCCATTTGGTGTTTAAAGCTTATTTGGCATACAAGGATCATAAAAGGGTCATCATGTTACACAAAAATAACAACAAAACCCATTTTTCATGCTTTAAACCCCCAAGTGCACACAAATGGCTCATAGACCCAACATGCATCAAAACTACACATGTATATCAATAAGAAGCAGTAAAGAAAGGTTAGAAATAGGTTACCTTACACTTAGGAGCTGTAAAAACAACCTCAATATCACCTAATGACTTTTTTCTCTTTGCCATTGTTCTTGAATCCTCAACCTGCTTCTCTCACTAAAACAACAAAGGAAATGAGTTATTAACTCATCTAGGAGATTAAGGAAGGTAAGAACGAGATTATTAACACTTTGGGATGGTTTAGACTCTTCTACAAGTCCTAATACACTAAACCCTCCTAAAACCCAACTATGACCACCATGGCCAAACCCAAAGGTTGAGAGCTTAATTTAAAGCTCTAGAGGAGGTGATTTCAAGACTTACCTTCACAATTTCAAACTAAGGATGGATGCTAGAAAAGTATTCACCTTTGATTATGGTAACCAAGAAGGAATAAGGAAATTTGAATGAGGAAAGAGACAATGGTGAGGTAAAAGAGATGGAGAAGAACACTCCTCTTTTGTGCTTCTCTTTGTCGTGTCTTCACCCTCTTATAAAGGGAAATCAGCCTTTAAAAGAATCTAGGGGCTAATTGCTCATTTGATTCTTTCTTTTGCAATCCCAACCCAAAAATGCCCTTTTTAATCATAATGGGCTCAACCCAAGCCCAAAGCACTCCATACTTTAACTAAGGTTTCTTTCAAGCCCATTGGGTTTATAAAACTCTTCCTTGGGTTAGCCCGAATCTACTAACTTGGGTATTGGGATTTTACATGTGTAACCATTTTAATAATACTTGTTAAAAGTTATTTTTCCACTCACAGTGTTACCTGATAATTCAAATAAAAGTGAATATTTGATATACCGATGATATATAATTTTATGTGTTATTATTAAGTAAGATTATAATGTATCATTAAAAGTAAATTTAAATAAATTTAAATACAAGATTTTAAAATAATATTTTATCATTTGATTCATTGATGTATAGAATTATACATTATCAGTGTTGTAACACTCCAAACTCGATCACCGTCAAATATATCTGAGATGTCACATTAAGTACCTGAGGTAACCACCGAATTTTTTTTTCATTTATCTTTAAAATTACAATATAATTTATCAAAATATCATATTCAAAGTAATTATAAAATATTTATTGTAATACCCCAAAAATTTAGATAATGACCAAAATGAAAATTTTGAAAGTTTGATGGTCAAAGTAGAAAATTTGGGAAAAGTTTAAGGAATTAAGTGGTAATTTTCTCAAAAAGAATGTTATTCTATAAATGGATTTATTTAATGACCAAATTATAAATTTGGTAAAGTTTGGTGATCAAAGTATAAACTTTGAAAAGTTTAGGGAGCAAAATGTAATTTTGGAAAAATTACAAATGGGTCACGAAAATAAGAAATAAAAATATTATTTTCACATTTTTAAAATGTTGGAAAATAATATTTTATGGTTTAATTTCATGATTAATTTGAATTGTTTGATTAAAGTGACTGAATTGCAATTTTTGGAAATTGCAACGGCAAAACGGTAAAGTAAAAAACTAATTTGTTCATCTTTGACTATTGAAAGATGACAAGGCTGATATTTATCTGATTTTGAAGATGATAAGGATATATATCTCGATTTTATGGTAATTATAAAATTATATTAAGGGTATATTGGTATTTTCTCAAGTTAATGATTTAAAATATGATTTTGAAAGATTATATATCTGATATTTCTCAAGTCAATGGAGGTGGGCGACAATAATGGAGGAAAATGATAATGGATTTGTGGAAGATGAAGATAGATGGATAAATGTCCTATTGAACCCTCCAAGTCACAATAAAAATGTAAACTTGATTATACGACTCTAACTAGCTCTCTTATTCGCAATGAAGAGGCAAATCGGAGTGTGAAGACCTCTCTCTTAAGAACTTGAAAAGAACTCAATAGAAAGAAGATTCAAAGGAAAAAGTATCTCCGCTTAAAAAAGAGAAAACTCTCAATGTATTATATCAAAAAAAGATGTGTTTACAATGGTAGGATGAGCCTCCTTTATATAGGGTGAAGGAGTCATTGTTGTAGTATGACTAATGCTTGAAAATAATAATAAAAACAACAATAACAATATTATCCTAGTTCCTAATAACAATAAACTATAGATAATTGACTAATTTTAATTCCTAATAAAATAATAAATCTAATCCTAAAAGATAATGCATCATCCTATATTAAAATATATTACAGATAAATAATAAAATATTGAAAAATCATAATATTTATAAAATCACATATTAATCCTGTATAAGAATTTATGTATGCGTTGTCTTCACTAAAATGAGTGTATCTTGAGATCCCAATATTAGATTGATGTGATTCAAGAACCGTTGGAAAGACAAGAGACAGGCGGTCGTAACTATAAAAGAGATGTAGACTAAATAACATCAAAATTCCATTCAAAAAGTAGTCGCAAGTCTATTGCTCCACTATTATTTTTTCCAAGGCTTGACCGTGTGGATCAATTGGAAGCGTTAGTCCATCTTCTTTTGATGTGAGCCTTGTGTTGTATGTATCAAAAATCTTCCCTAGGGTCAAGATGTTATTGTGGTTAATATGTAAAGGAAGCTTACTATCAAATCAAGAAGGAACTCGAAGACATCTCCCATCGAATGCAACTTGTGCAATATGTAGGGCTGCAATCGAGCCAAGTTCCCCATATTTTCGGGACTGCTTTTCGGCTAGATCAGCGTGGACTGTTTTCATTAAGCTGAACCACCTTGTGGAGTTTCTCCATTTGGATCTTTTTTCATGGATCAAACGCAACCTCTGCCAACCAAGTTATTTCCGAGCAGTTGACTCAACTTGGAAATTGTTGTTTGGCTCAACCCTTTGGAGCATTTAGGTAAGAAACAACAAATTTCATTTTGATTTGAACTTTGTGGTAGGGGAGAGTATTCTTCAACAAAGTACCCGCATGGAACAAGAAGCTTTACATGCTTGAACTGTCATTAATTCCATTGTGTTGCATCTTTCTTTGGAATGTAAACAATCTATCACTTGGTCTCCACCACCATTGGGTGGTTTAAATTGAATTCTGATGGGCGAGAAAAAATAACTCAGGCTTAGCTACCCAATGGTAAAACTGTCCCGATTACACATATTGGTTCTTATTTTCTAGATTCAACCAAAAGTCTTTCTAATGTCTTATATGTACCCAATTTCACTCACAAGTTTCTTTCTATTTAGAAACTTACCCGGGACCTTCACTGTTTTGTTAGATTTTATCCTAATTTTTACATCCTACAGGATCTCTCAAGTGGAAGGATGAAGGGGATTGGTAAAGAGTATTGAGGACTTTATTTTTTCAGTCATCATCTTTACCATCTGGTTTGTTATCTACACAAAATCGTTCAAAAATTTCCTCTAGGATGTCACATGCTTCAAATTTGTTTGATTGTGGTCATTTGTCTTCGGAATGTATGACTATTGTTTCTAGTAATAATACAAGAATTTGGCATTTCTGTTTGGGACATGCTACTGTTTCAACCATGAGCAAGTTACCTTTGTTGCATTATACTAAATTAGATTCTAAATTGATTCATTCTTGTCCAACAAGAAAACTAGGCTATCATTTCCTGTCAGTCTTACTTCTTCGCAAGCTCCTTTTAATCTCATTCATATAGACTTATGGGGTCCTTATCGAGTTGTTACACATAGTGGTCATAGGTATTTTTTAACCATCGTTGATGACTTTACTCGTATGACCTGGGTGCACTAGTTGAAATTGAAGAGTGATACTATTTTGTCCCTTAAAAAGTTCATTACCTTTGTTAGAACTCAGTTTTCAACCACTATTCAAATTATTCGTAGTGACAATGGCACTGAATTTTTTAATTCTGAGTGTTATGAGTTTTTTTTCATTTGGAATTCTTCTTTAAAGTTCATGTGTTCAGACTCCCCAAAAAAATGGAGTTGTTAAACGCAAACATAGACATATTCTTGAAGTAGCTATGGCTCTTCGTTTTCATTCAAATGTTCCTTTAAAATTTTGGGGAGAATGTGTTAATACGGCTTGTTATATCATAAATCGTTTGGCTTATTCTGTCTTACATTTCAAAACTCCTTTTGAAGCTCTTTATCATAAGGCTCCTAATCCCTCTCATTTATGGGTATTTGGTTGCTTATGTTATGCTACCAAACTTAACTACCTTGACAAATTTTCTCCTAAGTGATAGGGAAGTGGTGGCGAGTTAATGAACGTTACTCTTGTTGAAGAATCAAACCTAGAAAATATCTAGACTCGATGAAGAACAATAAGGGATGAATCAGGAAGGTGGCGGCAATAGATAGGGTTTCTTTTTGGTGCTGGAAACAAGATAAAAATAAGATTAAAACAAGATAAAGAAAAGATAAATGAATTGAAAATAAAATAAGATAACCAAGAAATCAAAAGATTTCCCTTATGAAGGTGAACGATAAAGATGATTGATGACATGGATGGATATGTGGAAAATCGATGGATAATGTCCTATCGAGCCCTCCTAGTCGCAATGAAAAGACAAACATGATAATATGGCTCTAACCAACCCTCCTAGTCGCGATGAAAAGGCAAATTGGAGTGTGAAGATTAATCTCCCTCACAAGAACTTGAAAGAACTCAAGGAGAAGAAGCTTCGAAGGCACAAGGCAATCAGCACTTGCAAAAACGAACTCTCGTTGTATTATTAATCAAAGAAATCTTGTATTACAAAGTTTAATGAAGCCTCCTTTATATAGGGGCTGAGTTCTAAAGGTCCTAAATAACTAATGAATAAAATAATAATAAACTAAACATATCTTAACTCTAATTCCTAATAAAATAATAATAACTAAAGATAATATTTTTAACCCAACCTTAATTCCTAATAAAATAATAAATCTAATCCTAAAAGATAATGCATCATCCTATATTAAGTTATATTACAAATAATCAATAAAAATATTGAAAATTCGTAATATTTACAAAATCTCGTATTAATCCCGTGTAGGATTTTCTGCATGCACCGTCTTCAGTAAAATAGCCATATATTGAGTTCCCGATATCGGATTGATGCGATTCAAGAACCGTTGGAAAGATAAGAGACAGAAGGTCGTATCTCCAGAAGACATATTGACTAAATAAGATCAGGATCCCATTCAAAAAGTCGTCGTAAGTCTGCTTCTGTTCTGATCTTCTTTTCCAATGCTTGGACGAGTGGATCATTTGGAAGAGTTATTACTTATTCCTTTGATGTGAGCCTTGTGATGCATGTATCATCCTCCCTTTCTTCAAAAAGATTCGACCTCGAATCTAAAACATTAAAGGGTGCAACATTAGAATCGTTTAATGATTCATTCACATTATACTTACCGAATAAATATGCTTTGAATCTTCGGGACTTTGTTCTTCTAATAGGTTCGATTAGAAACATTAGTCCAAAGAAGCATGTATTATGGACTCTGGTGCATGTATCATTCCCCCACTCCTCAAAAGGATTCGTCCTCGAATCTAAAAATCCAAAAGAAAGAGATTTAGATGTGTTGAAAGAAAAACTTGTAAAACATTTACCAGGATCAATGTGATGTGTCTTTATGCGTTTTAGTCGAGGTTTCTTATTTGTAGGAACTGATTTCTTTAAGTCTTGAAATCCTCTTTTGCATACAAGTCTTGTAATCTGATGTTTTGGTTGAAATTCAACATGGCGCCGGCCACTGTTGGCTTTATGTATGATTATTTCAGATAATTTCTCCATGGTTTTATTTGTGTGTGGCGAGAATGAGTGTTTAAAAACCATGTCAACTAGTTTGTTAAAGTAATCCCTTAAGTCTCCTAAGTGGGTTCATGAATTAATGATTCCCGGGAGGAGCTTTGTGGACTGTAGAACCTGTTTAGTTGGCAAGGAAACTCATATACAAGATAAAGCTCATTAAAAGCACTTTTAAAAGTATGGGTAGAAATATAAAAAATATTCGAGTTATCGTGATATAAATCTTTGATATGTTCAATTCTCGGAATAGTAGTATGAGTTTGATAGGTAAGAGTATACCTTCGTAGTAGTGTATCGTCTACTATGTTTTGCTTACCTCGGTATGTTACGCACTTAAAGGAGTTGTGTTTAGTATGGATGACAACTTCACGAGCCTTACCTTTAGACTCTCGTAAATCATGACTCTTCATTGATATAGCATAGTGATTAGGGCTTTCAAGTGGTAACCCGTCAGGAGGGTCACCTAGCACTATTCGACAACTCTTAGCGATAGAAGATGGTGTGGGCCAGTCTCGTGTTGCTTTTACTTTCTCATCATTTACATGGATTCCCTGTGCATGAACTATAAAGCATGTGGAGTTGTTCAAGTCATGTTTCATCATTAAGATGACGTTACGACTAAGGCTTTCATGGATGCAGCCTTTTTGTAACAAATTTAACTCTTTGGTTTCTTCGAGATTGTATGTTTGATGAGGTATGATGAAACCTTGAATTAGATTGGTTTGGTGTTGTTTTCCTTTTTCCAGTGGTAATCCGTCAGGTGGATCACCTAATTCTTCTTGAAAATCCTGTAACAAAGATGAAAACACACTAGGCAAATCCTTGTTAATGTTAGAAATCGAAACAATTGATTCTCTAAAGCGAACAAGGATGGAAGGCTGTTTGTAAAGAAGTTTCTCTCTCAATTCTTTTGTGCTCACACATAGATTTTGAGTCACTCTTTTCTTCTCACAATTAGGTTCACTCACCTTCCATGGGTCATTATTCTTTTGGCTTTTGTAACTAGTGACCTCTTTTCCTTTTGCCTCTTTCTCAAATTTTTCTTTTTTTTCTTTCCCTACCTCCTCACAAATTATCATTTGATCTTTAGGGGCTGGAAGTGTGTCATTCTTTGCTGGTCGTTCTTTCTCCTTGTCAGGTTTTTCATCTCTTGGTTTTTTCAGAGAAGATGAGGAATGATTTGAAGGATTACCTTGGTAAGAGGATGAAGTACCTTGGTAATATTCTCTGATACCAATTGATAGGGAAGCGGTGGCGGGTTAATGAACGTTACTCTTGTTGAAGAATCAAACCTAGAAAAGATCTAGACTCGATGAAGAACAATAAGGGATGAATCGGGAAGGTGGCGGCAATAGATAGGGTTTCTTTTTGGTGCTGGAAACAACATAAAAATAAGATTAAAACAAGATAAAGAAAAGATAAATGAATTGAAAATAAAATAAGATAACCAAGAAATCAAAAGATCTCCCTTATGAAGGTGAACGATAAAGATGATTGATGACGTGGATGGATATGTGGAAAATCGATGGATAATGTCCTATCGATCCCTCCTAGTCGCGATGAAAAGGCAAATTGGAGTGTGAAGATTAATCTCCCTCACAAGAACTTGAAAGAACTCAAGGAGAAGAAGCTTCGAAGGCACAAGGCAATCAACACTTGCAAAAACTAACTCTCGTTGTATTATTAATCAAAGAAATCTTGTATTACAAAGTTTAATGAAGCCTCCTTTATATAGGGGCTGAGTTATAAAGGTCCTAAATAACTAATGAATAAAATAATAATAAACTAAACATATCTTAACTCTAATTCCTAATAAAATAATAATAACTAAAGATAATATTTTTAACCCAACCTTAATTCCTAATAAAATAATAAATCTAATCCTAAAATATAATGCATCATCCTATATTAAGTTATATTACAAATAATCAATAAAAATATTGAAAATTCGTAATATTTACAAAATCTCGTATTAATCCCGTGTAGGATTTTCTGCATGCACCGTCTTCAGTAAAATAGCCATATATTGAGTTCCCGATATCGGATTGATGCGATTCAAGAACCGTTGGAAAGATAGGAGACAGAAGGTCGTATCTCCAGAAGAAATATTGACTAAATAAGATCAGGATACCATTCAAAAATTCGTCGTAAGTCTGCTTCTGTTCTGATCTTCTTTTCCAATGCTTGGACGAGTGGATCATTTGGAAGAGTTATTACTTCTTCCTTTGATGTGAGCCTTGTGATGCATGTATCACTAAGGCCATTCCTTGTGTTTTTGTGGGTTACTCTTCAACTCAAAAGGGGTACATTTTGTTTAGCCTTCAGTCCAAGCAATTTTTTGTAAGTCGAGATGTTGTGTTTCATGAACTTATTTTTCATTTTCATTTTCCTATTTCAGAGTTTTCTCTTTTTTCCCTTCCCATTCTCATATTCCTTATTCCGATTTTTTAATTCTTGACTCTTCAGTACCTATTCATGCATCTCATGTTGACAATTCATCAACTTTTTCACAAGAGTTCCTGCTGTGTCAACTATTCCTTCTATTACCTCAGATGTTCCTTCTATTTCTCCATCTGATATTTCAACAAGTGCATCAAATCATCCTCCTTTAGTAAACGATCCACTTGTGTCTAGAAGTTACACTCGTGTCTCAAAGCCTCCGAATTGGTTACATGATTATGTATGCACTTGCCAATCCACTTTACATTCTGCTACATATCCTATTTCTCAATATATTTCTTATTCTTATTTTCCTTCTCATACTCAAAATTTTTTTGCTTCTACTTCTTATCTTGTTGAACCTGCCACTTATCAAGATGCTTGTCAAAATCCACAATGGAAGCAAGCCATGAGAGAAGAGATTTAGGCACTAGAATTAAATAATACTTGGGTTGTTGTACCTTTGTCTTCTGGTAAAGTTCCTATTGGCTGCAAGTGGGTTTATCGAATCAAATATCAGGCTTCGGGTGAGGTTGAAAGGTTCAAGGCTTGGCTGGTGGCCAAAGGGTATAATCAAAAGGAGGGGTGTTGACTATGTGGAGACTTTTTCCCCTGTTACCAAACTCACTGTTGTACGGTTGATTTTGGCTCTTGCTTCCATCTTTGACTGGACCTTGTGGCAAATGGATGTTCACAATGCCTTCTTGCAAGGAGACTTAGTTAGGGTGGTCTATATGAAGTTACCTTAAGGCTTTTCCAGTCAGAAAGAGCATATGGTTTGTCGGTTGCAAAAGTCTCTTTACAGACTTAAGCAAGCTTCTAGACAATGGAACAAGAAGCTGTCTGAAGCACTTATATCAGCAGGATTTAAGCAAAGTATCATTACTCGATGATTAGAAGGCAAGTAGGAAATAAGTTGGTTCCTGTGCTAGTATATGTAGACGATTTTTTGATTACTGGCAGTGATACTGATATGATAGAAGAGCTAAAATTTACAAATTCAAGATGAACGATTTGGGTGAGTTGAGATATTTTCTTGGGCTTGAAATGTTGAGATCAGAGAAAGGAATTATCTTAAGCCAGCGTAAGTATGCTTTAGAGTTAATAGAAGATATTCAGGTAGGGGGAGCAAGGCCTGCTTTGAGACCTTTGGAGCTGAACAATAATGTTTTTGCTGCTACAGATACTATATGTTTGAAGCATGATGAAGAAGGTATGATTGACAAGACACAATTTCAAAGACTTATATGAAGGCTTATATATTTAACCCACACCAGGCCTGATATATCTTATTCAGTGCATCACCTAAGCCAATTTATGCATCATCTTGGAAAGGTGCATATAGAAGCAGCCTTGAGGAGTGTTCGATATATTAAAAATAATCTAGAGAATGGAATTTTGTTAGATGCTTCAAGTGCATATGAGTTAGTTGCTTTTTGTGACTCTGATTGGGCAACTTGCCCGATATCACGAAAGTCGGTAACAGGATATTGCATAAAACTGGGGAATTCCTTGATCTTTTGGAAGTCAAAGAAACATAATACAATGGCTCGTTCTTCAGCAGAAGCTGAGTATAAAAGTATGGCCATGACTACAGCAGAGTTGGTATGGTTAAGTGGATTGCTGAATGAACTTGGAATGAGGCAAGATCAGCCAGCTAAGTTGTTCTGTGGCAGTAAGGCAGCATTGCAGAACGCTTTTAATCATGTTTTTCATGAAAGAATGAAGTATATTGAAATCTATTACCACTTTGATAGAGACAAAATTCAAGAAGGGTTTATCACAGCTGAACACATACCTTCAAAGGACCAACCTGCAGATGTCTTGACTAAAGCGCTTGGTACTCTGCAGCATGAGTATTTGGCAGCCAAGCTGGGGGTTGCATATATCTTTCACCTACCAACTTGAGGGCCAGTGTTGAGATAATAGACATTAGTTAGTTAGTTAGGACTAATTAAGCTAAGGGTAAATTAAGGATTTTTCTAGCTTAAAGTGTCAAATTATGAAAATTAAGGAACCTATAGGATTAAACCTAAATGTAAGCTCTAATATTAACCTTATTTGATTATTAAATCAATTATTGAATCGAATAACCGAGATGGTCCCTTGAGCATTTATAAGAGAGTCGACTCGAATTATTCCCTACGTTAAGAGAACTATATTGAAATATAGCTAAAGGTGGAGGCTCTATTTAACCTATTTGATTATGTCAATATTAAAGTTCTAATCAAAATTCAGGGATTAAAATGTCAAGATCTAAAATACCAGACTATAAAAGACTATGAGTTTAAGGACCTAAATCGATAATTTCTAAAGTTGATGATTAATTAATAAACCAAAAAATCTATTTATTATCTAAATTAACCTATTAAAAGAAGCTAAGCCTAAAGTTTTTTAATATTGAAAATTAATAAATTTTAAAAGGAGCGAGCAATCGATTCGAGTAATCGGGCATCTGATAACCGTCGTTTTGTTATCAAAATAATTTCGGCTTCTTAATAAGTAAAAAGAGAGAGTAAAATAGAGAAGCAGAGTCGATCCACAGGGACTCTAGTGTTTCTAATTTAGTGGACTTTTTTATTTAGAAGAAGATAAAATTTCAAATAAAGAAAAAAAGACAAGAATAAAATAATTAAATATAATTTTTTTAAATGGAATATAAGGATAAAATAATAAATAATAATTATAAGATAATGATAAAGATAAAGATAAGAAAGGGGAGGTTTTAAATTATTTAAAGAAATATAATGAGATAAAAATTAAATAAACAAATAAATAAAATAAATAAATTGAGATAAAGAATACTTATGGTAAGAACATCCTCATACTTCATTTTTGCCTCAAATTCCTCGGATCATCGAAATAGATCTTTACTTCAAGATTCACGCCGGCTATTTGTCTACAAGGACAATTCCTTGTGACTATGCTTTGTCTATCGAATATCCAAGTGCACTCTTAAATTTCGGTTTTTGAGTTGATCTAAGCAACAACAATGTTATAGATCTTAAAATGTTGAAGTTTGAAAAGTTGTCGAGTCGGATTATGTTGTTTCAACAATAATTGATTATGATCTCAGTTTCCTCTTAGCAAACAATTTTGCTAAGTGTGTTCACAGTAAGTCGAATGTGCTTCAATAAGTCAATCCTTCTTCCCACGTTAACCATAACAACATCCAGACCAACGTCGGCTTTTGGTTTTGAAAATCGTTTTGATTTGAAAATAAGATTCTAAAACAAAGAGAAAAATCTGAAAGCGATTTAAATGCCTTACAATTCTCATGTTTGGAATTGAGCCTTCACTTTAGCCTTCAACTTAAAAGAAAATTAGCTAAGCATGACCAAAGTCATACTTAGCATATTTGAAACCAAAACTTTAAAATAAATTAAAAAATCGAAAACTTGAAAGGAAATAAAAGATAGAATTTTATAAAGCTAGAGAGAAGAAGAATATTAAATTCTCAGATATGAGAGATGTCTTTTTAGGCTTACCCTGAGAGGGTATTTATAGCCTTCAAAATCCTACAAACAAGGTAAATATAAAATTAAAGAAAATAAATCCTAATTAAAATACTTAAAACTATTTAAACTAAAATACCTAAAACAAAGATAAGTTAAAATATAATATAATATAATATTTAAAATAATATTCTGAATCCTAATTAAAATATTTAAACTAAAATACCTAAAACAAAGATAAAATATAATATAATATTTAAAATAATATCCTAAAACTTGAGTTTAATTCAAATCCGAATTACAGAAATGTGCGGCTAATCCATTTGTTCTTCTAGAAGCGCAAACTGGACCTTCTAGAAGGTGCTGATGTCATCGCCTCATCATATATTCCATGCCCAAAGTCATGCCCACTAATCCACCTTTGATTCCGAAAATAAAAAAACTGCAAAATTCTATCCTTTTAGTTCAATTTCCATAATCTAGCGTCTTTCATAGAAAATGAATCAAAAAGAACAAATAAGCCAAAAAAACCCAATGATTACGGATAATTTAAAAGTAAAATAATAGCTAAATAAAGCACTTATCAAATCCCCCCACTTATTCAATGCTTGTCCTCAAGCATTCCTCGATTAACATATCAAAATCATAAGTTGTTATCTTCAATTTCAATTTATTTATCAAACTTCCAATCGAACTAAGTCCATGATATTTGTCGAATTCAAGTTACAATAAAGAAAATACACAAGTAAGAAAATTTAAAGTAAGCAAGATATCCCAATTAATTGCCAACTTCAATGAAACATGACTCATTACCTCACAAAGATTCACACATATCCGCTCAAAGTGTTTGGGGTAAATAAAATCGCTCAAACCGAAACTAACCAAAATATTACCATAGGCTTGGAATCCAATCAAGTCTCCACTACTAAAAGCGAACATAATGCAATAATCAAGGGGTCTTTAAACAAGGTGTAATGGGGCTTAGGTTAGGGTAGGGAAAAGGCCATGATGATTGAGTTAAGTACCAAGACAAGAGATTAATACAATTACGAACAATCCACGAACTAACATTAAGCACAATAAAATAAGGAAAAAGAATAAATGAAAGATAATTGAAACGAACAATTTTCCTTCTTCTTCTTTTTTTGTTCGAAACAGTGAACATTTTTTTCTTTTTCTTTTTTTTGTTGTTGTTAGAAACAATGAACAAATTTTTTTCGACTTCTTTTTTTTTCATGGAACAGGAGTGATATATGATATCAAGTCTCGGTAAGAGTGTGAAAAGAGAGGAAAAATAAAAAGAAAGGCTTCGGGTTTAATTATGAGGTGTAAAAAAAGAAAGGGAAATAGGCTCAAATGTAGTTCACTAGTGGATATATAAACGGGTAGGCTTTTTGGGAAAAGCAGGTTTATCCTAGGTGCCCCTATCACATTAAAACATTACGTTCAACATGTAGTCTCTATATGCATTGTTATTACAAGTTCTAGAATATCCTAATTAGTTCAGCATACTCAAGTCAAACAATGAGCAAGAAAGAAAATATATGCTCGTTAGGCTCAAATCTCACAAGAAAAGTTTATATGCACTGAGTCAAGTTCATCTCTATCAACAAATGCATGAAATATCAATACTCAACAAAAAAATTCACCAGTTATACCAATCACCAATCATGCAAATTAAATTCGATCAAAACATTGTCACAATCCAAAAGAAAGTAAGAGTATAAAGTGAAGGTCAAGAATAGCAACCAACAATCCCAACACATCAATATTAGAATATCTCAATTTCAAACAAACAAAGTCAAAGAAAAAAATTGACATGCTTATCCTTCCCCCCTTACTTAATTCGTTTTGTCCCAAAACGTATATCAAATTTATAAACAAAGAGAGGGAAAAGGAATACTCCCTAATCTAGTGGCGACCGCGGCCACGGCAACGTCGAGACGAGCTTTTGTAGAGTAGAATGTACGATCGAGAAGCCACCAGAAGATATATTAAAATTTTTTGTTCAAACCAAAATTGTACTACTGTGTTTTTTCTCGAACCAAAACTGTACTACTATTTTTTTACACTGCATTGTTCTGTTCGAACTTTTCTGTACAGTTCAAACCAAATCTTTTTTTTTCTGCATTGCATTGTTTGAATCTGATGTGTATTTTTATGCACTGCTTGAACCAAATCAAATTTTTTTTCTGCACTGTTATTTTTGAACTTTTCTGCACAGTTCTGTCCAAACCAAGTCTATTTTTTTCTGCACTGTTCGAACTAAATCAGTTTTTTTGCACTGTTCGAACAATGAATTTCAAAATTATGCTTCCTTTTTTTTGAATGATTCTTCCTTTGATAATTGCCACGCAATCTCTTTATGCCATGGGGTCAGGTTTTGGCCATTTGTTGGCTTTCGGTTCGAACAATTCTTGATTCTATCTTGCTTAAAATTCAACTAGGAATAACGGGTACCTAAAAATCAAAGAAAAAATTAAAAACATAAATAAATCAGAAAAATAAAATTAAAATTAAAATTAAAAAACGTAAAATAAAAATAATAATGGGTTGCCTCCCAGAAAGCACCTTTTTTTTAATGTCGTTAGCTCGACGACCTATTTTTTTCAGACTGCGGGTTCCTCTAAACTGATTTCTTTGATTAGACCAACCTGAGCATTGTCCTAATACGGTTTCAACCTTTCACCGTTAACTTTAAATCGAACTTCTGAGTTATCTTCACCATCAATAAAACCATGAGGAAATACTTGAGTTTCTGTAAACGGTCTTAGCCATTTTGATCTGAGTTTTCCTGCAAAAAGTTTAAATTTGGAGTTAAATAACAAAACCTTTTGACATACAGAAAAAGTTTTAAAAGAAATTCTACTATCGTGAAATTATTTTATTTTTTCTTTAAACATCCGAGCATTGTCATAGGCATTTTTTTCGTATTTCCTCAAGTTCTTGAATATGTAATTTTCGAGCTTCACCAACCGCATCCGTGTCCATGTTATATTGTTTAACATCCCAATAAGCTCGATATTCTAAGTCAACCGGTAAATGGCATGGTTTACGGAAAACAAGTTGGTATGGTGACATTCGAATGTGACCTTTATAAGCGGTTCGATATGCCCAAAGTGCATCAGTTAATTTTAAACTCCAATCATTTCGATTCGGTTTAACAATTTTTCAAGAATTGTTTTAATTTCCCGATTTGATACTTCGGTCTGTCCATTTGTTTGTGGATGGTAAGCGGTAGCAATTCTTTAACTTACTCCAAATCTCTTTATTAGAGACTCGATTACTCGTTTGATGAAATGAGTTCCTCTATCGCTTATTATAGCCCGTGTTGTGCCAAATCTGGAAAAATAGTATTTTTCAAAAAATTAATTATAGTTTTAGCATCGTTATTCCGAGTGGCCTTAGCTTCCACCCATTTAGAAACATAATCTACGGCTAAAATAATATAAGTAATTCTAAATAATGAAATAAAAGGACTCATATAATCGATTCCCCAAACATCAAAAATTTCACAAACTTGAGCAGAATTAAGAGGCATTTCATTCCTACGGCTTAAATTACATATACGATGACATCTTTCACAAGTTTTATAAAATAGATATGAGTCCCAAAAGATGTTAGGCCAAAAGAAACCGCATTCAAGAATTTTATGGGTTGTACGTTTTGTCCAAAATGACCACCACAAGAGTAAGAATGACAAAATTGTAAAATTGAATTTACCTCACTTTCAAAAATACATCATCGAATTACCTGATTCGGGTAGTGCTTCCATAAATAAGGATCGTTCCAAATATAATATCAGGATTCTCGCTTAATTCGATTGATTTTAGATCTCGGCAAATCTAATGGTAACTTACTTGTGGCTAAATAATCAACAATATCCGCAAACCATGGAGTTATGCTTTGCGCTACCATCAGTTTTTCTTCAGAAAATTCTTATCTAAGTGGTGGGTCAGATGTGGAAAGGGGAATTCGACTCAAGTGATCCGCTACCATATTTTTGCATCATTTTTTGTCTTTGATTTCCATGTTAAACTCCTGTAAAAGCATGATCCATCAAATAAGCTTCGGTTTTGCTTCCTTTTTTCTCATCAAATACCTTAAAGTTGCATATTAGAAAAAACAGTAATTTTAGTGCCAAGTAAATAATATCTAAAATTTTATAAAGCAAAAATTATAGCAACAAATTTTTTTTCTTTAATTTAATAATTTTTCTGAGCCGAGTCCAAAGTTCGAGATGTATAGGCTATGACATGTGGCTCTTTCCCTATTTTTGGACAAGAACGGCTCCAACGCTAGTATCCGACGCATCACAGATAAGTTCAAAGGGGTAATTCCAATATGGTGGTTGAACAATTAGGGATGAAACATGTTTTTCTTTTAATGAATCGAAAGACGCCTTTCATTTTGAATTAAAGTCAAAGTCTTGATCCTTTTGAAGAAGATTGCATAAAGTTTGTGTTATCTTTGAAAAGTCTTTAATAAATCTGCAGTAAAATCCTACATGGCCAAGAAAAAAAAATTCCCTCATAGTTGTGGGGTAAGGAAGTGAGCGTATAATATCTGTTTTAGCTTTATCAACCGCAATCCCTTTTGAGGAAACAATATGACCTAAAATTAACCATTTATCAACCATAAAATGACATTTTTCATAGTTTAAAACAAGGTTATACACTAAGAATCTTTTAAGCACATTAGTTAAATTATCAAGACATTCACTAAAAGAATTACCATAAATCGTGAAGTCATCCATAAAGACTTCGATGCCTTTCTCCACATAGTCGGAAAATATACTCAACATGCATCTTTGAAAGATGGTCGGCGCATTACAAAGACCAAAGGTCTTTGGTATATATGCAAATGTACCAAAGGAACAAGTAAAAGTCATTTTTTCTTGATCCCTGGGCGCTACGGGGATTTGGAAAAAACCTAAAAAACCATCAAAGCAACAGTAATGAGTTTTCCCATCTCATGTTTCAATCATTTGGTCTATAAATGAAAGAGGAAAATGATCTTTTCGAGTAAGAGAGTTTAACTTCCTGTAATCAATACAAAATCGCCATCCATTTTGAACTCTTATTGGCACTAACTCCCCTTCTTGATTTTCGACCATTGTGACTCTCGTTTTATTGGGAACCATATGAATCGGACTTACCCAATTACTATCCAATATCATATAGATTACGTCAGCATCAAGAAGTTTCTGAATTTTCTTCTTTACTACTTCCATCATTAGTGGATTTAATCGACGTTGTCCTTCTCGTGATGGCTTTGCTTCTTCTTCAACTTTGATCTTGTGCATGCACGTCAAGGGACTTAATCCTTTAATGTCAGTAATGGTCCATCCTATGGATTTTTTGTGAGAACGCAAAATCGTTACCAAAGCTTCCTCTTCTCCTTCGAAATAATTTACTTGAAATGATCACCGGTAAGGTTCTATTTTTGCCTAAAAAGGCATATTTCAAATGTTCTAGTAAATGCTTTAATTTTACCTTAGGTGCCTGCAAAAGGTAAAATTTTAGTTTTAGAGGAAGGTAAAAATAAATCAGAATTGATTAAATGAATATTTTCAAACTCCCTTTCTTCCTCTTTGTGGAAAAGTTCAGGATCCTTGGAAAGATTATAAGAAAAATTAGATTCAATATTCATCAATAAAATTAATTCTTTCAACACGATCTGAGTATTTCTTTGCTTTGTAAACACCAAATTCAACGATCTCACCATCAAATTCCATTGTCAGTATACCACTTCTAATATTTATCTTTGTATGTGCGGTTCTTAGGAAGGGTCTTCCTATGAGTACTTCATAATAAGAATCTGACCTATCATGTTCCATGTCAATGGCATAGAAATCTGTAGGAAAACATAATACATCAACCTTTACTAAGACATTTTCCATCACTCCCACTGGATAGATCACGGATCGATCAACCAACTGTATGGTTATTCATGTTTCCTTCAAAGGCTCGTTAGTAATCATTTTATAAACAAAAAATGGCATAATGTTGATTGAAGCCCCTAAGTCACACATTGCACATTTAATTTTAAAATTACTTATTTTACAAGGTATGTCGAACATACCTTGATCCTTCATCTTTGGTGGGAGTTTTCGTTGAAAAATTATGGAAATATGTTCTCCCAAATTTACCTTTTCATGCCCCATTAATTTCCTCTTTGTAGTGAAAAGTTCTTTTAAAAATTGAGCATACTTTGGTACTTGTCGAATTACTTCAAGAAGAGGTATATTAATTTGAAATTTTTAGAACACCTCTAAGATCTCCCCTTTTTCAGCTCTTTTATCATGCTTTATCAACTTTGATGGGAAGGGTGGTGGCGTGATTTCATGAGGAGAAGGATGTGCGTCATATGTACCTTGCATTTCTAGAGATGGCGTTTCTTATTGTTCTTCCCGATGTGTGGCTTTTTCTACTACAACTTCAGGTGAGATGACTGTTCCACTTCGGAGTGTGATGGCACTAATATTCTCTCTCATATTTAACTCTATTTGAGAAGGAAGTCTTCCTTGTGATTCTAATTCCCCGCAGTTTGAGCCACTCGGCTCACTTGGTTATCCAACTCTTAAAAATGTGTCTCGGTTCGACTTTAGAATTTTTCCTGAGATGCAACTAGCTTTTCCTGTGACGTAACTAGATTTTCTTGTGAAATTTATAGCTTTTCTATGATTTCCTCCAATGATGGCTTTTTCATTTGTTGTTGGGGATGAGGTCTTAGTTGAAAAGTTGGCCTTTGATTCATCGCATAGCTGAAGTTTGGGTGGTCTCGCCATCACGGATTATAAGTATTGCTATATGGGTTGTATGGTCTTCTTGGAGAGCCTGGAAAGTTCCCTACGACATTGATTTCTATATTTCCTTATTCTTGTATCATCAGGCAGTAGTCCGTCGGATGGTCTAGCTTCTTGCATATCCCACATGCTCTTGTTACCCTAGATTTTCCTGCAACAGTGAATTAACTACTTCATTTAATTTATCTAGTTTATTTTCAAGGGAAAAGGTACTTATCTCAAGAACCCGTCGGTTGGATTCACTTGAAAACTGTTGAGAGTTGGCTGCCATGGTTGAAATCAATTCTCTTGTTGTTGTTGGGGTCATGTTGATTAATGCTCATCCACTGGCTGCATCTACCATTTTCATTTTCATTTTCATTGGTAAAAGGCCTTCATAAAAGTATTGAAGTAACGTTTACTCACTTAATCCGTGTTGCGGACAACGTGCGTAAAGCTTTTTAAATTGTTCCCAATAGTCATAAAGACTTTCTTCACTCTTTTGTTAAATGGAAAGAATGCTCCTTCATAACTCACTTGCTTTAGCTGCTGGGAAGAACCTATCAAGAAATATTTGACTCATGTCAGCCCATGAATTAACTGAATTCGAAGGTAAATAAAATAACCAATCTTTAGCCAAGTCATCTAAAGAGAAAGAGAAAGCCCTCAATTTAAATTGATCTTCGGTAACTCCATGTGATTTCATGCTAGTGCAAACCACCTGAAACTCCAACAAGTGTTTCTGCGGATCTTTAGTGCGAAAGTCGTGGAAAGTGGGAAGAACATGAATAAGTCCCGTCTTTAATTGAAATGGAGTCCCGACACTAGGAAAATTGATGCATAATGGCGTTTGAGTGACAGGAACTGCGGCTAGCTCTCGGATCATTTTTTTCTTCTTCTGTCATCGGGATTTGATCTTCGTTATATGCGTCTGTTTCAGAGTTTCTCTCCAGATTTGATTTTGTTTCTGAACTGTGCTCTACTCGTCTCTTTCTTATTTCTTGAAGCGTTTGTGTGTGGATTCTTCGTGCTCGTGCTTCCATCTCTGGGTTAAGATCTACTAATTCACCTTGGTTTCTTCTGGCCATAAATCAAAAAACAAAGAAAAATAAAACAGTACTTGTCGTTAGTCCCTGGTAACGGTGCAAATTTGATAACCGTCGTTTTGCTTTCAAAATAATTTCAGCTTCTTAATAAGTAAAAAGAGAGAGTAGAATAGAGAAGCAAGGTCGATCCACAAGGACTCTGGTGTTTCTGATTTAGTGGACTTTTTGATTTAGAAGAAGATGGAATTTCAGATAAAGATAAAAGACAAGAATAAAATAATTAAATAATTAATTAAATCTAAATTGTTTTAAATGGAAGATAATGATAAAATAATAAATAAAAATTATAAGATAATGATAAAGATAAAAAAGGGGAAATTTTAAATTGTTTAAAGAAATGTATTGAGATAAAAATTAAATAAATAAATAAATAAAATAAAATTGAGATAAATAAGACTTATGGTAAGAACAGCCTCAGACTTCAGCTTTACCTCAAATTCCTCATATCATCGAAATAGATCTTTGCTTCAAGATTCACGTCGACTATTTATCTACAAGGACAATTCCTTGTGACTCTGCTTTGTATACCGAATAACCAAGTGCACTCTTAAATTTCGGTTTGTGAGTTGATCCAAGCAACAACAATGTTTTATATATTAAAACGTTGAACTTCGAAAAGCTACTGACTCGGATTATGTTGTTTCAACAATAATTGATTTCGTTCCCAATTTCCTCTTAGCAAATAATTTTGCTAAGTGTGTTCACATGAAGTCAAATGTGCTTCGATAAGTCGATCCTTCTTCCCACGTTAACCATAACAACATCCAGACCAACGCCGACTTTTGGTTTTGAAAGTCGTTTTGATTTGAAAATAAGGCCAGAAAATAGAGAGAAAAATCCGAAGTGATTTAAGTGTCTTACAATTCTCACGTTTGGAATTGAGCCTTCGCTTTAGCCTTTGGCTTAAAAGAAAATTAGTTACACATGACCAAAGTCATACTTAGCATATTTGAAAATAAAACTTTAAAATAAAATAAAATAATCGAAAACTTGAAAGGAAATAAAAGAGAGAATTTTATAAAGCTACATAGAAGAAAAAGATTAAATTCTCAGATGTGAGAGATGTCTTTTTAGGCTTACCCTGAGAGGGTATTTAAAGCCTTCAAAATCCTAAAAACAAGGTAAAGATAAAAATAAAGAAAATAAATTCTAATTAAAATACTTAAAACTATTTAAACTAAAATACCTAAAACAAAGATAAGATAAAATATAATATAATATTTAAAATAATATCCTAAATCCTAATTAAAATACTTAAAACTATTTAAACTAAAATACCTAAAACAAAGATAAAATATAATATAATATAATATAATATTTAAAATAATATCCTAAAACTTGAGTTTAATTCAAATCTTAATTGCAAAAACGTGTGGCTGATCCATTCATTCTTTTAGAAGCGCTGATTGGGCCTTCTAGAAGGTATTGAAGTTATCGCCTCGTCAAATATTTCATACCCAAAATCATGCCCACTAATCCAGCTTTGATTCCAAAAATAAAAAAACTGCAGAATTATATCCTTTTAGAGCAATTTTCAGAATCTAGTGTCATGCACAGAAAATGAATCAAAAAGAACAAATAAGCCACAAAAACCATTTATTACAGAACAATTTAAAATCAAAATAAGAGCTAAATAAAGCACTTATCAGCATCTTATGCGAAAACTCAACTCAAATTGTTCCCTATTTAAAACTAATGTGAAATCCTAATTTCTAAGCTTGATTCGAATGTTAATCTAATTTGAAATTAAATCTAAGAATTTAAAATATGAAACAAAACAATTAATAATAAACTTAACTAAAATAATTAAAATAACAAATAAAAAACAGTAAAAAACATAAAATAAAAAATAAACATAAACATAAATACCAGGACCTAATTGCATAACTATTAAATTACTAAAGTAAACGAGAATAAATTAAACATAAAATAGGACTAAATTAAAATAAATCAAAATTCAAAGGCTAAATTGAAATAAAAATAAATAGCTTAGGGAACACAATAGAAAAACACGTGTAAACTATAGGAAACTAAAAGCAATTATTCATTTTATTTAAGCCTAAAAATAATATGTTAAAATAAAAGACAAAATTACAAAATCAGTCCACGTAATTTTAAAAAAATTAAAACGTCACTACACATAACTAAAGTGTACAAACATGCTAAAAGTAGGGAGACTAAAAGGAAATTATACCAAAAATTACAAAGCACAAAAAGAAATGGGAAAATTCTAAAAACGGTCCTTGCTAGTGACCTTTTTGTAAAAACACGCGTAAGTTAGGGGGATTAAAGTGCAATTTCCCCTAACTTCCTTTATATATATAACATTTTTATTTTTTTATATTTTTTCTTTTTTCATTTTTTTAAAACCTAGAGAGAGAGGTTCTCCCTTATCTCTAGAAACCAAACCATCAACGGTCGTCAGGCTCTCTCCTACCGCTGTCTCGGTCGCCGTCGGTCACCAGATTACACTAGCACGCTCCCCTCGATGTGGTGGTCATAGATCCGGACTCGGTTTTGTGAAAAATGACCCATAACGTCGCAAAAATGTCTGAGACCATTTGCTTCCTCACCCTCCGGCGACCACGAACCGACCCCCGGTGACTCAGGTACGCTCGATCTACTCTCATTTAATTTTCTCATATTTTTCTATAAAAATAGCTTGATTATTACCATATAAAAGGGCCTCATTTATTTATTATTATTCTAGAAGAAAATGTTATTTTTGTTTTTTATTTCGAAAACTAAAAAATCTATGTTTTTTACTGATATTTAGAACCGAAAGCAGTACAAATAAAAAAAATAAAAACTAAAAAACTAAACACGATTCGAACTAAAAAAATAGAAAAAAGGGTAGCCTTGAAAGCTTGTTATTGCTTCTGGAAAAATGAAGAAAAAAACAGAGAGGGATTATTGTGCTTTTCTTGAATTGCCGAGAGATTTTACATTGCTTTTAGTTTAGGTTTTATACTCATTTACATCTTAAAATTAAATCATTCTTCCTTGTTTCTTCTCTTTGTTTCTGATGCAAGGGTAGCGTGGAGTGTGCATGCAAGGCTCTCCTTTGGTTGGGGCAGAGAGAGATGTATTTGGTTGGGGGAGAGGGGTGATTACCCTTAGGGTTCAGGGTAGACCCGGGTCAGGTTTATACTTGGGTCCTGGGTTATTTTTTTAATTGAGTCTCGAATTGGGCTTGAGGGTTTATTTGTATCTGGATTTGGGTTTGGTTTGGCTTAGGGCCTGGTTGGGTTTTTTGGGTCTAGTTGAGTTGTAATATAGGAAAAAATGGTGCTCACAGTTGCCCCTCCTTGCTCATTGCAGTAAAACGGGAATGAAGCAAAGATAATAGAGCGTCATTTTTGACTCAGTCTCTACTCTTCAAGTTGCGGGTTCTTCTCATCATGATATGTCCATTGGAAATTTTTGTCCCTTGAGTGAGGCGTCACTGATTCGAAGTACCGTGAATCGATCCAAGGTTGAATAAGTTCTTCTCATGAATTCTCTAATGGAAATGTTGGTCCCTCGAGTGAGGCGTTGTTGATTCGAAATGTCATGAATCAAGCCAAGGTTGAATAAGTTCTTCTCATGAATACTCTCATTGAAATGTTGGTCCCTCATGTGAGGAGTCATTGATTCGAAGTGTTGTGAATTGAGAAAAGGAAATATTGATCCCTCAAGTGAGACGTTGCTGATTCGAAGTGTTATGAATTGAGCAAAGGAAATGTTAATTCCTCAAGTGAAGTATTGCTGATTCGAAGTGTTGTGAATAGAGAAAAGGAAATGTTAATCCCTCAAGTGAGGAGTAGTTTGTTTTAAGAAAACAATCTCAAGTGAGATAAATCTTCTGTTTCGAGTGAAACTATCTCAAGATAGATAAATCTTATTTTAAGAAAAACAATCTGAAGTGAGATAAATCTTCTATTTCGAGTTAAACTATCTCAAGCAAGATAAAATCTTCTGTTTCGAGTGGAACTATCTCAAGCGAGATAAAATCTTCTGTTTCAAGTGAAACTAACTCAAACGAGATAAAATCTTATGTTTCGAGTGAAACTATCTCAAGCGAGATAAAATTTATTTTTAAAAAAAAAAGCAATCTTGAGTGAAATGAATCTTCTTGTTTTGGGTAAAAACTATCTCAAGCGAGATGAATCTTGTTTTAAGAAAAATAATTTGTAGTGAAATGAAATGTCTCGTTTCTAGTAAAAACTGTCTCAAGTGAGACAAAGTTTGTTTTAAGAAAAACAATCTCAAGTGAGATAAAATTTTTATTTCGAATGAAACTATCTCAAGCGAGAAAAAATTGTTTTAAGAAAAATAATCTCAAGTGAGATAAATTTTCTGTATTAAATAATATTGTCTCAAGCGAGACAATTTTTGTTTTGAAAATGTTGAATCTAAAGATGATTGCTCCCTCTTGTTGAGGACATCTTGTTGTCTTTTAATCTCCTTTTTTTCTTGAAAGATCTGTAAAAAAATGTATCTGAATGCAACTATCATGAATGTCCTCATGAGAAGAGAAAATGTCCTTGAAAAAAACACGATTTCAAGAGAAATTTTAATGGTACCCTCATGAGAGGGAAAATTAATATTTTTATTGTACATGATGATGGGTGTTTGATGCAAAGATGCAAATTCATGTATGTGTAATGTATGTTTTTTTTATTAATAGCAGTGAAGAGGTGCTTAAGAAATCTTGGTTCTCTTAATGATCTGTTCGTCTTCATTCTCTCCTCACACCAAGGTGTATCATCGCATTTCTTTGCAAAAATCTGCTTTTCTTGCTCCCTAACATTCAAATTCTTTGCCCCAATTTCTAATTCTGAGCTCCTAGGTCCGAGAGACCTTTGTCAACTTCCAAGATACACTCTCCAAAGAGATTGTCTTGTTTGAAAATATTTTCTTTCTTTTATTTTCAAAATATGGAAAGTTCATTTAAGAAAAATGTCCTTCTTTTAGGCTCACAATTGGAGAAAATCACAGAACATGAGTTCACTAAATATCAAAAGAATCAACAACTCTTTTAATCTTTCAAAGGTATACTTCTTTGACAAGTGTCAAAATTGATGGGTTGGTTTCAGGTTAGCTCCTTAAAGCTTCTAAGGTTTCATTCATCAAATATGTCATTTCTTTCTTGGTCCTTGTGAACCTTACGACATGCCCCTCTTATTTGGCTTAGCATTTTAATCAGATGCGAACTAAATGATGTAACTAGCATAATCAATCACTAGACTTTCTATAACACTTTTATTTCGATTCTCTGAAATCTTTCATTTGTTCAAGCTTCATATACTCCCCTTAGCAGAGGTAGTGTAGGGACATCAATCTAAAATATAAAACTCCTGAGTTCTTGTGTGAAGTTGACTATAATAGGTGTTCCTCAATTCCCTTAGTCCATTTTCATCGGAACTTATTTTTAGATCAACTTGATTTAAATTGCCATTGTTTGGCTAGTTGAATTCAAATTAATTGTATATATATTATAATCACCTTCATTGGGCTAGTTGAAGGGTTCATCTCATCACAAGATCTTCAACTTGAAAATTGCAGTGGAGCAAACACCAAAATGTTGAGTATCCGAGTAATGTCATGGTTCGAATGCAATCTATTCATAAATCCGGGGCTTTTGACTTTCCTCTATAACCAATTGCTTAAGTGGAATAGCTCAGCTTTATTGTATAATCCATAGTAATACTTTATTAGTCTTTTGAGTATTCAGATTTATAATTTCTTAAGCACATCGAGAAGAACCTGTTATAGTCTAGTGTCCTTGATGGTCAGGAAATCTCACATTTAGAGTTCAGTTCCCAAACAATTGACCTAAACTAAATTCGTCTACTCCACCATTCCATTTACGAAGATTAGGATCATCATTGAATGTCTTCAACAGAAGTGTAGCCTAGGTAATTTTGTAATGTCATAAACAAGAGATGTCCCATGTTGTTTGCTCCTATTCAAACCTGAATACCAAGCCCCTTGATCATTTCCTCATGAGAGGAGAAGGCTATATTGGTCCCTGTAAGAGAAGGTTATGGTGTTCGAAAGTATCATTTGGGGTAAGGTCAAGGGTCTTTGTTTTATTAGTTTTTAATCTTGTCATTTTGTCAAAGATTTATAACTCTTATTCTTAGAAGAGCTTTTAATCCAATGGTAGGGGTACCAATACTAATGAGCGTGGAAAATTTAAGCTGGGAGAATTTTGATAGAAATTGAATATAATAGTACTTTTAAGTATTATTAAAAGTATAAATGTTAGAGAGTACACTAATATTGGTATAATATGTGTATTTAATGGATGCTTGTGTAGATCATAACAAAGCTCTTGAGTCAAGCAAGAAAAAGGGAAAAGATAAAGTTGTCGAATAGTTCGACATCATTACAGCATACTAACGAGGCTTATCAAGTGAGTGCATTTATTGTACTTGTATGAATGGAGGAATACTCACGAAGAGTCAATCTCGAATGTTTTTTAAATGTATATTTTACAGCATTTTGTTATATTTTCATAATGTATATAGAAATGATATTATGAATAAGTTTTACAGTATGAACTGCTCTAAAATAAATGAATAAATGTTAATGTGTGATATGTTTATTGATGTTACCGAAATAAATGAAAATGCATAACGGTGCATTATTGGCAGAAAGGTTCATAAATGAAAATACATAACGGTGCATTATTGGCAGAAAGGTGCCATAAATGAAAATGCATAACGGTGTATTATTGGCAGAAAGGTGCCATAAATAAAAATATATAACAGTGCATTATTGGCAAAAAGGTGCCATAAATGAAAATGCATAACGGTGCATTATTGGCATAAAAGGTGCCACTCATGATATTCATAAAAGGTGAATGGCCATTTCGGCAATTCGGTGCAATGTATGTACCTTAAATTCTTATTTAACATATATTGAGCAAAATAAAGTATAATTGGGAACAAAATACAGAAAAATAAGTATACTAGGCATACTAAGAATGGTTTTGATGACTATATGAAAGAAACATGGGTTTAATTGAGATGATTAACTGATTTTTATGAAGTATACGATTTAGTTCGTATTTCAATAGCTATAATATGATTATGTATGAATTTTCAGTTCATTTGCATTATTATGCCTCACTAAGTAAATACTTAGTGTGTGTTGATTTCACACATAGGTAAAGCAAAGATTTAACAAAGTAAGGAGTGCAACAGAGAACATCAATCCAAGGTTGACTAATCGGTAACTATAGGACAATTAAGTCTTCTTTTGATAATTAGATGGCATGTATATGAATCTAAGAAAAATGCTCTGTAATGTATTTAAGTTATAACTTTGTAATAGTTTATAATGAATGTTTTACCTTAAATTAAAAATGTTTTGTTTTAAATTTCGAAACAAAAATTCGAAACAAAAAATTTGACAGGTTTATAAATAAGAAAATATTTTTAAAAGTCATGTGACACTTGGGACTTGTGTATGGGAACGTATACGGGAAATGAGTGTTACATTTAATAGTATCAGAACTACAGGTTTAGTCGATTCTCGATCGAAACTGGGTTTATTTGAATTTAGAAAAAGGGATTACATTTCATTAAGATTGTCAAGGTTACTGATAGGGTGTCATTAGAGTGTGATTGATGTCACTCCTTACTAACATTAGTATTATTATTATTATGTATTTCCTATTAGATGTCAGAAACTAAGGACAAAAGTAAGAAATTTGATAATGTTGAAAAGAAAGTCGATATCAAAATCGACCCAAGAGAATCTGACATGACTTCAGTATCAAGCCTAAGAAATGTAGAAGCTGCTTGGGATTTTCCTCCATTCTGTGGAAAAAATGCCCCAGCGTTTAACGAAGAATCTGCATTGTAGGAATCCATTTAGAAGTTTGAATGGCTAACAAGAAAAGTTGAATCAGATAAGGATCCAGAAGAGCTTTCTGAATCTAGTATTGACTCTGAGATTTCTTCAGATAGACTTAAATAATTGAGAAATATTTAAGTGAAGCTTTAAATTGTTTAAAGCATTGTTGATTTGAGTAAGAGGAATGTGTAAGCGGTAAATACGTTGTCCGCTAAAAGTTTAAAGAAAGCTGAGTTAGTAGTGACTCAAATGATTATGAGCTTGTTTGAGAATAAATGTTAAGTTTTATGGACTTTATAGAGTTACTTTTATAAGGTAATTTATGAAAATTGATGGTCTGCCTATTCCATGCTACAATAAATTAATGATTAGATTGAGAATGACTCTCGAGGACTTGAAAAGTGTCAAGTTCGTAATTATAGGAAAAATAGTAAATTTGTTTATTAATGTAATTTTTGCATTAATTGCTATGAAGTTATTGCTAAGAAGTTGTCAAGTCTTCTTATTAAATTATGTGGATAGTTAGACTTTCATAGTTAAAAGGGAAATTGTTTCAATTGCTCGAGAATATTTTCAATGGATTTGGAAAAGTTACACGAATTACCTTAAAAATGAAATAAGAAATTTTAAAATAAAAGTGTTCTATTCAACTTGATCTCGAGTGAGATACTAGCGGTAACCCCTATGGGTCATGGTGCAAGAGTGAGTTGGACATGTAGTAAATATTCGATAGAGATTCCATGGGCTTTGTTCCCGGAGAATCTGATGGAATTATCATTTTATGAGTTAAGATTATATTGGGTATATGTTGTTCATCTCAAGAAGTGATTATTTCATAAAGATACGAATGATTTGGAAATTATAGTTAGTGGAGAAAAAGCAAAATCATCTCCCAAGCTTTTCTAACTAATGTGATAGATACACAAATAATTAAAGTAGAATTGTATGATATTTCCATAACTCAGGAATCTATAGATGTCTTTTAAAATGAATTATCTTGGTTACCTCCAGATCGAGAGGTGGAATTCAAGGTATTGAGCATGTTTCTATGATTTTGTATCGAATGACATAAGCGAGTTAAGAGAATTAGAGGTTTAATTACAAGAATTGATTAATCAAGGTTTTATCAGACCGAATGTTTCATCTTGGGGAGTATTTGTGTTATTAGCGAAAAGAAAGATGAATCTATGTGATTATGCATAGATTATTGGCAGTTAAATAAGGTACCAATAAAGAACATATATCCTTTTCTGAGGATTGATGATATTTTGGTGTATTAAAAGTCAAGAGAGGAGTCTGATGCTCATATTTGTATTATTCTACAGACTCTTCGAGAGAAGAAGAAATTGTATGCCAAACTATCCAAAGATGAAATTCTGGTTAGCAGAGGTGGGTTTCCTTATCCATGTTGTTTTGGCATAAGGTATAAGAGTAGATATTAAGAAAACTCATGTTGTAGTAGATTGGAAATCCCAAAGAATGTTCCTAAAGTTCAGACTTCTTAGGGCTTGTTGGTTACTATCGAGAGTCCGTGAAGAACTTTTTGACGTTAGTTTTACTACTAACCAATTTTTTAAGGAAAGATTTGTCTTTTGTTTGGTCGGAGAAATATCAAGAAAGTTTTGAAATGCTAAAGAGAATTGTAACAGACGCCCCAGTGCTTGTACAACCTGAGTCGGGTAAAGACTATGTAGTCTTTAGTGATGCATCTCATAATGAGTTGGGATGTGGGCATATGCAAGCTGGAAATGTCGTGGCTTATGCCTCAAGACACTTGAAAGCTCTTGAAAGAAATTACCCGACACATGACATGGAATTGGAAACGGTCATGTTTACTTTAAAAATTTGGCGTCATTATATGTACGGTGAGTGGTGCCACATTTGTACAGATCACAAGAGTCTAAAGTATTTGTTGACTAAAAAAACTGAATTTGAGACAAAGAAGATTAATCGAGTTTTAAAAGATTATGATTTCATCATCGAATTATCATTCCGGGAAAACTAATGTGGTAGCGGATGCACTTAGCCAAAAGACTTTTGCCACTCTACGGGCTTTGGATGCGCTTATATCTTTAAAGGAAGATGATGCCTTGATTGTTGAACTTAAGTTAAAGTCGATGCTTTTGGATCAGGTAAAAGAGCTGCAAGGTCAAGATGTAAATTGCTTAGCAAGAATTATGCAAGTAGAAAACAAAGGCCAAAGACTTCGAAATGAGGGTTGAATGATGTCTATATTATCATGGAAGACTCTGCATTCCCGATAATGATGAATTGAAAAAAGATATTCTTTTCGAGGAACATTATAGTCCTATGACTATGCATCCAGGCGGGAATAAGATGTATCAGGATTTAAAGAGTCGTTATTGGTGGACTGGCATGAAAAGAGTTGTATCAGAGTTTGTTGCAAGATTCCTGACATGTTAGCATGTGAAATCTGAACATCAAGTGCCTTCTGGATTGCTACAACTGATATTCATTCCTGAATGGAAATGGAAATGAGTTACAATGGATTTTGTTTCGGGGATACCTTTGTCACAAAGTAAAAAGGACTTGATATGGGTAATTGTAGATAGATTAACCAAGACAGTTCCTCATCCGCTAACAGATGTGCGGTAAGAGCAAACTATTTAGATATTGGAAGATATGTTGAGGGAATGTGTGATTGATTTCAAAGGATCATGGGAAAGGTATTTGCCTTTAGTGGAATTTGCTTATAATGATAGTTACCCATCGAGAATTAAGATGGCCCCGTATGAAGCCTGGTATGGGATAAAGTACAGAATACCCTTAAATTGGTTTGAACTAAAAGATCGAGACCTAGTTAGTCCATATTTGATAAAATAAATGGAGGAGAAAGTGAAAGTTATTCAAGATAATCTGAAGATAACCTCTGATCGACAAAAGTCTTATGCTGGTTTAAAAAGAAAAGAAATTGAATTTCAAGTGAGAGACAAGGTATTTCTAAAAGTGTCTCCTTGGAAGAAAGTATTGTGATTTGGGCGTAAAGGAAACTGAGTCTTAGATTTACTGGATCTTATAAGATTTTAAAAAGGGTTGGACCAGTTAGCTTTTCTTCTTGATATGGATAAGATTCACAATGTTTTCCACGTGTCGATGCTCAGAAAGTACCAATCAAATTCATCCCATATCATCACACCAAGGAAATAGAGATCCGACCAGATTTAACTTATGAGGAAGAACTAGTACAGATCTTGGCTAGAGAAATCAAGAAAATTTCTTTAGTTAAAGCGCTTTGGAAAAACCAGAAAGTAGAAAAAGCTACTTGGAAAAGAGATGAGGATATGTAGAAGTAGTTTCCACACCTCTTCGTATCAATTACTTCTTTAAATTCGATGATGAATTTTCTTAAGAGGGAGAATTGTAATACCTCGAATATCTGGTTAGTGACTATATTGAAATGATTAAAAAATTTAGAGGATTAAATAGAATAAATGGTAAAGTATAAGAAATGATTTAGGAAATTGTGTTTAAGACCAATTAGGAAGAATGGAAGAGTGAAAGGGTATTTTGGTTCTTTAGAGGGAAATAGATTTAAAATCCATTTTAATTAGGGTATTTAAGAGTGAGGAAAAAGGGGAAAGTAGAAAAATAAGCTAAGTTATCTTCTCTTCTCCTTCTTCCCGTGTGTCGTTCTCTCCATAGCCAAATGTGAGTTTCCTCCAAGTTGGTTTTTCCTTTAGTTGAATGGATGGTATTGAAACATTGAGTGTTATAGAGGCTTAAGGAAGGGTTAAAGAGGATTAAAACTAAGAGATGGATGATTTATTTGAGATTGAAGAAAATGGGTTTCTGAATGATATGTTGAAACATGAGTTTTTATTGAGGTTTACGAGTATATTTGACTTGTCAAATAAGTAAAATAAGATATTAGAAGCATTGGATGTGATTAAAAACTTGTATGAAAAAGTAGTATGCTTTTTAGTTTGGGATGTTCTTTGGAGATTGTAGATATTATAAGAAGTTAAATGAAGGAAAGTTAGTTGGGATAAGTAAGGAAGAGTTTAATAGTATTATTAGAGGTAAAGGTAAGGGAATTTGACGAAAAATTGGGTAAAAATCGAGCTGAAAAATGGAAAATCTGGGTAAGGGTATCGGTACTGGAAGAACATTACTGATATTATAGGTTTAAATTTGAAGAATGCGATGAACAATATAGATACTTATGCAATTAGTATCGATACTGCTGTGGGTATCGATATTAAGAGAAAGGTATCGATACCATGGATTCCAGAATGCATAAATGGTATCAATACTGAAAGGGAGTTTTGGTACCATGGTATAGAAGTATCGATACCATGGTAGGGGTACCGATACTATTGAGCCTAGAAAATTTAAGATAGGAGGAATTTTGATAGAAATTGAATATAATAGTACTTTTAAGTATTATTAAAAGTATAAATGTTAGAGAGTATACTAACATTGGTATAATATGTGTATTTAATGGATGATTGTGTAGATCATAACCAAGCTCCTAAGTCAAGCAAGAAAAAGGGCAAAGATAAAATTGTCAAATAGCTAGACGTCATTACAACATACTAGCGAGGCTTATCAGGTGAGTGTATTTATTGTACTTGTATGAAAGGAGGAAGACTCGCGAAGAGTCAATCTCGAATGTTTTGTTAAATGTATATTTTACAGCATTTTGGTATATTTTCATAATGTATATAGAATTGATATTATGAATAATTGTTAGAGTATGAACTGCTCTAAAATGAATGGATGAATGTTAATATTGTGCTATGGTTATCAATGTTACCAAAATAAATGAAAATGCATAACTGTGCATTATTGGTAGAAATGTACCATAAATGAAAATGCATAACGGTGCATTATTGGCATAAAAGGTGCCACTCATGGTATTTATAAAAGGTGAATGACCATTTCGGCACTTCGGTGCAATTTATGTACCTTAAATTCTTATTTAACACATATTGGGCAAAATACAAAAAAATAAGTATGTTGGGCATACTAAGAATGGTTTTAATGACTATATGAAAGAAACCTGAGTTTAATTGAGATGATTAATTGATTTTTATGAAGTATACGATTTGGTTCGTATTTCAATAGCTATAATATGATTATGTATGAATTTTCAGTTCATTTACATTATTATGCCTCACTAAGTATATACTTAGCGTGTGTTGATTTCACGCGTAGGTAAAAAGCAAAGACTTAGTAGAGTAAGGAGTGCAGCAGAGAACATCAATCCAAGGTTGACTAATTAGTAACTATAGGACAATCAGGTCTTCTTTTGATATTTGGAGGGCATGTATATGAATCTAAGAAAAATGTTATGTAATGTATTTAAGTTATAACTTTGTAATAGTTTACAACGAATGTTTTACCTTATATTAAAAATGTTTTGTTTTAAATTTCGAAACAAAATTTTATAGGTTTATAAATAAGAAAATGTTTTTAAAAGTTATGTGACACTTGTGACTTGTGTATGGGAACGTATACAGGAAGTGGGTGTTACACGGCTTCCTCATCCTCCGACAACCACGAACCGACCCTCGGTGACTCAGGTACATTCGATCTACTCGATTTTAATTTTCTTGTATTTTTTGTGTAAAAAATGGCTTGATTATCATCGTAAAAAAAAGCCTCGGTTCTTTGTTATTCTTCGAAAAATGCTTTTTTTTTGTTTTATTTCGAAAACTAAAAAAGCTATCTTTTTTTTTACTGATATTTAGAACCGAAAGCAGTACAAATACAAAAAATAAAAAAGCTAAAAATGATTCGAACTAAAAAAAAGGAAAAAGGGAAATCTTGAAAGCTTGTTATTGCTTTAGGAAAAATGAAAAAAAATAGAGAGGGATTACAGTGCTTTTCTTGAATTGCCGAGAGATTTTACATTGTTTTGAGTTTGGGTTTTATACCCGTTTACATTTGAAAAATGAAATCATTCTTGCTTGTTTCTTCTCTTTGTTTCTGATACAGGGGTAGCATGGAGTGTGCATGCAAGGCTATGCTTCGGTTGGGCCATAGGGAGTTGTATTTGGTTGGGGGAGAGGGGCGGCTACCCTTAGGGTTTAGGGTAGACCCAGGTCAGGTTTATAGAATTAAAAAGGAAAGTGACATTAAAACTTACAAGTAGCTAAATTAAGAAATGAATAAAAATAAAGAAAGAAAAAATAGTTAAAATAAATAGAATTAAAAGACCTTATAAAATAAAAAATATATAAAAATGACTTAATTAAAATAAAGATAAAGTTAGGATCTCAAATCAAAGAAAATAAATATGAAATTAATAAAAATAAGATCAAAATGAACTTTCCAAAAACGTTTAAGGACTGCAATGGTGATTTTACATTACCCATTTGCTAGGCGCGGATCCTAGGGATCCAAACGGGTCATCGGGACAAGCATATAAGCCAAAAAATATTGAAACACCATTCATTTTTCCCTCACCCAAAAAAATGGATCAAAATCACTTTCATTTTTTCTCTCAATTGTTCATCATGTTCTTCACTTGTTGAAGAACATTCAACCGGAGTTCTAAGAAACCAAGATCCTGGTCGTGCTCCGTCTCGTCGACCGTCGTAGATCGACGTCAACAGCCATTTACCGGTTGTGAAATCAGAAATTTTAACGTTTGAAAGCCCTCTCTTTCTACTCTTAAAATCTCACCATAGTTTTCACCGGAAAGCCTCGAGGAGAGCAAGATCTGATAAAGATCTTTTACAATCATCATATTTAATTCATCAGCTTCCTTCACTCGTGGTGGCTTTCGAAACAAAGAAACAACATGAAGAAGCCAAACGGTTAAACATGCAAATACTCAAGGCATTCATGAAGGGGAGTAAAAGAATGCCTCTGTTATTGATTTTCTTTTCTAGATGACAATTCCTTTCATTTTTCTCTTCTAATGTAATCTATTTCCTTTTCATTTTGCAGGGTTTTATAGATACAAAAGAAAATTAGTTTTTTCTAGTTAGAGTTTCACTTTGACTAGAATGTAATCTTTTTCGTTGATTTTCTAGAGGGCTCTTCCCACAAAAAGAATATGTCAAAAAATATGGAAAGGGATCATGTTTGGTGCAGCCATAATAAGGGTTCTCAAAAAACCCCTATAAGATGCTCTTAATCTGGACCATTGGATCGCACTTTGATCCGATGGTTAAGATCGTGCGGCGCTAATGCAAAAGATGAAAACCCTAGCTTCCATAGGGCCTTGACACGCGGGCTTCCCTTATGCTGGACTTAGACTGTTGGGCCTAGTGAGGCTTATCGGTTGAATATGAATATATGATCTTGGATTAGTCGTATGGATACTACAAAAATAAATAATAATTAGATAAATAATATTATATAAAAAATCTAATATATAATATATGATAACTAATGTAATAATAATAATATAATGTAATATATAAAATATAATATGTACAATATATCCTATAGTATATAACAATATATAATATAAGTGTAGCATGTGATATATACATATAATACGTATTACTATATTATATACAAAAATAATACTAAGCAATAATAATAGTATTATAATATAATAGAAATAAAATTAAGAATTACTAATAATGACACTAATAAAATATATAATATAAATTAATTAACTTGGGACGTGTGTGCTAGAAAGGAAAAGTCCCTTGCTATTCTTTGTAGCCGTTGGAAATGGAAAGACATATCTCTTGTATTTTTATCATCTTTGCCGCTCAAATGGAAGGTTTATGTCTTTCGGATGAATGATCATTACTCCTGACCAATGCGTCGTTTCACCTTTGTAGCCGTTTATATGCCTCCAAATTAGAGATGGGCATGGGACCCGAACCCGACGGGTTTCGACCTAATCTGACCGGGGCAGGTCGGTTTTTTAAAGGTTGTGTTCGAGTCGGGTTGGATTCGGGTTTAGGGTGAAAAATACCCAACCTCAAAAAAATATAATTTTACCTTATATATTTATGAATAATTACAATAATACTCCTCCATATATTATTTTTTTCAATTAAATCATTGTTTTATTGAATAAAAATAATATTTTTATTATTATTTTGGGTCGGTTCGGGTGGAGAGTATATATTATGCGGGTCGGGTCGAATTTCAGGTGGATGAGTCATTGTTCTCAGGTCGGGTGGACCAAAAAATCTGACCCAACCCGACCCATGCCCATCCCTACTCCAAATTGGTGTCTTCTAGTCGTCCAAGTCTCCATGAATGTATGGATCCAAGCTTTAAAATATACCTTGCAAAAATATAAACTACTTTCATATATATATATATATATTACACCTAACGTATAACATATACAGTGGCAGAGCTACAGTTTAAAGAGGGTGGACACGTGTTCATTCTGAAATTCGAATTTTTTTCGATTATTTATTTTACCGATGTTGTCTACTCTAAAATTTTTTGTGGCCATCCTAAAATATGAGTTTTCTACGATTAGTTACTTATTTTATGAACGATAGCCACCATAAAATTTTATTTGTATTCATCCCATTTAAAAATTTCATTTGTTTTTTTGCTTTTAATCTCTACTGAGAATCTTGTTTTAGGCACCTCCTAAACTATATCTTGAAATGAAACACCAAATTTACTGCTTTTCTTACTGTTAACATATAAATAGATGAGTAAATGAATGTTCTATCCACATCTTTCACATTTATTTATGATAAGTAAATGCGTTGAAGAGAAATCTTTGTAATTATACGGTTGTCTTATTGTTTATGGTTAAAAGGCTGCAAATTTTTTTTTTTTTGCTCATTTAAAAAGGGCCTATGTTGTATTCTCCTTTCTGGAGAGCTGCTATTTTAGGAGGTCTTAAATCATTCTAGTTTGCTTCTACAAAACTTAATTGTTCTCAGCTTTTGTTTTGGTTAAATTCGATGATATTTTCTCATGATTTTGATGGAATAGTTTAGTTCAAAGAAAGCAGATGATAGGGAAATATAAATATATAATGTCCTTGAATCATATGTGTGTAATTCAATTTCCCTTTCCTGTTTTACTAAAAAAACATAGTTTTCTTTCTTTTCTAATCCAATATAGATTTTCTTGTTGGATAACATAGTTATAATTTCTAAAGCAAACCGAAGATACGAGAAGTTTATTGCCTAACATATTTATTCAAGCGAAACATGGTCTGCAAGCCCCATACTGAGTTGTCACCGATCGTTGGCCTGAGCTTGAAGTACGAAACAAGACACACATATATGATGCATCCCCTATTAGGTGGGTAGTGGGTGTGGATTTGAAAATTTTTACCCATCTTGGGTGGTGGGCGGGTGGTGGATTAAAAAATATTAGGTAGGTATGGGGATGGGGGAGGGGGTATCCGCACCCGACCCGCCCATTTGCCATCCCTATATATGCCACAATCTAACTTATATACTAATATGATTTAACATATAAAAATGTGACGGTATAAATGTAAAAATCGAACATATGATATGTAAAAATAGAGTGAATGGAATGCACATATATGCAATATGTTTCATGGCTTGTTGCATGAAATCAATGTCAATTCTTGATCTTGCGTGGACTCGAATGATTTCCATGTTTGAATGCATTTGTGTGAGATGGTATCCCTGAACCGTTTGCCTCTGACATGAGTGATAGGTCCTTGAGGAAGTTTTTCCAGATCTTGTTGAGCTATGATCATATCAAAATCTCTAAGAAAGTGACGAGGTAAGAAAATTACGAAAGTAACTTCCTAATTCTTCTTTATGAAAATCTAATATGCTCTACACTTTATTCATCATGCAGAAAATGTCAAGGAGCGTTCCTTATATAGGTCAGTCATGTCACACTAAATAAAAAACTGATTTGTTGAATTTCGCTATAAAACCTATAAATTGGTCTCTGCCTTCCAGATGTTTTTTATAGGTCAGTCATGTCACACTAAATAACAAATTGATTTGTTGAATTTCGTTATAAAACCTATAAATTGGTCTCTGCCTTCCAGATGATTTTTTTTCTCGTTACAGGGCCTTGTTCAAGTCTGTCGGCTTGTATTGTATCGACACTCAGCAAACAGAAAACAGCACTGTTTCAACAAGAATAAGCTTAAAAGACAAAACTCAGGCAATTCTACTTCCCATGTCGAAACAAAGTGAAACTAATGCAAATGCAAACAAACACTGTAAATGCATTAAGTAAAAGGCTGTATAAACTATTACTAAATGGAGATTTAACACTAACCCATTGCCATATCAATGAAATTATCACGAAAGAGTTGAAAAATATAAATATAAGTATTTTGTATAAAATAATTTTATTAGTTATAGGTATTAATGTAATATTATAAATAATAATTTTCATATTTTAATAAATAATTTTTAAATTATATTTAAAATTTAAATAATTTTTTGTAGATAATATGATGAAAAAACGGTTCATATGCATGAAAAATATTTTTTCACTAAGATAGAATGAAAAGTATATAGGGAAAGACATTCAGATCATCTAGGGTCTTGGGGAAGACGTCTCCCCCAAGCTGCATGTGGTGTGTATGCCAACCTTAATAACATATCAACCTATAAAATGTTGTCTTCTTGACGTCTTCCTAAAGATGTCAGGTGATTCGAACATTTTCCTCACCCACTATTCATTTTACTCTAGTTAAAAAATTAATTTATCCAACAACTAATACCAACCATTTTTCCGACCATAGGGCATTGCTTGTTGAATCTTTCGACTATTAAAAGTTACAAAATAGTCTCTCAATTATAAGGTGTTATTTTTTTAAGTTTATCGACTATTAAAAGTTATAAAATGATCACCTAGCTATTCATATATTCCAAATTCGCTATTTTTTGTTAAAAATTTGATGACAAACTGAGTTAGATGTTAATCTGTTGACTAAGATATGCTAATTGTTTGAGATTTTGAGATTATATTTTATCATATCACAATCAATATAATAACATCCAGACTATTGTCAATTTTTTAACAAAAATGAAGAGTTTAAAAGATATAAATAATTGAGTGATTATTTTGTAATTTTTATTAGATGAAAGACTCAATAAAATAATATCTCACTATTAAAGGATTATTTTATAAATTTTAATAATATGACTCAATAAAATTGTATCATATATTCAAGAATACTTTGGCGATTTTCCCGAAAAATCACTAGTGACCGGTATATTTACCGATCTAACACCGGTCAGATTATATTTCCCGATCTAGCACCCGTAGTAGTAAAGCGCGCTTCCTGCCACGCGCTATATGCTGATTTGGCGCCACGTGGGGTATAGCGCTCCCCCTGTACCGCGCTATATGCTGACATGGCTTACACGTGGGTATAGCGCGCCCCTTGATCCGCGCTATACGCCACGTAAGGGTATAGTGATGCCCCTACTCAGCGCTATACCTGGGTATGAATTATATTTATACCTTTTATCTGAATAATTACATATAGCGTGGTGTAGGTACCGCGCCTTATATGGTTATAAATACCCTTCACTCCCGGTTAATTTTCTCACATCTCCTCACATCTCTCCTCTCAACTTATAAATTAATACAACAATTCTGTCAACGAGTAATAATTCTGGTAATTTTCTCATATTTGATTTAGAAGTTCGTGCGATTTTTCGTTATAAAATTTTTTATTATACTTATTGTTTATTATGATTATTTGAAAAAAATATTATACTAATTATTTTTAATTAATTTTTGTATTTGTAAAATTGAAAAGAATGAGCATACGTCAAAATAGTTTTGCGGTACAGGTAATAATATAAAATTATATTATTTAAATTATTTACGTTGATGTGTAAAAAATTTATTGTGTTATATTTTCATTCATATATAATTTATTTAATCAAGTTTGTTTCAGTTAATTTTTTTTGCAGATATAATATTACCGCACTTTTAAACTCAAAGAATGGCGCGACTTTCAGCTATTGTTTATTATGATGGTGAAATTCGAGAAGATGAAACCGGTGTTGTTTTCGTATCAAATAAGCGTGTTAAAATAACATTCAAGAGAAACATAACTCTTGAGGAGCTGATAACAAAGATTTCGAGGAAGATTCATGTTGGAAGTAATAGAAGAATGTCATCGTTGCAGTACATATTTCCAACATCATTGTTGCCATTAACTTATATAGCGTTCGAACTTTCGAACAATGATGATGTTAAAATGATGGTTGAAGCTCAAAGTAATTATTCAGACGCCGCTATTGAGATGTATGCATATTTTGTTCAAGTGTGTGTTGTTCAGGGTCAATCATTAAGCTCCCACTATGGGTTGGCTGAACAAGTTGATCAAGTTGACAGCCCGACTACAGTAATGTGTAATGATTTTAATGCCATAATGGGGAGACATTCATCTGCAACTCCTTACGATATGTACTGAGGTGGGTCCACTAACAATCCGTATGGAAACACCGCGTCCAGTTCAAGGGGAAGGCATTCATCTGCAAATTGCTTTGACCATATGGAGATGCCATCGACGCAACCATCTGTGCAGTTTCCATTTGACACGATGGCTTCAAGCTCTAAGGGGAGGCATTCGACTGCGAGCTTTTTCGATCTCAATGTCTATATGCCTTCCAGTTCAAGGGGAAGGCGTGCAAGTAGTAGGTTCTTCGACCTAAATGTGGAGAGCATTGAGAAACCATCATCTCCACCAGAATAACCGCTTCGTGAGCCTAGTGCGGATGGTGCTGAGACTGGACTATTCATTCACCCAGAATCACCGCAATTCAACTCCGATGATGATGAAGTTCCAGGAAATGTGGCACAAACTGACCCTCCTGCACACATGTATGAAGTTGATTATGGTGCAATGTACTGGCCAGAATTTGTGGATATGCCTCATCTCGGTGACTATAGATATTACTCATCAATAAATAATGGTGAGTTATATTTAGGCATGGAGTTTTCAAGAAAAGAAGAAGCGGTGATGGCTATAAAAAATTACAATATCCGTAATTCTGTTCAGTCCAGAGTCAATCGATCGACGACCAAAAAATATGTATGTTATTGTGCCCGACGCGAAAACGGAAGCAATTGGATGGTTCGTGTTTCAAAAATGAAGAGGAAAAACAACATATGGGAACTAACAGTATACAACGGTCCTCACACATGTTGTGTTGGAGGGGTCAACCAATATCATCCCAACTTGGACTCTGAAATGATATGCCAAGCCATCATGCCCATGGTAAAAACAAGCTCTCATATAGTTGTTGCAGTGTTGATTTCAGCTATACAATCGCAATATGGGTACACTGTCTCCTATAAAAAAGCTTGGTTGGCAAAACAAAATGCCATTGTCAAACTTCATGGCGAATGGGATGCATCTTACAACGAACTTCTAGGTTGGTTTAGGCTAGTGCGGACGTTGAATCCAAGGACAATTGTGGACTTCGAAACCTCCTACGCATACCATAATGATCGAGTTCTTCGCGATCGAAGCCAATTCTACAGGGTTTTTTGGAGTTACCCACAGTGCGTTAATACTGCCAAATACTGCAAGCCTGTGGTCCAGATCGACGAGACTTTCTTGTATGGAAAATACAAGCAAGTTTTATTATTGGCAGTTGTCCAAGATTGCATTCGCAACATTCTTCCAGTTGCTTTTGCTCTTGTCGAAGGAGAAGATACAGATTCTTGGGCTTTTTTCCTCCAAAATTTACGTGCACATGTTATCACGAGGGAAAAAATCTGTGTCATTTCAGATCGCGGAGATGGGATCAAAGCAGCAATGGAGTCTTTGAGTCCAATGTGGCAACCACCCTTTGTCCAAAATTAGGTTGATGAGGAGCTAATGACGATGAAGCACCTCCATAGAATAAGGACCCTGGAGGTGTATGACTGACTATCCCACCGGCCTGCGAAAACTGGGAAAACTCATAAAACCCAGACATCGCTGAGTGTGAAAACTGTACATGAGGTGTATGTGCTGCGGCCATAGGTGATGAGGCTGAACCCGCCAGATATCCAGCATATGAACCCCAAGTCGAATCTGCAAACATAGACCCATAATAGCCTCCAGGAGGGATCATCTATGACAGTGACGGTGGCGGCTGCGGGGTTATAAAACTAGGTAAAGGCGGCGACATCTGGTAATGGAAAGGCGGTGGTATCATATATGGCTGTGGCATTATAAATGGCTGTGGTGGCTGCTGTGAAGGTCCTGTTGGTCCAGCTGAGGATGAACCGGAAGCACCTGCTCACGGTCCACGAGTTGGGAGACGATGGTGATGTGCCGGTGAACGTCTCCATCGACGTCGCGGAAAGGTCTGCCCTTGTGCATCCTTGGGAAGTATAAATGGTTTCCTGTTACTGTTGAACCACTCATAATAACCCTCAGAAACCATCAAGAGGTCATCAAAAATGTGCTCTTTACGGGGAAGGCGCCGATGTCGATCCTCCCACAACATGACCCACTCATGATGCCTCACCAGCCAATCTGTATCTGTCTTGCGCGTCTATCTAAGCTATGCAACTCGTCCATATTGTGAGGTGCTTCCGAAATTGGTTGAAAACAACCAAACTGCCGGAGCACGCGATTAGTAGAGTGCCACTCGACGGTCGCATAACAGATCAGAGGGACCATCGCCATCCAAACATCTGATGGGCCCCTCAACTCAGGTGGGATCACCGCCCTCACATCATCAGTACAATATGACACTTATTCAAACTAAAACAAATATTATATAATTTTTTATCAAAATAATAATATAATTATATAACTATAATCTAAAATCAATTTTTAAACATTAAAATTCAAACATGTCTGCCAGCCTTCTGATCGATTAGCACCCTAATTTTTTCTAAATCATCAGGTAGCTCCTGATGATTTTTTCCTATCAGTAGACCACCTATTCAAGGAAAAAAATTTATTATACGCTGTATAAAATTATTAATATACAAAATCAGTTTTATAATTACCTCAGAAGTAATGGAAATACGAATGAGCTCTTCACAACGGGACATAAAAAAGGCAATCGATACCATGCCCAAGACTGCAGCAGCAGGAGACATCCGTCGATAGCATTATGTCTATTGTCAGTGGCTCCACACATCTCCCTGTACAGCAAAGCCAAAACTGCCGAGCCCCAACTGAATGATCTGGCCAGACGAAAGTCGCTAAAATGTCGCAACCACATACAGTGATGTAAGGTACTTGTACCTTTTCAAATGATTGTGGATCTAGGAAGGAAGCAAAACAACCTGCAAAGTGAATGGCTCAAAATAGAATGGTTAAGGGTAGTAGACGTATGGGTGAATTGGTAGGCTATTTAAATAATGAGAGTAATAGAAGCGGAAGATAGTTGATAAGGCTATGGTTATGGTGATGAAATAAAAGGATGGTTGTGAGGATAGTATCTTGAAGAAATCTCAAAGAAGAACCAATGCTATATAGAGCAGAGACCCAATATTTATATTGTTTCTTCAAGGGATGGTGTTAAGTACTTTGACCCACTAGTTATATGAACTAGGAACCAGAAGTATCAAGATGAAAGGAAGGGGTTGACGCCACAAGTATAAAATACTTGATAAGTCGATAAAAAGTCACCAGGACTTAAGAAGAGAATAATCTCACTTTAATTGAATAAAAAGGTGTGCTACAAATGATGTAATGTTTTCCTATTTATAGGAAATGGAGAGACATGGCCGAATAAATACAAGATGATTCGGCCAGCCTATGTATCTCCCTATAAAGACATAATTTAAATGCTAAAAGAGAGGATGGTTCGGCCCTAGATGGAGGGAAATGATCCTTGGCCGAATAGTTCTTGTGTCTCCTCAAGTTGGCGCCAATTTGGATGGGAGATGATGCTTGGCCGAATAGGGAGAGGGATCTTCATCTTGGCGCCTAAATGAGTTCACATGCAAGGCACATGAGGGCTGGTTATATGCACGGCACATGGGTGTTCTAGGAAGCCTTGTGGTGCACCCATGTGCATTGGATGATGGTTGGTCATGTGCTTCTTCTTAGGCGTGCATGTGTCCTCCAAGCTAGCTTGAGTGTTGAGCTAGCTAGCAAGCATGGGGCTGTTTATGAATGATCTTCCTAGCCGAGTCCTTTTGATCTCCATAACAGCATGTTCAGCTACATTCAGCTACCTTTGTCATCACTTTTAGCAACTCAGCTTCAAATAGTCCAACTAGCTAAGTTTAGCTAGCCTGAAGCTTCTCCAGCTGAATCGAGCTTCCCTTAGCATTCCATGAGCTGCCTTGTACTTTGTGAGTTGTTTGTGAGCTATATATGACGTCCAAATCATTCACCAAGCTACCTCAACGTGCATCATACTCCATTGTACCTATATGTGCAAGGAAACAAGGTAAGTTCATGATATTGAGTTAAAACGAGCTAAATACCTTGCTGTCATGTTTGTTTATGGTAATGTGAGCTAAGTATAATGGTCATGAGCTAAGTACATCATCTCCTAATATGTGTAAGATAATGTATAAAGCCTAAGAGTTTAATATGAATGCAAATAAACTAATGAAATGCATTATAAGTATGCTGCCTTGATGTATATATAATAATCATGCTTAATATGATAATAAAACTATCCTAACATGCTTAACATATTAAAAATAACAATGTGTAAGATGTGTTCATACTAAGTTATTCTTTAGCTATTAAAACTTTATATAACATAACATAAGAGAGTGTTAAGTTATCAAATGAATCAAAAGCTTCAAAACACTTAATTTAGAGAACTTCCCTGAATTGTTTGGCCCTTGACCTAGTAATGGGACCGTGTGGCATGACCTCCGGATCTGGTGTAGACGTGACTATATCATCCCCCCCTTCTTTTAAGCGATTTGTCCCCAAATCGTGTCCATCCTCAAAGGGAGATAAGTCAGTGATGTTGAATGAAGCACTGACGCCACCAAACTCACTCACTGGGCAATTCAATTTTATAGGCATTGTCGTTGATCTTTTCTATAATCTGAAATGGACCATCTCCTCGGGGTAGTAGTTTAGACTTCCTTTGGTTTGGGAATCTTTCCTTCCTAAAGTGTACCCAAACCCAATCTCCTACGTCAAAAGTTACCTCTTCTTCCTTTGTTTGCTTGTTGTTCATATGTCTTGTTCTTCTCTCAATATTGTCCTTGACTTGTTGATGGAGTCTTTTAACAAATTCTGCTTTGTTCTTTCCATCTTTATTCACTATCTGATCATAAGGTAAAGGAAGTAAGTCCAAAGGAGTTAAAGGATTGAAACCATACACTACCTCAAATGGAGAATGTTTAGTTGCCGAGTGAATGGTTCGGTTGTATGCAATTCCACGTGTGGTAGGCATTCTTCCCATGTCTTAATATTTTCTTGATGATGGATCGTAGTAGCGTTGATAAAACTCTATTAACTACTTCAGTTTGACCATCCGTTTGAGGATGACATGTAGTAGAGAATAGTAGTTTTGTGCCTATTTTACTCCACAAAGTCCTCCAAAAATGACTTAGGAACTTAACGTCTCTATCTGACACAATGGTTCGAGGAAGTCCATGTAACCTTACCACTTCTCGGAAGAATAAGTTGGCAACAAGAATAGCATCATCAGTCTTGTGACATGGTATAAAGTGAGCCATTTTGGAGAATCGATCAACCACCACAAATATTGAATCCTTTCCACTCTTTGTTTTTGGTAAACCTAAAACAAAGTCCATTGAAGTATCTATCCATGGCATGGTTGGTATTGGCAAAGGCATGTATAATCCATGAGGCATGACTCTTGATTTTACCCTTTTACATACTAAACACCTTTCACATACCTTTCAACATACCTTTTCATCTTTGGCCAAAAGAGGTGTTCTTCAGAATGCTAAGTCTTTTCAACTCCAAAGTGTCCATGAGTCCTCCTTCATGTGCTCTTTGGTTAACACTTCTCTTATGGAACCTTGTGAAATACATAATCGTCCTTCTTGAAAAGATATCCATCATGCTGATAATACTTATCATGAGCACATTTTCACATAACTTATACCTTTCTCCAAAGTCCAACAGTAGCATAATGTTCCTTAATGAATGAAAAACCAAGAAGTTTGGAATCAAGTGTTAAGTAAGACATACCTGCGTGAAAGAGCATCTGCCAGGACATTATCCTTTCTCTCTTATAGTGGATGACATAGGGAAAAGACTCAAGAAATTCAACCCATTTGGCATGTCTCTTGTTGAGTTTGTGTTGTCCTTTGATATGCTTTAATGCTTCATGGTCAGTGTGTATCACGAATTCCTTTGGCAATAAATAGTGCTGCCAAGTTTCCAATGCTCGAATGAGTGCATACATCTCTTTGTCATATGTTTGGATAGTTCAGAGTTGCACCATTTAGTTTTTCACTAAAATAGGCAATGGGTTTTCCTTGACTTAAACAGCACAATTCCAATTCCGGAAGCATCACATTCAACTTCAAATATTTTCTCAAAGTTTGGCAAGACTAGTAATGGGGCCTTTGTCAAACAATCTTTGAGTTCGCTGAAAGATTGTCTTGTTCATTTCCCCAAGAGAAGTTTGAATCTTCTTAATAATCCCTGTTAGGGTGCAGCAATGGAACTAAAGTTTGGTACAAACCTTCTGTAAAAACTGGCTAATCCATGGAAACTTCGAACTTGACTGACATTAACCGGTTTGGCCATTCTTGTATTGCCTTAATCTTCTCTGGATCCACTGATAATCCCTGTGAACTTACAATAAAGCCTAAGAAAGTAACTTGATTAGTACAAAAATCACACTTTGAGATTAGCATAAAAAATGCTCTTCTCTTAAAGTGCTAAGAATAGATCGTAAGTGTTCAACATGATCTTTCAATGACTTACTGTATATCAAGATATCATCAAAGTAAAAACACAAACTTACCAATATAAGGCCGAAGGACATGATTCATTAAACGCATAAAGGTACTAGGGGCATTAGTCAAGCCAAAAGGCATGACTAACCATTCATACAAACCTTGTTTGGTCTTGAACGCAAATTTCCACTCATCACCCCTTCATTCTTATCTGATGGTAGCCACTTTTCAATCAATTTGGAGAAGATATTGGCCCCGCTAAGTTCAAGCATATCTCCAACCGAGGTATAGGGTGCCTATATTTGATAGTGATTTGATTCACTGCTCTACAATCCACGCACATTCTCCAAGTTCCATCTTTCTTTGGTACCAAACAAAACGGGACACACATGAACTTAAGCTTTCTTGAATGTAACCTTTGTTTAGGAGTTCTGTGACTTGTCTTTGCAAAGATTAGAAATAGAAGAAGGCAAACCTTTAGGAGGGTTAGTAAGAAGAACTTTCCTTATACATAAGTATAAGTAGAGCTTTCTTAGTTGATAAATGTTTCCGAATATCTCCATCGGGAATTTCCTCAGGAAACATATCCTCAAATTCCTGCAAAAGATTAGAAATAGAAGAAGGCAAACCTTTAGGAGGGTTAGTAAGAAGAAAACTTCCTTATACATAAGTATAAGTAGAGCTTTCTTAGTTGATAATGTTTCCGAATATCTCCTCTGCTGGCATAGATATTCATCTTTGGAGTATGGATTCTTTGGCCTTCTTTTTTTCTCCCATTCTTCTATGCGTGCTTTGAGGGTCACTTGACATTCCTGAACTTGGCTTGGTAACAAAGGTGCCAATATGATTTTCTTTCCCTGATGTTGGAATGTACTTGTTAGAGAATCCGTCATGGGTGGCTTTCTTATCATATTGCCAATGACGTCCTAGTATAAGGTGACTTGCACTCATGGGCACCACGTCACAAGGACTTCATCATTGTATCTTCCAATTGAGAAAGGTACATCACTTGCTTGGTTACCTTGGCTTCTCCCACATCGTTGAGCCATTGGAGTTTGTAAGGATGAGGATGTTTGGAAGTCTTGAGACCCAACTTTCCACCATGTGAGTACTTGCTACATTGGTACAACTTCCTCCATCAATGATCACCACACAAATTTTATCTCCCACGTGACATTTGGTATGGAAGATGTTTTCTCTTTGTTCATCATCTTGACTTGAATGTTCAAAGTCCTTTTGACTACAAAAATGTTGGATGGAAGAGACATGTTAGCAAATAAGGAAAAATTGAAATGTGTAGGACCTTACCAGAATATTTCTGACAAAGCCTCACGAGTCACTCCAAGAAAACTTGATGTCACTGAATCCGCTCGTGTTTGCACTCTAGGACTTTAATGGCTTTTACTTGTCCTCTTCTGATCTCACACACGCTCCAGCCTTTTTCCCTCAATTCTCTTGTCTCAAGTTCTAATGAACTTTTACTCAAGACTATATCGATTAATTTCACTTGTTTGGCGTCGGCTGCAAATGGTTAGTAGGAATGGAAAGCAAATATAATTGAAAGGTGGCTTAGAAATTAGAAAGAAGAGAATGAAAGGGTTACACAAGTCACTTCACAACCTTCTATCACCACAATCAATTTTAAAGGCTTACTTGAAAATGCTTGGTGATGAGAATTGTTGATGATTGCTTCCAACTTTCTTTCTTTTCTTTGCTTTTCTTCTTTTGAGTGCTTGACTTTTGAGTCCTTCAATTTTCTTTGCTGATTTTTTTTTCTTTGACTTTGCACTTCACTTTTGCACTTCTTTTTGTATTTTTCTTTTTGTTGTTGTGCACGTTGCTCTTCCACCAAAGCTGATTACCGCTTGATGTAAGGTACTTGTACCTTTTCAAATGATTGTGGATCTAGGAAGGAAGCAAAACAACCTGCAAAGTGAATGGCTCAAAATAGAATGGTTAAGGGTGGTAGACGTATGGGTGAATTGGTAGGCTATTTAAATAATGAGTAATGGAAGCGGAAGATAGTTGATAAGGCTATGGTTATGGTGATGAAATAAAAGGATGGTTGTGAGGATAGTATCTTGAAGAAATCTCAAAGAAGAACCAATGCTATAGAGCAGAGACCCAATCTTTATATGTTTCTTCAAGGGATGGTGTTAAGTACTTTGACCCACTAGTATATGAACTAGGAACCAGAAGTATCAAGATGAAAGGAAGGGTTGACGCCACAAGTATAAAATACTTGATAAGTCGATAAAAAGTCACCAGGACTTAAGAAGAGAATCTCACTTTAATTGAATAAAAAGGTGTGCTACAAATGATGTAATGTTTTCCTTTATAAGAATGGAGAGACATGGCCGAATAAATACAAGATGATTCGGTCAGCCTATGTATCTCCCTATAAAGACATATTTAAAGTTGCAATTGGATGGGAGATGATGCTTGGCTGAATAGGGAGAGGGCTCTTCATCTTGGCGCCTAAATGAGTTCACATGCAAGGCACATGAGGGCTGGTCATATGCACGGCACATGGGTGTTCTAGGAAGCCTTGTGGTGCACCCATGTGCATTGGATGATGGCTGGTCATGTGCTTCTTCTTAGGCGTGCATGTGTCCTCCAAGCTAGCTTGAGTGTTGAGCTAGCTAGCAAGCATGGGGCTGTTTGTGAATGATCTTCCTAGCTTAGTCCTTTTGAGCTCCATAACAGCATGTTCAGCTACATTCAGCTACCTTTGTCATCACTTTTAGCAACTCAGCTTCAAATAGTCCAACTAGCTAAGTTTAGCTAGCCTGAAGCTTCTCCAGCTGAATCGAGCTTCCCTTAGCATTCCATGAGCTGCCTTGTACTTTGTGAGCTGTTTGTGAGCTATATATGACGTCCAAATCATTCACCAAGCTACCTCAACGTGCATCACACTCCATTGTACCTATATTGAGTTAAAACGAGCTAAATACCTTGCTGCCATGTTTGTTTATGGTAATGTGAGCTAAGTATAATGGTCATGAGCTATGTACATCATCTCCTAATATGTGTAAGATAATGTATAAAGCCTAAGAGTTTAATATGAATGCAAATAAACTAATGAAATGCATTATAAGTATGCTGCCTTGATGTATATATAATAATCATGCTTAATATGATAATAAAACTATCCTAACATGCTTAACATATTAAAAATAACAATGTGTAAGATGTGTTCATACTAAGTTATTCTTTAGCTATTAAAACATTATATAGCATAACATAAGAGAGTGTTAAGTTATCAAATGAATCAAAAGCTTCAAAACACTTAGTTAAGAGAACTTCCCTGAATTGTTTGGCCCTTGACCTAGTAATGGGACCGTGTGGCATGACCTCCGGATCTGGTGTAGACGTGACTATATCATACAGTGAACTAGGTTGCGCGATTTGTCCGGCATCAGCAACCCTCCTATCAACTGCAGTATGCATGCCCGTGCATACATCTTAACTTCATCCTCAGAGGCGTCTGCGCTCAACTCCCAAAACTTGGCATCTAACCAATTTAACGGTATCCTACCTCCGATAAAACTTTTCGAGACACGTCCTAGATTATCCCGGCACAAAGTAGTCCAGGAACCCTACGAGATCCTTGATATCACATCTCCATCCACCGGAAGCCCTAGGTGCATAGCAACATCCTCAAGTGTAATCATGCACTCTTCGCACGGAATATGGAATGTGTGGGTCTCCGGCCTCCACCGCTCTACTAAGGCAGAAATAAGGTCTGGTTATATCTTACAGTGACCTTGATATCTACCTATGTAACCAAATCCAGCCTCTACTAAATACGGCAAGATACAGCTAGGTATCACTAACTTAAGATTCCTAATAAAATGATCTAATACACGGTCATTCTCCTAAAATTAAATAATTACACAAATTAATTCTTAATCTAATAATCATGCATTAAATAAATCAACAAATTATTACAAATAATTTAAATTAAATTAAAACGTTAAAATGTTACCGTATCAGTAAAGTGTCGATATATATGATTTCCATCCAAGCGAAGTAGACCGTATTCCATTATATATTTGCAAAAAAATTATATTAGTAAAATATTAAATAAAGTAAAATGCTTAAATAAATTAAATACATAATATTATAAATATTATAAAATATACCTTAAATAGAGAGAGTATTTGAGAGAATTTGAGAGAATATAGTGTGATGAAAGTAATAGATGATGGGGGTATTTATAAGGAGGATTGGGGGTAATTAAAGGTATAGCGCGCCCCCTGTACCGCGTTATACCCCACGTGTAAGCCATGTCAGCGTATAGCGCGGTGCAGGAGACGCGCTATACCCCACTTGACGTCAAATCAACATATAGCGCGGGGTAAAGAGCGTGCTTTACTGCTACAGATCTTAGATCAAAAAATATAATCTGACTGATATTAAATCGATAAATATATCGGTCACCGATGATTTTTCAAAAAAAAAATGCCGAATGCTTTACCCAATTTTAAAATGAAATCTTTTGGTTGGAAGGTCAAAGGGAGGGGCATTTCAATATTTGAGAAATGATATTGCCGCCGACATCTCGTTAATATTTCTAAAACTATGAAACTTCCACGTAACTAAATCTATGAACGCACAACCCAATAAAATAATAAAATGGAGAAAACGTTTTATCCTCTCAAAAGATAAACAGCTGTGACTTTGAGCCTCTCTCTCAAACATCTTCGCTACATATGTCTCCCTTTGCCTCTGCTCTCAGTTTTCATTCCTAAACCCAAAACTCACAGTGCTCTTCTTTCCCTTATAGATTCCCGTTTTAGTTAGTAAAGCCAAGAGTTAAAAAATATATTCAATTTTGAAGTATGTCCTTCCTTAATTCCATTTCATCTCCTCCACAAATTTACTCCCTTTTTTGCTCTCCAATTTTCCCTCTTTACCGTTTCCATTCTCCTTCGTTTCCTTCTTTATATTACCGCCACCATGGGAATGGGGGGATTATAAGAGAGTTTGGGTTTCTGGGTGATTTCAGAGGTAAAAGCAGGGTGAATTCCGGTTCAATGGGGAAACACAGGGGCGGGTTCTTTTGGGATTCTTATGCTTGTAGTTCTAGAGGGAGTAGTAGCAGTAGCAGTAGCAGTAGCAGTAGCAAAGGAGATAAATTTGAAAGTGAAGAAGAAGAGGAGGAGGAGGTCGATGAAGAAGAAGAAGGTGCTCGGCCTTTTTGTGCTTTACCTGACAGATGGGATGTTCTTGGCCTTGGTCAGGCCATGGTATGTTTCTTCACCATTTTTTTCATACATATCTTTGGTTGTTTTTAATTTATAGTTCCCTTGAATTTGAGCTTTTTCATTACCCTTTTAGGGAAGTCTAGTTAGAAGATAAGGGAATTGATGTCAAAGATTCAATCCGTGTTTCTTAGAAAGGAAAATGGAAATTTGCTGATATATTTTCTTTTGTTCCTTTCAACTCTGCCTTTTTTTTGTTGTTTTTAAATCCTTAAGGCTTTGATAGTTTGTATAATAGCTAAAATATAATACACATTGAAACATAATTTTGTTCTGTATAGAAATGATATTATGAATTTTCTTCGTGCAAAAAGTTAAATAAATAGATATGATGCCTCATTTAGGATCTTGGTTGCTTTTTCTTATCTTTACTTGATAAACAAAAGGCATCTAGTAATCATAAGAACAAAGTAGAACCTTACTTGTTAATGAAAAAATTAATCAAATTGGGGCTCCATTTCTTTGTCTATTGGGAACCAGTAATGAATTTGACCAAGGGTCCAAGAATTGTTTCCATTTACTTAACAGGGAATTACAAGAAATTGGGGTGTGGAATGGGATAAACTGGTGTAGAGAAACTTTATCTAATAATATAGTGACTGGATAGAACTTAAAAAAAAATCAACTCTTTGGTTGGTCTGCTTTATTCATTTGTGAATGTTGAATTTTTTTATTCTCTGCAAATGCTGATAATTGATTGTAAGACATGGTTTCTTATATTCTTAAAGCTTGTTCATATTGTCCTTTTCTTTGTTTAGTCAGATTTTATTTCCTGCTTGTATCTTTTGTTTCACGTCGAATTGAAAATATCTTGAACTTTTCTATGCAATTTATGTACCAATTTCAGGTAGACTTTTCTGGTATGGTGGATGATGAATTCTTGGAGAGGTTGGGATTAGAGAAGGGAACTAGGAAGGTTGTAAATCATGAGGAGAGGGGTAGAGTTTTGCGGGCTATGGATGGTTGCAGCTATAAGGCAGCTGCTGGAGGATCTCTTTCCAACAGCTTGGTGGCGTTGGCAAGGCTCGGTTTTAAGCCCATCGTAGGCCCTGCTTTAAATGTAGCTATGGCAGGCAGTGTAGGGAGTGACCCATTGGGTAGCTTCTACAGGTCAGATTTTGCTTTCTGAAATATATTGTTCTTTTTTCTTTCTCTAACTTGTTTAGTTGTGTGAAATTGTTACTGGAATTTCTGGGAAAAGATCTGAATCGGGTCCCTTTGTAAATTATCTGGTTTTATATAAAAAGTCAATTTAAGGACAACAAATAAAGGGAATAAACTTCATCAATTAAATTCGATCACTTGGCTCTTGTCAATAATATAACATGTTATCTGAACTTTTTCGAATGCTATTTTAATTGAAAGAGTACTATAAACATTTTCTAGAATTTGAAAATATTAATCATTTTAGTTCAAATAAAATATGATGTATAGGTTGATCTAGGTCATGCAGCCGAAACATTAAGCCACCTCTATATGCTAGGTAAATGGCCTAGGCTATGTTTGGATAAACAATAATAAAAGAAAGGAAAGGATACATGTGCCTTTTATTTGGATAGTTAAAATTAGTAAAGGAACTATCATTGTTTGGTTAAAGAGTGAAAAGGAAAGGTTGGAAGCATGCAAGACTGAACTTGGTATCTGTGGATGCATATTTTAGTTGATTAACTGCTTTGTAAATAGTTGATTTGTAAATGAAACAAGCCTCTTGAAGCTCCCTTAACAATACAATATTTGCATAATTATTTTTTTTTCTGGTTGGTTGTCCCCTTAATGTAGTGAACACCCTTCATTTTCTTTAAAGTCATCCCGGTAGCATTATTGGAAGTATTGGATAATTATGAGGTAGTTTATTCATAAATGAAACAAGCCACTTGAAGCTCCATTAACAATACAACATTTGCATAATTAAGTCTTATTATTTGTTTCTTCTTGTTGATTGTCCCCTGAATGTAGTGAACACCCTTCCATGTGCATTAAAGTCATCCCGGGAACGTTATTGGAAGTATTGAAAAATATTAAAGAGCTGCAGGGCATCAAGAGTCATATTATTCCGATATATGTTTATTTGTTTATGATGAAGTTCATTTAATAAAAGCATCGTGGAGGTTTTATGGCGATTGACCATGACCATAGCAAAGTAAAGATAAGATTTGAAGAATGTTTACTTCTAGCCTTGGATCTGTTAAATTGTTAATTCATTGTTTTTGTAGAGTTTCTTGGTAGCATAATACCTGGGCCTTATTTACTAAGCCTTTTTCCCTTGCTTTCATTTGTGTGTGTGTGTTTTTTTTTTCTGTGCTCTCTTGTGTAACTCCTGTATACTTCTGTGTTCTGCCAGTTTAGCAAATAAAAGAAAAACAAAAGAATTTGTGATTCCTAGGGTGCTTCATCTCTTACGGTATCCAAAATTGTTAGCTAAATTCTGGTTGGGATATGTTCAGGATTCCTATGTCATATAATTAGGTGGGAACCATTGATAAAGAAGACTTTGCTTGACAAGCGTATGGTTTACTGCATTTCTTGTACCGGACTGTTTATTTTATTTTTCCTTCTAATCCAATGGAATTTCATTCTACAACTTTTTTCTTTCTAGTCTCACTCTCACCTACTCTAGTACTCCTGTCATGTCCAAATGTGTCCAAGTTTCTCGAGTCCTTTTTAGCTTAGTGGTCTAACTTTTGATTTGATTTTTCTTTTAAATCTCTCATGACTCTTATTGTTAGTGGAAAATAATTGGCGCAATATCAACTCACACACACAAAAGACAATATCTAACTTGGTTCGGCCCTAGTTGCCTACATCTGTAATGAAAGGAAATTCCACTATAAACATAGGGAGTGCATAAACTTCAAACACTCAATAAACAAACTCTAAACCTGAGTCTCGAAACAAAATCAGCTTCTATACTGCCTAGTTTTTAACTTGTGTTTTACCGAACTTTTCACCACATCCCCTACAAAACTCACCTCTGGTACTGAGACTGGATTACATCACTCTCATAATTCCAAAGATTAAGGCTCAAATCCATTATTTGTTCACCAAGAAATCATATTCTCCAAGATTTCTTCCCTAATGCAAATATCTACTTATTAATAAACATAGAAACCATGTAATATCAAATCAATATAATTATACCATGATCGAAATTAATTGACAATTAAAATCTTGATTCAATATCTAATATTGTTTCTTGTCTTGCATCACATGTGTCTTCTCTCCATGTACATTAGTGAAAAACGACATTGCAAAAAAAAAATAAGAACACTCATGATTTATGATTTGTGTAACCAACCCTAAAAGAGAAAAAAAATCAGTGGCAAAGGAGAGAGATTGACTATAAGATTTTACAAGAGGATTTTGGCTTGATGAATGACCCTAATCCCTATTATCTATTGATAGGGTTAATTACCAGAGGACAAAGAAATTTCATATTACAAGGTGCTTTGTTCAATATGAATTCAGTCACAGACTCTAACAGTCTTGTTTCACCTTATTTCGTACCCCTTACAAGTTAAATCTTGTAAACTGTGTGGTAATTCTTTCTATAATCTAGTGTTTCTTGTATCTTCAATGTCTATTGTAGCTCCTGCATGTAGTTCTGAAATTGTTATTGAATTGACCAGTCATCATCAAAACTAGATGATCTAGCCCGTTTGATATTTGTAATGGTCTTGTTAACAATAGATATACACTTTCTTGATATAGGTCTAAACTACACCGAGCAAATGTGAATTTTCTTTCTGAACCTATCAAGGATGGAACAACTGGAACAGTGATCGTCCTCACAACTCCAGATGCTCAACGCACCATGCTTGCTTATCAGGTTAGACAGTCGTTACATAAATTTGGTGGTTCTTAATGGTCTTGTTTCCTTTCTAGATTCAGTTGAGTTATGATTAGTATTTTTATTCTCCGTTAAATTTTGGGGTTGCACACTCAGTCTTTGCAAGCATAGGTTCGATTGTTAGAAGAAAACAGATTACAATTATGTTAGTTATTTTGCAGATTATTAATATTCTCCGTGATGCTAGTTATCCCGGCTTCGTTTCTATGGTTAAAGAATATGATGCTTTTCACTCTCACGTGAGTTGTAAGTGAAAAGTGATGCATCTTGTTGTAAGTGAAAAGTGATGCATCTTGTTGTATTTAACTGTATAAAAGTGGTAAAGTGGAGTGTTGTTCTCCCTAGAGGTTTCAGGTTCGAGCAACTGTGTTTGCACAGTATGTGCAGGTCAATTATAAGCTAAAAAAACATTTGAACAGATAATACCTTGTAATCCCTCCAGACTATTAAAAAAAAGCTGTATAAAAGTGCCTAAATATTCTATGTAAAAACTTCAGTCAAGAATAAGAGAACTTTTCATTCTGCAACACTTTCTGCTGAATTCTTTTGTGCAATTTCCCTATTGAAGTGACGTTCTGCCATAAACTCGTGTATCGTATAGATTTGAGTGTGGATCCTCATTAGTAAATTCTTTCTTCTATTTCAGGGCACATCATCGACTATTAATTATGATTCTTGCCTGGCTGGCTTAGTATCAAAGACAAATATATTTGTTGTTGAGGGTTATTTATTTGAACTTCCTGATACGATCAAAACTATTATAAGAGCATGTGAAGAAGCACGCAGGACCGGTGCCCTGATAGCAGTCACGGCATCTGATGTTTCCTGCATTGAAAGACACTACGATAATTTCTGGTAAGTGTGTGGTCTATTTTAGCCAACCTTATTAAAATCGATGGTTTTTTGTAAAATTTTTCAGGTCACGTATTCCGTAAGGTAATATGATAGTGGTTGCATTTAGCTTTCGAATATTAATTGATTTTAGCTTTTATTACTCAGGGAAATCGTCGGGAATTTCGCCAGCATTGTGTTTGCAAACAGTGATGAAGCAAGAGCTCTCTGCCATTTTTCCTCGAAGGAAAGCCCTGTTTCAGCAACAAGGTATCTTAGCCACTTTGTTCCCTTCGTTTCGGTCACGGATGGACCTAAGGGATCTTACATAGGTGTAAAAGGAGAAGCTGTATATATCCCTCCTTCTCCATGTGTACCGGTGGACACATGTGGTGCCGGTGATGCGTATGCTTCCGGTATTCTGTACGGCATATTACGAGGTGTCTCCGATTTGAAAGGTATGGGTACATTAGCAGCTAGGATTGCGGCCACAGTTGTCGGGCAACAGGGTACACGACTTAGGGTTCAGGATGCTGTTGATCTGGAACAGTCATTTGCATTCAACATCGAGAGTTCTAGTGTAGGTACGGATGTAGGTTCGGATCATATTTCAAGCTTGTGACGCAGTACCTTGAACTCTATATTGATTTCTAAATTCGTTCAGATCTCTATTCGTAGCTTGTAACCTTGTATATCTTCCTTCAGAACATTGCTGGCAACATATTTGCCTTGCCATTGATTCAAACCTGACAGTCATTCCAATGTCATTCAGTATAAATGCTGTAAAATTATTGCATCTCAATTCATCAAAGACGAACACGATATTTTCGACTTGCATTCATAGTTTCAAATCATGCAGTTTCCGGGAAAATGATAGCAAAAATATGAACATGAGAACAGGCTCTGACCGGCAAGATCAACATTACCAGTCAAACAAGTCGCTGTAACATCCTTGAAGCAGAGCTATGGGGCGTTTATGATGGTTTATATCAAGCAGAGCAATGGGGCGTTTATGATGGTTTATATCGAGCAGAGCAATGGGGTGTTTATGACAATTTATATCAAGCTTGGCGTTTCGGGACGAAGAAGGTGGTTCTTGAGCTGCACGGTGTACAAGCCGTGCAACTGTTGGGCAGCAGATCAACTGCGTAGCATCATTCTGCTATTTTGCATTCGATCAATAGCTTGTTGCAGAAGCAGTTGACGTAAGGATATTGCATATGTTCCGAACTTTTAAAGAGAACATTCTCTTTAATTATTTTAAAATCGTGGAATGAATTCAAAATCTTGATTATTTAAGTAATATAAGAGTTTGTAATTAAATTACATTAGCTTTATAACATTATTCAATGATGGTAACGTATGATCATCAAAAATAAACATTGTTTGAGATTGTAATAGCTTTTATTTATTAGGCATTGTAACATTCCAATGAGGATTTGGATAATTTTGTCATTTATTTTTTATTATTTTATCAATTTAATACTTCCAATAAATTATAAAATAAAAATATTCCTTCTCATATTTTTTAACAATATTTGTTTAGATTAGCTGAAATAATTGGCTCACATTGATGATTGTTTTGTATTTTGTTTTCATATACATTTAACAATGTTAGACATGACATGTAGGATTGTTTTAAATCATGTAACATATTAATTATATTAATAATACCTTCTCATTTAAGATGGATGGTTAAAATTATTAAAATATATTCTTATATTTTAATAAGATAAATCAAACTATATATCTAATAATATATCAAATAAATTTACATTTAAATAATTTCAGTTTGTATGAATCAAACATCCTTTAAAGTTGAAGTGTCATTCTATTGTAATATATATATCAATTTTTTTATAGTATGGAATGATTATAAGATATTATTTGTTCATAATCTTTTTTAATCATTGACAATACATATGTGTCTTGTAGATGTAACTGCTCGAACTCAAGATTTTAAAAAGAACAACATTCACTTTAACTACTAAAATGAGGCAATAAATTAATACATAGAATTTAATTTGGGGTTTAATTTGACATCCAAGAATTAGCAAAGAGAAACCCATAACTCTTTTCTACTAGTCATTAAATGAGATCAAGATTGATTAGAGGATTGACCTTAACTAAGTGTAACCTTTCCGACTAACACAGCATCATCCATAGAAGGGGGAAAAAATGGTGCTTGAGGCTAAAATTTTGACATCTTTTGGACCCTTTTTTCAACAAAACAACCTTTTCCCCTTGACTTTGGCTACTTTTAGGTCTTATTAGTCGGTTTTAACTAAATTAATCAATCAATTTGAATTAGTTATGTTAAACGATAAGCCACTAAAATTAGTTTGAATGGAGGATGATTAATTTTTTTTAATATTTAAAGGGGTGTATCGTATTTATTCAAAATAATCGAAACATACAAGATAAGAAAATCGATAGGGGTCTTGTTAAAAAACCTCCATATACTTAAATGGAGGAAAAATAGTACACCCAATCGACGTGGATAATTGAAGTTCTATATCACATAAACAAATCATAGACCGGCTAATCACGATCAACCACACATCGAGATAGAAATAGTAATGGCACCACTAAGACCAACTCAGTTCAACACAGATTCATTTAAAATAAATCAGAAATCGCCACACCAAGATCAAGCCAAGGATTACCTCCACAGATTCATAATGGTGTTTTCAACAAGTACCCTGGACGCTACTTTCACCCCGCTACGCAAAGCTCCAATCCTCAGCTGGTAGAAGCAGGCACAACTTAGTATGCTACCCCTACACTTGGTTTCAAAATTAGGACTCAACTATTTTTTAACCAGACTAAAATTGTTTGGACCTAATTCAATTTTAACTCAAATAAAAAAAATCTCTATTAAACTCATATTAATATACTCAAAAGTTATAGAAAAATATAGTTTGATTAATAATTTTAAAAAGTCGACTCAATTAATAGTTAAGAATAAGTTTAATTAATTCAATTTTAAAAAATTTAATTCAATCGGAAGCCTTACTATGTGAAAAAAATGTTTTTCTGAAAAGTTTGGATGAAAATAATAAGAGAAATGTGATTTGTGGTATTTTTGGGAGAAAGTTTAAGATATAGGTGGCGTGGCCGTCTTTCGGTTGGGCCCGGAATTGGGCTTCGACTTGAAAAAATGGGTTAGAGTCGCCACCGATCATTTAAAAACAAATTTAGGTTGATCGAACATCATCTTACCTGATCTACGTGTTACCAGATATGTGTCGGGTTCGGGAGTCGGTTACGGTCAAGGAAGGATTAGCACTCTTGAACCGCCCTTTCGGTACCAATTAATTTATCGGTTGTCTTAATTTACGAAAATTTAAATTTAAATTGAAATTTAAAAATCAGATTCTAATTACTTACCTTTGAATGGTTGGAATTCTTCTAAAAAAAGTAAAAAATGTTAGAAAAAATTAATAATGATGATGATAATAAATATTAAATAAATCAAATAAAAAAAGAAAATAATAAATCAAAAGGGAAAACAAGTAAATAAAGAAAAAAATTTAAATAATAAAATTAAATAAAATTAAAGAGAGAGAAAATAAACAAACAGAAAATACAATTTAATAAAAAAGAATAATAATAAAAAAAATAGAAATAAGTTAAATATTGGAAAAAAATGAAAATGAAAAAAACGTTAAAAAATAAATATTAACAAAGAAATCGAAAAAATAGTTAAAAAGGATCAAAATGAAAAATTTCAACAAACTGTGGCTGAATTAGAAAAAAGGAAAAAATAATGGTGGCTAAATTGAAACCTGTAAAAAATACTTGGGTCATTTCGAATAAAACATGAATTAGGGATTATAATGCAAAAATAATAAATTCAAAGTCTAAATTGAAATACTAGAAATTGAATTTAATGACCAAAATGTGAAGAACAAAAATTACAGAGACCATGAACGGGATTCACCTGTGCGAGAAATTACAGCCAGATCCCTCCCCAAAACTAAGTCGTTTTGGGAAGGGTATAAATACCCCCCATTAGGCCCAAGTCCTCTCATTCTTCCTCATTTCTCTATTCTCACTCTCTCTAAAGATGAGAGAAATCAGATTTCTCTCGCCTCTCTCTAGCCCGGCCAAGATCCAGCCACCCATCTGGTGGTTATCCGTCGTCCGTCGTCGCCTCCGGCCGCCAACACCCTGAATGTATCTCTCAACGTCCCCAACCCAAATCCACCACTCGATTCCCACAAAATGGCCACAATCGACCTAGATCTAAAAGAAAAACTCCGGCTCTTTACCTTCCCGGCGAATGATTCGTTTTCCCGTCGATCCTTCATCTCCGATGCCTTTGCCTTTGCGCATCTGTTGCTATTTTTTGGTTCTTTTCATGGTGTTGGTTGTTATGCTTGGTTATTGTTGGCTTTGTGTTTGGTTGTAACTCTCGATAACTTTTGCTCTCTATTGGTTTCGATTTACTTGATGATGGCTTTGTTCACTGTGTTGGTTGTTTTGTACTTGTGGGTTCTCTCGTGAGTTCTGTGATGGTTTTTGTGTTCCCTGCTTTGTCCCCCCTACTCGTTGTTAATGGTGGGGTATTTATACCCCCTCGATGAAGGCCATTTCCGATGATAACGGGGTCGTTCCCCTCAGCGTTCACGTGGCTAGGATTCTCGGGATGGTGCAATCCCGATTTTCCCGGCCGGCCGACTTGCCCTTTGACTTCCTGGTTTCCTTGACTTGTGTGGCGCTATTTACTTATATTGTTTTAGGGTTCCCAAACCCTAAACTTTAACAGGCTGAATCAGGCCCAATCCGAGTTGGACCTCTGATGGACCATTTGGACTATACTCTTTGGACTTAAACCAAAAGAAAAAGAAAAAAAAGAATTAATTAATTAATATAATAAATAGATATAATAATAATACTAATAATAATAGTAATAGTAATAATAATAATAATAATAATAAATATTTCAAAAGAAGAAAACAATCTATATAATATATACTTCAAAAAATATTTTTAAAAACCATAAATTTTCAAAAATATTTTAAAAAATATATATAATATATATATTTTAAAAACTATATATTATATTTAAGTTTTCAAAAAAAAATTAAAAACTATATAATATATATATATTAAAAAAAATTTAAAAACTATAAAAAAATATTTTAAAAATTATTTAATATATATATATATATATATATATATATTCAAAATGTTTTAAAAACTATATAATATATAAATGTTTTCAAAAATGTTTTTCAAAACCATATATTATATATATATTTTGAAAAATGTTTTCAAAAACTATATAATATATACATTATATTTTGTCAAAAATATTTTCAAAAAATATATTACTATATACATATATATATATATATAAACAAAATAACTCCGGGCAAAAATGAGTGTATACAGCTGCCCGTCTTTGTCCTTTTTCGTGGAACAAAAAATAGGACAAAGACAAAAGGACATAAATTTTCGCTCGATGGAGTTGAAAATTAATTTGAATTAGGAATAACTCCCTGTCGACTTTGAGTCGCGGTTGGCTCCCCGTCGCGAGGTCGAGTTCATCTTGAAATGATATAGAATTGAAACCGTATTTCGGAATTTGAATCAAAATGTGGCTTCGTATTGTCCTTCGGTCTTCTTCTCGATTTAAAGACCTTGGTTAAAAATTTGACTGGAAAGTAGTTCTTTGACTCCACCATGTGGTTGATAGGCCTTCGAGCTTAATGAAGTCGAACTCGAAAGGTCCTCGTCGACAGATGGCTTTTCTCGACTTAAGTTATGCTACTGGAAAAAAAAATTTGTCACTAAGGCACGGTTAACCCAGGTCTTCTTCTCGACTTGAAAACCTCGATTACAGCCGGACAGTAGTGTGATTGAGGTGTCATCGAGCTGAATGGAATCGAACTTGACAATTTTATTAACAGATAGCCCTTCTTTCCTTGAGCTATGCTGCAAATGATATACCCTCGAAGCTGAGTGTAATCGAACTCAATGGTCTTTGACAGATAACCCTTCTAGCCTTGAGTTATATCGTAAATGATATGCCGTTGAGCTAAGTGCAATCAAACTCAAAAGTCTTTGTTGGCAGATAACCCTTCTAGCCTTGAGTTATGCTGCAAATGATGTGCCCTCGAAGCTGAGTGTAATCAAACTCGAAGGTTTTTGGTTGGCAGATAGCCCTTCTCGACTTAAGTTATGTTGCAATTGTGCCTTTGACCTGAGTGTAATCGAACTCGAAGATCTTTTGTTGGAAGAAAACCCTTCTAGCCTTGAGTTATGTTGCAAATGATATGCCTTGGAGCTAAGCGTAGTCGAACTCGAAGGTCTTTGGTTGGCAGATAGCCCTTCTCAACTTAAGTTATACTGCAAATGGTGTGCCTTTGAGTTGAACGTAGTCGAACTTGAAGGTCTTTTGTTGGAAGATAACCCTTCTAGACTTGAGTTATACTGCAAATGATATGTATTGGAGCTAGGGTTTGCTAGATAACCCTTTTAAATCGGATAGAAAGAAGGCCAAATATTGAATTTTGAAGTGGTGAGGTTGGTTAATAAGGAGCAACGAGTCCATGGTCCCGGATTACATTACATACTAGGCTAGGGAGTGGTATCCAAGCAGACAATTATTGATTTATGATATGGGTTAGAATTGATTCAAGGATCTTTGTTTTAACAAGGCTGATTCTTTTGATTTGATTCTTTGGGGGTTATACCTATTGGCAAGTTTTGTAATCATTTTGATTAGGTTATGTTATCTTCAGAGTATATCTTTGAGTTTTGTTCATGAGGTTTTTATTCAATAATATTACCATTGGTTGAGAGCAAAATTAAGGAAATTAAAAGCAATTCAATTTCAAAGTTTGAAGGAATTTAAAAACTAGAATCTCTATGCTTCAATCTTACATAAAGGAGAAAGAAAACTGATAAATAAACCAGAGTTATCATAGAAACCTTTTAAGCAATGAAAAGATATGAAAACATGACTTTAGCATTCCTAAGCAGTGTGAAATGGTGACTTTTCCTTGTCTCCCCCCCTTTTCTTTTGGATGTCTTTATCACTATTCTGATGACCAGTTCAATCCCATTCCCCAAAGCCATCACAGTCACTCATTATACTCTCTCTTCTCCAATTAATAATTAATGAATTTGCACCTATTTTTCAACTGTAAAAAAATAAACTGATTAAAAAGAAAAGCTTTATGATAATAATATATTTAACGTCGCCAAAGGAACTTGTTCAAATTGGAATTAATTAATGTTCTACACTAATTTTGATAAATTTAATTCATGAAATTAATTGTTTTCCTTTAATATTAATAAAATCAAACGAAAGAAAAATAAAAGAACTCACCGCTGAAGGCGATGCCGGAGGAGGCGACGACGCAGGTCTGAATGACGGTGTTCTCCTGGCGAGTGAAGGGCTGCCTGAGGAGGCCGGATTTTTGGAGCAACTTAGTCCACGTCTTGACGAAGAAAAACCCTAGCAAACCGGCGGAGACATTAAGGGATGGGATGATTCCGGCGGAGAAAAACCCTACTCAAAGGTCTTTTGTTGGTAGATAACCCTTCTACCCTTGAGTTATACTGCAAATGATATGCCTTGGAACTGAGCATAGTCGAACTCGAAGGTCTTTTGATGGTAGATAACCCTTCTCGACTTAAGCTATGCTGCAAATGATGTGTCTTGGAGCTAAGTGTAGTTGAACTCGAAGGTCTTTTGTTGGCAGATAACCCTTCTAGCCTTGAGTTATACTGCCAATAGTTTCTTTAAAAAAATTGCTTCCCTTCACGGGTCTAAGCCGGTCATAATTCTTCAAGTGGTTCCTTTGAGCGGGTCTGAACCAAGTGATATGATGTTTGGATGACTCCCCTTTACGGGAAAGCCCACTGATAAATTATGTCAGCCGGATATCTTCCGTTGTGGAATTGAAATCTGGCTTGAAAATGTTAACTGGAAACCTGCTACTCATTGTTGAGTTGAGTTGAACTGGATTTGTTCTAAATTGGCTCTTGAACCCATCTAAAATTGATTCTGAGATCTGTAGATATGTCAAGTCGGTTGAGGTGTAGCTTCTTACTACTGAGTTAAGCAACCACCCTCGTTCTTTAAAGGCGCTTGTGAATCGATTATCCTTCATCCTGAAGTCAAAACTTGACTCTAAAAGCTGCAAAATCATGTATGCTAAAATGATAAATGTGATGCACCTAAGTATGTCTAAGATGCATGCAACATGAATGAGCTCTATTTTATCTTTCGGACGGAGTCTCGTGCTTTGTCTGCCAATTTGGTCCTTGGAATCGATCGTGCCCCATTCGCTTTTCGAGCTTTGGCTTTACAGACCTTTCATATTTGAGACTGTTCTGTTTGAAAATGTTTTTCTCATTTTTCTTGTTTTAGGAGGGGAAAAAATATTGCTCCTTAATTCAGGCTCGCAATCGAATCAAATTATAAACATGAGTTCAAAGGAAATCAAAAGAATCAATAGCTCTTTCATGTTTTCAAAGTTTTAGCTTTTTGAAAAATGTTCAAATGGATGAGTTGGCTTTAGGTTAACCTAAGGTTTCAACCATAAAAAAAATGTCATTTTTTTAGTCATTGCAACATGTTTTTTTCTTTGGCTTGGCATTTTAATTGGATGCAGACAAAATGACGCAACTAGCATTATAAATTACTAGACCTTCTATTTTGGTTCTCTGAAATCTTCTATTTGTTCAAGTTTTGTAAGCTCCTCTAACAAAGGTAGTGCAGAAATATCGGTCTAAAAATGAAATTCCTGAGTGCTCGTGTGAAGTTGACTATAACAGGTGTTCCTTAACTCCCTTAGTCCATCTTTATCAAAACTCCTTATTTAATTTTGCCATTGTATGGCTAGCTGGATCCATAAAGCCGGGGCGTTTAACCAATTGCTCTAGAGGGACAACTCAATATCATTGTATAGATATTATAATCGCCTTTATCAGGTTAGTTGAATATTATCCATAAAGTCGGGGCGTTTAACCAATTTCTCTAGAGGGACAACTCAAGCTTTATTGAATATTACAATCGCCTTTATCAGGCTAGCTAAATCTTATCCATAAAGTTGGGGCGTTTAACCAATTGCTCTAGAGGGACAGCTCAAGCTTTATTGTATATATATATATATATATATATATAATTATAATTTGGGTATACGGATTTAACTTCTTAAGTTTGTCAAGAAGAACCTGTCATAATCTAGGTGTTGTTGAAAGTCAAGGAATCTATCTTTAGAGTTCAATTTCCAAGAAACTAACCTAAACTAGATTCACCTACTACACTATTACATCTGTGAAGATCATTATCATCACTGAACGTCTTAAACAAAAAGCATAGAAATGTCATATGAAAAATATGCCCCATGTTGTCCGCTCCTATGCATATCCAAGCCTCTTTTCATTCTTTTATGAGATGATAAGGCTATATCGGTTCTTGTAAGGGAAATGTGTGGTGTTCGGGCCTTTCGGAGTAAAGTCTTTGTTTTGTTACTTTGTCAAAGATCTGTAACTCCAATCATTTATAGAGTTTTTAATTCGGTTAATATTCAAAGAATTTCAAGTCTGCAAATTTGATTCATTGCTCACAATCCTTAAAGTAGCATAAATTCATTCATATGTTCTTACAAAATTTTGAGAAAAATGGGAAAAAAACAAATTCAAACAAAAAGCCGTGAATGATGAAATGATCTGCCTCACTTGGATGCCCCCAAGTTGTTGAAGTCGATCCAGTTCTGGTTACGCATCTTCTGCACGATTCTCTTGAATACGTAACAGTTCTCAATAGTGTGCCCTGAGATACCGCCGTGATATTCACAATGACCATTCTCATCATACCACGTGGGGTATGGGGGCTTTATGGGTTCCACCGGATATGGTAATACTACGTGGGTGTCAAAAAGTTGTTGATAGAGCTCTTTGTATGTCATCGGAATAGGGTTGAAATACTCCCTTTACTTCCTAGGTTCTCTGGAATCTTGTTTAGAAGTACCTAACGGTATAACTGCAGTTGATTTTGGGTTGGAGATTATAACACCTTTACTGAAGTGTTTGATGTTGTTAACCTCTCTATCCCTCTCCCTCATTGGAGGTTTCTTGCTGGCCTCCCAATTCTTAATCTTGCCTTGCTTTATGGCCGACTCAATCATTTCTCCGGTCATAACCAAGTCTGAAATGCTTCCTGATGTGATTGCAACCAGGTGTCCCAAGTATGGAGCCTTCAGGGTCTGCACGAAAAGCTTTCGGGTTTCTTTTTCATCCAAAGGTGGATGAACTTGTACAACCAAATCCCTCCATGTTTTGTGCATATTGCTTGAAACTCTCATTATGCTTCTTTTCCATGCTTTGTAGCATAACTCGATCTAGCCTTATGTCATTGACATGCTTGTATTGTTCCAGAAATGAATTTACCAAGTTCTTCCAAGTCTTAATATGGGATCGGCTTAACTGGTTGTATTACCGGATGGCTGAGCCCGACAGACTCTCCTGGAAGCAGTAGATCAGGAGTTGGTCGTTTCTTCCATACCCTGTCATCTTTCGGCAGAACATGGTGATGTGAGCAGATGGGAAATGTTTCCGTTAAACTTCTCCAATTTCGAGGACTTGAATTTCGGAGGAAGAACCAAATCCGGGACTAGGCTGAGTTTCGCGGCATCGACTCCATGGTAGTTATGGTCTCCTTTAACTACCTTCATTTGCTCATCCAACTGCTTGATTTTCTCATCCATCTTCTTTGTTTTGTCTTCTTCGTCTAAATCTGGTATATGGTAATAACCAGGATTGTTCTCAGGGTTGAATACAGTAGTCTGTATCTTTGCAGCAGATGGGGTCTTTGCTTTTGCAGTGTATAAGTCCCCTTGAAGTTCCGGTAAGATTTCAGGTGTGATAACCACTTGTGGGGTAGGTGACTTAGCTACCCCTTTCGATGAACCTACCCCAAGTATACTCGCTTGATGTAGACCAGAAAACTTGGCCACAATTTGATCGACCAATGACTCTTGGTTTTTCATGATTGTATTCAGAGTACTTAGACTACTCTGGTTTATCTTATCTTCCAACTCTCTCTGGAGCTTGAACATGTTCTCCTCGATCTAAGCAATTATGGCTTTCATTTTCTTCTTTTTCAAGCGGGTGTTATGCGGATGGGGTGTGTCCAACACTTGAGGCGGTGTATCCAGTATTTGTTCCTTTTGATGAGACATTATTCCGTTAGTTAATGTGAATGTAAAGAAATGAAAATAACAAAATGCAAGATATGTTTAAATGCATAATGCATGTAATGTTCGAGGCATTGATCCAAAAATGTGCCCGTTATTATAAATAATCCTTATTGGGGAAAAAAGTGTTACGTCTTAAGAGACAAAAAACATTTTGATGGTATAGATCCCGAACAGCCTCTCACAAGTTGATTCGTCTTCCACCTTTTTTGTCACCAGTTGAATATCCTGTCGAACCGTTCTGGCTTCTCTGGCTAAACCGTGCAGGCGACTTGTCCTAGGAAGTCTCGAATGGATGCATCTCCAGTTTTCACTCTCTGTTGAGTCTGTTCCCTAACTGAAATGCCATTGAGGCCCTCCATCTTTAAGAGCTATATGAAGTTCATTTGCTTGTTTCTTGAATTCATCAGCAATGGCATCCAACTCAGCTATGGTTTCGTCATCTTGTTCTCGTAGTCTTTGAAAGGACTCTCTGGGTCAATAATCTTTTTCTCGTCTTGCCCCTACAACCTTTGCCAGCTCGAAAAGTCGACTTCTGGTGTGCACAGAGTAAATCCGGTCTATTCTTAATCCTTTCTGACCATAATTGGACTTCTGAGTTTTTCATCTCTTGTATTATAACCCCTTTGTCTATTAATGTAAATTATTTACATTTAACGAACACGTTTTTGGTGGATCAACACCCCTTTTGAATGATGTGCATGGGAAAAAAACAAACATGAAAGAAAAAAAGTTAGAAAAATAAGAAAAATAGTAATGAAAGTAAAAAGGTAAAAAGAAAAAAGGCAAACAACATTGTTAGGGTAAAAACATCCTAGGGTTTTAGAATGTGGTTTCGGGGTAGCCCTAATTCTCCATAGTCTCCCAGTTTAGGTTCTAAAAAATGGTACTCGAGTTCTCCTTGCTGGTGCCCCTTGGGCTTTCCAGACCCTTAGTCCTAAGCCCATTACAAGCTTGTGTGGACTAAGTTAAACTCGAGATGAAACATTCTCTTATGCCCATACGGAAAATAAATTCCCACGAAAGCATAAGATATATAAATCCCGAAGGTTACTTGCTAGGCTCATACGGAGAATAAATTCTCACGAGAGCGTCGCTTTCACCCCCACTTAAAATGGGTTTGGAGCTCGGGTTTAGAGCCTTAGGTGGAAAAAATCTTTAAAAAACTGAAATCAATGAGAGAAACTGTCGGTACAACTATTTATTTGAAAAACAAAAATAATCAGAAGTAAGTAATAAGGATCGAAAAGTTACCTTAAAAGTTAAACTTACCCTTTTTATTAAAAAGACAACTGGAAATTACCTTAGTCTGACTCACTTACTTGTTTCTCCAGCGGAGTCACCAAGCTATCGCGGTCGTTTTTCAGTTGGGCCCGAAATTGAGCTTCGACTTGAAAAAATGGGTTAGAGTTGCCACCGATCATTTAAAAACAAAATTTAGGTTAATCGGACACCATCTTATCTGATCTGCGTGTTACCATAAATGTGTTGGGTTCGGGAGTCGGTTACAATCAAGGAAGGATTAGCACCCTTGAACCGCCCTTTCGGTACCAATTAATTTGTCGGTTGTCTTAATTTACGAAAATTAAAATTAAAATTAAAATTTAAAAACCAGATTCTAATTACTTACCTTTGAATGGTTGGAATTCTTCTAAAAAAAGTAAAAAATATTAGAAAAAAATAATGATGATAATAATAATAAATATTAAATAAATCAAAGAAAAAAGAAAATAATAAACCAAAAGGGAAAAAAGTAAATAAAAAAATAAAAAAAATTAAATTAAATTAAAAAGATAAAAAAATAAACAAACAGAAAATACAATTTAATAAAAAGAATAATAATAAAAAATAGAAATAAGTTAAATATTAGAAAAAAATGAATATGAAAAAAACGTTAAAAAATAAATATTAACAAAGAAATCGAAAAATAGGTAAAAATGATCAAAATGCAAAATTTTAACAAACAGTGGTTGAATCATAAAAAAGGAAAAAAGAATAGTGGCTAAATTGAAACCTACAAAAAATACCTGGGCTATTTCGAATTAAACATGAATTAGGGACTATAATGCAAAAATAATAAATTCAAAGTCTAAATTGAAATACTGAAAATTGAATTTCGTGACCAAAATGTGAAGAACAAAAATTACAGGGACCATGAACGGGATTCACCTATGCGAGAAATTACAGCCAGATCCCTCCCCAAAACTACGTCGTTTTGGGGAGGGTATAAATACCCCCCATTAGACCCAAGTCCTCTCATTGTTCCTCATTTCTCTATTCTCATTCTCTCTCTAAAGATGAGAGAAATCAGATTTCTCACCCTCTCTAGCTCGACCAAGATCCGGCCACCCCTCCGGTGGTTATCCGCCGTTCGTCGCCACCTCCGGCCGCCAACACCCTGAATGTTGCTCTCAACATCCCCAACCCAAATCCACCACTTGATTCCCACAAAATGGCCACAATTGACCTAGATCTAAAAGAAAAACTCTGGCTCTTTACCTTCCCGGTGAATGGTTCGTTTTCCCGTCGATCCTTCCTCTCCGATGCCTTTGCCTTTGCTCCTCTGTTGCTATTTTTCGTGGTTTTTTGGTGGTGTTGGTTGTTATGCTTGATTACTATTGGCTTTGTGTTTGGTTGTAACTCTCTATAACTTTTTCTCTCTGTTGGTTTCGATTTACTTGATGATGGCTTTGTTCACTGTGTTGGTCGTTTTGTGCTTGTGGGTTCTCTAGTGAGTTCTGTGATGGTTTTTGTGTTCCCTACTTTGTTCCCCCGGCTCGCTGTTGATGGTGGGGTATTTATTCCCCTTGGTTAAGGTCATTTACGATGATAATGGGGTCGTTCCCCTCAACGTTCACGTGGTTAGGATTCTCGGGATAGTGCAGTCCCGATTTTCACGTCCGGACTACTTGCCCTTTGACTGCCTGGTTTCTTTGACTTGTGTGGCGTTGTTTATTGATATTGTTTTAGGGTTTCCAAACCCTAAACTTCAACAGGCTAGATCAGGCCCAATCCGGGTTGGACCTCTAATGGACCATTTGGACTAGACTCTTTGGACCCGAACCAAAAGAAAAAGAAAAAAAGAATTAATTAATATAATAAATAGAGATAATAAAAATAATAAGAGAAAATAACCTCAGTGACCGAAAATTCCTTATAATATACGATTTTGACCAACTTTTTTTCGATTTTCCAAAATGACCAACAAAATCGCAATGTGATCTCTAAATCGCAACGCGATCTCTAGTATCGCAAATCAATTTCCAGATTCGCAACGCGATTTTGACTATCGCAATGTGAATATGTAAATCGCAACGCGATTCTGACTATCGCAACACGATAATACATAATCGCAACGCGATTCTAACTATCGCAACGCGATAATACATAATCGCAACACGATTCTGACTATCGCAACGCGATAATACAAAATCGCAATGCAATTTTCAAAGCGCCATTAGTATCGCAACGCGTATTTTATTTTCAAATTCCAAACACGAATATTAATATATCTCGTAATCGCAACTCTTAACCTAAAACCCTAAATCACAACTCAGTCCCATCTCCATCTCTCACTCTATACGGCGACATCCATCCCCATCTCCGACGAAATCCGTCTATCTCCATCTCTCAGAGTCACCCTCACAATCATTCACGATCAGAAATGGAAAATCAACCAAATCAACCACCGAGGGTTAGTTTTTTTAATTATTTTTATTTTGAAAATTTTGCATTATTATTAGGTTTTTCATATTGAAATTGATGATAAGTTTACTGGTAATTTCAATAATATATTAACCATTTCACTTAGATTGGTTATTAAATTCATTCGATTGCTGCCAATACTGTTAAACTGTTTAGTCTTTAACCCTGTAAAGTTAGTATTTTTCTTTGTTTTGTCTTTTGGTTGAAGTAATGCAATTCATTCAAGTTTCAATTTTAGACAATGACTATTTGAAACCGAGGATCCCAACGCGAAATGAAAATCGCAACGACAAAATCGCAACGCGATTTTAGTTTCGCGTTGCGATTTTCATTTCGCGTTACGATAGTCATTTTCGTGTTGTGATTTTCATTTTCGTGTTGCGATTTTAAGTTTCAGAAACTATTATTCTTCTTCGAATTGAAACTTGAATGAATTGCATTACTTCAACCAAAAAAAAGACAAATACAAAATTTACAATGTTGCAAATTTAAGTTTTAAGAATAAACTACTACTACTCTTTATGTTTATTATTATTTTTGGTATATCTTCACAGTGTAGTTTTTGGTATATCTAACTTGGTATGTTTATTATTTTTGTAGAACTTTTTTTCGGCTCAATTGACCTTAAGGAATAAAATAAGCCTAGTCACTACAATTGCGTCGAAGCTTTCACCTGTACAAAGAAAATTGTTTGAGGATACTTTCTTCGGGCCATGGCTGAAAGTAAAACATCCGGGTGGAGATGCTATGTTGACCCATTTGTGGCTTCAGACCATGACTAACGATCTACCTGAGAGTATAAAACGTGGTAATGAAGAGATATGGTTTCATTTTCCACCGGCGTATACGTGTTTTGGGTGGGAGGAGTTTTGCTTAATCACTGGTCAACGCTTTGGACACAATGATGTAGGTCGATACACTAGTTATATTACCCGCCCATCATGGTTATCCCGGGATTTTCCTGAGCTGTCAATGGAGAAGCCGAATTTACACGTCGATGACTTGACGAGATTATTGAATAAGAAATATGGTTTTACTCGGATGGATGACATCGATGTTGTCCGAGTATGCCTTTTAGTACTTTTGCATGCTGGCTTTTTAGGCAGAGAGGCCAGACAACCTATTCCTAAGGACCTAATATTATTGGTAGAGGACCTAAATGCATGGAACATGTTTCCGTGGGGTTCGTATCTATGGAAAGCTACCTGGAATAAGTTGTCGTCTGCCTTTGATGACCAAAAAAGTTTGTGTGGCGATGGTTCCAAATACACTTTGTCAGGCTTTATTTGGGCCTTTAAGGTAAGAATTTCTATATAATGTTTCCAAAATTATAATTAATTATTTAATAATTACTAATGTTTGTGTATTATATTATTTGTAGATTTGGATATTTGAGGCTTTTCCCGACATACTGACATATGCATTAAAAACTTCAAATGATATTCCTAGAGCTATTTCCTGGAAGAGGAAACGGCGGCTGTTGATTTGGGAAGAGTTACTATGGTATACGATAATAAATGATGTAAGTTAACACAAATACTACCATATATAAACAAGTTATTACTAGTACATGTTTAACTTTGTTTGAGCTTTTATATTGTTAGGAGGCCAATACTCCATTACAGAGGCTGACACCCACGGAGGCTGAGCTTGCCGCTGATTGGTGGCAAGCTAGTAAGCATTTTTTTGATGGCACGGATGATGAGCAGCCTCCACTTCGAGAGCCATCACCTCACCCAGAGCCATCACCTGATCGACCACACTATACACCTCTACAACGGGAGCCATCACCTATTCTGTCACATCATCGAGCCTCTTCTCCACCATCACCTCATGATAGGCAACCGAAAAAGATGCCACGACATTTATCTCCCTATTCTCCACCTCCATGGGATGAGTTAGGGGAGTTACGTGATGAGGTCAATGCCTTGCGTGAGGAGGTCGGTACTTTATACGATGACAATGGTGTATGGTGTGATGAGGTATCTACTTTACGTGGTGAGGTAGCGGCTCTACGTGAGATGGTAGCATCGTTGTAGAATGAGGTTCATACTCTACAAAACGAGGTAAGTTTAAGATTTTTCATATTTAACTTGATTTACTCGTAATTTCACTTAGATTAACCATTTCACTTAGATTGCTTAGTAAATTCATTCGGTTGCTGCCAATACTGCTAAATAGTTCTAAAATAACCCTGTGAAGTTAGTATTTGTCTTTTTTTGTCTTTTGGTTGAAGTAATGCAATCCATTCAAGTTTAAATTTGCAGAAAAAGAATATTCGCAACACGAAACTTAAAATCGCAACGCGGAAATGACTATCGCAACGCGAATTTGACTATCGCAACGGGATAATCGCAATGCGAAATAAAAATCGCAACGTGAAAATCGCAATGCAAAAATGAAAATAGCAACGCGAATTTAGTTTTGCGTTGCGATTTTGGTTTCGCATTGCGATTATCTTGTTGCGATAGTTAAATTCGCGTTGTGATTTTAAGTTTCGTGTTGCGATTTTAAGTTTCAGAAACTATTCTTCTTCTGCAAATTGAAACTTGAATGGATTGCATTACTTCAACCAAAAGACAAAGACAAATACTAACTTCATAGTGTTGTAAATTTAAGTTTCAAGAATAAACTACTACTCTTTATGTTGTCCTTGAACATGCACTAAACCTATATGTTGTCCTTTTAAATGTTTATATAAGTGCTTACTTCTGGAATGTTATCTGATGCATTTTGTGAACTATGATAGAATAATGACTTGGGTGAATACCGTGCAAGTTTGAAACATATTTGTCTTTGTTTTCACTGTTTAATATCTTGTCTGTTTATTTACTGATTTATGTATTAATTTATTTTTAGCGGCCCGATAAGGTGGATGTTTTATGTCAGGTTTTTCTTGCACGATAGTGTTCACGCATCAGACGGCGTGCACGTGCCGTTACATCTCCGTTCACCCCAATAGTGTGAAGACTCCGTAAGAAGAAGCCCGACTCACCTGTCATCATTTAAGAGGCCTCTCCTATCGTTCAAGAGGCCCCTATCATCCCTCAAGAGTCCCCTCCCATCGTTCAAGAGGCCCCTGTCATCGTTGAAGAGGTCCCTCCCACCATTCAAGAGCCCGATTCACACGGCGTAATATGTGGAATTATTGAGAAACTCTCTCACGTGCCGAACATGATGGATGATTGTTGGCTTTCGTATGAGTTGCCGGCCAGTACCATTCCGGCAGATGAAGTGGAGAGGAGAAAACTACCGGAAACAATTCTGGATAATACCTTTGGGCTAAGACCGCAGTTGATTTTTATCTATATGAGCGGAGCCAAGGGTGTTATGCTGACATATACAAACTCAACGATGGTATACATTTGTTGATTGATCGGTCTTGGTGGGGTGTGTTATTAGGGGTTGAAGACAAAGGCTATTTCGATGGGGGGTAAGTCTTATATTTTTCTTATATTTCATTTTGATTAATTTTTTTTTAAATTTATGTAATTCACTAATATATGTCTTTTTTTGTAAAACAACATATTGATGCATGGGTGTCACGTCTTCTAGTGATAAGGAAAATGAGGAAAAATAAAAAAATACACGATTTTCTATTATGCCGACGTCTTTTCACGTAGTTCACTTGAAGAATCAATGACAGGAATGATATGTGTTGGCTAATGGACAAGCTAAACTTTATCCTGCATGGTGGGAGGTCGATAAGATTAGTATTTATTTTTTAAATATTTTAAAGGTATTCATAAATAAGTGTGCAATTGAATTATTACTTATGATTGCAGATGTTTATCCCTGTTTTGGAACGTACTCATTGGCTTCTCGTCGAGCTTCAGCTCCCATCCCTGAAGATAATAGTATATGACAGCATGATAAATTACATATCATTGTCTGATTTGAGAGATATTATTAAGGGATGGAGCTCTTATTTGGCTAAATTCTTGGATGCGATTAATTATTGGACTTATTCTGGAAACAAGAAGCCAAAGAAGTTCAAAGTTACAGTTATCAGTGATGAGACCGCGCCACAACAAATGCAGGAAGCCAGAGGGGATTATGGTCATCTCGTATGCATGTGCTTGGAGCGTTTGACGATAGGAAGTACACAGTTTCTACCTCCCATCGATAGAGATAGAGGTGTAGTAGGCTTGTGGTTTCAGCATTTTATGGCTAGAGCGATATATGCGAGACGCTGCCTACCTACATCCGCATTATGAAAGTGTCCATAAACAATTTGTAAGTCAAATGAAAGTGTTGTTAAGTACCTAGAATTCAATAATAATTTGTTGTTGGTTGGTTTTAGATGTGTAGAAAGTGTTGTTTGAGCAAATTTTTGGTTTCTGCAGGTTAATCCTGAAGTGAGCTGCGTGAAATTGATGTATGGGTGCATAAACAAATGTCTGGGGTACACTTTTTTTATTGTTTAATTGATTGTTAAAAGTCTGATTTGTTTAATTGATGAGGAAAATAAGAATTATTAGCATTTTTTGCTTGTTTAATTGATTTGTAAAAGTTGATTTGTTTAATTGATGTGTAAATAATTCTTATTTGTGCTTGTTTAATTGATTGAAATGTAAAAGTTGATTTTTTGATTTCAATCTGCATCATATTGAAGGCAAAAGACCTGTTGAAGGTACACTTTCGCAACGCTAAACTCAAAATCATAATGCAAAAGTCAAAATCGTAATGCGAAAGCCAAAATCGCAACGCGAAAGTCAATTCGCGTTGCGATAGTCTAATATGCTTTGCAATTTTTCTCGTTGCGATAGTCAACTTCCCGTTGCGATAATCAACTTCCAGTAGAGATAGTCAAATTCGCGTTGCGATAGTCAAATTGGCGTTGCGATTTTTGCGTTGCGATAGTCAAATTCGCGTTGCAATATTCAAATGAATGTGTAATAAGTGATAACAACTGAACAGATCATAGCAATGTTCAAACTCAAGTTACTAATACATGCCTAACTGAAAATGTTAAAAGTTTACACATAATAGTCAAATTCGCTTTGCGATATTCAAATGAATGTGTAATAAGTGATAACAACTGAACATATCATAGAAATGTTCAAACTAAAGTTACTAATACATGTCTAACTGAAAATGTTAAAAGTTTACACATAAAATACACATAATACAACGTTTGCATTTAAAAATCACCTAAGTTAATAGTCCCAAAAGGTGAAGCCGGTTGTGATTGGAATTTTTATTTTGATTGCGATTTTGATTGCCTTTTTCTTGACACCATATGAGCTTTGGATTTTGATGAGGATCCATATTTTGGTAGAGGAAAAGATGATTATGATGGCACTGGTGATCCATATGTTAACCTTGTATGATCACTTTCCTTGCACCGACTACATGTCAATCTCTTCTTCTCTTCACCCTTAGACGGTATACAATCGTGACTTTTTGGTCAGCCAGGTAGCCTTCTATCCATGGCTGGTGGTAAAACTGTTTGTAAGTCATCTGGTATATCTCACTTAGAAGGATGTGGAATAGGGTAGATAATCTCGGCATAAGTCTATCGATATACTTATGTAGTGTAGCAATCCATAGCGTATGCTCTTGAATCATCTTGGTTTAGATGAATAGCAACTTTTATAACATGGCCACACGGATAACCAGATATTTGCCATTTCATACAACTACACGTCTTTGCATTTAGATCGACAAGCCCATTTAAGTTATTATCTAGTACTTCAAACAAAGTGTTTGAACATGCTTCAACTCTCCATGACGTTGACTTCATAACACTTTTCGTTATCTTTTTTTTCAGTTCATGGTGTAACACGATGTCCCAATGTTCCTGTAAATTTAAATAAATAATACTTAGTAAGATATATGATAAGTTACGAATTTAAAGAAATAATACCAGCGTGGTTTCTTTTCTTGTAGTACCACTGTTGAATAGAGGCTCGAAAAAACTCCATTAACATAGTAATGGGTAATTTACGGGAATAACGACTTAGAGCGTTGATTGATTCTGCACTATTAGACGTCATGAAACCATATCTTGCTCCAAGTTGATGTACTCTTGACCATCTTTCAAACCCGACATCTTCTAGTGTTTGAGCACACTGAGGCAAAACACTTTATATGCTTATTAAAATCCACTTCCCGATAAGCTTTTACAGCCTTCCAGTATGTCCATTTGTGATTTTTTATACCAGCATACCTTGATTTTAGATTTTTATACAAATGAACACCACAAAGTCCATGAAAAGCATCTGGGAAACACCTTCTAACAGCGTTGTCAATTGAGTTTGCCCTATCGGATATGATTGTCAGATTGCTAATAGGACCTATGCAATCCTTAAGATGCCCCATAAACCATGTCCATGAATTAGAGGTTTCAGATTTGCCAACCCCGTATGCTATTGGCAGTATCCCATTGTTAGCATCCATGGCTACTACTAATAAGTTTACTACAAGGTATCGACCTTTTAAATGTGCTCCGTCAACTATAATAACTGGGCGTATGCAAGTAATAAACGAATGAATCTACAAAATCATATACATAAGAAATATAATCATTTAAATGTGAAATGTATATAACTAACAAAAATGAGTCAACAAAATTATATTGATTTACTAACCGCAGCACCAATGGCGATAAACAGCAACTCAAAGTGTCCATCTCTATCTGTTTTGATATGAGTTACCGACCCAGGATTTTTCAGCTTTAAATTGTGACAATAAGCCGGCAGTTGGGCAAACGATGCTTCTGGTGACCCCCTCAACAATTCCAAGGCATAACATTTGGCTCTCCAAGCTTGAGAATATGAGATACTAATCTTGAACCGAGCATTCATGTCAGTCATAATTTCATGTCCCCGATATACCCTGCCATTTAAAAACATTAACTCAGCCAGAAAACCACCCAACACCTTTTTGTTTGCCTGTCTATGGTGAGGAAAAACTTGGGTTCTTGAACATGTATGTTTATCAATAAAAGTCCTAACTTGAAACATTTCACAATCTTTTATCCTCTTTGCAATCATACGCCACGTATAGTTTTTGTCAATCATACACCTTGTTTCGAAACGATATTTGCTTGATTTGTTAACTTTTAGTTGATAGCCATCTTCCACACATTTCGTATACAAAGCTATCTTCAAGTCTTCCTTTGTATCAAAACAATCATCTTTCTTGATACGAATAATTTTTGTGTAACAATCAACTGCTATCTTTACCAACTCTTCTTCCGGTATCTGAAGTAATTCTGGCATATTCCAGTTATACTCCCGTGGCATTTTCTTTGGGGACTTTTCTTCGGGGATTTCTTCTTCTTTTTTTCTTCCTCAGGGTTATAAGAATTACAGAATGGATGTTCAATATGTTCATTCACAGTCGTAACTTCCTCCTCATTATCATCAACAACATCTTCCTCGGCAGCGGCTGTTTCATCATCAAAATTCGGGTATTGACCAATATCAAAATCATTACACGCAGGGTCGGTTTCTTATTCTGAAACATCATCAAAATCCGAGTATTAACCAAGATCAAAGTCCGGGTATTGACCAAGATCAAATTTTGAATACTGACTAGTACTCACAATTTTTTCTGTTGGCTCATCATCGTCTAACTGGTCAATACGAAAACTGGAATTTGGTGCTGAAAGTTGATTGGGATTTGGATTAGGGAAAGGTTGTGGGTTTTGAGATTGTGTTTGGTATTGGAAATGTGGTGAAACAAAATTTGCTTGGTGATGAAATTGTGGTGGAACCATTAAATTTTGAGCACCATAAACTGGGGTTGAAAAACTTAGTTGATTACTACCCGCTACTGAGCCAACTTCACTACTTCTAGGTTCAACAACATACAATGTAACATCATCTTGCGAAACACTAATGTAAGCAATGAATAATTCAACATCTTCATTAGAGTTTCATAAGTTAACTTTTTTAATGACAGTTTTAGTTGAAGATTCATAGGTAAATGCATATATTGTAAAACACCATGAACATTCTCCCATGACCCTCCAAAACACAAATCTATCCAAACATGATCAACATTAGATGATTTCATTATTGTAAATTAATTTACTAAACAAACGAGCTGCGAAACTAAAACCTGTTGCCTGTGTCGTTGGATATAGGAACAGATGTCACCGGAGAGAGTGATAGATGGAGATGGAATGAGTTGCGATTTAGGGATTTAGGTTATGAGTTGTTGCTGCTGCGTAGTTATATACCCAAAACATTTGTGTTGCGAAACTAAAACCTATTGCAAATTTGAAATTCAGCGTTGCGACAGTCAGAATCGCGTTGCGATAGTCAGAATCGAGTTGCGCTTATGTATTATCGCGTTGCGATAGTCAGAATCACGTTGCGATTATGTATTATCGCGTTGCGATTTACATATTTGCATTGCGATTTTCTAAAATCGCAACGCGAATTTGGAAAATCGCAATGCGATAGTCAAAATCGCGTTGCGAATCTGGAAACAGGTTTGCGATACTGGAGATCGCGTTGCGATTTTGTTGGTCATTTTGGCAAATCGAAAAAAAGTTGGTCAAAATCGTATATTATAAGGAATTTTCAGTCACTGAGATTATTTTCTCTAATAATAAATATTTCAAAAGAAGAAAAAAATCTATATAATATATACTTCAAAAAATATTTTAAAAAACCATATATATTTTCAAAAATATTTTTTAAAACCTATATAATATATATTTTAAAAACATTTAAAAACTATATATTATATATAAGTTTTCAAAAAAATTAAAAACTATATAATATATATATATTCAAAATGTTTTAAAAACTATAAAAAATGTTTTAAAAACTATATAATATATATGTTTTCAAAATGTTTTAAAAACTATATAATATATAAATGTTTTAAAAAATGTTTTTCAAAACCATATATTATACATATATTTTGAAATGTTTTTCAAAAAATATATAATATATACTTATTTTCGAAAACCGTTTTCGAAAATTATACATTTTATTTTGTCAAAAACATTTTCAAAAACTATATTACTATATATATATAATATATATATATATACAAAATAACTCCAGACGAAAATGAGTGTCTACAATAGGGATGGCTAAATGATTTGTTCTTTGAAAAATAACAAATGTTAAACAAGATTTCAGATTAAAAAGATTAAATTCTATTATAATTTCGTAATAGCCTCCAAAACATAATACGAATAAAATTGGGGGGGGGGGGAAATTCTGCGTCTATTATTCATCACTTCTCAGCATTCAAAAGTATACATCAGGAATCGAGTTCAGATTGAATTATTGGGAGGTGAGATACTTAACTTTAAAATAAATCATCTTAAAAAATAATTCAACCATAAAAATTAAGAGTTTAATTTCATTAATTTTAAATTTTAAATATTTTAAAATGTAATTAAACCAATTACACCAAAAATTGATACACATTTTAAAATTAAGGTTTAATTCTTAATAATTTTAAAATTGATAGTGTCCTAAAAACCAATTATACCATTTTTTTGAAAAGAACTAGAGCTTCATTATAAAAAATTTAAAACTATAAGTGACTTAAGAGGTAATTAGACCATCAAAATTTAGGGCTATTGTCTCTTCCACTGTCGCAACCGCCCTTCGGGGGAAACGAACCAACTAGTTACGACGATATTTTTTTTAATTTTTTTAAATGATTAGAGTTGTCGCCAATCATTTTTATGGTGCGATTGGAACATCTAAAATTAGGTAATTTTAATAAAATATTTTATTTTATAAAAAAAACCAAGTTTTAGTCTGCGAAATCAGAAATCGGGTTCGGTAGTCAATTACGTATGGAAAAAGATTAGAACCCCACAATGTCTACAAATTGGTACATAGTTGATTACCTTATATTTTAAAATTAAAAATTTGGAGTTTGAGGTTTACTTAATTTAAAGTACATTATGTATGTAAATTTTAAAGATGATGTTGATTTACCAAGACTAATAACAACCACACCTAGACACAAGTGAAAGTTTTGGTATTGATCCCAATACATGAACATTGCCTTAATAATTTAGAAATCATGATGCAAGGTTTTGAAAAGGATGTCGATTTACTTCAGGGATTAATAGTGGTCATCCCGGGCAAAGGCAGAAGATACAATATCAATCCCCAAATAAATGGACATTACCTTATTTTTGAAATAGAAATGCAATCAAACAATCCATTATTATGCCTAATTATACTGAGTGGGCTAATTATGGTTTTCCTCTAACTTAGAGTGTCAAATTATGAAATTTAAAGGACGTAGAGGACTAAACCTAAATATGTAGGCTCTAATATTTATCATCATCAATTTTAATCAATTACTGAATTGAATAATCAAAATGGAACCTCGAGCATTAAGGCGATAACCAAATCAAAAATCCACCACCTAAATTAAGGGACTAAAAGTGAAATTAATCTAAATCGGAGGCTCTAATTATTAATCCTACTCGATTTTAATCAATCATTGAATTGGATAATCGAAATGGAACCACAGACATTAAGATGAGGATGAAATAAAAAATTCACTTAAATTAAGGGACTAAAAGTGAAATTAATCTAATTATTTATCCTAATTGATTGTAATCAATTATTGAATCAAATAATCGAAATGGAAGCTCGGACATTAAGACGAGGACCAAATCAAATATTCACCTAATTTAAAAAGCTCATGGACTAATCCTAAAGAAACTTAAACTTAGGGACTAAAATGTAATAAAATAAAAAAACAAAATGAAATTGTAACTAAATTGGTGACTAAAATAAAATAATTGAAAAAAATAAACCAAATTCGAAATAAAATTTAAAAGAAACAATCAAGTGACTAAATTAAATTAAAATAAGATGATGCATACAAATTCGAAATAAATAAAAAACTAAACGGGGGACCATAATGCAAAAAGGCGCACAAAGTAGTTTTCATACGACGCCCACATCACTCCCATTTGAAATAAACGCCCACATCACCGCTCGATTGTCGTTCATCTGCGCTACTACTTCGACCACCATTCGACGGCAACCCTCCAATCTTATCACTCCCAGGTCCGACCAGACATCTCCCAAACGGAACGAAGAACCTTATTTTTTTAAAACTCTCATAGACCTCGTAATAGCTCATGGCCAACACTCGCGATCGTAGATCGGTGCTTCACGCATCCCTCCGAACACCATCAACAGAGGTCGATTAAATTGCAACCTAGACCTAAACCAAGCAAACCCTTTTTTCTATCTTAAAACGACCCTACAGAAATACAGTCATCCATATTTGGAAACAAAAACGCCTGACCGTGCAAAGTAGCTCGAACCCTCAACTTTCTACCTCTGACGCTCAAGGAAACCCTTCGATGACCTCAGGACGCCAAGAACTCGGGCCAAATAAGGTAATGGGCAATCTTTTTCTTTTTATTTGTTACGTTTTGAATGAAAAATAAAATACCCAAAAATGTACTAGAAATGTTGGAGAAAAGTAAGAAAACGTTTTGAAATATGTTATGTTGTTTTATACTGTTGTGGTTCGAATGATGAGGGGAAAACCTTCTGTTACAAACTATTTTTAGGATTCTCTTCAAAAAAAAATGGGGAGCCTCCTACAAATGAACATTTCAGGGTTTATATCGAACTCTTATTACATTTCCAAAAACTTGAAACAAAAAATTTTGCTCATATGTTTGCATGTGTTATGTTGATGGGAGGAGCTGAAGCCACTAGGGAGACGAGGCTCGCACAAGGGGCTGATGGCATAGAAACCGTTGTTGCTACGAGAAGCACTCGAGCGAGAGGGACCACTACACTTGTTTGGTTGTCTCACGTGGACAAGTTACCTGAATGGTCACGTGGGGGAGATGAGGAGTAATGGGCAGCGGCGGCTAAAGCATTCGGTTCTAGAGATTCTTATGTTTCTCCAAAAACTAGTTTAAGTTATGGGCTCAATTGGATCTATTGGCTAAACAGGCCTTGTGTTATAAATTGGGTTAAGTTTATGGGTTTTTTTATTTGGGTAGAGGGACTTAGGTGATTTGTAATTCGAACTGAACAAGTGTACATGTTAATTGAGAATAGGCTTATTTGTAAGTAGTTTGGGATGTTGAATTTGTGATGGACATTTATTTGGATATTTTAATATTTGATATAATTGGTGTAACCGAGTCGAATAGTTGAAATGAGGTTATTAGAGTTGGGGTTCCTAACTAATGAAAGTTTTGGGCCTAAAAAATCTCCAATGAGCACACTTAGTCACCAAATCCGCATAAGTAAATGTTGAAAACTCATCAAAACTCCCCAACTATTTTTCACTTATGCCACCAAAGCCTCCCGAAGTAAATCATTACCATCATACGAATAAATTCAAAATGACCTTCGAACATCTTCAATACGATTTCGAGCGTACGGATAAAATTAAGGTATTACAATTGTCCCTCTTTACTTGTTATTGTGAAAACAAGAATAAAGCAAAGACAAAAGATAGCATAATTTTGTCTGGCTGACTTGCAACTTCATTTCCTTAGCATCATCAATTGTTTGTGGTCTTCCATCACTCTATCCCTTTACCTTTTGTCTCAGTTGCTCTAACCATTGGCATAAGGAGATCTTATTGTCTAATTTGCCCCAATCCCCTGAATGTTGGTCTTGCAAAGATACAGTCATCATTTAATTTATTTATTGTATTTATTATTATATATTTTAGAAACAATGTTGTTTCATAGAATACTGAAAATTATATTTTTATCTCAAGCGAGATAAAATTCGATTTTCAAAGGAAATAAATTTAAGGAAAACTCTAAAAAAAATTATCCAGGATAAGGAAAATATCTTGTTTCGAGAGAAACAATACTCAAGTTTATGTTTTAATTGATGAAATTTGTTCTCTAAGAAAAATTAATCTCGAGTGAGATAATATTTTTGAAATGATTTTGAAGTTTATGTTTCAAAGGAAATTGTCTCAAGCGAAATGAAATTTGTTTTAAGAAAAACAATCTCAATTGAGACGACATTTATTTTTAAGAAAAACAATATCAAGTGAGATAAAATTTGTTTTTAAGACAAACACTCTCAAGTGAGATAAAATATTGAGTGAAATGATTTTTATGTTTGAGTTTCGAGGGAAACTATCTCAAGTGATATGATGTTGATTGTCACACCTCAAACTATGGCCTAAATTTTTTTTAAATTTTTTTTTGAGAACTAAATTGAAATTTTAATTAAATTCAGGGACCAAAATGAAATTTCAATTAAATTTATACCCAAATCAGAAAGTAACCAAAGCTTGAGGACTTATAGTATAATTTACCCATTTTTCTTTTTGGTTGGGTTTAAAACCCCAAAATTCAACCATTTTCATTTTTGGAACCTTATTTTCTCTCTCTCTTCAAACCTTCACTTTTTAGCAAGAAATTTTAATCGATGTTTCGTCGTCGATCGTTGTTATGTTTTCGACACCTCACTTATCATCGTGTTCCTTGCATCGTCCCGAGTCCACCGGTGTCCATCTTGTCTCCGTTTCTATCGGCGTGAGAGGGAGTGAGGATGATCAAGTTTTCGACGTTACGAAATCGAGCTCTCTGTCTTTCACCGCTGTGAATCGAGCTTGGTAAGTGTATCAAAACCCCTTAAAAGCATATAGAAATTTTTTCGACCCCGGATAGCCCCGTACTCATCCTGACACGCTGCCGCTACACGTGGGGAAGTCCCACCACCTGGTGGGTTTCTAGAAACTAGTCGACACGATCCAACCTGCTTGCCAGACCCGATCCAACCTGACCTGGTCCAACTCAAATCGAATCGGTCAATTGTTGATCGTTGACCGTTGACTATTGACTGACCATTGACCGACCGTTGACCATTGACAGTCGTTGACTTTCTTTTTAAAAAACTTCATCTCGATGTTTTTCGAAGTCCTGAGTCCGATTTTGCGAGCCATTTTAACAAATTGTGACCCGAAAGCCCTTATCGAGCCCATTAATATGAAAGTGCTTAGTATTCTTAGCATTTTTGTTTATTTATTTGAGATTTAGTTATGGAATTGATTCGAGAAAATATTTTTATGAAGGTGCTCGTGTTTCTCCCGACTGAGGGTCAATTAGATCTGGTGTTTCCCGTTCGTTAGATCTGCTCGATCTGCATTCTTCGAGAGTTACTCGTTGGTTTCTATAAATTGTTTAATTAGAGGTTATTATTATTCATATTAGAATTCCGATATAGATTTTTGGATTTGTAAAATATAGCATTGTCGCTGATCGTGATAGGCATACCCAGGAGTAGGCTTCCTTATCAAACTACTCAGACCAATACAAATGTGTTTCCTAATGGTGTTACATTGCTGTTTTAAACTATTTATTTGATTTTTTTAGATTTCTGATGATAATGAATAATTTTACGAGACGATACCTGATTTTTTGAATATCGGTTATCTGATATCTAATTTACCTTATGTTGAGTTAATCGATCGACGGAATCGGCCAAGAGGGGGGTGAATTGGTAATAAAAATTTCGGTGGAAATTTTTCCAGAAAATTGAAAAGATTTGCACAGAGATTTAGAGTGGTTCGACTTTCTCAACCAAAGTCTACGTTCACTACCTTAGCTATCTACACTAAGGATTTTCCACAAATTCACTAATTTGTCTTTCTTTTGAGGACAAAGAGTAACCTTACAAACCCTCAAGAATTATACCCCAAATTCTTGAGAAAACTCTCTCCCAAAGAGAACAATACAAATTTGCAAACTTACAAGGAAATCCTCACAAGGTAGATTGTTTGCACAATTCTAGAACAAAGAAAAGAACACTCAAGAATGAATACAATTGAGTACAAAAGTGTTCTTGAAAGCAAAATGAATATTGAATGAAAAATAGGCTTGAAATGCTCAAACTTGAGGTTTGATGCTTTCTCTTTGATTCTCTCTTGATTCTAGTTGCTTGATGTTTCTTGTTATTGATCAATGGCTTCTAGGCTTGTTTAAATACACCTTGAATCACTTCTGAACGTTGGGGATGATTAGAGGAGTCAATAGAGCCGTTTAAGTGTGAAAACAATTAATTAATACAGTTGGGAGCGTCAGTGCATCGATGCATACCCATGGTGCACCGGTGCATTAGTGTAAAATTCAAATATTTTGACCGTTGGAACCTTAGTGCATCGGTGCACTAAGAGTGCACCGATGCATCAAGTGCATTCGATGTTTTAAAATAGCCCGAGTGCATCGATGCATGACTGGTGCATCGATGCATCAAATGCATTCGATGTTCTTATAAAATCCTTAGTGCATCGGTGCATGGTGTGCATCGATGCATGGAATGCATTCGATGTTCAATTTAATTCATGGTGCATCGATGCATGGATTGGTGCATCGGTGCATCACTGTGAAAAATTGATTTTAGGCTTGATTTTGGTTCAAAATACTTTGTGAAAATTGTTTCAAAAATAGTTTAAGTACAAATCACAATTTTACACATTTAGTAAGGATTAAAATTATTTTTGAAAGACTTGGAGTAATAGTTTGACATTCGATTAATTTGAATCGAATATACTTAGAAAATCATTTGTAAAATCTTAAAATTCATTTAAACTTAATTTGTTATATCGAAATATCAAAATGTTTTCAACAATCTCCCCCTTTTTGATATAACAAAACATTTGTGTTATTTTAAGATTTTCTAAATTTGAAATCAGTTTTGAAAGATTACTCCCCCTTACTGAAACACTTTTCCCTTTTTAAAAAACATTTCAACACTTAACATTTATTTCAACACTTAACATTTCTCCCCCTTTTTGTTAAATCAAAAAGCTTCAAAACGTTTTAAACAAGTTAGTGAAAAACATAGCCAATTGATATTATACTATATTAGGCTGCTAAGATCACAATCAAAAGAGAGATTAGCCATTAGTTTCATAATCAATATTTATAATCATAACTGGATAATCGGTCATAATGCTACTATGATGATGTAAAAATTAATAACCATTAAGCTCAAAAAGAAATTTCAAACCAAACTAATATATATTAAGTAAAATTCATAAAACAACCAAATCATATATCCAAACAAAGTCAGACAAGGTAAACAAAGTTTAACAATAAACGTTCAAGACGATCCTAAAACAAGATCTACTCATCCATAGAAGGATCGGGAGGAGGCGGAGGAAAACGGGTTTGCATCTCAAGCGAGAGATTATCCATGTGTGCAAGCATCTCCCACTGAAACTCCATCTGTCGAGCTTCCAAAGTGTCTAAACGTTGATTTACTGCTTCGTGAGTAGCAGTCAAGTGTGATTCAATGGAAGCATATCGTAAATCAAATGTCTCCAAGAACGATCAAAAATATGGATGCATTTGATCCACTTGTGGAGCTGGTTCCGGTGCAGGCTCGTCATCGGGTACGTGATCATCTATATCTTGCATAAGCTGTTGGAATTCAGGATTATCTTCATCAGCCGGAGCCGAAGGAGGAGGAGGAGGAGCACGAGAGGAGCTAGCTCCCGGAGTTTGCTTGCCGGGTCTAAAAACCCATTGACCGGTTACATCATCTTGTTTTCAATCCACTTTCTTCAAGGATGTGAGATTTATTTGATTTTGGAGTGGGATAGGATTGTCGAGAGAGACGTCTAGACCAAGTTTGATAAAGAGGTTACTAAGAAGACAACCATAAATCAATGTTTCAACATGTTTTGAAGGAACAATGTTTATGATGTCCACTAGTTGACTGAAAATAATGTGGGGCAAATTTATTTTGATTTTATTTTTGATACAATACATTCACCATAAATCCCTGGCACGAAGTGTGGAGTACCTACCTCCGGATGGTCTAAACCACCAAGAGATCATCAAATGGAGAAAACGATCATGATGAGATCGTAGAGTACTAACACTTGAGTTTGGAACATAGGGATATTTCACATTTTCACTCTCATATAAACACCACTATCATCTAACCCAAAATGGAAAGCTATAGTCTCGGGGTCAATATTAATATATTGGCCTAAGAGATAGGATCTAATGGCTATAGTTCCACATTGGGTTTCATTTTGAATACACACTGCATTGGAATAGAAAATGCGGACCAATTATTGATAGACTATGGGTTTAAGCTAAAACAGTTTATCAAACTTCCAAGTTTTAAGAATTGGAAGGTATTCGAAGTCAATGTCAACCATGGCTTGAAGTGAAGGAATACGTTCTTCACGAATTCTATAAGTTTGGAAAGAATTCTGTACCTAGAGTACAGTTCGTCTCTATGACGCTCAGGCATGTTAAAACAAGAACCTAATAGACTAGTAGGTGATGGAGGAACGCGAATTGGCGGTTGGTTTGAACGAGAATGACTAGACGAAGTTCTAGGACGTTTGGGATTAGACATGATTAAAGGAAACGGAATAAGGAATATTACCTGCAATTTGAAACACATTTATGCACAATCAATCCCAAAACTCAAATGAGTTCTCAATAATTCAAGGTTCTCTAAACCATATCCTAATGGGCGTGTTTTGAAAACTATTAAAATATTTGATAATCATAATAATATAGTTTTCACAAAAACAATTAAATCAAAAATCTTACTAATTAATTTTTTAAAAAATTTTCGAAATCCAAATTTTTTTGAAAAATTGTTTGTTTTGGACGAAATTGGTAGTAAAATCTAGTTTAGAACCAACAAACAATCAATGCCCGATATAATGTACATCCTAGAACTAATTAAAACTAGTTCTAAAATCATAAATTTGTAAAATAGAGGTTTTTAGAAAAATACCTTGAAAATTTGGATTGAGAGGGATGAGGAGTTGTTTTGCATGATTTAATGATTGAAGCAGGTTTGAGAGTTGAAAAGCTTGAAGATTCCAACGAAAAATCGTTGATTTTGAGCAAGAATGGAGATTTTATAGAGAGAGAGACGAACGGCTTTGAGAGAGGGGTTTTTAGGTTTTGAGAAAATGAAGAAAATGAGGCATTTTACCCAAAACTCGACGGATGCATCGATGCATGACCCCGTGCATCGATGCACATTCAAGGCGTACATTGGTGCATCAACATGATGAATCGATGCACATTCAAAGGTATGCATCGATGCATTAAATGCACTAGTGCATGAGGCACAAAAATGTTCAAAAATCTGTTTTAAAGACTCAAAATGCTAAATTAATTAGCTTTAGTGGTATTGGCAACTCATATATTGAAAATTAACCATGTTCAATCAATCAAGTTAATCTCTTAAATAATTAATTTTCACCAAATAACATAAACTCCCCCTAACTAATAGCAAAGAATGCAATCAAAAATTATCATTATAAGCATTTTTCATTTATTCTCAAAAGTGCTAAAAACTATTTTAAACACTAAGTGAAGATAGGTCAGTTAAACCTAATTCTCTCCTAAGTGTCCAAAATCTTTCTTTGTCTAAAGGTTTTGTAAAGATATCAGCTAATTAGTGCAAAGTATCAACAAATTCTAGAACTACATCTTCCTTAGTGACATGGTCTCTAATGAAGTGATGTCTTATTTCAATGTGCTTAGTTCTAGAGTGTTGGATGGGATTTTTAGTGAGACAAATAGCACTAGTATTGTCGCACTTGATAGGAATGGTACCTACTTTAATTCCATAATCAAAAAGTTGTTGTTTCATCCATAAAACTTGTGCATAACAACTACCGGCTGAAATGTATTCTGCTTCAGTGGTAGATAATGCAACACAATTTTGTTTCTTTGAAAACCAAGAAATCAGCATATTTCCAAGGAATTGGCAAGTACCGGAGGTGTTTTCCTATCTAATTTGCATCCTCCATAATCCGCATCAGAAAAAGCATGCAAGCTAAAGCTAGAGTCTCTAGGATACCAAAGTCCTAAACTAGGAGTGTCTTTAAGGTATCTAAAGATTCTCTTAACAGCTAGTAAATGTGATTGCTTAGGGCATAATTGAAATCTAGCACATAAGCAAACACTAAACATAATGTCCAGTCTACTTGCAGTTAGATAAAGTAGAGATCCAATCATTGACCTATATAATTTAACATCTACACATTTACCTCCTTCATCTAAGTCAAGCTTTGTTGAAGAGCTCATTGGAGTGTCATAAGGTTTGCCATTTTCCAGTCCAAACTTCTTGAGCATATCTTTGACGTACTTAGCTTGATTGATGAAGATGCCATCTTTTCTTTGCTTGATTTGGAGTCCCAAGAAAAATGAGAGCTCCCCCATCATGCTCATTTCGAATTCACTTTGCATTAGCTTGGAAAATTCTTGGCAAAGAACATCATTAGTAGAACCAAATATTATATCATCAACATAAATTTGAACTACTAATAAATCTTTACCTTTATGCTTTAAAAACAATGTAGTGTCAACCTTCCCTTTTGAAAAACCTTTTTCAATTAAAAAATTTGACAATCTTTCATACCAAGCTCTTGGAGCTTGTTTTAAACCATAAAGTGCTTTTGTCAATTTAAGAACATGATCCGGAAATTTTGAATCTTTAAAACCTGGAGGTTGTTCCACATACACTTTTTCTTTTATAAAACCATTTAAAAAGGCACTTTTAACATCCATTTGATATAATTTAAATTTATGAAAACATGCAAATGCTAGTAACATTCTAATTGCTTCCATCCTAGCTACAAGAGCGTATGTTTCATCATAGTCTATGCCTTCTTCTTGAGTATAGCCTTGAGCAACAAGTCTAGCCTTGTTCCTCACTATATTACCACTTTCATCAAGCTTATTTCTAAATACCCATCTAGTACCTACAGTAGTTTTATTACTAGGCCTTTCAACTAATGTTCATACTTTACTTCTCTCAAATTGTTTTAATTCTTCTTGCATAGCCATAATCTAATGTTCATCTTTTAATGCTTCTTTGATGTTCTTAGGCTCTATGCATGAAATAAATGCAACATAATTACAAATATTTCTAAGAGAAGATCGAGTAGTTACCCCTTTAGATGGATCACCTATAATTTCACCATCCTTGACATAGTTGTACTCTCTTGGATAAGATACTTCCCTTTCTTCAATGGTTGGATTCTCGAGGGGATCATGAGTTTCCCCATCCTTTGTTTCTTTCTTTGATGATGATTCTCCAACATCATATCTAACGTCATTTGTATGTACAATGCCTACATCATCATTAACACATGAATCCTTCCTCGGAAGGGGATTATCATCGAAAACAACATGTATAGACTCTTTTACAACTAAAGTTCTTTTATTAAATACAAGATAAGCTTTAGAATTTAAGAAATAACCCAGAAAAATTCCTTCATCACTTTTAGCATCAAATTTACCAAGGTTTTTTTACCGTTGTTTAAAACAAAACATTTACATCCAAAATGATGAAAATAACTAATGTTAGGCTTTTTACTTTTGAAAATTTCATATGGAGTTTTCTTTAAAATTGGCCAAATCATTACTCGATTTACAACATAACAAGCGATATTTGTGGCTTCCGCCCAAAAATATTTTGGCAAATTATTTTCACAAAGCATGGTTCTAGCCATTTCTTCTAAAGTTTGATTTTTCCTCTCAACAACTCCATTTTGTTGAGGGGTTCTAGGTGCTGAAAAATTATGGCTAATACCATTAGAATTACAAAACTCAATAAATCCAAGATTTTCAAATTCAGTTCCATGATCACTTCTAACACTAGTGATAGAGTAACCTTTTTCGTTTTGGATTATTTTTGAAAATGTGATGAAATATTCTAATGCTTCATCTTTTGTACTTAAGAATAGAACCCAAGTATATATAGAGTAGTCATCTACCAAGACAAATGCATATTGTTTTCTACCCAAGCTAGTAGTTCTAGTTGGTCCAAAGAGATCTAAATGGATCAATTGTAAAACTCTACTAGTTGATACATCATTAATGGATTTGAAAGAAACTCGCTTTTGTTTTCCTTTAACACAAGCATCACAGATTTTATCATTATCAAATTTAATCTTAGGCAACCCTCGAACTAAATCACCTTGAATTAGCCGTTGCAAAACACTCATACTAGCATGTCCTAGTCTCCTATGACATAACCAAATATCATGTTCATCCTTAGCAACTAGGCATAAATTAGTCATATCAAAAGAATCTAAATGCACCATGTATATGTTTCCTATTCTATGACCAACAAGCATAATCCGATTAGATGCAATGTCAATGACTTTACAACCATTAATTTCAAATAAGACATTGAATTCTTTATCGTATAATTGACTAATACTCAATAGATTATGCTTTAATCCATTCACATATAGAACATTTTTAATTTGTATGGAAGAGATATTACCTATTGTACCAATACCTTCAATGTGACCTTTTGAATTGTCTCCAAAAGTCACTTCTCCTCCATTTTTTGCGTTAAGCTCAATGAACCGGCTTTTGTCTCCGGTCATATGTCTTGAGCATCCACTATCAAGGTACCATGAATTTGAATTTGTTTCCCGTGCCTTGTAGCAATGCTCCTTTCCCTACAAACATAGATTAATTTTTTATTTTTTGTACCCAAATTCTTTTGGGTCCATATTCATTAGTTTCCAAAATCCTAGTCCCCTTAGGTATCCATTTGTGTAGGATATCTTTATCTTTAGTAGTAATGAGTTCTTTAGGAACCCACATACTTCTTACGATTTTTCCATTAGAGGTTCTTTGGGGACCTCTATGATTGTAGTATCTAAAACTTTTTCTAACAAAGTTGGATTTTGAATTTTCACCTTTTTCAAAATGTTTTGTTCCAACTTTATCAAAAGAAGTTTTAAGATCATCAATTTTCTTTTGATGATCATCATTGATCTTTGAAAGTAAATTTTGCAAATCTAAATTTTTCTTTTCAAACTCTTCTAGTTTGATTTGCAAATCTTTGATTTTACTTTCAAGATTGTTGTTGGTTTTGGATAGGAGTTTGTTTTCATTTTTCAATTTTGAAACATCATTTTTATATTTTAAAAACAATTTCTCATAATCTGTAGCCAACCCATTATATTCCTACAATAACTCATCATAGGATAAATCATCAAACTCGGATGAGTTAGAGGTTACCTTAGAATCTTCCCCGAATGCCATCAAGCACAAGTTAGCTACTTCTTGTTCCTCTTCATCGAAACTTTCTTCATCGCTCCATGTAGCCACATGAGCCTTGTGCTTATTCTTTGATTGACCCTTCCTCTTCAATTATGGGCAATCATATTTGACATGCCCTGGCTTTTTGCATTCATAGCAAATGATCGGGTCCTTCTCTTTTGGTTTATTTTTTGGGCCTTCATTTCGTTTGAATTTTCTTCCTTGGTAAGGTCTCATCATTTTTATGAACCGTTTGGCAAACAATGTCATTTCTTCGTCATCGTCATCTTCATCCGAATCACTCTCATCTTTTGTGGATTTGAGAGCAACTCCAATATTTTTCTTTTTCTCCTTCTCATTCTCCTTCTCCTTCTCCTTTGGTGTCTCTTCAATTTTATCAAGGTCCACCTCATCCTTAAGCATCATTTCATGAGTGAGGAGTGAACCGATTAGCTCTTCAAGAGTTAAAGACGTTAGGTCCTTAGACTCGATGATTGCCGTCTTCTTTGATTGTCATGATTTTGGGAGGGAGTAGACTAACCTCCTCACAAGCTTTTCATTTGAAATGATCTCTCCATATGATTTGAGACCATTGAAAATCGTTGAAAATCTATCCGTCATAGCTTTGATATCTTCATTTGGTTTCATCCTGAAATTTTCATAGCTATGCGTTAGAATACTAATTTTAGATTTCTTTACCTCATCAGTACCTTCATGAGTGACTTGAAGTTTGTCCCATATTTCTTTGGCGGTTATACATGATGAAACTCTTCCGTATTCATATGGTCCAAGAGCACAAAAAATGATATGGATGGCTTTTGAGTTGAGCTGGAACATTTTTGTCTCTTCTTCACTCCACAATCTTGGATGAGTGAGAGGCTTGATGTATCCTTCTACTACGACATTCCATGCTCCCATGTCACTTGCTTGAATGAAGTACATCATCCTATTCTTCCAATAGGCATAATTAGCTCCATTGAAGAAAGGAGTCTTGTTGACGGGCATCGAATCGAGACCGGAGTCGAAATTTGAAGCGGAGGCCATTGATGACTTTGATTATCGATATAACTCTTCCTGAATCGACTCAAGAGGCGATTAAACCTTCAAATGAGTTAGGCTCTGATACCAATTGTTGAGTTAATCGATCGATGGAATCAGCCAAGAGGGGGTGAATTGGCAATAAAAATTTCGGTGGAAGCTTTTGCAAAAAATTGAAAAGATTTGTACAGCGATTTAGAGTGGTTCGACTTTCTCAACCAAAGTCTACGTCCACTACCTTAGCTATCCACACTAAGGATTTTCCACAAATTCACTAATTTGTCTTTCTTTTGAGGAAAAAGAGTAACCTTACAAACTCTCAAGAATTATACCCCAAATTCTTGAGAAAACTCTCTCCCAAAGAGAACAATACAAATTTGCAAACTTACAAGGAAATCCTCACAAGGTAGATTGTTTGGACAATTCTAGAACAAAGAAAAGAACACTCAAGAATGAATACAATTGAGTACAAAAGTGTTCTTGAAAGAAAAATGAATATTGAATGAAAAATAGGTTTGAAATGCTCAAACTTGAGGTTTTATGCTTTCTCTTTGATTCTCTCTTGATTCTAGTTGCTTGATGTTTCTTGTTATTGATCAATGGATTCTAGGCTTGTTTAAATACATCTTGAATCACTTCTGAACGTTGGGGATGATTAGAGGAGTCAATAGAGTCGTTTAAGTGTGAAAACAATTAATTAATACAGTTGGGAGCGTCAGTGCATCGATGCATACCCATGGTGCATCAATGCATCAGTGTAAAATTCAAATATTTTGACCGTTGGAACCTTAGTGCATCGGTGCACTAAGAGTGCATCGATGCATCAAGTGCATTTGATGTTTTAAAATAGCCCGACTGCATCGATGCATGGCTGGTGCATCGATGCATCAAATGCATTCGATGTTCTTATAAAATCCTTAGTGCATCGGTGCATGGTGTGCATCGATGCATGTAATGCATTTGATGTTCAATTTAATTCATGGTGCATCGATGCATGAGTTGGTGCATCGGTGCATCACTCTGAAAAATTGATTTTAGGCTTGATTTTGGTTCAAAATACTTGTGAAAATTGTTTCAAAAATAGTTTAAGTGCAAATCACAATTTTACACATTTAGTAAGGATTAAAATTGTTTTTGAAAGACTTCGAGTAATAGTTTGACATTCGATTAATTTAAATCGAATATACTTAGAAAATCATTTGTAAAATCTTAAAATTCATTTAAACTTAATTTTTTATATCGAAATATCAAAATGTTTTCAACACCTTATATTTTTGAAATGATATATGGTTACTATATTTATGTATCTGATTGTTTAGTATGAAATATTTTTCTGTTTTACTAGATTAAACTGTCGTTTTCACTTGAATACATGCATGTTTATTACTATCATTGGGGGTATTATTGGAGAAAGTATATCAGGCTTAGTCTATGACTTGTAAGACCTTACCGCATGCTCCTCTTCTTTGTGCACAGGGTAAGTCCTTACCGCAAGTCCTTATGCTATAAGTATAAGGCCCTTACTAGGTGTACGTGTGGGTGTATGGTTCTGGGGAACCTACACATTCTGGTGATTGGATTGGGGGTAGTGGTCATATTTTTTAAAACATGTTTGATAAATTGATTTTTATTGAAGTATTTTATAATATGTTTGTATACATCGTAAGGAGCACACTATACTTTTTAGCTCATTCTGTAAATTTTAACTTTTTCAAACAGTAGCAGATCGTAGACTAGCAAACTTGACAACAGGAGCACTGACTGCTCCTATTTTTGTACCATTGTATATCTCTATATGTCTTTTTGTTATAGTTTGGCGATACGTGTTTTTTCTACCGTCTCGATATATCTGTATTACCAATATTTTCTTATGTATATATTTTTATACGGTTTTCTGATATATGTATATATATATGTTTATCGTATAAATATTTATTATTTACTAATTTTCATATTATACTATTATATGAATTTTAACGTTGTTTTGAATATGAAAAGAATTTTTGAATACGATATGTAACTGCCTAAATTTGGTCATAACATCCAGGCCGGGTTTATGGGGTTACACTGACCCAACTCCTTATGTGATGAACGAGCTAAGGTTGAACAATTTCTTCTCATTATGAACTTCTTCTCCCTCGAACGAGTTCTTCTCATTACGAACTCTTCCATTGGAAATGTTGATCCACCTCCTTCTGTAATAGATAAGCAAAGGTTGAAGTTCTTCTCGTTATGAACTTCTTCTCCCTCATTGGACGAGTTCTTCTCATTATGAATCATTCCATTGGAAATGTTGATCCACTTCCTTTTGTGATAGACAAGTCAAGGCTAAAGTTCTTCTCATTAGGAAGTTACTCTCTCTCATTGAACGAGTTCTTCTCATTATGAACACTTCCATTGGAAATGATTGGTCTGTCTTTTCTTTGAAGAATTTTAAACCTAAAAAAGATTATCATATGTCATTGACATGTATTGAAAGTACACTAAAATTGGAATCAATCCTTTATTCCCCATAGTGACACGAAAGGAGCTCCTCTGTTCAAGGAGGATTAAGCCAGCATCTGTTTTTAGAAACATGGAGAGTGACACGTCGAGGAGCCATTTCAACCCAGTTTAGACCATCCCTTCTCAGCTATGAATCAATGGCTAAACAATTTGCAGCCTTGTTCCCCAAGCTTGGGATAAACTGGAACTTACTGGCCTAGAGAGAGCACGATCGACCCTTCCCTTAGCTGATTAGCACACTAATCTCAAATCGATCAACCTCTGACGATGTTAGTTTAAGAATCACATAACGGGAATCGCCTTCAATAACAATATACAAGAAACCAATATCAATAGCAAGTTGGATTGCATGAACGGCTGCCATCACCTCCATCACAAATATAGATGTAACTTTTTGACATTTCCGCCTACAAGCCCCCATTATTTGGCCCTCAGGGTTCCTTAGAATGACCCTTGACCACGAGATATTTTTTATTGCATGAAATATGCATCAAAATTTTCTTTGATCATCGAACCCCTTGGAGTTTTCCACTGTACAGTAATCACTGATGCCAATTGGTTGAGACACAAGTGAGCCGTCATGAACTCTTTGCAATAGGCTTGGACAAAACCATCAACTTCACTCGTATGAATTTGTTTGCCCTCATGATAGAATTTGTTTCGAGCATACCAAATTGCATAAATCGAAACTAATATTTCACCATGTTTAATGTTAGGGTAATTCTCAAACATCCAATGCATCCAATAAAAAAAGATACCTAAGAGATATTGTTCGACCATTCAAAATTAATCGCACCCCATACTGCTCTTATAAAACCACACACGCACAGAATATGCATTGTAGACTCTTAGTGGGTTTGGAAAATAAAAAAAATGGGATCAGAAGCTGTGTTTGTTGTATAAATATTGTTTTTTAGGAACAAAACCATTTACAAACATCTAAGCTTGAAGTTTGATTTTCTATTGACACTTGTTTTCCCAAATCTTATTGTAAAGACTCATTGTCATAGGATTCGATACAAGAAAAATGAATCTATAGACACTTCGAACGCTATAGACCTCATACATCTCCCCACTCCAAACTAAATTGTCAATTTGAGTAAACCGAGATAGGGGTAGGCGTAAAATCTTTATGGCCTTATCTTCTTTGAAGAACTCTCACACTAAATCCTCATTCCATGTACTTGTGTCACGATTTATTAAATCTGAAACCAACTCTGTACCAACAATTCACGAGGTTAGAGATCAAGACTTCTCTTTGAAGATGAAAATGCCAAAGTGACACATTTGCATTTTAGGCATACCATAAGACATTAATTACATTCACTATACATACAAATTTATGACTTTGCAAATTGATTAAGTCAATTTCAACTTCACAACGAATGATATTGCACTCAAAACATAGCTCAACTCAACCACGAGAGGGATATTTTCCAACTGAGGTCTTTAAGTCTAGAAGAAGATCCACATTGGTTGTGATTTAACAACGAGGAACTACTTCTCAGCCAACATTTTGACATAACTTAAGTCGAGAAGAGCTATTTGTCAACTAGAGCTTTCAAGTTTAGTTTCAAATTGATAATAATATTTCATTTTATCATTGAGACTATTTGATCAATTTTATTTGTATTAAAACTATTAATTTAAATTGATTTGTTTTTAATTGAAATCACGGATGGTTTGAGCATTGTCAATTTGTCATAGGTCTTTCATTAACTATATTTTGATAAATTAATAGTCGTCTTAAATTTGACGTTAAAACTTATATTTGGTCACGCTTGAACAGGTTGAAGATAAAATTTTCTTTATTGAAAGCAATTATCACTGTTTACAATAAAGAATAATATTAATGCCCGTGATGGAGGTGATAGAAACCCCAAGGCCAAGCTTTGCATGATCATTTTTTACTTTTTCTTAATTAGTTCCAACATGAGATTCTTGTTAATCTCAATATTTTCGTAATTATTTTTTAATATTGCTATCTTTGCTATGTGACTCTGCCAACCACCAAAACCACTTAATATTGATTCCTTGAGAGATTATATTTGATGCATGAGTCTTACGCAGGATGGTAATTTTATTCGGTTTCGATGGGTTTTGATCTAATTTAATTTGACTGACTCGGTTTTTTATTTTTAAAATTCAAAATTTGGATTAGATTTTATAAGGTGTGGTTAGGTCAGGTTCTCTTTGGGAGTTCGGGTGAAAAATTAACCTAATCCGATATTATATTATAATCTTCTTTTATATATTTAGGGATAATTATAATATTATATTTTTTATTTTATTTTTTCCTATTAGGTCTATATTTTACCTTTTATATACACACATATAGGTCGAATAGGGTGTAGATTTTAACCTAAAAATTTAACTCGATCTTCAAGTTTGATGAGGTCTTCTTAAACTTGGGTTGAATCAGATGTGGATGAAGGGCTTCAATTTTGGAACTGAATTTGAATGAACAAAGAATCTGATTCGATATGACCCATTATCATCCCTAATCTTATGCATAATCGGTGAACTACCATCCGACACATCATTAAACAACAACAAAAAATGTTGGAGTTAACAAGAAATATTCCTAAATATTTGAATATTTCAAACAATAAACAAAAAATAGAAAGCTTTCAAATAAATTAGATATAAAATCATTATTCAAAGACCTATATGATATTTTGGTGACTAATTTGTTATTTTGAAACTTCAATAGAGAAAACAAAAACTAACTCAAACAAAAGTGACCATTTATGTAGTTTACACTTTTTAGTTTTATAAATTCACCCTTAATGACTACATCTTAACTAAATAAAATTAAAAGTGACCAAGTTTTAATTAAATAAAAATGAAAGTGACCAAATATTATATATTTGAATTTAGTGAAGAAAAATGTACTAAACTTAAATGAAAATGATCAATCCTCTAATTTACCCAAAATTTTAAATGAAAGTCTTATTTAAGAAATTTTTTTTAGGGATATAATTGAATGATTAATTTTTAAATGAATTTATTATACTAAATTACAATTTTACAAATCTGGAAGAGACAGCAATTGTATCATTTGAGAGGACTATTCTTCCAGTGGTAGTAGATCCATAGCGTTTTGAAGGTAAGTATCTGTCTATTGAAATTAAAACTTTTTAATTAATTATTTTATTGGTAGTGTTTACTTTTAAATTCTATTTGTATCTATTTTATTAAAAGAATTTGTGTTGTTAACAACTAACATATATATATATGTATAGAAATGATAATTTAACCTAAATTATAGGTATGATCGAAAAAAAAAATTAGGTTTGGGTCACGTTTGAGTCCAATTTTATATAGGGTAAGATTGAACTCAGGTGGAGGGTGGAAAACCTCTAACCCGACCTGATATAGGAGTAATAGTATATTTTTTTCATATAATTTTATGAATATTGTTACAATGCCCTTCTCTATATACTCTTTTCAATTATATCCTAATTTTGTGTCGAGTTAGATCGGCTTAAATTTACTCTTCAAAAATTTTATATTTGATCATGTTCGAGTAGAATAAATATATTCTTCATGTTGGGTGGAGGGTATATATTTTTGGATCAAAAAGAATTTGAATAGGGGCTACACTAAAAAATATATGAATCTGCTATTGTCGGCTTGATCAAACCCTGACTCCTCCGACTCTAATTTAGTTAATGGATCTTATAGACACTTAGCAAAAAAAATATTTGGTTATGAATCTAATTTTTTTATTGAATTTTAAAATATAAGATTTCGATTATTCTATTTTTTTTTATTAATTTAAAGTGATTACAAGTGGTAATATTTGTTATAAAATCTCTTAATTATTTGACAATAATACTTAAATATCTTGTGATGATTGATATTCAATTTTAAAAATTTTAAAAATAAAAAATCATTTTTCAATTATCAAAATATTTTGGTTGGTGCAATTTCAATTATTCTTTTATGAATGTTATTCCAAGGTACATCTCATTTTCTAGGTGTAACATTAACATTTTTTTAAACCTAATATAAAATGTAATGCTATTACTATTATTCAATAAAGTAGGACGCCAAAGATAGGTATTTGTTTTGATGACGGCTACGAAGTGACCAAAGTATAATTATTGGTGTTAGAGAGGGTACGTGTCGACTCATGATTGAATCTCAATCTCCGCCATCAATTTCAAGGTGTAAGACGGCATGTATGGCGATTTTCCTGATATATCACCGTTGAACAGTATATTTCCCGATCAGGTATCGTTCAGATTATATTTTTCGATCTAACACCCTTTGCAGAAAGGCGCGGCCCCTGAAACGCGCTTTACGCTGATTTGGCGCCATATGGGGTAAGGCGCGCCCCCTGCAGTGCGCCTTATGCTGACATGGAATACACGTGTGTAAAGCGCGGCCCCGGGGCGCGCCTTAGGCCACCTATGAGTATAGCGCAGGACAGGGGCAACGCCTTACCTTTAACAAAATTATTAGGCGCGGAACAGGGGTCGCGCCTTAGCTTTATCTGATATAGTTATGTAAGGCGCGGTGCAGGTACCGCGTCTTGTAGCTTTTCACGGCTATAAATACCTTTCCCCGGGGTAACTCCTCACATCTCCTCTCGATTAGAAAAAAATTAATATAACAATCTAACAATCTTCTCATATTTAATTCAGAAGTTCGTGCGAGTTTTCGTTATAAGGTAATTTTGTGATAATTTTTTATTATACTTATTGTTTATTATGATTATTTGAAAAAATATTATACTAATTGTTGTCAATTAATTTCTGTGTTTGTAAAATTAGAAAGCGGGAATATACGTCGAAATAGTTTTGCAGTACAGGTAATAATATAAAATTATATTATTTAAATTATTTACGTTTATGTGTAAAAAATTTATTGTGTTATATTTTCGTTCATATATTATTTATTTAATCAGAATTGTTTCAGTTGTTTTTTTTTTGCAGATATAATATTACCGCACTTTTAAACTCAAAGAATGGCGCGACTTTCAGCTATTGTTTATTATGATGGAGAAATTCGAGAAGATGAAACCGGCATTGTTTTCGTATCAAATGAGCGTGTTAAAATATCATTGAAAAAAAACATAACTCTTGAGGAGCTGATAACGAAGATTTCGAGGAAGATTCATGTTGGAAGTAATAGAAGAATGTCGTCGTTGCAGTACAGATTTCCAACATCATTGTTGCCATTAACTTATACAACGTTCGAACTTTTGAACAATGATGATGTTGAAATGATGGTTGAAGCTCAAAGTAATTATTAAGACGCCAATATTGAGATGTATGCAAATTTTATTCAAGTGCGTGCTGTTCGGGTCAATCATTAAGCTCCCACTATGGGTTGGATGAACAAGTTGATCAAGTTGACAGCCCGACGACAGTAATGTGTAATGATTTTAATGCCATAATGGAGAGACATTCATCTGCAACTCCTTACGATATGTATCGAGGTGGGTCGACGAACAATCTGTATGGCAACATCGCGTCCACTTCAAGGGGAAGACATTCATCTGCAAATCCTTTTGACCTTAATATGGAGATGACATCGACGCAACAATCTGTGCAGTTTTCATTTGACACGATGGCTTCAAGCTCTAGGGGGAGACATTCGACTGCGAGCTTTTTTTATCTGAATGTCGATATGCCTCCAGTTCAAGGGGAAGGCGTGCAAGTAGTAGGTTCTTCGACCTAAATGTGGAGAGCATGGAGGAACCATCATCTCCACCAGAAGAACCGCTTCGTGAGCCTAGTGCGGATGATGCTGAGACTGGACTATTCATTCACCCAGAATCACCGCAATTCAACTTCAATGATGATGATGATGTGACAAACTGACCCTCCAGCACACATGTATGAAGCTGATTATGGTGCAATGTATGGGCCAAAATTTGCAGATATGCCTCATCTCGGTGACTATGGATATTACTCATCAATAAATAATGGTGAGTTATATTTAGGCATGGAGTTTTCAAGTAAAGAAGAAGCGATAATGGCTATAAAAAATTATAATATTTGTAATTCTGTTTAATCGAGAGTCAAGCGCTCCACGACAGAAAAATATGTATGCTACTGTCCCTGACGCGAAAACGGATGCAATTGGATGGTTCGCGTATCGAAGAGGAAGAGGAAAAACAACATATGAGAACTAACAGTATACAACGATCCTCACACATGTTGTGTTGGAGGGGTCAACCAAGATCATCCCAACTTGGACTCTGAAGTGATATGACAAGCCATCATGCCCATGGTAAAAGCAAGCTCTCATATAGCTGTTGCTGTGTTGATTTCAGCTATACAATCACAGTATGGGTACACTGTCTCCTATAAAAAAGCTTGGTTGGCAAAACAAAATGCCATTGTCAAACTTCATGGCGAATAGTATGCATCTTACAACGAACTTACAGGCTGGTTTAGGCTGGTGCAGAGGTTGAATCCTGGGACAATTGTGGACTTTAAAACCTCCTATCCATACCATAATGATCTAGTTCTCCGTGATCGATGTCAATTCTACCGGGTTTTTTGTACTTACCCACAGTGCGTTAATGTTGTCAAATACTGCAAGCATGTGGTCCAGATCGACGGGACTTTAATGTATGAAAAATACAAGCAAGTTTTATTATTGGCAGTTGTCCAAGATGACAATCGCAACATTCTTCCAGTTGCTTTTGCTCTTGTCGAAGGAGAAGATACAAATTCTTGGGCTTTTTTCCTCATAAATTTACGTGCACATATTATCACGAGGGAAAAAATCTGTGTCATTTCAAATCGTGGAGTTGGGATCAAAGAAGCAATGGATTCTTTGGGTCCAATGTGGCAACCACCCTTTATCTAACATAGGTATTGTCTTCGACACATTGCTGCGAACTACCATGGAAGATACAAGAAGAATGATGAGCGTCAATTACTTGTGCACATGGGTAAGTGAAATTGATGTAGTTTGTTTTCTTTCGATCCTTTTGATCATGTTAGTAAGTTATACATTTTTTTTATCAGGTTATGAACTACTTCCTCGAATCTTTGAATCAATGCTTCAAGATTTGTGGGCGAAGAACGAGGAAGGATACGATTACATCAGCCTCATCGATAAAGAAATATGGACGAACGCATATGATGGTGGATATCGATATGGACACATGACGACCAACTTGGTAGAGACAATCAATTCAACCTTAAAGGGTGCACTTCACTTACCTGTAGCGGCTTTGGTAAAGACTAATTGTAAAAATAAATATAAAACCAAATTATAGTCTTAACCCTATGTTTTATTTACAAGTTTTGAAGATAATTGCAAATACTAAAATAAATGTTCTTCCTTCTAAAAGTTATAGATTCGAAGAAAATTATACGTACATTGTTAATGATTAAGAAATATTCTTATCACATTTTATTTTGTTATAGATTATTAAAAATGAATTAATATCTATTTTTATTAAAATTTTGTAATCGTTTTTTATTTTTATTTTATTAATTTTTAAACAATTAATTTTTACTTTTCATAAAATAATAATGATTATTGTTTCCGCTCAAGATAAACATATGATTTTGTATTAAGGATGGATTTATAAAATTTCAGCAGGTTGGTGAGTTGCATGGACATGGTTTCGAAGAAAGGAGAAGTTTGAGTTCCTAAAACATGGGGAGTATAAAAGCAACCATATGCGGATGTAATGAAGACAACCCACGTTTCGAGTATAAAACCAAAATTATAAGCTTCTTTACAGCTCTTTCATTTCTTATATATTCCATTCTTTTATACGCTTCTTTACAGCTCTAATCAAAGAGTTTTTCTGCTCTTGTTAATTAGTTCGATTCTTTTTTGAGTTAATTTAGTAAAAAGCTTTTGGATTTACATCAGAGATGGATCGAAGGGACAGACAAGGATAATTATCTCTTAAAATTTTATAAGTTTATTTTTATTTAAAATTTTATAAATTCATCTCCTAACATAAAATCATATGTTAATTCCTAATCTATCTTTAAAAACCAAGTTAAAAGCACACTCTTTGATAATCTATGTATTTAATCATCTAACTATCATTTTAATTATATTTAATTCACTAATTTTTTTCAAAAAGAATATATGGTGTTACATTTTGACCATTCGTCATTAAAAATAATAATGTTGTTACTGACATGTTATCATAAGTTAATATCATGTCATTGTGAAAAATAAAAAAATTATTAGGTCAATAATTTTGTTTAATTTTTAACTAAAATGTACCTTTAAGTATGATTTTGAAATAAAAAAATAGTTTATAACTAAAATGAAATTAAAGTGATAATTGAATGATTAAATATCTAATTTACTCTAATATTTTAAATAATGAAAAACAAATTTTTATTATTAATATATATTAATAATAACTCGATCGATTGCCACAAAGAAAACTCGTCTCAATATAGGGGTAGTTCTGCTATGCGGCGGTTAAAAAACGGCTAAAAAACGGCGTGATCGGTTAAACAAGTGACCGGTTAAAATTTAGACCGGTTATGTTATATCATTCAACCGGAAATATTATCAAGTAAAATAACAAATTAGGTAGCGCTTATATAATGTAATAGGTAGCGCTTATATAATAAAATATGTTAATTACTGGAAACATTATCAAGCACAATAACATATTAGGTAGCGTTTATGTAATGTAATAGGTAGCGCTTATATAATAAAATAGGTTAATTACTGGAAACATTATCAAGCACAATAACATATTAGGAAGTGCTTATATAATGTAATAAGTAACACTTATATTGACATATTCTATCATAAAACGGGTATATTTATATCGGTAACATTGCAAATTTATTTTAATAAAATATAATAATCATAATTTTTTATTTATAAAATTATAGATATAATATTTTAATAATAATATTGACATAGATAATATTAAATAAATTATTCTAATATTTTAAAAATAATATTATTATTTTGTTAATAAATAATATTATTTTATTGTATTTGATGCTTATAGTTATATTCTAATTATAAATATTTTCCATCACTTCATTATGATTTTTTTTTTAAATTATATTGTAATTATATTTTTTTTAATTTTTTTATTTTATTATTAGAAAGCTAATATCGAAATAGAAATACCGTGTCCTTTTTTCATTAGTTATTTTGTGGCATCTTACAAACTAAAAAATTAAAATTAATTTGTATAATTTGTGTTTACTAATTTTATTATTAAAAAGTCTATTTTTACCGGTTTTGTTATTGTTGGGCATAACAAAATCCGTAAAAATACCTAAAAATTATTATTCCTACCTAAAACATCAATGTTTTTTAACATTTTCGGTAAAACCGATAAAAAAAATAACAAAATCGGTAGCGCTTTACCTAATATATTGAAAGTATCGATCCTTTTATAAAAAGGATCGATATTTTACAATATAACCGGTAAAAAAATAACAAAACCGGTAAAAAAATAACAAAACCGGTAGCGCTTTACCTGATATATTGAAAGTATCGATCCTTTTATAAAAAGGATCGATACTTTACAATATAACATGTAAAAAAATAACAAAATCGGTAAAAAAATAACAAAACCGGTAGTGCTTTACCTGATATATTGAAAGTATCGATCCTTTTATAAAAAGGATCGATGCTTTACAATATAAGAGGTAAAAAAAATAACAAAACCGGTAAAAAAAATAACAAAATCGATAGCGATTTACCTGATATATTGAAAGTATCGATCCTTTTATAAAAAGGATAGATACTTTACAATATAACAGGTAAAAAAAATGACAAAACCAGTTTTATTATGACAAAACCGATAAAATGTATCTGATATGTTGAAAGTATAGATACTTTTTGTAAAAAGAATCGATACTTTTTTGAAAGTTATGTAATTTATGTTTCAAAAATTTTTAATAGTGTTTCATGTTTTCCACCTACAATATTAATTTAATAATTTCATTTATACAAAAAATTATTTGATTGTTTTGATATTTTTTAAAATATTATTTAGAATTTAAATTTAACAATATTAACCAAAGATAATAATAAATATGTAATATATATGTTTATTGTTTTTAATTTAATAATAATATATACCGTAACATAAAAAATAAATAAATCATTAGACGCGTATAATTACTAAATTGATATATCTTAAAACTCACTCAAAAGATAACCTTAAATTAATGTTTTCCACAGTGAAATAAGTATGAACACTTTTATTAAAAGGATAGATATTTTACAATATAAGCGCTCTACCTATTACATTATATTTTTACCTATTATATTGTAAAGTATCGATCCTTTTTATCAAAAGGATCAATACTTTCAACATATCAGGTAACATTATGAAAAAAAGGTAAAATTTACCTAATATGTTAATTTACCTATTACATTATAATTATTGGTTTTGATGTTTTTTGGGTTGATACTTGTAGAAAATGTATTGACACATATTTAGGTAGTTATTGTACATACCTAAATATGTACTGCGAATTTAATGTTGTACCCACCCTTTAACTACCACTACCAATACCACATCCTATTTAAAGCAGCACGACTGAAACATGTTCAAAATGAACCTTTGCTTACATCTCCATCAACTCTGGGACCACTGAACTTGCACAACAAAATTTTTGCCATGGATCATACTGATGTAGACAATGTTAAGCCAACCGAGGAATGCTATGAAGTACATAATGTTGATGAATCTGACAGATTGGTTGGTCAGCTCTTCTGTTCACGTGATCAAGCTTGGTACTTTTACAAGGGATTCGCACGGGAACATGGGTTTAGTGCACGTAAGGGAACAACACGGCTTGACGTGGAAGAGAATCTGAAGACACAAGAATTTTGTTGTTCCAAAGAAGGGTTTCGAATATCAAAAGTCAATACTGTTGATCGTCAACGTGCTCATACGCAGCTTTTGTTATCTCCTGTCTTCGTTGATTTTGATTGTGGCTTACGAGATCGTTTAATATTCACGATCGATCCCACTCTCCAACAACCTATATTCAAATTGTCAGAACGTTAAGTATTGTAAACTACAATATTCAATCTACGACTTTTAACAATTTTACCACAAACGAATTTTTCTTTCCACTTACAAAATCACCAGTTGCCCTTGTAGAACCGATCGATTCCAACCACATCATCATATACATACCGCAATCATGTCTGTTACAAAATTTGAAAGCCACACATGTCAATTATGATGAATCCTGCATAAATTAAGCTTTCTATTTATGATAACATCTCATACCCATTCAATTGCTTATTCTTCTTATGCTCCACAAATTTGAAATTTTTCAAGGGAAACTTTCCTAGAGATCCACAGTATTCAACCCAAATGCTTTTCTTATTATAAAAATCTAATATTTTAATTTGCATTAAAAAAGAAGAAGTTATGATCCAAAAAAATTATGCATTATAATTTACATAATGTCCTTTCATACATACATACATACATACCAATCTCTTAGCATCCTTCACTCTCTGTTTAGCTGATTCAGATGTAAACATACTATCATATATTATTGCAACACGATCTACCATATCCAACACCAACAGATACCAATGTGAATTATGGTAGTTTATTGTGATCATGATCTGCAACAAATTTCACACCCAATTTGACAAAATTCAACATTCTATATCCGAAAACATTATTTGCAATTGGTATGGTGTCTTACCTTCTCACAGTCGGTGAATTTTACATAGTTATCCAATATGGGACCCCAGAAGGTAGCAATACTCACAACACTTTCTTTGTTGTTGGCATCCATCGCCTGTTGTTGCAATTATGCAACAAACATTATTAATATACCGTCTATAACACTACTTTTCAACATTTATTAATTTAACTCACCGCTAAGAGGTATGGAAGGTAGCCAATCCTCCGGAGTGACTTTTGAGAATCGTAAGTCGATCCCTTACTCATACCAACGATCCAAAACCTATTTCTCCCAGCACATTCAACTGACCCTTCTCCTTAAGGTGTTTAATTAATGAATTCACCCTTTTAATGATGCATCTTGTCGACACTTCCTACATTTTTTAACAATATATAATGTTATAGTTCTTATATATTTTGTATCAACGTATTTACAAGTTTAATGAATACCTTATTTTCATGTGCTTTCCTCCGTTCTTTGTATTCTTTACTATCATTCCTTGACTGTGTGATGTAAGGTTCATTTTCAGCATCACTCATCGAATTCCATTTGGACCTCACATCTTTTGTCACCTAATATTAAACATAAACGTTTCTTAATCAATACATTAACACTAAATAATACTCAATGTCAATTTCATTTTACATACCGAACCGCTCTGTGTGTCATCTTCCTTCATCCTTTTGCATTCGGCCATACTGTCAACATTTAAAATTTGTAAACAATTTAAAGTTTATCGATACTTTAATCCAATTACCATTTCAACAATAATAACAAAAAGACATTGATACTTACTAGAAGTACATATATCCACCCTTTGGTTGCTTTCGAGTCTCTGCCTCAATTTCAAAGTCATCTGCACCACCAACAATTTTTCAACCCATTAACTCCATTTTTCCTTCATATATCAGTTTACGCAAATCAAATTATTTTGTTACATACACTTTATTCAATATACAAATATAGATAACTACTCTTGTGGTAAAACGGTTTTCTTCAAAAGAATTTGAATGGCCACTACAAAATGTGTCGGCACATTTATACAACCTATAATATCATTTTCTACCTATAATATTTAATAAAAGTATCGACATTTATATTTTACCTTGAATATCACTTTCTACCTGCAATCGGTCTCAAATGCTTCTTTACTCCAAAACCCCAAACAACACATAAAAACCTTATTCGCGATTACTGTAATAATAAAAAACTAGGGTTTCGACAACATACTTTTCGATTCGACTGCATCAACAAACAAACAAACTTCGCTTTAGAAACACCTTCTGAAATGCAACAACAATTACGCTTCGATTTCAAAAACTCGTCCGTTCTATCTATTTTCAGAGGATATTTAGCTATGGCCTTTATATTTTCATCGGATATGTTATTTATATTTAATCGATACAAATACAAAAGTGTCGATACTTTTATGTCAGGTGTCGATACTTTCGAAAGGATAATTACGTATTTCTTTGAAAGTATCAATAATTTATTACACGTACTTACGAAAGTATCGACACTTTCAATATATCCGGTAGCGTTTTACCGGTTTTATCATTTTAATACCGGTTTTATCATATTTTTACCAGTTATATCGTTGTGGATCGATATATTTTTTTAAAGTATTGACACTTTATAGGCGCTAAAACTGATTCTCTTTTAAATTCAAAAAGTGTCGATCCTTATATAAAGTATCGACACTTTCAATATATCCGGTAACGTTTTACCGGTTTCATCATTTTGGTACCGATTTTATCATATTTTTACATGTTATATCGTTGTGGATCGATACATTTTTTTAAAGTATCGACACTTTATAGGCGCTAAAACTGCTTCTCTTTTAAATTCACAAAGTGTCAATCCTTATATAAAGTATCAACACATATCCGGTAGTGTTTTACCGGTTTCATCATTTTGATACCGGTTTTATCATATTTTTACCTGTTATATCGTTGTGGATCGATTCATTTTTTAAAGTATCGATACTTTATAGGCGCTAAAACTGATTCTCTTTTAAATTAACGAAGTGTCGATCCTTATATTAAAGTACCGACACTTTAAATATATCCGGTACCGCTTTACCGGTTTTATCATTTCAATATCTGTTTTGTCATAGTTTTAGCTGTTATATCGTTATGGATCGATACATTTTTAATTTAGATCGACACGAACCGACAAGTTAAGTTTGCCGATTGCATAATTTTTTAATATTTCTTCATGACTTAGACCTACTATATTATTATTAGTCAACATTTCCGATAACGCTAAACCGAAATTATTAAATATCTTTTAATATATATGATAAGATCATATATTAACCGTATATTAATCTACATTTCCTGAGACATTCCCCTCAATATAGTGCGTATGGAGAGAAAACGCGTGGAAACTCTTGGAACAAAAGGAAAAGTAAAACTTTCCACTTCGCAGTATTTGGTTCAAACAACACCAACAAAGCTTCAGAATATAGCCTATGCTAAAGACTCATCTCCTACTCGCCTTTCGCTCGCGTGGGAGACAAACTTTCTAACCTCATGGCAATGTACCCGCAAAAATATGACTAATTTTGTATAAAGAATGTCATCACTCCAACAAAATATAAAATAAACAAAGAATCTACTCATCACTCCATTAATTTCATTTTTACACTATATTTTTAAATTCATTTTTAATTTCTCTTATAAGAACCCATCAAATCAAATAATTTTAATAATTAAAAGAAATATTATTTTTCTTGTAAGTTTTAGATGGAAGAATTACCTCCACAAAATATATACATTATTGATTGATAAAAATTATTAACATATATTAAATCAACCTAAACTATTAAAAAATTTCTTATAAAATACACACCTACTATATATATATATATATACAACAATTTAAACCCCATAATAGTACAATAAAAAGTTCAGTGATTTTTTTTTTTAAAAGTATACTCATCAAGCTATTGATGTTTATCATATCAAACCCATATCTTGTCCATCTTCTATATTTTTATACAATAATGATATTGGTATTGTTTAGTTTTCTAAAACCGGCTTCTAAGGCACAAGCTCAGGTGTTTTGACATTGCTTCCTAAATCAGTCGAGGAACTTCATTTTATTATTATTTTTATTAGTATTCTATGATGAGACCTCCCATTGGAGCTCGGTGAGGAATTCCCTTCCTCCGCTTCACCGTCCTATAATTCAAAGCGATTGGCGGTGGCGTCGATGGCCTGAAGCTTTGTACTTTGCTCTTCTGGCTTCCGTTACTAACATCGTTCAATGATTCGGCATCGAACCCATCTGTTTCCTTCAACATTCTCTTCTTTCTAATGAAGTTCTTTGATGTCCCAACAATCTGAAAGGTTTTAATCACGACAACGGAAAAAATTATCAAGCACGTTTATAACACCACTATGGTGATAATGCAATAACAATTTCAAATAGCACCGTTATCATTATAAAACGACAACTGTTCCGATAGTATATAGTTATTTCAATTGCTTACCTTGCAACCAAGAGAACAGAAGGTGAAGGAATCAAGGAGGCTCCGGTGGCAGACTTGGCAGGTATTGGTGACACCTTTGCCGGGCCTAGGCTGAGGCCTTTGGTTCAAGAACACAATCCTGGCACTGTTGATAATGTAGGTCTGAATCCCTGTTATGTCCACGAATTTCTGAATCTCTGAAACCCTTATCACATCATGGTATGATGATCTCCTTATCTGCAAGGACAATAAACCCATCGACGATTACGATAGCGGTGATGACCGTAATAATGTCTGCTGTTATCGCAATCGCAATAAACATGATCACAATCCAAATCATAATTTAAATCTTTAATCCAACACAAATGAATTTTGTAATTTAATTTACTTCATTTGTAATTTAGTTTACCTGAATAGCTCTATGATCTTTGTGATGAGCAAGGCAAAGAGAACAAAGAGCACCGTTCATGCAATCCAAGCAATACATATTGCATTCACTCTTGTGAGCATCGGCATGGAGTTTGCATTGGACGAAAAAGCTTGTTTGAAGCAGTGGTTCCAGCCATGGCGGCCACTTCACTTCCTCTTTATCAAAATCATCATCATAATCTGGACCACCTCCTCCCTATGATAAAATCCCATAAAAAGAAAAACAAATCATCAGCATCGCGTGATAATTGAGGACGATTCATCTATGATTCAGCAAGGTGATTTGGAGGTCTAACCATGATTCTTCTGCTTTTTGGTTTGATTTCTCTAACTTGATCAATATGGATCATTTGAAGGGGATAAAGAAACTTTCTTGGAAAATTTTTCTTTTTCTCGAGAAAAAAAAGGGTGAGAAGAAAGAAAACAAGTGGAGTTACTTTGTAGTGGTGAGTGGTGGATGGGTGCTTATCTTTGGCTTAAAAGTCTTCAACCGAACCTCAATCCGAACCTAACCCAAAAACCTAAATAAAAACATTAGATGCGTCTGTTTCAAGAAACTTCTTCACCTTCTTAATTAAATTCCGTTTTATTTCATTTTCTGGATTTAAAATGAAATAATTTTTTCCAGGAAAAAAAAAGGTAATGTATTTTCACTTGGACAAAATAGGTAGAGAGGGAACCTTGAAACCTGGCTCGTTAAGATCTTGACACGTGGCAAGAGTAATGAATCAGCTAGAGTACAAGGTGGGAGGTGAAAAGGCCATGGGTTGAATACAATGTACAGAGCCGATTTAAAAATATTTTTTAAAATATAATACATAATTTTTATATATAAGAAGCATGAATAAAATTTTAAGATAAATATAATTAATAAAATAAATAATCAATTAAAAAGTTAAAATTTTAAAACAAATACGTGGTTTATGTGTCTTAATCTTAATTTTGCATGGTGTAGTAAAAGTTAGGGCTTTGGAATTTGCCACCTCAAATAAAAACAAATACTTCAGCTTTAGAATGCACTTGAACATGATGAGTTGTTTGTGCATGCAATAATAGTTTTTTAAATGATAATATTCATAAATATAAATGTATTGAATCACTATAAGAATAAAAAATATTATTATTTTAGATATTTAAATTCAAATAATTATATCTATAAAATCTATATATGGATAGGGATGACAAAAAAACTCGAACCCGACGGAGAAAATCGAAAATCGAATTAAACGGAGACAGGAAAAACCGTTTATACTAAACGGGGACGGAACGGGAAAAAATTGTTTATGTTAAACGGGGACGGGGACGGGGACGGGGACGGGTTTAGTAATCCCCGCCCCGATTACCTAATTACCCGGCCCGATAAATATTAAAAATAATTATTATATATATATATAATATTAATAAATTTAATTTAATTTAAATTAAAAAATATATAATATATATATATATATATTTAATTTAAATATATATACCCGGCCCGATACTCGTTTAAATAATCGTTTATGCTAAACGGGATACCCGTTTCCCCGCGGTTTTCCCCGATTATCCGATGGAGATCCTCGTTTAAATCCCACGGTTTTTTAAGCGGGGATGAGTACGAGTTTTTTAAATGGAGACGGAGACGGAGACGGAGACCAATATCCGGCCCGAACCCGGTCCGTTGCCATCCCTATATATGGATGAGTTCACAACACATATCATATATCATAACATACATTTAAAGCAACACACCGAAATATACCACAAATAAAATTATCTTTATTATGTAAATATTAAAGAGTATAATAATTTATTTAAAATTAACAATTTAAATTTAATTTTAATAAGATTATAATTAAATTATTAGTATTTTATTAAAAATATTAATTAATTTAAGAAGTTTAATTTATATAGAATTAAAAGATCTTACATTAAAAATATATATCTAACTTTTATATACGTTCTGGCTTCATCTAAAATTAACCAATATCCACCGTCAGTCCACTACCACCGGCCACCACCTCCGTCCACCACAGCGTTTCGCCGGAAAACCATTTTATACAATATTCAGTACTGTTGGAGAGTCATAACAAGAGAAAACAGCCTTGCTCCACCCAACGTCACCCGGATCGTCTTCGCCAGAACCGACGATCGCGAACGATACTATTTTCGTTAACATTGCCGGACGGCCGGTAATTTTCTCTTGTTTAAACCCGTGTAGAAGGTCGGAGAACCATCCACGACCGTTTTCCATCCCATCCGAACCGCCTTCGACTACCGCTTCTCGTTCATCGGGAGTCTCAGCTTGAAGCATCTTGTTCGTCGGCCTTGAGTAAAAACCCAGATCTGGTTTGTGATATAATAAGTTTGGTCAAATTCTGTTCTAAGTCCCTTATTTTTGTTTTATTTCGTATGGCCAAATTGCATGCACCCCATATTTCCCCTGATTTTAGTTTGGACTTGAACGTACGTTTATTATATTCATGGCTAAATTACATGAAAGCCACCATATTTCTATTTTAAACTAAATGGTCAAATTGTATGCAAACCCCTATACTTTTCCATTTTTAGATTTTAGATTTCTAAGTTTATTTCCTCAAAGATTCTGACTTATTTTGATTTTGATAACTAATCTCAGATTTATTATTTAATTTTAATTAACAATAATATTAAAATTTTATTTTATTCACTATTTTTATTAGTATTCATTTCATATCATTTGATATTAATGGTTATTTTTAATCTTGACAAAGTAATTCTTCATTTTAACTTGATATTAATTGTGATTATTTGAATCTTGAAATTTTGGACTAACCATTAATTTTTATTGGTATTAATTTTAATTTTTAATTGATATTAATTGTGATAATTTATCTTGATAATATTAATTTTGATACGTAACTTTTACTTGCTATTAATATTGATAATTAATCTTGACTTAATATAAAGTTGTGTCATTAATCTTAATCTGCAGCATGTTAACGATTATGGATGATCAAGAAAAAATTGAGAACAAAGAGATGGAAAATTGTAATCTCAATGAAGATAACAAAATAGATGACTCGAATAGTGAAACTTATATTGAAGAAGCACAACTTGAAGATAATTGTAGATCTTATATTTTGATATAATAAATAAGGGCAAAATGTTTTTTGGACTAAATTGAATTTATTCAAAGTTTTCATAAAAAAATTTGAAGTCAATTCAAAACCTTAAAATGAGTATTTTGACCAGAAGTGTAACACCCCAACCCGTACCCGACCCGAATATGAGTCTGAGATGTCATATTGACATTTCAATAACTTTATTCTTGCAAAATATCAAAACATTTGAACTCATTTTAAGAAAATACATCAATATTCTATTAAAATATGTTTCAGTATAAAAATTAAAGTCAAAAACATATTTATAAATAGTAAAATACGGTATGAACAGTACCGCAAACAATACCCTGCTACATTACTTTCGTAAAATACGTATCAATTCTTAAAATTTAAGACGTTCATCGTTATACATTTACCATTTACATATATAAGTTTAAAACATTCCAAAACTCGATCAGAGCGTATCCAATACAAATCTTTTATTTATTACATGCCAACTAAATTCTTCCTAACAAAATACATGTAATTCGATTTATATTTCTGATCTGATTTTCGGTAAGGAGAACTGACCTGTCTTGTTTCTCTTTACTTCTCTTTTCGCTTTCCAAACCTACGTGTGAAACAATCACACGCTAAGTCGATGACTTAGTGAGGCATATAAAACATTTAATAAAACCATAAAACATTTCATAAAGAAATACACCTAACATCATATAATTCATATCAAATGCATGCATGAACATTTATTACAATCATATCATATAAAATCATATATCATTTCTGTAACATATACCCACATACACATATATCATTATCAACACATTTAACATTTCATATTCATTATCATTAATTCCTTTTTATCATATAAGCATATGTTGGACATTTCAATATACATTATGGAACAAATATATCATCATATAATTCATGTAACACATTTCGTATCATCAAAACATATACTTCTTATATATATTGTATTTGATATTATCTCTTTATTAGCCCATGGTAAACTGGTGAAAACGGAAGGTATGTGAGCACATTGAGGTTGTGCACTAATGCTGTCACCACATCTCATATAAGTCCCACTGAGTGGCATATGAAATTTGTCCCGAAAGACCACTGTATTGTCCCGAATGACCACAGTATTGTCTCGAAGGACCTATTAAACCCTCGACTCTTGGCATGCCAACTATACCTATAGCTCTCGTATCATATAACATGGGCATTATTATTTATCATTTCATATCACTTGTTCTTTCTCTTCTGTCACATACCACATGTATGTGTAATCATATATCTCATATCATATCACATGTAACATATATCTCATGTGCATGTAATCATATAAATCGTATCATATAATATAACTTATATTATTTCTATTTTAATTTAAATGGTCAAATTGTATGCAAACCCCTATACTTTTCCATTTTTAGATTTTAGATTTCTAAGTTTATTTCCCCAAAGATTCTGACTTATTTTGATTTTGATAACTAATCTCAGATTTATTATTTAATTTTAATTAACAATAATATTAAAATTTTATTTTATTCACTATTTTTTATTAGTATTCATTTCATATCATTTGATATTAATGGTTATTTTTAATCTTGACAAAGTAATTCTTCATTTTAACTTGATATTAATTGTGATTATTTGAATCTTGAAATTTTGGACTAACCATTAATTTTTATTGGTATTAATTTTAATTTTTAATTGATATTAATTGTGATAATTTATCTTGATAATATTAATTTTGATACGTAACTTTTACTTGCTATTAATATTCATAATTAATCTTGACTTAATATAAAGTTGTGTTATTAATCTTAATCTGCAGCATATTAATGATTATGGATGATCAAGAAAAAATTGAGAACAAAGAGATGGAAATTTGTAATCTCAATGAAGATAACAAAATAGATGACTCGAATAGTGAAACTTATATTGAAGAAGCACAACTTGAAGATAATTGTAGATCTTATATTTTGATATAATAAATAAGGGCAAAATGTTTTTTGGACTAAATTGAATTTATTCAAAGTTTTCATAAAAAATTTGAAGTCAATTCAAAACCTTAAATGAGTATTTTGACCAGAAGTGTAACACCCCAACCCGTACCCCGACCCGAATATAGTCTGAGATGTCATATTGACATTTCATTAACTTTATTCTTGCAAAATATCAAACATTTGAACTCATTTTAAGAAAACATCAATATTCTATTAAAATATGTTTCAGTATAAAAATTAAAGTCAAAAACATATTTATAAATAGTAAAATACGGTATGAACAGTACCGTAAACAGTACCCTGCTACATTACTTTCGTAAAATACGTATCAATTCTTAAAATTTAAGACGTTCATCGTTATACATTTACCATTTACATATATAAGTTTAAAACATTCCAAAACTCGATCAGAGCGTATCCAATATAAATCTTTTATTTATTACATGCCAACTAAATTCTTCCTAACAAAATACATGTAATTCGATTTATATTTCTGATCTGATTTTCGGTAAGGAGAACTGACCTGTCTTGTTTCTCTTTACTTCTCTTTTCGCTTTCCAAACCTACGTGTGAACAATCACACGCTAAGTCGATGACTTAGTGAGGCATATAAAAACATATAATAAAACCATAAACATTTCATAAAGAAATACACCTAACATCATAAATTCATATCAAATGCATGAACATTTATTACAATCATACCATATAAATCATATTTCATATTCATTATCATTAATTCCTTTTTTATCATAAGCATATGGGACATTTCAATATACATTATGGAACAAATATATCATCATATAATCATGTAACACATTTCGATCAAAACATATACTTCTTATATATATATTTGATATTATCTTTTATTAGCCCATGGTAACTGGTGAAAACGGAAGGTATGTGAGCACATTGAGGTTGTGCACTAATGCTGTCACCACATCTCATATAAGTCCCACTGAGTGACATGTGAAATTTGTCCCAAAAGACCACTGTATTATCCCGAATGACCACAGTATTGTCTCGAAGGACCTATTAAACCCTCGACTCTTGGCATGCCAACTATACCTATAGCTCTCGTATCATATAACATGGGCATTATTATTTATCATTTCATATCACTTGTTCTTTCTCTTCTGTCACATACCACATGTATGTGTAATCATATATCTCATATCATATCACATGTAACATATATCTCATGTGCATGTAATCATATAAATCGTATCATATAATATAACTTATATTATTTCTATTTTAATTTAAATGGTCAAATTGTATGCAAACCCCTATACTTTTCCATTTTTAGATTTTAGATTTCTAAGTTTATTTCCTCAAAGATTCTGACTTATTTTGATTTTGATAACTAATCTCAGATTTATTATTTAATTTTAATTAACAATAATATTAAAATTTTATTTTATTCACTATTTTTATTAGTATTCATTTCATATTAATGGTTATTTTTAATCTTGACAAAGTAATTCTTCATTTTAACTTGATATTAATTGTGATTATTTGAATCTTGAAATTTTGGACTAACCATTAATTTTTTATTGGTAATTTTAATTTTTAATTCATATTAATTGTGATAATTTATCTTGATAATATTAATTTTGATACGTAACTTTTACTTGCTATTAATATTGATAATTAATCTTGACTTAATATAAAGTTGTGTCATTAATCTTAATCTGCAACATATTAACGATTATGGATGGTCAAGAAAAATTGAGACAAAAAGATGGAAATTGTAATCTCAATGAAGATACAAAATAGATGACTCGAATAGTGAAACTTATATGAAGAAGCACAACTTGAAGATAATTGTAGATCTTATATTTTGATATAATATAAGGGCAAAATGTTTTTTGGACTAAATGAATTGTTCAAAGTTTTCATCAAAAAATTTGAAGTCAATTCAAAACCTTAAATGAGTATATTTGACCAGAAGTGTAACACCCAACCCGTACCCGACCCGAATATGAGTCTGAGATGTCATATTGACATATCATTAACTTTATTCTTGCAAAATATCAAAACATTTGAACTCATTTTAAGAAAATACATCAATATTCTATTAAAATATGTTTCACTATAAAAATTAAAGTCAAAAACATATTATAAATAGTAAATACGTATGAACAGTACCGTAAACAGTACCCTGCTACATTACTTTCGTAAATACGTATCAATTCTTAAAATTTAAGACGTTCATCGTTATACATTTACCATTATATATAAGTTTAAAACATTCCAAAACTCGATCAGAGCGTATCCAATATAATCTTTATTTATTACATGCCAACTAAATTCTTCCTAACAAAATACATGTAATTCGATTTATATTTCTGATCTGATTTTCGGTAAGGAGAACTGACCTGTCTTGTTTCTCTTTACTTCTCTTTTCGCTTTCCAAACCTACGTGTGAAACAATCACACGCTAAGTCGATGACTTAGTGAGGCATATAAAACATTTAATAAAACCATAAAACATTTCATAAAGAAATACACCTAACATCATATAATTCATATCAAATGCATGAACATTTATTACAATTATATCATAGAAAATCATATATCATTTCTGTAACATATACCCACATACACATATATCATTATCAACACATTTAACATTTCATATTCATTATCATTAATTCCTTTTTATCATATAAGCATATGTTGGACATTTCAATATACATTATGGACAAATATCATCATATTCATGTAACACATTTCGTATCATCAAAACATATACTTCTTATATATATTGTATTTGATATTATCTGTTTATTAGCCCATGGTAAACTGGTGAAAACGGAAGGTATGTGAGCACATTGAGGTTGTGCACTAATGCTGTCACCACATCTCATATAAGTCCCACTGAGTGGCATGTGAAATTTGTCCCGAAAGACCACTGTATTGTCCCGAATGACCACAGTATTGTCTCGAAGGACCTATTAAACCCTCGACTCTTGGCATGCCAACTATACCTATAGCTCTCGTATCATATAACATGGGCATTATTATTTATCATTTCATATCACTTGTTCTTTCTCTTCTGTCACATACCACATGTATGTGTAATCATATATCTCATATCATATCACATGTAACATATATCTCATGTGCATGTAATCATATAAATCGTATCATATAATATAACTTATATTATTTCTATTTTAATTTAAATGGTCAAATTGTATGCAAACCCCTATACTTTTCCATTTTTAGATTTTAGATTTCTAAGTTTATTTCCTCAAAGATTCTGACTTATTTTGATTTTGATAACTAATCTCAGATTTATTATTTAATTTTAATTAACAATAATATTAAAATTTTATTTTATTCACTATTTTTATTAGTATTCATTTCATATTAATGGTTATTTTTAATCTTGACAAAGTAATTCTTCATTTTAACTTGATATTAATTGTGATTATTTGAATCTTGAAATTTTGGACTAACCATTAATTTTTATTGGTATTAATTTTAATTTTTAATTGATATTAATTGTGATAATTTATCTTGATAATATTAATTTTGATACGTAACTTTTACTTGCTATTAATATTGATAATTAATCTTGACTTAATATAAAGTTGTGTCATTAATCTTAATCTGCAGCATATTAACGATTATGGATGGTCAAGAAAAAATTGAGAACAAAAAGATGGAAAATTGTAATCTCAATGAAGATAACAAAATAGATGACTCGAATAGTGAAACTTATATTGAAGAAGCACAACTTGAAGATAATTGTAGATCTTATATTTTGATATAATAAATAAGGGCAAAATGTTTTTTGGACTAAATTGAATTTGTTCAAAGTTTTCATCAAAAAAATTTGAAGTCAATTCAAAACCTTAAAATGAGTATTTTGACCAGAAGTGTAACACCCCAACCCGTACCCGACCCGAATATGAGTCTGAGATGTCATATTGACATATCATTAACTTTATTCTTGCAAAATATCAAAACATTTGAACTCATTTTAAGAAAATACATCAATATTCTATTAAAATATGTTTCACTATAAAAATTAAAGTCAAAAACATATTTATAAATAGTAAAATACGGTATGAACAGTACCGTAAACAGTACCCTGCTACATTACTTTCGTAAAATACGTATCAATTCTTAAAATTTAAGACGTTCATCGTTATACATTTACCATTTACATATATAAGTTTAAAACATTCCAAAACTCGATCAGAGCGTATCCAATATAAATCTTTTATTTATTACATGCCAACTAAATTCTTCCTAACAAAATACATGTAATTCGATTTATATTTCTGATCTGATTTTCGGTAAGGAGAACTGACCTGTCTTGTTTCTCTTTACTTCTCTTTTCGCTTTCCAAACCTACGTGTGAAACAATCACACGCTAAGTCGATGACTTAGTGAGGCATATAAAACATTTCATAAAGAAATACACCTAACATCATATAATTCATATCAAATGCATGAACATTTATTACAATTATATCATATAAAATCATATATCATTTCTGTAACATATACCCACATACACATATATCATTATCAACACATTTAACATTTCATATTCATTATCATTAATTCCTTTTTATCATATAAGCATATGTTGGACATTTCAATATACATTATGGAACAAATATATCATCATATAATTCATGTAACACATTTCGTATCATCAAAACATATACTTCTTATATATATTGTATTTGATATTATCTGTTTATTAGCCCATGGTAAACTGGTGAAAACGGAAGGTATGTGAGCACATTGAGGTTGTGCACTAATGCTGTCACCACATCTCATATAAGTCCCACTGAGTGGCATGTGAAATTTGTCCCGAAAGACCACTGTATTGTCCCGAATGACCACAGTATTGTCTCGAAGGACCTATTAAACCCTCGACTCTTGGCATGCCAACTATACCTATAGCTCTCGTATCATATAACATGGGCATTATTATTTATCATTTCATATCACTTGTTCTTTCTCTTCTGTCACATACCACATGTATGTGTAATCATATATCTCATATCATATCACATGTAACATATATCTCATGTGCATGTAATCATATAAATCGTATCATATAATATAACTTATATTATTTCTATTTTAATTTAAATGGTCAAATTGTATGCAAACCCCTATACTTTTCCATTTTTAGATTTTAGATTTCTAAGTTATTTCCTCAAAGATTCTGACTTATTTTTTTGATAACTATCAATTTATTATTAATTTAATTTTAATTAACAATAATATTAAAATTTTATTTTATTCACTATTTTTATTAGTATTCATTTCATATTAATGGTTATTTTTAATCTTGACAAAGTAATTCTTCATTTTAACTTGATATTAATTGTGATTATTTGAATCTTGAAATTTTGGACTAACCATTAATTTTTATTGGTATTAATTTTAATTTTTAATTGATATTAATTGTGATAATTTATCTTGATATTAATTTTTGATACGTAACTTTTACTTGCTATTAATATTGATAATTAATCTTGACTTAATATAAAGTTGTGTCATTAATCTTAATCTGCAGCATATTAACGATTATGGATGGTCAAGAAAAAATTGAGAACAAAAAGATGGAAAATTGTAATCTCAATGAAGATAACAAAATAGATGACTCGAATAGTGAAACTTATATTGAAGAAGCACAACTTGAAGATAATTGTAGATCTTATATTTTGATATAATAAATAAGGGCAAAATGTTTTTTGGACTAAATTGAATTTGTTCAAAGTTTTCATCAAAAAAATTTGAAGTCAATTCAAAACCTTAAAATGAGTATTTTGACCAGAAGTGTAACACCCCAACCCGTACCCGACCCGAATATGAGTCTGAGATGTCATATTGACATATCATTAACTTTATTCTTGCAAAATATCAAAACATTTGAACTCATTTTAAGAAAATACATCAATATTCTATTAAAATATGTTTCACTATAAAAATTAAAGTCAAAAACATATTTATAAATAGTAAAATACGGTATGAACAGTACCGTAAACAGTACCCTGCTACATTACTTTCGTAAAATACGTATCAATTCTTAAAATTTAAGACGTTCATCGTTATACATTTACCATTTACATATATAAGTTTAAAACATTCCAAAACTCGATCAGAGCGTATCCAATATAAATCTTTTATTTATTACATGCCAACTAAATTCTTCCTAACAAAATACATGTAATTCGATTTATATTTCTGATCTGATTTTCGGTAAGGAGAACTGACCTGTCTTGTTTCTCTTTACTTCTCTTTTCGCTTTCCAAACCTACGTGTGAAACAATCACACGCTAAGTCGATGACTTAGTGAGGCATATAAAACATTTCATAAAGAAATACACCTAACATCATATAATTCATATCAAATGCATGAACATTTATTACAATTATATCATATAAAATCATATATCATTTCTGTAACATATACCCACATACACATATATCATTATCAACACATTTAACATTTCATATTCATTATCATTAATTCCTTTTTATCATATAAGCATATGTTGGACATTTCAATATACATTATGGAACAAATATATCATCATATAATTCATGTAACACATTTCGTATCATCAAAACATATACTTCTTATATATATTGTATTTGATATTATCTCTTTATTAGCCCATGGTAAACTGGTGAAAACGGAAGGTATGTAAGCACATTGAGGTTGTGCACTAATGCTGTCACCACATCTCATATAAGTCCCACTGAGTGGCATATGAAATTTTCCCGAAAGACCACTGTATTATCCCGAATGACCACGTATTGTCTCGAAGGACCTATTAAACCCTCGACTCTTGGCATGCCAACTATACCTATAGCTCTCGTATCATATAACATGGGCATTATTATTTATCATTTCATATCACTTGTTCTTTCTCTTTTGTCACATACCATATGTATGTGTAATCATATATCTCATATCATATCACATGTAACATATATCTCATGTGCATGTAATCATATAAATCGTATCATATAATATAACTTATATTATTTCTATTTTAATTTAAATGGTCAAATTGTATGCAAACCCCTATACTTTTCCATTTTTAGATTTTAGATTTCTAAGTTTATTTCCTCAAAGATTCTGACTTATTTTGATTTTGATAACTAATCTCAGATTTATTATTTAATTTTAATTAACAATAATATTAAAATTTTATTTTATTCACTATTTTTATTAGTATTCATTTCATATCATTTGATATTAATGGTTATTTTTAATCTTGACAAAGTAATTCTTCATTTTAACTTGATATTAATTGTGATTATTTGAATCTTGAAATTTTGGACTAACCATTAATTTTTATTGGTATTAATTTTAATTTTTAATTGATATTAATTGTGATAATTTATCTTGATAATATTAATTTTGATACGTAACTTTTACTTGCTATTAATATTGATAATTAATCTTGACTTAATATAAAGTTGTGTCATTAATCTTAATCTGCAGAATATTAACGATTATGGATGATCAAGAAAAAATTGAGAACAAAGAGATGGAAAATTGTAATCTCAATGAAGATAACAAAATAGATGACTCGAATAGTGAAACTTATATTGAAGAAGCACAACTTGAATATAATTGTAGATCTTATATTTTGATATAATAAATAAGGGCAAAATGTTTTTTGGACTAAATTGAATTTATTCAAAGTTTTCATCAAAAAAATTCGAAGTCAATTCAAAACCTTAAAATGAGTATTTTGACCAGAAGTGTAACACCCCAACCCGTACCCGACCCGAATATGAGTCTGAGATGTCATATTGACATTTCATTAACTTTATTCTTGCAAAATATCAAAACATTTGAACTCATTTTAAGAAAATACATCAATATTCTATTAAAATATGTTTCAGTATAAAAATTAAAGTCAAAAACATATTTATATATAGTAAAATACGGTATGAACAGTACCGTAAACAGTACCCTTCTACATTACTTTCGTAAAATACGTATCAATTCTTAAAATTTAAGACGTTCATCGTTATACATTTACCATTTACATATATAAGTTTAAAACATTCCAAAACTCGATCAGAGCGTATCCAATATAAATCTTTTATTTATTACATGCCAACTAAATTCTTCCTAACAAAATACATGTAATTCGATTTATATTTCTGATCTGATTTTCGGTAAGGAGAACTGACCTGTCTTGTTTCTCTTTACTTCTCTTTTCGCTTTCCAAACCTACGTGTGAAACAATCACACGCTAAGTCGATGACTTAGTGAGGCATATAAAACATTTAATAAAACCATAAAACATTTCATAAAGAAATACACCTAACATCATATAATTCATATCAAATGCATGAACATTTATTACAATTATATCATATAAAATCATATATCATTTCTGTAACATATACCCACATACACATATATCATTATCAACACATTTAACATTTCATATTCATTATCATTAATTCTTTTTTATCATATAAGCATATGTTGGACATTTCAATATACATTATGGAACAAATATATCATCATATAATTCATGTAACACATTTCGTATCATCAAAACATATACTTCTTATATATATTGTATTTGATATTATCTGTTTATTAGCCCATGGTAAACTGGTGAAAACGGAAGGTATGTGAGCACATTGAGGTTGTGCACTAATGCTGTCACCACATCTTATATAAGTCCCACTGAGTGGCATATGAAATTTGTCCCGAAAGAGCACTGTATTGTCCCGAATGACCACAGTATTGTCTCGAAGGACCTATTAAACCCTCGACTCTTGGCATGCCAACTATACCTATAGCTCTCGTATCATATAACATGGGCATTATTATTTATCATTTCATATCACTTGTTTTTTCTCTTCTGTCACATACCACATGTATGTGTAATCATATATCTCATATCATATCACATGTAACATATATCTCATGTGCATGTAATCATATAAATCGTATCATATAACTTATATTATATCTCATGTGTTCATATAAACATGCATGTAATATTTTGTTCACATATGTTCATATATACATCACATAATCCTTTCTTATAGTTCATATTTTATTTTCACATATGGAATATCACATAGCACATATAAGCACATATCAATTCATATAATCAAGTATACATACATTTCATGTCATTCACATCCTTATAATCAATACTCCATACACTATAACTATTGGGAATAGATTTATCACAAGTCTAATTCCTTTTAATCCTATAAACTAAAAGCCACTCATAAGAATCATATCAATCATATAACATTTTAGGAGTCACTTCTTACCATGATAACTTCGTCACTAGCTCATCGCAAGCCAATGTTCTTTGATAGTATAAGTATAATTAAATTGCACTCACCTTAGCCTTGCTTTGATTCGATCATAATCCTTTGATTATTCCGAAACTTGTTTAAGCTCAATATTTACCAATTTCATTTCTTGTTTAAAGTAGATATCGATACATCCCTAACTGAGGTATAGATACTCTGTCTATGGTATAGATACCTTATGTATGGTATAGATACCCTGTTGACATTATGAAATTTTCATCTTCAGGGGCGTATCGATACCCCCTATAGGGTATCTATACCATACTGACATTATGTAATTTTTCATTAAAAGGGAGTATCGATACCCCTTCATAGGGTACCGATACCTTCTGCCCAGAAATTACCTTTTGAGCACGAAAATTACCTCATTTCTGCTCAAACACTTCCTATTTCATTCTCTTACATATACTTAACTCAAATATACATACTTAAACTAATTTATATTCATTTATTTCATCTTAAAACTTAAAATTCTATTCTCCATATAGAAATCAATAATCATACCAAATTTTCCATATTATCCAAACTTAATTCTAATACTTCTAACTTCTTATTCTCATAGATGACAAGTCAAATTCAACTTAAAATTCAACTTATCAACTCTATTCCAAGATTTCATTCAAGAACTCAAAATCTTTAATCTCCCTTATACCTTTCATCTTGTTGTTTTAGAACAAATTAAGCTTTCCTTAAGCTTAATTATCATCTAATAATCAAAACTAACTCATAAAATCAACAAATAATTGATTAACCAGAAAACTCACCTTTGCCTTGGAGCCTTCAAGGGAGAAGAAGAAAATGAAGAAGAGAAAGAAGAAGATAACCCTTCCCCCTTCCCCCACGTGATTCATTCATATAATAGGGGAAAAATATTTTTATTGTCAAATGACCATTTTGCCCTTTAATTCTCTTAATAATTACTAAACCTTTCAGGAAATACCTTCAAATAAATCATTGAACCTTTCAACTTTTCCACTTTAATCACCAAATTCTAAAATTTTACAATTTAATCACTAACCCATAGTTTGGGATGTTACTAATCTCCCCTCCTTTTAAGAAAATTTGTCCTCGAATTTTCACCGTACCTATTGATAAGAACATATTTTCTAATGTTTCATGTTGTTTCCTTTATTTAATCTTTCATTCCTTTAGTTCTTCAACTAATTAATTTTTTTCTTATTCATTCATCTACTGTCGTTTATCATATAAAAGTAACCTCATCTATTTCTGTCTTTTCTCTCTTTCGATTATGCATTTTCCTTTGATTTTTTTCTTCTAGAATTCATATAATGTCACTCATCACGTAGACACTAACATTTATTTTCATCACTTAACATCATAACCTTACATCTTCTTCAATTGTGATTCAACATAAACTTTAAGGAATCCACAATCTTTTCACATCACCTTGCATACTTTTCGTATTTCTATATCAGACTTATCATCTACACTTCCATATAACTTTTATCATCTATAACCCTTTAATTTTCTTTTCATTTAATTTCCTTATCCCTTTTCTCTTCCACAAATCAAAATCTTCTTGTAACATAGATCATATCCTTTAATTCATGTTCACATACTCTTTTCCTATCACTTATATTAATCTCTAATTACCGATCTTTACCACATCTTTATAACTTTGATAATCAGCTTTACCTATAAAGAACCTAATTCTTCACCATATCTTGTACTTGTATTTTTATTTTTCCTCAAAGTTCTTTTTTTGAAAACCTATAAATACTTTTCTCATCGCCTTCATCATATCTATATGGTTAAAATACATAACCATATCTAGATCCATATTATACTTGATTAATTCACTTTATCTTTTCTTCCAATTTTATTACTCTATCACCTTTACTCTTACAGCTAGTCAATAACAACTGTTCAATCTAGGGCACAGACCCTAATCAATTAATCATATATATATATATATATATATATTATATATATTTTTCCAACCAGAGTTATCTTAACAATAGTTTACTTAACTTTTCAACTCCACATTCATTCCAGTGCACTATGAAATTTTCTTTGCTCACACTAAACATTTCAACGTCTTATATCTTATAAAATAATCACTTGATGTATTATTTCTTTAAGATCTTCCGAAACAATATTCACATCAATGAATCTTCTATTATTCCCATTATAACATTTCTTTACTACACTTTAGCTCAACCGCATAACAACAAATTTACTTCATCTAAATTCTCCACTTTAGAATAGTGGGTCAAGCCATAAATCGATTATATATTGTCTCTATAGTTATAAATTGAGAAGTCAGTTGTATTTAATATACGATTCCTTTGATTCCTTTCAATCGTTATTTAATTTTATATTTTGTATACTAATGTGTGCATTTGATTGATTTTCAGATATTAAAGTTTTGGGTTCGCTTTAGTTCATTTTTGTGTGGTTGTTTGTCACAGGTTTGATAATTTTTCCTCACACATGACACTTGCATTGCATAACACAACCTCTATACCCGAGCTCTTCCTTTTAATTGGGAGTGAAAGTGACGTCTTCGTGAGAATTTATTCTCCGTGTCAGACCTAGCAATTAGATTCTGGGGTTCATATGTCCTATGTCTTCGTGAGGATTTATTCTCCATGTCAGGCATAGGGAAATGTGCCCCCTCGAATTGAACTGGATCTGCTTAAGCCTATAATGGGTGAGGATTGAGAGTCTGGCCCACCTAAGGGGGCACCGACAAGGACAATTTGAGTACCTTTACTCTTAGAACCGAAACTCTGCATGTAATAAACCGTACAAACCCACCCGATCTAAGACCAGGTCGAAACTCTGTCCATAGGTTCCCAAATAAGTGTACACAAAGGAGAAATGAACTTTAACCTTTGTCTTTTAAAATATTATTATTATTTTATTTATTTTTATAAATGCATATGAATTAGAAAATTATGTTGTTTAAGGTTTATAATATTATTTAAAGTATATGGGTTAGAAAGCATGTTTGGGTAGCTATCATGATAGGGTAGACATTTTTCCAAAATTTTATTAACTCATTACCTGTACTAACTCGTTTCCTTTTTTTATTTTTCTTTTATTTTTGCTATTTTCATTGCATCATTCAAGATTGAGGGTGTTGATCTTTAGTTAATCATCAAATTGGAAAGCTTTTAATAATGGACGAAAAGTATTTGAGCCAAGTTGTTTAAAACTTTGAGGTACGATAGTGGTCTGAAGCACTACAAAGACAGGAAGGGGACAGTTTGCGAGCCGATCATGTATTTATTGGGTTATGCTCGTGTTTCTCTTAAAAGAAATGACGTCCAGGACATACGAGACATTTGGGAAAAATGGGAATCGAGCAAGAAACTGCAGTTTTACCAGTGTTATGGAGACATTTCCTATCTGTTGTATGTTGACATAGAGGATGAGCTGCTCTGAGACTTGATTCAATTTTGAAATCCAGGATACAACTGTTTCACTTTCAATCAAGAAGATATGGTTCCTACCATCGAAGAATATATTGCTTTGTTGCATATAGAAGAGGCTCAAGAGAATCAGATTTATTCCAAGTCCATCAAAACTCAACTCTCCAGAATCAAATTAGCAAAAATTACAGGAGTGCGCGAGGAATGGGTGGTTACTCGTACCAAACAAAAAGGAGAAAGCGAAGGTATTTCTTGGATTGCTATTAAAGAAATCATTCAAAGTCATCCTGACGAGAAGATACGATTTAATCTCTTTGCACTAGGTATTTATGGCTTAGTCATCCTTTCGAAGGCCTTGGGATATATTGAGGCTGCAGTTGTGGATTTATTCGAACAGTTACAAAAAACGATCAACCCTGCTCCTGTGATTTTAGCAGAGACCTTTCAATCATTGAATGCTTGTCGAAGGCTTGGAGGTGGTCGATTTTCAGGATTCACACAACTACTATATGTCTGGATAAGTAGTCATTTTTGGAAAATTGAAAAGATTTCATATCACCATTTTAGTAACAGCTACTCGCCTTTGAGAGAATTCCTCGAGCAAGATTGGCCAAAAGGAGTCATTAAAGACATGTGGATAAATGCCTTTAGGAATATGCGAGACAAGGACATCATTTGGATTGCCCCTTGGTAGATACAAAGTGAGCTCCTCTATAAATGTGGTGACTATAATTGGGTGATGTTGCTCAGTTTATGGGGAAGAATTGGGTACGTATCACTTTTGGTTATGAGGCAATATGATGGCCGTCAATTTTTCCCAGTCACTGTTGGATTTCACTCATCTGAGTTCGTGTTTCACGGAAACAATAACAAGAAAAACATCCTTGAGGCGGTTAGAGCATGGAAGAAGACTTTCCGTACTAGAGATGAGGCAGCCAAGGTGATGTTGATGCCAGATTATGAGGAGTGGAGGTCTGCTAGAAAGAATGAAAATTTTCCTCTACGTGACCCAAATGAGGATATCCCTATGGAGGAAAGAATTCGGATAGTCCCATCAGAGGTAGAGATCTTGAGAGTGGAGTTCGAAGCCAAGAAAGAAGGTTGGTCGAAAGAACTGGAAGAGATGCGAAGAGACAAATACATGTTGAGTATCAATGATGACTTTTATGCTGCACAATTTACAATGCTAAAAGTAAGAAAAGAAAAAATAGAATCAGATTTAAAAGATCTGAAGAATGATTACTACGAGTTGCAAAATTCTAGGTCCACAGTTGGGTCAAGCAGAGCGTCAACACAATTAACCAAAGAGTTAAACGCAGAGAAACATCGAGTCAAAAATTTGAAGGCAAGAAACGATCATCTACTCAAGAGCTTAGAGAAAGGGAAGCAAAAAATAGAAGAGCTTGAGCTTGATAAGAGGGAGCGGATCATAAAATATAAAGTTGAGAGCCGCGAAGCTATGGAAGAATTAAAAATCGAGAAAGATTGTGTCAAGAAACTGGAATATGAAAAGAATAGCATTCTTGAGGGGTTCGAGGCTGAGAAGACCATCATGTTTAGAGGATTTGAAGCCGAAATGAATAACATGTTAGAGGACAAAGAATCGAAGAATTTGATACTGAAAGGAAAAGATGGGAATTGGAAAAGAAACACTTCAATACTACGCTTGAATCAAGGCAAGAGACAACCAATAGCTGGATAAAAAGGTGTGGAGACAAAAATACAGAAGTGTAGAGTCTCAATCAAAGGATGCAGGAAACACATACAAGACTTGAAGAGGATCTGGCTTAGTGTCGGGCTAAAAACACAGAATTCAGTGATTACATCCTACAACTCGAAGAATCCTTGTTACGAGAAAATGTTCTCCGAGGACCGAGTGATCTTCATGAAAGCCTTGAAGAAAATGCCTTGCTGTAAAAGTGAATTCAACGTCTGGAAAGTGCACTGCAGATTTGTCAAATACGAATTAATGAGTTAGAGATAAATCTTCCAGGAACTACTGAACAGTGGCAAAAATCAAATGATTTCTATGAAGAACAGAATGCAGCCAGAAGAAACATGGTAACCGAGGCCATAATACAGATGAGTGAAGTTTCCAGATACATTGGAGAACTAGATGTCGAAGCAAAGGTCATCGAGCACCATATCAATCCGGCTTCTAAGTGTGGGAAGAAGATGTTGTGGCTGATTAGTGAAATTGCGGAGCTTAATAGAAGAGCTAGGCCATATTTGTGAACTATTATGTAATTAAACTTTTTGTTTTAATGGAAGTTGAACTAAGCTGTATCTGTAGAAATGAACTATTATGTAATGAAAACTTTTTTTTATAATGGAAGTTGTTCTATTACAGTTAACTTTTTTTGGGATCAATACCTCTTGCATACATTAATTCTTCATTGTATTTATTTATGTATGAATTTCAAATATCTTGCACTAAGACATGTATTCATTAATTAAAAAAACCAAAATAATACAATAAGGTTTCCAATCGCAGCTACCTTGGCCCCTGTTAGCAACAATAAAACGCAACATCCTTGCTATACCAGGAAAGTGAGTAAGAAGATGAACGACAAATTAGACCATCTTGAGCAAGAGCAGAAAGGCATGCAGACAGAAATGAGAAGTAAATTTGAAAATATTGAGGCACATTGCCAATTCACACCTAGATATGTTGCAAAAAATAGAGGACCTATTCAAGAAGCATGCTGAAAAGAGTCGTGCTAGAAATCACGCCTCCTCTAACCAGGATTCCATACCCCCTCTAGGGATCACAACAAAATCTGGTCCTCCTCCTAGTTTCACACCTATACACATCTCTGCTTGCTCTTCGGTACCTCAAGAATCCCGATCTCATGCATATGTCAACAATGAGAATCAACAACACCAAACGGGATCCATATTCCCAAACAGCTATCAGCCTATTCCAAATATAAGGCTAGGAAATTTAGTACTGAGCACCTAATCCCAGATTTGAATGAGTTAGCCAAAAAGGAGAAAGCCAAAGAAATAACTCAACAATTGAAGAATTTGGAAGAAAGGGTAAAATCGGTAGATGTGGTTGAACCATTCTATTGGTCCGACGCCAGAGAGCTGAGTTTGGTCCTAGACTTGATCATCCCTATGAAGTTCAAGGTTCCTAAATTTGAAAAATACGATGGTACTACATGCCCTTCATCTCATATCACCATGTTTTACCGAAGTATGACCGACCATGTGCAAGATGAAAAGCTACTGATTCACTATTTTCAAGACAGTCTGAAAGGATCTGCCGCCAAGTGGTACAACCAATTAACTAGGGCTCACATTAAATCATGTAGAGACTTGGCAAAGGCATTCCTAGAACAGTATCGCCATGTCACAGATATGGTTCCTGATTGGTGGACTCTTCAGAATATGGAAAAGAGAAATAATGAGACTTTCAGACAATATGCCCAGAGGTGGCGTGATGTAGCCGCACAGGTCCAACACCCTTTACTCAAAAAATAAGCTACTATAATTTTTTTCAACACCTTGAAGGCTCCGTATTTAGGGCATCTGCTTGGAAATGCCACCAAAAACTTTGCTGATATGGATATCTCGGGGGAGCTCATCGAGAACGCTATAAAAAGTGGCAAGATCGAGACAGTTTATGAGTCCAGTTTGAAAAAACCAGTATACTAAAAAAAAGAAAATGAAGTTAATAATGCAAATCTCTACAACAAGAATACTGCAAAAAGTGTCACAATAACCCAACCCAGAGCTGAAAGGAATGACACGAACACCACCGAAATGATTTAAAAGAACCTCACAAGGAGAATGAGATAATGTCCTTCACAACACTACCAATACCCTATTCTGAGATATACGCCTCATTATTAAAGGCGGATGTGGTGCGCCCCTATCGTTTGACTCCTCTGCAACCGCCGTACCCTTTTTGGTATGACATAAATACACACCGTGATTACCACGATGAAATTACTGGTCACTCTATTGAGAACTGTTTGGCCTTCAAAAAGGTTGTGCAAAATCTGATTAATACTGGGGGATTGTAATTTGACTCACCAGATGTATCAACACACCCATTACCGAATCATGGAGGTAAAGGTGTGAACGCAGTCCATGAGGAGAACAGGAGAAAAGCGAAGACGATTGTTGATGAAATCAAATCTCCCTTCAGTTGGGTATTCCAACAAATTTATCAGGCTGACATAATTCGACAAGATCCTAAGCCAAAACCCAATGAATGTGGAAATTATTGTGAATATCACTAAGAAGAAAGACACAAAATTCAGCTTTACCCTGAATTTAGGGGGTTAGTACAAAAATTGATGGACAATAAGGAAATAGAATTCTTTGAAAGATATGAGGAAATATGAGGAGAAAATGTCTGCACAACAGAAAATTCCAAGCCAATGCATAAGACAAACAAGCTCGTGGTCATCACTGTGAGACCATATATAATGAATTCTGTGATAGTGAAGCCAAAAGTTGTTATCACGGCCCCTTCACCATTTCCATTTAAAGATACCCTCAAGGTAACTTGGAACTACACTGCCAATGTTTCAATGATAAGGGTATTTGGTTCGCTAGAGAAAATAAAAGTAGCTAAAGAAAACGAGAAAACACCAGGACACAACTTGATGAATGAAATAGTAAGTGAAGTAGGGAACTTTACAAAAAGTGGGAGGTACTATTCTCCCGAAACATCAAAAGAAACAGACATGGTGAAAGCAAAAGGAAAAGCTGCAGTGGTACCGCAAAAGATATATAATGATAAGCCCCTAGCAATAATCAATGAGCCGGTAACTGAAGCACAAGCACAAGAATTCTTGAAATTCTTAAAACATAGTGAGTATAGTGTAGTAGAGCAACTACACAAGCAACAAGCACGAATTTTGATTCTGGATCTGTTAATAAATTCAGAAGTATATCAGAATGCTCTACTCAGAGTGCTCAATCAAACATTTGTGCCTGAGCATATAACAATGAACAAATTGGATCGAATTGTGGGGCATATAACTTTCACTGATGATGAAATTCCTGATGGTGGAATGGGATCGGTAAAAGCCCTCAATATCACAACTCACTGCCATGGTCATGTCTTACCAAGTGTTTTGATTGACAATGGGTTGACACTCAATGTTATGCCTATGGCCACATTACGAAGATTACCAGTGGACAACTCACATATGAGGGCCTACCAAAATGTTATTAGAGCCTTTGATGGAACCCAGCGGGATGTTCTTGGAAAGATAGAGGTACCACTGTTGATTGGACCAACTGTCTACAATATTTATTTTTTGGTAATGGACATCAACCCATCATATAACTGCTTGCTTGGTAGACCATGGATTCATTCTGTCGGGGCAGTCCATTCGTCCTTGCATCAAAAATTGAAATTTGTGATAGAAGGCCAGTTGATCAACATTAGGGAAGAGGAAGAGATCATTGCTTCCCTGATGACTGACACTCCATACGTTGAGACCAATGAGAATGCCCTAGAGTGTTCCTTAAGAGCCTTAGAATTTGTAAATGCTACTTTCATTGCTGAAGAAAATAAGATTCATTGTCCTCGTTTATCTGATTGCACTAAGCTAATTGTGCGAGAGACTCTAGGAAAAGGAGCTAATATTAGAAAGGGTCTCGGTAGATGCTTGTAGGGGAATTTACATCCCAAATGTTTCATGATGAAGAGAGACCACTTTGGGCTTGGGTTTGAGCCTGATTTTCAGTAAAGAAAGAAAGAATTAAAGAAGAGAGGTGAAGTAAGAAGAGCTCGACTGAAAGGAGAGGACATTCCATGGGATCGTATATCTTTCCCTCCCCTAAAGAGCTCATTCAAGTTTGGAGGAGTGTACAATATGGAGCAACAATTAGCCAGAGCAATTGATGAAGAAGAATAGATGAAAGGTAGAGACTTGTTTGACGAAGCCATGGAGAGTTTGGTTATCAACATGATAACTGGGGATGATAAAGCGGAAAAATATTTGGCTGGAATCCGTCCTTGTTTCCCATGAGAAATGCTAAAAAATTGGACTGCAGAGGATCTCCCTGTAGTGTTTAAGATTAATTCAGGGTAATTCCTAGAACTAATCCATATACTTGTGCCCGCGAGTATTAAGGAATCTTTTTGTAAGGGCAGCTATGTTAACTCCACTTGCTTTCAATAAAAGACATATTTTTTGTTTCTCAAATGGCCATCATTATTTACATTTTTATTCTTCATTCTTTACATTCATTTCATAATTTTTGGTCTATCAACCCAAATATATATTCGATTCAATTTTTCCCTTTGCAGGTGCCACAATATCAATAGAATAAATGTTTCTAAATTTAATCCTGAGATAAAATTTGAGCGGCTCATATGTCTGGAAGAAATCAATGAGTGTCAGGATGAGGTAGAATGTGATGTTCCTAATGAACTATTAAGACTGGTGGAAAATGAGGACAAACAAATATTACCTCACCAGGAGGAGACTGAGATTATAAACTTGGGAACTGATGATGAAAATAGAGAAATAAAGATCGACAATGCTCTTTCAGTTGAAATAAGAAGAGACCTAATAGATCTGCTTTGAGAATTCAAAGACATCTTTGCGTGGTCTTACCAAGATATACCAGGGTTGAGTACAAACATAGTGGTGCACAAGCTTCCGATAAAGCCTGAGTGTTAGCCAATTCAGCAAAAGCTCAGAAGAATGAGGCCAGAAATGCTGTTAAAAATTAAAGAGGAAGTGATGAAACAGATTGATGCAGGGTTTCTTTAGGCAGAAAAGTATCCAGAATGGGTTGCTAACATAGTCCCCGTGCCAAAGAAAAATAGAAAAGTCCGTATGTGCGTGGATTATAGAGATCTCAACAGGGCAAGCCCAAAAGATAATTTTTCGTTACCTTATATAGATACTCTAGTGGATAACACTGTTGGGCATTCGTGGTTTTCTTTCATGGATGGCTTCTCTGGCTCTAACCAAATCAAAATGAACACTGAAGACCTGGAAAAAACCACATTTATGACTATATGGGGTACATTTTGCTATAAAGTGATGCCATTTGGTTTGAAGAACGCTGGGTCAACTTACCAAAGAGCTATGATGACTCTTTTCCACGACATGATGCATAAAGAGATTAAAGTATATGTGGATGACATGATTGCCAAATTCAAGACTGAAGAAGAACACATTCAAAACTTGAGGAAGCTTTTCCAAAGATTAAGAAAATATCAATTGAAACTCAATCCAACTAAATGTACCTTCAGGGTAATGTCAGGGAAACTCTTGGGCTTCGTGGTTAGTCAAACAGGAATTGAGATCGATCTGGACAAAGTAAAGGCCATTCAAGATCTTCCACCACCTCATACACAAAAAGAAGTTCGAAGTTTTCTGGGAAGATTAAATTATATATCTCGATTCATATCGTAATTAACTGAGAAATGTGACCCAGTTTTCAAATTGCTTCGAAAGAACAACCCTGAAGTTTGGAATGACGAGTGTCAAAAGTCTTTGGAGATAATCAAGAAATATTGTCCAATGCTCCAATTCTGGTATCACCAGTCCCTGGTAGACCATTAATCCTTTACCTAACGGTCTTTGAGAATTCGATAGGGTGTGTGCTGGGACAGCATGATGAATCTGGAAGGAAAGATATAATCATCTATTATCTGAGCAAAAAGTTCACTGATTGCGAGATTAGATACCCTCCAATTCAAAAGCTATGTTGTGCTTTAGTATGGGCTACCCGGAGACTCATGCAATACATGTTGTACCATACTACTTGGTAGATATCTAAACTTGACCAATTGAAATATTTGATGGAATCACCGGCTCTAACTGGTAGATTGGATAGCTGGCAGATGTTGTTATCAGAATTTGACATTGTGTATGTAAACCAAAAAGCAATATCATAGCGGATTTCCTTGCAAGTAGTGCCTCGGATGATAATAAGTCCTTAAACTTTAATTTCCCCGACGAAGATCTGATGTGTGTCACAACCGAGGATGAAACAATTTCAAATGATAAGTCTTGGAGGTTGTATTTTGATAGGGCATCCAATGCTTTAAGACGAGGAATGGGAGCGGTACTGATTTCCCCAGAAAATGTCTATTATCCTTTTACAAGCAGATTGGAGTTCTTTTGCAACAATAATATGGCAGAATATGAGGCTTGTATATGGAGATTTCTCACTGGTGGTGTACCAATTGCGAGGAGAATGGGAAACAAATGATCCGAAATTAGTGGAATACAAAAGATTGATCCTTGAATTGGTAAAAGAATTTGAAGATGTCACTTTTAATTATCTCTGTAGAGAAGATAATCAAATAGCAGATGCTTTGGCCACACTGGCTGCAATGTTTCAAGCAAATAGAAAAGCTGACATGATGCCAAATAAAATGCAAATATATAAAACCCCGACACACTATTATAGCCTAGAAGAAGAGGTAGATGGTCGTCCATGGTATTATGACATCTTGCAATACATTAAACATCAAACTTACCCAGAACAGGCGTCTGAGATTGATACAAAAATAATAAGGAGAATGGTTGCTGGATATATCTTGGATAGGGAAGTTTTGTACAGAAAGGGTAGTGATCAAGTTTTGATGAGATGTGTGGATGCCCAAGAAGCCAGAAGTATACTCGAAGAGGTATATGAAGGGATATGTGGTACACATGCAAATGAACTTTCTATTGCCAGGAAGATCGTGAGATACGAATACTATTGGGCCACTATGCATTCAGACTGCGTTGATTACGCAAGAAGATGTCACAAATATCAAATCTATGGAGATAAGATCCATACACCTCCGTCACCTTTGAACGTAATAACTGCATCATGGTCGTTTTCTATATGGGGAATGAATGTCATTGGGGCAATTACACCAAAGGCTTCGAATAGACATCATTTCATACTTGTGGTAATTGATTACTTCACTAAGTGGGTTGAGGCCGCCTCATATATCAATATCACGAGATCTACAGTTTACAAATTCATAATGAAATAGATAATTTGTCGGTATGTGCTGCCAAAAAGAATCATCACAGATAATGCCACCAATCTGAATAACAAAATGATGGTAGACTTTGTGCTCAGTTCAAGATAAAACATTCTAATTTAGTGACTTACCGTCCAAAAATGAATGGAGCAGTGGAAGAAGCAAACAAAAATATTAAGAGGATCATTACAAAGACCATGGATACTTATAGAAATTGGCATGACAAATTACCCTTTGCTTTATATGCATATCAAACTACAGTGCGAACTTCGATAGGGGCAACGCCTTTCTATTTAGTCTACGGGATGGAGGCAGACTTGCCAGTGGATGTGGAAATCCCATTACTTCAAATTTTGAAAGAGGTGAAGTTGGATGAAGCTGAATGAGTTCGGGCTCGGTTTGACCAGTTGAATCTCATTGAAGAAAAGAGGTTAAAAGCTATTTTCCATGGTCAGATATATCAGAAACGGATTATTAGAGGTCATGATAAGAAGGTTTGTCTAAGAGAATTTCGAGAGGGTGATCTGGTGCTAAAAAAGATCCTGCCAATTCATAAAGATTTCCGAGGGAAATGGATGCCTAATTGGGAAGGTTCATATGTTGTCAATAAGGCATTCTCTGGGGGAGCGTTGATTTTGGCAGAGATGGATGGGAAAAAATTGAGAAATCAGGTAAACTCAGACTCTATCAAGAAGTACTATGCTTAAAGAAAAAAGGAAGAATGAATGAAAAAGAGAAAATGAAAAATGAAAAATGAAAAAAAAGAATGAAAAATAGAAAAAAGAAATAAAATAAAAAGAAAAATAAGGGTTCTAGATGAAAATCCACAAAGGACATCTTGAAACCAAATGAAGGCTTTGAGTTGAAAACATGAAAATGTGGCTCAAAGGCATTTTGAGATTAGGCATCAGGCAGATAAACCCTCTTGACAATCTGATATTTTGAGAGAAGCTTCACGTCTATAGAAATTTTGGCAACCCTTGAAGTCCTCCAGACAGAAGCTCAATTCAATGCTCCGAATTATATCAAGTGGATTGGTTCAGGAACACTCGTGCTAGTGATCCATAGGGACATATGACTTGTAGTTCTAAATTGCTACTATTTATATGATTGCCATCACTTTGTAAATTCAATTCCTTGTCAGTAAATTCAAAGTTTGTTATTTCAAGCCCAATTCTATTTGTTTTGTACATACGCATAAACATCTTGTAAGTAGATTGACATGGCATTAAAAAAGAAAATAAAAAATTTCTTGGTATTACTTTGAACTAATATTTCCACTACAGAGAGCCTAAAGTAAGTCAGGACCCTAATACTCGTGTATATAGTCGAAGAGTGTAGGGTAAAACATGGCCAAGAAAAATGTGTGTGAGAGATGAAATCTTGTAAAGCACATTGAAAACAATGATATTTGGTGTGTGCCAAGACAAAATCTTATCAAGAAATTATCCACCTAACAAAGATGAGCAGTTCAAATGGAAGAAGAAAAGGATTTGTATGGGAATGAGAACTTGTATAAAGTAGCCCAAGCAAAGTGTGGAACGCAAATAAAAGATCAAATGACGCATTTGAATTGAAGATTTGCAGGACAACAGAGCTCACAATATTAAAACGATATCATGTATACATCAGTAGGCATATATAAATAAGAGCATTCTCACCCATTCATATTCATTGAAATGCTTTGAATATTTTGACAGAAATGCAGAGATATTCAGCAACAACTATGATCCACCGTAGAAGGAGGTGAACCAACATTTCAAGAAGAGTTCATAATGAGAAGAACTCGCCCTAAAGGAGAAAGTTCATAATGAAAAGAACTTTTTCCTTTCAAATCCACCCCAGAAGGATATGAACCAACATTTCCAGAAGAGTTCATAATGAGATGAACTCGTCTTAAAGGAGAAGGTTCGTAATGAGAAGAGCCTGTTCCTTTCAAATTCACCTCAGAATTAGGTGAATCAACATTTCCAGAAGAGTTCATAATGAGAAGAACTCGTCCTAAAGGAGAAGAAGTTCATAATGAGAAGAACTTGTTCAACCTTAGCTCGATTCATCGCATATGGAGTTGAATCAGCAACACCTCACTCGAGGGCTCAACATTTCAGTGGAGAGTTCATAATGAGAAGAACTCATCCGATGAGGGAAAAGAAGTTCAAAATGAGAATAACTTGTTCAACCTTAACTTGTTTCCATCGCATACAGAGTTGGAACAACACCAACATTTCGTTCATCACAGAATGAGATGGATCAAACATTGTCATCTAAATCCATCATATAAGGAGCTGGATCGGCATCACTATTGGGTCAACTATCACAGATAGAGAATAATTGACATTTGCAGTGAAGATGTTGCAATGTGACAAGAAGAAACCAATATGAAAAATGGTGTTTTTATATCTTTGCTTCATTCTTGTTTCACAACAATGAGCAAAGAGGGGCAGTTGTAACCACCATTTTTTATACCCCAAATCCTATAACCCCTAAACCTCAAATACTCAAGCCCAATAGACCCTAACTAAACCCTAAATAACCTAAGCCTAAATAAAAATCCAACCCGTATACCCAAGTACAGGCCCAAACCCGGTATAAAACCCTAACCCAACTATAACCTATGGATATTATTAAGTAGTCGTCGCTTGTGGTTCCAAGTACTGTCACTGCCACTGCCACACTGGTCAAAGACTGTCAGAGACATCAACAAAACCCCAGAATATCCGGGGAATTAAAAGCACACCATCATCAACAAAAGTAACAACACAGTATATCTAGGATTATTTTTATTTGTTTTTTAAATCTATGTAAAATGAGTTATAAGAACCAAACCATGTAACAGAGGATAATAGTAGAAATACAAGAGCCTTTTTTTAAGGTAGTTTTCTTCTCCTCTTCGTTTTTTTTCTTTTGTTTTAAAAAAGATAATAAAACTAAAACAAAGCTTAAATAAATTTTTTAATATAGTAAATAGAGAAAGAAAATAAGTTAAGAGTAAGATTTTACCTAGGGGTTTGTTGTGTTCCTCGTTGAATAGGGTCGTAGGGGAAGTGTTTAGAGCAGGCTTAGTTAGTTTGGGCAGCAACGTCGCCGTGTGTGGTGGCTCTCTTTTGGTTTTGGACCTTTCGGCCAAGGCATACGAGGGGCTAGGCTATTTTGTTTTATCGGGGTTTGTCGGTGATGGGTTTCGATGAGGTAATGGTGGGTAGTTGAGAGAATGGCCACCCATGTAGGGTGGCCGTAGCGGTGAGGGTTTGGATTATTTGGTGAGTGGCTACCGTGGGTTAAGGGAACAAGAAATGGGAAATGAGAGTTAGGGTTGAGGCCATCGGGAAAAATGATTCTAGAAAGGGGGAGGTATTGATATTTAAGGATCTTTGGGTAAATCACATTAAGCTCCCTAGACCTTTAGCGTGCTTCGCATTCTGGTCACTACGTTAGGGTTTAATCACATTACTGGTCCTTTATGTTTAATATGATTCGTGTTTTAATAATGTTTTAGGGTTAATCAAGCCTCAGGTCCTCCTAATTTTAGCGTTTTTTTCGATTTAGTCATCATTTCTTTTTATTTTATATGATTTGCGAATTGGATACTTGGTTTTGCATTATTTTAATTTAGTCCTTTGATTGGATGTATTATTTTTGTTCGAAATTAGCTGTTGATATTTGTGGTCTTCCATTTTAGTCATATATTTAAGGTTTTATTATGATTATGGTGATTCTATTGTGATGTTTTTTTGTTTCATGCTATAATATTCGTTTTATTAATGTTTATAATACCCATGTTACTTTATAATTCTTTTGTCATTATGTTATGGGTGATTCATATATGTATATTGTTTATTTGTATCATTAAAGTATGTTTTATGTTTTAGATATTTATTTTTGCTTATATTATATATTACTTTATTTTATGCATAATATTGTATATAGAGCATGATATTAATATGTTATTTTTTATATTTTAGAATAAATATTATGTTCTATGTTTAATATAATATTTAGAAAATATGTATCTATAACCTTAAAATTGTTTTCTTATCCATATGTGTATTTATTTATGTTTCTCCAAGTGCTTCAATGTATCATATTTTTTTTTGTTTAAAAGCCTCATTAGCATAACTTAACTGATTACATAATTGGATTAAGGGCAATATTTATGTATTTTAAAATATTAAGAAGAGACGATCATAAGACAACTAGATGTCCTTTTCCGATATTTTAAAATAAATAAATATCCCACTAGAAAACCTAAAGAAATTGATTGCATTTAAAATTAATTAATTTTGAAGGGAAAAGGAAATATTCACTATTTTAAACTTATCGAGACAATTCATCTAATTTTATTAGGGATTTAGTCTGGGTATTTTTAAATAATTGAATATCCCTTATATCTTATAATAATAATAATTCAAATTAATGGGTTTAATTTCTTTCTTTTGTAGAATAAAAAATATTTTAATATTGGATTCTTTGGAAAAAATATTATATTCCTTTTTTTTCAGTTGGAAAGAGAAATATTCGTCCTAAAGTATTTTATGGAGTATATTTTCTCTTCAATTGGAAATATAGGAATATTTTCTATTTTCCTTAGAATTTTTGTTTTATAATATTGTATGGTTGAATTATCGTAATTTAAATACGTATTCAAATTTTTAGATTCTTACTATTTAGAGACAATATATAATCGATATGTACCAATTTTGGGCGTTATGGGGGTGCTTATCCTTCCTCACACGTAATTGACCCTCGAACCCTTTTTTTACTAAAAAAATGAATTTCTGGTTACACGTGGATCGATAAATCTTTTAAATGACGTTTTTCTAAAAATTCTTTTAAAAGAAAATTTTTGGGTATTCGACATACCTAACTCAAAAGGTCGATGGCGACTCTGAAACATTTCTTTTACAAAATTTGGTTTTTACAAAAAAAGTCGAGACTCGTCGTATAGCCGAAAATCGATTATGATAGGTCTCAGTGACCTTCTTCCATTTTCATTTAGGATCTCATCCCGAAGGGGTGAATGGTGCAACATTAGGGGTTGTTTGAGTCCCAGCAAATAAAGGGTTGAGAGTCATTTGTGACGTTTAGGGCTCGTTTTAGTTTTCTTCAACCTCGGATCTGAGTATTATAGAGTCAATCTTAGAGAATATGTTGGTTTAGATTTGTTTTAGGTTGTTCCCGACTGTCGCTGGTTGTAATCGAATGGTTGATTTGTCGTCGGTGGACAAAGGTTGAGACGAGGATTGGGGTTCTGTTAGGATGATGAGATTTTTGTGTGCTAGGGTTCTAAATAAAAAAATGTTGGGTTATATAATTAGCTAAAATCACATAATAGTCCCTTAGTTTAGCCGTGTTCTTGCATTTTGGTCAATGTATTGCTATGTTTTTTATTTCACTTGGAATTTGATGTCCCAATAATGCAATTTTTAATTTTCTTGATTACTAACTTTTTTTTTATTTGTATAAATCACTCGAATCGACCTTGGGCCAAAACGTTGGGGGTTAATATGCTAAAAAAAGAATAAGGACCAAAACGATTGTTATGTCAAACGTTAGGAATGTTGTGTAGTATACCAAATAAATATTGTCTCGTCGTTCGTTTATGCAACTAATCTAAATAAAACATGTTTTGAAATTTGTATAATTTATTTTCAAAAGTGAAGCATGTAAAATTAATGGAATGTTTAAAACAAATTCAAATTGAAAATAAAAAAAAATAAACAAAAGTAATGATTCAAATTCAATATAAGATTAATATTAATTAAAATAAAAGTAATGATTCAAATATAATCTCGAACAAAAATCAATGTTGTTAATTTTATATAGAGTATTTAGGGATATTTTAATTTTATTCCTCTAACTTTTAGCTTTTTTCATCTTAGTCATTTGTTTGGTTCTTTTCGGATTTAATTTAATATTGATGTCCTGATTTCATAATTATGCAGATTTTGTATGTTAGAGTAACTGAAATATTATGATTTAGTTCCTCTAACTTAGGCGTATTTTTGCACTTAGGTCATTGTCATAATTTCAATTTTGCATATTTAATTTACGTTTACTTCAATATAGTCACTATGCTAGAACTTGTATAAATTAGTTTAAATTAGGTCCCTAATTAGGTACTTGTTTTAATTTAATCCCTAGATTATATAATTTTATTAATTAGCCTAATAAAATTTATCTTAATAAATTCATTTTGTAATTTGTAAATTATTAATTAGTTTTTACTAAATTTGCATTATTAATTTTAACTTATTTTTACATGTTGAATTTTATTTTAATTGCTAATTTACTTTACTTTAATTTTAATATTTTCTTTAACGAGTTAGAGTTTAGGATATATCCTTTAGATTTAATTCTCTTTAATTTAGTCCATAATTAGAGCCTTAGACTTTAAAATTAGCCATTAGATTTAGATTTCTCATACTTTAGTCCTTGAACTTCTTAATTTAAGAAATAATTTGATTTGGCCCTCGCATTAAAATGTATTAGGGTCCATTTTTATTATTTGATTCAATAATTGGTTAAAATAAAATAGGATTAATATTATAGCCTCTAACTTAGGGTTATTTTCATTTTACTCCCTTAATTTGGGAATAGTTCCATCCGGCTCTCGCATTAAAATGCCTGATGTTCCATTTTGATTATTCAACTCAATAATTGGTTAAAAATTTAGGATTAATATTAGAGCATTTGTTTTTAGGTTTAGACCTCTAGGTTCTTTAATTTTCATAAATGACACTTTAAGTTATGAATTATCTTAATTAACCCATATAGTATAATTAGGTTTTTAAATGGTTGCCTGATTGCATTTCAATTTTTAAAAAAAATAATAAGGCAAACGTCATTTATCAAGGAATTAATAGTGTATCCTCCACGTTATGCTTAGGGGGTGACCACTGGTAATTCCCGAAGTAAATCAACATCATTTTCAAAAAAAAAAACTCATGATTTCTTAAACTTCAAGGAAATGTTCATTTAATAGGATCAACAACGAAGCTTTCACATTAAATGCTCGAGGGTGGTTGTTATTGGTTTTATTAAACCAATATTCTTTTCAAACTTTGCATAACATAATGGTTTTCAAATTAAATATAACCTTGAACTCAAAATTTTCATTTTTTAAAATAGGGTAATCGACTAAGTACCAATATTTTGGTGTTGTGGGGAGTGTTATCATTCCCCACGAGTAACCAACTCTCGGGCCCAATTTCTAGTTTTCACAAAATAAAATTTGGTATTTTTTATAAAATAAAATGTTTTACTAAAATTACCCAATTTTAGGTGTTCCAATCACTCCTTTAAAATGATTGGTGGCGACTCACAACATTTCATAAAATCATTTTGAAAAAAAAAATCAATCGTTGTAGCTAGTCGGATTTCCCCCCGAAAGGTTGGTTGCGACAATAAGTGAGTTGATGGTGTTTATATGAGAAGAACAATAGTTTTGAGAATTAAATCATGAATTACTGGGAAAGTTTTGGATATGATCTGGAAAAAAGGCATTTATAGTTTTTACGAATATAACTTCAATGATTTGAATTCAATCTCATCTTCAGTTGATGAGTTGATATATGACAACTCCATAAAAAGGCTATATTTAGGGCATTTTCACTTAAGTTATTAGTTGTCTTAGGGCACATTTAGGTTCATATAGATGCATTTAGGACCATGTAGTTGCATTTGGTGGATTCAAATTGTCGTGGCATTCTATTATGCAAATGGTGTTGCTGCTTTACGGGGAAGATATTGTTGGTTGATGTGTGCAAGTTCATGGAGAAAAAGGTCAACAAGAAGAATCGCCAAAGCAATTTAGGATGATGAAGCAAGAGAAAAATGTCGTGGTGGCTACAACGATATTTCTGGGAGTAGAAAAAGATAAAAAAACTGAAGATATTTTTATAAAAGAGCCAGCTATCCAGCTCACACGTGATTCCTGCTAATTGCTACCTAGGAATGGACCACTACTACCTTTGTACTCCCTTTCACGTGAGGGGAATGCTATCTAGGCTACTAATAGAATTTTGGCACAAAACCCTAGGACATTCACTTAGTATAAATAGAATATGATGCCACAAAAATGAGGGAGAATTCTTTTTGGGAAAAAAAGGGTGAGCTAAGTAAGAGTGAGGGCGGCTGCAAGTTTCCACTTTTCTTTCCCTTTTCATCTTTTAGTGGTGTCCTCCATTTTCAAGACCAAGGGAATGGCGAGCTAGGTGTTTAAAAGAAGCTAGCATCGTTATGGTGGTTCGTGGTGGCCGAGGGAGCTCACGGCAGTGCGTGTTACGAGTTTTTCCTCCACCTTTGTGCTTTCGTTTCCTTTATATTTTGTGGGTTGTTATAAAATGAATGATAACTTTGGATGATTTAAACCCACCATGAACTAAACCTTATTTGGTGTGGGTTATTTATGGATGAACAAGTGTTTGTTTTAATGAATTGTCTAAGTTTTTATAGTTAATAATTCCTTTGCTCATTATATTTAATTACTTAGGATTGTAAGAGCTATGAGAGTAGTTGTTTCTTAGGTTCACTACTTAGTGTTCAAGAGAAACTAAGTGGTTCAATAGTTAGTGTTCGAGAGAAACTAGGTGAAGATCAATGTGAGAAATGGGTTTTAGCTACTAACTAAGACCTAATCCACCTAAGAGATAATAATAGGATTTCAACGACTAAAAGGAGTATAATTTAATCGATAGGTTTTATGATGATGTTCACACTAAGAGGTATAATCGTGACATTTTTATCTGTCAAGTTCCTTGACTAGAGATAGCATAGGGACACTCTTAGTAAAATCTGTCGAGCAAGTAAGCCATAGAAGTTTGGATCATTGTAGAAAACAAAGCTTAAGATTTCGTAGTGACCCGATCAATCATTCCCATTACAACTTGTTTGTGTGAGGATTGTTAAATTATCCCATTTAATCCTGGATTCTCAATTATTTTTATCTTACCATTTTCAATTGATTACACTTAGTACATCTCAATCTGCCATATCAATTTCACCTGCTACATTTCCACACCATCATTGAAATCTCATCTAAACACATTTCATTTTGCCACGACATTATCATTTGTTCATACCATCACACTAACTATACTTAGATAATTTAGTTTAGTGTTTTAACTTAACTCGTAATTTCCTCTAATCCTTATGGAGATGATACTCACTCACTCTATATTACTTGTTCGATTGTGTATACTTGAACATATTTTTGTATAATTTATAAGTACATAAATCACGCAACAATATAACATACAATAATGTTGATGGTAAAGGAACATAAAAAGAAGAAGAAGGTTGAAGAAAAAAAATGCAATTTGACAGAAATTGAGAATAAAAAGAAGAATAAAAAATAAAAATATGAAGACTTGCCAATCTGATGTAGCAAACGACTTGTAGAGAAGTGAAAACAATAAAAACTTTGTATGGAAAAAATGTTGTGGGTGTAATGGTAGGATTCGTAGTAAGAAATAGAGTGAAAGGATTGTTTTTTAGGATTTAAATATATGTATGAAAAATTTAATAATAATTAAGTAATTAGCATTTAAATTAAAACTATTTATGAATAGTTGCAATGATGTGCACATAAGAAAGAAATAAAGTGAAAGTGTAAAATACATAATCTTAAAAAAGAAAATCATAAAATAGAAGGATGTTCAAAATACATAAACACACTTTAAAGAAGTAAAACTAAAAACATGAAGTGAAAGATATTAATTTAGAGAACTACATAAACAAAGTTAAAAAAGTACAACTAAAAACATGAATTGAACACACTCATGAAGGTTTTATCGCGAGCTCGGTATTTTGGAAGACTTGGACAATGCTTTCTGTTGTGGCCTTAACCTTTGCAATGTCCATAAAGCTTTGGTTGACCTTTCTTTCTTTGAGGATCATCCATATTAGTATGAATTTGGGTAGATTCAGATCAAACCTTTAACTTCTTACGTAATTATGAATTAAATAACTATTTTTTAGAAACTAGGGTTTGTAGGCTAATAAGCATCATTTCAAAGATACTTAAACTCGCAACTGTATATGTTTCACATAGTGTGCATGTTATAATAGTCATCAATATAAGAATATGGGTCAATATTTACGTGCATGCATGCAACAACAACATGAGTGCATGAAAATCTAAAAGATTGAAATCGATCAAAATAAAACCATATTCTATTAAGATTACTAGTATAGGTGGTAGAATTGTCTCCCTTATGTGGTCGAACAAGAGCTTGGATAACATAATCAACATCAAGTCTGTCAAAATTATGAACAATCATTGATGTTGTATGCATTTGATTTCTTTTTCATTGCCTTCTCCAAGTCTGGAGCCCAATGTCTCCCATCATTGATCATAACATCTACTTGTGCCCCTTTGTCTTCCCAAACGTTACCCAACCTATAGTATGTCTCCCTAATACTTACTATCGAGAGATGTCAAGTCTCTTTAAGCGTTGAATTTGTACATTCAGCAAGGTTGGTTGTCATATGATCGTAACTTTAACCATCATCATAAGCTTGTGACCATATTTTCTTGTGGATCTAAATTGGGAAGTTATAAACTTCTTCATATCTTCTTAAATTTTCTATTCATGCACGAAAGTTTCGTTATAATAAATCATACCCTGAAAAAGTGAATTTAAGAATATAAAATGAAGAACATAAATAAAATAAAAATAATTAATAAAAATAATGTATTAGTTACCCATGTTGATAATATTTTTTTCAAATATTTTTTTCCAAACCTCCTTATAGGATTAGAGGTAATATGACACATAAAATATATCAAATAAAATATGTCGAATATGCATGGGGATGCATCTATCTACTTCCCAATATTTCAATTGTTGCTAACTTCTTAGACGCTTTGTTTGATATAATGCAAATATCATCTTGAGTGATAAAATGGGAACACGAATGGGGTAAAAAGAAACTCCAACATTCCTTCAATTCATTTTTAACGATGGTGAAGCCAATGGAGAAAATCTTTTTATCACCATCTTGTGCACCAAAAAGTATCAAGATGTGTTTTTATACCCCAGAGAGAAAAGTCTCATCAACTTGAACCATAAATTTATAGTACCGAATTCAGTAGATGACTTGAAAGCCCAGAATAAGCCACTAAAAATCCTCTTTCTAGGGATAACTTCTTTGTGAAACTTGTACACAAGGTGAGTATAGTATCTTATAATGATTCTAGGGATGAAAAAATTTATTGCTCACAGCAGAGGCAGTAGCTCGTTATAGGCCATTCATGGCTTGTAGTAAGACGAAATATAACCAAATGTGTTCCAGATAGATGCCACTAACATTGAAACGAGTATCCTTGGATTTGTTTTAACCAAAAACTTGACATATGAGAAATGACATCTGAATCGGAATTTTTATGGTTTTGTTTCAACAAGCTCGTTGTACACGTGTGTTGCCCATTGAACATGGTGACTTCCTACAACATCTTTCATTGTAAGTATGAAAGTTGTATCATCCAGTTACACTCATGATCATGGTTTATAAACCTCACGAAATATGTTTTTTATCAGACTTGGTGATATAGAATTGAAGATGGGCTTTGATGAAGTACTCATCAACTGTTAGATGTGCATCCTTTTTAGTTTCAAATTAGGACACAATCGTTAACTCATTAGATCCTTCGTTTGAATAACCTTAGTAGATAGCTAATATCTATGGCTTTTTAGGGATTTTAGGATTCCTCGTATCATCGTAATTAATGTCATGCATTAAAATAGGATGGTGATACGGAGGCAAATCATTTTTGAGGCATTTGGTGTTACGACTGTGTTGGTGTACGGCTTCAAACATTTGGAGCATTCTCTAATCCATGACCCTATAAAACAATTTCCTCTCATATATCATTCTCAATAACTTTAATTTTTTTTCAAATTTATTAAAATTTGCTTAATTCCAATTTAATAACACTTATAAAATGTAAACAATAGCATAATATCATTTCTTTTAAATAATTTATTACAAGCTAATAATTTAACTTTTTAACAAATAGTTACATTTTCTTAATTCTTGACAATATCATAGAGTGGTTCAATGACAATGAAGTAGGGCTCATCAATTTCTTAGTGGTTGTCTGACTTTATCTTCTTTGTTTGCTTCATGTTCAATACGTGTATTGTACATTAGTCCATTACTTTGATTTCTACCTTTAGGTGATAATTTTAGACTATTTAAGTCATTTGATGCCATCAGTGATGTCATTGACTCAAGATGTACACCAAAATAAATAGATGGTTAAGCATGTAGAAATTCATCCCATGGACCTAAAGGATCAGTGAGAGATGGTTCAACAAGTGGCACTATATTCCATGAACCTCCTACCCATCGTGACCGATTCTCCATTAAAGCATGGTATGAGGGTTAAATAGGGTTTCTCATTTACTTCATAATTTCAAAGGTATGTTGATATTGTGAAATGAAAATCATCTTGCACCATCCGAGAATGAAAAGGCACATATAAAGGCCACTCATTCCAATTTTGTATAAATGCAGCATGCTTCCTAGACCAATCATCTTGATGCTTCTCACGTGCATCAATTTTGTGGAGTTTGTCCATGTTAAATATTTTTGTTGGAATGGGCTGATGTAACCCAAACTTTTACTACACTATATCAGCGGCATGTATCTCCACATTAGTGAAATGAAGCAACGACGTTACAACAAATCATATATTCAATCCTTAAGTAAATAATGGTGGTAGACACTTGTCATGATGACTTTTTAATAGGGCACAATTTAGGTGTTAAAAATAAAGAAATTTATAAATGTTAGAAAAAAGGTTGAAGTCGTCATCGACCCCAGTAACGCCAGGAATAGATACTTTCAATTACACGTTGTCCCTAATGTTTAAAATTTATGAATTCTGGTATGAATTTAATTAATTATTTTTTTAATTCTTTAAAAATGTTGAAATTTATTAATAGAAGATTTTTAGGAGAAATACTCATTATTACTTATTTCCAATTAAAGAATAAACTAATTCCCTAATTTTCATTAAGATAATTATTTCTTATTTTTAATTGAAATAGTAAAATATTATCATTTGCAAAAATTTAAGAAAATAACACTATTATTTTTATTTCCAGTTAAAGAAGAAACTAATTCTCTAATTTTTGTTAAGGCAATTATTTCTTATTTTTAATTGAAACAATATAATATTATCATTTCTTCTAGGAGTTTTAAAGGAAATAAAAAAAATATTGAAACCCTAATTTAAAAAAAACTAAGGATTAATCAATTACGCGATCTATTTTTAAAAAAATAAAGGATATTCATTTTTTTAAAAGGCCAAGACCAACACCCTAACATAAGTTAAACGATTGTATCATTGCACAACTCACAGTATAAAAAATGTCAGAATCGTAGAATCTAAACGATATATACGACACTCACTAAAATTTTGTAATATATTAAGATATTGAGTGTGTACTAAATTTTTTTGTATTTATCCAATAACAACATCGCTCCAATCAATTGAAGAAGATATGTTTATAGGTTGCGTGGTTGACCTCTTGTGTAATAGCCCAAATTTTGATTAGTGACTAAAATGTAAGTTTTGAAAGTTTAGTGGCTAAAATATAAACAATAAAAGTGTAGGGACCAAAATTGTAATTTTTAAAAGTTATATATTTTAGCCTGTAAATGAACCGTTTGGATTAAAACAAAAGATTTTAGTAGGAATCAGATTTTTGGTACGAGGATTGTGTTAAAAGCTGTAAAGCAATAAAATTTGGAATTGAATTCGGATAAACGGATCGAGCCGGAATTTTATGAAAATTTGAAGGATGTTATAAAACGGTTGGAAATATTATTTTCATATTTTAGATCATAGAAATTTGGTTTAGAACAGTGCAATTTTTCAGATTTGACTTAACAGTGGAATTTTAGTGACTAAAATGCAATTTTTGAAAATTACATGGCCAAATTTGAAATTCAAAGTCAAGCTGATTCATCTTTGACCAAGGAATATTTTAATTGATGATATGAAAATGGTATTTGGTAATTTTCGAGATTCATTAATGGTAATTTAGTCTTTTGGCCAAAATGAATAAAAAAATAGTTTTTAATTGGTTTTTAAGGGGTTAAAGTATGAGATTTTTTTGGAGAATTTTCGTGAACTCCTCTTCTCTCCTCCAGCAGCCTGCTAAAACTCCAAATTCTTCAAGGTAAGGATTTTTATTTTGATTTTTGAAGCAATATACTTGATTTTTGGATTTAGCTATTAGATTGAGAATTAATCTACATGAAATTCTCTATCATTTGGTATCAATATTTCATGGTGAAGATGATTATGTGATGAGATTTTATGATTTGGGGTTATAAAGAGTTAAGTGATTTTAAGGAATTGGTTGTAATAATTGATGAAGAACCAAAGGATGCAAATTAATGAAAACAATTTAGATTTTGAATCTCGCAATGAGTTTGAAAATTCACCAGAAATTTTATTAAACTATTTTGGAGGTTATTTTTATATATTTGTGTTCTTGTATCAGTCTAGTTTTGTTTAAAACTAACGGGGATCAATTTCAAGGTATATACAAAAGGATATAAATTTTTAACTGAGGAAAGGTCAGAAAAACGGAGCAGCAGATTCTGTACAAAACAGATTCTGTCGGTCAACTTTGAAAATTTACCATAAATTGTACATAATGAAATAGAAAGAGTTATCTATATGGATAGATTTTTATTCGAGCTTAGTTTGCAATTGAAGAAACAGAATTAAATTCCAGTGTGTATATCAATGCATAATACGGATTCTTTAAAGGCAGTACGAGTTGTCTGAATATGGAAATTTTAGAAATTAAGTGGAAATAGATTAGAAGCTGAAGAGTAATGTTTAAATGTTTGAGTATATTTTTGGATGCTTGGAATTGAAGTTAATGGCAAGAGACCATTTTGAATAAATTGGAAATGTTGAGAAGATTATAAAAGAATTCATTTTATTGGTTAGATGGTGGAATTCGAAAGGTTCCAAAACTTTGGGGACTTGTTTGCAAGTTCTTAAATGAAGAAGTATTATTTGAGTAAATTATTGAATGCTGGAAATTTATTAGTATGCTGAATTTTGAATTAAACATTGAGTTGAGGTTGAATTACAAATTTATTAAGTTTGGTGGTTGAAAATCGAAAATTAAGAAAGTTTGAGTTGAAATTATAAATGTTGGAAATGTTGAGGTATTGATTTGAGCATTTTATTTAAGTACAATAATTTTAGTAATTTATGTGCAATGATAATAATGGTGAAGGACCATTATGAATTAAATGGAAAGGTTGAAGTTGATTCTAAAAAGAATTCATAATTTGTGGCTTATTTGTGTAATTTAGCAAAGATGAAGTGTTAAAGATAAAAATAAATATTCATGGATTTGGAAGAGTATTTTGAGAAGTTGGAAATTATAATGGAAATATGATTTAGTTGATATCAATTTTTATTTTGTAGATTTTTAAATATTAAATTCAGCTTATATTAATACGATACTAATATGTAGTTCGAACAATTTTGTGTTATAATTTGGTATTGTCAGACTATAATCTAGTAAATCGAACGATCTGAAAGGAAATGACAAAGCTCGTGACTAGGATTATAGTATACAAGTTCTGTAGTGAGGAAAAGGTGAGTGCAATTTAATTATTTAATTATTATGATTAAGAAAGACTTGCGATAAGTCAACCTTATATCATCTTTTAAAAGTATGGTTCTATTTTAATCATTGAATAATTTAATAATGATTTTTATATAATATTTTTTTTATATAATATTTTTAAGAAAGACATGGCTAGTTCATACCCAATATGTTTTATATAATATTTTATGAAAAAGTTATTTGAATGAATTATTTTTATAATGATTTTAAGGAATGATATTTATTGTTAATGATGGAATATTTTCTCGATGATTTTATAAATGTTATTTGAATTATTTTGGGTATGAACTACCTATGTCATGTTTTACGAATGTGAATTAAATATATTTCTAATTATGATATGATTTTTATCAAATAATTACAAAATGAACTGAAAGCCCACTGTATATTATATTGAGAGTTAAAGGTACAATTGACATGCCATGAGGTTGAGTGATTATCTGTTCTGATTCTAATATATTGTGGTGTACCGAAGTGTACACTAGTATATATATTTTGATCTGAATGCACTTTGTGTGCATATTGTTATTTATGATGTGATAGCACTGTGTGTGCTTATATGTTCTGACTCTGATGATCTGAGATCTGTATTGCACACACTCGTCTGACTCACATACCTTACATTCTCTTAAAAAATACTTTGGGCTACAAAAATGAAATACGAAAGTTCTGAAAAGTGTCTGATTATAAAAGAATATGGACTGATTATTCTGTCTAATCTGACTTATTATGATTTTGTGAAAATCATCAGATGATTCTTTTCATGTTTCTGATAAAGTTCAGCATGAGATATCCGGTTTGAAATTCTGAAAATTTGTTTATTTTATTTTAAATAAATTTATGTAGTTTGATGCTTTATTTATTTGTTCTCACCTTTAGTATTAATACCTCACTATGTTATACTTAGCGTGTGATGATTTTCATGCGTAGGGTATGATTGAGATACAAACGTTTTATGAGGAGCCTTCCAAGCATCATGTGTAGATCATCTATAATACTAGTATCAGTAAGACATTGTTGAATTTTCTTTTGAGTAGTAGTGGCATGTATATTTATGATATCAGTCTGCTTTATCAGTTATGACTATATGGTCTGTAATAGTAAATTAGGACTGTTTAATTTGACTAGATTAGCTTATCAGTGTTTTAATATGCCTAAAATTATATAGTAAATAAAATAATTTGTTTTTAAATGGTATGAAAATTCAAGTAGATAAAAATAGTTGATAAAAAGTTGAAACTAGGAATGTTTAAAAAAATTAATTAATTAAGTAACTGTGAATAATAATTGTTAGTCATTTTGATGTGAGATCTATGGCTCGTATTCTTAGATGTTTACGTGCTATAGGTGTTACATTTATTGATATCAAAGCTGCAAGTTTAGCCGATTCTCGGCCTAAACCGAGCCTATGTTATATAATAAATATGTACATGCCATTAGGATGTCGAAATTACTGATCTGGTATGGTCTGATGATTTTATTTATGATGTTGCTCCTTACTAACGTAAATTTGTGATTGTATTTATATGTTAGGATCGGAAGACATAAGACAATCCACCGAACAAGAGGGAATAATAACAAGGTAAATTATGTACCTCAACTATAGGGCACAGAGACATCAAGGAGTATCGGCTCCAGATCATGAAACATTTTACAAGCTCTAGGGGCTATCATGGCTCGATATCAACTAGCTGCAGCACTTTCCTTTTCTCTGTCTTCACTTCATCCTCCATTTTCGAGAATATCGATTCTGAAGGAATTAAAAAGTTTAGGAGCTGTAGAATTTAAAGGCGAAGCAAATGAAGACCAGTAGTGGAAAATATGTGGCTGAATGATGTGGAAATAATGTTTAACAGTCTTCACTGTTCTGAGAATGAAAGATTGGATGGAGTAGTTTCACTATTACGAGGCCAGACTCGTATATGGTGGACGAACATGATGACACATGTTCCTGTAGATCAGATCACTTGATGGTTTTTCCTAGAAGTATTTTAGAAGAAATATATTAGTGAGTTGTTTATTACCCAGATGAAGCATGATTTCTTTAATTTGATTCGGTGTGGTAAATCTGTATACGAGTATAAATGTGAATTTAATAAACTTGCTCGATATGTCTCAGAGATGGTTCTCATTGAAAGAGACATATGTCAGAAAATTATTTGAGGCCTCCACTCTAGACTCATGAAACTAATGTTGACTGCAAATTTGACCACTTTTCCGGAAGTGGTGAATAAAGCAAAAGATTTGAAAATGACGCAAAATGAGAGTTATATTGTAGAGCGGAGACGACAAACTAAAATATCAGGAGTGTCATCCTCATTTCAGCCTAAAAGTGGTCGAGGTTTCGGTTATCGGTACCGAAATAAATCTAAAAGTGGTATTTTCTATCTTTATGATGAGATTGCATTTGTATTGATTTATTTGGGTTCTACGCATTCATATGTTAGTTCAAAATTAGTTAAAAATAAAAAATTCCATTAGAACCCATAAATAGTGATATGATAACTGTAAATCCACTGGGTCATAGTTCTAGAGTTACAGGGATTAGTAGAAATTATTCGATAAAGATTCAAGGGGTTGTATTTTCGGTGAAACTTTTGGAGTTACTGTTTGACGAGTTTGAGATTATATTAGGCATGGATTAGTTATCTCAGCATTATGGTTGGGATTGATTACCGCATGAAGCGATTATTTATAAAGGATGTAAAGGGTACCGAGATAATAGTAATTGGAGAAAAAGAAAAATCTTTGTCCAATGTGGTATTAGCAGTGACAACAACGAAAATGATAGAAAAAGGTTGTATAGTTTTCTTAGTAAATGAAATTGATACCAGAACATCTGAAAATCAATTTTAGGATATTTTAATAGTTCGAGAATTTCGAGATGTATTTCCTGATGAATTACTCGGATTATCTCTTGATTGAGTAGTAGAGTTTAAAATTGATATTTTCCCGGGAACTGCACCTATTTCAATGGCTCCGTACAGGATGGTTCCAATGGAACTCAGAGAATTAAAGGTACAATTATAGGAGCTACTTGATCGAGGTTTTATTAGACCGAGTGTATCTACGTGGGTTGCACCGATACTTTTTGTTAAAAAGAAAGATAGATTGATGTAATTATGTATTGATTTTCGTAAACAGAATAAAGTGATAGTAAAGAAAAAATACTCTCTCCCAAGGATCGATGATATGTTTATCATCTTAAAGGTGCTTTAGTATTTTCGAAAATTGATATTCGATCAGGGTATCATCAGCTAAAGATAAAGGAAGAATATATTCCAAAGACGGCTTTCAGAACCTGATATGTCATTATGAGTTTGTTGTGATGCCGTTTGGATTGACTAATGCTCCAGCATCATTTATGGATTTGATGAATCGGGTATTTCAGTCGTATTGAATCAATTTATGGTTGTGTTCATTGATGATATTTTGGTGTATTTTGAGACTAAGAAGAAGCATAACCCACATCTTCGTATCGTACTACAGACGTTGCGATATAAAAAGTTACATGCCAAATTGTCAAAATGTGAAGTTTGGGCTGTAAGAGGTCGATTTTTTGGGCCACTTGATTTCAGCAAAAGTAATTAGAATAGATCCCAAGAAAGTGCAAGCGATAATGGAGTGGAAATCTCCTTAAAATGTTTCGGAAGTCCAAAGTTTTCTTGGGTTTAGCTAGATATTATTGGATATTTGTGAAGAATTTTTTGATAATTGCATCTCCTCTTACCAAGTTACTCCGAAAGGATGTATCACTTGTATGGACTGAAAAGTGTCAAGAAAGCTTTGATATACTTAAAAAGATTCTGAAAGAGGCCCCAATATTAGTGCAGCTAGAGTCAGGAAAGGATTATGTGATCTACAGTGATGTGTCCCATAATGGTTTGGGATATGTTTTAATGCAAGAAGGTAAAGTAGTAGTCTATGCTTCAAGGCAGTTTAAGGCACAAGAACGAAATTATCTGACACATGATTTAGAGCTAGAAGCTGTAGTGTTTGCTTTAAAGATATAGCGTCATTACTTGTATGGTGAGTGATGCTACATTTATACAGATCATAAGAATTTAAAATATTTTCTCACTCAGAAGGAATTAAATCTAAGGCAAAGAAGATGGATTGAGCTTCTCAAGCACTATGATGTCCTTATTGATTACCATTCGGGGAAGGCTAATGTGGTAGCTGACACACTTAGCCAAAAAAAATCTTTGCCTCTATGAAAGTGTTAGATGTACGATTATAAAAGAAAAAGGATGGTGTGATAATTGCATAATTGAGATTGAGACATGCCCTATTGGATCAAATTAAGGATCTACAGAATATATATAAAAAGTTTTTAAATAGAATGGAACAAGCGAATAAAAGATAAATTAAAGATTTGAAATTAAGTCTGATGAATGTTTGTACCATAATCGAATTTGCATACCAGGTGATGAAGAACTTAAGGAATATCTTCTTTCCAAAGTTTATTATAGTTCTTTGACTATGCATCCAGGAAGAAACAAAATGTATTAAGATTTAAACAGTCAGTATTGGTGGGAAAGTATGAAAAGAGTTATCACTGAGTTTGTTTCTAAATGTATAACCTGACAGCAAGTAAAAGTAGAACACTAAGTACCTCCGGGGTTGTTGAAACCTATCTCCATTCCTCAGTGGAAATGGGAACGAGTTGCCATGGATTTTGTGACAGGTTTACCTTTGACACTTAGTAAGAAAGATTCGATCTGGGTGATTGTGGATAGATTGACAAAGACAACACATTTTATTCTAGTTCAAGAGGATTACTATATGGACAAGTGTGTTGAGTTATATATCAGAGAAATAGTGCAACTTCATAGAGTACCTATTTCGATAGTTTCAGACAGAAATTTGAGATTCACTTCGAAATTTTGGAATTCTATGCATGAGACATTAGGAACTCGACTAAGTTTCAACACAACTTACTATCCTCAGACAAATGGTCGATCTGAGCGAACTATTCAGATACTTGAAGACATGCTAAGGGCATGTGTTATTGATTTCAAAGGATCATAGGAAAAGTATTTGCCTTTAGCAGAATTTGCTTACAACAACAGTTATCAATCAAGTCTCAAAATGCCTCCTTTTGAAACATTGTAGGAAAGGAAATTTTAAACGCCACTGAATTGGTATGAATTAAAAGATCGAGATGTAAATGGTCCAAATCTGATTAAGGAGGTGGAAGAAAAGTAAAAGTAATTCAAGATAGCTTCTGATAGACAGAAATCTTATACTGATTTAAAGAGAAAAGAGATTGAATATCAAGAAGGTGATAAAGAGTGTTGGACCAGTAGCTTATTAGCTGGTGTTATCTCTAGAGATGGATAAGTTCCATAATGTATTTCATGTATCGATGCTTCGAAGATATCGATCAGATCTTTCACATGTGATTACACCAGAGGAAATTGAGATTCAATCAGATTTATCATATTAAGAGGAGCCAGTAAAGATATTAGCACATGGAGTTAAAGAACTGAGAAATAAGACGATTCCATTGGTAAAAGTTCTTTGGCGGAATCATAAAGTTGATTAAGTAACTTGGGAACGAGAAGAATATGCAGAAAAAGTTTCCTCATCTGTATAATGCAAGTATGTAGATACGTATGGAAAAATTCGAGGAGGAATTTTATTTAAGGGGGGGAATTGTAATACCCCAAATTTTGACTAGTGACTAAAATGTAAGTTTTGAAAGTTTATTGGCTAAAATATAAACTATAAAAGTGTAGGGACCAAAATTGTAAATTTTAAAAGTTATATATTTTAGCTTGTAAATGAGCAGTTTGGATTAAAACAGAGATTTTAGTGGAAATCAGATTTTTGGTACGGGAATTGTGTTAAAAGCTATAAAGTAGTAAAGTTCGGTATTGAAATCGGATAATCGGATCGGGCCGAAATTTTACAAAAAGTTGAAGGATGTTATAAAATAGTTGGAAATATTATTTTCATATTTTAGATCAGAGAAATTTAGCTCATAACAGTGCAATTTTTCAGATTTGACCGAACAGTGGAATTTTAGTGACTAAAATGCAATTTATGAAAATTGCATGGCCAATTTGAAAGTCAAATTTGAGTTGGTTCATCTTTGACCAAAGAATATTTTAATGGATGATATGACAATAGAATTTGGTAATTTTCTAGATTCATTAATGGTAATTTAGTCTTTTAAAAATTAGTTTTAAATTGGTTTTTAAGGGGTTAAAGTATGAGATTTTTTTGGAGAATTTTCGTGAACTCCTCTTCACTCCTCCAGCAGGCTGCTGAAACTCCAAGTTCTTCAAGGTAAGGATTTTTATTTTGATTTTTGAAGTAATATACTTGATATTTGGATTTAACTATTAGATAGAGAATTAATCTACATGAAATTCTCTATCATTTGGTACCAATATTTCATGGTGAAGATGATTATGTGATGATACTTTACGATTTGGGGTTATGAAGAGTTAAGTGATTTTAAGGAATTGGTTGTGAGAAATGATGAAGAACCTAAGGATGCAAATTAATGAAAACAATTTAGATTTTGAATCTTGCAGTGAGTTTGAAAACTCACCAGAAATTTTGTAAAAATAATTTGGAGGTTATTTTTATATATTTGTGTTCTTATATCAGTCTTGTTTTGTTTAAAACAAATGGGGATCAAGTTCAAAGTATAAACAAAAATATATGAATTTTTAACCGAGGAAAGATAAAAAATGGAACAGCAGATTCTGCACAAAACAGATTCTGTCAGTCAACTTTGAAAATTTAGCATAAATTGTACAAAATGAACTTGAAGGAGTTATTTATATGGATAGATTTGTATTTGAGTCTAGTTTTCAATGGAAGAAATGAAATTAAATTCCAGTGTGTATATCAATACAGAATACAGATTCTTTAAAGGTAGTATGAGTTGTCTGCATATGGAAATTTTAGAAATTAAGTAGAAATAGATTAGAAGCTGAAGAGTAATGTTTAAATGTTTGAGTATATTTTTGGATGTTTGGAATTGAATTTAAATGGAAAGAGACCATTTTGAATAAATTGGAAATGTTGAGAAGATTATAAAAGAATTCATTTTATTGGTTAGATGGTGGAATTCGAAAGGTTCCAAAACTTTGGAGACTTGTTTACAAGTTCTTAAATGAAGAAGTATTATTTGAGTACATTATTGAATGCTGTAAAATTTATTAGTATGTTGAATTTTGAATTAAACATTGAGTTGAGGTTGAATTACAAATTTATTAAGTTTAGTGGTTGAAAATTAAAAGTTAAGAAAGTTTGAGTTGAAATTATAAATGTTTGAAATGTTGAGGTATTGATTTGAGCATTTTATTTAAGTAATGGAATTTTAGTAATTTATGTGCAATGATCATAACGGTGAAGGACCATTATGAATTAAATGGAAAGGTTGAAGTGAATTCTAAAAAGAATTCACAATTTGTGGCTTATTTGTGTAATTTAGCAAAGATGAAGTGTTAAAGATGAAAATAAATATTCATGGATTTGGAAGAGTATTTTGAGAAGTTGGAAATTATAATAGAAATATGATTTAGTTGATATCGATTTTTATTTTGTAGATTTTCAAATATTAAAATCAATTTATATTAGTACGATACTAATATGTAGTTTGAACAATTTTGTGTTATAATTTGGTATTGTCAGACTATGATAACTCTAGCAATCCGAATGATCTGAAAGGAAAGGAAAAGTTCGTGACTAGGATTATAGTATACAAGTTCTGTAGTGAGGCAAAAGTGAGTGCAATTTATTTATTTAATTATTCTGATTAAGGAAGACTTGGATAAGTCATCCTCATATTATCTTTTAAAAGTATGGTTTTATTTTAATCATTGAATATTTCCATAATGACATATAAATGATTTATGATTATTTTGGGTAGGAAATTACCCAATACTTTTTTATATGATATTTTCTAAAAAATGTATTCGAATGAATTCTTTTTATAATGATTTTAAAGAATGATATTTATTGTTAATGATGGAATATTTTCTCGATTATTTTATAAATTTTATTTGAATTATTTTGGGTATGAACTGCCCATGTCATGTTTTACGAATGTGAATTAAATATATTTCTGATTATGATATGATGTTTATCAAATAATTACAAAATGAACTGAAAGCCCACTGTATGTTATATTGAGAGTTAAAGGTATAATTGGCATGCCATGAGGTGGAGTGATTATCTGTTTTGATTCTGATATACTGTGGTGTACCAAAGTGTACACTAGTATATATATTCTTATCTGAATACACTTTGTGTGTATATTGTTATTTCTGATGTGATAGCACTGTGTGTGCTTATTTGTTCCGACTGATGATCTGAGATCTGTATTGCGTACACTCGTCTGACTCACGTACCTTATATTATCTTAAAATATACTTTGGGCTACAAAAATGAAATACGAAAGTTCTGAAAAGTGTCTGATTACAAAAGAATATGGACTGATTATTCTGTCTGATCTGACTTATTATGATTTTTTTTAAAATCATCAGATGATTCTTTTCAGGTTTCTGATAAAGTTCAGCAAGAGAAAGTCGATTTGAAATTCTAAAAATTTGTTTATTTTATTTTAAATAAATTTATGTATTTGATACTTTATTTATTTGTTTTCACCTTTAGTATTAATGCCTCACTAAGTTATACTTAGCACGTGATGATTTTCATGCGTAGGGTATGATTGAGATACAAACGTTTTATGAGGAGCCTTTCAAGCATCATATGCAGATCATCTATAATACCAATATCAGTATGAAATTGTTGAATTTTCTTTTGACTAGTAGTGGCATGTATATTTATGCTATCAGTTTTGACTATATGGTATGTAATATTAAATTAGGATTGTTTAATTTGACTAGAATAGCTTATCAGTATTTTAATGCCTAAAATTATATAGTAAAAAAAATATTTTCTTTTCAAATGGTATGAAAATTCAAGTAGATAAAAATAGTTGATAAAAAGTTGAAACTATGAATGTTTAAAAAAATAATTAATTAAGTAACTGTGAATAGTAATCGTTAGTCAGTTTAATGTGAGATATATGGCTCGTATTCTTAGTTGTTTACGTGCTATGGGTGTTACATCTTGCTTTGTAGATTGACCATTCACTTGAAACTCCCTTTCCAATCACGCTATTGATATATGCATCCCATCCACAACATTTGTTAGAGGCACATTTCCCAACAATCTATCGTAAATCTCACCTACATTGTACTCGTTATGTCTCACCAATGTCGTATCATTAATAGGGATACCAAATTGGTAAGCAACATATTCCAAATTAATCGTCGATTCTCCACTCAAAAAATGAAACATATGTATTTTGTGTCTCCAAGGTTCAATTAACCCCAAAATCATTGCAGTCATTACCTTAAACCACGAAGAAATATGGTACCATACAATATGGATTGTTAAACATAAATAATAATCCACTGATATAGCTTACCACTTTTCATTCCTAGATGTCAAATGGTTCTTTCTTCTCCCTATATTTTAAATTTCAAATAATTAATAAAATTTAAAAAAATGTAAAACTTAAAAATATAACAAAATAATTTTTACCGGACTGAGTTCAAGGGATAAAATATGGACATCAATGTAACATTTCTTCTCTGATAGACATTTTAAATCTACACATTGAAAAAATATTAAAAGAAATAATATTACAATTCACACATTTAACAATATAAAAAATAAAATAATTAAAAAATATATATAAACTTACATCAAATATTTGCACAAATTCTTCAAAATTCAATTCTCACAACTTTTTTCCTCAACAAATCACAATACACATCTTAAACCCTAAAGCTCTATTTATACTAGAAAAAAACCAACCTCAACCATTATAAATGACTAGTTGCATGGAATTTGTCACGCCCGAGATGAGTTCTATGCAACTAATTGTTTATAGTAGTTAGAATTTGCTCATTTTCAATAGTTACCTAACATTTATGATTTTTAAATTTCAAAGGAATTCGTCACCTCTGACGAGATCCATCATTTGTTTTTAAAAATATTATATATAAATTATTTTAATCAGAAAAAATTAATATATTTTAAAGGAACTCATTACATGTGAGGGATGAGTTCTCGAAGAAATATTATAATATCCAATCTCATGAGACCCACCTAACATAGTTCATTTAAAATTGATTTTCCATGAAAGTCGTCACTCATTGTGGAAAGTTTGTCATCCACCTAACATAGTTTGTCACGCCTTATCTATATGTCCTCCAAGCCCCACGCATTTAGCAATTAAAAACAAGGCCAAAATCTGATTTGTTTTCCTCAAGGGAAACATTAAACCTTTAATCCTTCACATTTTTCCCACATTAAAAATTAGCCCTTAAAATTATCAATTGGGCTCAATTTCACTTTAAAAAGGCCCAAACTTTGATTAACAACTAAATTCACCTTAAATTATCAAATTTAAAAATGGATTAAGGATTGTGATTAAGGGAGAACATGGTGAATTTTAATATTTTATCTTTATTATTTTGCCTTTATTTTTATATTATTTATATTTCAGTCCTAATTGTTTAATTAAATTTATTCTTTAATTTAATTTTCATTGAAGCATGTTGATTGATTTGATGACATTTTTAATAATTACAAGCATGATAGCCTCATAAGGATAATTCGACAAATCTCATAATCGGACTAAAGACAATATTGATCATTTTAAATTATCAAGAAAATATTGTTCTAATCCAACCAACCGATCCTATTCTGGTAATTTAAAATAAGAAAATATATTTCCAGTGAAACGAAAAAAATGATGACATATTAAAATTAATCAAGATGGTGAAAAAATAATATTCTTTTATTTAGATTTATCAAATAAAAGTTGTTTGACTCTATTAGAGGGTTTGATATAATGTTTATAAATAATTGAATATATGTTATCCATCTTAAATGGATGATTAATTCTATTAATTTGAATTTTTGATGCATCCTTTTAACTTGAATAAAATCAATGGTAGATTGTAAGGACACAATCAATGTTTCTTTATTTTGTTCGGAATGAGAAATTATCATCCTATTTCATACTAGAAGGTTATTTCTCCTCGGTTGAAAGTGTTGAAATGTCGTCTTCCACCTTAGAAATCTTGAATTCTTGGGAAGGAATGTCGATATTTCTTCACTTTGATTGAAAAGAAAAAACGTCGTCCTACTCCATATTAGGGGTTATCACTCTTTGATTGAGAGCAATGAAATGTGAACCTTTCCTCCCTAGAACTTAGGATGGTCAATGACATTGCATTTACTCTATTGAAAGAATGGATCATAAATTAAATTAAATTAAATTAAATTCAGAGCCTTAATTTTTTAATTACAAATATAACAATTAATCGATTAGGTACTAATTTTAGGTCATTTTAAATGCTTTTTCTTCCCCTTGCGTAATTGTAGACACTTATTTTTGTCCGAATTTGGGTTTTGTATTTTTATTTATTATAGGCATATATATATAGTAATATAGAATAATTTTTGAAAGTGTTTTTGAAAAATATAACATATAATTTTCAAAAAATGGTTTCCGAAAATATATATATTATATAGTTTTTGAAAACGTTTTTGAAAACTTATATACAATATATAAGTTTTAAAACATTTTGAAAATTATATAACATATATTTTTGTAATCATTTTGAAAATATAATGTATAGTTTTTAAAAAACATTTTTGAAAAATTTATATAATATATAGTTTAAAAAAACATTTTGGAAAACGTATATAATATTTTTAAAATTATTTTTGAAAACTATATGATATATAGTTTTGAAAACGTTTTTAAATATAATATATAGTTTGAAAAATATTTTTTTGGAAATATATATTATATAGTCTATATTATTATTAATATTTATTATTATTATTTCTTTTCATTTTATTCATTTAATTACTTTAATTTAATTTCCTTTATTCTATTTTGTGGTCTAGGTCTAGGATTGGGTCTAAGAGAAGTCCATTGCTCGGGTCTAATAGGTTTGGGGCCTGAACTAGTCTAAACCCTAAAATTAGGGTTTACACATCCAAGCAGACAAGCGCCGCATAATCCAGGATATCAAGAATCAGTTCCAAAACGGTCAGCCGGTCCTAGGACTGACCCATCCCGGGATGGCCGAGATCACAAACGACGTGCACGAAAATGGTGGAACAACCACAGCCCACGAATCCCCCTATCTCGAAGTAACAACAACCAACACCGGGGCTATAAAAAGTCCCCGACGAGGCCAACAGGGGGAAAAAAAGCCATAGCCACAAAATACCGAGACCATCATACCACCATCGAGTAAACACAAACCATCAAACCAGTCCATCACAACAAGATAATAGTCAGAGAACCAACATCAACACACAACAGAAAGATACCATCATACCAACATAAAAAAAGATCGAACAGCCGAGACAAAAACTAGAGAAAAACAGTAAACACAAGGAGTCAAGCCCCAAGTAAACTAGCAACATAAACGCAAAAAAACACTCGGAGAAGGAGGCCTTGGAGATTCGGAGAGCCACTCGGAAAAGGTTAGAAAATCAAATGGTTTGTCTCAGATCTACGTTGTTTGGAGCTTTTTTAGGGGAATCGGGCTTCGATTTCGTGTTTGGGGGGGTAGAGGAGAGCATTTGGTGAGGCTTTGGGTCTTTGGGATGTTGAGAGAGTTGGGAGAGGCTTGGAGAATGATATCTGAGTAAATGGCAAGAGTGAAGGGAGAAGAGAGGATTTTTGGTTATTTATATACCAATGACCATCCTACAAATACAAGATTATTAAATTCCTTCCGTCGTCCCTGACATTTTGAGTCGCAATTCAATTTGGTCACCATATATAAATTTGCCTCCATATTTCCAATTTTATCAATTTACTCCTTGTTTATTATTTTACTCATTTATTTATTTATTTTTATTATTATTACAAATTTTCTTTTTTTTCAATAGTTAACCTTTTTTCTTTTCATTTGTAATTTAATGTAATTTAATTATTTTTTGTGTTATTTTATTTTATTTTTTATTTCTTATTTTTATTCTTATTTACTTTTTTTTTGTTAACTAACTTTGTTATTATTATTTTTATTTTCCCTAAACACTAGTTTTTTTTTTGTTTTTCAACGTTAACTTTTTCCTTTTTATTTGTTTTCAACCTTTTTGACCTTTTTTAATTTTAAATAAAAAATTATTATCATTTTTTTATTTTCCTTAAGTGTTAACCTTTTCTTTTTCCTTTTTTTCAAACTTTTTGACCCTATATTTTACTTTTGAATAAAAAAATATTTTTCCCTAAATGTATTTCTTTTCCTTTTTTTAATTTTTCTTTCCTTTTTTTATTTATTTGAAATTTAACATTTTTTACCTTTTTTATTTATTTCATTTTTTTACTTCTTTGATTTATTTTTTATTTTTTTATTTTAATTATTTATTTTGGTTCATTTTTTATATTTTTTTCTATTATATTTTTTCTATTTTTCTATTTTTTTATATTTTTACCTTTTGTTTTTATTTATTTATTTTTCTATCTAACATCGTTTCTGACTTTTCTAGTAGTAATCTCGATCGATCAAAGGTAAGTAATTTGAATTGCATTTTTAAATTTAAATTTTTTCAAATTAAGACAACCGACAAATTAATTGGTACCGAAAGGGCGGTTCAAGGGTGCTAATCTTTCATTGACCGTAACCGACTCCCGAACCCGATATATTTATGGTGAAACGCAGATCAGGTAAGATGGTGTCCGACCCACCTAAATTCGTTTTAAAATGGTCGGTGGCGACTCTAACCCAATTTTCTTAAGTCGAAGCCCAAATCCGAGCCTAACCGAAGGACGGTTCCGACAGTAATCTATTCTCAAATTTACTTTTTTGTTACGTAGACCCAATAGTTGTTTTAATAATATTTAAAATTAATTTTTATTAAAAAAAATATTTCATGTGATCTAATTACACCCTAAACAAAATATTGATGTGACTCTTAAAATAAATAAATTTAATCAAAACGATCCTAAAACTATTTTTTTTTATTTTTCGAAACGTTATAACAAGAGTTCAATATATTTTTAAATTATATTTTTCAAAATAAAAAATAAATTTTATAATTAATGTTGTTATCTTTTTTTCTTCATCCTAAGATTAGTATAATAAACAGCATAAATATCGTTAATTTTTTATTTTTCGTATAACGATTGGTATAAGAATTATTAATTTATTAATCTAAATTAGGTATTAGAAAAATTCATTATAGAGTCAATCTTGTCAATCTTATTTCCTCTACTTATAAGGATAGGATTCACATCTAAACGTTCTTTAAGGACCTGACATTTCATTTCACTATATCAACCCTAATGAGTTAGAATTATTAATTTTCTATAAAATGTGATAATAATACAATTTTAAAAATTATATATTAATTTATAAATCAATATCCAAAATGTATAATTAAATTATAAAAAATAAATTTAATAATATATAACAAATCCAATAATTTGTTAATAGTAAGTGTGATTATAATATAATATATATTCATAATTTTTTTAGTCTTGACAATAAACACATATTTTGTAAACACAATTATTTAAACCTAGATATTTCAAAAGAATAAAATATAATAAAATTTTGTATTTAAAATTTATGATTATTCTTTTTAATATTTTTAATTATATTGTTTTATGATAATTTATATATAAATTTTAATTTTATATTTTTAAAATTTAAAATTTTATTTTTTATAATATTTATTTAATTCAATTTTATAAAAAAAATTAGAGATAAGAAAGTCAGGTGTATATAAAATAAAGTTTTGTGCAAGATTAATGGGTTCAGTATTATATAAATAAAATCACGTTAAATTCTAGGTAAAAAATAATATAGTTTTTTTATTTTTTTTAATAATCTAATTTTTATTTTTTCTATTTATAGATTTAATATTTTAAACATTCTTATATTTCAAAATTATAATATTTTTATTTTTTCTAATAAATAAATAGCCCTTGAATTTTTTTTAAATCCAATTTTGCCCTCAAACTTAACTAAAAAAATTAATTTAGCTCATTTGCCATTTCACCAGCTACCGTCTATCATCATGTTAGCATCATGACTAACATATTAGCATCGTAAAATATCACATCGGTATTGTAATGGTCAACAATAAAAATCGTTGACCAAAGGCTCATATTGATTTTTTTCCCATTTTAGTTTGAGGGTCATATTGTGTATAAAAATAGTTTGAGGGCCACATTAGTTTTTTTTTAATATAAGGGCCTTAAAAAATATAAAAATCACATTCAGTGTAAAAATTATACGAAAACCACAAAAACCCAGTGTTTTCACTTTTTCTATGTGTCCCTTGGTTTTTCTTTCTTTTTGTTGGTTTGCGACGACATCAACCTTAGAGTTGATTGTTGATTATCAATATTATTTGTTTTTCATCTATTTTTTTATATCACATCTTTATTCTTTTTTTTTTAATTTTTTGTAACTTTATTTTAATGACACAATTTTCTCTGTCATTACGGAACGATTTCCTCTACCTTTTGGTACGTTTTCAGTCTTTTTTATCGGTCGTTTGGTGTTTTTTAATTATTTTTTTAAAGTTAGATTTGACATCGGTTCGTCTGATCAATATGATGTTTATTTATTATCTCGTTGATTTGCCCTATTTTGGGCCCTAAAATAAATTTGGATGTGCGTTTTGTGTTCGGAGATAATTTTCTCACAGCACTCGACTCTGATTCACGATTGTCGGTAGTCTTCATTTGCAAGATTACTCGTGATTTGTTTATTGATGTAGTCAGATATATTAACATCTTTATTTGTTTGAATTCTTCGGATGAGTTTATAATTTTTTCTTTGTATGGTCCCTAAACGATCTTAAATGACTAGTTTCATGATAATGTTTATAAGAAATATCTTATTATGTGTTTAGTTTATACTTATAATTGTGGATTTTCATTATAATTTTAAAATTTTCTTTTTGAATAAAACTAACTATATATATTTGCGTAAAAAATCTAATTAAAATAATGTATTAAAATTTTGTAATTATTCTTTTAATAATATTATCATTGAACCACCATTCATGATTGTCCTTATTTATTTATAAAAGTGGTCTCTACAACTCATAATTATAATTTAAACTTTGAAACCTATACATAAAAGGAACTAACCAACGTGTCCGTACTACTTATGGCAATTTTTTTCCAATTACTAAAAGATTTATTACATTTATGTCACCCTCAATGATATAATTTGTTATCAGTTAAAATTCCAAACCAAACAAATGGAATCCTCCATAAATAGAACTCCCCATCCTGCCCTTTACCTGACTACCTGCAATTACTCTCTATTTTTCCTCCCATTTTCCTTCACTTTCTACCCAACCAAACACCCACAGCGACCATTCCAATACTTCGTTTCAAAAAAAAAAAATACAAGAAATGGGTATCGAAAACAGTGACTGTGTGAATCTCGTTTTCACGTACGGCACCTTGAAACGCGGCTTCTCCAATCACGTGCTCCTCCAAGATCTGATGCGAACCGGCGACGCCGTTTTCAAAGGCTCGTATCGTACCCTGGAGAAATACCCGCTCGTTTGCGGGCCTTATCGAGTCCCTTTCCTCCTCAACATGTCCGGGTCGGGTCAATTTGTGATGGGCGAGCTGTACGCCGTGTCGGCCCGGGGACTTGCTCGCGTCGACGAGTTGGAAGGCACGAGTCGAGGGCATTACGAGCGGAGGCCCATCCGGCTGACGCCGGCCGGAAACAAAGAGAAGGGAGGGGAAGAGTTGTTAGGGTGCAGCGGGGAGCTAACGTGCGCGACGGAGGCGTATTACGCGCACGAGAGCTACGAGGAAGAGATGTGGAACAAGAACGGGAGAAAAGGGTTTGAGATGTATTCGAAGAAGGAAGCCGAAGGTTATGTGAAGCGTAAAGATAGGCCTCAAAATCTCAGTTTCTTGGACCATATTAGGATTTTCGTTTCTTCTCCTTCTGATTAATTTCACGGACAAAATAAACTTTGAGAGAATTTGGATGCTTTGATGCTTGCAATTTGTTATGAACTTATTCTCGGGTGTTTTCTTTCTTCAATTCTAATTTCCAATATGTAAGAAATTCCACTGAGAAACCAGATTCATTTCTCAAGATTGTTGCCAAATTTCTTTCATGTATAAATTCTTGAATTTGGCAATTGGAGTTAGTTTTTTCATGCTGAAAATTAATGTAATATTTTTTTGGGTAGTTTACTTCCTTGTATGATAATATTTATGATGTTCTAGTTTTTTCGCACACTTACTAAGATTTAAGTTCAAGATCATGAACTGTGACGTGCTGTTTTTTTCTCACGAAGACCAATAAAAAGATCAAAGTCTATACAACTCATGACTCGGTGTTAAAGATTAGGAGTTATGCGTGTAAATTTTGTTTGTTGAAATCCCAGTTTTGTTGAGATTCTGGTTGGGGGAAATGTTTGCAAGGATGATCAGCGGTGTTGTGAAAGGGCAAAAAAGATTCATATCGACTGGACTACCAGTGTCGCTCTTAGAGTAAATGGTTTTGAGGAATAATTAGTTTGAGAGATTCATCGTGATTGATTCTTTTTTGATGGGTATCTATATTTATTAATAATTATTGGTGGAATAAATACGATTAAGTCGATTGATGACAATTTACCCCTTTTAACCTAAGCGGAGAATTGTAACCAATATTTCAGTGTTGATTGATTATTAAAAGAATTGGTTGTAAAATATCGGAGTGAGCCTCTTCTTCACCCTTATGAGAGTTTATACATTGTTCTCTAGTTATTTAATTAGTGTCGGTTTTAGACGTAGGACTATAATAGTTATTCATAGATGTACATGATCTGTAGGCCTAGTCAATGTGATAGATTTCAAGTGATTTCAATCCTAGCAAATCATATGAATCTACTAGGGATCATATAAGCCAGTCCTTATTTTTTAAGAGTTAGGTGGCGTTTGGTTCGCTGGGATGTTTATGAGGGAGTTGAAATATGTGAATGAATTGGAATCTGTCAGGAATTGGAATCCAATTCCAAATTCTATTTGGTTGGCAGGAAATAAAATTAAAATCCAATTTCATATTCTGTTTGGTTCGCAGACATGTCAAAAGAATTTGATTTCAGTAATGTAAAATGACAGAATTGCCCTTCTTATTTTTTTGCTTTATTTTAGTTTGTTTTACAACTTACATGTAGTAATATATTATAAAAAAATTAAAAAATATTAATTTTTCATTTTATTGATTAATTATTCATTTCAATAAATTATAAAAATCATGCTAATAAACATCATAAGTTAAAATCATCGCAATCAAAATATGTTAATAAGTTACCAAAAGATAGAGCAATATTTAGATATATTCCAATCGGAGTATGTTAATTAGTTACCAAAAAATATACCAAAAACTATTTTTATTCAATATATGAATTAGAAACCCAACCCGACACAACACAAAATAATAAAAAAAATATTTTTATTCAATAAAAGCATTGACTTAATTGAAAAAAATTATATATAGAGGAGTATTATTGTAATTATTCCTAAATATATAAGGTAAAATTATATATTTTTTTGGGTCGGGAATTTTTCACCCTAAATCCGAACTCGACCCGACCCGAATATCACACTTAAAAAAACCGACCCGACCCGAATATATGAATTAGAAACCCGACCCGACCCGAAATAATAAAAAAATATTTTTATTTAATATATGAATAAGTTACCAAAATATTGATGAGGGTAGTATGGTCAAATTTCAATTCTCTCTAACAAAGGAATTGAATTCCATCCATTCTTGGATGAATTCACTTTCCCTCATTTGATAGAAAGTTGAAGCCGTGAGGGATTCCAATTCACTTGAAAAACTTGAACCAAACATTAAAAAGTGTTGGAATTGAATTTCAATTCCCCAATTTCAAAAGATTATATCCAACCAAACGCCAGGTCTTCGATATTCTTCCTCTAAATAGACTTTTTATATCCTCCAAAATTATAGGACGTCATAAATTTGAAAATGCTTTAGAGTTCTCTAGTAGTTGTGAAATACGAGGATTTTTAACGAGGTACAACGAACTTAAATTTATAAAATATAATAAATATATTTTTTAAATGTGTTATTTTTATATTTTTTTCCAAATCTATAAATAAAACTATTAAAACTCATTAGTTGATATTTAAAAGTGTGACCGAATGCTTTTGAACACAAACCTTTTACCATTCCACCTATAATCATTTAATAATTTAATTTCTAGAAATATAATTTTTTTACTTATAATATTTATTTATTTTTATTAATGCATGTCTGCATATTATTTAATTTCTTGATTAAATTTGGTGTCACCGACTAAACGTTTATCAACTCAGTTGGATAATTAAAAGTTTACCCCTATTTACGAAGTACAATAAATATTATTGTAAGGATATTGTTATCTTTTTACACTTCACAAACTCTTTTAATAAAACTACTAAAACTAATTACTTAAAATTCAAATTTATAATCAAAAATTTTTATACATAAGACTTTTATCATTAGAGGAGTCTTCAAATCATGTAACGCACCGTAATACATTATTAAAGTGACACACTAAAATAAATCATTAATTAAATTATCTTTATTAAGTAAAATATTAAAAAAATATAAGGATCACTCCATGATTAATTCATTTTAAAAATTTAGTTGATTTTTTATTTCCACGTCATCTTTCTCTTTCTCTGTCGGTGTTTTAATTAATTTTATTTAACCAATTAGATAGTGACACATCACCACCTATAAGTATAAAATAAAAGAAATAATTTTTGTTACTATTAGTTATTGAAGCTAAGTCTTTCGCATAAGATGCAAAACACTCAACCATTAAGTAAGGCTAAACATTTCAATTAATTTCACCACATTTTGTATTTAATGTATACAACGATATCACCATAAAATCAATATTTTTCAATGATTATAAGATTCAAATATTAGACACTTTAAATTAATGATCTAAAGCTTAGCCACTCAATTATACTACGGACCTCTTTTTATTATATTGATTTTAATACTTACCTATATCATTATTAAATTAAAAAATAAATTTTCACTTTCTTTTAAAATAAAAAAATTAAATACTTATTATATATTTTTATAAAATTTTATATTAAATCATTCTAAAAATATATTTATAATATTATAAAAATATTTTAAAATATATATTTAATTTTTTTAAATCATATTATTTATTTACTATATGTGTAAAAGATATAACGTCTCAGTATTGTTATTATGTCAAACGACACTTGAATGGGGTAATTCTCAGACAAGTCAACCTTCCATACTTGGCATGTTCCTTAGATGAACCAGTTATAAGCCATGTCATACTTGACAAGAGTCATTCCCTTATTTCAGTAGCCAATCGTATAGAAACTTATCCAAATAGACAAGTCATATATTAGTCCACAAGCCACAATATAATCTCAAAGCTACAAGTACCCTTGGAAGGGAGATCCACGATGAATAACAAATATTAGTGTGTAGCCCCATTCCTCAACCAAGAGCATGATATGAGACCCATAGATCCCAACCACATGCAGGGACGAAACTCCCTTAGGGCCCAAGGGGCCCCGACCCCTATTAAAATTTGTATATTCGATATAATTTTGGTTTAATAGTATTTTAGTTCATGTAAAAATAAATATTTAAATTTAAAAAATATAAATATTTATTAAATATTTAATCAAGTAGTGGTCAAACTAAAGAATGATAAGTACGTGTTCTCAAATTTTTAGTCTGATTACAATTTAGGTCATTGTAAGTTTAAATATTAGACAAATTAGAAGTTTTCTTGTGAATTTTGAGTTTTTTTATTATAAATTTAAGGTGAATACAATGTAGTATATGTACAAATACTTTCAACTAGTTGACAATGAACACTCATACCCCTACATACGCAGTGCTTGAACTCGGGACCTTGAGGATAACATCAATCCCCTTAACCATTAAGGTCGCTTGTTCATGCTAAATTTCGAGTTTAAATACCTAATAAGTCTTTATATTTTTCTTAAATAGTTTAATATTTTGGCCTCTGTCAATATTTAATTTTGGCTCCGTCCCTACCTACATGAGCCTAGGAGAAGGTCACTTACACCATGATAGCTCCACATGCTTGTTTAGGGTGAGGGGATGGTGGAATAAATAAATAATATGATTTTAAAAATTAAATAAATATTTTTGTTATAATATAAATAGAACTTTTAGGATTATTTAATATAAATTTTATAAAAATATATACTATTCACACACACATATATGTCTAACAAAACAACTTTTGAAGGTTTTAAATTTATGAAATTTTACTCAATTTTGTTTTGATAGAAAAAAAAAACAAAATACCAATGACACTAAAAAACAAAAGAAAGAAACTTGAAATGTTGGAGTGTGAGCTCATTTTCCCATTCCTTAAAGCAACAAGCTCTAGGAGTTCCGGACTTTTATTAATGCGTAAATGACATGAATATACTTTTAAAAAAATCGAAAAAAGACTTGCGTACCGTAGATAGTTTCAACAATTGGATTTTGTGAGAGCATTAGATGGACCACTTTGTTGGCAAGTTTTGTACAAGTTAGAAAGTGCAATAATATCAAATTGTTTGCTAAAATATGAATGTTGATGAAACAAGCAACTTTGCATAATTCAAGTTACCTTTTATTGGAAACTTGGAAAGATTTTTGGCTTCAATTCGGCAATATAAGAAAAGCATATAACAAAAACAAAATAAAGGAATGAAATAGAAAACCTCTTAAAAAAAAGAAACTAAGGGCCGTTTGTTTCATGGTCTTTGAAAGATATTATGTAAATTATTTACCACTAATTAATAAATTGTGTAAAATTATCATAGAGTTATGAGAATAATCAAAATGTTAGCTTGTCCAAGCCAAAGAGTCGAGCTACTTACAAAAAGTACATGAATAACAATATTAATATCAAACTTCTCACATGTTTCCACCATATGATTTACTGAACTTTCTCTAAAAGAGAGAAAAACCCTAAAATTTTAGTTTTTTCCTTTAATTCAGAATTTTTTGATGAATTAATTTTTAAAAATATGGTGAAGTAAAAAAATGGTCCCTTAACTATTAAAAGTTACAAAATGATCCTCAAGTCATAGAATGTAGCTTTGTTAAGTCCTTCGATTATTAAAAGTTACAAAATGGTCACCCGACTATTCGTTATGTCCCAAACTTGTTATTTTATGTTAAAAATTTGGTGGTTGATGAGCTAGACATTAACATGATGACTAAGCTATGATAGTCATTTGAGATTATGAGATCAGATTTTATCATATCACAAACAATAAGTTAATGTTCAGCTTAAAGTATCGTCCAATTTTTAACGGAAAATAACGAGTTTGGAACATAATGAATAGTCGGGTGACCATTTTATAACTTTAATAGTCGAGGGACTCAACAAAGCAACACTCTATGATTGAATGATCATTTTGTAACTTTAAATAGTACCTCATAATCGGGACCATTTGTTTTATTTACCCTTAAAAATAATACCTTTTGATCTTACTCTATGTTTGAATTCATAATAGTAAAGCAAAAGAAAGGCCAAGAAAAAATGATTTCATATTATTTTATTTGGACGATTAATTTTAAGAATTTTTTTAGTTAAATTACTTTTTATTAGTATAAGTGATTATAAGGTAGTATTTGTTTAGAATATTTTTAGTCAATTGACAATACACGTACACACCTTATATACTCTATTGCTTAAACTCGAGACCTCAAGAGAGAATAATATTTTTTTTACAATTGAGGTAGCTCAATGAGTTAATTAAATTGTTGAAAGTAAAAGAAACCGTTAACTATAATGATTTTTACAATTATAACTTAAAATAATTTAATTAAGGTAATATGTTTTAAAAAACCCTAAACTATCATACATGGTCTAGACAAGGCCTTAAACATTTTTGTAGTTAAATAAGTCCCTATTCTACGACTTTTACTCATCCTTTATAATTTTTTCCACTTTTACACATGGAATATATTAATTGTTGCAAATATTTAATCTTAATTTCTAATTAAATACCTAAATATAAACGATTAAAACTCTTGAAACTATCAAATTGGATCAAACGGTTGGATTAAAAAATTAACCACTCTTTATGCAACTCTTCTTTTGAAAATTGATTAAAAACGCTTTTCTTCCTATTTTTTTTTATATAAAATTAAAGTTCAAGAAAATAAAATTATTTATTTGTTGGAAAATGGAAAAGTTTGATTTTAAACTTTTACATTAAGGTTTGAATTATTAAAGTGAAAACTTCTTTTTGGAAAAAAATTATATTGAATTTATTTTCACTGTCTAAAATTTTTTAGTTTGATATACTAAAATAGGTTCTAAAAATTGTATTGAAAAATTGAAAAAAAAATATTTGATTAAAATTTCTAAGCACTCTTATACTCAGTTTCTTGACACTGAAAATTTGAATTGAAAGGGGCTTTATCTTTCTTCCTTTTTTATATATAAAAAACTAAAGTTGAAAGAAATAAAAATATTTATTTGTTCAGAAATAAAATTTTCTGATTAACTTAATGTTATATCTTCAGTGATGATCTTCAAAAATTTTCAAGCTTTTATGGGATTGGATTCAGTGAGTTGTCAACACTCCATCTTCAAACATATACCTTCGAATACAAACTTCCTAATCGATTGTTGTAAAATAGAAAAGACCTTTTATATGTTCACGTTACTTACCAGAGCATAATTCAGAGGTCTGACAACAAGATTTATCTAGTCTGTTGGCCTAGAAATAACTATAATAACCCTACCACTAACGTATGCACTAAATATAACTATAATTATCCCCAAACAAGATTGAAAATGAGCGAAAAAACCATCACAACCCATATATCGTCTTTATTATCCTCCATGATCAATTTTCGTCTCTACAAAAAAAATATTGATTAACGGTCATCCTTCATCGATTACGACTCTCCGCCTAAACTAAAAGTGATGAGCAATCAACGGTCAACGAAACCAACTTGTTGTCAACACCTATAAATGTTTTTTTTATCAAGGTTTTAATATTTTGATGAAAAAATATTTTAAAAAATGGGTTTATTATTTTGAAAATAAATTCTATTATCTAAAATTCTCTAATTCGATGTTTTCTTTTCATTTTTTTAATTTGCTAGATTGAAAGAGTTTTAATCGTATATATAAATTTTTAGTCAGAGATTAGGATTAAATCTTTGAAACCAATAAAAAAATGTGTAAAAGTAAAATTAAAATAAACAATTAAGAGCTTATATGATTGAAAGTCATAAAATAAGGGCTTATTAAACTACAAATAAAGTATAAAAACTTATTTAAATAAAGTATGATAGTTTAACGGGGTTATATATTAGCCTAATAGTTTTGACACTTTCAAGGTCTAAATAGGCTTACTCATCATGAAAGCATACAATCCAATATTAGAAGTTACTATAAAATTTCAAATTCTATAGCAACATAAATCCTATTCACTTTCAATCATAGTTAACCTTGATGTTTCCATTAGAATATGGGAAATGAAAAAGTACAATTTAAGTGTTTTTTTTTACTCATCAAGCGGTTTTGACGGTAGAAAAATATTATTCTTTTTAGAGGTTTGAGTTTAAACAGTTGTATCTCTGGGATATGCATGCATTCTCAATGATTAAGAAAGATTTTGAATAAAAATTACATTGTAATCACTCCATACTATTAAAAAATAACGATTAAATACTTCAAACAAAGATAAACATTTAGATTCTAATACTACGGTATGAATCAATCGACTGATGAATACCAATAATTATATAAGAATTAACTAATAAAACTTGAACAAAGTAATTAAAATAACTTCAAGTTGGAATGAAGGTAAGATCATAAAATCAAAGATTTGATTGATAAATATCATTTAAAATTTAAAATTATTGTTTGATGCAATAATTAGAGAAATTGAATTAATGCAAAAGTGTCCAAATTATACTCTAAGTTAATTTTAGGTATCTAAATTTTTTTTCTTAAAATAGGCGTATAACATTTTCAACGTTACATTTTTAAATATCTATACCGTAATGGAAAAGACCGTTAAATTATATGTGTTGCATTCAATATTAAAAAATTATTTTAAAAATAAAATATTATTATTATTTTTTTAAAAGAAGCCCATATTTTTTCAAAATCTCAAAAAACTCAAATTTCTAAAATCTCTAATTCCAAAGTCCCATTATCTCCGCCTTCCATCTTCGACCACCGCTGTTGATGTTGAAGGGCCATCTATCTATGATCGATCATCCACTAACCGATCACCACCTTTACCATTACTCCAATCCTTTAAATCTTTAAATTAAAATCCTTAAATCTCAAATCTCATGTTCAAATCTCTAACTCAAGTATTATTGCTTTTCGTTCAAACAATTGTCAAATCTCTAACTCAAATATTATTGCTTTTCCTTTAAACAATTGATATGGGTGAATTAATGCAACTTATATGGGTGAGTTAACACAATTGGTAATTACAAACAATTGTTTCAAGCAATTGTGTAAAATTGAGATTTGGGTTTTGCGGGGTAAGGGGCGGGGTTTGGGAAATTATTTTTCATTGGAATCTGGGGGCAAGGTCGCGTAATTATTCTGCGGCTGATGACGGGGCAGGGTGGGGCGGGAGGGGGATGTTCAGCGACAGGGGCAATGGCAAGGGGTGATTGTTTAATCGACGACGGGATGTTCAGCAACATTAGTGGTCTTTTTATAATTTTATTAAGGGTAAAGTATAGTAATGGTCACTAAACATTTCTGAAGCTTGCATTTAGGTCCCCCAACTTTTAAAACTTGCAATACAATCCTCTAACATTTAGTCTGTTTGCAATATGGTCCCCGACGTAACCGGCCATTTGACGTCGTTACGCTGTTGTTAGTACGTTTGCAATATGGTCACTAAACTTTTTAGGCGCTTGTATTTAGGTCCCCCAACTTTTAAAACTTACAACACAATCCTTAATTTCATTCTAAACCCCAAATTCCTTTTCGATCTCAAATTTCCTTTTTCGCTTCTCTCTTCTCATTTCTAGCGTAACTTTTCAATTGGGGATGCATGGGAAATTCTAATCTAACTTTGAATTCTGTGGAGGTGTTGACTTGAATAAGGGTACATTGAGAGAAGACCCGACCAAGGGACTATCGGGACCATCAACGATTCAAGGTGTAATGTCAGATACATGTCATCTCAAGTGAAGCATAGATGTTCGATGAAATGCTTGTGAGAAAAAAATGGGGTTAGAAATGCAGAGTTGACAAATACTACTAAGATGAACTAAGTATCATTGTTGAAAGTCACCAACAAAGCTGGAACTATTTTGTATAAATGACATATAATAATTTCTTCGTTTAATCCTTGTGGTTAAAGATTTTTCAACAGATGATCAAATATAATGAAATCCCAAACAACGCCTTCACCTCTCAGTCTCTTTCGCTCACATGCACTCTCATTTGGTTTTTGTTCTTCAATTTTCCGCCATGTAAAATTGTAAATCTAAGCAGTGCTCTGTCTTTCAGCTTTTTATTTACAAAGAAAAAATGAAGGAAGAATTGCTGGAACGCAACACCGATTGTTTTATTTCTTACTCTCTCCCCTCACTTGCAAGAAAGTATTTATTTTCTCTTTTGGGCTATCCGAAAGTAAGTTTTTCCTCTTTCACACTTTCCCATTTTTAGCTCGTATTGTGCGTTTTTATTGAACTTTTTATGTTTCTGGAACTGCATGTCAAGGATCTGGATATTCAATGTTAGTTTTGAACCAAAACCATCTAATTTTCTTTATTTCTTCTTAATCAAAACTTTTAGTACTCCTTATGAAAGATATTCAGTCTATCAGAATAGAAGTAAAAGATGGTCCTAGGCTATATTTTTATCTTCTTGTTTGGTTTTTCTTTAAATGAGGGAATTGGTTGTGAGTATCGACATAGTGAAATCGTCAGGCTCAATCTAAGAGACTGCTGATACTAGTTTACTGGGAATTGTATTGATCTGACCTGTGGTTTTCAGCATACTATGAGCTCGTATTCTTTTTAATAAGTTCATGTTGATTATGGGACTGATATATCATGAACAAATTGGATTTTTTTACATGTTTTGGAAATTTTACAGTTGAATCTGTATTGAATTATAGCTTTAGAAGATAATTATGCATGCACGTAACTCCAAAGGCATCATGACAGGGTAGTATATTTGGAGCAGCTACTTGATATGTTTCCCGGTCATTACACATTTGCACATTCATTTATGGCATATATATGTTCATTGCAGTGTCCTCTATATTTTACAATGTCTTTTATTGCTGCCATGCCATAAATTTACAAGAATTATGGGGTCCTATGATTTTAGTTCCGTTATATGCTTTAGATTCTCATCATGTTTGGCTATTGAGGAATAAGAAACATGGAGCATTAGAAGCAATTATATGTTAAAAGGGTAGGCCATTAATGCATTTGCAACTGGTAATGTTGTATTTGACATCTAATGACTATCTGACACCTTACTTTTGGAGTGACTATGATCGAACCTATTTCCCTTTATTTATTAAGTCCTCCTTTTGATTGAGTTATTAATTGATATTCTTGGTTTATTTTAGTTATTTCTTGGTTGTATGTTCTAGTCCTATGAACTAAAACTCTTTACTATCTTCACAACCGTTGGATGTTCATGCTTAAGTTCCATCCAAACCTATTGGATTGTCATACCAAAGTGCGACAGCTACGAACAAGACAAATTGACCTTGTTACTTTTACTTCAACGGTTTATGCAATAAACATGATAGATGCACTTTTCATGTTCAAAGTACAGTAAACGTTGGATGTGGATACAACAAACCTCAAATTTATATTGAAGTAAACACTATCAAATAGTAAATTCATGTTCAAAATTCCAAAACACTTCAATTACATTCTAAACCCAAAATTCCAAAATATTTCAATTACATTATAAACCCAAAATTAAAGTATTTTAGAATTTAGGGTTTAAAATGTAATTAAATTATTTTAGAATTTTGGGTTTAGAATTATTGAATTATGTTTCGATATAACAAATTTAAGGAAAAATGTTTTTGGACATGAATGGCATTTATTAAAAAAAAAGGTTTCAAAAATAATTCAAAGTCCATTAAAATCGGATTTGAACAAAAAATCTAAAGGGTGTCAAAGGGTATCCATACACCCTACAGTGTATCCATACACCCTGCAGTGTATCCATACACTGGTGTATCGATACACCCTATAGGTGTATCGATACACCCTATAGGTGTATTTATACACCTGTGAATGCTCAAACACCGAATGCAAATAGTGTACCGATATACCTATGAGTGTATCCATACACTAGTGTATCGATACACCCAGTAGTGTATCCATACACCCTGGCTGTAATGGCTAGTAACGACTAGTTTATTTGAATTTAATGAAGGGGTACTGATACATCTTGATAGAGTACTGATACACCATGTTATGGGTATCCTATTTTTGTAGAAAAATCATTCTCAAACGGCTCCAAAACATCCCCAATGGCTAGATATGACTTCAAACACATTCCAAGCTATAAATACAAGCTAAGGACACTTGACGAAACAAGATAACAACTATCCAAGCAATTAAACACAAGAGAAGAGCTTTTTATTCTTATTTTCCTTTCTCTTGTAAATATTTATTCTTGTGAGCTTAATTCTTGTAAACACCCACTTTTGAGAGGTTTATTTGTTTACTTATTTTATCCTTTTGTAAAGGGGAAAGGTTCTAGCTAAGCCCGTGTAAAAGCTAGGGAAAGGTTCTAGTTTAGCCATTGAAAAACAAGAAGGTTATAAAGGTTATCTCTTTGTCCTTAAAAAGAAATACCAAATTAGTAAATTTATTGGAAAATCCTTTGTGATGAGCTAAGGTAGTGGATATAGACTTGGTTGAGAAGTCGAACCACTATAAATCGCTGTACAATTCTCTATCTTTCAATCTCCTTACTCCCTAAACACAAAAACCATTCCAACCCCTCTTTGCAAATCATTTCGATTATCGATTAGAGCTTCTGCAAATCCCAACAATTGGTATCAGAGCTTAACTCGTTAGAAGGCTTAACATCCTTGAGACGATCCTCGAAGAAGCTCTATCGATTACCGACACAACCGAAAAAAATATGGCTTCAACCTCCGGTGCCTATTACATTGAAGATTCACCTATTATGGATTCGCAACCGGTCAATAAGTCACCCTTCTTCAATGGAGCAAATTATGCACATTGGAAGAATAAGATTATGTACTTTATTTGAGCCTACGATCTAGGAGCTTGAAACTCAATCATGAGGGGTTACTACACTCCACCCGGTGAATATGACGATTGGAGTAATGAAGAGAAGAAAAAGTTCCAGCTTAATTCTAAGGCTATGCATATTCTCTTGTGTGCTTTAGGCCCAAATGAATATGGAAAAATCTCATTTTGTTTTAGTGCCAAAGAGATTTGGGATAAGCTCCAAGTCACTCATGAAGGAACCGACGAAGTGAGGGAATCAAAGAGAAGTCTTCTACCATAGCTACGAGAACTTTAAGATGAAACCTGATGAAAACATCAAAGCCATGACGGATAGATTTTTCGTGATTGTCAACGGTCTCAGGGGATTTGGAGAAATAATCCCTAATGAGAAGCTTGTAAGGAAGATGATATACTCTCTTCCAAGTTCATGACAATCGAAGAAGACCGCCATTATCGAAGCTAGAGATCTAAAGTCTCTTACTCTCGATGAGCTAATTGGTTTCCTTCTCACTCATGAGATAATGTTGAAGGAAGAAGAAAAGAATGAAGAGAATAAAAACAAGAAGAAAAAGAAGAAGGAGGTAGGCATTGCCTTTAAATCCACCAATAAAAGCTATCAAGATTCAAGTTATGAGGTGGATGAATATGATGATGAACAAGAAGATTAGATGGTCAAGCTCTTAAAAGAGTTAAAGAGATTCATGACTTCCAAGGAAGTAAAGCATGAATCAACCAAGAAAAAGAGTCCCCCTGTGTGCTTTAATTTTCAAAGAACGGGGCATGTCAAGTATGATTGTCCCCTTCTAAGAAAGAATGGATCATCCAAGAAGAAGGCATATGTGGCAGCTTGGAGTGATGAAGATGACTCCAATGATGATGAAATAGTCAACCTATGCCTCATAGCCACTCAAGAAGAATTTGAGGTATCTTCTAACTCAAATGAATTTAATTCATTTACTTTTGATGAGTTACAAGATGCTTATGATAGGTTGTATTTGGGATTTGAGACTATGAATTCCAAATATATGAAATTAATTTCAAAACTCAAAATTGAAAATAAATCGATTTTGAAAGCTAGAGTTGATTTTGAAAATCAAAACAAAATTTTGAAAAATGATTTAGAGCTTTCAAAAATCAAAATAAATGATTTAGAAAAGAAAATTTTTGAGTTAGAAGTTAAGCTTAAAAGCTTAACAAAAGAAAAGGAAATAATTTCTAAAAACAACTTATTATGTTTAGAAATGACAAAATGCTCACATTGTCATTTTCATGGTCATAAGGAACATACTTGTCCTTCGAAGAAAGGAAAACATTTTAAAATTAGACAAGTATGAGTTTCGAAAGGAATAAGGGGCATTGAAACTAACATTCAAGGATCCAAGCAATTTGGATACCAAAATCGAAATGAATGTCTCTTGTAGGTGTGTGGGAGCAATGGTGATGAAAATGATGATATTCAAGATTCTCTAGCCACACATGAAAAAGGAATGGGTAACCTCTAAGCTTAATGCTTTTGATTTTAGTTATTTGGTTGCTCATTTGATTTTAAGCATGTTTGAGTTTTGTTTTTAAATGATTATGCATTATTGTTTTAATCTCATGTATGTTCAAAAGAAGTTTATGATGAACATTTTTAATTTTTTTTAATGATTTTTCATAATTTTTTGTTCATCATAATGAATTTTTGATCAAATTTGATTCTCAATGCGAATGATATCTCTGTAACAATTGATATCAAAATTTTAAATTTTTTTACCTAAATTTAAATGTTTATGCATGTATTTAAGATTGCATAAGATATCTCTCTAACAATTGATATCAAAATTTTCAAATGCATAACATTTGTTTATAAAACTTTATGCATATGTACTTAATTTCAACTGTTGGTATTGCATAAAGTATTTTAGACTTGGATATATTGAATTTCATGTGCTACTAACATGTTTGCTATTCTTTGTTGAAATTCAATTTTATTTAATTGTCAAGTTTTTAAAGCTAAATTTTGTTTGGAATACACTTATTGAGGGGGAGCTTTGATTTTTCAAATAAATTTTAAATGTCAAATTTATCACTTACTCTCCAATGTTATTTTAGAACTTTAAAGATTGAATTGTTTTTTATATAACAAAAAGGGGGAGAAATTTAGTTTGAAAAATTCAATTTCTTAATGAAAAGGGGGAGCTTAACATTTTCATATATTTTCCAACAATTGGTATTTTTTTAACAATTGATATCCTTTTGTTAACAATTGGTACCTTTTTCATTAAACATTTTATTAAGGGGGAGCTTTGCCAAAAACAATTTTTCAAATGTTTTGTTATATCAAAAAGGGGAGATTGTTGAATTATGTTTCGATATAACAAATTTAAGACAAAATGTTTTTGGACTTGAATGAAATTTATTCAAAGTTTTAAAAAGGTTTCAAAAATAATTCAAAGTCCATTAAAATGGGATTTGAACAAAAATGTTAAAGGGTGTTAAAGGGTATCCATACACCCTGCAATGTATCGATACACCCTGTAGTGTATCCATACACTGGTGTATCGATACACCCTGCATGTGTATCCATACACATGTGACTGATCAAACACCGAATGTAAATAGTGTACCGATATACCTATGAGTGTATCCATACGCTAGTGTATCGATAAACCATGGCTGCAACGGCTAGTAACGACTAGTTTATTTGAATTTAATGAAGGGGTACCGATACACCTTGATAGTGTACCGATACACCCTGTTATGGGCAACCTATGTTTGTAGAAAAATCATCCCCAAATGACTCCAAAACATCCCCAATGAATAGATATAACGTCAAACACATTCCAAGCTATAAATACAAGCTAAGGACACTTGAAGAAACAAGAGAACAACTATCCAAGCAATCAAACACAAGAGAAGAGCTTTTTATTCTTATTTTCCTTTCTCTTGTAAATATTTGTTCTTGTGAGCTTAATTCTTGTAAACACCTACCTTTGAGAGGATTATTTGTTTACTTCTTTTATCCTTTTGTAAAAGGGAAAGGTTCTAGCTAAGCCCGTGTAAAAGCTAGGGAAAAGTTCTAGTTTAGCCATTGAAAAACTAGGGAGTTGTAAAGGTTATCTCTTTGTCCTTAAAAAGAAAGAACAAATTAGTGAATTTGTTGAAAAATCCTTGGTGAGGAGCTAAGGGAGTGGATGTAGACTTGGTTGAGAAGTCGAACCACTATAAATCGCTGTACAATTCTCTATCTTTCAATCTCTTTACTCCCTAAACACAAAAACCGTTTCGACCCCTCTTTGCAAACCGTTTCAGTTGCCGATTCGAGCTTCTGTATATCCTTGCAAGAATGAAATTGAGGACTGTGTTGCAAGTTTTAAAAGTTGGGGACCTAAATGCAAGCGCCTGAAAAGTTTAGTGACCATATTGCAATCAGACTAAATGTTGGAGGAGGGCCATGTCATCTTCTTCTAACGACAGTGTAACGGCTGGTTACGTCGGGAACCATATTGCAAACGGACTAAATGTTGGAGGACTGTATTATAAGTTTTAAAAGTGGGGGGACCTAAATGCAAGCTTCAGAAAAATTCAGTGACCATTACTATATTTTACCCTTTTATTAAAAATGATGTTTCTTTAAAAAATAATATTATTATTAAGTTTTCTAAAAAAATAAAAATTGTAATATATATATAAACAAAGAACAAAATCGGTAGAAATAATACTGTTTTAGGTAATTTTTTTACCGATTTTGTTATTTAAATAATAACAAAACCAGTAGCCTTTTTTTAGGCGTATATTAAGGATGTCGCACTGTAGAACTTCCCTCTTAGGGAAATGATCATGTGAGGAAGAACTTCTCATTTTCTTGTTCTCCAAAGGCTGTTTTTTTTTTCTTTGGTCAACGGTATGACTACAAATTATCATACATTAGGGAATATTAGAAGGACCTCATTAAAAGTCTCCCTACACCTAAGGGAGCGTTTGGTTCAGGTCATATTGGATTACCGGGGGGAATGAAATGTCATTCCCCCATTTGGTTGACAAACATTCTTATCCCCGGTAATAAGTTATTCCCAACAGTGGTATTTTGAGGGTATATTACCGGTAATGTTATTACCCCTACCCTTAGGTATTATTACATTCCCGGCGTTTTGGACTAAAATGTCTTTAATTTTTTTTTCCCAAAAATATCATTCTTCTGTCATTTAATAAAAAAAATTCTACGAAGATTAAAAAAACAAATTTATCCTTAAACTATTTTATATTTATAAAAAAAGTCCATAATTAGAATTTTATATGAAGTTCAAGGGTTAAAATAAAATTTTACCCTTTCATTAAATCTATTTATCTTTTCAATTTTGTAAAAAAATTATATAAATTTTATGAATTTAAATTTTTTAAAGAAAATATATAAATTAAGAATAGTAAAATTATAGTAGAATTCCACTTGTTAAAAAATAAATATATAATAAGAATAATTTGGTAAAATATACATTCTAATAATTTTTTATTCCTTTAACAAAATACTGTAATCTTACATTTTTATTAAACGAACCAAATACAAAAATACAACTTTCTTCGTAATCTTATTCCCACTGGTAATTATATTTTCACTGGTATTCTTACATTCCGTAAACCAAACGTACTCTAAAAAGAATAAAAAAAAATACCCTTTCTTAGACCTCCCGACACCTCCCGACACCCAAAGGGTGTCTTGTTGTTTATGCAGATTATCAAAACGCATGTTTTGATAACGATATTTACCTAATTAATTAATTATATTTTTATGCATTGTTTTATAATCCACTTGTATGGTTTTTACTAGAAACTTTTTTAAAGTATAAGATTCCATATATTCTTTGATTTGTTGTCTTCTAAAAACTTTATTCGCTCCGAATATTTTATTAAATTTCTTTGTTTCTATTTTTAATGTTTCATGCCCAAATACTGTGTTGTACAAATCATCAGCCAAAGAACAGCTCTTCATTGAGGCCATAAAAAAAATATTACTCTTCATAAAGCAAGTCTCATGCCCTTTGAGATTCTCAAATTGTTTGGACTAAGCGAATTTAATTAATTAATTAACTCTTAGAATAGAAAATGGTTTCATTAAATTCATGTCTGGATAATTATGTATGTAAAATATTTGTACAATACTGATAATTAAGAAAGATTCTAAACAGATACTACCTTATAAACAAATTGCACAAAAAAGTGGATTCATTGCCGTCATTTTCAGTTACTATATTCCGGGTAGAGATGCAAAAATTGTTTCGACTCAAAAAAATTGACTGAAATCAATTAGAGTATGAACTATTTGTGACACGAGGTGACTATAACCCGAAATTGATTCAATTTCAAATTGATATTGACCTAAACTCGAGTTGGGCCTATTTATTTTGGATTTAAACTCGACCTCAATCTGACCTGAGAACGATCTGAGTACGAATTGAACTTGATAATATGATAATCGATTCGGACTTGCATCCGACCTGATATGAACCCGAATTCTAGATTAACATGTAAATAACTGATATAAGCCGACTTGAAAAGATCCGAGATCTGATTTTTCCTGATCTGTAATTGACTCAACTTGTTAATTGACTCGTCTTGTAAATAATCTGACTTATTATTAAACCGTTTTGATATTGATCCAACTTAATATTTATCTAATTTGTAAGTTGTAAACTTATAATTGTCAACTGGTATTATAATATGATAACTGACAAAATAATATAAGAATACCACTCAAATTCACACAAAATTACCCAGATCGATCATTTCAAGAAAAAATATGCAAATTTTTAGGGTCGACCATTTCAAGAATTTTTCTTCTTAAATTTATAGATTTAACGGTAAAAGATGTGAACGCAATATCCAAAACTAAACCAATTCTTATATTTTTTTAGTTGAACTAATTTATGTTTGACAATATTAAATGAATCTTCCAACTTGTCACTCTTAATGTTGGATCAACTTAGTCCAAATTGAAATTTTAATCAATTGTTTTAGCAATTTGATTTTTTCAATAGAGTGCATAAGACTCTTGAAGATACCGTGGGTGAGGTGCAACTGTATGCATGAAAAGAGCCGCAACCATTTATCAAATTGCTAATAAATTGATTTCTTATGATTAAATTATAATCCAAGTCATCATATTTGTTTGTACATTTAAAACTAAGTCTTTTCATTTTTAATTTTAAAGAGTTGAATAATATTTTGATTTTTGATATTGTAATTCATTGTCACTTTGATGCCTGAAATTCTTCTATTCAATTCGATTTCTAGATTTTTCTTCTGTTAAACATGTTACCCCGCTATATTCTTACATTACAAAACAGTCATATAATATTCTAAGAACGTGCCATCTAAAATACCATGTGATAGATAATATATATTAAAATTAAGAAAGTTGTAAATTCATAAAATATATTTAAAAATCCAAAAAAAATTCCACAAAAATTCCAGTTTTTTAAAAATATTTTAAAGATTTTATAAATTTTATAAGGCTTAATACAAAAATAAGTGCACAAACTTTACCTCCAAATACGTTTTAGTTTCTAAAGAATTTTTCGCTAAAAATATGTGCCTAAAGTTTCAAAAGTTATATTTTTAAGCGCCTGGACGTTAACCACCGTTAAATATCTCCGTTAAGTGACATGTGTCAAGTTTTGATTTTTTTGAGAATTTATTTAAAAAATAAAAAATATTTAAAAAAATCAAATAGAAAACCCTGTGCAACTCCCCTCCCCCTTCCAAAGTCGCCGGTTGGCGGGCGGTGATTGTCACCTCCACCGTTATCATCACTGGTATCGAACCCCGATTAAATCCCTGTTGGCCTTGAGTCGTAATACGCCACTATTTTTCGTGGAGGAGCGTTCAAAAGTTCATCGGATTTTAAGCCTATGTCATTGTTCTTCATCGATTCTGACATCCATATGCCACTGCCGCCATCATTCGAACCACCGTTCTATTCTGATCAAAATCCAACCGTTGGACAACGACGATGATGGTCAACGACCGTTTAGGTTAAAAAATTAAAATTGAGAATTAAGGAATTATATATTGAAAATTTTAGATTTAGGGATTTTGGGTGACGATAAGGACAACGATTGATCAATGGGTAAATGGCGTTCAACGATAACGATGGTGGTCAAAGATGGCCGACAACGGTTGACAATATGGTTGATATGAGAGATTTGAACTTTTTTAGTCTTTTTTATAATTTCAATGAAAATTGAGTTTTTTTATAAATAAATTAAACATTTTTATTTTATAATTAAAAATAATATTTTTATTATTAAAAAATAAAAAATAAACGATAGACACCTAAAAGTATAACTAAAAAAATGTTAGAAACATATTTTTAACGAAAAATTCTTTAGACACTTAAAACATATTTCAAGGATAAATTTGGACAATTATTTTTATATTAAGACATTTTATAATTATATTCAATTCATTCTTAAAAGTGTCACATAACTTTTTTGTAGCAATAAATAAAAAGGAATTTTTCCTAGATATTAAATATACAACTTCAAAAGTCAAAAAATACTATTTCAACACTTTCATAAATACCAAAAATCTATAAATAAACAAACTCTTCTTCTTTCCCAACATTATTAAAATGGGGAAATAATAGCTTCCAAAGTACACAATTCTCATCATCCATGGCAGTAATTTGTGGTATAAGATCGTACACTTTGCTACCAATGCTCAATAAACTATTAAATGATATTTTCAGCTATGAATGCCTAAAATACATATCCATTATACGTTCGGTTACGCTATTAAAAAATCATGCCTCATTCCAACACATCTCACATCACCATCACAAATCTCTTTTTACTTTCGGATAAAGATGTAATAATACCAAGAAGATGAGATACATTCATGTTTGACAAGTAGATAAAAGATTGGAATCGTTTACTCACAAGGTATTGGCATTCTTAAATTCACCAATAGTCCCGAGTTACTCGGAAATAAGGATGGCAATCTTCGTAAATTTTAAATACGAGCTAACCTTCTTCAGCACATTCATTTGTTTCTGTTAGTTGTGTCCTGAATGAACATTGAAGACTAGGATGTTAACATGTATCTATTAAGCATCCAATCTAAAACCAATTCATAATAGGCGGAACAATCAACCTTGAATATAAGACTAGGAAACTCGATAATCGATAGATGAGAGATAAAACGGCTTATGACTCCCTAATGAAGATGATGAGGAAACCGCTGGATCAGTAGGCATTGACCAAAGGAGTAGAAACCTTGGGAAATTATCTGTTTCGGCATTTGGAAAGGTGAAGGAACAGGAAGAACAAACATTGATACAATTTTGAGCATTTCCACTGATTATGAACAGTATCGTATAAGTGGAACTTCAAAGTTCTTGACTCTAGAATTAGTTCAATATGTAGAGCAAATTTCGACCATCATATATATTAGTCTTCAAACACCAACTCTAAGCTTCAGAGTCATATAGGTGCTTGTTCTTCTCCACATGGCATATCCATATTAATGTCACCAGCCACTATTATTTTCTATCATACACTTAGATTAGGGGTTCATAATATTTATAAGCATAAGTAGGAAAGTGTTGGAATCTGTCCTAAGTGTCGTAGTTGCAATCTTTGTATTGTGAACTAAAATGTAATGATTTTTTCAAACTCAAATTTGCTTAAGTCGTCGCCTTAGCTATTGGCAAGATCAAAATATATTAGAAATTGGCTCATCACTAAGTTTAGGGGGAAGTTCTAGTAAAAAGAAGATACGAGAATGATCCTTTTCTGTGAGGTTTTACATAAAACATCCATTCTAAATAAAACATCTGCCCTCCCACAACAAATATATATATCTGTGTATATATATAACGGGGTAGAAGTGAAAAAAAAAAGACATTCAAAAGAATTACCATGTCGATGTAAGACTAATACCAAGCCCATTGCAGGTAAGAATCATTCCTTTAAATCTGGCAAGATATTCCTGCATCACAATCACATTTACGCAGACCATTATAAGGTGGCCTCAACCAATTGACCTAAAGAACAATACATTCTCTAAACCAATGAAGAACAAAGAAGGCACACAAATATAATGCATGAAGTTTACTTTTGAGGCAAATGTAAACATGTTCACCACCGAATGCTGTTGCAATATGATCAGCCATGGTTAAGTTACTGAACAATTCAATAGTTCGCCTCACAAAAGTAATTTATAAATGCATTGATAAAAAACTTTCACAAACTTAAGTATTTTACACAATATATGGACTAAATAATTAGGAGTATTAAATCCACACAATAACATATAAAGGTAGAGTACTTTTTAGTTGCTGCCATTTCACATAAGAAGGTGAATCTCATTCATGATAATCAAACAAAGAAACAAAACTGCTAACTTCGACAGAATCTGAAACAATATAAATAGACAATTCCTAAAAGAAACAATATTCCAATGAATCTGATCAATATCCTTTTGCAATATTTTCGCCCATCATAGTTCTGTTCATTTGATCTTTAAATTTTCAGTTCTTCCCTTCCATAATTCTTTTGAGCATTTAACTTTGTTCTAAAGCCACCAATGACAGTTCCATTTAAACTTCTATATTGTAAAACATCAATAATTTCAAACAAAGTCACCTAAAAAACCAAACCCAGAAAGTGAAGTCAAAATGATTTTCTTTCAGTTCTCTATAACTAAAAAAACTATACCATTAAGTCAAATACTTATTTTTAAGTCAAAGCATCTCATCTAAAACTAAAAATTTGAAAATAAAGAATACCTTAGAACTGGAATCATCTTGCCTTCCATCTGCAAATGTAACGGGATAACTAAGCGAAATATTATTATTTACACACCTCATAATAATTTATCAGAATTTTCAAAGTTGAAAAAGAGAAAAAACAGAGAGGCGATTCAGATGCCACAAGTTTATGGATCTGGGACTATCTCAGAGCTTGTAGCCTGAAACAAAGTTATACTGAAAATCTGATACGTGACGTCCACGCGCCGATAAAAGACATTACCTCGAATCTAGAGAAGTAGGTGATGGAAAATGTTGAGAGTATTTGGATTATTGTTTCAGAAATAACCAAGGAGAAAAAGAATGTTTACACTTCTCTAATCAATAAAATAGATATTAATTCAAGCGGTTGAAATTTCTTTTATTAGAAAGTAGTATTGTTTAAAATATTTTTTATTGTTTAATAATAAAATTTTATATACTTTTATTATAAAATTACAAGATAATATATATTCAAAGTTAAATATCACATATAAATATAATTTTAAAAATATATTAAGTTAAATTTTAAAAGTATAAAAAATAAATTAAAATAAATAATATATTATTATTGATAGAAAAGTGAAAATTTTAAAAATATTTTATAATTATAATATTATCCCATCATTAATTTATAATTAATGATATTTTACTTCTTGATCATATTAATAATATAAATATCTCAAGCACACATATTTACACAAAAATAAATAAATAAATACATGAAAATAAAAATAAAATGTTTATAAAGACCCAATTGGTGGTTTAGACCTAAAAGACCCAAACCCTAAATTAGCTGAAAAAACGTTTTGGGCCCTAAGCCGACAATCCTCGAGTTTCTGCTGGCCGTTGCTTCCTTCAATCTCACTTCCATGTCGCGCAGCTTCATCTTCTTAACAGTTGCCGTCATTTGCTCAAGGAACTGAATTCTTGTGTTGAAGCTGTACTAAATTATCAGTAAAAGAGAACAAGATGAAGCTGGACGTCGACGTTTTAAGATATCTCTCCAAAGATGATTTTAGGGTTTTAACCGCCGTCGAGATGGGCATGCGAAATGTATGATTTTTATTACTTTTAATTTATTTTATTAGTTTATCTTTTAATTTTCATCCTTGATTATTATTTTTTATTTCGTTTTTTTTCAGCATGAAATCGTGCCTTCAGAGCTAATCGGTCGTATAGCTTCCCTCAAGTAATAATATTATTATTTTGATTTATGATTATAGATATGCCTTTTTGCGAGTAATAAAATGTAGTATTGATTTTGATTGTAGGCATGGAGGCACTTACAAGGTTTTGAAGAACTTACTCAAGCATAAACTTGTGCATCATGATTCTTCCAAATGTTAGTTTTATACTTTCTCTTTCTCTTTTCTTTTTTAAGTTCTTTTTATATATTGGTTTGAAAGTTATATTTCTTTTTTGCTTTACTGGAGTTTAATGATGAAAAACATGTTTCCTATATAGCATCAAGAATAGTTTGTATAATGTTATTGGTTTTGTTTTGCTCTATCTTGGAAATTTTTATAAGCAAAATAGTAAGTAGAAAAGCCAATAATCAAACATAACCAGTGTTAAAAAGGGTGCAAGGCGCCTTGCGCCTTATTGAAGTGAGGCGCACTTTTTAAAAATAAAAGATATACAAGTTTTCCTAATTGTGTAATCAAACAAAAAGAATAGTTCATGCAATATAAATACCAAAGAGTATTCATTATCAGCGTTTTATGTATTAAATATCACTTTTGTTCCATCAACCATTGAACCTTGAGAACCCTAGCAAAACCCCCTTTCTTGCTTGGTCTACACTTCTATATAAGAAACTGAAACAATAAATAAAAGTCTAATAATGAATTGATATCAACTTCTTACTTGTCTCATTTTTATCCCTCCATCTCTCACCTCTCAACAAACGTGTCTTCCTCCTTGTTAACACCACCTACACCCTAAACCCCTCATCTATCCACCCTAATCCTCCATTTTCGTATTTCTAAATTGTGTTTCCAAACTTTTCTTTCTTTCTCATGGATTCAAATTTCACCATGTGCTAATCGTGCTGCTCAAGAACCCATCACTATGCAACAAAACTCATTGAAACCTATCTTTTCCTCCTCGATTCTCAATTTGTGCATGCATGCCTCTCTCTGATTTTGCTTGCTTAGTCGGTTGTCTTTTTTAACACCAAAAGTGGCCTCTATTTATCCTCCTCTGTTTCTCTCTTTCAAACTTCAAGACAAACAGTAATTATACAAGGTAAAGCACCCCCTATCTGTATTTGACGCCAATTTTTCATATGTCTCCCATGAAACTCTCTTTTCTAATCACCCCCACCATTTTTTACTCTTTTCTTCATTGACATTTCATTTTTACTTCTATTCTGTTGTTGATAACTTGATATATAAGTTGGCATGTAAAACATAAAAAAAGACCAAAAAAAAAACAACAAAAAATTGAAAAGGCGGCGCCTTTCTGCTCCTCAGCGCCTAGTGCGCCTTAGGCGTGCCTTGCTGTTCTTCATTGAAATCGCCTCGCCTAGACCTAATTAGGATCTTCACCCTCGCCTCGCCTTGGCGACTAGGCGCACCTGAGTTGCGCCTTTTTAAACACTGAACATGACCATTATGTGTTTTACAATTCTTCTATGCATATAATTTTTTCAAGATGTGTTGGTACATGAGTTCTCAATAAACTGGTTTCCCTTGCAAATTTGAGCCACTCAGATGTCTTGGTTTGAACAAAGGGAAGTAAAATATTTTACTTATTTTGAAGAGATCTTATCTTATACTGGAGTTTTTACCACCCTCCTAATTTGAAGTTTAAATCTGTACTAGTTCTTCTTTATGTTTTATGTAAAATTATTTTAATACTCATGTAATAATTAAGCTTTTCATTGTGCTAACTAATACTTGTGTAACCAAACAAGGCGTTAAAGTTATCTTTTCCCTCTTAAATTTAGATGATGGGTTTCGTCTTACGTATCTTGGCTATGATTTCCTTGCCATTAAAACCATGGTCAACCGTGGAGTCTTCACCGCTGTTGGTCGTCAAATTGGGGTTGGCAAAGAGTCTGGTAACTCTTTCTATCAACATCTACCAGCTTGTGTATTTTAAAATGTTTAATGACAGTTAACATTATCTTATTTTTTGCTTGTTCAAGATATCTTTGAGGTTGCGAGTGAAGATGGTACTGTGATGGCAATGAAGTTGCATAGGCTTGGTAGAACTTCCTTTAGGGCCGTCAAATCTAAGCGTGATTATTTGAGACATCGTAGTAGTTATAATTGGCTCTATTTGTCCCGGTTAGCTGCACTCAAGGAATTTGCATTTATGAAGGTTTCTTTTTTAAAATGTTTTCCCATTACGTCCTTTGTTTCTTTCTTGTAGTAAACAAAAGTAGGACTTATGCGTGTACTTCTCTTATTCAGGCTTTGGAAGAGCATGGTTTTCCTGTACCAAATGCTGTGGACAGTAATAGACATTGTGTAGTTATGTCACTTATCCAAGGTTACCCACTGTAAGGGTTTCTCCTTAATCCTATGGATTTGTTTGCATATAATCCTGTTGCATGTGTCAAGTGGCTTTAGCATCCGTCCTTAGCAAGTGAATGAATAAAATTGGTTGTTGGAAAGAAGCGTATAGAATTATAACTTGTTGCCCCTTAAAAACTAAATCTTTTTCATCCTATTTCTCTTGAAATGAGTTCAACATAGTTGATGAGAGTAGGCTTAGCTGTTTCAATAAATTTTACTGATTATGTTAATTAGTGTGGCAGTTTTAAATAAGTTTGCTATGTGTTGTCATAATTGCATTATAACTCTAGGTTTTATCTTCATATTGTGTTGGTAGCTACTTTTTTACCCCCCCTTTTTCATCTTATCTTTCTTTCATTGGACTTTCAGTCACTTTTACTGTCTATTGGATTTACTTGTTATCTCATTCCCCCCGCCCCCCCGTAATGCAGTGTTCAAGTGAAACAGCTGCAAAACCCAGAGACAGTATTTGAAACAATCATTGGCCTTGTTGTTCGTCTGGCAGAACATGGCCTAATTCATTGCGACTTCAATGAGTTTAACATAATGGTATTCCTTTGAGACACTTTATTTTATCACAATGACCATTTTTTTTTCTAATCTAAGTTGTTTTCTTGTTGGCTGGCAACTTTAGTAAGATCGTGTCATTACTTTGTGTCAATTTCCTTCAATTAAAAAAGAAATGCTTCTTTTAAATTAATAATATGAATTTGAAATTTCTTCTCTGTAGATTGATGATGATGAAAAGGTGACAATAATTGATTTTCCCCAAATGGTATCTGTTTCACACCGTAATGCACAGATGTATGTTTCACAATCTTCTATCTGATGCTGTTCCTAATTCTCGTGATCACTTTACTTGTGAATTAGTTGTTGTATACTTATTTATTTCAAATTTTCTGTTATGATCAGGTACTTTGATCGTGATATAGAATGCATTTACAAGTTTTTTGGCAAGAGGTCAGTAGTCGTTTTTCTAATTTAATATTCCATTATATATGGTCATTTTTTGACAAGTTTGTTGGCATAGGCTGTGAGTTCATTTACTTTGATTCTCCTCCATGGATAAATATCTATGGAGGTAATTATTTTGGCCTTAGTAAACAACCTCGTCTTGTATTTGAACACCATGATTTCTGAGTTTTTTTTACCCGGGAGGGGATTATTGGGTTCTTACTTTCAAATGATAACCTTCTCTAGCTGCATTTGTTTTTGTCCTATCCTATTTGTAGTTGAAGATGAAGTTGTGGTTGCTCTAGGTAAAAAATTTCAATAGAAACATGCCTTGATCAAATTCCTCATGGTGACAGTTGAAGCTTGAAACGACTATGCTTACTTTTACTTAACTCTCATTAAGTGGCATTCATTCCGAAAGAGAACTCCATGAACTTTTAAATTGTACAGAGAAAAAAATAGTTAAGTGGCTACAACAAACTCCCTTTAGTTGACGTGTTATGTTTGAAGTATTTGTGTTATTGTACTCAACTTAGTCACGAAGACAAAGGAACTCTAATAATTATTTTGTGATCCCTTTTTCTTTGCATAAAGTCTTTGAATTCCGAAGCAATATAATCCATGTATCGTTGTCTATGTTCTCATTTTCTTCGGTACATATGAATACCTTGATGAAAGCCTATCCCATTTTCTTTCTTGCTGCAATCTATGCCTATTTATCTTTTCTTGTCTTTGTAGGTTTAACTTGTCCTTTGAAGAACGTTCTGATGATATTGGTAACTCAGATGTAGACCCAGATGAAAGTAGCAGACCTTCCTTTTCTTCAATAGCCAAAACTGCCGGTTTTCTTGACAAGGAGCTTGCTGCCAGTGGATTTACTAGAAAAGATGAGGATGAAATTCAGAAAGTACGGTGAAGCATATTTTACTGTAATTACCATTTTATGTGCTTGCATGTGTTTTATGCATTGGTAATCTATTCTTTACCTATGCCATGTGCTGAAGTCTTCTTTCAGACTTTCATAGGATCATATCATGCATAATAATTGCAGCTAATGCTACTTTTTGCAGTTCATTGAAGGTGATGTCGAAGAGGATGATGTTTCTCATGGTGAACATGATTCTGAGTTATATCAAACTAATATAAAGGGTTTTGATTCATTGCACTTAGATCAGGTGTGTTCTTCTGGAGCTTTTGGATTATGAACATTTCTGAGTTATTACAAACATAATATACATATCTGGATGCTGATGATCTTACCACAAAACAATTCAGGAAGAGCCAACTTCAAATTGTAACAAGGAAGATCAAGTAGAAGAAAATCTGCATAGCTCTGAAGCAGGCCCAACCTGTGATCCTGAAGGTCAAAACTTAAGCAATGAGGTATATATATTTTCTTTATCCAAACTATATTCGTATCTATTCTATATTTTCTTGAGGATGCTGATAATGCTAGTTTTGATGTTACAGGATGAAGATGAGCAGAATGGTGACGAAGATGACACCGAACTCATGAAGAGCTTGGCCAAGCAGAGACGACGTGCAATGGCAGCAGCACGCAAAGGACACAAGAATAATACCTCTAGAAATTCCTACAAAGACAAAGGGGGTAAATCTTCTAATAATTCTAAAATTCAGAAACAATTGAGTAGTTGGTAAATTTTAGCATTGATCCAGCACAATATGAGATATATGTAAAAATGCATCCTTGTATTTTTACAGTACGTGCCCATGGAAACGATTCGATACTATAGTTTCTTTATCTGCTGATTAGATCAGAGAGGCAGGACCATTACCTAGAACATATTGATCATCAAATGATAATTTTTATGCTTTTACTATTTTTTGTTTTTATATTTATATTATATATATTTAACTTGAATTGTATTTGGATCAAGTTTGTCGATTATATTTTGCAACCATGTTCTGCCTTGTTCCGGTCACTTCGTTGTGTGTTTCTGCATATTGACATGTATCAGTTGGCAAGATTTTGATCTTATAAGTTTATTTCTAGTCGTCTTCAAACATTAGCATTTTTATTTATCGACTTAATGTAGAAAAAATTGTCTAAATTATACATTTTTCTAACTTTCTAACTTTAAGTGTGTAAAGAATTTTTCGCTTGAAGCATGTCTTAACGCTTCTAGGAATGGCAAATGGGCGGGACGAGTGCGGATACCCCATCCCTATATCCACTTAATATTTTTATACCCATACCTACTCACTATCTACAACGGATAAATTTTTTAAATCTACATCTCGTACGAGTATATTTTCAAATTCACCCAAACTCACTACCCAATTGGATACTCACCATCCGTTTGTATCTGCCAATATTCATGTAGCAGTAACCTAACATATTACATAAATTACAAAATATAAAACACAACATCCATTAATAAACATGATAAAATAAAGGTTTATATCATAAATAAATATGTAAAGTATATCCATTAAGTAATAATACATAAAAATATAAATAAATCAAAGTTTACAAACATCCAAGTTAAATATAATATAGTTCAACATTTGTATACAAACATAAACAAAGCATTAACATAAGAAAACACTTAGGATGATGAATTCTTCGTTTGATTCTGCTGCATCATCTTTTTCATAGTTTCAATTTGATTTTGAAGTTCTTCATATTTTTCTGAAATGCTGCTTCTCTTGCTGCTCTCTCTGCTTCTCTCGCTTCAGCTTTCATTTTAGCAATTTTTTCATCAACTTAACTCTACTGTTATTTTAATCGATTAACTTCTTGTTGAGAAGATTGGTTGTGTGATGGCATGAACTGATATGAGCTGGATCCAAAATATTTTGTTGGAGTAGCGAATGATCCCTGACATTGAACTCGACCATATCTTTCAGGACTGAAAACTTCAGCAATAACTTGATTTTCAATCTCGTCCGCATTAATAGAAGCATGGGATGAAGCCGTAGCTTCGTACTCTACCCTTTTATCGCTCAATTTTTCCTGATAATCAATTAAGAATTTAGAAAAAATTCAAACATTATTTAAAAAATTGTTATACTATAAATATAACATAATGCAAATTTTATGTCCAGTAAATATACCATAATTTCTGTAGCTTCATGAGCCATAGGAGAGCCGTATTTTTTGTATACGTCATTTCGAAGAGCTTTATTCGTCCAACTCTATTACCGGACGTGATTTCCTACAATGTAGAATATAAATTAATACTTGTAAAAAAGTAATAAATGAACTTGAACTGTTGGTTTCAATGACCAGGACCTTGCATTACCAAAGCAATAATCACAACAGTAGCAACCAGGACAACCAAATCTCCTATGTCACACTAACTTTGTAACTTTGAAAGATTATTCACAAAACAATTGTTAAGTCACAATAAAGACAATAAAGTCATTGTTTTTGCGAGCCAAGTATTTGAATCAAAGCAATTGATGTTGTTCTATCAGCTTATCAAATACACTATCGATATATGAACTTCAACGAACTTACTATCAAATTCACACTCAGAGCATTAGATTATCAAGGAAAAACAACTTAAACACCATTCTCACTTTAATTATGAAGAAACAGTCTCGAACTTGAACAAACAACATGCCTCACATGTCCTAAAAAATCAATAGCACACCAAAAATAATCATCCTAAGAATCAAGTCTCAAAGTCATTGAACTAAGAAAGATTGTGTACCCAAAATAAATATTAAACCATCCCAATCACTTTTACTACTTATAATATAAAAACAGGAACTAGAACAATGAAGCAAAACTAGCATTGATCGATACCATTGAAAATCATTTTCATTTGAAGCCCTGGAAATTCAAAAAATTTAGATGTTCAACCTGAAATTAGAGACCTGAAAATTCAAATAAAAGCAACATATCCAAAATCATAAATAAAAAAAAAATTACATACTAAACCGAAAAAACAAACAATACCCAAATCTCCAATTAGAGTAAAAACTGAGGAAATAGGGGAAATATGAAGACTAAAAGAGTAAAAACCCTAGTACAATGCTCATGCTAGAAAAAAAAGAGAGAATAAAACAACACAACAACAAACAACAACTGAGACTAAAAGAGTACCAATTTTTCAGCCTTGAGGGGTGACTGGCGGCGCAACAATGATGATTGGTGGTGCAATGGTGGTCACTGGCGGTGCGACGGTGCTGAGTGGTGCACCGATTTGATGAAGATGCACTGCTAATCCAAGGAAGAACTTTAGAGAGATAGAAGATGCGCTAAAAAATTAGGGATCGGGCAGGAGAATTGGGGATATATGATAAAGGATTGAACAATAGATGTATTTATATTAAAAACGCTACTAAGGTACATAACTATTGCAACATTTATTACAAAAAGGTCACTAAATTACATGATTATTGCAACATTTATAACAAAAACGCCACTAAAGTACAAGTCTATAGCGGCGTTTGTTCACAAACACCATGAAAGTCTTAGTCTTTCACGGCGTTTGTATACAAAAACTACTAAAGTAAGAGTATTTTGTGGTGTTTGGTCAAAAAACACCGTTATAAATGACGCAATACAACTCTATTGCGGCGTTTGTTGAAAAAATGCCACTAAAGTACTAATCTATTACGACGTCTGTTGTAAAAACGCTACTATATATGAATCTTATTACGACATTTTTTCACAAATTCTGCTAAAGTACTCCCTATTGCGGTGTTTGTTGAAAAAGTTCCACTATATTTGAACCCTATTACGAAATTTGTATAAAACACCACTAAATTTACCATTTTACGGTGTTTTGAATGGAAATACCGCTATATGTTTAAAGTTAATGGCGTTTACTCTCAAAACGCCGCTAAAAACACCGCTATAGAACAATTTTGCTGTAGTGATTGCTATAGCTAGAACTAGGTGTCACTAACTAGTCCTAAGATTCTTGTCTAATGGTATTTGCAAAGGAAAAACAAGTAGTAGCAAACAAATGCAAAAAGGTATGGCCAGGGCAAGAAAAATTTTAAAGTGAAGTGAGTAGAAAAGTTTTGTCATGGCGAGAAAAATATGCGAAGGTAAACAAATAAAATTTTTCAAGGCAAAGAAAAATGTTTAGTTCAATATATTTTGAAAAACCTCACACAATTAGACCTCTAAAGGAACACTTGGGTTGGATTCTCTATGGCAAAAAAATATTCTATGTTTAGGATGATTTAGTATGTTATGCCTATACTACCCGACAAGATTTACTAGAGTGTTCTTAAAACTTTTGCTACTGCAATACTACCCAGCGTGAACTACAGCCCTTAGTTGGTCAAACTGTTGTTGTGGCAATACCCCTCAGCGTAAATTATAGTTGTAACCTATCTACTCAAGCATTTACCCTTCTTAGTCGAATGAAACCCTCTCCTTATATCTAAGGCAGATTATAACCTCACCATCCTGGATTAGGTCCCTTGTTCACGTAGATCTAACCTAACTCTTTCGAATATTAGGTATCAACCCCTAGAAAACTGGAAATCCTTCAAAAGCTCTTATAAAGACTAGGAATGTTTTGCAGTGACTCAAACAATCTTTCAAAAGCTCATACAATGCCAAGGCAAAAAATTAAAACAGTGAACAAAACAACATTTAACAAAAACATACTTAATCTTTCATTAATAATTGAATAAAATATCATTCAAGCATTTCCAACACCAAATAAAATAGTTTATGGTGTGACAAACATCATCCCAAAAATAATCTTTAAATACAAGACCTTAAATGACATGGAAATAAAGAATAAGATGAAGAAAAAATATCAGAAAAAGGCTATGTCATGACATCACACCACTACTATGACTGCTCTAGCAGCCAACCTCTGTCGAGGGCTTGGCCACTAATTTGGCAAAGCCTAGATATGGAGGAAACCAAGGACAGTTGAGTGGGGGATTGTGGAAAAGGATGTGCTACAACCATCTTTCTCCAAGCCTCACTTTTTAGGGTATGTTATCTCCTCTCCTTTAGAGTGATATAATGAGATATTTATAGTGGGAATTTCTAGGGTTTAGTGCAATTGGAAATTCCCTAAATACACTTTGTTTCATGCCTATTGTGTGAATAATATGGCAGATGGTAGTGGTTCCAAATTCCTTAGCAGGGGCATGGTTTCACGTGAGGTGTATTGGACTGCTGGCCAAGTGACGTTAGTAGTTTTTTCTTTTGTGGTGCGTCAGACTTGTGAGATAAAAAATCGTATTGGCAAGAAAATGCATTCCTCATAGTCGTCGTCTTCTGTTACACTGGCCTTAACAAATTAATTTGTCTCGGCAAATAAATTCTTCCTCAGTAATTTCCTGCATCATCACAACCAACAAATAACCTTCTCCTCAGCAGTATCGGTTTAGTCAAATAAACTTTGCCTCGACAAAATTTATCCAGCACAAGCAAATATTTCCTAAATGCAACTGTATGCAACTAAAAGGCTATGCCAATGTCTTTTAGACAATCAATAACTTAAGTAGAAGGACCTAAAATATAGTCTTTATATGGAGTTATCACACCCCCAAACTTAAGCTATTGCTTGTCCTCAAGCAATGGAGAATGAGCAGTATAAACATAAAGTGTCAAGGTAAAGTATAAATTAGATCAATCAAGTGGTTTAAAATTTCATCCCTCAGCAACAAGTTTATCTTTAACATGCTAGACTAAATTAGAAATCAAGCACCTTCCCATAGGTTAAGACTCTTTGTCAGTGTGTGTACGTGATTATATCTAGTATATGCTTAACGAATTTACAAAACTCTTAAGTAAGTTCTTTTGTTTTGCCAAGGTATCAAATTATTCTTTAAGAATAGCTTCACTCCTGTTTATTCAACATGTAACTTCAAATTTTTTTCAACACTGCTTTAAGGGGAGTCAGCTCATCACACCTACCGTCCCACACTCTAGGTGAAAGGGAGCATACCTTCCACCCCCGAGCTAGTCAGGTAGAGTCATCCCGTGATTACTTTTATTTACTCATGTGCCTAGGCTACTATTTATTTAAGGGGGTTTCCAGGTAATGCTGTCACAGAGAGGAGTGTCCCTCTACAGTTATGCTGAGGCATTTATTTGCAATTCAACAAAATTCAAAATGCTAAGGAGTTCAACTTAATCTTTTCAATCATTTTATACCAAGGCACACAAAAGTTATATCCTAAAAGCTTTCTAAGTACCTTAAGCATAGAAAACTTACAATCGTGTTAACAAGATCACAAAGAATCAAGTCCTAAGCTTGGTTATATCTTTCTAAACAGTCATGTACAATAATTCTGGTCTAGACAATAAAAATTTTCTTTCATCATCAGGCATCCTTAATTCATTCCATACAACTATCCTAACCATTACTCATGCCATGTACTAATCATTGTCAATACAATTTATTAGTGTGAAGCACACCACCTCCCCCAAACTTTAGGGATGCATTGTCCTCAATGCATAAAAATGAAAGCAAGTTAAATTAATCTAAAATACATGCAAATGTAAAGAGTTACCTCATTGTGGTGGGTCAATTCTGCTGGATGCTCGGATTCGGTGTCGCTTCAGAGGATAGGCTGACAGATCCAGTTTCATCTAAGTGTTGCGGTGATTGAGGAAAAATAGCAAAATGACCATCAAAGCATTTGATGTGACACATGGTCTTGGGAGGACTATCTTGTAGTGGCATCTCCTCAATTGGTGAGGTCTCAACAGGTGCGTTCAAGGGCTGGCTAGCTTCGGGATCGATAACCGGCTCGGTGGTCAAATCTGGTGGCTGATTTGTGGTGGACTGTGCATCAACTAGTTCAACAACAACTTTGGCTGGGGCAAATTCTTCTTCGAACAATTTGGGCAGAATCACCTGAGTGTACTTTGAGGAAAAGGAAGAGGTCGAGCTGAGGTAGTCATCAATCTGGCCTGTCTTTCATCAGGAACCAGATAGAATCGTGTGGCAAGGGGAGGGACACTGATTGAAGACTAAGGTGGAACATTTTGTACCAAGGCAAAGAATGTGCTACCGCATGTTGGTGCTGACTTGCACAAAATATCATCAGGGAAGGGCGGTAGATCTTCATTGGTGACTGACAATAGCTCATTGAAGAATGCATTCAGTTGGGCATCCCTCGCTTTGACATATTTAAAGAAGTTTTACATATGACCTTCCAACCATTCGAGCCGTTCTCTCATCTCTCATGTGGTGGTCATGACAACATCCATCATCACCGTAGCAATAGAATTTGCACCACACTCCAGGCCTTTAGTCGAGGCATTATCATTGAAACTCATCAGCTCAGACACATTTTTCTTTGTGTTCTCCTCCTTGGACTTGATGAATTCTTCCAAGGGCTCATCGAGTACCTTCTTCTTCCTACTTAGAGCAGTGATTAGATATGGAAAAAGTAAATTACCCTTGGCCCGCTTTGCACACTCATGGACTTGTTCGAAGATGATTTTTCCAACATCAATTGACCGCCCATAGATGATAGAATGAAGCATGATCAATCATCGCAATAATACAGTTCTGTTGTGGGATGTAGGCATCAACTTTCCCTTTAAGAATTGATTCCATAGATTAGTGATCAACTTGAGGGAACATCAATTAGCAAGCTTGTGGTTTGGGGCATTGCCTTCAAATTTGGCCAAACTAAAGCATAAATCTTCAAGCACTCCATCATAAGTTACAGAGTCTGCCTCGGTAAGGATCTTCTTGTGTTGGTTTTTATCCTTGCCTAGTTAGAAATAGTGGTTGATGGTGGAGGTAGTAAACCGTATAAACTTTCCTCGAATATACACTGAGTGCTGGAAAGGATCTCCCAAAAGTACATAGAACTCCCTTACCAGTGTCGGTGCCACAACCTTAGGGTGCCTGGAAAACTTCTCCCACTTATATTGCTTGATAATATCCATCAGTTCAGGCCCGAAAGGCTCCTCATCAACTTTAGGGAATAAAATCCCATCTTCAAGATAGAATTGGCGTTGTTGTAGCATTTTAATCTTCTTCTCAGCATCAGTACTTTGAAAGCACTGGAAGTTTGTGGCCGTAACAAAAGAGGTTGAAGCACCCGAGTTTGATTTGAAATGAACCATGTTGTCTTGGCGACAGATTTTTAATGGAGAAAGCAAAAATTTTAGACTTGAAATGACAATCTATGGAGGTTTCAGGGGAAAAAGGAAAAAAATAAAGGAAAATAAAAAGATGAAGATGAAAATGAAAGAAAGAGAAATTGTGAGAGAGAAAAGAATAAAGTGAGTGGTTTTTGAGAAAAAAAGATGAGTTAGTGAGCGGTTTTCTGGGGGTTAACAAAAGAAAAGTAAATAAGTAAGATAGGGTAATAAATGAAAAATATTTTAGGATGGGATAAAAAAGGAATAAAATAAAAAAAGAAAAGATATTTCCCTCTCAAAATTGTAGCCTAAAATTTTTATTAGGGTTTTACTTCCTTCCATGTGTGAGCCTTAACCCTAAGCTTACATGTGTCAAAATATTACTAAAGAAACAATACTAGAGTATAAAATAAAGATAAATAACTCATGTAGAATAAAATAAAGAAGAATTATTTATATACAGAATGCAAATTATTTTGTCTGGGGAAAAAAATTTGTTCAAAGAAGAGAAGTAAACTTTTAGGCATTGTGGAGTAGCAACTCCGATTTGTCAGCAGGATTGGTGCTATGTTGTACACCTTCAGTATTTGATCATTCACCTTAAAAGTTGTCTTATTATCCAAGTTCATGATTTCTATTATGCCTTGCTTATTCACTTGATGCACTATGAAAGGCTCTGACTATCTGGTTTTCAACTTGCTTGGAAACAATTTGAGCCTTGAGTTGTAGAGCAGTACTTGTTGGCCAGGAAAAAAATTACTGCGACAAAATTTTTCTGTAGTGCCAATTTTTTGTCTTTTATTTTTAGAGACGTTCGTTTTCATATGCTTGAGCTCTAAATTCTTCCATCTCGTTTAGCTTTAACAACCTCCTTTCTCCAGTAAGCTATGCATCCATATTAAGTTTCTTAATGACCCAAAATGCCTTGTGTTCTTGTTCCATGGGAAAATGACATGCTTTTCCATAAACTAACTTGAATGGAGACATCCCTAGTGGCATTTTAAATGTTGTGCGATAAGCCCACAGTGCCTCATCGAGCTTTGGTAACCAATCTTTTCTTCTTGGGTTGGCCACGTTCTCAAGTGTTTGCTTGATCTCACAGTTGAAGACCTCAGTCTGTCCATTAGTCTCGGGGTGGTATGCCATGGCAATTTTATTGTCAAAGTGGGTGCTCTCATCTCTGGTAATTGCTCTTGGACCTCAAAAACTTATGAATATGTTTTATGAAAGAATTTTAGCACAGTCTTGGAGTCATTTCTAGGTGTTACCACAACCTTGACCCATTTGGATGTACAGATCACCAAAGGATGATGAGAAGGGTCCCATAAAATTGATTCCCCATACATTGAAGAGTTCAACTTCCAAAATATTTTGCCATGTCATCTCATTTCTCTTTGATATATTCCTGGTGCGTTGGCAATGATCACATGACTTATAGAAGTCTTACGCATCCTTGAATAAGGTGGTCTAATAAAAGCCAGATTGGAGGACCTTTGCTGTAGTCCTCATCCCATAAAAGTGCCCTCCACATGGGGATGTATGGAAATGAAATAGGATCTCATTGTGTTCTTCTTCGAGGATACACCTTCGGATTATTTGATCTCCATATTGCTTGAATAAGAATGGTTCATCCCAATAATAATGACGTACATCATGTCTGAACTTTTTTCGACCCTGGCAAGATAGATCTGAGGTATAGTACCACTAACAAGAAAGTTATCTATGTCAGCATACCACAGCGCTCCCGCGAAAAATAAAATTTTTTCATCAGGGAATTCCTCCTGAATTTCTTTCATGTCATGGAAATTGTTTTTGTTCTCTAGCCTAGACAAGTGATCTACTACTTGGTTCTCGGTACCTTCCCTATCTTTCACATCTAATTCAAATTCTTACAGCAAGAGTATCCATCTAATAAGCCTAGGCTTGACATCCTTTTTATTCACTAGGTATTTAATGGCTGAGTAATCAGTTTATAAAATGACCTTAGTGCCCATAAGGTATGCGCCAAACTTATCAAAAGCGAATACTACGGCAAGCAATTCTTTTTTAATGGTGGTATAGAAAAGTTGTACATCATTTAGGGTACGACTAGCATAATAAATGACATAAAAGATTTTAACTTTTCATTACCCAAGCATTGCCCCTACTGCATAGTCATTTGCATTACACATCAGCTTGAAAAGGGCATCCCAGTCAGGTGGAACAACAATTAGTACCGAGGTAAGTTTTTTCTTCAGATTCGTGAACGCGCTGAGACATTCATCATTGAACACGAATGACTGATTTTGTTGCAGCAAAAGACATAAAGATTTTGAAATCTTTGAAAAATCTTTGATGAAACGCCTATAGAATGCCACATGCCATAGGAAACTTCTTATCCTCTTCATAGTGATGGGTGGAGGCAGATTCTCAATCACTTCCACCTTGGCTTTATCAACGTCAATGTCGTGGAGAGAAATTTTGTGTCCCAACACAATTCCTTCTGTCACTATAAAGTGACATTTATCCAAGTTTAGCATAAGGTTGGACTCCTCACATTGCTTCAGCACTTTAGATAAATTGTCGAGGCATCAGTCAAAGTCATCGCCCAAGATGGAAAAATCATCCATGAATATTTCCAAGAAGCCCTCCACCATATATGAGAAAATGGCTATCATACACCTCTAAAAAGTTGTCGGGGCATTGCTTAATCTGAATGACATCATTATAAAGGAATAGGTACAATATGGAAAGGTGAAGGTGGTCTTCTCCTAATCTTCGGGTGCTATGGTAATCTAATTATACCCAAAATATTTGTCTAGAAAACAATAAAATGCCTTGCCCGCCAAATGATCAAGTATTTGATAGATGAAAGGAAGGGGAAATGGTCCTTTTAGGTCGCCTTATTTAGTTTTCGATAATCCATACAAATCCTCCACCCGTATTGGTTCTCGTTGTCGAAAGCTCATCATTCTTGTTCTTTACCATTTCACACCATACTTCTTCGACATGCATTGAACTAGGCTGACCCAAGATCTATCAGATATGGGATTGATCGCCCCCAATATCTAGCCATTTGATGATTTTCTTCATCACTGCTTTCTTCATTATTGGGTTAAGTATCTTTTGGGATTCCATAGAATTACCATGGCAATCATCTATCTGGATCTTATGCTTACATATTGTAGGGTTGATTCCCTTCAACTCTGTCATAGTCCACCCGAGAACTTTTTTATGTTGTGACAAAACATGCAACAAACTACCCTCTTTCTCGGGGATTAGACTAGAAGAAATTATAATTGGCAAAGTATCATCACTACCTAGTTAAGCATATATCAAATGTGATGGCAAAGGTTTAAGTTCCATGGCAGGTGCATGCTAGAGCGAATGTTTTGGAGAAATGAATTAATTGAAATTAAGGGGTTCAAATCTCATACATGGTCTAGAATGAAGTAAGCTAGATTGTTCCACATCCAATGAATATCCTCAGACTTCGCATTTTGTCTGTCATTTGCCTCAATCGAAAAAATTTTGCCTAGGAAAATATTTTTGTTTGCCTCATTTTGAGAAAATTCACCTGGGCCAAAATTATTGTATCCATCTGGCTGTAAAATATCACCGTGGAAATTTTTTTACATTCATTCATCTGAAAAATATTATCTTGGCAACAAGTATTATTCTCATCTAGATGTAAAAATTTACCTTGGCTAAAATTTTCCGTTCAAGGTTCTTCCATTGAGTCATTATCTCCAATACAATGACATTTTTCTGAATCATCAATATATTTAAGAGTGTTGAAGACATTATCCCAATCTATTAGAATTCACCCAGTGGCTAATAAGGGTAGCCCAAGAATAATAGGTGCATTTTCTTTGGCCTTACAGTCTAGAATGAGGATGTCTACTGGAAAAACAAATTTGTCCACTTTCACGATGACATCTTCAATTTTTCCCTCAGGATGAATATGAGATCGATCAGCTAGTTGTCAAATCATGGTGGTTGGTCGAGCATTACCCATTCCAAGCTTCAAAAATATGGACATGGGCATCACATTTACGCTGGATCTGAAGTCACATAGGGCTCTTCCAACATAATTTTCACCGATGGAACATGGTATAATAAATCTGCCAGGATCTCTTTGTTTCGGCGGTAGTCTACTTAGTGCAGAACAATATTATTTCACCGTGGTAACATTTTCTAGTCTTTCCACCTTTTTTTTTTGTGACAATATCCTTCAATAATTTGACATAGGAAGGCATCTGTTCAATGGCTTTGAGCAGTGGAACACTGATATACATCATATCAAGGACATCAACAAATTTTTTGAATTGGAGCTCATCGTTATTCTTCTTCAACCATTGAGGGAAGTGTGGGTGAAACTTTTGCATTGGCAATAAATTTTCCACCATCATTAGGGTGAGTTGTTGAGCCCTCATCCTTTTCCTTCTCATCGGGTAAATCTTCTTGTTTAGCTTGACCTTTAGGTTCTTCATGTGTAATGCCTTGGAAAGAAATTTCTTGCATCTTCCCCCAAAACTTATCATCAAGATTAATCTAAGTGTTACTCCTCAACATAAATGCACTGCATTGCTCCTTTCCATGAGTCTTAGTGACCTCAGTGTCTCTAGGGAGGCTTTTTTGTGGGCGAGAATATAATGACATGGCAATTTGGCCCATTTGGTTCTCTAACGTTCTCAAAGATGAGCTATGGCTTTGCAACATATTGCCTTGGTTCTTGATTGTTGACGAGTGTTCATGCATCAAGGCCTTTGTTGAAGCCATGAAATCTTTTGTCGAGGCCATAAATTCTTGTAGTGAAGCTTCGAGGGAATTATAATTTAAGGAAGATGCTGAACCATTGTTAATATTTTTCCAGGGCATCTGTTGATTCTGAAAACTTGAAGGTTTAAAAACATTTTTCTGTACCCTATTAAAATTGCCTGCATGATTATTGTTGTTCTTGGATTGTAGGTATTAAAGTAGGGGTTGTTGTTGCTTCTATTAAAATTACCCATGAAATTGATGGACTCTTGATTTTCTGGGCACTCACTCTCATGATAGTTTTCACGGCATAGAATAAATGCTGAACTAGTTGCCTTGACTTCTTTTACCTCACTAAAACGCTGTATATTTTTTAACATATTTGTTATGGCAGAAAGTTTGGCAGAAACTTGCCGTAAATTTAATATGCCCCAGATACTTTTCTTCCAATTCCAAGCTTGTAAATGGGAATTGATAATCATTGTTAGCTATCCTATTAAGGACATCAAAAACTTCCTCGGGTGATTTGTCAAGAAAAGTATTATTCGTCGAGGCATCCAACATCACTTTTATCGGTGCGTTGACTTCATTATAGAACATCACAACTTGAGTCTAGTCGTGGAACCATGATTGGTGCACTTGCGAAAAAACCTTTTATATCAGTCCCAACACTCATACATAGATTCATCATCTCCTTGACGAAAACTTGCAATGTCGTTGCAAATCTGGGTGTTCATATTGGGCGGATTATATTGAAGTAGAAATTTTTTGCATAAGTCAGCCCAAGATTCCATTGAGTCGGATGGGACTCCACTCAACCAAGCTGTTGCTCGGTTGCGTAAAGAGTAGGGGAATAATTTTAGCTTCAGAACATCCTCGTGCACACCTTGTTTCCTAAACAAATCACACACTTCAAGGAAAGCACTCACATGTTGTATAGCATCTTCATTAGGTGAGCCACCAAATTGACCAATATTGCCTCTAGCACGCTGAGCACGTCGCCTTCATCTGAACAATTACTCAATCTCAGGTTTGATGGGTATTAATGGTTCGTCAGCAGATATCCTAGTCATGCAATGACAAAAACCTATAAAAGAAAATAAGAAAAACAAACATGAAAAACTAACTAACTAAAAAATACGACAAGAAAATAAAAATTTATATGGAAAAATTATCAAAATTCCTCTAGTTGTCAATCCCCGACAACGGTGCCAAAAACATGATCACGTGTATAAGTGTGTGTGGTGGCACGTAATTCTGTGCAAGTATACAAAATTAAATCAAGTAATATAGTAGTAAGTGAGTTATCGTCTCCACAGGGATTGGTGGGAAATTTTTATGATTGCTATAGCTAGAATTAGGTGTCACTAACTAGTCCTAAGATTCTTGTCTAATGGTATTCACAAAGGAAAAACAAGTGTAGCAAACCGATGGGAAAATGTATGGTCGAGGTAAGAAAAATTGTAAATTGAGTAGAAAAGTTTTATCGTGGCTAGAAAAATATGCGAAGGTAAACAAATAAAAGTTGTTAAGGAAAAGAAAAATGTTTATTTCAATATATTCTAAAAAAGTTCACACAATCAGACTTCTAATGGAGCACTAGGGTTGGATTCACTACGACAAAAAAATATTCTATGTCTAGGATGATTTAGTATGCTATGCCTATGCTGCCCGACAAGATTTACTAGAGTGTTCTTAGAACTTTTTCTACGGAAATACTACCCAGCATGAACTGTAGCCCTTGGTTTGTTAAACTGTTGCTGCGACAATACCCCTTAGAGTAAAATATAGCTCTAGCCTATCTACACAAGCATTCACCATTCTTTTTTGAATGAAACCCTTTCCTTATCTCTAAGGTGGATTAGAACCTCACCATCCTGGATTAGTTCCCTTATTCACGTAGATCTAACGTAACTCTTTCGAATATTAGGTATCAACTCTTAGAAATATGACAATCTTTCACAAGCTCTTACAAAGAGTAGGAATGTTTTTCCATGACACCAGACAATCTTTCAAAAGATCTTACAGTGCCAAGGCAAAATATTAAAACAGTGAACAAAACAACATTCAACAAAAACATACTTAATATTTATTAAAAATTGAATAAAGTATCATTCCAGCATTTCCAACACCACAAAAACATTTTATGGTGTGGAAAACATCATCCCAAAAATAATATTTAAATACAAGCCCTTAAATGATATGGAAATAAAGAACAAGCAAAAGAAAAACTCCCAGAACAGAGCTATACCGTGTCATCAGACCACCACCATGACTACTCTAGTGGCCAGCCTCTCTGGAGAGCCTGACCACTGCTTCGGCAAAGCCTAGCTATGGAGGCCACCAAGGACGATCGAGTGGGGGACGATGGAAAAGGATGTACTATAGTCGCCTTTCTCCAAGCCTCACTTTTAGGGTATGTTCTCTCATCTCCTTTAGGGTGGTATAATGAGATATTTATAGTGTGACTTTCTAGGGTTTAGTGCCCTTGGAAATTCCCTAAATATCCTTGGTTTCATGCCTATTATGTGAATAATATGGAAGCTAGTAGTGGTCTAAAATTCCTTAGCAGGGGCATAGTTTCACATGAGGTGTATTGGAAAGTTAGCCAAATGACGTCAGTAGTTTTGTCTTGAGTTGTGTCAGACTTGTGATATAAAAACTTCCTTAGCAAGAAAATTTGTTCCTCATTGTCGTCGTCTTCTATTATAATGGTCCTATCAAATTAATTTGTCTTGACAAATAAATTCTTCGTCAGTCATTTCCAATATCTTCACAACCAACAAACAACCCTTCTCCTCAGTAGCATCAGTTTACTCAAATAAACTCTGCCTCGACAAAACTTATCCACCACATGCAAATATGTTCTAAATACAACTAAATGAAGCTAAAATGCTATGTCAATGGATTTTAGACAATCAATATTTTAAGTAAAAAGAACTAAAATATAATCTTTTTATCATTAATGACTAGTTTATTTAAATATTATAAAGAAAGTACCAATACTTCCTATTCTGGGCAGTTTTATTTTGTAGCAATTAAAGTCTCCAACAGCTCCAAATCATCTCCAACAGCTAAAAATGACCACAAACACTTTTTAACTTTTAGAAATTACACAAGAACATTTGAAGAAGGTTAAAAGACCTATCCCAACAATCAAGATCAAGAGAAAAGCCCTTTCACTATTTATTTTCCTTTTTCTCTTGTACGTAAGTGCTTTGAGCTTAATTGCAAATCTTTAGAATTCTTTATTGTGAGCTTAATTATTGCAAACACATTTTGTTATTTTTTTGTTTACATCTTTTACCCTTTATAAAAAGGAGGGCGATTCTATCTTAGCCTTGAAAATATATGGATTTGTAAAAGTTACTCTTAATTCCTAGAAAAAAAGAAGAAATTAATGAATATGTTAGAAATCCCTATTGTGAATTTAAGGTAGTGAATGTAGACTTCATTGAGGAATTTGAACCACACTAAATCTTTGTACAAATTTTCCTATCCCTTTACTTCTACACCAAAATTTTTCACAAGACCAATTCATCCCCTCTTGGAACTTTTTCAATTGATCTTTAAAGCCTAAAAATTCCCAAAAATTGATATTAGAGACAATCCTTAAAGAAGATCTATCGAGTTCTAACACAATTGAGAAGATGACTTTGACCTCTAGCTCGTACTACCTCGAGGATTTTCACTCCATCACAAGGAATCCCTACTTCAATGGTGACAACTACTCGTATTGGAGAATAAAATGGTGTTTTTCATACAAGACACTGACCTTTTAATTTTGAGATACAATTATTAACGGCTCTCTCGCGCTTATAAGGAAATAGTCATAATGGATAAATGAAGATATGAAGCTAGCCCAACTCAATGCCAAAGCCATGCACAACCTCTTTTGTGCTCTTGTCCCAGACAAATATAGTAGAATATATTCATTCTCTAATGGTAAGGGGATTCGAGACAAGTTGGAGGTGACCCATGAAGGAACAAGCCAAGTGAAGAAGTCCAAGATTGACATTTTCAACTCTCAACTATGAGAACTTCAAGATGAAGCCAGATGAAGAGATAAAGATGATGTCTGATCGATTCACTTCCATTATCAATGAGCTTAAGATCCTTGGGAAGGTTTTATTCTAATGAAAAAGTAATGTGAAAGATGCTCTCTTCTTTGCCAATGTCATGGGAAGGAAAGGCTACCGCCCTCATTCTTAATGAACTCATTGGATCATTGCTCCCTCATGAGTTGAGACTCCAAAGAAATAAGAAGAAGAAAAGAAGGACAAGAAGAAGAAGGAGGTAGGAATTGCCTTCATGTTCACCAATGAGAATAATCAAGATTCAACTGAAGAGGTGAGTGAAGAAGTGAAGATGACCAAGCACATTAAAAGATTCAAGAAGTTTATGACTTTTAAAGAAAATGATGGGAAGCATGAATCAAGAAAAAAGAAGGGACTCTCAGTGTGCTTTGAATGCCAAAGAATAGGGCATGTCAAGTATGATTGTTCCCTACTAAATAAGAAGAGATCAAGTAAAAATAATGCTTTCTTGACTGCTTGAAATAATGAATATGTCTCTAATGACGAGGATAAAGTAGCCAACCTATGTCTCATTGCCATCCAATAAGATTCAATGGTAACTTTTAACTCTGTGAATTAAATTCTTATTTTAATGAGTTATAAGATACCTATGATGAATTGTATTTGGAATTTGAGACTATGAATTCCAAATATAAAAAATTGATTTCTAAATTTAAAATAAAAAATAATTTTATTTTGAAATCACAATTGAATTTTGAAAAAATAAATAAATTTTGAGGATAAGTTTTGAGTTTTCAAAAATCAAAATTGAAGATCTGGAAAAAAATTGTGTTTTAAAAATTAAGCTTGAATGCTTAACAAAAGAAAAAGAAATCATTTCAAGAAATCCATCTAGTTCAATAATGACAAAATGCTCACATTGTCATTATCATGGTCATAGTCTATATACTTGTCTTATTAAAAATAGAAAATTGTTTAAAATTTGACAAGTATGGGTTATTAAGGGAACTAGAGACACTGATACCAATCCACAAATACCCAAAGCAATTTGTGTATCAAAATTAAAAAAAAAATGTCTCTTATGGATGTGTTGGAGCAATGATCATAAAGGTAAATAAACTCAAATCCTCTAGTCACACAAAATAAGGATGAATAACCTCTAAAATTAAGGTTTATTGATTTTGTATATTGGTTGCCGATTAATTTTATGCATGGATCAGTATTGAGCATGAATGATTACATATTATTTATTATCTCATGTATGTAGAAAATATGTTATGATTGTTGAAATATTACTGCAAAACTGAGGCGTTAGCACTGATTGAATAATAAAATAAAAATAAAATAGATTATTTTTATACTATATCATGGTGAACCACTTCCTTAGAATAAAATTCACTCCGATTGGTGTAACTGTTGCACTGGACGATGCCCCCGAGGATAACACAGTCTCTTTAGAAAACGTATATTCAAAATCTAGAGTAGACGAAATGGTGGCATTGCTCTTATTTACGAAACAAAGAAACAATAGAGAAACTGAGAGAATAATTTTTTCTTTAGAAATCTTATTGAAGGATGATCCAAACTAATGAAAATCAATCGTTATTTATAAGGAAAATGCAGCTTACAGTGGGAAAGGATTGAAATTAAGGCACAATTACAATTGTTATAATCTCGGCCAAAAAGGTTGTTTCAAACAAGGGTCAACAATATCCAAAATGGGATTGGATGAGAGATGCACTAGTAATGAACCTAGCCTCGCACATGGTGTAGATTCATCCATTTAAGAATGAAATTAGTCACTAAAATAACGTGATTAATATAAAATTTTGTGCCACCAAAAATCAAGTTGTAATATACAGCTAATTGACCAAGACGCATTACTAACATTCCCCCCATTAATACGTAAATATATCTTTAATTTTTTTTAAACAACAAGAACAGCAATAGTGAGATTAGTAGCTTAAATACCAATGAACATATATTGAACTACTGAACGAACATAGTGAGATAAGTAATTTTTTTTTAAAAAAAAGTGAATGAATCTTGAACATGTTAGGATTAGGGTGAACTTATAATACATTACTAACCTCATTCATCCATCAAAGTCATCGATTGATAAACAAAATAAAGCAAAAATAACTTAGGATTCCAATCAGTGTATTAAAAAGATGGCACAACATCTTTTATAGAAGTTGGCTAATCATTCCCATTTACGTAGGTAATTTCATAAACTACCCGAATCAAGGTTATGAAATTATTAAGAACTCTTATATTAAGTTTAATCTCACAATTAAATAGGTGAATTCTTCAAGTTCATATAACAATGAACCACCCAACTTTGGGATAATAATTCATTAAGAATATAAAACTCAACCTCTTTTATTGGTGAATTCAATGAATCCTTCTCGAATAAGATCACCCAAATTCTTGGGGTTGAATTCATCCTTACTAGTGGTAAGTCTATTTTAGTCATTCTCAATAGGCTTATAGACCTAATAAGAGTATTTATTCAATTAGAGTGGTAAATTCATCAAGTTTTTTCTTACTAAGACCACAAAAAAACTGGGCTATGAATTTATTAAGAGCAAAGGCGCTCAACCTTGTGATGTATATTATTTCGCCATAGGGATGGGTGTTTATGTACACCATCAGTCTTTCCATGGTTTCGTTTGACCATATTGAACCCAATTAGATTGACTTGGGTATCCACAATTCCTCAACCAACGGGCTTTAGGAACATCCCTCTCGATGATTCCAAAACCAATTTCCTACTTAAGCCTTTGGTAAGTGGATCAACTAGGTTCCTTTTTTATTTAACATACTTTAGAGAGAGTACTCTATTCATTCTTAAATGTCTTATTGACTCATGTCTTATGCAAATGTGCCTTTTCTTATGATTTTAAAATTGACTATGAGCCACACATATCGCTGGCTGGGAGTCACATAATAAAGATACTATAAGAGTCTTGTAACATCCCAAATTACGGGTTAGTGACTAAATTATAAAATTTCGAAATTTGGTGATTAAAGTGGAAAAGTTGAATAGTTCAATGATTTATGTGGAGATATGTCCTAAACGTTTATAGTAATTATTAAGAAAATTAAAGGGCAAAATGGTCATTTGACAAGAAAGATTTTTATGTCCCTTATAAGATAAGGGAAACCCACGTGAAATTCATTTTCTCTCATCTTCTTCTCTTCTCCACCATGGAGCATACAAGCAAAGGTGAGTTTCCTACTTACTTGATTATTTGTTGAATTAAAGGTTAGGTTTTGATCATTAGATGATAATTAAGCTTAAGGAAAGCTTAATTTGTTCTAAAACAACAAGATGAAAGGTATAGGAGAGATTAAAGATTTTGAGTTCTTAAATGAAATCTTGAAATAGAGTTAATAAGTTGAATTTGAAGTTGAATTTGACTTGTCATCTATGAGAATAAGCAGTTAGAAGTGTTAGAATTAAGTTTGGATAACATGGAAAATTTGGTATGATTATTGATTTCTATATGGAGAAATAATTTTGTGGTTTAAGATGAAATAAATGAATATAAATTAGTTTAAGTATGTATATTTGAGTTAAGAATAGAAAAATGAATGAAACATGAAGAATTTAAGTTGTTATAGTGAATTTTCAGGCATGAACAGTGATTTTCTAGGCTTGAACGAAAATTCCATATTGTGCAGGGGGTACAGATACCCCCTGGGGGGTATCGATACCCCCTAAATGAAAAATGGAATTTTGGTTCATTAAACCGACGTAAGTTATTAACATCTAGTTTAAGGTTTAGGCTTCTGATAATTGTTTTGAAATGTTATATTTATGTTGATATTGAGCCTAAACAAGTTCCGAAATAATCAAAGAATTAGGATCGAATCAAAGTAAGGCTAAGGTGAGTGCAATTTAATTGTACTTATGCTATCAAAGAACATTGGCTTGTGATTAGCCAGTGACAGAGTTACTATGGTAAGAAGTGACTCCTAAAATGTTATATGATTGATATGATTCTTATAAGTGCATTTTAGTTTATAGGATTATAAGGAATTGGACTTGTGATAAGTCTATTTCCAATAGTTGTAGTGTATGGAGTATTGATTATAAGGATGTGAATGACATGAAATGTATGTATACTTGATTATATGAATTGATATGTGATTATATGTGCTATGTGATATGCCATATGGGAAAATAAAATATGAACTATAGGAAAGGATTATGTGATGTATATATGAACAAAATATAACATGCATGTTTACATGAACACATGAGATATAATATAAGTTATACGATACGATTTATATGATTACATGCACATGAGATATATGTTACATGATATGATATGTGAGTTTACATGAAGAAATGAAGAATGATATAAGTCTTATGAAACTATCCACGTGAATACAAGCACTTATGATACATGTGATATGATATGAGATATATGATTACACATACATGTGGTATGTGACAGAATAGAAAGAATAAGTGATATGAAATGTATAAATGATAATGCCCATGCTATATAATACGAGAGCTATAGGTATAGTTGGCATGCCAAGAGTCGAGGGTCTACACGGTCATTCGGGACATATATAGTGGTCCTTCGGGACAAATACATAGGTCCTTCGGGACAAATTTCATATGCCACTCAGTGGGACTTATACGAGCTGTGGTGACAGCATTAGTGCACAACCTCAATGTACTCACATACCTTCAGTTCTCAACAGTGTACATGGGCTAATAAAAGAGATTTAATATAATAAATATGATGTATATGCTTTTGATGATATGAAATGTTACAAGAATTATATGATGATATATCTTTCTATTTGATATGAATTGTATGAAATAATATATGTGTTATGAGTCATTGTATCTATTATAAGAATGAGATATAGTATATATGATAATAACATAAGAGGTTATACAAACAAGAGATAAGAAATATGAATGATAATAGAGTATGAATATGATAGAGATCATGATAATGTTGGCATATGTACATGTATATATTATGTTATATGAAATGTTTTATGATTTTTATTATATGTTTATATGCCTCACTAAGTCATCGACTTAGCGTGTGATTGTTTCACACCTAGGTTTGGAAAGCGGAAAGAGAAGTAAAGAGAAACAAGATAGGTCAGTTCTCCTTACCAAAGACCAGATCAGAAATATAATTGCATGTATTTTGTTATAAAGAATTTAGTTGGCATGTAATAATATAAAAGATTTGTATTAGATATGCTCTGAACGAGTTTTCGAACGTTTTAAAGATGTATTTGTAAATGGAAATTTTATACGAATGAAAGCTTAGAATTTTATGAGTTTTATACATGTTTTGCCGAGGTACTATTGTAGGGGAATCAGTACCCTGTAGTAGGGGAATCAGTACCTTGTAGTAGGGTATCAGTACCCTATTTGTAATCTGGAAAATTTAACATTTTTGGGTATTGTAGTAGGTTACATGTTATACCGTATTTTATTGTTCATAAAACATATATTTTCTTAAATTGGTTATAACAAACATAATTCAAAAATATATTATCGTATTTTCTTGAAAAGAGTTCAAATATCTTGATATTTTGTAAGAAAAAGGTTTTGAAAAGTCAATGTGACATCTCGGACTCGTATTCAGGTCGAATACGGGTTGGGGTGTTATAAGTCGGTTTTCCCCATAAAGTAATTTCGGCCAACAAATTACTTAGCCACTCGAATTCTTGCTTATATAAGTCAAGATCTATAAACACTGATTCCATTGTAGCATGAGCAATACAAGTCTGCTTAACAGACTTCCATGATATTGCTCCTCCACCCAACGTACAAACATACCCACTTGTGGAACTTACTTCATCGTTGTCTGTCACCTAGTTTGCATCACAATATCCATCTAGAAATGAAGGATAGCCAACAAAATTAAGTTTCCAATCCATTGTACATCCAAGCTACTTAAGTAAGAGTTTTAGGGTAATCCAGTGTTCATTAGTAGGATTATGGGTATATCTGGTTAGTCTACTGACATCATGACAATGTCTGGTCGAGTATAGTTCATTAAAAACATTAGGTTTCAAATTATTTTAGCTTACTCTATACCCATCTTCCTTTATTTTTATAAAGATGTATGCTAGAGTCATAAGGAGTTCTCATAGGGACAACATCAAAACTGTTAAATTTATTTAACACTTTCTCGATATAGTGTGGTTGATTTAAAGAAATTTTCTTTTCAGTTTTGGAAACTTTGACTCTTAAGATTACATCTACCTTTCCTAAATCAATCATTTCAAATATAGTAGAAAGGAAGTTTTTAGTCCTATTAATGGCATCAATTTTGGTGCTAAATATTAACATGTTATTCACATATAAACTTATGTTAACACAATTGGGATCGAACCTTTTGGAGTATACACAAGCATCTACACCATTAATAAAAAACCAAAACTAATAATAATTTTATGAAACTTCTTATACCAGTGTTTTGGAGCTTGTTTAAGGTCATAGAGTGGCTTTTTGAGTCTACAGACTTTGCCTTCCATACCAGGAGCCACAAATCTTGGTGGTTGCTCTATGTAGATCTCTTCATCTATATCACTATTAAAAAATGTAGTCTTTACGTCCATTTGATAAACTTGTAATCTATGAATGGATGCCAAAGCAATCAGAGCATGAATTATTAAGATCTTAGTAACAAGAGAACATGTATCAAAGAAATCAATTCCAAGTTTCTAAGTGAAACCCTTGACTACTAGTCTTGACTTATACCTCTGGATTGATCCATATGGTCTAAGATTCTTTTTAAAGATACACTTGTTACTAATGGGTCTAGATCCTCTAGGCAGGTTTACTAGCTCCCAAGTATGATTAGACATTATTGATTCTAGATCACTATTAATGGCATTTCTCCAAAAAGTAACATCAATAGATCTTATAACTTTGTTATAAGATTTCATCTATTAGAAAGGCCTGAACTATATGATCAATTATTAAGTCTAAGTCACTTATTTCAGAGATAAAAGATGTTATAAAGTCTATTCCAAAAATAGTAGCATTCCTTTGTCTTTCTCTTCTTCTAGGCCTTGTTTCTCTATCTAGAGTATTCATAGTAGGTTATTAAAAGAAGTTGAGGTATGGTCTTCTAAGTGAGTTTCAACATTCAAGCTAGGTTTCTTAAGAGAAAAATATTCTCAAAGAAAACAACATTTCTGGATTCACAAATAGAATAATTATGTAAAGACAATAATCTATATGCAACATTGTTATTAGCATATACAATGTAAAGGAAATCAGGGAAAATAAAAAAAACAAACATTCAACAAATTAGCTCGATCAATCCTAAGATCTCATGCATATCATATCAGTTACTATAAAACAAAGTCGTGGCATTACCTTAATCTATGGTTCAAAAATCCTATATATTGAGTTGTATGTGATTCTCTTTAGATCTTTAAAGTGTTGTCTTTCTGAAACACAATCACCCTCTATAAGAATCCATATACGAATGAACGAAGAATGGTTATAGAATGCTAGTTCTAAAGCATTTTTTTCTCAAAAAACTATTATTTTTGGGTTTTTGGTTATGGATGGTCGTGGAAGATTAACCTTTAATCCTAATCATATATCACACACACACACACACACACATATATATATATGACTTAATTAGGGTCAATTAATCCTCTATTCTTTAAATAATATTTAATTTAAAACCCTTTTAAATAAAATGATAACATAATTATTATTTATCTAAAACACTTTTAAATAAATAATAATAACACATTTCTTATATCATAAGAAATTCAAATTCATCTAAATCCTAATATTATTTAAGTAAATTATTTATTTAATATTATTTCTAAATCAAATAATGAAATAATAATAAATAAAATATTCTATCAAAAGAATACAAATATAAATTATTTAAATTTGAATGATAAATAATATCGTATAAATATAATTTAAAGGATTTAGCCCTTACCGAGGACTTGACCTCATATAGGAAAGTATGGAGACTTAAGACCAGGGTAGCCGAGTAGTGCAGGTCACATCCATAGGGTGTATCATATATGTCTTCTTTTAATGCCTTTGTAAAAATTCCCATGACTTCTACTTTTTATACGTTTCTGTCATTGGAATTTATGAAGGCTTAGAACTAGGGTAGCGGAGAAGTGTTGCCATAGTTTAGGTTTAAACACATTTTCCCTTATTTCCTTCTCGTTGCTTGTTATCGTTGACTTATGTGTATCTTTCTCTTCCTGTTTCCTCTTTTTAATTTTAGTCAGATCTTACGTTTCTATCAATATGCAGAGTTTTTTACGCAGGGATTTATTTGCAGGGATTACTTCCCATTACAGACTCATATATGTACTGCATCTGAAGACTGTTTCAACTATGTATTTATTTATTTATTTATACATGCATTGCATTTTATCTTTATTTGTAATTTTCTAACTGCCGGAGGTCTTCCACGGAAGCTGCTCGCAACCTGGCGTTTGAAGCAACCTACTACCCTACCTCCCCTTTACCCCATTGTATATGGGAATAGGGTTTTGTTGTTATTGTTATTGTCATTATCTTAAGTTATGATTTATAGTAATAACCACGACCATTCTTACCCACTCTAAGTGTTTAACCCTATAGGTTTAGTTAACGTTGGCAGTAGATAAAATCACATTTGATCACACAAGGCATGAGTGATCTATAACAAGACATTATGACTACCCAAGTTAAATGAAAAGCTCATGATTCGAGACAAGCTTAATATAACTTATGTCATAATCCTTTTATCTCATGATATGTTGATAGAATATAAGACATGGAAAATGTTAATCTTATATCGCTCTATCTTCAATTTCTCGATACCCAATTGAACGGATTAAATAAATGATATTGGTCTTTATCAACTCATTTAAGCATGACCATGCATTTTTCAGTCTCAATCATCGAGGGGCCTTGAGATATCTGTGTTATGATAAGACGGATAAATTCCATGTCACACCCCAATTTAGGGGGTTAAATTAGAAGTTTTTAAAACTTATAGGTAATTTTATAAAGTTGTAAAAAAATCAGGGACTGTAATACAAATTTTCCATTTTAATTACTTAGTAAAAATTTAATCCCCTCCCCCGGTGAAATTCCAAAAATTTCCCCCCAATTCGTATACCTAAATCCCTAACCTCAAAATATACCCTGTCAATCATCGCCTCGATTCCCCACCGTCTGATCGCCCCATCCTACGCCGCTACCCCCATTCGACTCCCTATTGGTCGAAAACAAAGCCCTAGCATTATCATGCCATGAAACGCCTCATTCTGCCTTGAATCGACGCTAAAATCATCATCGAGAAACCTCCCTCGACGTGTGAATTTTACGTTGATTCCGACCAAACCATCACCATCGTGTCTCACCGCCCCCAAATTTAGACTCACCATCATCGACTGCATAAAACCCAACTGATAGGTTGTATCCACGCTATCAATTTTCCTCTATCGCTGGAGTGGGTAAGTTTTGAATGTTTTCAGTTATTTTGGCTTGGTTGTTTGATTGTTTTGGATTGATTTTTGGTCTGAATTGGTGTTTAGCTGCCCAAGGAGTAATTGATCGATCACCCCGAGACCATCGCCACCCGTGCGCGTGGGCCTATTCTGCTTTCCCTGGAACTAGGTCCAACTGGTTTGAACCGGCCTGAACTGGTCAATCCACTCGAACTAGGTCTGTTTGACCCGATCGAGTAAACCCGAATTGAGTCATCTCGTCTAAGTCAACTCATCTGAGTCAACTCGTTTGAGTCAACCCGTTGACTTTGACCGTTGACTTTAACAATTAACCGTTAACTTTGACCCAAAATGTTAACTTCTCGAAAATGTCCTATTTTTTGTTTTTCAACATCCCGAGTCCGAATCCAAAGTCCGTTTTTCCAAGTCACACTCGGTAAGCCATTTTTCAGTGTTTTACCTTCAGATTCAATTTGGTTTCTCAATTAAGTTCAGTTTTTGTCGTAAATTCAGTAGTTATGTACCCGAGGAATTATTGGACGTTGAATTAAAGTTCAAGGGTGATGGAATGGAGTTTAAATGCTTGATTGATATGGTAAGAAAACCACGGTAATACTTTAATACCTTTTGTATGCGCTTCAGAACTCATTGATATATGGTAAATGCATGAATGGAAATGATTGATCCATTAGATGTATTTAACTATCATTGGGCTCAAACGTAAATTGGAATAAAGACAGAACACGGTATAAGACTCAAACATCTCGAAAAAGAGAAACTGAAAGATCGATCAGAAATAATTATAAGTTTAGTGATTCAATAATAAATGAATTGATTTCAAGATCTGTAAATTTTGATAAATTTCTTTAAATGTTAAATACAAAGATTATTTGAATAAAAAAATCACCAAAAATAGCCCTATAGGGTAAAATTACAAAAATTCCCTAGTACTGTAAAAGACCAAGACTTCCATGGGTGGTGAAAAATAACCCAGAAAAGACATACTTGACCAATTATAAGAAATGGTGCAAATTATTGAATTGAACAGAATTACCAAAATTTCCTCGAGCTATGAAATAACTAAAATAACCTCAATTAATCAAAGGAACAAAATACTATGAATGCTAAAGAATTATAATACTTTCAAGCCTAATTTATCGAAAGTAATGCCATTTAAAGAATTGAGTGGAATGACGATGATAAACTTAAAGTGTAAAAAGCACAATGGACGACTATGATAATGGAGATGACATGAGAACTTATATTTTGATCCATTTGAATCTTGGAATCATCGATTTAAATTCCAGATCTATATTGGAATACCCTTGAAGTGTAAAATGAACAAAAGATTATCTAAGCATTGGAATAATTAAATACCCTCCCTATCTGAAATGAATAAATCAACCTCGAATACCAAATGATCTAGAATTTATATTTTCAGAGATAACAACCAAAGGCTGAAATATTGAAGGTACTTTACACGTCTGAATTTCTTTAAATGACTAAATTATATGACCTAGTTGAACTGAATGGAAGAACTGTATGTATCCGAATTTTGAAAATGATTGAATTACTAAGGAAACTCCGAAGTGATCGGGATAGACTTAACTACTAAATGACCTAAGTACCTTCAAAGACCTAGAATTAAATGAATGAATCAGACAAGTATGAAAACGTTGATGAACTTATATCGTTGCAATACATAAAAGAAATAAATACCACTGGAATACCTATTCGTCTCCTCAAGAAATGATCAAGGATGATTCTAATATTGATCAGATCAACTAGTGCAGCCAGTAATAAGAAGTGAATAATAATGAAGTATCATAGTCCGAATGATTGACAAGTATTGCAGTTTTGGGATCGTTGGTTCAATTGGACTCAAAATCCTGATAATTCAATACATAATCCTGAATACCCCTGATATAAAGTATCAATTTTAAATGTTTGACTAGATCCATTAGTAATCGATCCCTTTTAATAGGAATTCGTTCCTGGAATCCAATCAAATTACATAAGTTTTATGTTTTCCATTCCTGATAACTATTAAGTGCCTCTGAAAAATACTTGGATCCTATAGTGTGTTCCCCATGTACTACATGACTATTTTATATGTATTGAAATGTGTTTTACCTAAATTTATTAATTTACTAGCTTATGAATCATGGCTACATGGTATGTGTCCTCATATTACGCTTTTCACCGAAAAATATGATTGTTCCTGATTTATGGAATCATGGAATTTATTGGAATCATGGAATTTATTGGTTTATGAACTATGGTTTCTTGTTTTTACTGGTTACTACTTGAACTATTTTATTGAAACATTTTTTTGTGTAGGCTAGAGAATGGAGGTTCATATCTGATCAAGCTGGTAAATCCTTACGGACCTAAGACGATTCTTGGGTAGGCTCTGAGGACCCAAGGACTCTCTAGGGTAGACCCTGAGGCCCTGAGAACTTTCTTGGGTAGGGTCTCAGGCCCCAATATGCTCTCTTAGGTTGGCTCTTTATATCTAATGGGTATAAGGTTGCCCTATCGATGTAGTTCTGGGGAACTGCATATGGTGTAAGGGTAGAGGGTAATTATATGGTTTATTTCATTGTCACATTTACGAGATTTTACTAAATCATGATCTAGATATTACGGTTTACTGTTAAAACTGATTTCTACTAGATTTTATATGGGTAGGATTCTGGGGTATGGAGGTTCAGTTCTGATCCAGCTGGTAAATCCTTACGAACATAATGTGAATGTTGGGTAGACTCCGAGGCCCTGAGAATCTTTCTTGGGTAGGCTATCGGGCCCCAAGGCATTACCTTAGGGTGGCTCCCTCTACTGTGTGCTTAGGGTAAGCCCTTATGGATGCAGCTATAGGGAACTATATAACGATGTTCGGTTGGAGGGTTCTACTATGGTTTTGAAAATATGTTTTAAACGATTACTATTTTTAAATATATATATATATATATATATATATATATATATATATATATATTCATTGGTTTTGGTTGGAACACACTAGACATCCTATTGCAATCTCCTGAAAACATGTTACTCTGAATGTTTCATACGAACTAAAATCTTTATAACTTTTACTCGAAGGAAATACCAATGGAACCATAATTCATCCTGAAAACCTGTAGACATTTGAATCAAGAAGAAAATGTTATGTTTTTTCCATTTATATGCATGTCCTTCAGCATCATCTGGTAGTTTTATATTACTAGGCTTCCTAAAGATCACTCTTTTACTCAATATTTTAGGTTTAAATGATCAAATTAATGCAATTATCACATCAATAAAGGAGTTCCACCGACGTTGCTTGCTAAGTACGGTGCATGTGATTATGGGGTATGTAGGTTATATTTTATTTTTATACGAGTCTGAAATCTATTTTATTTCTGAATATTGGTAAATTATACTTTTTTATTTATAAATTGTTTTATGATTTTAAGTTTTTTAACAAAATTTTAAATTTTCTAGGATTTTTACGATGGGTCGCTTCAGTGGCCCTAATGTGACACCTCAGATCAGATCGACTCACCCGTATAGGTCCATGGGTGTTACATTTAGTGGTATCAGAGCTTAGGTTGAGTCAAAGATAGACCAGTCGGTCGACAATCAAAATATGTCTGGTATATACATGCCCCTAGATTATAACCGTATTCTCTAAGCCAAAACTCTAATGCTAAGAAATCATTCTATATTAAGTATACCAAAGTATTCTATATGCTATGACTCAATATGTGAAAAAAGGGAAACAACATCAGCATACGTCCTAATCTTGGAAGTTACCCCGCGAGCAACGTGGGAGATTATTTGTTCGAGGATTTTGATGCGACTCCCTACCTGAATTTGAGTTTTGGTTATGTCTAAATGGTCTATGCTGATAAGCTCATAACCAAACGTTATAAGTAAAATGTTGAGATCAAAATCTTCTACCCAAGTTGATTAGAGAACAAGGTATTCAGTTCAGACCTAAACAATGTGTTATGCCTCAAAAGGTTCTGCACTGATGTACATAATTGATGAATTTTAGAATCATGCTTATTATAGTTTTTATGAGTTTGAAACCCAATAGTTGATAAACTTTGCACCCCAATGATTTTACATGTATTAGATTAAAAGAAAAAGGCGTGTTTATAGTAAAAGTATAGATCTCAAAGTGATTCCAATCAGTATGAAAAAAAATTAATTATGTATGTATTTTGCATTGAAGTTAAACAAGTATTATTATGATTAAGTGGTAATTAAGGTATGTTTGGTTCTACGGGGAGAATTCTATTCAAGTTTGGAATTTTGATAAGGAAGTGTTTGTCGATGATGCTTATTCAGCTGGTTATGGTCTAGTAAATGAATCATATACCTGTAAAGGATACCGAGAGAATGAAGACTAGATGGAAACCCAGTTTCTATATTTCTATGACTTGAGTGAATTTTGGGGACAAAATTCTTTTAAGGAGGGGAAAATTGTCACACCCCAATTTAGAGGTCAAATTATAAATTTTTGAAACTTATAGGTAGCTTTAGAATGTTACAGAAAATTTAGGGGTTGGAACCCAAATTTTTTCATTTTTATTACTCAGTAAAAATTTAATCCCCTCTCCCGGTAAAATTCCTAAAATTTCCCCCCAATTTGTATACCCAAATCCCTAACCCCAAAATACACACTGTCAATCATTGCCCTAATTCCCTTCCATCCGACCGGCCCATCCTGCGCCACTACCCCCATTCGACTCCCTATTGGCTGGCGACCAAAGCCCAAACATTATTACACCGTGAAATGCCTCCTTCTACCCTAAATCGACGCTAAAATCATCATCAAGAAACCTCCCTCGCCGCCTCAGTTTTACGTCTATCCGACCAAATCGTTGTCTGTCATGTCTCATCGCCCCCAAATTTGGACTCACCATCATCAACCACTTAAAACCCGACTACTGGGTTGCATCAACGCCACCAATTTACCTCCATCACCGGTGTGGGTAAGTTCTGGATGTTTTTGGTTATTTTAGCTTGGTTGTTTGATTGTTTTGGATTGATTTTTGGTATGAATTGGTGTTTAGCTACCCAAGAAGTAATCGGCCGATCACCCCGAGATCGTCACCGTCGTCACACACCTCCGCGTGCACATGGGCCTGTTCTACATGCCCTGGAAATGTTCTAGAACCGGTCCAGCCGATTTGGACTGACCCGAACCGGTCAACCCAGTCGAACCGGGTATGTTTGACTCGACCATGTTAACCCATACTGAGTCAACTCTCCTGAGTCAATTAGTCCGAGTCAACTTGTTGACTTAGACCCGTTGAATTTGACTGTTGACTTTGACCCAAAAAGTTACATTTTTGGAAAAAGTCATATTTTATGTTTTTCGAAGTCTCGAGCCCGAATCCGAAGTCTGTTTTACTAAATTTGCACCTGATAAGCAGTTTTTCGGTGTTTTACCTTCGGTTTCAGTTTGATTTCTCAATTAAGTTCAGTTTCTGACGTAAATTCAATTGCTATGTATCAAAAGAATTATTAGACGTTGAATTAAAGTTCGAGGATCATCGAATGGAGTTTAAATGGTCAATCTATATGGCACAAAAACTGAGGTAATCATCTACTACCTTTTGTATGCGTTTCGGAACTGATTGATATATGGTAAATGCATGAATGGAAATGATTGGTCCATTAGATGTATTTAACTATCATTGGACTCAGACGTAAATTGGAATAAAGACATAACACGATATAAGACTCATACGGCTCGAAAAAAAGAAACTGAAAGATCGATTAGAAATAATTATAAGTTCAGTGATTCAATAATAAATGAATAGATTTCAAGATCCTTAAATTTTGATAAATTTCTTTAAAGGTTAAATATCGAGATTATTTGGCTAAAAATTACCAAAAATAACCCTATGGGTAAAATTACAAAAATACCCTTTATTGTAAAAGACCAAGACTTCCATGGATGGTGAAAAATAACCTAGAAAAGACATACTTGACTAATTATAAAAAAATAGTGTATATGTTTGAATTGAAAAGAATTACCAAAATAACCTCGAGCTATGAAATAACTAAAATAACCTCCATTGATCAAAGGAACAAAATATCGTGAATACGAAACGAACTAGATTACTTTCAAGTCTAATTTATCGAAAGTAATGGAGTGACAGAGAGTGGGATGACGATGATACTCTTAAAGTGTAAAAAGCAAAATGGATGACTATGATAATGGAGACGACCTGAGAACTAATATCTTAATCCACTTGAACCTTGGAATCATCAATTTAAATTCTTGATCTATATTGGAATGCCCCTAAAGTGTAAAATGACCTAAAGAACGTCTAGGCACTGGAATAACTATATACCCTCCAACTCTAAAATGAATAAATCAACCTCTAAAATGAATAAATCAACCTCGAATACCAAATGACCTAGAATTTATATTTTATGAGATAACGACCGAAGACTGAATTATCGAAGACACTTTACACGTCTAAGTTTCTTGAAATGACTAAATTATATGACCAAGTTGAACTACATGGAAGAACTGTATGTATTCGAATTTCGAAAATGATTGAATTACTATGGAAACTCCGAAGTGATTGGGATAGACTTAACTATTAAATGACCTAAGTACCTTCAAAGACCTAGAATTAAGTGAATGAATTAGACAAGTCTAGAAACGTTGATGTACTTATATGTTTTATTGCCCTTAAGGGTTTTAAACCCGAGATCAAGAACATTGACATTTATTGATATCGTTGCAATACAAAAAAGAAATAAATACCATTGGAATACCTATTCGTCTCCTCAAGAACTGATCAAGGATGATTCTGATATTGATTAGATCAACTGGTGCAGTTAGTAATAAGAAGTAAATAATAATGAAGTATCACAGTCCGAATGATTGACAAGTATTGTAGTGTTGGGATCGTTGGTTCAATTGGACTCAAAATCCTAATAATTCAATAAATAATCCTGAATACCACTGATTGTTTGAGTAATGGAATCACACTCAATATATATGAATCTAGAATTATTCTGATATAGAGGTTCATGAACACCTTCCTAATGCTCCTGAACCATAACGGGGTTCTAAAGTATCAACTTTAAATGTCTGATTAGATCTATTAGTAATCGATCCCTTTCATTAGGACCTCGTTCGTGGAATCCGATCAAATTGCATAAGTTTCATATTTTTCATTCATGATAACTATTAATTGCCTCTGAAAGATACTTGGATCCTTTAATGTGTTCCCCATGTACTACATGATAGATTTATATGTTTTGAAATGTGTTTTACCGAACTTTATTGATTTAATGGCTTATGAATCATGGCTACATGGTATGTTCTATTGAATAAACTACTATTGTTTTTAAACTATTTGTATATTGTTCTCCGATTTTCTTGGAACACACTAGACACCCCAACTCATTCTCCTAAATATGTGTCTCTTTATGTGTCCTCCAATTGTATGCTTCTTATCTGTTACCTAAAGACTTACTTAGAGAAATTTTAACTCATCAATAGAACCTGTAGATGCTCGTGTCACTAAGAAAATTTTATGCGTTACCATATATATATGATTGTCCTTTAGCATCATCTGGTAATTCTATATTACTGAGTTTTTCCAAAGCTTACTTTGTTATTTACCATTTCAGGTTAATGAATTGATCTTGTGCAATTATCAACATCAGTAATGGGAGTTCCTTTACCGTTGATTGCAGAGTATGATACCCGTATAATTGGGGGTCATGTAGGCCACATTTTGTACGTATATTAGACTCTAAAATTTGTTTTGATATTGGATATTATTGATTTTTATTTTTAAATTGTTTTATGATTTTAAATGGTTTAACAAAATTTTTATTTTCTCTGGATTTTTAGCATGAGTCGCTCTAGTGGCACAAATGTGACACCTTGTATCAGATCGGACCACCCTTATCGATTTGAGGGTAATACACTTATGGTAAGATTCTCTTTATATTTTAATTTGAGAGTTGTTGTCTCTTAAATATTTTTATTGAAATTGAGTGAACCCTTTGTGAGTGTGTTCAATTTAAATCCATCTTTACTTCATAAAATTGATTCGGTGATATTTACTTGTGCTAAACTGTGAAAATTGAAATCTTGAACTTAGCGATTTACACTTCATTTTGTTTTAACCAAATCGGTCCTCGGTTTTAACTTTCAATATGCTTGAGGACAAGCATAATCTAAGTGTGGGGTATATGATAAATCGGATATTTGCATGAATTTTATATATAAATTTGAATGTTTTAATATTCTAATGTATCTCAAAGCCTATTTTTGGCAAGTATTTGATATTTCATGTATTTAAATTGCTAACAATAATTCATGTATAAAAGTATAATTTTAGCCAAATTTAAATACTTTGGAGATTTGACAAGAAAAAAACAAGAATTTAAGAAAAAAGAATCATACACAAATTATACTTCTATATTTATCTTTTATTTAGATTAAAATTAGACTTTGAATTTTATTTTAATGTAAATTCATTTTTCCCATTGATGTAAATGACTTCTATTATAAATAGAGTCACGAGAGAAGATGAAAAGCAATCAATATTTTTCCTTAGTCGATACTCCTCTCCACGAGTTGTTAAACTCTCTTTCTTAAGTTTATTAGTCTTTATATATATAATAATCAATCAAGACAATCCTGATACAAGTGATAAGTAATCTAGAAAACATGTTTGAAGGTATTGATTCATATTCTTGTAAGTTAACAGATTAGTGCTTCGATAGTTTATGTGCATTGAGTCTCTTAATTATATAAAGTTATTATTAGATTTTAATTCTTATGTGTTTTTCTCTAAGAATTTTAATCTTGATAAGAAGGAAAACGATCATTCATGTTTTTCTTGGTGATTGTCGATTAATTACGTGAGATTGAGTTATGCACCTTTTTTAACCAACCAAACTATATGGGATTAATACATATTTATATTTTGTGAAGATCAATGATCTAAGTCTTGAATTAATACATCAAGATCTACCTTAACTAGAATTCATCTCCATATGAAATTCATTTTTGGGTAAATTACACCGTTCCTCACTGAACTTTACATTCTCTCCTATTTTTCTGTTTTAATCACTGAACTTTACAGATTGAATCATTTTGCTCACTCTCCCCGTTAACTCTTTAACGGTGTGGTGATGTATTATTTTTATTATAAAATAAAAAATGGTAAATTATATTATTCCTCATTGAACTTTACTCTCGCTCCTATTTTGCTCAGCCAACTATAAAATAAAAACAGAAGGTGGCCATATGCCATCACCGGCCACCGTCGACCACCATAGATGGTGGCCATTCAGTCCCAAATTTCATGGGTCGCTTCGCCTCGACACCTTGAGTCTGAATCCAACCTATATTTTGTCGGAACTTGCTCTGAATTCCATGAATCGGAGATTAAAAGTGAGGAAACTGAAACATTTGAATTGAGATTCACGGATTTTGGAGCATTTTTTGGTGAAACAACCACCATATTTGAACTTAGGGGGGGCGAGACGAACTGACCCATGAATTTTGAGACTGAACGGCCACCATTAACGACGATAGACGATGGTCGGAATGAAAAACGATGTGGTGGCTAATGGCGGTAACTAGTCACCTTATTTGCAAAGTGGAGAAAAATGAGGGAAAGAAGAGGATTCAAAATGACGTCGTTTTGGTGTATATTTGATTTTTTAAAACGACTCCATTTTGATGCTTGTGCTATGTCATAACACCATTAAAAAGTTAACGATAGAGTGAGCAAAAATGATTCAATCTGTAAACTTCAGTGAGCAAAATAGAAATATTTAAAAATACAGTGAGTAAAATAGGAGAGATAGTATAATTAGTAAGGAATAATGTAATTTACCCATTCTTTTTTACTTTAAATTTCTTTCTTTACTTTTTCATATTTTTCGTACCCTAATTTTGTCCCAACGACCTAAATTAGATCAAAGACGATAAAAGATGGACTAGAAAATGATCTTGATTTGACGCCAATTGGTTCAAGTGACATTGATGGCATAAGTAAAGGTTGTTTGCGCATAAACAACAGATTGATTCGAGTGACCTTAGTGACATGGATGGAAAATAATTCAGGGGCTTCGGGAAATGCTTAATGGAGATAAGTGACCGATTATGTTTTTCTTTACAAGCAAATTTCTTAGTACTCAAGTACCTATCCATATAAATAAATACTAAGGGTAATATCTAGTATCAAGTTTTTCTTTCTCCAAAATCTTTTAGTATTTTATTCATTCGTATTAGTGATATTCTTCTCCTTTTCTAGTGGTTTGTCACTTTTGGGTTTTTCACATAAATCTTGGTGTTCTTTATTTTTCTTTTTCAATGGTGTTTATTTGTTTGCCAATAATCTTTTAGATATTATAACAAATTGACATCAGAGATTTGGGTTCAAGGTTATGGAAACAATGAAGTATGATATTCCACTATTAGATTGAAACACCAGGTTCTCACTATGGTAGGTGAATATTTGAGATGTCCTTACACAATTGGACTTACATGATGCATTACAAGAGTTTGAGAAGAAGATATCATCAAATTGGACGAACAAAGAAAAACGTAAGGATCATAAGGCCTTATCTCAGATCCGTTTACACTTATCAAATCAAATCTTGTAAAATGTATTGAAAGAAAAATGGTTTCTTCTTTCTAAAAAAAATTGGAGCAACTATGCATACAAAATTGGAGCAGTGTCTTTATTCGCTCAAGTTGGCGGAAGATTCGTCTCTTGAAGACCACCTGGCCGTATTCAAGAAAATTGTATCTAATCTAGAGGCTTTAAAATTGTATGATCAAGAAGACTTAAGATCGATCCTCTTATGTTCACTACCTCTTTTTTACTATCTTTTAGAGACACAATTTTGTATAGTCGTCAAACACTCACTCTTGAAGAGGTGTACAATGGCTTGCACTCGTTTCACAAGATAAAACATCCTGTATTTCGTTTCAAGTCCCAGGAACAAGGTCTCATAGTGCACGGATCGACTAGCTCAGGCCATGGAACAAAAGACCATCGTTCTTCTTGTAGTATAGGAAGGGATAAATCAAAATCATTCAATTGAGGCAAAACTTGTCACTTTTATAAAAAGAAAGATCATATTAAAACGGAGTGTTACAAGTTAAAAAAAAAAGAAGAAGATGAATAGCATAATTTTGAAAAATCTGGTCAGGTCAGTGTAGTTGAGGACTGTGATGACATAGTACTCCTAGTTGCGGCTGACAACAACTCTATAAAAAGTGATGACATATACTTGAATTTTTATAGCAATTTTCATATCAACCTCAATCGTGATTGGTTTATGACGTATAAAGTTGTATATACAAGTGATGTATTTTTTGGAAAATAATACTCCTTGTAAAGTTGTAGGTATTGGCAAAATCAAGATTAAGATGTTCGATGGGATTGTTAGAACACTAAGTAATGTTAGACATATTCCATATTTGAGTAGGAATTTATTTTTGTTAGATACTCTAGAATTAAAAGGGTACAAATTCTCTAGTGAAGGTGGAGCTATGGAAATTTGCAAGGGTTCTCTTGTTGTGATGAAAAGGCAGAGAAAGAATGCCAAGTTTTATGTTTTACAAGATTCAATAGTTTTAGATAATGCAACTGATGTTTTCTCCCCAGTATCAAATAACGTTGTTACTGGTAAAAATGTCTTGATTAAATTAAGCAAAATAAATGTTTTTGAACAATATAACAGTGAGAAGAACGATTATGTGAAGGAAAAAAGAGTTTAATTTCGTGGGCATAAGGAATTTGAAGATAGAATTATCATTGATGATCGTGATTGTGTTGTGCATGATATTGCTCGTGGTGATACATTTGTGAGCAAAGTTGGCACTTATTATCGATGTGAAGACTAAATCCAAGCCTAAAAAAAGGTTGAATTCAGTCGTAGTCAATTACTAAAGATTATCTCTTTGAGGGGTGTTGTGGAAGAGGTAGAGAACATATTCTTTGAAGTGAAGAATTGTTTTTTTGTCGAGTTTGGGTGTCTCATCTAATTTGAGTGTTTTGTATCAAAACCTTCACACTTTCAAAATTCACATCAAGATGGACATTTGTTAGAGCTTGACTTGAATACAAAGTGACACACTAATTAAATGAATTGGGAAAATTAAGAAACCTAACTTGATTACAATTCTTTTTATGTAGAAAATCTACTTTTAGTAGATTTCTACTTTATAAGTTTAATTTGTAATCAACTATCTATCCTTATAAATAGATACTAAGGGTAACAGTTAGATATCAAGTTTTTATTTCTCTAAATCTTCTTGTATTTTCTTCATTCATATTAGTGAAATTCTTCTCATCTGCCCGTGGTTTTTCCCTTTTGGGGTTTTCACATAAATCTTAGTATTCTTTGTTTTCCTTTTTTGATAATGTTTATTTGTTTGTCGATAATTGTTCTGATATTACAACATTAGTAATAGTAAATTAGTTTTCAAGTTTGAGTCGAGTCTATCAACTCTACATGATAAATGTGTGCGTGTATATATATATATATATGGTTATAGAAAGTCGTTTAAAGGAATAATCTAGTATCATAATATTAGAAATATTTATAATTAAATTCAAACATAAATTTGAACAACTTGACTAGATCTAAATTTCATAAATTTGACTCAACTCAATTTTTTAAATAAAATTTAAGTTATAAAGTAAGACTCACAACTCAAACATTTTGAGTCAACTCAAATATTTTTGACTTAATTGTACTTGATAGTATACCCATACATACGTTTCATTTCAGAACAAATTACCCCATAGTGGATAAAAATAATTAATTTACTAATCATCAGTGCTTTATGCAAACATGGCACGACCGAATGAAATGACATGACAACAACTTTTCCTAAAAAAGATAATTAATTATTGATGAATGTTGTCACATGACATCATCTAAATAGTTTAAAAGGAAGGAAAAAATGAACCCAAAATAGAGGATACAATGAGATGTGAACCAAGGTCTTGGGTAAGAAAGACTTAATGCCTAACCAAGTCGACTTGTTTATATGTTAGCATTTGACTAACAAATATATTTAAAGAATCTGTAACGGTAATTACTTGTATATATATATAAATATTTATGAAAATACATTAACTATAATATAAATTAAATTTATATTTATAATATCAACATCAAATTAAATATTTTTAATTTATTTAAGTACTTTTATTTTTTATTTTTTTAATTATTTTTTCAATTTTAAATATTTTAATTTATCTAATTATTATTTTAATATTTTAACTTGTATAAATGTTTTAAATATTTTTAAATAATCTTAATTTATCTAAATATTATTTTAAATATTTCTTTTGTTTTTAAATATTAAAATATATTTTACGATAACAATTAGAACATTAAAAATATTTAAAATTCAAAATAATTCAAAACTAAATAATAATAAAATATTTAGATAAATTAGATAAATTAAATAAATGTTGATATTATGAATATAAATATAAATATAAATATAAATTTAATTTATATTATAATTAATGTTTTTTGTATATATATATATATATATATATATATATATATAAGTAATTAGTAATTATAATTACAATTTACTTTAAATATATTTATATTTGTTTGGAAAATTATAACATATAAGCAAGTTGGCTTGGTTGTTAATGGCTAAGACCTTGAATTAATTTCCATTGCAGCATCTATTTCTGGTTTATTCCTTTCTTTTCTTTTAAACTAATTATATGATGTGACATTGCATCATTTGATTGGTTATTAATTAATTTAATAAAATATAATTAATTAATCTTTTTAAAAAATATTGACATGCCATCACTTGTAGATATGTCACGTCAGTAGAACATATTGATCATTAGTCAACTAATGATTTCTTCTAATTAAGAGGCATTTTGCCTCAAAATAAAACGTTAAGGGTCAAAATGTTTCAAAAAATTATAGGGATCAAAATGACACTATTTTCAAACATTAAGGGCATTTTTTTCATTATGCCCTCTTAAAATAATGAAATTTATCATATACTAAAAATATTGAATATATCTTAATTTTAAGATTTTGCTTCTAATAAATAAATGACAATTATAATCCTAATACATAATGCATAATTTTATATTGACTTAAATTAAAAATAATCAATAAAAACATTAAAAATATGTAACTACTAGGAAATTTTGTATTAATCTGTTTAGAAATTATTGAATTTGGAGTTTTCGTTAAAATCGACGTATCTTAAACTCCCAACTTGGATTAACGCATTGGAAACTTAAGAGACAACTAATCTTATTGAAGAAAAAAAGACATATTAACCTAGAAATTCATGGATCTCATTAAAAGAGTTGTCACAAATATGTTGTTTCAACCTTGAAAAATAGCTTCAACTTTTTGTCCAAGATGACTAGCACTCCTAAAAGATACTTGTCCTCGAATTTAAAACGAAAAAAAGGAGAACGGTCATCAATATGAATTGAGAACAAAATGCATGTCTTAGATGGAGTGATTTAGCTGATCATTCACAAAGGATTAATAAATTTCTTGAAAAAGTTCTAAATCTAAATATCAAATGATACGAAAACAAGAAGTGAAAGATGATCGATGTGTTAAAGTTGAGAAGAAAAGATTGAAAACATTGTACGCAATCTAGATGAAAAATATTGAAAATAGTGGCAACAAGGTTAGATGGACGATGGTGGCTTTTGGAATTTGTTGGTTGATGGAGATATCATGTAGAAATTTTCCTTAAGAACCCTCTAAATCTTGATTGTTTCAAAAAACTCTTACAAACGGAACAAAATCCTAAAGCCTGTTAGAAAATAGATTGCTGCAAAATGAGACATTAATACTCACTGAAAATATAAAATAAATTATATAAGTAAAGAATCGATTAACAGTATCATGGTATAATCCATTGTCTTAGAAGTGAATTCACCCTATTGCATGTAATCGTTACAAAGGATGAATGCCCCCTCGAGGTTAGCACGACTCTCTAAACTTCGTACACCTAAAAGATCAAGTCAACTTTGATGGTACTACTCTTCTCTCACCACAAAACAAAACTAAAGAAAAGTACCAAAGAGTGTTTCAAAGCAAGCATTTGCTTAAGGATATTCTCAAATGAATGAAATTTCCCATTATATAGGTTAAATAGTGAGAGCAAAAATGTCATTTCCAATACATAATTTAATTCTATTTTTAATATAATTAAATATAATTATGAAATGGTTACATTTTGCGCATTAAACACATTCCCCCAGTAATGCAAAATAATTCTTTCGAAAAAATGAGAGCATTAAAGTTAAAACACAAGAAAAGAAACATCGAGATTAGTTGCTGATAACTCCATAAAAAGACTCTATTTCTAGTCTTTTTACTTAAGTTATTGATCGTCTAAACAAAGTACACTGCATATTAGTTGCATTTAGGTTATATTTGTTTGTGGTGGATAAGTGTTGTTTAGGCAACATTTATTTGGTTTGACTGATACTATCGAGGAGAAAGGGCTTGTGTGGATTGTGTATATGCAAGAAATTAGCTAAGGAAGAACTTTTCAGTCACGAAAAAGTATCTCGCAAGGGCCAGTGGAATAGAGAAGATAAAGACAATGAGGAGTAAATTTATCTCGTCAAGGCAAGGTTTATCTTACAAGTTTGAAGCGGATATGACGAATTGCCTATGTCACATGCCAGTTGTACGACTACCCTTACGTGCAAGCAAGTCCTCAAGATTCTGACAATAACCAGTCGTCTTTCCTTTTTTACTTTAGATAAGAAAATAAAGGGTATTTAGGGAATCTTCACTTACATGAAACCCTAGGAGATTTACCTTTATAAATACCCAGCCACATCTGCCAAAAGGAAGAGGAAATGAAGTAAGAAGAGCTTTAATTGAAGCGTGACCGAGCAACTGCAGTGCTTCCCACCGTTTTCCAACCGACTGTCATTGGTGTCCTCCATAGCCAGGCTATAGCAGAGTGGTAGTCAGGCCTCAAGAGAGGCTGGCCGCCAAGGCAGGCACGGTGTTGATAAGAGATGTCACGACAGAGCCCCCGGTTTCGGGAGTCGTTCTTCCTTTGTTCTTAATTTATTTACTTTGTTTGGGGTTGTAGTAAAATGATGATACTTTGGTTGACTTTTTGACAACACCATGAACTGCTTCACTTGGTTTTAATCTTTGCTTTACCGAAACAATTATTTTCTGTTTTATGAATGATGAATTATGATTTTGCTCATGTCTGTTTTGTTCATTGTTTAAATATTTTTCCTTGACTCTGTTAAGAGCTTCGAGAGATTGCCTGAGGTCTAGGTAAAACACGTCTTGACACTGTAAGAGCTTCGAGATATTGCCATTTATCTATATATTGATTCTTAGATTCAAGATAATTAAGATAGATCTACGTGAATAATGGAATGGATCTGGGATGGTGTTGTTCTAACTTGTCTACCTTAGAGATAAGGAGAGGGTTTCAATTGAATAAAAGGGATAGACGCTAGAGTAAGATAGAAAACGATTATAGTTCACACTGAGAGGTATTGCTAAAATAACATTCTGACAAACCAAGGGTTGTAGTTAACGCTGAGTAGTATTGTCATAACAACCGTCTAAGAATACTCAGTAATCCTGTCGGGTAGCTTAAGCATATCATAACAATTCATTATAAACTTAGAATAGTTGCATGTCATAACAAAATATTAGCATGAATGCTCTGTGAAAAGTCTGAATATGTGAGGCTATTTTGAATATATTTAAATCAACGCTTGTCTTTGCCTTATTTATTTTAATTCCTCGACCAAACTTTTCTACAATCATACTTTATAATATTTTCTTGCTTTATTACTAATAGTTTTCTAGTTTGATAAGACTTCAGGAATTAACTTGTGACAACTAGTTCTGGTTGTGGTGAAACTTAAAAAGAACCAACCAATCCCTGAGGAGACGATAACTCACTTACCCTTTATTACTTGATTCGATTGTGTATACTTGCACAAAATTGCTTGCCTTAGCATATACATTTCCAAGCCCAAACTTTTCTACAATCATACTTTATAATATTTTTCTTGCTTTATTACTAATAGTTTTCTAGTTTGATAAGACTTCAGGAATTACTTGTGACAACTAGTTCTGGTTGTGGTGAAACTTAAAAAGAACCAACCAATCCCTGAGGAGACGATAACTCACTTACCCTTTATTACTTGATTCGATTGTGTATACTTGCACAAAATTGCTTGCCTTAGCATATACATTTCCAAGCGATCAAGTTTTTTGGTGACGTTACCAGGGATTGGCAACTGACCAAATTTTTATTTTTCGCCATAAAAAGTTTTTCTTGTCACTTTTTATTTACTTAGTTTAACGTGTTTTATTTTCTTTCTTTTTTTTCTTTTGAAGGAGTTATCGTTGCATGACCCTGCGATCTGCTATTAACCATTAGATTCATTCAACCCTAAAATTGAATAGTCATTCAGACAAAGGTGACGTAACCAACGAACTAGAGAGTACATGAACCAACTACAATTTCAAGGCAACAACAATATGGGAGATCAAGAAAATCCTGATGTAGCAGCAAATAATTTTCAAAGAGAAGTTGCAAGACCATGAGCAATACGAGACCACTTGAACCCAATTCTCGACAATCTCAATCCAGGCATCGTGGCACCTGAAATACAAGCAACCCATTTTGAGCTTAAACCAGTAATGTTTAACATGCTAAACTCCATCGGTCAATTTGGTGGCTCACCTAATTAGGATGCTAGATAACATATCTATGCCTTTCTTGAAGTGTGCAATTCATTACGACAATAAAGAGTGCATGAAGATGTGCTAAAGCTTAAACTTTTCCCTTATTCCTTACGCGATAGAGCAAGATCTTGGCTCAGTAAGTTCTTTCAGGCTCAATGGAATCTTTGGCGGATTTATGCAAGAGTTTCCTACTTTGATACAATCCACCCAATATGAATACACAACTACGCAATGATATTGCCAGTTTTCGCCAAGGTGATGTTGAATCAATGTACGAGTGTTGGGATAGGTATAAAAGTCTACTTCGCAAGTGTGTGAACCACAGATTTCATGAATGGACTCAAGTCGTGATGTTCTACAATGGAGTTAATACACCTACTCGAATGATGTTAGATACCTCAGCAAATGGTACTTTACTTGACAAATCACCCGAGGAAGCCTTTGATATCCTCAACAGGATAGCAACTAATGACTAGTAATTCCCGACTACAAGGCTGGGAACCGGTAGAAAAGTATCTGGATCATATGAAATTGAGGGTAAGAATTCAATAGCTGCTCAACTTTCTACCATAACTAATATGTTGAAAACTTTATAGCTGCTCAATAGAATCTTGGGCGGATTTATGCAAGATTTTCCTACTTTGATACAATCCACCCAATATGAATACACAACTACGCAATGATATTGCCAGTTTTCGCCAAGGTGATGTTGAATCAATGTACGAGCGTTGGGATAGGTATAAAAGTCTACTTCGTAAGTGTGTGAATCACAGATTTCATGAATGGACTCAAGTCGTGATGTTCTACAATAGAGTTAATACACCTACTCGAATGATGTTAGATGCCTCAGAAAATGGTACTTTACTTGACAAATCACACGATGAAGCCTTTGATATCCTCGACAGGATAGCAACTAATGACTATTAATTCCCGACTACAAGGCTGGGAACCGGTAGAAAAGTATCTGGATCATATGAAATTGAGGGTAATGATTCAATAGCTGCTCAACTTTCTACCATAACTAATATGTTGAAAACATTATAGCGTCCTAATGAGGTGAGAGAAGTCAAAGAAACCAGTAATGCATCCATATTTTGTCACTGCAACCATCATGAGAGTGAATGTCCAAAAAACCATGAGTCTACCTATTTTGTGGGCAACTAGAATCGAATCAACAATAACCCCTACTTAAATACATACAATCTTGGATGGCGACAACATCCAATATTTTTATGGGGTAATCAAAGGACCAACAACAATTAGGTAGGAAATTATAATAGGCCACAATAGAGTAACTTGGAACATCAACATTTTCAGAATCAACATCATCAGACGTCCTGACAAAATACTAAAGGTACAACTTCTTCCTCTAATACCAACTTCTAACTCTTTGGAAGCTTCATTGCAGGAATTCATGGCCTCGATAAAATATTTCATGGCTTTAAAAAAGACTCTGATGCACGAGCAGTCATCAACAATAAAAACCAAGGAAATTTGTTGCAAAGTCAAACTGCTCTTTTACAAAGCCATAGTTTATCCCTGAGAGCATTGGAGAATCATGTGGGTCAAATCGCAATGGCATTACATTATCGCCCTCAAGAAAATCTCCCTAGTGATACTGAAATCACTAAACATCATGAAAAGGAGCAGTGCGGTGTACTTAGTCTAAGGAGTGGGATACATATTAACCAAAATGACAAGTTTGGGGGAAAACAACTAGAAAATTCAAGCCAGGGAATTACACAACTAGAGGATCGAGCTGATGATGTGGAACATGATGAATTGTCCGAAGAGAAGGAAAAGAATGAAGGCTCCGAAAATCGTCAACCAGATAATGGGAAATTTATGGACAAGGCTAGCATTTCCTTAGCACCAACAGCAGAAGACGTGAGACCTCCATCACCATTTTCTCAACGATTGAAGAAACACAATGATGACATCCAATTAAAGAAATTTTTTGATGTTCTGGATCAGTTTTATATAAAAGTACCTTTACTTGAAGCATCGAGCAGATGACTTCCTATGCTAAGTTCCTGAAAGACATCGTCACAAAGAAGATGAGGGTAGAAAATGTTGTCGCAACAACAGAAATATGCTCTGTAGTAAGTAAACTCCCACCGAAACAAAAAGACCCTGGCAATTTTGTGATACCATGCTCGATTGGTAAAAACTTTGTAGGATGAGCTCTTGTTGACTTACGGTCGAGCATAAATTTAATATCAAAGTCCATATTTTTCAAACTAGAAAGGTATAATGCTTGCCCAACCGTAGTTATCCTATAGTTAATTGATTGGTCTTATGTGCGTCCTGAGGGCATAATAGAAGATGTCATTGTAAAAGTAGAAAAATTCTTATTTCTAGTTGATTTCCTCATATTGGACTACGAAGCCGATAAAAACGCACATATCATTCTTGGACGACCCTTCTTGGCCACCGGACATATCTTAATAGATTACGAGAAGGGAGAGTTCATGATGCGAGTAGGAGAGCAAAACGTCACAATCAATGTCTTCAACTTCATGAGATATGTGGACAATTCAGAAGAATGCCAATACATTAGAGACATGGACTCAATGGAAGAAGAAGAAAGGGTAATTCTTGGCCAAGATGAATTTTTAAGGATAAATGAATATAACACTTTGTGCCACGACTTGATGTCTATGAAGCATGAACATGAAATTCATGGCCCAGGCGACAAACTTCTAGAGAAGGATTCAGATAATTATGGCCTTAGCAAAACTTGTTTGAATAAATCACTAAACAGATTCTTTGCCATTGACACAAAGCAGATTATGAAGGAGAATCAGAGGAACAATCTAGTTTTCTTCATGCTAGACCAGGTATGAAATTCGAACCCTTAGATTTCAATGAAGTTAATCCCCCAAAATCATCATTACAACATGCACCCACATTAGAACTTAAAACTTTGCCATCGCATTTGAAATATGCCTACCTAGGTAGTAATGAGACTTTACATGTGATAATTTATGTCAATCTAACCCCCAAACAGGAGAATAGTTTGTTAAATGTTTTGTCACAACACAAAAAAACTCTCGGATAGACCATGATAGATTTGAAGGGAATCAACCCTACCATATGCATGCACAAGATCAACTCAGAAGACAATCATAGCAGTTCAGTGGAACCACAAAGAAGACTCAAGCCGAACATAAAAAAGATACTCATAAAGGAAATCATAAAATAGCTAGATGCGTGATTAATTTATCCAATATCCGATAGCTCATGGGTTAGTCTGGTGCAGTGCGTACCAAAGAAAGGTGGTGTGACCGTGGTTAAAAACGAAAATGATGAGTTTTTAACTACCAGAACAGTCATGGGGTGACGAATATGTAGGGACTATAGGAAGCTAAATAAAGCCACAAAGAAAGACCACTTTCCCCTTCCTTTTATTGACCAAATGTTGGATAGGTTAGTAGGAAAAGCATTTTACTTCTTTCTTGATGGATATTCAGGATACAATCAAATAGCCATAGCACCAGAGGATTAAGAGAAAACTATTTTCACATGTCTATATGTTACCTATGCATTTAGATGAATGTTTTTTGGGATATATAACGCTCCAACTACCTTTCAGAGATGTATGATGGCCATTATTTTGGTTGTGGTGGACGAATACATGGAAATATTTATGGATGAATTTTTCGTCTCAGGCAACGATTTCAACTGATGCCTCAGCAACTTATCTAAACTACTAAAATGATGTGAAGAATCCAACCTAGTACTAAATTGGGAGAAATGTCATTTTATGGTAACCGAGGGAATAGTGTTGGGTCACAAAATTTCTTGTCAAGGCATTAAAGTTGATAGAGCCAAGGTGGAAGTAATTGAAAATCTACCTCCACCCACCAATGTGAAAGGAATATGTAGTTTCCTTAGACATGCAGGCTTCTACAGGTGGTTCATAAAAGATTTTTCTCAAATCTCAAAACTTTTGTGTCTTTTGGTTCAACAAAATCAACCATTTGTATTTAATGATGATTGTTTAAATGCTTTTAAGATTTGAAGAAAAACTGTCATCAACACCAATTGTTGTTCCAACAAACTGGAATGAACCTTTCGAGTTCATGTGCGATGCCAGTGATTACGCAGTTGGGGCAGTGATAGGGAAAAGAAAGAGTAAAGTCTTTCATGTTATCTACTATGCTAGACGTACTCTTAATGATGCAAAGTACACTACACAACAACTGGAAAAAAAAACTTCTTGCAGTAGTATTTGCATTCGATAAGTTTAGGTCATATCTCAAAGGAACTAAAGTCATTGTGTATACGGAAATTCTGCCATTAAATATTTGATCAATAAAAAAGATGCAAAGGCTAGGCTAATCAGATGGATATTATTACTACAAGAGTTCGATTTATAGGTAAAGGATAGAAAGGGTACGAAAAACTAAGTGGCAGATCACTTATCTAGACTAGAAAACAAAATTAGTTGTCATGACATGAAAAACATTCAGGAGGATTTCCCTGATGAGAAATTTTTAATTGTCACGCTGTGCCGTGGTATATTGACGTAGTCAACTTTCTTGTTAGTGGTATTGTACCTCCAGATTTATCTAGCCAAGGCCGAAAAGAGTTCACACATGATGTGTGATGTTATTGCTGGGATGAACTATTCCTATTAAAATAATGTCGAGACCAAATAATCAGGAGATGTGTCCCAGAAGAAGAACACAAAGAACTTCTACTTCAATGCCACTCATCACCGTATGGAGCACATTCTGGTGGGATGTGAACAATGGCGAAGGTTCTTTAATCTGGTTTATATTGGTCAACCTTGTACAAAAATGCACACAAATTCTACAAGACATGTGATAGGTGCCAACAAATAGGGAACATATCAAAGAGACATGAGATGTCACGCCAAAACATTTTGGAAGTTGAACTTTTTGACATATGGGGATATATTTCATGGGACCATTTCCCACATCTTTTGGTGATCTATACATACTTTTGGCAATAGACTATATGTCCAATGGGTGGAAGCCATCACAACACCAAAAAATGACTCCAAAATCGTGCTGAATTCTTGCACAAGAACATATTCACATGTTTTTGAACACCACGAGCTATCATCAGTGATGAAGGCACACAATTTAACAACAAATTAATTGCGAAGGCGCTGAAAAGATATGGAGTACGAAATCGGATAGCCATGGCATATCACCCCAGACTAATGGACAAGTTGAAGTCTCTAATCGAGAAATCAAACATATCCTTGAGAAAGTTGTCAATCCAAGCCAAAACGACTGGTCGCCAAAGCTAGGTGAAACACTATGGGCCTATCGCACAACATTTAAGACACCGCTAGGAATGTCCCCATTCAAACTCGTCTATGGTAAGGAGTGTCATTTTCCTTTGGAACTTGAACATAAAGCTTACTGGGCCATCAAGAAATTGAACATTGATGTTGAGCTTGCTGTATAAAGAAGACTATTAGAACTGAATGAAATGGATGAATTCAGAGCTCACGCTTACAAAAATGCCTGCTTATACAAAGAAAACATAAAATAATGGCATGACAGAAAAATTTTGCCTAGGAAATTTATTCTAGACAACAAGTGTTGTTGTATAATTCACGACTCATATTATTTCCAGTAAAGCTAAAATCAAGATGTTAGGACCGTTCATCATACATCAAGTCCATAACAATGGAGAAATAGAAATCAAGAACAAAGATGATGGATCCATTTTCAAGGCGAATGGTCAGAGACTAAAGGAATACAAAGGAGCACCAGTCTTGCGCGATAAACTGACATCAATAGCCCATGATGCCACAGAGTTTAGCTTACTAACCAGAACAATATTCGTTGCCTCGACAACGAAAATCTAAATTTTGTACATATATAAATTAAGTTATTTTATGCACTAGTTATATTTTTCTCTTTTTTTTGTTCTTTTTGTTTATTATTGGCATGCAAGGTACACGTGGCAGCATGGGGAGAGAACTTACGCATGGAAGGAAAAGAAACCCTAAGGAAAAAAGGTTTTGGTGGCAATAGTAAAGAGGGAAAGTTATATTTCCCCACTTTATGTCATATCAAATATTAAGCCATTAATTCCATATCTTTTCCCCTCTCGTTTTGACCAAATTGCCCTGAAGAAACCACCCATTAACTTTCCAGAAAAACTAACTTACACTCCATCTCCCCTATCATTCCCACAGTTTCTTTCTTTAAAATAATATTCTTTCACTGTTTCTCCTTCACCGTAGCCATAAAAAACCTGTAATAGTAAGTATCATGGTAAGATCAAAGAAAACTCTAGCCGTAATAGTAGGATTTGAGCATTTCTAGATGGCTGAAGTAGAGGCATGGTTTAAGAACCTCAAAAAATGACAAGTATACTTGAAGGATGGTTTTATTTTTCCATCAGAAAGCGAAGAACCATTCGGACCAGAAGTGATGGATGTGGTTAGAAAACATAAATGGGAGAAATTTGCTCGACATCTTAAAGTTGTAGCACCAACAATGGTTTAGGAATTTTACGCCCATCTTGAAGACTCATCCCAACACACCATTTATATGAGAGGGAAACGCATTCAGTTTTCCCCTTCAACACTCAACTGGTATTTCAAGTTGGGAATAGTGGAGGATCAACACAAGAAGTTTGTGACTGAAGTGGACCAAGAAACTTACAGTGGAGTACTTGAAGACCTCTGTTTCAGGTGGGTCAAATTTGAGGGAAACGCGCCAACAAGGAAACGGTCGATTATCGAGCCCTTAAACTGTGGTGAAGTTGTGGAATCACTTTTTCAAGGGAAAACTAATGCCGACCTCACACAACACGACCATTCTAGTGAAAAGATTGATGCTGTTACATTCGATAATCTATGGGCGATCGACTAATGTTGGAGAAATTATCTTCGAGCAAATATATGACTATACAAAAAGAAACCGAGGTAATCTTTTATTCCCTAATTTGATAACTGGTTTATGTAGGAAAAAAGGTCCCTGAAGAACCATTTGAGGATTTCATTAAATATGAGGGAATCACCAAGAAAAAAGTGCCAAAGTTAATGAGCTTTGATGACAATGCCCCGCATAAAGGTCTGGAGAGAGGAGCCAAATCTGTTGCCGCTGCCATTCACATATACATGAGAAACACGTGAGAAGATCTAGCGTCTGAAAAATCACATGGAGATCTTCTTTGTCTACATCAAGGCAAGGGATACAGAACTCAACGCCTTTTTCAATGAGCTGCTCCCAATCACCAACAAAGACTTGCCACCCTTTCCCGATGTTATCCTGAAATACACTGCTAGCGATAATAAATTCAATGCCTCGACACAAAATGTGCCCCCATAAGTACCCACAGATGTTCCTCCATTGGCCATTCATGTCTCGCCCATACTAGAAGAAGACTACTGTGACACAGATGAATTCCTCATCTCCTCCTTCTCTACCTCAGAAAGCACTCAGGAGATTCCACACGAATTCTTTACTGATGAAGATTTCACTCTAGTCCCCACTCAACCCGCACCCGAGCAAGCACCAGAACAGTCCCCCGTCTGTCAAGCAACGCTAGTTCCTGAAATAACTTAAAGCCAGATTCCAAGTTTTGTTTATCTAGCTAGTGCAAGAGAAATGATAGAAATGACTATAAAAAGTGGGAAATCAGATGGAGGTGAGTCTGCGAAGAAGTCATAGCCTCAAAGAAAAGTTAATGAGGTTAACAATGTGGGGAGTTACAATTCAAACAATTTTTCTGTGTCTCCAACTTAGACACCAGGATCATCTTCGCAAAATAATACTTGACACGAATCGAGAGGGCCTAGGAAAAAGAAAAAAATACTTCAATTTGATTCGATTCTAGAGACCTATAAGGAATTATTACAAGAGTTGTTTGATTGATATGCAGTGAAACCCTACTCTATATCCCCTCTATGACCTCCATATCCCAAGTGGTATGATTAAAATGCTCATTGTGAATATCACGCATTGCCAAGGCACTCTATTGAAAATTGCATTACTTTCAAGAAGATGGTACAAAGGTTGAGGAATAGTTATACGATGTTTTGGTGATAATGAGAAACCAAATGTAGCCCAAAACATTTTCCAAATCTTGGAGGTGAAGGGGTCAATGCCATTAGTGAGGAGAAGAAAAATGTGATCATAACTGATGTAAACCAAGTAAGGTCACCAATGAAGTGGGTTTGGCTTCAAATGGTCAAGGTAGGGATGTTGACCCCAAAATCAATTGCTAAAGGTTTTGAATTAGAAGGAAATTTTCAGTATCACTAGTGTAAAGGAAACGACATACAAGATTATTCTAATTCCAAGCATTAGTGCAGAAAATGATGGATGACAAAGATTTGGAATTTTATAAAAATAAGTGAAAAAGAGAATGAAGTTGAGGTATGTTCATCTGAAGGATCATCTCGAGGAGTTTATAATGTTAGTTGACCTCTGGTCAATATACCAAAGATTTAAGTGTTAGATAATGTAACTCATAAGATAGTGATTACACCCCTACATACTAGGATAATACTCTAGTCCTCTAGAGGTACGAGTGCAAAGTAGAAAACATTAAGGGATTCGATCTAAGGAAACTGACAAAAAGTTAGCTCATGAGAAAATAAATAAGGTGGGTGACTTGTTGCCAAACGAAAATGAGCCAATTATTAATGAATCAGTAACTAAGAATGAGGTTGTAGAGTTTCTGAAATTTCAGAAGCACAATGATTATAGCATTATGGAGCAGTTGCACAAGTTACTTGCTTGCATCTGAGTCTTAAAACTCTTTTTGAGTTCTGAGGCTCACTGAAATACCCTTTTGAAAGTCTTGAATCAAATATTTTTGCCACAAGAGTTACCTGTTAAGAAGCTGGACATGCTAGTTTCTAATATTAAAGTAGATAACTTTATATCCTTTTATGTTGATGAAATTCCCTCAGAGATGGTTGGTGGTCACAAGGCTCTTCATAATACTGTTAGGTGTAAGGGTCATGTTCTGTCCCAAGTATTGGTTGACAATGGTTTTGTCGTGAATGTCATGTATATGGTGACGTTGAAGAAATTGTTGGTAGATAACACTCATATGAGAAATTGTTAGAGCATGGTTCGAGCTTTTGATGGAACCAAAAGAAATGTGATGAGAAAGACTGATATCCCTCTGACTATAGGATCGCCTACCTATAAAGTTGAGTTCCTCATCATGGACACTATGCCTACTTATAATTGCTTGTTGGGAAGACCTTAGATACATAAGGCTATGGTAATTCCATCCATTATGCATCATAGGATCAAGTTTGTAATTGAAGGAAGGCTGGTGTGTATCCATGCTGAAAAGTATATAATTGCATCTATATCTACCATTACACTTTATGTTGAAGTGGGTGAGGAAGTTGTGAAGTGTTCTTTTAGATCCTTGAAATTTGTTAATGCCACCTTTGTTGTTCAGGGAAATAATTTACCAAACCTGAGATTATTAGGATGCACCCGTATGTAAGTCAAGTTGACTGTTGGGATAGGAGCACAAGTTGGAAAAAGTTTAGGCAAATGTCTTCAATGGGTGAGTAGCACCATATCTACTTAATGTAAGAGCGATTGTTTTGCTTTAGGATACCAGCCCAAGTTGAGAGAGAAGCTGAAAGAAATCCAAAAGCACTAAGAGGAGGGGAAGACAAGATTTACTGGAGAAGATGTCAAATGGGAGCCGATTATTTCCCCTGCTCTCTAGTACCTTTATGTCAGGAGGTTACATATTCCAAGGGGATAGACCAGTGAAGAAAACCATGGTTGAGGAGGCATTGGTATATTTGGGAATCAATGTTATTTTAAGTGATGAATTGTAGGATAAAAGAGCTGTGGGAATTTACCTTGCCCTGCCAGTTTTTGTGTTTACTAACTGGACTGTAAAAGCTTTACCTGTAGTTTACAAAACTATTTCAGAGTAATGCACAAAAACTTTCCCACTTGTCAAGCCCGAGGCAATAGGTGATCTTTTGTAAGGGTGTTTCTAAATCTCAAATGGAAAACATTCTCATTCATTTATTCTTTCATTTATTACTATGTATAATAATATTTATTTCTATTTGAATAAGGAGATAGATTCTCCCGTATATGTATATGTATATGTATATATATCCTTCCTTTATTCTTTCAGGACCCTAGATATCAATGGCATGGATGGCGATGATTCTGACTCGGTAATTGACTTTGAGATACCTATATGTCAAGGGGAAATTGAGGATTTTGATAATAAGGATGAATGTGATATGCCTTTTGAATTACTAAAAATGGTGGAAATAGAGGATAAATAGATTCTGCTTTATGAGGGGTCGATTGAAACTTTGAATTTGGGGTCTGATGAGGAAAAGAAAGAAATAAAAATTGGCCCACTTTGTCAGTGGAATGAAGTCATAGTTTAATTGAGTTACTTCAAGAATTTAAAGACATGTTGCTTGGTCATATGAGGACATCTCAGGTTTGGACACAAAACTGATTTTACAAGTTACCAATAAACCAGAGTGTAAGCCTATGCAATAGAAGCTCATGAGGATAAGACCTGAAATGTTGTTAAAAATAAAAGAATAGGTGAAGAAATAATTTGATGTTGGGTTTCTCAACGTGGAAAAATACCCTGAATAGGTAGCCAATATTGTCATAGTACAAAAGAATGATGGAAAACTATGTATGTGTGTAGATTATTGAGATCTCAATAAAGCAAGTCCAAAAAATAATTTTTTGTTGCCCCATATAGATACCTTGGTGGACAATATTATTGTAATGCTTGGTTTTCTTTCTTGGATGGTTTCTCTGGATATAATCAAATAAAGATGCACCCTAAAGACATGGAAAATATGAAATTTGCCGCCATGTGGGGTACATTTTGCTATAAGGTGATGTCGTTTGGGTTAAATAATGTTGGGGAAACATATCAAATAGTAATGATTACATTATTCCATGAAATGATGCATAAAGAAATATAAGTTTATGTTGATGATATGGTTGTTAAGGCTAAAACAGATGAAGATCCTATTGAGAATTTAAAGAAGCTTTTCCAAATATTAAGGAAATTCCAATTAAAAATCAATCCAAATAAGTGTAACTTTGGGGTAACATCTGGAAAATTGTTGGGTTTTGTAGTTAGTAGAAAATATATTGAAGTAGACCCTGACAAATTCAAGACTATTCAAAACTTTCCTACACCACAGACACAAAAGAAGTGTGAGGTTTCCTAGGAAGATTGAACTATATTTCTCGATTTATTTCACAGTTTACTAAGAAATGTGATCTTTTTCCGTCTTTTTAGAAGAAATAACCCATGTGTATGGGTGATGATTACAAAGAGGCTTTTTATGTAGTAAAACAGTATTAGTCGAATATCCAGTCATAATGCCCCCTGAGCCTAAAATCATTAATCATATACTTGTCAATCTTTGAGAATTCAATGGGATGTGTGTTAGGGCAGCTTAATCATACTGGAAAAATGGAAATATCAATACATTTCCTCATTAAAATGTTCATTGATTGTGAGGCGAGGTATTCTTCAATTGAAAAGTTGTGTTGTAAATTGGTTTGGGCTACACTTAGGCTTAGATAATATATGAAACTTTGAACTTAGATTTCCCGGATGACGATTTGATGGTTATAACAGAAGAAGAAACAAACACTTCCACGAATGAATGTTGGAAGTTAAATTTTTATAGTACGTTAAATGCATTGGGACATGGAATAGGAGTTTCCTGGTATCACTAAATGAGATCATTATCCTTTCACTAACCAACTGAATTTTGATTGTGCAAGCAATATTATTGTATAAGAAGCTTGTATTTTGGGTCTCAACGCTATCATTGAGCACAAAATGATTCAATTAAGGTGTATAGAGATTCAACTTTGGTAATTTATCAATTAAGAGAAGAATGAGAGATAAAAAATCTCAAGTTAGTAGAATGTCACAAATTGGTCATGGAGCTGATTGAAGAATTCAAATAAGTGACATTTAATTATCCCCCAAGGGAAAAACCAAATGGTTGAGACGTTGGCTACCTTAGCAGCAGCTTTCAAAGTAAATAACTATTCTAGTATGAGACATGTTGACATGCATGCTTATGTTTATCCAACTCATTGTTATAATATTGAGAAAAAATGAGACATCGAGAATGATAAAAGAACACTGAGAATGATGGTTGCAGGTTATGTGTTAGATAGTGAAGTTTTATACAAGAAAAGTTTAGACCAAGTATTACTAAGATATGTGAATGCCAGTAAGGCTAAGATGATCACTGAAGAAGTTCATGAGTGAGTATGTGGTACTCATACTAACATGCACGCTTTAGCCAAATAGATAATGAGATCAAGTTATTACTAGTCAACAATGGAAGTTGATTGTATCAACCATGCTAGGAAATGTCATATATGCCAAATCTATAAAGACAAGATTCATTTTCCTCCTTAACATTTGCATGTAATGACTACTCCTTCATCTTTCTCTATGTGGGACATGGATTTCATTAGACAAGTTACACCCAAGCTTCTAATGGTCATCGTTTTTTATTAGTGGCAATTGATTATTTCACAAAATGGATGGAAGCATCCTCATACGCAAATGTAACTCATTTGATGATATGTAAGTTTCCAAATAAGGAAATTATCTGCATATATGGTATACAAAAGAACATCACTGACAATGCTTTGAAATTGAACAACAAGATGATGGATACAGTTTATGAACAGCTCAATATACAGCATCATAATTACACTACTTACCATCCAAAGATGAACGAGGCAGTAGAAACAGTAACAAAAATATCAAGAGATTTATAGAAAAGATGGTTGAGACTTACAGATATTGGCACGAGAAGCTGCCATTTTTCTATTTTTTCTTATCGAACTTTCGTACGTACTTTGACTAGGAAACATTGTTTTCTTTAGTATATGGAATAGAAGTTGTGTTACCCATCGAAGTAGAGATTTTGTCACTTCGAATATTATCATAAGTGAAATTAGATTAGGTAGAAAAGGCATAAGCTAAACTTGGTCATTTAAATTTGATTCAGGAAAAAAGTTGAAGGCCATTAATCATGGTTAGATGTATCAGAAATGAATGATTAGAGCACATGACAAGAAAAATCATCTGCGAAGAATTTAGGAAGGAGATTTGGTACTTAAAAGGATTCTCCCTATTTAAAAAGACTTTCGAGGGAAGTAGATGCTAAACTGGGAAAGACCTTATGCCAAGTGTAGATGCCAAACAAATTATTCAGGATTCGTGCAAGTTGGAGGTCCTGAATTGATGTTAACTGTGCAATCAGATTTGGAATTTGAATATTGTGAATTCAGACTTTCCATTTTGAAAATTGCATCAGACATAACTAGTGATTGAAAAGTCCCATTAGAGACACCAAAGGTCAGATTAAATGCATATAAGATTCAATACTAGTTTCATGACATCTATGATTGGGAGATTTGGTAGTGTAGAGAGAATTTCATACCCTCATGCATTATCACAATTCTTGAGATCCTTTTAATATAAGCTACACATGAATTACTCTACGGTGTGCCAATTCAAAAGAATCCTTACCCTTGGTATTTGATTCTTGTTTTACGTTGTTTGTTAAGAGTTTGCTATGTATTTACCTAAAAACTCTTCACACTTACATAAATAAAAGATTATTTTTCTCGTTGATGTTTCTTCATAAGAATCTCAAGGTGATGTTCAAGTACATATAAATTAAATATCTTGAAAACATAAGATCAATGTGCATTATTATATAATTTTTTTTGGAAAATGCCAAAATTCTGAAGCCGATAGTTGATTAATGTAAATATTGAATGTCGTTAGGCCTTAGGTAATTGAAATTTTGAAGTGCCTAAAGAAATTCCCTAAAATTGAGGAATTCAACTTCATTATCCTTAGTAGCATATTTAAGCTAAAAATTACAGAGTAATATTGTGCTTTTTCTTTGATGCGTGAATTTCGAACAAGAAGTTCAGTAGAAATACAAAAGAGGACAACTTGACTATCAAGCCCTTGTAAAATTTGTTTGTTCTTAAAGATAAAAAAAAGACATGCTTAGCAAAGAATTTAAACATTTAATCCTATGAGTCGGGGTGAACCATTGGTGGGGCAGTATCCAAGATTTGTTCGATTCAAGAGCCAACAGGAGAATTACTTCCCCATTAAGGATTGAAATGAAAAAACTTGCATCAATGCATACATTTTAGGCGTAAATAAGACCATGGCATCAATGACATCCATGATAAAAATATGATGAATTATTTACCGATCTCAAGAAAAGTTCAAGATTTACGATAATTGTTTCAAGTTTTCTAAGATAGAAAATCAAGGAAATTACTATATTCAATTTTGAATATATACCGAGTTCAAGATGGATCATCAAACAATAAATAAATTTTCAAAATTTCTTCTGGTATGACATTATCAAAATTCCTGAAAATGTAATGACAAAATCGTAATGTTGATTTGCAAATCTGACCTGCCTTGAAGAGCAGCGAAGCATATCCTATTTTCCCTAATTCTAACTTACCCTGAAGAGTATAGGAGTAAATTCCATTCTATCTTGATCTAACCTACCCTAAAGAGCAGCGGAGCAGATCCATTTTTCTTTGAGTCTAACCTACCCTGAAGAGCAACGGAGCAAATTCCATTAGATTTTACCTACCCTTAAGAGCAGTGGAGCAAATCTATTTTGATCTGACCTACCCTGAAGAAACAGAGTAGATCCTTTTTTCTTTGAATCTGACCTACCCTAAAGAGTAACAGAGCAGATTTCATTAGATTTGACCTATAGTAAATAGCAATGCAACATCTGACCTACCCTGAAGAGAAACGAAGAAAATCTTTTTTTTTAATTTGACCTACCCTGAAGAGGAAAAGAGGATATTCCATTATATTTGACCTACCTTAAAGAGCAATGGAGAAAATCTATCTTGATCTTACCTACGTTGAAGAGTAGCAGAGCAAATCCCTTTTTTTAATCTGACCTACCCTGAAGAGTAGAGCAGCATATTCCATTAGATTTGACCTATCCTGAAGAGTAGTGGAGCAAATCTTTCCTGATTTAACCTACCCTGAAGAGCAGTGGAGAATATCCCTTTCTCTTTGAATTTGACTTACCCTAAAGGGCAGTAGAGAAGATTCCATTAGATTTGACCTACCCTGAAGAGCAGCGGAGCAAATCTATCTTGATCTGACCTACCCTGAAGAGCAGTGGAGCATATTATTCTTTAAAATTCATTTGATATTAATCGGAAGAAAATTGGTGTCCTCTTATCACTGTCATATTTTCATTGCATGATAATAGACAGAGAGAGCCAGCTGAACTTATTTTGGTCTCGGGTCAATACAGTTTCTTTATTATATTTTATATAGTACATATATTTCTATTATTATATGGATAGGTATATTATATGGAGAATAGTTTTTGAAAATAGTTATTATATAATAATGGTTTTGATAACTATTATATATAATATAATTTTTTAAAATAATTATTATATAATATGGTTTTGAAAACTATAGTTTTTTGAAACTAGTTATTATATAATATAGTTTTGAAAATTATTATATATAGTATAGTTTTTAAAAATAATTATTATATAATATGGTTTTGAAAACTATTATATATAGTATAGTTTTGAAAACTATTGTATATAGTATAGTTTTTGAAAATAATTGTTATATAATATGGTTTTGAAAAATATTATATATAGTATGCTTTTTGAAAATAGTTATTATATAATATAGTTTTTTAAAACTGTTATTATATATAATATAGTTTCAAAAATATTTTAAGTATTTCATTTTCATTTTACTTGTTATTAATAATGGCATTTATTGTTTTAGATCCATAGGTCCAAATTCAAGGTCCCGATTAGGTCTAGTCAAGGTCCAAGAAAAGGCCCAGTTTCAAGTCAAGTTAGATGCTTGATGAAAATGTTCAGTGAGGGAAACCCTAATCTACCTGACCTAACATATTAGGGTTTCCCACTTTAATCTGAAAGATACTCAGGTATCAACTGTTGGATCTAAAATCAGTGTTTTGAAAACCGGACGGGATCGGCCGTTTCAACCGATTCAACCGAGAACCGCTGCCTAGTCCGGTTCAATCTACACCGGTTGAACCGCTACTAGTGAACCGGCCGGAACCGCTGAACCGTTCGAACCGGACCGGCAAAAACAGGAAAAACCCACCAATTTTGTTTTTTTATTTAAAAATTAAACCAAACGACGTCGTTTGTTAAACGAGCCAAGTCGAACTCGAGTATTGCTGAGTTCGACTCGAACTTGAAAACTTTAAAAGTAAGCTCAACTCGTGATGTGATCCTACCGACCACCAAGTTCAAACAAAACATGCTCACAACTTTGAAGTTCTTCCAAGATGATTCTAATGGGAGTTTTGCCTTATTTTATTATTTATTTACTCATTTATGCATTACATGTCACGTGAATATGTTTATCTTATTCTTAATTTTTGCTTGAATATTATATGTTGTCATTTATATGTATAATATATGATATTCATGCATGACTTATTAATTCACATCTTTATATAACTCATTCAATCCATATGCATTCATAGTTAGCTCATTTGCATTCTAACATATTTGCATTCTAACATAGGTGGAAGAATGCACTCATATTTATAATAGCTCAATTCCTATCTAATTATTTGTTTACATACTTTGTCTAGGTACATTGGATGCTAAATAGACTAAAGGCAATTGAAGAGTTGGATGGACAATTCACATCAGTCAGATTGATCGTCATTTTTGAACATGTTCCAAGAATCTTTAGTTGATGAAGTCTTCTTAACATTTAATTACCTATCTCTTATCTTTCTAACGCACTTTGAATCGTATCAATCTGATATTGGGAGACGATGATATGCCCAGATTAATTAAGACAGTGCAGGCTAGAAATAAGTACGGGATTTACAACCAAATGAAGAGTCATGTTCACACCTGATGCATTTCTACCTTCATGAATCCATTTATGGCGTGTACAATCATACAATGAGGCTAAAGGACTTGTTCACATTTAAGGGAGATGGATGCATTATTTTCAAACTCATTCATCAAATCCAAGTGCATGAAGGGAGCCTATGAGTCACGTTCACACTTGGTGCATGCATTCCAAAGGGGGTCGAACATACAATGAAACATTCATCCAAATCCATGCAAGGAAATGAACCAACATGTTCACATCAAGAGAGGATGAATTCGGCTATGAAGATGTATCCACTTAAATGGATGAACATTCATTTATTTTATTAGTCCATGAACTTGCATAGGGGACGTACATTGTATCTACTTAAGGATGAACATTCATCCATGAATGTTCAATCATTAAATCTTGTATGTGCATCCTAGACATCTCTTAGGCCTATAAATAGCTTTCCATTTCATTTGTAGAAGGCAATTCACTTTGTTTAATCAAATATTTGTGATAGTTTCTCTCTTTAGTTCTTAAGTGAACTTTATCGACTTATCAAGCTTATGCTTGTGGCGTCACCCCTATCTATGTCACCCTGATACTTCTAGTTCCTATCTCTTTATAGATAGTGGGTCAAAGTCCTTGTTTACCATCCCTTAAAGAAGCAATATAAAGTCTGGGTCTTTGTTCTTTAACATTGGTTCTTCTTTGAGTCTTCTTTGAGATACTACTTTTTATATTCATCTCCATCACCTTCATTATACTTCCATTACCATACTTCATAATTTCCTTTAAACATATCACCAACTTATATATATATTCTGCTGCCATATTTATCTTTCCATTTCATTACTTCCATTTAACTATTTTTTTGAGCTTTCTTGCTTATGCAGGATCCTTGTTGCTTTCCTAGATCGAAACAATCAAAGGTATAACCTTAACTTCACCATCCATCCAAGTGAGGCTAGGTTGAACTGTATCATATGGTATCAGAGCTAAGGTGGATTGCAACCAGAACAAGCAAAAACAACATCCTACCATTCAATAAAAAGAAAATCAAAAAGAGAAGTGCCAAAAGAAAAAAAATCAGCAAGTTAATCCCAACATCAACAAGGGATTCCAAGTGAAGAAAAACTAAAGAAAGGAAACAAAGAAATCAAAATGCAAAGAAGTGCCAAAGGTGACAAGCAACAACATTATTTCAACCGATCCTAAGGAAGTCTTTAAGACCTTTGATTGTTCTTCTAGGAAGGTGGTGAGTATCTTTTCATAGTAAGTGAACCTTTCTTTATTTTTATTCCTTTTATAAGACCACCCTTCATTATTTAATATTTCTACCTTTCTATTTTTTTCCCTCTACACTAACGAATTCGTCAGCCGACGTCCATAGCACTTGAAAGCTCTCGAGTTAGTTCTTTTAAGAACTTTACAATAGAGGAACGAGTGGAAAAAGGCTAATCAAGTGTGTGAGATCAGAAGGGGAAATGAAAAAGCCAGTTTATATTCCCGAGTGCAAACACGAGCGTTGAGTGGAGCATCATCATTTTTTTGGAGTGATCGTGAGGATTTGTGAGTGATTATTGGTAAGGTCCTTTCATCTTATTCAACTATTAATTTTTCACTAACAATTCTCCCATCTTTCGAATGGATTACAGACAGCAAAGGAGTAATCCATTTCATACTCATTTTCATGTGAATGATAAAGTATGCCTTGTAGCCATTGATGGTGGTAGTTATGCAAATCTTGCAAGCACATACATGGTTGAGAAGTTGGGGCTTATAACATTCAAACATCCCAGTCCATATATTTTGCAAGGATTAAATGAAGATGAAGAGTTAGAAGTCATGGAGCAAGTACGTGTGTTATTTTCAATTGGGGGATATGAAGATGAAGTTTTGTGTGATGTTGTTTCTATGAATTCAAGCCATCTACTCCTTGGACGTCCTTGGCAGTTCGATAAACGAGCATTCTATGATGGGTTCTCCAACAAATATTCATTCAAACACCAAGGGAGAAATATCGCGTTGGTTCCAATGTGCCCAAATCAAGTCCATGAATGCCAAGTTATCGTCAAATTACGTATAGAGGAATGGAAGAAAACTAAAGCCATGAAGAAAGTTGAAAGAGAAGTTTCACGTGAGAAACAAATAACAGTGGAGGGAGATAAAAATGAAAATGAGAAAATTGATGTGAGATACGTTGGAGTCGAAAATGAGAAAGTTGAAAAGATTGAATTTGGGAGCAAAGGGGGAAGTACGTGTGGAAGAGAAAATGAAAAGATTCCAAGTGAGGTTGTGGTCAAAAGATATGATGGAGTTGAACATGCACAAATAAAAGAAGAACATTGTGAGAAAACCAAGACATTTGGAGTTGAAAATGAGAGTGAAGATGAGTGTGTTGAAAAACATGAGCATGAAAGGAACGAACGCAAGGAGAATGAAGTTTTGCTTTATACTAATCAATTTTTTTATTCTATTCATTCTTTGAATTTGCAGGTTATTCCAAGGGACATTCAAGATGATTCAAGCATCATTTCTTTTGAAATTCCAAAAGACGTGTCACTTGAAATTATAAAGAACATGTTCATTAACCTTCAAAGTACATTCACCTCATACTCAAGATCGAATGAACCTTATAAAAGGGAAGATTCAATGAACCTAACCATGGAGAACATTAAGAGTCCAAACTCATTCATTCATGAATTTAATCTTTTCCTTTCCTTTGATTCTAAATTATCTACTTCTAACTTTGTTCTATTTTTCAGATTGTTGATTCAATAGCAAAGACTTGAACATGTGAAGCATTTTGAGCAAAGAAAACGATGCAAGATGAGAATGAAAGAATTTCCATTCAAACGAACATCAAAGTTGTTCCCTTATGTACCAAGCATCGATTTGGGGACAAATCGCCTTAAAGAAGGGGGGGATGATGTGATCCTACCAACCACCAAGTTCAAACAAAACATGCTCACAACTTTGAAGTTCTTCCAAGATGATTCTAAGGGAGTCTTGCCTTATTTTATTATTTATTTACTCATTTATGCATTACATGTCACGTGAATATGTTTATCTTATTCTTAATTTTTGCTTGAATATTATATGCTGTCATTTATATGTATAATATATGATATTCATGCATGACTTATTAATTCACATCTTTATATAACTCATTCAATCCATATGCATTCATAGTTAGCTCATTTCCATTCTAACATATTTGCATTCTAACATAGGTGGAAGAATGCACTCATATTTATAATAGCTCAATTCCTATCTAATTATTTGTTTACATACTTTGTCTAGGTACATTGGATGCTAAATAGACTAAAGGCAATTGAAGAGTTGGATGGACAGTTCACGTCAGTCAGATTGATCGTCATTTTTGAACATGTTCCAAAAATATTTGGTTGATTAAGTCTTCTTAACATTTAATGCCCTATCTCTTATCTTTCTAACTCATTTTGAATCGTATCAATCTGATATTGGGAGCCCAAGATATGCCCAGATCAATTAAGACAGTGCAGGCTGGAAATAAGTACGGGATTTACAACCAAATGAAGAGCCATGTTCACACCTGATGCATTTCCACCTTCATGAATCCATTTATGGCGTGTACAATCATACAATGAGGCTAAAGGACTTGTTCACATTCAAGGGAGATGGATGCATTATTTTCAAACTCATTCATCAAATCCAAGTGCATGAAGGGAGCCTATGAGTCACGTTCACACTTGGTGCATGCATTCCAAAGGGGGCTGAACATACAATGAAACATTCCTCCAAATTCATGCAAGGAAATGAACCAACATGTTCACATCAAGAGAGGATGAATTAGGCTATGAAGATGTATTCACTTAAATGGATGAGCATTCATTTATTTTATTAGTCCATGAACTTGCATAGGGGACGTACATTGTATCTACTTAAGGATGAACATTCATCCATGAATGTTCAATCATTAAATCTTGTATGTGCATCCTAGACATCTCTTAGGCCTATAAATAGCTTTTCATTTCATTTGTAGAAGGCAATTCACTTTGTTTAATCAAATATTTGTGAGAGTTTCTCTCTTTAGTTCTTAAGTGAACTTTATCGACTTATCAAGCTTATGCTTGTGGCGTCACCCCTATCTATGTCACCCTGATACTTCTGGTTCCTATCTCTTTATAGATAATGGGTCAAAGTCCTTGTTTACCATCCCTTAAAGAAGCAATATAAAGTTTGGGTCTTTGTTCTTTAACATTGGTTCTTCTTTGAGTCTTCTTTGAGATACTACTTTTTATATTCATCTCCATCACCTTCATTCTACTTCCATTACCATACTTCATCATTTACTTTAAACATATCACCAACTTATATATATATTCTGCTGCCATATTTATCTTTCCATTTCATTACTTCCATTTAACTATTTTTTTGAGTTTTCTTGCTTGTGCAGGATCCTTGTTGCTTTCCTAGATCGAAACAATCAAATGTATAACCTTAACTTCACCATCCATCCAAGTGAGGCTAGGTTGAACTGTATCAACTCGAATCAAACTCACGAGCTAAAAATTATCAAGTTCAACTTGAACTCAAAATATAATATTGAAACTTGAACTCAAAAAGGCTTGAACTCAAAAAAAATAAGAAGCTCGATTGAAGCCTACAATTCGAGCTTGATTGAAGTGAAAGAATAGTTCACTCAATGCTCACCAAAAGGCTCCATGATTTTGAATGCCAAATTACCTCTATTATTTATAGAAGTTAGTTGGGATGCTCTTCTATGTTTCTTAGTCATGTGAGATTGTTTTGTTCTCATATTTTTACTCTTTAAACTTTTGGGATGCTCTTCTATGTTTCTTAGCCATGTGGGATTGTTTTTTAAAAAAACATTAAACCAAACAATATCATTTTGTTATGAATTTTTTAGCCCCAAATTTATTTTTTGATTATAGTTATATAATTATATTTATTATTTAATATGTTTTACCTTAAATATTATGTTGTAGTTAATTTGAATCATTTTGTTTCACTTGATTTTATGGCTTTTAACTTATATATGTTATGACTTGCTTTGAATATGAACTGTGATATAAAAAATTATTTTTTATTAAATATTTTTGGTATTTTTATTTAATTTTTTAAATAATTATGACATTATCCGGTTCTTCCGACCGATCGGACCGGTTCGACCGGTTGAACCAGTGAACCGGTAGCATAGCCTGTTCGCTAATCGGTCCGATTCTGAAAACCATGTCTAAAATGAACAAATGGATCTTAAGATGAGATCAAACGCCGCCAACAACGCTGACCGTTAGATAAACATAGCACCAACATATCAGATCAAGCCTGGATTAAGGTTTCTTTAACCCAAAAGTAAAGATTGTACCGCTCAACAGAGGACCATTGGATCTAAACCAATCCAAAGGTCCACGATCATTCAAATATGGGTACTGATTATGTAATTTTTCCTTTATGTGTCAATAGTTAATTACACGTCGAAAAAAAGGAAAAATTTCTTAAATACCATCAAACTTTGCTTGTATTTTTACATGTTAGTCCTCAATGGCATGATTTTATTATTATTATAATTTTATCAATATGTTTTACATTTTTTTCATTTCGATCCTTTTAATTTTTTAATTAATTATTTATTTATTTTCAATTTAGTGTTAACCCTTTTAATTTAGGTTATTTAGTGCTATTGGGTTTTTTAGATTCGATTAATGCTCAAATTTAGGGTTTAGATTTCACTCATAACTTCTAGAAAAAACCCTAGTTCTTTTTATATTTGATCCTTTGGTTTAGTTAGTTTACATTTTAGTCAATATACTATTAATTAAGGGTATTTCGATTTGGCTCTCGCATTAACATGTCCGAGGGTTCTAATCGATTACTCGACTCAATAATTCGTAAAATAAAAATTAATTAAGTATTAAAGCCTTCGCTATTAGGTTAGATTACATTTAGTCCTTTAACTTAGATGATATTCAAATTGACTCTCCCGCATTAACATGTCTGAGGCATGGGCAGAGCCAAAGAATAATTTGGGGTGTCAAAAATTTCAAAAAATATATTTTTATATATAAATTTAATATATAGTATAAAAATAAATAAAAAATGGCAACCCTTTTAAAAATAATTTTGACACCCTTTCAAAAAATATAAAAAAAAATAAAATTTACTTTTTCTACACATAAAAAATTAATAGTTACTTTCTCTAAATATTTTACTTTTAAAATTTTACTCTACGCTATTTTAACCCTACCTTTCCATTTTATATAATATTTAATAATGAAAACTTAAAAATCCCCTTCTCAAATTTTCAATCAAAGATATTCACCCTTCTTTTTCTTAAATTATTTTTCTATGAATCCTAACCCACAATCTCCGTCTTTTGATAGAATAATATTAAAATTTTAACAATTCTCAAGGTGAAAGAAGAATCGAATCAAATCACATTCTAGAATCAAGGTAAAGTTAATTAATTTTGCTTATTGTTTTCTTTGAGTTTTCATTTCAATATTTTTAAAATTATTATTTGATATTTGTAATGATTTTGTTCTTTTAATGTTTAGAATTATTAAATATATTGGGTTGTATTTAAACTTTAAGATAATTATTGTTATTGTCTATGATATGTTAATAAGTTTATTCTTTTCGTTCAAATAGTTGCGCTAACACTATGTAATAATTTTTAGTACAAAAATGCATATCTCTATTTTCAATGTTTTATTATTTATTTTTATGAATAATGTAAATTTATTTTTTGTTTATTACATACATCATTGATATGTGTTCAAACAAAGAGTTCTCAAATATAAAAGGAATTCAAGACCTCACTATGAAGATGGCTAATTCAAAAACAAATATTATTTATCATTTGGTATACAGTTTGGTGAAATTTAAATTGATTCGGTCAGCTTCCACAACAAGTGTGGAAAGAACATTTTTAATAGCATAGACAAGAAAAAAAATTCAATGATTTCAAAACACGATAAAATATGAGTTGTTAAACTTTATTTGTTATTTTTTTCTTTTAGTTATATTTTTAATAGTTTTTAATAGTCTTATTTTACTTTCGTTGTAGTTTACATTAATTTATCAAGTTATAGTGTTATGCATTGATTTATATGACTTTATTTAGATGTCGTTTAAAATTATGATACTGCAATTTGAAATTTCTAGCTTTGTCTCTGGTCCGAGGGTGCTCATCGATTATTCAATATAATAATTGGTTAAAATTTACTAGGGTTAATATTAGAGACTACAATTTCTAGGTTTAGTCCCATAGGTTCTTTAAATTTCATAATTTGACTCTCTAGGTTAGAAATTTACCTTAATTAACCACTTAGTGTAATTAGGTTTAATAACAAATTGATTGATTACAATTTGATTTTAAAATCAAGGCAATGTTAATTTATTAGGAGATTAATAGTGTATCCTCCACCATTGCTTAGGGGTGACCATTGTTAGTCTTCAAAGTAAATCGACATCCTTTAAACTTCGCATCATATTTTAAAAATTAAAGCAATGTTCATTTATTGAGATCGATAACGAAGCTCCCGCTGGTGCTTGGGGTGGTCGTTATTGGTCTTTGTAAATCGAAATATTTTTGTAAATCTTGCATACATAGTGGATTTTAATTTAAATAAATTTCAAACTCAAAAATTCTAATTTTAGAATATAGTTATCAATTTTGGGCGTTGTGGGATCTCAATCACACCTTAAAATGATTGGTGGCGACTGTCGATAATCAATTTCCCCAAAAATCGGTCATCACACGTAACATCTGTAACACCCCGAAATCCTAGCCTAGGAGAATTAAGCTACATTGCCTAGGGTAAAAAACAAATTAAATTTAAATTTAAATTAATTGGATTGGAAAATGACCTAATTGAGCCTAGAATAACCAGCAAGTTGAATGGGAATTTAAATTAGTTGAATTAAGCAAGGACTTAATTTAAAGGATTGAAGGAGTGATAACCAAATTGAAGTGATCTAATTGGAATGGATGATGAATAACAAATTTGCATGCCAATTTCATGGATTCCTAAATTTTCCCATGAATAATTTATTACTTAAGCACTAAGTGGGGCCAAATAAGATAATTTACTTGCATTATTATCTTCTTCCTTTCATATTGGTGTCCGAAATTGAGAGAAAAATTTGAGAGTGCAAAGAGGGAGATTGGGCATGCAAGCTTGGATTCAAGCTTATATTACATAGGAAAATTCATCTAGCATAACAAGTAAGTCTTTCCATCTCTTTCCATTCGAAATTTTAAGGATTCAATTGAGTTGATTCTTAAGAAATTGATAAGTTTGATTATGGAATTAATTCAAATTGCTGTTTTATATGATACTAGAGATTATGGTAATCATTTTAAGTTAAGTTAAGTTTAAGTGATTAGAAACCTTGTTAAATTGGGTAAACTATGGGTTATCACCTTAAGGGTGATAACCAAAAGAATTGTTCATGCATATGATCAAATTAAGAAATTGTAAAAGGTTGTGTACCGAATTGGAAAAATGGGTATAGGACACGTTGTTAGAAATTGAAGATTTTGAGAGTTTCGAAACATTGAACAAGAGGAAATGCTGTAAAATTGTGAGAATTTGAACTGGGAAGTGAATCAAATCACCATTGTTGCTATAGAATTTAATTAGGGAATGTTTTGAACAAATTAGAAAATTCAGGACTTAATTGGATTATTGAGGGTTAAGGTTGATATGAAAATATAGGGAAAGGATAAAAATAAACAATAGTAAAAAGATCTAAGATGGATTGGTAAAGATTCTAGGTGAATTAGTTCACCTAAGTGCATCGAATTACAAGAGTGACAGATTAGTAACTGGAAAATCATTAACTTCAAAAGCAAAATTGTAATTGTATATAAGAATTTAAAATACAAGCCATACATTGTTGAAAACATAATTGAATTAGCTTTCTAAGGGTATAAAGAAATTGAAAGTTCGATGAGTAAATTAAAAGTTGTGGATAGATTACTCTAAGGTGTACAATCTGCTAGAACAGAATATGTTTAGTGTCAAATAGCTTAATTGAGCTTGAATTACTATTGTATTGATTTTAATAACTTCCCTATGTTGTGTATGAATTGCTAGAGTAAGGAATTGAGGAAGTGGCTGAAGGAACTAAGGGAGGATCCACCAAAGATAGGCAAAAAGGAATAGTAATTCAAGGCTAACTTGGAGTATTGTGAGTGTAATTATGCTAGGGTTGGAAATTAGGTCTCAACCACCCTTTATTTTTATTGACATGTTTAATTGCTCATGAAATCAGTATGCTAATAATGAAATTAACTCATATTGGAATTTAAATTAAGGAAAAGAAAAGATTAATTAAATACTATAAGTTATTGAGTGCTATATGAAATTAATTGTAAAATAGTTATTGATGGTTGCCTTGATTTAAATTGAATTGGATTGTGAATTAATAGATGTTACCCTTAAACCCTAAACCATGATATAATTGAAATGGGTTTGTGAATAAATGCATGTTGCCATGAACAAATTGAATTGATTTTTGAAATATTTTTAATGCTGCCATGATCGAATTAAGTTGAATTGTGGATTATTGCATGCTGACATGATTGAATTGAATAATATTGTGAATTATTGCATGCTGCCATGATCGAATTTAGTTGAATGGTGAATTATTGGATGTTGATATGATTGAATATAATCGAATTGTGAATTAGTGCATGCTGCCAAGATCGAACTCGATTGAATTGAAATCTTGAATGAACAAATTATTGCTTGTTGTCATGATCAATTTGGAATTGAATGTATAATCTTGACTTGGAAGAATCCTTGATGGCTATGTTACGGAGAAAAATTATTTCCTAGAAAATAAAATTCAATGTCCTTGGTTAATAGTTGGTCCAAGATATCAGGGAATGCCATAGAGTCTATAGCTCAATTGTGTATGGGGGACTACGGTCTAGCACTGCAATTCTTATTGGCGATAGACGGTGGGTACGTTATGTGGTATTTAGCGACAGTATGAGGGTTAACCAGCACTACGATGCAATTAAAGTGTATTGCGACAGTTGGTTGGAGATTGCTTATCTAGATTGAACTAGAAACCAAGGCTTAAATTAATTGACAATATTAAATCAGAAGAATGACTATATATGCATGAATTATTCAAATCGAATTGATGTATAGATTTAATTGGTTAATTCGAAATGTTGTGTAGATTGTGTGTTGCATATGTAGTAATTTATGCCTTGATCGAATAGAAGAAGGATTGAAATGTTTAATTGGTTGATTTAGTTGATTATTAAATTAAATGTATATGATTGTGTACTCTCTCCATGTTCAAAATTGAAGCTAGATCAGGTAGATTGTTTAAATTGAATGTTATCCCATTAGAGTACATAGTAGTTGCATGAAATCAAAATATTAGTTGATTGTGGAAATCATCAAATAGAAATGAATCAATGAAACTAAGTGTTACCTCACTTAGTACTTTAAGTACTTATTACTCTTGTTCTTTTCTTTCGCAAACCACAGGTTCTAGTGCATTTCAAGCTCAACCTCCATAGGCAATCAACCCTGTCGCGGTCGTCTTTCGGGTGGGCCCGAAATTAGGCTTCGACTTGGATTAAACGAATTAGAGTCACCACCGATCATTTATTTTAAAACAAATGGGTTGATCGGATACCCTATTTCTTACCTGATATGCGTCTTTCCAATGATGTGTTGGATTCGGGAGTCGGTTACAGTCAAGGAAGGGTTAGCACCCTTAAACTGCCCTTTCGATACTACGCAATTTCCGGTTGTCTTAAATTAAGAAAATTGTAATTTAAAATTAAAAGGTAAAAATATGATCCCAATTACTTACCTTAGATAGTTTTAAAGGTGTACCCTTAAGAGAGCCAAGAAACGTGTTAGATAAAAATGTAAGAAATAAATAAATTAAATTAAAATGAAGAAAAAATAAATTAAATAAAAGATAAGATAAAGAAAGCAAAGATAAAATAGTAAGTAATCTAAAAAATATATAAAAAGAAGAAAAAGAAGAAAATATATATAAATAAAACAAATAAATAAAAAAGTAAAAATAATATATATATATAATAAAAACATAAAAAATAGTAAATATATATAAATTAATAAAACGGATAATAAAAAATAACATATATATATATATGTGTAATCTAAAAAATAAAAATAAAATATACTAAAGTAAAAAAAGGCATAAAATGTAAAAAAAATATTACATGAAAAAAAATAACAAATTAATTAAATAAAATGAGTAATAAGGAAAATGTACGTATAAATAAAGTTAAATAAATAAAATAATAATAATTAAAACGTAAATGTAAGGGACCGAATCGAAAGGAAAAACAAATCGATGGGCAAATTTCGAAGAAAAAAATTGATTTAGGGGGGAGAATTGAATATTTAAAAATAGGAACATGCCTCGGGGGTAGATCTAGGTTCGAAACTTCGAAACCCACCCCTTTTTGGTCATCGACGCAACCCACGTTTTGGGTTATTCGAACCAAATCTCAAGAAAAATAACATGTACGTGCGAGAAATGAACGAATCAAGGTAAAAAAGATGCTACTTTTTATTTACTTTTCAAATCGTTTACAATAGCTTTGTCTTTGTATTTTTTCGTGATTTTCTCTGTATTTTGTATGTAAACCGTGTGTTACAATAGTGAGTTACAATGGCTATTTATAATGCTTGTGGAACCTATTTTTAAGAGTTTAAATCATAGTAAAACTCTATCCTATTTTTATGAGTTTGAATCCTAGTAAAACTCTATCCTATTTTTAGGAGTTTGAATCCTAGTAAAACTCTATCCTATTTTTAGGAGTTTGAATCCTACTAAAACTCTAACGTTTTTTTTGTGAATCCCACTAAATCGGGGTTGTTGAAAGTGTTGTGCCCAGACAAAAAGGTGTGTTGACAGCTGTCCCTCTTTGCCCATAGTCGTGTAACGGGGATAGGGCAAAGATTAAAAGACACGTTTTTCGTTCAGTGGAGTTAAAAATTAACTCTGATGTTTCAATAACTCCCTATCGAATTGAGTTGCGGATGACTCCTCCGTCGTGAAGTCGAGTTCATCTTGAAATGATATGGAATTGAAGTCGTAGTTCAGAATATGAATCAGCACGTGGCTTCTCGTTGCCCTTCGGTATTCTTCTCAGTTTAAAGACCTTGGATCGGAATCGAACTCAGAAATCTTCGTTGACAGATAGATTTTCTTGACTTAAGCTATGCTGCTTGAAAATGGTTGCTTGTCACTAAGGCACGGCTAATCCAGGTTTTCTTCTCGACTTGAAAACCTCGACTGCAACTGAAAAGTGGTGTGATTGATGTGTCATCAAGCTGAATGGAATCGAACTCGACAATTTTGTTGACAGATAGCCTTTCTTGCCTTGAGTTATGCTGCAAATTATGTGCCCTAGAAGTTAAGTGTAATCAAACTCGAAGGCTTGGGTTTCAAGAGAAACATTTTCAAAGGTTTGTTTTTGTGTTTCAAGAGAAATAATTTCAAAGGTTTTTTTTGTGTTTCAAGATAAACTGTCTCAAGGGAGGCAAAATTTTGTTTCAAGAGAAACATATTCAAAGATAGGTGTTTCAAGAGAAACTATCTCAAGAGAGACAAAACTTTGTTTCAAGGGAAATTGTCTCAAGAGAGACAAAATTTGTTTCAAGAGAAATTGTATCAAGAGTGACAAAACCTAGTTCCAAAAGAAACTGTCTCAAGGGAGACAAAATTTGTTTCAAGGAAAACATATTCAAATATTTTGTTTCAAGGGAAACTGTCTCAAGAGAGATAAAACTTTGTTTTGGGTAAATTAGTCTCAAGCGAGACGACCCCTTGTTTTGAGAGAAACAATCTCAAAGGCGATTGATAATCTGCCTGTTCCTGAAGATAAATGTTACTGGTGGGTATGATTCCCTTTGCCGTGAAGTTGAAACCGTGGATGGCCCATTCGTTGTGAAGTTGAACCTTGAATTGGATATTCTTCGTCGTGAAGTTGAAATCCAATGAATGTTGTTGGTGAGCACGATTCCCTTCGTCGTGAAGTTGAAACCGTGGATGGTCCTTTCGTTGTGAAGTTGAGCCTTACCTTGAATATCCTTCACTATGAAGTTGAAATTGACTCTGAACGAGACTCTAAAAGTTATTTTATCGTTAGATATTCACCCCTTTACTGTGAGGTCGAGCAACCACCCTCAACTTTTAAATGTGCTTTTGAATCGAGTATTTTTCATCTTGAAGTTGACACTTGACTCAAAAAGCTGCAAAAAATTATGTATGCTAAAAATGATAAATGTGATGTCTAAGATGCATGCAACATGAATTAATTCTTTTTTATCTCCTGGATGGAGCCTCATTCTTTGTCTGTTTGCTCCTGCGTGTGGAGGAACATGCCTTCAGAAGATCTGATAATTCACATCAGGATGTTGAATCCCCAAAGATGCTCCAATATTCGATATTGAATCTTCAAAGATGCCCCCATTGTTCCTTATTTTTTGCTTCAGCATTGATTCTAAGCATGAGTTTTGTGTCTGAGATCCACATGTCATTTACCAAGATCCACTCTATAGAGATTGTCTTTTTTGAAAAAAAAAGTTTTTCTTTCTCTTTTATTTTCAAAGTTCTGAAAATATCAATTAAAAGAGTTTCGAAAAATGTTTAATCAAAAGTTTTGAAAATATTACCCCTTTCGCAGTTTTACAGTCGAGACGAATCATAAAACTAGAGATCATTGGATATCAAAGAATTAATTACATTGTTAATCCTTCAATAAATTATAGCTAGTTAACAAGTGCCAAGATCAAAGCTATCTTTGGGAAATAGGTAAAAAAAAAGTCTCAGGTTATTGTGTTTTGTCAAAGGTTTGGCATTTTTGTTTATTTGATGCTCAAAGGTTTGATGGGGTAGCTTGTATGCTCCTTTACTGGAAGTGTTCTCCGACTCCCAACTTTCATGGTCACGCTCAGATTGTGCGATGCCTTATCAAGGAATTTGTGCGATCGCCTCAGCTGCACAATTTTTATATTCGAGCCGCCTTTTCAGGTTTTCAACTCGAATCCTCATTTGGTTTCAAGATATCATTCAAAATATACGTCTTGAACCCCCCCTTTGTTATTTTCTCTATCATGCATTAAAGATTTTAAAAAACTTTTTGTAAATAAAGATTAATCCTGACGGGCAGGATGAAATCTGAAGATAGTCTCTTCTGTTTAGAAATCCATGTATGATTAGAAGGGACTTTTAAGGCACATAATATAGGCCATGGTTCATGGTTATGAAAGAAAAGGATAAATAGGCCCAAACAAGTGTTTTAGAGTATTTAACCAATGATCAATTCATTCTGACGCCTTCAATCCTGTCTTGCTCAGTTTGAATCTGCTCATATGTGTTTCTCTTGATTTTCTCTATATGCTACATGAACTTCGAGTGAAGTGATTCTGGAATGATTGTGCTTGATCAATCTCATAATTTGAATCTCGACACGTCATTTGAATCGAGTGAATCCTTGCATATGCGTCTTGTATTCTTTTTCTTCACTTTTTCCTTTGTTTTTGTTTCTCTTTTTTATTTTCTCTTTGTTTTTTTTTCTTTTTTTCATTTTTTTCTTTTTATTCTGATCGAATCTTCGCACTTGGCATTTGTTATCTCCTTTGGATTAATGTCTTCACTCATGTGAGCAGATTTCTTCCACCTTGCCCCCCAGTATGGAGGGTGATCCTTGGTTAGGGTTGAATCAAAAGAAAAATACTATAGGCTCAAAAGGGGACACAAGGGATATATATTTTCTCCTGTTGTGAAGGGATAAAGAAAGAAAGTCGTTCATCATTTCATACATGGAAGTTTTCACATAAGAGGTATCCCCAGGGGGTAGATTTTCAAGATTAATTTATTTACATGAAAACAGTGTAATTAATGCATGATAGAATTATTTCGAATGAATTCTTCTTTCTGCTTCTTGGTCCCGACATGTCTTAATGTTCAGGCTCCCTGTGAAATGCCCTGAGTTAGAAGAAGTCTCATGTTCAAATGAACAACTCAATGCCTTAGGTCTTAGTGGTATAAAAAAGTCAATTCTGAGTCTAAAAAGACAGTGGTGTGACTTTATTGACTCAAAGAAAGGTTCAAAAGTTTTAAAGGGTGGTAATGTCAAAATCTGGTCTTGTGGTAATGATCATGAATTATTTTGGATAAAGAATCAATGTATTTTATTTTGAGACAAGATAAGAAAGGTCTAATCTTGCCATATGTCAAAAATCTATAATTCTTGAAGAATTAAAAGAATATTTAATTCATTTAATATTCGAAGAACTAAAGATTAAAATTTGTTCAATTATTCTACCTTAGAAAGTAGCATAAATTCAGTCGTTTAAAAGATTAAGAAAACATGAAAGATAAAAAATGTGTTCAAACAAAACAATGCTCTTAGTGCAAATGGTAGATGCAATGCCCCCTTTCTAGATTGTCCATGTCCCTGAATCCCTCAGGTTTTGAATCTTGCGCTTCAGTGCCTTACAGTTCTAAGAGGAATGTTTGGAGCTTCCTAAGTGGTAACTGTACACAGCTTCAACATTGTAGCCCTTAGGATATGTGGACTTTTTTTCTCAGATCATCCCGGCAGGCTTGGCCCTACAATCAGCTGGTCAGGCTCCCACTATAAAGATTTCAGTTTTTTAATTGTTAAAATCTTTCTTCCATGTGGTGTCACGTTATTAAGAACACTGCATCGAATCCTCCATGAAGAAATTTCATGTTTATGAAAATGCTTAAAATGAAATGTATATGTAAAAATACATGAAATGCTCGAGGCATTGATCCGAAAACATGCATGTTATTATAAATAATCCCTATTGGGGACAAAAGTGTTTTATATTTTAAGAGAAAAAATATCCTGATAGCTTCTGACAGGTTGACTAGTCTTCTGCCTTTGTCTGACACCGGTCGATTAACCTATCGAACCGCTCCAGCTTCTCTGGTTAAACCGTGTAAGTGACGAGCTACTCTTTGTACTTGTTCCCAGAAATATTGAATGATTGCATAGCTGGCTTTCATCCTTTGCTGAGCATGTTCTCTAACGGTAAATCCATTGGAGCCCTCTATCGATAGGAGTTATCCGAAGTTTATTTGCATGTTTCTTGAATTCGTCAACAATGACCTCTAATTTCAGCTATCGCTTTGTCATCTTGTTCTTGTTGTCTTTGAAAAGACTCTCCAGATCAGCAACCTTCATCTTGCCCCTACAACCTTTGCCAACTCAAAGTTGATTTTTGATGTGCTTGGTGTAAACTCGGATTGTGGGCACCACGTCTTTTGGATTGAATGTGACACATAGTCTCCTTGTAGATTGTCCTCTATATTTTCATCTCTTGTATTACAACCCCTTTGTCCATTAAAGCAAACTATTTATGTTTAACAAACATGTTTTTTGGATCAACACCTCTTGCGAATGATGTAAATGATGAAAAATGAAAAAAAAAACAAAAATAAAGGGAAAAAGTTAGCAGACAACGATAACAAAAAAATGATGAAAATGAAAAGTCCTACCCCACATGATATCTACCCAACATGCTTATTATTCCTATCCGAACATGATCTCTATCCCGTATGCAAATTTCAAATAAATCTTAACCGCATATTTGTCTAGTTCGCATGCTTTGAATGGAAAGTAAAGCAATAAATAATTCAGACATCCTAGGGTTTGAAATGAGGTTTTGGGGTAGGCTCTAATTCCATGTACTCTCTCGGTTTAGGTTCTAAAAATGTACCCGAATTCTCCTTGCTGGTGCCCCCTTGGGCTTGCCAGACCCTTAGTCCTAAGCCCATTACAAGCTTGTGTGGACTAAGTTAAACTCGAGAGGAAACATTCCCTTATGCCCGCACGGTGAATAAATTCACACGAAGACATAAGGTATATGAATCCCGAAGGCTACTTGCTAGGCCCGCACGGTGAATAAATTCACACGAAGACGTCACTTTCACCCCCACTTAAAACGGGTTTGGAGCTCAGGTTTAGAGCCTTAGATGAAAAACAAGTTTTGACAAGATGAAATCATTGATAAAACCGTCAGTACAACTATTTATTCGAAAAAAAATAATTAGAAGTAAGTAATAAGAATCGAAAAATTACCTTAAAATTTAAACTTACCATTTTCATTAAAATGACAACTGGAAATTACCTTAGTCTGACTCACTTACCTGTCCCCAGCGGAGTTGCCAAGTTGTCGCGACCGTCTTTTGGGTGGGCCCGGAATTAGGCTTCGACTTGGATTAAACGAATTGGAGTCGCCACCGATCATTTATTTTAAAACAAATGCGTTGATCGGATACCCTATTACTTACCTGATTTGCGTCTTTCCAATGATGTGTCAGATTTGGGAGTCGATTACAGTCAAGGAAGGGTTAGCACCCTTGAACTGCCTTTTCGGTACTACGCAATTTCCAGTTGTCTTAAATTAAGAAAATTGTAATTTAAAATTAAAAGGTAAAAATACAATCCCAATTACTTACCGTAGATAGTTTTAAAGGTGTACCCTTAAGAGAGACAAGAAACGTGTTAGATAAAAAGGTAAGAAATAAATAAATTAAATTAAAATGAAGAAAATAAATTAAATAAAAGATAAGATAAAGAAAGCAAAGATAAAATAGTAAGTAATATAAAAAAATATATAAAAAAGAAAAAGAAGAAAAAATATATAAATAAAACAAATAATAAAATAATAATAAAAAAGTAAAAATAATATATATATAAAAAATAAAAACATAAAAAATAGTAAATATATATATAAATTAATAAAACGGATAATAAAAAATAACATATATATATATAATCTAAAAAAATAAAAATATATACTAAAGTAAAAAAATGCATAAAATGTAAAAAAAACATTACATGAAAAAAACAAAGCAATTAAATAAAATGAGTAATAAGGAAAATGTGCGTATAAATAAAGTTAAATAAATAAAATAATAATAATTAAAATAGACCGAATCGAAAGGAAAAACAATTCGATGGGCAAATTTTGAATAAAAAAATTGATTTAGGGGGAGAATTGAATATTTAAAAATAGGAACACGCCTCGGGGGTAGATCTAGGTTCGAAACTTCGAAACCCACCCCTTTTTGGTCATCAGCGCAACCCACGTTTTGGGTTATTCAAACCAAATCTCAAGGAAAGTAACATGCACATGCGAGAAATGAACGAATCAAGGTAAAAAAGATGTTACCTTTTATTTCCTTTTCGAATCGTTTACAATAGCTTTGCCTTTGTATTTTTTCGTGTTTTCCTCTGTATTTTATATGTAAATCGTGTGTTACAATAGTGAGTTACAATGGCTATTTATAATGCTTGTGGAACCTATTTTTAGGAGTTTGAATCATTGTAAAACTCTATCCTATTTTTAGGAGTTTGAATCCTACTAAAACTCTAACGTTTGTTTTCTGAATCCCACTAAATCGGGGTTGTTGAGAGTGTTGTACTCGGACGAAAAGGTGTGTTGACAAACCCAAAGGAAGATTCAAGTATGGCTTGTTTCGTTATCCTTATACTCCTAGTCGGTGGCTTAGCTTTGTGTATAGTGGTTCAAATCTCATGCATATGGTGGGTAATTAATTTGTTTATGAAATGTACCTGAGAACTTAATGAAATAGAATAGTCTATGGGGTAAATGGACCTGTAATGTATATATCATCAGTTTCTCTTTTAGTATGTCATTTGGTACAAGCCATTAAAGGTATCTTTTGTAACGCAAATATATAAGTTAATTAGGAAATGATGTTATAGCATGTAAAGTTCATTAAATTCCTAGATATGCATGTGGTTTTATATTAAAGGAAACTACCTTAGCAAAATTAGAATTCATGGTCTATCGAATTAATTGATAAGTAAATTGATTGAGATTTGATTAATCTTGTATTAAAATGTAACCCCCTAGACCCGGCCTATGCATTTCGACTAAGTCTAGTGGATCACATTCATGATTCTTAAAGACATTTTTCCGAAACCGTTATTCTATCAACGAAAAATCATATTTATAAATGACATTTATGAAATTATAATAAATTATACTACAAAAAAAACCAACTCATAATTATGAGAAAAATAACAATTTAATTAAAACATGTCTTTAAAAATCCAAATTACAATAAATGGATATAAATTAGCAAAAGGAATACTCATTATAAAATCCAATACTTTTAAAATAAGGCCCATGTTACCATAATAGAGTCAACTTAAAAGATAAAACATTACAATACGATATACTTCAAGAGATATGTTGATCCTCCAAGTGCTTGATCCGAGTATCTAACCAACAGTATCTGAAAGGGGAAAATATTTTCGAAAAGTGAGCTAGGCTCAGTGTGTCCCAATAGTACAATAAAATCATAGTAGGTACAGTAATTGAGTAATAGTTCAGAAATTCATCATCAAACCATAATGAAGTTTAACTTTTGAAACTCGTAATTTAAAACCCTTCTCCTGTACACCATCCGCAATTCCCCAGAACTGCGTCCATAGGGCTTACCTTAAGCACACAGCAGAAAGGAAGCCAACCTAAAGATAGGCTTTGAGGCCTGTATCCTTAAGTTTGTAGGGCTTACCCTAAGCACACAATAAAGGGGGCCAACCTAATGAAGCATCTTGAGGCCCATGGGCCTACCCAAGAGTCACATTAGGTCCATAAGGTTTACCAGCGGGATCAAAGTTGTACCACCGTAATGCAATCCAACCCAAAATCAGTATTTCAAAAATACTATTTATGCAGTAAGCATAATTTCCATAATTTCATAATCAATATTATCATATACCAATGAAAATCAATCATATATCAGTCATATTCCATAAACCATCACCAGTAAATAGGTGGATTAATAAAACATTAAACCATAGCTTTCAATGTACCATATTTTAAAACATATAAAACAATCAAGTAGTACACAGGGAACACACCTCGACAATAGGTTCAAATAGTAGATCTAGTGATTGTTGGCCTCGCCACGCTCTGCTACTGTTTTCGAACCTAATCCATAATAACACTATATTACTAATGAGTAACAAAATTAATTTATGAAATCATAAAATTTACGGGTGAATACTGGCACACGCGGCTTAACTGATCTAGAGGAGCTGGGTCGGGCTGTCGAACGGTCAGGAGAGTCTCTTGTACCTTCAAACATTAATAATTTATCAGTCCCAAGTCTTACTCAACCATTCAAAGCTTAAACTCTTTAGTACATAAGCATTTTTTGGATTTGACTATCAATTTGAAGGCTTTCGAGTCTGAATTTTATCAAACGGAGTGTGGAATCAGAATCAGGGCGTCGAACAACATAAAGTATGACTTTTCGAAAATTTAAATTCTTGGTCAAAATTAAAGTCAACGGGTTTGACTGATGATTTGGAAGCCTTCGGGTTCAAATTTGAAAAAAGGACTTCGAAAACGGATTTGGCACGTCGAAAAATATCAGAATAGGTATACTCGAACAAAATCAAAGGCTGTTTAATAGCCGTTTAAAGCCGATCAAAGTTATGGTCAAAGAGGTTCAATAGTCCATATTCAAAAATTCCCAAAATTTCACCTTTTTCAAAATAATTCCCAGAATGTCACCTTTTTCAAAATAATTCCCAGAATGTCACCTTTTTTCAAAATAATTCCAGAATGTCACCTTTTTCAAAATAATTCTCAGAATATCACTGGGTCGGGTCGAGTCAACAGCCGGGTCGGGTCGGTCAACGGGTCGGGTCAGACCGGTCAACCCGGTTCAGATCGGTTTGGACCGATCAAACCGGTCACAACATCATCCAGCCATTCGTATCTTTCCCCATGTGCAGGGGCGGCACGTGGGGGCGCGTGAGACCTCTTTCGGTCTCAAAAAATTCCTGCAAAAATTTCCAAAAATTATTTTAAGCGATTTTGAGTCACTTACCAACATCGGTTCAAATTTTTGAACGGTGAAGAGCTCAATTTCAACTCGACCGAATCTTTGACCGCTCCACCTCCCACACAGGCCGCCGCCTACGGAGACAAGGACGACACCGTCGGACTCGGAACGACACCAGGAACACGATGGTGCGGGAGGTGTCGAAAACTGATCAATGATCGGAGATGAATTTAAGATTTTCCCAGCGGTGATGCTAAAAAAAAGTCGATACTTTGACTCGAAATTCACGGCGTTTGGCAGCGTTTCGCTAAAATTGGTTTACTGGGTTTTGTTCACGGGTCGACGATGAACACGATGGTGGTTTCAATTTTACGATTAGAAGTTGAACGGCGTCGAAATTGAGCTTGAAAGTAGAGGTACGGGAGGAAGAAAGTTTTTGTAAATAAAGCATGTGTTTTCTGATTTCAATCAGAAAGCACGCTTATAATACAAGCCTGCCGACACTCCCTGGAGGAATTTAGGGCTTGGTCTCTAAATTTCCTTCAACTTCTAAAATAACTTATAAGTTTTGAAAACTTTTAATTTAGTCACCAAATTACACCGATTTAAATATATTTTTTTCGGGTTGTTACAATTCTACCCCTCTACAAGAAATTTCGTCCTCGGAATTTACCTTATGAGAATAGTTGAGGAAACTGAGCCTCCATTGACTCCAATGTCTCCCAATTAGCTTCAGAGGGGCCTCGGTTACTCCATTGAACTTTTACCATCGGGATACGTCTATTCCGAAGAACTCGCTCATCACTTTCCAAGATCTGAATGGGCTCCTCCTCATATGACAAATCAGGTCTCAACTCTGCCTCTTCAACCTGAATGATGTGACCTGGATCTGGATGATATCGCCTCAACATAGATACATGAAAGACATCATGAATACGATTGAGCTCAAGAGGCAATTCAAGCTGATATGCAACAGGTCCTAACCTCTTCAAAATACGAAATGGTCCAATAAATCTTGGACTCAATTTACCCTTACGCCCGAATCTCAATACTTTCTTCCAGGGCGATACTTTTAAAAAAAACCTGATCTCCAACTTCAAACTGAATATCTTTCCTCCTTTGATCTGCATAATACTTCTGTCTATCAAATGCCTCTTTCAGACGGTCATGAATCAATCTGATTGTGTCTTCCATCTTGCGTATTAACTCAGGTCCCAACGTCTTCCTTTCACGCAACTCAGTCCAATAAATCGGAGTGCGACATTTACGTCCATAGAGTGCTTCGTAGGGTGCCATACGAATGCTGGTCTGATAACTGTTATTGTAAGCAAATTCAGCCAATGGCAAAAAGTTCTCCCAGCTACCATGAAAATCAATTACGCAACCCCGCAACATATCCTTCAGAATTTGAATCACTCTCTCAGATTGACCATCAGTTTGTGGGTGAAAGGATATACTATAATCCAATCTTGTTCCCAAAGTCGTATGTAGCGCCTTCCAAAATCTCGAAGTAAATCTCGGATCTCGATCAGAAATAATAGACAATGGAACACCATGCAATCTAACAATGTCCGAAATATACAATCTCGCCAGCTTGTCCAAAGTATAATTTACCCACATAGGAATAAAGTGAGCTGACTTTGTAAGTCTGTCCACAATCACCCACACTGAATCCTTTTTCGAAAGAGTCATAGGTAATCCGGTAACAAAATCCATAGTAATATGCTCCCATTTCCATTCAGGAATCTTGATAGGCTGTAACAAACCTGATGGATGTTGATGCTCTGCTTTAACTTGCTGACAAGTCAAGCACCTAGCCACAAAATCTGAGATGTCCTTCTTCATACCGACCCAATGATACATCTCCCTCAAATTCCAGTACATCTTTTCTCCACCGGGGTGTATAGAATATATACTACTGTGAGCCTCATTAAGAATAATCTGCCTCAACTCAGCATCATCAGGTATACAATATCGACCCTTAAAGCATAAAACTTCATCCTGATCAATGGCGTAATCTGAGCTTGTCCCCTGCTCTACTTGCTCAAAGATGGATAGCAAGGAGCTATCAAGGGGCTGCTTAACTTTAATTTCATCAACCAAAGTCGGCTTAACTTGTAATTATGCTAACAAAGTGCCATCTTCATATAAATTCATCCTGTCCATTAAAGACCTCAACTCCGATACAGCCTTTCGACTCAAAGCATCCGCCACGATGTTAGCTTTACCAGGGTGATAATCAATCATGCAGTCATAATCCTTTAGAAGCTCTAGCCAACGTTGTTGTCTCCAATTAATCTCCTTCTGGGTAAGAAGATACTTTAAGCTCTTATGATCAGTGAAAATATAACACTTCTCTCCGTAAAGATAGTGTCTCCAAATCTTCAAGGCAAAAATCACTACTGCTAACTCCAAATCATGAGTTGGATAATTACACTCATGTGGTCGCAGTTGACAGGACGCATAAGCCACCACCTTACCTTCCTGCATTAGAACACAGCCAAGTCCTAAGTGTGAAGCATCACTATACACTGTAAAATCCTTCCCGGACTCTGGTTGAATCAACACTGGCGCTTGAGTCAAAACCGCCTTTAATTTCTCAAAGCTCTCCTGTTGTGCTTCTCCCCAGTCAAACGGCACGTTCTTCCTTAATAGCTTTTTCAAAGGAGCAGCAATGATAGAGAAACCCTCGACAAAACGTCGATAATATCCGGCCAAGCCCAAGAAACTACGGATTTCAGAGACGTTCTTGGGTCGTTTCCAATTCACAATAGCCTTGATCTTGCTTGGATCGACCTGAATACCTTGCGCAGAAATAATGTGCCCCAAAAATGACACTTCTTGAAGCCAAAACTCACACTTGCTTAGTTTGGCATATAGACGATGCTCTCTCAAGGTTTGCAGAACGATCTTCAAATGCTCGTCATGCTCTGCTTCCGTCCGAGAATATACCAGAATATCATCAATAAAGACAACCACAAATTGATCCAAATATGGCCGGAACACACGATTCATCAAATCCATAAAAGTTGCGGGAGCGTTCGTCAAACCAAAAGGCATTACTAAGAATTCATAATGACCATATATAGTGCGAATGGCCATTTTTGCAACATTGGACCCCTTAACTTTCAATTAGTAATACCCCGAACGAAGATCAATCTTAGAGAAACATTAGCTCCTCGCAACTGATCAAATAAGTCGTCAATCCTGGGTAATGGGTACTTATTCTTGACCGTCACCTTGTTCAACTTCCGATAGTCAATACATAGCCTTAGCGACTCATCCTTCTTTTTCACAAACAAAACTGGAGCTCCCCAGGGTGAGGTACTATACCGAATAAATCCTCGGTCGAATAATTATTGAAATTGGACCTTCAACTCCTTAAGTTCCTTTGGATCCATGCGATAAGGTGCCATAGAAATAGGTGAAGATCCCGGATAAGTTTCAATCTTGAACTCTACCTCTCTATCAGGAGGTAACCCAGGCAACTCCTCCGGAAAAACATCAGGAAACTCGCTAACTGTACGAATCTCCTCGATCGTGGACAAGGAACCTTTAGTGTTCAAAATACAGGCAATGAAAGTCTCATATCCCTTCCTGATCATACGATCAATTTCTATAGCTGAAACAATATTGGAGAGATAGCCACGCCGTTCTCCAATTAACACAGCAGTCCGACCATCTGAAGTCTTCAGAGTAGCTCGCTTGTATTCGCAATCCAGATTAACCTTGTGTTTATTCAACTAATCCATCCCAAGAATTAGATCAAACTCCTCTAAATAAAGCTCTGTAAGATTAGCGAGAAAAAATTTCTCCCTGAACCTCCAGAGGACAACGCCGAAATACTTTATTCACTAATATTGCATGTCCTACTAGACTCGTAACCGTAATAGTATTATCAGTGTTCTCGATCGAAATCTGAAGGTTTCGAGATACGGAACTCGATACATATGAGTGGGTGGAGCCATTGTCCAGTAATGCAAAGTATGGAATAGAATATATAGTAAATGTACCTGCAATAACCTCAGGCTCATCTCTGTCATCCCGACGTCTAGTGGTATAATCCAACGATGGTTGTCTAGCCTCAGAAACTATTGGCTCTCTATTCAGCTGAGGTCGGGCTCTACTATCTGTTCTAGATGCTGATCCGGAAGGTCATCCCTGACTACGACCTTTGGCTGGAGTCTGAACTGATGCTTGGGAACGCGCAGGAGTCTGGTTAGTTGTCCTCTCAGATGAAACTAACTGTGGGTAATCCCTCCGGAAATGACCACTGGATCCACACTGGTAACAAAGTCCCATCTTTTTACGACATTCTTCTCTGTGTCGAATACCACAATACTCACATAGGGGCCCATAATAAAACGATGAGGAACCACCTCGACTGACAACTGCAGGTGAAGATACTGCAGGCCTAGAACTTGTATTGCTTCTCAAAGGACCTGAAGTACGATTCTTCTTTCCAGGACGTGCAGAGAACTCGTTCGGACCAAAAAATTTCCCAGGCTGCTCTCGATCAACACGATATCTTGTTGGAGCTAAGGTCTCTACCTCCTTAGCATCCTTCGCTCTGCCCACCAACACATCAAAAATCTCATCTTGATAAGTAACAACCTGCCTACATAGCTCATATCTGGGTCCTAGAGAAAATTTACGACATCGATCTCTCTCAGTAGGTAACATACTGAATCCATACTTTAGCAACTTCAAGAACTCGATCTTATACACAGAAACGGTCATATCTCCTTGAACCAGGTCCTGGAACTGCTGTCATCTCTGAGCTAAGTAACGCTCTCCCAGAAAACGGCTCCTAAAGCGTTCCTTAAAGAAATCCCAAGTCAGACGATCAGCCGAAACACTACTGACTACTGACTCCCACCAGGTGTGGGCATTGCCATCTAACATCGCCACTGCACCCAGATATCTCTTAGTTAGATCCAATCCTAACTGATCCATACGTCTTTCTGTATCTTGGAGCCAATCTTCCGCTTCAGTAGGAGGTCCACCAATCTGTCCTCCAAAAGTTCTGACTCTATTGGCAATCAGAGTCTGAGAAATAGGCACCTCGGATCCAACACCAGCAGCTCTGACCGCTCCCTGAATCAACTGTAGAAATTGTCTACCAAAATTCTCATCAGGTACAACTCTGGTAGAATCAGGCTCAATATCAGTCGCTCCTATGATCGGTGTAGTCATGCCAATACCAGCGGCAAAAGGCAAATTCGTTGGGGTCGCAAGAGCATGATCACCTGTCGGAGGTGGGGGATCTACTCGAATCTCATCGATTGGGTCTGCAAATCTAGCCATTCGACCTCGTCCACGGCTAGTTCGACGTCCACATCTAACACTCATTTTGGTAGATCTCTAGTTTACTACAGAAGATAAAACTTAGGGTTAGATAAGCACTTGGAGTATCTAACACAATTAAAACTGTAAAAAATTTAAGACATGGCCTTAGCAACTTATTTTGTAAAATATTTCAAAACCGTATTTTCAATTTGGACTCATACACAGTCCGAGGTTTAAAAACCAAAAGCTCTGATACCAATTAAATGTAACCCCCTAGACCCGACCTATGCATTTCGACTAAGTCTAGTGGATCACGTTCATGATTCTTAAAGACATTTTTCCGAAACAGTTATTCTATCAACGAAAAATCATATTTATAAATGACATTTATGAAATTATAATAAATTATACTATAAAAAAACCAACTCATAATTATGAGAAAAATAACAATTTAATTAAAACATGTATTTAAAAATTCAAATTATAATAAATGGATATAAATTAGCAAAAGGAGTACTCATTATAAAATCCAATACTTTTAAAATAAGGCTCATGTTACCATAATAGAGTCAACTTAAAAGATAAAACATTACAATACGATATACTTCAAGAGATATGTTGATCCTCCAAGTGCTTGATCCGAGTATCTAACCAACAGTATCTGAAAGGGGAAAATATTTTCGAAAAGTGAGCTAGGCTCAGTATGTCCCAATAGTACAATAAAATCATAGTAAGTACAGTAATTGAGTAATAGTTCAGAAATTCATCATCAAACCATAATGAAGTTTAACTTTTGAAACTCGTAATTTAAAACCCTTCTCCTGTACACCATCCGCAATTCCCCATAACTGCGTCCATAGGACTTACCTTAAGCACACAGCAGAAAGGAAGCCAACCTAAAGATAGGCTTTGAGGCCTGTATCCTTAAGTCCGTAGGGCTTACCCTAAGCACACAACAAAGGGGACCAACCTAATGAAGCATCTTGAGGCCCATGGGCCTACCCAAGAGTCACATTAGGTCCATAAGGTTTACTAGCGGGATCAAAGCTGTACCTCCGTAATGCAATCCAACCCAAAATCATTATTTTAAAAATACTATTTATGCAGTAAGCATAATTTCATAATCAATGTTATCATATACCAATGAAAACCAATCATATATCAGTCATATTCCATAAACCATCACCAGTAAATAGGTGGATTAATAAAACATTAAACCATAGCTTTCAATGTACCATATTTTAAAACATATAAAACAATCAAGTAATGCACAGGGAACACACCTCGATAATAGGTTCAAATAGTAGATCTAGTGATTGCTGACCTCGCCACGCTCTGCTACTGTTTTCGAACCTAATCCATAATAATACTATATTACTAATGAGTAACAAAATTAATTTCTGAAATCATAAAATTTACGGGTGAATACTGGCACACGCGGCTTAACTGATCTAGAGGAGCTGGGTCGAGCTGTCGAACGGTCAGGAGAGTCTCTTGTACCTTCAAACATTAATAATTTATCAGTCCCAAGTCTTACTCAACCATTTAAAGCTTAAACTCTTTAGTACATAAGCATTTTTTGGATTTGACTATCAATTTGAAGGCTTTCGAGTCTGAATTTGATCAAACGGAGTGCGGAATCGGAATCAGGGCGTCGAACAACATAAAGTATGACTTTTCGAAAATTCAAATTCTTGGTCAAAGTCAACGGGTTTGACTGATGATTTGGAGGCCTTTGAGTTTAAATTTGAAAAAACGGACTTCGAAAACGGATTCGGCACGTCGAAAAATGTCAGAATAGGTATACTCGAACAAAATCAAAGGTCGTTTAATGGCCGTTTAAAGCCGGTCAAAGGGGTTCAATAGTCCACACTCAAAAATTCCCAAAATGTCACCTTTTTTCAAAATAATTCCCAAAATGTCATCTTTTTTAAAATAATTCCCAGAATGTCACCTTTTTCAAAATAATTCCCAGAATATCACATTTTTCAAAATAATTCTCAGAATGTCACTGGGTCGGGTCGGGTCAACGGTCGAGTCGGTCAACTGATCGGGTCAGACCGGTCAACCCGATTCAGACCGGTTTCGACTGATCAAACCGGTCAGAACATCATCCAGCCATTCGCATCTTTCCCCATGCGTAGGGGCGGCGCGTGAGACCTCTTCCGGTCTCCAAAAATTCCAGCAAAAATTTTAAAAATTATTTTAAGCGATTTTGAGTCACTTACCAACATCGGTTCAAATTTTTTAACGGTGGAGAGCTCGATTTCAACTCGGCCGAATCTTTGACCGCTCTACCTCCCACACGCGCCGCCGCCTACGGAGACAAGGACGACACCGTCAGACTCGGAACGACACCAGGAACACGATGGTGCGGGAGGTGTCGAAAACCGATCAACGATCGGAGATGAATTTAAGATTTTCCCGGCGATGGTACTAAAAAAAACGTCGATACTTTGACTCGAAATTCACGGCGTTTGGCAGCGTTTCGCTAAAATTGGTTTACTAGGTTTTGTTCACGGGTCGACGATGAATACGATGGTGGTTTCAATTTTACGATTGGAAGTCGGACGGCGTCGGAATTGAGCTTGAAAGTAGAGGTACGGGAGGAAGAAAGTTTTTGTAAATAAAGCATGTGTTTTCTGATTTCAATCAGAAAACACGCTTATAATATAAACCTGTCGATATTTCTTGGAAGAATTCAGGGCTTGGTCCCTAAATTTCCTTCAACTTTTAAAATAACCTATAAGTTTTGAAAATTTTTAATTTAGTCACTAAATTTTACCAAATTACACCGATTTAAATATTTTTTTTCGGGTTGTTACATAAAAAATGACTCTTCAATTGTAATGTCCGTTGTGTGCGTCTAATTCAACGTTTAATGGTCTTGTACTTGCTTATTGATCTCGGTAATGCTCCCAATCCTTGATTCGGATTTGGGGTGTTACAACTTCGGTCAAAAATTACTAGTCTGACTGATCTCACCCTCTTATCAGATAATATAAAAGAGAAAGCTTCAACTTTCCAATGTCCCTGGTGGATGAAAGAAACATGGTTTAAAGGAAATACCAAATGCAACAAATAAAGATGGGCTAGGTGAATTTTAGAAAGAATAAGCAAAATTAAATGAAACAAATTTATTTAATTTATAAATATTAAATGAAAAATTAATCATTTTTAATATGCCACATGGTAGTTAGCAGAATATGACGCATGCCAACCACGACGTGTTAACATATAATCCTCAATACTTGTACATATGCATTTATAGAGGCTTGAACCTAGGACTCTTGTATGGAGGGGGCATCAGGTTAAGTATTAAAATAAAACCTCCATAAATTTAATATTTACTACAGTTATTTTTTTTTTTTTTTTGCCCTATCCAATTATGCGTGTCACTATTATTTGGATAGAAAATAAATTCAACGAAATAATTTAAAATTTCTAAAGAAAACCTCCAATCAAGTGTTGATACGTGTTATCATCATATGTTGACACATGTCACCTACTAATTGAAGAGTTAATCTATTAAACTAAATTAAAATTAAGACCTAATTGATTGAATATACAAGTATTAAGGGTCAAATATGTAATTATATCAATTTTGTTAATTGTCACGTAAACACATCTGTTAAATGTTAACGATAGATGACTATATTTAAATCAATTAAATAGTTAAGTGGACATATTAACAAAATTTTAAAAATGGTGATGATATCAACATCAATCCTATAATTATTGACATAAACCCCATAGTTAAGTGATCATTTAAGTAGTTTACCGGTTAACAATTCGGTAAACAAAGTATAACAAAACGATAATATAAATAGTTAAAATATAAATTTTTAAAATTAATAATAGAAGTGATCATTCTTATAGTTTTCCCAACTACTAATTAATAAACCCACCAATTTCTACTGGTAAGGAGAGATATATATTGTAGCTACGAGAATATTACCCACATTAAAAATTGTTATACGACTTTTATTAATTATCATAATTCATCAAAAACTTACCAAAAATGAACCTTTTGAATCTGATTTGAAATAGCAATTTACCTATGTGTGTGCGTTGCAGATAAGCAAAGAGTAAAATTCGTCGGAGACCAAAACGTTGGTTCGGAAATTTGTGTTCTCAAGACAGCTTTAGTTTTCTTTATATACAAGCAGCTGATACTGTCTGCATCCTTAGGAGGGTAAAAAAAGGGCAAAGTTATTGCTAAGTTCTGTATGTATGGGTTATAAACAGATGGAATGTGGGTTTCTCCCACTAAGCCTCCAAGGAAGTTACATTAGCTAGTGAACTGGTAAACAGTTTTACAATATTCATGTAATGTATAAACAAACCTTGGACCATCACGACACTATTTGTCATGGAATCCCCCAAACAATAGGAGGGAAGTATCCACTCGATTGCTTTCCGGGAAGAGCTGCTCGGTTTTGGTAACAGACTTTGAATTCCATCCTGCTCCTGGGAACGAGAGGGAAAGGGATAGGGAGGCAGATACATCATCCACCTCTTCCTTTCCTGTTACATTACCCAGATTGTCACTTTTATCTGCTGTGGAAACAAAGAAAGGTAGGATCCCCTTGTTTGGTGGTCTCATCTCAGCGCCCAGAGCAAGCTCGAGATTCGGGGAGGGATCAATGACTCTGTCCTCATCCTTAATCGGCAGAAATTCCCTTGCACGATCTGAAACCACGGGAAAGAAGAACCTTTCTCTGCTTCCCGTGCCGTCCTCGGGGATAACTTTTTCTTTGTAAGCAATGTCACATCTTTTCTCTTCAACAGAAGACCTATAACACAGACCATGTCTACCAGATGCTGCACTATCACTAAAACTACCTTCATCTATAGCACTGTTATATTGGTATATTCTGCCGAAACCAGTCTTCAACCTTTTATTATCACTTCCTCCATCCATAGAAACACTCTTTGCTTCACTCCACGGCATTCTTTCACTTGCATCGGTAGACATTTCTGGGACAGGTACGGTAAGATCCAAGTATGGGCGTTTCTGATGATTCGACTGCCAACAGTTGTCTCTCTTTGAATATGCATTTACATCAGCAGCACATCCAGCATCCCTAGACTCCCTGTTTTTAACAGACTCTCCATCAATTTTTCCCATAGTAACTGCCTTTGGGTTTTGAGTAGGGTGATCCTTTAAAGATGGATGATCTTCTTGTACATGTACATCCTCTTTCTTAACTTCGATCAACAGGATATTGGTTTCAGAAACTTCAAGGCAAGGTTTGAGTTCTGTGTCTAATCTACAATCTGGAACTTTGCCATCCTCCTACAAAATAGTGCCAAAGTCAACATTCAGGGCAAGGAGTTTGTCTTTTCCTGTTTGTCTAATAAAAAACAGCAACAAGTTTAAAATAGAATACACAAATCAACTGGAAAATCATAAAAATATTAGCGTCTTTCAACCAATCCCCGTACTCCCCACCTCAAAAATGTCCAAATGCACGCACAAACAAAAACAATAGTTTTCAATGATTACTAGTCCTTGTGTGGGAAGAATGAAGGGCTACAGACATTGTTTATCATGTCGATGAAGGTCGGAATCAGAAATTATCTGGCTCGGTAACATCACTCAGAATCAAAAGAACTGCTATCCAAAGCATCTTTTTTCCCATACTAATGCCTTAGATTTTGCGGTTTAATATTCTTAAACACCAATCTCACACAGTGACAACATACATTAGATAATAAGAACACATCAACACAAGCTTAAAATATATCAGTAAGTCCTACAATAAGCATCTAATTGGTTACAGATAACGTAAAAGAAAGAAAATATTTGAAAATAAAACACTGATTTGAGCAAAGTGGCTCAACAATTCTGAAGAAGCATTTAACCAATTTAACGAGGTCTCTGTGCAATTCTAAAAAAGCATTTAACCAATTTAACGAGGTCTCTGTGCAATTCTAAAAAAGCATTTAACCAATTTAACGAGGTCCACAGAGAATACCCATGATAACCACTGCCATAAATGGAAACATTGCAGTTAATTTCCTCTCTTTTTTTTATATCTGGTGAGTAGGATGACAGCAAAGGGAAAAACATGCAAAGTCCAAATAAACGTCCAAACATTGATTCAAGAAAAATGAACAAATATACAGCCAGATATTGTACCCATGCACCAACAACAGGATAAACAACCACCATTTCATCCAAAAACCATCATCCAGTAGAAAAAGGTTGCCTTATGCCCAGGCAAGCTTTGTCTTAAATCAATAAACAGTTGAGGCAACACCTGCATCCCATTTGTAGCAAGAGAGATTCACATTGAAAGATAAGAACATAGAAAACAGATACGCAACAGCTATCCATGAATGCATAGGATTTGACTTCAAGTTGACTTATTAAAGGTTGTGCAAAGTAATAGCAGGTAACAGCACCTGGTGAAATTTTACTTTGGGCCTCTCAAATATTTAAAAGATTAGAATTTACACAAATTAACCTTGCAATAAATTTTAACAGCACTAAAATTAGAGAAGAAAACCAACAACATTCTTCGACAAACTAAAAACTAGATAGAATCAGAGTGATCAATGTGTAAATCTATAAGCATTTTGCAACGTAAAATGCGCCATACATTGATTGACAAGCTAGGATGATAACTAGATTCTTATTCTCTTGTGTTGGAATATTATATTTCCTTGTTGACCTCATAATGTCACCATATAAGTAACACTCAAGCTGATTGTGGGGTTGATTAGCAAATAATGGCAAGAAGCAATCAACTTCAGCAACATGAACATGACATTTTTTAACTAGCATGCATTGACAGAAGAACATATTACCAGAGGACTATTGGATTTCATGTCTGGATGAACCTTTATGCTGCCTATTGCATTTCTAGACAAGTACTTGGTGTCAATTTTGCCGTCTTGCTCCTCCAAATTTGCTTTTATTCCCACATATGTGTTCTCAATAGAAGAGACCTTGTAATCACCAACTCTTTCTGTTGAGATATATATCTTTTTAACAGAACTAGTTACTGCTACATTGCATGAACTACCATATGTTGAATCATTCTCTGTGGGCCGACAGATATCAGTAGAGCTCTCTCCATCCAAACGTACCATACTTGCATTAGGAATGCATACACTCTTGGAGGAACTTGATCTTCTTCCTTTGAAAACACCCCAGAGGAATAATAAGGTATTCCACACTGCAAAAAATAAAGCACAAATTTTATCATCCAAATTTTGTTGCAGTCCTGTTAAGTGCAACTTCAGAGTCAGGAAGCAGGCAAAACATTACCAGCAACTTTAAGATTAAGAAGAGGTCAATGATATACAAAAAATCAGAGTTCTAAAATGGTTATGAGTTGAAATATGTTAAAATAATTTGATATGTAAGAACTTCCGCATAATGTCACATCCTGAAGGTGGAATGGTAGGTTTTATTTCTTCCCAACTCATTTAGGATTAAGAAGCAATAGATTCTGACTTAGGCTAATTCAGAAATAGGAAATCTCACATTTAAGACCACTAAACAGACTATTAATTCCAAGAAAACCATCTAAATAAAACAGAATGAAGTAGCTCACCAGACCTTCAATTAAATATATTTTGTAAGTGGTGCCATTTCTGTCAATGTTGTCGAACAAAAACCAAAAAGTAAAATGACAAAAAAGTGTGCTAAAGAAACAGTATCAAACCTACAGAACTGTAAACATGATACAATGAAGCATGCAGCACCAAAGTCGACTGAACAGAAAAAAAAACGCCTGGTAACATTCAGTGTTGCCTTATGCAGAGAGTATTAACAAAAAAACACGTAATCAACTTGTTACACTTGCACATCCTACTAAAACACATTTGATCCAATTATCATACTTAGGAATAAAGAGATGCCGCTTTTTTCACATACACTGCTTTTTACCTTGCTATGGCATTATGAACTTGTGACTCATCCAGTTGTTTTAAAGCTTTGCATTTAACAGGGGAAATATACAAAGTGTTATTCTTAACAAAAAAAAACAACTGTGTTTTTGGCAAGTATGCAAGAAGCAAAAATCACAATCAGTTCCCAGGACTATGCTTTGGCAGTACGTAAAGAAACACAATTTGAGGTGCAAACAAGCATATACTTTCATCCTCACCTCGTGAATCTTGGGTCAAATAATATATAGCCTACCGAAAAGGAAAATTACAGGGTACCAAACTTTATTTAAACACCTCTATTTTATAACAAGCCTTACGCTGACAATTTTGAGGAAGTTGGGTGGATGGGAATATCAGGAATTCAACATCCTCAAAATCTCCTTTGAGGGCAAGGTCGTTCTTGACCATGTTATCCAAAAGGACCTTGTAGTACTTCTCATAACTGCAACATAACCAGAAGAAATGAGAAATTCCATCAATGATCAAACCAATAAAAAAATGAGAGAGGAAGACAGGTGGACAGGGAAAAACAAATTGTACTTATATCTACCTTTCAAGGTCCTTGGCAAAGAAGTATAGAGCAATATTATCTTCTTTAGGCCCACCATTATGAAACCGTGTAGGCCAGGTGCTCAAGCGAGGCACTTCATTCAAGGGGATTTCGAGGGGAAAAGTGTTGACAACTTCAAGCACTTTAGGTGATGCAAGGGTTGAAAGATGGGCTTGAATTCCACCACAAAACTCAGGAGTTTTTCCCATTTTATACACCTGAAAAGCCCCCCTGTATGAACACAGAATCACTCTCATTAAAGAAACATCTCAGGGCATGGCACGCTGCAACAACACATGAAAATCCACCAAAATAGAGAGCATCTTCTAAAAAAATAAAAGAACAGAAAAAAGTTCAATTGAAGGAGAAGAATCCTACTGCCAGATGTATTCATGTTCTGGGATGGCTAACATCTTTGAGACAGCAGACTCTGCAACTAAAGCAACTAAAGGAGGCGCATCGCCAGCAGGAGAAATTACAGCATCAGTAGGATGTGAATTAATCAACTTCATATTACCAATGGAAGCCTGATTATGAAGATTGGTTTGGCTTTCATGTGTACCTTCAACAGAAATCATATTCTTCGTCTTCACAGAAACTGATGATGGATCTTGAGAAGTTCTTTCACATATTCCTGGCCTCAAGCGAATAGCTGCTTCAATTGCAGCTTTCAACTTATTGCCTTTATTAATCTCCTTTCTTAAATTTCTTGGAGCAGACAAATCAGCTCCAGAAGCCTGAGAAACTGAACAATATTCAGGTGTATGACCCATTCTCTCACTCTGATTGGTTGAAGACAGCCCATCTGATATAATTCCATCAATATTACTAGGTTGCCTCTCAGCTGTCCATGAAGAACTTGATGAGGGTTCCTCCTTCAGTTTAACTTGGTTTAACTTCTGTTCAGAAGAAATGCATCCATTCGCGGATGGAACTCCTGAATCTACAAAGTAAAAGAATGCTCTTAACTGGTTAAGATCAGCCAAAAGAAAATAACAAAGATGAGGTAAAAACAGAATATTCTAGTCTAAGTGAACTCTAAAAGAAAACAAAATGTTAGCAGTCTAGATTGCTGGTTGATCTTGATAACATACTTGGTTTTCCATCAGACCGGACAGACTTAGTATCTCTGTTGTTGCTTGCAGATGAATGAGAAATTGTGTCTGCATGAGGGGTCAGTTTCTGATCAACTTTAGGCGTGAAGACACTAGAACAAGAGCGATCCAGCTTCAATAAATTTTTCCTGTCTAATGATATCTGTTCTTTAACTTGCTTTAATCCCTTCAGATCTTGGACAGGAGGATATTTAGATGATAGCATTTTATACTTTGATTCCGTGGTATTTAGTCTCCCTGAGTTTATGGATTTAAATGACATGGATTTCCCTATAACTCTAGAAGCTTCCTCCTTGTTATAAAGTGATTCATGTTGTCTAGAAATTTTCTGTTTTTGAAGTGCAATTTCATCTACAAGCTTCACTTTGGATTTGGAATTCAAGGCATTGAATGAATTGGATTTCAGTAAGGTACCTGCATCAAATACAACAGTATGCCAATGTTGATGTCAAAAAATGCATGGCAAATATTTTAGCCAATAAATCAAACAACTTACGCCTTGGTGATTGCAGCCTTGGACCAGAAATAGGAGAGCACACAGTTTCCAGCATGTCATTACCAGAATGATTGCCAAGTGAAAGTTTCGGAGATGACTTCACTTTCCCCTTGTCCAAGTTCTTGAAAGAACCCTCTCGAGACAAAGCAGGTACTTTACTGGGGCTCAATGATTTTGTTGATCCCATATTTGGTTCAACAGCACTCTTTTTTGGAGCTGAAGCACCCTCTAGATGTTCTGCATCTCTCTTACCTAAGATTTGTGTAGATAAGCCAAGTTTGTTTGCCTCTTTTCCCTCATAACCTAGACCTTGAAAATTCAATTGTAAAAGGTCAGTACATGCTCTGATCATTTTGCCATTTTTTCTCATCTGTTTGATAACTAACCTTGCTTTTGGCTTTTAGTTTCCTCAGCCAGCTTGCATTCTTCACAAAGCCAATCACCTTCAGGAACTTTCTGAAGCATTTCTTGCATACAGTATCTAATCAATAGCATTAACAATGTTAAAATTTACCAATGAATATAGCATGCAGATGAGAATTAAATAGAAATGCCATAAAATCAGCTGACAAACATAAGGATAAAGGGATGTATATGCTTACGTGTGCTCCGCACCATCAGCGCACTTGCTGCATATTGCAAGCAAATCTTCTCGGCCAGCATCCCCACAAATATCGCACACCTTAACCTATTCGAGACAAATTGGCCAAACAAAGAAAAGATAAATCAGCAAACTATTGATATAGAAATAAGTATTAATAATTTTTAAAAAGAATAAATAAAAAATAGATCTAGCAGTCCTACAAGGAAAAGAAAAGGGAATGCTTCTCTTTAATAATATAATTTGACCAAATCCAGTTTATTATTCTTAAACCATTTTGACAATGACCTGTAAATTCATTTTCAATGTAACACCACCTAAAGGATTATAGGATCTGAGCAGGATCCATAACCATAAAAAAGGTTCAAGAATAAAATTATCACTATCTTCATTCTCCTAGTGATGGCACCTCCAGTTGTACTGCAAAGGAAAAAGCAAATAAAATGTAGTATCTTTAATATCTTTCCTCCTAAATTAATTACATTAAGCAAAACAGACAACATCCACAATTTAAGTCCTAAAAGATATAGTGATAATCAGTCATGCATGCACATCTTCATTAGACAATTCAGAAAGAACAAAATAAAATTGCTTACATCATGTTCAAGAGCAATGGATTCACAACTCTCATCTCCAGAAGCAGCTTGCAGCGACTCCAGCTTGCCAGGCAATTCAACCAACTCATTCGACCCACCGTGCTCATCTTCATTCAAGCTTTTACCAGCTTTATCCAGCGGTTCCCCATCAATATCTGCTTCTGATTTCACATGGATTTTGGTAGAAGTCTCAGAACCGACTCCAACAGCACTCTCGTCACTTTGGATCCTCAGTGAACCACCACCAACATCTACCTCATTTACTGAAGGAAGTTCAGACAGTTCTATCTTCTGGGAAGAGAGCACTTTTCCAGATCCTAAACTACAAAGTGACACTGAACTTCGAGATGAAATCTTACTGTCTAAATCCTTGTTACAATAACTGAAAACTGCTTTTGCATCGCTGGCTCTACCAGCACATGAAGAACTATCATCATGGCCTTCGGTACCTCTGGAGCCATCATACTTGTTTGAGAAGGTTCTCAGAATCCCGACATCTTCTGACGTATCAGATGGCCTTGCAGTTGCTTTACTCTCTACTTTTTCAGAGTAAGAATCATGACTTGAATTGACACTCAGTAAATTGCTTGCTTCACTGTGAGTACACTGTAAGCTGTCACTTTTTTTATCCTCATTGATAAAATATTGATTTGACACAGCAGCACTATCATTTTCATCAGAGAACTCATTCTTCTTCAATCCCATTTGAGATACATTAAGGTGCATACAAGATGAACAAGGAGCAGAGCACACGTTGCAGTTTCCAGATTCTCCTTTTGTATTAACTTTTTGACTCGAGGAACACCTAATTAATCTTTTTAGAGTTTTAGGTGGTACCTAAGAAAAATGAGCAACGTTAAGCAGGGAAAAGAGGGGGGAAACAGAACACTAGATCTATGCCTTTAAACAGATTTGTTAACGACTTTTCATCCAAAGAAAATATAATTAATACAAATCTGTTAGCAAAATTGATTCAATCATCAGATAAGATAATATTCAGAGGCTCTGCTTTCTACTTAGGCAAAAGAAAGGCATGAATTAGCAAGACAAAAAAAATAAAGAAGAGCTTAGTAGCCTAGAGATAATCCAGAAAGGTGAAATGAGGAATCAAATAAAGCACCAATCCGATCCTTAATGGTTCCAAGAACCGAATAAAATAGCAGGTTTTTTTAAGATAAAGATGAATTCTGGGTAAACAACTGGCAACTTGAGATGCTTACAAATAGAACAAGCAATATTTTAAACACAAAAAAAAGGATTGCCACAAAAATTATATAATAATTTCTATACTCCATCTTATATAACTGGACATATGAATATAAGGATTTTGAAGGTCTGTAAATTAGATACCATCAGTACTTACATTAATGCAACAAATATCAATCTAAATGTTACTCAAGCTTCATTTATGATTTGATACCTCTTCGGACAAGAATGTAAGAGTATGAATAGCTGAACAGACTAAGAGGCAAATAAGCTTAAGATATTTGATAGGTCCATCAAATAGGACAACAGAAGCCATTATATAGTGCATAGGGAAATTACTTCAGCCTCATCTTTCACTTTAGTACTTTACCCGTTCCTGTTTGGTTTTGGATAAGTTTTTATCAAATTTAAGCAATCAATTTATATGCAACCTAGCTTTACTTGGTGCAACATAACTTTCATTATTCTAATAAGATTTTCCCTTCATATCATGTCCTAATAACATCAACAAATAAAATCCTATGTGAAGCACATTCTCCAAGTCAACTTGCAACTGCAATCATAACATCTCCAACCCGGCATCATACATAGTGCATGGTATTTCAACTTCAAAATAAAGATTCCTTCCATTTCCAGTAAAAATAAGGTCAGCCTCTTACTGCATTTCCTTGATATATCGTACAATGGCTTCAATTCAACAAATCCAGAGAAATTATAGCTCTTCTTCAAAATTCAACTTATATTCGCAAGCTTCGGAGCCCAGACTACTGTTGACTCCACATGAAAATCAAGATGTTTAAGCAACAGCAAAACTAAACTTTTATCCTCATACAAAATAGTCAAAGCTGACAGTTTTAACCCTGCAGTGCATGATTGCTACAATAAAAATAGAGTTGTCATTTGTTATTCTCTGTTACTGAATAATCCTATAGAACACCCAATGTCCTCTGTCATTACCTCCTCCTACTGCAAACTTATACTCATCCTGTTTCACTCACAATAATTCAAGTTCAGCTTTCATGGCATGTGATAACCTCATACATTCACTTAAAATTGGCAATAATTTAGTCATGCAAGTCACCAGACTAATCTCTGATTGATTTCAGCAACCAAGCAACAGCATCAGACCCCAAATGGCTCAGAATTCAATCAAAATCAGCCTGAATCGTCAGCAGTCAGATCTTGACAGCTGAATAATACTATGAGTTGCATTAAGGAAAATCATGGCCTTATAAAGACTGATTTCAGCAGAAAGTAATTTCTTAACAACTTGAATATACTTTTATAACAGGCTTTGAAGTTGTATTATTTCATCTCAAATTGGCCCGAGTTCTAAAGACCTTGCAAATGAATTAACATTTCTGGCTCAAAATAGAATAGACATGTATTAACCGTTGTTTTCAATATTATGCACTATACACTTCATTGAAATTAGCCCAAGTTCCTAAATTCTACCTTTTTTTCAATTTTGATGATCTAAACAACCCTCCCTCTTGATAAGAAAGCACATGAAAAAGATCTGAACATGCTGCTTGCAAAGCAATAATGAAAACTTCAACTCTTTTATCAGATATATAGCACCATCGAATCTAATATTATCAAGTTCAGCTAGAATCAACTTCATTTTTTAGCTACTTGGTATCAATAATTCAAAACATTGCCTAATACTAGCAGTAATTTGTAAGACTCATTACTAGATCAAATTCAGCCTTACAAGTGTCAACAACGATAATTCATAGTACTGCATTCATGGTGACAAATTTACATAACTCTTAATTAACCATATAATACAGCAACAAAAAGTCCATACGAATATTCACAAAACATAAGTTACAAATTCAAGAGAATCATTATTTCATAATCACAACATCTGAATCAAGGAATTGAAAATTTTACCATGCATAATTTTTTATACAAAATAATTAACTCTCGTTACAACTGTAGTAAGGGTTATTACTTAAGTAAACCACTAACACTTTAGAACACATTTTTCCTCACTGAAATTTAATTGTGCAAAAGATTAGCATTATCTTGGCTGTAAAAAAAATCTACAAATACATACAAATTAAAAATAGTAATAAAGCAATGAAGGGCCATATATTCCAATGGAAAAGGCAGCTTCAGATAAATCATTTGACCCCACAACGGGAGCCATATATGCTGAGTATATATTAATTCATTTCTAAAGACAGGTGCATGCATGCAACGCAACAAATTTCAACTCAGAACTAAGAGAGAATTGAGAAAACGGGAAAGATGAAGGGAATACATTTGTGACCTTAGCTTGACATATTTTAATCCAGCATAATCAGGAAACAGGAGACAAAAATATACGAAATAAGAATATTTTCTTGAATTCCACTTTTAAATTATTCCTCGAAAAGCACAATAATTTTCTATTCTAGTCATCCCCTTGCCCATCTATCTTTTCATCCTTCCAGTTTTCAACACTCTTCACCGAGAAAGTTTCTGAAGTTTAACATAAAATGCGAAGTGGTTTCTTTGTACCAATAAACAGATGTTCTTCCATCTTTCAATTTAAGACATTAGACTACATTGATAATGAAGGAAAAAATGCTATTTAAGAAAAGTATTCAAGGATGCAAGGCACTAACACTAGAACCTTAACATGAAATTGCAAGGCACAGAAAGGTGATGCAATATGTGTATGTGCTTAAGCCTTATAGCCTGCTAACATACAAAACATGCAATATTTACTATCATTTTTGGTAAATATGCAACATTTCTATATGGTCCAAAGTTTGTTGTTGAATGTTTAAAAAATGAGAAGTGGATTGTTCACAATGTCCCTTTTTTAACTATCAAAGTAAAATTAATAAAAACATTATAATAAATGAAATGCTAGAGAGCTTCAATCAAGCAAGCTTTTTATGCCCGTTTCCCTACAAGAAAGCGCACTTAGGCACACACCAAGTGTGTACCTGATCAAATGCACCTAGCTAAAAGGTGTTTAAGGCACTTTCATTATCTACTGCAATGTTGCAGATCCTAGGCCCAAGCGTTGACAACACTGGTTTAAAAACACATATTCCAGACCTTGTTCTCACCATATTCTTCCGATGCCTCTGATCCATGTCATCAGCAGGAACTTGTGTGAAATAAGTCCCTCTCAAAGCAGACACGATCTATAAAGCACATCAAACTGAATGAAATAAGCATCATTAAACAAAACCCAGTAAGTATAATCCATTGCACAAAAAACTGTTCAAGTTTAGTAACATGATAACATCTAAAAGAACATAATAGCAAAAGCTTGCATCTTAACCCTCACATAGAGCCATGCTATCCAGCACAACTAAACACAACCAAAGAAACAAATCCAATTTCCAACGTTCCTAACCCTAATTCCCATCCCAGCATAGGCCATCCAACATTTCATGATATGCAACAACAAATCTCCACATATTACCCGTGTAAGTCTAAGGAATCATAAGTTCTAAGGAAAACACTATTAATTAAAATCAGAAAAAAATGAAAAGAATACTCAAATGCTTCTGATTGATAAAACGGATGAAAGCCTAATAAAGAGCTAATTTGACATTACATGCCTCTGGCTCAGTGTCTAACTCGGTCGAATTGTAAAGTTCTTCAACACGCCGCTCCTTCCGCCTCACTACAACAGCTGCTGCTTTCGCCGCTGCTGCCATCGAGGACGCAAACCATCACAATGCAAATTGAACATCAAACAAAGTCCTCTCTTTCACTCTCTTATATATTCCCCTTCCGTCTCTCCTCCCACTTTACTCACTAAAAGAAACGTTTTCTACTCCGATTTCCAATTTCAATCTCAATCCCCAATTTATACTTCAAATTTCCTCCTGTTCTCTACAAAATAAAATTAAAATAAATCTGATAGCCGCAAAATATACATGAAAATAAATCAACAATCTTTTCACTCTAGGTTTTCCTTTACTTTTTCACTCGTTCATCTGAAAAAGAGATCTTGAAATTTTTGTAAACGAATCATTCTTCTCTAATCAGTAAAAACAGAGAATGAAATTGTTAAAGAAAATAATAAATAAAATTATCTTACCTCTCTTTTTCTCTCTTTTCTATCTCCTCCGCTTATGAATTTTAGCTCACTCGTAAATTGAGGGCAAAACCTCTGTCCTCTCTTCTCTTCTATTGGTCTCTTCTTAAATATTTTCTCGAAAATTTCGTAAAAAAAGTTATTTCTAAACTCTCTTTCAGATTCAGTGCTGCAATTTAAGTACAACTTATTTTCCCAATTCTTTTTTTCTTTTTTGCTTTAAGCTGCGGGGAATGGAATATAAGCCAGTTGGAAGGAAGACGTGATTGTCTCATCGCACGTGCGAATATGGGATTGTGTTATTCAGGCATGAACGAATGGCGATGTTTACACGTGTGGTATTATTTAGGTGTGTTTGGTTCACAAAATATAAAATTACTAGTATGAATAAAAGATTATCAGGAAATAGAATTATTGATAATGTTATATTTTGTGTTTGGTTGATTTAGCAGGAATGTAAGATCACCGTATTTGGTTAAAAGAATAAAAGATTATTGGGATGTATATTTGATCAATTTATTTTTTATTATATATTTATTTTTTTAACAAGTTTGAAAAATATTTATATATTTTCTTTAAAAATATAAAAAGGTTTAATGAAAGTGTAAAATTTTATTGTAACTCCTGAACTTCATATAAAATTTTAAGTATATACTTTTTTTGTAAATCTAAAATAATTTAAGGATAAATATATAATTTAAGGATAAATTTATAATTGAACGTTCGTAGAATTTTTATTATTCAATAACAGAAGAATGATATTTTTGAAGAAAAAAAATTAAGGGTATTTTAGTCTAAAACGCCGGTAATCTAATAATACCTAAAGAAATGGGGTAATGACATTCTCAGTAATACACCCCAAAAAATCTACTATTGGTAATAAAACATTACCAAAAATGAGATTCTCAACTAACCAAACATGAGAATGTGAATTTTATTCCTATGGGAATTTCACATTTCCTGAACCAAACAACCCCTAGTTTATGCCTTTACACATGGGATTGAAAGAGATGGTTACTTGCTATCTTGCACCAATTAGGGATGGCAACGGGCCGGGTTTGGGCCGGGTATTGATCCCTCATCCCCATCCTCATTTAAAAAATCCGTACCCGTCCCCGCTTAAAAAACCACGGGTATTTAAACGGGGATCCCCATCGGGTAATCGGGGAAAACCGTGGGAAAACGGGTATTCCCGTTTAGCATAAACGGTTATTTAAACGGGTATCAGGCAGGGTATATATATATATTTAAATTAAATATATAAATATTATATATATATATATATATATATATATTAATTTAAATTAAATTTATTAATATTATATATATATATATATAAATAATTATTTTTAATATTTATCGGGTCAGATATCGGACCAGGTATCAGGCCGGGTAATCGGGGCGGGAATTACCAAACTCATCCCCGTCCCCATCCCCATTTAGCATAAACGATTTTTCTCCGTCCCCGTCCTCATTTAATTCGATTTTCGATTTTTCTAGTCGAGTTTTTTTTTTGCCATCCTAGCACCAATATGTGTCGTGCGCTCTCTATGTTTCGTAATCAGGGCTTTCCTTAATTAATTTCCACCTTTTCTCTTATTAATGGTCAAAAACATGAATGTTAGAATAGAAGGAAAGTTAACGCGTCTGTTTGCTCTGTGACGAGTATTATAATTTAAATTTATTATTTATAATCATCTATATTCATTTATTATTTTGTAATTATTTATATTTAATTTATTAATTATTTTAAATTAAATCTTATAAATATAATATAATTTTTTCAATTTATTTTATTTATAATATTAAATTTGAATCATTGATATTATTTAAAAGATTAGTATTTTAATCTATTAAGTTAACTAGTAGTGGGTAGGGGTGAATAATTGATTGAGTGGAATCGAGTCGAGTCAAAAAAATTCGAGTTATTCAAGTTGACAAGTTATATTTTACAACTCGAACTTAACTTGATATTTTTTCGAGTCGAGTTTAAGAAATACGAGTCGAGTTATTCGATATACTAATTTTATTATAATTATTTATATTATTAAGGAAGGATTTTTTTCTAATTTTTTTATTTTCTCTAACCATTTAAAATATAGAATTTTATATTCTTTTCACATTAAAATGTTATTTAATATATCAAATACAATCTAAAATTATGAAATATATTCATAATATTATATTTTAAAGAAATTATTTTGAAGGTAAAATATTGAAGAGTATAAAGGAATCAAGAAATTGATGTGAAGAAATAATTTGCAACAAAAAAATTGTAGTCAAAAGACCAAATTGAGTAAAATACAAAGTTAAGGGACTAAATAAAAAAAGAGATTACATTTTTAGTAAAAAAGTAAGAATTGAAGTTACATATGTATTCTATTTTAGTATATGAGCATGTGGTTCAAATTAGGTTAAAACGGACTCAAAATAAATGATGAATTCAAGAAATAAGGAAATTATAAAAAAAAATGAGGGACTAAATTGAAAAATAAAAAAATTGTTATAAAAAAGAGGAATTGAAAGTACATATGTATTCTATGATGGTTTAGGAGCATGTAATTCAAATTTGATAAAAAAAAGAGACCTAAAATAAAGGATGAATTGAATATTAAAAAATGAGGGACTAAATTAAAAAGTATAAAAAATTTATCAAAAAGAGGAATTGAAAGTACATATGTATTCTAAAATGTTTTAGGAGCATGTGGTTCAAATTTGGTAAAAAGTGACTAAAATTAAAGGATGAATTGAAGAAATAAGGAAATTATAAAAAGTTGATGAACTAAATTGAAAAATAGAAAATTTGTTATCAAAAAGAGGAATTGAAAGTACATATGTATTCTACGATGATTTAGGAGCATATGGTTCAAATTTGGTAAAAAACGGACTTAAAACAAATGATGAATTGAAGAAATAAGGAAATTATAAAAAATTGAGGGACTAAATTAAAATATAAAAAATTTGTTATCAAAAAGAGAAATTGAAAGTACATATATATTCTACAATGGTGTAAGAGCATGTAATTCAAATTTGGTAAAAAAATAAACTTAAAAAAGGATGAAATGAAAGAATAATGAAATCATGGACTAAATGTAAAACTGTCAAAATACTTAGTCAATTTTTCGGTTTTTCAAGTAACTCAAAATTTTCAAAATTTCAACTGGACTCGAAGTCAAAAATAGAATTGATTTTTTGAGTCGAGTCAAATAACTCGACTCGAATAACTTGAAAAAAAAATTGTTTATTAGTTATAAACAGTAAATGTTATGAATACTATTAATGTGTTAGGTTACGTCTAAAAGATTACGAGAGTTTAAGCTAATAGTCCTTTCCTACGAGAAAAAATAAGTTAAGAACTGAAAATGTTATCAATATATATATATAATAAATACAATTGCACCTAAGAATGTCATGGTTTAGTAAGAAATAGGTCGCGATATGTAATGTTACTATTTTTATTAATAAAATAAGTTTTGCCTAAAATGTTACCAAAGTTTAAGCTGATGGAGCCTTGGACATTCTCACGATAAAAAAATAATTTAAAAGTTGAAAATGTAATGAATATGTATAAGAAATACAATTGCGCCCAAGAATGTCATGGTTCACTGATAAATAGATTGCGATCTGTAATGTTAATGTTTTTATTAATGAATTAGGTTGCGCCTAAAATGTTATCAGAGTTTAAGCTAATGAGGCCTTAGATATTCCCACTAAAAAATAAGTTAAAAGTTGAAAATGTTATGATATATATAAGAAATACGGTTGTGCCCAAAAATGTCATGGGTCATTAATAAATAGGTTGTGATCTGCAAAGTTAATATTTTTATTAACAAAATAGGTTGTGCCTAAAATGTTACCAGAGTTTAAGTTGGTAGGGCTTTCGACATTCCCACGATAAAAAAATAAGTTAAAAGCTGAAAATGTTATGAATATATATAAGAAATATGGTTGCTCCCAAGAATGTCATGGTTCATTAAGAAATAAATTGTGATATGTAATGTTAACATTTTCATAAATAAAATAGTTTGCCCCTAAAATGTTATCAAAGTTTAAGTTGATGGGAACTTAGACATTCCCACGATAAAAAAATAAGTTAAAAGTTGAAAATGTTAAAAATATATATAAAAAATAATGTTGTGCCCTAGTGTAAGGGCTCATACCTTGTCCAGGTGACCGAGCCGGATACTTGAGCGTACATTAGGTTTCAGTCATGTTGGACAGATCAGGATCCATTACGCACATTTTACGGAAGCAAACCATTTAAAATTTATTGAATATTCATCGACATGCAACGTTTAATGTAATTAACATGCAATCGAACTTTCAATTAAACATTCAAACGTTACATTTAAACGCTTATAGGTAATTTATTCATTTCACGTCACATAACAAATCGACAATCAATTCACACAACTAAGGTTACCACAATTTAAACATAATCATAATTGAGCAACACACAAATTTACAATAGAATCGGACATCAAATGCTCACCTAATTGATTATACAAGTTTAGGGACTAAAACATAAATATGCAAAACTTGCATACCAAACAATAGCATACAATTGACCAGTCCAATATGTAATTAAGTATGTTTAAGAGTGTTTACTCGTGTCTCATCAAATTTCGAGCTAAGAGTTGAAGTAATTAAGCATATTGATTTTAGGACCACATTGAAACATTATGGGGTCTAAACAAGACTGACAAACACTTTTGCCCTTCGATGAAAGCAATTCCCCCACTTTTCCTCAAATTCACAGAGAAGGTATTGATCCTTTTCCCCAAGGATGGTTCCCTTTGAAAAGGGATCGATCCTATGTTGGACAAAAACTTTGGGATCGATCATTTTTTAAAGGGATCATTCCTTCCCCCTAAGGAATTGATCCTTTTTCTAGAAAAATGCATAAATCACAAGAACATGCATATTTGGCTTGATAAACAATTACATAAAAGTAATTATAGATTAGGATCATGCTTGGACACTATCCAGCCACTTCATACATGTCAAAACAAAGGTGTACCATGCTTCATAACACAAGTCAACACATTATTCATGGATTTGGCACCAAAAGTTAACAATTACATAAAAGTTCATTTCAAACACAAGTCACCTACTTATTTTTGGCATTTAAGGTCATATCATGCATGCATCCTAAGAGCCTAACAAATTTAGTTTACCAAGTTATAGTTGCCTACGCACTCCAAACACTTCTTTAAGGCCTAAATCAACATTTGAGTATTCACATGCTTTAGTTAAACAAGTTCTTGCATAACATTCTCAAATCAAAAGCTCCCTCTCAACAAATGCATTCCAAAAAAATTACTTTAAGGCTTGACACCTAAAAAAATTGAATTTCAACAAGATGAACAAACATGTTAGTAATATATGAAATTGAATAAATCCAAGCCTATACTATTTTATGCAATATTAACATTAGAAATTAAAGTTCATATGCTTAAAGTTATCCCCAAAAAAATTATGCATTTGAAAAATTGATACCAATTGTTAGAGAGAAATTATTTGCAATAAAACCACTTGCATAAAAATTTAAATTTAAGGTCAAAAGTAAAATTTAAAAAAAAAAACATTCAAAGCATATTTGACCAAAAATATTATGATGAACTAAAATAAAAAAATCATTGAAACTTTAAAATGTTCACCATAACACATTTTAACATACATGAGATTGAAAAACAACATATAATCATTTATGTTCAAAACTCATGCATGCATAAAACAAAATAGGAAACCTATATACAAAAACATTAAGCTTAGAGGTTATCAATTCCTCATTTTGTATGGCTAGAGCATTTGAATTTCTTCACTTGTGACACCATTGCTCCTACACACTTACAAGAGACATTTATATATCTTTGGGTATCCAAATTGTTTTAGATCCTTAAATGTCAGTGCAAAAGTCTTGTTCTCTTAGGAACTCATACTTGTCTAATTTTAAAGTATTTTCTAAGTTTTAAAGGACAAGTATGTTCCAAGTGACCATGAAAATAGCAATGTGAGCATTTTGTCATTTTTAAACATGATGAATTGTTTTGAGAAATTATTTCTTTTTCTTTTGTTAAACTTTCAAGTATAATTTTCAAATCAAATTTTTTTCCAAATCATTGATTTTGATTTTTGAAAGCTCAAAATCGTTTTTCAAAATTTCATTTTGTTTTTTAAAATCAAACTTTGCTTTCAAAATCAAATCATTTTCAACTGTAAATTTTGAAATTAATTTCTTGTATTTGGAATTCATGGTCTCAAATTTCAAGTACAACTCATCATAACATCTTGTAACTCTTTAAATGAATAAGAATTTAAATCATTAGAGTTAGAAGTTACCCTTGAATCTTCTTCGATGGCCATGAGATATAAGTTGACTACTTCATCATCAGAGTTGTCTTCATCACTCCAAGCCGCCACAAATGCCTTCTTTTGCTTGATCCATTCTTATTTAGAAAAGGACATTCATATATAACATGTCCCATTCTTTGGCACTCAAAGCACACCAGGGGACATTCATGTTTCACTTCTTTTCCTTTGGAAGACATGAATTTTATGAATCTTTTGAAGAGCTTGGCCTTGTCTTCATCTTCATCCACCTCTTCACTTCAGTCTTGATTACTCTCATTGGTGGATTTACAGGTGATTCCCACCTCCTTATTTTTCTTGTTCTTCTTCTTCCTTCTTTTTTTGGAATTTCACCTTATGAGTGAGTAGAGAACTTATTAGTTCATCAAGGGTATACAACTCCAAGTCCTTGGCTTCTTCAATGGCGGTTGATTTACCTTCCCATGATGTAGGCAATGAGGCAAACATCTTTCTCACTACTTCTTCATTGGGATAAACCTTCTTAAAGATCTTCAACTCGTTTATGATTGAAGTGGACCGATCAGACATCGTCTTAATGTCTTCACCGGGCTTCATCTTGAAGTTCTCATAGTTGAGAGTGAGAATGTCAATCTTGGACTTCTTCACTTGGCTTGTTCCTTTATAAGTCACCTCCAAATTGTCCCAAATCTCCTTAGCATTAGAGCATGCAGATACTCTACTATATTCGTTCGGGCCAAGAGCACAAAAGTGGATGTGCATGGCTTTGGCATTTAGTTGGGCAAGCTTCTTATCTTCATTGGTCAAATCCTTTTGATTTCTTGGAGGAATAGGAGAACCGTCGATAATGACATCCCAAATTGCAAGGTCGGTGGCTTGGATGAACAACATCATCATATTTTTCCAATAGGAGTAGTTGTCACCATTGAAGTAAGGAGGCATATGAATGGAGTATGAGTCTTGAAGGTAGCATGCGTCAGATGTTGAAGTCATCTTCTTTGTTGCGTCGAGAATTATTAGAGAGCTTCAAGGATCTTCACAAGGTTGTTAAACCATCGATTATGACCCACTCTAATACCAATTATTGGGATTTATAATGTTATATTGTTCAACATAAAATGTTGCCAAGAGAGGGTGAATTGGCTTTTTTAATTTTTTTGAGAATTAAGGAGAAATGATAGGAAAATTGGCTCAAAGATTTATAGCGTTCAACTTCCTCAATGAAGTCTACATCCACCACCTTAGCTCCTCACAAAGGATTTCTAACAAATTCACTAATTTGTTCTTTCTTTTTCTAGGCTCAAGAGTTACCTTTACAAATTCTCTATCTTTTACAATGACAAAGATAGAACCAAAACCCCTTTTTAACAATGATAAAAGGTTGTAAATAAGAAACCTCTCAAAGGAAGGTGTTTACACAATTTAGCTCACTAAAACACTCTATGTACAAGAGAAAAAGGGAAAAAATAAGATTGAAAGAGCTTTTCTCTTGATGTGTATTGCTTGGATAGGTGTTGTAAACTTCTTCAAGTGTCATCAACTTGTTTTTATATGTTAGAATGTGATTGTAGTTGTTTCTAGTCGTTGGGATGTTTTGGAGTCGTTAGAGCGTAATTGCTACTGAAAATGCCTACTGAAATATGAACACATTTAAAACCAATAAGCAGTATCGGTATTGCCATGAGGGTATTGATACTTTCCTTACCTTGGGTATCGATACTACAAGAACAATATCGATATTGTTCATGTGGTATCAATATTGCAAGAATAGTATCAATACTTCTTTCTAGAAAATTATTTTTGTGTTTAAATTCAAATTTTATGGACTTTTAATTATTTTTTAAAACTTTGAATAAATTCAATTTAGTCCAAAAATATTTTGCCCTTAAAATTGTAATATCAAAATAAGTTCAACAGTATGTAAACGAACCGAACGCTCAGAGAACTATTTGTGAATTATTCGACGGGAAGTTCATTTATGTTCGTTTATTTATTAAATGAACGAACATGAACAAGATTTTATGTTTGTTTAATCAAATGAACGAACACGTTATTTATTTACGTTCGTGAACGTTCAGTAATCTGTTCATTTATGTTCGTTCATTTATATTCAATCCAATCTCCATACCCATTTGAAATATTAATTCCTAATAAATTTTAAACTTAAACCCATTATATTTTAAAATCCAAATTAATTATAAACCTAAATAGAAGTTCTCAAATCACTTAAAGAAAATATAAATCCTAAAATTATTTGGAAGAAAAAAACTATTCTCAAATATAAACCCAATTAATTTTATGTTCGTTCGTTTATATTTATTTATGTTTATTTGTGTTCGTTTATGTTCGTTCGTGCGTGTTCGCTTATCATTTTAATAAATGAACACGAACAAGCTACATTTCTTAATTAATAAACATGAAATTTCGTTCTTTTAGTTGGTCATGTCGGTTCATTTGTTCGATTAAATTTAAACGAACGAACAAGAACATACCCTTATTTGTGTTCATTCAATTCGTTTACAGGCCTAAAATTTAATACTCAATTTCACACTCAAAAATATTTTTCATATAATTTCTAAATTTGACAACTCAAAATAAATCTTCTAACTCCGCCCCTGCTTAGACTCTCACTCTCCATGTACCGATAACAATGTTTAATGATCAATATGTTAATTCTCATCAAATTAATTAAATTCTTGTCCCAACAAGTATAAGGCACTCAATAATGGATATCACCGAAACTCGGGTTAACACACAAATTTTGACTTCAAAATTTGATCATTACATTAAATCACCACAAAATTACTCAAATGAGCGAGAGATGTGAAGTTCTTATTTTTTTTAGGTGTGTTTACAAGGGAAGACATGATTGGTATTCATAGTTTTGGTCTTAGTATGAGATGATTGTGAAAAATAGTTTTTAGATCAATTCTTGTGCCATCTTTTAAATCAATTTTTCCAAACTTAATGATATAGAATGACTAGGACAACGATTCGATTTGAATTCGAATAAAAATTTTTTAAATTAAACTTCGAATTGATTCACAAATTTTAAAATTAAGCTCGAATCGAATTCAAAATAAAAAATTGAAAAAATGACTCGAAAGCTCGCGCGCTTAAAATTTTTCAGCTCCACTTGAAATAAAAAAAATTGAAGCTCGACTTGAACTCAAAACTAAACATTAAATACATGAAAGTCTTATATTATTTTTTTAAGAAATAATATATAAATGTTAATATTATTAATTAAAAATTCTAAAATTTTAATATCTTATTTTTTTCGAGTAGCTCACGAGCTTTTCGATTCGAGTATCAAGTAGCTCGCTTCGGTTCGTTAAGAATTTGAATCGAGTTCAAACTCGAGTCCAGTCCAGTCAATTCCAACACTAACCGAATTTTGACGAAATCGATCTCAAGAAACTCGTGATCTATCTCGTCTCATTTACAACCCTAAAATAACTTCTCAACAAAAATATTAAAATTTTCGTCAATGATATAAAATTTAATTTTTAAAAAAGCATCTTGTAATATCCTAATTTTGTTCGGGTAGCCGAGAATGAATTCCGGAACGATCAGAATTGGTGGTTTGGAAGAAAATGATTCACGGACCTTTGCATTTCCGGTCAGCAAGAGCGTTGAGAATTTTTTGTGGCTTGGGCGGAAACAATTCGAGTGGTTGCGAACACTTGGATTTAAGCTTGATAATCATACTTATCCATTTTGGGTACATTTTTATTTCACCATATAAAATCAAATCCAAACAAGTGTTAAATGCTCATTTAAACCGAATCAAAATAAAAATAAAAATCCCAAATGTCCATTTATAACCATATAAACCCACCAAACCAAATTTGGAACCAATTTAGTCAACGTTGCACATTACAACTTGATTACAATCCATAACCCATTTAACCTGGGCCATCCATTAAATACCAGACTTATTTCACCATCTACCCATTTCCCATTAACCCAACACTACAACCCATTTTATAAAACCAATCGGGCTCAATTGACCCATAACCCAAATGACCACTCCATACCCAAATGTTTCTTAAACTCTGCATTTGTCGAATACATTTCCTCACAATCCAGCTGATCTTTCGGAATTTAAGGTGGCGTTTGGTTCGCTGGAATTTCTTAGAATTAGAGAAAATTAGAATCTAATTCCATCACTTTCCCATGTTTAATTCAAGTTTTCAAATGAAGAATTGAAATTCAATTCCATCAAGGGAGAGAAAGTAAATTTTATCTATAACATGATAGAATTGAAATCCTTTGGAAGAGGGAATGTGAAATTTGACCATACTATCCTCATCAATCTTTTGATATTCAAGTTTGATTTTTTTATAAAAATTTCAGGTTCGGATTAGATCGGATTTTTTTAAGTTTGATATTTGGATTGGGGTCGAGATTTTTAAGTGTTCGGGTCGGGTTCGGGTTTTTTTAAGTTTGATATTTAGGTCGGATTGAGTTTTTTAAAGTGTAATATTCAGGTTGGGTTCGAGTTTAGGGTGAAAAATATCCGATCCGATCCGAAAAAATATATAATTTTACCTTATATATTTAAGAATAATTACAATAATACCCCTCTATATATAAATTTTTTCAATTAAATCACTGTTTTTATTGAATAAAAATAATTTTTTATTATTTATAATCGAGTTGGGTCAGGTTTCTAATTTATATATTCGGGTCGGGTCGAGTCATGTGAAACTTTATTTTGATCGGGTCAGATCTCAAGTGAAGATTCTTTTATCATCGGATTAGATAGACCAAAACCCGACTCAACCTGACCCATGACCATCTCTAATTAAGATGATTTTAACTTATGATTTTATTAGTATGATTTTTACAATTTATTGAAATGAATAATGAATTAATAAAATAAAAATTTAATATTTTTAAAATTTTTATAATATATTAATAAATGTAAGTTATAAAATAAATTAAAATTAAAAAAAAATAAGAAGGATAATTATGTCATTTTATATTATTAAAATCAAATTCATCTGATATGTCTGCGAACCAAACATAAATATGTAATTGAATTACAATTTAATTTACTACCAACCAAACATGTTTCAGATTCAGATTCCAATTCTTCATATTTCAATTCTTTCAGATTCCACCTCTTTCATAGATTTTAATTGACTCAGAAAAATTCCAGCGAGCCAAATGCGTTCTAACAGTTCCCAACAAGCCATCCACGTTACCAACATTCCAGAAGTATTCCAGCAAAAAGAATCATCCTCTTCGGCATTCATGCCAGCAGAAGAGAGAGAAAATCACAAGGAATTTTACTTATTTTATTTTTGTATTGTAATTTAGGGTTATATAAAACCCAAACAGTAATGAAAGAGGGATTCTCCCCTTCGATTTACGCAGAGAGCAAAATTGTAATGGCCCTTCCCATTTTTTCGATTGATAAATACAAAGAGACCAACAAGCAATACATCGATCTTCGTTTTTTCCCATTCGAACACAAAGCAATCAACAATAAAAAAATACAAAACAACACTCATTTTAGGTATTTATTCTTTATCATTTCAATAACCCTTTGGTGTTGGTTTCAACAAAAATAGAATAGGAGAAATTAGCACGTTTACCTTGCATGGTTTGGGTTCCTACCGGTTTTGAGATCGTTGGAGAGTCGTATTGGTTGTCGGAACAGGAGAAAGTTGAGAGCCTTTTGTCCATCTTTAATGATTGCATGTCAGTTGTTTAGGGGTTCAGTCAAGGGTTTAGATTTTAGGCTGAATAGGTTACGGTTGAGACATTGGTGTTGTTTGGCCGTTGGGGGGCGCCGGCGTTCGGAGATTCGAAACATTTAGGAGATTTTTTGAGGTGGTCTAGACGGTTTTAGGTCTCGATTTGGGTAGGGATGGTTAAATCGGAGCGTTTAGAGTATAGTGCGGTTTAGTTCGTGGTCTTCTGGCCACCGTTGGTGGTGGCCGGCAGTGTGCTTAACGAGTCGAAAGTGTTGGCCGCTGAGAGAAGAAACAGGGAAATGTGAGGGAGAGAAGGGTAGGCAGCCATTTTTAGGATTAGTTCTGGTTAAAAAATAAGTATCTATATTAAAAACTTCTGGGTTAATTAGCTTTTAGCCATCAAAACTTTAGGGTATGATCTATATTAAATCCTCCCACATAGCATATTGTTCATTTTAGTCACCTACAATGATTATTTTGATTTTAATTTCATTGTATCGGTCTGATTTTGTAAATATTTTACACTTCTTAGATGTTAGTGAACTTTAGGTTTTAAAAAATGAAAAATCACCTTTTAGTTCCTATAATTTAGACGTATTTTTGTATTTTGGTCATTGAGATAGTTTTAAGTTATTTCGATTTGATTGCTTAACTCCCCTTTATTTCAATTTCGTCACCATACTGGATGTTGTCATTTTATTTAACATTTGGTCCCTGAATTATATCGATGATTTTAATTTAATCCATATATATTAATTAACCCTAGTATTAATTTTGTTAAATAAATTCATTTGGCAAATTTTAAATAGTTAATTAGTATTTTTAGATTAATTTTGTATTGTTAATTTTAGCATATTCTTATTTGTTTAAATGCATGTACTTTTTAATTTATACTATTTTTAAGCCATTTCCCTTAACTTTTTAATTTATTTTTATTTATTAGATTTTAGGGTTAACCTTTAATTTAGGTTCTTATTAATTTAGTCTATAACTGGAGCCTTAGACCTCAAATTTAGTCCTTAGATTTAGATTTATCATAATTTAGTCCTTTAACATTTTAATTACTTATTCATTTAATATAATTAATTAGTTCATTAATTGGAGCCTCTACTTTATGTTTAATTTCACTTTAGTTCTTTAATTTAGGGAATAATTCGATTTGGTTCTCGCATTAAGTTGGTCGAGGATTCATTTCGATTATTCGATTTAATAATTGATTAAAATAAATTAATATTAATATTAAAGCCTTCATTTTTAGGTTTAGTCTCTTTGGTTCATTAAATTACATAATTTGATACTCTATGTTAGAGAAAACCTAATTAATCATCTAGTATAATTAGGTTCATAAATGGATGTTTGATTGCATTTCGTTTTTAAAAATAATAAGGTAATGTTCATTTATCAAGGAATTAATAGTGTATCCCCTGCGTTATGCTCAGGGGGTAACCACTGGTAATTCCTGGAGTAAATCGACATCCTTTTCAAAAATCCCACACCATGATTTATTAATCTTTGAGGCAATATTCGTTTATTTGGATCAATAATTAAGATTTCGCAAAAAATCTTTAAGGGTGGATGTTATTGGTCCCAATAAACAAATATCTTTTTCAAATTTGCATATATAACAATTTTCAAATTAAATAAAATCTCGAACTCAAAATTTCTAATTTTTAAATATAGGGTAATCGACTATGTACCAATTTCTGGGTGCTTTGTGGGTGTTAATCCTTCCCCACACGTAATCGACTCCCGAACCCGATTTCTGATTTTCGCAGACCAAAATTTCGTATTTTTGATAAAATAAAATATTTTATTAAAATTACCCAATTTTAGATGTTCCAATTATACCTAAAAAATGATTGACAATGACTCCAAACTTTTCATTTCAAAATATTTTCAAAAACCTTATCGTTGTAACTAATTGAATTTTCTCCCGAAGGGCCAGTTACAACAGTCTGACGACTCCATTGGGGGTCTTTTTTTTAAAAAAAAAAAACAATTAAGTGTTGAGCCACAAGTCAATTAACCTATATTTGGAAATTGGAAATTTTGAGTTCAATTTATTTAATTTACAATTCATTATGTTCTTTTGAAAATAATTGAAAAAAAGATTTTTTTCTTTGGTTAATGTGTTCATTTGATTAAATATATATTTAGCATTGTTGCATATCATAGCTTTATACTCGAGCTTTGTCCCGTTTCAACTAAGCAGGAGAAAACACCACACCATAGAGGAACGTTGGTCTTCCTCATGTAGGTCTCGCAAAGTACCTCCAGAAAGCATTCTAAGTGTCTGTCGGAATATTATGTTCCATGATATACATTTAGTGGTGTGATCCCCTATACTGAATTCGATTCAAAAAGTTTGTAATGGGCTAGAATTGAAGTCTTTAATAACCTTAGCAGGATTTAAGGACAATTTGGGAACCGTTTTAGAACCGAACTTTATATAGAGAATTTAGCAAGCCTACCCCACTAAAGCCATGTGGATAACCTAAGAGAACTAGAACACATGAGGTTAGGACTTTAATTTCCTTTGTGTGTTTTATTTGTAGCATAATCTATGAGCTGTATTTAATTATTCTTTGCAGTTCACATTACTCTAATTATCATTTCTACTAACTTGGTTTCCTTTTGTCTTGTTATGTGTTTTTTATGTTTTATTTTTGCACGAACATGACATATCATTCAAAGGTATTGATCTCTGAAATAGCTGATCATTTAAAAGTTTCTTGAAACAACAATGTTTTTTGTTAGGTTAAATTCATCCATGGAAAAAGCAAAAGCTACTAAGGATACAAGCTGCTCAAGAAGATTCAAATTAAAGGTCACAAAACAACTCGATAAACCTTTGCTATGATAGATAAAGAAAAAGTTCTAAAGATTTTCAAAGTACCAGAATCTAACGAAGAATGACGCATTATCCGACTACTCACAAGTGTTGAACAACTAAAAGATTGACCAGGTTTTATTTATAATCTTTAATTATTCTAGAGATAGTTACTTTTGGGATCAATACATTTGTTGCATTTGCATTTTACAAGCACATTTTTGTATCTTAGCATTCAAATCTTTGCATTTGTGCATTCACATTTCTACATTATAAATCACATGATATTTAAGCATTTTCGCATACATTAATCCTAGAGTATGTGAGTACTTTGTGTAGCGACCTTGTTAATACCTAGAGAAGAATTGAGAGCTATAGATACAATGTTAACACAATATATGAAGCTCGAGGCATACCATTGAGAATTGTGGGGCACCAAAGAGTAAGGTCCAAAATTTAATTGACCCAAGGGCATGGACCTTTAATGATAATGAGATATTCTTATGCGAATTAATTAGAAGTCATTACATCCACCGTAAAGCCTTATTTCATTGGCATTGTCCTGTTTGAACATGTTTTTGTTCTTTCTTTATTGTTTTCTTAAATATTTTATAAATCATTTGATGCTTGAACTTATGTATCTTCTAAGGTTATGATCAATGAATCAAATTTTAATTTTGTAGTTCTTTGAATATCAAATGAATTAAAGGTTCTTCTAATTCTTCAAGAATTATTTATCTTTGACAAGTGGCAAGATTAGACTGCTCGTCTCCCGTCCAAAGCCAAAAGTACAATTATTCGATTCTTTACTTGAAATAATTTGTGGTCATTATCAAAAGGTTGAATTTTCACATTGTCTTTCTTTAAAACTCCAAAGTCATACCCTTATCCTTTCTGAGGCACCAAATTCATACTTTTACCTTCTCATACAGAGTCATCTTTCCATAACATTACCTTTCTCCAAAGGTATGAATTCAAAATCACACTATCGCCTTCTTAGATGAAAAATAAATATTTTTCAACCTTGATAAAACCTAAAGGTATTAAGTACAAGATGTTCGTTTTTACATAAATCTTCCTACAACCAAGATGAGATAGGGCATTTTGGATCAAGTTTTTAAAGAGGATTCCAAATAATTGGGGCATGTTGGTAGGAATGAGAAGAATAAATAAAGTGATTGAAATAATTTTATCATGCATTAATTACATTGTTTTCATGTAAATAAAAGTTAATCCTAAATATTCATCCCTTTGGGGATACCTCTTTTACAAGGAACTTCGTGTATGAAATTATGGATGGTCTTCTTTCATTATCCCTTTATAAAAAGAGAAAATATATTCCTTGTTGTCCCCATTTGAGCCTAGAATATTTTCTTCTGATTCAACCCTAACCAAGGATCACCCTCTATACTGGGAGGCAAGGTAAAAGAAATATGCTCGCATGATTGAAGACCATCAATCCAAATTTTGTTACAATGATAAGTCTATAAAGTGAAATAATAAGGTACCTCAAGGTGAACCAAATGAAAAGTGCTCGAAGATGAAATCAAGTTAAGAATACCAAGGGATGTTCCAAGTACAACAAATGATTTATACATTCTCCAAATAAAGAGAACAAGTAATGCATTCAAAGTGAAGTTCAAAAGGACAACAATAAAGAGGATGAGAACTACAAGCAATGAGTCCCTCGAATTAAAATGATTCAATGATCCTCAAATCACAAGTTGATCAAGTATAATTGGTTCAAAGATCCAGATTCAATAAGAAGATCAAGAAAAACCAAATGTATAATTGAAAAATCAAAGATCCAGCTAGGGTGACCAAACCAAAAAATGAAGACATGAATTTAGATTTGTTTGGGCCAGTTTATCCATTTCTTTCATAACCGCGAGCCTTGCCCTACATTACGTGCTTGAAAAATCCCTTCTAATCATACATAAATTTCTAAGTATAAGAAACTATCTTTAGATTTCATTCTGCCTCTCAGGATAAATTTTTATTTGTAAAAATAGATTTCTAAAATCTTTAATGCGTAATAGGAAAAATAAGAAAAAGGATTCAAGACGTAAATAGGTGGTCTCATATATCTATTGATAAAGTGTCATATTACTTAAAAATAATTACGAGAGCTAGGAACCAATGAACATTTCCACAAGATGTGCATAATGACTACTTCATTAGATTAATGAACACCAGAATCAAGAATATTAGATCTTGACCAAAGAAGCCAACCTGAAATACTCTACCTTCCCAAATCAACCTAAGCCTCAAAATTAGTATTAATCTTGACACTTGTCAAATAGATACAATTTTTGAAGGATTAAAAGATTAATCAAATTATTTGATATTTAGTGAACTCTTATTTTATAATTTGTTTCAATTGTGAGCCCGTAGAAAGTGTCACCATTTTACTTCATCAAACTTTTTCACATTTTGGAAAATGAAAGAGAAAGAAAAAAAATTTCAAATAGGGCAATCTCTAGAGAATGAAAGATGTCCTTGAAGTTGGTGAGGCTTTATCTACCTCAAATAAAGAAATAAGACCATGAGTGATACAGAAGTAATAAGTTCATTCTACGATTTTCAATCGATAAAGCCTGAAAGATTCAAAGACTCAAGAATAAACTTCTTCGAGACATCATCAACATCAATATTCAATTAAGAAGCAGACAATCACTTAATAAGAAGGGATATGACTTATTTGAGATTTTCTGATATCTCAACTCATAGTCAAGATTCAAAACATTTCTGCTAGAAGCATTAATCACTTTTTGAGTGTTCATCTAGTTTTGAGACCTCATAAATAGAATCCCTTAAACCATTAGATGAGAATAAGAATGAATAAATACAGTTGATAACTCTTATATTTTCCCAAGTTGATAGCATGTGATCGTTGAAAAATAGCACGAGAATAAGACCATTAAAGGTTGAACTTTTGACATTCAAGTAAGATTAAGTCATGATAGGGGTAGAATATGAAGACAAAAAGATATTGCCTTAGAAAACCATTCATGCTTCAGTTGGTATAGGGGTCCTAAGAAGCAACTTTGATTGAGAAATTGAGTCAGGGACGAACAAGGTGTCAAACCATACACCTGATTGTAACAAGAATTCAAGAGAGAAAACACTTTTTCTAAGATTTTAATGAAGAAACAAGATGAGATATAGAAAGGAAATGATCTCACAAGATGATCAGATTGTTCTCTTAAATTGACAAGATTGCCACATTGATATTGGGGCAGGGTCTATTCGAGAGTGATCAAGTGAAGGAAGACCAAGTTCTCCAAATTTTAAAGTCAGAAGAAGATTAATGATTAACATTTCTACATAGGATAAAATCATGCATTACATTTATATGCATTTAATTACATTCATATTTTCATATATAGATGCATAATCATCACAGATCTTCCAGGAAAAGATGAGAAAGAAAAGAAAATCAGAATTCAAGATACAAAGGAAGGGAATCATGTTTAGAGTAGTAGAACCTCGAGAATTGAGGAGCCCAATCTACAGAAGAATTATTACTTTGAAGTGGGGCATGTTACATGACTGATATGATGTTTTCAAATGAATTTTTAAAGAAGAAAAAATTGATTTGCAAAGATTTCCTAAACGAGAATTTAAGAAGTCAACAAGAATTTCATAAGAAGAGCATCTTAAAAAAGAATCATACCAAAAGTTCATTAGTGGAAAGAGTGGATCCCAACAAAGAATTAAGGACCTTTGAGTCACTACCTTTGGGTACTTTTAGTACATATTAATGAAACATGATAATCTTTTTATAGGTTTAATTTTTTTCAAAGAGAAGATACACAAAGAATTTCTAATGGAAGAATTCATAATGAGAATAACTCATCCGATAAGGGATAAGAAGTTCCTAATGAGAAGAACTTGTTCAACCTGGCTCGCTCATCACATAAGGAGTTGGACCAACACTTTTCTTTTCGCTTGATTCCATCACATAAGGAGCTGGATCATCATTACCATTTCGCTCGATTCTATCACATAAGAAATTGGATCAACATCACCCTCTCGCTCGAATCCATCACATAAAGAGTTGGATTGACATCATCTCGCTTGAGACAGTTTCTATAACATCTCAATCATTGGGTTAGTGACCATAATGTAAGAATTTTAAACTCAGTGGTTGAATTAGAATAGTTTGAAAAATTCAAGGATTTATGGTGGAATTTGTTTGTGTAGGGCTTGATAGCAATATTGGATTAGTGAAAAGGGCATTATGGTCTTTTCATATTAAAGGATAATTATCTCCTTTATTAAGGGATAAGTACGTGGATAAGAGGAAAAGTATGAAACCCATTTCTTGCTCTCTTCTTCATGTCGTGAACTCCTCCATCAAAGGTAAATTTTGTAAATTTGTTGGTTCCTTCAATTTTTGGTTTGGTATTGAAATCTTGGGTGTTATATAAGCTTAAGGAAAACTTGTATAGGATTAAAACAACAAGAGGAGTGAATTAGAAATGGATTTTAGAAATGGATTTGTAAAATGGGTTTTGAAATGAATATTTGATATGGTGTAGTTTATGGAGTTTTAGTGATGAATTTGACTTGTCAATGTGCAAACTAAAGAATTAAGGGTAATAGAAATGATTAAGAACTTGGTTGAAATCATGATATGATTTTTAGATATAAGAGTTTTAGTGAGATTTTGTATGTTTAAGAGTAGTAAATGAAGACAAGTTGGTTTGAATGTATAAGATTGAGTCTAAAGGCTTAATGAGGGATAAAAGTAAGAGATTTAGTATGTTTTTGGTCAATTTTCGAAATGAAAATAACAATTATGGGCATGAAGTATCGGTACTAGAAGAACAGTACCGATACTTTAAGGTAAAATTAGTGGAATTCAAAGGGTGGTATCGGTACTAGTTGAAGAGGGTATCGATATTGAGTTGGGAGTATCGATACCAAGAGTATAGTATCGATACCATTTTCAAGATAAAATTTCAGAACGTCAAAATGGTATCGGTACCGTAGGGGGTATCAATATCATTGAATAGAAGTATCGGTACTGTAGTGGTAGTACCGATACTACTAAGTATGAAATAAGAAATTAAGTATTTCTTTCAGCCTAAGTTGTTATGATTGGATATAAGTGATTCGAAGTACGATATTGATTTTCGATTGTTTTGTGTAGTTGTTGAACATAATCAACTTTCGGTCAGCTTGACATTATAAGTTAAATCAAGAATATTAAGGACTTCAGTGAGGCAAATGTGAGTGCAATTTCTTCGTTATGTATTAGAATTAAGGAAGGTTACGATAAGCCAACCTCAGTGTTTTCGATCAAAAACCTTTCAATTTATTTTATGTTATATTTTACAATGTTTTATTCAAATTATATTATGTAAGCTATGTGTAGATGATTATGTAAATGTGACCTTTGAACATGTGTATGTATCCTAAATAGACCAATGTGAAAGTGCATATGTGAATAAGAGATACTTCGAATAATGAATTGCAAATAATTATTGGTTAAAAGCGCAAGGTATATGTATGAGGATTAGAGGTATAGTTGGTATGCCAAGAGTCGAGGGTCTATGTGGTCTTTCGGGACAATTATGTGGCACTTCGATGCAAAACCTATGTGGCACTTCGGTGTAAACCTATGTGGTTCTTCGGGATAATTATGTGGCATTTCATTGCAATTTACGAGCTGTGGTGACAACATTAGTGCACAACTTCAATGTACTCAAATACCTAGAGTTCTCAGTAGTATACGTTGGGCATTTGGAAACAAAGTCATGCAAAAATGAATAATATACATAAGAATATTTTCTAGATATGGAAAATAATTTAGAATTCTTTATGAAATGTTTCGCTAAAATATATAAAGATTTCATCTATAAAGTTTAGTACTCTTTAGTTTTGCCTCACTATGTCATCGACTTAGTGATTGGTTTGTGAAGGGTTTACGACCTCGATTGAAAGAATTATTATTGGCACTTAACCTCTTTTCTTTTCAAGAGGTAGTAAACAGAGCTAAAGCACTAGAGCAAGCTCAAAATAAGAGGTTTGTAGAGCAAAGGACGCAATGGAATAAGAGAGCTAGTGCGTCATCTAGTGCCTCCCAATCAAAGAAAAATTGAGGTTCGAGTTCCCGACCTTAGACTAAAGCAGAATCCGTACTATCCTCAGGTAGAGGGTCAAATCCGGGAAGAGCCAGACAAACTTACTCAGTGGAGTCCGGAGTGGATAAGCTGAATCAATGTCAGCACTGTGGGAAACATTATAGTGGCGTATGTCGAAGAGTTTCCAGAGCTTGCTTTAAGTGCGGAGAGGCATGACACTTTATTCGAGACTGCCCATTGATGACGGGAGAGCCTACCTAAATAGAAAGATCCATTGTTGCACCTATGAGAGGAAGAGGTCGAGGTAGAGGAAGGAATCAGTCTAAGTTGACCGCTCAACTTGAAGTGCATTCCACCGCTCGAGTGTACAATTTAAAGACAGTGAAGATTGTGATGATCCTAAAATCATTGCAGGTACTTTTCAGCTAGCTGGTAAATCTGTTTTAGTTTTGATTGATTCGGGTCTGAATTATTCTTATGTTAGTAGTAAACTGGTGAAAAACTTAAGAATTCCGTTAGAACCTATTAGTAGCGAGACCATTATGACAAATCCATTAGGATATAGTATTCGGGTGAAACAAATATGTCGAGGGTGTCCCATATGGATTCAGGGAATTGAATTCCCTGCTAATCTAATAGAATTACCCTTCGACGAGTTTGAGGTTATTCTAAGTATGTATTAGCTTTATCATTATCACGCTAAAGTGGATTGTCGATTCAAACGAGTTATGTTGAAAAGTCTTGATGGATTGGAAGTTCATGCGGTCAGCGAGAAAATTAATTCCTTAGCTAATATGATATCAATGATGTCGGCTCGAAAATTAATGATACAAGGATGCCAAGCGTATATTGCTAATGTAGTCGATACTAGAGCCAAAGAAAAGAAGCTTAAAGATATTCCGATAGTTAGAGAGTTTCTAGAAGTTTTTCCGGAAGAATTACCTGGTTTACCTCTAGATAGGGATGTTGAATTTCAGATTAAAGTGATGTCAGGATCAATATTGATTTCAATGGCTCCTTACAGGATGGCCCCAAAGGAATTGAAAGAGTTAAAGATGCAGTTACAGGAGCTTTTAGATAAAGGATTTATCAGAACCAGTATGTCACCTTGGGGTGCTCCAGTGTTTATTCGTAAAGAAGAAAGACGGTTCGATGCGCGTTTGTATTGATTATTGGCAACTTAACAAGGTGACCATAAAGAACAAGTATCCTCTTCCAAGGATTCACGATTTATTTGATCAACTCAAGGGAGCTGCCGTATTTTCAAAAATTGATTTACGCTCATGCTTTTTAAAATGTTGCATGACAAAAAACTTTATGCAAAGTTTTCTAAGTGTGAGTTTTGGCTAGCGAAAGTGGCATTCATTGGACACGTGATTTCTGTTGAGGGAATTTGGGTAGATCCTCATAAAGTTAAAGCTATATTAGAGTGGGAGATCACGAAGAATATGTCGGAGGTTCGGAGTTTCTTGGGTCTTATATGTTATTATAGGAGGTTTGTCAAAACATTTCGATGAGATCTCTACCTTTAACCAAATTATTAAGAAAATATGTGCCTTTTGAGTGGACTCCTGATTGTTAAAAGAGTTTTGAAGCATTGAAGAAAGTTTTGACAGAAGCTTCTGTGTTGGTGCAACCAGAATAGAACAAGGATTTCACGATTGTTAGCGACGCCTTCCATAATGGTTTGGGATGTGTTTTAATGAAGGATGGAAAGGTAGTTTCTTATGCTTCAAGACAACTTAAGCCCCATGAGAAGAATTATCCGACACATGACATTGAGCTAGCAGCGGTGGTCTTTGCATTGAAAATTTGGCGCCACTATTTATATGGTGAACGTTGTTACATTTTCATCGATTACAAAAGTTTGAAGTATTTGTTAATGCAAAAGGAGTTAAATTTGAGGCAAAGAAGATGGATGGAGTTACTTAAGGACTATGGTGCAATTATAGATTATTATCCTGGGAAAGCCAATATAGTAGCTGACGCTCTTAGTCGGAAGACTTTTTTCGCTTTGCGTAAATTGAATGCCCAAATCATGTTAAAAGACAATGGTGCATTGATGGATGAATTAAAGTTGAAACCGTTATTATTAGAGCGGATTCAAGAGTTGCAAAAGAATGATGAAAAATGTTTAGCTTGGTTTGGACAATTAGATAAGGGTGAACTCAATGACTTTGATGTAAAGTCGAATGGGTGTTTACATTTCAAAAATCGAGTTTGTGTTCCCAATGATAGCGAGTTGAAAAGAGACATATTGTTGAAGCACATTGTAGTTCCTTAACTATGCACCCTGGAGGAATCAAGATGTATCAAGACTTGAAAGAGCGATTTTGGTGGTCAAGCATGAAAAGAGACATTATGGAGTTTGTATCAAAGTGTCTTAATTATCAACAAGTAAAAGCTGGACATCAAGTGTCTTCGATATTATTGCAACTGATCTCAATTCCTCAGTGGAAATGAGAAAGAATTATGATGGATTTCGTAACAGGTTTACCCTTAACGCCAAGCAAAAAGGATTCTATATGGGTAATTGTGGATCTCCTTACAAAGACTGCGTATTTCATTCCTGTGCGAACGAATTTATTTATGGAAAAGCATGCTAAATTGTATATCAAGGAGATAGTTCGACTACATGGTGTTCCAATCTCAATAGTTTCTGATAGAGATCCCAGATTTACTTCAAGATTTTGGAAGTCTTTGCAAGGTTGGGTACCCGATTAAATTTTAGCATTGTTTTTCATCCTCAAACTGGTGGTCAATCTGAGAGAACGATTCAGATTCTAGAAGATATATTAAGAACATATGTAATCGATTTTGCTGGATCATGGGAAAAGTATTTGCCTCTTGTGGAATTTTTATATAATAATAGTTACAAATCAAGTATCTAAATGGCACCGTATGAAGAATTGTATGGAAGGAAGTGCAAGATGCCACTTAATTGGTATGAATTAAAAAGATTGAGAGGTTCATGGTCCAGATTTGATTAAATAAGTTGAAGAAAAGGTTCAGGTAATCCAACACAACCTTAAAGTTGCATCAAACAGATAAAAGTCATACCCTGATTTGAAAAAGAAAAGAAATTAAATTTCAAGTAGGTGATAAGGTTTTCCTAAAAGTATCACCTTGGAAGAAAGTACTTCGTTTTGGGAGTAAAGGAAAACTCATTCCTAGTTTCATTGGACCCTATGAAGTTTTGAAAAGAGTTAAACCAGTGGCATATCAATTAGCGTTACCCCCAGAGATGGAAACGATCCACAATATTTTTCATGTATCTATGCTTAAGTGATATCGATCAGATCCTGCATATATCATAACTCCAGATGTGATAGAAGTTCAGTCTAACTTGACCTATGAGGAAGAACCAGTACAAATTCTAGCATTTGAAATCAAGCAATTACGGAATAAGACGATTCCACTAGTTAAGCTTCTTTGGAGAAACCATAAAGTAGAAGATGCTACGTGGGAGCGTGAAGAAGATATGAGGAAACAATACCCCCGCCTCTTTGTGTAATGAAAATTTGAGGATGAATTTTCTTAAGGGGGAGATTTGTAATATCCCAATCATTGAGTCAGTGACCAAAATGTAAGAATTTTAAACTTAGTGGTTGAATTAGAATAGTTTGAAAAATTTAAGGTTTTATAACTCCAGATGTGATAGAAGTTCAGTCTAACTTGACCTATGAGGAAGAACCAGTACAAATTCTAGCATTTGAAATCAAGCAATTACGGAATAAGACGATTCCACTAGTTAAGCTTCTTTGGAGAAACCATAAAGTAGAAGACGCTACGTGGGAGCGTGAAGAAGATATGAGGAAACAATACCCCGCCTCTTTGTGCAATGAAAATTTGAGGATGAATTTTCTTAAGGGGGAGATTTGTAATATCCCAATCATTGAGTCAGTGACCAAAATGTAAGAATTTTAAACTCAGTGGTTGAATTAGAATAGTTTGAAAATTTTAAGGTTTTATAGTGGAATTGCTTGTGTAGGGTTTGATAGAAATTTTGGATTAATGAAAAGGGCATTATGGTATTTTCATGTTAAAGGATAATTATCTCCTTTATTAAGGGATAAACACGTGGATAAGAGGAAAAGTCTGGAACCCATTTCTTGCTCCCTTCTTCGTGCCGTGAACTCCTCCATCAAATGTAAGTTTTATAAATTTGTTGCTTCCTTCAATTTTTGGTTTGGTGTTGAAAGCTTGGGTGTTATATAAGCTTAAGGAAAGCTTGTATATGATTAAAACAACAAGAGGAGTGAATTAGAAATGGATTTGTAAAATGGGTTTTGAAATGAATATTTGATATGGTGTAGTTTATGGAGTTTTAGTGATGAATTTGACTTGTCAATGAGCAAACTAAAGAATTAGGAGTAATAGAAATGATTAAGAACTTGGTTGAAATCATGATATGATTTTTAGATGTAAGAGTTTTAGTGAGATTTTGTATGTTTAAGAGTAGTAAATGAAGACAAGTTGGTTTAGATGTATAAGGTTGAGTTTAAAGGCTTAATGAGGGATGATAAAAGTAAGAGATTTAGGAAGTTTTTTTGTAGATTTTCGAAATGGAAATAGCAATTATGGGCATGGAGTATCGGTACTGGAAGAATAATACCGATACTTCAAGGAAAAATTAGTGGAAATCGAAGGGTGGTATTGGTACTGGTTGAAGAGGGTATCGATACTGAGTTTGGAGTATCGATACCATTTTCAAGACAAAATTCCAAAATGTCAAAATGGTATCAGTACCGTAGGGGTATCAACACCATTGAAGGGACGAATCAATACTGTAGTGGTAGTACCGATACTACTAAGCATGAAATGAGAAATTAAGTGTTTCTTTCAGCCTAAGTTGTTAGGATTGGATATAAGTGATTCGAAGTACGATATTGATTTTTGATTGTTTTGTATTGTTGTTGAACATAATCAACTTCTGGTCAGCTCGACATTATAAGTTAAATCAAGAGTATTTAAGACTTCGTTAGGACTTCAGTGAGGCAAATGTGAGTGCAATTTCTTCGTTATGTATTAGATTTAAGGAAGACTTGCGATAAGCCAACCTCAGTGTTTTCAATAAAAAATCTTTCAATTTATTTTATGTTATATTTTACAATTTTTTATTCAAATTATATTATGTAAGCTATGTGTAGATGATTATGGAAATGTGACCTTTGAACATAGGTATCCGAAATGGACCAATGTGAAAGTGCATATGTGAATAAGAGATACTTCGATTAAAGAATTACAAATAATTATGTGGTTAAAAGCCCAAGGTATATGTATGAGGATTAGAGGTATAGTTGACATGCTATGAGTCAAGGGTCTATGTGGTCATTCGGGACAATTATGTGGCACTTCGGTGCAAACCTATGTGGTCATTCTGGACAATTATGTGGCACTTCAGTGCAATTTACGAGTTGTGGTGACAATATTAGTGCACAACCTCAATGTATTCAAATACCTAGAGTTCTCAGTAGTATACATTGGGCATTTGGAAACAAAGTCATGCAAAAATGAATAATATACATAAGTGTATTTCCTAGATATGGAAAATAATTTGGAATTCTTTATGAAATGTTTTGCTAAAATATATAAAGATTTCATCTATAAAGTTTAGTACTCTTTAGTTTTGCCTCACAAAGTCATCGACTTAGCGTGTGATTTCCTCACGATTAGGTTTGAAGAAATCTGAAGGTTGATTCGTTGAGGATAGCATATCCCGTGAGGATCAGATCAAGACAAATAAATGTAGGTTTTTGTTAATTTGTAAACTGTTGGCATGTACTACACATTTAGTTTGAAATCTATAATTAGTACTCTTTAGTTTTGCCTCACAAAGTCATCGACTTAGCGTGTGATTTCCTCACGATTAGGTTTGAAGAAATCTGAAGGTTGATTCGTTGAGGATAGCATATCCCGTGAGGATCAGATCAAGACAAATAAATGTAGGTTTTTGTTAATTTGTAAACTGTTGGCATGTACTACACATTTAGTTTGAAATGCTCTGATCTACGTTTTGTAAACTCCTACTTTTGTACTTATATAAATTATTGAAACTTTGATGTAAATATGAATGTAAAATTATTATCTTATTTCAAATTAAGGGTTTTCACCTAGGCAATTTTCTTAGTTTTCAATAAAATCATTTCTTTGACAATCAGATTTTGTCTCTCTTGAGATCAAAAGATCATTTTCGGTCTTACATTGGACAACATTGTTTCTAAAATAATAAATGATATAAATAAATACTCAAATGTACTGATCACTGATAATTGTGTCTTTTTAGGATCAACATTCATAGGATTAGAGTCAATCAGGCTAGAAGATTTTCATATATGTCGGGTATATCATTCGATTGAATGATGAAAGGACAAATCAATAGAAGATCAAAGATGTTGGTGCCAAAGTTGGAGTTGCACTTAGATCAGACAAAGTTAGGCTATCTTTTATCTTTGTTTTGTTATCGTTTCACAACAACAAGCAAACAGGGGAATCTGTAATACCTTAATTTGGTCCAGGTAGCCGAGAATGAATTTTGGGATGATCAAAATTGATGGTTTAGATGAAAATGATTCACAAAGCTTTACATTTGGTGTCGGCAAGAGCGTTGCAAAATTTTGGTGGCATGGGCGAAAACAATTCCAGAGCTTGCAAACACTTGGATTTAAGCTTGATAAGTATACTTATCCATTTTGGTTACATTTTTATCATCTTCAAAAATCAAATTCAAACAAGTGTTAAATGCCCATTTAAACTGAATCAAAATAAAAATCAATGCCCAAAAGTCCATCTATAACCATATAAACCCACCAAACCAAATTTGTAACCATTTAGTTAAAATTACCCATTTCAACTCGATTTCAACCCATAACCCATTTAATCTGACCCATCCATTAAATACCAAACCCATTCTACCATCTACCCATTTTCCATTAACCCAACACTATAACCCATTTTATAAAACCAATCGGGCTCAATTGACCTATAACCCAAATAATCATTCCATACCCAAAACCAATTTGGATAATGCCGACCCTAGCAAGGTTTCTCAAACTCTATCACCATCGAATACATTTCCTTGCAATCCAGCTGGCCTTCCAGAATCTAAGGGTAGTTGTAACAGTTCATAGCAAGCCATCCGCGTTACCAACATTCTAGAAGCATTCCAGTAAAATGAATTATCTTCATTAGCATTCATGTCAGCACAAGAAAGAGAAAACAGTTAGGGAAAAAGATGAGAAGGAATTTTATTTATTTTATTTTTGGATTGTAATTTAGGGTTATATAAAACCCAAATAGTAATGAAAGAGCTATTCTCCCCTTTAATTTACGCAGAGAGCAAACATTTTAATGGCCCTCCCTATTTTTTTCAATTGATAAATACAAAAAGAACAAGAAGCAATACACCGATCTTCGTTTCTTTCCATTCGAACACAAAGTAATCCACAATAAAAATACAAACAACACTCATTTTAGGTATTTGTTCGTTATCGTTTCAATAACCAATTGGCGTGGGTTTCAACAAAAATAGAATAGGAGAGTTTAGCGCGCTTACTTTGCTCAGTTCAGGTTCCTGCCAATTTTGAGGTCGTTGGAGAGCCGTGTTGGTTTTTGAAACAGGGGAGAGTGGAGGACCTTTTGTCCATCGTCAATGCTTGCATGTCAGTTGTTTAGGGTTTTGGTTAAGGGTTTAGTATTTTATGCCGAAGAGGTTAAGGTTAAGACATGGGTGTTTGGCTTTTGGGGGGTCATCAAAGTTCAGAAAATCGAAACATTTAGTCCCCGTTTGGTTAATGAAATATTTCATTCCTGGGAGTAATCTTTTTTTCCAGGTTAAAGATACCCATATTTGGATGGCCACATTCCCAAATGACATTAAAAACTGAATACCAACAGTGGTATCTTTTTCCTGTTTGACTGGGAATGTTAATCCCCCATCTCCCTTAGTATTTGTTTATACGTCCCCGTTCTCTGAAATACCCTCCTCCCCGCTTGCTCCTGGTTAAAACAAAATCTTCTTCTTCGATTTGGCGAGAGTTGTTGCGAGGAATTGTCCATTACTGCTTTGGTTCCCGTTTTCATTTCCTAGTATGGGTTTCTTTGGTTCCCGTTTTCATTTCCCTAGGTGGCTTCATTTCTCATTTCATTTTCCGCAGAGAGCTTCAAGTAATGTTCTTTGCACTAGGCCTAGTAATATCTCAGTTCATCAACGAACTCATCAAAAAATTCGTTTAACAAGCTCGGCCCGAAACATGTGCTCTTTTAGAAATGTGTGGTTCTCATAGTTGGCCTTCGAGCCACTCCCAATACATGTTCTTTTTCACCGTTTACTTTACTCTCTTGGCTTGCAAAGGGATTGGTGGGATTTGCAAAGCCATAGCGACCAAGAGCAGCTGATTCAATAGCAACACATTGGGTATGGAACAATTTTGTCATTCTTTTCAGTTTTATGTTCAAGCTCTTTATCTATATGTGGAATTTTCCTTGAATCTTTTAGGCATTCAATTATAATACGGATCAAACATTTTTTCTCTTTTGTACTAATAGATTACATATGTTGGGGTTCGAATTCTGAATTCATTAGATGTCACATTCTAAGGTTGTTTGTATGAAGTGCTCTAGGATTCATGGATCAAGCACCTTTTATTTTTTTGGTACAAATAGATAAGGGAAGCGTCATAGATGTTGGTATTCGAATTTTGAACTTATTGAATGTAGTCTTAAGGGTAGTTGTGTGAACTAATTGAGTTGTTAGTTGAAGTGATAACAACCTCAACCCCCATAAGGATGAGGAAACAAGTTCCAATCCTTGGAAGTGCACTTGTTGGAAGTGTTTTACCTTCAAACACTCTCGGCCAGACTGGGATTAGTTTTCTACTTTCAAGTCCAATGAGGCTTGGGGACACCCTGATTTAATACACACACAAAATATCGAAGTTAAATGTGCATTTTACAAGATTATGCATTTCTTTTTATCTTCCTTTTGATTTTCCATCTATCGAATGTAAATTACATTTTCCTTTAAAATATTTTCCCTATTTCAACTTTTCATTTTATCATCCTTTCCACTTTACAACTTTTCATTTTATCATCCTTTCCACTTTACGAAGCAAAAGCCTGAACGAATGATGATCCTTATTTTTGATTGAATGGTAATCCAACGAATGTTCTTTGAAATTTGAATATGAGTACCAACCACCAAGTATTGGTCTTTTCATTAAAAGAGAGACCTTTTACTTCAAAATATCTTTGTTAGCTTTCAATTATTAGTGAATAATAAGTTTTGAAGGAGTCACATTAGTTTTTTTTACCATGCGGGACAATGTTTTTATCTAATCAGACTATGGTGCTTTTCGAATGAAGCTTTTACGTTGTTTTGTATGTTCAATATGGTATGATTAACTTTAGGAGTGTGATCGTTAGAACAACGGAGTAATGAGATGAATGTGGAATGATTAAATGTATTATGATTGGTTAAGGTTATCATGATTATGAAATAGAATAAATCATGTAAATGGTTTCAGTCGGTTCGATAAATTGATTAGTACCACATAGGAAAGGTGGAAGCTTTTTCTGTAGTTTGAGTTAATAGTAAAACATTGTAATTGGGAAAATTTACTTTGGTTCTGAATATAGTTGATACTTTCATTGCATGAATCATGACCCTATGACACCTCTCTTCAATTAAGTAGGATGCAGTTTTTGTTATAACACCTTTGGAAGCTTTATGACATCAATCCTTGTTGTTTTTACGGAAGATCAGGTTAGAACAGTCCAAGGATTTTGAGTACAATGAAAATATTTTATTATGTTTTGGAGTTCCAATGTTGAATTAGAATATCTTGTTGTTCTTGATTCCTCTGTTATTTCCTTTTCTGGTTGAATGTTCGTGCTGGTGCTCAGTGCACTTATTGCTCTTTAAGGTCCTGGACTCTTGCAAATCTAGTTCTGAGGTTCCTTCAGTTCTAAGGTTTTGTCTATGTTTATTTTTAGAGTTCATATTTTATACACTGATTGTAGGTATATACATTTTCAGTGTGTTAAATGATGCTATCTCATTAAAAGTTTTGAGAAACAGGTATAGATAATTTAATTTTCAAGGAGGAATCATGATTTGATTCATTGATAGTGTTAATATCTGTACACTGTATGTGGATTGAATGTAACTCCTTTTCCAATGACCTTTGTTCAACCAAATTGATTTAACAAATTCATGAAGAAAACTTGATTCTTACGTTTTTGTCTTGAACCATTATGTGGATATCTTGTGTCCTTTCACTGAAATAAACTCTATCCTATAGTTTTCATTTAAGATTTTGATTTTCAGTTTCAAGCTTTTGGTGATTGCATCAGGTATATGTATTTTTGTTGCCTTTAAGTGCCTTTAAAAATACATAAGATATCCATGTATAAGAAAGATGTTTTTAGTTCTTTACTGTGTGCCATTAGAATGTTGAATTTGGTCCTTTCTCACCTGCTTCATCCTCTCTTCTACTATTGTTAACAATGACATTTGGGTTTTCCATAATCCAGACTCTGTGAACATCCTTCTTATTGGCTATGACAAAGAGACATGCTCGTCTCTGTACTATATGGACTACAATGCTACACTTCATAAGGTTGATAAATGCATGATCAAGATCACATCAAGACTGGTAATGGCTCCTCCAAACTTTGTCATCAAGATCGTCGACAAGGATGGAGCAAGAGAGTATGCCTGGTGTGAATCTGTCAAGGATGCTGCCATTGCTTCAGCCTCAAGATATTTTCCGTGGACTTGCTCTTCTGTTATGAACGTTTAATTTGCATGTATTGATAGGGGAAAAAACCTATTTACATATTGACTTGATTATGTTCTGAAGTGGAAAAAGATTTGGAAATTTGAGGATACTTTTTATCATTGTTTTGCAATGATAATTATGATGATTACACCCTGCTAACTATCGATTCATTTCGAGTTCAAGAAATGATTTGCTCTCTTGATCTATGGATGAATATGATATGATTCTTTTTCTATTTGTTGCAGGCATTAAGATTTGAACATTGTGCCAGTTTATAGGGACATTAATTTTTTTCCATATTTATGGCTTGATTGCGGCGGAAGAAGAAAATTAAGATGATATGTTATCTAAGAATTACTTGAATTAAGTTTTGATTTTTTTGGATAATTATTAAAATTCCACATTAATTTTGTTAAATGCGTAAGTAATACATAAATATTAATTATGTACCAAAACAAATACATAAATATTAATTTATAATTTTATATAATATATATAATTTTGATTTTTGTTTAATTGTATATATAAAATTTTAATTTAATTATACACGTTTAAAAAGTAAATGCATTCACTTATAATAAAGTCATCTTTGTACATTTTGGTAGGAGTCAAATGGTTCATCTATTAAAATGTTCATATGCTTATTTAGTTAAATGTTGATGTAAAATTTAATATATTTTTAGATAAATTATATAAAATTTAATATTAATTAAAATAAAAATAATACATGATATATTTACTCTTTTATTCTACCAATTTATATATAATTTTATGAAAAATTATATATAAATTTTATTAAAAGTATATATATTAAAAATAATAAAGTAATATATTATCGATGAATTTTTATATAAATATTTTCATTTAAATATTTAGAATTCCACTTGTTAAAAAATATAGAACAAGGACAATTTCGTAAAATATACATTCCAGTAATCTTTTATTCCTTCAACCAAACACTGTAATCTTACATTCTTGCCAAACAAACCAAACACAGTAATGTAACATTCCTAGTAATGTGTTAGGTAATGTTACATTCCGGTAATCCTATTCCCGGAGATAATCTTACATTCCGTGAACCAAACTCACCCTTAGAAGATTTTTTTAGGGTGGTCTATACAATTTTAGGTCTCGGTTTGGGTAGGGATGGTTAGATTGGAGCGTTTAGAGTATTTTAGGGTTTAAGGCCACCGTTGGTGGTGGCCGATGGCGTGCTTAGCGAGTCGAATGAGTCGACCGATGACTGAGGGAAGAAATAGAGAAGAGGTGAGGTAAAGAGGGGTAGGCGGCCATGTGTTTAGGATAAGATTTAGGAATAGTTTAGGTTAAACAAGAACAATTATTTATATTAAGGCTTCTGGGTTAATTAGCTTTTATCCATCGAAACTTTAGAGTATAATATCTCTTAGATCCTCTTATTTTTAGCGTTCTTTTTCATTTTAGTCACCTATAATGATTATTTCAATTTTAATTTAATTGTATTAGCCTTGTTGAAATAGTCCTTAAGCTTTTTAACTTGGAGTCTATTATGGAATCTCATCAACTTAATTTTAATAAGTAGAGTTAAAAAAAATTAAATTTAGAGTCGCCATTAACTTTTGAGTTAGGTAGGTCGAATACTTAAAAATTATCTTTTAAAATAATTTTTAGAAAAATTAAGTTAAAATATAAAATTGATATGCGTTTAACCAGAACATTATCTTTTAAAAAGGATGTCATTTCGTACGAAAAATCCTCGAGAGCACTCTTATTGTCAGTTAAGGCTCATTTCCTCGTATTCTCCTTACGAAATAACATTTCCTCATATTTGTTTTATATAAAATACATATATTAAATATTCGTTTAAATAAAAATATATCATTTTGTATGAATGATTCTCAGAAACATACTGCTTGCAAGTTAAGGCGCATCTCCATAAATTATTCGCCCAAAATAATATCTCAAAAAAATTAAAATATATATTTGATGTCTCGTAAAGTTCCATATGATATATATTAAAAATATTTACATGAATACAAGTAATCAAACAATATATAATAATAGTACATTTTAACATAAACCCCACAAAATGATATACAAATAAATATACTTGAAACCCCAAAGTAATAAAGATTATGTGCTATCTAAATTACACAAATGGCATAAAAACATTTAGTACAAATAATAATAAGTAAATAAAAGATAAACACATATATATAACACTATGTAATACTTTATAAGAACTTAAATGAATCAAAGCACCCCTATATACAGTACACGCCACGTATGTATTAAATAACTACGAAGGATTTACGTACACAAAAGTTTTTTGATGAATTCCCTATCAGATGTCCTATGAGTAAAGCCCTTAGAGTGTTAACTAAGAGTATGTTCATTTCCTCTTCCTCGAGTGGGGGATGAACCTATAATGCAACAACCCTCCATATTTGGGCATACCGCCTGGCGCTTTCATTCGATTTCTTCTCCATGTTTTGTAGAACAATTCAGTTGAGCCTTATATCCTTTACATGCTTATACTGCTTGAGGAATGCCTTGGCTAAATCTTTCCATGAGCGGATGTGAGTCTTGTTTAGTTTGTTATACCATCGAGTGGCTGAGCCTGTTAAGCTGTCCTAAAAATAGTGTATCAGCAACTGATCATCCCTATATAACTAGTCATCTTCATGCATAACATCTTGATGTGAGCAGAAGGGTATCTCGTGCCATCATATTTTTCAATGTTAGGGATATTGAACTTAAAGGGAAAGATTAAATCAGGCACTAAGCTTAGTTCTTTGATGTCCATCTCATACACATCATTAACTTCCTTAATAGCTTTGATTTCTTCCTTCAATTTCTTTCACTCCTTTTTCATCTATTTGTCCTACTCTAACTTGGCCTCTTCATCGAAATTAGGGACACGTTCAAATTGATACTCTTCCTGATGGGAGCTCGCTCCTAGTTGTAAATTCATGGAGACACCAATTGGATTAATGTGTACCTTCCAGCATTAAATAGGGTTTCTTAATAAGTTTTAGTGTGATTCAGGATAAATCCTAATGGGTAAGTCAAACCTTCAATCATAGTTTCAGGCATCAAACCTTTATTATGTTTAGGGTTCCTTCCCCCAAGTATACTGGTAAACCTCTTGAACATGTCTTCATGTTCTTTTAACATCATCTCTTTCATTTCCACCTAAAACCTTTTCACATTTTCCTCGATCTCTTGTTGCATCTAGGAAAGTTTATCATCCATGCCTTTTTTTGTAGTGTTGTATGAGTTCTTAGAAGCTTTGTGTGTTCTGTGGTACAAATAAAAAGACAAATGCAAATAGAATGTAAAATAAAAATAAGACGCAAATATAAGATGCAAAAAATAAATAAATCAATCAATAAAAAAAGGAAAATAAATATAAATAACACCTCCACACAAAATACAAAAAGTAAGAAAATACAAATGCATTTCCAAATGTATTAATTCCATAAAGTGACCATTCTTTGAACAACTTTCATTTAAAATAATAGTTTCATCTCTATTAGAAAAATTCATTACAGAAAAGGCCTATCCATCATGTTATATTCTTCAATCTCGTTGACGAGCCAAGTGATCCTTCTTCCCACACCAGTCGCCAGATCTGTGTGCCATAGGATGACTCTTGCTTGGATCTCCATATTACCCAGTTACCTTGTGATGCCACTCATCTGAGTCGTGGTCTCAAGTATCAGGGGATTCACAATTGTCTTTTAGTCCTCATAGTAATCAGTTTCATTCTATCGTTGTTGATTGGTATTTCAGATAGTGCACTAGAGACAGGTGATATGTGTCTGACAATCTCATAATATATATTCCAAGTCAATAACCTTCTTTAGTAAAGTGGCATTTTCTTCGATTATGGCCCTTGGATTCATCGGTCCATTTTAAACATCTTCCAAAAATAAAGAGTTTTCAAGTTGCAAGATGTAAGCAATATACTCTGTATTCTTGGCCTGACTTTAGGCTAATTCATCTACATGTATTTCTTCTATCTCTTGCTTTTCTTGATTAAGGGATTTTATTTTATCATTCTTTATCCCACATCATTGCGTCCAAAGGTAGACTTCATCCTGCTTGTTCTGAAGCACATGGTCTCAATGTTTCTTTTCTAATTCTAGCTTTTTGCCTTTTCACCTCCCTTTAGCTTCCAATTCTCCAATATTTATCCTCTGATCCCGAGCTCATTTATCATGTTATTCACCTCAAATCTGAATCCTTCAAACATGTTGGTTTTCTCCATTTCTAGTCTCCCAGCTCTTTGCCTTTCTTTTTCTATCTCATATTGTCTTCCTTGGTTTTAATCTTCAAGCCCCTCAATCTTATCCTTTAACCCTTTCATTTAACTAATGAGTTCATTTTCTTGTCTCTTACTGACGGTATGCATTTGTCTCAGTCCTTTAGTTTCTTCTCTTTCCCCATTCAGTGTACAAGCCCATGACTTCTTCTCTATTTCATTTTATTAATGAGTTTTTTCTCTTTCCCCATTCAGTGTATCAGCTTCTTCATACAACTCTTGGAAAAGTTCCTTGTAGGTCATTGGGTTTGAGTCAATCTGCATTTTCTCCCAACTTTCCCAGATCTCTCATTATTCTTGAAGATTACTTTGCTTAAGACTACTTGGTGCGACATCTGATAGAACAAATATGTAATCCTTGGTCAAACTATCTCCTTCCTTCTTTTGGGTTGCCTCAGACCATGACCTCACTTCTGTATTCGGAATTTCCTTGTTATTGAAACTCTTGATTTTACGACAGCCTTGTACTTGAATAACCACTTTATTAACCAACATCTTTCTTTATGATATGATCATGTAATACAAAAAAACACACACACAAAACCAAAGATAAAAAAATATAGCGGTGTCAATACTAGAATGAATAATCAAATAATCAAGAAAATAAACCACAAACCCTACCTACATACAATCTACCCAAACATGATATGGTGGATCCTACCCAAACATGATATCTACTCCCATACTTTTATTTGGAAAGTAAATCCTAACCACATGTTTTTTATAGTTCTCATGTTTTTTTTACAAAAAGTAGATCTAAGCTAAAGGTTAGAGTGGGTTTCCCCTTTTGAGACAACGAATAGAATTTCAAGTAGAGTTTCAAGAAGAAATCCATACATAATTTTGACATAGAATGGACAAGGTTTCGGTACTACTAAGGGTCCTCAAATATTTCTTTTTGGTGCTCCCTTGGGCCTGTCAAACCTTCATTCCACACCCATTACAAGCTTATGAACCAAGTTCAATTAGAATGGGTGCATTTCCCTATGTCCATGCGAGGAAGCTCAATGTTTCCTCATAAACATAGGGCCGATGCACCTTAGGCAAATTGCTAAGGCCCATGCGAAGAAAAACAATTTTTCTCACGTATGTGTAGCGTTCACCTTAACCTAAAGGGAAAAAGCCAATACGAAAGCTCTAAATATCAAATGATCAAAATGTTTGTAAGGGGAAACTCACACTACCTTGCCTTTGATCCAAAACAGACAAACTCAAAAATCTATCAGAAATCTGAAACCAGGGAAATCAGACATTAGTACAACTATTTATTAATAAATAATCAAATAAAAATGAAAATGAAACATGTAGTGTAGTGTAGTGCAGCGTAGAACATAAAACAAAATAAAAAAGAATCACAATTTAAATACACATTTAAATTTAACAATTTTCAATTATAAAGATGGCGTATAATTAATTACAATATGACTCATTAACCACTCCCCAATAGAGTCGCCAAGCTGTCGGAACAATCCTTAAGCTTTTTGACTAGGGGTCTATTCCAGGATCGAACCAACTTAATTTTAAAAACTATGGTTTAGAACAACAGATTTGGAGTCGTCATCAACCTTTGGGTCAAGTAGGTTGAATACCTAAAAATTATCTTTTGAAATAATTCTTAGAAAAATTAAGTTAAAAGATAAAATTGATATGCATTTAAGCGGAAAATCATTTTGAAAATGGACTCAGGAGCCGGTTACGAGTGGGGAATGGTGAGCACCCCCACAACACCCAAAATATGTACCTAAGTGATTACATGTCATCTTTATATTTGACAATTATAACTTCGAATGGTATTTAAATTGCAATACTTTTCTTTAAAATTAAAACAAAAATAAAAAATTTAAAAAGGCATTCTTTTATACGAACAATCCTCGTAAACACACTCCTTGCTAGTTAAGGCATGTTTCCATGGATTCCCCATATAAAAGACCATTGCCTTATTTTTAGTAACAAATTAGATATATATTTAGTATGTTCAAAAAATATTTGAATAAAAAGGATGTCATTCCGTACGTGTCGCAACCGGCCCTTCGGGGGAAAAGCCGACTAGTTGCAACGATGGGGCTTTTTGAGATGATTTTTAAATAAAATGTTGGGGGTCACCACCAATCATTTCAAGGTACGATTGGAACACCAAGAAAATTGGGTGATTTTAATAGAACATTTTATTTTATCAAAATACCAAATTTGGGTCTACAAAACCTAAAATCATGTTTGAGAGTCAAATACGAGTGAGGAAGGGTTAACACCTCCACAACACCCAGAAATTGGTACCTAATCGATTATCCTATATTTAAATATCACCATGGATGCAAAATTTGGAAAATGATGTTAATTTATTTAGACCAATAATATTCACCTTCAAGCATTTAGGAAAAAACTCAATTATTGACCCCAACAAACGAACATTTCCTCAAAGGTTAAGAAATCATGACATGAAGTTTTGAAAAAGGATGTCGATTTACTTCGAGAATTACCAGTGGTAATCCCCAAAGAATAACGCGCAAGATACACCATTAAATCCTTGATAAATGAACATTGCCTTGTTTTTTTTAAATCGAATTACAATCAGACAACCTTTTAAAGACCTAATTATGCTAGGTGGGTTAATTAAGGTTTTCCTTGTAATACCCCAAATTTTGACCAGTAACTAAAATATAAGTTTTAAAAGTTTAGTGGCTAAAGTATAAACTTTGAAAAGTGCAGGGACCAAAATTGTAATGTTTAAAAGTTATATATTTTAGCTTGTAAGTGAACAGTTTGGGAAAAATATTTTAGTGGAAATCATATTTTCGGTACGAGATTTGTGTTAAAGGTTATAAAGCGGAAAAGTTCGGTATTGAAATCGGATAATCAAATTGAATCAGAATTTCACAAAAATGTGAAGGATGCTAGATAAAGGTTGGAAATATTATTTATATATTTTATAAAAGTGAAATTTAACATGGATCAATGAAATTAAGGTCGATTTTCCATGTTAAGCCAAAATTTTGGAATTAGGTGACTAAATTGCAACTTTAAAAAATTTCAAGGATAGAAGTATAAAATCAGAATTAAGATATTTTTTTTAGGATATGATGAGGTAAGGGATGATGTTAAAGAGTGTCAAAGTTGTAGTTATGGAGTTTCATTAATGACAAAAATGGAATTTCCTATTAAATTGAATAAAGAATTTCATTATATTATATTAAGCCATGTGTTAGGATTTAATTAACATTAGAATATTCAAGAATTGTTGAACATTTCTAGCTTCTTCTTCCTCCAAGGGCCGAAACCTTCAAGCTTGCAAGGTAAATATTTTATTTTGAATTTTAAAGTTATTTAGTTAATTTTTGAGTTTATCTATTAGATAGAGAATTAATCTACATGAAATTCTCTATCATTTGGTACTAATATTTCATGGTGAAGATGATTGTGTGATGAGATTTTATGATTTGGGGTTATGAAGAGTTAAGTGATTTTAAAGAATTGGTTGTAAAAATTGATGAAGAACCTAAGGATGAAAATTAATGAAAACTGTTTAGATTTTAAATCTGGCAGTGAGTTTGAAAATTCACAAGAAATTCTATAAAACTTATTTTGAGGTGATTTTTATATATTTGTGTTCGTATATCAATCTAGTTTTATTTAAAACAAAAGTGTATCGATTTCAAGGTATATACAAAAATATATGAATTTTTAACCGAGGAAAGATCAGAAAAAACGGGGTAACAGATTCTGCACAAAACATATTCTGTCGTCAACTTTGAAAATTCATCATAAATTGTACAGAATGAACTAGAAGAAGTTATTTATATGGATAGATTTTTATTTGAGTCTAGTTTTCAATGGAAGAAACGGAATTAAATTCCAGTGTGTCTATCAATATAGAATACTGATTCTTGAAAGGTAGTACGAGTTGTCTGAATATTGAAATTTTAGAATTTACGTGGAAATGGATTAGAAGCTGAAGAGTAATGTTTAAATGTTTGAGTATATTTTTGGATATTTGGAATTGAAGTTAAATGACAAGAGACCATTTTGAATAAATTGGAAATGTTGAGAAGAATTCTAAAAGAATTCATTTTAATGGTTAGATGGTGGAATTTGAAAGGTTCCAAAACTTTGGGGACTTGTTTGCAAGTTCTTAAATGAAGAAGTATTATTTGAGTAAATTATTGAATGCTGAAAAATTTATTAGTATTTTGAAATTTGAATTAAATAATGAGTTGAGTTTGAATTTCAAATTTATAAAGTTAAGTGTTGAAAATTGAAAGTTTAGGAAAGTTTAGGTTGAAATTTATAACGTTTTGAATATTGAAGAATTGATTTGGGTATTTTATTCAAGTGCTGGAATTTTAGTAATTAATGTACAATTATCATAATGGTGAAGGAGCATTATGAATTAAATGGAAAGGTTGAGGTGAATTCTAAAATGAATTCACAATTTGTGGCTTATTTGTGTAATTTAGCAAAGATGAAGGGTTAAAGATGAAAATAAATATTCATGGATTTGGAAGAGTATTTCAAAAGTTGGAAATTATAATAGAAATATGATTTAATTTTAGTACGATACTAATATGTAGTTCGAACAATTTTTGTGTTATAATTTGTATTGTCAGAACACGACAAATCTAGCAATCCGAACGATTCGAAAGGAAATGACAAAGCTCGTGACTAGTATTATTGTATATAAGTTCTGTAGAGAGGCAAATGTGGGTGAAAATATTTTATTTAATTATTTTGATTGAGGAAGACTTGCGATAAGTCAATCTCATATTATCTTTTAAAAGTATGGTTTTATTTAAATCATTGAATATTTTCATAATAACATATAAAGGATTTATGATTATTTTGGGTATGAAATTACCCAATACGTTTTTATATGATATTTTCTGAAAAATGTATTCAAATGAATTATTTTTATAATCATTTTAATGAATGGCAATTATTGTTAATGATGGAATATTTTCTCGATGATTTTAGAAATTTTATTTGAATTATTTTGGGTATGAACTGCCCATGTCATGTTTAACGAATGTGAATTAAATATATTTATGATTTTGATATGATTTTTATCAAATGATTACGAAATGAACTGAAAGCCCACTGTATGTTATATTGAGAGTTAAAGTGTAACCCCCTAGACCCGGTCTATGCGTTTCGACTAAGTCTAGTGAATCACATTCATGATTCTTAAAGATATTGTTCCGAAACCATTATTCAATCATGGTAAAATCACATTATAAATGACGTTTATGAAATTATAATAATTTATACTATAAAAATACATCTCATAAATATAATGAAGAAAAAAACAAATTAATTTAAACATGTCTTAAAAATTCAAATTTACGATATCCCCAATATAAATAGCAAAGGAGAAATCATTATAAAATTCAATACTTTAAAATAAGGCCTATGTTACCAAAATAGTGTCAACTTAAAAGATAAAACATTACAATACGATATACTTCAAGAGATATGTTGATCCTCCAAGTGCTCAATCAGGTGAATCTAACCAACAGTATCTGAAAGGGGAAAATATTTTCGAAAAGTGAGCTAGGCTCAGTGTGTCCCAACATTACTATAAAATCATGATAGGTACACTAAACAAATCATAGTCCAGTAAATCTCATAAAATTATGCTGCAGTAAATCTCATAAAAGAGTTATCCTAAGGGAACATCTTAGGGCCTGAGAGCCTACCCAAGCTAGATTTCGGGGCCGTGGGGCCTACCTAAGAACACATCTTAGGGCTGCAGGGCCTACCCGAGAATGATCTCAGGGCCGCATAGCATACCTAAGAGTCACATTAGGTCCGTAAAATTTACTAGCTTGATCAGGGCTGTACTTTATAAATTCGTATTCCAAAAATTCAATTGCATCGTGACATAAATTCCATAAATCCATAAACATGGTAATCATATACTATTTCAAAACAAAATCAGATAGCGGTCATAATCCATAAACCATCATATTAAATTGGTGCATCAATAAAATAATAACCAAAGAATTCAGTGTACCACATATTAAAACAAATAAAACAGTTCAGTAATAAATAGGAAACACACCTCGATAATATGTTCAAATAGTAGATCTACTGATTGCTGGTCTCACCACGCTCTGCTACAGTTTTCGAACCTAATTTATAATAACACTATATTACTAATGGGTAACACAATTAATCTCTAAAATTATAAAATTTACGGGTCTTACGGGTGAATACTGGCACACGTGGTTTAACTGATCTAGAAGAGCTGGGTCGAGCTGTCGAACGATCCGGAGAGTCTCTTGTACCTTCAAACAATAATAATTTATCAACCCCAAGTCTTACTTAATTGATCAAAGCTAAAATTCTTAAGTATATAAACATTTTCTGGGTTTGACTATCAATTTGGAGGATTTCGAGTCTGAATTTGACCAAACGGATTGCGGAATCGGAATCAGGACGTCGAAAAACATAAAGTATGACTTTTCAAAAATTCATATTCTTGGTCAAAATCAAATTCAACGGGTTTGACTGATGATTTGGAGGCTTTTGGGTTCGAATTTGGCAAAACAGACTTCGAAAACGGATTTGGCACGTCGAAAAATGTCAGAATATGTATACTCGAACAAAATCAAAGGTCGTTTAATGGCCGTTTAAAGCCGGTCAAAGTTATGATCAAAGGGGTTCAATATTCCAAATTGGAAAATTCCCAAAATGTCATCTTTTTCAAAATAATTCCCAGAATGTCACTTTTTTCAAAATAATTCCCAGAATATCAAAATTTTCAAAATATTTCCTAGAATGTCACTTTTTTTCAAAATATTTCCCAGAATGTCACCTTTATCAAAATATTTCCTAGAATGTTACTATTTTCAAAATAATTCCCAAAATATCACAATTTTCAAAATAATTCCCAAAATATCACCGGGTCGGGTCAGACCGGTTCAGACCGATTTGGACCGGTCAAACCGATCATAACATCACCCATCAGTTCGTAACTCCCCCACTCGCAAGGGCGACGCGTGAGACTGCCTCCGGCTTTCAAAAATTCATGCAAAATTTTCCAAAAATTCTTTTAAGCGATTTTGAGTCACTTACCAACCTCGTTTCAAATTTTTGAAAGGTGGACAGCTCGATTTCACTTCGATCGGAACTTTTACCGCTCCACCTCCCTCACGCGCCGCCGTCCACAGAGACAAGGAGGACACCGTCGGACTCGGAACGACACCAGAAACACGATGGTGTGGGAGGTGTCGAAAACCGATCAACGATCGGAGATGAATTTAAGATTTTCCAGGCGGTGGTGCTAAAAAAACATCGAGACTTTGACTTGAAATTCACGTCGTTTGGCAGCGTTTCGCTATAATTGGTTTACTGGGATTTGATCACGGGTCGAAGATAAACACGATGGTGGTTTCAATTTGACGATCGAGGTCGGATGGCGTCGGAATCGGGCTTTGAAGTAGAGTGCGAGAGGAGGAATTTCACAATTGTTTTCTGTTTTGAAAACAGAAAACCATTCATACGTATATGTCAAATTTCCTGCTGACACTAAAAGGAGTAATTCAGGGCTTGGTCCCTAAATTTCTTTCACTTCTAATATGACCTATAAATTTTTATAAATTTTAATTTAGTCACTAAATTTCACCAAATTACACCGATTAAATTTTTTTTTCTCGGGTTGTTACAATTCTCCCCCTCTACAAGAAATTTCATCCTCGAAATTTACCTTATAAGAATAGTTGAGGAAACTGAGCCTCTATTGACTCCAATGTCTCCCAAGTAGCTTCAGAGGGGCTTCGGTTACTCTATTGAACTTTTACCATCGGGATACGTCTATTCCGAAGAACTCGCTCATCACTTTCCAAGATCTGAATGGGCTCCTCCTCATATGACAAATCAGGTCTTAGCTCTACCTCTTCAACCTGAATGATGTGACCCTGATCTGGACGATATCGCCTCAACATTGATACATGAAAGACATCATGAATACGACTGAGCTGGGATACGAAAAGGTCCAATAAATCTTGGATTTAATTTACCCTTAGGCCCAAATCTCAATACTTTCTTCCAGGGTGATACTTTTAAAAAGACATGATCTCCAATTTCAAACTGAATATCTTTCCTCCTTTGATATGCATAAGGCTTTTGTCTATCAAATGCCTCTTTCAGACGGTCACGAATCAATTTGACTGTGTCCTCCGTCTCGCGTACTAGCTCAGGTCCCAACGTCTTCCTTTCACGCAACTCAGTCCAACAAATCAGGGTGCGACATCTTCGCCCATATAGTGCTTCATAGGGTGTCATACGAATGCTGGTCTGATAACTGTTATTGTAAGCAAATTCAGCTAACGACAAAAAGTTCTCCCAGCTACCATGAAAATAAATTACGCAACCTCACAACATATCATCCAGAATCTGAATCACTCTCTCAGATTGACCATCAGTTTGTGGGTGAAAGGATGTACTATAATCCAATCTTGTTCCCAAAGCCATATGTAGCGCATTCCAAAATCTCGAAGTAAATCTCGGATCTTGATCAGAAATAATAGACAATGAAACACCATGCAATATGATAATCTCCGAAATATACAATATCGCCAGCTTGTCCAAAGTATAATTTACCCGCACAGGAATGAAGTGAGCTGAATTTGTAAGTCTGTCAACAATCACCCAAATTGAATCCTTTTTCGAAGGAGTCATAGGTAAGCCAGTAACAAAATCCATAGTAATACACTCTCATTTCCATTCAGGAATCTTGATAGGCTGTAACAAACCTGATGGATGTTGATGCTCTGCTTTAACTTGTTGACAAGTCAAACACATAGCCACAAAATCTGAGATATCTTTCTTCATTCCAACCCAATGATACCTCTCTTTCAAATTCTGGTACATCTTATCTCCACCGGGGTGCATAGCATATGGACTACTATGAGCCTCATTAATAATAATCTGCCTCAACTCAGAATCATCAGGCACACAATATCGACCCTTAAAGCATAAAACTTCATCCTGATCAAGGGCGTAATCTGAGCTTGTCCCATGCTCTATTTGCTCAAAGATGGATAGCAAGGAGCTATCAAGAGATTGTTTAGCCTTAATCTCATCAACCAAAGTTGGTTTAACTTGCAATTCTGCTAACAGAGTGTCATCGTCATATAAATTCATCTTGGCCATTAAAGACCTTAACTCCGATACCGCCTTTCGACTCAAAGCATCCACCACAATGTTAGCTTTACCAGGGTGATAATCAATCATGCAATCATAATCCTTTAGAAGCTCTAGCCAGCGTCGTTGCCTCAAATTAAGCTCCTTCTGGGTCAGAAGATACTTTAAGCTCTTATGATCAGTGAAAATATAACACTTCTCTCCGTAAAGATAGTGTCTCCAAATCTTCAAGGAAAAAATCACTGTTGCTAACTCCAAATCATGAGTTGAATAATTACACTCATGTGGTCGCAGTTGACGGGATGCATAAGCCACCACCTTACCTTCCTGCATTAGAACACATCCAAGTCCTGAATGTGAAGCATCACTATACACTATAAAATCCTTCCAGGAATCTGGTTGAATCAACACTGGTGCTTGAGTCAAAACCGCCTTTAATTTCTCAAAGCTCTCCTGTTGTGCCTCTCCCCAATCAAACGACACATTCTTCCTTAACATATTTGTCAAAGGAGCATCAATGATCGAGAAACCCTCAACAAAACGTCAATAATATCCAGCCAAGCCCAAGAAACTATGGATCTCAGAGACGTTCTTGGGTCATTTCCAATTCACAATAGCCTCGATCTTGCTTGGATCGACCTGAATACCTCGTGCAGAAATAATGTGCCCCAAAAACGACACTTCTTAAAGCCAAAACTCACACTTACTTAGTTTGGCATATAGACGATGCCCTCTCAAGGTTCACAGAACGATCTTCAAATGCTCGTCATGCTCTACTTCCGTCCGAGAATATACCAGAATATCATCAATAAAGACAACCACAAATTGATCCAAATATGGCCGGAACACCCGATTCATCAAATCCATAGAAGCTGCGGTAGCGTTCGTCAAACCAAAAGGCATTACTAAGAATTCATAATGACCATATCTGGTGCGAATGGCTGTTTTTGCAACATCGGACCCCTTAACTTTCAATTGGTAATACCCCGAACGAAGATCAATCTTAGAGAATACAGTAGCTCCTCGTAATTGATCAAATAAGTCGTCAATCCTAGGTAATTGGTACTTATTCTTGACTATCTTGTTCAACTTCCGATAGTCAATACATAGCCTTAGCGACCCATCCTTCTTTTTCACAAACAAAACTGGAGCTCCCCAGGGTGAGGTACTATGCCGAATAAATCCTCGATCAAATAATTCTTGCAATTGGACCTTCAACTCCTTAAGTTCCTTTGGAGCCATGCGATATGGTACCATAGAAATAGGTGAAGATCCCGGATAAGTCTCAATCTCGAACTCTACCTCTCTATCAGGAGGTAACCCAGGCAACTCCTCCGGAAAAACATCAGGAAACTCGTTAACTGTACAAATTTCCTTGATCGTGGACAAGGAACCTTTAGTGTTCAAAATACAAGTAATGAAAGTCTCATACCCCTTCCTGATCATACGATCAATTTCCATAGCTGAAACAATATTGGAGAGATAACCACGCCGTTCACCAATTAACACAACAGTCCGACCATCTGAAGTTTTCAGAGTAGCTCGCTTGTATTCGCAATCCAGATTTACCTTGTGTTTATTCAACCAATCCATCCCTAGAATTAGATCGAACTCCTCTAAAGGAAGCTCCATAAGATCAGCGGGAAAAATTTCTCCCTGAACCTCCAGAGGACAACGCTGAAATACTTTATTCAATAATACTGTCTGTCCTACTGACTCGTAACCGTAACAGTATTATCAGTGTTCTCGATCGGAATCTGAAGGTTTCGAGATATTGAGCTCGATACATAAGAGTGGGTGGAGCCATTGTCCACTAATGCAAAGTATGGAATAGAATAAATAGTAAATGTACCTGCAATAACCTCAGGCTCATCTCTGTCATCCCAGCGTCTAGTGGCGTAAACCAAAGCTGGTTGTCTAGCCTCAGAAACTGTTGGCCCTCTATTCTGCTGAGGTCGGGCTCTACTGTCTGTCTTGGACGCTGAACCACGAGCCTTTACTTGGCTACGATCTCTAATTAGTGTCTGTACTGTAGTCTGTGAACGCACAGGAGTCTGGGTAGCGGTCCGCTCAGACGAAGCTAGCTGAGGACAATCCCTCCGAAAATGACCACTAGATCTACAATGAAAACATGCTCCGGTCTTCCTATAACACTCTCTTGTATGCCGTTTACCATAAAAGTCACAATGAGGCACTTGAAACGGAACCGAAGAACCACCTATACTAACAGCTAAAGGTGATGATACTGCAGACCTGAAGCGTATATTTCTCCTATGAGGGGATGAAGTACGAGTCCTCTTACCGGATTGTGCGGATAATTCAGTAGGGCCAAAAGATTTTCTAGATAGCTCCTGATCAACACGCTCTCTACCAGAAGCTAAAACCTCCATCTCCTCACCATCCTTGGCTCTGCTCACCAACACATCAAAAATCTCATCTTGAAGGGCCACCACCTGCCTACGTAGCTCGTATCTGAGTCCGAGGGCAAATTTACGGCATCGATCTCTCTCGGTAGGCACCAGACTGATTCCATACTTTAACAATTTTAAGAACTCTATCTCATACTCTGAAACAGTCATGTCACCCTAAACCAAGTCCTGAAACTGCTATCGTCTCTGGACTAAGTAACGCTCACCCAGGAATCGGCTCTGAAATCACTCCTTAAAGAAATCCCATGTCAAACGATCGATAGGAACACTACTGGTCACTGACTCCCACCAGGTGTGGGCATTGCCATCTAACATCACTACTGCCCCCAAATATATCTTAGTTGGGTCCAAACCCAACTGATCCATGCGTCTTTCTATATCTTGAAGCCAATCTTCTGCTTCAGTAAGAATTCCTCCAAGCTGTCCTCCAAAAGTCCTGACCCTATTAGCGATCAGAGTTTGAGAAATAGGCATCTCAGATCTAGCACCAGCAGCTCTGACCGCTCCTTGAATCAACTGTAAAAATTATCTACCAAAATTCTAATCAAATGCAACTCTGGTAGAATCAGGCTCACTATCAGTTGCTCCCCTGATCGGTGTAGTCATACCAATCCCAGCAACAGGAGGTAAATTTGTTGGGGTCGCAGGAGTAGGATCTCCAGTCGGAGGTGGGGGATATACTCGAATCTCGTCGATCGGGTCTGCAAATCTAGCCACTCGGCCTAGCCCTCGGCTAGTTCGACGTCTATGTCTAGCACTCATTTTAGTAGATCTCTAGTTTACTACAGAAGATAAAACTTAGGGTTAGATAAGCACTTGGAGTCTCGAACACAATTAAAATCGTAAAAACTTTGAGACATGGCCTTAGCAACATGTTTTGTAAAATATTTCAAAATTGTATTTTCAATTTGGACTCATACACAGTCCGAGGTTTAAAAACCAAAAGCTCTTATACCAATTAAATGTAACCCCCTAGACCCGGTCTATGCGTTTCGACTAAGTCTAGTGAATCACATTCATGATTCTTAAAGATATTGTTCCGAAACCATTATTCAATCATGGTAAAATCACATTATAAATGACGTTTATGAAATTATAATAATTTATACTATAAAAATACATCTCATAAATATAATGAAGAAAAAAAATTTAATTTAAACATGTCTTAAAAATCCAAATTTACGATATCCCTAATATAAATAGCAAAGGAGAAATCATTATAAAATCCAATACTTTAAAATAAGGCCTATGTTACCAAAATAGTGTCAACTTAAAAGATAAAACATTACAATACGATATACTTCAAGAGATATATGTTGATCCTCCAAGTGCTCAATCAGGTGAATCTAACCAACAGTATCTGAAAGGGGAAAACATTTTCGAAAAGTGAGCTAGGCTCAGTGTGTCCCAACATTACTATAAAATCATGATAGGTACACTAAACAAATCATAGTCCAGTAAATCTCATAAAAAATTATACTGCAGTAAATCTCATAAAAGAGTTATCCTAAGGGAACATCTTAGGGCCTGAGAGCCTACCCAAGATAGATTTCAGGGCCGTGGAGCCTACCTAAGAACACATCTTAGGGCCGCAGGGCCTACCCGAGAATGATCTCAGGGCCGCAGAGCCTACCTAAGAGTCACATTAGGTCCGTAAAATTTTCCAGCTTGATCAGGGCTGTACTTTATAAATTCATATTCCAAAAATTCAATTGCACCGTGACATAAATTCCATAAATCCATAAACATGGTAATCATATACTATTTCAAAACAAAATCAGATAGCGGTCATAATCCATAAACCATCACATTAAATCGGTGCATCAATAAAACAATAACCAAAGAATTCAGTGTACCACATATTAAAACAAATAAAACAGTTCAGTAATAAATAGGGAACACACCTCGATAATAGGTTCAAATAGTAGATCTACTGATTGCTGGTCTCACCACGCTCTACTACAGTTTTCGAACCTAATTTATAATAAAGTATGACTTTTAGAAAATTCAAATTCTTGGTCAAAATCAAAGTCAACGGGTTTGAATGATGATTTGGAGGCCTTTGGGTTTGAATTTGGCAAAACAGACTTCGAAAACGGATTTGGCATGTCGAAAAATGCCAGAATAGGTATACTCGAACAAAATCAAAGGTCGTTTAATGGCCGTTTAAACCCGGTCAAAGTTATGGTCAAAGGGGTTCAATAGTCCATATTCAAAAATTCCCAAAATGTCATATTTTTCAAAATAATTCCCAGAATGTCAATTTTTCAAAATAATTCCCAGAATGTCACCTTTTTCAAAATATTTCCCAGAATGTTACTTTTTTTAAAATATTTCCCAGAATGTCACCTTTATCAAAATATTTCCTTGAATGTCACTATTTTCAAAATAATTCTCAAAATGTCACCGGGTCGGGTCAGGTCAACGGGTCGGGTCGGGTCGGTCAACGGGTCAGACCGGTCAAACCGCTCATAACATCACCCATCAGTTCGTAACTCCCCCACGGTGCGTGGGGGCGCGTGAGACCGCCTCCGGCTTTCAAAAATTCCTGTAAAAATTTTCAAAAATTCTTTTAAGCGATTTTGTCACTTACCAACCTCGGTTCAAATTTTTGAACGGTGGAGAGCTATTCACTTCGATCGGAACTTTGACCGCTCCACCTCCCTCACGCGCCGCCGCCCACGGAGACAAGGAGGACACTGTCACACTCGGAACGACACCAGGAACACGATGGTGTGGGAGGTGTCGAAAACCGATCAACGATCGGAGATGAATTTAAGATTTTCCCGGCGATGGTGCTAAAAAACATCGAGACTTTGACTTGAAATTCACGTCGTTTGGCAGCGTTTCGCTATAATTGGTTTACTTGATTTTGATCACGGGTCGAAGATGAACACGATGGTGGTTTCAATTTGACGATCGGAGGTCGGACGGCGTCGGAATCGGGCTTTGAAGTAGAGTGCGAGAGGAGGAATTTCACAATTGTTTTCTGTTTTGAAAATAGAAAATCATTCATACGTATATATCAAATTTCCTGCCGACACTAAAAGGAGTAATTCAGGGCTTGGTCCCTGAATTTCCTTCACTTCTAATATGACCTATAAATTTTCATAAATTTTAATTTAGTCACTAAATTTCACCAAATTACACCGATTTTAATTTTTTTCTCGGGTTGTTACATAAAGGTACAATTGACATGCCATGTGGTGGAGTAATTATCTGTTCTGATTTTGATATACTGTGGTGTACTGGACTGTACACTAGTATATATATCCTAATTTGAATGCACTTTGTGTGCATATTGTTATTTCCGATGTGATGACACTGTGTGTGCTTATCTGTTCCGACTCTGATGATCTGAGATATGTATTGCGCACACTCGTCTGACTCACGTACCTTATATTCTCTTAAAATGTACTTTAGGCTATAAAAATGAAATACGAAAGTTCTGAAAAGTGTCTCATTAAAACAATATGGACTAATTATTATGTTTGATATGTTTTATTATGATTTTGTGAAAATCATCAGATGATTCTTTTCAGGTTTCTGATAAAGTTTAGCATGAGATATCCAATTTGAAATTATGAAAGTTTGTTTATTTTATTTTAAATAAATAAATATATATTTTGATACTTTATTTATTTGTTCTCACTTTTAGTATTACTGCCTCACTAAGTTATACTTAGCGCTTGATGATTTTCATGCGTAGGATCTGATTGAGATACAGACGTTTTATGAGGAGTCTTCCAAGCATCATGTGCAGTTCATCTATAATACCAATATCAGTAAGACATCGTTGAATTTCTTTTAACTAGTAGTGGCATGTATATTTATGTTATCAGTCTGCTTTATCAGTTTTGACTAAATGATTGATAATAGTAAATTAGGATTGTTTAATTTGACTAGATTAGCTTATCAGTATTTTAATATTCCTAAAATTATATAGTAAATAAAATAGTATATTTTTAAATGGTATGGAAATTCAAGTAGAGAAAAAGTTGAAACTATAAATGTTAAAAAAAATTAAGTAACTGTGAATAGTAATCGTTAGTCAGTTTGATGTGACATCTATGACTTGTATTCTTAGATGTTTACGGGCTATGAGTGTTACATTTATTGGTATCAGAGCTACATGTTTAGTCGATCTCGGTCTAAACCGAGCCTATGTTATTTCAGAAATATGTACATGCCACTAGGATGTCGAAATTACTGATCTGGTATGATATGATGATTTTATTTATGATGATGCTCTTTACTAACGTAAATTTTTGATTGTATTTATATGCCGGTTCGAAAGGCATACGACAATCCACCGAAAAGAGGGAATAGTAACGAGGTAGAGTATGTATCTCAACAATAGGGAGCACAGACACTTAGGGAGTGTCTGCTCCAGATCAGGGAACATTTTACAAGCTCTAGGGGCTATGATGGCTCGATATCAGCTAGCTGCAGCACCTCCCATTCATGCGCCTCCACCTTCTCCTTCAATTCCAAAAATATCGGTTCCGAAAGAATAAAAAAAATTTAGGAGCTGTAGAATTTAAAGGTGAACCAAATGAGGGCCCAGTAGTGGCAAATATGTGGCTGAATGATATGGAAATAATATTAGACAGTCTTCATTGTTCTAATGATGAAAGATGGGACGGAATAATTTCATTATTACAAGATCAGGCTCATATATGGTGGACAAACATGATGATACATGTTCCTCTAGATCAGATCACTTGGTGGTTTTTCCTAGAAGTATTTTAGAAGAAATATATCAGTGAGTTGTTTATTACCCAGATGAAGCAAAATTTCTTTAATTTGTTTCAGGGTGGTAAATCTGTATACGGGTATAAATGTGAGTTTAATAAACTTGCTCGATATGCCTAGGAAATGGTTCTAACTGAAAGAGACATATGTCAAAAATTTATTTGGGGCCTCTACCCTAGACTTAGGGGATTGCTGTTGACTGCAAATTTAACCACTTTTCAAGAGGTGAATAAAGCAAAAGATTTGAAAATGGCACAAAATGTGAGTTATATTATAGAATGGAGATGACAAACTAAAATAGCAGGAGCGCCATCCTCATTTTAGTCTAAAAAGAGGTCAAGGTTTCGGTTATCGGTACCAAAATAAATTTAAAAGTGGTATTTTCTATCTTTATGATGAGCCTGAATTTGTTTTGATTGATCCGGGTTCTATGCATTCTTATGTTAGTTCGGAATTAGTTAAAAATAAGAATATTCCGTTAAAACCCATCAATAGCAACATGATAGCGGTAAATCAATTGGGTCATAGTGCTAGAGTTACATGGATTAATAGAAATTGTTCGATAAAGATTCAAGGGGTTTTATTCCCGAAGAATCTTTTGGAGTTACTATTTGATGAGTTTGAGATTATATTAGACATGGATTGGTTATCTCGATTTTATGGTTGGGATTGATTATCGTATGAAGCGATTATTTATAAAGGATGTAAAGGGTACCGAGATAATAGTAATTGGAGAAAAAGCGAAATCTTTGCCCAATGTGATATTAGCAATGACAACAACGAAAATAATGAAAAAAGGTTGTATAGTTTTCTTAGCAAATGTGATTGATACTCGAACATCTAAAATTCAATTGGAGGATATTCCGATAGTTTGAGAATTTCCAGATGTATTTCCTGATGAATTACCCGGATTATCTCTTGATCGAGAAGTAGAGTTTAAAATTGATATTTTCACGGGCACTGCACCTATTTCAATGGCTCCGTACAGGATGGTTCCAACGGAACTCAGAGAATTAAAGGTGCAATTACAGGAGCTACTTGATCGAGGTTTTATTAGACCGAGTGTATTCTCCGTGGGGTGCACCGATACTTTTTGTTAAAAGGAAAAATGAATCGATTATCGTAAACTGAATAAGGTGACGGTGAAAATAAATACCCTCTTTAGAAGATCGATAACATGTTTGATCAACTTAAAGGTGCTTCAGTATTTTTGAAAATTGTTATTCGACCAGGGTATCATCAGCTAAAGATAAAGGAGGAACATATTCCAAAGACGACTTTCAGAACCTGATATGTCATTATGAGTTTGTTGTGATGCCGCTTGGATTGACCAATGCTCTAACAACATTTATGGATTTGATGAATAGGGTATTTAAGCCGCATTTAGATTAATTTATGGTCGTGTTCATTGATGATGATATTTTGGTGTATTCTAAGATTAGGGAAGAACACGACGCACATCTCTGTATTATTCTTCATACGTTACAAGATAAAAAATTATATGCTAAATTATCCAAATGTGAATTTTGGATGTCAAAGGTCACCTTTCTGGACCACTTTATTTCAGCAGAAGGAGTTATAGTAGATTTCAAGAAACTACAAGCGATAGTGGAGTAGAAACCTTCGCAAAATGTTTCTAAAGTCCAAAGTTTCTTGGGTTAGCTGGATATTATCAGAGATTTGTGAAGAATTTTTCAATAATTGTATCTCCACTTACTAAGTTACTCCGAAAGGATGTACCATTTGTCTGGACTGAAAATTGTCAAGAAAGCTTTGATATGCTTAAAAAGATTATGACAGAGGCTACAATATTAGTGCAGCTAGAGTCAGGAAAGGATTATGTGATCTACAGTGATGCGTCCCATAATGGTTTGGGATGTGTTCTAATGCAAGAAGGTAAAGTGGTAACCTATGCTTCAAGGAAGTTAAAGACACACGAACGGAATTATTCAACACATGATTTGGAGCTAGCAACTGTAGTGTTTACTTTGAAGATATGGCGTCATTACTTGTATAGTTAATGATGCTACATTTATACAGATCATAAGAGTTTAAAATATTTACTCACTCAAAAAGAATTAAATCTAAGACAAAGAAGATGAATTGAGTTTCTCAAAGATTATGATGTCATTATTGATTACAATTCGGGAAAGGCTAATGTGATAGCTGATGCATTTAGCCGAAAAGTCTTTGTTGTTATGAAAGTGTTAGATGTACGATTATCAATGAAAAAAATGATTTTACGGTAATTACAGAATTAAGATTGAGACATTCTCTATTAGATTTAATCAAGAATCTTCAGAATAAAGATAAGAAGTGTCTAGATATAATGAGCAAGCAACAAAATGAAAAATGACAGATTTTGAAATTAGGTCTAATGGATGTTTGTATTATCGGAATCGTATTTTGCATACCAAATAACGAAGAACTAAAGAAAGATCTTCTTTATAAAGTTCATTCTAGTCTTTTAACTATGCATCCAAGAGGAATAAAATGTATCAAGATTTGAAGAGTCTATATTGGTGGGTAGGAATGAAAAGAGCTATCACTGATTTTGTTTCTAAATGTCTAACATGTCAACAGGCAAAAGTAGAACACCAAGTACCTCTGGGGTTGTTGCAACCTATCTCCATTTCTCAGTGGAAATGTGAACGAGTTACCATGAATTTTGTGACAGGTTTACCTCTGACACTCAACTAGAAAGATTCGATTTGGATGATCGTAGATAGATTGACGAAGAAACACTTTATTCCAGTTATAAGATTATTCTATGAACAAATATGTTGAATTATATGTTAGAGAAATAATACAACTTCATGAAGTACCCATTTCGATAGTTTCAGACAGAGATCCGAGATTCACTTCTAGATTTTGGATGTCTTTACATGAGGCATTGGGAACTTGACTAAATTTTAACACAACTTATCATCATCAAACAGATGGTCAATATAAGAGAACTATTCATATACTTGAAGACATACTAAGGGTGTGTTTTATTGGCTTCAAAGGATCATGGTTTAGTAGAATTTGCTTACAACAACAGTTATCAATCAAGTATCAAAATGACTCCTTTTGAAGCATTGTATGGAAGAAAATGTCGAACGCCACTGAATTGGTAGGAACTAAAAGATCGAGATATAATTGGTCTTGATCTGATTAAGGAGATGGAAGACAAAGTGAATATCATCCAAGATAATCTCAAGATAGTTTCTAATATTCAGAAATCTTATTCTGATTTAAAAATAAGAGAGATTGAATATCAAGTATGTGATAAGGTATTTCTTAAAGTGTCACCTTGGAAAAAAGATTATGAGATTTGGACTGAAAGGGAAATTGAGTTCAAGATTTATCGGGCCATACGAGATTTATAGAGAGTTGGACCAGTAGCTTATCAGCTGGTGTTAGCTCAAGAGATGATAAGATTCATAATCTATTTCATGTTTCGAAGGTATCGATCAGATCCTTCACACGTAATTACATTAGAAGAAATTGAGATTCAGCCAGATTTATCGTACAAAGAGGAGCCAGTAAATATTCTAGCACATGGAGTCAAAGAACTAAGAAATAAGACGATACAACTGGTAAAAGTTCTTTAGCAGAACCATAAAGTTGAGAAAGCAACTTGGGAACGAATTTCCTCATCTATTTAATTCATATATGTAGATACATAGAGAAAATTCGAGGACGAATTTTCTTTAAGAGGGAGGAATTGTAATACCCCAAATTTTGACGAGTGACTAAAATGTAAGTTTTTAAAGTTTAGTGGCTAAAGTATAATCTTTGAAAAGTTCAAAGTGTAGGAACTGAAATTGTAATGTTTAAAAGTTATATATTTTAGCCTGTAAATGAACGGTTTGAAAAAAAAAATATTTTAGTGGAAATCATATTTTCGGTACGAGAGTTGTGTTAAAGGCTATAAAGCGGTAAAGTTTGGTATTGAAATCGGATAATCAGATCGAACCAGAATTTCAGAAAAATGTGAAGGATGCTAGATAAATGTTGGAAATATTATTTGTATATTTTAGAAAAGTGAAAATTAACATGGATTAATGAAATTAAGGTCGATTTTCCATGTTAAGCCAAACTTTTGGAATTAGGTGACTAAATTGCAACTTTCAAAAATTTCAACGATAGAAGTATAAAATCAGAATTAAGATATTTTTTCTGGATATGATGTGGTAAGGGATGATGTCATAGAGTGGTAAAGTTGTAGTTATGGAGTTTCATTAATGGCAAAAATAGAATTTCCTATTAAATTGAATAAAAAAATTACAATATATTATATTAAGCCATGTGTTAGGATTTATTTAACATTAGAATATTCAAGAATTGTTGAATATTTCCAGCTTTTTCTTCCTCCAAGGGCCGAAACCTTCAAGCTTGCAAGGTAAATATTTTTAGTTTGAATTTTGAAGCTATTTAGTTGATTTTTGAGTTTAGCTATTAGATAGAGAATTAATCTACATGAAATTCACTATCATTTGGTACCAAGATTTCATGTTGAAGATGATTGTTGGATGAGATTTTATGATTTGGGGTTATGAAAGTGATTTTAAAGAATTGGTTGTAAGAATTGATAAAGAAACTAAGGATGCAAATTAATGAAAACAGTTTAGATTTTGAATCTGACAGTGAGTTTGAAAATTCACCAGAAATTCTATAAAAATTATTTGGAGGTAATGTTTATATATTTGGGTTCGTATATCAATATAGTTTTCTTTAAAATAAACGGGGATCAATTTCAAGGTATATACAAAAAGATATAAATTTTTAATTGAGGAAAGGTAAAAAACAAACGGGGTAGCAGATTCTGCACAAAACAAATTCTTTCGGTCAACTTTGAAAATTAACCATAAATTGTACAGAATGAACTAGAAGGAGTTCTTTATATGGATAGATTTGTATTTGAGTCTAGTTTTAAATGGAAGAAACGAAATTAAATTCCAGTGTGTATATCAATACATAATACTAATTCTTTAAAGGTAGTGTGAGTTGTCTGAATATGGAAATTTTAGAATTTAAGTGGAAATGGATTAGAAGCTGAAGAGTAATGTTTAAATGTTTGAGTATATTTTTTGATGCTTGGAATTGAAGTTAAATGGAAATATACCATTTTGAATAAATTGGAAATGTTGAGAAGAATTCTAAAAGAATTTATTTTAATGGTTAGATGGTGGAATTCGAAAGGTTCCAAAACTTTGGGGACTTGTTTGCAAGTTCTTAAATGAAGAAGTATTATTTGAGTAAATTAATGAATGCTGAAAAAATTATTAGTATTCTGAAATTTGAATTAAATATTTAGTTGAGGTTGAATTACAAATTTATAAAGTTAAGTGTTGAAAATTGAAAGTTTAAGAAAGTTTGGGTTGAAATTTATAATGTTTTGAATATTGAAGAATTGATTTGGGTATTTTATTCAAGTGCTGGAATTTTAGTAATTAATGTACAATTATCATAATGGTGAAGGACCATTATCAATTAAATGGAAAAGTTGAGGTGAATTCTAAAAGGAATTCACAATTTGTGGCTTATTTGTGTAATTTAGTAAAGATGAAGTATAAGATGAAAATAAATATTCATGGATTTGGAAGAGTATTTCAAAAGTTGGAAATTTTAATAGAAATATGATTTAGTTTGATATCGATTTTTATTTTGTAGATTTTCGAATATTTAGTACGATACTAATATGTAGTTCAAACAATTTTTTGTGTTATAATTTGGTATTGTCAGACCACGACAAATCTAGCAATCCGAACGATTCGAAAGGAAATGAGAAACCTCGTGACTAGGATTATTGTATACAAGTTTTGTAGTGAGGAAAAGGTGAGCACAATGTATTTATTTAATTATTCTGATTGAGAAAGACTTGCGATAAGTCAACCTCATATTATCTTTTAAAAGTATGGTTTTATTTGAATCATTGAATATTTCCATAATAACATATAAGGGATTTATGATTATTTTGGGTATGAAATTACCCAATATGTTTTTATATGATATTTTTTGAAAAAGGTATACGAATGAATTCTTTTTATAATGATTTTCAAGAATGATATTTATTGTTAATGATGTAATATTTTCTCGATGATTTTAGAAATGTTGTTTGAATTATTTTGGGTATGAACTGCTCATATCATGTTTTACGAATGTGAATTAAATATATTTCTGATTTTGATATGATTTTTATCAAATGATTACGAAATGAACTGAAAGCCCATTGTATGTTATATTGAGAGTTAAAGGTACAATTGGCATGCCATGAGGTGGAGTGATTATCTGTTTTGATTCTAATATACTATGGTGTACTGGAGTGTACTCTAGTATATATATTCTGATCTGAATGCACTTTGTGTGCATATTGTTATTTCCGATGGGATAACACTGTATGTGCTTATATGTTCTGACTCTGATGATCTGAGATATGTATTGCACACACTCGTCTGACTCACGTACCTTATGTTCTCTTAAAATATACTTTGAGCTATAAAAATGAAATACGAAAGTTCTGAAAAGTGTCTGATTACAAAAGAATATGGACTGATTATTCTATCTGATCTGATTTATTATGATTTTTTGAAAATCATCAGATGATTCTTTTCAGGTTTCTGATAAAGTTCAACATGAGATATCCGGTTTGAAATTCTGAAAGTTTGTTTATTTTATTTTAAATAAATTTATATATATTTTTTGATACTTTATTTATTTGTTCTCACCTTTAGTATTACTGTCTCACTAAGTTATACTTAGCACGTGATCATTTTCATGCGTAGGGTCTGATTGAGATACTGACATTTTATGAGGAGCCATCCAAGCATCATGTACATATCATCTATAATACCAATACCAGTAAGACATCGTTGAATTTCTTTTGTCTAGTAGTGGCATGTATATTTATGTTATTAGTCTGCTTTATCAGTTTTGACTAAATGGTTGGTAATAGTAAATTAGGACTGTTTAATTTGACTAGATTAGCTTATCGGTATTTTAATATGCCTAAAATTATATAGTAAATAAAGTATGTTTTTAAATGGTATGGGAATTCAAGTAGATAAAAATAGTTGATAAAAAGTTAAAACTAGGAATGCTAAAAAAGATTAAGTAACTGTGAATAGTAATCGTTAGTCAGTTTGATGTGACATCTATGGCTCGTATTCTTATATGTTTAAGGGCTATGCGTGTTAAATTCCTAACTTAAATGTGCCAAATTATGAAAATTAAAGAACTTAGAGGACTACACTTGAAAATGAAGTTTCTAATGTTAATCCTAATTCATTTTAACCATTTATTGAATCGAATAATCGATTTGAACAAGCAGACATTTTATTTTATCAAAATACTAAATTTGGGTATGCAAAACCAGAAATCAGGTTCGAGAGTCGGTTACGCGTAAGAAAGGGTTAACACTCCCACAACACCTAAAAATTGGTATATAATCGATTATCCTATATTTAAAATTTAAAAATTTTGAGTTTGAGGTTTTATTTAATTTAAAAATCACTATGGATTCAAAATTTGGAAAAAGATGTTAATTTATTGAGACCAATAAGATTCACCTTCAAGCATTTAGGCGAAAGCCCAATTATTGAGCTCAATAAACGAGCATTGCCTCAAATGTTAAGAAATCATGATATGGAGTTTTGAAAATGGATGTCGATATACTTCAAGAATTACCGGTGGTTACCCCCAAAGCATAACGCGAAGGATACACCATTAACGCCTTGATAAATGAACATTGCGTTCAGACAACCTGTTAAAGACCTAATTATGCTAGGTGGGTTAATTAAGGTTTCCTAACTTAAAAGTGTTAAATTATGAAAATTAAAGAACTTAGAGGACTACACCTGAAAAATGAAGTTTCTAACATTAATCCTAATTCATTTTAACCAATTATTGAATCAAAATAATCAATTTGAACAATCAAACATTTTAATGCGAAAGCCCAAATCGAATTATTCCCTAAATTAAAGGACTAAGGTGAAACTAAACCTAAAATAGAGGCAATAATTATTAACCTAATTATTTATGTTTAAGGAATATCTAATTAAAGATCTAAAGGACTAAATTGTGAATAATCTAAAATTAAGGCTCTAATTATTAACCTAGTTAATTATGTCAGAAGAATATCTAATTTAAAAATTTGAAGGACTAAATTGTGAAAAGTCTAAAGTTATGGCTCTAATTATAACCCTAATCAATTAACCAATTATGAAATCGAATAATTGATTTGATAATCGGGTATCTTAATGCGAAAGTCCAAATCGAATTATTACCTAAATTTAAAGATTAAGTGTGAGAGTTTTAAATCTAAAGTTTAAATTTAAATCTAATGGCTTTAATAATAAACTATGTTAAAACCTAAGTCTAAATGACTAAATTAAAAGAACCTAAATCTAAAGGACTCATCTTAAAATTGTAATTAAAGAAAGAACAAATTAATCTAAAAAGAAAATGTTAGAAATTAAAAAAATCAATAAACGTTAACTTGAACACATAAAAATGTTAGATTTAATAATACAAAAAAAAAAAACTAAGTAATAGATTACAAATTACAAAATGAATATATTTAATTAAATTAATTTAATTTAATTTAATTAATATTAAGGCTAATTAATAAAATAAATGATTAAATTGAAACTTACAAAATAGTTCAGGGACTAAACCTAATTTAATTATACAATTTAAAAGGCAATGATCAAATTAAAATAAATTAAAATTAAAATTAAACATAAAAATAAGAATAAGAATTAGGGCAGTGACCTAAGTGCAAATATGAGCCTAAACTATAGGGACTAAAGCATGGTTGCACATTTTTATGAACCCTAAAATACTCTAATAAGCAAAATCTAGATAATCACAAAATCAGGACACAAAAACTGAAATAATCTCAGAACACTATAGGTGACTACAGTACAGAAAGGCACTAAACCTACGGTGATCTAATAGTAATTGTACCCTAAAGTTGAGGAGATTTAAAGGTAATTTACCCAAAATTATTAATATAAAATCCTAATAATTCTAGTTCCAGTTCCTAGTTTTATGGATGCAGATTCACTTTTGTGTATTTGGAAGAGACGTGGTCCTGTTATTTTAACCCTAATCTAAACCTAAACTAATCTTCCTTAGCCGCCCCATTTGTGTCATCTTCTTCACTCTCCCCAGCCCTCTCTCTTCTCTCATTCTCACGGCCGAACCCCTTGTCCTTCAACCCGAACAACGATCATCGCCATTCAAACGCCGTTAACGGTGGAGATTCAAATCCGGCTACCATTTGAGATCCCAAATGACACCTAATCTAACCCGAACCTCCTTCCTCTAGTTCTTTTCATTCTTCAACCGAGAGACAAAACACTACCGAGCTCTGCCGTAGACAGAATTTATAAATCCCCGACCACCACCAGCAGTGGTCGAAATCGTCTAGGTCTAACCAAGGTCACCTAAACCAACCTACCCTCTCTAAACTCTCAACAAACAACCCTAAAGCAGCATGCAAGGCTTATCAAAACCTAAGGAGGACCTTCGACCGTGCGTTTCCCACTCCGACGACAATCTCCACTCCCGTATACTGTAAAGAACAAACCTCCCTTTTCTCTTTGCATAGTTTATTTCGAATGGATGCCAAAAAATGGTAAAACAATTTTAAAACTTGGAGGTTAATTGTGAAAATTGGCAAAAATTTGGGGACTAAATTGAAAGATTTTAAAACTTGGAGCTTATTTTAGAGTTAAAGAAAATTTAGGGACTAAGCCCTAAATTTACCCAAAAAAGTTAGGTAAGTTTGGGGTTATATGTTATATACGTGTGGTTTCTGTTTCAAAAACAGAAAACCACACTCCCAAATTCCCTTCCCCCTACGCCGGTTTTCGACTTAGATCCCGACGCCGTCCGAATTCTGATCATCGTTTTGAAACCACTATTGTGTTCATCATCGAGCGAGAAACAAACCCTTAAAATTAATTGAAGCGAAACGCTGCCAAACGTCAGGAATTTCCAGTCAAAATCTTTTGGCATTTTCACAATTAATTGAAAATTGGAGGTTAATTGTGAAAATTGGCAAAATCTTTTGGCATTTCCAGCCAAACTTAGAGATTTTAAAACTTAAAATTAATTGAAGCGAAACGCTGCCAAACTTGGATCGTTCGACAGCTCGACCCAGCTCTTCTAGATTAGTTAAACCACGTGTGCCAGTATTCACCCGTAAGACCCGTAAATTTTATGATTTTAGAGATTTATTTATGTTACCCATAAGTAATATAGGGTTATTATAAAATAGGTTCAAAAACTGTAGCAGAGCGTGGTGAAACTAGCAATCAGTAGATCTACTATTTGAACCTATTATCGAGGTGTGTTCCCTAATTATTACTGAACTGTTTTATTGGTTTATTATGAGGTACACTGAGCTCTTTGGTTACTGTTTTATTGATGCACCAATTTAATGTGATGATTTATGGAATTTGTGACACGGTGCAATTGAACTTTTGGATTGAGTTACAATAGTATAGCTCTGATCAAGCTAATAAACAACAGAATGGGCCTAATGTGACTCTTGGGGCCCCAAGATATATTAGGTTGGCTTCCCTTGCTGTGTGCTTAGGGTAAGCTATATGGACTTGGACTTACGGGCCTAAGGATACAAGCTCTAAAGCTTATCCTTAGGTTGGCTTTCTTTTTGTTGTGTGCTTAAAGTAAGCTATATGGAAAATAGTTTTGGAAACTACTGATGGTGTACAAGAAAAGGGTTTAAACTATGATTTTCAAAAGTTAAACTCTTTTATGAATTTATGAGATTTACTGGACTATGATTTGTTTAATGTACCTATTGTGATTTTAAGGTAATATTGGGACACACTGAGCCTAGCTCACCTTTCGAAAATATTTTGTCCCTTTCAGATACTGTTGGTTAGATATCTCGGTTCGAGCACTTGGAGGATCAAAATATCTCTTAAAGTATATCTGATTGTAATGTTTTATCTAGCGAGTTGACTTTATTTTGGTGACATGGACCTTATTTTAAAGTATTGTATTTTATGATGATGACACTTTTGCTATTACTGTTTGGTTTATCATGATTTTGATTTTGAAGACCTGTTTTAAATTAATTTATTACTTATTGGTATTATATTTACAAGTTGAGTTTTGATAGTATAATTTATTTCATGATATTTATAATGTGATTTTACATTGATTGAATAATGGTTTCAGAAAATGTCTTTAAGAATCATGTATGTGATCCACTAGACTTAGTCGAAACGCATAGGCCGGGTCTAGGGGGTTACATTTATTGGTATCAGAGCTTTTGGTTTTTAACCCTCATACTGTGTATGAGTCCATATTGAAAATACGGATTTGAAATATTTTACAAAACAAGTTACAAAGGCCATGTCACAAAATTATTAAGATTTTTAAATTGTGTTCGAGACTCCAAGTGTTTATCTAACCCTAAGCTTTATCTTCTATAGTAAACTTGAGATCCATCAAAATGAGTGCTAGACGTGGTTGTCGAACTAGCCGTGGACGAGGTCGAGTGACTAGATTTGCATATCCGATTGATGAGATACGGGTAGATCCCCCACCTCCGATAGGTGATCCTACTCCTACGACCCCCAACGAATCTGCCTCCTGCCGCTGGTATTGGCATGACTACACCAATCATAGGAGCGACCGATATTGAGTCAGAGTCTACCGGGGTTGCTTTGGATGAGAATTTTGGTAGACAATTTCTGCAGTTGATACAGGGAGCAGTCAGAGCTACTGGTGTTGTATCAGAGGTTCCTATTTCGCAGACTTTGATTGCCAATGGAGTTAGAACTTTTAGGGGACAGATTGGTGGAGCTCCTACTTAAGCTGAGGATTGGCTCCAGGATACAAAGAGACGCATCGATCAGTTGGGTTTGGACTCAACTAAGAGATATCAGGGTGCTGTGGCGATGTTAGATGGCAATGCCTACACTTGGTGGGAGTCAGTGACCAGTAGTGTTCCTACCGATCGTTTGACTTCGAATTTCTTTAAGGATCGCTTTCGGAGCCGTTTTCTGGGAGAGCACTACTTAGCTCAGAGACGTCAGCAGTTTCAAGACCTGGTACAGGGAGACATGACTGTTTTTTGAGTATGAGATCGAGTTCTTGAAGTTGCTGAAGTACAGATTCAGTATGGTACCTACTGAGAGAGATCGGTGTCGTAAGTTTGCCCTTGGACTCAGATACGAGCTGCGTAGGCAAGTTGTAACCCATCAGGATGAGATTTTTGATGTGCTGGTGGGCAGAGCTAAAGATGATGAAGAGGTGGAAGTTTTAGCTTCTGGTAGAGAGCGTGTTGATTAGGAACGATCTAAGAAATTTTCAGACCCTATTGAGTCATCAGCACAGTCCGGGAAGAGGACTCGTACTTTGGCCCCTCAGAGAAGCAATACACGTTTTAGGCCTGCAGCATCATCACCGTTAGTTGGCAGTCGAGGTGGTTCCTCGTCATATTATCATGGGTTCCTCTGTGAGTTTTATGGTAAACAACACACAGGAGAGTGTCGTAAGAAGATGGGTCTTTGCTATCAGTGTGGATCTAGTGGTCATTTTCGGAGGGATTGTCCTCAGCTAGCTTCGTTTGAGCAGACCGCTACCCAGACTTCTGTGCGTTCTCAGACTACAGTACAGACCCCAATTAGAGATCGTAGTCAAGGAAAGACTCGAGGATCAGCATCCAGGACAGACAGTAGAGCCCGACCTCAGCAAAATAGAGGGCCAACAGTTTCTGAGGCTAGACAACCAGCTTGGTTTATGCCACTAGACGTCGGGATGAAGAGATGAGCCTGAGGTTATTGCAGGTACATTTAATATATATTACATTCCATACTTTGCATTACTGGACAATGGCTCCACTCACTCCTATGTATCGAGCTCGGTATCTCGAAACCTTCAGATTCTGATCGAGAACACTGAAAATAATGTTACGATTACGAGTCCAGTAGGACAGGAGATTATGAATAAAGTATTTCGGCGTTGTCCTCTGGAGGTTAAGGGAAATTTTTCTCGCTGATCTTATGGAGCTTCTTTTAGAGGAGTTTGATCTAATTCTTGGGATGGATTGGTTGACTAAAAAAAAGGTAAATCTGGATTGCGAGTACAAGAGAGTTACTCTGAAAACTTCTGATGGTCGGACTGTTGTGTTAATTGGGGAACGTCGCGGCTATCTCTCCAATATAGTTTCAGTGATGGAAATTGATCGTATGATCCGGAAGGGATATGAGACTTTCATTGCTTGTATTTTGAACACCAAAGGTGCATTGTCCACGATCGAGCAGATTCGTACAGTTAGCGAGTTTCCTGATGTTTTTCCGGAGGAGTTGCCTGGGTTACCTCCTGATAGAGAGGTAGAGTTCGAGATTGAGACTTATCCGGGATCTGCACCTATTTCTATGGCACCTTATCGCATGGCTCCAAAAGAACTTAAGGAGTTGAAGGTCCAATTGCAAGAATTATTCGATCGAGGATTTATCCGACATAGTACCTCACCCTGGGGAGCTCCAGTTCTGTTCGTGAAAAAGAAGGATGGGTCGCTAAGATTATGTATTGACTATCGGAAATTGAGCAAGATGACGGTCAAGAATAAATATCCACTACCCAGGATTGATGACTAATTTGATCAATTACGAGGAGCTACTGTATTCTCTAAGATTGATCTTTGTTCGGGGTATTATCAATTGAAAGTTAAAGGATCTGATGTTGCAAAGACGGCCATTCGCACTAGATATGGTCATTATGAATTCTTATTGATGCCTTTTGGTTTGACGAACGCTCCTGCAGCTTTTATGGATTTGATGAATCGGGTGTTCTGACCATATTTGGATCAATTTGTGGTGGTTTTCATTGATGATATTCTGATATATTCTCTTACTGAGGCAGAGCATGACGAGCATTTGAAGATCGTTCTGCGGACTTTGAGAGAGCATCGTCTATATGCCAAACTAAGCAAGTGTGAGTTTTGGCTTCAAGAAGTGTCATTTCTGGGGCATATTATTTCTGCGCGAGGTATTTAGGTCGATCCAAGCAAGATTGAAGCTATTGTGAATTGGAAACGACCCAAGAATATCTTTGAGATTCGTAGTTTCTTGGGCTTGGCTGGTTATTATCGACGTTTTGTTGAGGGCTTCTCGATCATTGCTTCTCCTTTGACAAAGTTCTTAAGGAAGAATGTGTCGTTTGACTGGGGTGAGGCACAACAGGAGAGCTTTGAGAAATTAAAGGCGGTATTGACTCAAGCACTAGTGTTGATTCAACCAGAGTCCGGGAAGGATTTTACAGTGTATAGTGATGCGTCACACTCAGGACTCGGCTGTGTTCTAATGCAGGAAAGTAAGGTGGTGGCTCATGCATCCCGTCAGCTGCGACCGCATGAGTGTAATTATCCTACTCATGATTTGGAGTTAGCAGCAGTGATTTTTGCCTTGAAAATTTGGAGACACTATCTTTATGGAGAGAAGTGTTACATTTTCACGGATCATAAGACTTTAAAGTATCTTCTGACCCAGAAGGAGCTTGATTTAAGACAGCGACGCTGGCTAGAGCTTCTAAAGGATTATGATTGCGTGATTGATTATCACCCTGGTAAAGCTAATATTGTAGCGGATGCTTTGAGTCGAAAGGCGGTAACAGAGTTGAGATCTTAAATGGCCAGGATGAATTTATATGACGATGACACTCTGTTAGCAGAATTACAAGTTAAGCCGACCTTGGTTGATGAGATCAAAGCTAAGCAGCCCTTGATAGCTCCTTGCTTTCCATCTTTGAGCAAGTAGAGCAAGGGACAAGCTCAAATTACGCCCTTGATCAGGATGAAGTTTTATGCTTCAAAAGTCGGTATTGTGTGCCTAATGATGCTGAGTTGAGGCAGACTGTCCTTACGGAGGCTCATAGTAGTCCATATGCTATGCACCCCGGTGGAGATAAGATGTATCGGAATTTGAGAGAGAGGTATCGTTGGGTCGGCATGAAGAAGGACATCTCGAATTTTGTGGCGAGGTGTTTGACTTGTTAGCAAGTTAAGGCAGAACATCAACATCCATCAGGTTTGTTACAACCTATCAAGATTCCTGAATGGAAATGGGAGCGTATTACTATGGATTTTGTTACTGGTTTACCTATAACTCCTTCGAAAAAGGACTCAATTTGGGTGATTATTGACAGACTTACAAAGTCAGCTCACTTCATTCTTGTACGGGTAAATTATACGTTGGACAAGTTGGCGAGGTTGTATATTTCAGAGATTGTTAGATTGCATGGTGTTCTGTTATCTATCATTTCAGATCGAGATCCGAGATTTACTTTGAGATTTTAGAAGGCGCTTCATACGGCTTTGGGTACGAGATTGGATTATAGTACCTCCTTCCACCCACAAACTGATGGTCAATCTGAGAGAGTACTTTAGATTCTGGAGGATATGTTACGGGGTTGTGTAATTGATTTTCATGGTAGCTGGGAGAACTTTTTGCCTTTGGCTGAATTCGCTTATAATAACAGTTACCAGACCAGTATTCGTATGGCACCCTATGAAGCACTCTATGTGCGTAGGTGTCGCACCCCGATTCGTTGGACTAGGTTACGTGATAGGAAGACTTTGGGACCTGAGTTAGTGCGGGAGACGGAAGACACAATCAGATTGATCCGTGACCGTCTGAAAGAGGCATTTTATAGGCAGAAATCTTAAGCAGATCAAAGGAGGAAGGATATACAGTTTGACGTTGAAGATCAGGTTTTTCTCAAGGTATCTCCATGGAAGAAAGTATTGAGATTTGGACGTAAGGGTAAATTGAGTCCGCGATTTATTGGGCCGTATCGTATTCTGAAGAAAGTTGGACCTGTTGCTTATCAGCTTGAGTTGCCTTCCCATCTTAGTCGTATTCATGATGTTTTTTATGTGTCTATGTTAAGGCGATATCGTCCAGATCCAGATCACATCATTCAATTTGATGAGGTAGAGCTAAGACCTGATTTGTCATATGAGGAGGAGCCCATCCAGATCTTAGAAAGAGATGAGCGAGTTCTTTGGAATAGGCGTATTCCAATGGTCAAAGTTCAATGGAGTAACCGAGGCTCTCAGAAGCTACTTGGGAGACATTGGAGTCAATGGAGGCTCAGTTTCCTCAACTATTCTAATAAGGTAAATTTCAAGGACGAAATTTCTTGTAGAGGGGGAGAATTGTAACAACCTGGATATTTTCAAAATAATATTTAATTGAAATTGGAGGTTTTAATTGTGAAAATCGATAAATTGTGGGGACTAAATTGAAAGATTTTAAAACTTGGAGCTTGTTTTAGAGTTAAAGAAAATTCAGGGACTGAATTCTGATCGTCGTTTTGAAACCACCATTGTGTTCATCATCGAGCGAGAAACAAACCCTTCAAATTAATTAAAGCGAAACGCTGCCAAACGTCGAGAATTTCCAGTCAAAGTCTCGACGTTTTATTTAGCTCGATCGCTGGGAAAATCTCAAATTCATCACCGATCGTTGCTCCGTTTATGACACCTCCTGTACCATCGTGTTCCTTGTGTCGTTGCGAGTCCGCCGGTGTCAACCTTGTTCGCCGTCGACGGCGGCGCATGAGGAGGTGGAGCAGTCAAAGATTCGGCTGAGTTGAAATTCGAGCTCTCCGCCGTTCAAAAATTTTAACCGATCGTTGTAAGTATCTCGAAATCGCTCAAAATAATTTTTGGAAATTTTTCCGTAATTTTTAGACCCCCGGAGGTGGTCTCACGCGCCACACGCGCCGCCGCAGGGAGAGTGAGCAGCTGGAAAACTGGTTTGACCGGTTTTGAACCGGTATTGATCAGTTTTGACCGTTTTCGACCGGTTCGAACCGTTTTCGACCGGTTTGAACCGGTCTGAATCGGTTTGACCGGTCTAACCCGACCGACCCGACCCGACCATTGACCCAACCTGACCGTTGACCGTTGACCGTGACCGTTGACCTCCTTTGACCAAAACTTAAAATGGCTTTGACTGACTATTAAACGACCGTTAATCTTTTTCGAGTATACCTATTTTGATAGTTTTTGACGTCCCGAATCCGTTTTCGAAGTCCATTTCATCAAATTCGAACCCGAAGGCCTCCAAATCGATGGTCAAAGTGGTTGACTTTGACTTTGACCAAGAATTTAAATTTTGGAAAATCATACTTTATGTTTTTCGACGTCCTGATTCCGATTCCGTAATCCGTTTGACCAAATTCAGACTTGAAATCCTCCAAATTGATAGTCAAACCCTGAAACTATTTATATACTTAAGAATTTTAGCTTTGAACAATTAAGTAAGATTTGGGGCTGATAAATTATTATTGTTTAAAGGTACAAGAGATTCTCCTGAACGTTCGACAGCTCGACCCAGTTCTTCTAGATCAGCTAAACCACGTGTGCAGTATTCACCCGTAAGACCCGTAAATTTTATGATTTTAGAGATTTATTTATGTTACCCATAAGTAATATAGGGTTATTATAAAATAGGTTCGAAAACTGTAGCAGAGCGTGGTGAAACCAGCAATCAGTAGATCTACTATTTGAACATATTATCGAGGTGTGTTCCCTAATTATTATTGAACTGTTTTATTGGTTTTAATATGAGGTACACTGAGTTCTTTGGTTACTGTTTTATTGATGCACCACCAATTTAATGTGATGATTTATGGAATTTGTGACACGGTGCAATTGAACTTTTGGATTGAATTACAATAGTATATCTCTGATCAAGCTAATAAACAGAACAGGCCTAATGTGACTCTTGGGGCCCCAAGATACATTAGGTTGGCTTCCCTTGCTGTGTGCTTAGGGTAAGCTATATGGATTTGGACTTACGGGCCTAAGGATACAAGCTCTAAAGCTTATCCTTAGGTTGGCTTTCTTTTTGCTGTGTGCTTAAAGTAAGCTATATGGAAAATAGTTTTGGGAACTACTGATGGTGTACAAGAAAAGAGTTTAAACTATGATTTTCAAAAGTTAAACTCTTTTATGAATTTATGAGATTTACTGGACTATGATTTGTTTAATGTACCTATTGTGATTTTAAGGTAATATTGGGACACACTGAGCCTAGCTCACCTTTCGAAAATATTTTTCCCCTTTCAGATACTGTTGGTTAGATATCTCGGTTCGAGCACTTGGAGGATCAACATATCTCTTGAAATATATCTGATTGTAATGTTTTATCTTGCTAGTTGACTTTATTTTGGTGACATGGACCTTATTTTAAAGTATCATATTTTAGGATGATGACACTTTTATTATTACTGTTCGGTTTATTGTGATTTTGATTTTGAAGACCTGTTTTAAATTAATTTATTACTTATTGGTATTATATTTACAAGTTGGCTTTTGATAGTATAATATCATGTCATTTATAATGTGATTTTACAATGATTGAATAACGGTTTCAGAAAATGTCTTTAAGAATCATGTATGTGATCTACTAGACTTAGTCGAAACGCATAGGCCAGGTCTAGGGGGTTACATTTATTGGTATCAGAGCTTTTGGTTTTTAACCCTTGGACTGTGTATGAGTCCATATTGAAAATACGGTTTTGAAATATTTTACAAAACAAGTTACAAAGGCCATGTCACAAAATTATTAAGATTTTTAAATTGTGTTCGAGACTCCAAGTGCTTATCTAACCCTAAGTTTTATCTTCTGTATTAAACTTGAGATCCATCAAAATGAGTGCTAGACGTGGTCGTTGAACTAGCCGTGGATGAGGTCGAGTGGCTAGATTTGCAGATCCGATTGATGAGATACGGGTAGATCCCCCACCTCCGATAGGTGATCCTACTCCTACGACCCCAACGAATCTGCCTCCTGTCGCTGGTATTGGCATGACTACACCGATCATAGGAGTGACCGATATTGAGTCAGAGTCTAACGGAGTTGCTTTAGATGAGAATTTTGGTAGACAATTTCTGCAGTTGATACAAGGAGCAGTCAGAGCTACTGGTGTTGTATCAGAGGTTCCTATTTCGCAGACTTTGATTGCCAATGGAGTTAGAACTTTTGGGGGACAGATTGGTGGAGCTCCTACTGAAGCTGAGGATTGGCTCCAGGATACAGAGAGACGCATGGATCAGTTGGGTTTATACTCAACTAAGAGATATCAGGGTGTTGTGGCGATGTTAGATGGCAATGCCTACACTTGGTGGGAGTCAGTGACCAGTAGTGTTCCTACCGATCGTTTAACTTGGAATTTCTTTAAGGATCGCTTTCAAAGTCGTTTTCTGGGAGAGCGTTACTTAGCTCAGAGACGTCAGCAGTTTCAAGACTTGGTTCAGGGAGACATGATTATTTCTGAGTATGAGATCGAGTTCTTGAAGTTACTGAAGTATGGATTCAGTATGGTACCTACTGAGAGAGATCGATGTCGTAAATTTGCCCTTGGACTCAGATACGAGCTGTGTAGGCAAGTTGTAACCCATCAGGATGAGATATTTGATATGCTGGTGGCCAGAGCCAAATATGCTGAAGAGGTGGAGGTTTTAGCTTCTGGTAGAGAGCGTGTTAAACAGGAACGATCTAAGAAATTTTCAGGCCCGATGGAGTCATCAGCACAGTCCGGAAAAAGGACTCGTACTTCAGTCCCTCAGAGAAGCAATACACGTTCCAGGCCAGCAGCATCCTCACCGTTAGTTGGCAGTCGAGGCGGTTCCTCGTCGTATTATCATGGGTTCCTCTGTGAGTTTTGTTGTAAACAATACATTGGAGAGTGTCATAAGAAGATGGGTCTATGCTATCAGTGTGGATCTAGTGGTCATTTTCGGAGGGATTGTCCTCAGCTAGCTTCGTTTGAGTAGACCGTTACCCAGACTCCTGTACGTTCTCAGACTACAGTATAGACTCCAATTAGAGATCGTAGCCAAGTAAAGGCTCGTGGTTCAACGTCTAGGACTGACAGTAGAGCCCGACCTCAGCAAAATAGAGGGCCAACAGTTTCTAAGGCTAGACAGCCAGCTTTAGTTTATGCCACTAGACGTCGGGATGACAGAGATGAGCATGAGGTTATTGCAAATACATTTACTATTTATTCTATCCCATACTTTGCATTACTGGACAATGGCTTCACTTACTCCTATGTATCGAGCTTGGTATCTCGAAACCTTCAGATTCTGATCGAGAACATTGAAAATACTGTTACAGTTACGAGTCCAGTAGGACAAGCGGTATTAGTGAATAAAGTACTTCGGTGTTGTCCTCTCGAGGTTCAGGAAGAAATATTTCTCGCTGATCTTATGGAGCTTCCTTTAGAGGAGTTCGATATAATTCTTGGGATGGATTGGTTGAATAAACACAAGGTAAATCTGGATTACGAATACAAGCGGGCTACTCTAAAGACTTCAGATGGTCGGACTGTTATGTTAATTGGTGAACGGCGTGACTATCTCTCCAATATAGTTTCAGCGATGGAAATTGATCGTATGATCCGGAAGGGATATGAGACTTTCATTGCTTGTATTTTGAACACTAACGGTTCATTGTCCACGATCGAAGAGATCCGTACAGTTAGCGAGTTTCCTGATGTCTTTCCAGAGGAGTTGCCTGCCTGGTTTACCTCCTGATAGAGAGGTAGAGTTCGAGATAGAGACTTATCCGGGATCTGCACCTATTTCTATGGCACCTTATCGCATGGCTCCAAAAGAACTTAAGGAGTTGAAGGTCCAATTGCAAGAATTATTCGATCGAGGATTTATTCGGCATAGTACTTCACCATGGGGAGCTCCAGTTATGTTCGTGAAAAAGAAGGATGGGTCGCTAAGATTATGTATTGACTATCGGAAGTTGAATCAGATGACGGTCAAGAATAAATATCCACTACCCAGGATTGATGACTTATTTGAACAGTTGCGAGGAGCTACTGTATTCTCTAAGTTTGATCTTCGTTCGGGGTATTATCAATTGAAAGTTAAAGGATCTGATGTTGCAAAGACGGCCATTCGCACTAGATATGGTCATTCTGAATTCTTAGTGATGCCTTTTGGTTTGATGAATGCTCCTGCAACTTTCATGGATTTGATGAATCGGGTGTTCCAACCATATTTGGATCAATTTGTGGTGGTCTTTATTGATGATATTCTGATCTATTCTCGTACTGAGGCAGAGCATGACGAGCATTTGAAGATCATTATGCGGACTTTGAGAGAGCATCGTCTATATGCCAAACTAAGCAAGTGTGAATTTTGGCTTCATGAAATGTCGTTTATGGGGCATATTATTTCTGCGCGAGGTATTCAGGTCGATCTAAGCAAGATCGAGGCTATTGTGAATTGGAAATGACCCAAGAATATCTCTGAAATTCGTAGTTTCTTGGGCTTGGCTGGTTATTATCGACGTTTTGTTGAGGGCTTCTCGATCATTGCTTCTCCTTTGACAAAGTTGTTAAGGAAGAATGTGCCGTTTGACTGGGGTGAGGCACAACAGGAGAGCTTTGAGAAATTAAAGGCGGTATTGACTCAAGCACCAGTGTTGATTCAACCAGAGTCCGGGAAGGATTTTACAGTGTATAGTGATGCGTCACACTCAGGACTCGGCTGTGTTCTAATGCAGGAAAGTAAGGTAGTGGCTTATGGATCCCCTCAGCTGCGACCGCATGAGTGTAATTATCCTACTCATGATTTGGAGTTAGTAGCAGTGATTTTTGCCTTGAAGATTTGGAGACACTATCTTTATGGAGAAAAGTGTTATATTTTCACGGATCATAAGAGTTTAAAGTATCTTCTGACCCAGAAGGAGCTTAATTTGAGACAACGACGCTGGCTAGAGCTTCTAAAGGATCATGATTGCGTGATTGATTATCACCCTGGTAAAGCTAATATTGTAGCGGATGCTTTGAGTCGAAAGGCGATAACAGAGTTGATATCTTTAATGGCCAGGATGAATTAATTTAAAACATGTCTTCAAAATCAAAATCATGATAAACCAAACAGTAATAGCAAAAGTGCCATCATCATAAAATACAATACTTTAAAATAAGGTCCATGTCACCAAAATAAAGTTAACTTGCTAGATAAAACATTACAATCAGATATACTTCAAGAGATATGTTGATCCTCCAAGTGCTCGAACCGAGATATCTAACCAACAGTATCTGAAAGGGGAAAAACATTTTCGAAAGGTGAGCTAGGCTCAGTGTGTCCCAATATTACCTTAAAATCACAATAGGTACATTAAACAAATCATAGTCCAGTAAATCTCATAAATTCATAAAAGAGTGTAACTTTTAAAAATCATAGTTTAAACCCTTTTCTTGTACACCATCAGTAGTTCCCAAAACTATTTTCCATATAGCTTACTTTAAGCACACAGCAAAAAGAAAGTCAACCTAAGGATAAACTTTAGAGCTTGTATCCATAGGCCCATAAGTCCAAGTCCATATAGCTTACCCTAAGCACACAGCAAGTGAAGCCAACCTAATGTATCTTGGGGCCCCCAAGATTCACATTAGGCCCATTCTGTTTATTAGCTTGATTAGAGCTATACTATTGTAATTCAATCCAAAATTTCAATTGCACCGTGTCACAAATTTCATAAATCATCACATTAAATTGGTGCATCAATAAAACAGTAACCAAAGAACTCAGTGTACCTCATATTAAAACCAATAAAACAGTTCAGTAATAATTAGGGAACACACCTCGATAATAGGTTCAAATGGTAGATCTACTGATTGCTGGTTTTATCACGCTCTGCTACAGTTTTCGAACGTGGTTTAACTGATCTAGAAGAGTTGGGTCGAGCTGTCGAACGATCCTAAATATGGTTTTATTTCATTACAAAATCGAGTAGTTTGCTTTGCCTGGTGGCAAGAGGTATACCATTTCACACCCTTGCCCTAGGTTTGAGTCCCATTCCACGCAAAATGGGTTTTTATTCATTCTTCTAAATCTGCACTAATAGGAGAGTGACACGTGTCGCTCTCTTACTGGTACAAAATTCTCATAAAAATATTAATTCTTTTAACAAAAAACATTACGTGTTAATTCCATGTCAGCATACATTAGTGACGTGGATATGCCACATCATTTGTGTTCAAATGTGCTTGCTTAGTCAGAAGAAGGCGTTGACCGTCAGTTGACTAACAATTTCCATCCAACGAGGTGACTTTTGAATCAAAATAAAACGTTGTGGGGTCAAATGTTCCAAAAAACAAAAGGGGTCAATTTGCATATACTGTCAAACGTTAGGGGTATTTGTTTTCATTATGCCTAATTTTTACATATCCTTCCTTCTACATCAGCTCATGTTTTAGAGAACAAAGTTCTTTGCTTTCTTTTCTAGTTTTTGAAGAAGAAGAAAACCCTAACTAGCTCTCTTTTCGACTTAAAACCACGATAGTAAGCCAATATTTGACACAATAGAAGATTACTTTCAACAACAGGGATGGTTCTAGGCTTCCATGAGCATCGATGGAAATTCTCAAACGAAAAAGGTGAGTTTTTTTAGCATTTTTTTCCTCATTTTCTCGGAGTATTTTTTTGAATAAAAAAGTCCCCTCTTTATTTTGCTTCTCTATTCCATTTTATTTTGTTGTTGTGTGGTTCCATCTTGATTTGGTGATAGTTTGGTGAAGCTATGGCAGAAGAGTGATGATTGTTCCAACTCAAGCATTAATCATCCCGGGTTGTCGAGATTTAATCTTTTTTAAAGGGTTTTATATTTGGTTTCCTTTTATCAATATTCTTGCTGAGGTGATGATGGTAAATCGGTTGGGGATGTTTGTTAGCAATAATGACGACTTTAGAATTGACGATGGCGATAAGAGTAGTTTCGACGGAGACGACGGTCCGAGTGGCTAACACTAATATTAGGGTTAACCATAATCTGTTTAATGTTGGGCATGTTGGGTTCTTGTTACAATGGATGGGCTTGTATCTTGTAATAATTTCAAATAAGTTCTTTTATTTAGTGCTCTAAAAAAATGAGCGTCTACAAACTTGATTACGTAATTTTACACTTCTTAGTTGTTAGTGAATTTTAGGTTTATAAAAAATGAAAATCACCTTTTAGTCCCTAAAATTTAGGCATGTTTTTGTATTTTGGTAATTAACATAGTTTTAATTTATTTCGAATTATATTGATGATTTTAATTTAGTCCTTAGATTAATTAATCCTATTATTAATTTTGTTAAATAAATTCATTTGGTAATTTGTAAATAGTTAATTAGTATTTTTAAATTAATTTTGTATTGTTGATTTTAACATGTTCTTGTTTAAATGCATGTATATTAATTTTTATTTATTCTATTTTTAATCTATTTTTCAAGTTTTTAATTTATTAGATTTTACGCTTAACCTTTAATTTATGTTCTTCCTAATTTAGTTCATAATTAGAGCCTTAGACCTCAAATTTAGTCCTTACATTTAGATTTATCACAATTTAGTCCTTGAAATTTTTAATTAGCACTACATCAAAACTGTTCTACAATGGCGTTTTGAGAGTAAACGCCTCAAACTTTAAACATATAGCGGTGTTTCCATTCCAAACACCATAAAACGGTACATTTAGCGGCGTTTTTATATAAACGCCACAATAGGGTTCATCTGTAGTTGTGTTTTTTCAATAAACGCTGCAACAGAGTAGTACTTTAGTGATATTTTTTCAACAAACGTCGCAATAGAGTAGTACTTTAGCGGTATTTTTATACAAACGCCGTAGTAGGGTTCATCTATAGTTGCGTTTTTTAACAAACGCCACAATAGAGTAGTACTTTAGCATCATTTTTTACAAACGCCACAATAGACTCATATTTTAGTGGCGTTTTTATACAAACACCACTATATACTTGTACTTTAGTGGCATTTTTGTTCAAACGCCGCTATAGTTTGTTCTATAGTGGCATTTGTTTTAAAAATGCCACAAAGTTTTTATAAATACTCAAATCTTCATCATTCAGGTCCCATTTTGTTTCAAATAGATTTTCGGCGAATTCCTAACCCATCACAGCCACCGTAGCGCAGCCACCAGCAGAAGTTACCATCGTCATCATCGCACTCTTCCGGCCAACCACCAGGTGTGTCTATCTTCTTCGTCGCGCCCTACTTTTTTTTGGGCGTTTCTTTGTTTTTGATACGAAAACTTTGAGTGTTTCAATGTTTTATTTTGGGCATTTCATTAGCAACCATTATTGAATTATGATGGGATTCACAAGAAGAAAATAATTTTATGTTGAGGGTTTGATATTACCAATTTTCAGAAGAACACCACATGGTATGCTTTTTAATTAGTTTTTAAAAACATTTGTTATAATTAATTAATAATGCATAAAAAGGATACTAATTTGATTATAGCAGTATTTGCTTTCAATTAAAAGCCAAAGCAACATTACTAGGAAGTATTAAGGAATAAATCTAAATAATTATATTGATAACACAAAATAGGAAAGATTAAATCAATGTCATTGATAAGCCAACGGATGGTCACAAAACCCTATATATCTTCTTTTATTATGAATCTGTTACTATATGTTCTTTTTGTGGGGGGGATAACTTACAATGGAAACTATGCATCCGTAAACCCCAATTGTTTGTTGGGAATATTGTTATTAGTAGTATATATTATCATTCACTTTTTTTCTTGTTTGTTTAATTGTGTGGTCTTATATTATATGCATTATATTTGTTTCATGCAGTCTGCCTATAAGTTGACTGTTAACAATTTCGGTAGTAAACTAAGTGACATGTTTATGCTTTTGGTTCTTTAGCATGCTTTTCAGATTATTTCTGGTAAACACCAATATAATCGAGTGTCAAACATTGGAAAGGAGAACTGTAACATGCTAAATTTTATCCTTGGCATCATAAAAACCAAAAACAAACAATAAGGTTTGCAGTTCTCTAGATTTATTAGTAGACCAAAACATTTAGATATTGATTGGCCAATATCTATGACTAGTGGTTGAGCTGTATTACAAGTATAAATGTCATCTGTCTATGGCTGAATTTTGTTGTCATCCTCTATTACTGAATTTGTCTATAGCTTTGGGAGACAAATTTGGAATGCCATTATAAGACTGTAACACCAAATCACCAATGTTCGATTGTTATATCATAAAGAATAAATCTTTGATTTCCCTTACACCCGAAAACTATTTATGCTTTAATTATTTCTAGAGAGAAAGAAACTTGACATAGAGAAAGACATGCATTAAGTAACTAGATCACCCATATGTATGGACAGAGTAAGAGAAATTATCGTCGGAATGTCCACGTGGCGTATTTGCTCTGACGACAGATCAAATTATCGTTGGGAGGCTTTCGGTCTGTTCTTGCCGTTGAATCCTGATGATGACCTGAAAGGAACTCCTATTGCTCCATACCCTTCCATGGCTGATCTCCTACTTCAAGGTAACAATCTATGAATCTTTCTACCGCTATATTTTTATTTAGTACTCTTAAATTTGATAAATCGTACCCAGGATGTTTGAAGCTTATTGAGAACAATGATAGAGGAGTGGATAAATATCTGATGTTTAGAACCAGATTCGGGAAATCTGTGGAGTTGAAAGAATCTTCAATTGTAAAAGCATTATTTATCCTCGATGAAGATGATGCTGCCTCTACTGTTACTCCAAGTAAACGATTCTCTCTTTTACTTTAATTTTTTGTTTAATGTTTGATTCAGTTCCCAAGCCACCTCCAATCAAGTTTCATATTGTAAGTGGAAGGTAGTTATCTGTTTCAAGTGAAGCACTGAAGCGCGCAAGGAGTCTTGTTGGTGAACCAGAGCTAGAGGATTTATTTGGTGAAATGGATGAAGAGCTTCTCCATATACAATTTACACGGAGGAAAAACTTAACGATGCATTATCAAATAAGGAAAACTATTTTTTTACTTCCTTTTCCCACGAAGGAGTAATGAAGACTAAATTCTAGTGAACAATATTTTTTAATTGAAAGTGAAAGAAACTAGACTAAATTCTAGAGAACAATGTCAATTTTAATGTTTATTAATTTTAATTTATTTTGCTGTTAAGTATTTTTCTGCATAATTTGTGTCTTATTTAAAATTTATGGTTGCTGTTAATTAGATAAAACTACATGATATTAAATTTAGGTTATGTAGAGCAGAAATGAAATATGCAAAATAAATTAAACTTAGCTAAAGAAAGGTAATTAGAGGCGTTTGTATCCAAAAACACCTCTATAGATCAGACCTTTTTGCGACGTTTGTTCCAAAACGCTGCTATAGATCTTGACCTTTTGTAGCGTATGTTCCAAAAATGCCGCTATACATATTGAGCTATTGCGGCGTTTTTTGTTCTCAAACGTCGCTAACTTTAGTGGCACTAGTATAGCCAACGCTTCTTGATACGTTTTTGCTATCACCGCAAGTGCTTTTAGCGACGCTTAAAAACACCAATATAGAACTAAAAAATGCCGCTAAAACTCTGTTTTGCTATAGTGTAGATATTCATTTAACATGATTAATTAGGTTATTAATTAGAGTCTCCACTTTAGGTTTAATAATTAGAGTCCGAGAGTTTATTTCAATTATGATTCAATAATTGGTTAAAATAAATTATAATTAATATTAGAGCCTCCAATTTTAGGTTTAGCTCTTTATCTTTAAATTACATAATTTGATACTCCAAGTTAGAGAAAACCTTAATTAATCCACTAGTATAATTAGGTTCATAAATGGTTGTTTAATTGCATTTTGTTTTTTTAAATAATAAGTGTCGAGACGGTATTTGCCCGACGAAAACAAGTGTCGTTATTTTCTAAATCTCATCTTGAAAAAGTAAGTGTTTTTCTTCTTTGAATCAGATAAAACACAATTTGAGGAGTCGTCATCAATCATTTATCGAGGTGGATAGGTCACCAAAAACGCTTGGTTATTTTAATAAAATTTATAAAAATTATTAAAACAACACAAAAAGGGTCTGCTTACTAGAAAATGAGTTCGGGAGTCAGTTACGTGTGGGGAAGGATTAACACCCCCACAATGCCCACAATTGGTACCTTTGTTTATTAATTAATGTCTTTGCAGTAAAATTTTATAAATCTGACTTTAATTTAATTTATGATCCCTTCAACAAACATCATGAGTATTATTTTATACCAATAATCATTTAAAATATATTCTTAATACGTTAAGGAAATATTTTATGATTCATTGTATAAGATAATAAAACCAGATTACATATAATAATTTTAATGATTAAAACATGAAATTATAAAAAATCAAGGCCAATACTATAAATAAATCATATTTGTTGTACTAAAAGTGTAAATAAACTAATAGTAATATTAAAAAATTAAAAGTATTAAAATTAAGAGATTATATTGAAAAATAACAAAACTTATGGTCATGATTCGAATTATCATAAAAGATTTGGTACTAGCAATGTAATTTAACCATAAATACTAATACGAGATTAAAATATAAATTATTAAAATAATAGGGACTAAATATGTTATTTACCCTAAATATATGTAAATATACGGACAGTGACTAAAATAAAAATAAATAAAATGCAAAGACAAAATTAAAATGCACAGAAACCTGATTTTAGTGGCTAAAATATGAAGAGTACAAAATACATGGACCATGGGTGTAATTTACCCATTCTAAAATTACACAGAGGTCCCTTCCCAAAACGACGTAGTTTCGAGGTGGGTATAAATACCTCATTAACTGGCCATTTAGGCTATTTCTCCCCATTTTCCTCTTTTTGCTTTTCTCTAGGATTCCCTCACCGGAGGGAATCAGGCCAACACTAGTCGTTGATTGCCGGCGCCGATATCCATCGCTGGCTACCGTACACGGTGGCTGGAATTTAGAAAAATACATCGAAATAAAGCCCTTTTCCCCCTGAACCTAAATCCACCTTCGTTTCGTTCTAAAAATCCCCCAAACATTGTATATCTAAAGAGATACCTTTGAATAGACGGCAGTTTCCAGTGACGCATGGAGTCTCCGATAACCATGGGTAAGCTTCTCTCATTTCTTTTTATTTTCGGCTTGGTGTGTTTTCTTCGTTGTTTGCTGCTGTTGAAGTCTTTTTCCATTACTACCGTTCTCTTGCTCTTGCTCCCGTTGTTTGCTTGCTCTCCTTGTATTTTTTGTTTTATGTCCCTTTCTCTTGCAGGTGATGGCCTTTTTATAGGCCCCGTGGTGCTACATAATGATGAAGCTTCAGTGAGTCACCGGAGCTACGATGGTGACCTACCCTAGGGTTGATGAGGTGTGTGGTCCTGTTTCATCTTCTGAAGTCTTCTGGTGAGGCGGTGGTGGCATGGTAGCGTCGGAGTAGACCATCTGGAGGAGGTGACCGGAATAGCCCTATGGTGGTAATGATACCCTAGGGTTTCTGGTGGATGCATCTGTGTCGTTGGATATCTTTTGATCGGATGGTGATGGTTGCTGGCGGCTAGAGAAGATATGGGAAACCCTAGCAAAAACCTTAATTGGGTTTTGGGCTCGTTAGGTCATATGAGTCTGGATCTACTGTTGGGCTTCCGGGTCTAGATCAAGTCTGGACCTGGATCTATTGTTGGGCTTCCGGGTTTGGACCGGGTCTGGGCCTGGATCTAATTTTTTGTTGGGCCTCCAGTTTCTTAACTGTAAATGGGATCCAGCTTGTTTTGTATTTGGGCCCCGATTTATTTATTGGGCTTGTAATAATAATAATATTAATATAATAAAAATAGTAGTAATAATGATATTAATAATGAGAACAGAAAAAAACTAGTGTCGATAGCTACCCCTCTTTGCTCATTCTTGTGTCAACAAGAATAGGGCAAAGACGAAAAGACAATAAGTTTTTGTCCAATTGACTTCTCTTTATTAGGAAATCAAAGATTGACTTCTTTTTACTAGGAAGTCAATAAAGAGTGTAAACATCCTACCCAAAGGTCTTACGGATGGCCCTAAGGACTTATCATCTTGCTCCAAAAGACTAACAGATGACCCTAAGGATTTAAACATCATGCTCGAGAGACTGACATATGACCCTAAGGATTTACAAATTTGTGGGAATTAATTTACTGGGTAAGAAACTTCTTACTTTTCAAAAATTTCATTTTCTTGAACATTAAATGAGAAACTTTGAAAATTGCTTTCTCATTTTTCATGTGAAAAATCATGTGTAAACATCCTACCCAAAGGTCTGACGGATGGCCCTAAGGACTTATCATCTTGCTCAAAAGATTGGAAGATGACCCTAAGGATTTAAGCATTATGCTCAAAAGATTGACTGATGACCCGAAGGTTTTACATATTTGTGGGAATTAATTTACTGGGTAAGAAACTTCTTACTTTTCAAAAATTTCATTTTCTTGAACATTAAATGAGAAACTTTGAAAATCACTTTCTCATTTCATGTGAAAATCATGTGTAAACATCCTACCCAAAGGTCTAACGGATGGCCCTAAGGACTTATCATCTTGCTCAAAAGACTGCAGATGACCCTAAGGATTTAAGCATCATGCTCGAAAGACTGACATATGACCTTAAGGATTTACAAATTTGTGGGAAATAATTTACCGGTAAGAAACTTCTTACTTTTCAAAATTTTCATTTTTAGAAAAGATTAAATGAGAAACTTTGAAAATCGCCTTCTCATTTTTCGAAACGACTTGTTGGTTGGGTAACATGCCCAAAAAATAATGCTTCCTCTGTGGATTGCGCCCATCTATTCTTCAGATATTTGCCTCTCCTAACGTGATTCCTGCATTTTAGATTTAAATTCTACCTTATACTTATAAGGTATTTTGTTCATGAATCTTTTTTTCCTATGAATATGTGTTTATGCGCATGCAATCAAATGTATCAATGTAATGCATATTTTTTTATGCAAATGATATTTTTAAGAATGCATGAATGTTGATTCAATTTTCATTAGACTCCAAAGTGGCGAATTCAATCTTCTTCAACTTGATCATTCCTTTCCAGGATTTTCTTCAAATATCAATGTAGCAACTTATACTTTCAAGCTTGCATTTATGAAGAATCATCTGATCAACTTGTATATTTGTGTCTTCTTTGCCTCAATTTGCATTATAGTCTCAGAAGAAATGTTTCATTTATGGAACTCTTGCCTCAGTTAGAATTATGACCTTGTTGTCTTCATTTTGTCCTTAATAAAACTGGCTTTCTTCGCCTGAACTTGTGTAGAAATCCAATAAAGCTTTTATCTTTGAAAGGAGAAACTATCATCTTTGGATAATGTAAATATGTCAAACTTAGTATAGATTAATTAGGAGAGCAACATATGTTCTAATTTGACTCTTGAAACACATCACAAGGAGGATTTATCCTAATTCTTTTCATGTCTCCACATCTAATCGGATCTCGAACAAGGCTATTTAGACCATATCCTATCGAGATGTTTAACAACAACCTATCGTTCAACCTTAGTTGGCTCCATTAATTTCTTGGTGTTAAAATTTCTGCGCCCCTTTCGTGGAAAGAAATCTTCACAATTTCTCATTTTGAAATACAACCATCATCTTGGGTCAACAAATGGAATACCATATGATTGCAACATTGGTTCAACACCATAATCACTACTTTGTAGAACATTTGACAACATATTCATCCTTTCCTGTAGCTTCTACCCAGATTTCTCAATCAGGGAACTCTTTGCATGGTGTTCAGAGCTTTTGTATGACGTCACATGGATACTTAAGAAAAATGCTCATTGGGAATACAAGTGGGACACTTTGGCTTGCCAGTATCGAATCACCAGAATAATGCAACTGTATGATAAAAAAAGCAATTATGTATATTCAGCTCCACTATCACTGTTTCACCATTTTCATTATTCCTATCTTTCTATCTCATTGGAAATATTTTCTCAATTCAATGATTTTATATTCCTAGATAATATGGGCGCCTCCCAAAATGCCTCAACATTTGCTAATACGAACGTTGCAAATGCGTTCAAAATTGTTTCTTATGATATGAGCATTTAAAATGCCCCACATGGATCATTTCTGTCTAAAATGGGCCTTCAAAATGCCCCAACATTTCTCAATGTCTGTTTGATTTGAATGTCATGATCCCTACAAGATCTAACTTTGATAATGCCCCATTGTGGGTACTCGTGGCTCTATTCATGCCCAAATCTGTTTATCTTGAATGCTCTCATTCTAGTGTTACTAAACAGTAGTGTTGTCAAATATCTTGAGAGCTACTATTCATGTTATCACAAGCTTAAGAAGTAATATAGAAATGTCTGAGATATGTGCCTCTTTCAAATGTGGTGATCATCATCTTCTTAATTGGTTGCATTCTTGCCTTTTTGCTATGTACTGGGATATGTGTATTTTTTTAATGAAGCAATCATCTTCTTATTGATAAATTGTCACAAAGGGAATGTTACAAGTTCAATTCTTCAACCTTTATGATCTCTCGGACTACTTGCTTTCATCGCTTATTTTTTCTCCAATAGAGGTAGAATAGATATCAACTTGCTTCAAGAATTTTTCTCATTTGAGATTGTCCAGTTTGAAAATGTATTTCCTCATTTTTTTATCAAAGAATGAAAGAATTTTGTAAAGTATTATTCCTTAATTCAGGTTCACAATTGAATCAAATTATAAACATGAGTTCAAAGAATATCAAAATAATCAACAGCTCTTTAATGTATGAGAGTTATAGTTATTTGACAAGTATCAAGATTGATGTGTTTGTTTTAGGCTGGCCTTCTAGCATTATACTAATTTCTAGAATACCTCTATTTTGATTCTCTGAAATCTTCCATTTAGACTCCTCTAACCAAGGCAGTGCAAAAATATCGGTCTAAAACTAAAATTTCTGTGGGCATGTGTGAGGTTGACTATAACAGGTGTTTCTTAACTCCCTTAGTCCATCTTTTTATTAGTGACCTTTGCTATTTTGGCTAGTTGAATTCAGCTTTATTGCAATTTGCTTTTATTGGGCTAGCTGAAGGGTTCATCTTATCACAAGCTCTTTAACTTAACAATCACAGTGGGGCAAACACTGAACTGCCGAGTATCCGAGCAATATCATGTTTTGAACATAATCTATTCATAAAGCAGGAGCTTTTTGAGTTTTCTCTAGAACCAATTACTTTAGTGGAATAACTCAGATTTATTGTATATATATAATAATAATATAATATGAGCTTCCAGATTCAATTTATTAAGTTTGTTAACAAAAACCTGTTATAGTCTAGGTGTTGGTTGAAAGTCAGAAAATCTCATCGTTAGAGTTCAATTTCCAAGCAACTGACTTAAACTAGATTCACCTACTTGACTATTCCATCTGTGAAGATTATAATCATCATTCAAAGTCATCAATAGAAAAATATTCTAGTTGGTTTTGCAATATCTTACACATAAGATGCCCCATGTGGTACGCTCCTATATATAAATACCAAGCCTTGTTTAAATCCTTGAAATATAAGAAGGCTATCTCGTATTTGTAAGAGGATGGTATGGTGTTTGAGTGTATTTCTTTTGAGGCAAGGTCAAGGGTTCTTGTTTTACCAGTTTTCAATTTCGATATTTTGTCAAACATTTGTAACTCTAATCATAAAGAGTTTTTTTAATCTAGTTGATATTAAAAGAACTGTAATATTGCAAAATTAATTCATTGCTCATAACCTTAAAAGAAACACAATTTTATTTATATAACCTTACAAAAAGGCTTAGAAAGGACAAAAAACATATTCAAACACAATGCTGCAAATGAAAGGCACAATTGTAGTATATATCAACTTCCATTTATTATTTAGCATGCATCATAATTCCTAGAATGTTCGGTGTGTAATAGGACCAAAATCTTTGTCCTCATTTACCCCCATTTCTTGATCATTTCTTGTGTCAAGACTCCTTTGTCAATGAACATCTCTATCTTCTTTAACAGTGGTCTACAATTCCCTGTAGAATGCCCATATACCCTCAAGTGGAAATCACAAACACTATCCTGATCATAGCTATAAGTAGAAGGGTTTGGTGGCATTTTTGTTGGCCTCGGTATGATGTATTGACCTTTAATCAAATGAGTGTACAGTTCTGAAATAGAAGTTTGGAACTCCTTCAAAGTATTTCTCGATCGTATGACTTTTTTTGTTGGTCTGAACGATTAACTGCTCCTTTTCTTTTGTGGTTATGGGGGCTATGGACGTGACATTCATTTACATCATCATCTTTCATTTTTTGATCAGTTGGGCTTTTGGATGTGAATTTTAAGTTTCCTTCGTTGATTGCACTTTCAATCAATTATCCACTTGTCACAAGATGCTTAAATTCATTTTTTGAATTTACCAGCATTAACTCATAGAAAGGAGCTGGAAGGGAATCATGAAACATATATGATATCTCTTCTTCTATCATGGGAGGTTTAACTTGTACTACCACTCCTCTCCATCTTAAGGCATAATCTTTAATTCTTTCATTGGCTTTCATCCTTATTTCTTGAAGATCCTTACGTTTGGGAGCTAAACCTTTAACATATCGATAATGTCCCAAAAATGCATATGCTAGATCGACCCATCTCTTGATTTGCTCTCGGTTCAAATGATTGTACCATACTACCACTGGCCTAACGAGACTATCATGGAATGAGTGAATTAACAAATCATCAATATTTAGGCACCCTTCTATTTTTCTGCAAAACATTGTCTTTTTCCTTCATCTTATATGTCAATTCTCTGATTTGTAGACAATATTGTTCATTTTTCCTTGTAAGGAAATCTTTGAGGTCAAAAAGTTCTTGTATATGATCAAAAAATTTCATCAATTTCTCATTTATGGCTTTAGTGACTTCTAATTCAGCTTCAATCTCACACTGATGGATATGTTCCATCTTGATTATAACCCTATTCAACATTTGATTTTCGACTTGACATCTTTCCAAATTGATGACACTTGTATTGTTCATTTCTTCTGCAACCCGTAAATTATGAGAAAACTTCTTGGCTCGATCTTCGTGTGTCTTGCCATTCTTTTTCAGTTTAATGACACCTGTTATCCACTCTTCCAGGGTATTTCCCATACCTGCCTTTTAAAAGGTTTGACTGATCTTTTGGAAATCCTCACACATGGTTTCCATTTTTGCGCTCAATTTGTCATTTTCAATCTTTAAATGACGTATTTGAGCCTCATAATTCAATAGATCTTCTTCTTTCTAAATGCTCACACTATTACTCTTACATTTGAATACTTTTGGTATCAACCTGATAGGATAATCAGTGACCCTCCTAGGTTGATTCTTTATCTCTAACTCTAAAATTCCATAATCCAAAAAGATGTTTGACTCGATGCTTGAAAGCGGTGCAGTTCTCAATGGAATATCCTTGATTTCTGACATGATATTCACAACGAACATTAACATCATACCAATTTGAATAAGGAGGTTGTTGAGGTTTCACATAATACGAAGCCACTTCTCTTGCTTATAGTAGCTTTTCATACAGCTCCTTATATGATATAGGGATATCATCAAAATGAGAACCACCTTTCATCTTGGTTTGATCTTGAGTTTCTGACGTTGAGAAAAGACTCTTAAATGACAATGACTTCTGATTGCATGATTTTTTCTCATCTCTGGAAATTTCTACAGTTGTCATCATTTCCTTGGTATTTCTAGATAAATTGTTGATACGAATGGTGATTGTGCATAATTTCTCAAATTGGTTAGGATAAGAAGTTCCTTGTATATTTGATATTGTATGATTAAGTTCATTGAGCTCTCTCTCTCTCTTTGTGCATGAGTCTCTTTTCCATTGGTCAAAACAAATATTTTATCCATCATCTTGGACATTTGCTCTCTTATCTCTTGTATTTCCTTTTGCTCTTCAAGGGACATACGATATTTGGGTACATAGTTCTCCTCTATCCTCGAAGTTTCTTCAGGATGCTATTCCCTAGCTGTGTTATAGTTTACTTGATCATGAAACCCTTTTTCCATAATAAAAACCTTTTATTTTTTATGACCACTCTCAAATTGATACATTCTAATCATGTCATGATCATTCAATGTAAACAAAAGAAATCAATATAAACAAGTAAGAGCAAAATAAAATGTATCTACAGAATAGATAAAGATAAGAAAAAATAAAATGGATAGTACCAATTAATAGAAAGAAAAGATCATATTCATCATGGTATATATATCCTAACCTCATGCTTTCTAGTTCACATACTATCATGTCATGATCATTCAATGTAAAAAAGAAATCAATATAAACAAGTAAGAGCAAATAAAATGTATCTACAGAATAGATAAAGATAAGAAAAAATAAAATGGATAGTACCAATTAATAGAAAGAAAAGATCATATTCATCATGGTATATATATATATCCTAACCTCATGCTTTCTAGTTCACATACTTTGTTTGGAAAAATAAACCTAACCGCATGATTTCTAGTTCACATACATTTATTTGGAAAATAAAGTAATACTATGTAAATAAAAGAGACTCTACAAGTCTAACCTTACGAGACTCATTTAGGTTAGGCTCTGCCCAGACTCAAGTTCTAGGTTTATTATATATTGAGTTTTGACTCTAAGGTAAAAAGGGTTATCGAATTATCCTTTGTTGGTGCCCTCTTGGGCTACCAAACCCTCAATCCTGGTCCATCACAGACTTTTGGATTGAGTTCAATTTGAAGGAACACACTTCCCTATGTCCATATGGAGGTGAAAACCACACGAGGAACATAAGGTGTGAGCTCAAGGAATGGTCCCCTATCCCATGCGAAGGTGAAAACCACACGAGGGATTAGTTTCTCATTCAAACTAAGTGGCATAGAGGATGTTTTAGCTCATGTCATGATAATGCAGTGCACAGTGTGCGAGGAAAAGCATAAAAAGAAAAAATAATGTACAACATACAAATTTATTCTTTAAATCTAAAGATGCATAATTAAATCTGAAAACATTACCAAACATATTAGTACAACTATTTATTAAAATAATTATTAAAATAATCAAGGGAAAAACTAAATTAAAACAAATTTAATTTTATTGCAAAGATAATTAATTAGTAAACTGGTGGCTTGACTCTCTAAAAAATGTCCCCAGCGGAGTCGCCAAGTTGTCGAGACGGAATTTGCCCGACAAAAACAAGTGTCGTTATTTTCTAAATATAGTCTCGAAAAGGTAAGGGTTTTTCTTCTTTGAATCAGATAAAACACAATTTGAGGAGTTTCCACCAATCATTTATCGAGGTGTGATTGGTCACAAAAAATGCTTGGTTATTTTAATAAAAAATTATAAAAATATTATTAAAATAACATAAAAAGGGTATGCTTACTAGAAAATGAGTTCGGAGTTGTTTACGTGTGGGGAAGGATTAGCACCCCCACAATGCCCAAAATTGGTACCTTTGTTTATTAATTAATGTTTTTACAGTAAAAGTTTATAATCTGAGTTTAATTTAATTTATGATCCCTTCAACAAACATCAGGAATATTATTTTATACAAATAAGCATTTAAAATATATTCCTAATAAGTTAAGGAAATATTTTATGGTTCATTGTATAAAATAATATAACCAGATTACATATAATAATTTTAATGATTAAAACATTAAATTATAAAAAAAAATCAAGGCTAATACTATAAATAAATCATATTTGTGGTACTAAAAGTGTAAATAAACTAATAGTAATATTAAAAAATTAAAAGTATTAAAATTAAGAGATTAAATTTAAAAATAACAAAACTTATGGTCATGATTCGAATTATCATAAAAGACTAGGTACTAGCAATGTAATTTAACCACAAATACTAATAAGAGATTAAAATATAAATTATTAAAATGATAGGGACCAAATATGCTATTTACCTTAAATATATATAAATATACCAGCAGTGACTAAAATAAAAATAAATAAAATGCGAAGACAAAATTAAAATGCATAGAAACCTGATTTTAGTGACTAAAATGTGAAGAGTACAAAATAAAGGGACCACAAGTGTAATTTAACCCATTCCAAAATTACATAAAGGTCCCTCCCCCAAACGACGTAGTTTCGGGGGGTGTAAATAACCCATTAACCGACCATTTAGGCTATTTCTCTCCATTTTCCTCCTTTTGCTTCTATCTCTTAGATAGATAAGCTCTCTCTTCTCTTTAAGATTCCCTAACCGGAGGGAATCTGACCAACACTAGCCGTCGATTGCCGGCGCCAATAACCATCACCGGCCACCTTACACGGTGGCTGAAATTTAGAAAAATACACTGAAATAAAGCCCTTTTTCCCCTGAACCTAAATCAACCTTTGTTTCGTTTTAAAAATCCCCAAACTCTGTAGATCTAAAGAGATACCTTCGAACAGCCGACGGTTTCCAGTGACGCTTGGAGGCTCTGATGACCGTGGGTAAGCTTCTCTCCTTTCTTTTTATTTTCGGCTTGTTGTATTTTCTTCGTTGTTTGTTGCTATTGGAGTCTTTTTTTCGTTACTTTCGTTCTCATACTCCCGTTGTGCTACTTTGATTTTTAACTACTCCTTTTCAGTATTTTCAACAGCGTAGAGTTAATTTTTAATAAGTGTCTGACAGACTGTCACAACTCCACTTGTATAAACCTGTATGCTACTTTGATTTTTTCCGTATATTGAACAAAATTATAGAATAAATAAATGCACGACATTTTACCGTGTATATCTTTTTTTTTTCCGTTTCTCCTAGAAAATTGTAGAGTTGTACATAGGAAAATAATTTAACTCAATCCTATGAGTTTTGATTTCACCTAATTTGATATAATTGATTTTATTTTAAATTCAAAAGGTGGATTTGATTTAGGTGAAGGGTGAAAAAACTCAAATCCGACCTAATCGAATTCGAAAATAATAATATAATTTTCTTAAAAAAATTTGTTATTATTAATTAAATCTTTATTTTGTACCATGTCAGATAGGATCGGGTCGGGTCAAAATCGGATTAAAGATATATAATTTTCAGATTATATTAAATAAGATGAAAATATATAATTTTCGAGTCGGATCAAATTTAAACGAATAATACATATTTTCAAATCAGGTCGGTTCAATAAAAAAATGAGCCTAACCCAACCCATTGCGATCCTCAAGAGTACATAGGCTTCACCCTTTCTTTAAACCCAGAATATTGCCACGGTGCCATTGATATTCTAAATATTGACGAATTTGATTTTTGAGAAAAATACTCATTTAAGGATGTATATTAGATTTGAATTCTACGGATTTCGATTTAATTTTTATAAATTCTTTACAAGAAAGAATTAGATTCAAGTTGAGTTAAATCAGGTTTTTAAATTTATGAATTCAGATTGGATCAAATTCAAATTTAAGATGAAAAATATTCAATTCAAAAAATAATATAATTATATTTTATATATTTAGTAATAATTGTAATTATAACCCTCCTCATATTATCCTTTTCAATTAGATCTCTATTTTTATTAAATAAAATTATGATTTTTTTTTTAATTTAAATTTGTGTCGAGTTTGATCTATTTAAATGCAGATTTTATCTCAAAATCGAGTAGGGTGAAATCACCCTAAACTTAAATGTAATCAAATTTCGAATAAATGATTAAATTTTATCAAATAAAATCGACCTAAAACTTAATCCAACCTGACTTATATCTATTTTTATGTAACTCGTCTATTTATTATTAATTGTAAATACAATACTTTAAACATGATAATTTTTTTAATAAATCTAAGCCGAATACAAAGTAATATGAATAATATTTTTAAACATATTTATGTTGAGAAATATTTTAAAATTTTGACATGTATATTTTAGTTATAATATATAAAACAGAAATTTTCAAAAGATACTGCATACCCGGATTGTGGTTTAGAACACAAACTAAGATTCCTTGAGGTTCATAAACCCTGTTTTAATTTTAATGAAACATAACAAATTTATTCATTTTCTTCTTTAGATGTAAAATCCAATAGAGAAAACTTGTTGCTCTTCCAATTCCATAAAAGCTGCAATGTCCTGGATTTTGTTTTATTTTATTACCCCAAACCCTGCAATGTTCTGATGGTAATACACAGTAATGCTCACATAACAATGGCGGACAGGTAAAGAAAATCGCCAAGCAGTACAATATTTAGCGATGAAGCTACAACTTGTCTTGTCGTAAAAGTCGGGATTGTCGCATTTTTAATCGTTCAACTATCTGCAGCACGGTTACTAGGAAGGTTTTAGAATGCTAACAAGACATACAGGAAACCGTTATGCAGTTCGAAACTGACCGTGGGGAGGACGAGAACTTGTTGTGAAGTCCGGTGAAGCCATTGGAATGGATATTGATAGCTGGGTTGTAGAAAAAACGAGGTCTGGTTGGATCTCTTGTCTTCGAGAGCTGACCAAGAGTCTCTGTTTTCAGGCCACTCGTCCAAGAATGGTCGAAGAGATTGACCCTCTTGTTTCGCAGGTTCACCCGAGTTGAATTCGCTGAAGAATGAATGTTGGGGGTAGTCATCATTCTGCCACATGGAAAGGTCGCCACCAGGTTTCGACTGAGGGAACGAGGATACTTCGGATTGCATATCAGGCCATGTATTGTCCAGCTGAGTATTGATGTGCAGACCTCGGTTGCTAGCCGAAGCTTCAGAGAAGAAACTATGCTCACCAACCTCAGGATTCATTTCTTGAAGATACCTGTGTCAGAATGAAATGAGTAAAATATATTAAGAAAATAGAAATGACAAATAATCTAAAACATAAAATGAGAGATATATGAACCGGATAGAAGAACTGCGGCGAAGAAAAAATCGGAGTTAAAAACATAAAATTTGGAATTCAAATGATAAGAACATCACAGGTCAACTCTCATGCAAGTCAAGCATATGTGCTACAGAAAATGAGAGATATAAATGAATCTTCAGTCTCAACAGAAAATGACAAGTATATATCTAACCCGAGCATTGAAAACTATACAATTCCTCGAGCTTTTTCACAGCCGTCGCAATAAAAGATGATCAGATACAATCTAGCTGCAAATCTAATAGTTATACACTGTATATGGCTAAAATGGAAAAAGCACATGCTTTTAAAAGTACAGTTTATAAGAGATCCTAGTCAAAGAAGACGGCATACGAAAGTTACAGGCGAAAGTAACTAGTAACTGAAGATTTATTTACTATAGGCATAGACAGAATACTTGAACTGTCCATAGCCAACTTCTGAGACCTCACACTCGGGATGCCTTCCCGTTTTTTCCCGAAAAAGGTTGAGGGTAACAAAATCCCTACAAACAAGGTTCCGGCAATGCCGCTAGTTCAGAGTACTTGTCAGTCTTCTGCAACGAATCAAACAGAAGAAACAGACTCAAAAGATGGCCGTAAAAGCCATACAGTGCTATGCTATGACAGTGAGAATTCTACAATGTCCTAATGAACATAAGGGCCCGGAACGTTGAACATTTCAGAAAACTTAAAGAAGTTCAAGGAACTTATCGGATAACCCCACATCATACGGGTATATGAAACTGACATCAATTATTTTGGACCAAATCCTGAAAAAAGGTATCCATCCCACTAAGCAGAAGCCGAAAGAGTGGATAACTTCTCTCCCAGTAACATGTTCCAGACAGTTTTTCATGGCCATCAGACCGCAAATCGAATTTCACAGAGAACATAAAAGCAAGAACAGAACCAGAAATACAAAACAAAAAAGAAGCACTGTCAGCAAAGAACACGTTTCTGCCATGACACTACAGATTCTAACATCCATCTTTGAAGACACCTGGGCCCAGAACCCTGAACTTAACAGAAACTTTAAAGGCTTCTGCAAGATCTCCATTTTACACAAATGTGAAGGAATCTGCAATTTTACTTCTACCACACAATATAATTGATATGGGCCCATCACACAATAAATTTCACTTCGGTACCATGCACAGCTGAAAAATCCGAAATTCAAAAAGTTGAACTCATTTCAATCACGTATAACCCGAAAAAAGGGTTAACAATCTAACCCTCCAAACACAATTATTGGTGCAAAATTGCACACCTTTCACTAATTGAGCAGGCATCAAATTCCAGTCTTGGTTTTTCTCTATAATGTGCAAGGAATGAAGTTATACGAATCACATAGAACGAGGTTTACCGATCTTTGCTTGGGATTCCATAGGGGATTGACTCCATATGATAATGGGAATGATTAGTTCCAGAAGCAGTAACTTGTTGTGCACTACCCAAGGCATGTAAGGGAAGGCTCTCGAAGGTCCCAATCACACCACTGGTTCCAGAAACAGTCAATGATGTCACAGTAGATGATGACTGTGCCACAATTTGTGATTCCACAGGCTTTCTTGAACGGTTACGACCACGGTGCAAATGCCGCTCACAGTACTTGGAGTCGGGGTATGCATCTTTGGAGCAACGCCATTTCTTTCCATCAGTCCTCCGGCATCTTCCCGGCTCTGGATCCACCTTCTTCCCATAGAAGGAACAATACCCCACTGCAAAGCACACTCAAAACTCTTATTCAGTAGTAGGTTTCCTTCAATATACAGGAACATGTGTGACAAAACAATGTACAAACTATGTTCCAAGCTAAATAAAAAAAAAATAACACAACATGAGCAACAATGAAAACATGATAGATAATAACAATAATGTTAGGAAACTTAATCACAAGTATCAGAATATGAATAAAAAAATGTAAAAAAGAAGTGATATAATACTTGATGATTAAGACATTACCACAGAAGAAAATGATTTGGCATCACCTTAGAAGAATATTTTGATAGATAATAACAAGTACTCAAAGTCAATTAATTTAAGGAATGTTTCCCAACCTACGAAACTAAAAGCATGAATGAAACATCAAATATCCATTCATCCATACAAAATAAACAATAAAAACCCTTTAAAAGGGGAAACCATTTTAAAAAAATCCAAAAGCAAATCTGTATGTTTTTAAAAATAAACAGATCAATAAATTAAAAAAATCCCAATTTTTTGAACTGGAAAACAATAGCATAGTGAAAAAAGATTCCTCAAATCAAAACAAAAGTCTTCTGAATAGGGAAAAAAATCTCAGAACTTGAAAAATAATAAAAGTAAAAGAGAGAGAGAGAGAAGAAGAGGGGGTAAATGAAGTAAGAAAATCATTTTGAGCTTACTGGTGGGGTGGTGAAATAACCTATGAGAAATGGACTCAAAGCTCTTCTGAATAGGTAGCACAAGATCAGGTGGCACAGGCAAACCTGCCATCATATACTTAAAGATCAAAGCTTGATGCTCCAGTTCTTGGTATTGTGACACTGTAAACGGTGATGACCTTATTGCCATCATTCCCCCTCCTCCACCACCACCGCCATCCCCGCCTCCTCCACCGCTACTGTTCATCTCCAACACCACCCAAGAAACTTGTATTTGAAATAAATCAATCGTAACAAAAGAAGAAGAAGAAGAAGAAGAAAACCCACTTTTTTCCAACTTCAAAAGCCTTTTAAAACAAGTTCATTTAAGAATAGGAAGCACAAAAACATGGGGACAGAGATCAACAAGAACCTCTATCTTCCAACATACTTTCTCGAATTACCAAGTCTAGCTATCTATTTGTTTATATATCTGTTTTTGCTTTGCTTTTGCTTGATTCGTTTTGTGTCGAGAAAAAAGGGGAAGAGAGCGTCTCAGAAGGAATCCTTAAAGCCCAAGTTTGGTCTCATCTTTAATTTGGGGGGGGGGGGGAGACAACCCTTTCTTTACCTCAATAATAATGATGTTTAGGGTTAATTTCATTGTGGTAATAAACGAGGGTTGAGTTCCTAAAATGACAAGGGTGTGTCTGAACCAGAGATGATGTTTATTGCTGTTAGGAAGAGTTGGTGTTGTCCTAAGATGAAGTGACGTATGACACTCGGTACAAAGTCAAGTGTCGATAAACAGAAACTATACACACTTTCACCAAATTTCTTTCATAAATTATTTTTTATTAATCTGAATAAGTAAAAAATAATATATGTTTAAAATAAATTTTAATAATTTAATATTAAATATTTATATTTTTATTGTTTAAACCCGAAATTTAAAAAAATATTAATATGTTTTAATATTAATATTTAATTTATTAATTAATTATTTTAGAATGAATATTAAAAAAATATTATAAGATTGATTTTCTAAGCCTAATATATTTCATCTATATACATTAAAAATCAAACTCATAATCTTACCTAAACTATTTAATATTTTGTCTTACTGAATCAATTTTTTCTAAAGATCTATTGTTGGTAAACTGACACATTTTTAAGAGGTAATTTTAAAATGAAGTATTTATTTTTTTTAATTTCTTTTTACTTGTAGAATGAACAAAATTGTTATATTAATGGTAAGTTTGATGAAATTTTAAAATTCACTATTTGACCTATTTAGAAAAAGTGGTATTATAAATGTTATCGAGACAAATAAAATACAGAGATATTTTAGTGTCAGGACGTGCGTTTTAATAGGTAAGGACCTACTACTACAGCTTTAAATTGGACCTTTTGATATTTAATTAAATATATTTTTTAAATGGACACCTACTTATTAGTCTTTAGAACTATAGATTTTACAAAATTAAGATATATTTTATCAGCACGTCTTTTTAAATAAGTGTAGTTTCGTTGTATAATAGTCTAATTTAAGAATAAAATTACATTGAATAAGCGTAATCTGAATATTATAACAAACATAAAATTTATGTTGAATGCAATTTAAAATACTTTTATTTTTTTAATTTTTTTTATTTTTTAAATATTTTTGATTCAATCGAAAATATTATAAAAAATGTAACATTTTCGGTTGTCAATTGAAAATATTATAAAAAAAAGTAATATTTTTATTCAATTAAAAAGTTGAAAAAATAATTAATATTATATGTTATGTCTTATAACATTTTAGGTTACATCTATTCTATGTGGTTCTTTAATTTAAAATTAGAATATCGTTCCTTAGGTTTTCTTTGTAAATAAAATATTTGGTAAACATATTTTTATGTATTCTAATTAATAAATTTCAGAAGATGTTTCAATCAATATAACATAAACGTATAAAAAACAACCCTTTAAATAAATTATATTAAAAATACAAAAAAACTGTTGTAAATTTGAATTAGCTTATTATAAAATTTAAAAAATAAAATTGTTATAAACTTAAATATAACTAAAATATGATAATATAATAAAAAATATAATATTGATAAATAATTAAAATAGAAAAAATTCACATCTCTGATAATTTCTCCATAAATAAATTTTACAATACAGCGATCATTGATTTTGCATATATATATATATATATATATATATATATATATATATTGTATTAATTACTCTTCAACAGGATAATCAATATCATTGTTTATGTTATCTTTAGCATCATCTCTAGTATTATTGGCACTGATGTGTGTTACTAGAGTGACTTCAATCATTAACACACCTACGTTTTATAATGATGGATGACCTCAGAAGAATAATGAACTAAAGATGTTTGATTAACAATCTCATCGTTGAATGCAAATTACAAAAATCTAAAACAATATCGTAATGAAAATGGTGTCTTTAGTTGAACTAGTTAGATTGAGTGTGGTAGTACTGATGGAGGAGTATCAACCGTCAAATACAATGAGTATAAAATAAATATCGAGACTAATATTACTAAGGTAGAATAATCTTGTATTGGACTAAGCATTAATATAACAAAATATTCTTTATATTGTGGTGTTTTGATTGATGATGTTGATGACAAGCCAAAAAGGTTCATTAAGATAGAATCAAATCATAATAAATATAAAATCAAACCATGATATAATCATGTCAAATTATCAAAAATAAAATAAACACAATATACGGAAGTGTACATGAATTAATTGATAGATTGAAATCCATGAATCTTTCTTTAGTTGTGATCTTCCAAGAAGATAGAGTTCCCTAAAGTATAAATTCTCTGACGGGGATAAGAGTAAATACAATATTATTTATTTCTTGGGGACCATAACCCCTTTATATAGCCGATTTAAGAATCATTTATTGTATGTACTTATAACTCTGTTCATCATCGAATTATAAACACAACATTAATAGTATCTACACTTTTATTTTTATAACACTTCGAATACCTTATGACTTTATAACATAATTGGTCACTTAATTTATGTCATATTTACGTTAACAATATTATCGACACCGTTTTTCGCCTGGGCGAGGAAAAGACCGATACCGACTAGGGAGTTTTCTCTTTAAAAGGGTTTTTCGAAATGTGAGGAGTCGCCACCAATAATTTAAGGTGTGATTGGGACACCATAAAAACCGGGTGATTTTAATAAAACATTATATTTTTATCAAAATACCAAGTTTTAGGGTATGCGAAAATCAAAAATTAGGTTCGGGAGTCAGTTACGCGTAGGGAATGATTAACACCCCCACAAGCGCCCAAAAATTGGTATCTAGTTGATTACCCTATATTTAAAATCAGAAATTTTGAGTTCGATCTTTATTTAATTTGAAATCCAACTTATATAAATCTGTTCCTCATCGAATTATAAACACAATATTAATAGTATCTACACTTTTATTTTCGTAACACTTCGAATACCTTATGACTTTATAACATAATTGGTCACTTAATTTATGTCATATTTTATGATAACAATATTATCGACATTATTTTTTGCCCGGGCGAGGAAAAGACCGATACCGACTAGGGGGTTTTCTCTTTGAAAGGGTTTTTCGAAATGTGAGGAGTCGCCACCAATCATTTAAGATGCGATTGGGACACCATAAAACCGGGTGATTTTAATAAAACATTTTATTTTTATCAAAATACCAAGTTTTAAGGTCTGTGAAAATCCAGAAATTAGGTTCGGGAGTCAGTTATGCGTGGGGAATGATTAGCACCCCCACAAGCGCCCAAAAATTGGTACCTAGTTGATTACCCTATTTTTAAAATAAATTTTTTTGATTTCGATCTTTATTTAATTTGAAAATCATCACAGATGCAAAGTTGAAATGGGTATTCATTTATTGAGACCGATAACATTTACTCCCAAACATAAATGCGGGAGATCAGCTATTGTGTCTAATAACCGAATATTGCCTCGGTTTTAGAAAATCATGATGCGGTATTTGAAAATGATGTCAACCTATTTTGGGAATCATCAGTAGTCACCCCTTGAGCATACTTGTGGGAGATGTACCATTAATTCCCTAATAAATGATCATTGCCTTAGGTTTAAAAAAAATGCATTCAAACAAATTTTTACTTAATCCTAATTAGGCTAAGGTAAATTAAAGGTTTTTTTCTTTCTAAATTAAAGTGTCAAATTATGAAAATTAAAGGACCTAGAAGTACAAACCTAGAAGTATAGGTTCTAATATTAACCCTATTTGATTTTTTTCACTCAATTATTGAATCGGATAACCGATATGGTCCCTCAAGCATTTATACGAGGGCCGACTCGAATTATCCCCTAAATTAAAAGACTAGTTTGAAATCTAATCTTAAATGGAGGCTCTATTTAAACTATTTAATTATGTTAATATTAAAGGTCTAATCGAAGTTCGGGGACTAAATGGTCAAGATCTAAAAATACTGATTTCTAAAAGATCTAAAAGCTTAGGACCTGAATTTATAATTTCTAAAATTGAGGGCTAATTTAAAAGCTAATTTTTATCTAAATTATTAAACCTAAAGTATTTTTAGAAAACATTAATTTTAAAAGTCGAGCAATCGATTCGAGTAATCGGGCATCTTATGCGAAAACTCGACTCGAATTGCTCCCTAATTAATAACTAAAGTGTCGTCCTAATTTCTAAACTTGATTCGAAAATTAATCTAATTTAAAACTAAATCTAATAAATTAAACTAAAAACATTTAATAAACTTAATTAAAAAGAATTAAAACAATAAATAAAAGAAAAAAAGAAAAATAGCAACATAAAATAAAATAAACCTCAATATAAGGACCTAATTGAATGAATATAAAATAACAACAACTAACATGCAAGAAAATAAAAGTTAGTAGCTAAGTCAAAAATAAATAGTGGCTAAATTAAAATAAATTAAAATTTAAAGGCTAATTTGAAATAAAATAACAAAATAGATATAGGGATTAGAATATAAAACATGCATGAAATTAGATGGACCTAAAGGAAAATAAACCATTTATTTAAGCCTAAAAAACCTTATGACTTTATAACATAATTGGTCACTTAATTTATGTCATATTTTAAGATAACAATATACATTATAAGTGTATAACGTTAATAGTATTCTATAACAATCTCATCAATCAACTATATCCATATAGGATAAAAGCGACATTTACCATATCTATCATGACTAGACTCATCAATGGTCACATATACAAACACAATCAAATGACATAGATCAATCATGGAGCATATCATGGAAATTATATTCAATGTGAACCACACATGTATATTTCCAACTAGTCCTCTTTAAACATTAGTTAGATCAAATTTTACCAAAAATAGAGTGTGGATAAACCAAAATAAACATTATTTCTGTAGAAAATAACTTTAAAATAAATATCCTTAAACTGAAGTAACTAAAATTGTGTTTATAATAAACAAGCATTAAAATTACTAACTCCCACTAAAACCAAATATCCTTAAATGCTATTACACCCACATGAGTAGTGTGCTCCTAAAAGACCTTTGGTGACAGTTCCTCAGTAAGTGCGCAATTATGAGTTTGTACCAATATGTTCTATAAACACATAACCACTACGAATTTTCTTTAATAACTAGAAACAAAATGTGTATGTGCTTAGACTTAAAGTGTTTCTTTTATATATGGAATAAAAGACTATAACTTAGTTTTCACAAAGTAACTCAAGTGATATTTCTGATCAATTCACAATTAGCAGTTCATGTGACAAAATTTTGCATCAATATTCTAATAATTTGGAGTCCATAAACCTAACGATCTCTTACTTACAAGACCTTTCAATATTTGAGCATGTATCATTTTTGTTCTTAAATGTATTATATAAATCAATTTGGTTGCTATCGAACGATCCATACCCAAATTATTGAAATACCTACCTAATATCTTAAAATTATATGCTATGTCTGAATGCGTATAAACTTGAGTATACATTAATTAATTTATTTATTTTGAAGCATAAGGAACCTTTTTCCTTAGTTTCAAATCCTTAGGGCATTGATCAAGACTAAAATTGTTTCCTTTAGCAATAAGGGGTATTATTTGGTTTAATCCTACTGAACTTATAGTATATACAATTGTCAACCAAATTCATCTCAAAACCAAACCAGATAACCACTATGTGAAATTTGTTACACAATTAACTGGAGTCATACTTAAACTCATAAATGAATTTCCCTAATTTGCATATCATTAGTTTTCTATCATCAGACACAATTTTCTAATTGCACCTTATAAAACATCTCATCAATGTTACCATTTTGAAATCCAACTTATGTAACTCAAGATTAAATATTAGCAACAAGTATCATGATTATCCTAAAAGAGTCTTTCAATGAGACCAAAGAGAAAATTTTTACAAAATTAATGCATTTTTTATGATTATATCCTTTAGATACAAGACATTAATCAACTTTTGAGAGGCATAACTTTTATGACATGACAAAACTAGATTAGATCATCCTCCATCATTCTACAATCATCCTTATTTCTTGGAGAAATATACAATAATAATCTAAATATCATTTCTCTCATCTTGTGGATCTTCTCAATGACGCTTGTTCTTTGATGTTGTTGAGTTTGTTCTTCCGTAATAATTTCCCATCTTAAATGGAGAGTTGTTCAATATTATCTTATTGAGATTCTATATTCACTTCTTGACTAACATGTATCAACATATATATATCATCAAAAGTGATAGTATGAATTGAGTTATAATTTGATTCATTCCCAAAAGAAATTTCTTAAACCTTATTTCTCCATACAAACTCAACATCCTAAAAAATAATATTATGAATCTCATCTTTAAAAATATTCCTAATTATGAGATCATAAAACTTATAACCCTTAAATAATGTAGAATAACCAAAGTAGTTGCTTACTGTTTTAGAATTTATTTTCTCCTCATATGTCCTAACTTATTACAAAAGATAGCAACCCCTTATAACATATTATTATCTCTTTTGAGTTGGACCCTTAACAACTATATTTTGGTTTTATTTTTCCCTTATCTTTATATGAACTTTTTAAGTGAGTACTTTCAAACTTAATATGCTTCAATCTTTCTTCCTCTTGCACATAATGAAAAATGAGCTCATTCAATAAGAACCGATACTGAAATTATAAGAACAAGTAATTCTTCAGAGAAGAAAAACTTGATCCTAAGTGGCTTAAATCTTGAAGCAATGTAAAACATATCCATAATGTACTCCATCACATTTACTTGACCCTTATACTTAATAGACATCAAAGAAATCAAAAGTGATGTCATTTAAACCATAAATTTTTTTGGAAAAACATTTCTCAATTTTTTCAAGGAAACCATTAACCTTAGTAATATTTTTAGATTACGTTCTCCTAAAGGCATCTAAAATGTTGTGCTTCATGACCATTAAACTTTTGCAATTTGAACAAATTGTACCTCTCAATTAAGGATGTTATCCCCATGAGAGATGGAAATTGTTCTTTCCTTAGTGCAAAGTCTATCTTCATACAACCAAAACCTTATGTAAGTGCATTTTCTTATTCCTTGAGATTGGTTTTCTTAAGAATGAGCATAAAATGTATAATAGCATAAATTGTGCTAGCAATAAATAAATAATTAGTTGAATATAAAACAAAACATAAATAAAATTGAAGCTCACATCGTAAGTAAGCAATAATATTAATTTCCATCATAAGATACCAAACACTACGTCAATATCAAGTCTTTGGAACTTGATATTAGTAGTAAACAATAATCTTATTGTCGTAATCAATTATTGACAATAAACAATGTCGAGCAATAGACTAATCTTTGGACTAATGAAATTCTCACATAAAGTACCTTATAATTGTCACATATTATTACAACATATGTCGCTTAAAATCCCACCAAATATTAACTTTCCTTTGAGTCTATTAATAAAAGCATAAATCACAAGAAACCCATAATCATATTGATATTCTAAAAAAATTAATCTACACAAAAGATATCACTTTGGCGGCATTTTGTTTCAACAAATCTACTAAAATATAAGACTTAGTACTTTAACAATATAAATAAAACTAAATAAATATTGTAAACCAATCAATTTCTCTTAATTTTATCTTTTAATTAAATTAAAAGATAACCAAAATAATAATACATTTGAATACACTTAAATATTATCTCAATATATCAGATACTCTAGTAATATTTCATCGTTAGACAAAATATTCACCTTAAGTGATATCTGATGTGGTAACCGAACACTGATAATAAGAGCATGTCAAGAAAAAATCTTCTTTTGAGTCGATTTATTACTCACATATTAAACTGAATAATTATCACATGCTTATTACCAAAGTTATACATACGATTATGTCAAATACTAATCTTTCTTTGGGCTGATCAATACTAACATATCCTAAGTTGCATGTACATAACATGTATAAAATATTTTCCATAACTTTTTTTTTGAAGCAAATATTTTCCATAACTGAAGCCACTTTAATGACTTATTGTTTTAATTAAGTCATCTCAAAATAAATATTAGTATTCAAATTTAATATTTCTATAACAATCAAATGTCAAAATTGAAATTTTTTGTTGCACTACAAATATCTTAAATAACCCAAAATAAGATGGTGCTATCAAAAATCGAAAACTCAAGTCTTTGATTGTTTCTAAAGAATTTCTTAAGCATGCATTTAATGCATAACTTCATAAATTACCAAAGATAAATTGAAATTGAAAAATCAACATTTAAACAAAAGTCAAAGTACATAGTAGTGAATTAAATCTTTAATCAAACGAATCGAATATATCAATGACAAATATATATTCTATAATCCATAACAGTTAAAATATAAAATTGATTTTTCTAATAACGTTACGGTTTTCGAAGTAACTCATAATAAGGTTGTCTAAACGACGTTATTAAATACTGAAAACCTAAATATTTGACTATTCCTTAAAAATTTATTAACCATGGATTCACCAAATTAAACCAAAACATGATAAAAAAAACCAAATTTAATATAAATATGATGGAAATCTCTAATCATGTATGTTTAATACCAAATTTGAGAACATCACAAATTTCCCAACTATTGTGATAGTGGTATTAAAACCCACGAGTATCATTAGGAATTAAAACCAAAACTTCAACCAAACAAATAAAATCATAAATTATAAAAATATGATCAAAATTGAAACCTAAAAATGAAACAGTAACATGCAACATCATTCAAATCCAATAAACTAAAAAGCATAGGTGAAACGTGAAGGTTGTTTGGGATTTATACATACTTCTTATAATAAAGAAAACACACAAGTCACAACAAAATAAAACCCAAACCATAAGAATCGTAGAAAAGTTTGAATACGATCATCACACCAAAATAAAGGTAAAACTAATAATTTTTTATTAACCATTATCCATTGTATAAAAATTATCACGACAATCATGGGTAATAAACAACAATAACAATATTTCTGATTGCACCTTATAAAACATCTCATCATATGCAATTTATAAATTTGCATATCATTAATTTTGTATCACCAGACATAATTTTATGATTGCACCTTATAAAACATCTCATCAATGTTACCATTAAGAAAAACAATTTTAAAATCCAACTTATGTAACTCAAGATCAAATATGAGCAACAAGTATCATGATTATCCTAAAAGAGACTTTCAATGAGACCAAAGAAAATCTCTACAAAATTAGTGCCTTCTTTATGAGTGTATCATTTGTATACAAGACATGCCTTATACTTGTCAACATCACCATTTTCATCCATCTTGTTTATAAATATTCATTTATAAACAATCAACTTTGCACCTTTAGGTAATGGGATAAGCCCCCAAATTTTATTATCTTATATAGAACTTACTCTTCTTACGTGACATTAATCCACTTTTGAGAGCCATAAATTTTATGATATGAAAACAGTTGATTAGATCACCTTTCATCATTTTACTGTCATCCTTATTTCTTGTAGAAACATAATAATCTAAAATAATATTTCTCTCATGTCGTGGATCATCCTAATTACACTTGTTCTTTGTGATTGTTGAGTTTGTTTTTTAATTACAATTTTTCATCTTAAATGGAGAGTTGTTCAAAATTATCTTGTTGAGGTTCTAGATTCACTTCTTGATTAACGACATGTATGAACACATGGATATCATCAAAAGTGATAATAGGAATTGAGTTATAATCCCATTTCTCCCGAAGATCAATTCCTCAAACCTTATTTCTCCCTCCAAACTCAACATCCTAAAAATAATGTTATAGATCTCATCTTAAAATATTTCTAATTATGAGATTATAAAACTTATAACCCTTAAATTGCTCAGAATAACCAAAATAGTTGCTTATTGTTGTATAATTTAAATTCTTCTTATATGTCCCAACTTATCTCAAGAGAAAACAACCCTTTGTAGCATATTGTTGTCTCTTTTGAGCTGGACCCTTAACAACTACATTATGATTTTATTTTTTTGTCTTTATATGAACTTTTCAAATGAGTGCTTTAAAAGTTATTATGCTTCAACCTTTCTTCCTCTTGCATACAATGAAAAATGAGCTCATTTAGAGTTCATTTCTACCTTTGAGTTGATTAAAATCTATAGGAAGTGACATTGAATTCACAAGAACAAGTAATTATTCAGAAAAACTTGATCTTAAGTGTCTTAAGTCTTGAAGCAATATGAAACATATCCAAAATGTAGTCCCTCACATTTCCTTGACTATTATACTTTATAGGAATCAAAGAAATAAAAAGTAATGTCATTTGAACCTTATTGTTTTTGAAAAAATATTTTCAAATTCGTCAAGAAAACCATTTGCTTAAGTAATCTTTTCAGATTATGGCTAATCATTCTCATTTACGTAGGTTATTTCATCAAGTTTATCTCAACATAAACCATTCAAAATTGGGTTATGAAATATTTAAGAGTTTTCACAATAGCTCAACCCCATTATTCGGTGAATTCAATATGTCCTTGTCACTCGAAACACCCAAACTCTTGGGTTTGAATTCATTTAGAGTTTTAATAAAACTCATCCTCTCTAGCGATAAATTCATCTAGTCCTTCGCGATTAGGACAACCCACTCAACACTGGGTTATGAACTTTAAGAATATATATTCAACTAAATCGGTAAATTCATCAAGTCTTTCTCACTAAGACCACCCAAAACTTGGGCTATGAATTTATTAAGAGAAATTAAGCTCATCCTGTGCATGTACATTATTCGTCATAGGGATAGAAAAATAGAAATGTACTCTATGAGTCTTTCCATGGCTTCGTTTGACCCCTTGAACTTAGATAACTAAGTTGGGTATCCACCATGAATTCCTCAACCAATGAGCTTTAGACCCATCCCCCTCGACGATTCAAGAACCAACTTATGACTTTAACCTTTGGTAAGAGGATCAACTAGGTTCCTCTCTCACTTTGATCATCATTTAGGATACCTCAATATTTTTAACATTTTAGGATAGAAATAAATCCAAAGTGTCTTGAATAATGTATACACAAATTCTTTTACACATATACTCAATAATACTTAAGTAAAGTTTGTTATAAGTTTCAACCATAAGACTATACTTCAACAAACTCAAATCTTGATCACAGATTATTATATTCTCAAAATATTTGAGAAGTTACTAATCATTAAGATTAGTATGCATAATCTCAAACGATTGTGAAATTCCTTATACCTCTTTAGTAATCATTCATGACTTTTTCTCATTAAAAGGAATTTCAGTTTAGGAATATTATACAAACATTTATGAGGAGTTTCAACTTTTCCTAACAACAGAAAAAGTATCTCAAGTTTATTACAAGAGATTTGAACACAACTCTTGAGATAGTCAATCTCTTTTCTTTCCTCTACATAGGAAAATAACTCAAAGAGATTTAATAGCCACAACCAACTTTTAGTAGCATTATTGTCTATCATTTTTAGTCACAATATTCAATATATTAATCTTAAAGAGATAATCACATATTTTATTTACTACGACTAAAATTGGTATTTTACTCTACCAATTTAATTTCCACTCTTTTAACTTCTGCACTAAGTTTAATAACTTGTCATAGTATTTTATAAATTGGATTAGTGAGTATAGTAATGAAAAGTGCACCAAGTAGGGACACTTAAATACCATGTCTTTCATATGACCAATCATATACATACACTTTCATACTTATCACACTACTTTCCAATAAATCATTTATGGATTTTCTCTTTCTTAAGGCTTCTTAAAGAATTATGCTTTATACTTTTACTCATAACATTATCTTATTAAGCATACATGTCACTACTGCCTTAGTCTTAGCCTTATTTTTTACTAGTGATTTATTTCAGTCCATAATATTTTCACTAAGTATAAAAAGACTAACTTAAAGTATCACTTAAACTAATTCATGTATCATTCTAAGTATGAATTAATATGAAACAATTCTAAACAATTTGACCTCACGGCTAGAATTATAACTCCCAAACAGACTTGTTCATTCACATCATGTATGTAACTTCAACCTTTTTTCATCATTTTTAACCAGAATCACCCCAAAATTTGTCTTGACAATCACTTCATTCGAACCATCTCTTTTGAATATTCTAAATCCAAATGAAGATTATACATGGTTAGTCACAAAAATAATTTACTTACAATAATAAAATTTATTTCAAATAATTTATTGATAGTGATAAGATCCTTATCTTTAGGATTCAGTTCCTTATTTTCAATGGATGGCTAAATGTAGACCAAAATCTAATAACTATTAAATTTGTAGAATCTTCCCATTTTAACTTCACCAGCTTCATGGTTCTCCAAAAAAATTACATATCCTGTTTTCTTTACAAATTTCTCAAAAAAAAATTTCTAGTACAACTATCACAATTATTTTGACCTTAGATTTTCGGGACTAAATAATGTTACCCCACATAAAAATAGATCGTTGCTCATCTCTACAAATCAACTATCAAATATGTATTACCTCTCATACTAAATTGCTAATAAACTGAAATTACCTCTATTAATCTGCATAGCAATATGAAACGTTTTCATGTTACTGTCATCAACCAAGAGTTATGAAAACATTGAATAGAAACATGAAACCTTATCACGGTAAATTCTTCATGATATTTACTAAATTTGCCTGTTATACTAATTTAATTAATTTCATCAAAAGAACAGATTAATTAAATTTGAAATAAACAATTATGTTACTACAGAAAATCATAACCGTCTACAATTAATATTAACCCATTGCACCCATAAAATTTTTGACGTTTCTATAAATTAAAGCTCATGTGGCATATTACCACCTTAAGCTGTAGCAGAAAAATAGAAATCCAAACAGATTGCTTTAACGAGCCATTTAAAATGATTTTGAACTTGTTTTAAAAAAAATCATTTAATAACAAAGATTTCTTTCATGGTCATCAAGCTTAACCTCATAAAAATATATAAACCCTCTCAATTTACCATTTAAAATTTTTGTTTTAAAAGCTTTTACACACAATTTGTGGTGTTATCACCGAAACGATTAATAACTCATTAAAGACCGCATGTTATAACATATAAATAACCGTGAAATTATGTTTAATACCCCTAAATGCCCCATGAAACGTATTAATCTATACTTGCAATTCAATAATGTTGAAACCGCATTTCTTACTCCATATAAAATTTTAAGGACGTTTAATAAAACCCACATATAACTAAACGTTTAATAAAAATATACGAGAGTTTCATGGAGAATAATATTACTCACTATCATTCATCATATTTGTCATTCTTCAGGCATCATTTTGATAAATATCAAAACTTTATCCAAAAGCAATGGCAGTACCTCGATTTCGCTAAGAAAGAGTTATTTTCGTATAAAATTTGAATCATCTATATGTCTTACAACAATTGAATTCGAATCTAAATTGTCGGAAAATATATTGTTGCAAAACGAGGCATTAGTATTGACTGAAAATATTAAATAAAATAATTAAATGGAACAATAATCGTGTCGTGGCAATCCACTGCCTTAGAAACGAATTCATCCCGATGTGTGTAATCGCTACAGTGGACGAATGCCCCCGAGATTAGCACGACTCTCAAAAACCATACACCCCAAAGACGAAATGGACTTGTTGGTATCGCTCTTCTCTCAAAACTCAAAGCGTCACTCCGAACATGTTTATAAAAACCATGGAGAGTATTTCTAAAGCAAACAATTGCTTAGAAAAATTTCTCTTAAAGTGTCATATGAAATGAAAAAAATAAACATCCATTTATTGACTCAATATAGGGGTAAAACGGTAAAAGATTCATGCAATTTATAAATAATTCATTTTCATAAACATTATTCTTATGACCATAAACTATATTGTAACATCCCAGAGTCGAGGTTGTTGTTTCTGGTCAGTAATCGGGTTGATTTTTGGATTTTTAGTAAAAATATTAATATTTTTATAAAATAATTTATTTTTTTGAATTATTAATTTATATTTTTGAGAATTTATAATTGATTTTACTAAGTTACTAAATTGAATGAATTGAAAATTGTGATTTTAGTGACTAATTTGTAAAGAGATCACAAATCAAAATCTATGAAGCTATACCAAGGCTTATGTTTAGCGTTTTTCCTTCCAAGTTTAACGGTATCTTAATCTTTTGTTTTCAATTTTTCATATAGAATCATTCCCTTAATCTTTTGTCAATTTCATTTCTAATTTTCATTAACCGTTCCTTTCATTTTCTCTCTAAAATTCTCTCAAAACTCTCTCATGGCTGAAACTCTTCTTCTTCATTTTCTATTCCTTTGGTATTGATTCTTATTTCTTTCTTCTTGATTTCTCTCTTCAATCAAGATTATTTCTTCTCATTTTCTCTTTATCGTTTTCCCTTGATCTCTTTGGTGTTGCCATTGTTGATCTTCTTCTTTCATTCTTTTTCAGCAAGGTAAATCTCTTTTCCTTGGTTTCTTTTGTTCTTCAATGATTAATGATCCAATGTGATTGATGATTTTAATTAATAAATTCTTTTAAAGAGAAGTTTGTGAATTAAACTTTATTTTTAAAGGTATTTAATGTGTTATTTTTCTTGATCAATTTTCAAGGTTTTCTTGTGTTGATTTAGATGTTTTGATGGTATTATGATCATACTAAATCATTTTTTCAATCTCATTTGATTTGGATATTGATTTCTTTAAAACAATCTTAATTTTGATATTTTCTGAAAATCTGGGAATTATGATTAATTGATGTTTTATGAGGTTTTAGTTGAGTTTATTTGTTCATATTAGTTGTTATTGATCAGCTCGTATTGCAGAGAAGTAGTTCCAATTGGATCAGAAGCTCGGAGAGTTGTTCCGGTAAGGTTTTTGTAATTTCAGTATTTTCACTCTGATTTGGAAACATAAAATTCTGCTCTATTTTGGATGTGTTTTTGGTGTGTTATTTTTCTTTGTAAGGTGTTTCATGTATTGATCATTAAGGAAAATTGGTGCATCATGTTTTGGTGAACGTTTGCTAAGTGTTTGGAAGCTATTTAGGTTAGTGGACAGTAAAGGTGAGTGACTTTCATTGTTAGTGGATGAACATGTTCAAGGGTAAAAGTAGGTGTAGTTTAGGATGTTCTCTTATCTTGAACTCTAGTATAGATGAATCTTTATTAATGCACATGATTGACATGAAATGCAATATGAAATGTGGATATGCTATGTGAATTGTGTATGTGTTACAAATGATGCATAGTGGTTTTAAAAGTGTATTTGAAAGTGTATATATAAGTGAAAGTGTACATGGATGAATGAGCATCTCTCTATCCATATAAGGTTGACCATGACAACCATTTCTAATAAGTGTTTCAAAATGTATTTTGAAAGTATATATGTGTAAGCTATGCATCATTTGATAACCACTCTTGATGAACTCGGATTAATTGAGTATTTGTTCTTAATGATACCTTTGGATATGAAAGACATGAATAGGAAAAAGTACTCTATTGTTTTCTATAAGTGTTTGAACAAAGGGATGTACGGGGTAAGGTTGTTGCGTTGAGCAATGCTTCGAAAAGATTACGGGGTAAGGTTGGTTCATTAAATTTACTTTGAAAGTCGTGGTTTTGGATCTAAGTGAGTCCATAAATAAATGAGTGTTTTATGGAGTCTGTTTATCTAGTGAGCGAGTTGTATTTTGAACAAAAGGTCATTCATCTTTAATTGAAATAATGTGTGCAATGCGTGTGACTTTCCAAAGAGGTAATTGTGCATGAGTGTATATGTTTTATGTTGGACATATGATGATAAATGTCATGTGTAAACTCTATATTTTATGTGCATTTTAGATGCAATAAGTAAGCATAAAAGCATGACATGATGGCATGAATGTTGAGGTAAAAACAAGTGAGGAGTAAAATGTAGGTATTTTCTTTATCTTTGGAATGTGCATTGCTTAGAATGTTAGGATTTCACTGGTTCTTTAGCTAACACTCAATGTTTAACACTTTTTAGAGGATTAGTAGGCGAGTCAAAGAAGAGAAGCAAGAATCTGGAGTGGTTAAGCAAGACATTACTAACTAAAGTGTATGTGGTTTGAATTCATATAATGGCAATGTGAGAATCATTTAGGGACCTAGATAATTGTTGATATGTTGAGTTGTAATAAGTGTGACATGTTTTATGGACCATTGATTTTATGTTGGAGTTTGGTCATTGGTTTGATTTGCTTATTGGGATGTTGAACTCAAGTTGTTGGTTGAGTTGAGCATTAATGTAGCCAAATGTTGATTTGTTCCTTAAGGAAGTGTTTGGTGTGTTTCAACAAGTGACACTAAGTGTACTAAACATACTAGACTTATAGGATGCATGAAATGACCCAAAATACATAATTGGACTAAGTGACTTGTGTTAAAAGTGAAACATTATAAAATATTTGACTTTTGGTGTAAGATCATTTTATGATGTTGAGACATATGCTATAAAACATGTTAAAAGTGTATTCAGACATGTATGGTAAGGTAAGAAAGTTTTCAATCATATATTTAGTCCCTACGATTGATTATGTGAAAGTTTGGTAAATACCTTATGCGTGTTCTTGAGAATTATGCATTTCTCCTGAAAAAAGGATCAATCTCTTGTATAGAATGATCAATCCCAAACTCACTATTTTGCAAATGATCGATCCCTCATTAAAAAGAATCGATCATTTCTCTATGTGCTTGATGAAAAATGGTTAAATTGCATTCATTAAAGGTGTTAAGTGTCCTTAAGTCTTAGATTAACCCCACGATGATTGTATAAGTTCAAAATGGTCCAAAAATTGAATTATTAATTAATATTAGACCTTAACTCAAAATTCAATGAGACTTATTTTATCACACTTTAATACACTAAATTTCATAATGAAGAAGTCAATTGCATGTTCCCTGCTCATATGTAACTTTGCATTATTTATGTATTGGTCCCTAGAAACATATTTTCAATTAGGTCCCTATTTTTTGTCTAATTCATATGGAAATTTGCATATCACTAGTTAAGGATTAATAATGAATATTCATAAACTTATTTTAGTAATTTATCTTTGGAATATTTGGTTATGCAAAATGACTAATTTACTCTCACTGTTTGGTTGTGATTATCATGCACTGTTTTGATTGTTATGAGACTCTAAATGTTATCATTATTATACGCTACCATGTGTTGCATGATGTATGATTTAAATTTGTAGCTTTCGTATAGTTCACATATTTTAGGGTTTCTATTTTATCTAACAAGTTCAAAATCTAATGTACGCTTATGTACTTGAGGATTTCTTCGTGATCAGGTATGAGGTTTTACATTTGGTGGTATCAGAGCGAGGTTATGAAAATTGATGATGTTGCATGTTTGTTTGTTCGGGTAGAAAATAGGAACCACATTGCCACATTTGGTTTGAATTTTTTTACAGATCTTGCCTTGATCACCGGCGCGTTTCTTACCTTGTTTGTTTAATTGTGTAGTGTTTAGTCTAGTTTGTGATGGAATCACAATGTACTATTCTAGGTGTTCCAAAGGGTAACTGTCCTACCATTGGAGTATATGCAAAAAATATCAGAAGTGGTGCCAATGAACCCTGCCTACGTCTCAACAATCAAATCCTTATATCGACATGTTAACTGATGTAATTATCAGTTACCTTCACCGAGTAGTTCTTGATGTTGCACCTGTTCCTATGCCTATGCCTATGCCAGCGATAGAGGTTTATTGTTAGAATATTTGAGGGCTTTCGATGCCAATGAGTTTTTTTAGTATTCGTTGGACCGAGCCGACAGTTGTTAAGGATTGTCTTGAGAGTGTGGTGTGGATCTTTGATTAGATGGGTTATCCTGATGGAAACAAGTTGGGTTGTGTTGCATAATTTCTGCAAGGTGATGCATATCGTTGGTGGACAACGATTAAGAGGAGTGTTGCTAATGATAGGTTGGCTTGGTTGTATTTTCTAGAGGTGTTTAGGTGCAAGTTTCTAGCTGTGCAATATACCGATATAAGATTTGGTTTAGGGGTGTATGTTGGTATTTGAGTACAGGGTGGAGTTTATTTTCTTGAACGATTACGCTAGAGAGATAGTTTTGATAGAGCCAGAGAGGTGTAAGAGGTTTAAGGATGGTCTTAAGAGGGAGATTAGTTTGTATTTGGTTACTAGTTATTCAGATGTGTTTGATATTTTGGTGGATCTGGCTAAAGATGTTGACAATACCTTGGGTAGTGATCTATTTCGAGAGTTCTCTAGAAATAGATTGATAGATCTTAGTTCCCAAAGTTGTCCGACGAAGAGAGGTCGAGGTTTTGATCATCGTGATTCTCTTCAAAGGCAGTCCAGTAGGGTGACTAGTCTAGTGAGTGGTGGAAGCAGTCTCCATTATGTTTGACTTATAGCAAGAAGCATGTCGGTTAGTGTTGGTGTCTTATTGGAGGTTGTTTCCGATGTGGATGTGGGTCATCAATTATGAGATTGTCTAAAAAGGGTTGAGTTATATAACGATGATCCTAATCCTACCAAAAAAGGCAAACATGTTGATGTTGGTGATTCGATGGGTCAGGCTCGTGGTAGAGGTCGAGGTCGTGCGGGTGCAGTGAGATTTAATATATTCTGATTTACGCATTATTATATCCTTAGTCGTTTGGCTAGTTGGTTGAGTATTCATGTTAGTATTAAGGTTATGAGGTATTTCTAGCAGATTTGATGGAGTTGTCATTCCATGGGTTCGATGTTATTTTGGTATTTTGGGCACCGATTGGATTCGTGAGCATAGTGTGCACTTGGACTTCAAATTGTCTTATGAAATCTTGAAGATGTCAAACAAAGTCAAGTTTGTGGTTTTTAGAGAGAGGCTGAGGTTTCTTTCAAGTTTAGTGTCGGTTTGAGATGCAAGTAAGATGTTGGGTTATGGTTGTGAGGTGTTCTTGGCCTATGTTCTTAATCCGAGTGGTAAAGAGTTGAGCGTGTAGGATATTCAGACAGTTAAGAATTTTCTTGATGTTTTTCCTGAAGAGATTATGGGTTTGCTGCCAGAGTGTGAGGTGGAGTTTCGCATTGATACTTATACCGATTCAGCTCTTGTGTTTATTGCTCCTTATCACATGGAACCTAAGGCATTGAATAAATTAAAGACATAGTTGCAAGAATTATTGGATCAAGGTTTTATTCGTATGAGTATTTATTCGCGGGGTGCTTCAGTTTTATTTGTTAAGAAGAAGAACATTACGAGGCGTATGTGTATCGATTATCGTCAGTTAAACAAGTTGACCATAAATAATTGGTACCCTTTACCGAAGATCAATGACTTGTTTGACCAATTTTGGGGTGCTCAGGTGTTTTCTAAGATTAACTTTCATTTAGGGTATTACCAGTTGAAGGTTAGTGAGTCAGATGTGATAATGACGTCTTTCCAGAAGCATTATGGTCACTATGAGTTATTGGTGATGGCGTTTGGGTTGACGAATGCACCTGCTGCTTTAATGGATCTGATGAATTGTGAGTTTCAACTGTATCTAGATCATTTTTTGGTGTTGTTCATCAATGATATCTTGATGTATTCATGTTCTGAGGAAGAGCATGATTTGCATCTTACGATTGTCTTACAAGTGTTGAGGGAAAACAACTTGTATGCGAAGTTTTCTAAGTGTGAGTTTGGGTTGAGTGAGGTAGTGTTCCTCGATCATGTTGTTTCAGCTGAGGGTATTCGGGTTGATCTTGTTGGGATTTATGATGATCTATCGATCAACCGAAAATGTTAAGCTCCCCCTTTTTCATTAAGAAATTGAATTTTTCAAACCAAACTTCTCCCCCTTTTGTTATATAAAAAATAATTCAATATTTGAAGTTCAAAATAACTTTGGAGAGTAAGTGGTAAATTTGACATTTAAAAATCATTTGAAAAATCAAAGCTCCCCCTCAATAATAGAATTCCAAACAAAATTTAACTTTTAAGATCATGAAACTTAAACAAAATTGAATTTCAACAAAGAATAACAAACATGTTAGTAGCACATGAAATTCAATACATCCAAGTCTAAAATATTTTATGCAATATCAATTATTGAAATTAAATTCATATGCATAAAGTTTTCCAAAAATGTTATGCATTTGAAAATTTTGATATCAATTGTTAGAGAGATATCTTTTGCATTTTAAATCACATGTATAAACATTTAAATTTAGGTCAAAATTTAAAATTTATAAAATCAAAGTATTTGAAAAGTTGATATCAATTGTTAGAGAGATATCGTTTGCATTTAAAACTAATTTTGACCAAAATTTTATTATGATGAACTAAAAATTCTGAAAAATCATTTAAAACTTTAAAATATTCATCATAAAACATGTTTTCAACATACATGAGATTAAAACAATGCATAATCATTCAAAATCAAAACTCATGCATGCATAAATCCAAATGAGCAACCAAATAACCAAAAGCAAAAGCATTAAGTTTAGAGGTTACCCATTCCTTTTTCATGTGTGGCTAGAGCATCTTGAATATCATCACTTTTATCACCATTGCTCCCACACACCTACAAGAGACATTTAAGTAAATTTTGGTATCCAAATTGCTTTGGATCCTTGAACATTAGTTTCTTTGCCCCTTGTTCCTTTCGAAACCCATACTTGCCTAATTTTAAAACGTTTTCCTTTATTCAAAGGACAAGTATGTTCCTTATGACCATGAAAATGACAATGTGAGCATTTTGTCATTTCTAAACATAATAGGTTGTTTTTAGAAATTAATTCTTTTTCTTTTATTAAGCTTTTAAGCTTAACTCCTAACTCAAAATTTGCCTTTTCTAAATCATTTATTTTGATTTTTGAAATCTCTAAATCATTTTTCAAAATTTCATTTTGATTTTCAAAATCAACTCTAGCTTTCAAAATCGATTTATTTTCAATTTTGAGTTTTGAAATTAATTTCGTATATTTGGAATTCATGGTCTCAAATCCCAAATACAACCTATTATAAGCATCTTGTAACTCATCAAAAGTAAATAAATTAAATTCATTTGAGTTAGAAGATACCTTGAATTCTTCTTGAGTGGCCATGAGGCATAGGTTGACTACTTCATCTTCATCATTGGAATTATCTTCATCGCTCCATGATGCAACAAATGTCTTCTTCCCCTTTTTCTTTAGAAGAGGACATTCATACTTGACATGCCCATTTCTTTGACAATTGAAGCATATAGGGGGACTCTTCTTCTTGGTTGATTCATGTTTCACTTCCTTGGAAATCATGAATCTCTTAAGTTCCTTTAAGAGCTTGACCATCTCTTCTTTTTGTTCATCATCGTCTTCATCCACCTCATCACTTGAATCTTGATAGCTTTCATTGGTGGATTTGAAGGCAATGCCTACCTCCTTCTTCTTCTTGTTTTTATTCTCTTATCTTTCTTCATCTTCCTTCACCATCATCTCATGAGTGAGAAGGGAAGCAATTAGCTCGTCGAGAGTGAGAGACTTTAAGTTTCTTGCTTCGATAATGGCCGTCTTCTTCGATTTCCACTCCTTTGGAAGAGAGTAGATTATCTTCCTTACAAGCTTCTCATTAGGGATTACTTCTCCATATCCCTTGAGACTGTTGACAATCACAGAAAATCTATCCGTCATAGCTTTGATATCTTCATCGGGTTTCATATTGAAGTTCTCGTAACTATGGTTGAGAAGACTTTTCTTTGATTCCCTCACTTTGTCGGTTCCTTCATGAGTGACTTGGAGCTTATCCCAAATCTCTTTGGCACTGGAACAAGATGAGATTCTTCCATATTCATTTGGTCCTAAAGCACATAATAGAATATGTATAGCCTTAGAGTTAAGCTGGAAATTTTTCTGTTCTTCTCTACTCCAATCGTTGTACTTGCCAGGTGGAGAGGAGTAACCATCCATAATTGAGTTCCAATCTCCTAGATTGTAGGATTGAATAAAGTACATCATCTTATTCTTCCAATGTGTATAATTTGCTCCATTGAAGAAGGGTGACTTGTTGACCAGTTGTAAATTCATAATAGGATATTCTTCAAGATAATAAGCACCGGAGGAAAAAGTCATTTCTTTGTCGGTTGCGTCAGAAATTGGTAGAGATTCTTCGAGGATCGTCTCAAGGTGGTTAAACCTTCTTAACGAGTTAGGCTCTGATGCCAATTGTTGAGATTTTTGGAAGCTTGAATCGATAACCGGAACAGTTTGTAAAGAGGGGTCGGAATGGTTTTGTGTTTAGGGAGTAAGGAGATTAAAAGATAGAAAATTGCACAACGATTTAGAGTGGTTCTACTTTCTCAACCAAAGTCTACATCCACTACCTTAGCTCCTCACCAAGGATTTTCCAACAAATTCACTAATTTGTTCTTTTTTTGAGGACAAAGAGATAACTTTACAACTCCCTAGTTTTTTCGGGCTAAACTAGAACCTTTCCCTAGCTTTTACACGGGATAAGCTAGAACATTTCCCCATTACAAAAGGATAAAAGATGTAAACAAGAAAACCTCTCTAAGGTAGGTGTTTACAAGATTGAGCTCACAAGAACAAAATATTTACAAGAGAAAGATGAAATAAGAATGAAAAACTCTTCTCTTGTGTTTGATTGCTTGGATAGTTGTTCTCTTACTTCTTCAAGTGTCCTTAGCTTGTATTTATAGCTTGGAATGTGTTTGATGTTGTATATAGCCATTGGGGATTTTTTGGAGCCGTTTGGGGATGATTTTGCTACTCAAAAAGGCTGCCCATAACATGGTGCATCGGTGCACTATCATGGTGCATCGATACCCCTTCATTAAATTCAAATAAACTAGCCGTTGCAGCCTTCGTGCATGGATGCACAACAAGATGCATCGATGCACATCCTTGATGCATCGATGCACAGAAGGATGCATCGATGCACTAATTGCATTCGGTGTTTGAGTGCATGGATGCACATCATTGTGCATCGATGCACTAGTGCAGGTGCATAGATGCACTGCATGGATGCACTGCAGGGGTGCATGGATGCACTTTGACACCCTTTAGCATTTTGGCTCAAATCCGAATTTAATGGACTTTGAATTATTTTTGAAACCTTTTAAAACTTTGAATAAATTCAATTAAGTCCAAAAACATTTTGTAAATTCAATTCAAGTCCAAAAACCATTTTGCCTTAAATTGTTATATCAAAACATAGTTCAACATTAAGACTAACATGTTATTAATTGATGACAATGAGTTGTCATTGACATAGAGATGTCATAATTGATACATGATTATATTGTTAGAGAAGAATATATTGGATTGACCCACCATGAACATATGTCTTGGATTAAAAATAGAAACAAACAATGCACCAGGTAGGTCTCCGGAAAAAGAGAGGTAACACACTAGGCACGCTAAAATACCAAGTCTTTCCCAGAACCAATCCTATACATGCATTCTCTCAATCTATCACACTACTTTTCAATCAAACATATATAAAGGTCTCATAGAAATTTATGCTTGATCTTTTTTATCGCATTCAAAATTATGCTTCAACTGATCATTTAATTTGATCTTAAAGACTTTCTCAATCAACAAAATCATGTAATATAAAACATGAATTAACAAGCGATAAGTCTAAATATTCTGATCTTAAAATCTTATCTTAAATTTCTCTCATGATGTGATTTTCTCTGATCTTGCCTCGGATTAATCACCTTAAAATCCTAGCTTTGAATTTGCTAATTAAGATTCCAAGCCCTTTGTACAAGCTTTTCCAATCCAATTTGGTCCTTCGGAAATCACAAAAATAAATGTACATATCATTAATCAATGAAATAGAGACTTAATCATAAAAATTAAAAGCTGACAAGATTAATTTACATGTATAGAAAATAAGAGATCAAATTGAATAAAATAAAATAAAAATGATATGAAATAAATAACCCATTTTCAATATGAGATACGTGGATCTCTTTATTAGTCGCATGTAGGGTAATGGGTTAACCCCAAAAATACGTAATTATGGATCTACATGCGGACGGATAGAAATAGAGTCTAGAAGGTAAACTAGCATAATTTTGGGCTCATCATTTACATGTATAGAAAATAAGAGATCAAATTGAATAAAATAAAATAAAAATGATATGAAATAAATAACCCATTTTTAATATAAGATACGTGGATCTCTTTATTAGTCGCATGTAGGGTAATGGGTTAACCCCAAAAATACGTAATTATGGATCTACATGCGGACGGATAGAAATAGAGTCTAGAAGGTAAACTAGCATAATTATGGGCTCAGCATAATTCTCAGCTAATTATTGGCCCTAAGAAATCTCTTTGGTTAACCATAAAACCCATGATATGGAAATAATACGTAAAAACTGAAACTACTCCTCATTCCAAGAACTAACCGAAAATAATGGGGAATTTTATTAGTCCAAGTTACGTTGTACACCTTTCTATTATCAATTTAGTAGGCGGTTGCCACTGTCTCACTCCACATTAAGCTGCAAAGTGGAGCCATTCGAGAATCACACATTGGTGAATAACATTGATGGGACCCGTAAACATTGGAAAAGACGTGTTCTCTTAAGAAATGTTCCCTCCCAAAACAAGCTGCCCAAGTCTTTTTTTTGCATCACCAACGAGTTATGAGGAGGTGAGCTATTTTCTCTAAAACCTTTTCTGCATTAGTGAATATAAACTTTTCCACCGTAACTGAGATTTTAGAGTATAAAAATAAAAAGAAAAAAACAATTAAAGAATAAAAACAAGGTCAATAAATATTATATTAACGATAATAATAACTAATATTATTATATTCGTTATGATATTAACATTTCCTGTGAGAAAAGCTTGAGGTTGACCAACTACAAATCTTCATAATGGAGATTTGAAAACATTTTAACGTTGAACAAAGGCAACGAACTAACGACAAAAGGTAGCAACACATTTGCCATTCTCCTCACATTTTCTCATTCGTAGTAGTGTTTGCTACGGTATAATATTTCACACAGTTTGCATATTATGTCACATTTCAGTAGTAGTTAAATTGCTTCTAAATTGTTAGAAATAATACTGCTGCAAAATAATTGCGTTAACATTGACTAGCAAATAATAATCAAATAATGAAAGAGATAGAGCTATTTACAGTGTCGTGGTATGAAAGCCACTGCCTTAGAAGCAATTTCTTCTGGATTGGTGTAATCCCGAAAGTGGTCGTTGCCCCTCAAGGTTAACACAGTCTTTCAAACTTTGTACACCCGAAGTAAGAAAGTGGAATCCACTTGTGTTGCTCTCTTCGACATGAACTTTTTCAGAAAGAAAATATTGAAACCATTAATTGTGTATAAAATAGGGAGAGACATTCCTTTTATAAGAGTGATAAAGGGGTAAAACTATCAATTGACAATTACCCACTCCAAACACATCCTAAAAATACATAACCAATTTCCTAAAGATGTCCCTTAATATTTACATTACTAAGACTTATGAAATACACACAATTTATTTAAAGTCCAACTTGTAAGATTTATTAATAGGGTTCAACGTCCCTAGCCTCATCTTTCTAGTCCCTAAGTAAAACAAGGCTCATAGTCTCATTCTCACTCAGTAGTATCAATATCCTATTATTGGGTATCAATACTAGCCTTTGAGTATTGGTACTCGCTATATATCCCTACAATAAACAATGTACATGCATGGTTAAATTTATACTCTTAATAATTTATAGCTCAAATTTTGGGTGGCCTAGTGAAAAGGAATTGCTGAATCTATTGATGTGAAAGGATGAGATTTACACTCTTAATGAATTCATGTTCCAAAATTTGTGTAGCACCCTTAAATCGATACGGGTTACCCAATCCGAGGTGTCACCTTTGGGTCACCGGAGTGACACATAGTAAAACTATAAGAAAATTAAAATTTTGCTAAACCATTTAAACCATAAAAAATTATAATTAAATTGTACAAGTTCATAAATCATTTATATATTAAAAATATAATTCAATTTTACAATTTTCAAATAATATAAAAACAAATGTGACCAACATGCTCTCTAATTACACTTGTACCGTAATCTACAAGTGACGCGGAATGAACTCCTATTACTGATGTCGATAACTGCACAAGATCGATTTTTTAACTTGAAATAGTGAGAAATAGAGTGAGCTTTGAGAAAGCTCGATAATACAAAACAATCAGATGATGCTAAATGACATGAGATATATGGTAAAGCATAAAACTTTCTTAGTGATCCAGACATATACAAGTTCTAGTGATGAGTTGAAATTTCTTTAATTAAATCTTTATATAACATTCAGGAAACCTACAGTCCGAAGAAAACATTCAAAGAAACAAATTCAGGACAATGACTTGGAGAGTCTAGTGTGTTCTAACAAATCCGAAAATATGTGTACAAATAGTTTAAATAGTAGTAGTTTAATTTAGTAAAACAGATTTTGAAATCACAATAAAACCCTCTAATCGAATATTTATATGCAATTCCCTATAACTATATCCATGAGGACTTATCTTAGATCCATTGGGCATAAGATCCAACTTGAGGGGATACCTCATATCCCTAAGGAATTACCTGCTTGCTTACAGCTAAACCTGTAGATACTCAATAACAAATCCCATATGCTACCCCAATATAACTCAGATTAAAAAGTAAACAATAATATCAAAAACCGTGAGACAGCGAAATACCATAAAAGTGACATTGATGTTTATTTAAATCATATAACTACCTTCCACTTATACACCAAAATACAATCTCCCAGAACTACATCCATAAAGACTTACCCTACACCCATTGGGTATAAAAGCCAACCTAATGGATTACCTTGGGGCCTAAGACCTACCCAATGGTCACCTTAGGTCCATAAGGAATTACCTGCATGATTAGAGTTGAACGTGTAAAACTCTATAATACATCCTAGGTAGTACCCCTAATAAATAAATTTTCAGACGATCGTTAGTAATATCATGATATGATCTCCAATATCAAATATCCGAAGAAATATCGAGTGGCCCCATCACACGAGCAAGGGTTAAGGAGTTTTAAACAGCCATGGAAAATATGTTTACAACAAGCTTGGGACGTGATAAAGGAAGAATAGTAAGGGATGAACACTTTACGTTGCTTATACAAGAATTTGTATGAGAATATGAAGTTTTCATAATATTCATTGCATTTAATAAGTGTGTTGTTCATTTAAGCATGCATTGTATTTAAATCATCTAGTTCATTTAGGGAAATAGTTTATTTATGCTTTTAGATCCTTTAATAAGCTACTTCATTCATGCATCTAGTTCATTTATTAAACTAATTCTTAATTTTTTCATGCATGTTTCAATTAAAGATTGAATAAAGTTCACCTTTGTGTCTAGGTGCATGAGAAGTTGAACGGTTTCATCATATGCAAGAATGTGTCAGAATGTCTTCCAATTCTGGATGCAATACAAATGTTTTTAGTTCCAGAAATCAATTGGAAATTATTCCTCTATCACTTAGATTTCCAACTCCTTTTGAATCACCTCAATCCGATATCGGGAGCTTGAGATATGATTGATTTATTGAAGATAGTACATGCTGGAATTTTGTTACGGGAATTTTATGCATGGTTGATTTGGATGAGTTTGAGCCAAGGGAGAGTCTTTTCAACTTCAGCCAAGTGACAAGCCATTGAAGGACTCTTAATTCACCCATTCAATGCATTCAAAGCTGATTGTTATCATCTAATTTCAAGGGTTGTTCATATTCTTCAAGTGAGCATTTAATGAAGGGTGGTTTAATTCACTTATTAAGATAATTTTCAGCATGGAATATCAAGAGTCTTCCACCTCTTGGACGAAATTAAGGCCAAATTCAGCTTCAAATTGTCTAGATTCATCCCCAAAATGATCTATAATATTCAACCAACCTTGAAGATAAGAAGACAAAGCATTCAAGTGCATTTTATTGCTAAATTGATGAGAATGTTTTCATCTTTTGAGTCTTTTCATATGTTGCTTAGAAATACTATAGATAGGCACCTTTGGGGATCATTTGTAGACACACATTTGAATATATAAAACATCTTTGAGAGGTTGCTTTCATTCTTGTTCTCTTGTAGAACTTTATCGGCTTCAAGATAGTCTTGTAGTCTTCATCCATTTCCTTTTGTTATAGTGTTGGTTCCTAGCTCATCATCTATAGCTAGTGGGTCACATTCCATCTACTTCCACTTCAATTCCATCTCTTTATATTGCTGGTTCCTAACTCCATATAGTTAGAGGGTCACAGTCTGTTTTCTTTTCAATCCATCTTACACATTCCATGCCATTTCCAATCCATACCTTCGCCATAATTCCATTCCATCCAAACAACAACTTCTATCATCTTCCGTACTTAATCAAGTCCTAAAAACCATTTCCATATCAATCCTTCATTTCCATTACATCTTTATCTTTCATTAACATCTTACAAGCCATGATTTTCAGGTTCAAAGCAAGCAATTAAATCTCTTACTAGAATCACGATCGGACATACATATATATGACTTGAAACTCATAATCGAGATCATATCATTTGGCATCAGAGCTAGCCGATTCAGTAAGCGTATCGTATCATTTTCTCTCTCCCGGGTTAGTAAAAAAATAAAAAATAAAATAAAGAAAAAGTTTAAAGAGGGAGTAATTCTTTCACCTTTAAGGAAAAAAATATTTATTCATCTTTATATTTTATTATTCAATTTCATTACCTTTACTTACCATCTCTTTTCCTTGTAGCCAATTTTTTTTTCACTACCCTTTCTACCAAGCCACACTTGTTTCATCAGAAGTCCACTATACACTTGTAAGCCTTGAGTAAGTTCCCAAAAGTACTTTTAATCAAAGAACGAGTGATAAAAGGTAAGAGTGGTCATTAAGGGGAAAAAAGCCATCCCGAGTGAAATACGGGTGGGAGTGACTTTTCTTGGAGTGTTTGGTGAGGTTTTTCTTTTTATTTTTTAGTTTATTTTTTATTAATAATTATGTCTCATCATTCAGGAGACAATTCTCAAGTTACAAGTAACGTTGAACCACACCTACAAATGCAAGCCATGGTGCGTGAATTGACCATGATTTTGAGGGAAGAGTTAGAACCACTACATGAATGTATGGACCGCATTGAAGAGGAACGTACTCAAGGATTCTGAGAGAAAGAAGATACTAATCAAGGAGAAAATGAAAAAGTGGAAAGACCAAAAGAAGATCATGCATCACAACAAAGAATGAGAAATCGAGGTATAAGGCCCCAAAGGTTTCGCCCATTAATGGATGATAATCTTGTTAATATCAAGATTTCCATTCCACCATTCCAAGACAAGATGGATCCCGAGGCTTACCTATCATGAAAAAAAAAGGTAGAGCACATCTTCGGGTGCCATGATTATTTTGAACTCAAGAAGGTAAAATTTGCTGCCCTTGATTTTACGGATTATGCACTAATATGGTGGGATAAATTGACATCAAGTAGAAGACACGATGGAGAACATCCTATCACTACATGGGATGAAATGAAAGCAGCAATGTGAGGGCGATTCATTCCAACCCACTACCTTTGAGATTTATTCAACTATCTTCAAAACCTTTCACAATGTAATCAAAGTATTAAACACTATCATAAAGAGATGGAGGTTGCCATGTTTTGAGCCAACATCGATGAGGATCGAGAAGCCACATTGGCAAGATTCCTAGTGGGACTTAATCCATACATTGTGAACGTGGTCGAGTTGCAACATTATGTAGAGATGGAAGACATAGTGTAAATGGCCATGAAGGTGGAAAAATAACTAAAAAAGAAGGGTGCCACATGATCTTATGGGAGTGCAACATCAAAATGGGGGCAAAGTTCATACAAGAAGACTCCTCCATTGCCATCCTACGAAAGAGTAGGACCACCCAAAGTAAGTAAACCCATTTTCGAAACCAGTAAGGGTAAGACTACCGCCACTCCAAATTGTTCCCATGACATATAATGTTTTAAGTGTTTGGGGCATGGACATAATGTAAACCATTGTCAAAATCACAACACCATGCTTCTTTGAGATGATGGAGAAGTTGAATCAAAACAAGAAGAGGATGAGAATGAAGATGCTACAATTGATGAAGAAGAATTAGAGCATATCGTCGAAGGAGAGGTTATTGTTTTCAAAATGAGCCTAAACGTGCAATCCATTGGAGGACATAAACAACGTAAAAATATCTTCCATATTCGCTGCCACGTTGGAGGAACTGTATGCTTTGTTATTATTTATGGAGGTAGTTGCACTAATGTTGCTATTATCTTAATGGTAAATACACTTGGCTTGGCAACAACAAAGCATCCACAACCTTATAATCTGTAATGGATCAATGATGGATGAGAACTCAATTTGACTAAGCAAGTTCAAATTGCTTTCTCCATTGGGAAGTACAAATACGAGGTGTTATGTGATGTCGTTCCAATTCACGCAAACCATTTATTACTTGGAAAGCTTTGGAAATTTGATAGGCGAGTGATCATGACGAGTATACCAACCGGTATACATTCACCCATGAGGCAAGAAAGATCACTTTAGCTTCACTTTCTCCAAATCAAATACATGAAAACCAAATTCAATTGAGAGGAAAATTCGAAAGAGCCAAAAAGTGAGAGACCAAATTGAGGTAAAATCAAAGGAGTGTGATAAAAATGAGGGAAGAGAAATCATCATTCTTTCAAAACAAAGAGAGTTGAAAAAGTGTTTAATGACAGCAAAGGAAGCACTTGTGCTCATGTACAAGGAAAAGTTTTTGAACACTAACTACCTTGATTAAAATTTGCCTGCTTTTACTGTGTCTTTATTGCAGGATTATGACGACCTATTTCCAAAAAAATACCAAGTGGGCTGCCACCTATTCGTTGCATGGAACACCAAATAGACTTTATTCCCATAGCCACCATTCTAAACCGACCAGCTTACCGAAACAACCTCGAAGAAACTAAGGAATTGCAAAGACAAGTATCTCAGTTGATGGTAAAAGGCTACGTGAGGGAAAGCCTTATCCCATATGTCATGTCGGTTTTACTTGTGCCAAAGAAGAATGGAACTTGTCGCATGTGTGTGGATTATCGAGTGGTAAAGAAAATTATGGTAAAGTATTGTCGCCTTTTTCCTCTCTTAGATGACATGTTAGATGAGCGTAGCGGTTTTAACCTCTTTTCCAAGATTGATCTTAAGAGTGGTTACCACAAAATACGAATACGGGAAGGTGATGAGTGGAAACAGCGTTCAAAATGAAGCAAGACCTTTATAAATGGTTGGTTATGACTTTTGGCTTAACTAATGCACCAAGCACATTTATGAGGTTAATGAATCATATTCTTAGGCTATTCTTGGGTAAGTTTTGTGTGGTTTACTTTGATGACATTCTAAAATATAGTAAAACCATAGAAGAACATGTTTAATATTTGAGGTTAGTTTTACTTGTTTTGTGGAAGGAAAAATTGTTTGCTAATTTAAAAAAATGTACATTTTGTAATGAAATGGTTGTTTTCCTAGGTTTCGTTGTGAGTTATGAAGGCTTGGAGGTTAATAAAGAGAAGGTTAAATCGATTGAAGAGTGGACACGACCAGTAAACATTTATGAAGTTAGGAGCTTCCACGGACTTGCAAGTTTTTATCGGAGATTTATCCCCAACTTTAGCACCATAGTCACCCCACTAACAAGTGTTATTGAGAAGAATTATAAATTCTATTGGGGGAAGATCAAGAGAAGTCCTCTAATAGCATTAAAGATTGTTTAATTCATATCCCTTTACTTGCTCTACATGATTTTAATTTAACTTTTGAAATTGAATGTGATGCATCAGGTGTAGGAATTGAAGCAATTTTGTCTCAAGGTGGACGTCCTATAGCCTATTTTAGTGAGAAATTAAGTGGAGCTACACTTAACTAACCTACCTACGACAAGGAGATATATGCTCTTGTGAGGGCAATAGAAACATGGAAACACTACCTTTGGCCTAAGGAGTTCATCATTCACACCGATCATAAGGCATTAAAACATATTTGGGGGTAGCATAAACTCAACAAAAGGCATGCCAAATGGGTGGAGTTTCTTGAAACCTTTTCATATGTTATCAAGTAGAAGAAAGGTAAGAAGAATATAGTTGCCGATGCATTATCACGGAGGTATGTTCTTTTAAGTACTTTGGAATCTAAGTTGTTGGGTTTTACTTTTATTAAAGACTTATATATTTCTGACTCCGATTTTGGAAAAATTTACAAAGCTTGTGAGAAAGGGAATATTGATAAATACTTTAAGCATAATGGTTTTCTATTCAAGGAAGGGAGACTATGCGTCCCTTAGGGTTTTATGCGAGAATTGCTCACTAAGGAAACCCATGTAGGAGGATTAATGGGACATTTTGGGATAGCAAAGACTTTGGTTATACTTCAAGAACACCTATATTGGCCCAAAATGAAATGAGATGTGGAAAGGTTATGTGAGCGTTGCATTACTTGCAGGAAGGCCAAATCTAAAGTCATGCTACATAGACTTTACACACCACTACCCAGACCGGAAGCACCATGGATGGATATTTCAATGGATTTTGTGTAGGGCTTCCATGCACAAAGAACAAAAAAGACTCCATCTTTGCAGTTGTTGATTGATTTTCTAAAATGGCTCATTTCATTCTCTATAACAAAACTAATGATGCCTCACATATTGCTACTTTGTTTTTCAGGGAAATTTTAAGGCTACATGGCATACCCAGAGCTATTGTGTTTGATCGGGATGTTAAGTTCTTAAGCCACTTTTAGAGAGCCCTATGGAGTAAAATTGGTACTAAAATACTATTCTCCACCACTTGCCACCCTCAAACGGATGGCCAAACTAAAGTGGTGAACCGAGTACTTTCCATGTTACTTCGATCCATCATTCGAAAGAATTTGAGAACAATTTGAGGAGAGTTTACCATATGTGGAGTTTGCATACAACCATTCAATCCATACTACTATGAGGCTCACGCCTTTCGAAGTGGTGTATGGGTTCAATCCATTAACACCGATAGACTTTTTACCATTATTCGCTGATCAAATTGTGAATAAAAATGGACTTAATAAAGCTGAGTTTGTTAAGAAGCTTCAACAACAAGTGAGGGAGAACATTGAAAAGCAAACTAAGCAATATGAGAAACAAGCAAATATGGGTTTTAAGCGAATTACTTTTGAGCCAGGGGATTAGGTGTGGCTGCACATCAGGAATGAAAGGTTTTCAGCTCAACGAATGTCTAAATTAATTCCTCGGTGAGATGGACCATTCCAAATAGTCAAGAAGAGCAATGACAACGCCTATCAATTAGATCTTCGAGGTGAGTTTAATGTCAGTGCTACCTTCAATGTTGCTGACTTGTCTCCTTATGATATAGGTGAAGATTTGGGGACAAATCACCTTAAAGGGGGAGGGAATGATATGATCGCCAAAATCAAAGACTCGGAGAAGTACCCAAGTGGCCCCATCAAACGAGCAAGGGTTAAGGAGTTTCAAGTATCCATGGAGAGTATTTTACATCAAGCTTGGGACTTGATGAAAGAGGAATAATAAGGGAGGAACACTTTACGTTGCTTATGCATGAATTTGTATGAGATTATGAAGTTTGCATAATATTCATTGCATTTAATAAGTGTGTTCATTTAAGCATGCATTGCATTTAAATCTCTAGTTCATTTAGGGAAGTAGTTCATTTATGCTTTTAGATTTGTTAGTAAGCTACTTCATTCATGCATCTAGTACATTTAATAAAATTAGTTCATTTATTAAAGTAATTCTTAATTTTTCATGCATGTTTTAATTAAAGATTGAATAAAGTTCACCTTTTTGTCTGTGTGCATGAGAGAAGTTGAATGGTTTCATCAGATGCAAGAATGCCAGTAAGAATGTATTCCAATTATGGATGCGATACATATGTGTTTGGTTCAAGAAATTAATTGGGAATTATTCCTCTATCTCTTAGCCAACGCCTTTTGAATCAACTCAATCCGATATCGAAAGCTTGAGATATGATCGATTTATTTAAGACAGTGCAGGCTGGAATTTTGTTAAGGGAATTTTATGCATGGATGATTTGGATGAGTTTGAGCCAAGGGAGAGTCTTTTCAACTTCAACCAAGTGACAAGCCATTGAAGGACTCTTAATTCACCCATTCAAGGTATTCAAAGTTGATTGTTATCATATAAATTGAAGGGTTGTTCATATTCTTTAAGGGAGCATGCAATGAAGGGTGATTTAATTCACTTATTAAGACAATTTTCAGCATGGAATAGAAAGAGTATTCCACCTCTTGGACGAAATTAAGCCAAATTCAACTTCAAATTGTCTTTATTCATCCCCAATATGATCTAGAATATTCAACCAACCTTGAAGATAAGAAGACAAAATATTCAAGTGCATTTTATTGCTAAATTGATGAGAATGTTTTCATCTTTTGAGTCTTTTCATATGTTGCTTAGAAATACTATAAATAGGCACCTTTGGGATCATTTGTAGACACATTTGAATATATAAAAAATCTTTTGAGAGTTTGCTTTCATTATTGTTCTCTTTTAGAACTTTATCAGATTCAATTGTTGTCTTCATCCTTTTCCTTTTGTTATAGCGTTGGTTCATAGCTCATCATCTATAGCTAGTGGGTCACGTTCCATCTACTTCCACTTCGATTCCATTTCTTTATAATATTGGTTCCTAACTCCATATAGTTAGAGGGTCACAGTCCGTTTTCTTTTCAATCCATCTTACACATTCCACACCATTACCAACCCATACCTTCCTCATACTTCCATTCCATCCAAACTACAACTTCCATCATCTTCCATACTTAACCAAATCCTAAAAATCATTTCCATATCAATCCTTCATTTCCATTACATCTCTATCTTTCATTAACATCTTACTAGAATCATGATCGGGCATACATATATATGACTCGAAACTCATAATCGAGATCATTTCATATCAAGAATCATGAATCAAATATTTTTTCTTATCAGAAAACAGAAATCAAAGATCATATTTTTAAATCAAAGAAAATAATCATAATTTAAAATCAGAGGAAAATACTCAAATACATATGGAACACAATAAAGGGTCTAATTTATTCTTTGAAGGTACTTAGTAACTACTAGGAGGGAAACACAGAATTTCAGATAGTATCAAACTACTTTCAAAAGCGAGATCCATATTAAAATGGATTTGATATATAACGAATCTAATCAAGCATTCGAAAATAGGTACCTCACGATCATTTAGGATTCATATATTCCTGAAGGTATTTAGGAAATATTACGCCAGGATTTTTTAGGAATTTAGATATTTCAAGAAATGATTCCATCACTTATGCTTGCAAAGGCAATTTAGCCATTTGGTTTTATGATAATTTTGATAAATCAACCTAATATAGATAAACCAATGGTCATAGAATTCAAGACTTCTAACAACTTATCGAATTTCCAATTTAATCGAATTAATCTCTACCATGCAATATTTACCAAGTATTCAGATAGATATACTTCACGAACATAGACTTTAAAATACTTCACGAACATTCACCTTTAGAAATAATCACTAAATGGCTTGAGGAGATGAATGTGTACTGATGTGATATTTATTCTATCAATATCAGGAATGACAAATAGACTTGGGTAATAATCTATAAGCTTTATGAGTGATACAACAATTAGGTTTATCATTTTTTCCCAAATTTATTCAAGGGCATTCACTTATTTCAAGTCACAAAGGTATTTAGGTCATTCCAGTATTCAAGGGTATTTCATTCAATTCAGTCCTTTCATTTAATTCAGTCATTTCGAACAATTTAGACATAAAGAGTACTTTTGATAAATTAATCGTCAATTGTTTTCTCAAGAATCATAAATTCTAGCTCTTGTGCCTTGTTAGAGGTTAGGAATTGATTATCAAGAATTTTCTAAATAGATCAGAAATTTAATAGGTGACTCAGTAGTTCTGTCAAAACAAGTTTTAGTTCTTAGGTTAATTCCACTATAAGAGGCAACTCATGTCTTTTTTAAACCTTAAGGGTATTTTTGTTATTTCTCATCCAAATATTTTAGGTATTAAATCTCTTAATAAGAAAAATAAGGATTTAAGGTTCTGAAGTTAACTTTATTTAACTGAAAAATTTCATACTGGTCATCTATATCTTTATACGAGTCAATCAAGTCTTATTCAATTCACTATCATTTTTTCATATTTAGTACTAGTTTCAAAGTAATCAACGATAAGCATATGACTAAACATTCATGGAATTACCAATTAGTTCCATAAAGCATACAAAAGGTGGTAGAGTATTACTTCAATTTTTTAGCTACATCGGTTGACCTTTGGAATTCTTTCAATCACCCTTAAACTTGAATTCAATGTCCCAAAATATCTCGGATACAAGGAAAAAAGGAATTACATGAGAAACATAATCACGAAAACTAGATCGAATTGGAAGGTAAAGTACTAAAAAATAGCTAACTGAGTTCAAATTGAAAAAAAAACCCAAAAATAGACTAAGATATCAAAAAACCCAACATATAACTTTTTGGAAAAACCCAAAACGATCAAGACCGATCAATGGTTGGTCAACGGTGAATGATTCACCTAGACGGGACTCGACTTGGCTAGGCTAGTCTTGGTTTGGCTCAGTTCATGGCTCGGCTCAAATTCGACCGGTTCGGTCGTTTTAGGTCGGTTAGGTCAATTTAGACCGATTTGTTATGTTCAGATCGATTCAACGATCATAGCGACCAAAAAAGGCCCTCAATAGCCCGTGTTACCCATGCGTGGCTCTTTTTGATTCGAAACATTATGAAACGGTCATGAAAAATAGAAATGAGAGCTTTATTAGAGCATATTGAGGCTTGGATCAACGAAAATGAACGATGGAAATTGATCAAAAACTCAAGCCCTCCCTAATGAAACTTTTTAACGTTCTCCATGAAGGTTAGCACAATGATTCAGCATGTGGAAGGCTGGGTTTGATGAGAATGGTATGGCGTTTTCAATGGTGAGGGCAGTGCGAATCACAGACGACGACTATGGATGGAATCGTAAAAAATAAGGATGATGAGTTGTTTTTTCGATGAGGATTCAAATGAATCTCCATGACATTTGGCGGTAATTTACGGATAATGGTCGGTACAATTTTGATCGCGGTAACAGGACATGCACACTGGTGGGGGCAGTGCATGTTACGGATGACGGATAAGTGATCAACGATGAGGGGACAATGGTGAAATCTTTAAGGATTCTAGGTACTTCGTTTTTTTTTCAAATCGGAAGAATAATTTGGCTTTAATAATTTGATCCAATTCAGATATAAAATATATTTTTAATATTTTAGTTTTTAAAATAGCAGCTAGTCTAGATGGTAGGGCATGGACAACCAAGCTTTAAACCGTGGGTTCAAAATCCCTTCACCATATAATATTATTGTTAAAAAGGGTTGGGTAAATTTGAGTTTAAGGGTAAAATTGACTAGCAATTTACGAACTAACCCTCAAAGTTCAAAACTACACACTTTGGTCCTTATATTAAGTTAATTAATTAAAATTAGAAATTCGGGGTGTTACAATTTGGGTGGTTTTATTGAGAATGACTTGATGGATTCACTATCTTGAGATGTTTAGGTTTACACTCTTAATGAGTTCATTACCTAAGGTTTGGGTAGTCCTTGTGAGACGGACATGATGAACTCATTTGTAACACCCATTTCTCGTATACGTCCCCGTAAACGAGTCATAGATGTCACATGACTTTTAAAACATTTTCGTACTTGAAAACCTGTAAAATTTTGTTTATTTAAATAAACGGTTTAATAATATAGTTTATAAAACATTCTTCAAATATATATATATATATAGTAATGTTTAAAATCCATCAAACAGTAGTTTAAGTTCAAACGTAATATATTACTACAACCAAATACCAAGTATCTTACTAGAGCATCATAACATATCTAAGTACATGCCAACTAGTAATATCAAAATAACCATCTAGAGATGTCATACTGTAATTGATGAGGCAACCCTTGAAAAATGATATCAAATGCACTCCTCACTCCGACTGTACACATTACCTACGCGTGAAAATCATCACACGCTAAGTATTCACTTAGTGAGGCATAATATAATAAATGAGGCATATTAAAACATAAGTATTTCATAAAAGATAAAAATATGAGTTTAATTGTATAAAATATATTAACGCATAAAACTGACTTGATAGGCAAATTTTCTATCAAATAACATGTTAAAAAGTATTTCGTATGCCTAGCATACTTATAAATCAGTATATTCCAAAATATCATTTCACAGTCCAATGTATGACAAATGAGAATGCAAGGTACACAATAACATGATACTAACCATTTTTAGAATAATAATCCCGTATGACTTCCATCCTTGCACACAAAGTGCCGTAGTACACAAAGTACTACTCCAAATACACAAAGTACTCTTACAAAAATACAATAATGCATTTTCTAAAATCGATAGGTATCCATCTCACACCAAGTATGCCAATTACATACATAGTGCTATAGTACACAAAAAACTATTACAATACCACCTTATTTATGGTATTACTATTGCACCTATGACTCTCTATGTACATACAATAGGCTTTAAAATCCAAATCGCATGTTAAACATTTATTCCAAAACAACAATATATAATAATATTTATGAAACATATCCATTCATTGTAGGGCAGTTCATACCCTAAAATCATTCATAAAATCATTTTCATAAACTTTATGAAAATATTTCAAAATACATTAAAACATGCTTTTATAAAAACATTCGAGGTTGACTCATTGCAAGTCGTCTTCATATCATATAAGTACATAATAAATGCACTCACCTGGTATGCCTCACTATTATGCCTTATTATCGAAATCAAATTATTCTTGAACTTTTTTCTTGCCTTTCGATTTGCTCATATCATGAATTTGATCACGATGTACACAAGCATCCATAATCATAGATACAATTATAAAATACAATGTTAGTATCCTTACTAACATTTATACAAAATAATAATAGTCTAAAGTACTATTATTTTTGAATTCTTTTAAAATCATCTTAACTTTTCCGTTTTACTCATAATGGGCCCTTGTAATAAATTCTACAAATTCAAGCCCAACTAAGCCACTTGATATTCAATTTTCCTTTTAGTTCATCTTTCCTTTGTGTCCAAACCAAAATACTTTATTCATAGTGATACCTTGAGAAATACCTTATCACCCACTTGATATTCAATCTCTTTTCTCTTTAGGTCTGCAAAAGACTTTTGTCGATCGAAATCTATCTTGAGATTATCTTGAATGAACCATAATTTATCTTCCATTCCTTCATAAAGTCAAGGCCAACTAGATCTTAATCTTTTAGTTTGAACCAATTTAATGGTGTTCAATAGTTCCTCCCATATAAGGCTTCATACGGAGCCATCTTGATACTCTATTGATAGTTGTTGTTATAAGAAGATTCTTTTAAAGGAAAATACTTTTCTAATGATCCCTTGAATTCGATCACACACGCCCTTAGCATATCCTCTAATATTTGAATGGTTCGCTCTGACTGACCATCTGTCTGCGAGTGATAAATCGTACTGAAATTCAATCGAGTACCTAATTACTGATACAAGGAATTCCATAATCTTGATGTAAACCTTGGATCTCTTTCATATACTATCGATATATGCACTCCATGCAGTTGAACTATCTCTTTTAGGTATAACTCAACTTATTTATCCATCGAATAATATGTCCATATTGTAATAAAATGAGTTGTCTTTGTCAATCTATCAATAATCACCCATATTGAGTCTTTCTTGTTTGGTGTCAAAGGTAGCCCTGTAACAAAGTCCATAATGACTTGTTCCCACTTCCATTCAGGAATGGATATTAGTTATAGAAATCCGAAAGGCACTTGATGTTCAGTTTTCACCTATTGTAATATCATGCACTATGCCACAATTTCTATGATAGCTCTTTTCATACCAGGTGACCTATATCGACTCTTTATGTGCTGATATATCTTACTTCTGCCTCGATGCATAGTCAATAGACTATAATGTGCCTCAGAGAGAATATCTTTCTTCAGTGCTTCATTAACTGGAATGAAAAGTCTTCCACGATAATATAAACATCTATCGAACCTGACCTCAAAGTCCTTAATCTTGCCATTTTCTACTTGCGTAATTCTTACCAAGCACTTTTCATATTTTCCTTGAAGAACTTTTATTCGATCCAAAAGCATTGGCTTTAACTTTAGCTTAATAATCAAGGCACCTTCTTCCTTTAAAAATAAACGTGCATCCAAAGTTCGCAAAGCTGCAAAAGTTTTTTGACAAAGTGCATCAGCCACCACATTTGCCTTTCATGGATGATAATCAAAGATCACATCATAATCCTTTAAAAGTACTATCCATCTTCTCTGTCTCAGGTTCAGCTATTTTTGAGTCAACAAATACATTAGGCTTTTGTGATTTGTATAAATATAGCACCACTCACCATACAAATAATGGCGCCAAATATTTAAAGCAAACACAACCGCTGCCAACTCTCAATCATGTGTTGGGTAATTCCTCTCTTGTGTCTTTAACTACCTCGAGCCATAGGCCACAACTTTACCTTTTTGTATAAGCACACATCTTAAGTTGTTATGAGATGCATCATTAGAAACCACATAATCTTTACCTGACTCAGGTTGTACAAGCACTGGTGCCTTTGTTAAAACCTTCTTTAGCGTTTCAAAATTCACTAGGTACTTCTTCATCGAAACAAAAGTCATATATTTCCGTAAAATCTTGGTTAGGGGTGAAGCTAACATTGAAAAGTTCCTCACGAACATTTGATAAAAACCAACAAGTCCCAAGAAACTCCAAACCTCTGAGACATTCTTTGGGGGTTTCCAATCCACTATAACATGAATTTTCTTAGGGTTTACCCTTATGCCATCTGCCGAAACAACATTGCCAAGAAAAGTAACTTCTATCAAGAATTCACATTTCGACAGCTTGGCGTACTAGTTTTTCCTCTCAAAGAGTCATCAAAATTTGATTAAAATAAAGCTGGAACACTCGATTAATCAAATAATCAAATCCATAAATACTACAAGAGCATTAGTCAAACTGAATGGCATCATCACAAGTCGTAGTGTTCATATTGTGTCTGAAAAGTTGTCTTAGGAATATCCTCTTCTTTAATCTTCAAATGATGGTATTTAGACCGAAGATCAAGCTTAGATAACACTACTGCACCTTCCAATTGATCATACAGACCATCAATCCTTAGAATTAGATAATTATTCTTATTGTAACTTTATTCAACTATCGATAATCTATGCATAATCGTATAGATTCATATTTCTTTTCGTCAAAGGCACATGTACCCCAAGGTGACACACTCGATCTGATGAAACCTTACTCAAGAAATTCTTGTAATTGAGCCTTTAGTTCTATTAACTCGGTCGGATCCATTTGATATAGAACCATAAAACCATGCTCAATGCCCTGATAACAATCAATCTTGAATTCCACCTTTCGATCCAAAGGTAACCCATGTAATTTATCTGGAAAAAACATATGGAAATTCCCGAACTGTAGGAATATCATACAATCTTACTTCAAATACTTGAGTATCTATCATATTAGCTAAAAAACTATATGCCCTTATGACATCATTTTTTTTATAATCATTGTCGATATCACATTGGTCAGTGATTTTGCTTTTTCACCAATCACTATAATTTCCAAATCCTCTGCATCTTTCTGAAATAATCGTTTCCTACAATTATCAACCCAACCATAATGCAGAGACAACCATCCCATGCCCAATATGATTTTAAAGTCGTCAATTGATAATCCCATCTGATTCACCGGGAATATAGCCCCTTGAATCTTTATCGGATGTCTACTTCATGTCCGAATCATACTTGCACCATGACCCATAGGGTTTACCACTATCATATCACTTGAGATCAAGTAAAATAGAATACCACTATTTTAAAATTCCTTATTCTATTCTCGAGGTAATCCGTATAACTTTTTTGGATCCATTGAAAATATTCTCGAGCAGTTGAAACATTTTCCATCTTCACTATGAAAGTCTAAATGTCCACATCATTTAATAAGAAGACTTAACAACTTTGCAGCAATAACGTCGTAGCAATTAATAATAAAATCACGCTATTAAACAAAATTTACTCTTTTTCCTACTACTACGAACTTGAAACTTTTCAAGTTCTTGAAAATCAACCGCAATCTAATCGATAATTCATTGTAGCATGGAAGGGGTGGAAAATCCATTCCAAAAATTTTCCTTCGCAAGGTAACTCTTTCAAGTCCATAAAACGTAACATCTACTCTTATTCAAAATCATTTTAAAACATTTAGAACGATAACATAATTGTAATCTGATTCACTAATAACTCATCTTTCTTTAAACTTTTAGCGGACAACTTACTTACCACTTACTTATTTCCTCTAACTCAAATCAACATTTCTTTAAGCAACTTAATGTTTACCTTAAATATTCCTCTAATATTTAAGCTTACCTGTACAAATCTCATAGTCATGAATAGATTCAATAATCTCCTCTGGATCCTCATCCGATTCAATTTCTCTTATAATATATTTAAATTTTTTAATGGATTCCTCTAATGCAGTAACTTCATTAAATTCTAGGAAATTTATTCCACATAATGGAGGAAAATCCCTTACATATCCAACTCTTCTAAGGCATGATACTGAAGTCATGTCGGATCTTTTTAGGTCGATTTCAATCTTGACCTTCCTTTCAACATTATCAACTTTCTTAGCTTTATCCTTAGTTCCCGAAATTTAACACAACACACATAATAACAACCAATCAAATGCTCTTGAGGAATATTGGATGTTTTAAGTGTCTAGATGAAGGAAAGGAAGTACGATCAAGTCGAGAAGTGTTATATAGTATTGTTAAGGGAAAATGAGAGGAAAATTGGCCAAAGTTGGGTAAATTTTGGGTTGAAAACTAGAAAATCTGGGTAGGGGTATCGGTACCTAATGAAGTGGTACCGATACCTAAATCATCTAAGAAGTATCGATACTGTAAGGGTATCGATACGGGGCCATATCCAATCTAATTTTGGTATTGATACTGGTAGGGGGTATCGATACCATAGTAGGGTAGTATCGATACCATAATAAGGGTATGGATACTGAAGGATAAAAAAATTGTAATTTGTGTTGATATTATTGTAGAAAAGTTAATAATCAGTATTTTGATTAATTTTTAAGCTATAATTTTTAGGAAATACACTAACAATCGATATTACTCATGCATTTAATGAATGCGTGATAGATTTAAATCAAGCTCCTGAGTCGAGTAAGACGAAAGGCAAGGGCCAAGTTCCGCAGTAATCATATTTACTTTTGGACTTTGAGCAAAAAAAGCCAGGTGAGTACATTTATTGTATGAAATAAATACAATTAGAATGTTAAAATTTTAAAGTATGTTTTATAATATTTATTAAGTTTTATTTAAGGTATGGAAAGAATTTTATTCATGACTTTTAGAGTATGAAATGCTCTAAAACTAATGAATGAAAGAATAATGCATATGGGTACATTATGGGCATGAAATGATGCCTTATTTGATATGTATTTGGGTACATTATCGACATGAAAGAATAATGCATATAGGTTCATTAGAAATGATGCTTTAGCTGATATGTATATGGGTGCATTATCGGCATGAAAGAATAATGCATATGGGTGCATTATTGGCATGAAAGGATGCCTTAGCTGATATGTATATGGGTACATTATCGGCATGAAAGAATAATACATATGGGTGCATTATTGGCATGAAAGGATGCCTTAGCTGATATGTATATGGGTACATTATCGGCATGAAAGAATAATGCATATGGGTGTATTATTGGCATGAAAGGATTCCAAAGTTAAATTGCATATAGGTACATTATCAACATAAAAGTACGCTATAATTAAAAAGATATAATGGTATATGATAAATTTGAATGAACATTATTAATGAAAATACTGATTAATGATCAAAGATTATGACAATTTCAACATACTAAGTGTATTATGAATTTCCAGATAGGGCACTTCGTGTGCTAAAATGATAAGGAAATCATACTAAGTATATGAATTTCTGTATAGGAAATATATGTGTATAAATATAAGAATTACATAATAAGAAAAAAATAAATGGATCTTTATATTGGTAATAGGTGTGACAACCACATAGATTATAGAAATAGTTGAGAAATAATGGTATAAGCACTACGTGTGCATCTTAATATATGAACATGAATAAGAAGTTGGTAAATTACCATGTGAGCACTAATGGTGCAAATGTATAAGAGTTATAATAAATTAAAAGAGAGTTAATAGATATTAAAATTAAGTATTAGAGTAGAAGCTATTCCAAATTAAAAGAATAATGGCCTAACTGTGCAATTAGCATAAAGGTGTCAATTATGTCAGTTAGATGGACGGTTAAACAATGTTGAGTAAGAGAATAAAGAAATTTTAATATATTGTGATGTGAATGATGAATAAGTGATTTGAATGGATGTTATAAAGGAAAGCGTAAACAAGACATAAAAGGCATGAAAGGATGCCATTAATGAAAGGATAATATAACTGAAATGCATATAGGTGCATTATAAGCATAAATGAATACTATTAATGAAAATAAAGACTAATGACTAGAGAGATAAATGTAAAAGAAAAATAAAAAGGAAGATAGGTATGCTAGGCATACTAAAAAGAATTAAAAAAAATTTGGAATGAAATATGGTTTAAATGAGGAGAAGTATGGGATACTGGAAGAATATACGATTTAATGCGGAATAAATAAATTTGATATGCTTTTGGTATTTTCAAAGGATACGTTATAATATTATGTCTCACCAAGTAAATACTGTAACCCCCACAGACCGATAAGGGTAACCAGATCCGATCCGGGGTGTCACATTTGGGCCACCGGAGCGACCCACTGTAAAAATAACAAAAAATCTAAAACTTTTATTGAAAAGTGTAACTTATAAAATCAGTTGTCACTATTTAAAAATAAAACGGATTTCCATACTCGTATATAAATCAAAATACAATTACATGCCCCCTAATCACATGTACCATACTCTGCAACAACGCCGGAAGAACTCCCTTACTGAAGTCGATAAATGCACTGGTACAATTCTTTTAACCTGAAAAGGTGAATAATAGAGTGAGCTTTGGAAAGCTCAGTAATACAGAACTACCAGATGATGCTGATGAACGTGCAAATACAAATAAATATATATTTCCTTATTGTTTCCGAACATTTACAGATTTTTATGCTGAGCAGAGATCCTACTGATATTTCAGGTTATAACGGTCAATGAGCTTTCAGTTCAGAGAAATATTTCGGATGACTGAGTTCAGGAGATCAGAATAGGTTTTCTAGTGTGTTCCCAAAAATCATGTAATTCAGATCTTTTTAAAAAAATATATATATATATATATATATATATATATATATATATAATATATATATATATATATATATATATATACCCCCATCTGTCAAGTCCAAAATATGTAAGTTCCCCAGAACCATACACCCACTGTCAAGTCCAGAAGGCCCTAAGCACATAGATGAGGAGCCGGTAAGTAAGGCCATGAGCACACAGCCGAGGAGCCTCCAGGTATACTTCCTCCAACATTACCCCCCCATGTAAAACATGTTTCGTCCATAAACGGATATATCAAAAATCATAATATAATCCAGATCAAGTATCAGATCAAAATCCAGGTCAAGTATTCAATCAGAATCCAAGTCAATTATCCGATCAGAATCCAAGTCAAGTATTATAATAGAAATCAAATTAGAAATCAGGGAAAATATCCAGGTGATTAGGGAACACACCAGAGTTTACAGAAATTATTCAGAGGTACTGGATAATCTTAGCAGGTAGAGGAACACAGATATTCAGTATACCGATAGAATATCAAAATTTAGAATCACTATTGGAAGAGTTCAATAACTGACAAAATCATCAATTATTCAGATTATGACTTGAGCTAGTAAGGAAGAAATGAATAGCTCCCAATGAATAACTCCAAATGAATAGCTCCCAGAAACAATACTTATCAGCTTGTCAATTCATTAACCTTCCAGGGTATTTACTCTTTAATACCAAATATTTTTATCCACAGATCATCTTCTGAGTCATCACTGAATAAATCTTAAGGAGACAAACAAATATTCTAATGGTCTTTATTTTATTTCCATGTTTCAACTATACCAGGAAATGCTAACGTACTTGATTTGTAGTTCATAATCCATAGGGATGATACATCATATAAGTTCATCCGAGTTTCCAAACTTATTCCAAACTCTTACTTAATCCTTATTCTTTGAAGTTACTTAGTTCATTTAGCATTCAAGTCTATTTCAGATACTTCGGGGTTTTTCTAGGGTAATCCAGACGTTTCTGAAATTCGTATACATACTATACTTCCATTCAATTCAATTTGGTCTTCGAGGTTTATTTGTCTAATGAATATATATATTTCTTAGTATCGAAGGCGATATAGAGTTGGGTTGGGCTGAATACTTCCAAAATTATCATCGAACCAAACTTGAGAAGGCGAACAAACATTCAAGTAACATCTATGCCATTCAGGTACTGACATATCATTAAGATTGATGAACTCACTTAAGCTCTGTTCCATAACTTCTAAAGGTAGTCCAACACCTACGCTTCTTTGGATTCCTTAATTAATCCAAGATATTTACTTAATATAGGCCATAAGGGTATTTTAGTCATTTTGATGCTCAATTTTATTCCATTCATTTCAGAGCTCGAGGATATCCAATCATTCCTGAGCTTGGTGATATTCTTGGGTCATTTCCATGACAGGGGTATTTTGGTCATTTTATAGATTTACATATTTCAATCTTTTCCCTCCATCTGGTCTTATTATTTAATTCAATTTATCATCTATTTCAGTCCTTTCGAACAATTCTGATAAAAGAGCACCCTCCGATAAATTATTCTTTAGGTATTTACTCATAACTCGGATATTTTCGGGTCAAGTGCCTTCTCGGATTTTACAAACGAAAAATCTTGAATTTTTCTTTACAAAGATAGGATCTTAATAATTAAATTCATACTTAATCGAGTTAAGTATAAATCCTCAAAGTACTTTCTTCTTCAGGGTCAACTCTGACTATTTTACCTCTCAAGGGCATTTTTGTAATTTCTTAACCAGATAATTTCAATATTAGCTCTTAACGAAAATAATATAATATAGAGATCCTATGATTAATTGCTTCCACGGACATTCTTTTATCTTGAAATGATTCCTTAAAAGACTTCTAGTATCTAGCATAAACCTTCTTGGGGTTAAAAACCGGTTATCCAAAATTTCCAAGTAAAATTAACATTTCTTATGCACATCAATAGTCTTAGCAGATCAGTAATTCTTTTCAGATTTATTAATCCACTTCTAGGGATAATTCTTGTTATTTTCCAACATAAGGGTAATTTCGTAATTTTACCTAATCGAAATATTCTCATAATTTATCATCTAAGTACCTTTAAAGAGATAAATTATAATCTACATATCTATGGCTGATTCTTTTATCACTTAATTCCAGAACTTGTAATTTAATTCCAACTATCCTTCAATTTCTTATAATAGTCATCTGAGCCATATTCAGTTACCTACTTTCGACCATATTCGTATCTAGTGTAGATCTTCATTAATTACTCATATGAGACCAAACATTTCCATTCATGCATTTACCAATACCAACATGTTCTATAAAGCATAAAGAGGTAGTAAACTATTACCTCGATTTTTGTCCAATACTGATCGACCATAAAAATTCCATTCGAACGCCTTTGATCTTCAATTCAACTTCTAATAATTCCTCATATACATATCAACAAAGATTATATCATAAATGGAGCTTAATTGAGATAAATGGATCGAATCAGATGATAAATCAGTGAAAAACAGCTTACCGGGTTCGAATTTGGCAAAACGGACTTCGGATTCAGGATGTCGAAAGCATAAAATATGACTTTTCATAAATTTTGAGTTTTTGGTCAAAATCAAAGTCAACGGGTTTGATTGGCAATTTCGAGGTCTTTGGGTTCGAATTTCGAAAAACGGATAGCAGAATCGGATTTGGAACGTCGAAAAATGTCAGGATAGGTATACTCGATCAAAGTCAAAGGTTGTTTAATGCGTGGTCAAAGCCAGTCAACGCTGGTCAACGGTCAACTATCAACGGGTCGGGTCAACGGGTTGGGTCGGGTCGGGTGAACGGGTCGGGTCGGGTTGTGACCGGTCAAACCGGTCAAAACAGTTCCAAAACCTGTCAAACCGGTCACTTTTTCCTTCCCCACGTGTAGTGGCTGCGCGTGAACAGTGCTAAATTCTCGGAAAAATTCCTAAAAATTATTTTGAGTGATTTCGAGATACTTACAAAGCTCGGTTCACAATTTTGAATGGTGGAGAGCTCGATTTCAACAAATCGGAAACTTTGACCGCTTCACCTCCTCACGCGACGCCGTCTACGGAGACCAAGGATGACACTGGCAGACTCGGAACGATGCAAGGAACACGATGGTGCGAGAGGTGTCGTAAACGGATCATCAGCTCATCGTGAATCGATGAAAAACCAATTGAAATCGAGTTATTACCGACGATACTTCTGATTGAAATTAATGACGAACGGAGATGATTCACGATGAAAGGTTTGAGGTGTTTTGTTCCTCGGTTGACAATGAACACAATGGTGGTTTCGGCTCGTCGATCGGAGGTCGGACGGCGAGTAGATCGGAGTTGAAAGTTGGGTTGTTGGGGAATGGAAAACTGGAAAAATGTTTTGGAAATTGACCAGGGGGGAGAGTTTATAATTCTCTCCTATAGAAAATTGGCTAAATTAATAGTTTAGCCACTGAATTTCTGCACTTCTTAAAATGGTCTGCCAACTTTACTATTTTATAATTTAATCCCCAATTTCTTCCAAAAATATCAATTAAATTCTCCACTTTATAATTTCTTAAATTTAGCCCATAAATTGGGGTGTTACAATTCTCCCCTCCTTAAAAGAATTTCGTCCTGGAAATTCACTAATATCACGTAATTGCAGAAATAAAACTTCCATCAGTTTTTTTTCATATCTTTCATGTAGCTCTTATAGAAATATGAATCCTCCACTAATCCTTAACCAGTTGAGTATACCTTATTATTAGAAATCTCTATCATTCCAAGTAAATAATCAAAACAACTTTATCCTTGTGAAATTAATTCAGCCTTGGTTACGAGAATAGGCTCGTAGAGCAGCAGCATATCCCAATTTCATTTCTGGAGTTGAGTCAGAATTTCTTAGATGAATAACTCTCACATGGCTCTTGAGGTACTTTACAACGCTTAGACAGATGTTACTGGTATTCCTTTTTGTACAAGTATAGCCTTATCGGATAAAAACTTCGATTTACTCGAAACATATAGGGGCTCAACCTTGGAGTTCCGGCTCAGAGAGGTACGATTGCAGTCTAGGGGTATGTACTGATTAGACATATTTTGACATTCGACCGGCCGGTCTATCTTGAAAAATTTTGACTCAAATCAAACCTCTGATACCACTAAATGTAACCCCCATAGACCGATAAGGGTAATCAGATCCGATCTGGGGTGTCACATTTGGGCCACCGGAGCGACCCACTGTAAAAATAGCGGAAAATTTAAAACTTTTTATTGAAATGTGTAACTTATAAAATCAGTTGTCACTATTTAAAAATAAAACAGATTTCCATACTCGTATATAAATCAAAATACAATTACATGCCCCCTAATCATATGTACCATACTCTGCAACAACGCCGGAAGAACTCCCTTACTGAAGTCGATAGATGCACTGGTACAATTCTTTTAACCTGAAAAGGTGAGTAATAGAGTGAGCTTTGGGAAGCTCAGTAATACAGAACTACCAGATGATGCTGATGAACGTGCAAATATAGATAAATATATATTTCTTTATTGTTTCCGAACATTTACAAATTTTTATGCTGAGTAGAGATCCTACTGATATTTCAGGTGATAACGGACAATGAGCTTTCAGTTCAGAGAAATATTTCGGATGACTGAGTTCAGGAGATCAGAATAGGTTTTCTAGTGTGTTCCCAAAAATCATGTAACTTTTCAGATCATTTTAAAACATATATATATATATATATACCCCCATCCGTCAAGTCCAAAATGTGTAGGTTCCCAGAACCATACACCCACCGTCAAGTCCAGTAGGCCCTGAGCACACAGCCGAGGAGCCGGTAAGTAAGGCCCTGAGCGCACAGCCGAGGAGCCTCCAGGTAAACTTCCTTTAATATTACCCCCCAAGTAAAACATGTTTCGTCTGTAAAACATTACCCCCCAAGTAAAACATGTTCCGTCCGTAAACAGATATATCAAAAATCATAACATAATCCAGGTCAAGTATCAGATCAAAATCCAGGTCAAGTATTCAATCAGAATCTAGGTCAAGTATCCGATCAGAATCCAGGTCATGTATTATAATAGAAATCAAATCGGAAATCAGGTAAAATATCCAGGTGATTAGGGAACACACCAGAGTTTACAGAAATTATTCAGAGGTATTGGATAATCTTAGCAGGTAGAGGAAAACAGATATTCAGTATACCGATAGAATATCGAAATTCAGAATCACTATTGGAAGAGTTCAATAACTGACAAAATCATCAATTATTCAGAATATGACTTGAGCTAGTAAGGAAGAAATGAATAGCTCCCAATGAATAACTCCAAATGAATAGCTCTCAGAAACAATGCTTATCATCTTGTCAATTCATTAACCTTCCAGGGTATTTACTCTTTAATACTACTGACGTACTGATTTGTGGTTCATAATCCATAGGGATAATACATCATATAAGTTTATCCGAGTTTCCAAACTTATTCCAAACTCTTACTTAATCCTCAGTCTTTGAAGTTACTTAGTTCATTTAGCATTCAAGTCCATTTCAAATACTTCGGGGTTTTTCTAGGGTAATCCAGACATTTCTGAAATTCGTATACATACTATACTTCCATTCAATTCAATTTGGTCTTCGAGGTTTATTTGTCTAATGAATATATATATTTCTTAGTACCGAAGGCGATATAGAGTTGGGTTGGGCTCAGTACTTCTAAAATTATCATCGAACCAAACTTGAGAAGGCGAACAAACATTCAAGTAACATCTATGCCGTTCAGGTACTGACATATCATTAAGATTGATGAACTCACTTAAGCTCTGTTCCATAACTTCTAAAGGTAGTCCAACACCTATGCTGATTTGGTTCCTTAATTAGTCCAAGATATTTACTTAATATAGGCCATAAGGGTATTTTGGTCATTTTGATGCTCAATTTTATTCCATTCATTTCACAGCTCGAGGATATCCAATCATTCCTGTGCTTGGTGATATTCTTGGGTTATTTCCATGATAAAGGTATTTTGGTCATTTTACAGATTTACGTATTTCAATCTTTTCCCTCCATCCGGTCTTATTATTTAATTCCAATTTATCATCTATTCCAGTCCTTTCGAACAATTCTGATAAAAGAGCACCCTCCAATAAATTGTTCTTTAGGTATAAATTATTCTTTAGGTATTTACTCATAACTCGGATATTTTCGGGTCAAGTGCCTTCTCGGATTTTACAAACGAAAAATCTTGAATTTTTTCTTTACAAAGATAGGATCTTAATAATTAAATTCATACTTAATCGAGTTAAGTACAAATCCTCAAAGTACTTTCTTCTTCAGGGTTAACTCTGACTATTTTACCTCTCAAGGGCATTTTTGTAATTTCTTAACCAGATAATTTCAATATTAGCTCTTAACGAAAATAATATAATATAGAGATCCTATGATTAATTGCTTCCACGAACATTCTTTTATCTTGAAATGATTCCTTAAAAGACTTCTAGTATCTAGCATAAACCTTCTTGGGGTTAAAAACCGGTTATCCAAAATTTCCAAGTAAAATTAACATTTCTTATGCACATTAATAGTCTTAGCAGATCAGTAATTCTTTTCAGATTTATTAATCCACTTCTAGGGATAATTCTTGTTATTTTCCAACATAAGGGTAATTTCGTAATTTTACCTAATCGAAATATTCTCATAATTTATCATCTAAGTACCTTTAAAGAGATAAATTATAATCTACATATCTATGGCTGATTCTTTTATCACTTAATTCCAGAACTTGTAATTTAATTCCAACTGTCCTTCAATTTCTTATAATAGTCATCTGAGCCATATTCAGTTACCTACTTTCGACCATATTCGTATCTAGTGTAGATCTTCAATTACCTCAATTTTGTGTAATACTGATCGACCATAAAAATTCCATTCGAACGCCTTTGATCTTCAATTCAACTTATAATAATTCCTCAGATACATGTCAACAAAGATTATATCATAAATGGAGCTTAATTGAGATAAATGGATCGAATCAGATGATAAATCAGTGAAAAACAGCTTACCGGGTTCGAATTTGGCGAAACGGACTTCGGATTCAGGATGTCGAAAGCATAAAATATGACTTTTCATAAATTTTGAATTTTTGGTCAAAATCAAAGTCAACGGGTTTGATTGGTAATTTCGAGGTCTTTGGGTTCGAATTTCAAAAAACGGATAGCGGAATCGGATTTGGAACGTCGAAAAATGTCAGGATAGGTATACTCGGTCAAAGTCAAAGGTTGTTTAATGCGTGGTCAACGCTGGTCAACGGTCAACTGTCAACCGGGTCGGGTCAACGGATCGGGTCGGGTCAACGGGTCGGGTCGGGTTGTGACCGGTCAAACCGGTCAAAACAGTTCCAAAACCTGTCAAACCGGTCACTTTTTCCTTCCCCACGTGCAGTGGCGGCTCGTGAACAGTGCTAAATTCTCGGAAAAATTCCTAAAAAATATTTTGAGTGATTTCGAGATACTTACAAAGCTCGGTTCACAATTTTGAATGGTGGAGAGCTCGATTTCAACAAATCGAAAACTTTGACCGCTTCACCTCCTCACGCGCCGCCGTCTACGGAGACCAAGGATGACACTGGCAGACTCGGAACGATGCAAGGAACACGATGGTGCGAGAGGTGTCGTAAACGGATCATCGGATCGTCGTGAATCGATGAAAAACCAATTGAAATCGAGTTATTACCGACGATACTTCTAATTGAAATTAACGACGAACGGAGATGATTCACGATGAAAGGTTTGAGGTGTTTTTGTTCCTCGGTTGACAATGAACACAATGGTGGTTTCGGCTTGTCGATCAGAGGTCGGACGTCGAGTAGATCGGAGTTGAAAGTTGGGATGTTGGGGAATGGAAAACTGGAAAAATATTTGGAAATTGACCGGGGGGGGAGAGTTTATAATTCTCTCCTATAGAAAATTGGCTAAATTAATAGTTTAGCCACTGAATTTCCTGCACTTCTTAAAATGGTCTACCAACTTTACTATTTTATAATTTAATCCCCAATTTCTTCCAAAAATATCAATTAAATTCTCCACTTTATAATTTCTTAAATTTAGCCCATAAATTGGGGTGTTACAATTCTCCCCTCCTTAAAAGAATTTCGTCCTGGAAATTCACTAATATCACGTAATTGCAGAAATAAAACTTCCATCAGTTTTTTTTCATATCTTTCATGTAGCTCTTATAGAAATATGAATCCTCCACTAATCCTTAACCAGTTGAGTATACCTTATTATTAGAAATCTCTATCATTCCAAGTAAATAATCAAAACAACTTTATCCTTGTGAAATTAATTCAGCCTTGGTTACAAGAATAGGCTCGTAGAGCAGCAGCATATCCCAATTTCATTTCTGGAGTCAAGTCAGAATTTCTCAGATGAATAACTCTCACATGGCTCGTGAGGTACTTTACAACGCTTAGACGGATGTTACTGGTATTCCTTTTTGTACAAGTATAGCCTTATAGGATAGAAACTTCGATTTACTCGAAACATATAGGGGCTCAACCTTGGAGTTCCGGCTCAGAGAGGTACGATTGCAGTCTAGGGGCATGTACTGATCAGACATATTTTGACATTCGACCGGCTGGTCTATCTTGAAAAATTTTGACTCAAACCAAACCTCTGATACCACTAAATGTAACCCCCACAGACCGATAAGGGTAATCAGATCCGATATGGGGTGTCACATTTGGGCCACCGGAGCGACCCACTGTAAAAATAGCGGAAAATTTAAAACTTTTATTGAAATGTGTAACTTATAAAATCAGTTGTCACTATTTAAAAATAAAACAGATTTCCATACTCGTATATAAATCAAAATACAATTACATGCCCCCTAATCATATGTACCATACTCTGCAACAACGCCGGAAGAATTCCCTTAAAATAGCGGAAAATTTAAAACTTTTATTGAAATGTGTAACTTATAAAATCAGTTGTCACTATTTAAAAATAAAACAGATTTCCATACTCGTATATAAATCAAAATACAATTACATGCCCCCTAATCATATGTACCATACTCTGCAACAACGCCGGAAGAATTCCCTTACTGAAGTCGATAGATGCACTGGTACAATTCTTTTAACCTGAAAAGGTGAGTAATAGAGTGAGCTTTGGAAAGCTCAGTAATACAGAACTACCAGATGATGCTGATGAACATGCAAATATAGATAAAATATATATTTCCTTATTGTTTCCGAACATTTACAGATTTTTATGCTGAGTAGAGATCCTACTGATATTTCAGGTGATAACGGACAATGAGCTTTCAGTTCAGAGAAATATTTCGGATGACTGAGTTCAGGAGATCAGAATAGGTTTTCTAGTGTGTTCCCAAAAATCATGTAACTTTTCAGATCATTTTAAAAACATATATATATATATACCCCCATCCGTCAAGTCCAAAATGTGTAGGTTCCCAGAACCATATACCCACCGTCAAGTCCAGTAGGCCCTGAGCACACAGCCAAGGAGCCGGTAAGTAAGGCCCTGAGCGCACAGCCGAGGAGCCTCCAGGTATACTTCCTTTAATATTACCCCCCAAGTAAAACATGTTTCGTCCGTAAAACATTACCCCCCAAGTAAAACATGTTCCGTCCGTAAACAGATATATCAAAAATCATAACATAATCGAGGTCAAGTATCAGATCAAAATCCAGGTCAAGTATTCAATCAAAATCTAGGTCAAGTATCCGATCAGAATCCAGGTCATGTATTATAATAGAAATCAAATTGAAAATTAGGTAAAATATCCAGGTGATTAGGGAACACACCAGAGTTTACAGAAATTATTCAGAGGTATTGGATAATCTTAGCAGGTAGAGGAAAACAGATATTCAGTATACCGATAGAATATCAAAATTCAGAATCACTATTGGAAGAGTTCAATAACTGACAAAATCATCAATTATTCAGAATATGACTTGAGCTAGTAAGGAAGAAATGAATATCTCCCAATGAATATCTCCCAATGAATAACTCCAAATGAATAGCTCCCAGAAACAATGCTTATCAGCTTGTCAATTCATTAACCTTCCAGGGTATTTACTCTTTAATACCAAATATTCTTATCCACAGATCATCTTCTGAGTCATCACTGAATAAATCTTAAGGAGACAAACAAATATTCTAATGGTCTTTATTTCATTTCCATGTTTCAACTATACCAGGAAATACTGACGTACTTGATTTGTGGTTCATAATCCATAGGGATAATACATCATATAAGTTCATCCGAGTTTCCAAACTTATTCCAAACTCTTACTTAATCCTCAGTCTTTGAAGTTACTTAGTTCATTTAGCATTCAAGTCCATTTCAAATACTTCGGGGTTTTTCTAGGGTAATCCAGACGTTTCTGAAATTCGTATACATACTATACTTCCATTCAATTCAATTTGGTCTTCGAGGTTTATTGTCTAATGAATATATATATTCTTAGTACCGAAGGCGATATAGAGTTGGGTTGGGCTCAGTACTTCTAAAATTATCATCGAACCAAACTTGAGAAGGCGAACAAACATTCAAGTAACATCTATGTCGTTCAGGTACTGACATATCATTAAGATTGATGAACTCACTTAAGCTCTGTTCCATAACTTCTAAAGGTAGTCCAACACCTATGCTGATTTGGTTCCTTAATTAGTCCAAGATATTTACTTAATATAGGCTATAAGGTATTTTGGTCATTTTGATGCTCAGTTTATTCCATTTCACAGCTCGAGGATATCCAATCATTCCTGAGCTTGGTGATATTCTTGGGTTATTTCCATGAAAAGGGTATTTTGGTCATTTTATAGATTTACTTATTTCAATCTTTTCCCTCCATCCGGTCTTATTATTTAATTCCAATTTATCATCTATTCCAGTCCTTTCGAACAATTCTGATAAAAGAGCACCCTCCAATAAATTGTTCTTTAGGTATAAATTGTTCTTTAGGTATTTACTCATAACTCGGATATTTTCGGGTCAAGTGCCTTCTCGGATTTTACAAAAAAAAAATCTTGAATTTTTCTTTACAAAGTTAGGATCTTAATAATTAAATTCTTACTTAATTGAGTTAAGTACAAATCCTCAAAGTACTTTCTACTTCAGGGTCAACTCTAATTATTTTACCTCTCAAGGGCATTTTTGTAATTTCTTAACCAGATGATTTCAATATTAGCTCTTAACGAAAATAATATAATATAGAGATCCTATGATTAATTGCTTCCTCGAACATTCTTTTATCTTGAAATGATTCCTTAAAAGACTTCTAGTATCTAGCATAAACCTTCTTGGGGTTAAAAACCGGTTATCCATAATTTCCAAGTAAAACTAACATTTCTTATGCACATCAATAGTTTTAGCATATCAATAATTCTATTCAGATTTATTAATCCACTTCCAGGGATAATTATTGTCATTTTCCAATATAAGGGTAATTTCGTAATTTTACCTAATCAAAATATTCTCATAATTTATCATCTAAGTACCTTTAATGAGATAAATTATAATATACATATATATGGCTGATTCTTTTATCACTTAATTCCAGAACTTGTAATTTAATTCCAACTATCCTTCAATTCTTATAATAGTCATCTGAGCTATATTCAGTTACCTACTTTCTACCATATTCGTATCTAGTGTAGATCTTCATTAATTACACATATGAGACCAAACATTTCCATTCATGCATTTACCAATACCAACATGTTCTATAAAGAATAAAGAGGTAGTAAAGTATTACCTCGATTTTTGTGCAATACTGATCGACCATAAAAATTCCATTCGAACGCCTTTGATCTTCAATTCAACTTCCAATAATTCCTCATATACATATCAACAAAGATTATATCATAAATGGAGCTTAATTGAGATAAAAGGATTGAATCAGATGATAAATCAGTGAAAAACAGCTTACTGGGTTCGAATTTGGCGAAACAGACTTCGGATTCGGATTTGGATTCAGGACGTCGAAAGCATAAAATATGACTTTTCGGAAATTTGGAATTTTCTGTTAAAATCAAAGTCAACGGGTTTGACCGGTAATTTCGAGGTCTTCGGGTTCGAATTTCGAAAAACGGACAGCGAAATCGGATTTGGAAGGTAAAAAAATGTCAGGATAGGTATACTCGATCAAAGTCAAAGGTCGTTTAATGCCCGATCAAAGATAGTCAAAGTTTTGGTCTCTAGTGGTCAACGCCAATCAACGGTCAACGGGTCGGGTCAACCGGTCAGGTCGGGTCAACGGGTCGGGTCGGGTTGTGACCGATCAAAACAGTTCCAAAATCGGTTAAACCGGTCACTTTTTCCTTCCCCACGCGTAGTGGCGATGCGTGGGGGTGCGTGAACAGTGCTAATTTCCTGAAAAAATTCCTAAAAATTATTTTGAGCGATTTCGAGATACTTACAAAGCTCGATTCACAATTTTGAATGGCGGAGAGCTCGATTTCATCAAATCGGAAACTTTGACTGCTTCACCTCCTTACGTGCCGCCGTCGACGGAGACCAAGGATGACACCGACAGACTCGGAACGATGCATGGAACACGATGGTGCGGGAGGTGTCGTAAACGGATCATCGGATCGTCGTGAATCGACGAAAAACCAATTGAAATCGAGTTATTATCGACGATACTTCCGACTGAAATTAACGACGAACGGAGATGATTCACGATGAAAGGTTTGAGGGATTTTGTTCCTCGGTTGACAACGAACACGATGGTGGTTTCGGCTCGTCGATCGGAGGTCGGACGGCGAGTAGATCGGAGTTGAAAGTTGGGTTGTTGGGGAAAGGAAAACTGGAAAAATGTCTAGAAATTGACCGGGGGGAGAGTTTATAATTCTCTCCTATAGAAAATTGGCTAAATTAATAGTTTAGCCACTGAATTTCTTGCACTTCTTAAAATGGTTTGCGAACTTTACGATTTTATAATTTAATCCCCAATTGTTGAAAACATTTTGATGTTTCGATATAACAAATTAAGTTAAATGAATTTTAAGATTCTACAAAAGATTTTCTAAGTATATTAAATGTAATTATTCGAATATCAAAATATTACTCCAAGTCTTTCAAAGTTCATTTTAATCCTTACTAAAGTGTAAAATTGTGTTATACTTAACTATTTTAAAATAATTTTACAAAGTATTTCGAGCCTTAATCGAGCCAAAAATATTTTCTTTTTAAAAGGTTTTAAGAAAAATCAGATTGTCCAGGGGTACAGATTCCCCCCCAGGGGGAACAGATTCCCCCCAGGGGGTACGGATTCCCACCTGTCTAACGGTCAAAAACAGATTGCACTTAGGGAACCGATTCCCCATGAGGGGGTACCGATTCCCCCACTCTCCAAGCTATTTTAGTAATTGTTTCTCATCTCCAAACGGCTCCAAAACATCCCCAACGGCTATATACAACTTCAAACACATTCCAAGCTATAAATACAACCTAAGGACACTTGAAGATGCAAGAGAACAACCATCCAAGCAATCAAACACAAGAGAAGAGTTTTTCATTCTTATTTCATCTTTCTCTTGTAAATATTTTGTTCTTGTGAGCTCAATCTTGTAAACACCTACCTTAGAGAGGTTTTCTTGTTTACATTTCTTATCCTTTTGTAAAGGGGAAAGGTTCTAGCTAATCTCGTGTAAAAGCTAGGGAAAGGTTCTAGTTTAGCCCGAAAAAACTAGGGAGTTTGTAAGGTTACTCTTTATCCTCAAAAGAAAGAACAAATTAGTGAATTTGTTGGAAAATCCTTGGTGAGGAGCTAAGGTAGTGGACGTAGACTTTGGTTGAGAAAGTCGAACCACTATAAATCGTTGTGCAATTCTCTATATTTCAATCTCCTTACTCCCTAAACACAAAACTATTCTGACCCCTCTTTGCAAACCGTTCCGGTTGTCGATTTGAGCTTCCGAAAATCCTAACACCAATTTCTTCCAAAAATATCAATTAAATTCACCACTTTATAACTTATTAAATTTAGCCCATAAATTGGGGTGTTACAAATACTTAACGTGTGTTGTTTCCACACGTAGGTAAAGGAGAAGATAATTAAGTAAGGAGTGTAGCAGTAGCAGCGGGTATCATCAATTAAAGTGGCTATCATTAGTAACGGTAGGACAATCTTATTCAAATGAAGAACTTAGATGGCATGTAATTAAACTATGGTAAACATTTTGTAATGTAATTAAGTGAAAATTTTAGTATGTTGCTTTTATAAAATATTCTATTTTATGGTTCATCAAATTGAAACAAAATTTTACGGGTTTTCAAATGTAAAACATCTTATTAAAGAGATGTGGCATCCATATCTTGGGATATTGGTGTTACACTAGAACCCAAATTTACCATTCCATTTTAGCCATAAAAATATGAGGTTCATAGGTTTTAAATAAATAACCTATGGAGTTTTTGGCATAGCCCTTACCATCTAGGTTAAGGCACTATTAATGATTTAAAATAATAAAAATATTTTTTTACAATACCTAGACCAAATTTTAAAACACCAAACGCAATCCCCACCTTGTAACCAAGCCTTTCACTAAAGAGTTCCTAAACTTTCCTTTTACCATTAACTTGTGACTGAAACCCACTCCCCTACTCACCGTAGAACATTGTCCGTGATCGTAGAAATCTTCGTAAATGTTTTTCAAAAGCCTAGACTATACCCTTTAAATTTCATTGTTTTGGGAAGATTTACTCATCCGTTCGTCACACCACCACCGTCCCTTTGCTCCCCAACATATCGCGAACAACACCCAACTGGTATGGTCATCCCCATCACCATTGTTGAAGGAGGTGAAGCGTGGAGATTTCGGGTTTTTTGAAAACATCCCTTAACCTTTCACCATCGTAAAAACATATACATGAGACTTCCGAGCTAAAAATTTGTAAATCTAGAAAATTTGATATTGTTACAGTGATCAAAGCTATCGCTCATGCCTCACACACCGCCTCTGCGTTTGGGCATCATCTACAAGCCAGGGGTCTTCAAGAACTAGTCATGACTGGTCTATACAATCTAAACCGGTCTAATGCTGAGACGAGTCGAGCTATCAAGCTGAGTTGTCAAGTCGAGTTGAGTCGTTAACTTGAGCCGTCGAGTCGAGTCATTGAGTTGAGCTATCGAGTCGAACCAAGCAATCAAGTTGATTCACCAAGTTGATCTGTTAACCGTCATTGACTGATGTTGACTAGTCATTGACTTATTTCAAGAACACCTATCCTGACATTTTTTGATGTCTCGAGTATGGTTTTGGGGTTTATTTCACCAAATTCAAACATAGTGAGCTATTTTTCAGTGTTTTATATTTTAATTCGATTCGATTTTCATATTTAAGTTATGTTTCTAACGAAATCTATTTTCACATGTATCTGAGATATTATGGGACGCTGAATTCAAGTTAGAGAGTGGTTTAATGGAGTTTATATGGTTGATCAATATAACTAAAAAATTGAGCTAATATTTTGATACCTTTTGTATGATTTACAGAACTTGATAGTAACTCATAAATTAATGAATAGAAATGATTAGTCATGTGCTTATTGATGGTTATTTTGAAACTAGTACGGAATATGTAAAAAGGTAGTATATTAGCTAAGACTTGATTGACTAGTATAAGGAAGTAGAAGACTGAAAAGAAATAATTCCAATTTTAGCAATTAATTATTGAAAAAATTAACCACATAATCCTTAAATTGTAATATTTCCCATTAAAAGTTTGAATGTCAGAAATGCTAGGATAAGAAATTATGAAATTAACCTTAAGAGGTAAAATGACACGAAGTGACCCTAATAATGAAATTGATCTAAGGACTCATTTTCGACCAATAAACTTATTGATTCACTTGTTAAATCTCTAACATCATTATAAAATTATAATAATTGATTTTTAACCTTCGATATTGTAAAAGACTTGGAAATTATGATTTCTTGAACAAGCACCCAAAGACTAAATTACTAAAAATAATGCATAAAATTAGATCGAATGAAATGATCAAAATACCCTTGAGCTATGAAATGACTAAAATAACCTCAAGTACTGAAATGACCCAAATACCTTCGTGATTAGGAATAAGTGAATGCCCTTAGATAAATTTTAAAGATAAATATAAACCTAAATGGTGTACCGCCCATTAAGGTTATAGAGCACAACCCAAGTATGTTAGTTAATCTTGCTACTATTGCAATATAGAAATAAAATAAATAACAAATGAATATATGTTCGTCTCCTCAAGATTTTTTCAATGATGGTTTTTATGGTGATCAGTTCAAATATTTAATACAATCAGTATTAAGAAGTGAATATTCATTAAGTATCTTGGTTTGAATGATTGACAAGTATCGTAGTGTTGGGATCTGTTTAGCTCAATTTGACTCGAAATCCTGATAATTTGACATAAATCTCGAATAATAAAACTCATTGGTTTACCTTTATTGGGTTAATTTATTAAGAATTATTTAGGAATCAAAATGTGTTAAATTCTCTTGATGGCCTAAATAATGGAACCACTCCTATTATATTTTAATTTTAATAAGTCTAATGTAAAGGTTCCTGAATACCTTCATATATATCATAATCGTAAATGATCCTAAGGTATCTATTTTTGATGCCTGATTAGATACATTAGATATTGAACCCCTTTTAACCATGGATCTCATTTCTTAAAGTTTGGATGATTATAATGTCACACGGAACCACCTAAGTGGCTAACCATTTTTTCTTGAAATTATCTACTAATTTAACATTCAACATGATATGAAATACCCAAATTAATATGTGTTTACAAAAAATAAATATTTATAAATAAAGGGGAGCTCCCAACATTAGCCTCAAAAATACATAAGTATAAAACAAAGTTTATGAATCAAATAATAAATAGGGTCTATGACAGTACATGCTCTCTATAATATTCGAGGCGTACTTTGAAGAAGAATCGAGTCTGAAAATCTGAAGTCTGGTGACGTGCTCTTTAACTAGTACCTAAGAACCTACGCATAGAAATACATTCCATACGCTGAGCTTCAAGAGCTCAATACTACACAAATAACCTTATTATACTACATGCATCCAACATATAAGCATGTTGTAAGTATGGTCATGAACATTTGCAAACACTAATAAAACAACAAGAGAAAGCATCATGGTGTTGCTCGGGGTCACTTAGTATCACATAACTCGTACCCCTCTTTGCTTACTAAAGAACATAGGTGACACCTGGGTCACACAACATCAATGTCTACTTGAAACTCGAGCTGAGTCCTAGTCGCATAGCATCAGAAGCTCACTCGAATAGTCTACTCCTTTAGAGTACTCAAGATATGGTCGGGTCACTTAGCATCAGCACTCCATCTGACTAGCCATTCAAAGTGCACGAGCACTAGTTTGGATATATCCAGATAATCCTCAATCTATCACACAATCTTATTCAAGTAACTCAGGTGTGCTCGTCATTTTCCCAAGTGTCAAACAAGGGCATAAGTCTTATGGAATCTTACCTCAATAAGGCCTTATATTATCACACAATTATTAAGATTTTCACTTGTATTCTTATTTTAGAGTTTCCCCACTCGATTAAAGCCCAACTTTGTTCCTCTATCTCAAACTATAATTATTGTCGAAAAAATCATTATGGTACCAGTACTCTTCCTTGGGTATAGGTACTCCCTCTCATTTGGTATCAATACTTCCTTGAGTATCGATACCAAATTTACCTTCGATATTTGAAATCAAACTTGATATTGATATTCATTTGGAGTATCGATACTCACACTCTTGTAAGTACCGATACCAAAATTTCTTTTGATATTCTGAAAAATAACTCAGTATTGATACCCTTATTTAGAGTATCGATACTCCCTTGATTACCGATAATAAAATTGGCCTTGATGTTTCTGATCAAGTTCCCGAATATCGATACTAGGCCTCTAAGTATCGATACATATGAGCAATATCTATACTCCTTGATGGAGTATCGATACTCTCCTCTTAATCTCTTTGAATTTTTCCCTCACTCGATAGGTAGTATCGGTACTGTAATACAATATCGATACCCTTAACCTAGAAACTTTGTTTTCTCTCATGGAAACTTCCCCAAATCACTTCTAAAGTTACCCTAAGGCCCCCAAATGGTGTTTAAATCTTATTTAACACTTAAGAAACATGAAAGGCTTTTACTTTACCCAAGAATGATAAAAAATCTCATTTTCATGCATTTAAACCCCCAAGTGCACACAAATAGTTTCATACACTCATACAAGCATCATAATCATAAATAGTGATCTACAGGTAGTAGACAAAGGTTAGAAATGTGTTACCTTTCACCTAGAAGCTGAAAAATCAACCCCAAACCTCAACCAATGACCTCTTTCTCCTTGTTCTTCCTCTTTGAGCTCTCACTCACTTCTCTCACTAAAAACAAATCAATAGAAATGAGTTATTAACTCATATAATAGCTTAAAAAAGGTAAGGACAAGATTGATAAAACTTAAGAATGATTTAGAGCCTCTCACAAGCTCTAAAACACAAAACCCTTCTTAAAACCAATCCATGGCCACCATGGCCAAACTTCAAGGTTGTGAGCTCAAATTGAACCTCTAAAGGAGATGATTTTGCAACTTACCTTCATAAATTCATACTAGGAAGATTGGGTTACAAATATGCTCCCTTTGATGATTTCTACTAGAGAAGGAATGAAGAGAAAAAATGGTGGGAAGATGACAAAGAATGATGAAGAAAAAGAAGGGCCTTCTATATGGATGAATTCATCTCCAATATAAATTTTAGCCTTGTTTTCAAAAAAGGGTTAAATTGATATTTGGTCATTCCTTTCCAATTTCAAATCAAAAATACCCTTTTTAATCCATAGTGGGCTCAACACAAGCCTAAACCACCTAATACTTGGAAAATGCCTCCCCGCAAGCCTAATGGGTTTATGAAATTCTATATCGGGTTAGCCTAAACCTCCTAACCTAGAAATTGGGATGTTACGTCGATACTAACTAATTTTTTTTATTTTTTATCGTAATTACCAGGTTCTTCCGAAGAATAAATTAAAGCCTCTAGTGTGTTCTATATTTACTTATGTATTTTCACCAATTTAAAACTGTGATTGTTTTCTCTAATTAAAAGTATTACTCTGTTAACTTATATGAAATTTATGAGATATAATTTGTTCATGATACAAAGATATATTTGATTCATGATTTCTGATATTACTGATGATCGTTTAAAAATTTATTTATTCGTTGTACTCTTTGAGATCTGCTATCCATTCTCTACAGGTTTAGCTCTGATTAAGCTGATAATATCTTATGGACTTAAAGCGACCCTTGGAAAGCTTTTAGACCTAATGGGTCTAGGTAAGACCTTATAAAACCTAAGGCAACCTCTTAGGATGGCTTCTCTACTTTGTGCATAGGGTAAGTCCTTATAGACGTGAGGCATCCCCTCAGGTAGGCTCATATGTTTTGGTTAGGGTAAGTCCTTAAGGCTCAAGGTACTCTTTTGAGTCAATCGATAGGATGAAATATCCAAGTGGGGTGAATTGCCAATTAAAATTTTATGGAAGCTTAAAAGAAAAATTAAAACATATTTCACAATGATTTAGAGTGGTTCGACTTTTTCAACCAAAGTCTATTTCCACTACCTTATCTATCCACACTAAGGATTTCCACAAATTCACTCATTTGTATCTACCTTTGAGGACAAGGTGTAATCTTACAACTCCCTCAAGAATTATACCCCAAATTCTTGAGACACTCTCAAAGAGAAAATTACAAATTTACAAACTTATAAGAAAACCTCACAATGAAAGTGTTTGCACAATTCAAGAACAAATAAGAACACTTGAGAAATGAATACAAGTAAGCACAAGAAGTGTTATTGGAAAGCAAAATGAATATTGAATAATGTTGGCTTGATTTGGCTCAACCTTGATGTTTAAGGTTTTCTCTCTTGTATCTCTTGATTTTCTTGATCACCAATGGCTTGAAACCTTGTTTATATATTCCTCTGATCAATTCTAAATGTTGGAATTGTTGTGGAAGTCAATAGAGTCGTTGGGGTAAAGTTTTCCACTCAAACTGCTATTAGGAGCATCGTGGTATCGGTACCACACTCAATGGTATCGATACTACCTGCATAAAATTCAAATATTTCGACCGTTGAAAAGCAACGGTATCGATACTGTCCCAATAAGTATCGATACTACTATATAGTAGTACCGATACCGGACAATGGTATCGGTACCATTTTGAGATTCTGGAAAATATTAGAGTCAAAACCAAAGGAGTAGTATCGGTACTGTAACCATAGTATCGGTACTACTATATTGCTTGGTATCGATACCGTGCATGGTATTGGGACCATTTTGAGGTTCTGTTGGTACGGTATCGATACTGCTAAGACAGTATTGGTACTATCATATTAAAATTGAATTTTTGAATCGATTAAAGTTCAAAACCTTTAGTAAAAATTCTTTCAAAAATATTTCCAGTATAGATCTTAATTTTTCATTACGTAAGGAGTAAAAATTGGCGTTTAAATCTTTAAATAATAATTGCATATATTCGAATACTTGAATCAAATATAATCTTAAAATTCATTAACAAAATTGTTTGGTATATCAAAATATCAAAATGTTTCAACAATCTCCCCCTTTTTGATATAACAAAACATTTTAGAAATTTTAAGATTTTCTTTGGAAATTTACTTTGAAAAATTACTCCCCCTTACTTTAATATTTCTCCCTCCTTTTGTTAAATCAAAAAGACTCATATAGTATAAACAATATATAAGTATAGCTGTGAAGATCAAGATAGCCAAAAGAGGTTAGTCAACATTAGCAATATTCAATATGTATTTGGGCATGGTCATAAACATACAATGATGCAAAACGATGAATAAGAAATGCAAAGTCTTATAAATAAAATCAATCGTCCACAAACATAATATTCAACCAAATCCAAAATATCATAATGTTAAACATTATCCATGTTTCACAAAAAGAAATCAACCTAAGAACAACTAGCAAAGAGTAGTAAGCTCAAACATTCGATGGTGGATCGGGATTGGATCGATGTGCTCTAAAGGATACAACATCTCGAGTAAGTGCGTCGATCCTATCATCCACTTGCGTCGATCCTATCATCCACTACATTGAATCTTTCATCCATTGTGTCGAATCTAGCTCGAGTATCCCATTGAAGCTCGGACATCTGAGTTTCCATAGCAGTAAAATGAGAATCCATGGATTTGAACCTTATATCCAATATCTCCATAAGCGATCGAAAGTATGGAGGCATTGCACTACTTTCGCTAGGAAGCTCGTCATTGGGAACAAGATTTACAGTATCATCGACATCCTATAAAATGTCATCGAGTTGAAGAACTGGAGCTGCTCGTGAAGAACTTGTACCCAGAGTCTTTTTGGTTGATCGTGTCTAAGTAGTTTTGTCCCCAATCCATCCGGATTTTCGAAGAGAGGTAAAGTCTATTTGTGTACTTAGAGGGATAAAAAGATCTAGGTCTACTTTAAGACCAGTTTTGATGAAAATATTACTAAGTAAACAACCGTATACTAAAGACTCGACTCTTTTAGAATGTATATTATTGACGGTTTCTACTAGCTCTCCAAAGATGATTTGAGGAAGATTTATTCGTTTATTGTTTTGAAGACAATATATCCACCATATATCTATACTATGAAAAGAGGAGTATTTTCCTTCGGATGGTCGAAACCACCAAGAGATCATTAAGTGTAGAAATCACTCTTGATAGTCTAGTACACTAGCACTCTTTCCTACTTGATATAGGGAATGAACGAAATCTCGCTCATTATCAATTCCTATATTTTCAAGATCAAAAGCACGTGCTATATAATTTGAATCAATTGTGATGTATTTGTCCAAGAGACAGGAACAAATACTTTTAGTTTGAGTACGGGATTTATTTTGGACGCAAACTGTATTAGAATAGAAAATATGGACAAGCTGATGGTAGACAACGGGTTTGACTTTGAAGGTGTTGCCAAATTTCCAAGCTTAGAGAATTGGTAGATATTTAAAGTTCATTTGTTGCATAGCCTTAAAAGAAGGAAGACACTCCTATCTAATATAATAAGACTCAAAGTGATTAACGTACCTAGAATAGAGGTTTCTACGACTAGGTTCGTTGAAACACAAGTTTTGGATAGTCATATTGGTTGGATTGGGAGGAGGATTTGGAGGTGGGTTTGGAGGTTGATTGGCATGACTAGAGGATGATCTAGAGCATTTATGAGACATGTTACTAAATCGGAATAGTATACTTGCAAAGATAACAAATATATGTATGCAAACAATTAATCTCAAAACTCAATATGAGTCCTCAATTCAAGGTAACCTAGAACTAAATTATAATGGGCTACAGAATTGGAAAAAATTGTGAAAAACAATTTTATGAAACACAATAGTATAGTTTTGTGAAAAACAATAATATACATATATAATTAACTAAACAATTTTTTATTTAAAATTTTCAAAAACAAATTGATGATTTTGTTAAACAAAAATTATAGATTCTAGTGAAAACTACAAAATAAGTGATGCCCATTCACTAAAACTATCTAAAACTAGTCCTAGATTCGAAAATGAGTAAAATAGTGTTAAAATATTACCTTGAAAGTTGGATTAAAAAGGAATTTTGATGTTGAATGCACGAGTTTGATGATTCTAGTAGGTTTAGAAGTTAAAGGGCAATGAAAATTTGGCTAGAGAGTGTTGGATTAAAGCAAAGTGAAAATTTGGGGTTTAAGAAAAAGAGATAATGACTGAGAGTTTTTATGACTTAGGTTTTGGCAAAAATGTGATATTTTAGGGTTTTATAACCTAAAATCGTCGAGTAGTATTTGTACTCCTCGAGGAGTATCTGTACTCCTCGAGGAGTATCGATACTTCAAGGAAAATTTTGAGTAGTATCGATACCCTATTAAGTAGTATCGGTACTAGATGAATAGTATCGATACTAGGCGAGTAGTATCGATACCATGAAGGAGTAGTATCGATACTATGTGAGTAGTATCGATACCAAGTGCACAAAATTGTCAAAAAATTGCAAATAACCACATAGCATGCAACATTTATCAAGAATAGTGGTATAGGCAACTCTAATTTAGAAAATTAATTATGTTCAATCAATCAAACATACAATTACGAATAATTTTGACATATTTTTAATTTTCATGAAAAATCATAAACTCCCTCTAACTATTAGCATAGAAGACATTAAATATGTCATTTTTGCATGCATTTTTCTTTATTCATAAAAGTACAAAAATTATTTTAAACACAAAATCAAAGTAGGTTGGTTAGACCTAATTCTCTACTAAGTTTCCAAAATCTTTCTTTATCTAAAGATTTTGTAAAAATATCCGCTAATTGGTGCAAAGTATCTACATATTCTAGAACTATGTCTTCTTTTGAGACATGATCTCTAATGAAATGATGTCTAATTTCAATGTGTTTAGTTCTAGAGTGTTGGATGGGATTTTTATTGAAACAAATAGCATTAGTATTGTCACACTTGATAGGAATGGTACATACTTTAATTCTATAGTCTAAAATTTGTTGTTTCATCCATAAAACTTGTGCACAACAACTACCAATTGAAGTATATTATGCTTCAGTGGTAAATAGTGCAACATTATTTTATTTCTTTGAAAACCAAGAAATTAACATATTTTCCTAGGAATTGACATGTATCGGAGGTGTTTTTCCTATCTAATTTTCAACTTCCATAATTCTTATCCGAGAAGGCATGCAAGCTAAAGCTAGAGTCTCTAGAATACCAAAGTCCTATGCTAGGAGTATCTTTAAGGTATCTAAAGATTCTTTTAACGGCTTGTAAATGAGATTCCTTAGGACATGATTGAAATCTAGCACATAAGCAAACACTAAACATAATGTCTGGTCTACTTGCGGTAAGATAAAGCAAAGATCCAATCATATTCCTATAAAGTTTAACATCTACACATTTACATTCCTTATCTTTGTCAAGATTAGTAAATGGGCTTATAAAAGTGGCTTTCACATTTTCCAATCCAAACTTCTTGAGCATATCTTTAATGTAATTTGCTTGATTGATGAAGATGTCATCTTTTCTTTTCTTGATTTGGAGCCCAAAGAAAAATGAAAGCTCCCCCATCATGCTCATCTCAAATTAACCTTGCATTAACTTAGCATATTCTTGGCAAAGAACATCATTAGTAGAACCAAAACTTATATCATCAACATAAATTTGAACTACTAATAAATCTTTACCTTTGCGTTTTATAAACAATGTAGTGTCAACCTTCCCTTTTGAAAACCTTTTTCAATAAGAAAATTTGACAATCTTTCATACCAAGCTCTAGGAGCTTATTTTAAACCATATATGTTTCATCAAAATCTATGCCCTCTTCTTGAGTATACCCTTGAGCAACAAGTCTAGCATTGTTTCTCATTATATTACCACTTTCATCTAGTTTATTCCTAAATACCCATTTAGTACCTATAGTAGACTTATTACTAGGTCATTCAACTAATGTCCATACTTTAATTCTCTCAAATTGATTTAACTCATCTTGTATAGCCATAATTCAATGTTCATCATTTAATGCTTCTTTGATATTCTTAGGCTCTATGCATGAAATAAATGCAACATAATTACAAATGTCTTTAAGAGAAGATCTAGTAGTTACCCCTTTGGATGGATCACCTAAAATCTCACCATCCTTGACATAGTTGTATTCCCTTGGGTATGTGACTTCCCTTTCCTTTATAGTTAGATTCTTGAAAGCGTCTTGAGTTTCCTCATTCTTCACTTCTTCTTTCGATGACAATTCTCCCACATCATTTGGATATAATATACCTACATCATCATCAACACAAGAATCCTTCCTCGAAAGGAGATTATCATCGAAAACAACATGTATAGACTCTTTTACTACCAAAGTTCTTTTATTAAACACTCGATAGGCTTTAGAATTTAAAGAATAATACAAAAAATTCATTCATCACTTTTAGCATCAAATTTGCCAAGATTATCTATTCCATTATTTAAAACAAAGCACTTGCATCCAAAAGCATGAAAATAACTAATGTTAGTCTTTTAATTTTTTAAAAGTTCATATGGGGTTTTCTTTAAAATAGGCCTAATCATTACTCGATTAATCACATAACAAGCGGTATTTGTGGCTTCCACCCAAAAATATTTTGGCAAATTGTTTTCACAAAGCATGGTTCTAGCTATTTCCTCTAAAGTTCTATTTTTCCTCTCAACAACTCCATTTTGTTGAGGGGTTCTAGGGGCTAAAAAATTATGGCTAATTCCATTTGAATTACAAAAATCACCAATTCCAAGATTTTCAAATTCAGTTCCATGATCTCTCCTAACACTTGAAATAGAGTAACCTTTTTTCATTTTGGATTATTTTTGAGAAATTGATGAAATTTTCTAAAGCTTCATCTTTAGTACTTAAGAAAAGAACTCAAGTAAACCTAGAGTAATCATCAACTAATACAAATGCATATTGCTTTCCACCCAAGCTAGTAGTTTTAATTAGTTCAAAAAGATATATATGGATCAATTGTAATACTCTACTATATGATACATCATTAAAGGAGGTTCTTTTATGTTTTCCTTTTGCACATGCATCACAAATTTTATCATGATTAAATTTCAATTTTGGCAAACCTCTTACTAAATTGCCTTCAACAAGTTTTTGCAAAATACTCATACTAGCATGCCAGTTTCCTATGCCATAACCAACAATCATGCTCATCTTTAGAAACTAAGCATATATTAGTCATGTTGATGTTATCTAGATGCACCATGTAAATGTTCCTTATTCTATGACCAGCAAGCATAATCCTATTAGATGCAATGTCAATAATTTTACAACCATTTGACTCAAATAAGACATTGTATCCTTTGTCACATAATTGACTAATACTTAAGAGATTATTCTTTAACCCATTAACATACAAACCATTTTCTATAAGTACAGAAGAGTTTTACCAATAGAACATATACCTTCTATGTGCCCTTTTGAGTTGTCACCAAAGGTTACTACTCCATTTTTGGCTTTAAATTATGAAAATTGGCTCTTATCACCGGTCATATGTCTTGAGAATCCACTATCAAGGTACCATGAATTTGAGCTTGTGTTTTGTACCTTGAAGCAATGCTCCTTCACCTACAAACATAGATTAATTTTTTTATTTTTGGTACCCAAATTCTTTTGGGTCCAAATGCATTAGTCCCTCATAACTTAGTCCCCTTAGGTATCCATTTACTTAGGATATCCTTGTATTTAGTAGTAGTGAGTCCTTTAGGTACCCATATACTTCTAATGACTTTATTATTTGAGGTTATTTGGGGACCTCTATGATTGTAATGTTTAAAGTTCTTTCTAACATAGTTGGAATTTGAATTTAGTCCCTTTTCAAATCATTTTGTTCCAACTTTATTGAAAGAAGATTTAAGATTATCATTTTTCTTTTGATGATCATCATGAACTCTTGAAAGTAAAATTGTGCAAGTTAGAATTTTTATTTTCAAACTCTTCTAGTTTGACTTACATATTTTTTATCTTACATTCAAACTCACTGTTGGTCTTGGACAAGAGATCATTTTCACTTTTCAATTTCGAAATATTTTTCTTATATTTTTAGAGTTAGATCTCATATTCCGAGGTCAACCCATCATAAGCCTCTTCTAACTCATCAAAGGAATAATCATTTAAAGTAGATGAGTTAGAGGTTACCTGAGATTCCTTCTCGATGGCCATTAGACACAAGTTAGTTACTTCATTTTCTTCTTCGTTGGATGACTCGTCATCACTCCATGTAGTTACATGTGCTTTGTACTTCTTCTTGGATAGACCATTCTTCTTTAATTGTGGGAAATCAAATTTAATATGCCCAGGCTTTTAGCATTCATAACATATTATGGGATCCTTCTCGTTGGATTCATTTTTGAAGCCTTCATTTCTTTGAAATCTTCTTCCTCTGTTTGACTTCATGAATATTCTCAATCTTTTGGAAAACATTTCCATTTCTTCATCCTCATCATCATCATTAGAGTCACTCTCATCTTTAGTGGATTTGAGAGCAACACCAATATTTTTCTTTTTCTCCATTTCTTTCTTTGCATCATCTTTCTTCTCTTGATCTTCCTCTTCTTTAACCAATATTTAATGAGTAAAAAGAGAACCAATTAACTCGTCGAAAGTTAAAGATTTTAAGTCTTTATCTTCGATAATCACCGTCTTCTTCGATTGCCAAGATTTAGGAAGAGAGTAAATCATCTTCCTCACAAGTTTCTCATTAGAGATTATTTCTCCAAACCCCTTGAGACCATTGACAATCACTGAAAATCTATTCGTCACAGATTTGATATCTTCATCGAGTTTCATCTTGAAATTTTCATAGCTATGGTTGAGAAGACTTATCTTGGTTTCTCTTACTTCATCGGTTCCTTCATGTGTGACTTGAAGCTTTTCCCATATCTCTTTGGCATTTGAACACGATGATACTCTCCCATATTTATCGGGTCCAACTGTACAAAATAAAATATGCATTACCTTTGTATTGAGCTGGAACTGTCTCTTCTTTTCTTCACTCCATATTTTCATGTCTCGGGTTGGAGTAGAGTGACCTTTCATCATTATGCTCCATGCTCCCAAATCACTTGCTTGAATGAAGAACTTCATACTATATTTCTAATAGGCATAGGTGGCTCCATTGAACTATGGCGGCTTGTTGATAGGTTGAGAATCAATAACAAAACTCAAAATTTGATGTAGAGGCCATGGATGACTTTGATAACGATTAAAATCCTTTAGGATGTTCTCAATAGGTGATTAAACCTTCAAAATGAGTCTAGTTCTGATACCAATTGTTGAGTCAATTGATAGGATGAAATAGCCAAGAGGGGCGAATTGGCAATTAAAATTGTGTGCAAACTTAAAAGAAAAATTAAAACAAATTGCACAGTGATTTAGAGTGGTTCAACTTTCTCAACCAAAGTCTACATCCACTACCTCAGCTATCCACACTAAGGATTTCCACAAATTCACTAATTTGTATCTACCTTTGAGGACAATGAGTAACCTTACAACTCCCTCAAGAGTTATACCCAAAATTCTTGAGACACAATCTCAAAGAGAAAATTGTAAATTTACAAACTTATAAGAAAACCTCACAAGGAAAATGTTTTCACAATTCAAGAACAAATAAGAACACTTGAGAAATGAATACAAGTAAACACAAGAAGTGTTCTTGGAAAGAAAAAATGAATATTGAATAATGTTGGCTTGATTTGGCTCAACCTTGATGTTTAAGGCTTTCTCTCTTGCAACTCTTGATTTTCTTAATCACCAATGGCTTGAAACCTTGTTTATATACTCCTTTGATCAATTCTAAACGTTGGAATTGTTATGGGAGTCAATAGAGCTGTTGGGGTAAAGTTTTCCACTCAAATTGATGCTAGGAGCGTCGTGGTATCAATACCACACTCAATGGTATCGATACTACCTGCATAAAATTCAAATATTTCGACCGTTGAAAAGCAACGGTATCGATACCGACCCAAGAAGTATCGATACTACTATATAGTAGTATCGATACCAGACAATGGTATCAGTACCATTTTGAGATTATGGAAAGTATTAGAGTCAAAACCAAGGAGTAGTATTGGTACTACAACTATAGTATAGGTACTACTATATTGATTGGTATCAATACCATGCATGGTATCAATACCATTTTGAGGTTTTGTTGGCACAATATCGATACTACTAAGGCAATATTGGTACTACCATATTAAAATTGAATTTTTGACTCGATTAAAGTTCGAAACCTTTAGTAAAAATTCTTTAAAAATATTTCCAGTATAGATCTCAATTTTCATTAATTAATGAGTTAAAATTGACATTTTAAAACTTTAAGTAATAATTGTATATATTTGAATAATTGAATCGAATATAATCTTAAAATTAATTAACAAAATTGTTTGGTATATCAAAATATCAAAATGTTTTCAATATACTCCCTTAGGTTGGCTTTTATACCCAATGGGTATAGGGTAAGCCATTATTAATGCAAATTTGGGGAACTGTATATCGACATTCAGTTAGAGGGTATTACTATGATTTTAAAATATGTTTTATTGAAATAATCTGCTACTATTTTAAAATTATGTGTACACTTATTTCTAGTTTTTTAAAACACACTAGTTATCCAACTCAATCTCCTGAATCTGTCTCTTTGAATATTTCCTCTAAACTATAGGTTTCCTGACGATTACCTGAAGAAATAATTAATGAACCCCTAACTCATCACTAGAACATGTATATGTATGGATCACTAAGAAAGTTTTAGGTTTTACCATACATAAACTTGTCCATTAGCATTCATTTGGTAGTTTTGTATTATTGAGTTTTCCTAAAGCTCACTCTGTTACTTACTATTTCAGGTTAAAGGAATTGATCCTGTGCGATTATCGACATTAGTTTTGGGAGTTCCTCCAATGTTACTTGTGGAGTACGATACATATATAATTAGGGAGATTGTAGGTCACAATTTATTTTTGTATTAGTGTCTTAGACTTATTTTTATATTGTATACTAATGAATAGTGTTTTCATGATACCTGAACTTATATTCTTATTTTTTAATTATTTTATAGTTTTTAATTTAGCTTGTTAAATTTTTTACTTCCCTGAATTTTTAGTGTGGGTCACTCCGGTGGTCATATGTGACACCTTAAATCGGACCAGGTCCCCTGTATTAGTCTAAGGGGGATACATGAGGTATGTTGTTTGTCTTCTTGAAATAATATACTTTTCACCATTTAGATTTTTTAACAAACATCCCAAATCTCATATATCTAATAAATTCTTGAAACATCTAAAAAATGGTAGTTTTTTGTGTTTAATATCGTCGATTTTGAGTGAGTTTCATGGAAAACTAATCATATGAAAAGAATGAGGAGTCAAGTGTGGCGATTGGCTGCCAACGACGGTAAGAAAATGTGATAGTAAAAAAGAAATTTTGATTAAAAGTTTAGTGACATAATCGGTACACCCATAAAGTTTAATATCTAAAACTGCATCGTTTTAGGCATTAGGATAATCTCACCAAAATGACATCGTTTTTGTGTGGCATCCCTCGTCAATAATCGTTAGTCATGTCATCGTCTCGTTAGTGACTTAACGACGGAGTGTCATAATTGAATGTAAAACTAAATCTTAGTGCTATAATTGATAAAACTGAAAGTTTAGTGGTATAAATGAGTCAAAAGACAAAGTTCAACGATATCTGATGTAGTTTACTCAAAAGAAAAAGAAATATTTAGTATTGTTTTTCAATAAAGTTAAGAATAAATTATTTATTTAATTTCGTGTTAAAAGTATGTTAAATTGATCATTATTATTATTTAACTTTATTATCATTTGTAAATTTATTTATTTGTTTCAAAATTTAATATATGATAAAATTTATTAATGGATAGAGTAATCAAGAATGCTTATAATGTCTAATCTTATATAGATTTGAGTTCTAGTGTTTGTCTCGAAATATAATCTTTCTAATTAATCAAAATTTTTAATATATAATGATTAGATTATTCACTTTATAATAAGGATATTAATTTACTATTAAAACCCAATAATTAATAATTATATTTAATAATTTTAAAATTAATATATAACAATATAAATTCTTTTATTTTTCTAATTTAGGGTGATTGATAATATTTATTTTAAAGATTTTCAATCATTGATGATAGATATATAAATATCTTACTATTATTAATACTCGATTCAGAAACGTCTAGAAAAAAATTACCATCTTTCAACCGTCCCTTCTAAAACACATATTATAACAATAAATAGATATACGTATTCACGTGGGAGAAATCATAATTAAAGTAAAAAGTTTAGAATAAAAAAACGAGAGATAGTTTGGTTTTGTTTTTAAAGTACTTTTTGATATATTTCACTCATTATTTTAAAACAAATAAAAGACAGTTATAATTTTATTGGGCAAGGATTAATAAAAAAAATGTGTTCAAACTATTATTTTCTTCATTTAAGTATATAATATTTTCTATTAATGTAGGTCCTTAACATTGTAAAAGATTATATTTTAAATGCCTACAACATAATAGACTTTAAAATAATCTATTAAAAACCAATTAATTAATTAGTGTTTAACACGTGAGGTTTTTTTATTTCTTTTAATTTTAAAAAAATTAATATCATTTATAAAAAAATAAACTTTTATATTTTACACAAAATACCCTATAATTCATAATACTATAATTCTCAAATCTTTAAACTCTAATTTATTATTTGGTCGACAGTGAAATCTGATGGCTCATGGGTGGGTTTTGATGGAGACAATGATAATGATAGTCGGTAGAATGATGTGATGATGGGTTTACCATGGTATCTTGACGTTATTTATGTGGTATTTGTCCTTAAAAAATCGTCAATAAAGTCAAGTATGAATCTTGAGAAATATGATGACTAAATAACTCTTCATCACTACTTTGTTTGTCGTCGACGCATTTGTCAAGACTGACTTCGGTTAACAAAAAAAACCCTTTCTTGTCAATATGGTGTGAAATTAGAGATTTAAGGATTTTGAGGTGTTTTTATATTTTTAAAAAAAATTAAGTTTTAATAATTTTTTTAAAAAAAATATAAACACAAAATGTGTTATAAGATGAATTTTCTTATCATCGACACAAATCAGACACTTAAAATGATAATATTTATAATGTTAAACAAAAACATTGATTAAAAAAAATAAACACCTGAAAAGAAAAATAAATTTTTTATCCATTAGACAATCTCTAATATCATTATTTTATTTTATTCGGCTGTTATTTGGTTGCTAATTATCCTCGTTTTTTTATCGTTTTAATTGTATATTTTATGATTTATCTTTTAATCTCTAATAAAATTTAAAAATATTATGTGTTAGGTATGGCTCATAAATATACCGGCAAAGAAGAAAGCCTCGTAGTGGGGGTACGATTATGTGGGCTGGGGGTGCGGGGGCACAGTCCCTGCTGTATGGTACAGGGTTATTTTTCTAAATATGTACCAGGGTTTATTTATTATAAAAGAAAATGTAAACTAAACCTATGAGACATTGAATTGAATAAAAAAATTCTAGCGCCGCCTGAGGCACCGAGGACGTAAGCACATTGCTGAACCTCGTTAAAATTCTTGTGTTATTTCTGTTTTCTTTACCCGATTATTCAACAATGTGTATTAGATGTCAGGAGCCAAATTCGAAGTTGAGAAATTCGATGGTCAGGGTAACTTCGGATTATGGCAAACAAGGATGAAGGATCTGTTGGCGCAGCAAGAGATCCTGAAGGCTTTACGACCTACAAAACCGGCGTCGATGGATGAGGAAGATTGGGAAGAATTACAGCAACGAGCGGCAGAAACCATACGATTATGTTTGGCAGACGAGGTCATGTATCACGTCATGCATCTGTCGTCTCCAGATGAAATTTGAAAGAAGTTGGGAAGTCAGTTTATGTCCAAATCCTTAACGACTAAATTGTATCTAAAGCAACGACTGTATGAGCTGAAGATGCAAGATGATCATGATTTGGCACAACACGTGAATATCTTCAATCAAATTGTTTCTGATTTGGCTCAGCTTGATGTGAAAATTGAGGATGAAGACAAATTGATGATTTTGTTGTGTTCGTTGCCACCCTCTTACGAACACATGGTGACTACTCTTGCATATGGAAAAGAGACTATCAAAGTTGAGGAGATTACTGCAACCTTATTAGCTCACAACTAGCATAAGCAAAATGCAAGGGAAAGCTCTCAAGCTAATAGCTCATATGTCAAGGATAATCGAGACCGTGGATGGAAGCCAGAGAATGCAGGGTTTGGGAAGCAGAATTTCAGATCCAAATATAGGGATAAGAAGAGAATTCAATGTTACAAGTGCAAGGAGACGGGACATATGAAGCGAGACTATCCGAAGTTGAAAAAGCAGACTGATGAGAAACGTGATGACTTATCCAAGTCTGTGAATGTGGTCGAGAATGACAATTCTAATTGCAGTGAGGGTGATATGCTCTCTATTTCAACGACTCAATTGACGGTTGCTTGGATTCTTAATTCTGGATGGTCTTATCACATCACGCCAAATAGGGAATAGTTTTCGACATACATGTTGATTAATTCTGGTTTTGTTTATTTGGGTGATGATCGATGTTGCAATATTGTTGGTATTGGTGATGTCAGAATTAAGATGTATGGTGGTTCTGTTCAGACGTTGTGTGGTGTTCAGCATATCCCAGATTTGAAGAAGAATTTTATTTCTTTGGGCACTTTGCACAAGAATGGTTTTATCTCTAAAACTGATGAGGATAGAGAAACCATTCAGATTGTTAAAGGAGCTTTGACTGTGATGAAAGGAAAGATGACTGTAGGGAATATTTATATTGTTAGGGAGTACCGTTGTAAGTGGAGTTCATTCTGTTGAGTCCTGTGATGATATTACCAAACTGTGGCATATGCGTCTTGCTCATCTTAGTGAACATGGTATGGTTGAATTACATAAAAGAAATCTGTTGCATGGTGTTAAAAGTTGTAAGCTCGATTTTTGCAAGTATTGTGTTCTTGGTAAACAAACTAAAGTTCATTTCAAGACTACGAAGCACACAACTGAAGGGATTCTTGATTATGTGCATTCTGATGTATGGGGGCCTTCCACGACATCGTATTTGGGTGGATCTAGGTATTATGTAACTTTTAATGACAATTTTTCACAGAAAGTTTGGGTGTAATTTTTCAAACAGAAGTCTGTCATTTTTGAGAAGTTCAAGCTGTGGAAATATGAGGTAGAAAACCAAACAGAACGAAAAATCAAGTGTTTGCGGTCTGACAATGGTACAGAGTACACAGATTCACAGTTTCTAAACTTATGTAAGGATCATGGGATTAAGAGGCATTTTACAATACGCAAGACACCACAATAGAATGGTGTTGTGGAACGGATGAACAGATTATTAAATGAAAGAGCCAGATGTTTGCGATTGAATATGGGGCTTCCCAAACACTTCTGGTATGAGGTTATTAACATGGTGTGTTATCTTATGAATAGATCGCCAAGGGTATCATTGGCTGGGAAAGTTGCAGAAGAGGTATGGACTGGTCATGATGTTACTTTTAATCACTTACGGATTTTTGGTTGTCCTACTTATATGCATGTACCTGCTGATGAGAGATCCAAACTTCATGCAAAATCGAAGTAGTGCATTTTTCTGGGTTACAAGACAAGTGTCAAATGATTCAAGTTCTGGGATCCAATTGCGAAGAAAATTGTGATCAGTAGAGATGTTATTTTTTATGAACAACCCATGTTGCAGCAGAAGAAATATACGACAGTAGTGGATTTTGAGCAGTTTCTAGTTGAGAAAATAGAAACTTCTCAATCGACTTCTGGTGGTTTCGCTACGGATGATTTACAGGATTATAGTCTCGCCAGAGACAGAGTGAGACGGACGAATATAAAGCCTCCAAACAGATTGGGTTTTGAATACTTGGTCTCTTTTGCACTTACTGTTAGCAGTGATAATCCGACTACTTTTCATGATGTTGTTACTAGTCAGGAAAACGACAAGTGGATGGCTTCCATGGTTTAGAGATGGAGTCTTTGAATCACAATCGCACATGGGAGTTAGTTCGCCTTCATGAGGGTAAGAAGCCTATTGGTTGCAAATGGGTGTATAAGAAGAAACCAGCAATAACAGAAAAAGAGGGGGAGAAGTTCAAGGCTCGTTTGGTAGCAAAGGGTTTTTCATAGCAGAAAGAAGTTGATTATGATGAAATTTTTTCTCTTGTGGCCAGACACGCTTCAATCCAACTGGTACTTGCATTGGTTGCTAGTTGGGATTTGCATTTAGAGTAGATAGATGTGAAAACTACTTTTTTGCATGGTGATTTAGAGGAACAAATCTAGATGCAGCAGCCTGAAGGTTTCACACAACCTGGAAACGAGCATTTAGTTTGCAGATTGAAGAAATCTTTGTATGGGTTGAAACAGTCTCTGAGATAATGGTACAAACGGTTTAACTCTTATATGATCAAGATTGGCTACAAGCGATATGAGTATGATTGTTGTGTCTATGTTAAGAGCCTTGATGATGGTTCTTTTATTTTTTTGTTACTGTATGTTGATGATATGTTAATTGCTGCGAAGAACATGGATGATGTTATCGGTTTGAAAACTTTATTGAGTCGGGAATTTGATATGAAAGATTTAGGTGTTGCAAAGAAAATTCTTGGAATGGAAATTTGCAGGGACAGAGACTCAAGGAAACTATGGCTATCTTAACGGGGTTATGTTGAGAAAATGCTAGAAATGTTTACGATGAGCAGCGTAAAACCAGTGAGCACTCCATTGGCGAATCACTTTAAGCTCTCATCAGAACAGTGCACTAAGACAGATAAGGAAGCTAAATATATGGCAAAGGTTTTGTATTCTAATGTTGTTTGCTGCTTGATGTATGCAATGGTATGTACTCATCCTGATTTAGCTCATGTTGTTAGTCAAGTTTGTAAGTACATGTCTAAACCTGGTAAGCAACATTGGGAAGCAATCAAGTGGATCTTTAGGTACTTAAAGGGTACTGTGGGACATGGAATTGTTTTTGGCAGTCAGCAGGATAATCCTTTGGTTATAGGATATGTGGATTCAGACTATACGGGTGACTTGGATAATAGAAGATCTACGATAGCGTATGTCTTTACTCTTGGTGGAGGGTCTATTTGTTGGAAGTCTACTGTTCAGTATGTTATGGCATTATCGACAAATGAAGCTGAATACATGGTAGTGGCTGAAGCTGCAAAAGATGTTTTATGGCTTACTAGTTTAGTGAAGGAATTGGGTGTTCAGCAAGGTGGAGTTTAGTTGCTTTGTGACAATCAAAGTACTATTCAATTGGGTAAGAATCAGGTATATCGAGCTAGAACTAAGCATATTGATGTAAGGTTTCACAAGATCTGAGAGTTGGTTGCATCTGGAGAGATTTTTTTAGAAGTTACATATTGATGAGGATGCCGTTGATATGTTCACCAAGCCAGTTATGACAGACAATATCATGCATTGCTTGGACTTGTTGAGTGTTTTGAGTTGTTAAAGAAGGTAACTCAACCCACATTGAATGTTTCCTAAGGGGAAGGATATTCGCCAAGGTGGAGATTTTTTAGGTATGGCTCATAAATATACCGGTAAAGAAGAAAGTCTCGTAGTGGGGGTTACGATTATATGGGTTGGGGTGCGGGGGCGCAGTCCCCGCGGTACGGTATAGGGTTATTTTTGTAAATATGTGCCAAGGTTTATTTATTATAAAAGGAGATGTAACCTAAACCTATGAAACATTGAATTGAATAAAAAAATTCTAGCGCCGCCTAAGGCACCGAGGACGTAAGCACATTACTGAACCTCGTTAAAATTCTTGTGTTCTTTCTTTTTTTCTTTACCCGATTATTCAACATTATGGGTGCTCTTTTTTTTTGAAAAATATATATTTTTAGAATTATTTTAGAATCTAGACTATTTGTATTATGCTTGTGGTACTTGTCATGAAAAAAATGACGAGTTTCATAAAATATTTTAAAAATAAAACTCATCATAAATGAATAGAAGAAAATTGCATGGAATTCGTCATATCCTCATAACAAGTTTTAGCTATTTATTATATTTTATGAAAGTTATTATTCCCTCATGACAAGTTCTACACATACTATAACAAACTACCTAAATTTCAAAATAAGTTTTGAACACCACTACAAGAAAATGCACTTTTTAGTGACAATGCAAATGATCACTAAAAGCATTAAATTTAGACACTAAAATGCATAGTGAAAAAAATTTCAATTTGTCACTTGTCGCATAACTCGTCACTATTATATCAATGACAAATATTCTAAAATTTATAACAAATGTTAATGTTTTGTGATCATCTATTCGACACAATTATCAATATAAATTATGATGAATTTGTTTGGCACTAAAAATATATTTTATGACCATCAATATTGTAACACTAAGTATATTTTTAGTGGCCAAATATTTGATACTATTATAAATTGAAATTGTTATAAATTTGTTTGACATTGAAAGTATATCTTGAGACTACGCTTTTTGACAGAAAAAGACTAATAACAGTGATAAAAATTTAGAGACCAACATTATCCTTATTAGTGATAAATATTTTATCACAAATATATAATTAAATTGATTAATTAAAAAATTATTATGAAATCAATTATAATAGATGTTATATTTTTATTTATATTCATTTTCTTTAGGAACTTGGATTACAATCATTATCATCTGTTAGTTATTCATTAACGATAGATGATGTGACATCTTCACATGCTTATTTTACCCAATTTGCTTAAGGGATATAGTGTCTCATCCCGCTAGACTAACTAATTGTTGGTTTCACATGTTATTTTTTGATAAATTAATATAATGCATGGGTTTTAAGATGATAGAACATGGGACCTTCAAGGAAAGAGTGCAATGCCTAACTACTATGCTAAGAAAGAAATATTTGTTGGTAATAAAAAATAATATTTAGGTTAAAATGTTGTTAGAATTAATTTTATTTATTTTAATATATATATATATATAATATTAATTATTGTTATAATAATTTAATTAACTTTTCTATGATTTCTTATAAAAACTTAAAAAGACGTTCATAGAAGATTAATATAAAAATAATTATATTGATTTATATAAAAATAATTAGATTAATTTTAAAATATAAGCATATAAATATTAATATTTAAACCTAAAGCAATACCAAGTGTCCTTAAATTATTTAAAAAAATAAAATAAAAATATTTGACAATGATTATCCCCTTGTGGTGAAAGTCCTAAATTAAAAAAATAAAGTACTAATAATGTTTACTTTTTATCACAACAAAATGTAAAATTTTAAGTGATAAGAAACTTTATTGTAACACCCTAATGTTAATTTTAATATATAATTAATTTAGTTAAGGGACTAAAGTAGACAATTTAGAAAAATGTTGGGTTAATTTTGAAAATTTTGGATGTTCATGGACTTAACCCTGAATTATTTCATTTTTTTGGTCAACTAAAAAAATAAAATAATGGGTGGTTAGAGAGGTTTGAACCCCTGACCCCAGGAATGATCGGTCATGCCCCTACCAACCGGGCTAGGCCCCTACCCCTCGTGTTTGTGAAACCCGAAAACCCTCGGTCTTCAAATTTCACGATTCACCCTATTCTAGCCATTTTCAGTGTACGTCGTCACCAGCAATAGCCTCGTCGATCACTGATTTTTATCACTGTCAACCTCATTCGAAGCGTTGTTGCTATCCGACCAAAACCCCTATGGTTAATCGATGCCAGCTATCGTCGTTCATTATGGTCGAGCTCGTCAAAGTCCACCAAAACACCCCACCCCACCGCTCAGTTATTCCTCGATTTTATTCGCCTCGCTCGTCGGCTCATCTCACCTCCACCTCCGTTGGCTTATCTGGTGTCGTGTGTTCAAAACCCAACTGGTGGGTTGCTTCATTGTCATTTTTTCTTCTATCGTCGGCGTTAGTAAGCTCCGATTTGTTTTTTTGTTTGACTGCTTCATGTTTGGCTGAATTTTGGTGTTGATTTGGGTTGATTGTAGCATGCATAAGCTTTTGGAGTGATCAGACACCTGAAACTTCCCTCGCCAGTGTCACACGTGCCGCCACACACTGACAGTGCGCGTAGGCTTCCCCTCTAGTTGTGGCTCCTTCTAGAACGATCCAGGTGGATCGAACCGACCTGAATCAGTTTGAGTCAATTCGAATCGTCCTAAGTCAAATCGAACCGGTCTAACCCATTAACCTTGACCTAAACCGTTGACTTTGACCAGATAGTTGGCCAGACTCGTTGACTTTGACCTTTGACCATTTTGATCGTTGACTTTGACAACAAAAAAGTTAATTTTTTTGAAAAGTCATATTTTATGTTTTTCAATGTTTTGAGTATGAGTCTGAATCCGAAGTCCGTTTTGCCAAATTCAAACCCGATAAGCTATTTTTCAGCGTTTTAACTTGCGATTCGAATTGTTTTTCCCGATTAAAATCAGTTTTTGATTTAATTTATTTTGTCATGCATCCGAGACATTCCATGAAATTAAAGTTTGAGGGCGGACAAATGGAGTTTAATTAGTTAACCTATATGGCTCATAAATTGAGGTAATACTCTACTACCTATTGTATGCTTTTCAAAACTCATTAATGATTGGTAAATGCATGAATGGAAATAATTAGTCAATTCGGTGTATTTAATTATCATTGGACTCAAACTGAATATGGAAAAAAGACAGAACACTGTATAAGACTCAGACGCTCGTAAAAATAATTGATAAATTGATCGAAACAATTCTAAGTTCAGTGATTGGTTAGTAAATAAATTGACCTCAGGATCCAAAAATGATGATTAATTTCTTTAAAGGTTAAATATTGAGAATACTTGGTTAAGAAATTTAAATATAGCTCTATGGAGTAAAATTACAAAAATGCCCTTATACTATGAAAAGATCAAGATTGCCCCTAAGGTGAAAAATAACTTAGAAATGACATACTTGACCAAATTATTAGAAAAAATGCATATGTTTGGATTGAAAGGAATTACCAAAATGTCATCGAGCTACGAAATAACTAAAATAACCTTCGCTATTCGAATGACTAAAATATCCCTGAACTTTAAAGGTATTGAAATACCTAGAATTCTAAGATGACCGAAGTAACCTCGAGTGTTGAGGTGACCTAAATATACTAATGACTTGGAATAAGTGAATGTCTTTGGATAAATTCTAGAAACACCAATAAACTTAAATGTTGTATCACCCCTAAAGGTTATGGAGCATAACTCAAGTATGTTGAGTATTATTGATACTGATACATCACAAAAATATATAATACTTGATTGTCTCCTCAAGTTCCATTCAGTGGTGATTCTGAAAGTGACCAGTTCAACCAATGTAATCAATAATAAGAAGTGATTATTCATGAAGTATATCAATCCAGATTATCGACAAGTTTTACAGGGTGGAGATCAGTTAGTACGATTTGACTCAAAATCATGATAATTTGATATAAATTTAGAATAATGCAAACTACTATTTTACCCTTATTGGATTAAGTTACTAAGAATCCACCAGAAATTAAAATGTCTAAAATACCCCTATTTGCCTGAATAATAGAATCACTCTTGTCATATATGAAATCTCAAGTAACTCTGATGTAAAAGATTCTAAATACCTTATTGATTACTTAGTGCCTCCGAAAAAATATTTGAATATTGTATGATCTTGATAAATCACTTCCCGAATGACTGATGAATCTATTAGCTATCAAACCCCCTTTTTATAGGGATCTTGTTCCTGAAATAATATCAATTTACAAAAGTTTTGTAGTTCCCTACTAGAAAAATACCAAGTACCATCTGGGAATAACTGGATCCTCTAGTGTGTTCCCTATGTGCGATATGATTTTTTTTATCTGTCCTGAAATGTGATTTACTAAAGTTATTGTTTTACTAAATCTTTTAATTGTTTGATACTCTGATTTACTGCTGTATTGTTTTACTATTTATGAACTATGGCTACCTGATATGTTCTCTCTGGCTACATGTTTTCACTGGAAAATATAATTGTTTCTGACTTATTGATCATGGAATCTACTGGTTACTACTTGAACTGTTTTATTGGGACACTATTTGAGTAAGATTCTGGAGTATGGAGGTTCAACTCTGATCAAGTTGGTAATTCTTTACGTACCTAAGGTATTCCTTGGGTAGGCTCTAAGGCCCCAAGGCATTACCTTAGTATGAAGAATATATTTTGGTGTATGGATGAAGGTCATTCATGTGATTTAAATAACTACATTGTCATTATTACAACATTCTACTGGATCATGATTTTGATATTAAAGTTACTGCTCAAGCTGATTTCCACTAGATACTTTGTAGGTAGGATTATGGAGTATGAAGGTTCAGCTCTGATCAAGCTGGTAATTCCTTATGGACCTAAGGAGACCCTTGGGTAGGCCCATAGGCCCCAAGGTACTCCCTTAAGGTGGCTCATTTACTGTGTGCTTAGGGTAAGTCCTTATAGATGCAGTTTTGGGGAAACTGTATATAGGTGTTCGATTGTAGGGTATTATTGTGGTTTTAAAATATGTTTTAAACTACTAATGTTTTTAAAGGATCTTTACACATTTCTCTATTTTGTTGGAACACGCTAGACTCCCCAATTTAATCTTCTGGATATGTCTCTCTGAATACTTCCTTCAGACTGTAAATCCCTTTTTTTAACTGAAGACTAATGGAATATGAAATCATCAATTAAATCTGATGATGTTTGTCACACTAAGGAAAGCTATGCTTTACCATATACCGGATGACCTATTGTATTCATCTGGTAGTATTGTATTACTAAGCTTCCAAAGCTCACTCTGTTAATTACCATTTCAGGTTAAAGAGGTTAATACTGTTCTTTTACCGATATCAGTAGAGAAGTTCCACTGGCGTTGCTTGTGGAGTACGGTGCATGTGATTAGAGGGCATGTAGGTTCTATTTTATTTTTATATTCGAGTCTAAAACTTGTTTTATTACTAGATATTTTTGAATTTGACTTTTAATATATAAATGATGTTCTGAACTTGTTTTTATCTATAAATTATTTTACTGTTTTAAATGCATTAATGAAAATTTTAAATTTTCCAGGATTTTCAGTTTGGGTCGCTTCAGTGGCCCTAATGTGACACATTGGATCGAATTGGGTCACCCGCATTGGTCTGAGAGTGTCACATTTATTGTCACAACAAATATCAAATACTAATAATCACTTTATATGCCATCATTGTAATATCATTTCTCACCAAGAAAATAATTAGCGCCAATTTGAGTATTCTAATAGTGTCAAGAAATTTGTGTCATAATTATATACTTATAGTGAGAATTTAATTGTGAGAAAAATTTAATCATTATAGTATTATTATAACAGTGACCAAATAAAAATACATCACAATTATTTTTAGTAATATTGTCATACAATTTTTTTGTCACCAAAAGTCTAATATTTGTGACAAAATTACTAATAGTCACTATTAATTTGTCTGTAAAAACTTTTATTCTTTGTAGTGATACTTATGACGTAATTTAAGATTGCCACATGTATACCATTATAATATGGTAAACTTGCTAGTGAAAAAAATATAATTGTCGCAATTATGAATAATAATAATGACGACTTAATATGTTATAACTATTACATTGTTTCCTATTAAAATGTTGATGTTAAGTCAAGCATTTTATTAGTTAACAAATAGAAGTTGGACATAACTATTCACTTAAATAGTGACAAAAATAATTGTTGTCAAAAATCACCAACTAAGACTAGTGTCAAAATAATAGGCCTTACAAATCAACAACTAAAACTAGCGGACAAAATTTTTTTGTCACAATTATGAATAATAATAATAATTGCTTAATATAATCTCACAATTATAATATTTCCCGCAAAAAATAAGTTGACGCCAATTTAAGTATTTTAATAGTGATTAATTGATGATGACAACTTGATTTTGTCACAATTAAACACTTTTTGTCATGAATTACTTATGATGAACTTTAAAATTGTCACAATTATTATTTAAAGAGTGATTAAAGAGAAATAATTCACAATTACTCACTTCAAAAGTGACAAAAATAATTTTCGTCATAAATAACATACTTTCTATGATGAAATTCTTTGGTGCCATAATTAAATGATCACTAAAAAACTAAATTCTTATGCGCATGTATTTTTCAAATTTTTATTTTCACCTGATTTATTAGGACAACGAAAATCTTCAATCTCTCCTATAAATAACAAGAGTTATTGTATTATTTTACACCATCAAAATTCATCAATTTCTTCTCTCCTCTCTTTTGAATTTCTTCATCCTTTACTATTTCACTCTTTTATAAAAAAAAACATAATATTATTTGTATTTTATAACCCTTGAATAGTTTCATGAGAAGAAGATCTTAAGAAAGAAGTTTGGAGGTTAGGAGGCAGGGAGCTATCAAATGTGGTGAAAGCTAAACAAAAAGAGAAAGAGCATTGAAAAAGTTAAAGCCACACTATAAAATACATCCCTCAAATTGTTTACATCTCACGTGATGGCATTCAATGAAGGCAAAAGAGTGTTCGAGATTAAAGTCTCGATTCCCATAAACATCTAATAAGCTTAGCTGGTTCTCACTACCACAAATTTTTCCAGAAAACCCAAACAAAATTTTAAAATCATAGTACATTTTTCGCCCCCACATGTTTAGTTGTCCGTACGAAAGTCACCAATAAACCAATAAAATTAAAGGCGAATTACGTATTTAGTTGTTTAATTTTTCAAGTGGTTTCGTTTTAATCTCTCAATTATTTTTTTTAAATCATATTTAAATTTACGTTTTACTTTCATTTTGGTCATTCATCGCTAAAAAATAATAGAATTTTTGACATTATATTTTTTATTTTTCAATGGTGATATGATATTTCATTATGATGATACGTCAGCATCAATATCAATTTTTTAATGACCGATGATCAAAACATAACATTAAGTATGATTTAAAAAAAATAAATGAATAACTAAAATGAAATCGTGTGAATAACGGTGACTAAATATAGTTTATCCCAAAATTAAAATATATTGAATGATTATTTTTAAAAATAATGATCATATGCAATTATAATGTTTATTTTTTTACTATTTGTATGATAAATAGTTTTTCTTAAAGAATAATCTATTTAGAAGTAATGATTTGCATAAAAGAAATATATAGTAACGTTAAATGGATATATATCGTTTTTCTTTAAATCGATCATGGCTATACGTAAAAATTAAGGGCCAAAGCTACTTCTCAAAGCAACCATCATTGTTTCTTTTGAAACCCCTTTTTGAGACCACTCTAACAAATTATTCCCATGGAACCCTAGGCTCTGCCAACTACAAGGAGTACAAAATCCAAGTGTTTTCAATTATTATATTAAATTACGCCAAAATTTTAGTTCGTAAACATTGTTTCATTTACATATATAATTTTGTCATTATTTTTTGGTAACTTTACATAATATATATATATATATATATATATATATATATGATTTATTGGAATAATTTATTTTGATTTAAAAAAAATTAGTTGAAGTTAAAAAAAAAGACTCTTAGAGGTTCTAAGTTCAAACAACAATATTTGTAAAGTGTGTAATCAATATAGATTAAGAAAATGTTAAATAGACATCATCTTATAACTATCCGTGATATCTAATTTTGTCCATGCCACTTCGGGTTAAGCATTGAGGGGAAATATAAATTCTGAGAATTATGATTGAAGATTGATGTGCGAGGCATTAAAGACTTGGTTCGATTGTTCACAAAACATGAGGGGCTTATAAGAGTTGGTCATAAAATTCTAGTGATTTGAGAAAGTAAATAGTATGATTTTTCATCCAAACTCAATGGTGAGCATTAATTTAGTTTACTCAAATCGAACCAATTGTTATGATAGCAGTTAATCTATCATTGAAAAGCAAGAAGAAAGGAGAATGAAGAATAACTTCTCATTCATTTTATTGAAAACCAGAATACATCAATTCATACTTAGCAATAGGTGCTTATATACTAAGTAGAATAACAACACTAACTAACTCAATTGATAGCTTAGCACGAGAAGAGAGTGAATACACATAAGCAAACAAACAAATACAGAATCATAACAAACCAATGCTTAACATCATTCAGTAGGTAACAGCAGCATAGTAGAGTTGCAATGTATTTCATACTCTAACATTCACCCTACTCAATTACTCTTGAAGATTTGCATTCACCAACATTCACCCTGATCAACAACCCTTTAACACTTCGATTTGCATTCACCAACATTCACCCTGCTCAATGATTTTACAACGCTTCAAACTGCATTCATCAACATCCTCAACAACGGCTTCATTACACAGTGCAGGAATTACAGACTTATCTTTGAGTTGAGTAATTAGTAACCGTATTCTATGTTTTAGAAATAAAGGAGCAGATAGTGGTTTCGTGAAAATGTTAGCCATTTGTTCAATTGTTGGAACTTCATGAAGTTGTAGTGTTCCAACAGCAACCATCTCTCGCAAAAAGAATAAATCTAGTTCCACATGCTTAAACTTAGAATGAAGAACCGGATTAGCACACACAGCAACCGCACTTGAATTATCACACCATAGAGTAGGTGTACCAAGCACCACAATATGCAACTCAGAAAGTAAAGATAAAATCCATCGCATGTCAGCTGCAGCACATGCAACACTTCGATATTCAGCCTCAGCAGTAGATCGAGCTACCACCTGTTGTTTACGAGAACTCCATGATACTAAGCTTCCAGCAAAGTAAATACAATAACCAGATGTTGAACGCCTATCATCTACATCCGATCCCCAGTTAGCATCAGCAAATCCAGATAGCGTTAACTTGGAGGAAGGTGAAAACCATAACCCAAAATCAAATGTACCCTATAGATAGCGTAGGATTCGATTCACTTCCTGAAAATGGGACTCAAGTGGAGCTTGCATAAACTGACATACTCGATTAACTGCAAAGGCAACATCCGGACGAGTAATTACAACATACTGTAATGCACCAATAATACTCCTGTAGTAAGCTGCATCTTTAAAGCTGGGTTCACCCTTATTCGACAGCTTACAACTTGACACCATAGGTGTAGGAAGACTCCTAGCCCCATCAAAACCACTACGCTGAAGCAAGTCCTTAATGTACTTTCTCTGACTCAACACAATATCACCTGAGTCATAACAGACTTCAACACCCAAAAAATAGTTCAAGGTTCCGAGATCCTTCAAGGAAAACTGCACATTCAATTTGTCAATGACAAGTTGCACTTCATCAACTTTATTCCCAGTAAGTATTATGTCATCAACATATACTAACAAGTACATAATACTGGTAGCTGTCTTGTAAATATAAAGAGATGAATCAGATTTGGCTAATACAAATCCCTCAGACTCCAAGTATATACAGAGTCGTTCAAACCAAGCTCGAGGAGCTTGTTTTAGTCCATAAATATCTTTATGAAGCTTACAAATAGTATTCACATCACCTAGCTCATAATCTGGTGGTTGAATCATATAAACTTATTCAGTGAGAATGCCATTCAAGAAAGCATTATTGATATCTATTTGTCTTGACGCCCAACCATTAGTCAAAGCAAGGGAAAGTATAATACGAACTGTAGAAGGTTTAACCACTGGACTGAAAACCTCATGAAAATCAACTCCTGGTTCTTGAAGAAAACCCTTTGCTACAAGCCGAGCTTTATAGCGAGTCACAGAACCATCAGCATTTCATGTTACTTTAAACAACCATTTGCACGCAACAGCTTGCCTATTTGCAGGAAGAGGAACAAGAGACCATGTTTTGTTCTGAACTAATGCATCATATTCAGCTTGAGCAGCAGCCTTCCAATAAGGATGCATGAAAGCCTCTTTTATATTATGAGGATCTCTAATAGCACACACAACTTGATAAATTCTCGGTTTCCTAATGCCACTTCTACTCCTAGTAACCATAGGATGTGCATTAGTAGTTGTGTCAGGAGGAACACGAGTATCATTTAGTAACACAGTTGATTCAGGCATGGTTTCATGTGGACATGACTCACTATCAGTGCTATATGATTCAGCAACACCATCAACTAGCTTATTCATACTGATATTAGTCATACTTGGACTAGGAACAACATTTGATTCATCAGCATTTTTGCTAGAAGAAACATCATGCCCATCGATACCACAAGTATCATGAACTGAAGTTGCATGAGCACTATTACTAGTACTTCTCTCAACCGAAGACTGATGATCTCGTGGAACCATAACCACTGGTAAGATACCATTCGAAACATGAGGGGATACACTGTGATTTTCAGTCACCTTGCACACACTGTAGGGAAATACTGTCTCATAAAAAATCACATGCCTAGAAATAAAAATTCGGCCATTTTCATCCAAGCATTTATAACCTTTGTGAGAAGAGTTGTATCCAAGAAACACACATTGTCTAGATCGATACTCCAATTTGTGCCTATTAAAAGGTCTTAAGAATGGTAAACAAGAACAACCAAACACTCGTAGGTCAGAATAGTTAGGTGATGCTTGATATAATTTCTAAAATGGTGACTTGCCACTAAGAACATCAGTTGGTAGATGATTTATCAAATACACAGCTACTGTAAACGCATGACTCCATAATTTCAAAGGCAAATGAGCTTGAGCCAACAAAGTCAGCCCCATCTCGACCACATGTCGATGTTTCATCTCAGTTCTTCCATTCTGTTCAGAGGTGTTTGGATATGAAATTCGATGTTGAATTCCATGATCACGAAACCATGTATGAAGAGGTTGATACTCACCTCCACCATCACTTTGCACAGCCTTGATTGTTTTACCAAACTGAACCTCTATCATTTTGTAGAAATAAATGAAACACTGCTCCACCTCAGACTTACGCTTAAGCAAATAAAGCCAAGTATGCCTACTAAACACATCAATGAAGGATACATAATAGATATAGCCATCTAAAGAAGTGAAAGGAGCTGGTCCCCATACATCTGAAATAATCAATTAAAAATGAGAAGTGTATTCAGTCATCGAATTACAATATGTGTTTTGCCTTGTAAACAAGCAGTACAAATTTGAGATAAGCTACATGCATCAGTAGACACATTACAAGTTTTCATAACTGCCTTAATAGTTTTAACCGAAGCATGGCCCAATCTTTATGCCACATATCCAAAAGAGATTGTGATCTTGACACATTATTAGCATGATAGCTAGTCTCCTTTTCAACAGTATGAAGTAATTGATATAAACCTTCATCCATGAGCTTCCCTCGCAATAGAATGGCCTGAGTCTGAGCATCCTTCAAAAAATAGTCGAATGGATAAAATTCAAGGAATACATTGTTATCACGGGTAAACTGAGAAACTGATAACAATATTTTCTTAATATCAGGAACATGCAACATATTTTGCAAGATCAAAGGCTTGAAACTAGTCTGCAAGCAGCCTTGACCAATATGAGTTATGGAAACACCCTTACCATTACCATCAGAAGTGTGTTATTACCTGTATAGGTAGTTCCTAAATCAAACACTGAGAGATCATTCGAAACATAATGGGTAGCACCCGTGTCAGGATACCACAGTGCACCAGCAGTAGAAGACTGAGATGCCACACTTGAAGGAGCAGCACCAGGCAAAGTAGAAGTATACGCTGCTGTTGGTACTGTTAGATTGGATGAATTAAATCTAGTATCCATAGGCATGGATCCAAAAGATGAGTATGGAAAACCATAATAAACCTGAGGTGGTAGTCTGGGAACTCCAGGATACAACGAGGATGGATAAACCATACCAACTGAATAAGGTGATGACATATGATGTGTGTAAGCTTGCATCCTAGGAGCATATGAGGGAGATAAATGACTACCAGTATTTGAACTTGGAGACTTCTTCCAAGTATCACTCTGCCCAGCCTCAGTAGAAACACCAGTGAAGTCTCTATCAAACCGATGATAGCACTTTTGAACTATGTGACCAAACTTACCACACAACTGACATTGAGGTCGATTGGAACCATTAAACCTTCCGTGACCATGCCCTCGATAGTTATTACCTTGCTGCCTAATAACTTAAGAAGACTGCTTCTCAGACGTCTCTTCACTTACTGAAATATCATGAGCACGAGAATCATTCGAATGAACTACCAGATTTGCTGAGAGACCCTCGCTAAGAAAGGTCTTCTACCGAGCTTCACAATCAACAATCATTTCAGTAAGGACATCTAGTGATAAAGAATCATGAGACGCAATCGCAATAATAGACTCAAACTCCATGGATAATCCAGCAAGCACAACACTTACAGTCAAACCTGTTTTTTGTTGAGAATGCAAAGTGTGTCGAAGTGCAAAAATTTTAGCACTAGATCTAGCCCCAAACAATCGTGCTATGGCATTCCAAATAGCAATGGAGGACATTAAACCTGTAAGATGAGGTAAAACATCCAAGCTAACTGTTGTCAACAACCAAGACGCCAGTAATTTATATTGTTGTTTATAAACGACAAAGGTTGGATTCTCCTCAACCTGACCAGACTCATTTGTAATACATTCATCTGGAACAACATTATCAGTCGTAACATATTTCAACAAACCATATCCATCCAGAATAAGAGCTACCTGATGCTTCCATAGCAGATACATACTCTCAGTAAGTTTGACCGTGTCATGTTTGGGAATATGCTGAACACAGGATGGAGTAGAGAGAAGCACAGAGGAATTCCCAGGGGAATTCACTGAAGACACAACCTGCGGTTTAACCATAGCTCTTCACCAGCAAATGCAATACTACGCAGCAAAAAATGTGTTTCCAGGAAAAGCGACTGATACCATGTTATGATAGCAGCTAATCTATCATTGAAAAGCAAGAAGAAATGAGAATGAAGAATAACTTCTCATTCATTTTATTAAAAACCAGAATACATTAATTCATACTTAGTAATATGTGCGTATATACTAAGTAGAATAACAATAATAACTAACTCAATTGACAGCTTAGCACGCGAAGAGAGTTAATACATGTGAGCTGAATACACGTAAGCAAACAAACTCATAATAGAATCATAATAAACCAATACTTAACATCATTCAGTAGGTAACAGCAGCATAGTAGAGTTGCAATGTATTTCATACTCCAACACCAATTATGTGTTTTTGACCCAAATTATAGACTACTTTGACCCATTCGCTTTGTGTCAATCAAACAAAACAACTCGCAAATCCTTTATTAAATGTCCATTCATACACATCAGTCTATATATAATCCTGAACTAAAGTTCTAACCTTCATCAATTTACACGTGAGATGTCACCCAAACAAAATAAAATTTAGCCACTAATCCAAACCCTTAACCCCATTTACATTTATCCCAAATGCCCAAGCCCACTTAATTTTAAAGACCCAAATAGAGGCCCACTCCTATAAATATTAGAGACTAGGTGTAACACCCAGGTCTAGACGTATAACCGAGTAAGAGGTGCCACATTAATGATAGAAACAATATATGGTATAACATAAATTATTAATCATCATCTCGTGATTTTTTTGTGGTGTAGCATGTTTCAAAACAAGAATTTACTCCAGTAAAAGTAACACATAATTACACCGATGAAATTTAACATATGATTCAAATCACTAAACTTATAACAGACTCGCACTAGTTAAATTTAGCACATAAATCCAACATTGAACCATCACATACTTACACCTAAAAATTTAGGTTGCAACCTAAAATCAGGTTCCTCACACATAATTCCAATATTGAACTCATAAAAAATATATACTGGTAAAACTAATATTTAATATACCAATGAAACACATTAGAAGATAAACTAAGCATGCTCATAATGATTCTTAACCTATATGTAATCAAAATGAGGTTATTAAGAACCATTACAATTCTTTATAAGAGCCAACTATATCGGGTATTTAGAATTCACCATATACATGCCACTACTAGGTTATCAAAATACAAAAGTAAATTCATTACAGTGATTGCTTGCGATGGTCCTCATTCGGTGATGCAACACTTGGCTAACTACTATTCTTTCGAAATACCTACATGTGGAAACAACACACGTTAAAAATTCATCTTAGTGATGAAATAAGAACTCAATTTACAATAATAACCAAGTGAGAAATTTTATGGTAACTCATAAACCAATATGTATAATAACTATGGAATTCATACTCAAACATTAGAATTCGTTAATGATGCACCCAAAGAAATCCTTATAAGAGGTCTAACTAGGTGATGTAGGCCAATATGATTGGCATATAATTCCAAACACAACACCAATGCAAGACTTGTCTCGCAAGGGTGAACGAACTCGTAGTTCCAAACGTATCGAAGTCAATCGCATCGTAGTGCCAACACCAATATAGGATTACTCCGCTATGGCGAAAGAACCCAAAGGTCTAAGGACGCAACTGCTCGACCCTAGGCATGCCATTGTACCTTAAGAGCAATATCTAGGCTACTTGGGAAATTCATTTATACAACCAAATTTCCATATTATTATACATTCACCTGGAGATATGATGTTTTTCATGAGACTTACCACAAGCCTTAATGGATCATAAATCAAGTTAAGCAATTTGAATTGCACTCACCTTTACTTAGCTTAATAAAATACCTATTCGAGCTCTAAAGAGGCTTAATTATCGACTTTCTTCTTGCCACGAGAATTTCCAAATTTCGAGTCTTCTTGAGTAACTTTAAAAATTATTCCACATATGCACAAACAATAATTTCTCGCCAATAATTATATACCCAACTATACTCATATATGCATTCTTCTCCTCACAAGTGCATATATACTCAAAAATATATTTCGATATGGAATAAATATAGTAGTTGGGTCTCTACTAGTATTATCACTCCATTTGATGTTTTCTCTAAAAAAAATCCCTAATTTCTCACACAAAACCCACGAGTTTTCTAGAGTTTTAGCCACACTCCTTAAACTAGCACGATATTATACTTATTTTAAAGGAAAATTCATGAGGAACATTTTTATATTTCATGGGCTACCTCAAAATCTCACTCATTTAAGAGAAAAGTGAAGACAAAGATAAAAACTCTTACCTTGGCTAATATGGCTTCTAAGAGAAGAATAAGATGAACATTTTTTTGTTTAATTTTTTCCTCTTTCAAACTTTCAATATAATCTCCTTTTTACTTTTCCTAAAAAATAACTATAATATCTCAAATCTAATGACTTAGATTGAAAGTGGAGTTCCCAACAAAATCCAATGGTTCACATCCCTTGCTTGTTCTAGTACTCATAGCTCCTTCGGGAATATTATTCCATAAAGAGTCAAACTCCTTCTTTATTTCCACTTTAGAGTTATGTAATTCCTTTTTACGCAATTTAATCCTTATTCTTTCACTTAGTCAATTTTTTTAACATTAACTCATTTAACCAAGACTTATATTTAATTCTACGATTAACTAAAATTACTACAGTAGTTCTCAATATAAAAAAAATTTAACGAAAAATTTCTACACTGATGGATAACTTTTTGAATCTCTCCTAATAATCGTAGAGGGTATCTCCTTTGTCTTGTCGAATTCCCAAAATGTTTTTCCTTAGTTCTCTTGCTTTCGTTGTTGGGAAAAATCTATCAAGAAAAACACGTGATAAATCAGCCCATGTAGTAATGGAATTTGCTGGTAAATAAATAATCATTCCTTATTTGATCCAGCTAAGGAAAAAGGAAATGCTCTTAGTTTGATTTGATCCTCAGAAACTCCCTGGGGGTTCATACTACTGCAAAGATATTTACACAGAATCTTAGTGGGAAGACCACGATAGGTAGGAAGGAGATGGATTAGCCCCGTCTTGAGTTGATGAGGGGTATTGTCATTAGGAAAAGTGATACAAAGTGGTTGTTGTACAGCGGGAGGTGCCGCTAGCTCTCTAATTGTTCGATGTGACATCGGTTTAGGTTCAGATGTAGGGTCTGTGACTGGTGCAGTTGGAGTGAAGCCATGTACTAATTCTTCGTAGGATTGCATTTTGGAAGTGGATTTCAAAATTGATTGTCGCTTGCTTTGTTCTCTTTGTTTTATCTTTCGTCGAAGTGTTTGGTCGTGGGTTCTACGAGCTTTCACTTCGATCTCTGGGTTAAGTTCTACTAAATCTCCTGGATTACCCCTGGTTATAAAATAAATAAAAATAATAAATCAATAATTTACTGAAGTCCTTGGTAACGGTGCCAATTTTGACAATCGTCATTTTACTCGTCAAAATAAAATCAAATGAAATCCTCTTCTCAAATAAAATAACAAAAATAAGTAGTAAAGTGGAGAAAATGGTCGATTCATGAGGAATTAGTAATTTCTGAAGCAATTATGTGTTGATTTCAGTCCAGGAAGTTGTAACAAAAATTAATAAAAGGACTTTGCGATCAATAAATGTAATAAAAAATAAAGAATTAAAAATTCAAGTAGAATAAAAAGAAAGTGGTAAAATAAAGATTAAAGATTTCAATAAGAAAATCGCCTCGAGCTAGCTTTATTTCAATTCCATTTGATCATCGAAATGGATATTTACTTCGGAATTCATGTTGGTTATAATCTACAAGACCCAACCCATTGTAACTTGCCTTTCTCTTTAGTAACCGATCTTCTCAAGTCACTATTCAAAATTCGATTCTTGAATGGACTAACCACAACTATTGTCGTTATAACAAACATAATTAAATACAGGAAAGGCCTGACTCAGACTATGTTGTCTAGTTGAGAATCAAATTCGATCTCGATTATCCTTAGCGGACCGCCGCTAAGTGTGTCCACATGAGGTCGAATTTGCCACAGGCTAATCCTTCTTCTCAACTATAAATGTAACACCCATAACCAGTATACGGAAAACAATACGAGTTACAGATGTTACATCAAAGATTCAAAACATTTCTTTATTTAACTTGAGTAAAATTTTGTTTCATTCAAACATAACTACTTTCAAGAAGTGATAGACATTGCTATTATGTTTCATAAAAGAAATATGATTGTCCACCAAGTTTGATTTAAAACCCAAATTAATTTTATACTAACTATATTCAGAATTTTCAAACATTTTATTCTCGTATACATGCCAGCTAAGACTTTTAAAACACAGTAGGATGCCATCATTGTTACCTGTAAATATTTTCTTGGTGATTTATGCCAAGCTCAGCTCCTTACTCCTCTTCTTCCTTTATCATATGCATGAAAATCATCACACGCTAAGTATATACTTAGTGAGGCAACCATATAAATATTTAAAACAATTCAACACATAATTTAAAGGAATAACAATATTCAATGCAATATGATCACTTTACCTATATATCATCCATGTTACCATGAAATAACATGATATAACCGAATATAAAGTCTCTTTCCAATATACTTGTCATTTATTCCATAAGCTCGTAAGCTTATTTGCCAGTTTATCATTTATTAACCAATAAACCATAACCCAAAGTATAATTGTATGAGGAACTTGGTATAGGAGTCAAATATTGCACCGTAGTGCTGAGGTCGACCTTTGCTCACCTAATAATGCACCGTAGTGCTGAGGTCGAGCTTTACCCACCTTATACATCGTAGTGTTTTGTACCGTGTCTTCGCTAGACACTTTGAGGCCTGCACTATGTGCCTTCTATAAACACTCTAGTGCTACCTAATATGCAGCTGCTATACTCTATGGCATGCCATTAATACCACTGATCCTCAATAACATACTTGGGCATATAGTCAACTTTTATTTGATCCATCCATGGCAAAGTATATCAATACCATTTAACATTGGGCAGTTCATACCTGAAATATCATTCATGATAAAAATCATATATGTTCATGATAGCATCATATGCAATAATCATTGATCAATTCATTTTATATTCAACCTTTGAAATATTTAGAATAAGTCAAATATATGATAAATGACATAAATATCATGTCAGCATAAGCAAGGTAGACTTATCGCAAGTCCTACCCAATGATGCATAAAACATTCATGTATAATGTTATGCATGCATTAAAATCATTTTGACATTATATACAAGTCAAAATATAAGCCTCGCTAAGCTTTAACTTGATCCTTTGCTTCTAATTTGGTTAACTCCAAAAATTTGTCATAATTTCATAACCTGGCAGTTTGCACTACCTCTACAGAAATATTATTTTGTATTAATATATATCTTTAAAAATTATTCAGTTTATACCACTGGAAACTAGACTCAAATAAAAATATATCCATATAAATAACTCCTTCTAGTTCATGTTGTCCTGTTTTTCTGACCTTTCCTTGGTTAAAAATTTATATATTTTTTTATATACCTTGAAATCAGTTTCTATTTATTCTAAACAAAAATAGACTGATACGATAATCAAAACGGTGTAAAATCATCCTTTAATCATTTTTTTAGAATTTATGGCAATTTTCTAAACTTACTGTCCAGAACATAAATTCTAAACGGATTTCACCAATTTGCATTTTCAACTTGTTCACTAATTCTATTAGTTTCCCAAATGCACATATATGCATACATCACAACTCAAATAACATTTTAGGAGTCACTTCTAACCATAGTAACTCTATCACTGCCTCATCGCAAGCCAATGTTTGTTCGATAACATAAGTACAAATTAAATTTGCACTCACCTGGTGTCCTTAGCTCACAACCTTCCTTGGCATTTTCCATTTCATCCTTAAACTTCTCCTTCGGTTTAATAATATTTGATCTTGATTTCAAGCACTCAATCTCTAAATGGACACCATTACCAAATATACACAAATTCAAACCAAATGTTAGAATCTTACTAACATAGGCATAATTTGGCAAATAAATTCCTAACAAATTTCCCGATGCTTATTCAATACAATTTCCATGTCACGACATAAATGTTGACCTTAACACTTCCAATTGACCATTAAAATTCCATTTAATCCATATTTATACTTGAAACTTATTCATCACCAAATATTTTAACACTTAGTAATCATTTTTAATTTTGGCACCAACTTTTACAACTTATATAAAATGGTCATTTACCATTTTACCACTCAAAGTTTCAGTACCAAAAATCCAACATTGAAATAATTACCACCCAAGTACATATACAAAGGTATAATTACTAATAAGCACTCCAAACTATTTGAATATTCGTTTAAAACACCAAACTTTCCAAACTTCCAAAAATTATCATATTTCACATCTAAACACTCATTTCAATTCCAAAACAGAAATTTTCAGCATAGTATATCAATTATTAGGCAATTACACAATCATTCACAACTTTTTCAAAATTATCGAATTAGTCCCTTAACGTTTTCACTTCCAAATATTTTAACACTTACTAAGGCTTGTAGAATACTTCCTACATCATTTTCAGACCTTATATAATTTTATCATAATTTTTCTCACTCAAATACATCATAGCCAAATTCTTTATCCTTTAAAACTATGTTTTCATGATTTTGCTCGATTTTGATTCGATTCAAGCATGAAATCAACTTTCAATAAACCTTATAACATCTATACAATCAAATCCATAATCAAATCCCTAATCAACTCTCATTAGAACACAAAGTTTCTCCAACTTATAATTTGGCCGAATTTTAAAGAATAATTTCTAGGAAGATTAAACATGTTTTAACCATAAATCAAGCTTGAAAATGAATCTACAACCTCAAAAACATTAAGATTCATCATCAATTTCATGAACCCTATCATGAACATAAACCCTAATATTTGGGATCTTTGAATCCCAGCAAGATTAGCAAGCAATATTGGTACCAAATGATAGCGTTTTTAGAGTATAACAATTTTCTATTTCATGGCATAACCCGAAATCCAAAGAAAATTGCTCAAAAATTGAAAACAAAATTTTTTTCTTACCTTTAGGAGGAACTCATGGTAGTGCTACTGAAATGAAGAAATATCCTTGATAATTCTTCATCTTTCTTGATCAAATAATGAATTAAAAAATCATTAAATGCTAAATTACCAATTTACCCTTAAAATTAAAATATATTTACTACTTTACCCTTAATGAACTTGATATTTACCTTAATACCAAGCCACATAAATCTTATCATCTTCCAAAGTCAAAGATGAACAAAATATTTTCCCACTTTACCATTTTACCCCTGCAATTTCCAAAAATTATAATCTTGCCACTTTAATCCAACGGTCCAAATTAAATGTGAAATTAAATCCTAAAAATTCATAGATTTATATTATTTTCCAACATTTAAAAATGTGAAAATAATATATATAGTTTTTATCTTCGAGACCAATTGTAATTTTTTAAATTACATTTGGTCCTTAAACTTTTCCAAAGTTTACACTTTGATAACTAAACTTTAGAAATTTATAATTTGGTCACTCACTAAATCTATTTCTGGAATAACATTTTTTTTTGGAAAAATTATCACTTAGTTCCTTAAATTTTTCCGAATTTTCTACTTTGACCATCAAACTTTCAACATTTGCATTTTGGTCATTATCTAAATTTTTAGGGTATTACAACTCTCCCCTCTTAAATAAAATTAGTCCTCGAATTTTTAAGACATACCTGATATGAAAAGGTGTAGATATTATTTCTTCATATCATCCTCTCTTTCCCAAGTAACGTCCTCGACATTATGATTTTGCTAAATCACTTTGACTAGAGGAATCGTTATGTTACGTAGTTCTTTGATTTCTCGAGCCAAGATCCATACTGGTTCTTCTTCATAAGTCAAATCTGGTCAGATCTCAATTTCCTCTGATGAAATGATATGTGAAAGATCCAATCGATACTTTTTAAGCATCGACACATGAAAAACATTGTGAACTTTGACTAACTCTAGAAGAATTGCTAACTGATAAACCAATGATCTGACACGCTTTAAGATCTCACAAGGTCCAATGAATCTTGGACTTAGTTTTCCTTTGCTCCCAAAACACAAAATCTTTTTCCAATGTGATACTTTAAGAAAAACTTTATTGCCTTCATGAAATTCAATCTCTTATCACTTCAAATCTGCATAAGACTTCTACCAATCAAATGCCATCTTGATATTATCTTAAATTTATTTTTACTTTATCCTCAACCTCTTTCAATAAATTAGGACCAATAAGATCCCGATCTTTTAACTCGAACCAATTTAATTATGTTCGACACTTTCTCCCATATAAAGCTTCGTACGGAGCTATCTTCATGCACAATTGATAACTCTTTTCATACATTATTTTAAACTCTTTCCTCGATAATATAAACATTCATTAGACTTAACCTTAAAGTCTTTAGTTTCACCTTTTTCTTCTTGTTCTATCTTTAACAAGAAAAACAATTTTCATCTTTTCTCTGATGATCCTGTATTCAATCAAGCAACATATGCTTTAAATTTAATTCAACAATCAAAATCCATCTTTCTTTAGAGACAATCACATATTCAAAACTCTCAGAAAATAAATTTCTTTCACCTTTATTGTATTAGCCACCACATTAGCCTTTCCTATTTGCAATTGACAAGCACATCATTATTCTTTAAGGAATTCAATCCATTCACTTTCTTTTCACTCCTTTGAGTCAACACATACTTTTGACTTTTAAGATTCATATAGATATAGCGTCACTCAGTATGTAGATTGTGGTGTTATATTAATAAAGTAAACACAACTATTGCCAACTCGTGATCGTGAATCAAATAATAATTTTTTCATGATTCTCTAGTTGATTTGAAGAATAAACCAAAACTTTTCCTCTTGTACAAACACTAATCCCAAACCATTATAATGCACATTATTATAATTCACATAATCTTTTCCAGATTATGATTACACGGCATTGGAGCTGATGTATATATTCTTTTTAGCATCCCAAAGTTTTTTTGGCACTTAACGGTCCAAATGAATAACACATATTTACTCAATAATTTGGTTAAAGGGAATCTAATAATAGAAAAGTTCTTTATGAACCTTCGATAGTAACCAACAAATCCCAAGAAACTTTGAAATTCAAAAACATTCTTTAGAATTTATCTTTCAACTATATCTCGTTCTTCCTTGATATATATTTTTATTCCCTTAGTTGAGTCCATATGGCCAAGGAATACAACCTTAGACAACCAACATTTACACTTGGTCAACTTATCATATAATTATTCTCCCAAATAGTTGGAAGAGCTATACAAAAACAGACATCATGTATTCCCTAGTCTTACAACATCTCACAATAACATTGATGAACACTACCACCAATTAATCCAAGTATAATTGAAATACACAGTTTATCCAATCCTTAAGTTTCACAAGAACATTTGTTAAACCAAATGGCATTATAACAACTCGTAGTGTTCATATCGAATTCTGAAAATTGTCTTAGGAAGATCTTCTTCCTTATCTTTAACTGATAATACCTCGATAGGAGATCCGACTTGGAAGAAACCAATTCACTTTTTTAATTGATCAAAAGATTATCAATCATCAGAAGAGTATACTTGTTCTTCTTTGTTACCTTATTTAACAGACGATGATCCATGCATGATTGCATAGACTCGTCTTTCTTTTTTACAATAACACTAGTGCATCCCAGATGACATGCTAGGTCTTGTAAATTCTCATTCTTGACAATTCTACTAAACATGCCTTAAATTCTCTTAGCTCAGTTAAAGCCATTTTACTTTCTACATCTCAATTTAGAGGTAATCCATATAACTTTTACATATACATATTTGGATACCCTCGAATAGTTGGAATATCTTCCCATTTAACTAAGAAAGTTTGAGTATTCACCTCCTTTACTAAGAAGGTTTGACAACCTAGTAGCAATAACTTTATAGCAGTTGCTGCTAAAATCACATTAAAAAATAAATTTACTCTCTTTCCCTACCATAAATATCTCAAAACTTTTCGACTTCTTTAAAATCAATCACTTTAAGCGATAATTCATCATAACATGGTAGGGGGCAATCAATCCAATCCAAAAATTATCTTCAAAAGATAATTTTATCAAGTCTATTATAAATAAACACATTGAATCCTTACCATATAATTATTGTCTAGAAATATGACTCACCTCGCACTCTGGCATGAAGAGATAGTCGAACAAATATCACATAGGATCAATTCTATCAGAATGTTTCATTCTTTCCATCGATACTATTATTACGCATAAACAAGGGTTTTCTTTAATCCAACCTTGACACATCCTATTGTGCCAATACATTATCTTATTAGACTAAACACAAGAATGATGATTAACATCATTACTATCACTATTAGCTTATTTCTTAACCTCATGCTCAATCACGTTCTTCAACCCTTGAATACACACATCTTTTTCATACACTATATTTATTCACCTTTATAAGTAAGGAGTGTCATCAATTAAACCTTATAATCACCAAATCAGTAACAATGACATCCTAGTGGCATGTATACACTTTTTAACTCAAAACAAACTCAGTTTAGTCCTAGAATTGGCTAAACCTGTAGCTCTGTTGCCAATAAATGTAACACCCATAACCTGTATACGGAAAACAATACGAGTTACAGATATCACATCAAAGATTCAAAACATTTCTTTATTTAACTTGAGTAAAATTTTGTTTCATTCAAACATAACTAGTTTCAAGCAGTGATAGACATTGCTATTTTGTTTCATAAAAGAAATATGATTGTCCACCAAGTTTGATTTAAAACCCAAATTAATTTTATACTAACTATATTAAGAAATTTCAAACATTTTATTCTCGTATACATGCCAACTAAGACTTTGAAAACACAGTAGGATGCCATCATTGTTACCTGTAAATATTTTCTTAGTGATTTATGCCAAGATCAGCTCCTTACTCCTCTTCTTCCTTTATCCTACGCATGAAAATCATCACACACTAAGTATACACTTAGTGAGGCAACCATATAAATATTTAAAACAATGCAACACATAATTTAAAGGAATAACAATATTCAATGCAATATGATCACTTTACCTATATATCATCCATGTTACCATAAAATAACATGATATAACCGGATATAAAGTCTCTTACCAATATATTTGCCATTTATCCCATAAGCTCGTAAGTTTATTTACCAGTTTACCATTTATTAACCAATAAACCATAACCCAAAGTATAACTGTATGACGAACCCGATATAGGAGTCAAATATTGCACCGCAGTACTGAGGTCGAGCTTTTCTCACCTAATAATGCACCATAGTGCTGAGGTCGGGCTTTACCCACCTTGTACACCGTAGTGTTTTGTACGGTGTCTTTGCTAGACACTTTGGGGTCTACACTACGTGCCTTCTCTAGACACTCTAGTGCTACCTAATATGTAGCTGCTAGACTCTATGGCATGCCATTAATACCACTGATCCTCAATAACATACTTGGGCATATAGTTTACTTTTATTTGATCCATCCATTGCAAAGTATATCAATACCATTTAACATTGGGAAGTTCATACCCAAAATATCATTCATTATAAAAATTATATATGTTCATGATAGCATCATATGTAACAATCAGTGATCAATGCATTTTAAATTCAACCTTTGACTTATTTAGAATATGTCAAATATATGATAAATGACATAAATATAATGTCAACATAAACAAGGCAGACTTATCGCAAGTCCTACCCAATGATGCATAAAACATTCATGTATAATGTTATGCATGCATTGAAATCATTTTGACGTTATATGCAAGTCAAAATGTAAGCCTCACTAAGCTTTAACTTGATCATTTGCTTCTAATTTGGTTAACTCCCAAGATTTTTCATAATTTCATAACTTGGAAATTTGCACTACCTCTACAGAAATATTATTCTTTATTAATATACATCTTTAAAAATTATTCCGTTTATACCACTTGAAACTAGACTCAAATAAAAATCTATTCATATAAAGAACTCCTTTTAGTTCATTTTGTACAATTTATGGTAAATTTTCAAAGTTGACCGACAGAATTTGCTGCCCTATTTTTCTGACATTTCCTTGGTTAAAAAATTCATATCTTTTTGTATATACCGTGAAATCAGTTTCCGTTTGTTCTAAACAAAACTATACTGATATGATAATCAAACGGTATAAAATCATCCTTTAATCATTGTTTTAGAATTTATGGCAATTTTCTAAACTTACTGTCCAAAACATAAATTCTAAACAAATTTCACCAATTTGCATTTTCAACTTGTTCACTAATTATATTAGTTCACCAATTGCACATATATGCATACATCACAACTCAAATAACATTTTAGGAGTCACTTTTTTTCTATAGTAACTTCGTCATTGGCTCATCGTAAGCCAATGTTTGTTCGATAACATAAGTACAAATTAAATTTGCACTCACCTGGTGTCCTTATCTCGCAACCTTTTGGAATCTTCCATTTCATCCTTAAGTTTTTCCTTAGCTTTAATAATATTTGATTTTGATTTCAAGCACTCAATCTCTAAATGGACACCATTTCCAAATATACACAAATTCAGACCAAATGTTAGAATCTTACTAACATAGGCATACTTTGGCAAATAAATTCCTAACAAATTTCCCGATGCTTATTCAATACAATTTCCATGTCACAACATAAATGTTGACCTTAACACTTCCAATTAACCATTAAAATTCCATTTAATTCATATTCATACTTGAAACTTATTCATCTCCAAATATTTTAACACTTATTAATTATTTTTAATTTTGGCACCAACTTTTACAACTTATATAAAATGGTCCTTTACCATTTTACCACTCAAAGTTTCAGTACCAAAATTCCAACATTGAAATAATTACCACCCAAGTACATATGCAAAGATATAATTACAAACAATCACTCCAAACTATTTGAATATTTCGTTTAAAACACCAAACTTTTCAAACTTCCAAAAATTATCATATTTCACATCTAAACACTCATTTCAATTCCAAAACAGAAATTTCCAGCATAGTACATCAATTATTAGGCAATTACACAATCATTCACAACTTTCAAAAATTGTCAAATTGGTCCCTTAACTTTTTTAAAAATCACAGAATGGTCCCCAAATTTTTCTAAGGCTTGTAGAATATTTCCTACATCATTTCCAGACCTTATATAATTTTTCTCACTCAAATACATCATAGCCAAATTCTTTATCCTTTAAAACTATGTTTTCATAATTTTGCTCGATTTTGATTCGATTCAAGCATGAAATCAACTTTCAATCAACCTTATAACATATATACAATCAAATCCCTAATCAACTCTCATCTGAACACAAAGTTTCTCCAACTTATAATTTTGCCGAATTTTAAAGAATAATTTCTAGGAAGATTGAACATGTTTTAACCATAAATCATGCTTGAAAATGAATCTACAACCTCAAAAACATCAAGATTCATCATCAATTTCATGAACCCTGTCATGAACATAAACCCTTAGATTTAGGATCTTTGAATTGCAGCAAGATTAACAATATTGGTTCCAAATGATAGTGTTTTTAGTGTAGAACAATTTTCTATTTCACGGCATTACCCGAAATTCAAGGAAAATTGCTCAAAATTGAAAACAAAATTTTTTCTTACCTTTGGGAGGAACTCATGGTAGTGCTACTGAAATGAAGAAATATCATTGATAATTCTTCATATTTCTTTATCAAATAATTAATTAAAAATTCATTAAATGTTAAATTACCAATTTACCCTTAAAATTAAAATATCTTTACTACTTTACCCTTAATGAACTTGATATTTACCTTAATACCAAGCCACATAAACCTTATCATCTTCCAAAGTCAAATATGAACAAAATATTTTCCCACTTTAACGTTTTACCCTTGCAATTTCTAAAAATTACAATCTTGCCACTTTAATCCAAAGGTCCAAATTAAACATGAAATTAAATCCTAAAAATCTATAGATTTATATTATTTTCTAACATTTAAAAACGTGAAAATAATATATATATATTTTTATTTTCGAGACCAAATGTAATTTTTTTAAAAGTACATTTTGGTCCTGAACTTTCCAAAGTTTAACTTCGATCATTAAACTTTAAAAATTTATAATTTGGTCACTCACTAAATCCATTTACGGAATAACATTCTTTTTGGGAAAATTATCACTTAGTTCCTTAAAATTTTCTATTTTCCTATTTTGACCATCAAACTTTCAAAATTTGCATTTTGGTCATTATCTAAATTTTTTGGGGTATTACACTAAATTAAAATAACATCTAGACCAACGTCGACGTTTTGAAATGAAAGCGTTTTAATTTTGTAAGTAAGGTCGATTTCCAAAATAATAAAACAAAAAATCGAGAATGTACCCCGAATGTACTTTAACGGATATAAAAAAATAATGTTTTAGATAGCACTTTACCGAATATGTTAACAAAACCGGTAAAGTGTCTAATAATAATAAAACCGGTAAAGTGTCTAATAATAACAAAATCGGTAGAAATAATAAATTTTAGGTAATTTTGTACCGAATATGTTAAAAAAATAATAACAAAATTAATAACGTATTTCCTTAACCGTATATTAAGACTGTCGCACTTGAGACCGACGTTGAGCAGCCAGCCACGGCTATCATTGACAAGTGAACCTTTTAGAATTTTGAGCCATATTAGTTATTGATAAAATTATTAAATAATAAAATTATAATTTTATATTTTATTTCATGAGATATTTAATACCACGTACAATAAGCCAACCACTGCTGTCCTTGGCAAGTGGACTTTTTAAATTTTTGTTACATATTATTATTTATTAATAATTAAAATTTTAAATAATAATAATATTATTTTATATTTTATTGAGATATTTAATATAACATACAATATATTTGAAAGTACTAAGTGATAAATAAAAATTGATACACAAAATAAGTTTAATGTAGATATTATTAAGAAAAATATAGTATTTTAAAAAACGTTTATCCTAAATAGAAAAATATATGATTTGGGGAAAGTTCTACTGTATGGTAATTTTAATATACAGCTAAGGAAATGTGCTATCGATTTTTTTATTATTTTTTAATAAAACCAGTAAAAAATTACCTAAAATATTATTATTTATACCTAAAATATTAATATTTTTTAATATTTCCGGTAAAGTATCCAATAATAACAAAATTAATAAAAAAATAATAAAACTGATAATACTTTACCAAATATATTAACAAAACTAATAAATCATCCAATAATAACAAAACTAATAATATATTTTATTAGTCGTATATTAAAATTACCACACGTAGAATTAATAATTTTAAGGTAGAATAAATATGTTGATTAGTGAATGTGCAAGTGAAAAGACAAGAGTACTAATCAATCTCATCCAAGGTTGGAGCGTGCCTACGAAGCACAGAAGACAAGTTTTTTTTTCTTTCAAAAAGTCAATTAAACTAAGATTTATTTGACGAAATGAAATAACGGTTGGAATTATAAGAAAAATGCTCGTGTATATATATATATATATATATATATATAGAAATTAATATTTGAAAAAAGTATAAGAACAAAATACTTTTAAAATTTGATTAAATAATCTTTTTTATATTTATTTTTTTTGAGTATTTTAACTCTATTTTTTTATTTTTTAATTAAAAAACTCCTATGTGGATGAAAGCTGTCATAGTTTTTCTAATAACATATAAAAGATCCATATATAATCATGCGAAGGATTATAATTTTATTTTTTTATTAAAATAATAACCTTTTTACTCTAAAATAAAATGTTAAAAGTTAAAATATTTCAAAAAAGAAAAATTAAAATTAAAATGACTATATAATCAAATATTAAAGACATTTTTTAACATCATGTCTTCCAAAATAAAAAAAATGGATGTCCTTTGTTCCCATATATAATGGGGTAAGGGGGAGGTAAGATAGTAGGCTGCCCCCAACACTAGATTGAGAGCAGCTTCCGTAGGAGACCTCCAAATTATGAAAAACTTCATAGTTTTTCTAATAACATATAAAAGAACCAGATATATATATAAGCCATGTTAAGGATTATGATTTCATAAAAATCAAGATTTAAAAATAAATAAACCCAAATTTATAACTATATTAAAAATCAACATTAAACTAAATTAAAATTTACCAATGAGTTTAGATAAATTCAACTAAATTCCATTTGATGTAAAGTTTGAAGTATGTCTATTATGGGATGTTCAATTTTGGATATTGAAGACCAACAAAGATCCAGAAAAAAAGCCCAAAATCCAGAGAATTAATTTTGTTTGACATTTATACCCCTGAGGCATCCCAAAAACAGAAGTCATGAACCCTAAAAGCGGCATAAAAATTCATCCGAAGTCTATCGATTCGAAACTATCAATACCGAGATATGTCGCAACTGGAGCTGTAAATCTAAGGAAATAGAAGAGAAAAAGATGGACGAAAATGCTGAATTTCATTAGATTTTGCATAAAATTATCAATACACCATTTCTGCCTATATCAACTAATTACAGCACAGTTAGTTATTTTTTGCACAGGGGTCAATTTTGTCTTTTATTGCAACGTTCTTCTTAGCTGCTCATGCTTGGGGGTCTCCATGGGTATTGTATAATTCATTTAAGAGTTAATGCCTTAAATAAGTGATCAAATTATATTTTTGTGTTAAATAATCGTCTATATTTTTTTATCTATTAGATGTTACAAACGTTAATATTTTAGGTGTTCAACGTTAATATTTTAGGTGTTTGGATAGTGAACTTCTTTAATTTTTTTCGTTAAGTGACATTTTTCACAATTTTGATAATTTTAAATTTTATTTTAAAAAAATATTAAAAATATTATTATATTTATAAAAAATAATAAATTAAATGCTTACTCACTCAACTTTAAATTTTCACTCATACTTTTAATTTTTTTAATTTTCTTACACATTTAATATTTTTAATCACTTAATTATTAATACAGCGATGATGTGACATTTTAACTCAAACTTTTCCGTTTTATGACCTTTCAACTTTCTAATTTCTCCTCTTTTTTCACTCATCCATGTCAACTATTTCATCGCCATTACTGTTCACTGCTTCCAAGTGAAGATTACCTCATATATTGCTGGAGTAAATGAAGGCTCCGAGCCTCTGACTCTTATCTTGTTAAACGAACAACCCCACTGTTACCATGAGGTCTAGCAACCTTTCCCCAAATGCAGCGATAGTGTGTCATTCTTCTTCGCTTTAGCCTTGTAAAAATAAGCCATGTGCATACGGCATACCAAGCTACTTTCGCCTTGGTGTTAACTCTCTCAATTTGGATCGAAGAAATGTTTGGATACTGGTTCGACTTTGACCTAACACCCATGCACCGAACAAATCATAAGCAACAACACACGAAAAAAAATCAAAAGGAACTCCAATATCAATATCAAGTTCTTCCACTCAGTTTAACATTTAAAAAACCATACAAGGTAATTTAATAAAGTGAATGATCAGGTCATTTAACTAATACACTAATCAAATATTGAATCTCATTCAGTAATTTGTTTTCTAATCCCCCACCACAGAAAAGAAGCTTAACTCAGGAAAATGAAAATGGCATAGAGCACCTAAAATAAACCAAGTTTTTGTTACCAATTGTAACCCAAGATGGTTCCTCGTACATAGAGTCTGCATTAAAAAATCAATGAAAATGAAAACAGATAAGAGCTCATAAAATCTAATAACTATATTCCATATATTAAAACCGGGAATTGGAAAATGTTAAGACTTTTTAAAATATGGAAATAAAAAGATCGAAAAGTGCCTGACTCTCTCTTCTGGGCGTCCGTTCACCATTTCTTTTGATTTCCAAGCTGTAGCTAAGCCCTTTCACTTATATAATAAAGGCGAGTGTAAAAGAGACCTTAACCCCAATTAGGTTTCAGGAAATGAAAAGATCGAAAGGTAACTGATTCTCTCTCCTCGGCTAATTTCCTTCTGTGGAAGTGCATTTCTTTTTGCTGTTTATTCATGGTGTTGTCTATGCCTGATATTTTCGGCTTGGGGAGAGTTGCAGCTTGGAGGAGTGCAAGAAGATGGTGAGAGAAGCAGACACTAATAACAATGAAATGTTGACGTGAATGAGTGAAAAAAAAATTAGAAAGTTGAAAAGTCTAATAAAACGTAAAAGTTTGAGTTAAAATGTCACATCGTCAATGTTAATAAACTGACGGAATAGTGGATAAAAATATTTAATATCTAAATTTCCGTAAGTAAATTGAAAAATTAAAAATACAATAAGTGAAATTGAGTAAACGTATAATACGTAGTTTTTACCATCATCATAGTTATATACTATCGTAGTTGTTGTCGATTCATCGTCGGAATCGTGTGTGATCGTGATTTTCATCTTAGGGTTCACGAGATTTAAATTGTTGATTTGTCGTTAATCGGTTATCAACCAGTCACGATATCATAGGGGTTTTGATCTCCATGGGGAGGAGAGGTAGAGTGGAGTTTCTTCGATAGCAAAGGGTGGCGGTCAGCATGAGTTTAAAGGTTAAAATAAAAATTTTCAAAATTTAAAGATTATTTCAAAATTTATGTATTTTTTTAGAAATGTATAATTTTTATTTTTTAAAATATATATATATATATATATATATATATATATATATATATATATATATATATATATATTTAAAATACTGATTTCTTAAATGTGTCACATGACGGAAAAAACTAGTAATATTCATGGTATGGACATTTAAAATGTTAACGTTTGTAACATTAGCCACCGAGATTTCTACACTTTCCCTCTCCTCATTTCTGCCTCCAGATATGACAAAATCAATGGCTTTTTCTTTAACTGACGATTCGCTTCCTTCAACCATTGATGAAGCCTTCATCGAAAATAATCTTCATGTTACTTTTTTGTGCCTTTTTTTTCTTCATTTTCTACATAAAAGGTGTTTTTATTTTATTTTTTATTTTGGGGTGTTTGACCATTAACTTTCGAAAGAGGGAAGATAGGTTTGAGTAGCTTCAGGGAAAAATATTTTCTTCAGTTTTCTTGAATTCCTTTCTTTTCTTTAATCTCCATTTTCTCTATTTTCTTTGATTACTCTTCCTCTATTTTCTTCGATTACTCTTCTTCTTTCGCAGGGTCATAACAATTGATATCCAGAGCCATAACTCCTGACAAAACAACGACTGAATCCTCTATTTTTAAGCGATTTAACAGCAGATTGAAGACCTATCAAAGCTAGTGAAACAAGATCAGTACCAGGAGACAATGATCACAATAAATAAGAGTCGTTTGGAGCAAATTCTAAGGGACTTAACATGAAGGACATATGATCAAGTACCACTAAACCCTAAAACTAAACAGATGTTACCGATGGCAGTAGAAGGCACAAATGTTGAGTATAAAGTATTTGATAAAATGCCAACAAGAATATTTAATGCAATTCCATCCATCATTGGCACCATGAAAGTTGATTCACGACTACAACAAAATGATAATATGATTGGGTTTCGTAAATTTATTTCGTGGGAAAATCTAGTGGACGTAGAGGAACAAGAGCAAACCATTTCAGAGAATGCTCAAGTAAGTAACATCTGGAATGAAGATTCCAGAAGAATGGGGAAAGAGAATTGTCACTTACTATGATACGGGATGGAGGAGAAACCATCATCAATTGATAAACGTACACCATGATCCAAGATCATTTGTACTTGAAATTGGGATTGAAGAGATGCCACTTTATGTTATAGTTAGTACGAGTCAGCAACTTAAATATTTAGTGTCACAGCTTCTGGATAAACGTAGATTGAATCATGGTGGCATACATTCTTTTTATGGATCATTGGCACCTGTATCATCAACAACATCCCTATCAAGGAAAGCACAAGAAAATTCGGCGTGTCATACTGACTCAATTGTTGGAAATTTTGAGGGCTTGATCAATCAACCCATGACGCTTGTTGAAATTTGTATTACCGTCAATTATCATCGTTCTTGGTGGAAAAGACATGGAGTTGTCCTTGATGGTAAAATTGCAGCACTCTACTTTTAAGAAAGGTAAAGACTTATTCTCCCATAAAGAACACCATGTTTTTCAAATTAAAGTTGTGAATATTGCTCATATTGAAATGAAGCACCCATTTCTACGTGAGGTATCATCTTTAATTACCTATTCTGGAAATCCGATGTGTCATTTGGAGTTAGTTGATGGGGATCCGGGTACATTATCTGTAACCATTTGGAGTGGCTTTCCTGACTTTATAATTCTTGATTCTCTTCATCTCACTTTGATGGCTACATTTAATGCGGATGAAGGTGGTAAGCTAAGAATCTCTATTGTCACTATATTGAAGCTTGGTAGGAACATGATCACCTATCTTTTAGCACCATAGAAACTTAGTGCTTATGTCTTAAGGTTAATTATAGCTTCGAAAGTTGAACTAAAACAACATGAAGAAGGAACAAAGACTGATGGCTTTGAGCCTAAGTATGATCTTCACAAGACTTTATCTTGGAACAATGTCTTTTTCACAAGTTCAGGAGTTTGGGATTTTGAAGAATTGTTTGGTAATGTTGAAGTTGATAACCTGCTGCTAGCAGTCCAACATCAGATGCGATTTATGTTTTCGGACAAAGGCATAAGGCCTCTGCAAAGATTGAGCAATGTCCTTTTGATGTCAAACATTTGTTCCACGAATCAATAGAACCATAAAAGAAGGATCTTGTGATAATTGATTCCACTGAATACGATAACATCAATGTTGATACAAAGCGTGGGATAAAAGTTATCCAAATTCCTAGTGGTGTTATTGGAAATGTGGCCTCTGACTCTTATCTTGTTAAATTTTTACTTTTTTTTAGTTTCTTTATTGTTTTACATAATTGCTTCCCTTTCACCTTGCAGTTCAGATGACATTGAGTTATTTGATTCTTGTAATAGATAAATGACAATGTGAAGGAGTTATTGTCTTTACTAAAAGTAGAAGATGGAAAGAGCTCAAAGAAAGATTTGACCATAACACCCAAGTAATTACTGTTACCTTTTCATCTGCTTCAACAAATCAATAATACATGTTTATTTGGAAAAATTAATCACTTAATATGATAAGCTTGGGATTGAAATTTCTTTTGAATGTCTTTTGAATGTATATATGCCGCCTTGAGGTCTAGTTTTGATATCTTCAGATTTTTTATCATCACTAGTCTTGAAGATTTACCATCTTTACCTGAAACCATTTGGTTTCTTTTTAGAAAGAATTTACAATATATCATATGGTAAACTATTTTCTAGAGCAAATTTTGATTTAGATTATCTTTTTAAATTTTTATCCCTTTTAATATCTAGTGATACAGGCTTTTACTCTACTTTCAGTTATTAGATTTGTTTGGTTACTATTTAATGTTCTCTCTGTCTAATAAAGGAAATAAAAAAAGAGATTATTAGATGCTGATACTTCTGTAGCTTGTAAAAAATATCAATATTTTTCAATTCCAATGTTAACTTCTCACAAGAAGTGAGTGTTCTCTTCCTAAGTTCAGTAGTTGCAAACATGTAATAGCTGCTTTCTTCAGAATTTACTGGTACTAGTTAGTTGTTAAAATAATGCCCAAATATATTCTAACTGTTGCCATCCTTTCCTGATTGCTTACTGCTTTTCTTTCACTGCTTTTACAGGATACATGCATCTCGAATCCAATTGAATATTGTGAAGACTCGAAATCATTAAGTGATAAAGCTGCTAAACTGATAGAGTATATGGTTAGGTAGGGGCATCCGTGTTTATATACCTTACCTTTTTTCTGTTTTGGTTTGTCTATTTCATTTCTCTATCCGTTACACTTGATGGAATTGATTCTGCTGTGTATCTATACGTTTTATCTCCGGATGAAAAGTGTTCATGTTATTTCATAAGCAATTGGCTGCGGCCACCTTATTAGTATTTACATTATTATTTATTATAGAAATTTTATACATTTCTTACTTCGGGTATGCACTTTCTATTTCAGGGCACTGGCTACTTATTTGCATTTTTTATAAAACTGGTTATATATCCTTGGCTAGATGGCATAGTGCAGTGTTAAGAATGCAGTAAAGAAAGAAGAATACTAATATATTGATCATTGCAAAACTGCACTTGGATTACAAGACTTCACCTGTTTATATACAACTTCTAATGATTATTATAAGCCTAACAGTTTTTACAACTGATGTTAACAACCTTAACTGCTACTAACAACTTCAAGAAGCTGCTAACTACTTAACTAACATCACCATGCAGACTAAGCACGAGCAGCATTGTTGCTGACTCATCATGCTAACATTCCCTCTACTTCTTCAGTTCTTCTGTCCTTCCTCGCTTATTCAAACTTTCTTTTTGTTGGAAGCAAGGCGGTTAAGCTACGAGCATCCGGGTGTAATCTGAAGCCTCTCTTGGGCAAGAAAACACCATATTTTGTCTGGTTAAGGAGGAAAAGGCTGTTAAACACTTAATCCTCCCCATATAATTTTCTTTCCAAGTAAACTTGACTGTTAAGCCTCAAAGTTTCATGATCACCTTGTGAGAGAAGAGAACAAGTAACAAAGAAATGCAAACTGAAAGTAAATTGAACGTAATCGAGCAACCTAAATCTATGGTAAAAATGTCCATAATTCAACAGCAATACCAGCTTAAGACAAATCAATCGGCAACATGCAACAACCTTTTTTTCTTCAAGACTTTTTCCTTCTTTTCTTCATTTTCACTCTAGACGGCCTCAAATTTCTCAGCTTTTCCCAGCACTATCTCAATCTTAGCTTTCTCGATCTGTCGACCCTTTCGATCCTCATGGGTGTTGAGCACAGTCGATGTCGTTATTCCTTTCTGGATTGCAAATCCATTTCGCTTCAGGATCTCAACTATGGTGACAACAGTAGGAATAGCCATTCCTAAGCCGCAAAGTTCAACCTCGTTGAACTCATTGATGTACCTCTTGGTATTCAGATAGAAGACGAAGGGCTTGGTGATGGAGACTTGCACCTCATTCTTTTGTTTCTTTTTCATATCGTTCTTCATGCTCTTGGTCTCTTGGACTGACTCGACAATTTCCGCTGGAGAAATGGTGAAAGCAACCTTGGCATGGTGATCGGCAGTGACAACTACAACAATGATAATCGGTTCCTTGCCGTTCTCTAAGTTGAAATCGCCATAGATGATAGTCTCCTCAATTTTGGCTTCTTCTTTGGCCTTAGGGCTCTCTGATTCAACTCGTTCAGCTGCAATGCTCGACTCCATGAGTGAAAAAACAGAAAGAAAGAAAATCTAGAAGCGTTAAAACAAAATGCCCAGAACCTTGGCGAAAGATACCGTGTTAGGAATGCAGTAAAGAAAGAAAAATATTAGTATATTGATCATTGCAAAACTGCACTTGGATTACAAGACTTCAGCTGTTTATATACAGCTTCTAATGATTATTATAAACCTAACAGTTTTTACAACTGATGTTAACAACCTTAACTGCTACTATTAACTTCAAGAAGCTGCTAACTACTTAACTAACATCACCATGCAGACTAAGCACGAGCAACATTGTTGCTGACTCATCATGCTAACATGCAGTGAAAACCATTATAGTGCTAATAAACTGTTTCTAAATTACTAGCTTGTAATTTTGTGTGAAACAGGGATTATATGTGTCCGATTGAGTGCATACCTTTTCATGAAATTTTCTGTTTTAAAGATGTTGACAAGCTTTGACTGGTGAGCATGAGGTTTAATTTGCATTTGAATATGTTGAAGCAAACTTTTCTAGATCTGCGAAGAATGTTGCTTAACACATTCCTGGCTGTTGTAAATTTGATAACCAATTTTTTATTACTCTTGAAACAGAAACAGGTTGTAATTTTGAGCAATTTTCATTGCTCTTTGGTTCATGAAAATTGCTCAAAACTACAAACTAGCCTTTATTGTCTACAGGAAAATAGGAGGGCTATTCGGTGCTGATCAAATTTGTTATTGTTTATTATGTTGTGGGCTTTGCATTACTTTCTACTGCTCTGAAAGTGCAAATGACCATAAATGAATGTTGTGCAAAATGCCTTTCTGCATATCCCCAAAAATCATACCAGGATATGAATATCTATAACCAATAATCTATAGCATAGCAATATCTCATAAAAGAATTATTGTTTTCAAAGTGCTGCATTTTGATTTTGTATTAGGCTCTAATTGGGGAACCTAGAAGAAGGATTCAAGTTGATATTCTTGAATTCCAGAAACTCCTCTGCTGCAGTTGCTGTACCCATGGCAGCAGTGGCCTATTACCATCGATGCATGATACATCCATTATGTAAGTACTTTTTGTATTTTCAGTTATCGGCAAGAGTGCTCATATAAACTTAAATGGTAGCCATCATCTATTTGTAGTTGTACTTTTGATTCCCAGGTTGTTAATGGCTGTAATCTCATGTCCTCAATTACACAATTTGCAAATTATGAAAAATCTTTGAGCAAATTGGATTTAGGTTTTTTCCTTTTTGTTCATCTACCCATTCATTTGAGACTAGATTGATGACATGCTTACTTTATCAACACATCATCTTTTTTGGGACAATTTATAAGGTGGATGGATCTTTTATCTCCTTTTCTCTTGTAATTGATGGAGTTTTAAGCATTTTACATATCAATGAATTTCAGGAATTTTTCTTTAGTCACCCTAATAAGGATAGATTTTAAATTCTCATCAGTGTTCATAAAAAATATGTAGTTCTCTGCTTGTTCATAGAGTGTCTTTGTTGAAACATTTGTATTGCTGTTGTGTGGGTTTAGGTATAAACTTGCTAAAGAGCATGGCGACCTTATTAATCTCCACGATTGGTACCAATCATTCAAATCAATAGTTCTCAGCCCAAGTAAAAGTAAAAAGACTGTTAATGCATTCATCGTCTTTGGTTTCTCATGATGTCGTCCTTTTGATATGGATCCTCTATGAAAAAAACTATTTTAGGCACATACCTTATCCAACAAGTTATAGCCTGCCCTCACCAAACTATTTTAGGCGGATACCTTATCCAACAAGTTATATCCTGCCTTAACCTAGCATTGCCACTCTGCCTCTAAATCCTTCTATTTACCGACTATAATCTGTCATCCTTGACCGTTCTTGCTGTAGAGCACGGTTTTGCAGGGCTGTAACAGAGCTCCAAATAACAGGTCTTCTTCGAATGCCCACTAAAAGACGACTGGATTTCGCTCAGAGGGTGGCCTTTGGGCTCTAAAACATTCGTATGTAGGTAAGCTTTGTTTCTTTTTATTTAACGTAAGAACTATTGTAGCTTGTTGAAAATGCAAATTGATCTTTGTTTAGTAGTTATTCTTTGAAAAAGTGGGGTACGAACCAATAATATAACTGAATTGCAGAATTAATGGTTCGACTGTGTTACGCTAACCATATTTTTATGGTCTAATTTTATAAAAGAAAATTGGGTTGTTTAGATTGCAGAACTTGGAAGACTTTTTTTATTATATATATATATATCAATTTCACGTGAAAGAACCACAATATTCTATATAATAGTAAACACTCTAAAAATATCAAATGAATTAATTAAATATATATATATATATATATATATATATATAATCGACCAACAACTCACCCTCTAACTATCTCATCTCATCAAAACTTCTAAATATTTTTTAAATTAATGGTTTTTTCTTTAGCTTAAAATGATGAATGATAATTTCATTTTAAAATATATATTTTTTTTTCAAAAAGATATTTTCCGTCAAGTTAAAAAATAGTTTCAGCTTAAATAAAAAATTAATTTTTAAGAGAGAAATTATAATTTAATATTATTTAAAATAGCTGATTACTTGTTTTATTTTGGCAATTATTTTAAATTATTATTATACGTAAAAAGCAAACCCTCCACACCAAATATAAAACCTTTGCCATGCCAAATAATTGAAAAATTACATATCCATATCCGAGGCATTAATATATACATTGCAAACACTTGTCGGATAGACTACCACAGAGAAAATCTCCTCTTCCTTAAAGCATATTTAGATTCAGGTTTCACAATACAAATTCAGTATCCAGAAATAATAATAATAATAATAATAATAATAATAATAATAATAATAATAATAATAATAATAATAATAATAATAATAATACAGCAAGAATTGACAGGACTTCCAATCAAGGAAGGACATGAATGAAGCTGGAATTAAATATTGAAAGGGGTCGAAATATTAAATTATTTTAAAAAAATATAAAGACTTATTAGTTATTTAAACTCGAAATTTAGCATAAACCAAGTGACGTTAGTGATTAAGGGATTGTTGTTATCATTGAGGTCCCAAGTTCAAGCACTTATGTAGAGGCATGAGCGTTCATTGTCAAATAGTTAAAAGTCTTTGTACTTATATTACTTTGTATTCACCATAAATTAAAAAAAAAAAACTCAAAACTTAAAAGACAACTTCTAATTTGTCTAATATTTAAACTTACAATTACTTAAATTTTAATTAGACCAAAAATTTTAGAACAAACTTATCATTCTTTAATTCGATCCCGACTTGATTAATATTTAATAAATATTTATACTTTTTAAATTTAAATTTTTATTTTTACATTAACAAAAATACTAGTTTTGAGGTTTTTTTGGCATAATGCAAACAAATGCCCCTAACATTTGACACTATATGCATTTTTGCCCGTATTATTTTTTTTTTTTGGAGCATTTGTCCCCACAACGTTTAAATATGATTCAGAAGCCCCCCATTGGATGGAGACCGTCAGTCAATTGACGGTCAACAGGTCTAACTGACTAAGCATCACAGGTGGACAATGATGATGTGGCATTTCCACGTCACTAATATATGCTGACATGGAATTAACACGTCATCATTTTTTTTTTGTTTAAAAATTAAATTTATGCGTATTGGATAGAAGGGATAAAGAGCTCCTAAACGTGGGGAATGAGAATCAAACCTGGGACAAGGGCGTGAAATGGGATGGCCCTTGCCACCAGGCTAGACATGTTACTCGGTTATTATATGTAACAAAATTTTATTTAACCCATAATAAATGTCCAGTTTAATAAAAAAAAATGGAAAGATATTTCTTCGATATTTCTTCTTTGAAAAGTTACACCCAGTGACTAATAAAAAGAATGTTCTATTTTCACAGTACTGTAAATCTGTTGTCAATGAATTTCATGACAATTTAATGAGTTAAAAATTAAAACTACCAAATTAAAATTGCTATAAAGCTACACCATTGATGATTTTACATCATGCTCCTCCTCCAAACGAGAATACACCAAAATGTCATCAAAGAACACTACCACAAACTAATCTATAAATGAGTAAAAACATGGTTCATCAGGTCCAATTGAAGTTAGTTTTCATATCATTTTGATCCCTACAAATAATCACCAACTACTCTAGTTGTCACTATTGGTCAATTATCACCTATCATTTGTAGTCATTCATAGTAAGATCAATACCAAAACATTCACATTTTACGCCTCTTTCTTCTCTAAGAATTAGTTTACCATGAAATTCACTCAAAATTGATTTTCATCTAAATATTTGACATTTTAATACTTTACCCTTAGACCGATAGGGGTGACCCGATCCAATATGAGGTGTCACATTAAGGTAATCGGAGCAGACCACAATAAAAATACTGGAAACAAAAACTTTTATCAAACCATTTAAGATCAAACCAATTTCAAAATAAACAAAAAATATAAGTTCAGAAATTGTTCAAACATTAAAATAGAATTCAATAGTACACATTATAAAAACATGTTTAGACTCTAATATAAAAATAATATGTGACCTACATGCCCCTTAATTACACGTGTACCGTAATCTACAAGAACCATTGATGAAAATTCCATTAATGATGTTAATTGAATCATATCAATTCCTTTAACTTGAAATGGTAAGTAATAGAGTGAGCTTTAAGAAAATCTTAGTAATATAGAATTACTAAATGATGTAACAAGCCATATGTAAGTATATAGTAAAGCATAAAATTTTCAATCTGATTCAGGCATATACAAATTTTGATTATGACTTGAAATTCCATTAGTTGTTCCTCAAGGTAACAATCGAGAAATCTATAGATCCGAAGAATCAAACAAAGATAAATTATGAAGATTAAGTATGAGAGCCTAGTGTACTCCATCAATGTAGAAAAGTGTACAAATAATTTAAACAGTAATAATTTATTTTAGTAAAACAAACTCTTACATGGAAATTATAATTTAGTTTAAAAATTCTCTAAATACCCTACATCTGAACGTTTGCATGTGTAGGTTTCCCTGAACCATACACTCACATGTACACCCAATAAGGACCATTTTCATGTAGCATAAGGACTTACGGTAAGGACTTTCCCTATGCAAAAAGAAAATGAGCCTACAATAAGGTCTTTCAAGTCATAAACTAAGCTTGCAATACTTCCTCCAACAACCAACACTAGAATAGTAAAATAGTAATAATAGAAATTATAAAGCATATATATATTTTTATAAGAAATCACATATTTTGTTTTTATTTTAAATAACAGAGTAATGATTTTAAAATCAGATAAAATAGTCTCAGTATTTAAAAAGCAGAGAAAATGTTCAAATGCACATGTAATGCACTAGAACGTCCATTTTATTTCTCAGAGATACCTAGTAATTACTAGGGAGGGAACATAAAAATTTTAACAAATTTTCTCTAATTTCATAAATGGGATCCCTATTTAGAGGGGTTTGATAACTAACGGCTCCACTTAGATATTCAAAAATTGATGCATCGGGACCATTTAGGGTTTGGACATATCAAAAAGGTATTCAAGAACTATTACACTAGAAATATTTAAGATTTCTTACAATTTATCAGGTTTCCAAATTCCATTGAACGAACCATAGTTTAGTAACACAATATTTATAGATTATTTGGACATAAACGCTTCATGAATATTTGTTTCTAAGTGCCATCACTAAACATGCCTCGAGGAGGTCAACATGTATTCATGGGGTATTTTTTCACTATTCTAATAGTATCAAGGATGGTCAATATACTTAGGTCGTACTCCATAACCCTTAGTGGTGTTACAATATTTAAAGCTTTAATGAAATGTTCAAAACTTATCCAAAGACATTCACTTAACCCAGGTCATGAAGGTATTTAGGTCATTTCAATACTCGAGAATATTTTAGTTATTTCAACCAATTTAGTCATATATCCTACATTTAGTAAATTAGTCTTCAAATAATTATTCAGAAATCAAAAGATTTATGTATTTTGAATCCCAAAGGTTAGAAACTAATTATCATAGTTTTTCAAACAGATTAAAAATTTAACCGGTGTATCAGTGGTCCTATCAGGTCAAGTATAAATTCTCAAGTCATTTCTACTACCAGTGGCAATCTATGTCATTTTTACATCTCAAGGCTATTATTATCATTTATCATCATGGTAATTCATGCATTAAATCTTACAACCAAAATAATCATAACTAAAGATGTTTGAGGTGAATTGTGTTATCAATTGATTATTTAACTTAGAATTTATTATCGCTCCTCAAATTTCTCTTTTGAATCGTTTGAGTCTTGATCAATTTATTATTCTTTCATCGCATTCAATACGGGTTTAAAATTTATCAATAGTAAACACATGGAAAAACATGATTATTCATGCAGTAATCAATTACTAACAAGTTCACTAAAGCATTCAAAAGGTAGTAAAGTATTAACTTGACTCTTACCTACATCTCGATTCGATAACTCTAAAATTTGAATTCAATGTCCCTCAATATATCGGATACATGGATGATGTACACACGCAGGGGTGATGCGTAGGTGCATATGATGGTCTATGGAGGTTAAACAACTACAAAACTTTCTAGAATTTACCTTCAGAGGATTTTGAGTCACTTACTGGTGTTACTCCATGATGGAAAATAATAGAGATGAACTTTTTGAATGGTCAAAACTTTATTTGCCCGACTCTCCTTAGCGAAGACAGTGATAATTTCGATAACTACACTAGTTGAAATAAAATGACAAGGGGATCATGATAGTGTCAGTGGTGTAACTTAATGATGGCTGGTCGACGATAAATCGTCGATTTGACTAAACTGACACCTTTTAGCCTAAATTTTCCCTTTCTAACACCCTTTGACCAATACTTCCCGAAGTAGCACCCTTTCGGCTGAGGTGGCACAAAGGCGCATCCCCGGGGACACGCTTTACCTGGTTTTTGTTGATCGGGATGCCACGTGTGTAAGACGCATCCCCGGGGATGCGCTTTATATAGGATCTGCTGAGGCGGATGCCACGCTAGTATTTTTTTAATAATAAAAAAATTATTTTTATTGTTATTATAAATTATTAATATATTATGTAAAGTGTTTCGGTTATAATTTAAGAATTATCGAATGTATTTTTTAAATGTGTGTTAAAGGTGGAGTGAATTTAGGTTTTAGTGTTATATGTTTCAGGGACTTTGGCATTCACCATTCCACGCGACATTAATCGGATAAAACAATAGATCAAAACCAGCTTTGATCTTATTGTAGTTATAGGAAAAATGTATGAAATTATAATATTACACGTATGATTATATATCTATTATTTTTTATTTTGATTATCGATCTATTAATTTTATCACTTAATTATTTAAATGTTATCAATCTAGTCATATGTTATCAATATTTAACGAAAATATTGATGCTTAAGTTAATAAAATTAGTATAATTACACATTTAATCTTCAATACTTACATGTTTTTATCAATTTAGTCTTACTTTTAATTTAATTTAATAAATTTAATCCTCCAATCAGAACATGAAATGTGTCATCGTATACATAATTTTTTTATAACTTTTAATTTTGTTTAATTTAATATTTTTTCTCTACGTAGAAGGTGGAATTATTATAATATTTTAATATTAATAATTAATTTTTTATAGTAAATAATATTAATTATTATATTAAATAAATATAATAAAGTAATTTTTAAATAAAAATTTTAAAAAAATTTATTTAGGTGTACATACATTGAGAAATTATAGAAAATGAAATTACATTTAAATATTAGAAACAAAAACATTCATTTAAATAGAACATTAATTACATAAGGCTTAACGGTTATGTGATGATAACAGAGCTGGACATTTTTTTCTATTGTGCTCGATGTTTCTACAATGCTCACATCGTTTTGTTCTGTTGACTTCTCCCGAATATCCATATCACAATGTATTCTAGTAGATTTTGGATGACCTGAGTCCCCCAATAGCAATGGATTTGGTACAATTATAAGCCAAGTTTGAATCTCATCTGGGTCTCTTTTGTTTCCTATAGGCGGAAACTCAAATTCATATACCTTGAATACTTGTGAAAGTTGGTATACAAGATCAACAAAATTTTTGTAGTCTAAATATGAATGTGAGCAAGCTGCAATGACATGAGAGCATGGATATTTGAGTGCTTGAAAGAAACCACAATCGCACCACCTCTCTTGTAGATTAACTCTGAAAGAGTTAGCTTCAATCCCTTACAGCGGATGTGGCATTTCGGTAACATGAAAAAATTCACAGGTGCGAGAAACATTTGTAACCAACATCCCATTTGATGCAGCCACTTTTTTTCTGTAAATCAGCTACTAGTCTTGGGTGGTAAATATGGTCGTTTTGCAACCAAGTAAGAGCTTGTCTACCGAGCTTTGCAAAGAGTTGACCTAAACAAAAATAAGCCGTTTTGACCAACGCCGTGACTGGTAAATGACGCGCCCCCTTTAAGGTTGAATTTATTGCTTCAGCCAAGTTGGTTGTCATATGACCATAACGATACCCCCCGTCATACGCATTCGTCCACATTTCTTTGCTGATTTCCATAATGTACTCGCACCCCTTCTTATTTTTTGCCAAACAGATCTTGTAGCATAGACTCAAACCTTTGAGGTAATAGTTCGTAACCTAAGCATTAGGAATATGTAATAGTTAATATGAAGTGTAAATAAGAAATACGAAAATGATAGAAAAATTGGGAAAAAGTAACATACCCATCCGCACGACTAACTGACGTTCATCGTTCTTCTTATATTTTCCGTAATAATTTGCAGCAATATGACGGACACAATAATGATGTTGAACATATGGAGGTTTATACATTGTACCCAAAGAATCCATTGCTTCTTTTATCCCGGCTCCTTGGTCTAAAATAATGCATACTTGTTCCCTGGTGATAACATGTAAACATAAATTTTTAAGGAAAAAAGCCCAGGACTTAGTGTCTTCTCCTTGAACGGGGGAAAACGCAACATGAATAATATTGCGGTTTCCATCTTGGACCACAACCAATAATAAAACTTTCTTCCTCATTCGATGCGAACTCTATTCCAATATGTATATCACCGTCCTTGACTGATGACTGAAGTCTATAGTTGCCAACATCAGGAAGATTTGAAAATTTAGTCTTGTACATTGCATCATAATCAACACCATACATATGTGAAGGAAGTATGGCTGGTGTTGTATTTATCGGAACGCCATCCTCATCATCATCAGAATGTACATTAAACTGTGGTGAGTCAGGTTTAACGAATAATCCTGTTTCAACACCATATGCACCTGGCTCCCTAAGAGGTTCTTCTGGTGGAGATGAGGATTCCTCTGATAATCCAATGTTAAGGTCAAATAAGTTCCCGCTTGCGTGTTCTCCCCTTGAACTTGAGGCCATTGTATAATGTGGGATGTGAATAGACTGCCGTCTTGATGGCATTTCCATATGTAAGTTGAAAACATTAGCAGATGAATGTCTACCCCTTGAAGTAGAAGAGATGTTTCCATATGAATTATTGGTGAAGCCACGTGGGTTGAGATCATAAGCAGTTGTTGATGAATGTCTTCCTATTGTACTTGATGGCATAGCATCTGGTGTTGAATCCTCCATTAATGATGTGATGTAACACCCCAGTGTAGGGGTTATTTTTTTCTAGATTAAATATGATATCTTTTAAACAAATTGAGGGCCACTCAATAATAGATATCTTTTAAAGTAATGGGCAATTTATTTTTAAAAGAAAAACGTGAATGAGGATGAAAGAGTAGGTATAAGTGGACAAATTATTGTGTGAGTGGATTAAATTAATGATAATGGTATTATCTTCAAACTATTACTTCCAGCTTTCACTTTCAAACTCCAACAAGAGTTTTAGAAGAGTTGCATTATCATCGTCCCTCATTTTTCCTCCTCTTTCTCTCCTTTTCCCTAAAACCAAACGCTCTGTATCACTCCATTGGCCCCCATGAACATCCTTAAAAGCTTCGGTTTCAGAGCCAACAACAAGCTCAACCCATCAATTATGAGGTCTGCCATCGCTAAAGGTCCAGATGACGACATCCCTGCTCCTGGCCAGCAGTTGCTCAGTTCGGTGCTGGGTGTTTTTGGGGCGTTGAATTGGCGTTTCAAAGGGTTTCGGGTATGACCAAAACAGAGGTCGCAGAGACGATGCTTCCGAAGTCATACAAGTCATCTTTGAAATTCCACCATAAGCTAAGTTTTTGAAGAAGATGGAGCTCATTTTAGTGTTGATGTCGAAAACAATGGATTCCGCTAATACTTGGTATTGCTGCTTCGAACTAAAATTAATGCAAAGTGTTTGGAAATGATTTGGAGAATATGAAATGCTCTTCGTTTTTGTGTGCATGTGAGAACACTGATAAGGTTTATTAAGCAAGAAAGAAGGGAGGCAAGGAGGGAAGCCATCGCCGCTTATCGATTATGCGTGGGTTGGTCTCGCTACTGGGAATCCCCACTGCCTTTCTCCTTGTCCTAGTTGGTTTAGTGCTTATCATTTGGCTATTTTGAGCACTGGTAATGGAAAATAATAATAAATAAATGTAAATGGGTATAGCAAGGCACGTGGGATTGTGGGGGAATTATTGATATCATGCAAAAAGGGGTAAATCACAAGGTATGTCATCCAAGTTTTGTGAGATCTTTACCTTGTCTCTTAGTTTCCAAGTAGTTATAGTTATGACATAATTGCTTTTACAAGATTAATTTAGTCACTAATTTAAGTAATTAACTATTTTGATGGCAACATTAGTTTTCAATTTTACCAGTTGAGTTCTCAAATTATTATTTAGATTCTAATAAGTTATTTTTGTGGCGAGGGAAATTATTTGGATACGAGTTAGTAATTTTGATGACCTGGATCATGATGAAAATATTGGAAGTTGAATTAAGGATCGAGGGCATTCAAATGGAATTTAAATGGTCGATCAATAATACACGGAAATCGAGGTAATACTTTACTACCTCTTTATGCTTTATGGAACATGTTATTGGTAAATGCATGAATAAGATAATGTTGGTCACTTTTGTGGAGTTGATTAATTTATACACTCGATATGAATGAGGTAGAAATTCGGTAATTGAATACAGATCGAATGACTAATATAAGAAATTGGAGGACAATTGGAACTAAACTACAAGATTTGTGATTGATAAATGAATCAGTCTGGTTATGTAAATTATAATTTATTTCATCAAATGTACTTGGATTGGAAATTATGAGAATATTTCGGTAAAGTAAAATTACAAAAATACCCTTATATTGTAAGATGACAAGAATTGTCCGTGGAAGTTGACTAATAACTTTGAAAGGATATATTGATCTGAGAAAACTACAGATGTGCATAAGAAATGTTAGTTTTACTTGGAAATATGGATAACCGGGTTTTAACTCAATAAGGTTTATGCAAGATATTAGAAGTCTGTTAAGGAATGATTTCGAGATCAAAGAATGTTCGAGAAAGCAATTAACTATTGGATCTCTAAAGTATAATTATTTTCTTTAAGAGTTAATACCGAAATTATATGGTTAATAAATTACGAAAATGCCCTTGAAAGGTAAAAATAGTCCAAGTTGACTCTAAATGAGATAGTAATATGAGAATTTATTCTTAAACTGATAAATTACCGATTTAATGGTTGAGATCCTACTTTTGTATGGAAAATTCCTAACAATTCGTTAGTAATGTCTAAAAAGACTTTTAACCTGGAAAACTCCGAGTTAAGAATAAATTATCGAGGATACTCTTTTGTCAGAATTGTTCGAAGTGATTAGAAAAGATGATACGTTGGAATTAAATAATAAGACCAGATGGATGAAAAGGATTGAAATACATCAGATCTCTCAGAATAGTTCTATGGGAATAACATAAATGATAAGTTTGAATTTAATAATAAGATCGGACGGAATGAATTATTAGACTACAATGGATCTGTAAAATAACCAGAATACCCTTGGAATGTAAATGACCAAGAATATTACCAAGCTCAGGAATGATTAGGTATCCTCAAGCTTTAAAATGAATGGAAAAACATTGAGCAACAAAATGACCAAAATGCCCTTATGGTCTATACTAAGTAAATGAATTGGATTCATTAAGGAATCCAAATAGACATGGATGTTGCATTGCCTTTAAAAGTTATGGAACACAGTTTAAGCCGGTCAACCAACGCTAATGATATGTCAGTGCCTGAATGGCATAAATACCACTTGAATGTTTGTCGTCTACTTGGATAGATGATAATTATGGAAGTACTCAGCTCGGCTCAACGCCAGAGCACATTCGATATTAAAAAGTGGATATTCGTGAGATAAATTAACCACGAATACAAAATAATGATTTTAGTAAATGACCAAACTGAATTAAACAGAAGTACAACATGTATCCTAAATGTAGAAGCATCTGAATTACTCAGAAAGACTCTGAAGTAAATGATATATGATTTGACTACTAAATGAACCAAGTAACTTTAATGACTAAGAATTTAGTAAGTGATTGGATGAGTCTTAGAACTCCAATGATATTGCATGATATATGATTACTAGGGATTATGAGCCAAGAATTAAATACATTGACAATTCGTGATATTGTTTCCATGTGGATAAAAATAAAGATTATTTGGATCCTCTATTGCTTCCTTTAGATGTAATCAGAGATGATTCTGAAGATGATCTATAGACAAGAATTGTTGGTATTAAAGTGTGAATACTCTGGAAGGGCAATGAATTGACTAGTTGGTATACATCAGTTTTGGGAGTTGTTGATAGTTCGATCGATTGACATGGATTGTAGTGCCCTGAATCTTCGTTTCTCCTTTATCAACTCAAATTACTCTGGTCATACCTGAACACTTTCCTGAGGTATAATAATCATAGTGGGATTCGAAAGTATCAACCTAAAATGTCTGATTAGATAGATTATTAATCGATTCTCTTCAATATGACCTCATTCCTGGAATCTGATCAAATTGCATAAGTTTTGTGTTATCCATTCTGATAACTACAATGGCCTCTGAAAATACTTGGATCCTCTAGTGTGTTCCCTATGTACTATTTAATTATTTTATCTGTTTTGAAATATGGTACACTAAAATCTATGGTTTACTTCTTATTGATACACCGACTTACTGGTGACAGTTTATAGACTATGAGTAATATATGATTATTAGTTTTCACTGATATATATGATAATGATGATTACGGATTTATGGAAATTATGCTTACTACAAAAATTGTATTTTGAAATACTAATTTTGGATGGATTGAAGTACGGTGTATAGCTCTGATCAAGTTGGTAAACCTTATGGACCTAATGTGACTCTTGGGTAGGCTCACGGGTCCCAAGATGCTCCATTAGGTTGGCTCCCTTTGTTGTGTGCTTAGGGTAAGCCCTATGGACTTATGAACTTAAGGGTACAGGCCCCAGAGCCTATCCTTAGGTTGGCTCCCTTTGCTGTGTGCTTAGGGTAAGCCCTATGGACTTACGGACTTAAGGATACAAGCCCCAAAGCCTATCCTTAGGTTGGCTTCCTTTTTTTCGTGTGCTTAAGGTAAGCCCTATGGACGCGGTTCTAGGAACTACGGATGGTGTACAAGAGAATGGTTTAAACTATGAGTTTCAAAAGTTAAACTTTATTATGATTTTATGGGATTTACTGAACCATCATTTGATAAGTGTACCTATTATGATTTTATCGTACTGATGGAACACACTAGACATCCTATTCGATTTCCTGAAATGTGATACTATGAATGCTTCCTATGAACTGAGATATTCATGGCTTCTATTCGTTGAACTACCAGTGGAACTACAGATTATTCTGAAAACCGATATACATTTGATTAAATAAGAAATGATATGGCTTTCCATTTATTGACATGTCTTGCAGCAGCATCTGGTAGTTATGTATTACTGAGCTTTTCGAAGCTCACTCTATTACTCACCATTGCAGGTTAAAAGAATTGTACACGTACCACTATCAACATCAGTAAGGGAGTTCTTCCGGCGTTACTTGCAGAGTACGGTACATGTGATTAGGGGGCATGTAGATTGTATTTTGTTTTATATCTGAGTTTGGAAAACCTGTCTTATTTTTGAATAATAATAAATCATTTTATGATTTTACATGTTTTTAGAAAAGTTTTAAATTTTTTGCTATTTTTACGGTGGGTCGCTCCGATGGCCCTAATGTGACACTCCAGATCAGATCGGGCTATCTGCATCAGTCTGAGGGGGTTACATTTAGTGGTATCAGAGCTTTGGTTTGAGTCAAAATTTTCAAGATAGACTGGTCGGTCGAATGTCAAAATATGACTGATCAGTACATGCCCCTAGACTGCAATCGTACGTCTCTGAACCAGAACTCCAAGGTTGAGTCGCTATCTGTAACGAACAAACCTAAGTTCTATCTTGTAAGGCTCTACTTTTGCATAAAGGAATACCAGTAACGTCTATTTGAATTCTGTAAACTACTTCACAAGCCATGCGATAGTTACTCATTTGAGAAATTCTGAACCAACTCCATAAATGAAATATGTTATCGCTTTATGAGTCTATTCTTGTAACCAAGGCTAAATTGATTTCACAATGATAAATCTGTTCTGATTATTTTATTAGAATGAGGGAGAGTTTTGAAGAAAATTTATACTCATATTGTTAAGGATTAATAGAGTATAGTTACTTTTGTAAGAATTATTTGAAGATATAAAAGAAATGATGAAAGTTTCATTTATGCAATTCTATGACATGAATGAATTTCGAGGACGAAATTCTTTTAAGGAGGGAAGAATTGTAACACCCCAATGTATGGGTTATTTTTTTTCTAGATTAAATATGATATCTTTTAAGCAAATTGAGGGCCACTCAATAATAGATATCTTATAAAGTAATGGTCAATTTATTTTTAAAAAGAAAACGTGAATGAGGATGAAAGAGTAGGTATAAGTGGACAAATTATTGTGTGAGTGGATTAAATTAATGATAATGGTATTATCTTGAAACTATTACTTCCAGCTTTCACTTTCAAACTCTAACAAGAGTTTTAGAAGAGTTGAATTATCATCGTCCCTCTTTTTCCCTCATCTTTCTCTCCTTTTCCCTCAAAACAAATGCTCTGTATCACTCCATTGGCCCCCATGAACATCCTTAAAAGCTTCGACTTCAGAGCCAACAACAAGCTTAACCCATCAGTTATGAGGTCTGCCATCGCTAAAGGTCCAGATGGCGACATCCCTGCTCCTGGCCAGCAGTTGCTCAGTTCGGTGCTGGGTGTTTTTGGGGCGTTGAATTGGCGTTTCAGAGGGTTCCAGGTATGACCAAAACAGAGTTCGCAGAGACGATGCTTCCGAGGTCATACAGGTCGTCTTTGAAATTCCACTATAAGCCAAGGTTTTGAAGAAGATGGAGCTCATTTTAATGTTGATGTCGAAAACAATGGATTCCGCCAATACTTGGTACTGCTACTTCGAACTGAAATTAATGCAAAGTGTTAGGAAATGATTTGGAGAAGATGAAATGCTCTTCGTTTTTGTGTGCATGTGAGAACACTGATAAGGTTTATTAAGCAAGAAAGAAGGGAGGCAAGGAGGGAAGCCATCGTCGCTTATCGACTATGCGTGGGTTGGTCTCGCTACTGGGAATCCCCACCGCCTTTCTCCTTGTCCTAGCTGGTTTAGTGCTTATCATTTGGCTATTTTGAGCACTAGTAATGGAAAATAATAATAAATAAATGTAAATGGGTATAGCAAGGCACGTGGGATTGTGGGGGAATTATTGATATCATGCAAAAAGGGGTAAATCACAAGGTATGTCATCCAAGTTTGGTGAGATCTTTACCTTGTCTATTAGTTTCCAAGTGGTTATAGTTATGACATAATATCTTTTACAAGATTAATTTAGTCACTAATTTAAGTAATTAACTATTTTGATGGCAACATTAGTTTTCAATTTTACCAGTTGAGTTCTCAAATTATTATTTAGATTCTAATAAGTTATTTTTATGGCAAGGGAAATTATTTGGATACGAGTTAGTAATTTTGATGACTTGGATCGTGATGAAAATATTGGAAGTTGAATTAAAGATCGAGGGCGTTCAAATAGAATTTAAATGGTCGATCAATATTGTACGGAAATCGAGGTAATACTTTACTACCTCTTTATGCTTTATGGAACATGTTATTGGTAAATGCATGAATAAGATAATGTTGGTCACTTTTGTGGAGTTGATTAATTTATATACTCGATATGAATGCGGTAGAAATTCGGTAAATGAATACGGATCGAATGACTAATATATGAAATTGGAGGACAATTGGAATTAAACTACAAGCTTTGTGATTGATAAATGAACCAGTCTGGTTATGTAAATTATAATTTATTTAATCAAATGTACTTGGATTGGAAATTATGAGAATATTCCGGTAGGGTAGAATTATGAAAATACCCTTATGTTGTAAGATGATAAGAATTGTCCCTGGAAGTTGACTAATAACTTTGAAAGGATATATTGATCTGAGAAAACTACATATGTGCATAAGAAATGTTAGTTTTACTTGGAAATTTGGATAACCAGGTTTTAACCCAATAAGGTTTATGCAAGATATTAGAAGTCTGTTAAGGAATCATTTCGAGATCAAAGAATGTTCAAGAAAGCAATTAACACTTGGATCTCTAAAGTATAATTATTTTCGTTAAGAGTTAATACCGAAATTATATGGTTAATAAATTACGAAAATACCCTTAAAAGGTAAAAATAGTTCAAGTTGACTCTGAATGAGATAGTAACATGAGAATTTATTCTTAAACCGATAAATTACTGATTTAATGGTTAAGATCCTACTTTTGTATGGAAAATTCCTAAAAATTCGTTAGTAATATCTAAAAAGACTTTTAACCTGGAAAACTCCGAGTTAAGAATAAATTATCAAGGGTGCTCTTTTGTTAGAATTGTTCGAAGTGATTAGAAAAGTTGACACGTTGGAATTAAATAATAAGATCAGATGGATGAAAATGATTGAAATACATCAGATCTGTCAGAATAGTTCTATGGGACTAACATAAATGATAAGTTTGAATTTAATAATAAGATCGGACGGAATGAATTATTAGACTACAATGGATCTGTAAAATAACTAGAATACCCTTGGAATGCAAATGACCAAGAATATTACCAAGCTCAGGAATGATTAGATATCCTCAAGCTTTGAAATGAATGGAAAAACATTGAGAAACAAAATGACCAAAATGCCCTTATGGTCTATACTAAGTAAATGAATTGGATTCATTAAGAAATCCAAATAGACATGGATGTTGCATTGCCTTTAAAAGTTATGGAACACAGTTTAAGCCGGTCGATCAACACTAATGATATGTCAGTACCTGAATGGCATAAATACCACTTGAATGTTTATCGTATACTCAAATTTGGATAGATGATAATTATGGAAGTACTCAGCTCGGCTCAACGCTAGAGCACATTCGATATTAAGAAATGGATATTCCTGAGATAAATCAACCACGAATATAAAATAATGAGTTTAGTAATTGACCAAACTGAATTAAACAGAAGTACAACATGTATCCTAAATGCAGAAGCATCTGAATTACTCAAAAAGACTCTGAAGTAAATGATATATGATTTGACTACTAAATGAACCAAGTAACTTTAATGACTAAGAATTTAGTAAGTGATTGGATGAGTCTGAGAACTCCAATGATATTGCATGATATATGATTACTATGGATTATGAACCAAGAATTAAATACATTGACAATTCATGATATTGTTTCCATGTGGATAAAAATAAAGATTATTTGGATCCTCTATTGCTTCATTTAGATGTAATCAGAGATGATTCTGAAGATGATCTATAGACAAGAATTGTTGGTGTTAAAGTGTGAATACTCTGGAAGGACAATGAATTGACCAGTTGATATACATCAGTTTTGGGAGTTGTTGATAGTCCGATCGATTGACATGGATGGTAGTGCCCTGAATCTTCGTTTATCCTTTATCAAATCAAATTACTCTGGTCATACCTGAACACTTTCTCGAGTTATATGAATCATAGTGGGATTCGAAAGTATCAACCTAAAATGTCTGATTAGATAGATTATTAACCGATTCTCTTCAATATGACCTCATTCCTGGAATCTGATCAAATTGCATAAGTTTTGTGTTATCCATTCTGATAACTACAATGGTCTACGAAAATACTTGGATCCTCTAGTGTGTTCCCTATGTACTATTTAATTGTTTTATCTGTTTTGAAATATAGTACACTGAAATCTATGGTTTGCTACTTATTGATACACTGACTTACTGGTGACAGTTTATAGACTATGAGTAATATATGATAATTAGTTTTCACTGATATATGATAATGATGATTACGGATTTATGAAAATTATGCTTACTACATAAATTGTATTTTGAAATACTGATTTTGGATGGATTGAAGTACGAAGTATAGCTCTGATCAAGTTGGTAAACCTTATGGACCTAATATGACTCTTGGGTAGGCTCACGGGCTCCAATATGCTCCATTAGGTTGGCTCCCTTTGTTTTGTGCTTAGGGTAAGCCCTATGGACTTATGAACTTAAGTGTATAGGCCCCAAAGCCTATCCTTAGGTTGGCTCCCTTTGATGTGTGCTTAGGGTAAGCCCTATGGACTTACGAACTTAAGGATACAGGCCCCAAAGCCTATCCTTAGGTTGGCGTCCTTTTTGCCGTGTGCTTAAAGTAAGCCCTATGTACATGATTCTGGGAACTGCAGATGGTGTACAAGAGAATGGTTTAAACTACGAGTTTTAAAAGTTAAACTTTATTATGATTTTATGGGATTTGCTGAACCATCTTTTGATAAGTGTACCTATTATGATTTTATCGTACTGATGGAACACACTAGACATCCTATTCGATTTCCTGAAAATGTGATACTATGAATGCTTCCTATGAACTGAGATATTCATGGCTTCTATTCATTGAACTACCAGTGGAACTACAGATTATTCCAAAAACCGATATACATTTGATTAAATAAGAAATGATATGGCTTTCCATTTATTGACATGTCTTGCAGCATCATCTGGTAGTTCTGTATTACTGAGCTTTTCGAAGCTTACTCTATTACTCACCATTGTAGGTTAAAAGAATTGTATTCGTACCACTATCAACATCAATAAGGGAGTTCTTCCGGCGTTACTTGCAGAGTACGGTACATATGATTAGGGGGCATGTAGATTGTATTTTGTTTTATATCCGAGTTTGGAAAACCTGTCTTATTTTTGAATAATAATAAATCATTTTATGATTTTATATGTTTTAAAAAAGTTTTAAATTTTCCGCTATTTTTACGGTGGGTCGCTCCGATGGCCCTAATGTGACACTCCAGATCGGATCGGGCTATCCGCATCGGTCTGAGGGGGTTACATGTGAAATCATTACAGATCAGTTCCATCGGGCTATCAACTTGATCATCTTGATATGCAATGCCAAAGTAAGAGGAATATGAGAGACTACGAGAAGCACGAACCTCAATAAAAGTGGCATACATTTCAATAAGAGATTATGAATTCCCCATGTGAGCATCAACCATCATAGAAACATCATCATCGTTGGAAAGATGAAATGATGTATACGTAAGTGGAAAAAGTTCAGTAGGAAATCTATACTGAAGTGAAGATAGTCTTCTCTGGCCAGCTACACAAATCTTTAACGAACTTTTTGTGATTAACTCCTCAAGAGTGATGTTTCTCTTCAAGGTTAAGGGGATATAATGATCTGATTCAAAAACAACCCCCTCTTCAGCTTCCTTAATTTCTCCATCATACAAAATAACAACAGAAAGACGACTCATTTTCAGAGAATAAAGGATTGAGATTTTTTGAGAAATTTAGAGTTTGAGAATTTGAAAGCTTGTGAACTGTACTTTGTTTTGAAAGTCCATAATATGTTTCATATAATAGTGTCTATAACCGGGGTACTATTCATGTGAAGGCATGTTCCCGGGGGCACGCCTTCCATTATTTTGTCAGAGAATATGTTATCATTGCCTTATTATGTCACTCATGTCCCTCGGGGGCTATGTTATCATTACCCTATTATGTCACTCATGTCCCTCGGGGACACTATTCATTTCAGTACCCAAAGTGGTGAAAGTGTGTTTCCGGGGGCACTCCTTCCATTATTTTTTCAGAGAATATGTTATCATTGCCCTATTATATCACTCATATCCCTCGAGGGCTATGTTATCATTACCCTATTATGTCACTCATGTCCTTCTGGGCACTATTCATGTCAGTACCCAAAGTGGTGAAAGCGCGTTCCCGGGGGCGCTCCTTCTATTATTTTGTCAGAGAATATGTTATCATTTCCCTATTATGTCACTCATGTCCCCCGAAGAACTATTCATGTCAGTACCTATTATTTCTGAGGCATAGTGGTGAAAGCGCATCCCCGGGGATACGCCTTACACGCGTGGCATCCCAGTCAGCAAAAACCAGGTAAACCGCATCCCCGGGGATACACCTTTGTGCCACCTCAGCCGAAAGGGTGCTACTTCAGGAAATATTGGTCAAAGGGTGTTAGAAAGGGAAATTTCGGCTAAAAGGTGTCAGTTTAGTCAAATCACTCGATAAATTAGCATCGGTGGCAAAACCCAAGTAAGAGAAAATGAGAAATAATGGTTTCTTGTTTTAAGAGAAAAGAATGGAAGATGAATAGTCATATCTCAAAAAATTTGGGTTTTCATCCCCTTTAAAGTGTAACAACAAAATATGGATAACCTTAATTTAACTTGAGGTAATTTGTATCCTAAATCCATTATAGTATAGACGGTAAAAATAAAGTACCAAATAACCTTATAATTATGGGTTTAAACACCTCACACCCTAAATCTCTATTTTTTATTTCTTTTTAACAACTTCTAAGTATTAATAGGAAAATTATACCAAAAGTCTCTGATCTATTTAGAGTTTACCTTTATAGATTCCAAATTTTTCTTTGTGTTTAATTTAATCCTTATTTTTTGACTTTTTCTTTCAAAATGAATTTCAAACTTTATTTCTTATCAAATTTGTCCCCAAAAACATCAAATAAAATTTAAGGATCAAAATAGGGGTGCGGCAAATCTCCCCCTTAAAAGAAGTTTTATCTTCAAAATTTACTTGAGTCATTTAAATGAAAAAACTAACTGTAAGGACTCCTCTAAATTATTTCGCAAGGGATTTGACTAACTTATAGAACCTTTTATTAAGACGAATGATAGGAATTATCCTACTTATGATTTGGAATTGGTAGCAATCATGTTCGCTCTTAAAATATGACTTCATTACCTATATGGTGAATGATGCTATACTACACCAATCCCAAGAGTATGAAGTATTTGTTGACTCAAATGGAGTTGAACTTAAAGAAGAGAATTTGGATTGAACTTCTTAAATACTATGATATGGTTATCGACTACCACCTAGGAAAGGCTAACGTGGTAGCTGATGCATTAAGTCAAAAGATATTTTCTTCCCTAAGAGCTTTGAATGTGCAACGATCAATGAAATAATATGGTGCACTGATTGAAAATTTGAAATTAAAGCATACACTATTGGATGAAATAAAGGATATTAAGATAAATGATGAGAAATTCATCTCAAAACTTGAAAAAATGGAAAAATAAAACTAAAGAATTTGAAGTTAAGTATAATTGATACCTATACTACCAAGGAAGAGTTTATATTCCAAATGATGAGGAATTAAAGAAAGAACTTATCTCCGAGGTGTATTATAGTCCTTTGACTATGCATCCTGAAGGAAGCAAGATGTATCATGACTTAAAGGTATTGGTGGCCAGGCATGAAAAGAGCTATAACTAAGTTTGTTTTTAAACGCCTAACATGTTCGCAAGTTAAAACAAGTATCACGATGGCTCTTTATGAAGCCTTATATGGACGAAAGTGTTGAACTCCTTTGAATTGGTACAAGCTTAAAGATCGTGATATAGTCAGGCCTGACATGATTAAAGAAGTTAAAGACAAAGTGAAGATTATTCAAGATAATCTTAAAATTGTTATAGATTGACTGAAGTCTATCTAGATTTGAAAAGAAAAGTGAATGAATACCAAGTTCGTGATAAAGTATTTCTTAAAGTATCACCTTGGAAAAAAGTACTACAATTTTTATGAAAGGGAACTAAGCTTGAGATTTATTGGCCCTTATGAAATCATGAAAAGAGTTGGTCTAATGGCCTATCAACTAACTCTTCCTTCAGAAATGGATAAGATTCATAATGTATTTTATGAATAGATTCTTAGAAGTTATCAATCAGATCATTCTCATGTTATCACACCGAAGGAGAATATATTCAATCGGTAACTAGCGCTACCTTTAGAAATGGATAAGATTTATAATGTATTTCATGAATCGATGTTTAAAAGGTATTGATTATATCATTATCATGTTATCACACTAGAGGAGATTATATTCAATTGGATTTGATTATGAAGAATAATTGGTAAAGATCTTAGCATATGGAGCCAAAAAACTTTGGAACATGACAATACCACTTGTTAAAGTTATTTGGAGAAATCATAAAGTCGATGAAGCTACATGGGGAAGAGATAAAGACATGAGAAAGAAATATCCTCATCTTTTTAGATCATGTATATACTAAAAATTTGAGGAAAATTTTTCTTAAGAGGAAGAATCCTAATTACCCCAAAAATTTGGCTAAATGAATAAATTGAAAGTTTGGTGACCAAAGTACAAACATGGAAAAGTTTAGGGACTAAATTATTATTTTCAAAAGTTATGTATTTTAGTCTCATAAATTAATAGGTTACCTCAAGAATGACATTTTCGTGTCACTTGGATTTTTCGTACGGAGTTTGTATTAAAAGCTATAAAGCGATAAAATCCGAGAAAAATTCAGATAATCAGATCGAATCGAATAATTGAGATATTTTGAGGGATGATAAGAACATTTTAATAATTTCATTTTCATGCCTTAAAATGGTAATATTTAATATGGATCATTGGATTTAAGTTGATTTTTTTCATATTAAATCGAGACCATTAGAAGAAAAATTGCAAGATTGTAATTTTAGAAAATTACAAAGGCAAAGTTGGTAACTATTAATGTGTTGGTTTATTTTTTGACTTCTGGATGAACAAAATGAAATGTGGTAAGTTCATTAACTTGTGATTATAAGGCCAAAATTGTTATTTGGCATTAAAATGAATTTTTAATTCATTTTAATAAATAAAGGGAAAATGGCCTAAATGGATGAAAAAGAAAATTCAATATTTTTGTTCATGCTTTCCTTAATGGTCGTTAGCTTCTCCATATGGTGATGAAAACTTTATTTTTTTTATTTTTAAGCTGAATTATTAGGACTTTAGATGAAGGCATGAAATACAAAAATATTCTACATGAAACTCTATATAATTTGGTGCCATTTGTTCATGTTTCCAATGCTTGAAACCTTTATTTCTTGAATTGGATAGATGAAAGAGAGATTAGGTTTTGATGTTATAAGGCTTGATTTTAATGTAGCTAGTGTTATAGAATCATTTTCATGCTTAAAAGATGATTGAAAACCATTAGAAATGGTGTATATATATATACGATTAAACCATAGTTAGGGTTTTGATAGAAATTGAAGTTTGAATTGAATTTGATATGGGATTGATTGAAATTGTTTGGAAATGATGTTTGGAATTTTAATTCATGCTTGAATGAAATTAGAAATCAGCTATGGTAAAATAATTAGGGAAAATTATGGAAAAGTTTCTTTAAGGTTAGAAATGATTGATGAATTATTCTACAAGCTTAGAATGTTGCTTGGACTAATTTGGAAGTTTATAAAAGTTAGGAGACCAAATCAAAAAATGTATAAATTAAGGACTTTGGTATGGAAATTAATTGGAATTAATGAAGAATGCTTGGAAATGCTTTTATATGCTTGAATTTGAAGTTTAATGGCAATGGACCATTTTCAATATTATGGAAATATTGAGTTGAATTCTAAGAGGATTCATTTTAGCGGTTAAATGTGAAAATTTGCATTTGTTATGTGAATATTCTTTAAATTGTACATTGAGAGATTTGAAGTTACTATGTGAAGGATTAATGGTATTCTAAAGTGTTAAGATTGGTATTGAGCATATGAATTGGATTCAATATCAATTAAGTATTGAAAGAATTTTTAGATTTTTTTTGTACTAATGTGTGCCTATGTTAGTAAGATTACAAACAAGTACTTTGAAATGTATATATTTTTTAAATGATATACATGAAGATCATGATCGAAATCGATATACAAGTAAGTTTAAAGCTAAGAAAAAAGTGCAAGAGTGAAGATTATATCGTTAAGAAAGGTTTGCTAGTGAGGCATGTCAGGTGAGTGCATTTTTACTTATATTATTATATGTATCATATGAGGAAGACTTGTGATGAGTTAACCTCAAATGATTTGGAAATGAAAAAGGTTTGAATTGTATTTTGGTATATTTTCATAATGTTTTGCTAAATGGTATTTGGATTTTTTTTGAGCATGAACAATCCAATGCACTATTATATGATATTTTGATATAACTATGGATATTTATATTTTTTTATAAATGTATGATATATGATTTTGATAAAAATGCTCGTTGTATATACATTGAGATTGTTTGGTATAGTTGACATGCCATAGAGTTGGAGTATCATCAGCTACATTATGCACATAGTAAGTGAATTTTGTAGTATTGTGCGTTGTTACATTGAGTACATGGTAATTTGATTTTGGTACCATGTTATTTTAGGGAATGCAATACAAAGTAAGTGAATTTAGTACTATGGTATTCCTGATTATTAATACATGATGGCGTGTTCTAAAGTACTTGTATATATGTTTGGCACTGAAAGTGCAATATATGGATACTAGTGACTCGTGTACCTTGCATTCTCATTTAGTATAAGTATAGGTTTGATCGATTCGATTGAAAGTAAATATTTCATCGAATACTCTGATTTGATATAAAATGCTTTATATTTGAATTATTGATTTGTAGTTTATTAATATAAAAGTTAATAAGTCTATTTTATATGTTCATATATTATTATATGATAATTTCCTTACTATGGTTTATATTATATTTTATATATCGATATACTCACTTTATATATAGAAATGTCCCACAAGTGTATACTTAGCGTGTGATGGCTTCAAACATAGGTAAAGAAAATTGAGTGTAATAAGGAGCTTGGCTTGACATCACTTAATGAGGATTATCTCTCAAAATCAATATGACATATTTTAAATGTTATTGATATTCTAATGGATATGCATACATATGTTTAAAATTGGTTTGTAGTATTATATATATATATACTAGCTTATAAGTGATAATACTTTTTTTTGGATAAGTCAATTTTATTATCCAAGAAACAGAAACTACTTACCAAGAACAAAAGAAATTCCCTAACAAGATCACTCTAACCCCTAACCTCTACAAAGCTTAACATAAGTCAAGTTATCCCTATTTATACATTTGTTATGCAAAAAAATGCAAACTATACTCATTATACAATCAAGAATTTCACTACCATTACAAGACTGCCCCTAAAATGTCTAGCATTCCTTTCAATCCACGCAGTGTAAACAAACGCACTCCAAGAGTGATTTAAAATAGTCACCAGTAGGTATTTACCTTTTAAACAGGCATAAAACCAAGCCCAGCCTTAAACCTGGCTAGTAATGCAACAAAGACCCAAACCATTCAACCAAAAATGGTTTGAAAAAAATCATTTGAAGAAAATATGATCCCTCGACTCCATAGAATTCCCACACAAAAGAAAGCCATTCACCAAAAATAATCACATGCGCTAAACACAATCATAAATAGGCAATCTATCTGAAAAAGAAATCCAACCTAAAATGGCATGCTTTGGTATATGCAACGAAAACCAAAGCAACTTCTGCCATGACACCTTTCTTATTTAATCCCTAATTACACCCCAAATCCCTCGAGTGTTGATAGACAAACTGATGTGATCCCAATTTGCCCTAACTTTCTTCTTGAACTGATTAAATCATTGAAGTTCACCAAGGCTAATTTAAAGGGAGTTCTACCTTACTTCATCCTATAACTTCTCATTTATGCACTATATTTTATCATATGTTTGTATTTACCTCTTAGGATATGCTTATCATATGATATCATTCATTGCATGAATTTGCATGAGTTTTATTAGTTGCATGACATTCATTGCATTTAATAAGTGTGTTGTTCATTTAAGCATGCATTGCATTTAAAGCATCTAGTTCATTTAGGGAAGTAGTTCATTTATGCATATTTATATCATTTAGTAAGCTACTTCATTCATGCATCTAGTTCATTGAATAAAGTTCTAGTTTATTGAATAAGGTTAGTTCATTCATCAAACTAGTTCATTTATTAAACTAACTCTTAATTGTTTCATGGATGTTTTCAATTAAAGATTGAATAAAGTTCACCTTTATGTCTAGGTGCATGAGAGAAGTTGAACGATTTCAACAAATGCAAGAATATAAGTCAGAATGTCTTCTAATTTTGGATGCGATATAGACGTTTTGAATCACCTCAATTCGATATCGGGAGCTTGAGATATGATCGATTTACTGAATACAGTGCAGTCTAGAATTTTCATTATGGGAATTTTATACAAGGATTATTTGGATGAGTTTGAGCTAAGGAAGAGTCCTTTCATCTTCTACCAAGAGACAAGCAATTGATGGCCATCTTAATTCACCAATTCAAGGAATTCAAGGTTGATGTTATCACCCATTGAAGGTCATTCATGTTCAAGGAAGGGGACATGCAATACCAGCATTCAAAACTTAGCATTCAAGGCCTTTATCATCTTTTGAAGGATGATTATATTCTACAATGGAACAAACAATGAAGGCTGATTTTATTTCATTTAACGACCAAATTAAGTGATAAAATCATCAAGGAATTTGAAGAGAAAAGCTGATTTGGACATATAGGATGTCCACATTCATCTTATGACTTCATTTATCCTCTTTTCTTCAATTTGCAAGCAAGGCAAGGCATCCCAAGAGTCACCCCTCCTTTTTGAACGAATTTAAGGCTAGAATTATCTCAAATTAAAGCTTAATTCATCCATTTTCAATCTACATAGCCAACCATCTAATGATAAGAAGAATGTCAAGTCATTTAATTGAATTAAATTGCATTTAGGTGATTGTTTTATTTTAATTGTAAAAACTATTCATATGGTGCCTATCAACACTATAAATAGGCACCTCTATTGCATTTGTGCATATAACTTTTTGCATAATAAACTCTTTTAAAGGTTGTTTTCATTTTAGTTCTTGTATTAGAACTCTATCGGTTTCTTGTCAGTCTTGAAGCCTTCTCCATTTCATTTTTTTTATAGTGTTGGTTCCTAGCTCACCTATAGCTAGTGGGTCACGTTCCACCCTCTATCACTTTGATTCCATCTTTGTATATTGTTGGTTCCTAGCTCCATATAGCTAGTGGGTCACAATCCATACTTTTTATTTCATCATTCATCTCCCATGCCATAACATCTTTTACCTTCACCCTACTTCCATTCTTTCCACACTATAAATTATTATCACCACTACAGTTTCCCCACTTTCCTTCATTTCATTAAACTACAACAACCATCACTCTTCCATCACCTTCAAACCACTTTATCATAACCTACAACCTTTCATTTTCAATTTACTTATATAAATTTATTTCTTGTAACGTTGTTTGCGCATTTTTAGTCTTCAATCAAAGCACTATGAAGTTCTTACTAGAATCACGATCAGGCAACATCGTATATGACTCGGAACACATAATCAGGATCATATCACAAACAGTTCCTTCCAGCCGAGAAAATCCCTACAGCCTCACTTCTTAGTTTAAGGAGTTTTCTCATGATCCAACTATAATCAGTCTTGCAATCCATTGTCCAAAAATCAATCCCCTTCAGATTATATTCACACACCTAAAAAACCTATAATGAGCATTGCTTTGCAAGGACATTTTTAATAAGAGTTAAAATACATGCCTTGGACCAGTACTCCAAATCGTTTAACCCCATACCTCCCTCTGACTTGAGAGAGTAGACCTACTTCCACCAAACACTAGCCCCCGAGCAAGGTTGTCACACCCTTTCTTAAAAAAAGGAGCAAATTTGTTGAATCCTTCGAACTACATCTTTAGTTAAAGGAATCTATCTACACTAGTAGTTAAACAAACTATAAATAACAACTTGTATTAGTTGCAGTCTTCCACCATAACTAAGGAGCTTCCCATACCATATTCTCAGCTTACCAACAATCATATCAAGCAAGGGGTACATTTTTTATCGAGAGCTTCCGAGTCATCGGGGAAATCCCCAAATATCAAAATGAAAACTTCCCAACCTAGACGTCAGTGCCATCAATGACATTGGATATGTAGGCATGATTCATTCCAACAACATAAACTTCAATTTTTGAAACATTGAGCTTTAAGATTGAGACACTTTGAAAAACCTCAATAACACTCATCACCCCCAAAATTGAGTCAATGTCACCATTGCAAAAATATAAGCAAGTCATCTACAAACGCTAAATAAGTAAGCTCAATCCTTTTACAACTAGGATGAAACTTTGAAATCCAATTCACAATAGTTAAATTTAACATGGAAGACAACACCTCCATCACAAGCATGAGCAAATAGGGAGAGAGTGGGTCACCCTGCCTTACACCTCTCCCCCTTTGAAGAAGCCCACAAGACTCCCATTGAAGGAAATTAAAACCGAAAGGAAGTGACATAGGCATCAATCCAATCCTCTGAACCTTGTAGGTAGTCCCATGGATTCTAAAAGAGTTAACATAAACTCCCAATCAACATAATTAAAATCCTTTTGGAGGTATACCTTAAGAGTTCATCTAGGGGAGATGGCCTTTCTTCTATAGCCCCTTACGATCTTTAGAGAACACCAAGCTAGGAAGAAAACTCATCAATCTTAAGACCAAAATTTTGGTGATTGCCTTATAAACAACATAACAACATGAGATGTTGCGGAACTCACTCGACCTGGAAGCATTTTCACCTTAGGAACCTAGGTGATAAAGGTAACATTGAAGGCATGATGCATACATGAAGTATGGAAGGAGAACTGCATAGCTTTAACAAAATCCTCACGTACAATAATCCAAGAAGTTCTAAAAAACCAGTAGTGAAACCATCAGGCCCCGGGATTTTGTCATTACCTTGCTAAAAAGATCATTACTAACTTTAGAGCTAGTGAATGGCCTACACAACTTCATAGTAAGCTTGCACATAATCGTCCTTACTACCAAACACCAGAGAAATATTTTATCATTTCAGCAGACATGTCCTTAAATGTTTCTAGCCTATTACCCTCATCATCTATAAGTGAATGAATAATATTATGCTTTTTATTACTCATGAAAGCATTGTAAAAGAACTTGCAACAAGAATCCCCTTCCTGAATCCATTGAATTCGAGTCTTTTGCTTGAGGAAAGAAGCTTTAGCCTCTTCTAAGGAAATAAATTCAGACTGTAACCTAATCTCTGTAGCATGATCAACAATTTTACCTGATAAGTTCTCCAACTATTGCATCTCTAATTGCTTTTATTTCTCAATCACCCTGACAATAATATCATTAAAATGCCTCTTATTGAACTTCCTAAGCCAACTCTTCAACCATTTGAGCTTGACAAAAAGCAACTGCAAAGGTTCAAAAATCCCCTCAACATCATCTTTTAAAAAATCATTAATCACATCAAGAAAATCATAGTGTTGCATCCAAAAATTAAAAAATATAAAGGGCTTGGGCCTATTAACAGGATTTCTTTAAAAGGCCAAATGAGCCCAAGAGAGTGATCAGATAAACCCAGGACGAAAAACTCCACAAAAGAACTAGGAAAACATTGAAACCAAGTTGCATTAACAAGGATTCTATCAAGTTTTCTAGTAAGAAAACCCTCCTCCTACTTATTGGTCTAGGTAAAAACAAGGCCGCTAAAAGGATGGTCAAGGAGTTTAAGATCCTCCAAAATTTCCCTCATGTTAAACATATCAATAGTGACATAATACTCTAACTTATCAAAGTCAAAGCTCTCCTCTGCATTAATAAAACAGTTGAAGTCCCCAGCTACAAGCCAAGGGAGATGCCCAAACTTATCCTACAAATTCCTAAGTTGTTCCTAAAGGAACCGTCGAGCAGAGCCTTCATTATGCCCATATACCTAAACCTTGTTTAGGTAACAACATGGAACACTGAACACTACAACCCTTTCTTAAAAAAAATCATATTCGATCATTATCAATAATAGAGTAATCAAAAAATAATTCCAACCATCAAAATAATCAAGCAATATCCAAGGATTTACCTGCCTAATCCTTGTTTTCAGCAGACAAAAAACCTCCACATCCATATACCTAAAACTTTCAAACACCCACCTTCGCTTCTGAGGGTTATTAAACCCTCGAACATTCCAAAAAAAAGGTCATTGAGATACAACAAAGGCACTACAACACACTATAGAACCCCCATCACTCTTCTTCAATATCACACCCAACTTATCTTTTTTCTTGTTTTTAATCTCTTGGATCAGGGAGCTCTTTATTTTATCAACCAACACACGATCCTTGTCACCTTCCACACAACAAAGGGATATTACTTACTATTAATAGTTATAAATAATGGTTTATTGGTTAGTATTTTAGTACTATATTTTAATTTCTATCGAGATGAATTTATATTTAAGCAGTTTTTAGGCAGTTTCATTTATTATATAAAATAGTATTAAACCGCATGTTACTGCCTAAATTGAATGTGATTTAAATATTAAAATATTATATTTTGATTTTATGTGATTGAATTAATTGTGGTTTTATTGATTTTAAATGATTGATTTTTAGAAACAAAATTTTACAGTTTTTTGAATAATGATTGCTTTGATAAGTTTATGTTACATCATTGACTCGTGTTCGAGCACGAATATGGGAAGGGGGTGTTACGTTTATTGGTATCAAAGTATAAGTTTTATCTGATTCTAGGCCTAAAGACCGAGTCTGTTTTAAGTTGAAAAGTGTATACATACTACTAGGATGTCAATATTACTAATATGGTCCTTATATGATTGATGTTACTCCTTACTAACATAAGTTGATATGTGTTTGTATTATATTTTTTAGAGATAGCTATTCCGTTAGAATCGATCTCAGAGATTATGCATTCAATATAACTAGAGTTTTGGGCATTTGAGACTTGCTCACTTCTAGTACAACATTCGAACAAAATTGTTTCTTTCATACATAACAGAAACACCTTAGAATTTGCACTTTCACAATGTACATAAACACTTTTCTTTTTTATCTCATAATCTTTCTAGAAAATTTCTAAGTTTAATTACAATATCCTTAACAATCAACACATTACTCCACATTCAACTTCTACCAAAACGTTTCCAAGCATTTATTAATGGGTAAATTATTTCTTCATAATGTTTTACATGTGCAACATGATATTTGTTGAATAGTCTCACTGATAATCTCATATCGATCATATCGTTGAGATATGTAGCTCAACATTTATCGTATTCCAAACTTATAAAATTAGAATGAAAATTATGCCAAAAATTCTTCAATCTGATTTGTCGATGTAGAATTTAGGGGGAAATAACCTTATTAGAGCTTGGACAATGTATTTTGCTCTATAATCCACTTGGGTAGTAGTTCTTAATCTTGTAATTGTCCTTTGAAACTTTTAAGATTAAATCAGGTTCAACTTAAAATCTTGCTAGAATTTCTTATACTTCAACATCTCATACAATCGAACATTTATTCTCAATTTGAAACAAATCTTCAATTTCATAAGCATCAACCATCTCAAGCACTTTAACAAATTTCAAATATGATACGTCAATCTAAAACTCTTCAGTGGCTCACAATACCTATGCTTCTCGTTAATTCACAATAACTCTGATACCCTTGGAGCATAACCACTAGACAAAATTCAAGAATACATCCCTCAGTAATACCTCTTGACTATAACCCAAAAACTAACTTCGAAGTTCCACTTATAAGCTTGAATACTGACCTATAATCACAGAGTGTTTGTGGTAACATAACCCAAATTCATGTCGTGAGTCAGGTAAAAATTCTCAAACAAGTAACTCACACATTACTCATGAGATAATTTCTAGAATCGAGATGAATGTTAATGATATTCCTTTCTCGCAAATATTGAGTCATAATAGACAAAATAACTAGATAAACTTATTATAGAAAGAGAACTTGACGTTAGAGTTCCAACTCAGAATAGTATAATTATAATATAAGGAAATGTATTCTCCAAACACCCTATGACAGACAATCGGTTGATCTACTTATAAAGACTCAACTCTAAGCTATGATATCACTAAATGTAATACATTTAGACTGATATCGGTAGCTCGATCCAATTTGAGGTGACACATTAGGATCACTGGAGTGACCACAATAAAAATCTAAGAAACATAAAATTTTATCAATTCATTTAAGGCCATAAAATAATTTTAAAATAAATAAAGAAAATATAAGTTCAGAAATTGTTCAAACATTAAAACGAAAATCAACAGTACAAAATATAGAAACAAGTTTCAGACTCTAATATAAAAATATGTGACCTACATATCCCCTAATTACACGGGTATCATACTCTGCAAGAACCAACGGAGGAACTCCTATTACTGATGTTATTAATTACACCATGAAAAATTTCTTTAAACTAAACTAATAAATAATAGAGTGAGCTTTGGGTAAAACTCAATAATATAGAATTACTTAATGATGTCTTCAAATTTTCATTAGTTGTTCCTCAAGGTAACAATCGAGAAATCTATAGATTGATAGAATCATACAAAGATAAATTACGAAGATTAAGTAGGAGATTCTAGTGTTGTCCATCAATGCAAATAAGTGTACAAATAATTTAAACGGTAATAATTTATTTTAATAAAATAGACTTTTAAAAAAATGATATCATTTAGTTTAAAAATTCTCTAACTACCCTACATATGAACACTAGAATGTTTAGGTTCCCTTGAACCATACACTCACATGTACACCTGATAAGGACCTTTTAGCATGTGACATAAGGACCCGCTGTAAGGGCTTACCTTGTGCATAAAGCATAGGAGCCTAAAATAAAGTCTTACAAGTCATAGACTAAGCTTGAAATACTTCCTCCAACAGCAACCAACCCAAAACAGTAAAATAGTAATGTCATAAATCATGAACCAAATATATTATTGTATCAGAAATAAAAAAAAATTTGTTTTTATTTCAAATAACATAGGCATACTTCTAAAATTAGAGAGAATAGTCTTAGTTTTTTATATCAGAGAAAATACTCAAATGCACATGAAACACACTATAAGGTAACTGGTAATTACTAGGGAGGAAACACAACTTCTGATAATTTTGGCCTAATTTGATAAATGAGTTACCTATTAAGAGGGTCTCGGTAACTAACGGTTTCATTCATACATTCGAAAATTGATACATTAGGACCATTTAGGATTTGAATATATCATAAGGGTATTCAATAACTATTACAACAGAAGTATTTAAGGTTTCTAACAATTTATCAGGTTTCCAAGTTCCATCAAACTAATCGAACTTCAGTAACACAGTATTTATGATTATTCAGACAGAAACGCTTAATGAATATTTGTTTCTTAGTGTCAACTGCATTATATACATGAATAGATCACCTCCACAAACAATCACTGAACGTGCCTCGAGGAAACGGACATGTATTCAGGTTGTATTTCTTTCCAGTATTGTAATAGAATCGGTGATTCTCGACATACTTAGGTCATACTCCATAACTTAAGGGTGTTACAACATTTAAAGCTTCTTCAATATTTTCAGAACTTATCCAAAGATATTCACTTAACTCATGTTATGAGGGTGTTTAGGCCATTTCAATACTCGAGGATATTTTAATCATTTTAACCAATTTATTCATACATCGTACATTTAGTAAGTTAGTCTTCAAATAATTATTCAAAAATTAGGAGATCTACGTATTTTGAAATCTCGAAGGTTAGATACTAATTATCATATTTTTCCAAACATATCATAAATATAACTAGTGTATTAGTGTTCACCAGGTCAAGTATAAATCCTCATGTCATTTCCATTACCAGGGGTAATCTATTTCATTTTTACATCTCATGGGTGTTCTTGTTATTTCTCATTCAAGTAATTCATGCACTAAATATTTTAACCAAAATAATCAGAATTAAAGATGTTCGAGGTTAACTACGCTATCAATTGATTACTGAACTTAGAATTTCCTGTCAGTCCTCTAATTTCTCTTTTGAATCATTCGAGTCCTAATCAATTTACTATCATTTCATAGTATTCAGTACAAATTTAAAATTTATCAACGATAAACACATTAAAACATAATTATTCATGCATTAACCAATTACTAACAAATTTCGTAAAGTATTCAAAAGGTAGTAAAGTATTATCTCGACTTTGGGAAACATCGATCGACTTTTACAATTCCATTTGGTCACTTTCAAACTCGAATTCAACGTCCCTCAAAATCTCAGATACATGAAAAAATGAATTACATCAGAAACACAACTTAAACACGAAAATTGGATCAAATCGAAAGGTCAAACTCTGAAAAATAGCTTAACATGTTTGAATTTGGTAGAAAATATCTAAAAAATGGACTTAGAACGTCGAAAATTGTCATAGTAAGTATTCTTAGAAAAAGTCAACGTTCGGTCCGCGACATTGAATGACGATCAACTTGGCTTGGCTCAGTTAATGGCTTGGCTTGGCTCAATCGATTCCTGATCATTGCCTTGACTTAGCTCGATCAATGGTTCGAGTAGTCTGAACCGATTGAGACAAGTTCTAGAAGATGCACAAGCAATACACAATGCTCACGCGCAGGGGACGGTGCGTTGGGGCATGTGCAACGGTCTACTAAGGTCGGACAGCTACAAAAATTTCCAGAATTTATCTTCAGAGGATTTTGAGTCACTTACCAGTGTTGTTTCATGACGAAGAACGATGGCGACGAGCTTTTTGAATGACCGAAACTTTCTTTGCTTGATGTTCCTTAACGGCGACAGTGATGATGAAGATAACTACATCGGTTGAAACCAAATGACGAGAGGATCACAATGATGCTGGTGGTGTAACTTAATGGGGAGTGATCAACGATAAATCGACGTCGGTAGCAACACCAAAATGAGAGAAAATGAGAAAAAATGATTTTTGTTTTGGGAGAAAAGAATTGAAGCTCAAGAGTCATATCCTAGAAATTTTGGGGTTTTATCCCTTTAAAGTCTGTTAACAAAATACAAATAACCTTAATTTCAGTTGAGGATTCAATAAAAAGTGGCTTCCACATCAACACCATGGTAGAACTAAATTGTCTTGGCATTCGATTATTAATCTATTAATGACTCTGTGCTATAATTAAAACCTAAATTAAATTCTAGTGCTACAATTGAATCCATTTAAAAATTTAATAAATTAAACTTAAAATTCAATAATATTTTATATAGTTTACCCATAAATATATTAAGGGTTAACTACCAGAATAGTCACTTTATTTAAAAAAAATTACTTTTGATCATCAATTTTGAAAAAGTTATGTTTCATTTACTTATGTTGTCACTTTATTAAATTTGATCCATAAAACTTAGATAAAATTTTATTTGGACCTTAAACTTTAGATAAAATATTAGTTTAGCGTTAAATTAATATTTTATCTAAAGTTTAGTATTAAATAAAAAAGTAATCTCTTGTACTGACATGTCATATAATCAAAATAATATTTAATCTTAAGTTTAGTGTTAAATTAAAAACTAATCTCTTGTACAAACATGACACATAATCAAACTAACAAAATCAAAACTATTCAATGTACCAAAATGTAACAACTAATATTGTAAGTTATCAAAGTTTAATAAATCCATAATGTAAGTGACCAAAATAAAATGTTTTTAAATTTGTGATAAAATAGATAAATTTGAAATTATGATAAAAAAATAAGGAAAAAGAGAGAGACGAGGACAAACATTTATTGAAATTAGTCGTGAAATTTCACGTCCACCCTCGCCTTTCTTGTCTAGAACCATGACTTTTCCATTTGAAGTCAAATCCATTTAATACCAAAAATATGCATAAACATATCTCAATGCTAAAGAAAATATTATTATAAAGTTAGCTTTTAACAGAAATTATCTTATAATTATCTCAGATTAATAAAAAAAATATAATTTTTTTGAAAGTTACAAATATATTAGGCTTAATGATAACTGAAAAAATGTTTTTAACAGTTGATTAAATGACTATTTTATTTTTTAATGTATTTTGACTTGTATTATTTTATATTTGGGTAAAAGACCTCATCCGTAGATAGAAATCATTAATTGATAAAGGGTTCACACTTTAAAATAGATGTCTTTTTACCTTAAAATGAAACGTTGAGGGTTAAAATGCTCCAAAAAAGATTAAAGACTAAAGTGACTATTTAGTCAAACGCTATGAGTATTTTTATCCTAAAATAAAATATTAGAGGTCAAAATGCTTTAAAAAATGTCAACATAACCTCCTAGACCCGGCCTAGACGTTACGACTGAATCTCGAAAACCACAATAATTTAGATTAATATAAATCATGAAATTTCATATTATAGCATGCATCGTCATAAAATCAATATAAATACATAAACAAAAATAAGAGTTCATAATAGATACCATAATATGAGTTTACAGTTCAAAATCAGTAAAAACATAATATTCCAAAATCCCCATGTAAAATATAAAAAAGTTAACAAAAAGTAAAAATAAAATAAAATCTAAAAACATTCATACAATGTTAGAAAATAAAATGTGTTATTAAACGATCCTCTAAGTACCAGGCCAGAATCCTAAAGGTTAGAACAATTTGAAAAGACATAAACTAAAAGAATGAGTTGAATGTGCCATGTAAATTCAATATGTATTGATAACAAATCTTAAATACTTTAGACGATACATGGCATGTAAATCACAACACAGATAATAATAAATTAATAGTTCATTATAGGTATATTATAACATAAACTTTTGCACATCATTACCTTTTGCCTCAGATAAATAGGATAAGGACTTTATCCTTCGAAAAGGTACCCAAATTAAAATACAAAAATTAGGATGGAGATTCTACCCTCCGAAGAGGATCCCAGTCAGAAACAGAAATTAGAATGGAGATGTAGCGCTCCGTAGAGGATCCCTAATAGAAACATGATGAAGATTTTGTCCTCCGTAAAAGATCTCAAACAGAAACAAGACATGGATATTGTCCTCCATAGAGGATCATATGTAGATGATAAAAATATATCGAAGCAAAGATTGTAAGTGATGCAACAATAATTAGAATTAAGACATTTCACAACCAAACATAATCAGAATACGAACATACGTACTGATAGCATCATTCAATAAAATATCATAAAATTATTAAAAGCATAATACGTGTGAAGGGAACACACCTATAGTTGATAAACAATATCGGCTAAGTCTTATGCTTCCCACGATCAATAGTACTAGGTACTATAAAATAATGACGTGTATCTCGAGACAAACATGCAAAATTGAACTTAGTTGAGTGAGGGTGACTGGGATCTATCAGAGAGCAATGCGGAGGCTCATGATCACCTTCAGAACATAATACCCGAAAATGAGTCTAAAATCTCATAAATTACTTAATATAATTTTGAATTTAAGCGATAAATGATGTAAAATAGGGCTTTTGAATCATAATTTGGAAGAACATATTATGGAAACAAACTTCGGACGTCAAAAACCATAGAGGTAGGGATAAATGGAAAAAGTTAAAATTCAAAGGTTCGATCAGTGGATCAGTTAACGGTTCGTTCATCAGTTCAGACAGACCGATTTAGTTAATGGTTTGGATAGACCGATTCAAGTTTGATTTAAGGTTAAACAGTTTAGTCAAATTGGCCTAGATTCGGTTCACTACTTGAACAGATAGAATCATTCCCACATGCCCACAACGGCGAGTGAAGGTACATGCGATGTCGTCCGGTGGTCATTTTTGCACAAAAAATCCATAAAATATTTTAAAATATGGGAGTCACTTACAAATATTATTTTTCAGAAAAGAACGATTAAAATGCAGTTTCTTGAAAACCTGAATGTGAGACCCTTTTTAAAACACTAACAACGATGACGGTGGAAGAACCGATAACACCGGATGAACGGGATCGATGAGATGAAAACAATGACACCACCGGTGTGAGTCACGGTTGTTTGAACCTCAACAAATCAAAGGAAAACCAAAATTCTCCAATGCAGAGAGAGTGTGTTCAACGATTATTTTTTAATGGTCAAAGTTAGAAACTACAAATAAGAGGGTAAGGTTTCATAAACCTAGATGGGTAATTTATTCTATAAGTCATTGAAATTATAAGAGTTTCTAAGTTAATACTAAAGTTTTAAAAATACCTCAATTCAATCCCTAAAACTTCATAATGTGAAAACTCTTCCCCTTAATAAATTTTCGACCTAAAAATTTTACCTGACAAAAAGAGATGAGGGAATTCCTCCTCCATAAACACTTGAGTTTCCCAAGTGGCCTCCGTAAGGCTACAATTACTCCACATAACCTTAACCATTAGTATATATAGGCTTCTTAGAACTTTATCCTCATAGGAAAGAATCTAAATAGGCTCGTCCTTATAACGAAGAACAAGTCTCAGCTCGACGTCCTCAATAGAAATGATATGAGACAAATAAGAACGGGAACGTCTCAACATAAAGACATAGAAGACATCATGAATGCACTCAAGCTAAGGTGATAACTCAAGTTGATATCCAACTAGTCCTACTCGTCGTAATATTTGATAAGGTTCAATAAACCTATGACTCAACTTACCTTTATAGCCAAATATGAGGACTTTATTCCAAGGAGATACTTTTTAGAAAAACTTAAACACCCACACTAAACTCTATAATCCATCTATTCAAATCAACATAAGATTTTTGTTTATCGAAAGTAGCATTAAACATGTCTCTAATCAACCTAACAATACCATTAGTCTCCTAAAATGGGCTCCTAAAACCCTGTTCTTAGACAAATCAGTCCAACATAACAGAGTACGACACCTATGACCATACAAGGCACATACGATGCCAACTGAATACTAGTCTGATAAATGTTGTTGTAGGAAAACTCGACCAATAGTAAGTGATTCTCCCAACTACCCTGAAAATATATAATGAATCCTCTTAGAATATCCTCCGAAATCTGAATAACCCACTTAGACTAACCATTAAACAACGAGAGATAGACCAAACTAAAATTCATTTGGGTACCTAGAGCCTCATGAAAAGCCTCCCACAATTATGACATAAACCTCATATCTCGATTATAAATAATAGATAAAAGAATCCCATAAAGGCAAACAATCCTAAAAATATACAACCGAGCCAACCTGTCTAGAGTATAATTATTTCGAACCAAAATAAAGTAAGAAAACTTAGTAAGACGACCACCAATAACCTAGATCGAATCCTTCTTGGACTGTGTCAAAGGCAATCCACTGAAAAATCTATAGTTACTCACTCCCATTTCCACTCGAGAATCTGAATGGGTTGAAGTAAACCAGAAGGAAACTGATGCTCAGCCTTCACTTTCTGATAGGTCAAACATCTAGCCACATAATCAATGACATCTCTTTTTAAAACCATAACAATAGTACCTTTTTGTAAAATTCCAATACATCTTAACAACACTGAGATGCATAAAATAAGGATTATCATGAACTTCCTAAAAAATAACATTTTGCAACTCCGAATCATTTGGCACACAATAATGTCCTCGAAAGCACAACACACCATCCTTATCGAAGGTGTACTCAGAATCATAACTTTACTCAATTTGTTTTGCAAATAGAATACATCAAGAGGTTACTTCGACTTAATCTCAACCACTAATGTGGGCTTAACTTGGAATTTAGTAAATAAAGTATCATCGTCATATAAACTTATACTAGAGAACATAACCCTTAAAGCATTAGTCTTTTTATGACTCAAAACATCAGTAACTATATTAGCCTTTCTAGAGTGATACTCAATCCTGGAATCATAGTTTTTAATGAACATTAACCATTGGCACTGTCTCAAAATTAAGATCCTTCTGAGTTAACATATATTTCTAACTTTTATGATCGATATAAATATAGCATTTCTTGCCATACATGTAGTACCTCCAGATTTTTAACGCAAAGACCACTACAGAAAACTCTAGGTCATGAGTAGGGTAGTTACACTCATGAAACTTCAACTGAAGAGACGCCTAAGCTACTACTCTACCATCCTACATCAGAACAAAACCTAGATCAGTATGAGAAGCATCACTATAAACTGAATAATCCTTTCCAAACTCAGGTTGTATCAAAACTAGAGCTTTATTTATAATTGACTTCAACTTTTTAAAGCTCGGATGTTAAGCTTCACTGCAGACAAAAGGCACATTCTTCCTTAGAAGTTTTGTCAAAGGAACTGCAATCATAGAAAACTCTCTACAGACCTCCGAGAATAACCTATCGAACCTAGAAAACTATGGATCTCTGTCACAATTTTAGGTTACTTCAATTTGAGAATAGTCTCAATCTTCTTTGGATCAACATAAATACCCTTAGAAGAAATAATATGTACCAAAAATATTGCCTCGCTAAGACAAAATTCACACTTACTGAATTTTTCATAAAAAAAATTTCCTTCAAGGTTTGGAAAACAACCCTTAAGTTCTTATCGTGTTCAACCTCAGACTTTGTGTAAATCAAGATATCATCGATAAAAATAACAATGAACATATGGTTGGAACACTCGATTCCTCAATCCATAAAAGCAGTATGGGTATTATTCAACCCAAATGACATCACTAAGAACTTGTAATGACCATATAAAGTTCAGAAAGTCATTTTCGAAACATTAACATCTTTCACCTTAATTTCATAATAGTTAGATCAAAGATCAATCTTCGAGAAAATAGTTGCACCTTAGAAAATATCAAATAGATCATTAATGTGCGATAACATATATTTGTTTTTAATTGTCAATTTATTCAGATTCTAATAATTTATCCATAAGTGCAACATTCTTGCATTCTTCTTAACAAAGAGCTCCCCTCACAAAGAGGTACCAGGCTGAATAAAACCCTGATCCAATAACTCATATAATTGGACCTTCAACTTTCTAAATTATTTAAGTTGCATGTAATAAGGTGCCATGGACACTGGTACGATAACTAGATATGGTTTAATTATAAACTCTAGTTCCCTTTCAAGCAGTACACCAGTCAATTCTTCTGGGAAAACATCCAAAAAGTCTCTTACAATACGAGTCTGTTCAATTTTAGACATAGACTTCCTTGAATCCAAAATATAAGCAAGGTATGCTACATCACCCTTTCGAATCATTTTTTCATCTACTAAAGCTGATACAACATTATAAAAATAACCACGTTATTCACCGATCAAAATAACCTCCCTATCATCAAAAGTATTTAGAATTGCTCTCTTATGTTCGTACTTCATGTCAAACGATGATCCTTCAACCAACCAGTACCAAGAATAAGATCGAACTTATCTTGTAAGAGTTTCACAAGGTTTATCAAAAGGTCTTTCCACAAAGCTTGAGGGGACAACTTTGATAGATTTTGTCAACCACTACCGATTGACCAATAGGATACTGAACAGTAACAAGACATATGATTGACACAACTAGAATTTCAAGAATCTATGTAATGAAATTCACAACGTATAAATGTGTAGATTCATCGTCAAGCAAAGCAAAATAATGAATATAATGAACGATAAAAGTACATGTAATGACGTCTGACTCATCACGATCCTCACAATATCTCATAACATAATTGAAGGCAGAATGTCTAACCTTTGTTCTCATAGAACCTTTACCTTGGGTAGATCACCCTTACTAAAAGAACATGATATAAATTCAGATGATGTGGGTTTGTTCTGACTACGACCCTTCGGTGTTTGAGATGATCTCTAACTTCTAAAAATGTTCAATAAAACTATATTTAAAACATGGCCTAAACTTTGTGCAACACTCTCCATCATGTTGTGTAACCCCCTCAGACCGATGCGGATAGCCCGCCGATCTGGAGTGTCACATTAGGGCCACCGGAGTAACCCACAAAAAAAAATAGCAAAAAATTTAAAACTTTTCTTAAAATATGTAAACTCATTAAATCATTCATGAGTACAAAATAAAATTTATCAGTATTCGAAATAAAACATATTTTCAGTCTCATATATAAAACAAAATACAATTACGTGCCCCCTAATCACATGTACCATACTCTACAAGCAATGCCGGAAGAACTCCCTTACTGATGTTGATAGTTATACTGGTACAATCTTTTAACCTGCAATGGTGAGTAATAGAGTGAGCTTGAAAAGCTCAGTAATACAGAACTACCAAAATGATGCTACAGGACATGCAGATAAAAGAGAAGCCATAATTTCCTTATTAAATCAAACGTATAGCAATTGCGGAATAATCTGGGGGTCCATTAGTAGTTCATCGAGTAGAAGCCATGAATCTCAATTCATAAGAAACCTTTCATACAGTCACGTTTTCATGAGGTCGAATAGGATGTCTAGTGTGTTCCATCAGTACGATAAAATCATAATAGGTACACTAATCAAATGATAGTTCAGTAAATCCCATAAACCATACTGTAGTAGAGCTTTTTAGACTAGTATTTTTAAAACCATCGTACAAAGAGTTAACCTAAGGGAATATTTTAGGGCCTGAGAGCCTACCCAAGAAAGTTTAGGGCTACGGGGCCTATTTAAGAACACATCTTAGGGCCGCAGGGCCTACCCGAGAATGATCTCAAGGCCGCAGAGCCTATGTAAGAGTCACGTTATGTCCATAAAAATTTTCCAGCTTGACCAGAGTTGTACTTTACAAATCTGTATCACCAAGATACAGTTTATACAATGATACAAATCCATAAGCCATCAGCGTTAAGTCAGTGCATCCATAAAACAGTAACCATAGATTTCAGTGTACCACATGTTAAAACAATAAAACAATTTTTCAAAATATAAGGAACACACTAGAGAATCCAATTATTTTTCAGATGCATTTTGTAGTTATCGGTATGGATAACATAAACTTGTGCAATTTGATCGGATTCCAGGAATAAGATCTTATTGAAGAGAATCGATTTTCTAACCGATCTAATCAGACATTTCAAATTTATACTTTAGAATTCCACTAAGTTTCCATGTGCATCGGGAAAACATTCAGGAATCTTTATACATAATAATTCAAAATTCAGATTTACTGCGAGTGATTCCATTACCCAAACAATCAGGGGTATTCAGGATTATACTTTGAATTCATAGGATTTCAGCCTAATTGAACCAAATGAGGTATTCAAAATCTTTTCCTTCTGCGTTACTTGCGTTTTCAAACATGACCGAAGTGATTTTAGATGAAAATATAGAATCGAAGATTCATGTCATTTACAATCTATGACTATCGATCGTATTATCAAACAACTCGAGTTACACAAGTCAATTAATTATCCTTCCAGTGTATTCACTCTTTAATATTATAATGTAGATCCATAGATCATCCCCATAATCATCGTTGAATAGATCTTCCAACGGTCTTTATTTCATTTCCACTTTTCAACGATATCAGAAAATATGGACGTACTTGATTCATGGTTCATAACCCATAAGCACAATTCATCATGTAAGTTCATCAGTGTTTCCAAACTCATCCAATCACCCATTTAATCCTCAGTCATTGAGGTTACTTAGTTCGTTTAGTAAGCAAGTCTATCTCAGTTACTTTAGAGTTTTCCAGAATAATTCAGACGTTTCTGAATTTCAAATACATGTTGTATTTCCTTTCAGTTCAATTTAGTCATATAATAAAGTCATTTTGGTATTTGTGGTTGATATGTCTCACGAATACCAACTTATTAGTATTGTATGCGCTCTAGAGTTGAGCTGAGCCAAATACTTCCAGAATTATCATCGATCCAAATTTGAGAAGACGAATAAACATTCAAGTGGTACTTATATCATTCAGGTAATGATATAGCACTAGCGTTGGTTGATCACTTAAGTTGCGTTTCATAACTTTTACTAGTAGCAAAACATCTATGTTTATTTGGATTTCTTAATTAATCCAAGACATTTACTTATTCTAGGTCATAAGGGCATTTTGGTCATTTTGGTGCTCAACATTTTTCTATTCATTTCAAAGCTTGAGTATATCCATTCATTCTTGAGCTTGGTGACATTCTCAAGTCATTTCCATTCTAGGTGTATTTTGGTTATTTTACAGATCCAAAGTATTTCCATCATTTCCTTACGTTTGATCTTATTATTTAATTTAATCTTATCACTTACTTTAGTCCTTTCAAATAATTCTGGCCAAAGATCACATTCGATAACTTATTCTTCAGGTATTTACTCAATTCTGTAATTTCCAGGTTAAATATCTTTTCAAATGTTACTAACCAATTTTCTGAAATTTTCCATACAAAGGTAGGATCCCAACAATCAAATCAGTAATTTATCGATTTAAAAACAAATTCTCAAGTTACTCTTTCATTTAGAGTCAGCTTGAACTATTTTCAACTTTCAAGGGCATTTTCATAATTTCACACCCAGATACTTTTGGTAATAACTTTTAATGAAAATAAATATAGTTCAGAGATTCTATGCTTAATTACTTACCCGAACATTCTCAGATCTTGAAATGATTTATTAACAGACTTCTAGTATCTTGCAAAAAACCGTATTGTGTTAAAAACTGGTTATCCAAATTTTCTAAACAAAACTATCATTTCTTATGCACATTTGTAATTATATCAGATCAATATGTCTTTTCATAGTTATTAACCAACTTATATGGACAATTCTTGTCATCCTACAACATAAGGGTATTTTTGTAATTTTACCCTACCAGAGTATTCTCATAATTTTCCCATCCAAGTACCTTAACATTTAATCTTCGATGATATAAAATATAAGTTACAAATCCATGGTTGATTTCTTTATCACAAATCACACAACTTGTAATTTAATTCTAACAATCCCTCAATCATTTATATTAATCATTCGATCTGAATTCAGTTATCGAATTTCTACCATATTTATATCGAGTGTATAAATTAATCAACTCCACAAAAGTGATCAACATTATCTTATTCATGCATTGACCAATATCAACAAGTTCCATAAAGCATAAAGAGGTATTAAAGTATTACCTCGATTTTTGTGCCATACTGATCGACTATATAAATTACATTGGAACGCCTTTGATCTTTAATTCAATGTCCAATAATTCCTCAGATACATATCAACAGAAATTACATAAAAAAATAGAGCTTAATTGCGATAAACGAATCGAATGGGGTGATTAATCAGTCAAAAACAGCTTACCAGGTTCGAATTTGGTGAAACGGACTTCGGATTCAGGACGTCAAAAACATAAAATATGACTTTTAAAAAATTTGGAATTTTCAAAGTTAAAGTCAACGGGTTTGACTAGCAATTTCAAGGCCTTCGGGTCTGAATTTCGAAAAACAGACTGCGAAATCGGACTTGGAACATCGAAATACATTAGGATTGGTATACTTGGTCAAAGTCAAATGTCGTTTAATGCATGGTCAACGCCGGTCAAAGTTCTGGTCAACTGTGGTCAACGTCGGTCAACGTCGGCCAACAGTCGACCATTTTACACAAATATCACCTAACACAAATTAATTACAAAATTAGCCACCTTCTACAAATATTTACGAAACTAACACCCGAATTTTACACAAATAGCACCCAAACAGAAATTAATTACAACAAGACGATGCCCACTCTCGGGGGTGGCGCGTGCGGCGCGTGCGGCGCGTGAACAGTAACCTAGTGTCAGAAAATTCCTAAAAATTATTTTAAGTGATTTTGAGGCACTTACAAAGCTTTGGTTCACAATTTTGAACGGTGGAGAGCTCGATTATGAAATGTCGGAAACTTTGACAGTCTCACCCCTCCACGCGCCGGCGATGACGGAGAAACGAAGAACATCGGTGGACTCAGAACAATGCAAGGAAAACGATGGTGCGGGAGGTGTCGTAAACGGATGATCGGATCCTCGTGAATCGACGAAAAACCAACTGAAATCGAGTTATTACAGACGATACTTCTGACTGAAATTAACGACGAACGGTGATGATTCACGATGAAAGGTTTGAGGGGTTTTGATCCTCGGTCGATAACAAACATGATGGTGGTTTTGGAACTTCCTGCACTTCTTAAAATGGTCTGCCAACTTTACGATTTTACAATTTAATCTTCAATTTTCTTCCAAAATATCAAATTAAATTCACCACTTTAAAATTTCTTAAATTTAACCCCTAAATTGGGGTGTTACATGTTGTCTACTACAAAAAGTAAAAGTATGAATAACTTGCTGAATAGAAGAAACACCCTTACTCTCTAACCAATCAGAAGAATCAATATGTCTAGATCTAGAGTTAAATCTCGATGTTCCATCATTCAAACGCTTATCAGGACGATTAGAAGATCGGAATTACCTTTAAAGCTTGATTACTTCCTTTTATGATTATTTAATTCCCTATTGAGATCTTTCATCTCTCTTCTGTACTCTTATATCTGTCCATAAGCTTAACAAAAGTCTCACTCATAAAGAGTAGCTATCCTATTACGAATCCCAACCCGTAGACCCTTCTCAAACAATAGGCATTTATCCTCCTCGATAATGATCAGTCTAGTGGCATACTTATTAAGACGTAAAAACTCTAACTCATAATATTGAAATGCCATATCACCCTACTACAGATCCATGAATTCCTATTTTCTCTATTTTAGATAACAACTACCAATAAACCGACTTCAAAAAGCCTTTAAGAAAAGCTCATAAGTTCGTTGATCCCTTGGAGTAGTCATCTTCACTGAATTCCAGCAACTCAGGGCATCATCTTTCAAATGTAACATGATTGGCTGAAGTCTCCAACCCCCTAGGATAATCCATCTTATCAAAAAGACGCTCGATCTTCTAAATTAGTACTCACCGACAAACTAGAATGCTCAAGTGAGCTCTCTAAAATATTTTTCTCTGTTACGTAACATAATCGATGAAATAATAATGGTAGTGTCCTCTGGTTGAACCTTAGTAGATCTCTAAAGTAAACGTAACACCACTCAACTAACAAAAACATCCTCTAAATCATCCATAGATTTTCCCTCAATAGTAGACATATGCTCAGTTAGATTAGAAGAATCAGATCCTCGAGTACAACCCAAGATGTCTCAACCTCATGAACTAAAGGATCCCTATCACTATCAGCCGCTCGACCTCCAAGGCCTCGAGCGCTACCACCTCTACGGATTGGTGCAAAAGGACGTCGACCTTTATGAGATGACATACTATCTACTGAATCTAAGATTAAAATATAAATACAGACTAAAGTTAGATTTGGTATTAGTGTCTCAAAACAAGATAAATCATATAAAAATTTCATATAAGAAAACAATAAAGATTATACTATTTATCAAAATTTATAATCAAAATAGATTTAGAAAATATTTCTCATACCCAAAACATTTTCAATGTAAGCAAAAATTATTTTTCAGAACAATATAAGATTTATGGGTAACTCGGTCTGAGAGTTAAACCTGCGCTATGATACTACTAAATGTAACTCCTTAGACTCGACTTGAACTTTACGATCAAATCTTATAGACCATAATAATTTAGATTAATAAAAATCATGAAATTTCATATTATAGCATGCATTGTTAGAAAATTGGTATAAATCCATAACCAAAAATAATAGTTCATAATAAATACCATAATACGATTTTAAAGTTCAAAACTAGTAAAAACATAATATTCCAAAGTCCCCATATAAGTATATAAAAAAAGTTTACGAAAAGTGAAATAAAATAAAGTATGAAAATGTCCATACAATGTCTGAAAAGAAAATATGCATTGTTAGAAAATTGGTATAAATCCATAAACAAAAAATATTCATAATAAATACCATAATACGATTTTAAAGTTCAAAACTAGTAAAAACATAATATTCCAAAGTCCCCATATAAGTATATAAAAAAAGTTTACGAAAAGTGAAATAAAATAAAGTATGAAAATGTCCATACAATGTCTGAAAAGAAAATATGCTACTAAACTATCATCTAAGTACCAACCAAAGTCCTAAAGGTCAGAGGGATCTAAAGCGTAGAAACTAAAGGAATGAGCTATAGAGCTCAATGTGTCCTCTAAATGCAACACGTGATGGTAAAAAATATTAAATACTTCTGACAAGACATGATGTGTAAATTATAACACAAACAACAACAAACTAACAGTTCATTACATGTATATTATAATATAAAATTTCACACACTATTACCTTTCACTGCAAATATACAAGATCAAAACATTATCTTCTAAAGAGGTATCGAAATCAGAATACAGAAATTAGGATTGGGATTCTACCCTTCGAAGAGGATCCCAGTCAAAAACATAAATCAAAATGGGGATGTAGCCCTCCATAGATGATCCCTAACAAAAATATGATGTAGATTTTATATTTCGTAGAAGATCTCAAACAGAAATAAGACGAGGATATTTTCTTACATATAGGATCCCATGCATATGAAAAAAATATATCAGAACATAAATTATAAGTGATGTGATAACAATAAAAATATCATACATTCCAGCCAAAAATAATCAAAATATGAACATATGTACTGACAATATCGCACAATATAATAACATAAAATTATTAAATTCATCATACGAGTCAAGTGGACACACCTATAGAAGCTAATGAATACCGACTAAGTCTTACACTTCCCAGAGTTAATAGTACTAGGTCTAACAAAATGGTGACATTTATCTCAAGACAAATGTAAAAAATCAAACTGGCTAAGAAAGGGTCACTACAAGAAAATATACCTTTAATGACACACGCTAATTTATGACTTGTAAAAACTGTGTGCCATAAAAAAAAGGTCATGTTTCTTAAAATATGAACGATTTATGATTTACAATAATGTGTGTCATATTTAATAGTCATAATCTAAAAAATTTACAAAACACAAAGTACACTTTTTAAATGTGTGTCATCTATAAAAGTCGTCTTTTAATTATTCCCCCCATTATTTTCATCCTTTCCCGCTTCTTCCCCCTCAATAATTATCAGTTCACTCTGCATGCTTCCCCTTTTTTCTCTTTTTCCCTTTTTCCTTTTGTCCAAAATGCCATCTTCTCGAAGGGATTATGTTATTTTTTGTTGTAGTGATTTTGCATACAACTACCTCGAAGGGACCATTCCAAGTGAATGTGCTTCAATGAATTTGACTTTTGCATCCATCGTCACGTACGATATCCGAGCAATTGTCATTGACGGGAAACGTCACGTTTTGGTATTCGGCTCCATTCACTACCCTCGCAACACCCCTGATGTAAGCTTGAATTTTCTGTCGTTTTCCCATCGTTTTCCCTTTACCTATTTTTGGAAGAGGAAAAAATGTGTTTCATGTTTTCAGATGTGGTCGGACCTTATACAAAAATCTAAAGACGAAGGATTAGATATGATCGAAACTTACGTTTTCTGGAATCTGCACGAACCAGTTCGAAAACAGGTTCTGCTTTCTTTTTTCCTCTTCAGTTGTTGTGCTAAAAATGTTCTAAACTTATGCACTAAAAATTAATCCCATTGATTATTTCCCTGAGTTTTGATTATCGATGTTTACATTATAATTTCGAAGGAAGAAACGATTTGGTTAAATATGTGAAGTTAGTTGCAGTAGGTGATCTTTATGTTCATCTGCGCATCGGACCATATGTTTGTGCTGAATGGAATTATGGGTAAAATTTTATTTATTTATTTATTTTTGGGTATGTTTAATTTTCTTTTATTTGTTGATAAAATATTTGCAGTGGATTTCCTCTTTGGTTAAATTTTATACCCGGGATCAAGTTCCAAACTGATAACGAACCATTTAAGGTAATATATTTATCCATAAAAATATTATTACTTTATTATTTATATAAATTAATCTATTCTTTATTCATCATTCTCTTCTGTTTCGTAAAGTTCACTGAAATTGTTGGAAGGACTGATAGCTGAAATGATTAAAAACAAGTGTAAAAATGTTTTTTTAGGCAGAAATGCAAAGGTTCACGGCCAAAATTGTGGACATGATGAAGCACGAGAAATTGTATGCATCATAAGGAGGACCCATTATTTTGTCACATGTATACGTTTTGTCTTTGCTCTTTTCTTCTCCAACTTTCTTATGAACAATTCCTATTGTTATTGTCGGTGCTAAAATATTTCCCCTAATGGTTTTTTGGGTTTTCTTATATTGATTGAAAATGAATATGGAAACATTGATTCAGCATATGGGGCAGGTGCAAAACCATATAATAAATGGGCAGCTGATATGGCTATCTCATTGGATACTGGAGTTCCCTGGGTCATGTTCCAGCAATCTGATGCTCCTGACCCCATTATAAGTTTGGGGTTTCAAGATTTAGGTTTTTTACTTGCAATTTCGATCATAGTTAATCGTTTCGCTTGGAATTTGCATGTTTTAGTCAAAAGAGGTTTCAGTATGTTTATTCTTTGTTTTGAAAATAAGGGCATTGGTTGGTTTTTGATACATAATTTCTTCTTTTATCTTGGCAATGACAGATTAACACCTGCAATGGATTCTACTGTGATCAATTCACTCCAAATTCTAATAAGAAACCAAAAATGTGGACCGAGAATTGGTCTGGATGGTATGGTGTCCAAGTCCAACTCGTCAATATAATTTACAATCTGACTTCTACTTAGTAGTTGTTTTGGTGATATGGATTAAATGTCTCCATCATAATGCTGATTGCTTGCTTCTCTTATTCAACTTTTTATCAAAAAGTATTTCTTCTTCATTACTTCCCAATATATTTCAAATGCTAGGTTCCATTCATTTGGTGGTGTCGTTTCCTACATACCTGTAGAAGACCTAGCATTTGCGGTTGCGCGGTTTTACCAAAGAGGTGGAACTTTCCAAAACTATTATATGGTAATCATAATTGGATTTTCAAATGTGTTTGTGCATTATATTTTATAGTAATAAAATTCAATCCTAGAACCTAGTATGAAGTATCATTTCGAACGGAACTTACGGGTTAATTTTTTTGGTTTCTCTTAAAACAGTATCAGGGTGGAATGAACTTTGGAAGGACTACAGGTGGACCCTTCATTGCTACTAGTTATGATTATGATGCTCCGATTGATGAGTACGGTATGTCTTCAGCCAATCTAATAAAAATTGTTAGCACTTCTAAGCATCTACTTGGCCTCCTGTAACATACTTGAGGTTATCATCTTGTATGCAACTTGACTCATATCGGTGGTTATTACAATAGAATGAGTAATGTATAACCATGATTATTCAGTTTATAATTTCATAAATGACATCTTCTAAGATTCACTTGTCTTCCAATTCACTATTTTTTTTCAGGACTTGTTAGACAACCTAAGTGGGATCACCTAAGAGATGTTCATAAGGCTATAAAGCTTTGTGAAGAAGCACTGATAGCCACTGATCCTACCATTTCCTCCTTGGGTCCAAACTTGGAGGTATTTTCCATATTTATTCTCTTCCTTTCTCATTTTAAAAGAGAACCTTACTTCTTTGCTTCTATGTTGGTTATGAATAAGAACTCAATGAGGGTTGCCTCTTTATTACTTGTTTGTCTGATTGGTGAGCAAGGGTCCCGTTGAAAATCTCAAGGATCATAATATTTTATACACATAAATGAAAAAAGATAAATCACTTTTTTTCTGATCATAAACTCTTCTTAAGACTTTTTTCGAGAACAAAATGTGCTCAGGCTATTATTGAAAGATATAGTTGAAAATCAATTAACAGTGGCCTAATAGTTTCTTCTGCCAGATCTTGTTCAAATTAATCTGTTCATTGACGTATTTCCTTCTTCTTCCCAGGCTGTTGTATATAAAAAATGATCATTCTGTTCTACTTTTATTGCCAATATGGACACCAAATCTGATGCAACTGTTAAATTCAATGGTAATTCATTCCTTTTACCTGCGTGGTATGTCAGTATCTTATCAGACTACAAGAATGTGGTTTTGAACACTGCCAAGGTATGCTTCATTAGCAAATTCGCCACCCACTTCAAGTTTTGTTTAGCTTCATTAGCAGCTTAACCAGCTTGCTTATTGTTCTAGATTTTCATGCCATAACTAGTCAACATTCTTTATGACAAGTTTCTTTGAAACATTGGAATGAATAACATAAATCATGTAAAACTAGCTTTTCTATCTTCTCTTACAAAAGGATCATAGCTGGAAATTCAAGTTGTCATTATTTCTGGGTTCATATAACCTAAATATGTAAAAGAGACTGTCTGAAAACCTCCCTCGCAATTGTACAGTGTATTTCTTCCCCGGATTAGGTCAGTCTTTTAGGATCTCAATCGGCTTTTACCTTTGACCAAATGAAATGGGGAATACATATTTATAACTGCAATGAACCTTCCATATTGGTTGTTAAGTATAATGTGCTGAGTTTATGATTATTTTTACTTCATAACACTAATCGGATCATTTTTGTAGATTGTGTCTGCTTCATCTACCATGGATTACTTGCATTTATATTTACTTAATTATGTCAATTTGTTCTTTCAAGTAACTCATAGAGTTTTATTCTTCAAATGATAGATTAACTCTCAGACTGTGATTCCTAGCTTCATGCATGAATCTTTGAATACCAATGCCAACTCAACTGACTCAAGTGATTTCTCTGAATTTTCTTTAAAGTTGCACATATAGAGATTGAATGTAGTAAATATACCCTCTACTTATTGTATAAATTCACTTGTTTGAAAAGTTCCCTAAAATATACGCTTCTCGTAGTCGTCATGGATACCAGGAAAATGTTGGTCGTCTGGATCATTGTAATGTTTTGCTTTAGCTTGCTTAGATTTGCTGAGTGTAAGGTGGCCAAAGAAGAAGGTGAGTCAAATTTCAAGATCTGATTTTTATTTGTGGTAGTTTCATTTTGTTTATGAGATTGTGGGGGAAAACGGGTGTAAGAGCTCTTGAAATGATTTTCTATGATGATTCTACATACTAATTGTAATCGTGAATAGTAGTGTTTAACTGCTTTATATTATCTTTTTGTAGCAGTGATTTTGCATACAACTACCTCGAAGAGACCATTCCAAGTGAATGTGCTTCAATGAATTTGATTTTTATGTAAGTTTAACATAAGTTTATTCTCTTAAAATATCAACTTGAAAGTTTTTGTGCAGCTCTCTTCTAGTAAATTGCTTGTCAGGAGAAATTCTGAAGTACCTGGGAAAATTTACCAAACTCACATATCATTATGTTCTGAACCTTTGTTAATTATAGTTATTCAGTTAGATTTTTCAGGGTGCGATAACGATTGACTTCCTAGAAAAATTTGCATTGCAAAATCAAAACAACAAACTCTGTTAGTCTATTTTTTATTAGATGTTGTAGGTGCTAGAAAATTAAAGACTTTTCATATTCCTTTTTTCACTCAGAAGGAAATTTATTAAGGATGTTTGATGCTTTTCTTTATCAGAAATCTTGAAGCAAACCAATTTTCGGGCCTTGTACCACCTGCACTTGGAGATTTAGTGAACTTGGAAACTTTGTAAGCAAAAACTCAGTACCTTCTTCTTCTTTGTTTAATATTTTACGATTCTCTTAATTTCTTGTTAAATTGGCCTTGATCAAATGATTTGTTTTCATTCTCATTGTAATTTCAGGATGCTCTCCTCCAATCAATTAACTCAGAATTTGACAGTGACGTTTAGTTTACTCAGAAATCTATCTGACTTGTAAGTTTCTTCAAATTTTCCTCTATTTTAAACCATGTATCTGGACACGTTCATAGGATCAACACTGATGTGTTTGCAAATATTGCATTTATCTTTTGTGCAGAAGGATTAGTGATATAAATGGGCCAAGTCATGATTTTCTTGTGCTCAGAAACATGAAATGCCTACTGACATTGTATGTTTTGTGCTCAAATTATCAAATATTTTGAAGGTTCCATCTATATATGATTCATTTTGACAGAACATAATCATATTATATTTGTATAGGGTTTTGAGGAATCTTATGTGACAAACTTTATTATGTCTATTTTGTATCGACATATGATTACAATATTTTGTATCGCTTAATGTGAATATATTGTATGCAAATGGATTGCTTATATATAATATGATATATATATTTAGTATTATGAGGCATTAAATGTGATTTAGTTTGATTATTTGTCAATCTACAATATATATATATATATATATATATAATTTAAGACATACAATCACAACATACGAATGTGTGTCATCTTTTCTAATGACGTGTGCTTCAATGACATATAATGTAAGTCATAAATGCGTGTCATAAATTTATGACACACAAATATGTGTCGTCTTCATTTATTATGGGGGCTTCAATGACGCGCAATGAGCGTCATAAATGCGCGTCATAAATGCATGTCATAAATGTGTGTCATAAATGCGCGTCATAAATTTATGACGCACAATTGCATGTCATCTGAGATTCATGTCGGTGGCTTCAATGATAGCCATTTGTGTGTCACCCGCACCCATAGATGACACGCAATGTGCGTCATTAAAGGGGTTTTTCTAGTAGTGAGTAATCAAGATCTACTGGAGAGCGATGTAGAGACTCATGATCACCTTCAGAACATAATACCAAAAAGTGAGTCTAAAATGTCATAATTTACAAAACATATTTATAACTTTAAGCGATAAATGATGCAAAACATGGCTTTCGGGTCAGAATTTTACAAAATAGACTACGAAAACAAACCTAGACCATTAAAAAAACATAAAGGCGGGTGTTAATAGAAAAAGTCAACGGTTAAATTCAATGGTCAAATTCAACGATCAATGGTCAATGGTTTTGTCAATGGTTTGATCAATGATTCGGTATATGGTTCATTCAATGGTTCAAATAGACTAGTTCAGTCAATGATTTAGACATACTAATTCAGGATCGGCTCAGGGTCTGATGGTTCTGTAATATCTCAAACATTGGGTCAATGATTAAAAGGTAAGAAATTAAAATTTAGTAGCGTATTTGGAATAAGTGGTAAGTTCAAGGACTAATGGTTGAATATTTTGTGTTAGGAGTTATTTGCAAATGAGAAAAAGAATAAGGGCATGATGGTCTTTTTCAACACATGAATTTTATATTCATTTCATTTAAGATATTTAAGTGGATAAGGAAGAGAAATATTGGAAAAGAAACTTAGTTTATTTCATTCTTATTCTTTTGGTCCGTGCTCTCTTGGGGGATAAGGTGAGTTTCTTTTAATTTGTTTGTTTCTTTAAATTATGGGTTATATTGAAGATTTATGAAGTGGAAAAGACTAAGGAAGCTTGGAAGGAAAGGAAAACTAAGTTAATAATAAGTTATTAGGAAATGAATGATTTGGGTTTAGAAGTGAGAATTTGTAAATGAGTTGATTAGTGAATTTTAAGGGTAGAATTGACTTGCTAAGGTCATAATTAAGAGATTTAAAGTGTTGGAAATAAATTATAACATGTTTGATGAAATGATGTGATTTTTAGTTCAAGGATGTTAGGAAGAAATTTGGAAGTTCTATGAGGATTAGTGAAGATAAATGATTAGTATAAGTATTAGTGAGTTTGAGGAGATTTTAGAGTTAAAAATAAAAGATGTAGGTGATTTTTTGGGTGAATTCGAAATGGAAGAATTGAAAATCTGGGCAAAGGTATCGGTACCCCAGGAACAATGTATCGATAACTCAAGGCTTAAATAAGTGAAAATTAAGAAGGGGTATCGGTACTGATTGCTAGTGTATCGATATGGTAGGGGGAAGTATCGATACCCAAAGAAGGGTATCGATACCACTAAGTATGAAACGAGATATTTTGTGTTTCTTGTTGATTAACTTTGATGATTAAATATAAGTGATTATATATTTATTTTGATTGTTTCTGTAGATCGGGATCAAAATCAACATTCAAAAAATTCAATTTTACAAGTTTCAAATATAAGAGTAAAAGATCCTAGTAAGGCAAAGGTGAGTGCAATTCAATTGTTTTATATTGGAATTGAGGATGGCTTGCGATAAGCCAACTTCAAAGTTTTCGATCGAAAACCAATTTCAATTGTTTTATGCAATATTTTATGATTTTATTCAATTATATGTCCAAGCAAGTTTTGTGATCTATTGTTTTAAACATGAACACGTGAATGAGATTTTGAATTGATTAAGAGTAAATTGTCTATGAGAATGATACAAATGCACATAAGATACGCTTTAAATGATGGAACTTAATATAATTATAAGTGGAATCCCAAATTATATATATGAGAATTAGGGGTATAATTGGCATGCCAAGAGTCGAGGGTTCTACGCGGTCCTACGGGACAATTTATTTAATCCTTCCGGATATTCCTACGTAATCCTTAGGGACAATTTCTACGCGGTCCTTCAGGACAAACTCTACGTGACACTTAGGTGCAAATTATATGAGTTGTGATGACAACAATTGTGCACAACCTCAATGTACTCAGATATCCTAGATTCTCTCAGTGTTATACTTTGGGCTAAGTGAATAAAGTTATCAGCTTAATAAATAATAAGCTAATGAAGTTTAAGAAATCTAAAGTTCATTCTATTAGGAAAACAGTTTTGTTATGAAATCGAAAAGATCTTTTAAATGTTTTATGTTACTCAATGACTTAGCATGTGGATTTTTCCCACGTAGGTTCTAGGAGATCCGAAGAGTGAAGGTTAGGAGGGGACAACATAAACGTTGAAGATCATATCAGAATCGTTTTAGATAGTAGGTTATTACATTTTGTTATTTTGTTGGCAAGTATTCTTTAAATGGAAATACTCTGATCAGCTTTATTTCTTTTAAATGTAAATATTTTGAAATATTTATATAACTGATGTATGATACTTTGCAGTTAAATTTAAAAGTTGTATCTATTAATCTATTATCTTTTGTAAAAACGTATATTGCTCAAAAGGATATTTTATCGTCAACTATTTGTTTTAAAGTCAAAGATTTGAAAAGTCAATGTAGCACTTTGAATGAATATGGGTTAGGTTGTTACATTTATTGGTATTAGAGCTATAGTTTAATTGATTTTAAGTTCGGAATCAAGTATTTTTATTTTAAAATAGGATACATGCCAATTAAAAGAAGAATTTTCTGATCTGATAGGGTCATTATTATGTTGTCCTCACTGATAGAGTAGTAATTTTCTCTTAATAGATGTCGGATTTAGAAGGCTCCCGAAGTGAAGCGGGAGAAGGCAGAAGAAGGTCAAGAGGGAAGTAGTAATTCTCCTGCCTCATTGAGGCTAGGTGAAGAACAAGCGTCTCAAGGGGTCCATGTGATCAGGGAGTGTTTTTCAGAACGTTGGACGCTATTCTGACGTGTTTCCAACCTTCTGCTTCTTCTACCCCTAAGACTAACGTGACCAAGGAATTGAAAGGATTGGGAGCATCGAAATTTAAAGGTGACGCTGATGAAGGTCCTGTGGTGGCAGACATTTGACTGAATGATATAAAGATTATGTTCGAGAGTCTTCACTCTTCTTAAGAGGAGATGCTAGATGGAGTTGTATCGTTATTAAGAGGTTAAGCTCGAATATGGTGGAAAAATGTGTCGATGAGAGCTACGAGAGATCAGTTGACATGGCCATTTTTCTTGATGGAGTTCAAGAACAAATATATTGGAGATCAATTTATTCGTCGTCAGATGAAACAAGAGTTCATGAGCTTAAAGTAAGGGAATTGTACAGTATATGAGTACGAGTGTGAATTTAATAAGCTAAGTCTTTGGTTCCCACAGAAAAAGATTCTTGTGACTGGTTTTTGGAAGGGTTACGTCCTAGATTGAAGGAATTAATATTAGCTTTGAATCTTTCCACGTTTCAAGAAGTGGTGAATAGAGTGAAAGCTTTGAAGCGAGCTCAAAATGAAAGATTCGGGGAACAAAAGACCTAGTGGAACAAGAGAACTGGTGCCTCATCTAGCATTTCCCATCAAAGAAGAGTTAAGGTTTGGGTTTTAGACCCCAAGCAAGATCAGAGTCAACTGCATCCTCAGGTAGAGGATTTAATCTGGAAAGAGGTAGATAAAATCAATCGGTGGGCTTTGGAGTAGGAGGAGTAAACTAATGTCAGCATTGTGGTAAAAAACATAGTGGCATCTGTAGAGTGGCCTCTGGAGCATGTTTATGGTGTGAAGATACGGGACTGCCCCTTAATGACTAGAGAAGCCACATCATCTGAGAGATCGGTTATTGTATCTCAGAGAGGCAGATGTTGAGAAAGAGGGAGGAATCAGTCTGAATCAACTAGTCAACCTGAAATTCGTTCTATTGCTAGAATTTATAACCTCAACACCAGTGAAGATCGTAATGATCCTGAGATCATTGCAGGTACTTTTCAGTTATGTGATAAACATATTTTGGTTTTAATTGATCCAGGCTCAACTTATTCTTATATCTGTAGTGAATTGGTAAAAGAACTGAAACTTCCATTAGAAACTATAAGCAATGATGTGATAGTAACTAATCCTTTGTGACATAGTGCTCAGGTAAATCAATTGAGTCAAGGGTGTCCCATAAAGATTCAGGGAATTGAATTCCCTATTAATCTAATGGAATTACCCTTTGATGATTTTGAGATCATTTTGGGAAGGGACTGGTTATATCGGTATTATGCCAATGTCGATTATCGTTTGAAACAAATAATTTTGACAAGCTCTGAGGAATTTGGAGTGATGATATTTAGTGAAGGATTCAATCCTTTAGCAAATGTAATATCCATGATGTCAGCTAAGAAATTGTTGCTGCAAGGATGTCCAACTTTTATTGCAAATGTATTTGATGCTCGAGTTAAGGATCGAAGATTGTAAAATATTCCTATTGTTCAAGAATTTCCATAAGTATTCCCGGAAGAATTTCCAGGGTTACCTCCAGCTAGGGAGGTAGAATTTCACATTGAAGTTATACAGGGAATCGTTCCTATTTCTATGACCCCTTATAGGATGTCTCCGAGGGAGCTAAAGGAGTTAAAAGTTCAATTACAAGAGCTTTTGAATAAAGGATTCATCAGACCCAGTGTGTCTCCATGGGGTGCGTCGGTATTATTCGTAAAGAAGAAGGATGGGTCGATGTATCTCTGTATCGATTATCGAAAAACTCAATAAGGTGACCATTAAAAATAAATATCCTCTTTCTTGAATCGATGATTTATTTGACTAGCTGAAGGGAGTTGCGGTGTTCTCTAAAATTGATTTATGCTCATGTTATCATCAATTAAAGATCCAAGATTTTGATATCCCAAAAACGGAATTCAGGACTCGATATGGCCATTATGAATTTGTGGTAATGCTTTTGGTTTGACAAATGCACCTGCGGCATTTATGGATTTGATGAATCGAGTTTTTCAACCCTATCTCGATCAGTTCATGGTAGTTTTTATTGATGATATTTTAGTATATTCAAAGTCTGTGTAGGATCATAATGCTCATCTTCGTGTGGTTCTTTAGACGTTGCGTGACAAGAAGTTGTATGCTATTCTAAGTGTGAGTTTTAGCTTTCTGAAGTGATATTCTTAGGTAATGTGATTTCTGTAGTGGGGATTAGAGTAGATCCCTTGAAAATAAAAGCTATCTTAGATTGGGAAGTTCCAAGAAATGTTTCAGAAGTGCGAAGTTGCTTGGGTTTGGCGGGATATTATCGAAGGTTTGTAAAAGACTTTTCGATGATTTCCTCCCCTTTGACCAAGATGTTAAGGAAAGATGTACTTTTGCATAGACGAATCAGTGTCAAAAGAGTTTCGAAACTCTAAAGAAGATTCTTATAGAGGCTCCGGTGTTAGTACAACCAGAATCGGGATAGTGACACTTCTCTAAATGGATTGGGTTGTGTCTTAATGCAAGATAAGAATTGCTTATGCTTCTAGACAACTTAAGCCTCATGAAAAGAATTATTCGACTCATGATTTAGAGTTAGCAACAGTAGTCTTTGCACTGAAGATTTGGCGTCACTATCTGTATGGGGAACGGTGTTTCATCTTTACTGATCATAAAAGTCTGAAATATTTGTTGACTCAAAAGGAGCTTAACTTAAGGCAGAGAAGGTGGATTGAGATACTTAAGGATTAGCATGTAATCATAGACTATTATCCCGGGAAAGCTAATGTAGTAGCGGATACTCTAAGTCGGAAGACTTTTGCCGCTTTAAGTGCCTTGAATGCTCGATTTATGGTGAAAAGTAATGGTTCTTTACTAGCTGAATTGAAGTTAAGTCCGTTATTATTAGAGCTGATACAAGAATTGCAAAAGAATGATGATAAGTGTTTACGTTGGCTCAAGCAAATTCAAATAGGTGAAAGCAAGAACTTTGAGGCCAGGACAAATGGATGTTTATATTTCAGAGATCGAGTTTGTATTCCCAATAATGAAGATTTAAGGTGGGATATACTTTCTGAAGCACATTTTAGTCCACTAACTATGCATCTGGGAGGAAACAAGATGTATCAAGATTTGAATGAGCGTTTTTGGTGTCCAGGCATGAAAAGAGATGTGATGGAGTTTGTGTCAAAATGTCTTACTTGTCAACAAGTGAAAGCTGAGCATTAGGTACCTTCGGGACTTTTGCAACCGATATCTATTCTTCAATGGAAGTGGTAAAGAGTTACGATAGATTTTGTAACTGGATTACCTTTGACACCTGGTAAGAAGGATTCAATTTTGCTCATTTCCTTCCGATTAGAACAAATTATTCGATGGAAAAGTATGTTATACCTCAAGGAGATAGTGTGATTGCATGGAGTGCCCGTTTCAATAGTATCCGATAGAGATCCAAGATTTACTTCCAGATTCTGGAAATCTTTACATGGAGCTTTGGGTACTCAACTAAATTTCAGTACTGCTTTTCATCCTCAAACTTATGGTCAATCTGAACGGACGATTCAAGTGTTGGAGGATATGTTAAGAGCATATGTAATTATTTTTCAAGGATCATGGGAAAAGTATTTGTCACTTGCAGAGTTTGCATATAATAATAGTTATCAAACAAGTATTAAGATGGCACCATATGAAGCGTTATATGGAAGGAGGTACATAACGCCTCTTAATTGGTATGAATTGAAGGACAGAGAGGTTCATGGTCCTAATTTGATTAAAGAAGTAGAAGAAAAGGTTCAAGTGATCCAACATAACCTTAAAGTAGCATCAGACAGGAAAAAGTCATATGCAGATTTGAAGAGAAAGGAAATTTAATTTAAAGAAGGTGATAAAGTTTTCCTCTAAGTGTCACCTTAGAAGAGGCAACATGGGAGCGTGAAGATGACATGAAATGACAATTTCCTCATCTCTTTGTTCAATAAAAATTTGAGGGTGAATTTTATTTAGGAGAGAGAATTGTAATATCCTAAACATCGAGTTAATGATTAAAAGGTAAAAAATTAAAATTTAGTAGCGTATTTGGAATAAGTGGTAAGTTCAAGGACTAATGGTTGAATATTTTGTGTTAGGAGTTAATTGCAAAGGAGGAAAAGAAGAAGGGCATGATGGTCTTTTTCAACACATGAATTTTATATTCATTTCATTTAAGATATATAAGTGCATAAGGAAGAGAAATATTGGAAAAGAAACTTAGTTTATTTCCTTCTTCTTCTTTTGGTTCGTGCTCTCTTGGGGAATAAGGTGAGTTTCTTTTAATTTGTTTATTTCTTTAAATTATGGGTTATATTGAAGCTTTATATGAAGTGGAGAAGACTAAGGAAGCTTGGAAGTGAAGGAAAACTAAGTTAATAAGAAGTTATTAGGGAATGAATGATTTGGGTTTAGAAGTGAAAATTTGTAAATGAGTTGATTAGTGAATTTTAAGGGTAGAATTGACTTGCTAAGGTCATAACTAAGAGATTTGAAGTGTTGGAAATAAATTGTAACATGTTTGATGAAATGATGTAATTTTTAGTTCAAGGATGTTATGAAGAAATTTGGAAGTTCTATGAGGATTAGTGAAGATAAATGATTAGTATAAGTATTAGTGAATTTGATGAGATAATTAGAGTTAAAAATAAAAGATGTAGGTGATTTTTGGGGTGAATTCGAAATGGAAGAATTGAAAATCTGGGCAAGGGTATCGGTACCCCAGGAACAGTGTACCGATACCTCAAGGCTTAAATAAGTGAAAATTACGAATGGGTATCGGTATTGATTGCTAGTGTATCGATACAGTAGGGGGAAGTATCGATACTCAGAGAAGGGTATCGATAACACTTTGAAGCTGAAAATTACAAAATGCAATATGGGTATCGGTACCTGTATGAGGTATTGATACCTCCCAAGGGACGTATTGATACCCTTGAGGTAGTACTGATACCACTAAGTATGAAACAAGAGATTTTGTGTTTCTTGTTGATTAAGTTTGATGATTAAGTATAAGTGATTTTATATTTATTTTGATTATTTGTGTAGACCGGGATCAAAATCAACATTCGGACAATTCGATTTTACAAGTTTTGAATATAAGAGTAAAAGATCTTAGTGAGGCAAAGGTGAGTGCAATTCAGTTGTTTTATATTGGAATTGAGGATGGCTTGCGATAAGCCAACTTCAAAGTTTTCGATCGAAAACCAATTTCAATTATTTTATGCAATATTTTATGATATTTATTCAATTATATGTCCAAGCAAGTTTTGTGATCTATTGTTTTGAACATGAACACGTGAATGAGATTTGAAATGATTAAGAGTAAATTGTCTACGAGAATGATACAAAATGCACATAAGATACACTTTAAATGAAAGAACTTAATATAATTATAAGTGGAAGCCCAAATTGTATATGTGAGAATTAGGGGTATAGTTGGCATGCAAGAGTCGAGGGTTCTACGCGGTCCTACGGGACAATTTATATAATCCTTCGCAATATTCCTACGTGGTCCTTAGGGACAATTTCTACGTGGTCCTTCGGGACAAACTCTACGTGGCACTTAGCTGCAAATTATATGAGTTGTGATGACAGCAATTGTGCACAACCTCAGTGTACTCAGATATCCTAGATTCTCAGTATTATACTTTGGGCTAAGTGAATAAAGTTGTCAGCTTAATAAATAATAAGCTAATGAAGTTTAAGAAATCTAAAGTTCATTCAATTAGGAAAACATTTTTGTTATGAAATCGAAAAGATCTTTTAAATGTTTTATGTTACTTATTACCTCACTAAGTCAACGACTTAGCGTGTGGATTGTTTTCCCACGTAGGTTCTAGAAGATCCGAAGAGTGAAGGTTAGGGGGGACAACATAAGCGTTGAAGATAAGATCAGAATCGTTTTAGATAGTAGGTTATTACATTTTGTTGTTCTGTTGGCATGTATTCCTACTTTAAATGAGAATACTCTTATCAGTTTTTTTTCTTTTAAATGTAAATATTTGGAAATATTTATGTAACTGATGTATGATACTTTGCAGTTAAATTTAAAAGTTGCATCTATTAATCTTTTATCTTTTGTAAAAATATATATTGCTCAAAAGGATATTTTATCGTCAACTATTTATTTTAAAGTCAAAGATTTGAAAGTCAATGTAACACTTTGAATTCATATTCGGGTCGAATATGGGTTAGGGTGTTACAGGTTCAATTAGATCGATCTAGGTTCGATTCACTGTTTGAACGGGAAGAATCATTTCCACACGTGCATGACGGCATGTGAGGCACCGTATGGTGGCCTTTTTTCATAGAAAATTCTATATTATTATTTTAAAATACTGGGAGTAATTTACAAATGTTATTTTCCTGAAAAGAACGTTGGAAACGAGATTTCTTGAAAACTTGAATGCTCGACCCTTTCTAAAAATACTAACGACGACGACAATGGAAGAATAGAAGACAACTGACAAATGAGGTCGGTGAGACAAGCACAATGATGCCATCGGTGAGAGTCATAACAACCTGAGTGCCAACGAATCAAAGAAAACCAAAATCGGCCAATGGAGAGAGAGTTTGATGGGGTTTTTTTTTCAAATGGGAAAAGTTAGAAACTGCAACGGAGAGGGTAAGCCTTCATAACCCTAGATTTATGGGTAATTTACGTTATAAGTTCTTACAATTTTGAGAGTTTCTAAATCAACATTAAAGTTTTAAAAATACCTCAATTTAGTCCCCGAAACTTTGGAATGTGACCGTCAAAATAACTATTTAGTCAAAACCTAGAGATGTTTTCTTAGCATTATGTCAATATATTATTCAATTAAAATATTATTAATATATCATTGAATTAAAATATGATTATAAATAAGCCACTTTATTGTCAAAATTGAAATGAACAATTAATGTAATTTGGTATAATAAATTTTTTAGTCTCAAAATTTACGTATTATATGAATTATAACCTAATTCAAAACAAATCAATAAATTTAATATTTTATATTAAAAATATTTATCAATTTGATCTATTTTTGTAATATTGTCAAATGAGTCCATCAAATCAAAGCAACGGTTAAATAATTATATTTTATCATAAAACAATAATAAATTATTATTAAATTGTTCTTATATCATAATCATAATTAAAAATAATTTATCATTTTTTGAAGAAGAACAAGTAACTTGATAGAAGAAAAAAATAAAAATGAAGAAATTATTAAATATGGAATATTAAATTATTTCAAATTATGACAAAATTAATAAATTGTATAATTTTTAATAATTAGAATTATTATATCATATTAAATCATTATTTTGTTTAATATTTAACGTAGAAATGACATATATTAAAATTTTAATTAAATAATTTATTCATATATTAAAAATACACGTTTATTAGCAAATCTATAATTAGTTTACCTATATTGTTTAAAAAAATTATAAACGAATTTTTTTATTAATATGAGACGAATACAATATAATATTTATTTAAAGACTCTTAATCATTTAACATTGAACATTTATATCTATGCAAATATGGTGCTCAAATCCACGACCTCAATGAATAATAATAATTTACCGATCGTCAAGGTCACTTGATTTGTACTTATAAACGACACACTTTTATATACAAACTTCATCGACAGGCGTATACAACGTCGATAGACTAAATTTTTTAAAATAAATGTTATCTTATAATCGCTCAGATTATTAATCTATACATAATTAACTAATTTATTTATAATTTTTAAAAAAAAAATATATCTATTATTTAACTTAGAATTAATTAAATAATCGTGGGTGATGTTTAAAAGAAATTATAAATAAGACACACATGTGCAAAACAAACTTCCTACTTGGACTAGCCTAAGCCTATTTCCGTCGACTCTTTTTCTTGATTTTGCAGAGTGACAATGGCGTTGCAGTATGGGATAGCGGAGTTTTACGACCAGTCGTCGGGGCTTTGGGAAGTCATTTGGGGCCACCATATGCACCATGGCTTTTACGATCCGTCCTCCAATGTTTCCGCCTCCGATCATCGAGCTGCCCAGATCCGAATGATCGAAGAGTCGCTCCGTTTCGCTGGGATTACCGGTTCGTATTTTCTATCCATTTCTGTGAAATATACTCTTCGAAACCATTAATCTGATGAACACGAAAATAAATCACTGCACATCATCTGGATTCAATGGCTGAAACCACACCATGTTTCTTCTATTTTGTCTATTGCGTTCATCTTTGTGTTTGGTTATTTACTGTTTGGCATGATTGCCCACTTTTCTGTTTTAAAATATTCAACGTCTGAACATCAAAGGAAAACTAAATTTCTAATGTTTCCTATCATTTTTAAACTAATCATCAATCTTCTAAGCTTCGTATGCATCTAAACCCCATAATTTCTGAATCCCATAACAAAACCGATGAACCGACTTATTCTTCTAGTATTTGATATAACCCTTAACAAAAACATTCATATCTGTGATTAACAGTTTAATATTATTTGTTTAATATCCATATTAATAAAATGTAAACAAAAACATGTGTCTCAGCCGCACCGTAATCATCCCTATTTGGTAAACTTGTCGTGCTTTAAGTTGTGTAAGAAAAACAATGCTTTTATAAGAATATTCAACTCTCAAAATCATTAATATTTCCTGAAAAATAAAAATATTTTAAATATATTAATAACCTGTTGGTCTAAAAATATAAGATTTTAAATTTTTTAAGTGAAATTAAGATTTGAATCTAAATATTATAAATGAATGAATGCCAACAGATCAAATAAGAAAACATTTTAAAACTTAAATTACTTGCTTTACTGTTTTATTCAAATATACTTTTACTATTTGTAGAAAGATTAAATAATTTATAAATAATATTAATTTGCTCCTATACAGGTTAACTTAATCTAATTGGATAGCTTGTATTTAATAATAGAAAATGATATAGGAAGTTGAAATTAAAGGATATAGTTATGGGGAAGTGGAAGGAGGAAGTGGAAAATATAACTTGTTGTTGTAAAATTAAATAATGAGAGTAATTAGTTTTAACTTAAAATATTATCAATAGTATAATTTTTTAAGTTGAATAAGATAATATTTTAGGTTGAAATTAAAATGACAATATAATGGAAAATATAATTAATCATCGTACAACAAAACCAGCTAAGAGGGGTGGAGGAGACGACGATACATCCTAGGCGGAGAGTACCAAACCAAAATAGACAAGAGTTGTGAAGGTGGTCCATTCTCAATAGGAAATAGGAAATTACAGAAAATTATTGTCACATTTATATATTAGAAAAAAGGACATTGAATTTGAAAAACTACCTAGTTTCAGCATAGGGGTTGAGCGATTGAGTCGAGTAAAAAAATTGAGTTATTTAACTTAATGAGTCCTATTTTATAACTTCAAGTTGATTTCAAATTTTTTTGAGTCGAGTCGAGTTTATAAAATTCAAGTCGAGTCAAATTTTTGAGTTTATTTTTAAATTTAATAATAACTATTTTTATATTATGATATTATTTGATTTCAATTTAAATGACTTTTATAACCATATACAATACATATATATTTCTTCATATTTTTTTCATATGTAATACACATATATCATAAAAATTTGAGGGACTCGACTCAAACTTAAAAATTAATCCACTAATTACTAAAAATTTTGAATTATTTGAGTTGTATTTTCTAACTTGATTTGAACTTGAAATTTTTTCGAGTCGAGTCAAGTCAAAAAATTGATTTTTCAAGTCAATTTGAATTTTGTTCACCTCAATTTCAACAAGTCTTATGATAAAAATATAATTTTTAAATATATTCTTACGAATAAAATTAAAAGATGCCATCCACTTTCACAATTTAACAACCACCCTGTCCCTCTCTTCAGGATCTATCCGAAGAGTCTTTGCAGCCATGGGAGAAAAAGCTGCTAAACAGGATATGCAATGCTTATTATTTACCCGAGTGGTGTTCTACTTCTGATTATGTCAAACTCCTTCAGTCCCTCTCCCTCCTGGTAAATTTATTTCCTCGAATTGGCTAAAACCCTTTCGGTCATTCGACAGTTCTGTTCAATTTCACATGCTTCACTCGCAGGATGTAAAGGCTGCTGATTGGTCCGAGCACGTTGTCCCGTTCTGGCCAGTGGTGATACGGTCGGCATTTACGTGGAAGGGTTTCGTATCACTGCTACGTAGCGGTAACTATGTTTAACATTCGATATCTTGTTAAACAAGTTGATATGAGCATAGCTTGATGTTGGTCTTAATGTGGATTGATGTTGTTAGGATTAAATACCATCAAAGGTGCATTGGTGATGCCATTGATGATCCAAGCGTACCAGAAGAGTGTGATCAAGTTCGCCATCATTACCTGCCGGAAACCCGAGTAAATTGCTACGGCGACCGAATGTTTCAAGTGTGTTGTCTGTTGTTGTAATACCCCAAAAATTTAGATAGTGACCAAAATAAAAAATTTGAAAGTTTATTGGTCAAAGTAGAAAATTGGGAAAAGTTTAAGGACCTAAGTAGTAATTTTCTCAAAAAGAATTTTATTCCATAAATAGATTTAATGAGCTGTTAAATTATAATTTTTAAAGTTTGGTGACCAAAGTATAAACTTTGTAAAAGTTTAGGGACCAAAATTATAATTTTAAAAAGTTACAAATTGGCCTTGTAAAAAATAGTTTATCTCAAGAATAACATTTCTATGGGAATCAGAATGTTCATACGAGTTTTGTAATAAAAGTTATAAAGCAAAGGAAGTTGGGGAAAAATTCGATAAATCAGATCGAATAGAAAATTCAAGAAAATCTAAAGGATGATAAATTAGACCGAAAATTTATTTTCACATTTTTAAATGTTGGAAAATAATATAAATCTTGAGATTTAAGGGTTTAATTTGGACTGTTGGATTAAACTGGCAAGAATGTGATTTTTGGAAAAAGACAAGGGCAAATCGGTAAATTAAGATATTATTTGTTCATCTTTAACTTATGGGAGATGATAAGGTTGAGTTATCTTGAGTTAATGGTGATTATGAAGTTTTATTAAGGGTAAATTGGTAATTTCCTAATTTAACGAATTTAATATTCATTAAAGGTAAATTAAAGGTAGATAAGCATGAAAATAATCTAAAGTTTCATGCCAAAAGTGTTCATCATCTTCTCCATTGCCGTGAGTTTCCTAAGGTAAGGGAAAAATATTTGCTTTCCATTTTTAAGCCATTTTCTATGGATTTCAAGTTATGCCGTGAAATATGAAAGTGATCTAGTCGAGAAACGCTATCTTTTGGTACCAATTATGCTTGCTCAAGTTGCTTGATTTTAAGATCCCAAATCTTATGGTTTATGTTCATGCTAGAGTTCATGAAATTGATGATGAATATTGATGTTTTTGAGGTTATAGATTCATTTTCAAGCTTTATTTATGATTAAAACATGTTTAAACTCCTAGAAATGATTCTATAATTTTCGGTCAAATGAAGAAATTATAGAACTTTGTATTATGATGAGAGTTGATTAAGGTTTTGATTTTAGAGATGTTGTAAGGTTGATTGGAAGTTGATTTCATGCTTGAATCGAATCAAAAGCAAGAAAAATCATGAAAACTTAGTTTCTATGTTTAAAGCCTTCGACCATGGGTTAGTTGAGTGAAAAAGATTATGGAAAAATTATATACGGGCTGGAAATGATGTATGAGGTATTCTACAAACCTTAGAAAAATTTAGGGATCATTCTATAATTTTTGAAAAATTAGGGATCAATTTCAAAATTTTGGAAAAGTTGTTAATGGTTGTATAATTGCCAAATAGTTGATGTACTATGCTGGAAATTATTATTTTGGAATTTAAATGTGTTTAGATGTGAAATATGACTATTTTTTAAGTTTGAAAAGATTGGTAATTTAAGTATAACATTTGCATAGTTGGGGGTGTTTAAATGTAATTATGCCTTGTAAAAGCACTTGAATAGTAATAAGTTCAGTGATAGAATTTTTGGTATTAAAAATTTAAGTGATAAAATGGTGAATGACCATTTTGTGAAAATTAAAAAAGTTGGTGTCAATGTTAAAAGGGTTTTAGGTGTTACATTTATTGGTATCAAAGCTTTTGGTTTAGTCGTTTCTGGACATGGAAAGAGTTTATATTAAGTCAATAATGTATACATGCCACTAAGATGTCAAAAGTTTACTGATAGTTGTATATATATATATATATATATATATATATTGTGATGATGCTTATTGGGAGTAAAGTTACTCTTTACTATTGTAAGATGATTTTGACTATGTTCAGATGTCGGAAACTAAAGAAAAGAAGGTCGAGATGGAAATCGACCCAAAAGAATCCGACATGACTTCAGTATCACGTACTAGAAGAGTTGAAGCTGTTAGGGATTTTCCTCCATTCTGTGGAAGAAATGCCTCAGCTTTCAACGAAGTTTCTGCATTTGAGGAATCCATTAAAAAGTTTGAACGACTTACAAGAGAAGTCGAATCGGATGAGGATCCAAAGGAGATTTCTGAATCTAGTGATGACTCTGAGGTTCCTTCAGGTAAGCTTAAATAAGTGAGAAATATTTAAGTTAAGCATTAAATTGTTTAAAGCATTTTTTATTTGAGTAAGAGGAAATAAGTAAGCGGTAAATACGTTGTTCGCTAAAAGTTTAAGGAAAGTTAAATTATTAGTGAATCAAATAATTATGAGTTTGATTGAGAATTTATATTAAGTTTTATGGACTTGATAGAGTTACCTTGCGAAAGTAAATTTGCAAAAATGGATTGTCTACCCATTCCATGCTACAATAAATTATTGTTTAGATTGAGATTGATTCTTAAGAACTTGAAAAGTTTCAAGTTTGTAGTGAGAGGAAAAAGAGTAAATTTGTTTGATAGTGTGATTTTAGCATTAACTGATATGAAGTTATTGTTACAAATTGTCTTCTTATTGAACGACGTGGACATTTAAACTTTCATTTGAGATGGAAAATGTTTCCACTGCTCGAGAATAAATTCTATGGGTATGGAAAAGTTATACAAATTATCTTAAGAATGAATTAAGGAATTCTAAAGTTGAGATATTCAATTCGACTGGATAACAAGTGTTATTATGGCAGAAGACCTATGGGTCATTATGCATGTGTTAGTCGAACATATATTAAATATTCGATAAAGGTTCAGGAGCTTATGTTCCTAATGAATCCGATGTAATTATCATTTAACGAGTTTTAGATAATTTTGAGTAAGGTTTGGTTATCTTTGCACTAAGGTGGTGTTGATGGTCGCAAGAAGCGATTAATTTATAAAGATGTGGATAAATTGGAAATTTTAGTGATTGATGAAAAGCAAAATCATCACTAATTTGATATCAGCAATGAGTATGATTAAAATGATGTAAAAAGGATGCATAGCTTTTCTAGCTAAGGTAGTAGATGCTTAAGTATCTGAAGTAAGATCATATGATATTCCCACAACGCATGAATTTTCAGATGTCTTTTTAGATTAATTATTTGCGTTACCTCCAGATCGAGAGGTGAAATTCAAGATATTATGGTTCTCAAGGCTTTGATTTTGTTTATATGGTTTAATATCAAATGGATGAAATTGAGTTAAGAGAATAAAGGTTCAATAGCAAGAGCTGCTAGATCGAGGATTTGATGAACTGAGTATTTCAACTTTACTTGGATTAGTTGTGGTTGTATTTATTGATGATATTTTGGTATACACGAAGACAAAGATAGAGCATGATGTTTATCTTCGTATTGTGCTCGAGATATTTAAGAGAAAAAGTTATATGCCAAACTATCAAGGTGTGAGTTTTGACTGTCAGAAGTTGCTTTTCTTGGTCATGTTGTCTCAGCAGAATGCATAAGAGTTGATCCTAAGAAGGTCAAGCAATAGTGGAGTGGAAACCTCCAAAGAATATTATAGAGGTTCGAAGTTTCTTGGACTTGCTGGTTATTATCGAAAGTTTGTGAAAAACTTTTCGATGATTGCTTCTCCTTTAACCAAGCTCTTGAGAAAGGATGTTTCATTTGCTTGGACTGAGAAATGTCAAGAGAGTTTTTGAAGATTTAAAGAAGATTTTAATGGAAACACCAGTACTGGTACAACTAAAATCTGACAAAGAGTATGTGGTGTATAATGATGTATCTCATAATGGTATGGGTTGTGTACTTATGAAAGAAGGTAAAGTGGTCGCCTATGCTATCGGATAATTAAAGAAACACGAGAGAAATTATCCCACTCATGATCTTGAGTTAGCGGCGGTTGTTTTTACTTTAAAGAATTGGTGTCATTATTTGTATGATGAGCAATGTCATATCTCCTCGGATCATAAGAGTTTGAAGTACCTGTTGACTCAAAAAGAGCTAAAACTTGAGACAAAGGAGAGTGATATAACTCTTAAAGGACTATGATTTGATCATTAATTATCATTCAGGGAAGGCAAATATTGTTGCATATGCACTTAGTCGGGAAACTTTTGCAACTTTGTGAGCTATGGATGTGCGACTGTTGTTGAAAGAAAATGGTGCACCGTTGGCTGAATTAAAGATAAAGATGATGCTTCAAGATCGGATAATAGAGCTACAAAGGAAAGAGGGCAGATGCTTGGAAAAGATTTCACTGGTGGAAAAAGGTGAGTCTAAAGACTTTGAAGTCAAGTCTGATGGTTGTCTGTATTTCTTAGGAAGAATTTGTATTCCACATGATGATGAGATGAATAAAGATATTAGTTCTGAGGAATATTTTAGTTCGCTGACTATGTATCCAAGCACGAGTAAGATGTATCAGGATGTTAAGAGTCAATTTTGGTGGCCAAGTATGAAAAGAGCCATTTCTGAGTTTGTTACTACATGTCTGACATATCAACAAGTGAAAACGAAGCATCAAGTCCCTTCGGGATTGTTGCAACCGATTTTTTATTCTAGAGTGGAAGTGGGAGAGAGTCACTATGAATTTTGTTACAGGGCTACCTTTGACATCAAATAAGATGGATTCCATTTGGGTGATAGTTGACTGGTTAACGAAATCGACACATTTCATTCCAGTGCGAATCGATTACGCCTTGGATAAATATGTAGAGTTGTATATCAAGGAGATAGTTCGAGTACATGGAGTACCAGTATCAATCATATCCGACAGAGATCCAAGGTTTACTTCAAGATTTTAGAATTCTTTGCATAAAGTTTTTGGGTACTCGATTGAATTTCAGTACGACCTTTCATCCACAGATGGATAGTCAATCAGAGTGTACTATTCATATATTAGAACATATGCTGAGGGCATGTGTGGTTGGGTTCAAGGGATCATGGGAATAGTATTTTCCTTTAGCAGAATTTGCCTACAACAATATCTATCAATCGAGCATCAAGATGGCTCCGTATGAAGCTCTATATGGGAGAAAATGCCGAACATCATTAAATTGGTTCAAGTTAAAAGATCGGAATCTTGCTGGCCCAGATTTATTGAAAGAGGTTGAGGATAAAGTAAAGATAATTCAAGATAATCTCAAGATGTCATCTGATCGGCAGAAGTCTTATGTAGACTTGAAGCGAAAAGAGATTGAATTTCATGAAGGAGATAAAGTTTTTCTTAAAGTATCAACTTGGAAAAAGATTTTTGCGTTTTTGGTGCAAAGGAAAGCTAAGTCCAAGATTCATTGGACCTTATGAGATCTTAAAAAGAGTTGGACCGATGGCTTATCAGTTAGCATTACCTCCGGAGTTGGAAAAAAATACACAATGTTTTCATGTGTTGATGCTTAGAAAGTATCGATTGGATCCTTCACATGTCATTTCATCGGAGGAAATTGAGATCCGACTAGATTTGATTTATGAATAAGAACCAATACATATTTTGGCTTGAGAAATCAAATAATTGTGTAGCAAGACGACTCCTCTAGTTAAAGTGCTTTGGCAAAAGCATAAAGTCTTAAAATTCGAGGACGAATTTTATTTAAGGGGGAGATTTGTAAAACCCCAAAAATTTAGATAGTGACCAAAATGAAAATTTTGAAAATTTGTTGGTCAAAGAAGAAAATTAGGAAAAGTTTAAGGACCTAAGTGGTAATTTTCCTCAAAAAGAATTTTATTCCATAAATGGCTTTAGTGAGTGGCCAAATTACAAATTTTTAAAGTTTGATGACCAAAGTATACACTTTAGAAATGTTTAGGGACTAAAATGGTAATTTTAAAAAAGTTACAAATTGGCCCTGTAAATAAATAATTTATCTCAAGAATAACGTTTCTGTGGAATCAAAATGTTAATACGAGTTTTGTAATAAAAGTTATAAAGCAAGGAAGTTGAGGAAAAATTCGATAAATCAGATAGAATAGAGGAAAATCTAGAGGATGATAAGTTAGACAGAAAATATTATTTTTCACATTTTTAAATGTTGGAAAATAATATAAATCTTGAGATTTAAGGGTTTAATTCCATGTTTAATTTGGACCGTTATATTAAAGTGTAAGATTATGATTTTTGGAAGAAAAAAACAAGGGCAAATCTGTAAACTAAGATCTTATTTGTTCATCTTTGACTTATGGGAGATGATAAGGTTGAGGTGTCTTATTTTGGAAGATGATAAGGTTGAGGTGTCTTGGGTTAATGGTGATTATGAAATTTGATTAAGGGTAAATTGGTAATTTCCTAATTTAATGAATTTAATATTCATTAAAGGTAAATTAAAGGTAGATAAGCATGAAAAAAATCTAAATTTTCATGAGAAAAGTGTTCATCATCTTCTCCATTGCCGTGAGTTTCCTAAGGTAAGGGAAAATATTTGTTTTCCATTTTTAAGCTATTTTCTATGGATTTCAAGTTATGCATGAAATAGGAAAGTGATCTAGTCGAGAAACTATATCTTTTGGTACCAATTATGCTTGCTCAACTTGCTTGATTTTAAAGATCCCAAATCTTAGGGTTTATGAATTGATGATGAATATTGATGTTTTTGAGGTTATAGATTCATTTTCAAACTTGATTTATGATTAAAACATGTTCAAACTTCCTAGAAATGATTCTATAATTTTCGGTCAAATGAAGAAATTATAGAACTTTGTGTTATGATGAGAGTTGATTAAGGTTTTTGATTTTAGAGATGTTGTAAGGTTGATTGGAAGTTGATTTCATGCTTGAATCGAATCAAAATCAAGAAAAATCATGAAAACTTAGTTTCTATCTTTAAAGCATTCGACCATGGGTTGGTTGAGTGAAAAAATATTATGGAAAAATTATATAAGGGTTGGAAATGATGTAGGAGGTATTCTACAAGCCTTAGAAAAAATTGGGGACCATTCTATAAATTTTTAAAAGTTGGGGGACCATTTTATAATTTTTTTAAAGTTGGGGGACCAATTCAACAATTTTGGAAAAGTTATGAATGGTTGTATAATTGCCTAATAGTTGATGTACTATGCTGGAAATTACTGTTTTGGAATTTAAATGAGTATTTAGATGTAAAAATATGACTATTTTAGAAGTTTGAAAATATTGGTGATTTAAGTGCAACAATCGTATAGTTAGGGGTGCTTAAATGTAATTATGCCTTGTAAAAGAACTTGAATAGTAATAAGTTCAGTGCTGGAATTTTTTGTATTAAAAAATTTAAGTGATAAAATGGTGAAGGATCAATTTGTGAAAATTGGAAAAGTTGGTGCCAATATTAATAGGAATTATTAAGTGTTAAGTATTTTTTTTGTAGAAAATGAGTTTCAAGTATATTATGGATTTTGTTTTGGGGATGTGTTTATGTTAGTACAATACTAACATATGTATTGTTATGAATTTGTGATTTGTACAAATCGTGATTGATTTGTGATTTGTACAGATCGTGATTGATTTGTGATCGAGGCAAGTCAAATATAAAGGGTTTATTTTGATTATAGTGAGGCACATCTTTTGGGTATATAAAGTGTCAAGATGAGTGCAATACATGCATGAAATTGTTCATAGACGTTTCATAAATCATCTGGAAGACTTGTGAAAAGTCGACCTTATTTATATCAGCATGATATTATGTCATTTTTATAACTTCGATATGACGTTGATATGTCACAGTGTGAAATGATAATGCATTGATCATGGATAATGTGATATTTTACCATGGATGTTATTTTGGGTATGAACTGCCTTAATGTTAGATATATGGCTATATGATACCATGGATGAATGAATTAGACTATATGCCTAAGTAAGTCGTTAAAGGACAGGGTATAGTTGGCATGCCTTAGAGTATAGCGGCTGCAGGTTTATATTAGCATTATAGTGTGTAAGGACACTAAGGGGCTGTTTATTTGGCTCTGAATGGAATCATTCAGCGCTGAATGCTGAACCGTTCAGCATTCATCGCGTTTGTTTTGCACCTCTGAATGATTCAGTGCTGATTGATTCAGCAAAACAATGTTGAATGATTCAGCATCAAAGTACATTTTGAATGATTCAGAGTCATTATCAAACATCATGTCACATTCAGAGATAATTCATACAGAGCCTCTGAATCATTCAACATTTGAATCATTCAGCGCTTAATCATTCTAAAATAAACAAACAACCCCTAAGTGTCTATGGTGGGCACGACCTTATGTGTAGCACTACGTTGTAGATATTACTCGAATACCTAGGGTTTTCATAGGTTTACTTGTGGGTTATAACTATTGGTAAAAATGATGATATTTATATTATATTATTTTGATTATGGTAAAACATTGGTCATGCAGGTAATGTGATCATATAGTATTTGAAAATGACATTAAATTTCATGCATGAGTTGTATTGTATTGTTTATTGTTTTTAATTGACTCACTAAGTATATACTTAGCGTGTGATGATTTGCACGCATAGGTAAAAAACCAAGAGTAGAGTAAAGAGTACAGAGCACTCCAAGCATAAAGGAATATACTACAATATCAATAAGACATCCTATGATGTAATTTTGACTTACTTAGTGGCATGTACTTATCAATGTCCTAGTTGCTCTGTTGAACTATTTTAAAACTAGTTTGTAATGGATAAACTAAATTATTTTAGGCTATTTTAAATATGGGTAATACGAAACATTATTATTATTTTGAGTATATGTAATTAATATACATATATATGTTTTAAATGTCATATGATAGTTTTACTTGAGATAATATTTTTATATTATCAATTACCAATTTGAGAAAAGAATTTTGTAAATCACTTTTTGGAATTGTGAAAATGTTTTTAGAAAATCATGTGACATCTATAATCTGTATAGATATATTATACGAGTTTTAGGTGTTACTGTTGTACTCAGTATAGGTATACGGTGGAGGAGGATGCTACACAACCTGAAACATCCATTATCTCAAGCTTTCATGATTCAGCTTCAAAGTCTTTATTGTTCATATTACAAGTGTAAAAAAAAACTGAAGCCGTATCTCTATAATCTTTATAATGTTTGATTAAATTGCTAATCGAAATGGATTTAAAATAGATCTCAAAATTTATGGTTAAGTTATAATTTCATTGACGTATTATAATGTAATGCAAGTGAATAATAACCATGATAACTACGTTATCCCTACGGATGGAATTGAGTGTATACTTGGAGGTTACTCTTCTCTAGGTTTTTGGGGTCTAACTACTTTTCAAGTTTATCTTAATTTTGAAAATTTAAAAAAAATGAATTTTAAATTTTTTTATTAATATAGAATGATTATAAGATAATATATGTTTAAAATACTCTTAACATTTGACAAATAACATTAAATGTTCAAATATTTCTGTAAATATTATGTTCAAATCCGCGTGACCTTTAAAAAAAACAATAATTCCATTAACGATTAATATAGCTTGATTTATACTTTTAAATTTTAAATTTATTTTTAATTAATCATCAAACCAGTCACGTTATGTCATCGCTAAAATTTATTATAGGTGAACCAAAAAAATAAAATATAATTTATTAGTCATTTTGCAGCTTTTTAGATTTAAGTGACAAAATTAAAAAGTTTATAATTAAACAATCAACTTGCAATTTTAATTTTATTTTTAACTAATCATCAAACCAGTCACGTTATGTCATCGCTAAAATTTATTATAGGTGACACAAAAAAATAAAATATAATTTATTATTTTTTTGCAGCTTTTTAGATTTAAGTGACCAAATTAAAAAATAAAACATAATTTATTAGTCATTTTTTAGGCTTATTCCTTTGTTCAGTACTCAGGTGTTGAAGAATTTAATAAATATAGTTGGCCCTTCAAGAGCTACCCTATACCTATTCAGCAACTCACTTTCCCTTTTATTATAAAAGCTCTACAAGACGTTAGTTGGCTCCCAACTTCGACAACTTTTCTTTTATATTTTAATTTTAAGCGTAAACTATACATTAGTATCTTAATTATCTTTTCTATTTCATTTTGGTCACTCAACTATTTATTTCAAAACCATACTTAATATTTTGTTTTCGTTTCATTTTGATCACTTACTATTAAAAAAGTAACAAAACTATTAACGTGATATTTTTAAAAAAAAATCAATGATGACATGTCATTATCTTATAGTGACATCAACATTACCTTTAATTTTTTAACAATAGATGTCAAAATAAAACTAAAATGTAACCTTAAGTATAATTTTGAAACAAAAAATAATTGAGTGATGAAAATGAGATAAAAGTGATAATTAAGACACTAAACTTGTTGTTTACCCTAATTTTAATTTTCTTTTTGGAATCAGATTTTTTTGTTAATCTGAGATAAATAAAATATAGTATCTATTCAAAGATAACTCTCAATTACTTGACATTTATCGTTCACATTTCTTTTATTTTTTGTGCTCATACCTAGGCCTGTAAATGAACTAAACGTTTAGCAAACCGTTCATGAACCGTGCGGCGGGAAGTTCGTTTATTTATTAAATAAACGAACATGAACAAGATTTTGTGTTCGTTTAATTAAATGGACGAACATGAACAAAGGGCTCGTTCGTTCATTTACGTTCGTGAACGTTCAATTATATGTTCGTTTATGTTCGTTCATTTATGTTCATTTATGTTCGTTCATTTATGTTCGAACAGAGGGCAAGTTGAATATGTTACGAAGATTATTGAAGTTGTTTGGATTTCAAGAAGATTGTTTTGTTGAACAAATTAACATTAAGACTTTATTATGTTCATATAGCTTATTTATGATTTATGTATGTTTTTGTCGTATTTGAACAAATTAACTCTAAAGTTGCAGGTTATATTAATGAATTTTAAGTTGTTATTCTTGTTGTTTATTTTTACATTCGTTTGTTGTGTTCGAATAAGTTTTTTTGTGTTTGTGTTGTTCGTTTATGTTCGTTTATTGTGTTCGTTCGTGTTCGTTTATGTAACATCCCGAAATCCGGGTCATTGACTAAAATGAGAATTTTTTAAACTTGGTGATAAAAGTAGAATAGTTAAATAGTTTAATGACTTATTGGAAATATAGTTGAATGTTGTTTAGTAATTATTGAATGAATTAAAGGGTAAAATGGTCAATTGACAAGTAAGATTTTTTATTTTCCTTTATAAGATAAGGGAACCACATGGAAAGAGAGAGATTTCTCCAGAGTTCTCTGCTTCTCTTTTTTTTCTTCTTCACGTGGAAGCCAAGAGCAAAGGTTAGTTCTGGTTAATTGATTTCTTATTGAATTTTAAGTTTGGTTTCGATTATCAAGTGACTTTTAAGCTTAAGGAAAGCTTAATTTTTCATAAAACAATAAGAGGAAAAGTATAGAAAGGATTAAAAGAAGGAACGGAATAAAAGAAATCTTGGTAGAAAGATATTTATGGGATTTCCAGACCAAATTTGGGTCTAATTAAGAAGTTAGAAACAATATAATTGAATTTGTAACATGTTGAAAATTTAGTGTAATTCTTGAATTACATATGGAGAATAGGATTTTGATGTTAAAGAGGTGATAAATGAATAGAAATGAGTTTGAATATGGTATGCGAGTTAAGAATATAAAAGGGGATGAAATATGAAGAGTTGGGATAAAATGAAAGTGGATTTCGTGCTCTAACTGGAATTTCTGGGTAGTGTGCATCGATGCAGATTAATTGTGTACCGATGCACTCTCAATTAAATGAACATCGAATGTAGTGAGTGCATCGATGCATAGGGAGTGCATCGATACACCCCTTAAAATAGAAACATCGAATGTAAATTGTGTATCGATGCATGGGGTAGTGCATCGATGCACATGTTAGGGATGCATCGATACACTGTAGAATGTACCGATGCACTTCAATGGGAAATGGAATAAATCTTTCTTTCACTCTAAGAAATGATAGATTAAAGTATATCAATTGGATAATGATAAGTATCAATACACGATGATGTAGATATCGAGCACGAACAAGTTCCAGGACGACTATCAAGTTAAGATTCGATCGAAAGAAAGGAAATCATAAAAGGGGATTGGAACTTAGTGAGGCCAAGGTGAGCGCATATTATTAGAATATACGTATTGTATATGGAAATTAGACTTGCGACAAGTCTGTTTCCAATATTTTGAATATATGATTGTATGATTAGAAGTATGATTATGTTTGATATTACGTGAATATGTTTAGTTCATATTACATGTTATGTGGTATGAATTTATATGATATGTGTTATATGGCAATGATTTATGTATTATAGGAAAATGTTATATGAACTATATGAACTTGAGATATAAATTATAGGATCACGAACTATGTAAAATACCAATGATTCATGTGATAACAAAAAGAAAGTGACTATATAAACAAGTAAGATAAATTATATGGGAAAGATTTATAGGCTTAAATGAATTTATAATAAATAAGATATATAGTAAAAATCTATGAAGCCATAGAGAGATATTATAGGAGCTTTTGATGATAATTTATTAGAAGACTTGTATATGTGATAAGCTATGTGAAACTGAATTAGGTAAATATATGAAATTAGTAAATAAATGATGGGAGATAAGTAATTATGTAAAACATGGAGTTATGATATATATATATATAGACTATATGAAAATGTGTACATGAATACATGCATAAGTGAGATATGTTTATAGGTTATAATATGTTATAGAATTTATGTGAATATAAAAGTATAAACCATAAGTTATATGATATGAGATAAGTTATTATATGTACATGTGAATTATATGGAAATAAACTATGTGATTAAGTGTGATCTTATGAAATGTTATAATGAGCTATGTGATATATGACATGAGATATATGAAAGAGAAAGTATATGTGATAAGTGAAAGTGAATCATGTGATTACATGAAGATGTGAAACGATATAAAGATAATGCCCATGTTATATGTTATGAGATCTAGAGATATAGTTGGAATGCTAAGAGTCGAGGGTCTACACGGTCCTTCGGGACATAGTGGTCCTCCGAGACATAGTGGTCCTCCGGGACATAGCGGTCCTTCGGAACATTTCATAGTGGTCATTTGGGACAAATTTGATATCCCCTAGTGGGACCCCATATGAGCTGTGGTGACAGCATAGTGCACAACCTCAATAGACTCACATATCTACAGTTCTCACAGATATGCATGGGCTAACAAAGAGATAACAATAAATAAATATATTACATGTAAAGTATATGCTTTTGTGATATGAATTGTATTATATGATATATGAGATGATGTGTATATTGCTTGATTAATTGAATCATATGTGGCTTAAAAGAATGGATATATGAGTATATGATTATTAGACATAAATGATAAGAATATGGATAATGGAATAAGGTTAGTAATGGATATAGTGTGAGATATGTATATTTGTATATTACATTGTATGTAATGTTAAATTGTCTTGGTATGACATCATGAGATGATGTATTCCTGCATGTTTAAATAATTAGAGTTCTTTTATAAACATAATGCCTCACTAAGTCATAGACTTAGCGTGTGATTGTTTCACAAGTAGGTTACAGAAGTGAGAAGAGTAAAGAGCAATGTGGAGCAAGACATGTCAATTCTCCTTACCGAAGGTCATATCAGAAGAAAGGTGAATAATATGGATGTTAATATATAAAGTTCTAGTTGACATGTATTCAAAATAATATATTGTATAAGCTCTGAATAGTTCTGTAAATGTTTTGAATAAGTTACATGTTATAAAATTTTAAATTACTCACTATTTTATACAAGTAGATGTTTTGAAAAGTCAATGTGACACCTCGGACTCCAATTTGGGTTGGATCCGGGTTGGGGATGTTTCATTTAATGGTATTAGAGCTAAGGTTTAGTTGATTCTAGGCTTAAAACGAAGTTAAATGAGATTTAAAATGTGTACATGCCAACACAACATTAATAATTTCTGATCTGATAAGTGTAAGGAGTATACTATCTTGCTAATAGAATAAGAATAGTATGATATAGTAGAAATCGGATTGCAATAGTTTAAAAATGAAGTTAGATGTAAATCTGATTGTGATAGCAATTCACATGCCCTGGCCAGGCAGGATGAAGAGTGAACACATCAGGAAATGCCTTGTAAGATCAAAGATTGATTTCAGAATTTGAAATCATATTAAATTAGTGATAGCAGGTTTTCACAGTTTTGAATTGGAAAAATGAGGTGAAGTATTCTTATTATTTAATGGATAAGATAGAATATGGTGAACAAGTATCACCATAAGAAAGTTAAAAGATCTTAAGATGTGGTTAGAATTTGTAGAAGAGTTCAAGAATAAGTGCATCAATGACAAGCATATAAGATATAGAAAGCCAGAGTTTATGAGTTGAGACAAAGGAATAGTGATGTGTATAAGCAAAAGTATGGATATGATAAGAGGTTGCATTTTAGATGGAACGAGTTGGCGTTGGCTAACCAAATTATGTGATGAAAGGTGTATTGGAGTTGAAAGATTTTAAGATATTGACAGGTTAAAATAACCAAATATAAAGTGGATCTGGATACAGTTGTATATTTGGATCTTAGTAATGTGATATAGTGAAGGAAGTGAGGATTTGTATATTTGAGTAAAGCTAAAGATTTATAAGAAGAGTTTAAGAATGAATACATCAGTGATCAGTTTATAAGACAAATAAAGTCAGAATGTTAAGTTTGAACAACGGAAATCACATGGTGTATGAGAATGAATATGAATTTGATAAGTTAAGTAAACTATGGTTAAGATAATTCTGAGTGGAAAGTGTGTATATGATTAATTGATTAGGGCTTGTGCCCTAGATTGAACAGTTGTTATTGACTAGCTGTAAGAGTAAATATGATAAAGTTATAAGATTGGAAGAAAAGATAAAGTGGAGTTAATCAAGTATGATATGAATCTGGATGTAGTTATGTATTTTGATTATATAGATATGATGTAGGCAAGGAGATAAGTATTGGTATGTTTTAAAAAGAAGGCTTTAAAGAAGGAAATACAAGTATAAGAGATGGTAAAGAATGAAGTTTTGTATAAGTAAATTGGGTTATCAAAGCTACGAAGATGCAATGATGATTGGTACATAGAGATGAGTATAGGTGATAAGATACGAATATATGAATATAAAAGGAAATATATGATTTATGTATAAGGAGATTTCAATTTGGAATGAATAAAGGAATAATGGAATAAAGAAATGAAAAGGATTGAGTTTAAGGGACCAGATATGATGAAAGTTATATGGAAGTGTAGATGATAAGTTCGATATAGAAGTACGAAAAGTGTGCAAGGTGATGTGAAAAGATTCTTTAAAGTGTATGTTTAATCATAATTGAAGAAGATTTAAAGTTGTGTTCTTGGTCAAATGATGATGGAAAATGAGTTTGGTTACTATTATAAGGTAATTAAAGATGGATTTATGAGGTTAAGTGATGTTACTGTCTACGTGATCAGTGACATTATATGAAATTTTAGAAATGGTCAAAGGAAAATTCAGAATAGAATGAGAGAAAAGACAGAAATGGATTGAAGTTATTGGTTGTTGTTTAAATGATAAGTGATAGTAACTGAATGTAAAAAAAAAGTAGTTGAAAAAAATAAAGGAAGGAAACGTTAAGTAAAGGAGGCAACATGAGAACATTAGAAAATATTTTCTTATTGATATGTTTAATGAAAATTCGAGGACGACTTTTCTTTAAAGGATGAGAGATTTGTAACATCCTGAAATCCGGGTCATTGACTAAAATGAGAATTTTTGAAACTTGGTGATAAAAGTAGAATAGTTAAATAGTTTAATGACTTATTGGAAATATAGTTGAAGGTTGTTTAGTAATTATTGAATGAATTAAAGGGTAAAATGGTCAATTGACAAGTAAGATTTTTTATTTTCCTTTATAAGATAAAGGAACCACGTGGAAAGGGAGAGATTTCTCCAGAGTTCTCTGCTTCTCTTTTTCTTCTTCTTCACGTGGAAGCCAAGAACAAAGGTGAGTTCTGGTTAATTGATTTCTTATTGAATTTTAAGTTTGATTTCGATTATCAAGTGACTCTTAAGCTTAAGGAAAGCTTAATTTTTCATAAAACAATAAAAAGAAAGATATAGAAAGGATTAAAGGAAGGAAGTGAATAAATGGAATCTTGGTATAAAGACATTTATGGGATTTCCAGACCAAATTTGACTTGTCAAGGGTCTAATTAAGAAGTTAGAAACAATAGAATTGAATTTGGAACATGTTGAAAATTTATTGTAATTCTTGAATTACATATGGAGAATAGGACTTTGATGTTAAAGAGGTGATGAATGAATAGAAATGAGTTTGAATATTTGTATGTGAGTTAAGAATATAAAAGAGGATGAAATATGAAGAGTTGAGCTAAAAAGAAAGTGAATTTCGTGCTCTAACTGGAATTTCTGGGTTGTGTGCATCGATGCACATTCATTGTGTACCGATGCACTCTCAATTAAACAAACATCGAATGTAGTGAGTGCATTGATGCTTAGGGAGTGCATCGATACACCCCTTAAAATGAAAACATCGAATGTAAATTGTGCATCGATGCATGGGGTAGTGCATCGATGCACATGTTAAGGATGCATCGATACACTATAGAATGTACTGATGCACTTCAATGGGAAATGGAATAAATCTTTCTTTCATTCTAAGAAATGATAGATTAAAGTATATCAATTGGATAATGATAAGTATCAGTACATGATTATGTAGATATCGAGCACGAACAAGTTCCAGGACGACTATCAAGTTAAGATTCGACCGAAAGAAAGGAAATCATAAAAGAGGATTGGAACTTAGTGAGGCCAAGGTGAGTGCGTATTATTAGAATATACGTATTGTATATGGAAATTAGACTTACGACAAGTCTGTTTCCAATATATTGAATATATGATTGTACGATTAGAAGTATGATTATGTTTGATATTACGTGAATATGTTTAGTTCGTATTACATGTTATGTGGTATGAATTTATATGATATGTGTTATATGGCAATGATTTATGTATTATAGGAAAATGTTATATGAGTTATATGAGCTTGAGATATAAATTATAGGATCACGAACTATGTAAAATACCAATGACTCATGTGATAACAAAAAGGAAGTGACTATATAAACATGTAAGATAAATTATATGGGAAAGATTTATAGGCTTAAATGAATTTATAATAAATAAGATATATAGTAAAAATCTATGAAGCCATAGAGAGATATTATAGGAGCTTTTGATGATAATTTATTAGAAGACTTGTATATGTTATAAGCTATGTGAAACTGAATTAGGTAAATATATGAAATTAGTAAATAAATGATGGGAGATAAGTAATTATATAAAACATGGACTTATGATATATAAATATATATATATAGACTATATGAAAATGTGTACATGAATACATGCATAAGTGAGATATGTTTATAGGTTATAATATGTTACATAATTTATGTGAATATAAAAGTATAAACTATAAGTTATATGATATGAGATAAGTTATTATATGTACATGTGAATTATATGGAAATAAACTATGTGACTAAGTGTGATCTTATGAAATGTGATAATGAGCTATGTGATATATGACATGAGATATATGAAAGAGAAAGTATATGTGATAAGTGAAAGTGAATCATATGATTACATGAAGATGTGAAACGATATAAAGATAATGCCCATGTTATGTGTTATGAGATCTAGAGATATAGTTGGCATGCCAAGAGTCGAGGGTCTACGCAGTCCTTCGGGACATAGTGGTCCTCCGGGACATTTTATAGTGGTCATTCGGGACAAATTTCATAGCCCCTAGTGGGACCCCATACGAGCTGTGGTGACATCATAGTGCACAACCTCAATAGACTCACATATCTACAGTTCTCACAGATGTACATGGGCTAACAAAAGAGATAACAATAAATATATATATATTACATGTAAAGTATATGCTTTTGTGATATGAATTGTATTATATGATATATGAGATGATGTGTATATTGCTTGATTAATTGAATCATATGTGGCTTAAAAGAATGAATATATGAGTATATGATTATGAGACATAAATGATAAGAATATGGATAGTGGAATAAGGTTAGTAATGGAAATAGTGTGAGATATGTATATATGTATATTACATTGTATGTAATGTTAAATTGTTTTGGTATGACATCATGAGATGATGTGTTCCTGCATGTTTAAATAATTAGAGTTCTTTTATAAATGTAATGCCTCACTAAGTCATAGACTTAGCGTGTAATTGTTTCACACGTAGGTTGTAGAAGTGGGAAGAGTAAAGAGCAATATGGAGTAAGACATGTCAGTTCTCATTACCGAAGGTCAGATCAGAAGAAAGGTGAATAATATGGATGTTAATAAATAAAGTTCTAATTGGCATGTATTCAAAATAATATATTGTATAAGCTCTGAATAGTTCTGTAAATATTTTGAATAAGTTATATGTTATAAAATTTTAAATTACTCATTATTTTATACAAGTAAATGTTTTGAAAAGTCAATGTGACACCTCAGATTCGGATCCGAGTTGGAGATGTTACAGTTTATGTTCGTTTATTATTTAAATGAACGAACATTAACAAACTATATTCCTTATTGAACGAATATGAACAAAAATTTTTTTGTTTATTTATGTTCGTGTTCGTTTATGTTCGTTTATTTATTAAATGAACAAACATGAACATACATTTGTTCGTGTGTGTTCGATTCATTTATAAGCCTACTCATACCTACACCTCAAGGATCATAAACAATTCCTTGGAATCGGATCTTAAATACACAAATAACAAAATTTCAGAAAAATTAAATGGTTTAAATAAAAAAAATAAGTAAAAGAGAATAATCCCTGGTCAAAACTAACAACTTATACACAAACTAACGGGAAATTGAAGGCGATAGCCGACACGTGTCTTAATGACATGGTAAAATCTCTAGATTTTACATTTTTTTAATTTTATTATCTTAGAAAAATTTTACAATTATTTCTTAGTTGACTAGGGAATAATAATAATACATGCTTTTATTTTTTGGAAAAAAATCTTTAATTAGCCAAAACTGGCCATGTGTATACTCGTCATTCTAGAGAGAGAGAAAGAGGGATGGAGTGAATAGTGACAAAGTTCGTGAAGCGATTTGACGAAAATGATGCAGCTGACGAAGTTTCAAGACAAACCCTAATTTTTTTTGTTCTTGAATGAGGTTTACTTTTGACGCTCTTTTCTTCTTTTGCTTTATTTATTTACTCATTGATTAAGATTATTGGGATGAAGTTATGGTTTTCAGTTTTAGGTAATCTAAGTTTCTATTTGTTCCGTTTCGAAGTTTTTCTTTGAATTGGCAACGTAAAGAAGAAGAATGAAAAAAAGGTTAAAATTAACTCACGAGTTTGGAGTCGGGAATTTTTGGGTTTTCTTTGTTTAAATGGTTTTGGAATTTTTAAGGCCTTTCTCTTTTTGGGTATCAATGCTTGTTGGTGCTCGGAGAAACGTGAGCTCTTTTGTTTTCATTTACTTAATTGAATAGCTAATATTTTTTTGCTGTTTTTGGTGTTAGAACTTTAAATTTGTATTTATCATTACATTAAGAAATTTGTATTTTCATTGCATTGGCTAGCTGGGGATTTTATGCATTACCTTTCGATTTATCTTGGACTTATTCCCATCTTATTTGATGAAACACACCCTTATACGCGCGTAATAGATGATTTGGTTGAACAATTATATTTTCTTTGATTTTAGTTTAGGATTATTTGAAATTAAGTGCACATTGCTGATGACTTCTTATCATTGACCTCATACAATTTTCACTGAACCTAATAATCAAATCCAGAACCGTACCACTCGAACATGATTTTATAACTGACGAGGTTACTGAGTTTTTGCTGATGTGTACTTTTTCTAGGGCATTGCTTCACTCGTGTCCGACCCCTGGTTCAACAGTTTAAGATGTTATTTGGTGATCATAAACTACTTGACTGCCTACAGCAGGGGGAACAATTGCACTTTAAGCATTTTTTTTTTGATAGAAAGATGGCCTCGTTAAAATCCCCATCATAACCGCCGATCTACAAAGATAGATCAGCGGACATTAGATGGAGGAAAAGAGTTCCAATAATTTTATTGCTAAAAAAACAGATACAACATCAGTACATAGACCAATTACAATCATACTCCAACCACCAAACAACAAAACCCAATACAAACTACCAACCAAAACCTACATATTACCCCTTCGACAATCCTATCCAATACCCAACTTGGCAAACTCATCTGCCTTATGATTGGCACCTCTGCAAATATGCCTAATGACCACACCCCTATTTAACACTACATTAGCAATATCATTCACCACAACTTTAAACAAAGGAGTACAAGAAGCTGGATTTTTAATCCATTCAAGAGCCACTAGACAATTAGATTCTAAAATTAGCCTTCCCCTAGAAGCCCACTCCGAGTCCAAAAATAGCTGTAGACCCCTCTTGATCGCCATCAATTCAACCAAAATTGGAGGGTCCGAGCCAACTTTCTCTGAAAACGAATCCAGCATGATACCTTTCTCATCCCGAAGTAACCCACCTATTCCGCCCTTCTGCCAAGAACTATCCATAGCCCCATCCACATTTACCTTAAGAAAGCCTGACGGAGGGGAACACCATCCTTCACGAACCAAATTAAGCTTCCTTGACCCTTGAAAGGAATCCGCTAACGTAAGATCTCCCACTAGACTATCAAAAGGAATCGAATGATTTTGAAACTTTGTCGAAAACCAAGTTGCAACTCTGTATCTCACCAAGAAAAAGAGTTGAACACGATCAAGTTTCCCTTTATTGAAAACGATTTCATTTCTTTGCTTCCAAACCGACCACAAAATTGCTCAAGGAATAAAGGTCCATATGACTGAAAACGGGATTAACCCATACCAAGCCGAGAGTAACGCAACTGGGCTCTCTGGAACAGCGAAAGAGATGTTCCAAGTACTCAAAAACCCCGTCCAAAGACCCCAAGAAATAGTGCAGGAAACAAACAAGTGAGTAACAGATTCTGAAAAACCTCCACAAAAAGGTCACATTTGATCCTCGATCCCCCTAACCCCACGCTTAACTAACTCGACTTTAACAACCACCTTTTTATAAGCCACCTGCCACACGAAGGACTCCACTCGAGGATGTGCCACCCCTAGCCACACAAATTTTGACCAGAAGGAGTTAACTTCAGACCTATCAAACATAATGCACGATTTCACCGAGAAACAACCATCGCCCTGTCCAATCCAAACATAACTATCATCAGTTTGCTCTGAAGATTGAAAATTGCCTAACACCGAATACAAATGAATCAACTGCTCCATCTCCCAATCTGCCAAATTCCTCTTCATCTAAATATCCTAGCACCACCCCGACGAGTTCCTTAACCTAAAATAAGCAATTCTCCCTTCTTTGTTGGTCGAGAGGATAAACAATCTTGTAAATTGATCTTTCAAAGGCACACCATCTAACCACACATCATGCCAAAACAAAATAGATTCCCCATTGCCAACCTTGATGTGAGTATTACCCTTAAAACAAGCACCAAAATCATCACAAGCGTAGCAGCTCTTCACTGTCCCTTTCCATATCCAAGAAGCTCTCGTGGAAATCAATTTGTCGACATTAAAGGAGTTGAAATCAAGATTATTGACAAGGCATATGACCCTTTTCCACAGTGATTCTTTCTCTGAAACAAACTTCCTTATCCACTTCCCCAAAAGAGCTCTATTCATCATATCCAAATTAGCTATTCCCCGGCCTCTCATATCCTTTGGTCTGCATACCAAATCCTACTTTACCCAATGGACAGCTTTCCTGTCAGACGACCCCGCCCCCCTGAAGGAATCATGCCATAATAGCATATAGCTTCTTTAGAACGCAAGAAGGAATTCTGAATAAGGACATGAAGTAAATTGGTAGAGAGACATGCATGTTTGTGATGTTATATCATTTTCAACATTCTTTTACCAGGGACGATAATTTTGCTTAGAGGTTAACATCTTCTGTTATGCATCAACAGCTTAATTGTTTATTTCTTGTTATTCAATATGATCCATAAAGAATAGAATAGGGAGAATGTTGTGGCTATGTTGCTAAAAAGGTTTTCAGGTTTATCATTGTACGTGTTTTATGACAATGACTTGATTTCCTGTGAAAAAAAAAGTTGATCTTTCAAGAGCCAGAAATACCTTCTGGCTATGCAGCAATTCTATCAGAAAATCTATAATGTTTAGAGAGTCTGTGGGATGTTGGGAGGGTAGATATTGATTTTTTTTAAGCATTTAATTGCTATCAGAAAATCTAAAATTTAGTTATTTGACATCAATGTATTTTTTTCAAGTTATGAGACCTTGTTTCTTGCAATGTAGAACTTTCTAATCTCTTGATGCTATTTGACCTAACTTTTGTTCTACATGGATGGTAATGGCATACTGCTATACATTGACTGTAGGTCATATTTGGATGATTCGGAGCTTTCCCGTTTTACTTTCTCGTAAAATGAATGCAAGGGGTGGACGAGTATCTAAGATTCAGAATTCAAAACAAATTCAGGGTGAGGGACCAAACTGGGTTCTCATTGCTGGTGGTGCCTTGTTGAGTACCTTATCCATCCGCCTTGGTTACAAGCTGAAGCGGGCACTTGACACAAAGCAACAGTACAATGCTAAGACTAGCTTGAAAGGTATATGGCTATCTATTGCTTCAATAATTTGTACTGGATACATAACTGCTTCTAAATTTTGAGTTTGTTACAGGGAATGGAACTTCTGACAGGATATCATCAGGTTGCTGTTTACATTCAAATATGTATTTATTTAGCCAGGTCGATGATGCTTATTTCAACTGCATGTCAGGTGTGTTGCAGCCATCTTATAATTTCAGCTGTCCAAGGCTTCTATATATAAGCACTTGCTTCAGTTCGGGTCTTTGAGTGGGTTGATAAAAGTGAAGAAATATAGTTCTTTTGAATTGTCTAGTTTGATTTCTCAACCAAAACCTCCTTTTTAAGTGTAAATAGTCGCATATTGGCTTTGAAGAGAAGAAACAGTCTAGTTCTTCTTTAGGACACAGCCTTTTGTTAGTCATACTCATTTTGAAATTCTGGCATTCCAGTATTACTACTTGGCAGTTTCAGTTTTTTAGAACTCTTTAATCATACTCACTTTGAGCCTTGAGGTGTCGATGTGTGACTGACACTGTTAGTTTATGATAAGCGATGAGTTAGATCAATGTATTTCCCTTTGCATGTTGGGAGGTCCTTTTGAAGTTCCTTGAAGCGCTCTAGTTCCTGCCGTTAATAATGTGACTAATCGTAGAATGATATGTTCTCTAGCACTTTGACTTTTTTTTGTAGTGAAAGTCAAGGTGTGTGTGTATTTTTTTATTATTTATTATAATTATTTCTTGTGTAAATTGGTTTCTTATTTAAGTTTGGTTTCAAAACAGGATCCCGAAGCATAGGGGAGAAGCACCCATCCAACGGTCAGATGATGCCCAAATCTGAAATTGCTTTACCTCTGGTGACAGTTCCTACTGCTGATTTCAACAAGGATAACGGTGCTATGTGGGCTTCATCTCCTGATCGCCTTGAGTTGCCTCCAAAACCATTCCATCATTCCAACTGCTCTGACTCCCCGTGTGTCTCAGAGTCTGGCTCTGACATATTTAGCAAGAGGGAAGTGATACAGAAACTGAGGCAACAGCTGAAGAGAAGAGATGATATGATACTGGAGATGCAGGATCAGATCATGGAGCTGCAAAATTCACTGAACGCTCAGGTAGCAAACTCAACTCATTTACAATCGCAGCTTGATGCAGCAAACAGAGAATTATTTGACTCCGAGATGGAAATTCAAAGGCTGAGGAAGGCGATTGCGGACCATTGTTTACGACATGCTAGCACGAACGAGAAGACTTCAGCCTTTACAACTTGGATGTATGAGTTAAGAAATAGCCATACCAATGGCTATGTCAATGGAGACAACTCGGGCTCCCCTGAGAAGGGAAGGGAAGATGGGGAGAGAATCGAGATGCTGAAAAGAGAGGTAGGAGAGTTAAAGGAGGTGATAGAAGGAAAGGAGTACTTTTTGCGGAGCTACAAGGAGCAGAAGATGGAGCTTTCCATGAAAATCAAGGAGTTGCAAGAGAGATTGAATTCACAGCTTCCCAATATTTTGTAGGTAATGATTAGGATTTTGTGCATTCTTGCTTGTCTTCTAATGTTTCTTTCATGACTTGAGGATAAAAAAAGTATAGTATATGCTTCCTTTTCTCCTTTCTTTCCCAATACCACTGGCCTTAAGTTTCATGTTAGATGAAATGATCTTTGATTGTGCATTTGTATGTATGAGAATGAGATGTTTGTGAAAGAAAGGGGGAACCATGCGCCATTATAGTAGTTTGTTATTTTTTTCTCGTCCTTAACCACTTCTTACAGAAATCTGAAACCAAGTTCTCTTTTCTTGTTTTTTTTTTTTTTTGTATTATTAACAAGTACAAACCAAAGCTCGTTAGCCATGAAACTTTAATTGGTTAAATCTACTGTATTATTCATGAGAAAGTAAAGTTAGAAGAGTAATCTAGTATAAGCCATCGAGTGGTCTTAGTAAATAATAAAAAGGAGTGTTATTTTCTCTAAAAGTCTTGGGTTCAGCAGTCACTTTGTAAGATATGTGTACGTTATCAATTGAATTTGCAAGATATGCGTACATTGTCAATTGATTAAGAAAACTTTGAACAATTACTATGTTCAGTTTACTACTATTTATCCCATGTTCAGGCGCTTCGTCATAAAAGCAAAAATAAAATAACTTGCTTCACCACTGCTTCACCACAATCCCTTTCTTCCAAATGAAGTTCATAAAATATCTCCCCCCAAAAGCTTCCACATTATTTCTAAAGTATTTAATAGAAAATTTACAGGTTAGCATTACAAGTTATGAGGAGAATCTAGAAACTCAAGTGCAGCTATGTATGACATGTATGCAAGATTTAATTTATCATAATTTAAAGGATTTCATTTTTAGAATAACCACTTTATTTCCTTTGTCTTCTCTTCTTCGTTTCTACATGCTATATCTTTGGAGAGAGATGACCGTAAAACTACATAAAATGGAGATTAAGAAGTATTGTAGTACAGGAACTTGCGAGCATAGATCCAATCTCATCCACAGGTCAAATCTAAATAGCAGGTTTTGTTCAATAGAATTCGGAGTTTGGTGGCATTCTGACTGGAGAAAATGTCTGTAAGAGTGATCCAAAGTGCCACAAAAGGCCCGAAAGACTTCAGTCTATTGTATCCTTGATGTTTCGATGTAGTTCTTCGTTATAACAGGTTCAGGGAACAATTGATCTGAAGGATTTTGGGGAGGGGCAAGAAGAAAGGTTGGCTTGATTGTTTTAACTTTGCTCGTCGTGATTTTGGGATCCATTCTTTATTGATATCTGAAGACTAAAAGCAGTTTATATTCCATCAATTGTTGACGGATAAATTTATCTCATTAAATGCTTGTGATTCATCCTTTAAAATTAGATGGAAAGTCGCGATTGATGAAGAATGACTGTTGGCCAATATATTTGTAGAGAAGATGGTCGTGCAGGATGAAGAAGACGAATTAGGGGTTGTGAAGGTTCCAACATTTTTCAGTCTCGGTTTGGACATTTATAGTGAAATTTAGTGTGTATGTTAATTATACAGTCAATATAACTATTTGTAGACTAACGAGCTAGATGAATTTGATTGTGAGACCTCAATTATGTTATGATAAGTCACGTGGACCTATCAGAAGTCTTATTAATGTAAATGGTTAGAAAATTTATATCCAAAAAATATGGGCTTGTTGGATACCCCGATAGGCTAAGAGGGATATCTGGAGACCTTAGATGGCAGGATGTTGACAATTTTGCTAGTAGTTTCAACTAGTCCAATATGACAAGTTCGAAAGTTGTCAGATTATATATATATATCTATATATATATATGTATGTATGTATAAGAACAATTAAGATTATATTCAAATGTGAAAGTAAGTGTTCAAAAGAAAATGTAAAAAAATAATTTAAAGATGGGTTAATTACTTTGTTATACAATAAAAAATTAATTAACGATATTAAATACTTTCATTAAAAATTTCTAATAATATGATTTATTTAATAATCTAATTTTTTTGGATAAATTTCATGTATTACCCAAGGAAAACAATCAATTTCTACAAACAACAAAAGCAATCAAGAAAACCCAAACCAACTACAAACATCCAAGGTTGCTACAAAATGCCCCAACTGTTACAAAGCTTAGCATTCATCGTATCCACCTTATTAATGCTTTTGTCTTTTAATCGAACTTGCATTACAAACTTGACAGCTTGTAACAACTCATCAACTGTGCGAGAGTGACCTCTAAAGATTCTATGATTCTTTTCCTCCCACAAAAAATAAATATAAGAACCCTATGCAATTTTGAGGATAGCAGAAAAAAGGGATTTGCCCTTAAGGAACTGCACAATCCATGTCAACTCTTCCTCCCAAAGCTTAGCTACTCGACTCAGGGCATATAGTCTTAAAATACCCTCCCATAGACAGACAGCAAATAAACATTCAAAGAAAAGGTAATCTCTGGTTTCCACTACACTATTGCAAATAACACATTTATCATTCTTCATGGGGATTCCTCATCTCAAAAGCTTATCCTTAGTAAGCAATCTCCCAAGATAACCATCCAAACCACAATGCTATGTTTAGGAACATGTTCAGTGAACCAGTACCAAGGAACTTCATGATTTGAGGTCTCTTCTACTGGGGGACAGGAACAGATAATGCACCCGGTCTAAACTTCATGAGTTTTTGATATAATATTTTTATATAAATGACCTTGAAGTTATTATCAAATCATTATAATAATTATGCAAAATATAAAACAGTTCGAGGTATTTATAAAAAAAATTAAAAATAATTAAAACATGTAACATAACAAAAAGAAAACATATATACACACAAGTGTACAAACATACTAAAGTTCTTGAATAGCCTAAGTGGTTAAAGGAAATGTTTTGTTCTTAAGGTTTTGGCTTTAAGCAATTGGTGGATTTATTACTTTCAAAACTAGAAAAAAAAAATCAATTTCTCCCAAGTTGTATTTGGTGAGCTCGTTGACACCATAAACAACTTTCAGTATAAGAAATTTGATACCTTAGTGTATGGTTGTCTTCTTAGCCATTTCTTTGCTAAAGTCGGTATCAATTTTGATTAAGATCATGCTATACTTGTAACACCCTAATCCAGACCGACCTCAAGATCACTGGATCACGATGTCATACAGGACCACTATAGTGGCTAACCCAAAATTTTTATTTAAACATAACTGAGTATAAAACATTTGATAAAAATCCATCCATACTAAATAATAAAACTATAGTATTTAAGATTTACAAATATGAGGGAGCTCCTAAAATATTCAAAATATATAACGATGAGTTTAAATCAATAGTTATGACCGATATACAAGGGTTTATAATAGTACATGCCCTCTAAAAGTAACTCAAGACATATTCTAAAATACTTGGATGCTCTGGTCTGTTATACTGGAATGCCTGGTGAAGATAACTCCCCACGCATGATCTCCTGACCTGAGCATAAAAACATATTCCGAACGTTGAGCTTATGAGCTCATTGCCTCACTAAAAATAGTACTATACTACATGCATTCACTAAATATGCTAGCTAGTGGCACAAGTATAGGGGCATAAAAAGTAGTAGTCTACTATGCTTTAGCGGGCATCATGGTGCAGCTGAGGGTTTTGTATCTTGGAGCTCACACACCCTTCTAGCCTGCTTAAATACCCAAAGGTACTCTGGGTGAGATCTGAAATTTTCATCGGAAACGTACACCCGACCAACTCACTCCATCGAGTTTTGGGGCGTCTGCACCTTGTTGTATTTCACCCTAGCTGTTGTTATTTCTAACTTTTCTGAGTTAATTAGTGTTCTCACTTGTAGTGTTATTTCACCCTCGAGTTCGATCTTGAAAACATTGGATTATTTATCTAATACTGCACACTAGTACCGATACTGACCCTCCACTATTGATATTGAACCTTGGGTATTACTCACCTTTAGCTATAGATATCGATTGACTAATTCGGGCTGATTTGGTATGGGTTGTATCGATACTCCAGTGTTTTGGCTTCGATACTGGGTCTAGGTATCTATACCAAAATTTGGTTATATGTTTGGAAAAAAGCTTTGTATCGATACTCCTATGGGGAGTATCGATACTCTACCCTGGGTATCGATACACTAATGAGTACCAACACCAAAATGGTCTACTGGAATCGAGTATGTGCTCTCTGTTTTAATACCCCATGGATATCAAGAGCAACCCTATAATATCAATACTTCTTGAATGGGTATCGATACTCCTATTGAATTTACTCTTTGTTTTAAGAAGTATAGGTATTGTTCTTCCAGTAGTGATACCCTCACTCTAAAATGCCTTGTTTAGGCACAAAAAATGTAACCTTTCCATTCTAAAAAGCCCTACTAAGGGTCCCAATTATTTTTAAAGTCTTATGAATGATAAAAGGAGTCATAAAGAGTCTATAAACATGTTGGAAACACTGATTTTCGATCTCAACCATGAAAATTCTACTTAACTCATGTAACCTGCCGAACACATTTAAATGACCTACATGTGGTAAAGTTGAGTTTGAAGTGAGGTACATTTGATTTCTAAATTGCTAGAATTATCCAAAGCTCAACCCAAGGTAAGCTTTTTCTTCATCTTGTTCTTGGAGCTTTCTCTAACTTCTTTTTCTAGGTAAGAATCAAGAATTTATGTTACTAAAGTTGTTGAGAAACTTAGAGGGGAATCTAAAACGTTCCTATGGGCTGAAATCTCCCAAAAACATAATGGTTTGCTATGGTTTTCTAAAACCCCCCACTAAACCCATTATTGGTTTTTTATGGTGAAATGAAGGGATTTAGAGCTTGAATTGAAGCTTGAGATGAGTATGATATGATTCTTATCTTTAGAAATCTCAACTAGAGCTGATGAACTATCAAGTTACCATCTTTATTAGCTACCAGACGAGAAATATGAATGGATGAATAATGAGAAAGAAGAGATAAAGGAAATTTGTGAAAAAGAGAAATAAACAGACGAGATAGCATCTATTTTTAATGGTTTTCAACTTTTGTTTTGAAAAAAGGTATAATTACTCTTTTGGTCACTCTACTTTTGGCCAACTCTCATAATCCCTATTTTTACCAAGTAGTAGGCTCAATCCCTAGCACAACCCCACTTAATTTGGGTTAAGGCTTTCCATAGGCTAAGGAATTTATTCAAGGACCAACTCGAGTTAGCCCAAAACTATTAACGTAGGTTTTAGGGCATTATAACTCTCCCCTCCTAGAAAGAAATTTTATCCTCGAAATTTAGCTGAATAGAAGAGGTGAGGATATTGAAGCTGCATGTCCTCCTCGGTTTCCCGAGTCGCTTCCTCAATGCTATGGTTCCTCCACAACACTTTCACTAAAGGAATCCACTTGTTCCTTAGTTGCTTAACCTCTCTGACTAAGATCTGGATCGACTCCTCCTCATAGGTCATGTCCCGACTGACATCAACTTGCTCTAGAGGAATGACATGAAATGGATCATATTGATATCTCTTGAGTATGAATATGTGGAACACGTTTTGGATGCTCTCCAACTCTGATGGTAAGGCTAACTTGTAAGTTATTGGCCCAACCTTCTCTAGCACTTCTTAAGGTCCTATGAAGGATGGTGTCAATTTTCCCTTACGACCAAAACGAAACACTTTCTTCCATGGGAAACTTGGAGGAACACCTTGTCTCCAACTAAGAACTACTTACGCTTTATATATATGTAGAATCTATGCCTATACGAGTCTTCCTTCAATCAATTATGAATTAATTGAACCTTCTTTTCGATCTCTCTAATCACATGTCGACCCACTATTTTACTTTCACTAAGCTTTGTCTAACAAAGCAGAGTCCTACATTTGTGCCCATAAAGGCCTCATACATAGCCATCTGAATACTCGATTGAAAGTTATTGTTGTAGGCCAACTCCACTAAAGGAAAATGGTCCTCCTAAATAATGGAGCAATTAAAAATGTACTCTAAGATCTAGATGACACGCTCTGACTAACCATCTGTCTGAGGATGAAAAGTTGTAGTAAAATTTTGTTTACTGCCTAGGGATTCATGAAGAGCTTTCCAAAAATAATAAGTGAATCGAGGATCTCTATCTGATATGATGGAAATTGTACAACATGTAGTCTAACTATCTCTTGGATGTACAACTGAGCTAACTTTTCTAGGGTATAATCCATCCTAACTAGGAGAAAATGGGTTGATTTTGTTAAATAGTCGATTATGCCCTAAACTACGTCATGTCTCTGTCTGTTCATCGGTAACTCGATCACAAAGTCCATGGTCACTCTATCCCATTTCCATTAAGTAATCTAAATAGGCTAGAGAGAATTTGGTGTTTCGCCTTAACATGCTAACACACTAGACACCTAGAGATGAACTTTGACACTTCATTTTTATACCCGACCACCAGAACAATTATTAAAGCTCCTGATACATTTTATTATTACCTGGGTGAACTGACAGTGGGTTGTGATGCACTTTATGAAATATCTTACTACGCAACCAAGAATCTATGGGCATACACAACCAACCCTTGAAGTACAATGTACCATCATCGCGCAACTCAAAACCCAACACCTCACCTTGGCGAACCTGTTCTACTTGAGCCTTTAATCGCTTATCTGAACTTTGTAGCTTCTTGGTCTCACCAACCAGTTCATGCTTGAATCCCAACTTGAATAACAACCCACCATCACTAGACAAGCTCAACCGCAAAAGGAGAGCTCATAAAGATGAAATCAAATTCCTGCTCAAGGCGTCTCCTACAACGTTTGCCTTTCATGGATGGTAATCTATCACGTAACCATTATCATTGACTAACTCAACCCACCTACATTGTCTCAAGTTCAACTCATTCTAAGTGAGTATATACTTAAGGCTCTTATGGTCTATGAAGATATGGTACTTTTCCTCAAACAGATAGTGTTGCCAGATCTTTAGGGCAAACACAACTATTGCTAGCTCAAGATCATGGGTTTGATAATTGTGCTCATGGGCTTAAGATGACGAGATGCATAGGCTACCACCTTGCCTTCCTGCATCAAGATACACCCAATACCATTCAACAAGGAATCATTGAAAATTGTGAAGTCTTTACCCGACTCTGGTTGGGTTAGAACTAGGGCTTGGGTCAGGATAGTCTTTAGCTGCTCGAAGCTTTTCTATCATTTTTCATCCCACACAAAGGGAACTCCCTTCTAAATCAATTTGGTTAATAGGATAACTATCATCGAAAAGCCCTGAACAAAACGACAATAGTACCCAACAAAACCTAGAAAGCTACGTACTTCTGATACATTCTTAGGAAGCTCCCACTCAACTATGGTCTGAATCTTTTAAGGGTCAACTTTGATGTCGTCTGCTGACATGACATGTCCTAAAAATGCTACCTCTAAGAGCCTCGCACTTTCCAAACTTGAAATAGGGTATGAAGAACTATATGGAGATGTTGATCATGCTTCCCTTTCGAACGTGAGTACACTAGGATGTCACCTATGAGCATTACTAAAAACTGATCCAAGTAGGGGTGAAAGACTCAGTTTATCAAGTCCATGAACATCGCCGAGGTTTTGGTGAGCCCGAGCCCAAACAACATTACTAGGAACACATAATGATCATACCTTGTCCTAAAAGTTGTCTTCGCTACATCGACATCCTTCACTTTTAATTGGTAATATCCCGACCTCAAGTAAATCTTAGAGAACACACACACTCCCCTAAGCTGGTCAAAGAGATTGTCTATCCTTGGGAGTGGGTAACAGTTCTTTATGGTTAACTTGTTTAACTATCTATAGTCAATACACAACCTCATTAACCTGTCATTTTTCTTAACAAACAAGACCGACGCTTCCCATGGAGAAATGCTCGGTCAAATGAAGCCTTTCTCTAACAACTCCTGCATCTGAGCCTTTAACATTTTTAACTCTATTGGTGTTATGCAGTAAGGAGAAATGGACACCGGGGTTGAACCTGACATTACCTCAATGCCAAACTCTAACTCGCGATCGGGCGATAGGCTCGACTATTTCTTTGGGAATACATTGGGAAAATCTCACACTGCTCAGATGTTCGCGAGTGTTGGAACGGAGATTCAGGTATCAACCACGTGAGTGAAGAAAGCCTCAAAACCTCATTCGATCATCTGTTGGGATTTAATAGGTGACATTGTCCTTGACTGACTTGATTTTTAACTGGTCATCACTAGCTTGGTACCATTATCTATCCTAATCTTGAGTTGTATGGCCTTGCATTTAAAACTAGCATTGTGTTTTAACAACCAATCCATGCATAGGATTATGTCGAGCTCCGAAGAGCAACTCCATTAGATCTGCTAAGGTCTGTTTTTTGGATTTCTGCTAGGCATTCGTCTATGAATTTTATTTACAAGGACATCTATACATAAAGGGATTGATACACGAACTTCTATCTCTAAGTCTTCTACTTGGATTCTGATTTCCTAAACTAGGTCGAATCATAGTAGGAGTGGATGGAACCAGGGTCTATAAACATGATAATTGGAATAGAAAATACTATTAAGGTACTTGAGATTACTTCTGTTGCATTGTACTCATCGCGAGCTCTTGTTGCATTTTGTCTATTGGCTACCATCAACTCTGTACTGGCTTCTAATATAGCTATCCATCTACTCTTCTATCCATACACTGTACTACCACCCCTCGCTGGTCCTCGACCTCTCTGAACGAATGAGCTAACCTCTAAGTTATCGTTGGAGCCACTCCTTGAACTCTTGGATAGTCACGGGAAAGTGACCCAAGACACCGAAATTATAACAACCCCTTGATCCCTATTGGCACATCCTTGGGTGCCTCCTCTAATATTGATCACAAATAAGGTAAGTGAAGCCTCTAGTCAACCCGCTGGCACTAGCTCCTGAATCTAATGTCAAGGGTCTCCTTTTAGAATCAGATCTACCTCATTGATCTCAACTCTGCCTAGTCCTCCTCAATTGTACGGCTAGGAGTCTCTCTGAACCTTGATTATCTCTGGCCCTCTTGGCCAGAGTCTGGGATGATTTAGCTGTCTCGGTAACCCTTCTGGATTACCCCTCGGTTACGCTGGACTGTCTAGTCCTCCTGCTCGAAACTCTCTTTACCACCTTAGCCTGGTGGGATAACTCGATGAAAACTCAAGGAGGGTCTACTACTAGCTGTGATATGATATAGAGGTGTAGATCCTCCCTGAACCTACGATAAAGAACATCTCCTATGTCAGCCTCTTGCTCAGAGGAAGTCGCACTCATACTCCATCATTGTTCTGTCACTCTAGACCAAATGCAGAAATTGCTCCCTCATGTCATCTGTGTGAGTGTCACAATGTACTTCTGTCTAAACTCAAAAAAGAACATCTCCTATGTCGGCCTCTTGCTCTAATGTTAGCCCAATGGTCTCCCATCAATCTATATAGTCACCCTTGAATAGAGCGATGTCACACTTAAGTCTACCTTTAAGGGTGATATGCAATTGCCTGAGGGTGTGGAGGGTCTCTCTGAGCCACTGGTCAGCTGATATGGGATCGTCATCCCCTGTACTAAAGAACTCGATCATCCTATATCTATAGAGCCTCTCCCATGGGGAATCTAGGGAAACTACCGTTGGTTGAGGTTGGGGTACATGTAGGGGATGTGGTGTAGCTAAATTACTAGGTAAGGACCTAGCGATCTACCTAAGTATCGAGGTGAGGTTCTTGAAGAAGGTTGACTCTTCAACCCCCAGATCTACTGGGGTGTTCTGCTAGTCATAGTCCAAAATGAACTCTAAAGGCATGTACACTTACATACAGTGACTGACTCTAACACGTGGGTCCTAGAACTAACTAAACCTAACATTATGATACCACTAAATGTAACACCCTAATCTAGACTGACCCGAAGATCACTGGATCACAATGTCACATGGTACCACCAGAGTAGCTAACTCAAAACTTTCATTTAAAATAAATGAGTATAAAACATCTAATAAAAATCCATACATACTGAAATAATAAAAATGCAGTATTTACGTTTTACAAATATGGGAGAACTCCTAAAATATTAAAAATATACAACGCTGAGTTTAAATAAAGACTTATGATCGATATACAAGGGTCCATAATAGTACATGTCCTCTAAAAGTGACTCAAGTCATATTCTGAAAAACTCGACTACTCTGTTCTGTTATACTAAAATGCTTGGTGACGATAAATCCCCATGCACAGTCTCCTAACCTGCACACAAAAACACATTTAGAACATTGAGTTTATAAGCTCAGTGCCTCATTAAAAGCTATACTATACTACATGCATTCACTAAATGCACTAGCTAGTGGAACAAGTATAGGGGTATAAAAGGTACCAGTCTACTATGTTATGGTGGGCATCATGGTACCGTTGAGAGTTCTGCATCTTGGAGCTCACATATCCCTCTAGCCTGCCTGAATACCCGAAGGTACTCTGGGTGAGATCTGGAATCTACATCGAAAACGTACACCTAGCCAACTCACTCTGTCGAGTCATTGGGTATCTACGTCCAGTTGGTAGTTAAGTACCTTGCCACCTACTGGGATATCCAAATGTACGATCGTATATGCTAAAGTGACATCGGGTGTCCTGACTATGTCACGAGCATCAAACAAGGCTAGTTTTATTTCACCTTAGTTATTATTGTTTCTAACTGTTTTAAGTTAATTTAGTGTTCTCACTTGTAATGTTATTTCATGGTGTTCTGGTATTGTTGGGTCCCTCGAGTTTAATCTTAAAAATATTGGATTATTTATCTAATACTACCCACTAGTATTGATATTGACCCTTCAGTATCGATACTCAACTTTATGTATCGTTACCGACTGACTAATTTAGGCTGATTTGGGATGAGCAATATCGATACTCTAGTGTTGTGGTTTCGAGACTAGGTTTGGGTATTGATACCAACATTTGGTTTGATATTTATAAAAATAGCTTGGTATCAATACTCCCATGGGGAGTATCAATACTGTCCTGAGTACCGATACCAAAATGGTCTACTAGAATGGTGTTTGTGTTCTCGATATCGATACCAACCCATGAGTATTGAGGCCAACGCTACATCATCGATACTACTTGAATAAGTATCCATAATCCATGTTGAGTTTACTCATTGTTTTAAAAATAGTATCAGTATTGTTCTTTTAGTGCCAATACCCTCGCTAAAAAATGCCTTGTTTGGGCAAGAAAAATGTAACATTTCCATTCTAAAAAGCCCTATTGAGGATCCCAAATGTTTTCAAAATCTTATGAATGATAAAAGGGGTCAAAAAAGATTCTATAAACATGTTGGAAACACTAATTTCTGATCTCAACCATTAAAATGCTACTTAACTGATACAACCTAATGACCTACTTGTGGTAAAGTTGAGTTTAAAGTAAGTTACCTTTGATTTCTAAACTGCAGGAATTGTCCAAAGCTCAACCCAAAGTAAGCTTTTCCTTCTCGTTTTTTTTAGCTTTCTCTAACTTCTCTCAATAGGCAAGAATCAAGCATTTATGTTACTAAAGTTATTGAGAATCTTATAGGGGAATCTAAAATGTTCATATGGGTTGAAATCTCCAAAATCAGACTTGATTGCTATAGTTTTCTAAAACCCCCAATAAACCCACTCTTGGTTTTCCATAGTGAAATGAAGGTATTTAGATCTTGAATTGAAGCTTGATATAAGTATCATATGATTCTTACCTTTAGAAATCCCAACTAGAGATGAAGAAGTATCAAATTACCACATTTTTTAGCTACCAAAGGAGAAAAAATGAAGGGAGGAAGAAGAGACAAAGGAGAATTGGGAAAAAGAGAATGAAACAGATGTGATATCATCAATTTTTAATGGTTTTTAGCTTTTGTTTTGAAAAATGTATATTTACTCTTTTGGTCAACTCTCATAATGCTCATTTTTACCAACTATTGGGCTCAATGCCAAGCCCAACCCCACTTAATTTGGGTCAAGGTATTCCATAGGCTAAGGAATTTATTCAAGGACCAACTCAGGTTAGCATGAAACTACTAACTTGGGTTTTGGGGTGTTACAATACCCTTGTCCTCCTACATCGATCTTAAATCTCTTCGTAAATCAGGATGGGAGAAGATTGTCACAACTTGGAAAAGGAAAGGGAAACAAACAGTTGGTTCTTCCTTTAGAGCAACTTAGCCTTATGAAGACAATATGATGCACGATATCGACGATACAATGAATTACATTCCTGACGATACTCCTTGAGTCGGTGATGAGGATGCAAATACTATGCCTCCTTACTTCCAAATGTTTATAGAGATGATGAACTTGAGGTTTGCTACCATGAAGTCTCATTTCTCTACTTTGGATACTTAGGTCTCTGAGATCTCTTCTAGACATTTGGCGATAGAGTCTCATGTCTTAGAGATGCTACCCCAACAACACTCTTTGCAATTGATGTATATGGATTTGAGGCATGACTTTCACGCTTGATTAGACACTTTTACGGATCATATCAATGCGATGTCGATGAGAGTTGAAGCTCTTGCTCTTGACTTTTCATCTTTCCATAACTCATCCTCGAATTTCGCTCCTCTTTCTCTACCCTCGGATGTTTGATTACCTTTATGTTGTTGGTGGCATTTCTAGACTTATGACCTTATTGGTTTTTTTACTTTGATCTTTTTGGGTTTGGATATTTGGATGATTTTATGTTCTTGGATGGTTTTCATACTTTGGTTATGGATTTGGATGATTTGGATATTTATGTGATTTTGATGATTATTATGGTTTATGATATTTGATATTTGAGACGTGTTTATTTTTTCTAATTATGACCATGTTTATTGCTCAAGGATATTATTTATGTTGACTAACTTTTTTGGTAAACTTGATCTTTACAAATATATATATATATATATATCGTTTTATCTTTTTGATTTAACAAAGGGGGGGGGAATGTTTAGAGTAAGGGAGAGTATTTATTTTCAAGAAAATCTAAAAAATCTTAACATTTTTCAAAGGTTTTGATATATCAAAAGGGGGAGATTGTTGAACCATTCTTTGATATTCAGATATACCAAAAATTAATATTTTTAAAGAAATTTTATGATTATTTTGGATTTGGTTTTCAAGATCATATTTGATTCAATTATTTGAATATAGAAATCATTTTTAAGGTTAAAAACTCCATTTTTACTCATTATTTTATTGAAAATTCAATTCATATACTATAAATAATTTTTAAACTTTTTTTACAAAGGGTTTCAGATTTTAATTGAGTCAAAAATCAATTTTTAATCCTGAAGTATCAATACTACAAGAACAATACCGATACTGTTCATGTGGTATTGATACTGGTATTGATACAAATGGTTTAAAATGTAAAGCATTACCGATACTTCTAAGAAAGGTATCGACACTCTCCATATAAGTAACGATACTTGAAATGAGAGTACCAATACTCTCTTTATGTTTTTGACAATTGTAAATTATGGCATACCATTTTGGTACCGATACTCATACGAGTACCGATACTCCCTTGGTGAGTATTGATACTCTCCTTCATGACTATTGATACCCCCTTCACGAACGGCTATAATTTTTGTATTTAATGCAGGCAATATCGATACTCCAAGTATGAGTACCGATACTCAAGGCGTATGGGCATCATTTATTGCGAGAAATTTCTTTCCAACAACTCTATTAACTCCCGCAACAATCCAAACGACTAAAATTGAATGAAGAAGTATAAAAACAAGATTCCAAGTCATATGTGAAGACAAGATATCAAAGAAAAAGCCAAGACAATCACATTGAGCCAAAATCAAAGTCATCATTCTTCAATATTCCTTTTGCTTTCAAAGAACAATTTTGTACTCATTTGTTTTATTTGTCAAGTGTTCTTATTTTTTCTTGAATTATGAAAACAATTTTCTTGTGAGGTTTCTAAGTTTGCAAATTTTTAATTTTTTTCTTTTAGAGAGTGTCTCAAGAATTTGAGGTATAATTATCGAGGGAGTTGTAAGGTTACACCTATTCCTCAAAGGTTGATACAAATTAGTGAATTTGTGAAAATCCCTAGTGTAAATAGCTAAGATAGTGAATGTAGACTTTGATTTAGAAATTCGAACCACTCTAAATTTCTTGTGTTCATTTTTCAATTTTCCTTAAACTTCCACCAAAATTTTTATTTGTCAATTCACTCCCTCTTGATTATTTCATCCTCTTAATTAACTCAACAGATTCAATTTATGATATCGGTTCGTTTAAAAGACCATCTTCCATGCCATGAACATCATTTAACAAACGAAACATTGAACCAGATTCTCCCGCAAGCCCAGCTTTATCAATTTAATCAAACAAAGTTTGGACCAAATCAATCGGAAACGTATATGAATTGGCACTGTTCTCATGTCCTACGATATCCAAGACCCTTAGGCTGAGCAGCAAGAGCATTTCTATCAACCTGCTTAATAATGGAAACCGCGTTATGTGATCCCTTAGAAATCGATGGATTATGCTTGACCACCTTATTATTCGGATCTTCCATCATGGGAATAACCACCATAAATTGATCCGAGTTTTGAGAAGCCTTTTTCTGTTTGTCCGAATTGGAGGCTAGGTACGCCACGTTACTGTTAGTTTCACGAATTTCACCCAGCTTAATTATATTATCGTTGCCACCAGTTTTGACAGCATCCAGTCTTGGATGTTCCCTTCGATTAGTGTCAATATTTTCTTTGGGATTTATCCTTAGAGGTAACAGGCCATTCCAAAGAAGCAAAACGAGACCCGATTGGATTATCCGAGGTATGCTTAATCGTGATCTTGCTCGAAACAGATTTACGTCTTCTTTTTTCAACAACCACCCAAAGACCTAAAAGATTATATTCCGATATCTCCACTTGAGCAGAGGCACTAGTAACTAAATGGGAAATATCATTGCTCTTAGTATTCTCGGACGTAGTGTTTGAAGCTGGAAAAGCCTCCTTGGAATGACCATGCACACCACACGTATAACAAACTTGTAATAAACCTTCATATTAGATCTTTTGAATAGAACCATCTATACTGATACAAGTGATAAAAGCGATTTATTATGGTAAACAAGTATTACTAGCCTAGCAAACTTGCCTCGCCCTCCTCCATCTGTTTTATAATCGACTTTAACGACCCTTCCTATAATAGAAGCAATATAGCGAAGCGAAGCCATGGTATAATAGATATAAGGCAAACCCGATAATCTTATACAAACAATCACATGCGAAGTATATTTTGCTAAGGTTCTGAAAGATCTGCTCCATGGTTGTACTGTCAAATAACTCCCATAGATCATGCAAGGTCCCTCTATTAGTTCTTTAGAGTAATCGTTTTCATCCGAAAATCGAACCAGAAAATAGTTATTGTCCAGATCAATAATCTGAATTTCTCCAACAGGCTTCCATAACGCTTGGATTCGACTTAATATAGTTTTATAACCAATTGTGCGATCCAACAAACGGGCAATTATAGCATTGCGCATATTTTGATCGATCTGATCATGAACATGATCAGAAAACTGTATTGAAGGAATTGTAGCTGTCTTATCCATGATTAAACCTTCAGCCAAGATGATAACCGCACCATCCATGAAATTACTCGCAACATCCCAGCCCCTAGTAGAATGAATCCCAATGGAAATCATACTTGTATATGATACCTTATCTTTCTCAGTCTTAGATGGTTCCTTATCCTCAACCGTATCTTTGGGATGATAAAGTTGAATTCCATCATCCTCCTGGATACTCTCTCCCCAATCGGCTTCCATAGCAGAGTAGTTTGCTTAGGCATCACAAACACTTTCATTGCGTCCCTTCTTTGAGAGTCGAAGAGCATCCAAACGTGAAGGAGACGTCGAACGTTCCCTTGCAGGAGTAGAAGGGATGGTAGGAATGTTTTCCGGTGGACGACCATCATGATTTTCATTCACGTTCAGCCCTGACGGCACACTATGGTTTTCAACTGGCGAGATAATAATTTTTAATTAAAATTCAAACATAAAATGAGTCTTAATTTAATGACGTATAATGTAATTAACTTTGAAATATAATATGAACATCTCATTATATATGAATATGTTAAAATTTATGTAAAGCAAATTATTAACATATAAAATTTATCTAATATAAATCATTGAGTGTTTTCATTAATTAAAAGAAGTGTTGTTATTTTTTGAGGTTTTGAATTCGAGGAAATATATTTGAAGGGAATGTATGCATTGTCGATGACTAAACAAATTATGAACATATATTATTTTGTAATCAGCTCAGACTATTAAAAAAAATAATACCTTTAAAAATTCATTACATAAAATAATATAAACAGAATAAAGTAATATCATAGTAACTAAATCCAAATTCATTTATTATTTACTTGCTTAAATTTTCCTCAAAATGAAAACAAAAAATTAATTTTTCCTTATTTAACCTTTCAAATTTTACCTAATCCATTCCGTTGTCATTAAATTATATCTTGACCAATATTTAATTCAAGGCTATCAATAATTTCGGGACAACTTTTATTGTAGTGTAAATTACTCTGAAGGTCACTAAGCTATTGTCTCGATTCTATGTTGACCATTGAACTAAAATTTTATCAATTACGTTATTAAATTGTCAATTTAATTTTAATAAAGTCATCGACTATTAAATGTTAACAGAACTACTGACTTCACAGCTAAACAATTTTTTATAATAACATATTCAGTCTTCATTTTATACATAATCAATCATTTTGGACCTAAGTTGAATTAACTTCTATTTTGTAATAAGCACTACATTAACATGAGTTTTTAGCGGCATTTTTAAACAACGCCGGTAAACACTCGTATTTAGTGGCGTTTTTTATAAACGACACTAAATATTGTACTTTTGTTTCGTTTTGTACAAACACCTCTAAAGACTCGTATTTTAGTGGTGTTTTGATAAAAACGCCGTTAAATATTGTAATATAGTGGCCTTTTTTTAACAAACGCTGGTAAATACTCGTACTTTAGTGGTATTTTTATATAAACGCCGCTAAATATTGTACTTTAGTGAAGTTTTTGTACAACCCCCGGTAAAAACTCGTACTTTAGTGGCGTTTTATATAAACGTCGCTAAAGACTCATACTATAGTGGTATTTTTATACAAACGCCGCTAAATACTAGTTCATAATTGATCTTCACTATATTCGATGGGGGAGGAGACCATCTCACCACTGTGTTTCTTTTTGGGCTGAGACCTATGTTGTTTTCCAGTGTATAGTCTTAGCATTGACTTCGAACAAGGGTAATTACTTCTTCACTTCTTATAATGTCCCCATTATGTATTCGTCTGTTTCTTGCGTACCACAACTCCCAAATACCTACTAAAATTTCACTTTGCCTTTTACGAAGGAAGTTTTCCGAAGGTTGTTTTCCATCATCCAACTGAGCCATTCCTTGAAGGACCACTGCAAGTGTTTACCAGGCCAAAGGTAATTCAAACCTCTCCATACTTGTTGTGCGAAGTTACATTCTGTGGTGATATGCTTGCTGGTTCCTGCTTGGTTTGGACATAATATGCAAAATGGATCATGTATCATATATCTATTGTATAGGACTTGCTTTGTTATGATGCCTTAAATTTAAGAATTAAAATTATAATTTTTTAAATATACAACTATAACAATAATGATAATAAATTAAATTATATTTTTAATGTTTCAAAATTTAAGAAATTAAATTTAACTCCCCATAAAAGTATTTTAGGGAATGACCCCTGGTCCCATGTACATAATAGCCACAATGCCTTTTTTCATTTCCAAATTAATAATAATATAAATTGTGAAATTAAATGTAATGCTTATGTTTAGGTTCTAACTTTCTCTATAATATTAGCAATTAACATTTGAAATTGAAATTCCAGAAATACAAAATGGATAAGAGTTGGATGGATTTGTCAAGGGTAAGTGACAAATATCGAAATGGTGTAGAAACTTTTCTCACTTAGCTTTTGTGAATACAATCAAAGCGAATATGATTCTTTGCCCTTGTAAGAAGTGTGATAACATTAATTGGCACATTCGTGAAGTTATGTACGAGCATCTAGTTGTTTTTGGAATTGTTCGGGGGTATAGAAAATGGATATTTCATGGATATTTTATATCTGATAGATCTGTTTCCACGAGTTATTCGACTTATCCTGTAACTTCTCACCATCGATATGTTAAAGAAGATGACATGGAAGGTATGTTGCAAGATGCATTTAATATACACAATCGTCATCAATCAGTTACAGAAAATGATTGTGACAATGATGTTAACGATTTTACTGAGATGGGAAGAAGTGGAAGTGCTGAAGAGCCAAATGGAGAAGCGACAAAGTTTTACAAGTTGCTTAATGAAATGAATGAACAACTTTATGAAAGATCAAAATATTCAAAGCTATCTTTATGTATTCGTCTTTTCCACTTAAAATGCTTGGGAGGGTGGATTGGTAGCTCTTTTACACAATTGTTGGAGTTTCTAGGAGAAATGTTTCCTTTTGCAAAAATCCCTCAATCATGAAAATATATAAATAAAATGATAAATATTTGGGTCTTAGATATGAGAAAATTCATAGTTGTCTGAATGATTGTATGTTGTATTGGGGTGATCAAAAAAATCAGGAGTCTTGTCATGTTTGCAGAAAATCTCGATGGATGACTAGGGAAGCAGAAAATGTGAGTGAGGATGAAGTTGAAGCATAATCAAGAAAGAAACTGGTAAATATTCTATATTTTCCTCTTATACCTACGCTACAAAGACTATTTATGTCCTCCAAGACTGTTGAGTCTATAAGGTGGCATCATGAAGGAAGAACTGATGACGGATTATTACGGCATCTGTGGATTCTTTAGCTTGGAAGTCATTTGACATCAAGTTTCCAAGTTTTACGAGAGATCCTCAAAATGTCAGGCTCAGTTTTGCAACTGATGGGTTTAATCCTTTCAAAATCATGAGTACTTCGTATAGTACTTGGCCTGTTATACTTGTTCCATATAATTTGTCTCCGTGGATTTGCATGAAACAATCATCTTTAATCTTATCCACCATAATTCCTGTCGAGAAAGGTCCCGAAAATGATATTGATATTTATATGCAACCGCTTATTGAAGAGTTGAAAAAGTTATGGGAAGGGATTGAAACATATGATGTGTTAAAGAATGAGAACTTTAATTTACGCGCGACTTTATTATGGAAAATTAATGATTTTCCTACATATGCAAATTTATATGGTTGGAGTACCAAAGGTCGTTATGCTTGTCCTTGTTATGCTGTACAAACAGGTTCGAAGTGGTTGTTTAATGGAAAAAAAGTTCTCTTATATGGGACATCATCCGTGATTAGCTTATAATCATAGATTTAGAAGTCAAAAGAATATGTTTGATGGTACTGAAGAGTTTCGGAAAGCTCCTGACCAAACAATCGGTCTGATATATTCTACATGTTGAAACATATCAATTTTACTTATGAAAAGACTAATCAACACCGAATACACAATCAAGAAAAAGGTAAAGCATGTGTATGATTGTGATGTTGACCAACAGAGCGATGATTTCTGATGAAGAGGATGATCCAAATGAGGTAGACTTGTGGAAAAAGAGGAGTATATTCTTTGAGTTGCCTTATTGGAAAGATCACATTTTGAGACATACTCTTGATGTAAAGCACATTGAGAAGAATGTTTGTGAGAATATTATCAAGACCATTCTAATTGTCGATAGAAAATCTAAAACTAATCTAAAGAGTCGACATTGGAATTTGACATGATATTCATCCACAATTACATCCTAATGGAAAATATTTCTTGCCGCCTTCTATTTTTTCTCTTTCGAAGAAAGAAAAAGAAGTGTTTGGCACGATGTTGAAGGATATAAAGGTCCTATATGGGTATGCATCAAATATTTCTCAATGTGTCAGTGTTAAAGGTCGAAGACTTTATTCTTTAAAGTCACATGATTATCACATGTTAATACAAGATTTACTGCCAATAGTTGTACGTAGTTGCATGTCGAGTAAGGTGGTGTCTTGTATCATTGAACTCTCTAATATAATGAAAGCTATTTGTGGGAAAGTTCTGATGGTTGAAGAACTTGAGAAACTACAAGATCGAGCCGCCTTGACTTTATGCAACTTGGAGAAGATATTTCCACCTTTATTCTTCACAATTATATTGCACCTGCTAATTCATCTTCCTCACGAAGCAAGAGTTGGTGGACCAGTTTTTTATCGATGGATGTACCCTATAGAGATGTGTTAATTAAATTATATGCTTTAAATGACTAGTGATTATACTTTTTCATAAATCATATTTACATAGTATGTTGTTTTCTGTATAGGTTCTTGTGCAAGTTAAAGTCTTACTGTCGTAATAAGCGTTATCCGAAAGGATCAATTACTGAAGGGTATTTGATAGAGGAATGCATGACATTTTTCTCTAGATATTTGGAAGATGTTGAAACAAGATTGAATAGACCAAATAGAAATGGTGTGTTCAATACTAATGACTTACCCCATACTTATTTGTTTGGAAGTTATGGTGAACCACTTGGGAAATTTGAAATTACAGACTTAGATGATACGTCTTGGGTACAAGCACACCGATATGTTCTTTTCCAACATGATTCAATATATCCCTTTTGCACGTAAGTTATTCGGACTCAGTCCTAATGAAATTTCTTAATCATTTATATTTTTTTATTCTTTAACGACATAATATACATTATAGTTAGTTTAAAGAAGTCTTGAGATCTCGTGCATGCTCCCGAAGATTACATCAGCGAGAGATACATAAGTTATTCACATAAACTTTCATGAATGGTTAGGCCAAACGGTAAGCAACTAAATCATTCCACATAGTTATAAATAAAATATAAGTTTTTTTTTTTAATTTCGACATCAATGCAAATTAATTCACCATTCATGTGTAATAGGTTTGGAGTGGGAGAGAAGTTAGTGAAGATGTTAAATGTCTTTCTTAAGGTCCGAATAGAATTGTTAAAAGATATAATGCCTTCCTCATTAATGGATTCAGGTTCCACACGAAATCTCGTGAAAGATTAATGAGGAAACAAAATTGTGGAGTAGTAGTTACTTCTTCAACTACAAGTTATGCTAGTACCAAGGACAATCATCCTTTGTAGGAGATGTAGATTATTATGGAATTCTTATGGACATTATTGAGTTAGATTGTTATAGAAAACGAAAGTTTGTGTTGTTTCGGTGTGACTGGGTTGATGCAAACACTACTCGAGGCATAAAAAAATATAAATTCAGTTTTACAATGGTGAATTTCTCTTGATTAATTCACACTGCTCAAAGATTGATGGATGAGCCATATGTATTTTCTTCTCAAGTGAAACAAGTTTTTTACTGTCACGATGCAATGGATGAGGGTTGGTATATTGTGCTCCGTAATACCCCTAGAGACTTGATAGACATCCGAGATGGAAGTAGAGATGACATTGAAACAAGATCATAATCTTTACCTTTTGTAGCACAAAACTTAGATGAAACTATCACTAATACTACACATTTTCAATGGGACATTGATGAAGATATTTATGACAATTGATATGACACAAATTTTGTAGTAAGATTTTATATATTAATTTATTAATTTATAATATTATAACTTTTAACATGTTGTCCTTAAATATATTCATTAATTAAACTGTTTTCTTACTAAAAATGTCGTTTGCTTATTACATATATCATGCCCAGGAGAAAAATAAGTGATTTGTGGATTGTTCGAGCTTCTCAAGAGTATAAACAAACAAATAATGAGGAATCGAATGCTGTTGACTCTTATGAAGTTCCTATTGTTGTTGAAGAAGCTGTAAAAATTCAAGGTAATGTTCGACACTTTTTTTAATTGTTTGTTCATTTTGAAAACTTACATTTAATTATTTCTTATATAGTTGAAAATGCTGGAACACGTAAGACTAGAGGACGTACAACGTTGAAGGAATTATACTAACTTCCTCCTGGGAACCATGTGAAAGTTTCAAGAAACAATGTCGGTCAACCTATTGGCCTAGAAGCACGTCTTCTATCTAGTTACTTAGGCATGGTTGGACGTAATGTTAATATTTTACCTATCAATTATGAGTCATGGCGTGAAATGCCAAATAGTAACAAAAATCAGGCTTTGGATTTTTTAAGGTAATACTTTCATTATAATAGATAATCTATAACAATTCAATAGTAATTTATACTTACTTTGAAAACTTATGTTATGTGTAGGAGAAATTTTCTTTAGAGGTCTCTGACGATTATTTGAAGCAAGCGTTAGGGAAGAGATGGAGAGACCACAAGAGTTCATTAAAAAAGAAATATTTCAAGAATGATCTCACCCTTGAAGAGAAGCTACAAACTCCACCTGGAATGCTCAGGTATCAATGGGAATATACAGTCAAGTTTTTGGAGTTCACAGAAAGGACATATATGATGTATTTTTCAATAATAATATTAACGAATTATAATATTGACTTTATAAGTGGTTGTTTAAAATTGTAGGACCGAGAGCATGTTGGTGTTGCTAGCAGGAAACAACAAAAGTTTACTCACACAGCTGGATCGAAGAGCTTTGCTTGTATAGCTAATGATGAGGTATTATAGATTATTCACATAGTGATTTACAATACCAAGTACATACTAACAAAAATTAATTATATTATTCTACATTGTAGGAAAATACATCTGGTTCTAAAGTTGGACGAATCAAACTCTTCGACATGACACATACAAAAAAGGATGACACTCATATGACTGCTGAAGCTGCAAAAATTATGGTACATTTATTGGACAGATGATTTGAATTATGTTTTATTTATATCTATAGAATGACATTCTTATTTGAAATAATTATTTACTTTATTATTAGGAAAAATTGAGGGATAAAAGGGCGGAGTATGAAGCTATGGCTTCAAGTCATGGTATTGTTAATGTGGATGACATCGAAAATCAAGTTATTAATGACGTTTTAGGTCCTTAAAGATATGGTCAGGTTCACTATCAAGGATCATTCGTTAATCCTACCAAATATTTTGGATCCAGTTCATCTCAGTACATGTCATCACAGACTCAGTCTTCCTAATTAGAAGTTAGTCGTTTAAAACAATAGTTGGCTGAAATGGATCAAAAAATGACTAACATGAAAGCCGAAAATGAAGCGAGGGAAGCAGAGAGAGAAACAACATATCAACAAAAATGTCAAGAATTTGAAAATTAACTAGAAGTTATGATGCCGATGATACTAAAAAGTTAACCTCAGAGTCCACCATCTTAGGTCTTATTTCAGTTATATGCTTTGTTCATTCTACTTAACAATGTTGAACTTCATTACATATTACATTAATGTAAAGTTTGATTTACTATAATGGATTTGAAGTTTTTTGTTATGGAATTAAAGTTTGTTGTTATAGATGTCATGTTTATTGGATAAATGGTAAAGGTTGAAAATGTAATTTTGGGTAACAGAAGAGCAGAAATCGATGATTGTAAAATATGTGTTAATTAGCGTCATTTTACAAAAAATGCCACTAAAGTTTTAGATTATTTGCGATGTTTATACAAAAAAAAGCCACTATAAAATTGTCAATAGCGATGTTTTAGTATAAAAACGCCACTAAAGTTTAGATAATTTGTGGCATTTATGACTAAAAATGCACTATATAATTGTCAATAGTGGTGTTTTACTATAAAAATGATGTTGTATGTCATGACCTTTATCGACGTTTTTTTGGAACAAACTCAACTATATGTCACAACATTTAGCGGCGGTTTTTTACAAACGCCACAAAAGGAAAATATATATAGCGGTGTTTCTTAACAACGCCGCTAAAAGTCATAATCTTTCATAATCTTTAGCGGCGTTTATAGAAGAAACGTCGCGATAAATCATAACCATTAGCGGCATTTTAGACTAAAAACGCCACCACCTTTTTCAGCGTTGATTTGAGCGGCGAATTTGGTGCCATTTTTTTTCCACCACAATTGTTTTTAGCTACGATAAGAAACACAACTATATGACCAAAAAACATCGCTAAAAACCTATTTTGCTGTAGTGAAAGTCTAAATTTGTGATTATCCCAGTTAAAAACTAGAAGCTAATTCATTTTAGGACTGAATTGATTGTGTATGTAATTAATAAGGATCAAATGTATTATTATACAATTTTGATTATCGATCACGTTAGTAGTTCAGTTAGAAATAAATGATTGGTAGCTTGATTAAAACTAAATTAAAAATTTAGTGACTAATAGAAAAAATATTTAATTTGGTGGTCAAAATAGAACCAATCTAATAGTGTATTGATCATATGGGTAGTTTACCCTCTATTATAATCTATATATGGTATTAAAATATACATAAATTAGCATTTATTTTGACAGCAATTAATTGCTAATTAAATCACATTACCATTTAATTATTTGAATTCTCAAGCAAAATTATTAACCTATATAAATGTGAAATCCATAGTATTATTCCATGCATTTAAATTAATGGTCAGACATTGGCAATAGCAACCATAGAGAACTTCCATTTATTGTTTGAATTGTAGAAAATTTCTGACAGAACATGGCAATTAGGTTCATGATAATCCCTGCAAAAAGATCCACAAATTTTGTTTTACTTTTAATGTCGATTCAGATCATGTTTGGTATTTTACACTCAGTTCAAGACTGGCAAACATTATCAGAAGAAGAAAACCTAAAGATGGAAAGACAACTCCAAGTTATCAACAAACCTCCCATCATGAGTTTCAAGGTTATCTTTAAAATAAAATATTTTTTCGGATACTTTACTCTTACCACTATTATGAACACAAAAAATGCTATTATAATCGTACAATAACGATTTCAGACTGCAGTATTATCATTAATATGTGATTATCATGTGACTTTAAAGAATAAAGTCTTCGATCTTTAACACTGACACATCGAGATATATTTGATGCATACCCATCTGGGACCTTTATATCCTTCAACACCGTGCAAAATATTTCTTTTTCTTTTTTCGGAAGAGAAAAAAATAAAAGGCGGCAAGAAATATTTTCCATTAGGATGTAATTGCGGATGAAGATCATGCCGAATTCCCATGCGACTAAGTCAGGTCGACTCTTGAGATTATATTTAGATTTTCTGCCATCATTCATTATGAAGTAGCTTCTTGTTATTATTAGTAACTTATGATTGTAACCAAAATTACTATGTGCAATATAGGCAAAACTCAAATCAAATTGTAACAATTTGTAAAATAAGGGTTCAAGTGGAAGGTGCATAACCATACTGTGTGCTTCACTACACACAGAGTATTTACTTTTGGCAAAGGAAGGAGTGAAGGGCATAAGGGCATGAAGTCTCTGGTAAGGAATCATTCAAATTTAAAGCATGGCATAAGGGCATGAAGTTTCAAGGATTGAACTATTGTAGGCAATATCTATACGTTTCTACAGCCTTTGCATGTATTCCTCCTGGCAGCATAATTGTCAGGATTAAATGTTTCCGGTGAATGGAAGTAATTTTTTTTAATTTTTCAAGTAAAAAAACAACACGAATCTGAAGAATGCATATCACACAAAATCATGATTTTAAAGTTAATCTTATATTATTTAAGCTATCAAAACATCTTACTGCACGCAGTGTCAATATTAATTAGGAATTGTATGTACATAGCGCTCTTTTAACTAACAGATCACCGAACAATTCTCAAATGTACCAATACAGTTGGAAAAACATTAATCTCATTCAGAATACCAAATATTAAGGCCCTCATAATTGCATTTAGTTTACAATTCCATAATTCCAAGAGATCATTAGCTCAGAGTATAAAAATGAAGTACATTAAATAAGTGGTGAATGTAGATACCTCATACATACCTGCCTAGTTTATTTATTGCGTTTCCAGCCAGAGGAAAACTTCTTAGGAGTATCCCAAAACAGCGTAGGGTAGTGACCAACAGAAAACTTATCACAATGATCGGTATTTATCTGCGCAGCCAGAGAAGTCATAGATCCAAACTTAGATTAACAAGACAATTTTTCAACAATTATAAACAAGAGTAGGAAAGAGTGAACCTAAAAAAGGAATGCAATATATTATTTAGTGGCTACGTAAAAGAACAAGGCTAGATAAGTAAACCAAATCACACGGACAAAAAAGAACAGCCACAGTACATGGTAATATTCCAACTCTTCAAAACTCACAAAAATAACTAAAGAACAGAACAATGTAAAAGTGCTACTTTTATTTAATTTTCATGTTAACAACTTTACACTAAACTGAAGAAGGCCAGAAGGCCAGAAAACATTTTCAACTGCATCTAAATTACCAGCATTATGCTAATGAGGAAAATATGTGCTGAGTCTGACAGAACATGGATTGTTAAAATACTATTTCCATGTGAAGACACTAGTTTTTTACATTTGGTTTTATAATTATATTTATTATATTTATTTTTATTACTATTATTATTATTTTTGTTATTAATATTATTATTATTATTAATATTATTATTATTTTATTACAGATACAACCCAAGGCCCAACTCTGGCCCGATTACAACCAGGCCCGACCAAATGGCCCAGCTAAACCCTAAACCCAATTTAGGGTTTATATCATCACCAGCAGCCGTCAGCTCCTCATGACCGTTGGATATGACTTTGATCCAACGGTCCACAAAAAGGTTCCAGATGAAACCCTAGGGTATCATCACCCTAGGGTCACGTTTCCAGCCGCCTCTTCAACTACCATGTGGCGCCTCCTCTACTGCCAACGCCAATGCCGACGCTCCACCAGTGCCACGCCTCCGATGAAGACTCCAGAAGACTCAGAGCAGCCGCACACGTTGAAGTCTAGAGTGAGTCACCACTATAGTTTGGTGACTCACCAAACTTTGCCCTATTATTCGGTCCGAAGAAGACACTGTGGTGGCTATAAAAGCCACCACCGAACCTGCAAAGAAGAACAGAGGGCCACAGCAAGCAAAGACATAGAGCAACGACAACACACAAAGAGAGAGAACCCACTACAAGCAGTGAACCAAAACAGAAAACAAAGAAAGAAGAAAGAAACTTACCCTTGGAGCCTTGACCATCGCCGGAAGCACTAAACATCGCCGGAGAACAGAAAATACCGAAGGTATTTTTATAGATCTACTCCGATTAGGAGTCTTTTTGGGGAAACAAAAGGCCGGACTCGACCTTGGGGAAATCAGGGCTGTATTTTAGTGTAAAAAAAATTTCCCGGCCATCGAAGGCGGTGGCCGGCGTTGGAGTTCGCGGCGGCGTGTGGCTGCCGGCGGCTGCAGGAATTCCCTCAGATGAGGGAAATACAGAGAAAAACAAGAGGTTCTCTCTATGAAGAGAGAGAACCAAAAAGAAAAATGAGAAAAGAATGGCCCTTTGGGCCGGTTTAAAGGGTATATATACCCTCACCAAAACGACGCCGTTTTGGTGAGGGTGTTTCTGTAATTTCTCATAGGGGTAAACCCTATCCGCAGTACTTCACGTCTGTACACTTTGCAATTTAGTCACTGAAATTGACTTTTATTCCTTTTAATTCATTATTTAAATTTTGTGTTTATTATAATTTAGTCACTACAATAAATTTCTATATATTTTAATTTAGTCTCGTAATTTTATTTTATATTATTTTAGTCCTTTCCAGCATAATTACATACTTTAGGATAAATAACCGATTTAATCCCTTATAATTTTATTAATTTATATTTATATATCCCAAATTAATTAATTAGGTTAAATTACACTATTAACCATTATCTTTCATAATATTTCGAATTATTATCTTTATTTTTAATACTTTATATTTAGTTTTATAATTTTAATTTCTTTTATTTTGATGATTATTTAATTACAATATTATTTTGTTATCACTTTTATATTTTAATTATGGCTTTAATTATTATTTTATTATTATCTTAGTCTTATAAATATATTTATATATATTTGTTTAAATTAAATATTATAAAAATTATAATTTATTTTTATTTAAATCATTTTTATGAAAAATTATTACATTTGTAATATTTATTTTATTTATTAATATCGAAGAAAAGAGCTGTCTTAAAGCACCTAGAAATTCTTTTCTGATATTCTTAAATAAATAAATATCCTGTTTTTATAAATTATATATTAATTATTTTTAGAAAAAATGTTTTTATTTATTTATTAATATCGAAGAAAAGAGCTGTCTTAAAACACCTAGAAGCCCTTTTCTGATATTTCTAAATAAGTAGATATCTTATTTATGTATATTAATATATTTTCTTAAAATTATTTGAAATAACAGAATTATGAATTAAATATATCTAGAAATTTTTAAATTTCTAATAATAGAGACAATTTCTAATAAAAAAGTACCAATTTTGGGCGTTGTAGGGGTGGTAATCCTTCCCTAAACGTAACCGACCACGAATCCCATTTTATTATTAAAAAGAACGAATTTTTGGTTATAAACGCAGATTAGTTCATCTTTTAACTGATGCTTTCTTAAAACTCTTTTAAAAGATAATTTTTAGGTATTCGACCTACCTGACCCAAAAGGCCGATGGCGACTCCCAAAATATTTTTTAATCAAAATCATTAATTTATTCACATCACTTTTCCCGCCAAGTAAAAAATTCGTGCCCGGACGAAAACCGATTACGACAGCTTGGTGACTCCGCTGGGGACGGTTAAACTTTAAAATCAATTATAAATTGTCTCTATTAATTAGAAATTAAAAAATCATTTATTTAATTTTTAATTCTTTTCTTTTAAATTTTTTATTACTTATTATTTTATTTTATTAATATATTTTTTTATTTTATTCAGGTATTAATTATTTTATTTGTCTGTCAGAGGTTTGAACATTTCTCCTCACACACAACACTTGCATTGCATAACATAAAGCTCTATAATTGAGTTTATCCCTTTTAAGTGGTAGTGAAAGCGACGTCTTCGTGAGAATTTATTCTCCGTGTCAGACCTAGCAAGTAACTTTCAGGGTTCATATGCTCTATGTCTTCGTGAGAATTTATTCTCCGTGTCAGGCATAGAGAAGTGTATCCCCTCGAATTGAACTCGATCCACTTTAGTCTGTGATGGACTAGGATAGAGGGTTAGCAGCCCAAGGGGGCACTAACAAGGACAATTCGGGTACCTTTACTCCTAGAACTGAAACCCTGCATATAATAAACCCTAGCACTTCACCTGATCTAAGACAGTATTGAACCTCTGTCCGTAGGTGTACACAAAGGAGAAATAAGTTCTAGCTTTTAATTTATTCATTATTTTTTTTTCTGAATAAATGCCTGCGAACTAGAAATCATGCAGTTATATTAATTTTTCCAAACAAAGCATGGAACTAGAAAGCATGAGGTTAGGATTTATACCTTGATAAATAGGATCTTTTCTTTCCATTAATTGGTACTAACCAATTTCTTTTTTCACTTCTCATTTTTTTCATATATATTGTTTGCTCTAAACTTGTTTATATTTGATTTCTTTTGTTTGCATTGCATGATCATAGCATAATCAAAAGGTGTTGACTTGAAAGACTGTTCATCAAATTGGAAAGAAATCGTAAATGGACAAAAAGTTTTATGATCAAACAAAATATGATGCGGCCAAGGAAAGACATCCTGAAGAAACTCTGAAGATAGAAATGACCAATGCACACAGAGATCCTGTTATATTAATACCAAAAGTACTCCACAAAGATTCTGCCAGATTGATACCAAAAGCAGTCTATGGTAAGAGCATCAGTCAGGGCATTCAGAGTAGAGGAGGTTTTTATGAAGCTCAAGCATGTTATTTGAAGGACTTGAACGACCATGAAGCTCAAGCATGTTATTTGAAGGACTTGAACGACCAAAACAAGAAATTGAGCACAGAAATGAAAACCATGCAGGAAGATTTTCAGAAGATCAGTCAAACCTTTCAAAATGTTGGCCTAGGAAGTACCCCAGAAGAGTGGATAATAGGGGTTAGAGGAGGTTTTATGAAGCTCAAGCATGTTATTTGAAGGACTTGAACGACCAAAACAAGAAATTGAGCACAGAAATGAAAACCATGCAGGAAGATTTTCAGAAGATCAGTCAAACCTTTCAAAATGTTGGCCTAGGAAGTACCCCAGAAGAGTGGATAATAGGGGTCACCAAGCTGAAAAAGAGCTGCAACATATAGGAGATCTTGTTCAAGAACTTCTTGGATAGAAAGGTTCTTACAAGGGAAAATGAGCAACTCTGAGAAATGACATAGAAGATGAAAGAGAATGTCATGGAAGAAGTTGCAGTCCAGACAAGAAATATGGTTCTTAAATGATAAATTTAGCTGATTTTATAAAGAGATGAAGCAGACTGAAGACTCAACTTTTTGAGCATGAATGGAAACTAACTGGGCTTTGGAAAAGTTAGGAGTGAAAGATATCCTTATATGTAAAGTTTTGTTTGATGTACCGAACTTTTGTGTTTCAATGAAATATGTTCTAAGATGATCTCTTGAGTAAACACCTTTTCATACATGCATTTGCATCTTTGCATTTTTCATTGTGCATTTATACTTTTATATCTGTTTTTGTACTATACAATTTGCATTTTTATTGTTACATTCACATATTTACATTTGCATTTGCATTTTGCATATTTGCATTTTTACGTTTGTATTTACATTTTCATGTTTGCATTTGCATCTTTGCATACTTACATTTTATTTCAAACTATTTTACGTGCATTTAATCATGACAACGGGGAATAATTCATGAAGAATTCCATGAAGAATCAAAGTGGAGTTAACTTGGTCTTCCTAAAGAAGGATAATAACCATGAATGAGATTTTAGCAACGGTTGGTAGAATTGAGAAATTACAAGAGCAACTTATCAAGACTCAACAAGAAATGACTGATCATGCAAAAAAAAGTTTCAGGATGATTCAAAAGAGAAACCCTTAGAGGATCCTGTTGTGAAAGATTTGAATAGGATTATGAATAATGTAGATGATACAATGGAAACAAATGACCAGAACTTCGTCAAGAGATGTGGAAATCCAATAAAGCTCCCAGAAAAGGAAACAAAGATCAAGCTAAAGCGAAGCATAGAAGAGGTTCAAAAGCCATTGAAGAAAGCTAAAAAAAGATTGGCAAGGTGTCAAGAATTCATGCAATTATCATTCTGGAGAGTTTAGCCACTCTACGGAGAATTGTAGGATTGTGAATTTAAAGGTCCAAGATCTTATAACAGAAGGATTGCTATGTTTTGAAGATGGGAAACCTAAGATCCTAAAAAGCTCAAAACTGGCCGAGAAAGAGAAATTTTTGAATTACTGTTCATCTCATGATATTCAAGAGTCAAACATTCAAAGTAAACATTTTGATCATCATTCACATGGTCTTCAAGAAAGCAAAGTAAGCAATTGTAAGGAGACAATGATGTCAAGGGAAATTCTACCCAAGTTTCCTTCAATTCCGTGCAGCAAGTTATATCTTGAGTTTCTCAAAGCCCAGATTATTACTCCATGTCAAGCTAAGCCTTTATGGCTTCCATACCCGAGTTGGTATAGTGAGAAACTCTCTTGTGATTATCATGCTGGAGCCTGAGGACACTCCATTGAGAATTGTGGTCGCTTCAAACGACGAGTTCAAGACCTTTTGGTTCAGGGAATCATAGAAGTGGATGATCAGTCTATTTTGGTTAAACAATCAAGAATCAAACCCCAAAGTAGAGTTGATAGTATCAAAACAAGTGAAGTATATGCTGCAGAGGAAGAAGAAAATAAGGTACTTGAGCCAAAGATAAAACGTTCAACTTTCAATACTCCTCTGATTATTGAAAGTAAAAGGAGAGGTAATTCGAGACTGGCCCACAGGTTTAAGAATGAATGGGAAAGATGAAACTCTGAAGAAACCTCAAATGCCTGTATCATATTTTCTAAAGACTAGTGAAAAGAGTCTGGATACAAAGAGTCTGGTGAATATTACTCCAATTACAGCCATAATATGTGTTCAGAATCAGGACAAGGCTGTCATCCTTAGTAAAAGTTGTTCTGAATCCAAAAATGAGCTCAATTACCAGCCAGAGAAGAAAAAGATGATGATGGAGACTGCTCAGAATAAAGTAAAGAGTTATGTATTTGAAGGCTTACCTAAAGAAGTTGACACGAAAGATAATCAAGAAATGGGGGGCAAATGAGGAAAATCTTAGGCCAATTACACACCCAACATTATTGGAATGATGGGGTAGGCTAAATAAACAAGTGGAAGTTGTTATCTACCACTGTAGTACTTTTCTATTTTCAGCATCATGTTTAAACTTGTTTTTTGTTCCTTTCTCCGCCTTTTGTGCAATAAATAAATTTGTGTTGCTTATTAAGGTTATGAGCATTCAGTCAATTTTGCAATCTTGCAGTTCTTTGAATATCAACTGGATTAAAAAGCTCTTCATGATTAGAGTTATAATCTTTGACAGAATATCAGGATTGAAAACCAGAAAAACAAGGACCATTGACCTTACCTCAGAAGAAACCCCAAACACTATCCTATTACAATATGAGATAGCCTACTCCTATTGAAAGGAATTACAAAAGGCTTGGTATTTATATATAGGAGCGTACAACATGGGGCATCATTGGTGTATTACATTACAAAACCGACTAGAGTATTTTTCTATTGATGACGTTCGATGATGAACATAATCATCATAAATAGGTAAATCTAGTTTAAGTCAGTTGCTTGAAAATTGAATTTTAACAAAGAGATTTTCTGAATTCCACCAAAACACCTAGACTATAACAGGTTCTTCTTAACAAGCTTAAGAAATTGGATTTGAACACCCATGTTATATTATTATACAATAAAGCTTGATTTGTCCTCTAGAGCAATTGGTTAATTGCCCTGGCTTTATGGATAATATTCAGCTAGTCTATTATACTATTATATGCAATAAAACTGTCTATCTAGAGCAATTGGTTAATCGCCCCGGCTTTATGGATAAGTTTCAATTAACCTGATAAAGGTGATTATATTATATACAATAAAGTTGAATTCAGCTAGCCAAAGTGGAAAATGTTAACAAATGGACTAAGGGAGTTGCGAAACACCTGTTATAGTCAACTTCACACAAGCACTCAGAAATTTCATTTTTAGACCGATATTTTCGCACTACTTTGATTAGATGAGTCTAAATGAAAGATTTCAGAGAATTGAAATGGAATGACTCTAGAAGGCCTAGTGATTGGCAATCCTAGTTGCGTCATTTTGTACGCATCCGGTTAAAATACCAAGTCCTCAAAGTGAGACATGTGACAAAGTTCACAAAGAGCGAGAGATGAGTGACGTCTTAAATAGATGTAACCATAGAAAATAGGAAGGCCATCCTGAAACCAAACCAAATCTTGATACTTGTCAAAGAATTATAATTCTCAAACATTACAGAGTTGTTGATTCTTTTGATATTCTTTGAATTCATGCTTATGATTTGATTTTATTGTGAACCTGAGAAGGGCATTACTTTTCAAAATTCTTTCATTCTTCAATAAAGAAAGGAGAAAAAACATTTTTAAGCAGGACAGTCTCAAATGAGGAAGGTCCTTGAAGCAACTGTTGCTTATTCTACCTCTGTTGTAGAAAAAAGAATGAACGAGGCCAGAATAATGAAACATTTCACATTTTTAAAGGCAAATGGTCCAAGAAGCCAGAAAGTCTGGAGAATTGAACTTGTGACACTCTCCTATGACATTATTAGTAGCTCATCAAGAAAGATTATCGTTTATCCCATGCTGAGGACGATAAACATCACTAGACAGATTATTTTCCCCAACCATCAATTCATGTTCTCTAAAAGATTACATCATAGAGCCATGAACAAGTCACTACCTGCACTCTGGTTATACCATGATGCTGGCTCAAGTCTTGATACAACATTACTGCATTTTCCATGCTGATCAATTTCCTTGACAAGATTATATCCATTATGTCCTTCAGAAGATTGCTGAATTCGAATTTGAGGACTTATGGCACATAATAAGACATTGGAATAGAATCTACCCTTATAGGCCTTTTATATAGGGTAAAATTGGTTACAGGATTCCAAAAGTTGAAGATGACCAGTTTTACTGTCAACTAAACCGTTCCATGATTCGAAAAGAGTGGGATATATTGGAGCAGCAGAAGAGACAGTTGTCGTAGCAGTCATTGCAAGAAAATGCACCAACAAAAATCATCTAGTTCATCCTGATGATGTTTATTTCTTCCAGTAAGGTTGTTACGCTGGATGCCATCGACAACAAGGTCGAATCCACCAAATCTACTCATCAATTGCTCTAATTGATCATCATTCAGTTTTTGCACATCTGTTTTCAAAGATATGCCAAGACAGTAGAAGGCGACCTCTGCATCACTGATTCCAGGGAAAAGAGACAGGACATTGATATCATTGGGGAACTTGTCTCTAGCAGCTCCTCATGTATAGTTTTTAGGGAAACCTAGAAGCATTTCCACCTCATCAGGTTCAAGTGGAGCAACTTTATTCCTTCCAACCCATACTAAATTCCATTTTCGGCATTCATCAAGAATATACTTAAGGACACTCGAAGATGGGTCACCATCACAAGCTTCAAAAACCTTGCGGATCCTTTCTGTCAATTTGGCACTTCCTGTACATGTTTGTAAACAGTTCAAATTTGTTCTTGGATCCCAGGAAGGCCATCATTTCTTTGTCAATGGAAAAATATCACGTATAGTGCGTGGAGAAAACAAGATAAGAGAAAATATGTTCTCAATTGGCAGATTATTAATATAGCCCCTTTTCAGTATAGTAGCATGAAAATGCTTCGAATCTACAAATTCTGGCTCTACATCGAATAAGTACTGTGATATTCCAGTCCAAACATTAACTGGAGCAAGTGCCATGTTCTCGTAGTAGAAATAAGGAGCCCCAATAGCATTTTCTGGAAGTGTTCTTTGAGTTATCTGATCTGGTTTGGTATGAACCCCAAAACCAATCATTATATTTAAAAGATGAATTTGCTCATAGTAGAAATAAGAAGACCCAATAGCATCTTCTGGAAGTATTCTTTGAGTTATCTGATCTGATTCGGTAGGAACCCCAGAACCAATCATTGGAATTGAAAGATGAACTACATGATCATCTTCATTAAGAAGCTTCTTTTCAAGTTTCCTCTGCTTCTTCCTTTTCAAAAATCATAGCCCAAGTTTCGCCTTTGCTTGTAATTGGGATCATTGCATAATGACTTCCTATCTTCTACCATAAGAAGTGTGTCAGGAGCCTTAGCCATTTGATCAGCACATATAAAATCTGTCAAATATGCAATTGATGAATCTGGACCACATCTCTCCATGGCTATTGAAGCCTCAGCCTCTGAGAATCTCATTTTTGTCAAGTATAACAGTTTACTCTCCTCATCAGAATCAGAATTCATGATTTCCTCGATATTAGAAGAACTATCAATATCTGTGAAATCATCCTGAAAGATCGCTTCATAATCAGATGAGTTGTTATCAGAATCAACATGTTGCATGGGTGTGGATTTTTGATGAGCCTGTACCACTGTATATGTAGTCTTGCTATTGCATCAGATTACTGTTTGCATAAATTGATTTCTCTCCCACAGAAAAGCATAATTCAGAGATGGTCTTCACTGAAAGATGATAAGCCACCGTGTCAGCCTGGAACGAATTATCAAGCTATTTATATTGCTCTGTCTGACTAAATCCCTCCAGATACAGAAAATGGTCACCTCATTCAGAAGACATATATCTCAGACGTTTTTGTCAGAATGATTGAGTACTTCTTAAGTTTGTAACAACATGAAGAGAATTTCTCCAGTTACTTGACAATACTACTGTTTAGTAACACCAGAATGAGAGTATTCAAGATAAACAGATTTGGGGCACGAATAAAGCTACAAGTACCTACAACAGTTCATTGTCAAAATTAGACCTCGTGGGGATCATGATATTTCAGTCAAACAGACATTGAGAGTGAATCAGACAAATCTAGAGGGACATCTTGAGGGCCCATTTCAAACAGAAATAGAATATTGGGGCATTTTGTAGGCTCACAACAATATGAATATTTGGGCATTCTTAGAGGCTCATCTCAACAAGAAGTAATGTTGAGCACACTTTTAACATCTGTATCAGCAAATGTTGGGGCATTTTAAAGGCTCCTTCAGATAGATCCATGTGGGGCATTTTGAGTGCTCAGATTAACATGAAGCAAATATCGGGGCATGCTGAAAGCCCGTTTCAATCAGAATTAGGACTGTTGATGCATTTTTGAACGTTCATATCAGCATTTTTGGGACATGCTGAAGGCCCATATCATCATGTGTTAAAGATCATTGATTTGAGATAATATTTCCAATGAGACAGAAAGATATGAAGAATGAAAATGATAAAACAGTGGCAGTCGAGCTGACTATACATAATTGCTTCGTTCATCAGGCAATTACATTATGATCATGTTGTTAAACAAATATAAACTCAGCAAGTATGGTTTCAAATACCCAATCTTCTTAACCATGTGTCACATGATAGCATGTTCCTTGTTAAGCTACATCACAATCTCATGAATAAAGATGGTCCCCCAGGCAGACTACTCGATCCAGGGTTCAATTCCTGAATATCTCAACCTTGAATTTTGCATTATCCGTGTCGGTGATAATTGAAAATATTTCTTTGAGATTCCTGTCAGTTAGTTTCAACCATACTGCTGAGGTTACGAAGCTGTTTTTCACATCAGTTTTGTTTACTTGATGACATTGGAAAGGGAGACTCGACTCACTTACATTACTGTTATTCCCGTTGTTATTGGGATCATCATTGCTAGCCAAGATGAACTGAGTTTTCATTTATTTTGGTTTTATCATGTGTGTTTCATCCCCAGCTGTAAGAATTCCACGGATATCTTTCTGTACATTGATCCTATAGCTGAAGTGTTTCTACTTTTTACAATGCTCATTACAAAAGAAAACGTGATCAATATCACACTTACCCTTGCCTGAGATAATATCAAGATCAATTGGTATCTCTTATTCAATTCATCACTAGCATATCTTGAGAATTTGATCAACTTTTTTGGTCACACCAGCATCTCATTTGTATTCCTATTAAGTTTTATTCTCAAGTGGTCTTTTGACGTCATTCAAAAGCTTTGAACACTAGGCAAAGAGCTTCAATGATTGAGAAATCTTGGCAGAAACAACAGAAAATGATGAATGTGTTGTCAAACGCTTTACGAACATCTGAGCAGAAACCACAGGAAAGGATGAATGTGTTGTCAAATGTTTTACGAACATCTGAGCAGAAACCACAGGAAAGGATGAATGCGCTGTCAAATGTTTTACGAACCTGCTATTCAAATGCTGAACCAATGTTACGATCATATGGTTTCCATTTATTGATCCAAGATGAAATTTGTCTTCTTCAACCCCAAGATTAGAAGTAAGATATAATGAAGATTTCTTTCCACAGAAGGGAAGAAGAAATTTTAACAACAAGAAACTAGTGGAGCCAACTATGATTGAACGACAGGTTGTTGTTAAGCATCTCGACATGATATGGTCCAAGTTGCCGTATTCGAGATTGGATTAGATGTGGAGACATGAAAGGAATTGGAATAAATCTTCCTTGTGATATGTTTCAAGAGTCAAATCAAAACAGACTTTACTCCCCTAATTAATCCCTGCTGAGTCAGGCATATCTACATCTACACTCTTCAAAGATGATAGATTCTCTTTTTAAAGATGATAGATTCTCTTTTCAAAGATGAAAGCTTTATGGGATTTATACACAAGTCCATGCAAATAAAGTTGGTTTTATCCAAGACAAAATGGGGCATCAGGGTCATAATTTTGACTACAGCAAGAGTTCCACAAATGAAACATTTCTTCTGAGACTTTCATGAAGCAAAGAAGACATAAAGATACAAGTTGATCAGATAGTTCTTCAGAAATGCAAGTTTGATAGCATAAGTTGCTACAGTGATATCCAGAGGTGACCCTGGCAATAAATGATGAAGTGGAGGAAAACCGAGTTCACCATTTTGAAGTCAAATGAAGATTGCATCAACATTCATGCATCATATTTAGGCATTTGCAAAAATAGGTGCATTTTCATTCATTTTATCCATGTTGAATTTTGGCAGGAATTTCAAAGATTTTAGCAAAGATTTAAATCCATCATTCAATGGATCAATATTGCTAGGCAGAGTTCATAATGAGAAGAACTCGTCATCTGAAGAAGAAGAAATTCATAATGAGAAAAATTTGTTCAACCTTTTATTCAAATCCATCACTTGATGGACCAGCTTTTCCAGAGAAAGTTCATAATGAGAAGAACTCATCTGAAGAAGGAAGAAGAAGTTCATAATGAGAAGAATTTGTTCGACCTTTTGTTTGAATTCATCATTTGATGGATCAGCATTGCCAGGTAGAGTTCATAATGAGAAGAACTCGTCATCTGAAGAAGAAGAAATTCATAATGAGAAGAATTTGTTCAACTTTTTGTTTGAATTCATCATTCAATGGATCAACTTTTCCAGAAAGTTCATAATGAGAAGAACTTATCTGAAGAGGAAGAAGAAGTTCATAATGAGAAGAACTTGTTCAACCCTTTTCCAAATTACATTACAAAAGGAGACAAATTATCATCCCTAGTGGAAAAGTTCATAATGAGAAGAATTTGTTCAAATTTTCACTTGAATTCATCATTCGATGGATCAGCATTGCCAGGTCGAGTTCATAATGAGAAGAACTCATCTGAAGAAGGAAGAAGAAGCTCATAATGAGAAGAATTTGTTCAACTTTTCACTTGAATTCATCATTCGATGGATCAGCATTGCCAGGTCGAGTTCATAATGAGAAGAACTCATCTGAAGAAGGAAGAAGAAGTTCATAATGAGAAGAACTTGTTCAACTTTTCGCTTGAATTCATCATTCGATGGATCAGCATTACCAGGACGAGTTCATAATGAGAAGAACTCATCTGAAGAAGGAAGAAGAAGTTCATAATGAGAAGAATTTGTTCAACTTTTCACTTGAATTCATCATTCGATGGATCAGCATTGCCAGGTCGAGTTCATAATGAGAAGAACTCATCTGAAGAAGGAAGAAGAAGTTCATAATGAGAAGAACTTGTTCAACTTTTCGCTTGAATTCATCATTCGATGGATCAATATTGCCAGGTCGAGTTCATAATGAGAAGAACTCATCTGAAGAAGGAAGAAGAAGTTCATAATGAGAAGAACTTGTTCACTCTTTTGCATGATTCTATCACAGAAGGATATAGATCAGCATCAACATTTCCAGATTACATCACAGAAGAAGATGAATTGTCATCCCCAGTGAAAGAGTTCATAATGAGAATAACTTGTTAACTTTTTGCTAAATTACATTACAAAAGGAGACAAATTATCATCCCCAGTGGAAAAGTTCATAATGAGAAGAACTAATCCCAAAGAAGATTTTGTTCAACAATACCATCATAATCAAATGAAGTCAAATGAAAAAAACTTATTGTCTTTTCGTCTTTGCCCTATTCTTGTTAACACAAGAATGGGCAAAGAGGGGCAGCTGAAGACACTAGTTTTTTACATTTGGTTTTATTATTATATTTATAATTTTTATTTTTATTACTATTATTATTTTTTTTGTTATTAATATTATTATTATTATTTTATTACAGATACAACCCAAGGCCCAACTCTGGCCCGATTACAACCAGGCCCGACCAAATTGCCCAGCTAAACCCTAAACCCAATTTAGGGTTTATATCATCACCAGCACCCGTCAGCTCCTCATGACCGTTGGATCTGACTTTGATCCAACGGTCCACAGAAAGGTTTCACGTTTCCAGCCGCCTCTTCAACTACCACGCGGCGCCTCCTCTACTGCCAACGCCAATGACGACGCTCCACCAGTGCCACGCCTCCGATGAAGACTCCAGAAGACTCAGAGCAGCCGCACACGTTGAAGTCTAGAGTGAGTCACCACTATAGTTTGGTGACTCACCAAACTTTTCCCTATTATCCGTCCGAAGAAGACTGTTGGTGGCTATAAAAGCCACCACCAAACCTGCAAAGAGAACAGAGGGCCACAGCAAGCAAAGACATAGCAACAACAACACACAAAGAGAGAGAACCCACTACAGCAGTGAACCAAAACAGAAAACAAAGAAAGAAGAAAGAAACTTACCCTTGGAGCCTTGACCATCGCCGGAAGCACTAAACATCGCCGGAGAACAGGAAATACCAAAGGTATTTTCATAGATCTACTCCGATTAGGAGTCTTTTTGGGGAAACAAAGGTCGGACTCGACCTTGGGGAAATCAGAGCTGTATTTTAGTGTAAAAAAAATTTCCCGGCCATCGAAGGCGGTGGCCGGCGGTGGAGTTCGCGGCGGCGTGTGGCTGCCGGCGGCTGCCGGAATTCCCTCAGATGAGGGAAATACAGAGAAAAACGAGAGGTTCTCTCGATGAAGAGAGAGAACCAAAAAGAAAAATGAGAAAAGAATGGCCCTTTGGGCCGGTTAAAGGGTATATATACCCTCACCAAAACGACGCCGTTTTGGTGAGGGTATTTCTGTAATTTTCATAGGGGTAAAAACCCTATCCGCAGTACTTCACGTCTGTACACTTTGCAATTTAGTCACTGAAATTGACTTTTATTCCTTTTAATTCATTATTTAAATTTTGTGTTTATTATAATTTAGTCACTACAATAAATTTCTATATATTTTAATTTAGTCTCGTAATTTTGTTTTATATTATTTTTGTCCTTTCCAGCATAATTCATACTTTAGGAAATAACCGATTTAATCCTTATAATTTTATTAATTTATATTTATATCCCAAATTAATTAATAGGGTTAAATACACTAACCATTATCTTTCATAATATTTTGAATATTATCTTTATTTTAATACTTTATATTTAGTTTTATAATTTAATTTCTTTTATTTGATCATATTTAATTACAATATTATTTTGTTATCACTTTATATTTAATTATGGCTTTAATTATTATTTATTATTTTCTTAGTCTTATAAATAATTTATATATATTTGTTTAATTAAATTATAAAATTATAATTTATTTTTATTTAAATCATTTTATGAAAAATTATTACATTTTTAACATTTATTTTATTTATTAAATCGAAGAAAAGAGCTGTCTTAAAGCACCTAGAAGTTCTTTTATGATATTCTTAAATAAATAAATACCTGTTTTTAAATTATATATAATTATTTTTAGAAAAAATGTTTTTTATTTATTTATTAATATCGAAGAAAAGAGCTGTCTTAAAGCACCTAGAAGTCCTTTTCTGATATTTCTAAATAAGTAGATATCTTATTTATGTATATTATATATTTTCTTAAATTATTTGAATAACAGAATTATGAATTAATATATCTAGAAATTTTTAAATTTCTAATAATAGAGACAATTTCTAATAAAAAAGTACCAATTTTGGGCGTTGTAGGGGTGGTACTCCTTCCCTAAACGTAACCGACCACGAATCCCTTTTTATTATTAAAAAGAACGAATTTTTGGTTATAAACGCAGATCAGTTCATCTTTTAACTGATGTTTTCTTAAAACTCTTTTAAAAGATATAATTTTTAGGTATTCGACCTACCTGACCCAAAAGGCCGATGGAGACTCCCAAAATATTTTTTAATCAAAATCATTAATTTATTCACATCACTTTTCCCGCCAAGTAAAAAATTCGTGCCCGGACGAAAACCGGTTACGACACCATGAGGCTGCACTTTGCAGGTATCTAAAAGACAAAATGAATACCTTTAATGCACTCATGTATATGAAAGTGCAATTTTCATAAACGGCATAAAATTGAGCGAACACAACAGCTACTAGGAAACAAATTATATTGATCATAAATGGACTCTGGATATGTTGATTAGTTAATCTGGCTGTGAACTATAAACAACCGCGACCATTAGTTGGTTTGCCAACTCTTTCCCTATTTGGATGGACATAACAATACCCTCACGCAACAGCTACCAGTTATTTTCATTGAACTAAATGAAATTCAATTCCCTACAAAGCCTCCCTCCAATTCTTAAATTACAGCAGTTATATAAAATAATGCATTCACTTACATGCAATGAAACCGATAAAGGTGAAAACTTCAAGGTATCTTTCTCTACATTCAAACACTCTTTCATTAACTTAAATTAGAAGCCCTTGTTATGGGCAAGTTTCTTGACCGAACCAACCAAACCAAATTCTAATGGTTCGGATCAGCTTGGTTCATCCCTTTTCCATTTTCTTAAGATAATTATTTAAAGATTTTTCAATAAAAAATTATTAAATACCGAAGAAAATAGGAGAAAAACACCAGCCAACTATACCTAACCAACTGAACCAGGATTAGAACAGAAAACGATAGCTACACCCCACCTAAAAATTGATATGCTAAACAACCTTTGAACTACAAACAAAATTAGCATTCAGTATGACCTAAATGGAAAGTTATAAGAGATGATTTAAGAAAACTTCATCATGATATTGAGCGTACGGCGTACCTGATATTGAGCGTTGTGTATTGATGAAGGCACGACAGTCGTGACTGATGGCACGACAGTCGTGACTGATGGCGCGAAGCTGGAACCGACGACGTGAATGGTGGCCACTGCAAGCCCGAATTGCTGAAAATGATGTGAGGGAGCGCAGACAACTGCTGGAGGATAGATGGAGATGAACAGATTAGGGCTCGGGCAATTGAAAAAATTTGGGGTTTGTATAAAACTTTGCAGCATTTGTAAACCAAACGCCACTATAGTGCTACTTTATTGCGACATTTACAAAACAAAATGCCACTATTGTCCAACTCTATAGCGACATTTGTATGAAAACGCCTCTATAGTTCTACTCTATCGCGGCGTTTACTAAAAAACGCCACTACTGTCCAACTATTTTGCGGCGTTTGTATGAAAACGCCTCTATAATGCTAATCTATCGCGGCGTTTACATAAAAACACCACAAAATTCCTATTATTTTGCGGCGTTTCTACACAAACACTACTGAAGTATTAATATTTTGCGGCGATTCAGAAAAAACGCCCTAAAGTACAACTATGTTGCGGCATTTGTTGAAAAAAACACCACTATATATTACATCTATTGCGGCGTTTGTATAAAAATGTCTCTAAAGTACTATTCTATATCGACGTTTGTTGTAAACGCCACTATAGATGAACCTATTGCGGAGTTTTTGGATACAAACGCCCTAATTACCTTTCTTTGGATAAGATTAATTGATTTTAAATATTTCATTTCTTCTCTACATAAACTAAATTTACTATCATGTAGCTTTATCTACTTAACAACAACCATACATTTTAATTAAGACACACGTTATGCAGAAAAAACCTTAACAACAAAATAAATTAAAATTTACAAACACGTTCAGATAACGACCTTCCACCTACAGTATGAAACTTGATTGGAGCTGGCTTGGGAACTGAATCAAGCATTAAAACAAAATTAAAATAAAACAGAGAAACATTTACTTGGAGTAACAGTAGAGGCAATGTCGTCTTCATCGAGGATAGATAATGCTTTTACAATTGAAGATTCTTTCAACGCCTCAAATTTCCCCAATTCGGTTCTAAACATTGGGAATTTATCCACTCCTCTATCATCATTCTCTAAGCTTTGAACATCCTACATGCGTACGATCTATGAAATTTTAGAGTACAAAATAAAAATTATGCGGCGTAAAGATTCAGAGATTATTACTTTGGGTCATCATCGAGTTTTGGCAGCAAAAACAAACCTAAAGCCTCTGAACGATAATTTGATCCATCGTCAGTGAAAATACGACATGTGGACATTCCGACTACTGTCAGAAACATAGCTCTAGAAAAGTTCAGACAATATACCCTAGACAACTGTGAGAGTCATTTATCTTTCTTGGATAAACAAACCAATACTATTACAATTATCAATGCATGTCTCCTTGATACACAAACCTCACATATTCATATGTAAATGCATTCCCTCAAAACAAATTCCCATTTAAGTGCAAAGGAAAAGAAACATTCCCTCGAAACAAACCAATACTCTGGTTGTTTGTTGTTTAAGTGCAAAGGAAAAGAAACATTTCCTCAAAACAAAATTCCCATTTAAAACTCATCCTCTTACATGCATATCTAACCCCTATAGACTCGGCCACAAACCTGACTCCCTAATATAACCAAAAGCAATCAATTGAAAAGGTCAGATCCAACAAAATATATATAATCAATGCCTAGAATTATAGTTCACAGAAACCATTTTCCAGTCTACAGTATTTCATAAACCAATGGCAGCACATGGTTTTAATTTTTTTCACTTATTTTCCCTCACCAAACATGTCATTCAAATGCATAAAGAATCCAAATACAAACACATCCTTGCTTACATGTACACAATCAAATGAATCAAGCTCTTATTTCCTTTTGCTCACGTTTTCAAAAGCTATTATTTCCTTTCGAAAGCTATTATTTTTCTATTCAAAAGTGCTAAAAACACTGCTCCCAAGCAGTAAACCAGTAAAACACTATGTATATATATTGTTTTCCTATTCGAAAGCTATTATTTTTCTCTAATATGTTAGCTTTCTGGGTTTTCCCCATTTTCAGAATACCAACAAAAAGGAAATGAAAAAGTTCAGTAGTGAGAGAAGGGATCAAACCGTGCAATTATTTTATAGTTCGCTAGTGAGAGGGTCGATTTGGTCGCCAGGACAGACAGAAGACGACGTCGCTTGGAATTGTATGCAAACCATTGTTGTACCATAGAATAAGCTTTTAGGGAATAAGAGTTGAAATGATTTTAGGGATCGGGCTGGAGAAAATAGTTGAGCATATATTTATCCTTTAACGGCATTTTTAAAAAAACGCCACTATATCACATGTTTTTGCGTCATTTTTATAACAAACGCTACTATTGATGATGGCATTTGTCTAAAAATGCCGCTAAAGTACTATTTATAGCGGCGTTTATTGGAAAAATGCCACTATAAACTAACCCTATTACAGCATTTGTGCTTAAAATGCCGCTAAATTACTAACCTATTGCGGCGTTTGTTAAAGAAACGCCTCTAAAGTTTCATTTTGTGGCGTTTGGATTGTAAACGCCGCTATATGTTTAAATTTAGTGACGTTTACTCTCCAAACGCCGCTAAAAATGCTGCTACAAAACAGTTTTGCTATAGTGCAAAGTGCAGGTTAACAATATTTTTCCCTCTTCGATTTGGATGGTTATATAATGGCCACTATTCTGATAATTTAATGTTGATTTTTGGGTACAGATGCAGCCAAAAAACATTCCAAAGTCGATGATGGAAGGCGAAACTCCAAGCTTTTTGCCCAGCAACATAAAATGCCCACAAGAACAGTTCTCATCAAAAGGAGTACAAAAGAAGATCTAATAATGGCCAAGAGAATGAAAGCTTTAGGGTTGCCTTATCCAATGACTTCCAATTTTCACACCACCAATGATGCTCGTCCAAATACAGCCGTAAGCAAATCTGCCATTAAAGTTTTGTTTATACACACACACATAAGTTCTTATATGGCTTTTGTTTGTACAGTTTGCTACTGTTCAATATAATAGGCACAATTTTAGAGCCAAAACAACCATGAACGGTTGGGCCCCAAGTACGTCAGCTGTTCAGGCCAGCTATGCCAATCTCTGGATTACTAATGGCCCTATACATGACATCAGTGTTCTTCAAGATGGTTGGGGAGTAAGTAATTGTTGCCTACGGTTTATGTTTTACTCAGGTATTTAAATTGTGGTTGTGAACGCAATTAGATACTATTACGGTCATTATGAATATTGTGGTTGTATTGCCTCTACCGATTAAATTGTGGATGTGATCCACCATCATTGGTGTGTTTTCTCTTAACAATACTATTGACTATAATAATTGTTTCATTATCGGATTGCTATTTAAATTTCTGATTGCAGTCAAAATTTAAGTCCTTCATGCTCTTGGATAATTATTAAGTAACACACGTCAGAGTTTATTCCCCCCCCCCTACAGATTTTACCAACGCTATTTTCGAGCAACTTGACCAGGCTATTAACTTGGACTGTAAGTTTTTTAACTAGAATTTTCCTTACAATAATCTGATTTATATTTACATCGCCTTTTGTGTTAATTTTTGGTGTTTATTGCAACAGGCAGATGGCTATAAATTCACAGGCTGCTTTAATTATCTTTGTCCAGGATTCGTACAAGTTCACCGTCAAATAACCCTTGGTCTTGTTCTAGACTAGCTTTCCGTTTACAATGGCACACAACAAGACGTAGAAATCGGCATATTTAGGGTAATCTTTCTCGATCTTTTAGCAGTGAATATTAATATAATTTTTCTATAAATTTTTCTTTTAATAGTCTAGTGATTACAAGGCAATATCAGTTCATCATGTATCTTAATAACTAACAATACATTCACCATGTAAATATAATTGCTGAAACTCCCTTTAATAATCACTGAAATCGTTTTATGGGTTCAATTTTTTTTTTAATTCTTTAGTAACCAATTGGTTTGATTGCGATAGGATGGAGAATGGTGGCTCAAGATTTTCAACCAATTCGTCGGTTATTGGCCACAAAAAGTGTTCGTTTTGTACGGTGGTGCCAATAACGTTGTGTGGGGAGGTCAGGTTTTCAGCCCTGCAAATGAGCCAAGACCGGCAGTGGGGAGTCGCCATTTCCCTAAAGATGGTCTTCAAAACAAAGCTGCCTACTGTAAGGGCACTTAGATTTGGGACAATGATAATTTGTTTTATCCACCCCCGGATCAACTTGTGGTGTCTGCCAGTATGCCTGATTGTTACGAGGCTAAGCTTGTTGATGGTGCTGTCCAGGGTATCAAATAGCGTACGTGGTCACGTTTTCGGTCGCGTCGCGTTTATTGCGGTTGCTGACAAAACGGATGCCATCACGTTCACTGCGGGTGTGCGGTCGTGATTTTTTTTAATTTTGCTCAACTTATCTTAAAACATAATAAAAATAATTATAATTATAATTATAAGGAATCATTTTTAATGATTTTTAAAGTGTTTTCTAAGAGAAATTGACATATATATAATATAGTTTAACCAAATATAAGACATTAAAAATCCAATGATAAGATAAGATAATTAATTAACGATGGCATTGTGAATACATTATTATTTAAAAGAAATAAAACTATCAATCATTTTATAAAAGAGTTATTCTTCATTGAAAAACTCAAGAATAATATATATATATATATATATATATATATATATATATATTTTAACAATATATATATATCAAATGTAAGCAAAAAGAAAAACACATATCTCATGCAATAATTAAAGCAAGAGCATAAAAGTACGATGTATAATAATGAAAACAACACATACCTCATATAACCTAACTATGTTAAGATGTACAATACTTAAAACAACACATATCTCGTGCAAGCAACCTAACTATGTCAAGATGTTCAACAATCTTCATTATGGATGTCTCTCTTTTAATCTAAAACCAATCAAACAAAGTAAATTAAAATCCAAAAAAATGCTAACTAATTAAATGTCATAGAAAAATATATTCGTTTGGTAGGCAAAACATACCTTAGAAATGGGGTGGTAGCAGTTTCACCAATTAGTGGAATAACGAGGAAGATCAGATCATTTACCTTCTCTTTGAGAGTGATCTCCACTTGATCTCTGTGGTCTTTGTCCCAAAATATATCTAAAAATATAACATTTTCACCTTGATTTTCAATTAATTGAGATGGAGGATTTACTTATGGAGGAGGATACATGTGAGGTGGAGGTGAGTGATACATGAGTGGCGGAGGGTACATTTGAGGCTGATATGGCACACTATAATTAGGAAATGGTGGATAAAAACCATGTGAAGGTTGAAAATATGAAGATTGTCCCAATGGATAAAAACCATGAGTGTTAGTAGATGAATCACTATACCCAGTGTTACTAGAAGTCGATCTTCTGCTGGAAGAAGAACCTTCAGAAGTATGTTTTCTGGTGTCTTTCCCTTTCCCTTTTGATTGAGCTCTTGGTTCACTTGTTTCTCTACTAGATGCAACAGACATATTTCCTTCGAATTCTGACCTATCACGGAAATGTCCACTATCGGTATAAACATATTCTTCTCCATACCGATCAGAAGATCTAAATTCAGCTCCATCACCACTCTGTCTATCATCGTCATCAATTAGACTTAAACCACCACCATCGGGCCAATCACCATTCTGACTTGGTGTTGCACTAGAAATTGAATGAGATAAATTTTGTTGTTGTGATTGATCATCAACATTCATTTCATCATTTGAGTTATCCACATGCAACACACCAACATTTTCACCATCTAATAATGGATTCTCTTTCTCTTGAAGCCATTCTGATAGTGGATCAACATCTTCAAATATATGATCAAGATTGATAGGATTGTAACTAGCGTTTATGATAAGTGCTTAATTTAGTTAATATTTTTCTTTTAAATTACTCTTTAATCATTGGTTTTTGTGGCTTAATTATTCGTTCATTTTCTGTGTAGGACGTTAGATTCTGGAAATTGCACAAAAAGGACAGAACTCTGCAGTTTTTTATTTTCGGAATCAAAGCTAGCTGGAATTCGGATTTGAATTAAACTCAAGTTTAGGATAATATTTTAAACAATATATTTTATCTTTGTATTTTAGTTTAAATAGGTTTTAGTATTTTAATTAAGGTTTAGGATATTATTTTTATATTTTATCTTTGTTTTAGGTATTTTAGTTTAAATAGGTTTTAGTATTTTAATTAGGATTTAGAATATTATTTTAAATATTATTTTTTAGGTATTTTAGTTTAAATAGTTTTAAGTGTTTTAATTAGGATTTAAGAGTTTTAGCTTGTTTTTAGGAATTTGAAGGCTATAAATACCCTCTCACGGTAAGCCTAGAAACATATCTCTCTCATCTGAGAATAAAATCTTCTTTTTCTCTCTAGTTTTCTCTCTATTTTCGCATACTCCTATTTTCTTTTAGATTTTTTTTTTCAATTATGCTAAGTATGACATTGGTCATACTTAGCTAATTTTCTTTCAAGCCGAAGACTAAAGCGAAGGCTCAATTCCAAACGTGAGAATTTTAAGGTACTTAAATCGCTTCAGATTTTCTCTCTATTTTCTTAGCTTACTTTTCAAATCAAAACGATTTCGAAATTGGTTCGGATATTTTTATGGTTAACGTCTGAAGAAGGATTTTCTTATTGAAGCATATTCAACTTCCCGAGAACACATTAGTAAAATTGTTTTCTAAAGAGGAAACTAAGATCAGAATCAGTTATTATTGAAACAACACAATCCGAGTTGGCAGTGAAGAATTATCCTTGTAAGCCGACGTGAATCTTGAAGTAAAAATATGTTTCGATGATTCGAGGAATTTGAGGAAAAGCTGAAGTCTGAGGATGCTTTCACAATAAGTTTTTCTTTATCTCAATCTCTTTAATTTTGTTTATTTTGTTTATTTATTTTATTTAATTCTTATCTTTTATTTTAAAAACAACTTTTAAAAACACTTTTTTTATTTTACTACTATTATTTATTATTTTATTATTTTTCCTTTTATTTATTATTATTTTATTTCATTATACCTTTTTAAATTTACCTGAAATTCTATCTTTCTCTAAAATCAATAAACAGTTTTACTAAATCACAAAAATCATAGTCCTTGTAGATCGACCCTCCTTCTCTATACTACCTTTTCCTTTCTATTTATTAAGAAGCCAGGAATTATTTTGATATCAAAATGATGGTTATCAAATTCGCGCTGTTGTTGGGGGACTAACGGCAAGTACTGATTTATTTTTCTATTTTTTGATTTTTGACCAGAAGAAACCCAGGTGAATTGGCAGATCTAGATCCAGAGATCGAAGCTCGAGCACTAAGAATCCACGCACAAACACTTTGAGAACAAAAGAAAATACAAGAAGAACAAGATTAGAAGCAGAATCAAATCCCGATGGCAGAAGAAAAATAAAACAATCCGAGAGCTAGCCACAACTCATGTCACTCAGACACCATTATGCATTAATTTTCCTAGTAGCGGGACTCCGTTTCAATTAAAGACGAGACTCGTTCATCTTCTTCCCACTTTCCACGGCTTTCCCACTGAAGATCCGTACAAACACTTGTTGGAATTTCACATGGTTTGCACTAGCATGAAACCACATGGAGTTACCGAAGATCAAATTAAATTGAGAGCTTTCCCTTTCTCTTTAGCTTACTTGGCTAAAGATTGGTTAATTTATTTACCTCTAAATTCAGTTAATTCATTGGCTGACATAAATCAAATTTTCTTGACAGGTTCTTTCCAGCAGCTAAAGCAAGCGAGTTACGAAGGAGCATTCTCTCCATTCAGTAAAAGAGTGGAGAAAGTCTTTATGAATATTAGGAGCGATTTAAAAAACTTTGCGCACGTTGTTCGCAACACAGATTAAGTGAGAAAACGTTAATTCAATACTTTTATGAAGGCCTTTTACCAATGGAGATGAAGATGGTAGATGTCGCCAGTGGAGGAGCATTAGTCAACATGACCCCAACAATAACAAGGGAATTGATTTCAACCATGGCAGCCAACTCTCAACAATTTTCAAGTGAACCCAACCAACGAGTTCACGAGATAAGTACATTTTCTCTTGAAAATAAGTTAGATAAATTAACTTAAGTAGTTAATTCACTTGTTGCAGAAAAATCTGGAGCAACAAGAGCATGTGGGATATGTACAAAGCTAGACCATCCGACGGATTGCTGCCAGCTGATACAAGAAGGAGATAATGCAGAAATCAATGCAGTAGGGAACTTTCCAGGTCCTCCACAAAGACAATATAACCCATACAGTAATACTTACAATCCAAGATGGCGAGACCATCCAAACTTCAGTTATGCGACAAATCAAAGACCAACTTATCGACCAAGGCCTCCTCCTCAATAGCAAACTCAAAACTCATCATTGGAGGAACTCATAGGAAAGTTAGAAATTTCACAAGAAAAGTTCATTACATCCCAGGAAAAATTCCAAAGCTGAACCAAAACACATCTTCTCAAACTATGGGAAAATTAGAATCACAAGGAAGAATACCTTCTCAAACGGAGTTAAATCCGAGAGATAATGTTAATGTCATCACACTCTGAAGTGGAAAAGTTATCTCACCCGAAGTTCCAGCAGAAAATGGCGCACATCAAAAAGAACAAGAGGACACGCCACCTTTAAAAATACAAGGTACGTCTGACTCACATCATTCTCTTTCTTCTCATGAAATCACGCCACCACCCTTCCAATCAAGGTTGATGAAGCGTGATAAAAAGAGCTGAAGAAAGGGAGATCTTAGAGGTGTTCCAAAAAGTTCAAGTTAACATACCTCTTCTTGAAGTAATTCAATAAGTACCAAGGTATGCTTGATTATTAAAAGAACTTTGCACTACAAAGAGGAAATTAATGGGGCACAAAAAGGTAAATTTAGGAGAACATGTCTCTGCAATTTTTTAACGAAAACTCCCACCAAAGATGAAGGATCAAGGTATGTTCTCTATACCTTGTAAAATAGGTGATTTTAAAATTAAACGTGCAATGTGCGGCTTAGGAGCTTCAATTAATGTTATGCCATTTTCTATATATAAAATGATTACTAACGAGCCGTTGAAGGAAACAATAATAAACATACAATTGATTGATCAATCTATGATTTATCCAATGGGAGTGATGGAAAATGTCTTGGTAAAAGTCGATGTATTATTTTTTCCTGCAGATTTCTATGTCATTGACATGGAACATGACAGGTTGGAAACTTATTCCGAGGTACTTTTAGGTCGACCCTTCCTAACCACTGCAAATACAAAGATCGATGTTAGAAGTGGTATAAAAACAATGGAATTTGATGGTGAGACGTTAATTTGATGTTTACAAAGTAATGAAATGCCCAGATCATGTTGAAAGAATTAATTATGTTGACGTTATAGATCCTTTAATTGATTAATATATTGAATCTAATCTCTCTTATAATCTTTCTAAGGATCCTGAACTTTGCCATGAAGAGGAAGAAAGGGAGTTTGAAAATATTCATTCAATTAATTTTGATTTTTCTTTATCTTCCTTTAAAACTAAAATTTTACCTTCTGTTTTGCAGGCACCTGAGGTAGAATTGAAGCAATTACCGGGACATTTGAAATATGCCTTTTTGGGCGAAAAGGGAACCTTACTAGTGATCATCTCAAGTAAATTGTTCGAAGGAGAAGAGAAAGCTTTGGTAGCGGTATTGCGCTCTCACAAAGAAGCCATAGGATGAATCATTACCGACATTAAAGGATTAAGTCCCTCGACTTGCATACACAAGATCAAAGTCGAAGAAGGAGCAAAGCCATCATGAGAACGACAACGCCGATTAAATTCACCAATGATGGAAGTAGTAAAAAAGGAAATTCAGAAACTCCTTGATGTCGACGTAATCTATCCAATTTTGGATAGTAATTGGGTAAGTTCGATTCATGTGGTTCCCAAGAAACGAGAGTCACAGTGATCAAAAATCAAGAAGAGGAGTTAGTGCCAACAAGAGTTCAAAATAGATGGCAAGTTTGTATTGATTATAGGAAGTTGAACTCTCTTACTCGAAAAGATCATTTTACTCTTCCTTTTATAGACCAAATGATTGAAAGATTAGTGGAAAACTCATTACTGTTGCCTTGATGGTTGTTTAGGTTTCTTTCAAATCCTAGTAGCGCCAGAGGATCAAGAAAAAATGACTTTTACTTGTCCCTTCAGTACATTTGCATATACACGAATGCGCTTTGGTCTTTGTAACGCATCGACCACCTTTTAAAGATGCATGTTAAGTATATTTTCCGACTATATGGAGAAGGGCATCGAAGTCTTTATGGATGACATCACGGTTTATGCTAACTCTTTTAATGAATGTCTTGATAATTTAACTAATGTTCTTAAAAGATGCTTAGAATATAACCTTGTTTTGAACTATGAAAAATGTCATTTTATGGTTGATAAAGGGTTAATTTTAGGTCATATTGTTTTCTCAAAAGGGATTGTGGTTGATAAAGCTAAAACAGATGTTATACGCTCACTTGCTTACCCCACAACTGTGAGGGAAATTCGTTATTTTCTTGGCCATGCAGAATTTTACCGCATGTTTATTAAGGACTTTTCGAAGATAGCACAACCTTTATGTAATCCACTTAAAAGGATCAAGACTTTTACTTTAATTCAAAATACAAGGATTCTTTCGATTCATTAAAGGAAAATCTTATTTCAACTCCAATTGTTCAGCCGCCGGATTGGAATCATCCCTTTGAACTTATGTGTGATGCATCGAACACTAGTGTTGGAGCCGTTCTCGACCAAAAATAGGGAAAGAGCCACATGTCATAGCCTATACATCCCGAACTTTGGACTCGGCTCAGAAAAATTATTCGACTACGGAAAAATAACTTTTTGCTATAATTTTTGCTTTAGAAAAAATTAGATCTTATTTTCTTGGCACTAAAATTATTGTTTTGCTGATCATACAACTATATGGTATTTGATGAGCAAAAAGGAAGCAAAACCGAGGCTTATCCAATGGATCCTTCTTTTACAAGAGTTTAACTTGGAAATTAAAGACAAAAAGGTATGCGAAAATCTGGTTGCGGATCACTTGAGTCGAATTCCCCTTTCCACATCCGACCCACCACATAGAGAAGAATTTCCTGAAGAAAAATTGATGGTGGCTCAAAGCATAACCCCATGGTTTGCAGACATGGTTAATTATTTGGCCATATGTAAGTTACCATTAGATTTGTCGAGAGCTGAAATCAATAGAATTAAGCTTGAATCTCGATACTATATTTGGGATGATCCTTATCTATGGAAACACTTCTCGGATCAGGTAATTCAGTGATGTATTGCCAAAAGTGAGGTAAATTCAATTTTACAATTTTTATCATTCTTACTCTTGCGGTGGTAATTTTGGGCCAAAACGTATAAACAATAAAATTCTTGAATGTGGTTTCTTTTGGCCTAACATCAATTGAGACTCTTATCTATTTTGTGAAACTTGTGAAAGATGTCAACGTACATGTAATTTAAGCCATATGAATGAAATGTCGCTTAACTCTATACAAGTTTGTGAAATTTTTTATGTTTGAGGAATCGATTATATGGGTCCTTTTACTTCGTCATTTGGAAATACTTATATTATTTTAGTTGTAGATTATGTTTCTAAATGGGTGGAAGCTAAAGCCACTCAGAATAATGATGCTAAAACTACAGTTAATTTTTTGAAAAAATATTTTTTTCCAGGTTGAGCACACCACGGGCTATAATAAGCAATAGAGGAACACATTTCATAAACTGAGTGATCAAATCGCTAATGAAGAAATTTGGAGTAACTCAAAGAATTACTACCACTTACCATCCATAAACAAATGGACAGGCAGAAGTATCAAATCAGGAAATTAAAGCAATTCTTGAGAAAATTGTTAAACCGGACCGAAAGGATTGGAGTTTAAAATTAACCGATGTGCTTTGGGCATATTGAACTGCTTATAAAGGTCCCATTGGGATGTCACCATACTGACTTGTTTTCGGTAAACCATGTCATTTACCAATTGAGTTAGAACATCGTGCTTACTGGGTCGTTAAACAGTGTAACATGGACATGGATGCAATTGGTGAAGCTCAGAAATTACACATTCAAGAACTTGAAGAAATTCGAAGAAAATACTTATGATAGTGCTCAGATATTTAAAGAAAAAACAAAATAATTTCATGATAGTAAAATTTCTTTTAAAACTTTTTATGTCGGTCAAAAGGTTTTATTATTTAACTCCAAATTTAAACTTTTTGCAGGAAAACTCAAATAAAAATGGCTCGGACCGTTTACAGTTACTCAAGTATTTCCTCACGGTGTTGTTGAAATTGAAGATAACTCTAGAGTACGATTTAAAGTTAATGGTCAAAGATTGAAGCCATATTATGAAAATGCTTTGGTTTGTCTAATCGAAGAAATCAATTTAGAGGAACCCACACTTTGAATTTTTATTTTCATTTTCATTTTACTTTATTTTTAGCCAAATTTATTTCATTTCATATATTTTTATTTTATCAGATGCCTAATTTAATTTTTTTTTTCTCTGAACATATTTGAATTCCGATTGAATATTTCTTACCTTCGCCCGGGCTCGTCTTGACATGACCGTGGCCGCGGTCGCCACTAGATTGGGGAGTATTCCTTTTCCCTCTCTTTTTTTTTTTTAAATTCGACAAACGTTATGGGACAAAACGGATTTGTGAGGGGGGAAGGATAAGCATGTGTCAAATTTTTCCTTGACTTGATTAATTGTTTGAAATTGAGTTATTCTGATATTGATGTGTTGGGATCGTTGGTTGCTAGTCTTGAATTTTGCTTTATACTTTAGCTTCCTTTTGGATTGTGATCATGTTTTGATCGAATTTAATTTGTATGATTGGTGATTGGTATAGCTAGTAAATGTTTTTGTTGAGTATTGATATTTCATGCTTTTGTCGATAGAGATAAACTTGACTCAACGCACATAAACGTTTCTTGTGAGATTTGTACCTAACGAGCATTCATTTTCTTTCTTGCTCATTGTTTGACTTGTGTGTACCGAACTAATTAGGATGTTCTAGAACTTGTAATAACAATGCATATCGAGACTACTTGTTGAATATAATGTTTTAATGTGATAGGGGCACCTAGGATAAGCACACTTTTCCCAAAAAGCCTACCCGTTTATATATTCACTAGTGAACCAAATTTGAGTCTATTTCTCTTTCTTTGTTTTACACCTCATAATTAAACCCGAAGCCTTTCTTTTTATTTTCCCTCTCTTTTCACACCCTTGCCGAGACTTGAGATCTTATATCATTGTTGTTCCACACAAAAAATCAATGTTTCAAAAAAAACGAAAGAAAAACAAGTTGTTCACTGTTTCGAACAGCAAAAAAAAGAAAAAAAAGACCCTTTGTTAAAAAAAAAGGTAAAGGAAAAATAGATCGCTTCAATTGTCTTTCATCTATTGTTTTTCCTTGTTTTGTTCTTCATTGCACTTCATGTTAATTCATGGATTGTTCTTAATTATTTTAATCTCTTGTTTCTTTATTTTAAACCTTTCTTTTTGGCCTTTCCCTACCCTAACCTAAGCCCTGTTACACCTTGTTTAAACACCCCTTGATTATTGCATTATGTTCATTTTTCATAGTGGAGACTTGATTGGATTCCAAGCCTATGGTAATATTTTGGTTAGTTTCGGTTTGAGCGATTTCATTTACCCCAAACACTTTGAGCGAATATGTGTGAATCTTTGTGAGGTATTGAGTTATGTTTCATTGAAGTTGGCAATTAATTGAGATATCTTGCTTACTTGAAATTTTTCTTGGTTGTACCTTTGTTTGATTGTTACTTGAATTCGGCAAATATCATGGACTTAATTCGATTGGAAGTTTGAGGAATAAATTGAAATTGAAGATCGCAACTTGTGATTTGAATCTATTAATTGATGAATGCTTGAGGACTAGCATTGAATAAGTGAGGGGGAATTTGATAAGTGCTTAATTTAGTTAATATTTTGCTTTTAAATTACTCCTTAACCATCAGTTTTTTTGGCTTAATTGTTTGTTTTGATTCATTTTCTGTGTAGGACGTTAGATTCTGGAAATTGCACAAAAAGGACAGAACTTTGCAGTTTTTTATTTTTGGAATCAAAACTGGCTGGAATTCGGATTTGAATTAAACTCAAGTTTAGGATAGTATTTTAAACATTATATTTTATCTTTTTATTTTAGTTTAAATAGGTTTTAGTATTTTAATTAAGTTTTAGGATATTATTTTTATATTTTATCTTTGTTTTAGGTATTTTAGTTTAAATAGGTTTTAGTAATTTAATTAGGATTTAGAATATTATTTTAAATATTATTATTTTTACGTATTTTAGTTTAAATATTTTTAAGTGTTTTAATTAGGATTTAAGAGGTTTTAGCTTGTTGTTATGAATTTGAAGGCTATAAATACCCTCTCACGGTAAGCCTAGAAACATATATCTCTCATATAAGAATAAAATCTTTCTTTTTCTCTCTAGCTTTCTCTCTATTTTCGCATACTCCTATTTTCTTTTAGAAGTTCGTTTTCAATTATGCTAAGTATGACATTGGTCTTGCTTTGCTAATTTTCTTTCAAGCCGAAGACTAAAGCGAAGGCTCAATTCCAAACGTGAGAATTGTAAGGTACTTAAATCGCTTCAGATTTTCTCTTTATTTTCTGAGCTTATTTTTCAAATAAAAATGATTTCGACATTGGTCCGGATATTGTTATGGTTAAAGTTTGAAGAAGGATTTGGTTATTGAAGCATATTCAACTTTCCGAGAACACACTTAGCAAAATTGTTTGCTAAAGAGGAAACTGAGATCGGAATCAGTTATTATTGAAACAACACAATCCGAGTTGGCAGTGAATAATTATCCTTGTAAGCCAATGTGAATCTTGAAGTAAAAATTTGTTTAAATGATCCGAGGAATTTGAGGCAAAGCTGAAGTATGAGGCTACTTTCACAATAAGTTTTTCTTTATCTCAATCTCTTTAATTTTGTTAATTTTATTATTTCTTTTATTTAATTCTTATCTTTTATTTTAAAAACAACATTTAAAAACACTTTTGTTATTTTACTACTATTATTTATTATTTTATTATTTTCCTTTTTATTTATTATTATTTTATTTCATTATACCTTTTTAAATTTACCTGGAATTCTATCTTTCTCTAAAATCAATAAACAGTTTTACTAAATCACAAAAACCATAGTCCCTGTGGATCGACCCTGCTTCTCTATACTATCTTTTCCTTTCTATTTATTAAGAAGCCAGGAATTATTTTGATAGCAAAACGGCGGTTATCAGTTCATATAATCAATGCTCATTCTTTTTTGATGCCTCATTTTAAGTTTCATATTATAATAGGTAAACACTAGTTTCTCAAGTTTTTTGTACTTCAACCTGTTTCTTACTTTTGTGTGAATATAGATGAATGTGCTCCAATTTTATTTACAATTTGATGCAGAAGTTGTTTGACTAAGCACTTTAATTATTAATCGTTGTAATTCAGGAGTACATGTGCCATATATCGTCCACTACTCAGCTGCATAATATTATTTAAATTTAAAACTAACATCAAAATGTACAAATATAAATAAATAATATAAAGTAAATAATTTAATTAAATAATTATTTACCTGGATTCATTAGATTCCAAGCTCTTTGTGCATGTGGAGTACCAAATATCTCGTGTTTACTTCGAAATAGTAACAACTATATAAATAAAAGTTTAAGTAAAAATGAGAAAAATATTCCAGTTTCAAATTATTTAACTAAGTTACAAATAATAGTACTTGAATGAATCTAACCTATTAATCATTCTGATTTGATTATCAATAGAAGGTTATAATCTTTCAATTACTGATCTTGTTCCTTATAATGTTTCTGCTAATACATTCTCAGAATGCTCCACCCCAAATTGAAATTGAGGATTGAGGATTGAGGAAATAACCTAATCATAATTTTATCTCAAATGATAATAATATAAATTCTATAACTTAAAATAAAAAATAAAAAAATAACTTTTAATTATATGATATATTTTATCTTACCACCTGAATACAAGTCGGAATGCATAAAATTCCATCTATTGTCAATAATTCTTTCATACTCAATGGAATATCGACAATTTTCTATAATTGCTCGTTTAGCTCTATCAACGACCTCATAAATAAAGCCCATTGTTGGTTTTTCATCACCGTCCACAAGTCTTAACACTTTGACTAGGGGTTCGTAAACTTTTATGATATCAACGCCTTTTTTCCAAAAAGCTTTTCCCAAAACAATTTGTTTGGCTTTATAGGCAGACCCTGATTTCAATTATCCCCATTTTGATTCTCTAAATTCCTATATTTTAATAAGAAAAAATCAATAACATAATTTAACTTATTTAAAAATTGGAACTAATAAAATCATTAAATATTGTTATATTTGAGTAAATGTATTAACTAATTATAAAATACTGAGCTTTGACTTAAACATCTCTCTCAAACCTTGTTTTTTCCTTGTTATCTCCTCAAGCTGTATGAAATGAGTAGCGAATTGAGTAAGAGCAGGGCGAAGAATTTGCTTACCGTAAGTATACTTCTTCATCAAATCAATGGTCCAAATGTGATTATATATAAAGCATGTTACTTTGTTCGCTTCCTCTAACATTTTTGCTACACTAGACTTTTTTCCAATATCCTCAAGACATATATATAAGCAGTGAGCTGCACATGAGATCCAATAAAGATGGTTTCTTTTCAACATTAATCTTTTCCCAATGGCTTTCATTGTTGCCTCATTGTCAGTCACTATTTGGATAATGTATTCTTCCCCAATTTCTACAACAACTTTGTCTAACAAATTATAGTAGAATTCAACATCTCTACTACGAACGCTCGAGACATCCACAGATTTCTAAAATAAAGTTCCTTTACTGCAATAAACAAGGAAGTTGATGATGTTCTTTTCATTTAATCTATTGGTCCAACCATCACACATCAGAGTTACACCCAGTTGATTCCAATGTGTCTTCAGTTCATTTACATATTCACTAACTTGTTCATACTCCGATGTCAAATACACATATGAAATCTCATAAGATGTTGGGAGCTTTACACCTTGTCCAACTTCCATTGATACTTGAATTAAGTTATACAACCAATGCGAGCTTGCAAATCGAAAAGGAAAGCGATCGTATATTATAAATTTCGAGACCGCTTCACCCATCTTTTTACGTAATTTCTTTAAAACATACTCGCTAACCTTTGGTTATCTTGAGCTTTTTCTCTTAACCAAATCAGGTATAGTTCCCCTTAAACTAAATTTAGATATTTCTTCACGATATCTTCCACGTGATCATAGAGAAAAATATCGTCCTTTTTCATAATTTTTATCCCAACCACCTGTACTTCGTCTGAATTCTTCTCTTCTATGCCATTCGTGTTGTGATTGGATACTTTCTTGAGTGGCTTGTCTCATAGTAGAAATATCATCGATGAATTCATCATCTTCTTCCCTTAATTGTGATAAGAATTTATATGTTCTTTTATCCATTTTATTTTAATTGGCTTCTTTAAGTACTTTCATCAAGCTTTCTCTAATGATACCTGTAATCAAATAAATATAATTCACACTATTAATAATGTATAATCTTTATTATTAACATTTAAAAATAATTATAAAGTATCTTTTTTCTAAAGAATTATAAAGTATCATTATCACATATTCACATACCAGTGACATTAGGACATGGTGTGACTTCACTGGTTTTATGAGCAATGTGCTCTTTAAACTGTGTTATTCCTCATTTCATAACTTTTCCTCAAAGTTTACATACAACATTTCCTTTTTTATTTGAAAATGGATCTCCAAAGTGCCAACCTATATCTCTACTCGGTGCACATTCTAATCCTTCAGTTGGGAACTTTTCAATATGTTGTGGCATGCTTCAATTTCAATAAAAAATTGAAATTAATATATACGTAAAGTTAAACAAAAATATAATTTAATTTTAAACTTCAATTATTATTTAATTATAATAACTTAACATGTTAATAAAAATGTAATTAAATGCGAAAAATAAAGGTTGAATGGAATCCAAACAAATCTAAAGAATATAAAATTATTAAATCAAATAGAATTAAAATAAAAATGTAAAATTTAAATATTAGAAATTTTGATTACTAAAATTAGGACTAAATTAAATGAAAATTAAACTTTACTATCTAAATTAAGAACTAAATTAAAGAATTAAAAAGATGAGAGATGCTAAAATTAGAATTAGGAATTTAGGATTTAGGACTCTAGGAATTAGAATATTATAAAATTAATTAAAAAAATTGATGGATCATTAAAATATGGAAGTGGGACGTTGCTCATTTCACTCTTCCCTTAGTCAAATTAATTAAAATTCAGCCAACCCATTTCTCTCAAACCCTTTCTTCTTCGGTTCTTCCCATCCCCACTCCCCAGTTCACTCTTCTTCACCCTCACCCATTTAACTCTTCTTCAATCTTCATTCATTTTGTTTCCAAAGTCCCCTGAGTCCGACTCCCGTATTCTCTAAGCCAGACATAATGGAAGATTTCATGTTGCTTCTTCATCTCTATTTGCATGTTCCATTCCCAAATTCCAAGCCCGTACGTCTGCCGAAGAAAGAAAATCTGGAAGCCAGAATCTCGGAACCATCCCTCACTTCGGTCGGAAGTTCCTACGATAGATGGCTAAATGATCTTTATTTTTTCTAAGCAATTATACCTAAGATAAGAAGCAAATAAAAAAACTTATAAATTATTTTATTTTTTAGTTTTCCCTTCTTAAAGGGAAGCGGGAAGCTTAATCTACTCCTTCACTAGCGGCGAAGCTCAACGGATAGAAGACTTCCACCCAATAGCTTTGTTTTTCCGGCTCTTCCCCTTCCCGATTGATTTTTGGTAAGTTGAATGTGAAACTTATGGTTATGGTTACTTAAACAGAGTCTGTTTTGTAAGCTTGTAAGTCATTTTTTTTCTTTCTTTTCACTTTTCAGTATACTTTTGGATTGAATTGAATAGAGATTGGATATTGTTTTTGGCTTTTGCAAATTGTAACTTGCAGGGAATATATTCATTCATTTTTTTTTTCTGTATATTGTTGATTGCAACAGATGTTGGTTTTTTTGTCTTGGAATCACGGTTGTTGCGTCCCGTTATCGGCGCAATCGTCTGTTCCCTGTTAAATTACAGGTACAATCGACCGAGATTAATGTGAATCCGTGACCCACTGTAAAAACCATGAAAACCGATTTCAAACGGTGGCGCAACTACAATATCAAGGCCGCTATCATGTTTTTGTAACGCTATTTGATACCTTGTTCCAACCATCACACATCAGAGTTACACCCAGTTGATTCCAATGCGTCTTCAGTTCATTTACCTATTCACTAACTTGTTCATACTCCGATGTCAAATACACATATGAAATCTCATAAGGTGTTGGGAGCTTTACACCTTGTCCAACTTCCATTGATACTTGAATTAAGTTATACAACCAATGTGAGCTTGCAAATCGAAAAGGAAAGCGATCGTATATTATAAATTTCGAGACCGCTTCACCCATCTTTTTACGTAATGTCTTTAAAACAGACTCGCTAACCTTTGGTTATCTTGAGCTTTTTCTCTTAACCAAATCAGGTATAGTTCCCCTTAAACTAAATTCAGAATTTTCTTCACGATATATTCCACGTGATCCAAGAGAAGAAGAACATCCTTCTTCATATATGTTATCCCAACCACTCGTACTTCGACTGAATTCTTCTCTTCTACATCATTAGTTTTGTGATTGTATACTTTCTTGAGTGGCTTGTCTCATTGTAGAAACATCATCTACAAATTCATCCTCTTCTTCCCTTAATTGTGATAAGAATTCATTTGTTCTCCTTTTTTGTCCATTTTCTTTACCTTGGCTTCTTTAAGTTCATCATGCTTTCTCTAATGATACTTGTAATCAAATAAATATAATTCACACTATTAATAATGTATAATCTTTATTATTAACATTTAAAAATAATTATAAAGTATATTTTTTCTAAAGAGATTATAAAGTATCACTATCACATATTCATATACCAGTGACATTAGGACATGGTGTGACTTCACCGGTTTTATGAGCAATGTGCTCTTTAAACTATGTTATTCCTCCTTTCATAAATTTTCCACAAAGTTTACATACAACATTTTCTTTCGTATTTGGAACTGGATCTCCAAACTGTCAACCTATATCTCTACTCGGTGCACCTTCTAATCCTTCAGTCGGGAACTTTTCAATACGTGGTGGCATGCTTTAATTTCAATAAAAACTGAAATTAATATATACGTAAAGTTAAAAAAACTAATTTAATTTTAAACTTCAATTATTATATAATTATAATAATTTAACATGTTAATAAAAATGTAATGAAATACGAAAAAAGAAGGTTGAATGGAATCTAAATAAATTTAAAGAACATGAAATTATTAAATCAAATAGAATTAAAATAAAAATGTAAAATTTAAATATTAGAAATTTTGATTACTAAAATTACGACTAAATTAAATGAAAATTAAACTTTACTATCTATATTAAGAATTAAATTAAAGAATTAAAAAGATGAGAGATGCTAAAATTATAATTAGGAATTTAGGATTTAGGGATTTAGGAATTTAGGAATTAGGATATTATACCATTAATTAAAAAAAATTTGATGGATCATGGAACTATAGAAGTGGGATGTGGCCCATTTCGCGCTTCCCCTAGGCAAAGTCACCCGAGTTCACTCTTCCCCTAGTCTAATTACTTACAATTCGGCCGACCCATTTCTCTCAAACCCTCTCTTCTTCTGTTCTTCCCATCCCCAATTCACTCTTCTTCACCCCCACCCATTTTACTCTTCTTCAATCTTCACTCATTTCATTTCCAAAGTCCCCCGAGTCCTACTCCCGTATTCTCCAAGCCAAGCAGAATGGAAGATTGCATGTTGCATCTTCATCTCCATTCTCTATCTGCACGTTCCATTCCCAAATCCCAAGCCCGTACGTCTGCCGAAGAAAGGAAACCCGAAAGCCCGGAACCATCCCTCACTTCGGTCGGAAGTTCCTAAGCTAGATGGCTAGATGATCTTTTTTTTTTCTAAACTATTATTCCTAAGCTAAGCAACCAAAAAAAAAGATTATAGATTATTTGATTTTTTAGTTTTACCTTCTTAAATGGAAGTGGGAAGCTTGATCTACTCCTTCACCGGCGGTGAAGCTCGACGGACAGAAGACTTCCACCCAAGAGCTTTGTTTTTTCGGCTTTTCCCCTTCCCGATTGATTTTTGGTAAGTTGAATGTGAAACTTATGGTTATGGTTGGTTAAAGGGTCTATGTTTTGTAAGCTTGTAAGCATGGTTTTCAGAATAGGACCGGTTAGCGAACCGGTCATGCTATCGGTTCACTGGTTCAACCGGTCGAACCAGTCCCACCGGTCGGAAGAACCGGACGACGTCATAATTATTTAAAAAATTAAATAAAAATACCAAAAATATTTAATAAAAAATAATTTTTTATATCACAAGTCATATTCAAAGCAAGTCATAACATATATAAGTTAAAAACCATAAAATCAAGTGAAACAAAATGATTCAAATTAACTACAACATAATATTTAAGGTAAAACATATTAAATAATAAATATAATTATATAACTATAATTAAAAAATACATTTGGGGTTAAAAAATCATAACAAAATGATATTGTTTGGATTAATTTTTTTTAAAAAACAATCTGACATGGCTAAGAAACATAGAAGAGCATCCCAAAAGTCTAAAGAGTAAAAATATGAGAACAAAATAATCTCACATTGCTAAGAAACATAGAAGCGCATCACAACTAATTTCTATAAATAATAGAGGTAATTTGGCATTCAAAATCATGGAGTCTTTTGGTGAGCATTGAGTGAACTATTCTTTCACTTCAATCAAGCTCGAATTTTAGGCTTCAATCGAGCTTCTAATTTTTTTTTGAGTTTAAGCCTTTTTGAGTTCAAGTTTCAATATTATATTTCGAGTTTGAGTTGAACTTGATAATTTTTAGCTTGTGAGTTTGAGTTGAGCTTACTTTTAAAGTTTTCAAGTTCGAGTCGAGCTCAGCAATACTCGAGTTTGACTTGGCTCGTTTAACAAACGACGTTGTTTGGTTTAATTTTTTTTTTTTAAAAAACAAAAATCTCGGTTTTTTCCGGTTTTCAGCCGGTCCGGTTCGAACGGTTCAGCGGTTCTGACCGGTTCACTAATAGCAGTTCAACCGGTTTAGATTGAACCGGACTAAGCAACGATTCCCAGTTGAACCGGCCAGTCCGGTCCGATTTTCAAAACAGAGCTTGTAAGTCATTTTTTTTCTTTCTTTTCACTTTTCAGTATACTTTTGGCTTGAATTGAAAAGAGATTGGATATTGCTTTTGACTTTTGTAGACTGTAACTTGCAGGGAATATATTCCCTTCATTTTCATTTTTTGGTATTATATACGGTTGATTGCAGCAGATGTTGGTTTTTGTTTTGTCTTGGAATTACGGTTGTTGTGTCCCGTTATCAGCACAATCGTCTGTTTCCCGTTAAATTGCGGGTGCAATCGACCGAGATTGGTGTGAATCCGTGACCCACTACAAAAACCATGAAAATCAATTTTTGACGGTGGCACGACTACAATATCTCGACCGCTATCATGTTTTCATAACGCTATTTGATACCCTGGTGCTGCCCTTAATATCAAGGACCTTTTCAATGGAGGTCCCAGCCAATGTAAAATTCAAACCTAGATCAAGTTTAGTTTTATTAATGTTTTCATGAATACAATTTTTCTTGTTGAGAATAAGTGTGGTATGAGGATCGTTGAATCTGGAAATGGAAACAATCTTGATGATAAAAATTTGAATCATGAATGAAATATGGGATGTTTGGGAAGTGAGAGAGTGAAGGAAAATGAATGAAATAAAGGAAAGATAGTTGAGATTAACACTTCGATTTTACTTTGTTATAAGAAATAAAGTGAATAACATATAATGATTTTATGTTACGAGTAAATTTATAATACTTTAGGAATAAATTTTTAAAATTATAAGAAAAAATATATTATTGGTTAAAATATAAAAGATTTCATATAATAATTTATAAATTTTCAAGAATTCATCACCTGTCAGTTCCTTGTAGCCTATCCCCATATAGAATATAATTTAGATTTTATAGATAATCAAAATTGATATTATTGATTAATTGATTTGGAACGGATTACAGTAAAACGACAAATTAATTATAATAGAATAATAAACGAACTATCAATATTTTCTATGTTTTCAATTCAATTTTTTAAATGGATTCTCAGCTGTAAAGCTTTTGCCTTTTCAGTTGCTAAGCCGTTAGATTTATAATCCAAAACTCGTCAAATCTAAAATCAAGAAACAATACTTTCTGAAGATTTTATAAATGCAATCAGGGTAAACTACCGGAATGCCCACTTTACTTTTATATTTGTATATTTGTTTACATTAAATTTAAAATAGTTAAATTTTAATAATTTATGTTATCATTTTATTAAGTTTAGTTATTATTGTATTGAGTGTCGTTAGATTGATGATATAGTACCACATTAATAAAAGAGTTAAAATCCATTATCCAAAACAAGGAAAGACACCGACATTTGGATGTGTTTCTTATCATTCTCAGCAATAGCGCATCAAATAGGCACATATATATTAATAATAATTTTTTATATGGAATGTGTATAAATAAAATTTAAGAATACACTATAAGTAAAATGAACAACTAACATAAAAATATAAATTTAGATTTCAAGTGATTATGTGCCCACGTTGATAACACATACATTCACCATTGATTCTCGAAATCACAAGCCATTAGTGGCGAATGTAAATGGAGTCCAAGGTAAGATAGTGTCTATCCTGAAGTCTGAATTTCAAATTTTATTTAAGTCCGTCCATACACAAAAGTTCTGTCATTAACATATATATCGTTAAAAATATGTTTAGATCATCCACTACAAGCCAAAACACATAACACACTATCTTCACCATCAACATCCACCAAATCTAGTTCCCTTTTCACCCACTTTCCTTCACAACATTATAATACAAAATCCCTTTGTCTGTTACACAATTTATAACCCCCTAGATCTGGCCTATAAATTCAACTGAATCAAGTTAGCCACGTTTATTATAGAAATGATCTACGAATGAAGTTTGTTTAATAAATCATTAAAAAAATATTTTTCAAATACGACATCAGAAGTAAAAGTCATGCCACAGTTTAAGGATGTTGAAAATAAAGATTTAACCTCATACATTGTAAAATCAAGACTACACCTCTTATAGCTAAATCGGTCATACGTCTTGATAATCTAAAAATGTAAGACAGAAACATAATCAGTTAGAAAGGTCAATGTGCTCTCTAAGTGTAAACAGATAATAATATCAAAACATATATAAATCAAGCATGATGTAATAAAGGTAAAATAATAATAAAATAATAGTAAAATCAAATACTTTACCCTCAAAATACCATAATAGATGTTCACAAATTTACCTTCCATTCCAGACTAACAAGACATGATCGTACCTTTCGAGGAGGAACCTGAAACTTTTGAAGATAGATCCAAAACAGACAATAGAAATTAGGATGAGGGTGTTACCCTCCAAAGAAGATTCCTAGTTAACTTCCTAAGAGGAACTTAACAGAAATCAGAAAATAGAATGAGGATGTTACCTTTCGAAGATGATCCCGAGACCTTCGTAAACAGTCTCAAAACAAAAATTATACCAACCATCAAATCATGCAAAATAAAACAATACTCAGCATCCAGACATACTTACATAATAAATATTTAAATTAGAAAAGAAAACAGAACACATTATAATAAGTAAATATATAGTTCAAGTTAAGGAACACACCGACATTAGTTAAGTGGTACTAGCTAAGTATTACGCTTTCCACAATCGATAGTACTATGTCCTATGGAATCGAAACATGAATCTTGAATCGAACGAGCGGATTTTAACTGAACTAAAAGGAAGTGGTCTAGGTCTACTAGATAGCAGTGCAAAGATACATGATAACCTCGTACATAATATTAGTGAGTAAGACCATTAATTTTGAAATTTACTTGACATAAATCAATATAAAGTAATGCAAGATGAAAAATGGGACTTTCAGGACAAAATTTAACAAAATGAACTGCAAAAATGAACTCATAATGTAAAAACAAACATAGGGCCAAGGGTTAATGAGAGAGTAATCGATCAACAAAAATTTTTTGAGGTCGGGTATTATGAATTGAGTGGCATGTTTATGTACAACTACAAGTAAAGTTTGAGTATAATCTCACAACAGATTGAGTCAAACTAAATTAAATTAAAAGCCGACATTACCATAATCTTACTTATTATTATTGTAAAATAATAATAATACATTTGTCGCAACGTTCTTTATAGTAGTCTCAGATTCTCGTCTCGACTTGGATTGTGTGATGGAGTCACCACTGACCTATTTCGAATTAGATGGATCGGGCACCTCGAACTTGTCATTTATTGGATCTGCATTTTACCGGTGATTTGTCAGATTCGGGAGTTGTTTACAATCGATGAATAATGAGACCCTCGAATCGCCCTTTCCATACCATTCGATTACTCGGTTGTCTTAGTTGCGAAAATTGAAATTTTACACAAATTTAAATTAATTCTGATTTGAATTAATTACCCTTAACGAATTTTTTTCAAAATTATAGGGAATCCCTTTTTAAAAATATAAAATCAGCATTAGAGGGGAAATATAAGAAATAAAATAAATAAATAAAAAGTAATTAAAATAATGCGAAACAAAAAACGTAAATGCACCAATTTGAATAAAAATATATAACATAGACTAAATTGTAATAAGATTTAAATTCTAGAGTCGAATTATAAAAATAGGGACTAAACAAATTACACTTCAAAAGTTTAGTAATTACATAAATAATTTAAGATTTTAGTATTTACATAGCAACCCCCATAAATAGACCCTCGTCTCTCTTTTTTATTTCATTTTTTCATCCTCTAAAAAAAATACTTCTAAACACCCTCTCTTCTCTCTAAAAAATCTCTACCATTTTATAGAACTCCGGTCCTCTTCCCCGACGAGCCGTCGCCGCCTTGCCGCTACTCAAGCCACCCCTCCGGCCATCATGGATGGTGGCTAGAGAACGATGACCTAGCCCATCCAAAAGCCCTCACTGCCTTGAACCTAAATCTACCCACTAAAATCCCAAAAGGAGGCCTTCACCATATATATAAACCGAAAGTTCACTCCCTTTACCTTTCATCCAGTGTCCCTTTGATTTCCAAGCAGTCTTTCGAGCTCCCGACGGTGTCTCTTCTCCCATGACAATGAAAGCTTTCGAATCTAAGTATCCCTCTCAATCTCTTTTCGATTTTTGGTTTTTTTGTTTTGTCTTGGGCATTTTCGAATGGAAGCTTAGTCCTCTCTCTTTCGTTTTGCAGGAATTTATAGTGCATGTGGAGGATTTCTGTCCTTCGAAAATTAAAGGATTAATTCACATAATCCAAGGGAATGATTTTGATTTATTTCTCTTTTCATTCGATTTGTCTCTAATATGGTGATTTGTCTCCTTTTTAGTTCGATTTTTGTTGACTGTTTCATTTCCCTTAATTTGGTTTTTGCTTTGATTCACATGTGGATAAGGGATTATTTCCCTTTAATTCTTTCTACCTTGTGTTTTGGTTTCTCACTGTATTTCCATGTTCTTCATAATTGCTTACTTTGGAAACCTTTTCTCTCACGAAATCACGTTTGAGAAATCTAGAAACGATGTTCTGGTCTACGTGTGGTCCTCACATGTCGATGATCGATTCAACGGTGATGTTAGGGGTCCGTTGATATCTTCTGAACGTTACATCATTTGATCAGATCCAATGGCTTGTTTGATACAATGCCAGTGATAATGTTATTAGGGTTTAGAAGCCTTATCTCTCTAATGATTCTAATCATTGAAATTTATCTCGGTCTAATAACTCTGTTGTGCAGTGATAATGACTATGTGAGGATTCCTAGTTTGTTGGGTCAAACAATTTGGGCTTCCTTTTAGGCTCTCATCATGACCCTTTTCTTTCTGGAATTTTGGATTGATTCCAACTGGGCCTAACAGCTCGCTCATTAGGCCAGGTGAGCATGTCTACTGGGCTTTTCGAGTTCATGCTACTTGACTTTGTTGGAACTTATCTGATAATTTAGAGCTTGACTTTGGATCGGGACTTAGGCCAAACCTGAAAATTTAAATTAAAAATAGTATTAGTAACAATAATAATACATTTTAAAATGATAATATAATATAATATATTTAAAAACTATATATATTTTTGAATAAATATATACTATATATATATATTAATACTTATATTTTTTAAAAGACTTTGTATATTTGTGTGTTAATATATTTTAATATGCTATATTATAATATTATAAAATAATTAAAACTCAAAATAAAACTCCGGACAAAAATGAGTGTCTATACCTGTCCATATTTTTCCATTACTGTATAACAAAAATAAGAAAATAAAAAGTCAATAAAATTTTTGTTTAGTTTTCAGAATAGTTGATTTTTGAAAGCAAGCTTGCTATTTAGATGGTGAGACATTTAGCTTTTTTTTCAACAATCAAATCAAACTTCAAGTGAATCCCCTCTGCGGGTTAAGTCAGATGAAGACTTGTTCGTAGTGTTGAGTTAAAGTTGGAATTTCTTCGAGCCTGATATCCTGCATCGTGAAGTCAAAATTTAACTCGAATATGTTTTATATTTAAGTCCAATATTTTTCATTGTGGATTTGAAATTTTACTTAAAGATTTGTGATCCTTCTGAGGGTTAATATGGCTTGGGACACAACTCTTTGTTGTTGAGTTAAGCTATGATGTTGTTGACTCCTCCATTGCGTGTTAAGTCAAGGTTAATTTTCCTCAAGTTTGATATCCTTTATTGTGAAGTTGAAATCTGACTCAGAACTAGTTGGGAAAATAGCTTGTCTTTGTAGAGTTAAGCTATGTTGTGGATGTCTCCTCAATCAAGAGTTAAGTCAATCCTAGGCACCTTTCAACTTAATATCTTTTTTTGTGAAGTTGAAATTGACTAAAAGATCTACAAAAGTTTTGACATGTGTGTAATGTTATGAATGCAATGGTTTTAGGTATACTTAAAATATAGAAAATTCCCTCCTTGTTGCAAGTTGAGCTAAGTTGTGGAGGACTCATCCATTGCGAGTTAAGTCAAACTTTAGATGACTCCCCTTTGCGAGTTAAGTCATGTAGGAAAACTGTCTCGAGTGAGACGGCATTTCATGAAAAAAAATATCTCAAGTGATATGTTTTTTTGGAAAATTGTCTTGAGTGAGACGAAAATTATTTTTGAGGAAAAATTTCTCAACTAAGATAAAATTTTGTTCCGAGAGAAACTGTCTTGAGTGATACAAAAATTGCTGTTGAGGAAAACTATCTCAAGTGAGAGAAAACTTTTGTTTCAAGAGAAAACTTTTGTTTCAAGAGAAACTATCTTGAATGAGACAAATTTTATTTTAAGGAAAACTATCTCATGCGAGGAAAAATTTATATTTCGAGGGGAAATTGTCTCATGTAAGACAAAATTTATGTTTCAAGTGAAATGATCTTAAGGAAGAAATTTTTTTAAAAATTTTAAAGATCAAATAGATATATTTTTAGGAGGAGTGTAATCTTGTTACTTATCATCTATAACTCAAATTTTAAAAGAGCCTTTAGTTCAATTGATAATTAAAGAATTTAAAGATTAAAATTTTGCTCATTGCTCATAACCTCATAAGGTAACATGTCATTCGACGTGTTTAAACGTTAAGCAACTTGCAAATTTTAAAGAAAAAGAAGAAAAAGCTTAAAACGATAGAATGCAAGTGAATCATGACAACATCATAATTTCTTATTACTGCTCAAATATCTATGCTCTTGAATCAGCTAAATTCTAGACCTTGCGCATTAGTACCCCATAATTCTTAAATGTATGTCCTGAACCACTGACAAGCATTGTTTTACTCATCAAATAAATTTCTTTTCTCAAATAAAAATAAATAGAAATAAGAGTAGTATAGAGAAGAAAAAAGTCGATCCGGAGGGACTTAGAAATTCCTGATATTGAATTGCGTTGATTTTAATCCAGGTAACTATAACTGAAGGTAAATAAAAGGGGGTGATTTGATAAAATGAGGAGAAAACAAAAATAAAGAAAATAAAAATAAAAGTTTAGAAAAACCAATTGATAGAAAACAACCTCGAGCTTCGCTTTGATTCAGCTCATTTTGATCATCGAAATGGATTTTACTCCAGGATTCATACCTGTTACAGTCTACAAGGCTCAACCCATTGTAACTTGCTTTTCTCTTTGGTAACTGATATTCCCAAGTCTATCTCCAAAATTTGGTCCTTAAATGGACTAACTATGACTATAGTCGTTAGAACAAATCAAATTAAGTTTTGGAAAAGCCCGACTCGGATTATGTTATCGCAACAAGAATCAAATCCAATCTCGATTTCCCATAGCGAACTGCCGCTGAGTGTGTTCATAGGAAGTCGAATATGCCAAAGGTTGATCCTTCCTCCCAACTATAAATTAGAACAACATCCAGACCAATGTCGACTTTTTGAAATGAAAGTGTTTTGATTTTTAAAAGTAAGGTCGATTGCCAAACTAATTTAATATAAAATCGAGAATATAACCCGAAGGGTATTAAGTACTTTTCAATTCTCACATTTGGAATTGAGCCATTGCTAGCTCTCTGCTAATAAGAAAATTAGCTAAGCATGATAGAAATCATGTTTAGCATATTTTATAAAAGCAGTAAAAACTAAAGTAAAGGAAAGTGAAATGAGAAAGAAAATGGAAACTTTTATAAAATTAAAAACAAAATAACAAAGGTAAATTCAAGATATCCTAAGCCATACCCTCAGAGGGTATTTTATAGGTTTTCAAATCCCTAAAATAGCAAATAAATTCAAATGCAAAATAATCTTAAGGATAATTCCAAGTATTTTTTAATTCAAACTTAAACTAAATTTCCTAAAATATCTCCTCGGATTATGCTGACTAGGTTGCCTCCAGAATCTTCCCAATGCTAAATGGACCTTCTAGAAACTTCCACGTCATTCCCAGTGTCGTGCTCATATGTCCAACTACGATTCTAGAAAATAAAAACTATAAAATCATTCCTTTTAATGTTGTTTTCTGAAAAACAGACCTCTGCACAAAAACAAGCAAAACAGAACCAAATCAGTAGTAATAAATTGTTAACATGGGAAAATTAACCAGTAAATAATGTCAATCTAGAACACTTTTGAAATTTCCCCTCACTTGTTTTATGCTTCAATCAAACAAGTTAAACTTAATTTACTTTCCTCCGCCTTGTTTCATATCAAAGCTACGCATGCAAGTAAGTTTCACATAAATTATTCAAGTCAAGATATCAATCTATTGGAAAGCTTAAGTTGGATTAAGTTAAACAAAATCATAACATCCAATCATTTATTAAATCTCCAATGCTACCTGACTCAACGCCTCACAAAGGCTCAATCAATTCACTAAATGTTTTTTTTGGGTGCAAGAATGCTCAAAGTTGGAACCAAACAAAACATTTCCATAAGCTTGTAATACAATCAAATCTCCACTACTTAATTAGAACAAGATGCAATCATCATCAGGTCTTAAAATGGGTTGTAATGAGGCTAAAGTGAGGTTAAGATTCAAGACAAGAGTGTTTCAAATAATTAAATCAAGTCCACAAGCTAAGTCAATAAAAGCAACCAAAACATCAAACAACCATTTTTTTTTTCATTCAAATTTTATTTCAATTTTTCCCTTTTTTTTTATTTTTTTTTTGCTTTTTTTTAAAATGTTGTTTTTTCTTCTTTTTTCGTGGAAACATGATCGTGCAACCTTTAACTCATACTCTTTGTCATGAAAAAAAGGTAGAAGAGAGGGAAAAATGGAAAAGGCACGGGTTTATAATCATGGTGAAAACAAAGAACGAGAATAGGCTAAATCATGGTTAACTAATGGGGAAAAGGTATACATTTTAGGTAAGAAGTAGGTGAATCCTAACTGCCCATGTCATTTCAAAGCATCAAGTTCTTGTTTAGTCTCGATATACATTGTACTAAAAGTTCTAGATTGTCAATGCCTAGTTTGACACTCTCAATCAAACAAGAATAAGAGTGGAAAGAAAAATATAAAGATCATGCTCATAAAGGCTCAAATATTGCCGAAGTGTGTTAATGCATTGAGTTATGCTATTTCAATCAACAAAGTCATGGATAGTCACAATAAAGTTTACTCAAATCTCTACTTATGCAATCCATTATCATGAATATCCAAACTCAAACAATCATACGATCTCAAGAAAGCATGACATACTAAAAATACTTAACAAAGACGAAGAATTTCAATGGACTTTTTAACCAATTCAACCAATGCATACTAAGATCAAAGCACATAGATAAGCAAGGTGAAATTCAATGAATTCTCTACCCCACATAAGGCGTATTGCCTTAATACAAAGAATTTAAAGGACAAAAAATGGATAGAGAAAACTCCCCGTACTTAATGGCGATCGCTGCCAAAAATTAAATCATAGCGATGAGGGTAGCTTGGAAAAGAAGCTGATGGAGTACGAATCTATGCCAAGGTTTCCTCTTCAAAATGTTCATGTTCGACAATGGACATTGATTATGTCAAAGTGGAAGTATAGGTTAACCATCGAAACCATAACTAAAAAATTATGAATGATCGAATATTGAACGAGCGACGTTATGTTGACAGATGATTTTCACGGTGGCGATTGAGCGGTACAAGGTGGGACAGAGGGTAACAGCGAGTGATGGGGGTGATAGAAGGTTATGGTTGAACGTAGTTTTGTTTGAAAGTACGAAACAAAAAAAAAGAAAGAAATAGTTAAAGAAAGAAGAAAAATCGGGCGACTAGGATAAATTAATAAAAAAAATGTTGGATTTAATTAAAAACATGTGGGTGAATATTTGAAAAAAATTGTTTCAAAATTTTAAAAAAAGATAAGTGTTGGCCAAATATGATCGTATGTACTATTACTATTCATTTAGTTCCATACATTACTTGATTTGATATTGGATTTACCTATTCCTATGTATCACATTTTTTATCTGGTGGTCTTGACATCCCGATTGATAATACCAAGAGTCATGTGACAATTTAGAGTCATGTGGGTCATTCTATTATTTTAGATTGAGTTTTTAGAGGGTTCCCTATAGAGATCCATGGGGAGATCTTCTTGGTTGATCTGATGGAGTTTCCATTGGAAGAGTTTGACTTGATTCTTGGCATTGATTGGATGGATCAGCATTGAGTCAATCTCGACTGTGAGACCAAGAGAGTTGTTCTAAAAACCCATGATGACAGGAGGATTGTAATGATCGGAGAGCGTCATGGGTTTCTAACGAACATTGTGTCCTCTCTGATAGCTAAAATGATGATCAGGATGGGTTTGGAGGCATTTCTCGCTTATATTCTGGATACTAGGGTTCTCGATCTACTTTAGAGGGAATCTAAATTGTTAAGGAGTTTCCTGATGTCTTCCCCGAAGAGTTGTTTGGGTTACCACTAGATAGAGAAGTTGGGTTTGAAATTGAAGTCCATTACAGTTTGACTCTAGTTTCTATGGCTCCTTACCGTATAGTCCTAAGGAGCTTAAGTAACTGAAGGTCCAACTCCAACAGTTATTGGATAGGGGATTTATTCGTCCCATCATTTCACTGTGGGGTGCCCCAGTTCTCTTTGTCAGGAACAAAGATGGAACATTGAGACTATGTATTGATTACAAGAAGCTGAAGAAGTTCACGTTAAAAACAAATATCCTCTACCCAAGATCGATGATTTGTTTGACCAGTTCAGATGAGCTATTATCTTTTCAAAGATAAACTTGAGATCTGGTTATTATCAACTCAAGGTGAAAGATTCTAACATTCCAAGAACGCTTTCCATACTCGATATGGGCATTATGAGTTCTTGGTGGTGGCGTTTGGGTTAACCAATGCCCCTGATGCTTTTATGGACTTGATAAATAGGATGTTTTAACCTTATATGAACCAGTTTATGGTCGTGTTTATAGATGATATATTGGTGTACTCTTGGATCGAAGCAGAGTATGTTGAGTATTTTATAATTGCTTTGCAGACCTTGAGGGAGCATAAGTTGTTTTCCACGTTAAGCAAGCGTGAGTTCTAGCTCAGCGATGTGACTTTTCTAGGACATATCATATCAACTGAGGGTATTCGGGTGGATCTGAGTAAATTAAAGGCTATTCTGAGTTGGAAGCAACCCAAGAACATCTCGAAGATTCATAGCTTCATGGGTTTAGTAGGTTATTACCGTGATTTTGATGAGGCTTTCTCCATCATAGCAACTTCTTTGATGAAGTTGTTGAGGAAGGATGTCCCATTTGTCTGGTCTGAAGCTCAGTAGTCTAGCTTTAAAAAACTAAATACGGTTTTAATTGAAGCCCCAGTGTTGATTCAGACCAAGTCAGGGAAGGATTTTTCCAATTTAAGTGATTATTCTCGTTCTAGATTGGGATGTGTTCTGATATAGGATGGGAAGGTTGTAGTTTATGTGTCTCGTTAGTTAAAGTTGTATGAGTGCAACTACCCCACCCACGATATGGAGTTAGATGGAGTGGTTTTTGCTTTGAATATATGGAGACACTATCTCTATGGAGAGAAGTGTTATATATATAGCGACCATAAGAGTCTGAAGTATCTGCTTACTCAGAAGGATTTGAATCTGAGGTAGTATCGCTAGTTGGAGCTCCTGAAAGATTATGATTGTGAGATAAAGATCGTTCGGGCAAGGCCAATGTAGTGGTCAATTCCTTGAGTCGTAAGACAATATATGATCTTAGAGTTTTTTTCCAGTTTGAGCCTGTATGATGATGGCAGTCTATTAGCAGAGTTGCATGTTAAGCCAACCCTAGCCAATGAGATTAAGGCTAAGCAGTTACTTGATTGCTCCTTGCTTACCATTATCAAGCAAGTTGAGCAGGGATCGAGTTTGGAGTATACTCTTGATCATGATGGTATCATGTGCTTCCATGGTCGTTACTGTGTTTCTAAGGATGATGAGTTAAGGTAGACCATTCTTAAGGAGGCTCATAACAGTCCTTGTGCTATGCATCCTGGTGGAGACAAGTTGACAAGAATCTCAAGGAGCGTTACAACTGGGTTGGTATGAAGAAAGATATTTCTGATTATATGGTGAGGTGTCTGACTTGTCAGCAGGTCAAGGTAGAGCATCAGTGTATGTCTGGTCTGTTACAACCCATTATGATTCCATAGTGGAAATGGGAGCCCATTACGATGGATTTCATGTCTGGGTTACCGTCGACTCCTAAAAAGGATTTTGTCTGGGTGATTGTTGATTGAGTCACAAAGTTAGCTCACTTTATTCCTATTCGAGTCAATTATTCCTTGGACAAGCTGGCTAGATTATATATTTTTGAGATTGTCAGGCTTCATGGTGTTCCGTTGTCTATTCAAATCGAGACACGAAATTTACTTCTAGATTCTGGAAGGCTCTGCATGAGGCTCTGGTTACTCGTTTAAACTTCAGTATAATTTTCCATCCGTAGAATGATGGTCAGTCTGAGAGAGTGATTAGGTTATTAAGGATATGCTACGGGGTTGTGTGATAGACTTTCATGGTAGTTGGGAGGACTTTCTGCTATTAGCCAAGTTCACTTACAACAACAATTACTAGGCTAGCATCCACGTGCAATCGTATGAGTCTCTGTATAGACGTAAATGACGTACTCATATGTGTTAGACTGAGTTGAATGATAGGAGGACGTTGGGTCCAAAATTAGTCTATGAGACTGAGGATACTGTCTGATTGATCTGTGATCGCCTAAAAGAGGCCTTTGATAGACATAAATCTTATGTTGACCAAAGAATAAAGGATATCGAGTTTAAGGTTGGAGATCAGGTATTTCTTAAAGTATCTCCATGGAAGAAGGTGCTGAGATTTGGACACAAGGGATGAGCCACGTCGTGTTGAGCCATTGACTTTGACCATTGACCACCACCGTTGACTTTTACCATTGATCGGCGTTGACTTTTACTGTTGATCGATATTGATTTTTTTAAACCTCCCTTTTGATATTTTTCGATGTCCCGAGTCTAATTTTACAATTCATTTTGCTAAATTCTGATTCGAAAGCCATGAATTGAGCCCAATAATCTGAAAATGTTTAGTATTTTTAGTATTTCTACACTTTTATTCAGGATTTGATTATGGAATTAATCCAAGGTTATAATTTTATGAAGGTACACGAGATACACTGACCAAGGGTCGTCTAGGTCTGGCACTACCCACCCCGCAGTTTAGTCTCATCTAAGTTCTTCGAGAGCTACTCGTACATTTATGTAAATTGTTCGATTAAATTTTATTACTTATTTAATTAGGGTTCTTATTTCAATTGTTCTGATTCATAGGATCTAGCACTACCGCTGAACATAATAAGCAGACTTGAGAGCAGGTGACCGTCATAGACTACTCAGATCGGTTCAGGTGTATTACTATTGGTGTCACAATACTGTTTTGACTATATGTCTAAACTATTTAAAAATTATGAGATTTATATTTCAATCGCATGATATCTGAATTATCGAATGCTTCTAGCATGATCTCTGGTTGCCATATTTTTGTATCTGATTCTGATAAATGGCATGTTTTACTATTTAAATAATTTAAATTAATGTTCTTACTGAAATACATGCACTTTTACTATCATTAGGGGTATGAATAGAGGAAGTATCTCAGGCTTAGTTTATGACTTGTAAGACCTTATCGCAGACTCCTATTGCTTTGTGCACAGGGTAAGTCCTTATAGTAAAAGATCCTTACCGGGTGTACAAGTGGGTGTATGGTTCAGGGGAACCTACACATTTTGGTGAATGGATTGGAATAGTGTTCATGTTTTTAAAACCTATTTTATATGCAACTTTTAACAAAGTATTTTATCTGTATGCTTTTATACACTGTCAAAAGCACATAGGGTTTTTTTAGCTCATTCTTTAATTTTACCTTTTTAGATACTATCCAACAGTAGGCTAGCAAACTTGACACATGAGGTCTGATATTTCCCTAATTTTGTATTATTGTATATTTCTTCACGCATTTTCTATTATATTTTTGGTGACACATGTTTATTACTACCTATTTATCTATATTTTCGATATTTTGTATCCCGATGTTGTTATCTCTGTAAATTTACCGTAGGGACTTTTATGATGATTATTTTCAGTATTTTACTTTTACATAGTTCTTATTTACTGAGATAGATTTGGATTGCATTTTAAATATGAAAAGAACTTCTAAATACAACATGTGATTCTCTAGGTTCGATCGTAATTCCCTTGCCGGGTCTAGGAGGTCACATCATGCTTCTTTGATTCTTTCCATAAATTATTCTTTTGAGTGTTGTGACTTTCAAGAAGAAAAAAGATGAGGAATTGGAAGTAATGATACAAGCCATCATAAATGTTATTACTCGACAAATAGACATACTTAATGGACTTTAACAACAAGTAGCTTCACTTCCAAATCAATTGACTAGTCTGAACATAAAAAACCACAACAAGAAAATCAAAATGCCAATAATCAACAAAGGGAGAAAGAAGATCTGAACAACTTGATGCAGCCTAAGCGTGCACAACCTAGACTTCAAATGTCAGAACTCTTTGCTAAACTAAAGTTCTGAATTCCACAATTCAGAACAAGTACCACTCATCACTATTGAATTTTCGGATTATGCACTCACATGGTGGATGCAGACAAGAAAAGCTATCAATTATAGAAGAATACCTGCAATAGACTCGTGGGGATCATTTAGAGAAGTCATGAGAAGTCATTCTCTACCTACATACTATACTTATGAAGTGAAGCAAATACTTCATAGACTACGACAAGGTAGAAGTTCGATGGAAGATTACTAAAAATAGATACAATCCCTACTACAAAGAGATCCAATCCCACTCAATCGTGCAAATATCAATGAAGATGAAGAATATACAATTACCTGGTTTATCATTGGATTAAATCTGAACATCATTTATATTTTTTTTAATTACACCATTATGAAGGCCTTGAAAACACATTGAAAAAATAAATCACAATCGAAGGATAACTTTTAATGAAATTTTGATTCAATGAACACTATCAAGTTACTTCAAATACTTATGTTTCTTCTTCTACAACACCTTCTATGCGATCAAGAAAGAGAAAATTGAGAGGGAAAAGCCTAATGTGGCTAATAAAGATATGACCAAAAACCTTAAAATGTCTCGAATAAGAGATACCTTATGCTTTAGATGTAAAGGATATGGTCATGTCAGTCACGATTATCCTAGTATGAGAAATCTGGTTATCTGAGAGGATGATGCATATTGGGCAGAATCATATACAAATTGTCCTGACCCTATTGAGAAAAGTGTCTCAATGAATTCAAATAGTGATGGCTTTAATAGAAATTGCTTGATAATTAGGCAAATCCTAAGTATACAAGCATTGGAAGACTCGTATGTACAAAGAACAAACATATTTCATACAAGATGTAAAATACAAGATAACTCATACTCCATAATCATTGATAATGGAAGTTGTGTTAATGTGATAACCAGATACGTCGTGGATACCCTTGACTAAGGCTCAGATTAAAGCATCATCCACTCGCATATAAAGTCGATATGCAAAGATATCAAAACGTTGATAGAACTTTTGTTTCTTCTCATGCTTCCAACTATCTCACACGCTCTGCGACTCATGGACATTGTTTTGCTTGGGACTGATCGAAGCATAGCCAACCATCTTTGACACATAGTAACCCTACAAACTATCCACATTCTCTTTCTTAATCTTCTTTGACCATTGTCGTACCTCCACAATCTTAATTTTTTACATCACAACCCTTTTTTCCATTAATGAAAATTATTTGGAGTTGGCAAACATCTCATGGGTCAATACCTTTATGAAATGATGCAAACGAAGAGAAATAAAAGACAAAAAGAAAAACAAAAGAAAACAAGTTGGTATGATAAATTAATAACTAAAAATCAAATATTATAACAATTCTTACACCACAGGATATCTACCCCTCATGCTTTTGTTCCTAAACAAACATGATTTTTATTTCGCATGTTTTGTGATAAAATAAATCATAACTTCATATATTTCTTATTTACATGCTTTGAACAATAAATTTAAGGCAGAACAAACAATTGAGTATCCTAGGATTTGAATCTGGCTTTATGGTGAGCTCTAATCTCACACAGAAACATAGTTTGGTTCTAGAAAAGGACCCGAGTTCTCCTTGCCAGTGCCCCCTTAGGCCTACCAGATTATCGATCTTAAACCTATCACATGCTTATGTGGATCGAGTTAAACTTGCTAGGATACATTCCTCTATCTTACACGAGGAATAAATTCCTATGAAGACATAAGGTATATGAACCCTGAAGGCTACTTGTTGAGCCTAACACGGAGAATAAATTCTCACGAATGTGTCACTTTTACCCCCACTTAAAAAATGGTCGGAGCTCTGGTATAGAGCTTGAGATGAGTGTCTTTTGTAATAAAAACAAAGCTAAAAATATTAGAAAACCATTAGTCCAATTATTTATTTGAATAATAAAAATATTCAAAGGTAAGTAAAAAATATCAAAAATAAATTGAAACCTAAACTTAAAACTTTCACCTAATAAGACAATTGGTAACCGATTTTTAGTCTGACTCTCTTGTTTCCCCAGCGAAGTCACCAAGCTATCGCAACGGTTCTTCGGGCGACTTTTGATCACATTTTGACTTAAAGTGTATTTTTCCTTTTTGGAGTTTTCACCACCATTTTGGGATTAGGTAAGGTTACCTAATTTTACCTTTTACCAAATCTACATTTTACCAGAGATTCACTTGGAAGGGTCTGGGAGTCGATTAGCTTTGGTATTAATAATGAAAATTAAACAAGTTTTCTATATACTTAAAAAAGTGAAATAAAATTGAGTCTAATCTGCAAAAAAAAAGTGAAAAGTCACAGATAACAAAATACAAAAATGGCAAAAAACACTCAAGGTCCTTGAACTTTCCAAAAAAAAAAATCAATGTGACCTTCATCCTATTTTTTGGATTGATGTGGCCCTCCAACTCGAAAAAAGAACACAATGTAGCCCTTTGACCGATGTTTTCCATCATTGACCAATGATTTCGTTTATTCTTGTTGTTATAAATTAGGTAAATTACACCATTCATCACTCAACTATTTTCTTCTATTCTATTTTGGTAACTACACTCTAAAAGTTTTCAATTTTAGAAACTTTAGACACTTGAAGGACTACGGTTGTAGTTAACCCATTTTATTTTAAGGGTAAACTATAGAAATGGTCACTTTTGTTTCATGGATAAATTACTAATCATGAAACTTTTTGTAAATCCAAAATATTTTGGGGAAATTTTCAATTTACCGATTTTCCATATGTTTTCTTCCCGAGAAGTTACATTTTTTATTTGTTTTCCTTTCATGGAATTTTGATGTTTTAGCTGACACATCTGTTGAGGTTCTCGGGTTTAGAGGGTTTTGCTTTCTATTAGGAGTTAACTCAGCCTTGAATTCATGGAATTGATCACTTTAACTGTTGGCTCTTGAATCCATTAATGATCTTTGCGCTCTGTTCTTTTTGAATTTGAAATTCCAATTTAGAACCGCAAGATATTCCTTGTGTATATTGCGTGTTCTATGACACCTTTTTTTTCTTCTCTTCGATGGATATACTACCGCTTTAAGAAATGACATTATTATCTTATGGTGAGTCATAACTCGGCTCAATTCGAAGTTGTTTTCAAGAATTTTTTTGAAAGGTAGCATCAAGAATGATGTATTTTTTGTATGCTAGGATTTATGCTATTACGCTAACACAATCTTCTTGGTCGACCTTCTTGTTTATCCGAAGAACGAAAAGCTTTTTATGATTTATTTCTCATTTATGGAGGTAAAAATTGATGGCACTTGATTTCCTGCATATATATCCATTGGTGAATGAATCGATTTTAACTTCTTGAATCTTTCTGGTTTACAAAAAGGGGTAAATTGGTATTTTATCCCTAAACTAATTTAGTTTTATAAAAAGACCCATGATTAGTAATTTATCTCTGAAACAAAAGTGACCATTTGTGTAGTTCACCCTTAAAATAAAATGGTTAACTATAGCCATAGTCCCTGAAGTCTTTAAAGTTTTCGAAATTGAAAACGTTTAGAGTTTAGTGACCAAAATAGAAGAGAAGAAAATAATTGAGTGATAAATGGTGTAATTTACCTAATTTATAGGAGTAGGAATTAACAGATCTATTGGTCAATGGAGGAAAACTTTAGTCAAGGCTCACATTGGGTTATTTATTCGAGTTGGAAGGTCACATTGATCCAAAAAATAGGATGAGGACCGTATTGATTTTTCTCTTTTATGGAAAGTTCAAGTACCTCGGGTTCCTTTTTGTCTAAAACAATTATTGTGAACCATACATAACATGATAAATTAGTGCTGAAATTAAATAATTAAGAATTATAAAAATAATAAGAACTAATTTAAAACATATTAAATATTTTTGGAATGTTGAGTTAAAAGAAACCATATTTTAATAAACAAAAAAATAAAGCGTTAAATGAGAAAGAAAATTTTAATTAATAAAAAAGAAAGAATCCACGACAGTTAAGTAAATTAAAACAACAAATCAAATTAGGAATTGTAACCCCCTAGACCCAGCCTATGCATTTCGACTAAGTCTAACGGATTATATTAAAAATAAATAAAAATATTTTCCAAAAACGTTATTCGATAATTTAAAATCACATTACAAATAACATTCATAAAAGTATAATAAATAACGATAAAACCCAACTCGTAAATATAAAATTAAAAGTGACTAAGTAAAACAAAACATGTCATAAATCTAAATCACGGTAAATCGATTATCAGTCAAAAGCAGTAAACATCATCATAAAAATAAGTACTTCAAAATAAAGGCACATGTCACCGTAATTGAAAGCAGTTAGGAAGATAGAAAATTAAAACAAAATGATATGTACTAAATCTGTCGATCCTCCAAGTGACTGGTACAAAGTGCCTATCCAAGAGTATCTGAAAGGGGTAAAACAGAAAAGTGAGCTAGGGGTTCAGTGTGTCCCAAAAGTGCAATTAAAGCATAGTATGTAAAACAATCAAGTAATAATTCAGTAAAATATCATGGAAATCTTGATAAAGCTTAAGTCTATAAAACTCGTAGTTTACCCTCCTCCCGTACACCATATGCAGTTCTCCATAATTGTATTCATAGGGCTTACCTTATGCCCATTGGATATAAGGATCCAACCTAAGGGAGTAACTTGGGGCCAGAGAGCCTACCCAAGAAAGTTCTCGGGGGGGCTACCCAAGAAAGATATCGGGGCCTCAGGGCCTACCCAAGGGTCACCTTAAGTTCGTAAGGATTTACTAGCTTGATCAGATCTGAACCTCCATTCTCCAGCCTACCCAAAAAATGTTTCAATAAAATAATTCACATATTAAACAATAATTTCCATGATCCGTATTCGGCGTAATCATATTTTCTAGTTATAACAAATATTCAAATATCAGGTATAATTCAGCCATAGTCTATAAACCATCAACCAGTAAATCAAAGGTTTCAATGAAAGTACATATTTCAAAGAAGATAAAATATTTGTATAACACATAGGGACACACCTCGTAAAATATGGTAAAATAACAAATTCTACTGAGCACCGGCCTCGTCACGCTCTGCTACAGTTCTCAAACCTAATTCATAGAAAACTGAGTTAATATCGAAGTAATATTCTAATATGGGTATTCATAAGGTTCACAAGTCATACGAGTGACTATCTACTCACGAGCTCTAGCGGATTAAAAAGAGTTGGGTCGAGCTGGCGAGCGATTAGATGAGTCTCGTGTACCTTGAAATAACAACAATTAATCAGTCTCAAGTCTTCCTTTAATTATTCAAAATTAAAACATTTAAGTACATATGCATGTTCAAGTTTGACGATTAATTTGGAGGTTTTCAGGTTTGAATTTGTTAAAATATACTTCGAATTTGGACTCGGGATGTCGAAAAACATAAAATAAGACTTTTCGAAAATTTTGACTTTTCAGTCAAAGTTAAAGTTAACGGTCAAACCAATCAAAGTCAATGGTCGGACTGGTCAAATTCAACAGTCTGATCGATCAAAGTCAACAGTATGACCGGTCAACGGTTCGAGTCGGGTCAACTTGGTTCGAGTTGGTTGACCGGACCAGTTCCAGAAACTTCATGAACTGGTAGGAGACCACCACGCGCACTACCGGTAGGTGGCAGCGCGTGCGGTGGCAACATGGGCCATTTTCACCAGCCGATTACTCCGAAGGCAAATATAGATTCAATTACATCCTAAACCAATCCAATATCACCAATAAACCATGCAAACAATCACCAACAATCGATCGGTAACTTACCCAACGGAGGTTGACAACGACGCGGCGATAAGGAACCAATCCTACCGGGTTTTGGTCGCACGTCATTGGTGATTTCAATGGTGAAGGCGGTGAGGCACGATGATTACCAGGTTGGTCGGAATCGAAGAAATTCGTGGTCATGGGGTTGAAAATGTCGAAAATACAAGGTGGGTTTTATGGTGAATGGTGCCGATTCACGATGGGATAAGGGTCGGGTTTTGATCGGAGCAAAGCGGTGGTCATTCTGAGGGTAGCGGCGCAGGCTGGGGCGGTTGGACGGAGGGGAATCAGGGTGATGATCGATGGGGTTTTAGGGTTTTGGTTGATAATTTGGGGGGAAATTAAGGTTGCTCGATTAGGGGTTTATTTTTCACTAAGTAATAAAAATGGGAAAATTCGGGTTCAAGTCCCTAACAACCTTAATGTTTCTACCAAATTATCTACCAAAACAATTCTTTTAGATTTTAATTTATTATTTTATTTAGGGTTATGATAGGAATACAAATTTAAAATAAAAAATTGACGAAAACTGAGTTAAAAAGGAAATAATAAAGGAAATAAAGGGAGAATATTATAGACAATTTAAACAAAAATTAACGAAAAAATTAAAAAACTAACAAAATGGAAACTAACGAATTGAAAACATGGTTAAAATGAATTAAAATTAGACTAAAAATAAAATTTAAGAGGAATTTAAATGGAATTAATAAAAAGGGGACTAGATTGAATTCTCAAAAAGAAATAGTGGGACTATGACAAAAATTATCCCATACTCATTAAAAAAATACAGGTCTTCTAAGATCATTTAATTGACATAAAACCTCAAAAAATATTAAATTATAGTTTTCATTTTAAATTTTGAAATAAAAAAAATAAAATATTTTTTCAATACCAGTTTTCATCAAGAAACCTTAAAGAATACTAGATTTATAAAGATTTATATGGTAGCATTTTCTTTGTTCATTGGTTCTCTCTCCGATGAGGTTTTTCAAACAAAGGCAAATATCAAAATTGATCGAAACAACAAATAAAAAATAATAACAATGAATTATCTTTAAACAGAAAATCACTTTTATTGATTTTTTTCACTCGGATTGCAAATGATGACTTTTTTTTATCTCATTTCACTCCTTGTTTTCCTTTTCCCTCTCATTTTTTCTTTATTTTTTGTGTCCTTTAAAGAGATGAAGAATACCTCTATTTATAATTGAATCTCTAAACAATTAATGTTCTAAATTATTTACATTGACTGCTAAGATGTGCCAAAATAATACAAGATCTGTAACACCACCATACCGATGCGGATAGCCCGATCCGATATGGAGTGTCACATTAGGGCCACCGGAACGACTCACTGTAAAAATAGCGGAAAATTTAAAACTTTTCTTAAAACATATAAAACATAAAATGATTTATTATTATTCAGAAATAAGATAGGTTTTCCAAATTCTGATATAAAACAAAAATACAATCTATATGTCCCCTAATAACATGTACCATACTCTGCAAGTAACACCGGAAAACTCCCTTACTGATGTTGATAGTGATACTGGTACAATTCTTTTAACCTGCAATGATGAGTAATAGAGTGAGCTCCAAAAAGCTCAGTAATACAGAACTACCATATGATGCTACATGACATGCAGATAATTGGAAAACCATAATTTCCTTATTGAATCATATGTATACCAATGGGCGGAATAATTTGGGGTTCCCTTAGAAGTTTATCGAGTAGAAGCCATGAATCTCAGTTCATAAGAAACCTTTCATACTACCACATTTTCATGAGGTCGAATAGGATGCCTAGTGTGTTCCATCAGTACGATAAAACCATAATAGGTACACTAATCAAATGATAGTTCAGTAAAATCCCATAAACCATATTGTAGTGGAGCTTTTTAAACTCGTATTTTAAAAGTCATCTTACAAAGAGTTAACCTAAGGGAACATCTTAGGGCCTGAGAGCCTACCCAATATAGATTTTGGGGCCGTGAGGCCTACCTAAGAACACATCTTAGGGCCGTAGGGCCTACCCGAGAATAATCTCAGGGCCGTAGAGCCTACCTAAGAGTCACATTAGGTCCATAAAAATTTTCCAACTTGATCAGAGTTGTACTTTACAAATCTGTATCTCCAAGATATAGTTTATACAATGATAAAAATCCATAAGCCATCACCGTTAAGTCGGTGCATCCATAAAACAGTAACCATAGATTTCAGTGTACCACATGTTAAAATAATAAAACAATTTTTCAAAATATAAGGAACACACTAGAGAATCCAAAAAATTTTCAGATGCATTTTGTAGTTATCAATATGGATAACATGAACTTGTACAATTTGATCGGATTCCAGTAATAAGATCTTATTGAAGAGAATCGATTTCTAACCGATCTAATCAGACATTTCAGATTGATACTTTAGAATTCCACTAAGTTTCCATGTGCATCATGAAAACGTTCAGGAACCTTTATACATAATAATTCTAAATTCAGATTTACTGCGAGTGATTCCATTACCCAAACAATCAGGGGTATTCAGTAATATACTTTGAATTCATAGGATTTCATCCCAATTGAACCAAATGAGGTATTCAAAATCTTTTACTTTTGCGTTACTTGCGTTTTCCAACATGATCGAAGTGATTTTAGATGAAAATATAGAATCGAAGATTCAATTCATTTGCAATCTATGACTATCGATCATATTATCAAACAACACGAGTTACAAAACTCCCAAAATGATGCATGCCAACAAGTCAATTCATTATCCTTCCAGTGTATTCAATCTTTAATACCATAATGCAGATCCATAGATCATCCCCATAATCATCACTGAATAAATCTTCCGACGGTCTTTATTTCATTTCTACGTTTCAATAATATCAGGAAATACGGACGTACTTGATCCATGGCTCATAACCCATAAGGACAATTCATCATGTAAGTTCAACAGTGTTTCCAAACTCATCCAATCACCTATTTAATCCTCAGTCATTGATGTTACTTAGTTCGTTTAGTAAGCAAGTATATCCCGATTACTTTAAAGTTTTCCAGAATAATTCAGACGTTTCTGAATTTCAAATACACGTTGTACTTCATTTCATTTCAATTTATTCATATAATAAAGTTATTCTAGTATTCGTGGTTGATTTGACTCACGAATACCCACTTATTAGTACTGTATGCGATCTAGAGTTGAGCTGAGCCAAGTACTTCCAGAATTATCATCGATCCAAATTTGAGAAGATGAACAAACATTCAAGTGATACTTATATCATTCAGTAATGATATAGCACTAATGTTGGTTGATCACTTAAGTTGCGTTCCATAACTTTTAAGAGCAGTACAACATCCATGTTTATTTGAATTCCTTAATTAATCCAAGACATTTACTTATTCTAGGCCAATAGGGTATTTTGGTCATTTTGGTGCTCAACGTTTTTCTATTCATTTCAAAGCTTGAGTATATCCATTCATTCCTGAGCTTGTTGACATTCTTGAGTCATTTCCATTCCAGGGGTATTCTAGTCATTTTACAATCTAGAATATTTCAATCATTTCCTTCCGTTCGGTCTTATTATTTAATTCAAACTTATCAATTATGTCAATCCCTTTGAACTATTCTGACAAAATATCACCATCGATAAATTATTATTCTTCACGTACTTACTCAAGTCGGAGATTTCCAAGTTAAATGCCTTCTCAGATGTTACTAACGGATTATCATAATTTTCCATACAAAAATAGGATCTCAACAATCAAATTAGTAATTTATCGGTTTAAAAACAAATTCTCGTGTTACTTCCTCATTCAGAGTCAACTTGGACTATTTTTACCTCTCAAGGGTATTTTCGTAATTTCTTAATCAGATAATTTCGGTATTAACTCTTAACGAAAATAATTATACTTTAGAGATCCAATGGTTAATTGCTTTCCCGAACATTCTTTGATCTCGAAATGATTCTTTAACAGACTTATAGTATCTTATACAAACCCTTTTAGGGTTAAAAACCAATTATCCAAATTTTCTAAGCAAAACTAGCATTTCTTATGCATATCTGTAATTTTATCAGATCAATATGTCTTTTCAGAGTTGTTAACCAACTTCCAGGGATAATTCTTGTCATCTTACAATATAAGGGTATTTTCGTAATTTTACCCTACCGGAGTATTCTCATAATTTCCCATCCAAGTATATTAAACATTTAACCTTTAAAATATAAGTTACAAATCCATGGCTAATTTCTTTATCACAAATCACACAACTTGAAATTTAATTCTAACATTTCCTCAATCTCTTATATTAATCATTCGATCCGAATCCAGTTATCAAATTTGTACCACATTCATATCGATTGTATAAATTAATCAACTCCACAAAAGTGATCAACATTATCTTATTCATGCATTTACCAATATCAACATGTTCCATAAGCATAAAGAGGTAGTAAAGTATTACCTCGATTTTCGTGCAATACTGATTAACCATAAAAATTCTATTCGAATGCCTTTGATCTTCAATTCAACTTCCAATAATTCCTCAGATACATATTAACATAAATTATATAAAAAAACAGAGCTTAATTACGATAAACGGATCGAATCGGGTGATAAATAAGTGAAAAACAACTTACCGGGATCGAATTTGGCGAAACGGACTTCGGATTCGGATTCAGGACATTGAAAGCATAAAATATGACTTTTCAGAAATTTGGAATTTTCGGTCAAATCAAAGTCAACGGGTTTGATCGGTAATTTCGAGGCCTTCGGGTTCGAATTTTGAAAAACGGACTGTGGAATCGGATTTGGAACGTCGAAAAATGTCAGGATAGGTATACTCGGTCAAAGTCAAAGGTCGTTTAATGCCCGGTCAAAGCCAGTCAAAGTTTTGGTCAACAGTTGTCAACACCGGTCAACGGTCAACTGTCAACTATCGACTATTTTACACAAATATCACCCTAACAGAAATTAATTACCAAATTAGCCACATTCTGCAAATATTTACCAATCTAACACCCAGATTTTACACAAATAGCACCCAAACATAAATTAATTACTAAATTATCACCCAGACGATGCCCACTCTCGGGAGGTGGCGCGTGAACAGTGCTACGGTGTCGAAAACTTCCTGAAAAAATTCCTAAAAATTATTTTAAGCAATTGAGGCACTTACAAAGCTCGGTTCACAATTTTGAACGGCGGAGAGCTCGATTCCAAAACGTCGGAAACTTTGACGGTCTCACCCCTCCACGCGCCGGCGACGACGGAGAAACAGAAAACACCGGTGGACTCGGAACGATACAAGGAACACGATGGTGCAGGAGGTGTCGTAAACGGACGCTCGGATCGTCGTGAATCGATGAAAAACCAATTGAAATCGAGTTATTATCGACGATACTTCCGATTGAAATTCACGACGAACGGCGATGATTCACGACGAAAGGTTTGAGGGGTTTTGTTCCTCGCTCGACAATGAACACGATGGTGGTTTCGGTTCATCGATCGGAGGTCGGACGACGTGTAGATCGGAGATCGAAGTAGGGTGAACGGGAGAGGGAAATGGGGGAATTCTGGAAACTGAGCACAGGTGGGGGAATTATATTTCATCAAATATAAAAAATGGTTAAATCATGAATCTAGCCACTGAATTTCCTGCACTTCTTAAAACGGTTTGCCAACTTTGAAATCTTATAATTTAATCCTCAATTTTCTTCCAAAATACCAATTAAATCCAATACTTTATAATTTCTTAAAATTTAGCCCCTAAATTGGGGTGTTATAATTCTCCCCTCCTTAAAAGAATTTCGTCCTCGAAATTCATTCAAGTCACATATTTGCATAAATAAACTTCCATCAGTTTTTTTCATATCTTTCATGTAGCTCTTATAGAAATACATATCCTCCATTAATCCTTAACCAGTTGAGTATACATTCTTATCAGAACTCTCTCATTCCAATAAAAGAATCCGAACGAAAAATTCCTTGAGTAATCAAATTCAGTCTTCGTCATGAGAATAGGCTCATAGAGCATTACCATATCCAAATTTCATTTCCGGAGTCGATTCAAATTTTCTCGGATAATTAACTCTCACATGGCTCATGAGGTACTTTACAGTGTTTATACAGATGTTTCTAGTATTCCTTTTTGTAAAGGTAGAGTCTTAACGAATAGAAATTTAGGTTTACTCATTACAGATAGGGACTCAACCATGGAGTTCCGGCTCAGAGAGGTACGATTGTATTCTAGGGGCATGTACTGATCAGACATATTTTGACATTCGATCGGCCGGTCTAACTTGAAAATTTTGACTCAAACCATAGCTCTGATACCACTAAATGTAACCCCATTCAGACCGATGCGGATAGCTCGATCCGATCTGGAGTGTCACATTAGGGCCACCGAAGTGACCCACTGTAAAAATAGCGAAAAATTTAAAACTTTTCTAAAAACATATAAAACATAAAATGATTTATTATTAATCAGAAATAAGATAGGTTTTCCAAATTTTGATATAAAACAAAAATACAATCTACATGTCCCCTAATCTCATGTACCATACTCTGCAAGCAACACCAGAAAACTCCCTTACTGAAGTTGATAGTGATATTGGTACAATTCTTTTAACCTGCAATGATGAGTAATAGAGTGAGCTTCGAAAAGCTCAGTAATACAGAACTACCAGATGATGCTACATGACATGCAGATAATTGGAAAACCATAATTTCCTTATTGAATCATACGTATACCAATGGGCGGAATAATTTGGGGTTCTCTTAGAAGTTTATCGAGTAGAAGCCATGAATCTCAGTTCATAAGAAACCTTTCATACTACCACGTTTTCATGAGGTCGAATAGGATGCCTAGTTTGTTCCATCAGTACGATAAAACCATAATAGGTACACTAATCAAATGATAGTTCAGTAAAATCCTATAAACCATACTGTAGTGGAGCTTTTTAAACTCGTATTTTAAAGTCATCTTACAAAGAGTTAACCTAAGGGAACATCTTAGGGCCTGAGAGCCTACCCAAGATAGATTTCAGGGCTGTGGGGCCTACCTAAGAACACATCTTAGGACCGCAGGGCCTACCCGAGAATAATATCAGGGCCGCAGAGCCTACCTAAGAGTCATATTAGGTCCATAAAAATTTTCCAACTTGATCAGAGTTGTACTTTACAAATCTGTATCTCCAAGATACAGTTTATACAATGATAAAAATCCATAAGCCATCACCGTTAAGTCGGTGCATCCATAAAACAGTAACCATAGATTTCAGTGTACCACATGTTAAAACAGTAAAACAATTTTTCAAAATATAAGGAACACACTAGAGAATCCAAATATTTTCAGATGCATTTTGTAGTTATCAATATGGATAACATGAACTTGTGCAATTTGATCGGATTCCAGTAATAAGATCTTATTGAAGAGAATCGATTTCTAACCGATCTAATCAGACATTTCATATTGATACTTTAGAATTCCACTAAGTTTCCATGTGCATCATGAAAACGTTCAGGAACCTTTATACATAATAATTCTAAATTCAGATTTACTGCGAGTGATTCCATTACCCAAACAATCAGGGGTATTCAGTAATATACTTTGAATTCATAGGATTTCAGCCCAATTGAACCAAATGAGGTATTCAAAATCTTTTCCTTCTGAGTTACTTGTGTTTTCCAGCATGACCGAAGTGATTTTAGATGAAAATATAGAATCGAAGATTCAATTCATTTACAATCTATAACTATCGATCATATTATCAAACAACTCGAGTTACACAACTCCCAAAATGATGCATGCCAACAAGTCAATTCATTATCCTTACAGTGTATTCACTCTTTAATACCATAATGCAGATCCATAGATCATCCCCATAATCATCACTGAATAAATCTTCCAACGGTCTTTATTTCATTTCTACGTTTCAATAATATCACGAAATACGGACGTACTTGATCCATGGCTCATAACCCATAAGGACAATTCATCATGTAAGTTCAACAGTGTTTCCAAACTCATCCAATCACCTATTTAATCCTCAGTCATTGATGTTACTTAGTTCGTTTAGTAAGCAAGTCTATCCCAATTACTTTAAAGTTTTCCAGAATAATTCAGACGTTTCTGAATTTCAAATACACGTTGTACTTCATTTCAATTCAATTTATTCATATAATAAAGTTATTCTGGTATTCGTGGTTGATTTGACTCACGAATACCCACTTATTAGTACTGTATGCGCTCTAGAGTTGAGTTGAGTTGAGTTGATCACTTAATTTGCGTTCCATAACTTTTAAGAGCAGTACAACATCCATGTTTATTTGAATTCCTTAATTAATCCAAGACATTTACTTATTCTAGGCCAATAGGGTATTTTGGTCATTTTGGTGCTCAACATTTTTCTATTCATTTCAAAGCTTGAGTATATCCATTCATTCCTGAGCTTGGTGACATTCTTGAGTCATTTCCATTCCATGGGTATTCTGGTCATTTTACAATCTAGAATATTTCAATCATTTCCTTCCGTTCGGTCTTATTATTTAATTGAAACTTATCAATTATGTCAGTCCCTTTGAACTATTCTGACAAAATATCACCATTGATAAATTATTATTCTTCACGTACTTACTAAAGTCAGAGATTTCCAAGTTAAATGCCTTTTCAGATGTTACTAACGGATTATCAGAATTTTCCATACAAAAATAGGATCTCAACAATCAAATTAGTAATTTATCGGTTTAAAAACAAATTCTCGTGTTACTTCCTCATTCAGAGTCAACTTGGACTATTTTTACCTCTCAAGGGCATTTTTATAATTTCTTAATCAGATAATTTCAGTATTAACTCTTAACGAAAATAATTATACTTTAGAGATCCAATGGTTAATTGTTTTCCCGAACATTCTTTGATCTCGAAATGATTCCTTAACAGACTTATAGTATCTTATACAAACCCTTTTAGGGTTAAAAACCAATTATCCAAATTTTCTAAGCAAAACTAGCATTTCTTATGCACATCTGTAATTATATCGTATCAATATATCTTTTCAGAGTTGTTAACCAACTTCCAGGGACAATTCTTGTCATCTTACAATATAAGGGTATTTTTGTAATTTTACCCTACCGGAGTATTCTTATAATTTTTCATCCAAGTACATTAAACATTTAACCTTTAAAATATAAGTTACAAATCCATGGCTAATTTCTTTATCACAAATCACACATATATCGAGTGTATAAAGAGGTAGTAAAGTGATCAAATTAATCATTCGATCCGAATTCAGTTATCAAATTTCTACCACATTCATATCGAGTGTATAAATTAATCAACTCCACAAAAGTGATCAACATTATCTTATTCATGCATTTACCAATATCAACATGTTCCATAAGCATAAAGAGGTAGTAAAAGTATTACCTCGATTTCCGTGTAATACTGATCGACCATGAAAATTCCATTCGAACGCCTTTGATCTTCAATTTAACTTCCAATAATTCCTCATATTCATATTAACATAAATTATATAAAAAAATGGAGCTTAATTACGATAAACGGATCGAATCGGGTGATAAATCAGTGAAAAACATCTTAACGAGATCGAATTTGGCGAAACGGACTTCGGATTCGGATTCAGGACATCGAAAGCATAAAATATGACTTTTCAAAAATTTGGAATTTTCGGTCAAAAATCAAAGTCAACAGGTTTGATCGGTAATTTCGAGGCCTTCGGGTTTGAATTTTGAAAAAACGGACTGCGGAATCGGATTTGGAACGTCGAAAAATGTCATGAGAGGTATACTCGGTCAAAGTCAAAGGTCGTTTAATGCCCGGTCAAAGCCAGTCAAAGTTTTGGTCAACAGTGGTCAACGCCGGTCAACGATCAACGGTCAATAGTTGACCATTTTGTACAAATATCACCCTAACAGAAATTAATTACCAAATTAGTCACATTCTGCAAATATTTACCAATCTAACACCCGGATTTTACACAAATAGCACCCAAACATAAATTAATTACTAAATTATCACCCAGACGATGCCCACTCTCGGGAGGTGGCGCGTGTGGTGCGTGAACAGTGCTACGGTGTCGAAAAATTCCCGGAAAAATTCCTAAAAATTATTTTAAGCGATTTTGAGGCACTTACAAAGCTCGGCTCACAATTTTGAACGGCGGAGAGCTCGATTCCAAAATGTTGGAAACTTTGACGGTCTCACCCCTCCACGTGCCGGCGACGATGGAGAAACAGAAAACACCGGTGGACTCGAAACGATACAAGGAACACGATGGCGTGGGAGGTGTCGTAAACGGACGCTCGGATCGTCGTGAATCGATGAAAAACCAATTGAAATCGAGTTATTACCGACGATACTTCCGACTGAAATTCACGACGAACGTCGACGATTCACTACAAAAGGTTTGAGGGGTTTTGTTCCTCGCTCGACAACGAACACGATGGTGGTTTCGGCTCGTCGATCGGAGGTCGGACGGCGTGTAGATCAGAGATCGAAGTAGGGTGAACGGGAGAGGGAAATAGGGGAATTCTGGAAACTGAACACGGGTAGGGGAGTTATATTTCATCAAATATAAAAAATGGTTAAATCATGAATCTAGCCACTGAATTTCATACACTTCTTAAAACGGTCTGCCAACTTTGAAATCTTATAATTTAATCCTCAATTTTCTTCCAAAATACCAATTAAATCCAATACTTTATAATTTCTTAAAATTTAGCCCCTAAATTGGGGTGTTACAAGATCTTCTTATCTATGAAAATAATATATAATATTATCTAATTACATCAATTAATATAATCATTTCCCTTAAAAGGAGATCACACTAAATATGACAATATATTTTCGTGATGTTCTCTGATGTGATATGATGACACTCTCCTTTTCACCTAGGTCAGTGTGAACAGACTCTATATAATTTAGATAAATTTGAAGCCTGAGCAAAATTTGGGTATTACATATTCATTTCTATTATAAGGTGTTTCATGTTCACCATACAAATTGTTAATGGAAGCAAGTTGCTTATGATGGCTATAGGAAATTCACTTATTTTGATTTAGACAAAGAGCCATAACTAGTGGTTAAACAAAGATTGATCAATATTAAGATCTTACGTCTCCATGTGAGAGAAAAGAATGAAATTCTTAATGTGATTTTTAGATCATGCTTTTAGTCTTGCATAAAAAATTTTATAATGACTTTTAGTGTTGATTTTAGATATATGATAAATATGATTAACTGATAATAAATTTTGACTCTGGTAAATCACGTGATTTTTTCATAGTTCATGCCAAGAGATCATATTTTTTTTAAAGGTATAGAGCTCTTGAGACCCTATATACCAAAATGTCCTTTTGAAGCTTTAACTACGAAGGAGTTTTTCAAAGATTTTTAGTTCACAAAAAGTTTTATTATTCAAAGATCAGTCTTGCAAAGAACGTAAAATAAATTTCTATAATAATTTATTTTAGATTTTTAGATTCATTTAATTAGATGTCACTCATAATTTAATTTTATCTAAAGATTTTATATTAATAAAGAATAAACAAAATTTAAGGTTAAGGTCAGATCTGGTACATTTGACCAGGACTCGATTACTCGAACAGAGACTTGAAATAGACCTGAACATGATGACCTAAATTTAACTCGAAATCCAAAAAACTCGAATCAAACTGAATCCGATCCGAATTTTAGCCAAACCGGAAGCAACTAGAACCAAGGCCAACCGAACCGAAGTAACTGAATTTAATTTATTTAAACTCAATATTAACTTAACATTGACCCGATTTTAACTCAATAATTGAGTTAAAATGTATAAAAATACTAAAATAAATTATTAAATTAATTTTCAATTTATTTAAATCAATTTAAGAATATTAATGAGTTAATTACATCATATGTCTCAATCTATCACCTCATTTTGAATTAGTCACTAAGCTTTTAAACATTTCAATTTCATCCTTAAACTATGACTATTATCCTAAATTAGTCCTTAAACTTTTGAACATTTCATTTTCCTCCCCAAGCTAAGATTTTCATCCTAAATTAGTCCCCCAAACTTTTTTAATATTTCAATTTTATACTAAATTATTTGTATATACTAATCACATCTCTTGTTAATAAAATCATTAGGCAAGTTAAACTATTATATGTTTGAAAAATAATTTAGGTTAAACTAAGATTGAAATGGATTATTATATTTTACTTTGGAACTACTAAAATAACTTTCCAAAACTCACTACAAAGAATTTCATCTTTTGTATATGAAAAAAATATAGTTATTTAAATTTAATATAAAAATAACTTATTTAATACTACATAAATAACTTATTTTTATAATATAAAAATATCTATTCTTTTATAATTTAAAATTAAAATATTATCGATGATATAATAATATAATATCATTTATAAATATATTTAAAATAATATTTATTCAAACATAATATTTATAATTAAATGTTAAGTATCTAATTTAAAATTTTAATACATAATAAAATTTATAATTAAAAAAATATTTTTTAATCAAATAGATCGTACAATAAACTTTTCAGTCTTGATCAATAAAAAAATATTACAAACTCTAACATATCTTATAGGTCGAGTTTGAATTAAATTTAATCTGTAAATGATAATTGAATTTGAATGAAATTGAATACAAATGATAAGATTTTTTTTAAAAAAAGACACATTTTTTACAAAAATATATCAATAATTCTATATATACTTGATTTAACTTATATCTAACTTAACTTGAATTGACTTGAAGATCTAAAGTTGACCCAAACTAAAAATAGCTAATCATATATTGATCCAACCCGAGGGTCACATTGAGAGAACAAATAATACGTAGGTCATAATGATTTTTTTTTACAAAAGTACAAAACCCCTTATACTCTTTTGCAAAAATAAAAAAAAAAATTGCATAAGTTAATTTAAAAAAAAAAGAATATTAAAATGTTGAATATCATTCTTAAATTTTTGGATCCACCACTAACTAAAATAGAACTAAAATATAATTTTAAGAAAAATAATAGTTGTGTTACTAAAACAAAAACTAAATAATATGTGAGCGGATAAATAAATCGTTGATCATTGAATTTGGATTCAGATAATAAATAAACACATGAACTGTAAACTAAACATTTTTTACATTTGAATATTCTTAATATTCAATAGGAAAATAAGTTCAACATCAGCATTGAGATTACTTGTTTATCAACATAACTAGAAAAAAAAATTTGACCCAACACCAGTTATTTTGTCTCCATAAATATAGTACATAAAAAATATAAAATCAATTTGTTACAGCAAGTTTAGGATTTTAAGGCCCCTACCATGATCTTCTATAGTTACTATTGATAGGAAAAATAATTTGAAGACACAAATTCTCCCTTTTCTGTATATATAGTCACTTTATACCATGTGTATGTTCAAACATACAAAATCAATGTTTCACTAGCATAGCTTCCATCTTCTTCTTCCTCGCTGCGTGCTTTAGTTTCTCGAGCGCCACGAGTCCGACTTGCCGAACTCTTTCCCTGGACAAACCTATGCTACAGATTTTACAAAAGAAAAAGAAAAGAGTCAAAATCAAACGATGTTTGCTCGATAAATGAAACCAGAAAGAGACTGTTGTAGTCACAATTTCAACACACTAAGATTCATGGAGAAAAAAGCCCGCAGTTATAAACAAGCATGTTCTTTTTCTTCAGTTATATTCAACTTCCATCACTGTTACTTGAGGAATAAGTATCTAAGATATTTGCTTTGTTAATGACAGACATCAAATTGCACTCAAATATCATGCATATTCTTTCGCTCTAACCGGTTGTCGACAATAAAGAAAATAATTATGCATATGCTCACCGTTTACTGATGTCCCCCCATGTAAGACTTTCATTATCGAGACCATGGTAAAGGCAAATAATCTCCCTTTCGCGTTCTCCGAGTGTTATATCGATGAGTCTGTTTACTTCATCCTGCAAATGGAACATACATCACATGAACATTATATTTTCTTCATATTGAACACAAATACAACACCAGAAAGCTTTTGTTGATTCATTTTTTTTTCTCTACCTTGAGTGCCCAATCATCCACACCGTGCCACGGATTGTTTTCTACATGGTTATCTGCAATGTACTGAAAAGATAAAAAGAAAACAGGTTAATAGTAGATAACAGGAAAAAAACCGAGTTTGGTTCATATAAAACCGAAACTTACACTATGATGAGTCTCTCCGGGAAGACCATTCAAAGACGGAAACGCATCCCTGTCAAGGGAGAAGACCTTACTGACTGCCTGCATATAATAAAAAACATAGCATGAGGATGGAAAGTGAAAGTGCAATATATGGTTCCAAGAAAGTAAGTTCCGAACAAATCGTACCTCTGTAGCATTCCTAACTTTCTTCTGCGACATGTTCAGACTCTCAGCAATCCTCTGAAAGTACAAAAAGAATCAAATACTTCCATAAGGTAAATCCCAGAGACAAATTAAACATCCTAATTTTATTTTGAAATATAATGATGCAATTCGAATAATGGAAGCCACTTACATCAATAGTTGGTGTTATTCCTTTCTCTTCCAGTCTACGTTTAGCATTTCGGATTAATCCTAACCTTTCATGCAAATATGTGGGCAATCTTAATGTTTTTGAGTTCTCAACTAATGCCCTTGAAACACCCTGAGATCAAAAGTATGAACTATGTTAGATTTTGTTCAATCCTAACCGATAAAAATAAAAAGTAACATAAAGTAAAAAAAAAACCCATAAACTCTGTAATATCATAATCAACTATATTGCAAGTGAAGAACTAGACTTGGAACTTTTGTAGGTAGATTCATATCTCATGACAAATCCAGATAGCTGAGGCATATAAAATCACGCATCGAGATTCTATCACTCAAACAATGTTGTATGGAACCTATTTTCTTAAACTTGAAAGAAAGGCGAAAATAAGAAGTGAAAGACTAGACAGAATAATCTAAGACTGGAAATTGACTGTTCTTTTCATATTCAGAAACTAATGGAACCAATGGTTGAGAATCTCAGGCACCCAACTCTTTCAGGAATGATGACATTAAAATTAGAAACTGTCATTTAGTCCATAAAAAATAATACCATGCACAATGTTTCTCAACAAAACCAGATGAATATTACCTGACGAATCCACCAATATACATAAGTTGAGATTTTGTATCCTTTCGAAGAATCAAATTTTTCAATGCCATGCAACAGTCCGATCAAACCACCCTTCAAATAGAACAAAAAAAATTCATAACAGTCAATAGTTTGATATAGTGCCAGCAGATGAACTTGATGGTGTGTATGTATGACAATTGATATTTGTAAACTACCTGTACAAGATCAGACATTTCAGCACCCATGTTATCATATCTTTGTGCTATCGACATAACCAATCGAACATTGCTCATAGCCAATTTTTCTCTTGCCAAAGAACATTCAATTAACTTTGACTGTAACTCAGCACGAGAAATTTTCAAAGTTGTAGCAAGCTGTTCATCAGATGGCTCACACCCCAGTCTCTCCTTTAGTCTAGAATTCCACGAAAACAATTAGAAATAAGTTTAAAGAATTTAATGGTTTTCAAACTAGATTGATCCATCTAATACACATCATATATCATCATAAGTTTCATTACCTTAACCTGTGATCCTCAAAGGAAAGCCCAGCTTTGATTTTTTTCGACAAGCGCACAACTTCTGCATGGCTAAGCAAATCTTCACTCACTACACCCTTCACGTAACCCTTCAATCGACTTTGAAGCAGCTCTGGACCAATCAATGATCTTAGCTGCTTAGCATTAGGTTGTATCACTGATTTATTTTTGCTCAGAGCCATTCTCTTAGTATTGAATCTTCGTTGCCGAGCAGACACCCCAGAACAAGTAACCGGTACCTTCTTGTGGGTTTTCCTACTTGGTGATTCAGTGAACTCCGTCCTCTCAAAAGAAAGGGTCCATTGCTTTTCCAGCATAGACTTCTGAAGCAAAAGAAGAGCCTCCACAGAGTAGTCAAGATCATAGCATTCTTCTTCTGAGTCATTGGATCCATCAAACCAAGGCTCTACAGTTGAAATACTAGAGGCAGCATCCACATGCTCTTTAAGAGCTTTAATTGACGGAGTGCGCTGGTTGGATGACGGAAGACTTTGGCTACAATTAGATGATTTTTTTGCAACTACCAAACTTTTTGTGCAAGAAAACTGATAATATGAAGATCCATGATCACTGGCATAATCGAGCTTCTCTATGATATCCGAATAAGAAAAGGAAGAACTCAAGAATCTCTTTCCAGTGCTAAGCCCAATCACAGCAGCAATGGCCATCATAAAGATTCTTCTCACTTTGCTGCAATTACCATCACACAATTTATCAAGCTTTTCAAACTAAAACAATTCCGTATAATAATTGAGCCTTCGTATATCCGGTATGTGACTAGGCTAAAAAAATCTCTCTTTTTTGTACCCTAATTCTCCTTCATGACACTGCTACAAGAAGGGTAAATGTAGAGTTAGGATTATTTCTATCAAACACAAAGTATATAACAATGGGAAATCAAACTAAAAGAAAGTAAATTAATAAAAGGGCTGATTTTCCCAATTAGTAACACTTTTATCCAATTCAAGTAAATCCCAGAAACATATGGCTGATGACCAAAAGAGAATTTAATAAATTAAACTAATTGTTTAAAGGCTTTAACTGACTGATATTCATTATTTGAAACTAGTCAAATAAATAACAAAGAAAATACCAATAGTCCAATACCCTTTTATGATACCCATCTGATTTAAGTAATAATGTGCCCAAAATAAAGAATATCAATTTTTAAGCAGAACCCAAGTTTCCTTTTTCACTGGATTGAGTAATGATCACAATGTTCAGTCATTTTAAGAAACAAAAAAAATAATCTTTATATCCATCAAACACAGCGTCAAACTCTGCAATTGGTATAAACTTCCAAACTTTCATACTAGACTATGTTCTTTTTACTTGTTTATGAACAAAAACAAGAAGCATGCAACAAAATTCAACAACACATATCCATGTAATGTAAGGAAAAAAAAACATGAACATGAACAATCTTATCCATAAGTTCAGTAAAGGCCAATGAATAAAGCTTACCTTAAAACCAGCAGCCAGCTAAAACAAGAAGGAATTGAAATTACCAAGAGAAGAAATATGAAAAAAGGGGTTTTGTTCCAAAGTGCAGAGTAGAACAGTTAGCAAAGGAAGAGGCCGTAAGAGTGGGAACTGGCCTTCCACAGTTTCTTTTACAAAATAATACAAACTAAGATCTTTTTTTTCGAGATTTAATGATTTTGTATAATATTATTGTATATATTAATGATAATGGTGGGATGCGTATGTGGGATTTTTACGATAAAATAGAAGAAAAAGGGTGCCAAATGGACATAAAGGATACTGAGAAGAGAGTTTCCATTGGCTGCACCGGATATTGGGTCCATGTTTGTGTGGTGCATTTTGCTTCTCCTTTATTGTGTTGGCGGATTTTATTTTGTTTCTATTTGAAGTTCAATCTGTTTCGCATTTTTGGGGATGGACTTGGTTTGGGTTTAACATAACAAAATCTGAGATGAATAATGGATTCCATTTTCCACGTCATTCCCCAACCAAGTGTGTGCTTCACACGCTGTTTCCTTTTTATTTTACTTTGTTTTCTATTATCTAATAATGTATTAAAAATCACATACTGAATTTTATAGAAGTTTTACAGTGCGGCACCTTTAATATACAGTTAAAAAAAGTTATCGGTTTTGTTATTATTTAAATAACAAAACTGATAAAAAATTACCTAAAATATTATTATTTATACATAAAACAATAATGTTTTTAACATTTTCGGTAAAATGCCCAACAATAACAAAACCGGTAGAAAAAATAACTAAAGCCCAATAATAACAAAATAAAATCAGTAGAAATAATAATGTTTTCGGTAATTTTTTTACCGATTTTGTTATTTAAATAATAACAAAACCGGTAACACCTTTTTTATCTATATATTAAGATTACCGCACGTGATCATTTCCCTGAATTTTAATGTGTTTGATATCAAATAGGTTGTTTCAGGTGTCCATGGTCTAAGCTCTTAATCATCGTTATCGAGTTCTAGCGTCTCTGGCTCTGATTCGACTTCGATTTGAATCTATATAATATTATACTTTATTAAACAATGACGAATCTGAAAATTAAAAGGTGAAAGTTTGAAATTTTAATACTCCTTTTCTATAACAAAATTGGTGTATAATTTTTTTATTTTTTCTTCCCAACATAATGAACTAAAATTAATAATTTATCTAAAATAATGTACATGCAGTTAATCTTTCAGGAGGTTTAGTGCATCTTCTCCTATTATCAAACCCTGTATGCGATCAATGTGGGAGCCTTCTCTAAAACCTTTGAATCATCACAAAGTGGACTGTTGGACCAAAATTGATTCATGTTCACCAATAAATTGCGGTGATAGTTATTATCATGGAGCAAAGAAGACCATATCTCTGTTGTGTTTTGGGGTTCTCTTCTTATGTTTGGATAAAGGCTTTTGTTGGACCTTTGTCTCTTGCTCTTTTCTTCAAGCATGTTGGGTCTTTTATATATGCTATCCTTACAATGTTGCACTTATGGTTTCTTTTTTAATAAAGGTTTCATTTTTATATAAAATATTAAATAATTTCAAATATGATTGTCTCTAATTTAAAAAGACATTTATTTTGAAAAAAAAATCTCAAGTTGGATCTACAAATATAAACACTTAATTAAATATTTAATAAATTCTTATATTTTTTAATTTAAATGTGTATTTTATATGAACTAAAATAATATTAAACCAAAATTTATCGAATATAAAAAAAATTTATAGGGTTCAGGGCCTTGAAGTCTTAACATAGCTCTGTCCCCGTCGTGGCCTTTTGTGTGTTCTATTAAGGCAAAAAAGTGATGTATTAAAGTGTTGTACTCTATAAAATTTGATTTAAGCCTATAGTATACTATGATTTTGGGCCAAGATTACCATTCTTGTCGAAGCAGTTGTATTGATGGCTATTATTAGAGCATTTCGGGTCCATTTGGCAATATTTTCTAAAAGTAATTTTAGTTAAAAAATTTATTTAGACCGTAAAGTCAATGAAAAATAAATAAAAAAATAAAAAATATAGTGAAAACAATGGTTTCAAATTAACCATAAAAGTTCGGAAACACATTATAAATTTACTCTTACTAATGCATGAGCTCCACTCAAGTATATATTTACATTTTATTTTAATAATTTAATACTAACATCCTTAAAAAATACTTTATTACTTTTAATAATTTATTTTAATTATTTAAAAATAAATAAAATTCATTATTTATATATTAAAATATTAATAGTGAGTTATATAAAATTTATTTTTATTATAATTATATTTTTATTTTTATTTTTATATTTTTATTATAGTTTAAATTGATATAATTCATATATAATAATAATTTTTTGAATTAATTATAGTTTAAATTGATATGATTCATATATAAGTGTAAATATTAATTTAAATGTTATATTTTTAATTTACAATATAATGGACATTTTATCTTTTCAAACTCACTTTTTAATAACAATCTCAAACAGTTAAATTTTAAACTGTACTTTTGTACAACATTTTTAAAAAATCGTTTATACAGTACTTTTAAAAATCACTTTTCAAAGATTATACCAAACTGACCCTTCAACCACTAAAGCATTTTATGTTCTCTCGTTTCAAGGGCATTATTTATTTTTCATTTGTTATATTAAAATTTTAAACAGTTAAATGTTATATTTAAATGTTGATCGTTGATCGATATTGACAACCTTTGATCGACTTTGACTTTGATGATTTATTAGTGTTGAATTTTTCAAAAAAAAATCATCTCGATGTTTTTCAACATCCTAAGTCCAATTTTGCAGTCTGTTTCACCAAATTCTAACACTAAAAGCCCCTAAATTAGCATTTTAACCCAAAAATATGTTAATAACTTTATTATTTTAATATGGTTATTGGATTTTGAATATAGAATTGATTTGGGAACATATTTTTATGAAGTTACTTGTGCTTTCCTTGATCAAGGATTAACTATATCTAACATAGATCCTCATGATTCGTATATTATGAGTGTTACTCGTAGGTTTCTGTAAATTATTTAAATAAGTTTATAGTTTCTTATATTAGGATAGTAATTGAATTTCTTTTGGTACTTAGGTTCTAGTACTATCGAAGATCGTGATAGGTAGACCTGATAGTATGCTACTCTATCATATTTCTTAGGCTGATACAAATATGTTCCTAATGGTGTTATATTTTTGTTTTGATTTATTTACCTGAACTGCTCTAGACTTTTGATAATATTGGATATTTTGATGGCGTGATATATGATTTATTGTATGACTTGGGTTTGATATCTGATTTACAATGTATATTTGGCATGATCTTTGATTATCGTATTTCTTAATATGATTTTAAATTGTGGAAATATTTCATGTTTTAAGTAATCAAACTACTATTTTCAATTAAATATATGCATATTTGTTAATGTCATGAGGGGTATTATTGGAGGAAGTATATCAGACTTAGTCTATGACATGTAAGACCTTACCGCATGATTTTGTACTTTGTGTATAGAATAAGTCCTTACCGTAAGTCCTTATCCTATTTATCGGTGAACAAGTGGGTGTATGTTTTAAGGGAACCTACATATTCTAGTGTTCGAATGGGGGTAATGGTCATGTTTTTTAAATAAATTTTACCAAAGTGTTTGATATCAATATGTTTTTTTACACATTAAGGAACACACTGAGCTTTTTAGCTCACTCTTTAATTTTTAACCTTTTCAGATATTATCAATTAGTAGGCTAGCAGACTTGGAATCACGAGGATCGATCTTTTCTCCTTTTTTTACCCATGGTATACCTCTATGTGCCTCTTTTTGTTATATTTTGGTGACATTGGTTTTTACTAATGTCTTTGTATATTTGTATTATCGATATTTTTTTCTGAGCATATTTTTGTATGGTTTCTGATTATAGTACCTTTATATGCTTATCTTATGGACTTTACTTATTGGATATTTTCATAATATATTATTATAAATATCTTTATTTATTATTATTGATTTTAACTATGTTTTACACATGAAAGTTTTTCTGGGATATGATGTGACTGACTAGATCTGATAGTAATTTTTTGTTCGGGTTTAGGAGGTTACATTTAGTGGTGGCAGAACTTTTTGGTTTTTAAATATTTAGACTGTAGATAAGTCCTAAATACTATATTTATTTTTTAAAAATATATTTTCTGATATTATAATATAAATTAGGAAAAACGAATTATTTTATCAAACATCATGTCACCTAATTTATAAAAGTTCAAATAAATTTGAGATTTCTTATTTCAGTCTAACCTCAATTTCAATCTTTTATGTAGAGCCTTGTAGATTTGTCATATAAGTGATAGACAATGCGTAGGCCAGGACGTGGTCATGGTTGTTGGTGAGCGACTCGACCTTCTATTTCTATAGATAATCATATGCTACCTCAAGATCTTTATATTACACGTGTGGATCCACTCACCCCTCTAGATCTGGTTACACTTACGTGAGACCCTCCCATAATTGAGGATGAGGATATTGGGATGAATGACGATTCCATAAATAAAGATGTCTTTCATATGTTTTAGAGATCTACTATAGCTTGTGGCTACTAAGGTAGTCATATTTAAGGGCATTACTAAAGAACCTCTAACCAATGCTGAATATTGGTTGGAAGATAATGAGAGGATTATGGACGAGATGGATATGAGGCCTAAGCAGAAATTAAAGGGGGTAATAGTAATGTTCAAAAATGAAAGTTATAAATGGTGGTAGTCAGTTGTCCAAAGTATTCTATATAACACCCAAATTTTTTGTTAATAGTTTTGGGTTGACCCCAAAAGTACATGGATCATGTAGAGTTTGTAATTAAAGTCGTTGGGCTGAGTGGAGGATTAATTGGATGTAAATTGAGCTTGAATGGCCATAAAAGAGGATTTTCGCATAGAAGGTAAAATGCTAGGGATCAAAATTATAATTATCTTATTTTTAAATATTAGGCTAATTTGTTTGAGATTTTATCACATGTTGCACGTGGCTTTTGGGGACAAAAGTTAAAGGGCTTTTGTCTCTTATCTTTATATTCCTCTTCTCATCCTTATCCCATTCATCAAGCTTCATAGGTCAAATATGAGTCCTTTGTGCATGTTTTAATCTCATTTTAAACTCTAAATTTATTCTTAAGCCTTTTGGTGACCTTATTTCATGATTCAACAACCATGTTTTCATGTGTTGCCTAGAGAAAGGGGTGATAAGCATCCTAGTTCACGAAGGGAAGAAGATATCAAGTATAATTGAGAAATAAGGCTCATTTCAGGTTCCTAACATCAAGGTAGTGTATTTATAATCTTTTATGATATTAAGGCTTTCATAATCATGATGCTTTGTTGAATTTGGGTGTATAAGCATTTTAGGGCTTTTGCTTAATTCATGTAATAGATGATATTTTTGTTTCTTAGATTATGATTTTAAGGTACTAGATAACCCTAAGTAACTTCCTCAAGCTTTAACATATGATTGAGACCAAACTAAAATTCTTGTGAGGATTTTTAGTGTTTTCTAAACCTATTTCTAGGTTTTCTAGGTTAAAATAGCGATATTGGATGAACAATATCGTTACTATATGAAATGAGATGATTTTTAGGTAGTTTTATAGAGGATTATCAATACTAAAGGGAGGAATATCGATAATGTCCCTTTGGTACCGATACTAAGGGTGTCTGGTATTGATATTAGATAATTTCTAGCAATACAAGTTGTTTTTGGTACCAATACTCAAGGGGTATTGATACTACATATAGAGTTTGATACTACCCATTTGGATGGTTAAATTTGACTTTGTTGAGGCCCTTAAGAGTCAATGATGACCCGTAATGGTGGGATATAGTTTGCGAGGCACTTAAACGACTAAATGTTCCTAAAATCACTCTAAGTAGTGGGCTATGAATGAAGTAACCTTAATGAGTGTAAATCTTCCAAGTGTCTTCAATCAAGCACATATCGAGTAATTGAGAACAAAGGATCATTACGGGGGATATACCAACAAACAATATAATGAACTAAGCAAATTACATAATAGAGGAATCATCTACTATGTGAACACTAATGAATTGAAGACGTATAAGTTGACCCTTTAATTCAAGGTTAAATTGAAGGGAAACATGATAAAGGCGATTAGAGTGTTGCTACCAAGTAATAAACCTGAGTCAGGTAACATGCTAATAATTATACATCAAGTGAACACCAGTAGTAGTAATTTTCGTAAAATAATAAAAAACTTTATGATCTCCTTAGACAAAGAAATGAATAAAACGTCATTGAGTGTTAAATGACCAAAATAGAACAATTAATGGACTAACAGATGTAAAAAACTACAAAAACCTTATAAAACATTCTAGATGAGAGAAGAAACTAACAGATGTAGAAAGCTAGTAAAACCTTGTAGAACATTTTAGATGAGAGAATAAGTGAGATAGCAACGATTGAGGATATGATCTCACTTAAGTGTGATAAACTATGCTAGTGTGTAGTTAAGCTACCTTAGTTGCTCTAGTGGGGCATTGATTATTATGTTTGTCCTTTGGGCACCCAGGTATGCATGTATGATTGCATTATTATAGAACAACAGACATCCATAATGCTTGGCTTGATGACTATGTGAGACTGAGTTAATGCTATACTTAAGCGATAATTATACTAAGGTTATATTATTATTGGATTAACCTTCATGGTCTACCTGAAGGCTTTGTGAGACCAAGAGATCATTCAATAGCATAATGGAAAGTTACCAAGGTTGTGTGATTATTGGATTCCCCCAATTGACTAGTATCGATGGCTATGTGAGATCAGATACTAGTAGTGTGGTATGTATTACATTTAGAGAATGCAAAATAGTTACAAATATTATGGTTAGAGACCCAAATAGAAATATACTCATAAGGAAACCCTTACTAGAGGAGTAAGAGAAGTATGAGACTCTTACTATAGTGATATCACAATTAAACCTTATATAGGTAGCACTTGATTTTGATCATGCATGTACCTACTACTTATTACCATGTCTTATAGCATGCTTATGTTTACGAGACTCATAATGTTGATCTAGATTAGCTATTATACTGATGGGCTTTGTAAGCTCAACGTTTGGATGTTTCTATTCGTAGGTTAGTAGCTTGAGCCGGTTAAGGAGCACTATCACAACACGACTTCTAGCATCTGAGTATTGTACTATAGCTTTGAGTGGGCATATATATTCATAAGACCCTTACTTATGTATTTGAATTTGTAAACCTCGAGATGTACTATTTTGATTTAAACTATATGTCACAGAGCTCTGGTTTATAAAAATATTTTGTAATTATTTTGGGATGTCTCTTTTGATAAAGTTATCATGTTTTGAATGAACATATTTAAAATTTTAGTGGTTACCTTGACATCCCAATGTGGCAATTTAGGCACAATCGGGTCCATGGTATCACATTTAGTGGTACTAAAGAATATGTTGAATCGGTTCTAGGACCCAGTGGTCAGTTATAGTAAGGTTTTGTGAATACATGCCCTAGGTTATGGAAGCACTCTTATAAGTCTTGAATTCTGATGATGTTTCCCCTTTTTGACTGTGTTGTAGAAATTTACGATGGTCGAGGGTTTCAAACATAGTGTTGAGGATATGATAAAGATCGTGCCTCTCACTCTGATAACGTCAGTGATGAGTTATTACCTAGAATAAATGATCAAGAGGTCTCGTTAGGTGCAAAAATCGTAGAGGCGGCCTTCTTTAGTGGCTTGACTTCCACTCTTAGAGAGATATTGGATGTTATCCCTAGAGCGCAGACTATTCAACTGACCCCCAGGATTACTTTAGTATTGGTAAAGTCCCTAATAGAGAGATTGAAAAGGTATAAGATAGTCAAATTTTATGGTTCAGATGATGATGATCTAATTTTGGCCGATCAGTGGTTAAGGAAGACCATGAGGACTTTAAGGAAATTTCACCTTACCCTAGAGGGTAAGCTTGAATGAATAACCTATCTGCTAAGGGTAATTCTATTGACTAATGGGAGACTATAGACTGCAGCCAGAGGTGCCTATACGGGATCAATTTTTAAGAAAATTTATAGGCAAGTTTATTGGTGAGGCACAAACGGAAGAGTTGAGGATGCAATTCTCTTAGTTAGTTCAAAGAGATTGCTTAATGTACGAGTACGAGATATATTTTCTTCTATTTATGCTCTAGAGTTGGTTGTGATTGAGCCCTTGAGGTGCAGAATGTTCCTCGATGGGCTTCATATTAATATTGATACATAGTTGGCGATAGGCCCACCTAGAGTGTTTTTAGAGTTGACACCCTAGGGTAAAGCCGTGGAAAGGGTGTAGAGTATGAGGAAGAGTTTGTTGGGAGAGACGTGTACCCCGATTATAAGGACTTGTGTATCAGTAGATCTATCTCAGTTAGTGGCCAATAGGGCTAAAGATTCACATGAATAGATGAGAGTTCCATAAGCTTTGTCACTCCAACCAAGTCAAAAGCCAGACGTAGTGTCTCGTAGGATAGTACCAGCTTCACCGCTCATGATGAGCCTTGGAATTTCTAACAGAGTTTTCAGATATCCAGAGTGTAAGCATTTTATAAAGAGACATCGAGGGATATGCTTTAAAATCTAAAAAAGGTGTTATATATGTGAGTCCTTGGAGCATGTTTTAAGGGAATGCCCTATTCTAGATAGCGATGTCTCAGCTCAACCTAGTAGGGTGACCTCGATAGTCTAGCAGGGTAGATAGTCTTCACATAGATGTATTAGTGCTATGATTTGATATGAGAGTGGTAGAGTGCATTAATATGTTCATAGTTTGACTTTGTGTTATCTAGTGTGTTAGAGCATTATGGTGCCAAGATAGGATGTTGATGACATATAATGAGGTGTCAGGTACGTTTTTAACAATTTCAATATTTATGTGGTTATAATAGTCTTCAGTGTATACACTCCTTCGTGGTATCTAGTGATATATATAGATAAAGTATTGGTGTAGAAGATCATGACATAGGATCCAAGTGCCTAATTGATAGGCCTTAATTGGATAGAAAACATTTACTTTAGAAGTTTCTTGAGCACTTGGGTTAGACTCAGTAGTCAAACCATTAAAAGTGGTTAACATGAGTTATACTTTGACCTTTGGTTGCGAACCCAGCGATATATGAGAATTGTATGAGAATCCGTGTCTAATCATTGTCAAATTAAGAGTTAAATTTAAGGAAATGTTAGCCATGGTTTTTGTACCCCTACATTTCCTCGCAGAAGCTTTTAATGGGTTGTCAAATTTAGACATGAGACTTTGAGGACACCTAAGTTACTCCAACTAGTATGAAAATTGTTTGTTTCTTTTGAAATATATATATATATCTCAGTTAGTGTCAAGGTACTTTAGTTTCTAGTTGGGTGTATATGCCTAAGTACTCACGAGTAAGTTAGTCAGGTGTACGTTTCTGATGTAGTAGTTCTAGATCTCACCCTAAGTATCGAGGGTACTATAGATAGGATAGAGGGGTGTGTCTTTGGGTGCCGTAAACCCTCCAACTTCACCATAATGCCTTTTTGCATGTATAAATAGATTGTTTAGCGATGCGAACCAAGCCTCATATTTGATGTCTTTATGTTGGTATATGAGCATGAGCTATATACAACACTTAATAGTATGTAACATTTCGTAACATCATGGATAATGGTACTCGAGACTTTAGTAGAACAAGTACTTTATGTGTTGGTTGACTAGCATTAATTGGCTTTAAATAGTACATTTATGGTAAACGATCATGGATACAAGACGTAGAGTCATAGAACTCTTAAAATCAAAGTGTGGTTGCAAGGGATATCCTCTCTGTGATACATACTCTCTAATAGAGGCAAATGTTGCTAGTCTCTTTAAGCGAGTAATTGGACTTCAATTGTGATTATCTAAGTTGCATTATCTAGTGATTAGTGCACTTGTGAAATGCAAAGAAAATGATAAATGGTTGAGTTAGTGTGGATATCTACAAAATCATAGTTACATAGCGGAAACATATAAATCGATGTATAAAAAGTTGAGAATTATCACCATATCATCAGGGAGACGACATCGAGACTGTACTGGCCAGTGTTCATAGGATCTCGACATGTAGTATGACGAGCTAAATATGTTCAGTAAGAGAGACTCAATCGATTGTGTAGAGTTAGATAAAAAAGAGTTTAATAGTAGTAGTTTGAATTGTGGAGTAGTGTTATCCTTGTGATACGTTCGAAGTATTTGGTGCTAAAATGACCAAAATGAAACTAAGTGGTTTTGTTATTCTCGATGGTTTTTCAATATAGGTAATGTTCATTGGAAAATCGTAGATCTATTTTTTTAGATTCCAAGTTACATGCCATGTTACAGGGATATCTTCTTTAAGGATCAAACTTGATAAGAGTTTAGGTGCTTTGAGGCTTTTAAGTGATTGACCTAAGGGTAGGTCGATATTCGATCCAAGTAAATTTTGAGGACGAAATTTCTTTTAGGATGAGAGAGTTATAACACCCTAAATTATGGGTTAGTAATTTTGGGTTAATCTGAAAGGTATGTGGATTACTTAGAGTTCATAATTGAAGTCGTTGGGTTGATTAGAGGTTTAACTAGATATAAATTGGGCTTGAGTGTTCATAAAAAAGGATTTTTATATATAATGCAAAATATGAAGGACTAAAAGTGTAATTATCTTATTTTTAAAAATGAGGCTGATTTTCTTGGGATTTTATCACATGTTGGGCATGGCTTTTGAGAACAAAAGTTGAAGGGCTTTTGTTTATTCTCTTCATATTCTTCTCCATATCTCATTCATCAACCTTCATAGGTCAAAGGTATGTCTTTAGGGCATGTTTTAAGCTCCTAAAATCTAAATTTATTCTTAAGGTTTCCAACAACCTCATTTCATGATTTAACAACCTTGTTTTCATGTGTTAGCTATAGAAAGTTTGTTTCAAGTGAAGAATGAGATATCAAGTATAGTTAAGAAATGAGGCTCATTTTAGGTTCTTAATATCAAGGTAGTGTATTTCTAATCCTTTACAATGTTAAGTTTTTCATAATCATGATACATTGTTGAGATTTGGTTGTTTAAACATTTTAGGATTTTTTTCTTGATTTACGTCATAGATGATGTTTTTTGCTTAGATTGTGTTTTAAGTTGCTCTAAATGGTCCTCAGTAACTTCCCTATGCTTTAGCACATGATTGGGACTAAACTAAGACTCTTAGGAGGATTTTTGAGTGTTTTATGAGCATATTTCTAGGTTTTTGGGTTAGAGTCTTGATACTGGATGAATAATATCAATACTGGATAAACTGAGATAATTTCTTGGTAGTTTTATATAAGATTATTGATACGAAAATTATTTTGGGAACACATAAGTTGTTTTTGGTACCGATACTTAAGGGGGAATCGATATTTGACTAGGGGTATTAATACTACATGTAGGGTATTGATACTACCCATTTTGGATGGTTAAATTCAACTTCATTGAGGCCCGTAAGAGTCATGGATGACTCGTAATGGTGGGACTTGGTCTACGAGGGATTTAAACGGTTAAAGGTGTCTAGAAACACTCTTAGGAGTGGGTAACGATTTAATTAATCTTAATAACTGTAAATCTTCCAAGTATATTCAATCGAGCAAGTATCGAGTAATTAAAAACAAATTATCATTATGGTGATGTATTGAAAAATGACATGACAAGCTAATCGGAGTACATAGTAGAGGAACTGTATACTATGTGAACGTCAATGAACCGAGGACGTACAATTTGTCATAACATCCCGAAAATTTAAAAAATAATTTTAGGGTTTGTTTTGACTAAAAAATAATTTTCCTTTTAAAATTAAAAATATGGTTAGAGATAGTCGCCATCAATCTATATTTAAGGTGTGATTGGTGTTATAGTATGCCCAAATATCAATAATGTGATGATTGTATTGATATACTTTATTTACCGGATTTATTAAATAAAAACATCAATGTTATTTTCTTTAGTTATATTTCTATGTAGTAAATAAACTAAAAGATAATAATGTATATATAATAATATGATTATTATTGAAAGGTCCTTAGTCAAGTATTATTATGGGCGTGGATAATAATAATAATAAATTTAAGGCTAATATGTTGTTGATTGATGACAATGAGTTGTCATTGACACAGAGATGTCAAATTCAATGCATGAATATGTTGTTAGAGAACAACATATTGGATTGACCCGCTATGAGCATATGTCTTGGATTATTATGTGAAGTTCACAACATTGCTCATGGTGGTGACTACATTTATAATCCTTAGACTTGAGATCATTACTATCTCAACATATATTGTCATGTGTTTTAATACAGTAAAACTTGTTCCGTAATTAGTTGCACTATAAAGACTGATGTTAAACATATCATGATATATGTAGTAGGTGTTAATCATCAAGATAAAATTTGTCCCTCTTACATAATAGGAGTTATATCACAGACCACTTGATTGACTGAGACTATAAATGCATGGCCATTATGGAACAAGTTGATATGAGATGTAATAAGTTGTTTGTTTACTATAGTCTACTCTAGATATCAAGATACATTTGATGGGCTATACAAAGGTGATTATTCAAGGACTTGTGCTTATTTTAGATATAAAGGACAAAAAGATATATAATACATAAAGGAGTTAGTCACAAAGAAGTTTTGTCGAATCAGGACTTGTGCCTATTCTAGATATAAAGGACAAAAAGATATAATACATAAATGAGTTAGTGACGAAGAGGTTTTGTCGAATCATGACTTCTTGTAACTTAGAAGAAAATGATATATTGCTAGATTTCACTCATTTTTTGTAATATTAGAATGTTTCGAATATTAGTACTAACGTTACAGGAACCTACAAGATCACACCACAAGGTTGAGATGAGCAAATAATAAATGAATTATACATGTACAATTTTATTATACATGAATAAAATGTATGTTTGACATTAATATATATATATATATATATATATATATATATATATATATATATATTATATGTATATGTAATATTAATCATACTAAACATGCAAAATAAAATATTAAAAGGATATAATTAGAGTAATTATTTTTCTACACTTCTATTGTATTTCACTTCTCATCTTACTCCCTTTTATGTAAAATGAGTTTCTAAAATTGTAATCATGTGAAGATTCAAAGGAACAGAAGAATGGAATGACTAAAGAGAGAAGATGCTTGAGAAGTCATCTTTATCTTTAGGATTTATGGTTCTCCGTTTGGCTTGGGATGGGCCACCTTAGTTCTTTATTTGGGCTATAACCATTGCATTTTATTTACTGCTTTATATCTATCATGTATGTGATGCAATGGATTATATGTTAGCATGCTAATAAATTGATGAGATCAATAAGGGCCAAATATTAAAAATGAACATTGATAAGACAATAATGAAAATCCCTCTATAAAATCTAAGTTAATCTAACCATGCAATATATACCCTCGTTAAGACCTCGATTGATACCATATAGTTTTGTCAAAGCATTGCATATCTATCTTGGTTAAACGCGAAGAAAGCAGAAGTGATATTCGTCGGTTGAAATATTGGTAATAACTTAGCTAGGTTATTGTAATATGATTAGAAACCTAGAGGTTAATTATTTGGATAAATCATAAGATGATTTGAATAAAAGTTGTTCACCAAATGGAGGACTAGCATGATATGTAATTAGCAAAGTGTTGCTTACCGAAATAACCATTCTCCTAAGAGAAAATTCAAAGTTAACTTAGGATAAGGTGAAATATGGATTCTCACTCATTAGAAAACCTATTGAGATGTTTTTCCGAAATTAAAATAGTTTTTTAATTTTGAATAAAATAGTGAGAGTAATTTATTAATAAAAACCTATTTATAAATTTTAAAATTTGATAAATTTACTTACTACATACATTTCCATTGTTGTAGATTTAATGGCAAAAAACAACACACTATCATTGCGATTGATCTTTGAGAAGGATAAGCTAAATGGCTTGAACTTCCTTGACTAATTTTGTAACTTGAGAATTGTTCTCAAACAAGAACAAAATGAACATGTCATTGAAGAACTCGTTCCTTGTGAAACGACGTCTACTAATTCTGGAGCTGACAATGGCAAGTTTAAGAAACACATGGATGGCATGTTAGACATAAGATGTCTAATGCTTTCCACCATGACCCTTGAGCTTCATAAGCAAAATGAGGACATGGTTGCATGTGAGATGATTCAAAACCTCAAGGAATCAATGAGAAGCAAGCATGTCAAGAGAGATATGAGACCTCTAAAACTCTATTTTAATGCAAAATGATCAAGGGATCTCCTGTATGAGCTCATATCATCAAGATGATTGGCTACATCCAAACGTTGGAGAAGTTTAGATTTTCTCTCAAAGATGAATTGGCTACGGATGTTATCTTGCAATCGTTGCAGATAGCTTCAATTAATTTGTCCTTAATTTCAATATGAATGAAATTAACAAGACTTTGCCATAGTTACTTGTCATGTTACAAACTACTGAAAGTAACATGAAAAATGTTGAACTTAAGCCTATTCTGATGGTCTGCGAGGACAATGGAAAGGGAAATAAACAAGGCAATGGCAAAGCCTAAGGGAAATGGCAAAGCCTAAGGGCAATGGCAAAGCCTAAGGGTAATGGCAAGGCTAAACCCTAAGGAAATGATGCATTGAAACCTAGAGAAGGATTAAGCAAGGAAGGGAAATGTTTCCACTACAACAAGGCAGGACACCGGAAAAGAAAATGCCTTGTTTACCTTGAAGAGGTCAAAAATGCAAAGCAAACAGAGCGTCTGTTCCAGTTATTTATGTTATTGGTGTTAATTTGTCAACATATACTTCTTGACTATTAGATACTGGTTTTGGTTCTCATATTTTTACTTTTATACATGGACTGCAAAAGAGAATGAATCTAGCTAATGGAGACGTAGACCTACGTGTGGAAAATGGAGCTAAAGTTGATGCATTAGCTATAAGAACATATGTTTTACCTTTACCTAGTGGATTTGAATTAAATTTAGAGAATTGATATTTTGTACCTAGTTTGACTAAAAACATTATTTTTATTTCTTGTTTGGACAAGATTAGTTTTGAGATAATTATTAAGAATAATTATTGTTTGTTTTATCTCAATAATGTTTTCTATGAATCGACACAATTGGTCAATGGTCTTTATATTTTGGATTAAGGTAATAACATTTATAACATAAATAAAAAAGGATTAAAAACAAATGACTCAAATTAAACTTACCTTTGGCACTGTCGTTTAGGCTAAATAAGTGAGAAACACATATAAAAGCTCCATAAAGATGGACTCTTAGATTCTTTTGTTTTTGAACAATTTGATGCGTACAAATCTTTCTTATTGGGAAAAATGACTAAGGATCCTTTTAATAGTAAAGGTGAATGAGCAAGTGATTTATTGGGACTAATACATAGAGATGTATATGGGTCAATGAATCTACAAGCCAGAGGTGGGTTCCAATACTTCATTACATTCACTGATGACTTCAGTCAACATGGGTGCATTTACCTCATGCGTCATAATGAAGCACTTGAAAAGTTTAACGAATTTAGGAACAAAGCACATAACCAATTTGAAAAGAGTATTAAGGCACTTCGATCAGATCGAGGTGGAGAATACTTGAGCATAGAGTTTGATTAACTCTTGAAAGAGTGTGGGAATATCTCACAACTTACACCACCTGGTACACCATAATGGAATGGAGTTTCAAAGAGAAGGAATCGAACACTGTTAGACATGGTTCATATAATAATAAGTTATTGTGGTTTTAGTTAATATTCGAGTTGATTATAGATTATTGTGGTGTGCCGATGAAATTAAAGTAATCAAACGGTTGTTATCGATCGTTTTGACGTCACACTTGTCATCCTAGCGCGTGGGCTTCTACGCTAACTGAGAATCATCTAGAAACTGGTGTGAGTCAAGTTAGATCAAACCGAACTCGAACCGATCTGAGTCAACTCAAATCGATTTGAATCAAATCGAACCAATCTAAGTTAACTCAAATCAGTGTAAATCGTTGACCTTTTACCTACACAAAGTTGACTTTGACCTTGACCATCGTTGACCATTAAACGTTGACTTTGACTAAAAATTGAATTTTTTTAAAAAATTTGTATTTTATATTTTTTGACGTCATGAATTTGAATCTGAAGTTTGTTTCACTAAATTCAAACTTGATAAGCTTCTTTTAGCATTTTATCTTCTGATTTGATCCAATTTTCACGTTTAAGACTTGTTTCTAATGCAATTCATTTTGCTATGTATCCGAGATATTATAGGACATTAAATCCAATTTTGAGAGCGGTCAAATAGAGTCTAAATGATTGTTCGATGTAGCTCAGAAATCGAGTCTATATGACATCAGGTTTCCTCTGTTAACTAGTATTTAATGGCTATGTGAGACGAGATACTAGTTGTGACACATTCAGATAGTGCAAAGCAGTGTCAGTGTCACATTCAGATAATGTACAATAGTTTCAGTGTCACATTGAAATAATGGACAATAGTGTCAGTGTCGCATTAGTTAATGCGCAATAGTGTTAGTTTCACATTTAGATTATGCAAATTAGTTACAGTTAGTATGAGTAGAGACACAATAGAGGTGTACTCATGGAGAGGCCCTTAAAAAAGGATTCAGGGAAGTATTCGACTTGATAAAAAAAGTTAAATCTTAAGTAGGTAATACTTGATTAATATCATGCATGAACCTACTACTTAGTACGATGTGTTTAACATGCTTATGATTATAAGACTCATAATGTTGCTCTAGATTAGAAATTATATTGATGGGCTTTATAAGTCCGAACTCTTGTAGCATATTGTCCCTTAGTTCTCTAACACGGTGCCTTGCTACCCTCAGTTCTCTATCTATGTGTCTTTTTTCATCCTTTAGTTTATCACATTTACATTTCTCAGCTTTGAGGTCTCTAATCCTATATCTCTTGTTAGCTTCCAATTCCTCTAGTTTTTATCTTTCAATTTCTGATTCTCGAGTTCAATGTTTGATCTCCATTCCTATATTCATAACTTGATTCCTTTCAGATTCCAACTCGTCGGCCCATTGTTGAGACACTGTACCAGACCCACCTGTTCTTTTACTCTTTATTTTTTTTCTCTTTTTGTGTTTCCTTCAATAACTTTTTATTAAATGCCACATCCACGTTCATTAAATAATTTTCATTGTCTAAATTTTCTTTTTGTGTCATCCATTTAGCTCTCTTAACCTCGAATTTCGACCTTTGAATCTCTAAAAGTGAAGGGACTAGCTTTAATTATTCCTCTAATGAAATGACCAGTTCATCAATAGGTGTAGGGATTGTTTACTTCTTCCTTCGACGCCTCTAAACCTCATAATTTGGAGTGAACACGCCATCTTCGTAGACTAACTTGGATCGATATGTCTCATTCTAGGAGTCAGCTATTTCATGCACTTCCTTTTTATAAGATCTCCTTGAAACAAGAACTCGAACTGACTCATCCCATGCATTACTGAAACATACTTCTTTCCTCTAAATTTTCTGATCACCAAGAGTGAAGCTCATCTGATTCCTTCCTAAATTCCTAACAAGTTTACCCAACAATATTTACCACATTTATACAAAAATTTGTAGTGATCGAACCATGGTGCACGTCAGACAATATCTTCATCTCATAGATTCCTAAAGACGTTGATCCATTTATCCTTTGGGACGTCCTATAGCCATTCTTGTTCTAAGAATTCTCTCAAAGGTGAGTAATTATTAGCGAACCAAAGAAGGGACTTGTGATCATTTTTCCAAAAATGATTGTGAATCCAAACTTGCAGCGCTTGTGCACATCCAACAAATAGTTCATCTTTCATTCTCCGACAATTGCTCAATGCGATTAAAGTCTCTATCAGGATAGCTTGTATAAGATTCATCTTCTTATGTAGTTGCTCAAAAAAGTCAATTATGGAAGCTTTGGCGTGCCCCAAAACTCTTGGGAACATCACTAGCCCATAGATGGCTAAGGCAAATGTTTTGATCCTCTTTCTCTCGTTTATGTATGTTTTAATTGTTTCCTCGATACCTGTCCAAGGGATGCCTTCCCTTTTGCTCTTCTGCTTAATGCGATCACTTACCTACTCTGAATATCTTCATCAATTTGGTTTTATTCGACAAAGATTTGGCATGTTTGCAGTAAATTTGAGCACGTCTTTAATGTTAAGTAAGGTCATATATTCTTCTATAGTAGGAACCATATCATGTTGATTGAAGGTGAAATAATGGTATTCCGAATTCTAAAATTGAACTATGGAACAAAGAAGTGGTTCATCCACTTTCACATAGAGTAAATAGGCAATGTCACCATACAATTATTGGAAATGTTATCTAGTCTTGATAGTCTAGTCGTCCCAAACATTATTGAGCCCTTGTAGATCATTTTGTTTACTACTAAAATATCTCTTATCTGATAGTTCTGACACAAAATCTAGTGGTATACTATCTCCATGCTCTTGATGTGTCGTTTCTGAGTAGGCTCGTACCTCTGAATACAAAGACAAATACTTTTAAGACACTTGATCCATTTGTGAAAACCTTTTAATCTGATGAAATACTCGTGGATCAACACCTCTTATAGTATGACAATGTGATGCAATAGACAAAATAAAAGAAAACAAGTAAATTAATAAATAAATGACAACAATAAAAGCTAGTAAATCTTACCTCACATGTTATCTACTCGTGTCACGAATAAAAGTAAATTATTACCCTCACATGATTTCTACCCGACTCTTTGTCAATAAACCCTCATCGCATTTTTACTTCATATGCTTTTTACGGATGAAAATAAATAGAGTAAAGGGTAAAAGTTGATTTCTCTTTTGTGTACATCTATTTGGGAATTTTCTTATGGTTTTAACAGGGTTTCAAACTGGGTAAATTTCTATGGTTAATTTCATGCATGGTTCTGGATCTAAGGTCAAAGGTATTTGAACTAACCTTGTTAGTTCCACCTTGGGCTTATAAGGCCCTCAATCTTATATGCATCACGGGGTCATATGGTCCGAGTTAAATTCGAGATGATGCAGCTCCATATGTCTGACATGGAAAAACATACCCCACGAAGGTATAGAGTATAGACCTCAAAGGTTACTTGCTAGACTTGACACAAGGAAACATTTCCTACAAAGGCATGCTTTCACCTCACTTAAAAGGGACAACCAAGTATAGGGATTATGTCATGCAAATGCAATGTAGTGTGTGAGGAGAAATCTATCAACCTTTACCAAACAAACCAATTCGAAATCTTTTCAAACTAATCCACAAAATCTATGGATTTGAAAGTTCATGAATACACACATCTGTAAAAAGAATCGCAAGTATACAAATGTTAATGTAGTTAAGTGGTTTATAATGAGTGCAAACAAACACACACATAACCAAGGGATCAAGAACTAAATTAAGTTGAATTCATAATTGACATTGCAAAGACAATAATTAATCAACTAACAACTTAACTCTCTGAAGTCCCTAATGGAGTCATCAACCTTTCATAACATCCCGAAAAATTGAAAAAATAATTTTAGGGTTTGCTTTAACTAAAATATGTTTTCCTTTTAAAAATACAAAAATATAGTTCGAGGGAGCTGCCACTAATATTTATTTAGAGTGTTATTGGATCATCCAAAAATATTTTTTTTAATGAAATTTTAACTTAGAAAATATTAAAATAACTTTTGGTCTACTTTCAAGAAAAATGAGTTTGGGAGTCAATTATGAGTGGGGAATGATTAACATCCCACAACTACCGAAAATCGGTACCTAGTCGATTAATTATTGTCTTTGCAATGGAAAATTAAAAATTCAAGTTTAATTTAATTAATGATCCCTTTTAGTTGAGTAAATACAATGTTAGTTAACTAGTTAAAATTCTAGAGAGAAAAATTAATAATTTGTTGCATTTAACTGAAGAGAGTTAGCCACCTAATATAAAGTATGACAACGTCTCTTCTTTTTCCAACCAAAGAATTAAATTGTCAATATTTCTTCTCATGAATTTAAAGTAAATTGACAACACTTTATCATTTCAAATCGAGTAGAGATACCTTCTAATATAAGGTAGAACATTGATTTTACCATTCTCGGAAAGAAATAAAAAAAATCTTATCATTCCACAATTAACATTATATTCATTCTCGTAGAAGTTATGCAACAAACAAATATCTTGTTAATAAGAGTTACCTAGCCTTTAAGATAGATAGAGGATGTTCAAATACTTACAAATATCGAGACTAAACCACCAAATATGGTTGAGTGGCCTATCCTCGTTAAATCTAAGTATGAGAACATTTCTCTTTATATCCTCATGATTAATTTTAGAGTGTCATCATTTTAGTTGGTTTCACTGGAGGATATTTATTTATTTTAAATTACCAGAATCGGACTACCAGGTAGGTAATATGTAAAAAACAATAATTAAAAATATTTATATAATATGATATGTAATATGATATGATATGATATGATATTAATAAATATAATAATATTTACTTATATTTTAATAATAAATATAAATGATATACTAAATATAAATAGAATAGATATGAAAATATTAGATGTGTAAAAATTGTGTGTGTTTGTATATATACATATGTATATGAACATAATATAAATAATTTTAATAACATAAAAAAAATATAATATAGAAAAATAAAATAAGATGGATAAGAACTAAAACATAATTGATTTTCGTGGAGAAACCTCAAGAAATGCTAGATTTTAAAAAATCTATTTGAAATTATTTTTCTTGTTCCTCGGTTTCTTTCCTCCAATAAAGCTTAAAAACAAAAGCACAAATTTAGAACCGACCGACAAAACATGAATGAAAGCCAAGAATAAAAAGAGAAGTACCTTGAAACAGAAGTTATCTTTTATTGCTTCTATTATCAAATTACAAAGGTAAAATCTCTACTCTCTTTTTTCTTTTTTTTTTCTTTTTATCTCAACCTTTTTTCTATCCAAAACAAAAGTCCTAAAAATATTCTTCTCTGTCATTACATAATAAGAGCGTCTATACATAGACTCCAAAATCCCTAAAAGAAAAAATCCTAACATCTTTTAATTAATGCTAGATACACTAATTAAAAGAAAGAAATATTAAAATAATAAAGATATCCAAAGTTACCCTAAATAAATAATAGAAAAGTATAAACCTGAATTTAATTACAAATATTTAATAAAATAATTTAAAATCCATAATAAATTAAAATTTATGTATTAGACCCGTATCCAATTTTCTACATGAGTTATCTTTGCTAAAATAAGCATATCTTTGAATTCTTGATGTTCGATTGAGAAATTTCAAAATGCGTTGGAAAACTAACTGAAAATCGGTCTATTTCAAGAAGACATTGTGACTTAGAAACTTTCGTATCTCACTTGAAAATTTGTTGCAAGTAAGCTAATGTCACATGTTATAGAATTGGCTTCAATAAAAATGTTTGGGCCTTAAAAATAGTAGAACAAACTAAAATTGGGTATTACACAAGTCATCCCTTATTCAAGGGTGAATTGAGAAAAAAACGCAATGTGAGTGATTCAAGTGTCACTACCAAGTAGTGAACTCAACTTAGGTAGTGGGCTAACAATCATACATCAAGTGAACAATGGTAACAGCAATTGTCGTAGAATCATAAAGCGCTTAGCGATATCCTTTGAGACAGAAATGACTAAAACGCCCTTGAATGTTAAATGAACAAAATACAACAATTAATGAAGTAACAATTGTAAAGGACTAGTAAACCCTTGTAGAACGTTCTAGATGAAAGAACGAACGAGATAACAACGAGTGAGGTGATGACCTCATTTAAGTGTGATGAATTATGGTAGTGTTTAATTAAGCTACCTTAGATGCTCTAGTGAGGTATTGATTGTTATGTATGGCCTTCGGGTACCCCAGGTATGCATGTGCGGTTGCATTAGTATTTACAATAAATATCCTTAATTCTTGGCTTGACGGCTATGCGAGATCGAGACAATGCTATAGTTGAGTGAGAATTATACCGAGTCTATGATTATTGGGTTCTCCTTTATGATCTACTAGTATCCAATGACTATATAAGGTCGGATACTAGCAGTGTGGTGTGTGTTGCATTTAGAGAATGCTTAGAATTACCGATGTTGTGGTTAGAGACTCAAACAGAAGTACACTCATGGTGAAGCCCTTAATAGAAACTCTTACTATAGTGATAACATAGTTGAACCTTGAGTATGTAGCACTTGATTTTGATCATGCATGTACTATACCTACTTCTTATTACCATGTCTTCTAGTGTGCTTATGTTTATGAGACTCATAATGTTACTCTGTAATACTCCAAATTTTTAGATAGTGACCAAAATGTAAATTTTGAAAGTTTGATGATCAAAGTAAAGAATTGAGAAACGTTTAAGGACCTAAGTGGTAATTTTTCTCAAGAAGAATTTTCTTCCATAAATGGATTTGGTTAATGACCAAAATGCAAATTTTGAAAGTTTTGTGACCAAAGTATAAAGTTTAAAAAGTTTAGGGACCAATATGGTAATTTTAAAAAGTTACATTTTGGCCTTGTAAATAAATAGTTTATCTCAAGAATAACATTTATGTGGTAATCATAATTTTTGTACGGATTTTTTATTAAAAGTTATAAAGAGATGAAGTTTGAGGAAAAAAATTCGGTAAATCGGATCGAATAAAAAATTCAGTAAAATCTGAAGGATGATAATTTAGAACTAAAAATATTATTTTCACATTTTAAAATGTTGGAAAATAATGTAAATCTTTGGATTTTAGGATTTAATTTCATGTTTAATATGGATCGTTGGTGGCAAGATTGTAATTTTTGGAAAAAGATAAGGGCAAATCGATAAAGTAAGATTTTGTTTGTCCATCTTTGACTTTAAGAAGATGATAAGGTTGAGGTGTCTTGGTTGTATGGTAAATATGAAGTTTCATTAAGGGTAAATTGATCTTTTCCCAATTTAATGAATTTAATATTCATTAAAGTTAAATTAAGATAAAATTAAGCATGAAATTATCTAAAATTCATGCCAAATTGTTATCATCTTCTCCAAGTTTGCCGTGAGCTTCCAAAGGTAAGAGAAAAAAATTTGGTTTCCATTTTTGAGCTATTTTATTTGGATTTCAAGTTATGCCATAAAATTGAAAATGATCTATTCGAAAAACGTTAACTTTTGGTACCAATTATGTTTGCTCAACTAGCTTGATTTCAAAGATTCCAAATCTTAGGGTTTGTGTTCACACTAGAGTTCATGAAATTAATGATAAATTTTGATGATTTATAGGTTGTAGATTCATTTTCAAGCTTGATTTATTATTAGAACATGTTCAAACTTTTTAGAAAGTATTCTATGATTTTCAGTTAAAAGAGGAAATTGTAGAACTTTGTGTTTTGATGAATGTTGATTAGGGATTTGATTATAGAGATGTTGTAAAGTTGTTTGAAAGTTGATTTCATGCTTGAATAGAATCAAAATCGAGCAAAATCATGAAAACCTAGATTTAAAGGTTAAAGCATTCGGCCATGGTATTGTTGAGTGAGAAAAAATATGGAAACATTATAAAAGGGTTGGAATTGGTGTAGGAAGTATGTTACAAGCCTTAGAAAAAATTGGGGACCATTCTATAAATTTTGAAAAGTTAGGGGACCAATTCAAAAAATTTGGAAAAGTTGTGAATCATTGTGTAATTGTATAATAGTTGATGTACCATGCTGGAAATTACTGTTTTGGAATTGAAATGAGTGCTAGGATGTGAAATAAGACCATTTTGGAAGTTTGAAAAGCTTGGTGGTCTAAGTGCAATATTCGTATAGCTAGGGTGCTCAAATGTAATTGTACCTTGTAAAAGCACTTGGATGGTAATAGTTTCAATGTTGGAAATTTTGTATTAAAATTTAAGTGATAAATTAGTGAAGGGCCATTTTGTCTAAATTGGAAAAGTTGGTGCCAATATTAAAAGGAATTATTAAGTGGTATAGAAAATAAGTTCCAAGTGTATTATGGATTTTGTTTTGGAGATGTGATTATGTTAGATAACACTAACATATGTATCGACATCAATTTATGATTTTGTACAGATTGTGATTGAGTTTTGTGATCAAAGCAAATCGAATATAAATGAACCTAGTGTGGAATATAGTGAGACACATCTTTAGATATATAAAGTGTCAAGGTGAGTGCATTTATTATGTACTTATATGATATGAGGACGACTTGTGATGAGTCAACCTCGAATGTTTTTATAAAAGCAGGTTTTATCGTATTTTGAAATATTTTCATAAAATTTATGAAAATGATTTTACGAATAATTTTAGAGTATGAACTACTCTAAAATAGATTGATGAACTTTTATATTGTTTTAACAGCTATCGATGTTTTAGAATAAATGTTTAATCTACGAATTTGATTTAAAGGCCTATTGTATGTGCATTGAGAGTCATAGGTGTATTTCGACATACTTTGTATATGATGGTTATCAATCGATTTTGTTTAATGCATATGTTGCATTTTCATATTAGTACTTTCGACACTATGTGTGCACCCATGGTATTCATAATGAGTTTGTGAATTACCATTTCGTTACCTTAGTATAGTGTTGTTGTCACCACATAACCTATACTTTCGTTTAGCACTTAGGTGAAACTCATGTACCTTGCATTCTCATTAGACATACATTGGGCAAATAAATGGATACTTTGAAAAAATACTGATTGATAGGTATATTGGACATACTAAATCTTGTTTCGCAGATTATGTGAAAGAAATTTGGTTTACCAAGTTAGTTTTATGTATTACTATTATTTATACAATTAAATTCATATTTTGATGTTTTTATGTTTTGGTTACGCCTTGTTTATATTATTATACCTCACTAAGTATAAACTTAGCGTGTGATGATTTTCACGCACAGGTAAAACCCAATATTATAAGTAAAGAGTACAGAGCAACTCCAAGCATCAAGAATTATACTACAATATCATTAAGGCATCCTATGATGTAATTTTAACTTAGTTTAGTGGCATGTACTTACAAATATCCTATTAGCTCTGTTTAACCATTTTGGAAATTGGTTTGTAATGGATAAACTGAATCATTTTATGCTATTTTAAATATGAATAATATGAACCAATATTATTAATTTGAGTAGACATATTTAATATATATGTGTGTGTGTATTTGAAGAATGTTTTATAAACTATATTATTAAATTGTTTTATTTAAAGAAAAAAAAATTATTGGTTTTCAAATACGAAAATGTTTTAAAAGTCATGTGACATCTATGACTCGTATACGGGGACGTATACTGGAAATGGGTGTTGCATACTCTAGATTAGCAATTATATTATTCAGCTTTCTAAGCTTAACATTCGGATGTTTTTATTCACAAGTTAGTACCTTGAGCTATTTGTAGCTAAAAAGGGTGGTGACAACAAGTTAAAGTTAGGATTTGGGGATTTTATGAAGAAATTAACTCCGTTAACAACCCGGGCACCTAAAATGATAACGTTTATAACGTTAGACACCGAGATGAGTCAAAAAATACTTTAGACACCTATTCGTGAAAAGCGCTATAATTTGATCACTTATTTTGATATTAAGCCTAAAATAAACTCTACTAATTTTTATTTGCAGGTTTCACTAGAAATAGAAAAATCATATTCGGTTATGATTCCATCATTATCTTTATGCCTACACAACACATCAGCTTAGCAACAACAAACATGCGAAAGGGCAACACCACAACCTTTACATATCTCTACATAATACCACGAAAAGTCACTGCAAGAAGTAATAACTTACATCTCCGAGAAAATGCATTTCACAATAGAGTGGCATCCTGAAATGCAAGTTAAATGCTGATTATTGCTACTGAATCAAGTTGCTTGGTCCCACTCTCATCCACTGGCAATAGGAGTCCAATAGAGGATGAATATTCTTGAAACTGCACTCACATCATCATTTAGGCCACTTTCAGCTCGAGTTTAAAATTTTCAAGCCTTCTTATATTAACTAAAGAAAGTGAACTCAGCATGAGATAACACAGATGTGGATAGCTGAACAACAACAGCAATAAAAACCTAAGAACAAGCATGCAGACACGTTAAGGTTAATATAAACGATATAGTACCTGTTTTACAAGCTCTTCACTTTTACTAATTAACTGTTGAACTTTAGCAGCTCCAGATTCTTTTACGATACTGGTCTTTAATGTAATGGAGTCCACCTATTAAGTGCAAGAAATATAAAAAAGGAGTTTAGAGGTTGAGCAACTTCTGGTAGAAAGTCGAGACATATTCGTACTTTGCAATAAGAAGACACGAGGATTACCTCTGTCACCACATCTTCAACCTTCTTTTGCCTTGCTTCCAGCTCACGCCGCTTAGACAACAACTCTGACTTCACACTGTTCAAATGTTTAGTAGATTCCTCAAACTTGAGATCTCTTTCTTTCTGTAACTGCCTTAAGTGTTCTTCCAACTGTCCAACTGGTGAAACCGTGAAAGAATAAACTAAAGGTTTAAGCATCTACGAAGTGATTTAAAAATGAACCACAATAACGCAACACAACTTTAATAAGAACCTGCCTTTTCCTTGCCGTTCAATCAGTTTAGCCTCGAGTGACTTGTCTAACACTGCATCATCACCTAACTTAGCTTTCATACTCTTGCATTCTTTTTCAACTGATTTTGCGGAATTCACCTATTAAAATGAACAATGCGATAAACAAGGTACTTAGCATATTAAGTAGTCCTCATGCAAGGTAAAATGGCTAGCATTCAAAAATCAAAATCTTTCCTTTTAAGAAGTTATTCAATAGTCCAAAGAGTGGCAATTTTATTGGAAGCTAAAACAACTGACATTTAATTAAAAATCCTGGTTGGGTGAGGGGATGGGTGGATTTTGTTCCAAAAGATAAGCCATAGAAAACATAAAAGTAGAGGCCGGAGGGTAACGTAATCGTATCACATTACTACACAGTTTTAAAGAATAGACACATACGGGGATCTGGTCCATGGTCAGTGTACCTGTTCATGTATAGCTTGCATCAAGGCAAAGTGCTTCGACATTTTCTTAAGAGCCTGTGGCAACACCCAATATCAATAATTAGTTATAATCTTCCTCTACCATTTAAAGTTCATAATGTACGCATGTTGAATAGATGCCCATGCACTATAATACTTTTCCATATATTTACCTTTCTGAATATACATGTATAGTTGGCTCTTCTGATTTCTAATTAACATGTAGTATTTCATTCTGCTATTTGAAAGAAAAAGAAAAGAAAGAATATACTGTCTTTCTTCTCATCGTGTCAACCAATTATCGTTGAAACTTGAGAAGGAAAAACGTACTTTGATTGCTAATAGATACACAAATTCATTAACATTATGAAAGAATATAGAAACAAGCTTTCTAATGGAAAATTAAAGTTTGATACCCCAATGATAGACAAATCTGTTCATAACTCAAATGCATGCGTGTGGATAAGCGTACATCTTTGTGGAATGCTGAGATTAGCAAACCTATCAAGATAAGGAATTTTAGTTTGTCCTAAATTTTATTTTCTAATTGTAATTTATTTATATTTTATAATTAGGTTTCATCTTTTTAAGAAGATAAAATAAATTTTTAGGAGATAAAGGTTAGGAAAAGATACCTAGTTGTATTCTACTACTGTGATTTTCATCCTATTTAAAACATACTTCTTTTCAGAAAGCAATTCAAACAGATTCTTTGTTCCTTCTTCACGCTCTTTCTTATTCCTTGGTAATTCTACATGGTATAAGCTAGGTTATCACTATCAATACATAATGGAAAACCAAGCCACTCCTATTGTAATCCGAACTCGTGTTGACTCGAGTGCTTATTGGATTAGAGATTGGGTCTAATTAGATGGAAATTGACCGAAAAGTGTGATAAAAAGGAAATTTTTTATCTGATTTGAAGTTGTTTTATATGGGAAAAATAGGTGCAAAAGCTTGTCCCCTTTCACTCTTCTTCTTCCTCCCTCTTTAAACCCTTCTTCCCCTACTTTTCCAAGCCAAAAATCCTCCACCAAAGGTAACACCAAAGATTAGTTGGCAAGCTAATCTGTCTCACATACAAGATCAGACATTGCAAACTCAATAAGCATTGTCATTTAACATATTAATGATCCATGTGAAAAACATCTAGAGGCTATTAACCGAATTTTAAGATACCCTAAAATGACTGCATGACACCGATTACTGTTTAAAAGGTGTGAAAACCATAATATGGAAGTATACACTAATGCAAGTTGAATTGGAGAATTAACTAAAAGAAAGTTTACGAATGGCTATTGCTTTATTGTCTGGGACAATTTAGTAACATAGAGAAGCAAGAAACAGTACGTAGTTCCTAATGCGGAGGCTGAATTTCAAGCACTTGCTTGCTTCAAGAATTTGTGAAGGAATTTGGATTAAAAGACTGCTGAAACAGTTAAAGGTTGATTCAAATGATCACTACAAGATACAAAGTAACAATTAATCAACCTTAAGTATTGCGTTCATCGTGATCGGACAATATATGCGGAGATTGACCCACATTTTATTTCTACAAAAGTCAACAATGGGACTGTGGAACTAAATTATATCCCTACTCAATAGCAGTTAGCTAATATTCTTACCAAAGCCCTTCCAAGGACGAGCTTTGATAGATTCAAGGACGAGCTAGATTTGTATAACATTTACAACCCAGCTTGAGGGGACTGTGGAAAACTGTCAAGATTAGGAAATCTATCAATATAAGAAATTCTAGATTATCCTAAATTCTATTTTCTATTGTAATTTACTTAAAATTTTTATGATTAGGTTTTATCTTCTTAAGAAAATATAAAAAGCATTTTCAAGAGATAAAGATTAGGAAAAAATACCTAGTTGTTTTCTACTATTGTAATTTTCATCCTATTAAAAATAAGTTGCTTTCTTCTTTTCAATAAGCAATTCAAACAGATTATCTGTTCTTTCTTCGTGTGACATCTCTCTTTCTCATTCCTTAGTAATTCTACAATCTCAAATTCTCAACTCATATTATATCAGTCCAAAGCTCCAAACAGAATCCTAGCTTATGAGAGTAATACTTGATACTAGATGTTTCCAACATCACAAGGTACAAAAGGCAAAGAGTGAAGCAAGAAGCGCAAGATACAAACAACAAGGAGCTAGATCTTGTAAAAAAGGTGAAGTTTGCAATTGTTTAACTCCAACTCCTACATGAAACTGATAGAAATGTGCATTCTACTAACATTAAGATTAAAGTCCTTGTATAGACTTAAGCAATCTCCAAGAGCTTGGTTTGATAGATTTACAAAGGTGATTATTCAAGATGGTTACAAGCAATGTCAATCGGATCACACGTTATTTGTCAAAACAGCTTCGAACAACAAAAAGGCAATTTTGATTGTCTATGCGGATGATATCATTCTAACTCGTGATGATTCTATGGAGATAAAAAGACTAAAGAAGCTATTGGAAAAAGAATTCGAAACCAAAGACTTAGGTACCTTGCGATATTTCTTAGGGATGGAGGTTGCAAGGACGAAAGAAGAACAGTGATCAATCAAAGGAAATATATTCTTGATCTACTATCAGAAATTGAAATGAAAGGGAACACACCAGTAAAAACTCCCATGGAAGTAAATATAAAGCTAAGGAGAGAAGAATTTGAATGTCCCGTAAACAAAGAAGAATGTCAAAGGTTAGTAGATAAACTAATTTATTTGTCACTTACAAGATCTGACATTGCGTTTCTTGTCAACATAGTGAGCCAATATATGAATGACCCGATGGAAGAACATTTAGAGGCTATGAATAGAATTCTAAGATATTTGAAAATAACACCAGGACATGAGTTAATTTTCAAAAAAAAAAGTGATGATAGAATAGTAAGAATTTTTTCGGATTTAAGTTGGGCAGGGGAATTAACTGTTAGTTGTACGATTGTATAGGGTTACCTAGATTAATTCTAATTCTAATCCTAATTATTAGCATATTGTATTAAAATAAAACTCTACAAGGTAGTATAGTTCTAGTATGAAACCAACTCTATATGAATTGTATAAAAATAGGCGTGTACTCATCTATTCAAATGTAATTTTGAGAGAATTATTTTTCGTGAATACTCTTTCTCATTAAACTATATTTTTTGTGAATACACTTTCTCATTAAACTACATAGTATCAGTTACCGACGTCGACCCTAAATTTACTCCTGTCGCCGTTTGACAAATCTCCAGCCAATAATGCAATCATAGACACAGCACTGCCTTTTCGTCACCCAGTCCGTGCAACCCTCAGAGTAGCCCTAAATTTACCCTCGTCATCTTCCTTTTTGTGCAACTCTTGTTACAGCGCCACCGTTGGTGACTTCCTCACTGAGCCGTCATCTTCGCAGCATTTAGCGCTGCCTTCTTCGCCACGCCAGAGTAGCCCTAAATTTACCCTCTACCATCGTTTGTTGCGACAGTTTTTAAGGTTCGATAAAAACCAGCCTTTGATTCCAGAAATTCTCTAACCTACCAACATTCAACATGACTGTCGCTTCTTCATCACATGTCATCTCGTAAGTCATCTCTCCCTCGCCTCACCCAATTCTTGCCAATAACTCTCAACCTAAGAAAGGGCGACCTTGGTGTGATTACTATAAGAAGGGAAGTTCGTTTGGTACAAAAAAATAGAAGAATTGCAACAGCTCTTTGGCAAACTACATCCTTCTACACCGACACCTTCCTCTCCTAAAGGTAGCATGTCCTTTGCTACTCTGGCTCACAAATCCGACACTCCTATGTGGATTGTGGATTCTGGTGCAAGTGATCTCTAACTCTTTCAATTCATCAATAGGTACTCATATATTTCTCATATTAGAACAGCTAATGTTCTCTTTCGCATGTTGGATATGGGACTATTCAGATTAATCCAAATATTCTATTATCACATGTTCTTTATGTTCTAAATCTTGCTTGCAATCTTATTTCCATTAGCAAGTTATCTGTCGATTTAAGATGTACCACAATATTTGACTCTGATGTTCATGAATTTCAAGATTCAAGCTCCTGGAAGGTGATTGGGAGTGCTAAGCTTTATGGGGGGCTTTACTTACTTCCGGTAACCATCAAATAACATCTCCCTTCCAACCTTGCATCACAAGCCACCTTGGTAGATACATCCACCGATGTTATGTTATTGCATTTTCGCTTAGGACACCCGAGTTTCTTTTATCTTGCAAAGTTTTTCCCCATTTATTTATCAATAAAAGTTTAAAAGTTTTTTCATGTGATGTTTGTCCTCTTGCAAAACAAACCAAAAATATTTACCCACCTTTGTCATACAAATCATCCAAACCATTTGCAATGATTCACAGTGACATTTGGGGACCCTTCCGAGTAGAAACAATAGATGGTTTTTGGTGGTTTATCTCTTTCATCGATGATCACACTCGAACCACTTTGACATACCACATGAAAACAAAATCCGAGGTTAGTGAAATCTTTAAAAGGTTCCGTAAGATGATTGAAAATCAATTTTGGAGTTTAATCCACATATTTCATTCGGACAATAGCAGTGAATATTTTGCCAAGTTTTTAGGATCTTTCTTTCAGGTAAAAAGGATTGTTCATATCACTTTGTGTGTCAACTCTCCTCAACAAAATGAGGTAATCGAGCGGAAAAATAGACATCTTTTAGAAGTCACCCAGTCTCTCTTGTTCTCTACAAATGGTCTTCGTTATTTTTGGGGATGCTCTTTTAATTGCCACATACTTGAATAATCACCTACCTAGCAAACCCTTAAATTTTCAGAGTCCACGAGAGGTATTTCTTCAATTTTTTTCCTAACTTTAAACCTATGACTTCATCTTTACCACTTTGTGTCTTTAGGTATACTGTCTTTGTCCATAATAATGTTCATTCTCGTTCCAAACTAGATCCTCGAGCTTTTAGGTGTGTGTTTCTTGGTTATTCTTCTACTCAAAAAGGTTTTTGATGTTACTATCCTCGAACTAAGAAATTTTTTGTTAGAATGGATGTCACCTTCTTTGAGAAAACTCCTTTTTCCATAAAACTGTAATTCAATGGGAATCTTACAGTGAATTCCAGTCAGTTCAACCATCTTATGGGAACCAACCAGAAACATTAAATCAGCCACATTAATCCAACCCACCACACCACCGGATCAACCACCCTTAGACCGAAAAAATATGCTTCCTCCATACATGCCTTCATTGCCAAACCCAACAAAAATCAAAATACCGACTCCTTCCCAACCAGCATCACCAAACTAGCTTACTTCACCTCCAACCGAAAAAACCAAGTTAATGTTCTGCCAGAGAAGACAAAACCAATACCTGAGTCTACTTCCGAACCTTAACCTGTGTCTCCTACAAAACATTAACAGTCTCATGAACCGGAACAAAGCTAGAATATAAGAAGACTTACTACTAACTTTGTGTATAAAGTAAGATGTATTTTTCTCTAATCAATATACGATTGAGATGTTTCTCTCCACTTTGCCAATTACCCTTTATCAAAAATATTCTCAACTCTGTCGATTACCCTTTTTCAACAAGTCAGCCATAAGTATTGCTAAGAATCCAGTACAACATGATTGAACTAAACATGTGGAGATCGATAGACACTTCATTGTTGAGAAGGTGAATGGTGAAACAGTAAACCTGAATTATGTATCTTCAAAATATCAACTAGTCTATGTCTAGACTAAGGCGCTTCCAAGGATAAATTTCGACAAGATCGCATCCAAATTGGGTCTTTATAATATATACTCTCTAGCTTGAGGGAGAGTGTGAGTTATATTACGTATAGGAGTTTTAGTTTTATTAGAATTTATTTTTTAATTCTAGTTTTTTATTATAGATAGAGACAACTTCTAACCTAGCTAGAACTCTTACCTCAGCCAAGACTCTTAGTAATATTTTGTATAAAAGCTCTGTTGTAACTATTGATTGAGATATGGAATTAAAAACAGTTTATTTTTTAAGTAAATTATCGTTCTACATAATTGAATAGCATTGAGCAAATAATGAAAGCATACCTTGCTATAGACCTCAACAGTAGCAGTTTTATGTTGAAAAGACTCCATAGCTGACCTTTCTGCATTCTTTGCATCATCTCTTGCTAATTTCTTCTCCTCTAAAGCTCTCTTTCAATAGAAAAAAAAAAAAGAAAATACAAAGAACAAAACATAGAAAATAATGTTTTAGTGAACAGGACAATCATAACATCCACGGGCGAATAACAAATCAATTCAACCCAACATTAAATACCCCAATACAAAGAACAAAACATAGAAAATAATGTTTTAGTGAACAGGACAATCATAACATCCACGGGCGAATAACAAATCAATTCAACCCAACATTAAATACCCCAATCAACAAGGCAAACTAATAGAGAAAAGTGATTGGCATTATATTTTGTTATATAAAGTGATCATTGCACTTTTCATATGGCTGTAAGACTAAAATCAAACTTGAACCAAAACTGAATTTTTGCATAATAGGGACATTTACAAGTGTAGACACCTCGATCGATGTGATAAGAAAATGAAAGGTGCCAAATCTGATATGCGAGTAATTCCATGGTTTTAACAAAGATTAAAATAATGAGTAAATAAAAAGTGTGTGAGGAAAGTAATAGCTAATAATAGGGCTTGAGAAAAAGTCACCTACAACCAAACAAGGAAAGAAAATAAAATAGAGTTTAAGAATTATATCTAAGTTTTATTGGCAATAATGTTACAGTAATATAAAGGTGGTTTCGGGTCTAAAAATTTACAAGCAGTGATATGATAGGAAACATATTAATAGGGGTACGCAAACATATATATGGTAGCAGGACAATTAAGTTATGATGGAGCATGGTTCTGTTTAATGGCCTTTTATACAAGATGGCCTAGTAATGCATGTCAGGTAAAATTTAGGCCACAGCAAAGAGGACAGCTATGTGTAATGTGCATCAGTGTAAGCTGGCTGCCTTAGACAAAGCATATATTTAGACCCATGGGCATAACAAGAGGATTACAGGCCAAACAAATTCACATTCACTTTTCCAAGCAATGTTGTCTCAAGCTTCAACAATTTACGAATGTTTGGTGAGACGTTAAATAGGTGCATCAGATCAACATTCAGCAAAAGAAAAACTATAAGTAGTTTTTATAAAATATTTTTCCATTCGTGGGCAAGGAGATATTTAGGCTTTAAACAAGTTGCAACATAATAGTTTCTCATAAAAAATGGAGCATTAAATTACGGAAGAAAAAAATGTTTTTAACAAGTAAACTTTCCTGCACCTTTTCAACCTTACTATTTAGCGTCAAATTTCTAAAGTGAAAGTCAATTTAATGGTATTAAAACTACCCAACTGAACATTAGAAAACAAAAAACTGTTTCCAATATAGAAGTCAATAAATACTTAGAATTTTCCATCATAATTTAATAGTTTTAAAACCTCCAACTGGGCATTTAAAAAGAAAAGAAAAAAACTGCTTCGTCTATAGAAGTCAATAACTAGGAAGAATTTCGAAAATCCCGAGACTGAAAGTGTAATTGCATAATACCACAGGTACAAAATTAAATAAGTAAATAATGTTTTATCTATTCTAAATACATACATAAATACAGAAACCTCCCTTTCTATTTACGAGAATCCCATTTGGAATGGTATCATTAGCATGTAGACAAGGTTTGAGAATCAATAACAGCAATGCTTTACATATCTAAGCCATAATTATCAAAGTTAAACTTAATAAAAAGGGATATGCACCTGTATTTTATCTGGTGACTGAACTATTTTTGAACGTAGATTTGCATTTTCTTGTACACTCTGAACCAGGTCAAACTCGGCCTTAGAAATCTGTAAAGAGAAGGCATGTCAATATAAAAAGCAATATTAGCTAACACTAACGCTTAAAGAGGGGAAACTATAATGCACACAAAAGCAAAAGTCAAAGTGAACCTAAAACTTTAAAACAGTTATTTGGGAAATGGAAATAATGGTGGTGTAACCATAAAATATAGAAGATCCTCCACGCAAATGAAAAATATGATGTATGTATCTCATCATTTTAATAGGAACCAAGATTGAACACTACTATGAAAAATCCTTTAGGTTCAAAGACACAAGGCAATTAGGTGAAAATACAGCAAAAACCTTTGGTTGACCAAAATTTATACGCAGATGACAGATAAAATCTAAGCATGTATGATGATCAAGTTTGAGTATAAGTATTATGTTCAATGTCGACCAAAAACCATAGATAGGTTAACTCTCGGCACAAAGTTGAGCACTTGTCAGTCATGCCTAAATCAGTGAAATAAAGCTTTAGCAAGAGGTGATAAGAATCTAACCTTCTCATCCATTTGCCCATTCTTCTCTTTCAAATTCCGAATAGAAGTTCTCAGTGACATCTGATTACTGTTGAAGACAGCAATCATCTCACGCAATTCTTTAACTTTTGATTCTACCTCTTGAACTAGGGGTAACTCTCTTTCTTTTGCTTCACTATAACCTGCAATCTCTGCATTCAACTGCATGGCAGAGATACGGTGAAAATTGATCTTTACGGTAAAGTATCGCAAGTCATTCTTCAAATACCTGAGAAATCTTAGTCTCCTGCTCCTTCCGCTGATCATCTAGAAGGGCCAGTTCCTCTACGATCGGTCTTAGAAGATTCATTTTTGTTTCTCTAAGATGGAAACCAACAAACAGAATAACTTAACGTGTGAAAGGTTGGAAAAGATTGGAGAACTGATTAAAGGAAATTTCTGTGATGAACATTTGGTTGGGAACCAGAATTTCTAATAAATGACTGTCTGAGAAGAGGAATAATCTAAGAAAATTGGGATTATGACTATATACATATACCAAAAGAAAAGGTGTTAACCCGCTTCCATTTGCTCATGTCTACATCTACTCCAATAGATGTCTTCAATAACCAATTTACAACCTTCATACCAAGAGCATTAGTAAAGAACAAAAAGATAGGAAAAGCTGTTATATGGATCATCGTGCATGAATTGTCACAACTTTTCTTTAAAACTACAGCTTGATAATGTTCTAATAATCACCAAAGACGTCTGCTCTAACCCATAAAGATCATTATGCAAGTTAGACCGTAACAAGGGTAAGGTCTATGTGAAGGAGAAAATGATCCTGTATTGATTAGACTGAGGTTTATAAAGCAAAGGTCACACATCCACTTCAATTCCCCTTTTCAAGAAAGACAAAACCGGAGGCAGTTTCTATAACTCCAAAGCTGAGAACATCTTATAACAGCCACAATCCAGCAATCCTACGCATCAGCATCAAATTTGGATTTGTACTAGCTCTCTGCAGAAACATGATCTACACCCTTGTCTAAGGGGCTAGTGTTCTAAAGTAATGCAACATCTACTGGTTAAAGATTGGGGTCCCGTAAACAAGGGCCACTCTTTCATGCAGGAGCATCGAATTTAGTTTAATTATTTTTGTGGTTTACATTATTTTTATTTGAGTATATGTTTTGTATATTTTTTTTAATTAAATATCTAACGTGTCATGTGATTAAGCATAGGACGCTTAGTAAGAGTTCTATTTTAAATACTCTAATAAAGGGTTAATAGGATCAGTTTTTTAATTATCATTAAGATATTTTAAATAACCCATAACCCTTTTCATTTATTCCTTCAATTACTTCTGTCCTCTTCTTTCAAATTATAGCTGTTTAGGTATCCCACCTCATCACTCTTGCTTTGTCAAGACTCCTTTTCTCAAAGGACAAAGCCATGAGAACAATCTTTAGACCCTCAAAGCAGACAATGTCTCAAAGTGGGCACAACCCTGCCATCTTAGCATTGACAATCAAAACAAGACATCAGAAACAAATATGTTCTCGTATAGCGGAATGATATATCAATCATCCCAAAATATCGCAAAGTGGCGCATCATTTAAGTTTTTCCTCCAATTACAAGGATCCAAAACTTGATAATAACATTTCAGATTATTGGAATTATGAAACCATCTGTGATCTACGCTGACATAGTATACTTAAATGAACATTTCACAACCAGAGTACTTGAACCTACAACTGACCTGATTAAAGAGGGCTATGTAACAATTTCTCGTTTCTAAAACTGACCATTATTAAATGGCATAACAATGTAATACCACATGTTCCCCTTTTTTACGCAACTAAATCGAAGTGAATCTAAATAAAAAAAATTAAAGTCAGAACATACGTACTTGTAAAGACAGAAATTGAGGATTGCGCTGAGGAAATGCTCTGTCCGACGCGGGTCAGGTTTAACCAAATCCCTAAGGTTAAAAGGCATCGGACATTTAAGAGACTCCATCACTTCTCTTAGCCTGCAGTACAAATTTATAATCTGGAATGACCCAATTAGAAGATCCGGGTTCTCAATTTGTTCAAGTGCTGAAAACTCTACTTGCCCTTGGTCTTCCCTGAAAATAAAAATAAAAATTAATTTTAAGAAAGGGGAAAGAGAAGAAGGAAGGAATTTGCTTTTGTGGGGGAAATGAGCGGACTCGTTGAGAGCGTCGAGGTAGATTAGGAGGCGCGTGTAGAGATTAGAGACGAAATCGGGTTTGATATTCTTGAAATCGTTGTCGGTGACGGCGGCGATCTGTGACTCCGCCAGGATTGAGATAATGTCAGCACGTGAGAGTACGGGGTAATCGAATGACGACATGTTCACAATTTCTGGATGCGAATTCCAGTGTTTGATGGCCGAGAAAGTGAGGGATATATATATATATATATATATATTGATGAGGAGAAATAGTACAAAATATTTCCCGCCAAAGAGATATTTGAACTTTTAAGAGACTTCACTTGTTTTTTCCGGAAAAGGGGGCCTCCTTAAAAATCTATCCTCATTAACATAAAAACTCGACCTATACAAAAAGGTACCCGAAACTAAATTTAATAAATCAAGGAGGATATACATCGCTTAATTCTTCATTTGAAATAAGGATAAATTATGTATTTACTGTTTAAATTATTAGTTTTGGTCTATTTTAATACTCCAACTTTTAATTTTTTAAAATCACATCTAACATTTAGTTTTCGTTTCATTTTAGTATATGGCGTTGCATTTTTATGGGTAAATTACACCATTCATCACTCAATTATCTTCTCGCTCCTATTTTGATATTAAAGTTTAAAAATTTCTAATTTAATTACTCAACTTTCAAATTGCTCTTATTTTAATCACTATAAATTATTTTATTAATACTTTTTGTGACATTACATTTTATTAAAATAAATTTAAAAATTATAGTGATTAAATTAGGAGTAATTTGAAAGTTAAGTAATTAAATTAAATTTAAAAAATTAGTTACCAAAATAGGAGTAAGAAGATAATTGGGTGATGAATGATATGATTTACCCATAAAAAGGTATCAGGTGTAAATGTCACATTAAATTTTTAACTGTGAGGTACTAAAATGAAAGAATAACTAAATCTTAGGTATGATTATGAAAATAAAATAAAAGTTTAAACACTAAAACAAATCAAAACTAATAGTTTAGGTATTAAACTCATAATTTAACCTAGAAATAAATAATATTGAGACAAACAACTCAAAAAACATAGGCTGGAATTACAAATAGCCTAAGTAGCAAGGTTATGAGCTACCATATCAGCAGACAAACTAATAAAGATTTGTAATAGCTATGTAGAGCGAGGATTCTACGAACAGTGTCCAGATGAGAATTGAAAGACGAGTCTTCACTAGTACGGACTAGTTTATTAATAGTCAAGGTTGAATCTGTTTCGATGATCACACGAGTCTAATCATGCTCACAAGTGAATCGAAGATCAATAGCATGAATAAAATTACAATACTATGAGTTATCATATTACCCGAAAATACGAGTACTTAGATTTGAACATTCCTAATCGTCGTATCAATCCGAAGATCAAAGGCCCTATCAACGTTAAGTTTAACCAAATATTATGTATAAATTAAAATATACAAGTATTATGATGAGAGATAAGACGATGGTTAAATTCTGTTGTTAATACATATTTTATGTATAAATTACAGATTTTGTCTATATATTCTAATTTGATTAAGTTCAGTCTTTATATTTTTTTAGTTTAAAAAATTTAATCATGTTTCAAATAATTCGTGGATATGGAATATGAACTAAATCTACAATTTACACTTATGCATGAATTAATAATAAAAATTAATTTAGCAAATTTAATGATTACTACTTAAATTAAGATTAAAATTTTAATTTGAAAATATTTAAATATAAACAATGATTAAATTTAGATTTATATATAGTATGAAAATTAATAAAAAAAGTAATTTATTCAAACATAATACTAAGTTTTATCTTATTATGTGATATTGTGATGATGAAATGATATATATCACATTATCACTTTTGATAATATGACTTAGGATGAGTTTATAACGCATGTCGCATACCGTAATACACTACTAAACCGATACACCAAAACACACAACTAACTAGATTTTTCTTATTAAGTAAATATTAAAAAGATAAAAATTATATGTTTAGTTCTTATGTTATCATTTTATTTCATTTTAGTATTTAAACTTTATTTTTCCAAAACAATTAACAACAATACTGATGTGGCATAACATGCCAATTTTTTTAAATTTCCACATCACCTTTCTATTTCTCTGTCAACATTTTTTAATTAATTTTATTCAACCACTTAAATGGTGACATGTGTCACCAGCTATGGGACAAAATAAAAGAAGTTATTTTTGCTCTTAGCTTGAATTGAACTTAGGCCTCTTAAATGAAATGCAAGACACTCAAACCACTCAATTAAGTTAGTCATCACCAAATTTTGTATTTAATTTATATAATAGTATCAGTGCATCATCATAAAATCAATATTTTTTATAATTACAAAATTTGAATATGTGACACTTTAAATTAGTGATCAAAAGCTTAGTCATTCAATTATAATGTGAATCTATTTTTATTATATCAAATTTAGTAGTTAGTTATATTATTATGAAATTAAATAATATTTTTATTTTATTTAGAAATAAAAAATAATTAATTAATTATTTTTATTTATTTGTAAAATTTATATAAAATTATTTTAAAAAGCATATTTATAATATTATAAAAATATTTTAAAATATTGTTTTAAATTTTTAAAATCATATTATTTATTTATTTATTTGAAATAATATTATTTCTAAATTATCTATTTAATTTTAAATAATATTATACGGTATCAAAGTGATAGTTAGATACTAAACGTATAATTTATCTTAAATTTTAATTTATTTAAAATTAAATAGATAATTTAAAATTAATATTATTTAAAATAATTAATTAATTTGATTTTAAATATTAAATGAATATTTTATAATATTATAAATATACTTTTTTATAATGATTTCACATAAATTTTTATAAAAATATATATATAAGTTTTTTCTAAATAGAGTGAAAAATTAGTCTTTTAATTTAATAATTATATAAGTAAGTATTACATTCAATATAATATAAAACTTTACACTATAGTTGAGTGGCTAAGCTTTCGGTCATTAATTTAAAGTGTTCCATATTTGAATCTTATAATCATCCAAAAATATTGATTTTATGGTGTAGACACTCATTTTCATCCGGCTTCCTTTTATTATATTATATTATATTATATTATATATTATTTTATATATATTATATGGTATGGTATTATATATATATATATATATATTATAGTATTTACACAGTATATAGTATTATATATTATTATATAGTATATATTATTTATATAATTATATAGTATATTATTATATTATATATATTATATATTATATTATTTATTATTTAATTATTATTTTAGGTGCAAATTAAATTCAAGTCCACCAAGGGTCCAGCAAGGTCCAAATTTAGGTCCATCAAGGGAGCCCCAACCAGGTATCCTGACCCAGCAAGCCGGTGGAGGCCCAGCTAAGCACATATGCCTGACCCAACAGAATTAAGGACTTAGCAAAGGCGCTGCACGGGAAATAGCAAAGAACGCGTGAGGCTGAGAATCCCAAGTTAGTTTTCGGTGACCAACCAGTCGGAATCCTAAGAACGAAACGGAGGCAAATAGGTGAAAACTTCCCTCGGTTTTCTCGGCAAACATGGCGACAAAGTCCAACTGAAACAAAAATCAAGAATCCCACAATAACCGGGACTGCAACATCACCGATTTAGAGGGAAAACAACCTTGACGAGGGGTTATATATATATATATACCTGCAAATCCATTGGAAGGGGGAGAAAAAATCGAGAGCACAAGCAGATATACAATCATGAAAACCACAAAAAAATTAATATTCGACAAAAGGGAAATCGAAAGAAACTAAACAGCAAACCAAGCCAAAAACATCAGAAAACCAAGGCCACAAACGCTCGAAACCAAAACCAAAAGGAAAATCTTTGCTTCATCAAAGGTCGGCAGGAACACGTGGGAGCCTCATTGGAGAAGAAGAAGCCGTCGAAAGTTAGAAAGCTCACTAGGAAAGGTAAAAACCGAGAAACTAAAACCTAGATCTACGTCGATTTGGGGGGAGTTTGGGAGTTTGGGCTTTGGCTTCGGGTTCATTGAGTTGAGGGCTATCGAAAGAGGTAAATCTTTAGGTTTCTGGACACCGGAAGCGGTGGCCGACGCGGTGGGGCTCCATTGGAGGGTGGTCGGCCATTAGGTCGGTTGGTTTGGTTGAGATGATTTTTTGAAGAAGGAGAAGAGTGTTTTGTGAAATATGGGTTAAAATGAATTTTTAGGGAATTTTGGGTTATTTATAGGGTGGACCGGTTTGTAAATACAAAATAATTTAATTATTTTTGTAATCTCTCTAATTCTGAAGTGTAATTAATTTTAGTCACTTATTGTAAATTTACCCTTGAATTTTGAATTTATTCAATTTAATCCCTATTTATATTTTTTATATTTTACGAATTGACCCCCTAACTTTTTATTTTCCTCCTTCCAGCTTTCAATTAACATCAATTAGACCTTTAATTTCTAATGTTTTCCAATTTAATCCCTCTTTAATTTTTATTTTCTTTAAATTTAATTTAATTTAATTTTTTATTTTGTTTTATTTTATTTCATCTTTTTTTATTTAACATTAATTTGGCTTTTTTAGGACAATTTTAATTTGTCAAAGGTAATTATATTGGATCAAATTTTAAATTTTAATGTCAATTATAATCTTTGCAATTAAGACAACTGGGAAATTAAATTGGTACCGAAAGGGCAATACAAGGATGTTAATTCTTCCTTAACTGTAATTGACTCCTGAATCTGATTAGTTTCTGGTAAAACGCAGATCAGGTAAATGGTAAGTTAAGGTGTCCGGTAAACCTTATTTTAAATGATCGGTGGCGGCTCTAACACATCAAAATTAAGTCGGAACACGATTCCGGGCCCACCTGAATGAAGGCTACAACAGTTTGGCGTCTCCGCTGAGGAAAGGTAAGTCAGTCATGCCAAAATTAATTTTCAGTTGTCTTCTTAAGCAAAAATTGTAAGTTTAAATTATAATTTATCCTTTTGATCCTTGTTAATTACCTTTGATTTTTATTGTTTTTCAAATAAATAGTTGTACTGATGTTTTTTTAATAATTTTAGCTTTTTCAAAAATTCATTCATCTCAGGCTCTATTCTCGAGCTCCAAATCCTTTTTTAGTAGGGGTAAAAGCGATGCCTTCATGGGAATTTATTCTCCGTATAGGCCTAGCAAGTAACATTCGGGATTCATATGCCTTATGTCTTCGTGTGAATTTATTCTTTGCACAGACATAAGGGAATGTATCCTCTCGAGTTTAACTTGGTCTATATGAGCTTGTAATGGGCTTAGGACCAAGGGTCTGGCAGGCCCAAGGGGGCACCACCAAGGAGAACCCGGGTACCTCTTTTAGAACCAAACTATGATGCTGCAAGGAATTAGAGTCCACCCCAAAACTTCATTTCAAAACCTATAATGCTTGACCCATTTCCTGTTTTTATTTCTTGTTCAAAGCATGCGAATTATAAATATATGCGGTTAGGATTCGTTCAAGAAAATAACACGCGGGATAGAAATCATGTCCGGATAGGAATAAAAGCATGTGGGGTAGATATCATGCGGGGGTAGGAATTTTTATTTTTCATTGTTATTTTTAATTATTATTTTTTTATTTTACTAACTTATTTCCTTTCTTTATCTTATTTCTTTTATTTTTATTTTTATCACTTGCATCATTTAAAGAGGTATTGATCTACAAAGTGTTCGTTAAAACCCAAATAGTTGGGGCATTAATGGACAAAAGGGCTATAATGAAAGAGGTCAAGAATGCAGAAGTATGGATGTGGTCAGAAAGGACTCAGAAGGAAAAAGGGACAGTCTGCAAGACAACTACGTGTCAAACCTGGCTGGCTACGCCTCTATCAGCCTCAAACTTAATGATACTCAAGAATTACGAAATATTTGGGACATTTGGAAAACTGACAGGAAATAGAAGTTTTGCCAACAATACGGTGATATCTCACACCTACTCTATGTTAAGATAAACGAACCCCTAATTCAAGCCCTGGTGCAATTTTGGAATCCAGGATACAACTGCTTTACATTAAATCAAGAAGGCATGGTGCCCACAATTGAAGAGTACAAAACCCTATTACATTACGAATGATTCAGAATGGATTGGGTCTTCATCAAATACATCAAGAGTCAGCCATTCAAAAATGGGTTGGCAAAGGTTATAGGGGTTGATGAAAAGAAGGTAATTGATCTCGAAAAGTCCCTTCAAAGGCAACAGGAACAGGATGGTAAAACTATAGTTGAACTGGAGGTCATTGTGGATAAGTTCAAGAAACAGGCAATTGAGCTCCAAATAGTTCCTTTTGATGGAGGACTTCAATGGCGTTTTTATCGGGAACATGCTTAGCAAAGGGTGAAGACTAGAGATGTAGTCATTCAAGACTTCTTAGAGCATGTACAGAAAGCGTCACGCCACTTGTATGGTTTGGCAAGAGAAGCTAGGGTGGTTCGGCAGGGTATTCAGCCAGTGATAGAAGAAGCAAGAAGACTTGTTAACCTATTAGAAGTTGTTGAAGTCTAGATGATCTAGCTAGAATATACCTTTGAATTGTTTTTTGGTCTCTTAGAAGTAACACTTTTGTCCCAATAAAGACTATTTATAATAGCATACACGTTTTGGATCAATGCCTCAAACATTTCTTGCATCATGCATTTTTGCATATTTTCTTTGCATTTTTCATTTCTTTACATTCAAATTAACTAATAGAAAATGTCTCATCAAAAAAGGAACAAACACTGGACACACCATATCAAGCACTAGACACACCTCATCCTCACAATACCCATTCAAAGATGAAGAATATGGAAGCTAAGATCGCTCAACTTGAGGAAAATATGCTAAAATTGCAAAAATATCTTGAGGACAAAATAAGTAAGAATCAACAAAATATATTGGATTCTATCACTAGGAACCAAGAGTCATGGATTGACCAGATTGTTGCTAGGTTGTCTGGCCTAAATCAAATGAATTCTCCTGGGGCAGGGGCATCTGAAAGGGTAGTTGTACCGCCTACTCCGCAGTTAGTTATTTCACCTAGAATCTTACCACGACTTCAAAGGGACTCATCTGCTGTAAAAGCACCAGCTTTTGTAACCCACCCTCAAAATAATCTGGATGATTATCGTATTTAGACATTGATGAGGAGGACAAAGCAAAGAAATGGAGGAAAATATCAAGCATTTAAAAGATAAAATGAAGACAGTTAAAGAACATGATAACTATTACGGAGTTGATGCTCTAGAACTACGTTTGGTCCCAGATTTGATTCTTTCTCCTAAGTTTAAAGTCCTATAATTCTAGAAGTTTGATGGGAACAGTTGCCCCTCGGCTCACATTATCATGTTTTGTCGAAAGATGACATGATATGTTGGGAATGACCAACTCCTGATTCACTATTTTCAGGAGAGTCTGGTGGGTTCATCCATTTGATGGTACAATCAACTGAACCGTTCACACATCAGGACATGGAAAGATCTTGTTAAGTCGTTCTTTGAGTAATACAAACACGTGAATAACATGAGACCAGATCATGTTATGTTGCAAAGTATGGAGGAAAAGCATAACGAAAGCCTTATGCAATATGCACATCGGTGGAGGGATTTAGCCGTGCAAGTTCATCCATATTTGGATGAAAAAGAAAAAAGGAAGCTCTTCATACATATACTGAATGCTCATTTCTTCAGGCATCTGGTTGTAATTACATCTGGGAATTTTTCTAATTTGGTCATGGCCAGAGAGATGGTGGAAAAGACCATAAAGTAAGGAAAAATAGAAGGAGGTGAGTCGAGTAAAAGGCCTCCCATGAAGAAGAGAGGGGGAGAGACTAACAACATCAACGCTTTCAATACCAACAAAAATATTACAATCTCCAAATTAAAACCAACTACAGTTGTACTGTCAAGTAGTTCTAGACAAGATTCGAGGGAACCAATGAGAGAAAGAGGAAATAAGCATTTCAATCCTATTCCCATGACATATAAGGAGCTTTATCAATAGCTTTTTGACACACATATGGTGTCACCATATCCAGAGGAACCTCTAAATCCTCCATACCCCATATGGTACGATGAAAATGCCCATTGTGAATGTCATGGTGGTGTCCTGGGGCATATTATCAAAAATTGCCTCTCCTTCAAGAGAATCGTTCAATAAATGCGCAACAGGAACTAGATTCATTTCAATAATCCAGAATCACCGAATATTGCATAGAATCCTCTATCTAACCACCAAGAAAATGGGGTTAATACAATTATCGAGGAAAGAGGCAAGAGGATAAAAACCAAAGTTTATGAAGTGAAGTCTTCTTTAGCATGGGTATGGAGGCAAATGATAAATGCATTATTTCTTACACTGCATTCTAGCATATCAAAATACGAAGATGGAAATCATTGTTGTTATCACAATGAGGATGAACATGATATGCAAGAATGTGTCAAATTTTGAGACTTGATCCAACTAATGATAGACAGAAAATAACTAGAATTTTACGAAGAAAACAAGGACACTCTAGAAGCGGATGCTTGTGCAACTGGAGATGCATCTGAAAAGTGAATGTCACAATTAAGGAATGGGGCATCTTGGGATGAGACAATAGGAGATCATCACTATTACCACTGAGTTTTGTTTCTTACGAAATAATGTTTTGTTTGAATTTGTCTTTTATATTCCTGAACCATTTTTTTTTTTAAAATGACATTTCTTTGAGTAATAGAGAATTGTTTGAAATTCAGTGAATATCAAGTATAATGAAATGCACATTATGAGAAATGAGGTTATAACCTTTTGACATATGCCAAGATCAAATTCCTTTTAAAAAAACAAGATCTATATCTTTTACCCAAAAAAAGAAAAAATGTTATCTCACACGTACAAGTATGGAAGTAGACAAGATGGGGCATCTCCGATGCATGACATTGCAAGACCAGTTAGTTTGCATGTCTGTTAAAGACGTTCCATGATGATATACAATTTTCACAAATGGAATGGTGGAATAGACAAATTTGGCTTAGATTAGTTGCTTAGGAATTGAGCTCTAAAGATGAAATTTTCTGATTTTCACTAACACTCAGGCTATAACAGAATCTTCCTAACAAACTTAGAAAATCTCAAAAATCAAAGAATTAATGTCATATTAATGAATGACAATTTTAGCAATGTTGGGGGCACTCTGCTGAAAGTAGTTGGCTGTTAATCTTCGGAGGTAATGTCTGAAGCAACTATGGTTGTAATGTCCGAACTTTATGAAGTGAGTTTCATTTGAGTTTGTCAAGTTGAAGACTTTCTGAAACTTGAATCCTTTAATTAAGGGTATTCTACTAAAGTAATGGGCAATGTTAATTTCCCTAACTTTATGAATACGAATACATTCAGATCATGACACTAGTATCTATGTGTCGAGATGAATCTCCCAGCAAAATCTAAAGCAAGGACATCAAGTTCAACAAAGCATAGTTTAAAAAAAAGAAGTAAAGCATGTGATCAACGTGGATTTAAGATTAAATTTTGATGAAAGGTAGACTAAGGGAGTAAGGAATGATCTGTTATAGTTAACTACACAAAAGCACTAAGAGGTTTTGTTTTTAGATCGACATTTATGTGCTATCACTGCTTAAGGAGTCTACGAAATTGAACAAATAAAAAGATTCTTGAGAACTTAAATTGAAATTTTCTCTAAAGGGACTTATAGTGGAGTGCATCAGTTGCTCTATTTTGTTCACATTCTATTTGAAAATCATAAAAATCAAATCCAAATCGCATTGCCTTTCCATATCACCCATGGATCTTGACACTTGTCAAAGGGCTATAATTTTTTAAAACAACTTATGTGATTCATTTATTTGATATTCAGTGAACTAATATTTTGCTTCAATTGCTCTGACATCATTTTTATACCAAACCTTTTTTTTAAAAAAAAAGAGATATATCTCAGACAAGACATAGTTTCTCGAAAAATTGGTTGAAGGACTTGAAACTATGTGAGGCATCTCCAGGTTTCCAATCTCTTCTCTTTCCACCACCCGTGCCTCTGATGTGATTCCTATCAAAACAAGAGCCTGACATTGTGAAGAAGAAGGTAACGTTACAATCCATATCCAGACGTGATCAAAGGGACAAAAAAATAACCATTCTAACCAATCATTTCAAAGTGAGCATGAGCAATACAGATGGTTGCTTCATCTAACATAGTGCCTCTCTTTACTACGAAGATGGTCTTCCAGTAAGGTGCAAGAGACCTACATCAATGAGTTGGCTAGAAAAAGTTTAGCCCGTGATGATGAGAAATTCGTTCACTATCGGGTCCCTCCTGAAGAATGAGTTTACTGTTGTACTTGAGGATGCCATATCAAAGAGAAACAACGGGAATGCAAGCTCTGATGATAATGATAGCCCAAATGAGCGTGAAAGAAAGAGAGTGAGACGCTTATAACTCAATGACGTTTAGAGTAAATATGAGCTTTGTTGCCAAGATTTCCATGCAAAAAATTCAAAGTACTCTGCGAGTAAAAGAATTTGAGAACTCACAAGAAGCACTAAGGGTGCTTGATATAATTTCAAGACAACATGCATTCCTATTCGTCAATCTTTTTTCCATGACAATCAGAATAATTTTACAGATACTAGAGGAGGTAGCCCTAGCTGTAGAGGTTGTCGTTCGATCTATAATGTATTTCAAACACAGATATTCACCACTAATTTTATAAGTTAAAATTTATAAATGGATATTAAAATATATTAAAATGATCAATTTAGACACCAAACTTTCAAAAGTTATATAATAGTCATTAAACTTTATATTTTGTTACAAAATGGACACAACACCATTATATATCATTATAGAAGTGATGTGACATGCTAAATTGTTAGAAAATATCTCATTTAACGCTTTAATTTTAACTGAAATTTCAATTTTACTATTAATTTTTTTAGTATGTTCCATAAATTGAAAACAAAATGAATATAAATGAATTAAGTATTGCTTTTAGTGTCATATTATAAATATTGAATTTATACCATATAAATTACTTGATACATTATTAAAAGTTAAAGATTGTTTTGATAATTTTTATTTAAGTTTGGATGTATTTTTCTTATTAATATGATACTACAATTTTCTGGATGTATTTTTAAAATTGTGTTTAAACTTCTTAAACAAAAGACAAATGCTTGAATCATATCGTTTAATAAAAAATAATTATATTGTTTGATAAATCAATTTGTTGGATCTCAAAAATTATAAATTTACAAATACAAACATGATTAATAAATAATTAATAATAAAATAATTTTATCAATGAACAAATTTCAAAAACAAATATAATTTATAATTTTAAAAATATATTGTTTTCATATTTTATTTAAAAAAATTTAAAATTTCTATTTTTTTAAATTATTACTTAAAAATATTGAAAATATATCATAATGAAATTTCAGTTATAATTGAGGGCCCAAATGAGATATTTCCTACTAATTTAACATGTCGCGTCACCCCTTAACAATATTTTACAATTTCTACCTATTTATAAAAAAAATTGGCGTTTAATGTCTATTTTATAATTTTTAAAAATCTAATGTCAAATTATATCATTTTAATAAATTTAATGATTATTTATGAATTTTACAATATTTTTATATTAATGATACATTTCAGTTTACATCATTAATGATGCATATCGGTGTTTTTCACTCATTCTAGACTCCTCCAGAAAATAAATGTAAAAAAATAATTAGTATTTGAAAATATACTCAAACTTATTTTTTCTGTTTTACTTTAAATGTAGATTAAAAAGAATAAAAATGTGACATGGAGATATTGGTTAGCAAACTCAAAATAGAATGAAAACATGAAAAGTTCAAAATAATAATTCTTACAACATTGTAAACTCTAAAAGGCATTCACAAACAAGAAAAATTCTACAATGTTAGACGAGTAATTGATGAGTACCATTAACGATGGGTACCATTAATCTATTTATAAAAAAATAAAATTCTAAAGGGCTCAACGTATAATTATATATGAGTTTAAAATTGAAAGGTAAATTATTTAAAATAAAGGGTAAACTATACTAATAACCACCTAACTATTGCCCCTTTTCATTTTGACCATCATTTTTGAAATTTTGTCAATTAAGTTTGTAACACCCCTAACCTGTATCCAACCCGAATATGAGTCCGATGTGTCACATTGACTTTTCAAACTTTGCCACTTAAAGAAAACAGGGAAATTTTAAACTTTCATTAAAACAAAATACGTTAATTTACATAAAAGAGATTACGACATACAAAATCGACCAGAGCATTCGTAATTAACAACTTATTACATGCCAACGCTCTATACACAACCCAAAATACCTACTTTGCCAATTACTTCTGATCTGATCTTTTAGTAGTGATGTTATTCTTGCCACTTCTAGTACTGCTCTTCTTGTTTCCTGGTACCTACGTGTAAATCACTTACATGCTAAGTCATAGACTTAGTGAGGCAATAAATAAACATGTAGCTATAGATTCATGAATATGTATTCTTACCATTTGATCATAACATTTCAATATGCATGTATATATTTCACTATAACCAATATAATCATGTCATGTACATATGAAAATTATTTTCTTGTATCACTTTCACCTTACTTTATCTTTCAATTGCCCATGTACATTATTGAGAACAGAGGTATTTGAGTACATTGAGGTTGTACACTAATGTTGCCACCACAGCTCAATAAATTCCCTCATGGGGCACCGAACATTTGTTCAGTATTTGTCTCGAAGGACCACTATGTCCCAAAAGACCACTGGATACATCCCGAAAGACCACTGGATACGTCCCGAAGGACCACTGGATACGTCCCAAATGACTAATATACCCTCGACTCTTGGCATGCCAACTATACCTATAGCTCTCGTATCATATAACATGGGCTTTAATATGAATACATTTCTCATTTCATATCTCTTTCATCACTTTTCATATAAACCCATAATATTTTCCATTATTTCACATACCTGAATTATATTCGCTGGCAATGATATTCGTTCATTCAATGTCATATGAACATATAATGAATTATGCATACAATCACTATTACAATAGTATCTGTATGCATATACATGGGTATGGAATCATTAATTCAACTATCAGAGATAGACTTATCACAAGTCTTGTCTCTATACACTTTAACTATAAAATGCACTCACCTTAGCCTTGCTTTGATTCGATTCTAATCCTTCGATTGTTCTAGAATAGGATTACGCTCTAAATCTACATAGTAATACATTGATCTCAGCATACGAATTGATATATTTCAAACTATTAATCCTTAGGCTAAAAGAAAGCTATTTCCACCTCTTATTGAAGCTATGCATCGATGCACTACACCATGTATCGATGCATCCCTTGACGGATGCATCGATGCACTACCCATGCATCGGTGCATAAATCATATTCGATGTTTGTATTTTAAGCAGGTGCATCGATGCACTCCTTATGCATCGATGCATTAATGGCATTCGATGTTCATTTAATTTAAATGAGTGCAACGATACACTCCATGTGCATCGATGCACCTTCAACAAATTCTGGGATTTTCTCTTGATGCATCGGTACACTTTGAATGTGCACCGATACACTCTGCTCAGAATTCATATATTGAACCCGAAAACTTATCCATATCAGCTTAAATCTTTCATGTTTCATCCCCTTTTATATTCTTAACTCTAGTACACATACTTAAACCAATATATACTCATTTATTTCATCTTAAACCTAAGAATCCTATCCTCCTTGTGAAATCCAAGAATTATACCAACTTTGCAACATGATTTAATTCCACTTTTAACCCTTAATATGTCTTAACTAGATTGATGACAAGTCAAATTTAACTTCCAATTCTATATATGAACTCTATTCCAAGATTTCATTCAAAAACCTCTAATCTTTAATCTCTTCTAACTCCAACATCCTTTGATTTTAAGATAACCTAAGCTTTCCTTAAGCTTAGTTATCATCTAATAATCAAAACCCAATATTAAATTTAACAAGAAACTCAATAATCAGAAAACTCACATTTGTTTTGCTTTACACGTACAAGGAAGAAAGAAGAAGAAAAGAACTCTGGAAGCCTTTGTGTTCTCCCCTCTTCAACCCACGTGGATACATATATAACCCTTCTTTTCTTATTCCCTTAGAAATGACCTCTTTGCCCTTCTATTCCTTTTTCCTTTCAATTCAAATCCATACAATAATTTACAAATAAATCTTTATACTATTCAATCATTCTATTTTAATCACAAAATTATGAGACTTTACAATTTAGTCACTATCCCGGCATTGAGGATGTTACAAAGTCACTCAACTATTTAAATGCATTCAATTAAGTCACTTCCCGTTAATATTTAACAAAGAAGTTGATGTGTCAGTTAAAATATTTGGTATGATTACACATTTTGTCATTGTTACTTATATATTCTATTAATTTGGTCTTAATTTTAATAAATTAAAATAAACTTAACCCTCAAATCAAATAGTATCATATGTCACTAGTGTTAAGTATAACGACATGTGTCACCATTTGATTGGATGATTAAATTTATTTTAATTTATTTTTAATTTAATATATTTTTCTCATCAATCAGAGGGTGACACATGTCACCCTCTAGAGGAAAGAAAATTTTGGGCAGATTCTTGTGTTAAAGAAGTGTGGTTCAACCATTGAGCCAAAGTAGTTATTTGGTTTAAACTTGACTATATATATTATTTATGATGTATATTAGTGTAAACTTAAATTCTTAATATTTTATGTATCTTAACTTAAATTCAGATATTAAATTAATTTTACATCTTAACATTACTTTTTTTCTTAACTTATTAAATATATTTTATTCTTTTCATAACCTACACTTATTTTTTATTCTTATTTTAATTTAAAAATATATTTTAATATTATCTTAGATTAAAAAATATATAATTTATTCTTATCTTAACTTAAATATTTATATTTTATTTTGATAATATTTTAAATTTAAGATAAAAGTAAAATATATTTTTGTAGTTAAGATAAAAATAAAATATATTTTTGTAGTTAAAATAAAAAATATTTTTAAGTTAAGATAAGAATAAAAGACATGTTTTAAGTTAAAATGAGAATTAATTCTATTTTGATAATTTAAGGTAAAAATAGAATATATTTAATAATTTAAGTTAAGAATATAATCTATGTAATAAGTTAAGATAAGAATAAAATATATTTCTTAAGTTAACATACAGACTAAAATTATATTTTTAAGTTAAAATAAGAATAAATTATATATAATAATTTAATATAAAAATAAAATATATTTTTAATATTAAGATGTAAAATTAATTTAATATGTAAATTTAAGTTAAGATATATAAAATATTAAGAATTTAAGTTTACACTAATATACAACATAAATAACATATGTAGTCAAATTTGAAGCAATTAACTACTTTGTCTCGATGGTTGAGTTGTGCTTCTTTAACCTAAGAACCCTATGTTCGATTCCCTTAGGTATCATTTAATTGTCCAAAAACAATTTTCATGCCATCCTCTGATTTGTGAGAAATTTTATTGAATTAAAAATAATTAAAATAAATTTAATTATCCAATCGGATGGTGACACATGTCATTACACTTGGCACTAATGGCACATGATACCATTTGATTGAGGGTTAAGTTTATTTTAATTTATTAAAATTAGGACCCAATTGATAGAATATATAAGTAACAATGACCAAATGTGTAATTATGTCAAATATTTTAACTGCCACATCAACTTCTCTGTTAAATATTAATGGCAAATGACTTAATTGAATGCATTTAAATAGTTGAGTGCTTTGATTGACAAAATTTTAAAAATATTGGTCAAAATGAAAAGCGGTAATAATTAGGCAGTCACTGATATATTTTACCATTTATTTTAAATAATTTACCTTTAAATTTTTAATTAATTTATAATTATACATTGAGTCTTATAAAATTTTAAATTTTCATAAATTAAATTAATGGTGCTCATCGTTAATGATGTTCATCGATACTCGTCGAGCGTGACAGACTCTTCCTACAAATAAATAGTTATTATTTATTAAAAGACTTGATTTAAAGAAAGCATTTACTCAAAATTGCTCCAGAATGCCTCTAATATTAACATAAACACCATTTGCATATTTGTCGATTACAGTTTCAATCCATAAAACTAGACAACAAGCAGTCCACGCACACGTAAAATTCAATTTAAAAAAAGGCTGAATTTTAGGAATCACAAACATAAAATAAAAATATAATACATGTTTTTCTGCTTTTTTCCCTTGTAATACTAAACCAGAATTATTCTAGAAGAGGCTCATGCACACGTCCTAATTTTTTGTGACGGAACAGAACCCTTATCGGCTTCCCTTTGCTATATATATATATGTATATGCGTCTTCTGCGTGCAAAAGTCTCATCACCTAACACTCAGTCCAAAGCCCATGGAACTACCGTCCTCTTCCGTATCGTTTTCCGTCCGAAGATGTAAACCGGAACTTGTTGCTCCGGCAAAGCCCTCCCCTAATGAGTGCAAACTGTTATCTGTCATCGATGACCAAGAGACTCTCCGGTTCCATTTCCCAATGATCCAATTTTACAGGTGTAATCCTTCCATGCAAGGGAAGGACCCTGCTGCGGTTATTCGGGAAGAACTCGCACAAACTCTAGTGTACTATTATCCACTTGCTGGTAGGTTAAGGGAAGGGCCTAACCGCAAGTTTATGGCGGATTGTACGGGCAAAGGTGCTTTGTATATTGAAGCCGATACCGATGTTGCACTTAAGGATTTTGGGGATATACTTTCTCCACCATTTCCTTGTGTTGATGAGCTCCTTTATGATGCTCCTAACCCAAATGATATTTTAAATAGACCTTTGTTGATCATTCAGGTGCTTATTTATAATTTTATTTTTTATGAATTTGGTTAAATATTTATTTATTTTACTCAGTAGTCAGATATACAAATTTATTATCAGGTGACAAGGTTGAGATGCTGTAGTTTTATCTTCGCTATCAATATTAGCCACATCTTAACTGATGCCAGTGGCATGATTCAATTGATTTTAGCCATGGCCGAGATATGTCGTGAAGCAACCGCCCCTTCAATACAACCTGTATGGGAGAGGCACCTTCTAAGTGCTCGAGATCCGCCACAAGTCTCGTCGTTTCATCGCGAGTATGACCGAGAAAAAAAGGGTGCATCAGTACCACCACCCCATTGCCAAACATGGTCCACCGCTCCTTTTTCTTTGGTCCCAACGAACTTTCAACTCTTCGCAAACTCCTAGCCTACCACCTTGATCTATGTTCGAGGTTTGAACTCTTAGCATCTTGCTTATGGCTTTGTTGAACTATTGCCCTGGAAAGAAACCTTAGGAAGAGGTCCGATTGCTATTCACAGTTAATGCACGTCCAAAGTTAAACCCTCCATTACCACAAGGATATTACGGTGCAATAACAACGGCTAGAAAACTCAGCGAAAATCCATTAGGGTATGCAATGAAACTGGTGAGAGATGCCAAGGAGAGCGTGACGGAGGAGTATGTGTCTATGTGAGATCAGTGGCAGATTTAATGGTAACAGATTTATCACGAGTAGGATTTGAAGATGTTGATTTTGGGTGAGGTAAAGCAGTGTATGGAGGGGTTGCCAAAGCTGGTTTGGGTGCTAAATTACACGGTTCGTCGCCATTGAGCAGAGAGGTTTATAAATGTTTTTTTTATGTTTTTTTACCTTAGTACTAATATAATTGTAGGAGCCGACAAAAGGTTTATAAATAGAGTAAAATATTAAAATCTTCCATAGGACCTTGAATTAATCACTCTCCTATTGACTAAATCTCCTCCAATATTGCTTTAATATGATTATCCATTGATCGACACTCAATTTTTAAAGGTATGTAATTAAATAATATTATATTTATTATTTTTTAATTAGAATTATTTGATCTTATATTTAATTTTAGTATTCATTTAGTTAATCTAATAATTGTTAAGGTGAATGGTGATTACTAAATTTGATTTTTTTACGTCTGTGAATTAATTTTATATAAATGCAACTTGCCATGGAGAAAAATCCAAAAAGTATTGAGCTTTTTAATAGAAAAGTGGGGAAACTTTGAAAAATACAAGTACAAACAAATAATGAGGCATCGACTGCTATTGACTCTTCGGAAGTTCCTACTACTGTTGAAGAAGCTGTAGAAATTGAATGTAATGTTCGACACTTTCTTTAATTGTTGGTTCGTTTTGAAAACTTACATTTAATTATTTGTTATATAGTTGAAAATAGTAGAACACGCAAGACTAGAGGACATACAACATTGAAGAAATTATACCAACTTCCTCCTGGGCACCGTGTGAAAGTTTCAAAAAATGATGTCGGTCAACCTATTGGCCCAGAAGCACATCTCCTATCCGGTTACTTAGGCATAGTTGCACGTAATGCTAATCTTTTACCGATCAATAATAAGTCATGGCGTGAAATGTCAAATAGTAACAAAAATCAGGCTTTGGATTTTGTTAAGGTAATAATGTCATTATAATAGACAATCCATAACAGTTCAATAGTAATTTATACTTACTTTGAACACTTATGTTATTTGTAGGAGAAATTTTCTTTAGAGGTCTCAGACGATTATTTGAAGCAAGTGTTAGAGAAGAGATAGAGAGACCACAAGAGATCATTAAAAAAGAAATACTTCAAGAATGATCTCAGCCTTGAAGAGAAGCTACAAACTGTCCCACCTGGAATGCTCAGGTATCAATGGGAAGATGCAGTTCATGTTTTGGAGTTTAAAGAAATGACATGTATGATGTATTTTTCAAAAAATAATATAATATCATTATAATATTAACTTTATAAGTAAATAATTCAAATTGTAGGACCGAGCGCATGATGGGTGTTGCTAGCAGAGAACAACAAAAGTTTACTTACACAGCTGGATCGAAGAGCTTTGCTTGTATAGCTAATGATGAGGTATTATTGATTATTCACATAATGATTTACAGTTGGTAGCACTTACTAACAAAAATTAATTATATTATTAATTAATTTTTTGCATGACTTAATTTTTATTCTACATTGTAGGAAAATACATCTGGTTGTAAAGTTGGACGAATAAAGCTCTTCGACATGACATATACAAAAAAAGGATGGCACTCTTATGACTGATGAAGCTGCATAAATTATGGTACATTTATTGGACACGGGATTTGAATTATGTTATGTTTATATCTATAGTATGACATTCTTATCTAAAATAATTATTGAATTGATTATTAGGAAAATTTGAGGGATAAAAGGGCAGAGTATGAAGCTACAACTTCAAGTCATGGTATTGTTAATGCGGATGACATCAAAAATCAAGTTATTAATGAAGTTTTGGGTCCTGAAAGATATGGTCTGGTTCACTGTCAAGGATTATTCGTGTCTCCCACCAAATATTTTGGATCCAATTCATCTCAGTACATGTCATCACAGAGTCAGTCTTCCCAATTAGAAGTTAGTCGTTTAAAACAACAGTTGGTTGAAATGGATCAAAAAATGACTAACATTAAAGCTGAAAATGAAGCAAGGGAAGCAGAGAGAGAAGCAACATATCAACAAAAATGTCAAGAATTTGAAAATCGACTTGAAGTTATGATGCAGATGATACGAAAAAATCAACCTCAGAGTCCACCATCTTAGGTCTTATTTTAGATATATGTTTTGTTCATTCTAGTTAACAATGTTGAACTACATTATATTTTACGTTAATGTAAAGTTTGATTTATTATAATGGATTTAAAGTTGGTTGTTATGTTTATTGGATAATGCTATAGGTTAAAATTTTAAATTTGGGTAATAAAATTGCAGTAAACACCCTTGGCAAAATTTGTGTTAATTAGCAGCGTTTGTATAACAAACGCCATTAAATACATAATCAATACCGGTGTTTTAGAAGAAAAAAAACGCCACTAAAGTTCTAGATCATTTGCGGCGTTTATACAAAAATCACCACTATTAGGGGTGTTTATTTTTAGGTTTTAACTGAATTAACCGACCGAACTGAATTAGTTCGGTTAATTCGGTCGGCCACCGAATTAGTTCGGTTGGAGAACAGTTAATAATTTTTTTAGAATTTGATTAACGGTTAATTCAGTTCAGAATTGGTTAATTAACCGAATTAATCGAAATTAAATTTTAAATATTATATATATTATATATAACATATGGGCTCAGCCCAAACCATTTAAAACCCAATTAATAATTTAAGATCCAATAACTTTTAAACCTAAATCAACATTAATTAATTAAAAAAAATCCATATAAAATTTTTATTTTATAATTATATATTATTTAAATTAGTTGTAAATTGGTTTTTGAATTAAAAAATATTCAATTTTTATATAAATTTAAAAAGTTAAAAAATTTCAGTTAATCCAAAAATTAACCGAATTTTATTCGGTTCGGTTAATATTAAAAAAAAAGTTTGGTTCGATTAACAGTTAAAGAAAAAAAGTTTGATTAATTCGGTTAATGGGCGACCGTTTTAACCGAATGAACACCCCTAGCCACTATAGACATAGTCAATAACGTCGTTTTAATTTACAAACGCCGCTATATGTCACAATGTCACAACCTTTACCGGTGTTTTTAGGAACAAATGCAACTATTTGTCATAACATTTAGCGGCAATTTTTTACAAACGCCAAAAAAAAGGATATATAGCGGCGGTTTTCAACATCGTCGCTAAATATCATAACCTTTAGCAGTGTTTATGAAAACAACGCCGCTAAAACTCGTAACCTTTTGCGGCGTTTGCAGACGAATGAAAAAATATATCAATATTATATAAATTATTTAAAAATATTATAATAATTAGGAAAAATGTATAATTTTTTATATAAATTGAATGAAAAAATATATGACGAATTTTAGATATGATATACATATAACAAAAAAGATAATTCTTTCTTGAAAGTGAAGTTTTACCAAAACATGACATTAAATATTTTCTCTTTTACTTAAAAAACGTAAATTAAAAATAAATAAAATAAAATTCAACATGTACATATTTGTTAACAAACTCAAAAATATAATAAAAACATTAAAAGTTGAAGATAACAATATAAAAGCACATACACTACACATTGTAACTCAAAAACACATTTACAAACAATTATTATTTATTAAAAGACTCGTATTAAATCAAACATTTACTCATATTGCCTCTAATTGTTTTTAATTAAAAATTGCCTCTAAAATATATTATTTGTCAATTACAGTTTCAATTTTCTTAGCTGGGCAAAGAATTGATGACAACTTTTAATGATAGTACAGACTTATTCATTATTTATGATGACTGGAAAATGCGCATTTTTTTTTTATTAAACCTTGCCCAAAACTCTTGAAAAAAGAAGTGGAAAACCATAAAACTTGACAACAAGCGGTCCATGCACACGTGTAATTCATATTAAAAATGGTTGAATTTTAGGAACCACAAGTATGTTTCTTCTTCAGTTTTGCTTCTTCTTCTCACAACAAACTGGTCCTGCAAGCGGTCCATGCACGCACACGTTTAAGTTAACTGAAAAAAAATTAAAAGAAAAAAAAACGTGATTTTCTGCACTCGACCTAACTTTTTTTGACAGAACCGAACCCTCCTCGGTTTCCCTTTCCTATATATATGCATCTTCTATCTGCAAAATTCTCAGCAACTAACACTCAGTCCAACGCCCATGGCACTACCGTCCTCTGCCGTAACGTTTGCGGTCCGAAGACGTAAACCGGAACTTGTTGCTCCGGCAAAGCCCACCCCTTATGAGTGCAAACTGTTATCCGACATCGATGACCAAGAGAGTCTCCGGTTCAATATCCCGGTGATCCAATTTTATACGTGTAATCCTTCCATGCAAGCGAAGGACCCTGCTGCGGTTATTCGGGAAGCACTCGCACAAACTCTAGTGTACTATTATCCACTTGCTGGTAGGTTAAGGGAAGGGCCTAACCGCAAGCTTATGGTGGATTGTACGGGCGAAGGTGCTTTGTATATTGAAGCCGAAGCCGATGTTGCACTTAAGGATTTTGGGGATATACTTTCTCCACCATTTCCTTGTGTTGATGAGCTCCTTTATGATGTTCCTAACCCAAATGATGTTTTAAATAGACCTTTGTTGATCATTCAGGTACTTTTTTATAATTTTTTTTTTTGTGAATGTTGGGTTAAATATTTATTTATTTTACTCAGTAGTCAGATGTATAAATTTATTATCAGGTGACAAGGTTGAAATGCGGTGGTTTTATCTTCGCTATCAATGTTAGCCACCTCTTAACTGATGCCAGTGGCATGATTCAATTGATTTTAGCCATGGCCGAGATAAGTCGTGGAGCAATCGCCCCTTCAATACAACCAGTATGGGAGAGGCACCTTCTAAGTGCTCGAGATCCGCCACGAGTCTCGTCGTTTCATCGTGAGTACGACCAAGAAAAAGAGGGTGCCATCAGTACCACCCCATTAGAAAACATGGTTCACCGTTCCTTTTTCTTTGGCCACAAAGAACTTTCAACTCTTCGCAAACTCCTACCCTACCACCTTCGTCAATGTTCGAGGTTTGAACTCTTAGCTGCTTGCTTATGGCGTTGTCGAACCATTGCCCTAAAAACAGACCCTGATGAAGAGGTCCGCTTGCTATTCACAGTTAGTGCACGTCCAAAGTTAAACCCTCCATTACCACTAGGATATTACGGTAACGCCATCGTCTTCCTGGCTGCAATAACAACGGCTAGAAAGCTCAGCGAAAATCCATTATGGTATGCAATAAAACTGGTGAGACATGCCAAGGAGAGAGTGACAGAAGAGTATGTGAGATCGGTGGCAGATTTAATGGTGATAAAGGGTCGACCCCATTATCCCATGACGGGGAGTTGTTTGGTAACAGATGTAACACGAGTAGGGTTTAAAGATGTTGATTTTGGATGGGGTAAAACAGTGTATGGAGGGCTTGCAAAAGCTGGATTGGGTGCTAAATTACACGGTGTATCGCCATTGAGTATTTTAGTGGCAATCAAGAATGAGAAAGGCGAGGATGGAATTGCGATGTCAATTTGTTTGCCAGACCCAGCAATGGAAGTATTTGCTAAGGAATTGGATATACTGTTAAAACAAGAGATGGTAGGGCTACAGAGTAAACCGATTTTCATTTCTTCCGGTTTGTAAAATAATGACCGGTATAAAATCCAAGAATATTAAGAACGTAACAGTCCATGGTTTACCTTAATGATGATAAATTGTTTTGAGTCATAATGTTATAAAAGAATAATCATTTTAAGATGCATTAGAAATTAGTATAGAACAGTAAGCAAAATGTGTTATCAAATGTTAAGGATTTGACTCGAAGCTACGGTGTTTTATCCAGGTTTCGAAACCTATACTTGTAATACATTTTCAATGCAACAATGATAACAATCCATTATGGTACAAAAATATGAGTACTTACGTTGTACATTTAATAAAAAGAGTGTAATGCCTTGAATTTTCAAGTCCCCGCGTGTTAGTTGACCTTAGAGGTCTACAAACCCTTGTGATTACAGTCGTTTGGGTTAAGTTTGGGCCTTATCGAGTATGGATTTGACTGTAAATACCCATAGAAAGAGTTCTTTTTAGTTGAGAGTAGACGAGAGAAGACCAATCGCACCATTAGACCATCATTTTGACAAAAATGATAAAATTCATTAATTATACCATTATTTTGAGGTTCAAGCGTAAGAGTAAACTTAATCCGAGATTTATTGGTCCACTCTCCCTGGGCTTGCAAAAGCTGACTTGGATGCTAAATTACACGATGCGTTGCCATTGAATAATTTAGTGTCAATAAAAAATGAGAGAGGAGAGGGTGAAATAGCCATGCCAATTTGTTTCAAAACCCTAACAATGGAAGTATTTGCCAAGAATTTGACAAAAATGCTAAAATTCATTAATTATACCAAGAATTTGGGTATAATGTTAAAATAAAACATGATTGAGTTACGGAGTAATCTAATTTTCATTTCATCCGGTTTGTAAAAATAATGAGACAATATTGTTTTACCCAAAGTATTGGCATGTATGCCAAATAATTTTTAAGATAATATTTTGTCAAATATTATTGAATCTGTGATACAAAGAAATACCAGCAACAAATCTATATGTTCCTTTCCAAAATGAAGGATGATAGCAATGGTAGAAGTGAGTGCGACATGGGAAGTGAAAAGGATAAAAAAGTTATTGTTTCCAAATCTATATAGATGGTTGATCTTCATTTATCGGTTGTCTATTTAGATATATCTAAAACGCTCATGATAGAGCCCCGAGATGTACGCCGATATTGTCCGATCTTTGGACCGGTGACAATATCTTTTTTATGGTTTTAAGTTTTATACATATTTTATTATTATTATTTTATTTATTAAAAAAATATAAACTATAACATTAAATACGCATATTAAAATTTAAGTAAATAATAAAAAAAATATGATTTTAAAACTTGTTAAAGACATAATTATCATATTATCATAATAAAACAAATCGCTCCTTCAACTCTCAAAATGCATACACGAGTGCTATTGTACTAAATATACTAAAATTAAATATAATATCAAACAACTCCAATTTATAAATATACTATTACTTAATTGTTTACCCTTAAAAATTGACACTCGATTAAATTTGGACCACTTCAATAATTATCTAACAATCTAGTAAAATGTGCTTACTTTTGCTGTGGAGCTAATGGTTCTATCCCAACATTTTATGCTATAAAAATGAATACTTTATATTAGAACCAAATCATAGTTAACAAAAAACTAAATCGGAATCTAATCAATTAGATGTAGATACTCATTTTTGTCTGGAAAAATTTTATTTAATTATATATATATATAGTATTCCCTTTGATTTAATTATGGGTTGTTATTAATAATAATATTTATGTTACAGTTTCCATTTTCAAGGGACATGCTCTTAAAAGCACTTCTTTTGCACAAGGCAGTGAACCACAGGAGATCTTGCTCAGCATCTCATTGAAGCAAAGAAAGCTAGTAAAATCCAAACATCAGTCTCATTTATACAATATACCAAAGTAAAAACACTCAAATCCAACATACTTGGATATATAACAATTTCCACTTTCTAAGGAAAGAAGTGCATGTTTAGGAAATGCTCTCGACGCATGATAGCAGGTATATTGTTCGTCGATTTTTTCCTTCTTCCTCTTTCAGTTTGCTTAATTTCTTGGTTGTTCTTGTTTGATTATGCTATTTATTGATGAATTCTTGACTCTTGAGCCCTTGTCCTCTTATTCTTCTGTTAATGGATTGGGGGAAATTGTTCAAATCTTGTCAAGAAAATGCCTTAGCATTCTTTCCTCTAGAGATTTGTGAGGGAAATGTCATGGTTAAGCCGCCAACGGAGGATCTTAATGAGGGAATTGCATGCTAGAATTCCTCATTAGTTGCTTAATTTCTTAATCGCTCTCCCAATCTTGGCTCGCTGAAGAGGCTTATTAATTCTCTGTGGGGGAAGATGGGTGAGGTTGAGGTTAGTTTAGTGGGGATAGTATGTTTATCTTTCAATTTGTTAATGTTGTGGCGCATGATTGGGTCCTATAAATGGACCATGGCATGTCCATATTCTCCAAAAATGGGAGTCCAATTTGTAGAAATTAGAACTTAATTTGGATTGTTTTCATGTCAAGGTTCAACTCTCTCGGGTTTCATTAGAGTTTTACACTTCGAGGGGGCTCAATTATATTGTCAGCACCTTGGGGAAGCCTTTGTACATGGATAATGTTACAACAACTAGGAGTCATCTTTCTTACGCTAAGGTATGCATAGAAGTTGCTTCTGATTTTAAAATTCCTTGTTCTAAAAATGTTGTTCTTGGTAGTGGTATTATTGTTGTTGTTGGCGTGTATGTGATATGGTTTCTTGCTCGATGTTTCTCGTAATGTACATTTTTGCATTCTGATAAAAGTTATTCTAAGAAAGGGGAGGCTCAAGGTGTTGTTTTGATGCTTTCGAGGGCTTCTGCTTCTGTCCCTGAGGTGTTGGTTGCTTCGACTGGTGACTCATCCTCTAGTGAGGTTTTAGGGGATGATGTTATGGAAAATTTGTAGGTTGTTGGTTTTTCATTTGGGGAAGGTGTGGCTTTAGTTTGTGAATTGACTAATGGGAAAAAGTGTGGCTTGGTGGGGACTGGATCAAGTAAAGTGGTTACTCCTGCACATAGTTGGAAAAAGAAGAAGTCTCAACCTTTTTGTTCATCTTCTAAAGGTGGTGGGGCTGGTGTTATTTCTAAACACAAGTTTGATTCTTTGTGTTGGTTGATCAGGAAAATGCTCATTTGGTGGACGAGCCTCTACCTCGAAAGCCTAGGGCTTCTGCTCTTGGTGTAGCCAATTTACTTAATGAGCTGCTAGGTAAGAAGAAGGGTCAAGTTAAGAAAGCCAAGAAATGTGTATATGGGCTGGTCATGTAACATCCCAAAAAGTGGGTTAATGACTAAAATGTAAGTTTTTGAAACTTTATGGTTAATTTTAAGAAAAAAATGAAAAGTTCAGGGGCTTAATTGGAATATCTTTGTGTAGGATTGAATAACAAAGAAGTAAGGATGGAAGGGTATAATGATCATTTGATAAGAAATAAATTTAAAACTTCAATTTAGGGGTTAAATTATAAGTTTCTAAAACTTATAGACATATTTAGAAATTGAAGGAAATTTAAGGACCCAGTCCTGAATTTACCCATTTTTCTTAAATGTTTAAAAATAAAACCCCTTTCTCCTATGTAATATGGTTTTCTCCAGAACTTAATTTTTCCCTAGAATTATCTTTCCCATCAACCTTCCTTTGTCACCTCAATTCTCCACCGTCCGGCCACTGTTCGTCGATCCGACACCACCAATAGACTCATCATTGAACAGTGAACAAAACTTAACCTTTATCCCGTTGTGAATCGACGTCGTTCGCTGTAAAACTCAACAAGAAGTTTCGTTGACTTTAACTCGACCGCCGGTTGTTTTCGTCGATTCCGGTCGATTCGGCCACTCGATCATCACACCACCTACACCATTGGACTCACCGTTATCGTGCGCTCAAAACCCGATTGAAATCGTCTCGTCACTGTTGCTCCGTCGGCCTCACTCACCGATCAACATTGGATAAGTTGGTACGTTTTAAAATTCTACAATACGTTATGTTTTGTTGAAAAATAACACTTGCAAGAGACTCCCGGGGGATAGATCTACAAATCTTCTACAGCAGGAAATGTGTTGAACCAGTCTGAACCGACTGGACCGGTCTGACTAAGCCGAACCGGACCGAGCCGAATTAAATCGAGCCGTTGATCGTTGAACGTCGTTGACTTTTTTTGGGTACACCTATCCTGACATTTTTCGATGTCCTGAGTCCGTTTTTGCCAAATTTGAACCCGCTAAGTTGTTTTTCACTGATTAATCACTCGATTTGATCTATTTTTCACAATTAAGCTCCGTTTATGATGAAATTCATGTTGTTATGTATCTGAGGAATTATTAGAAGTTGGTTTCAAGTTCGAGGGTGATCGAATGGTGATTAATTGGTCGATTGATATGGTACAGAAATCGAGATATCGATCAAAAGTAATAATCGGAAGAGTCAACGAGATAAGATTGATGAAGTGAGAGATAAGAGTTATAAGTATTATTTTGACTAGTGAGGCCCAGGTGAATGCATACTATATTATATATGGTATTTATGGAAATAAGACTTGCGATAATTCTATTTCCCATATTTTAATGCATGATTCCATAAGTACAAGCATGTGATTGATATGATGCTTATGTGTGCATGAATACATGAATTATAAAAATGTAATTTCAACTATGTGATATGTCTGACATGTTATTCTATGAGACATGATCGGTGTGAACATATGAGAATAAAATATAAGATACATGAATATAATTTATAAGAATATATGTCTATGTGACAAGCTATGTGAAACTGAATTAAGTGAATACATGAAAATGGGTATATGTGTCATATGTTATTATATGTGATATGATTTACATGATTACATGTATATACGATATGTGATACTGAACTACATGAATATATAAAAATATGATATAAGTTATATGACATTGATATACGAACTATATGGAAGTGTGTACATGAGTACATGTATAAGTTTACATGTTATTCTATGTGCTATGTGATATATATATGAACATATGTGAGCAAGATATGACATATGTGTTTATATGAACACATGAGAAATGATATAAGCTATATGATATGATCTATGTGATTACATGCACATGTGATATATGTTATATGATATGAACCTATGTGTGATGGGTTATATGACAAGGATATATGAGATCATACAAGAATGTTATACAAGGATCTATGAGATAATACAAGAATGTTTCATAAGCTACATGATAACAAGTTATGAGATTATATGTCTATATGATACAAGTGATATGAACTGTCATAAAAGATAATGCCCATGTTATTTGTTATGAGAGCTAGGGGTATACTTGGTATGCCATTAGTTAAGTATTTATCCATTATCAGCTTTGGTACATTCGCGTATCAATGTTATCATATCAACTTTGGTACATTCGTGTATCAATGTCCAGCACCGTTAGTGCTTATTCAGGTTGTGATGGCACTGAAGTGCATCATATCTTAGTATCAGTTATGATTTGCACAGTGTTATGCATAGTGCGCACCTTACTCACATATCTTTAGTTCTCAAAAGTATACATGGGCTAGTACATGAATTATTAAAAGAGATAACATAAATACATTGTATATGATGTATATGCTTTATTATGTAAAATATATTACAAGATTTATATGTGATACTGTGTGTATTGCTTGGTGAAATGTATTATATGATATGTTACAAATATTGAGTATAAAATGACATGTTACAAAGGTTAAGTACAAGATGACATGTTTTAAATGTGTTAGTGATAATGATGGAGATCATGATAATGATGTTGATGTTGATAATGATGGCATATGTGCATGTATGCATTTTGTTATATGAAATGTTCTATGGTTTTTATTTTATCCTTTATATACCTCACTAAGGCAATGACTTAGCGTGTGAGTGTTTCACACGTAGGTTCCGAGAAGAAGAAGGAACAAAGTTAAGCAAGACAAATCAGTTTCTCATTTCCAAAGATCAGATCAGAAAATAATTGAATATTATGTATTTTGTAATACTGATTGTAGTTGACATGTAAATAAAAATTTAAATCAGATATACTCTGATCGATTTTGTAAAAAATATATGATTGTATTTAATGTAAATTATTTGGTTTAATTTAAACTTGAAATTAAATTTTACGTTATTTTGTAAAAGTAAACGATTTAAAAAGTTAATGTGACACCTCAGACTCATATCTGGGTAGAGTACAAGTTGGGAGTGTTATATTTAATGGTATAAGAGCTAAGGTTTAACCGATTCTAGGCTTAAACCGATGTTAAAAGTGTTTTAAAAAGGTATACATGCCAACACAAAGTGAAAAAGTTTTTGATATGATAGTGTAAGGAGTGTGTTGTCTTGTTAATAGAGTTAAATCGTTATGTTATATTAGATGACTGATCATGAGAGCTTCCAAAGTGAAGCAGGAGACGATAAACCTGAAGGTAATAACAATTCACCTGCCCTGACTAGGCAGGATGAAGAGCGAACACCTCAGGGAGTGCATGTATAAGATTAGGGAATATTTTTCATGATGTTGAATGATGTTCTGATGTGTTTTCAATTTTCTGTTCCTTTAACTCATAGAATGAATGTATCTAAAGAGTTAAAAGGGTTAAGATCACTTGAGTTTATGGGTGAATTTGAGTAAGATTCTGTTGTTACAGACCTTTGATTAAATGATATGAAGATAATGTTAGAAGGTTTTCACTGCTCCGAATTGGAGAAATTAGATGGAGTAGTTTCATTACTACGTGGGCAAGCTAAATTATGGTGGACAAATGGCACCATGAGAATGTTAAAAGATCCAGTGACGTGGTTACTATTTATAGAAGAGTTCAAGAATAAGTACATCGATAACCAATTTATAAGACAAATGAAGCTAGATTATATGAGTTTGAAACAAGGGAATTACACCTTGTATGTGTATGAATGTAAGTTTAATAAGCTAAGCAGATTTGCTGTTGAGTTAATTTCGACTGAAAAGAATACATGTGATTGGATGTTTAGGGCTTACGCCTTAAATTAAAAGAGTGTTACTAGTTTTGAATTTGTTCTCGTTTTAAGAAATGGTTAATCGCGCTAAAGCTCTAGAGAGAGCTCAGAATTAAAGTTTTGGAGAACAAAAATCTCAAATGATTAAGAGAATTAGTGCTTCATAGAGTTCAACACCATCAAAGAGAGTAGAGTTTCTAGTTTTCAACTTCAGACCAGGTATGAATTAGTTGTATTCTCTGCCAGAGAATCAAATTCGATGAGATTCAGAAATACTCAAGTAGTAGGGTCTGGTACTGGAAGATGAAATAAGGAATTAAGAATGTTTAATTGATAATAAGTCAGGTTTAAAGATAACCTTTGTGAATTAGATTAAAAGCTCTGATAGAAATTATGTAAATTGAAGTATAAAAAGTATTTTAAATGGACTAAGTGAGTATTAGAATATGGTAATTATTGAATCAAGTAGTGTTGACTATCAAGGTTATAAAGATGAGATAAAAAAATAGTAATCAAATATGAGTATAAGTGTGTTTATGATGTATCTCATACCAATATGAGAAGAGTAATAAAGTATGAAGAAAAACATATGACCTAAGTTGCAATGAGATTTTGATTTGTGAAGGAATAAAGAGCTAAGGAAATTAAATGATGGAGTTTAAAGACTCAAGTAACAAGGGTTATGATGAGGTATATAGTATAAGTTTGGTATGGAAGTAAGAAATTTTCAATTCTAAGTGGAAACGATAAAGAGTTGTTATGAATTTTGTATCAGAATTTCTGTGGAGACTAAATTTGGATGGTTATGAAGAAATTGATTAAGTTAGCATCATTTATCATAATGAGGTAAATATTTCTTGGATAAGTATGTAAGGTTATATGAAAATATTGTTTGATTTTGTAAAGTATATGTCTCAATTATATCTGATGAAGATTTCAGGGTACCTCAAATTTGTGGAATTCTTTGAACAAGGTCTCCATATTTCAAATTAATTGTAGCATTAATATCTATGTATAGACAGATAGTGAGTTTAAACAGATTATTCAGGCTTTGAAAAGGGATATGCAAAGGGGTGAGTGTAATAGAGTTTAAAATATCAGAAGAAAAATGTACGGCTAAGTTAACCAAGTGTGACATGGATTTGTTTACGGTTGTGTTTCTTAGCCATGTAAATGTAGTCAAAGAGATAAGGATTTATTTATATGTATGAAGGAAGCTTGAGATATATTCGAATGATTATATTCTCTCTAATCAAGTTGTTAAAGATAAGCATGTTACTTTTGAGATGATAAAAAGAATATTGACATCCATTTCAAGATTGAAAAAAATGGAAAAAAGTGTATTGTAATTCGGATGAAGATGGTATAAGAATAAAGATGTGGTTTATATTGTAAGTCATTAGAGATTGATGAAAGAAATAAATTGACTCATGATTTTGAGTGGAAAGGATTGAGATTACATTATGGATAAAACATTATTATTTCCATGGTGAGTGCAAATTTAATTTGTACTTATGTTATCAAACTAACATTGGCTTACGATGAGCCAGTGACAGAGTTACTATGGTAAGAAGTGACTCCTAAAATGTTATTTGATTTGTGATGCATGCATATATGTGCATTTGGTGAACTAATAGAATTAGTGAACAAGTTGAAAACGCAAATTGGAGAAACCTGTTTAGAATTTATGATCTAAACAATAAGTTTAGAAAATTTCCATAAATTGTACAAAATGAACTAGAAGAAGTTGTTTATATGGATAGATTCATATTTGAGTATAGTTTCTAATGGTATAAACATAATAATTTTTAAAGTTCTATATTAATACAAAATAATATTTCTGTAGAGGTAATGCAAACTGTCAGGATATGAAATTATGAAAATTTTTGGGAGTTGCGTATAATGTCAAAATGAGTGTAATGCATACCTAACATTATACATGAATGTTTTATGCATCATTGGGTAGGACTTGCGATAAGTCTACCTTGTTTATGTTGACATGATATTTATGTCATTTATCATATATTTGACATATTCTAAATATGTCAAAGGTTGAATATAAAATGCAGTGATCATTGATTGTCGCATATGATGCTATCATGAGCATATATGATTTTTATCATAAATGATATTTCGGGTATGAACTGTCCAATTTTAAATGGTATTGATATACTTTACCATGGATGGATCAAATAAAAGTAGGCTATATACCCAAGTATGTTATTGAGGATCAGTGGTATTAATACATGCCATAGAGTCTAGAAACTGCATATTAGGTAGCACTAGAGTGTCTAGAGAAGGCACATAGTGCAGGCCTCAAAGTGTCTAGAAAAGACACAATACAAAACACTACGGTGTACAAGGTGAGTAAGCCCGACCTCAGCACTACAGTGCATTATTAGGTGAACAAAACTCGACCTCAGCAATGCGGTGCAATATTTGACTCCTATACTGGGTTACTCATACATTTATACTTTGGGTCATGGTTTATTGGTTAATAAATGATAAATTGGCAAATAAGCTTACGAGCTAATGGGATAAATGGCAAGTATATTGGTAAGAAACTTTATATCTGGTTGTATCATGTTATTTTATGGTAACATGGATGATATGCAGGTAAAGTGATCATATTGCATTGAATTATGATATGATCTTGTTCTGACATATGGATATAATATGTAAATGTTTTCTACGTGAAATGTTATATGAATATGTTCTAAGTAAATATGTTCTATGTAACATAAATGATAAATGAGAAATGTTAGTGTGAATGTTATGAATGAATCCTCTATGAGATCTTGAAAGAAGTGGATCCGTAGTATAACAAGAAGTGCAAGTAAAATATGAGTAGACAATTTCCCATCTCTTTGTACAATGAAAATTCGAGGACGAATTTTCTTAAGGGGAGATTTGTAACATCCCAAAAAGCGGGCTAATGACTAAAATGTAAGTTTTTGAAACTTTCTGGTCAATTTTGAGAAAAAATGAAAAGTTTAGGGGCTTAATTTGAATATATTTGTGTAGGATTGAATATCAAAGAAGTAAGGATGGAAGGGTATCATGATCATTTGATAAGAAATAAATTAAATACTTCAATTTAGGGGTTAAATTATAATTTTTTGAAACTTATAGACATATTTAGAAAGTGAAGGAAATTCAAGGACCCAGTCCTAAATTTACCCAATTTTCTTAGATGTTGAAAAATAAATCCCCTTTCCTTCCGTGTAATATGGTTTTCTCTAGAACTTACCCAATTTTCCCAAGAATTATTTTTCCCATCGACCTTCATTTGTCGCCTTGATTCTCCACCGTCCGTCCACCGTTCGTCGATCCGACACCGCCAATAGACTCACCATTGAACAGTGAACAAAACCTGACCTTTATCCCGTTGTGAATCGACGTCGTTCGTCGTAAAACTCAACCGAAAGTTTCATCGATTTTAACTCAACTGTCGATTGTTTTCATCGATTCCGGTCGATCTGGTCACCCGATCATCACACTACCTGTATCATCGGAATCACCGTCACTGTGCGCTCAAACCCTGACTAAAATCATCACGTCGCTGTTACTCTATTGGCGTCACTTGCCGATTACCGTTGGATAAGTTGGTACGTTTTAAATTCTACAATATGTTATGTTTTGTTGAAAAATAACACTTGCAAGAGACTCTCGGGGTATAGATCTACAAATCTGGAAAATTTCACGCCGAACCGATGATTGGAGATGCCGCACACGCCGTCCCTTGTGAGTGGGCATCGTCTACTAGTAGGAAACGTGTTAAACCGATCTGAATCGATATGAATCGGTCTGAATCGAATGGACCGGTCTGACTAAGCCGAACCGGACCGAGCCAAACTGAGTTGAACACTGTCGTTGATCGTTGACCTGTGTTGACCTTTGATCACTGTTGACCATTGACTGCCCGTTGACTTTTTCTGGTACACCTATTCTGACATTTTTTGACGTCATGGGTCTATTTTTAGGGTTTGTTTTGCCAAATTTGAACCCAATAAACTGTTTTTCACTTATTAATCACCGATTCAATCCATTTTTCACAATTAAGCTCTGTTTCTGATGAAATTCCTGTTGTTATGTATCTGAGGAATTATTAGAAGTTGGTTTCATGTTCGAGAGTGATCGAATGTTGATTAATTGGTTGATCGATATAGCACAAAAATTGAGATATCGATTGAAAGTAATAATCAGACGGGTCAACGAGATAAGATTGATGAAGTGAGATATAAGAGTTATAAGTATTGTTTTGACTAGTGAGGCCCAGGTGAGTGCATATTATATTATATATGGTATTTATGGAAATAAGACTTGCGATAAGTCCATTTCCCATGTTTGAATGCATGATTCCATAAGTACAAGCATGTGATTGATATGATGCTTATGTATGCATGAATATATGAATATATGAAAATGTAATATCAACTATGTGATATGTCTGACATGTTATTCTATGAAACATGATCAGTGTGAACATATGAGAATAAAATATAAGATACATGAATCTAATTTATGAGAATATATGTCTATGTGACAAGATATGTGAAACTGAATTAAGTGAATACATGAAAAATGGTATATGTGTCATATGTTATTATATGTGACATGATTTACATAATTACATGTATATGCGATATGTGATACTGAACTACATGAATATATGAAAATATGATATAAGTTATATGGCATGGATATACGAACTATATGGAAGTGTGTACATGAGTACATGTATAAGTTTACATGTTATTCTATGTGCTATGTGATATATATATAAACATATGTGGGCAAGATATGACATATGTGTTTATATGAACACATGAGAAATAATATAAGCTATATGATACGATCTATGTGATTACATGCACATGTGATATATGTTATATGATATGAACCTATGTGTGATGGGTTATATGATAAGGATCTATGAGATCATACAAGAATGTTATACAAGGATCTATGAGATCATATGAGAATATTTCATAAGCTACATGATAACGAGTTATGAGATTATATGTATATATGATACAAGTGATGTGAACTGTCATAAAAGATAATGCTCATGTTATTTGTTATGAGAGCTAGGGGTATACTTGGCATGCCATTAGTTGAGTATTTATCCATTATTAGTTTTGGTACATTCGTGTATCAATGTTATCATATCAGCTTTGGTACATTCGTGTATCAATGTTATCATATTAGCTTTGGTATATTCGTGTATCAATGTTATCATATTAGCTTTGGTACATTCGTGTATCAATGTCCAGCAACGTTGGTGCTTATTCAGGTTATGATGGCACTGAAGTGCGTCATATCTCAGTATCAGTTACGATTTTCACCATGTTGTGCATAGTGCGCACCTTACTCATATATCTTTAGTTCTCAAAAGTATACATGAGCTAGTACATAAATTATTAAAAGAGATAACATAAATACACTATATGTGATGTATATGCTTTATTATGTGAAATATATTACAATATTTATATGTTATATTGTGTGTATTGCTTGGTGAAATGTATTATATGATATGTTACAAATGTTGAGTATAAAATGACATGTTACAAAGGTTAAGTACAAGATGACATATTTTAAATGGCTTAGTGATAATGATAGAGATCATGAAAATGATGTTGATGTTGATAATGATAGCATATGTGCATGTATGCATTTTATTATATGAAATGTTTTATGTTTTCTATTATATGCTTTATATGTCTCACTTAGTCAATGACTTAACGTGTGAGTGTTTCTGTAACACCCCCAACCCGTATACGACCCGGATCCGAGGTGTTACATTAACTTTTCATAGCATTTTTCTTTACAAATTGGTTAAAATTTAACTTCACAATTTAAGAAAATAAATATTTTTCATTAATTAAAAACCAATTGGTTTTACAAATCATATAAGAGCTTATACAATTCAAATCTTTATACCACATGCCAACTACATTCTATGGAATAAAATACATGTATTCAAATACATTTTGATCTGATCTTTGGAAAGGAGAATCTAACATGTCTTGCTCTTCTTCGCTTCATACTCTTAACGAAACCTACGTGTGAAACATTCACACGCTAAGTCTATGACTTAGTGAGGCATATAAAACTTATAAGTAAACTATAACTCCTAATAATTAATGTATGTTTAATACTATCATATCATATAACCTCATATACACTTTCATGTAATAAACATATACATACACATATATCATCATATAATATATGATTGTATACTATTGCATGTTCATATAATCATGTATATTTACCCCCACTTAAATTATATCACATTCTCCTGTTATCATTTAAATCATTTCTTTTATATAATTCTTAATCATATAATTTCTATCCGAAAGTCGCATATCTTATCTCTTATTTTCATATGCTCCTATTTATCATATAACCTATAGATTCTTGTTGCATATTCTATATCATATTCTTGTATACTAATTCCTTATATTCTATTAGTTCATTTTCCACATAATTGTCACATAAACATATATTTTCATAACTTATCATGATTTAATTCCTATGATATTCTCATATGATTTTATTTCCTAAATCCTTGTACTATGTTTCATCTCACCTAAGAATTTAACCAATTTTAGATCACAATTTCATTGAAACATATAGACCTTCCTATACAACTTATCTCATATATTCTTATACTTATTTCTGTACATGTTTCCTATTCGATATACTATTTATTTTATCTCAATTCTCATTTAATAGTAATATTAAATTATACTAGTTCACATACCAAATATATTTCCACAGTACGATCATAATTATTCTATTCATATAATCCTATAGTTCACCACTTTATTACATATACATATTCTTAGGGAGTTCACAGCATTTCTCATGTAATTACTTGTAACATATCATATAAATTCATTTATTCTCTTACATTCAAATATATCATACAAACATATTTTCGCATAGATAATATAACATATGCAACACATGCAACCAACATACTCATATCCAAGTGCTCAACCCCATATAACAAGAATATTAAGTTTATTTATATTATATCTTTATTAGCCCATGTACACATGTGAGAACTAAAGATATGTGAGTACATAGAAGTTGTGCACATACGCTGTCACCATAGCTTGTATAATTCCCACTAAGGGCACGTAGAATTTGTCCCGAAGTACCGAGTATAAATGTCCCGAAGGACCACTCCTTAAGAACCATATACATATTCCAATGGACCAAATAAGTGTATCGAAGTACCACATATATGTTATAAAGGATTACATATATGTCCCGAAGGACCACGTAGAACCCTCGACTCTTGGCATGCCAGCTATACCTCTAGCTCTCATGACACATAACATGGGCATTATCTCTTATCATTTCACATATTCACATGTTCATATCACATATGCATATAATCTCATGTCACATTCTCATATGGTCATATAGCTCAAGTCACATAGATCATATAACATTTTTGTGTGATCTCATAGCTTATTTCACTTTCTCATGAAATCACTTATATCATATAGTTTATAATTTGTTCTCTTATGTTCACATATATCATGTAATCATATATGGTCACATGTCACATGTTCATAAAATTCCTTATATCTCTATTGTTATATATGTATATATCATATCATATAGATTCATCACATTAACATGTATTCACACAAATCATGTAACACATATAATCACATATAACACATATACTTATATCAAACACATGCTTATGATCATGACTTCATGCATACTACTATAAGAAATAGACTCATTGCAAGTCATATTTCCATTAAACACCATATGCCACTAGTATGCACTCACATGGCCTCACTTGTCACTTCGAGCACTTATAACTCTTTCCTGATCAATCGTATCTCATTGACTAATACTTGTTGACTTGTTCGGACTTTTCTCTCGACCGATATCTACATAATCATGCATAATATACATATCATCATTCCAATTATTATAATTCGATCCTTAATTTCTTAGACCAAAAAAGAGGCTTAATTTCATTTTCTACTTGGAGTATTATCGGTACCCCGTAGGGTATCGATACTTCCCTAGCTGTGATATCGATACCAAGCCTGGGTATCGATACCCATTTCGCATTCAAAATTCTTATTTCAAAACTGGTACTGATACTGATCTTATGGTATCGATACCCTTGATATCGATACTACCTTCCCAGGTATCAATACCCCATGAACAATTATAAATTACTGCCTTATGGTATCGATACTCATTCATATGGTATTGATACCCTCACTCAATTTTTGACCCTTTTTCTATTGGAAATATTGGTACTGGATTAACAGTACCGATACTCCATGCCCAAAATTCATCTTTTTAGCTCAAAATTTCACTTAAACTTACTTATATATTATGCTATAACCTCCTTTAATTCCTTTAAGCTTAACTACCCTTATTTTAATCAAATTAGATCACTTTAACTCATTATAGTATCTAATATTCCACATGCATACTTGAGTTCAATAATCAAGCCAATAAATCAACATGCTCCAACTTCATTTTTAACACTTTGAATTTCTTATTCTCACTGATGACAAGTCAAATTCAACTTAAAAATCCCTTTATTCATTCTTAACCAATAATCCACTCAAAAACTCATTTTACTTATTTCTCATAACTTATCCATTTTTGAGTTTTTATTTATCTTTAAGATTTCTTAAGCTTTTCTAACACCCAAAGACCAAAGGCCAAACTTAAAATTAAAGTTACAATCAGCTTGTAAAAATTTACCATTGAAATAGGCTCACGTGAAGAGGAGGAAGAAGAAGTTCCATCTCCAAACTATTCCTTTCTTTTCCCTTCCCAATACCAGGTGGTTAATTCCTTATAAAGAGAAAACAAAAATCTTTCCTTTACCCTTACCTCATCATATATTTACTAAGCAATCCTTCAAAAAATATTTCCAAATAAATCCTTAAACTTTTCAATCGTTTGAAATCATACCTCAAAGTTTTAAAACTTTTATTTTGGTCACTAACCTTGATTTTGGGATATTACAGTTTTATACGTAAGTTCCGAGAAAAAGAATGAGCAAAGTTAAGCAAGACAGGTCAGTTTCTCCTTTTTAAAGATCAGATCAGAAAAGAATTGAACAGTATGTATTTTGTAATACTGATTGTAGTTGGCATGAAAATAAAGATTTAAATCAGATATACTATGATCGGTTTTGTAAAAATCATATGATTGTATTTAATGTAAATTATTTGGTTTAATTTAAACTTGAAATTAAAATTTACGTTATTCTATAAAAGTAAACGATTTGAAAAGTCAATGTGACACCTCAGACTCGTATCCGGGTAAAGTACAGGTTGGGGGTGTTACAGGTTAGGTTGGTAGTTCATCATTTAAAACATGATTGTGTGCTTTTGGAACATTAGGGGGTTTAACTCCCCTTTGAAGCAGGAGACTTTTGTGAGGAGATTGAATAGTCTTAATGTTGATGTTCTTTGTCTTTTGGGGACTCGTGTAAAGGAAAAATAAGTTGACTACTATTGCTATCAATTGCTTTGAAGATTGAAATCTTGCTACTAACTACTCTTGTGGTGAGAATGGTCGTATTTGGGTGTTGTGGTGTAAGTGTCATTGCTTTAGTATTGGTATGATCTCTGATCAATTTTTTGTCCATTTATGGGGTGTTTATGGGTATTAAAATTGGTTTTACTATTGTTTATGACAGTAATGATGGGGTGGTTCGTAGATCTCTTTGAGATCAATTGAAGGTTGTTAATAATTGTAGAACTTATATTTTGATATAACAAGTAACTGCAAAATGATTGTTGGACTAAACTGAATTTATTCAAAGTTTTTAAAAATAATTCAAAGTCCAATTAAATTTGAAAGATATGTATTCAATGTTTTCTAAACTTTGTCTAAACTTTAAAATGAGTCGTTTAAGTTTAAATTATATTAAAAATATCTTTCAACTACTTTAGAATCATTTTCAAAGTCTTATATTTCTCAAAATGTCAAAAACTATTATTTTAAACAAGCTTTGACCATAAGTTTCGAAACTTTCCAAGACAGAAGCTCAAAAAGTTTTTATAATTTTCTATAGTTTCGAAAATATCTCAAGAGTTTCGAAACTTTCATTAAAGTTTCGATACTTTGGATCCAACGGTCAGATTTTTCAAACGGCTCTTTCGAAGAGTTTCAAAATTTTGTGTGTAAAAAGTATTCCAACGGCTCCAAACCTTCCCAAATGGTTAGAAACAACTAGTAACTCATTCCAACATATAAAAACAAGTTCAAGACACTTGAAGAAGGTGACCAACACATATCCAAGCATTCACACACAAGAGAAAAGTTTTTCAATCCTTATTTTCTTTCTCTTGTAAATATTTGTGTTTTGAGCTTAATTATATCCTTAGGTTTTGTTTTTGTGAGCTAAATCTTTGTAAACACCAACCTAAAGAGGTTTTCTTGTTTACACATTTCTTATCCTTTGTAAAGGGGTTTTGATTCTAGTTTAGCCAAGTGAAAAACCAGGGAGTTGTAAAGGTTACTCTTGATCCTTGAAAAAGAAAGAACAAATTAGTGGTTTTGTTAGAAAATCCTAAGTGAGGAGCTTAGGTAGTGGATGTAGACCTCATTGAGGAAGTTGAACCATTATAAATCATTGTGTAAATTTTCTTATCTTTATACTCCTTACTCCCTAAACTTCAAAAAGCCAATTTACCCCCTCATGGCATATTTCTGTTGATCAATCGAGCTTTATTGAGCCTAACAATAATGGTCTTGGTTCTTCTCCTTGGATAGTCGAGGGAGATCTTAATGTTTTAGTTTTCTCTTCAGAGTGTTCAAATTTTAATAGGGTTCACACTCTCACTGCTGATATGAGTGATCTTTGAGAGTGCATAGAAGACCTTGACCTAATTGATCATCATTTCCTTGGTCCTATTTTCATGTGGTCTAATAAGCAGAATAACGGTTTTATTGCTAGAAAATTGGATTGTATCCTTATTAACACTAGTTGGGCAGCTTCTTTCCGGGATTCTCATGTTGAATTCGTTACTCCTAGAGTGTCGAAACATTGTCATAAAGTGGTATTGCTTGATAAATAGAGGCATGCGACTAAGCCTAAACCATTTAATTTTTTTAATTTTTGGGTTAAACATCCCAAATTCTTTGAGATTGTTAGGAAATCTTATCTAGCCCTGACTTATGGTAATCTTATGGAGGTTCTTTTTCTTGAGCTAACAAAGGTTGAAGAGAGTGCTTAAATCTTTTACCAAAGAAAACTTTGCTGATATTTCATCCAATGTGAGAGAGAAAAGGGCTCAACTTGATCAACAACAACTTCTTAATCGTAGGAATGTCAATGCTGGTGGAATTGATCTGGAAAGAAAGCTTAAAGGGGAGCTTTTAGAGGTAGAGCAAGCAAAGCATGTTTTTTATAAGCAGCGGGCCAAAATTTGATGGCTTCAAGAGGGGGACTCGAGTACTAAGTTCTTCCAATACATTGTTGCTATTAACCAGAAACATAATATGATTCAGGCCTTGGTGACTGACGGTGGGGTTAGATTGGATTCTTTTGATGATATGGCCACCGAAGCAGTTAATTTTTCTCTCTAACTTGATTGGTAAGGCTGATTCGAGGGTTATAGGTTGTTCTAAAGTCTTACTTGAGGAGCTAATTAACTATTCGTTACCTACTGATGCGAATAATTTGTTAACTAAATAGGTGACTGCGGTAGAGGTAAAACAAGCTATTTTCCAACAGGGGAATTATAAAGCTCCTGGACCGGATGGATGTACTTCTTTTTTTAAGGCTTTTTGGTCTATTGTTGGGTGATTTCTTTGCTATTGTTAAGTATTTTTTTAGTCCTCGTCGCTTCTCCATGCATTTAATTACACTACATTGGTGTTATCCCCGATATTTCCTAATGCTTGTAGGATGCATGATTTTCACCCAATTGTTTGTTGCTCTATTGTGTATAACTTTTATCACTAGGATTTTGGTGGATACGTTGGAAGTAGTTTTTCCTAGAATGGTCTCTCCTAATCAATTAGGCTTTCTTAAAGGTAAAAATATTGTAGATAACACTTTTCTTGCCAAGGAAATGATTGTGGGTTATACGCGTAAATTGCTTCATTGAGGACTACGCTTAAAGTTGATTTACAGAAGGCTTTTGATAGCTTTAGTTTGTACTTTGTTCTATTGGTTTTGGAAGAAATGGGGCTTCCTAGGATGTTTTATGAGTGGATTTGTGTTTGTTTGACTACGCCTCGATTCTCCATATTTCTTAACGACACTGTAATGGGATTCATCAAGGGGCTAGGGGAGTTAGGTAGGCGACCCGCTTTCTCTCTATCTCTTCGTTCTATCGATGAATGTGTTATCCAAGTTACTTGATGTTGCTGTAAGTTATGATATTTTTTTATTTTCATCCTAAGTGTAAGAAAATTGGTTTAATGCATGTGTTCTTCGCTAACGACCTACTTATTTTCTCTAAGGGTTCTATGGACTCTATTATTGGTATTCAGACGATTTTTGCTTGCTTTTATGAATTCTCAAGGCTTTGTATGAATGCGACTTTATGTAATTTGTTTTTTTTGGTGTTCCAGATAATGAGTTGGCGGTGATCAGTGCAACTTCTGGATTTCGGCTTGGCACTCTCTCTTCCAGTTCAATACTTGGGTGTGCCTTTGGTGACGAGGAAGCTTTCAGAAAAGGATTGTCTGTGTTTATTGTCTGGCATTAGTCGAAGGATGCTACTGTGGTCTAGCAGAAAGATGAGTTATATGGGAATGCTCCAATTGATTTGTTTGATTTTTTTAGTGAGGTAATTTTTGTTGTAGATAACTTTTCCTTCTCAAAGTTGTGTTAATGCGTATTAAGCATATTTGTTCCCAATTTTTTTGGAAAGGTTTCGATGCTTCTGCCATGGGTAATAGGATGAGTTGGGAGTGCATTTGTTTGCCTAAGTTGGAGGGAGGGTTTGACATTAAGAACATTTTCAGTTGGAATAAGGCTTGTATTCAATTGCTAAAGCAGATCTTTGGTATGGAGGGTTCGTTGTGGATTGCTTGGGTTAAAGCCTATGTTATTAAAGAGGTTGACTTTTGGAGCTTTGAGATTAAGAGGTCATTGAGCTAGAGTTTGAGGAAAATTGTATCGTTGAGAAGTAAGGCTAGCGAGCTGTTTTCGGCTATTTTGATATCATCTAGAACTGGAGATATCTTGTTTTAAATTAGGATGAGGGATTGTAGAGTTGTTTGGAACAAGTTGATATGGTTCCCTATGCATGTTCCTAAACATGTTGTGGTTGTTTGGCTCACTATCCTTAAACATCTTGCTACTAAGGATAGGTTGCAGAAAATGAGGATGAATGTAGTTAGTGTTTATGCGCTATGTGCTGATGCGGATGGATCCAGAAACCATATTTTATTTGAATGTGCCTTTTTTGTGAGGGTGTGGAGTGTGATTCTTGGTCTTTTTTTGTTTGGATAAATTTATTCTTTCTTGGGATCAAGAGCTGGACTAGGCGTCATGTCTTAAAGGTAAGTCGCTCATTGTTCTGTTACTTAAATTGGCTTGGAATGCCTTATTTACTGTATTTGGGATGATCGTAATAGGAGATTATTTGGGGGTTCAATCAAGAGTGAATTTGTAACCCCCACAGACCGATGCGGGTAACCCGATCTGATCCAGGGTGTCACATTAGGGCCACCAGAGTGACCCATTGTAAAAATAACGGAAAATTTAAAACCTTTTATCAGAACATGTAAACTCATAAAATCATTTGCCACTACAAAATAAAAGTTATCACTATTTAAAAATAAAACAGATTTCCATACTCGTATATAAATCAAAATAGAAAAAAACATGGGAAACTGTAAGGCTTACCCTTGCACACAGCAAAGGAACCTGGGGAAACTGTAACGCTTACCCTTGTACACAGCAAAGGGACCTGGGGAAATTGTAACGCTTACCCTTGCACACAGCAAAGGGACCTGGGGGAACTGTAAGGCTTACCCTTGCACACAGCAAAAGAACCTGGGAAACTGTAAGGCTTACCCTTGCACACAGTAAAGGAACCTGGGGAAACTATAAGGCTTACCTTTGCACACAACAAAGGGACCTGGGGTAACTGTAACGGTAATTAATCCATATTTAGAAATCATGTACAAAAATACCGTAACCAGAAACCATATCAAAATATGTGGTAAATCAGATATCAAAATAAACTGTATTCAGAACATCGGGTATTGTCTCATAAAAATATTCAGTACGTGATTTATCAAGATCGTATTTTCCAATGAAAATAGGAAACCCGATAACATATTTCAAGTAAACATAGTTCATAAAACCAGTAGATTCCATGATGTCATAAATCAGGAATAATTCATATTTTTCGGTAAAACCCGAAATCGGAAAACATATAACATGTTGTCATGGTTCATAAACCAGTAAATCAATAGTTTCGGTGAAACTCATTTAAAAATATATAAAATCGTCATGTGGTACACGTAGAACACACTAGGATATCCAAGTATTTCTTAGAGACACTTAGTAGTTATCAGAATGAATAACATGAAACTGATGTAATTTGATCAGATTCTAAAAATGAGATCCTATTGAAGGGAATCAATTGCTAACCAATCTAATCTGACATTTAAGGTTGATACTTTAGAATTCCGATATGATTCATGTGCATCAGGAAAGTGTTCAGAAATCTTTATACAAAATATGTCGTTTGATCTGATTATCGAACAACTCTTAGATGAATAGTTCCTAGAACTAATGCTTATCGATTGGTCAATTCATCGTTCTTCCAGGATATTTACTTTTTAATACCATAATTTCTAGTCCATATATCATCTTTGGAATCATCACTAAATAAATCTTCCAATGTCTTTATTTCATGTTCACGCTTTCACTATATCATGAAATGCTGACGTGCTTGATTTGTAGTTCATGATCCATAAGAACATTACATCATGTATGTTCATTAACATTTCCAGATTCATCAAACTCACTTATTCAATCCTCAGTCCTTGTGGTTACTTAATTTATTTAGCATTCAAGTCCATTCCAGATACTTCGGGATTTTCCAGAGTAATTCAAGCGTTCCTGAATTTTAGATACATATTGTACTTTCGTTCAATTCAGTTCGATATTCGTGGTTGATTTGTCGAACAAACATCTAATTCTTTATACTGAATGTGATCCAGAGTTGAGCTAAGCTAAATACTTCCAAAATTTATCATCGAGTCAAACTTAAGAAGACGAACACGCATTCCAGTAATATCTATGCCATTCAGGTATTGACATAGCTTTAGGGTTGATCTACTCACTTAAATTACGTTCCAATACTTTTAAAAGTAGGCCAACACCTATGCTTATTTGGATTCCTTAATTAATCCAACGTATTTACTTGGTATAGGTCATGAGGGTATTTTGGTAATTTTGTGTTCAGTTTTATTCCATTCATTTCAGAGCTCGAGGATATCCAATCATTCCTAAGCTTGGTGATATTCTTGGGTCATTTCCATTACATGGATATTTTTTATCATTGTACAAATTCAGTGTACTTTAATTATTTCCTTCCGTCTGATCTTACTATTAAATTCAATCTTATCATTTATTTCAATCCTTTCGAACAATTTTGACAACAGAACACCCCCGACAAATTGTTCTTCAGGTATTTATTCATAACTCGGATATTTCCGGGTCAATTGCCTTCTCAGATTTTACAAATGGAATATTAGGAATTTTCCTGCACTAAGTCAGGATCGTAACAATCAAATCCGTACTTAATCGAGTTAAGTACAAATCCTCAAAGTATTTTCTCATTCAGGGTCAACTCGGACTATTTTACCTTTCAAGGGAATTTCTGTAATTTCTTAATCAGATGATTTCGATATTAGCTCTTAACAAAAATAATATAATTTAGAGATCCTATGATTAATTACTTTCTTGAATACTCTCTGATCTTGAAATGATTCCCTTAATAGACTTCTAGTATCCTTCACAAACTCTCCTAGGATTAAAACCGGTTATCCATAATTTCCAAATAAAACTAACATTTCTTATGCACATCAATATTTTTATCAGATCAATATGTCTGTAAAATCCTCTTATCTAACTTCTATATTCAAATCTTGTCTTTTTATAACATAAGGGTATTTTCATAATTTTACCCTACCGGAGTATTCTCATAATTTCTCATCCAAGTACCTTTAACATTTAACCTTTGATGAAATAAATTATAAGTTGCAAATACATGGCTGATTTCTTTATCACTAATCACAAACTTGTAATTTAATCTAATAATTCCTCAATCTCTTATATTATTCATTTGATCCGTAATCAGTTACATAATTTCTACCACATCATATCGAGTGTATAAATTATTCAACTCCACCAAAGTGACCAACATTATCTTGTTCATGCATTTATCAATATAAACATGTTCCATAAAGCATAAAGAGGTAGTAAAGTATTACCTCGATTTTCGTGCAATACTGATCGACCATAAAAATTCCATTCGAATGCCTTTGATCTTCAATTCAACTTCCAATAATTCCTCAGATACATATCAACATAAATTATATCAGAAACGGAGCTTAATTACGAGTATGGATCGAATCGGGTAATAAATCAGTGAAAAATAGCTTACCGAGTTCGAATTTGGCGAAACGGACTTCGGATTTGGATTCAGGACGTCGAAAGATGTCAGGATAGGTATACTCGGTCAAAAACAAAGGTCGTTTAATGCCCGGTCAAAGCCCGTCAAAGTTTTGGTCAACAGTGGTCAACGCCGGTCAACGAGTCAACGGGTCAGGTCAACGGGTCGGGTCGGGTTGTGACCGGTCAAATTTGCTCCAAAACCGGTCAAACCGGTCATTTGGACCATCCCCACGCATAGTGGCGGTGCGTGGGACCCACACTGGTGTCTTATAAATCACGTAAGAATTTCTAAAAATTATTTTGAGCGATTTCGAGATACTTACAAAGCTCGGTTCGAATTTTTGAACGACGGAGAGCTCGATTTCAACGAATCGAAAACTTTGACCACTTCACCTCCTCACGAACCGCCGTCGACGGAGACCAAGGATGACACCGGCAGACTCGGAACAGAACAAAGAACACGATGGTGCGGGAGGTGTAGTAAAAGGATGACCGGATCGTCGTGAATCGATGAAAAACCAACTAAAATCGAGTTATTACCGACGATACTTCCGACTGAAATTAACGACAAACGGCGATGATTCACGACGAAAGGTTTGAGGGGTTTTGTTCCTTGGTTGACAACGAACACGATGGTGGTTTCGGTTCGTCGATCGGAGGTCGGACGACGAGTAGATCGGAGTTGGAAGGAGGGTTGTTGGAGAAGGGAAATCTGGAAAATATGAAAACTGCGCACGGGGAAGAACTTATAATTCATCATTTATAAGAAATGGTTAAATCATGAGTTTAGCCAGTGAATTTCCTGCACTTTATAAAATGGTCTACCAACTTTAAAACTTTACAATTTAATCCCTAATTTCTTCCTAAAATACCAATTAAATTCACCACTTTTTAATTTCTTAAATTTTAACCCCTAAATTGGGGTGTTACATAATCTGATTTTTTTATTCTTTGAATGAACTAATTTGTTTCAATCTTTATGGGAGGAAGTTTGATAGAACTGATCCATTAATGCTAAGCTTTGTATAGATTGGGATCTTCTTGACTATCGGTTTTTTGTAGATACTCTTGTTGTCTTGTAGTTGTTTTGTCGCGCTTCTTTTGGATTTAATACATACATTTTATCCCTAAAAAATTCCAACATACTTGGTGTTTTATTGCATGCATGGCCAAGAAATTCGATAAACATTTTAAAATAATAATATTGTCACCGCTTCATCTTTAACAACATCGGCGGAATCATGCCTTTCCTCGCTGTCTTTCTTCTTGGAATGTTTTGATTCCTTGGATTGTTCTTACTCAAATACATTAGGGCGTTTTGTTGAAGAATCAATCATAAAATGAGTCAAATGATCGATTAACATAGTTATCCTATAACATGTCAGTTAGTTCATCGTGCCACATCAATATTTTGTTACACCTAGTAAAGGTTGCTAATAATTAGTGACCAATTTTTTATAAACCAATAATACTAATGATCAAATCATTACTTTTGAAACATCAATGAGGAAAAGAAAAACTCAAATATCGGTCATCATTTATATAGTTTATTATTTTATTTAATAAAATATATTTATATTTAATATGATGAAATAATCAAGACAGAATGGTGTTATTTAATAAAATAATAAGAACTTGAGTAATATATTTAATTTTATTTAAAATTTATTATATCTGATTTGTCCCAATAAACAATTGAGACGAAGTGTGTATTATTTAATAAAATAATAATAAGTACTAATAGTTATTGTTAAAGCTATGCGTTGCATTGTTTAACTATAGTAATTCCTTTGTCCCTATAAAATTGTCATTTTTGTATTTTTTTTTCAATTGTCCTATTCAAATTTTTACTTCAAAAGTTTCAACAACTATCAAAAACATTATTTTCTTTTTTACTATTTTTCTTAATTTCTCATAACAATAAAAGTTAACTTTGTAATGTCTAAATTGTATTTTAAATTATTTTACGTCACATCTTTTACAAAAAAACTTCTTCCTAAAACTACATCGATAATCAACCTGAAATAACAGAAACCGGTGAAATATTATTTAATAAAATAATAATAACTTGGGTAATAAATTTAGTTTAAAATTTATTATATCTGATTCTACTAAAAAATATATATATTTAAATTTAATTAAGAGGATGGAATATGACTCGTGAATAAATCGAAATTTCCCCTCAATTTGGATCATGCATATTTAGATCCATTTATGTTTTTATTTAATAAAATAAAATACTTTTCTTTAGTATTTATTAATTATGTGAATTTCTTTTATGAAATTTGTAATATAAATAACTTAATTTATTTTTAGTATTTATATTATAGTATAATATATTTCATTTTTATATGATATTAATTATATATTATATCACATTGAAGAAAACTAATAGGGTAAATTACATCAAATACCACTATACTTTATAGTTTGTATTAATTTTACCTATAAATTTTAAAATGCTTTAATTGTAATGTTGAATTTTGATTTTGACTTCAATGTAAGCAACTATTAAATCGTTAACCATGTGATGGTGTTACTGTTTTCTTCTTGATAACTTTAATTTGTGTATTGATTTTATCATTAAACTTTATATTACTTTATTTTCAGGAATCAAATTTTAGTTTTTGTATCATTTTTGTCACTACAGATAGTCATCAACTACTTTAGGATTTTTTGCCAGACAATCATCACCATCATTAGTCGCCATTCGTGACAAGATCAATATCAAAATATTCACATTTCACTCTTTTTTTTCTTCTCCTCAATTTGATTTCTTATGAAACTCAATCAAAATTGTTGAAAATTCATCTAAAGGTCCAATATTTTAATACCTCAATTTTCTTTGAAGGTTGTCCAATGAGACTAGTTTTCTGATATGTTATTCATCTTCTCAAAACAATGTCTCCCACTACTCGACTTTTCGAGCAAACACGCCATCCTCAAATCTAAGAAAAAATCCAAACCTTATAAAAAGATAGATTCTATATTTGATTTCATGAGTTTTAAAGAAGTTTTGAAAAAATCTTAAATAAAATAAAAGTGATAAAAGAATATGAAACGAATTCATCCGTGTTTAGGGTGATCACAAAAAAACTACAAAGGACAATGGTTTAAAAAATAATTTAAAATAGGTGAAAATCATAACTTAGATGAAAAAGATGATAAAGTGAAATAAAAAAAAATTGACTTTAGCGTGACAGATCGTCCGATTATTGATGGGTCAATGGTTAAATGTTATAATCGAACTAATTTAAAGTATAATGATAAAATCAATAACAACTTAAAATTGGTTGGTATTTGATATATTACCCAAAAATTTATTATTAACTTGAAAATGATCGGCTCTCGAGGTTTGAGTATTGGAAATATGGAACAAGCATAGTAATAGCATCAGAAGAAGAAACCACGAAACAGGCTAAGAGAAAAAAATGGGTGACGCTCTTCAACTCCCCATCATTGACTTGTCCTCACCCGATCGCTTGTCCACCGCCAACTCTCTCCGTCAAGTTGTGTTTTTGTTTCTTCTTTAGTTTTTTGGGTTGCCGATAATTCAATCCTTAGGGAGTTGCAAATTGGGTGTATTGATTTGTCATATATAGACACTGGTTTTAGGAGCAAAGAAATCTCCTCTGCATACAATTCGTTACTCTTTCTAGATTCAATGAAATTCGCTTTTGAGCAGGCATGCGTTGACCAGGGTTTCTTCTACCTTGTGAATCACGGGGTTGATGAAGAATTGGTTAAGGAAGTGTTTGAGCAGAGTACCAAGTTCTTTTCACTCCCGATTGAAGGCAAGATGAAGTTGGGTAAAACGAATCACAGAGGTTATACTGAACTTTATGCTGAAAAACTTGACACTTCTTCTTTAAGTACCAAAGGTATTTTTATTTCTTTATTTTAATTGATTGAACTTTCCTTTTCCTAAAGCTGCCTGTTAAATGATTATTCCAACGAATTTATTACTTGTGGGGTTATCCAAGATTTTTGAATGAACCCATTTCAGCAGTTTGCTTTCTTAATTTCTTTATTTTTTTTAAAGGTGATTTTAAGGTGAAATTGATTAGTTTTGACTGCTTGGAAAACAGGGGACTCTAAGGAAAGTTTCTATATTGGTCCGCTTGCTGATAACCTCAATCAATGGCCTTTAGAAGGTACATATTGTTATACAAAACATCTTGTTTTAGTTGTTTTCTTGATATGAGAAATTTAGTTGGTTTATACTAAGATGTTTTTTTTACTGGAAAACATCAGAAGATCTGCCATCTTGGAGAAGCACAATGGAGACTTATCATAAAAAATTGCTGAGTCCCTGATGTTAGTTCACATATTGTTTTTTTTTTACTTCATACATCTCTGGTTTCTTTGTACTTTATATTTAGCAAAGAACTTGTTCAAAACATACTTTTGAGTTCTGATTTTGATTTTATCTTGCATGGAAATTTATGCTATGAGATTCAGCTACTTCTGCGCATAGGACATTGTTCTACTGGTAATCTGGTACAAGTGTTTCAGAATACCAGCTTGTAGAATGGAAAGACTGCAAGGTTTAAATGGTGCTAAATTTGTTTGAACAGGTCTGTTGTGACTAAATTACTTTCTTTAATTGCCCTGTCCCTGAAACAAGAAGAAGATTTCTTTGAAAAAGTGGGAGCACTTAATGAACCTTTGGCATTTATTCGTTTATTACATTATCCAGGAATGCTTGAACTATTTGGTTTCTTCATATCTGGCTTTACACTTGCATTTGCAATTTTCCATTTGAGGGAAGAAATACATACACACACACACATATAAGGAAAAGAGATGGTTAAAAGTTCAGAGCCATAAAACCTTAATAATATAACAATATGCCTCTAAATTTTGATGTTAGGAGACTTGGACTCTTCTTACGAAGAAACATATGGTGCTTCTGCTCATTCAGATTATGGAACAGTCACTCTTCTGGTTACTGATGGTGTTCCGGGGCTTCAGGTGTGTTCCTTGTTAATAATATGCAAGCCTTACATTTTTATTTCGGTCCAACATCCGCTTAACCTCTGTGAAAGCCAGATTTGCAGGGAGAAATCTGTGAAACCACAGGTTTGGGAGGATGTGCCAAGCTTGAGTGGGTGAGTATTAATGATGGAAGATTGTTCAAGTAAAGACTAGAAAAAAAGTACTGGATTAAGGTGCTTTGTTCCTACCTGTCAATTTTTTCCACTTAGCCTCTGAACATTGGATCTGAACCTGTAGGGCATTCATTGTCAACATCGGGGACATGATGGAGAGGTGGACTAATTGTTTATTCAGGTAATCCAGTTGCCTCTCATCTTAAATAGCAATCGATGCTTCTCTTGAAGGATTTGTAAAATGATAATTCCGGTTTCTTTGTATCCCTAATTTTGTGTCATGCTTTAGGTCAACGCTGCACAGAGTTCTGCAACCCCGACAAGACCGCTACTCCGTAACAATTCACCTTTTGCTGTTTACTTTTAGTCAAGTCATCATGTCCAAGTAATTCAGAATAATAGTTGAACATCTTTTTTGGAAATTTAAATTATGTTAGGAACATTTGTTTAATATTCTGTCAACTTTGGTAAGCTTCGTGTTGAGGGCGATATTATCTGTTCATAACTTGATTATTTGATGGGGAACAAAGGATTGAAATGTTATCACCAGTCATTGCACACTGCTAATTCTATCACTCTTCAATTGACGGAAGCCTTTTCTGTTTAAAAGTTCTATAATTATGTTGCGAACATTTCAGGTGGCATTCCTTACGAATCCCAGCAAAGATTGTATTGTGGAATGTTTGGAAAGCTGTTGCAGCGAGTCTTGTCCTCCAAGGTATCACTTCGATGGGTACTTTTGATGTTTATGATTCGATTATAGTTAAAAAAAAAAACTATCAAATAGAACATTGATGCGTTCTGCTCAAATAGTATTGATGAGCACAATCTAATTGAAATCTAAAGAGGCCGTTGTATGTTGCTTAGACTCGGGTGAGTGTCCGATACATACATGCTTTTTTTTCTATATTTTTTAATGTACTTGAATGGTTATATCCCCGTACCAACTATGTGTCAAATATGGATATTTGAAGAAAAATAAGAAATGGGAGCATCATGAATTTCTTACATGTTTATCATATAAAAGATAGGTAACACGTTTTCATTCTTACATGCAGATTCCCACCCATAAAATCCTCAGAATACTTGGAAGAGCGCATCAGACTTGCAAATGACTTTTAGCTAAAGAAAGTGCAAACATTGAACTCGATGCGATCACAGTGTGCAGGTCTCTGTACTGTAATAAACAAACACAAATTATTGTACCAAAATCATCAACATTGTACCAAAACTTCTATCTTGGTGCCTTGGCAAGAAAGCTGTGTGTAACGACATGTGTATCTCTCTGTACTTCAAACACTAATTATTGGTATGCGAATCTAGATGTTTAGCTGCTACTCAGATCTGTTTTACTTTCGCTCATTAGCAGTTCAATTTCATGAACTTCAAAAAGGAATTTCAGGTTTTGATTATCAGACTTGGTTTTCAAATACCCCTAGATGGTTTGGTCCTGGTTGCAGCTTCTCCGTATTTACTTTGAGGACCTTTTATGCCAATCTTTAGCTGAAGTTGAGAATCAAGATGATCGTCTGGAAGGCTCTTCTTTTATGTTAAATTATTACGATGGAAAAGTACATAGTATACACTCTAACCGAAGAAAATTCGGATTTTAGTTCGGGTACGTGTTCACCTTGAGTTAAGGGTGGATCCGCCGCCACCGTATATGCTTAACTTTCTAGACATGTTCAAGTGGATGAACTTTTGTTGCCCATGAAACATGCAGGGAGTTCTTTTTTCCCTCATCAAGTTGTATATGCATGAGTCGCTTCCCTGCACCACTAGAAACTTTGTTGTATGCTTGTGTGTTGTTTCATTGCGTCTCTGAGAGTTCCTTTTCCTAAAAAATTATTATCATTATTTGTTTGTATGTGCTGTATAATATAACTAGTTCGTTTTTCTCTTCTTAGGGAATTTGAGATGTTGAAAAAAAAACCCATTAAGTCGGAATTTAGTAATCAAATGATTCCAATTTTTTTTTTCTATTTATTTAATTTTTTGGACAAAATTCTATTTATTTAATTTGAGGGTTGAGATGGATTTTTGGTTTCATTTGAGGTGTCAGGCAAGACATTTAAACCCGTTAACTCACTTTACCAAAATTTAGGGTCGTTTGATTTCGGAAAATATATTTTTTATTTCTTTTTTTTTTGTTTTTATTTTCAGAAAATAATTTTTATTTTCACATTCTTAAAAATTAGAAAATATATTTGGTTAATATAAATGAAAATCTGGTTTTAGAAATAAAAATAGTTAAAATATATTTGGTATCTAATTTTTTTAAATAGATATGAACAAATAGTTATTAAATAATTATATTAAACTTTAATTATTAAAAAAATTGTTACATAACTTTAATATGTGAGTTATGTAAATATAAAATAATAAGGTTGATAAGAAATTTTATAACAAAAAAAATTATTTTAGTTTGTAATTAGAATATAATATTAATGTATATTGAATATCAATTAAATTTAAAAAAATACAAAAAAATTGTTATAAACAACAGTACAAAAAGTCATTAAAGTAAAAAAAATATGTTTAGTAGTATTTAAGTACTTTAAACTTTTTTTTTTGGGGGGGGGGAGGAACTAGTGTATACCTTTAACTTTTTTAAATGTAAATTGAGGAAAAAATCAATTTAATCCTTTGACTAACGGAATCAAAATTTTACTGTCACGATGCTTACATGACAATATACAATATTGATGTGATATTCATGATGTTGTTGTTATAGCATATGATGGATGATGATGTGGTAGATGTACTAGATTTTTTTGGTTAAGTTCGATGGTCTAATTGATTCATTTAGAAATCTAAACACTTAATTACCATTTTAGGAAAATTAAAAAATCATTTAAACTTAAAATATAAATTATAAATAATTATTAAGATTTTTAATACATTAAATATAAAAATATTAAAAAACTAAATTATTAAAAAAATTAGTTTAAGGACCATATTGAGTATAAAAAAACTAAGCATGTAAATTTAGATTTTTGCATTTTGTATAAGTGGTTTAAGTATATAAGCGTACTTGTATCTGAGTCTGAGCAGGAGAGACACCCGCATAGGACACCAGTCGAAATAAAATTAATTTTCATTCTTTCTGTCAATCATGGACCCAATTAAGCTTAAAATTAATTTTTTTCCTGTCGAGGACCTCAATCAAGGTTGAAATTAAATTGTTTTTACCTTGCCCAGGGCCTCAATCAAAAAATCAAAACTAGTTTTCTTTTTTTCATTTTAAATTTTAAAAATTTAATGCTTAGACTTATTCTTAGTCTTTTTGAGTAATAGTATTGATCATTCATTAATAAAACGACACAAAGATGAAGAATTACCACCTTGAAAATAACTCAAAAGTAAAATTTTAAAAGTGAACATTATTTCAAATTTTGTTTTATTTAACAGTCATTATTAATGAGTATTCTCTTAGTTTTTCTATGCTCTTGATGTAACCAATAAATAATATTTATGTTCAATGCTTGTTGTCTTTTATTTATATAATGAATCCTTCGTTCAATTTTCTTTATTATTTTGTTCAGATTATATATTTTAAAGTTGGTAATACTCTTTTGATATTTTCTTATATCAGAATTCGATCGGGTCGAAACTCGTCAGGTTCGGGATCCCATGTCCATTCATAGTCTCATGCCACCACAATCTTAGAAACGGGCCTATGTATAAGTAAGTGGGCTTGAGACCCAAGCTCAACGAGATTTTAGATCACAAATTACTTTTCATTTTGTTGTTCGATCTTAGTATTGATGTGCTTCTTCCCAGACGTAGAGCGTTGTTGCTTGGACTCTCGGTTCTATTAAAGTATCACCACCATAGCGTCACCGTAAACATCTAATAATGCCTACTTACAGAAAAAAATATAGGTATTCATATAAATAAACACACACAACCACATACTTGGCATAAATATATGAACTATTATATGAAACATGCCCAAACCATAGCCATAAAATGCACAACCATGTTCCGCCAACAACATGCAACACCTTGAGAACCGTTGTCTCAGTTTAGTACTTGGATTTTGTTACGTATGAAAGGGCGAGTCCTGGTCAGGGTTTGGCCATTGGAGAGACCACCACGAATTCCAACATTGATAAATAATCCAATCAGTGATGGATCCAATTTTTTTTAGGTAGGTACGTGTATATATATATATTATTAATAAATAATTATAAATTAAATAAAAAATAAAATTCAATTTAAACTGAATAATTATAATTTTTAAATCTATACAAAGACTTGATTTAATTTTTGGTTCATTGACTCTTCCCTCACCCCTATGTAATTGTGGATTAACATACGAGCTATATGAGTCCTGGTTATATGAGAACCCGCAATGTAAAACGCATACCTGTCTGCATTCTCAAAAACGTAGGCAATTTACTGAGAGTGTAAAATCGAATATATTTGAATGTTTAACATATTTTGACTTAAAGGTAAAAATGAATTTAAACAAAATATAATATCTATAAATGTCTTTAACATTTGTTTAAATACTCATTTTGACCTCTGTTCTTTCTTTAGAATATTTTAGTTTCAAAGTTTCATTTTAAGATAAAATGATCCTTAACATTTGACTAAATACTCACTATAACCCTTATTCTTATTTAGAATATTTTGACCCTCAATGTTTCATTTTATGGCAAACAAAACTATTATTTTAGAGTGTTGATCATTTGTTGACTAATTACACTTTCATCTATAAAGGGATTTTTTACCAAAAAATTAAATATAAAGGGTTAAAATAATTATCTAATCAATCATTAAAAGTTTTCTTTTTTAACGATGCCTCTAAACAATCGTTCAGCCATTGTTCACAGGTTCTAGTTTATAAAGATTGATTTGTTGGGCCTATCCCTAATAAACTATTACCGTAAAGATTGCTTTGTTGGACTCCCTGGGCTGTACCTCATCATATGAAATGGCATCTCTCTCCCAATTATGGCAAGTTCAATAGTACCTACCCTATAAACTCCGGGGATATGAGTTTTATTTTTACAAAAGGTGATTTTATTGAAGTAATTAGAAGATAATATTTGTTTAGAATTTTTTTTCATCAACAATGTGTCGTAGATGTAGCTATTCGAACTCGGGTCCACTAAATAGAACGACATTCAATTTTTTCACTAAAACCATTCAATAGGTTCAACATCACTGATGCTTAATTCACCTATTTGTATGCAAAGTGCAAATTACGTGATTTTGGAGCATAAAATACGGTGAGCTCATTCATTTGCAGAGCTTCCAAACCGGAAAAAGGATAGTAGAAAGTGAGAGTTGTAGTGATAAAAGCAATGCCAATATTTTGAATAATTCTCCATAGTTATTACCTTTGACTTATGAAGAGTCATCAACAAGTTTCGGGCAGATGCAATTTGTAACTTTCCTATACACAGTATTCCATTGCCATTACAGTCAAGTCTTTACCCATAAATTCATCACTGCATGCACTAACAAAAGGGAAAAGCTACTTAATTTACTGGTTTCTTTTTAACAAAAGCAAAGCCTAGAATTTATTGCTACTACACTACTATTGGCTGTTAATATGCGATTCTTTCTTTCATTTATGTCGGTTTGACTTGGCTCAATGCCTCATCTTCTGATTGCGAACATTGTTTGTGGTGAGTGGGGACAAACGTAATATAAATATTACGGGATAAATTTTTTAAAATTTTAATTGTGAAAATCTTATAAAATTCTAAAAGTGTTAAAATAAATTATCTATAAAAATATAAAAAATATATTATAATTTAAAATTTTTATAGGATGACTGACTCATGTTACTCCAGTTGGTTCATATCTAGTGGTAAGCTTCATTAAGTTTGATGAGACATAATGACAAAATTATCTTCCAACGTTTGGACAAATTATCACTTTGTTCCTCTATTATTATTTTTAGAGTATTTTAACCTCTAATTTTTTAATTTTTAGTTAAAACAAACTCTATTGGCTGAAATCGTTAATTGATTAACTATCAATAATTATTGTTGATTTGACATTTTTACATATGACTTATTGTTGAAATGGAATGTGCATCATCACGGATAATGACACCATTAAAGTAATAATATGATATATATATCACATCAATAATTAAATACATGTAAAAATGTAATGTCATCAACACATGTTAACTATTAATTAACTAATAATTTTTATTTAACAAGAATTGTTTTGATCAAAAATTAAAATGCTCAGAGTTAATAAGTAAAGTAGTGATTTATACCTACGTTCCAAATAATTTTATCATTATGTCTTCTCATGAGGGTAGAATTGTCTTCGAGCGTTTGGTGGAAGAGGAAAATTGAGTGGAAAGGGACTTCCATGTTCTGTTTGGACAGGAGGAATTGTTGGAAGAAAAATAAATATATGCAAAGTCTTTTATACCTCCAAGCAAAATCCAAATTGAAAACAGTAATTAAGGTATATTTTATTCGACTTTTTTAGTAAACGAACTCTATTATTTTCAAGGTGTACTTCAGTTCATCCAAATTAAAAAAGACATGCTACTGTGAAATCACATAAAATAATGAAAAATTTAAGGGATTTTTTAATATTTTAAAATGATTATATAAATTAATCAAATTAAACTTTTAAAATATTATTTTTTTAGCTAGCACCAATTCTTTCCGGCTTAATTAGAGAATAAGTTATTTGGCCACAAATTAAGCACTAAGGAATTAAAAATAACTGAAATAATTATATTATATATAAAGAAGAGGAAGGGTGAAGAATGTCTGGCATCCATGAAACAACTCAAGAAAAGTGAGTAATTATAATATTATCATAGCAACTTGAAGCATAAATTGCATTGACTAATAAAGAAAAAGGTGTTAGTTGCATTTTGGCACCACTTATAAAGCAAAGTCTAGGAAAACTGATCATTCGCTTGTACAAAACGTAACTTTGTAGTGCTTTCTTCACTTCTCTAAGGTTTACTTTCACCACTATTTGTGTCTTTACTTTCTACTACTTTTCTTGTACATTTGGTAACTATGGTGCCATTTATTTCAGTCATTGACTATTTTGAAATTAGGTTGCTTCAACCCTACTTCTTGCATTTTATTTTGCACCTTTCAAAATTAAAAAAAATACAAAATAGGAGTGTAAATGAATCGAGCATAAACGAATAATGTTATGTTTCTGTTCGTCTGTTTATTTTTAAAGGTTTTTATATTCAGTGTGTGTCTGTTTAAGTTTTAACATCGTTTTTGTGTTCATTTATTTATTTTTTAAGGTATTCATGTTCGTTCGTTTAGTGTTCGCAAACATGTTTATTTAAGGTTCTCGAACATATTCGTTTAACGTTAGTTAATATGTTTGTTTTGTGTTCATTTATATATTCATGAACATATTCATTTGGCATAAACGAACATGTTTGTTTATATATTTAGAAATTAAACATTCCCAGCTAAATGAATCTTATATACCACTCACATCAGCAACAAAATACAATATTTAAACTCCAAATTTTACCATATGTTCAATTTAGTCCCTATATTCACCAATGTTTAAAATATATATAAAAAAACGAGCTTATTCAAGAACATAAACGAACAAGTCGATAAACGAGCTTGTTCATAAACATAAATGAACCGAACACACTTCAGTTCGTGTTCGTTTTTTGAATGAACATAAAAATTTTGTTCATACTCGTTTGTTTAGCTTAACAAACGAACATAAATGAACGTTATACGAACGATTCATGAATAGTTCACCGAACTCTCTGTTCATTTACACCCTTTAACAAAATTTCAACAATTGTCTTTGAAAAATATAGTTTACAAAAATTCACAATATTCTTCATTTTATAAGTTATTGGTATCAATTGTTCCTAAACTATAGTTTAAATTGTAAAATAATGATAAATTTTAATATATTTTAAATTAATCTCTAAATTATCAATATCATTTTAACCACGTCCTTGTGTTGGTTTAAAAAGTTATTTGAGCATTAAATGTCAACTTAGATATGTTACTAACTACTAAGTATATTAAATTATTTGTATCGAATTTAAACACAAACGAAAAATATACGAGTGATTCATGAATAGTTCATCAAGCGTGCTATTCATTTAAACGCTTAATAAAATTTCAACAATTGTCTTTAAAAAAATAGTTTACAAAAATTTAAAATATTCTTCTTCTATAAGCTATTGGTATTAATTGCTCCTAAAATACAGTTTAAATTGTAAAATAGTTGATAAATTTTAATATATTTTAAATTAATCTCTAAATTATCAATAACATCTCAACCACATCCTTGTGCCGGTTTAGAAAAATATTTCAGCATTAAATGTCAACTTTTATATGTTACTAACTACTAAACATATTAAATTATATGTATCGAATTCAAAGATTGTGTATCAATGTATTGACAACTTAGATATAATGTGTTAAAAAATAAGCTTAATAGATTTTAATGACAGTCGCTTCTTTTAGATGAAAGATCTAAATTATCTTCGAAATATATGTAGATGTTGTTGTATGTCGATTTTAGGTTAAATTGAAGTATTTAAAACTTTTGTGATTGTGCATGAGTTTTTGAAAATTATAGGGACTTGTAGCATAATTTTCTCATAAGTTTAGGGTATTTTTAAAACCCTATCTCCTTTCTTTTTCCTCTTTTCTTGTTGATGCAATCCCTAGCCATTTTTTCTTCTTTCATCTCTCTATTTCTTTTTGGTCCTTTTTGTTTTCCTTTTCTTTTTCCTCACCGCTCGATTCGTCGTGGCTGTCACCGTAGGCATCATTGTGCTCGTCTCGACATCACTATTCATCCAGTGCCCTTAGTACGTCATTCGTTGCCGTTATTTGTAATCAGGGAATGGTCAAACAATTGAGCTTTGTTAAAAATCCCATCTATGTCATTATTTTCTAGAAAATAAACCTTGTAAGTGACTCCCCATATTTTAAAATAATATTCTAAAAATTTTCATCACAATCCGAGCACTAAAATGGCCTCCACGCGCCATCGTGCACATATTAGAATGATTCTGTCAGTTCAAATAGTGGATCGTTCTAACTCGAAACTGAACCAGCTTCACCCTGAATTGAATCGATCTGATCCTGAACATTGACAATTGATATTAACTGTTGATCATTATCCATTGATTTTGATTGTTGATTTTTTTCGTTGACCATTACCTCTATGTTTTTAAAGTCTTGAATGCATTTTCGCAGTCCGTTTTGCCAAAGCCTTACCCGAAAACCCTATTTTACGTCATTTATCATTTAAAGTCATATTTATGTTGAGTTAATTATGGGATTTTGGACTCACTTTTTGGTGTTATGTTCTAAAGGTTATCTCTAGTCTTTACACTGCTCTTCAGTAGAACTTGACCACCCTTAGCTCAATTCAATTTTGCATGTTCATCTCAAGATGCGCATAAATGTTGTTTAGTGACTTATTGGCCTATTTGTTTTTAGATATATGGTTTTAGTAGTCAGATAGTGGTGTGTTTTTTTAGGTCCCCATTTTATTGGATCGAGTACTACCGATCGTGGAAAGCGTAAGACTTAGTCAGTATTGATTGATTACTATAGGTGTGTCCCCTTGATACGTGAAATACCTTTAATACTTTTATGTTATTATACTATATCATGTTATCTGTATGCATGTGCATATTCTTATTACGTTTATCTTGGATATGTCTAATCTCTGATTATTATTGTATCGCTTTTAATCTATGCATTAATGTATTTATGTCATCTGCATGGGATCCTCTATGGAGGGTAGTATCCCAGTCCTATAGGGTACCTCTTCGAAGGATAACGTCCATATCCTGATATCTACAGTGAAAGGTAAGATTGAGTGAAATTTCCTATTATAATATTCTAATAATGGTCAATTGGTTTACTGCTGCCTGAATTTAAATTTGCATCTTCATGACATGTATGAGTTATTTATAGTATGTTATCGACATCTGTTGCACTTAGAGGACACACTGAGCCTTTTAGTTAACTTTTTAGATCCCTCTGACTTTTAGAATTATGACTGGGAAATATTTTTTGCATGCATCGAAAAAGTTTCAAGTATGGGAAATATATTTTCTAAAATCTATTATGAGTGTAAAATTTTGTTGAATAGTTTAATATTATTTGTTTTCGAAATATGAGTTATTATTTATCGAGACTTCAATATCAAATATGAATTTAGACTCTATTTATATTTGATCTAAGGCTCAATAGATAATATACCACCTCGTAGAGACCGACGTCATTCTGTAACAACCCATAGAGCTGGTAACACTTGAGGTCGTGGAGTCCAGGTAATTGATATTGATATATATCCTCCAATTCCTAAGGCTGAAAAATCTGAGAGGCGTACTCGAGCGTTTAATTCTTCTAAACTGGTAAAGCACATGCTATCACTAGGGGTAGAACTATGTGATTTGAATGATGTTGATGCTGGTTGAGAAGTGTTACGCCTACTTTATAAACCCACTAGGGTTTATTCAAAGGAAATTGTCGTTACTATTTTGTTGACTATATTGCTTAACAGAGCATAATACTTTTGTAACATCCCAAATCAGAGTTAGTGACTAAAAAGTAATTTTTGGAAACTTTGTGCTCAATTTTGAAACAAGTTAAAAGTTCAAGGACTTAAATGGAAAATTTCAGTGTTATATTAAATGGTAATTGTGGAAAATTTTAAGGGTATAATAGTAATTTCATAAGAAAGATTTTTATTCCTCCTTTATATAGGAGATGTCACGTGGAAAAAAGGAGAAAAGAAAATAGAAAAGTCTGGAGACTTTGGTTCAACCTTCTTCTTCTTCTCTTCCCGTAAGCTCCATAGCAAAGGTAAGTTTAATTTCAACTGATTAATTCTTGAGTTTTAAGCTTAGTTTTGATTCTTGGGGTGATAAGAAAGATTATTTAGAGATTAAAGCAGGTTGAAACTTCAAAATGGATGAGTTATTAAGGATTAAATATGAAGAGTTTTTAAGTGAATTATTGGATTAGAGGGAGTTAGTATATTTTGAAGTTTAATTTGACTTGTCAATGATTGAATTAAGAGATATGAGGTGTTAGAAATGGATTTAGAACATGTTGAAAAATTGAGTTTAATTTTTGAATCCCAGAGGTGGATAGGATTTTAAGGTTTAAGATGTGATAAATGGGTATTAATTGGTTTAAGTAAGAGTATGTAAGTTAAGGATATGAAATGGGTTGAATTACGGCAATATTGAGCTAAGTTGAGTGATTTTCGTGCATAAATTGGAATTTTGGACCAGTGTACATCGGTACACATTCAACATGTACCGATGCATCAAGGGTAAATTTACAGAAATTGTTCAGTGTATCGATGCATAGGAAGTACATCGATGCACCCCTTAAAAATGGAAACATCGAATGCAATTAGTGCATCGATGCATAAGGAGTGTATCGATGCACATGTTAAGGGATGCATCGATACACTGTAGAATGCACCGATGCACTTCAAGGGAAAATAGAATTAGGTCTTTCTTTTGTTAATGGAAATAAGACTTGCGACGAGTCTATTTCCTATATTAGAATTCATGAATTTATGTTCATATGCATATGTTTGATTTGGGTATATGTGATATATATTACATTATGTATTAAATGATTTGTGTGAATACATGTATTGTGATAAGTTATAGGAATTAATATGAATGATCTATATGATTACATGAGAATGTGAAATAAGTTATGTGATAGGTGACCATACATGTTACATAGTATACGTGATCAATTATAAGAATCAATATAATAGATTTATATGACTACATGTGAAATGTGATGAGTTAAATAAGTAGACTATAGAGTAATATGAGAATAATATATTAGTGAAGGGAATTACGTATAAATGATGATACCAAACCATAAGATAAGTTTACTTATAGGATAATATGAGATTATATGAATATATATTATAACTTTATGAGGAATAATTGGGTGTTATATGATTTAGGTATGGTAATGAGCTATGTGTAAGTAAATTACGTAATTATGTGACTATGTGTGAAATGGAGTACAATATGTAATTATAAGGTATGTGAATATAGGTATATAAGATAAACCACATGATTATGGATTAGGTGAAATTAAATGGTGAGACTGATATGGCAGAAAGTTATAAGAGAATAGGTTATGAGAAGATATAAGAACAAGTATAAGCTATGTGATAGGTGAGTATTATGAAGATGTTCTAAGTGCAAGTGATCTACGTGTATGTGTGATTTATATGGAAATGAACTACTTGACTATGTGTGATCTTATAAAAATGTAATAATAAGACATGTGACAAGAGATGTGTGATTACATGAAGGTATGATATAAGCTATGTGAAAGGGATCTATATGACTATTTGTCTATGTGAATACAAATATATGTGATATGATATATATATGATAATGAGATATGAGACTTTACGGGAATATTACACGATCTACGTGACAAGAAGCTATGAGATTATATGCCTATTTGATACGAATATGTGAATATGTGACAAATATAAATATTAATGCCCATGTTATGTGTCTTGAGAGCTAGAGGTATAGTTGACATGCCAAGAGTTGAGGGTCTACGCAGTCCTTCGGGACATATATGTATTCCTTGGAACATGTGTGATGTCTTTTGAGACACATACTTGATCCTTTGTATATGTATATGATTCTTAAGGAATTTTCTACGTGGTCCTTAGGGACATTTTATATGGCACTTTGGTGCAATTCTACGTGGCACTTCGGTGCAATTCTACGTGGCACTTCGGTGCATTTATATGAGCTGTGGTAACAACATTAGTGCACAACCTCTAGAGACTCACATATCAATAGTTCTCACATATGTACATGGGCTAATCAAGAGATAATAACAAATATATGTGATATGATAAATTTTATAGCAAGGACATGATGAGGTATAGGTATAGTATATGATTAAAAAGGTTAAGTATATGTGCTATGTGATTAAATGATAATGACTAATGATGATTTATATGTATGCATTCATTTCTTATTAGATAATCTGATATGATTTATATGATGATGTCTGTATTGCTTGGTTAATTGAATGATATGTTGAGTAAAAGAATAGATATAAGAGGATATAATTATAAGATATAAATGATAAGAATATTGATAGTGAAATAAGGTTAGAGATTTAAAATAATGTGTGATATGTATATGTTATATATATAATGTTATATTGTTTTGATGTGGTATTATAAGTTGATATGTTCATGCATGTGTAAATAGTTAGAGTTCTTTTTTTTCATAATTTAATGCCTCACTAAGTCATAGACTTAGCACACGTAGGTTACAGAAACGAGAAGAGAAGTCAAGGGGAGCAAGATAGGTTAGCATCTTCCTTACGATTATCAGATCAGAAACATATGGAGTTGATGTATTTTTTGTTATAAAATTTAGTTAGCATGTAGTTACAAGATTTGGATTGATAGGCTCTGATCGGTTGTAAAACGATTTAATTATATTTAATTCTAAAAAGTACTCACTTTTTCAAATGAAGAATTTAAGATTTTGGTGGATTTGGTAAAGAAAAGAGTTTTGAAAAGTCAATGTGACACCTCGGACTCGGATTCGGGTCGGATACGGGTTGGGGGTGTTACAACTTTAAAGGTCTTACTCAAGCATCCTCGTCTATTGGGGAGTACTAGATTGAAGAGACCGAGAGTCTTCTTGATGAGATGGATTATCCTAAGGGTTGAAGACTTTGGGAAATCGTCTCACTATTGAAAGATGATGTCCTTTGTTGGTGGAATTTAGTGAATATGACTACTCTGAGGGATCTTTTGACTTATGAGTTTTTCTATAATACTTTTCAGAATCAATTTGTTGGCAGTCGATATCTGAATGAGAAAAAAATATGAATTTATAGATCTAAAGCAGGATAATATGACAATTCAGGATTATGAGCTAGAGTTCCTACGTCTCAGTAAGTATACCACTAGACTGATCATTATCGAGGAAGACAAGTACTTATTGTTTAAGAATGGTCTACTTGTTGAAATCCGTAGCAAGATAGCTACTCATCATGATCAGGACTTTGTTAAGCTCGTGAACCGAGCTAATACTGCCAAGGAGATAGAAGATCTCAATAGGGAACAACATAATCGTAAAAGGAAGCAATCATTCTCTCATGGTCATTTTGGTTCTTCTACTCATTTTAGAAAATGGTTGAAAGATGATACTTTGAGATTTTTCTCTAGATCTAGACATGTTGATTCTTTTAGTCAGTTAGAGAGTAAAGATGTTTCTTCTGTACAGTATTATGTTATAGGCATCACGATAAAGAGTCTCGTAGGAAGTTAGGGGTATATTTTAGGTGTGCTTCCACCGAGCATTTTTTGAGGGATTGTCCGTAGCATGCTCTGACATATTAGACTTCTACTCATTCTCAAGGATTATCTCATACACAAAGGGGTCATGGCCAGAGAAGAATCATATCATCTGGATTGGCAGTTGGTTATTCGAGTAAGGGGCAATCTACCCATGATAGAGGTTTTGTGAGATCAAAGGCTAGACATCATATCTTTGTTTATGCTACGAGAAGTCGTGAAGATCACATGAGTAAAATATCATTACATGTACTTCTATCATTCATTTAATTCATTATTTTGTCTTGCTTGATAGTGGGTCAACACATTCATACATTGCAAGTTTCATTGCACACAATCTTGAAATTATAGTTGAATCAATATGTCATGTTATTGTTCAGTCTCATGTCAGTCAATTTGCAGTGGTTAAAAAAATATACTGAAACTGTTCTCTTGAGCTCTATAGAAAGACCTTTTTGATAAACCTTATGGAAATATCACTCGATGAGTTCGATCTTATTCTTGTTACTGATTGGTTAAAGGAACATCAGGTTAACCTGAATTATAAACATCGAAGAGCAATTCTAAAGACTTTTGATGATAGGGTGGTTGTCCTGATTGGTGAGCAACAAGGTTATCTATTTAATGTGATATCAACCTTGGTAGTTGAGAAAATGATTCAGAAGGGTGTCGTAGCGTACCTTGCTTATATTCTAGATTTAAGGAAGTATACTTATGGTATTAAATAGAATTATATTGTGAGAGACTTTTTTGATGTCTTCCTAGAAGAGTTATTTGGTGTACCGCCTGAGATAGAAGTTGAGTTCAGAATTAAACTGTATCTGAGTACCGTATTGGTGTCCATGGCACCTTATCACATGACACCTAAGGAATTGAGATAGTTGAAGGTCTAGTTGTAGGAGTTGTTGAATCAAGGTTTTATTTAGCCTAATACCTCTCAGCGGGGAGCTTTCGTGCTCTTTGTTAAGAAGAATGATATAACGTTGCGCTTGTGCATGCAACATTGTGCTTGTGCATTGATTTTTGAAAGCTGAGTAAGCTAACGATTAAAAACAAATACATGTTACCGTGAATCGACAATTTATTTGATCAGTTTTAAGGTGCAATTATTTTCTCCAAAATTGATCTCCGATTTGGCTATTATCAACTTAAGGTAAAAGATTCTAATATTCTGAAGATGATTTTTTGAACTTAATACCTTCTTTAGGAGTTCGTAGTGATGTCATTCAGGTTGACTAATGCCTCTTCTGCTCTCATGAATATGATGAACTGGGTATTCCAATCATATTTGGATTAGTTTGTCACCGTGTTTATCGACGATATCATGATTTAATTGAAGTCTGAAGCTGAGCACGATGATCATTTGATAGTTATTTTGCAGACGTTGAAGAAAAAACAACTTTATGCAAAGTTCAATAACTGTGAATTCTAGCTTAGCGAGGTGATGTTTTTGGGGAACATTATTTATACTAAGGGTATTTATATTGATCTAGAGAAGATTGAGGTTATTCTAAATTGAAAATAGTCTATGAATGTGGAATAGGTCCATAGTTTTCTAGGTTTAGTATATTATTATCAGAGGTTTGTATAGGGATTTTCTATGATTGCTGCTCCTTTGATGAAACTTTTGAGAAATAATGTACCTTTTGTCTAGAGTGAAGTTCAATAGTCAAGTTTTAATAGTTGAAATCATTTTTGACTTAAGCTGTGATTTTGATTCAACCAGAGCCTAGGAAGGATTATACAGTTGGATTGGAAAAATTTCCATTTTTATTTGAATTCTTTCTACATTGGTTTGACTTCTATTCTGATGCAGGACATGAGAGTAGTAGCTTATACGCATCGTCAGTTGAAGCCATATGAGTGTAACTACCCAACTCATGATATAGAGTTGGTTGCAGTGGTGTTTGCACTGAGAATCTTGAGGTACTTATGTCTATAGTGATAATAAAAGTTTGAAATACTTGTTAACTGATAAGGATATTAATTTGAGACAATGTTGTTGGTTAGAGTTCCTAAAAGACTATAATTTTGAGATTGAGTATCACCTTGGTAAGAGTAATGTAGTTGTTAATGCTTTGAGTCATAAATAGACTAATGATTTGAGGGTTATATTTGCTAGCATGAGCTTATATGATGATGGTACTTTGGTAGTTAATCTTTAAGTTAAGCCTACATTGGCAACTGAGATTAAGTCAAAGTAACCTCTTGATGTATCTGTGTTTTCGTTTGCAAAATAAGATGAGTAGAGTTTTGATTCTGAGTACACCTTCAACGTGGATAATGTATTATGTTTATGAGGACTTTATTTTGTGCCAAATGATCTTGAGTTGCGGAATGATATTTTGTGGGAAGCTCATGATAGTCCTTATTTTGTACATCCTGATGGTGTTAAGTTGTATTAGAATCTCAAAGAAAGGTAATTTTGGTCTGATTTAAAAAGAAATGTGACTGATTATGTGGCTAAGTGTTTAACATGTTAACAAGTAAAGGCTGATGTTTTAGTCCAGTTTAGCTCTACCCATTTAGATTCTACAGTGGAAATGAGAGCGAGTAACTTGAATGTTTTCAGGGGATTTCCTTTGACGCGGTCCAAGAAGGATTGAGTTTGGGTTATTTTTTATTGTCTCACTATGTCTTCCCACTTTATTATAGTTCGAACTAGTTATACCCCATACAGATTGGCTCAGTTATATATTTATGAGATTATTAACCTTCATGGGGTTCATTTTTCTATTATTTATGATTGAGAAATGAAGTTTACGTCACGATTCTAGAAAGCTATTCATGAGGATTTGGGTACCCAATTGAATTTTAGTACGACTTATCACCCATATCCCGATAGAAAGTTTGAGCGGGTTATTCAAATTCTAGAGGATATCCTTAGAGAATGCATTATAAATTTATGGGGGAAGAGAGTGATGGGTAAGCTAGAAAAGTGAAGAGAGGGGGAGAGGTGAAGTGGAGATAAACGGCTAGGGTAGTGAAAAGTTGAGGCTAATATGATATTAGGTTTTTTTAGTCTAATTAAAGTTTAATGAACCAAGGTGATGTCGTTTTTGGTGTTGTGGGCTAGGGAAATCCACTTTTGGGATTATTGGGTTATTTGCTGGTGTAAGGTTCCTTTGCTTGTAATATTTTCATTTTAACCAACAAATGAAGTTTACTTTCTTTTATTTCAAGCGCTTGCGTCTTCAATGCTTTTATTTTAGTCCCGATTGTCATTCATTATCTGATTCTTATATTAGTACTTATATTTGGTGTTATCTATCCTTTTAGATCTTGTTATTTTTTATGGTTTTCATTTTGCTACTAAATCTTTCATTGTTTACCTTTTAGCCTTTCATTAGTATTTTTGTTCAACTTACTGTTATTTATATTCAATCATCCAACATTTAAATTATTTCATTTTAGATTCTTAGATTCTTGTTGATTTTCCTTCTAGCATGGGTGCACACCGTTTATATTAATGTGTATATAATTTTATTTATAATTCTATTATGTGTATGAGTTTACATAATGTTTATCATCATTTCTCATATTTTGTAACATTTATATATACGTATGTATATTATATTATGGATATTATATATGTTAAGGTTTAAAGTGTGATTATATATATATATATATATATATATATATATATATATATTAATGATAAATAATTATTATTTTGTGCGAATAATTTATGGAGATACGCCTTAACTAGTAAGTAGTGTGTCTCTGGGAAATTGTTCATACAAAATGATATGTTTTAGTAGGGAAAATACTAAATATATGTATTTTATTATTAAAATTAAGACAATGATCTTTTATACGAGGAATCCATGGAAATACACCTTAACTGGCGAGGAGTGTGTTTCTGAAGATTGCTCATATAAAAAAATAAAATATATCTTTTAAAATTTTTTAATTTAATTTAATGAAAAGAATCATGATTTAAATAGATGTTTAAATTTACAAAATTTCAATATTTAGATGATGTATAATCGCTTAGATATCGATTTTGGAATTTCATAAAATTCCACGGTGCAGATTCTACATATTATTTCAGCAAGCCACCTACAGCTTTCTTTTATTATTATTTCCCATCTCTTGTTTCTTTGTTTTAAATTGACTATGGCGGAGAATGTAGGGAATTCTTCCTAAAACATCTGATAAATTGTTACCAGAATTCGGACAACCCTTGTTCTACCTCTACTAGGAGTCTACATTTTCTGATATAGAATATTATTAATTCGAAATATTTGAATCATTAAAATTATCATCCTTATCTCATTGAGAAAAATTGAATAGATAAATTTTAGAATCAAATATTCAGATATCCAAATCTAAATATAAACTTTAATTTATCAAAAAATTAAATTTAATATTTTAAAATTTTATACAATATATTCTATACCTCTATTATCAAAACATACTTGAATAATACTAAAACAAATATATTTAATATTAGAAGGTTTAAAAATAAATAATTTAAAAGTTAAAAAAGAAAAAATAAAAAATAAAAAGTCAAGACTGACTGGACGGCTGGGCCGCTAGGCTTGGGAGCTAATTTTTCTTTTATTGGATGTTTAAATATTCCGAAAGTGAAATTTCACCAATTTGTATCCAATTTAATTATCTATTTTCTAATTATTTGAATCCAATTATCAAAAAATGTAAAACTATTTTGTTACAATCAATTGTTGAAAATTTTTAACCTGATTTTTAAAATATTATATTTATTTCAATACTATCCATGGTATATTAATACCGTAATCATAATATCAATACTACGACATGGGAATATCGAAACCCAAATATGCTAAGACATGGGAGTTTATATACCAATCAATCAATACTGAATTATTGATACCCTATGTCCAAAAGTTATAAATTCATAAAATTTGTATTGATGATTTTTAAACTGTTTGTTTTGTTATGTGTTCATCTTAGTTAAAATCTTTGATAGTATGATCATACTTTTAGGATGCCAAGGCATGGTGGTAGGATGCTGTTGAGGGTCCAAATGAGACCCCCTACTTTTAGGATTTTCTGTTCTACCGAAAACTAAATTCTTTCAATTAATCCTCAAACTTAAAAAAAAACTGATTGTCACCCCAGAATTTCAAAAATCTTTTGGTTTAATTCAAATTTAAATTAATTGTGAAAATTTCATATTTTATCAAAACTTCTAACACGGGTTTTAAGTAGCGACATAAATCTCAGTCATTGCAGCCATTTAACGTTGCTTAATTTAGCATTCATGTTGAAATAATGTACTCCAATAATAAATGCGTCTTGACCTTTGCTCCATTTACTAAACAGGAATAATAAAACAAAATCTTTAACATGCTTTAACAAGTATCAAAATGACCATCTCAACAAAACCAAACAAATATTACAACATACTCTACATCTTGTTTCTTTTCTTTTCTTTTTTGTTCCCAAGAACATCAAATTCACTTACCATTACTGAAATCCAGTTAGACTTTTCGATCCTCTTTCGTCGAAACCGAACCAACGGAACCATGGCGGTCGGGTTGGACATTGTGTCTCTTCGAAGGGCCTGAAGGAGGAATAGGGACACCTTTGGTGAGAAGGTTGATGGAGAATTGATGGTTCAAATCCATAATCTTACTGTCTCTGTGTTTGTTTCTGTAAACAGCAGCATAGCTTAGAGGGAAGTTAAGAAGAAGCACAAGTGACATGAACAAGAGATAGATAAAGATGGTTATGCTAATCTGTGTGGTAGCCATTGACAAAAGAACATTAATGAAAGCTAGCACTGCTTTTTAGTTATGGGGTTTATTTTTTTTTTCTTTTTTGGATTTTGTATAATATGAGAAAAGTCAAAGGAGATATTGGGGTTTGATCATAGGATGTGAAATTTATATGGAAAAAAAATATGATTTGTATGGAAAGCAAAGTAATGAGAGAGAATGGATGTGTAGGAAAATATCAGGAAAAAAGTTGCAGCGTAACTGATGCATATGAAGAAAGGAGAACATTAAATATAAAATTTATTTATTGATATTTAAATAGTGTAAAATTTATTGGGTTAAATACATGGATAATCACATATATTTGTGTTTTATCTACTTTTGGTCACTGATTTCAAAATACATAAAATATGTCCACCTTCGTTTTTATTTAAATAAGATTTGCTCACCACGGTTTACCACCATTAGACCACTAACATTTGTTGAGCTGGCACAGAAGGGTAAACAACAGAGTTGGTCAATTTTATTTCATTTTTATAAATATATGGTCACTCAATTAAAAAATATAAGTTTTGGTCACTAACATTATTGTTTTATTAAGATTTGGTCTCTGAGACGTTAGTTACTTTGAATTTGATGATGTGGCATGTTAGTAAAAAAGTTTAATTTTTATTTAAACCTTGAAATTTAGATAAAATACTAATCATGGGTCTTTTGTAAATCCATAATAGTTTAGGGATAAAATATCATTTTATTCCTTTTTCCATATGTTTTCTTTCTCAACCCTATCTTCTCCACCGCTTCCCTTACTTCATATGTGTTTTGTTTTTCCTGTTTCCGTTGTTGAAATATTGATTATCCAAACCTTAAATCAAATACTAATATGTGTTATTGATGATTGTATATTGGAGACTATTAAGCCTATTATCTTTGATGATGTTAATAATATGTTATGTATGCCATTTACTACTAAGGAGATTGTGTCTGCCTTCTAGGATATTAATTGAGGAACTCTAGGGATATATGGCCTCCCCGCGATAGGAACTCTAGGGATATATGGCCTCCCCGCGATATTCTTTCGCCTTCGTTGGGATCTTATTGGTAGGGACGTTATTGACTTGTGTATTCAATTTCTCAATGGTACGTTGAATACGAGCATGGTTAATAAAACAGTTATGGTCTTTATTCCTAAAGTGGAAGATCCACAGCTTATGAAGCAACTTCGACCTATTAGTCTATGTTTTGTGGTGTACAAGATTGTGTCTAAAGTCCTGGATAAACGTCTGAAACAACATATGAAACATTGTATTAGTGAAAATCAAGATGTTTTTTATTTTGGGCCTATCTCTCATAATATTTTAGTAGCTCATGAGTTGCTTTATTACCTGAATTCGTCTAAGAATGGTCCGAATAAAGAGTTTGCTCTTAAACTTGATATAGAGAAAGCTTATGATAGAGTTGAATGGCCTTTTTTGCGGGTAGTGATGCTTAAGCTTGGCTTTGTGCCTCCTTGGTTGGATTTAATCATGAGGTGTGTGGAATCTGTAACCTTCATTGTTCGGGTTAACAAGGTTTTAACTAAGGAATTTAGTTTTAGTCTAGGTCTTCGTTAGGGTGACCCTCTGTCCCCGTTCCTCTTTCTTTTTTTGTACTTAGGATCTCTTAACCCTTTTGTTAGAAACACAACGTCGAGGTAGCCTAACGGGAATCGGAGCGAGTTAAACTAGTCCACGGGTTACTCGTCTACTTTTTTTTTACGGATGATAGTATTATCTTTCTTAAGAACTTAATTGTTGAAGAAAATTGTATCAATGAAATCTTTTTGAGTTATGAGCTTTTTTTAGGGTTGAAGGTTAATTTGGACAAGTCGTCTCTACTTTTTAGCCATCTAAGTTGTATAGACCATCGGGAGAGTATTTTGTCTATCTTGGGTGTGATTGAGGTTGAGGACCATGGTCATTATCTGGGAATTCCTCTGGTTATTGGGAAAAATAAATCTAATGCCTTTGGTTTCCTTCAAGATAAAGCGGCCACGAAGGTTATGAGTTGGACTAAAAATCTCTCTCATTTGGTGGACAATAGGTTTTTATTGAAGATGCAGCCCAATCTCATCCTCAATATATGATGTCTTGCTATCTGTTTCCAGATTAATTGACTTAGGAGATGGTTAGTACAATGCATCAATATTGATGGTCTAGTTGAATTTCAGAACGAGGTTGGCCTCTTGTGGCTTGGAAAATGATGTGTATGCCAAAGAATGTTGGAGGTATGGGATTTTGTGTCATGAGAAGTTTTAATTTGGCGTTGCTTGAAAAACAAGTGTGGAGGCTGATTAAGGAACCTTATAGTCTATTTGCAAAGGTTTTTCGAGCCAAATACTTTTTGGATAGGGATATTTTGCATGCCAAATTAGGGAACAGTTGTTCCTTTGCATGGAGGGGAATGCATCACACCTTAATGGCTATGAAAGATTATCTTTTTTACAAATTGACTTGCATAGATATGCACGGATGCATTACGATAATTTGGGTGGTTCTATCAAAGTGTCTCTTATAGGGCGACACGTGGACAACAATATGAACCCTATTCGTTGCCATGAATTCATGATTCATGATGTACCTAGATTGGATGAAGGATTGGTGAGAGAAGTGTTTTCTCGTGCTGATGTCGATTATATCCTTTTTGTCATTATAGCTCCATGTAGTAGGGACTCTATTATGTGGGAGAAACATGACTCGAGTATTTATTTTGTTAGGTCTGGTTATATGTGATTTAATTGTGTTTCTTATTTGTAGGATCCTCCTTCCAATGCATGGAAAATAATTGCTAAATTACAGGTTCTTCCGAATATTAAGATTTTTGCTTATCGTGTGGCTCGCGATGTTTTACATGTTCGTAATTGCTTGAAGGCTATGGTTTTATCTGATGGTATATTTCCTATGTGTGAGGGCAATGAATAATTGGTTATTCACGCTATTCACTTGTGTCGACGGTCCCAAGAAGTTCCTCGTTCGATTGGCTTCCCTACTCAAAATTTCCTGAGTACCAGTTATGATCCCCTTCTTTGGTTTAAGGAGTGCTTATTGGTTTTGGGTGTTGAGTAGTTTGGTGGCTTAGTTACGCTTTTTTGGAACTTGTGGAGTGGACGTAATTCTTTATTCATGAGGGTAATTTACATTCGGCTTGGCTTCTTGTTACTAATACCCAATTTCTACATCCTGATTTTGTTGCAGCTTATCGACACCATCTTCATGGCTTGAATTCCATTGGGGTTAAAAGTCTTACTTATTTAGTTCATTTTGCTTCCGGTATTTATTGGAAACCACTTGTTATTGATGTTGTTAAAGTTGATTTAGATGGCTCATTTGATCTGAATCGCGGCATTGCTGCAATGGGAGTTGTTGCTCGGGACTATAAGGGTTAGGTTTTGGGAGGACTTGTGTAAACTACAAGTGTGATGTATGATCCTACTACTGGTGAGACCAAGGATCAAGAAATAGCTAATTTTATACGGTTGGATATCTTGAGGTCTTAAAGCGACTTGGAAGGCCAATCCACTCTACTATAACTTTAGGATAGGCTGGATTTTATATGTTTTGCTACTATTCAGGGAAGATCAGATCTGAAAGTCTTGATTCATTTTATTACTTTTTAAGAAAAATTGAATCGGGGTAGACTTGATCCACTGCTCTTCAGGGAATATCAAATCTTGACATAATAGATCTGCTCCACTACTCTTTAGGGAAGATCAGATTTGAAAAAATTTGAATCAGTTAACTGCTATTCAAGGAAGATTGAATTGAGGTATATTTGTTCCATTGCTTTTCGGGGAAGATCAAACCTTAGAAGAAGGGATCTGCTTATCCACTCTTTAGGGAAGATCATATGTAATTTTTTTATTCACTTCACTGCTCTTCAGAGAAAATAAAATTGAGGTAGATTTGCTCAATTGTTTTAAGGGAATATCAAATCTTGGATTAAGGGATATGCTTCACTACTCTTTAGGAAAGATCAGATCTGGAAAAAAATTGATTCATTTCACTGCTCTTCAGGGAAGATTAAATTGAGGTAGATTAACTCCACTTGCATCTCGTGACTTTTGAACCCATCTATCTTGGGGTTTGGAATGGATTACTTCTGTCTTGAAGTTTTTGATATTGTTAGTCTTCAACTTTCTTTGAAGGACCTGAAAACATTAATTATTATCATGCAATTCATGAATGTTATGATCATACTTATGCCTAACATGTATGCAACAATACAATTCTTCGACGCTTTTAATCTTCGGAGGAAGAAAGTCTTTCTTCTGTTGATCACTTCTTGAATTCAATCTTTTCCCAAAATTTAGTACCACCATTGGTTCACCCCAACTCACAATCTTGACTAGCTAGATCTCTGGTTAAAAATATTTTCTCTTTCAGAATCAAACACTCTGCACGGTCCACTGATTGTTAGTAGTTCCCTTCTTTAAGTGGAAAACTTATGCATGTTGCTTGAATTCAGACACATTTGACAATAAAGAGCAACGTTTTTTCCCCAAAATTCATTATGCTTTAAAGTTCATCTCCTCTACTAGTGATGAAGACTTTGAACCAGCCTGAAGTAGTTAGAATCCTTAAGACACCTCAAGATTTTAATCATTTCAAACAAGTCGTCTTGCAATACTTATGATACAACCTTTATCAACTTCAGAACACATGTATTGTTCCAAAACTTTTTACACAATAATATATGTTGATATCATGTTTTCAAGTCAATTAAACTATATGTATTTAATTTTTAATATAAGATGCTTGGAAGGAATAGCTAAGCAAGAAAATACTTATTTTTATTTATATAAATGTAAAGAGTTTTTAGGGGTAAATATACGACAAACTTTTACTGAAAGAAATAAAATCAAATCAAATGGGTGCTCATAGATCAAAGGGGTAAATATACGACAAACTTTTACTGAAAGAAATAAAATCAAATCAAATGGGTGCTCATAGATCAAAATAGCAAGGATGCCTTTGAACTAGCACACCGCAGAGTAACTCAAGTGTAGTTTCTGTGAAGAAGATCTCGAGAATTGTGACAATGTATGAGGGTGTGAAATTCCCTCTAGACTTCTGGTACATTTGATCATGACAAATAGCTTTTAATCTTTTTTTCTTCAATCAGGTTCAATTGGTCATATCTAGCTTGTATCCATTCTGCCACTTCTAGTTTTACCTCTGATAAGACTCAAAGTGACGTAATCTCCAATTCGATAGGCAATACAGCTTCATTCCTTAGACTAATGAAAACGAAGTTGCCCTAGTTGAAGTTCGTACAGAAGTTCGGTAAGCAAACAATGCAAATGGTAGTTTATCATGTTAGTCTCTATAAGTTTCGATAATGTTTTCCACAAGCCTCTTGATATTTTTATTAGCTACCTCTACTGACCCATTCATTTTCGGATAGTAAGTGGTGGAGTTATGATTTTTTATAATAAACTGAGAACATACAGACTCCATTGTTTTATTGTTAATGTTTACGACATTGTCTATAATGATTCTTTCTGGTAGGTTGTATCGGCAAATTAATTTTTTAAGAACTTGCACACTAAAGACTGAGTCACATTTGTATAGGAGGTCGTTTCTACCTATTTAGTAAGTAATCAATGTAAAACAATATGAAACGATGACCATTAGAAGCCTTGGGTGTGATTTGTCCAATAATATCTATGTCCCACATAGAGAAAGGCCACTGAGCTATTATCACATGTAATGGGCGAGGAGGGGCATGAATCCTATCTCCATAGATCTGACATTTGTTGAATTTTCTGGAATAATTGATGTAGTCAGTTTCTATTGTTGACCAATGATACCTTGATATCATTATTTGTCTAGCTAGGGCATGTCAATTGGCATGAGTGTGAGTTTCTTCCATAATAGTTTTAACTTAATTAGTATTCATGCATCTAAGCAGAACTTGGTTTGGGTTTTCTTGTACAAGATTTCACCATCCAACATATACCTTGAAAATATTCTTTTATGGTTCTTTTATCATTCTCGGTTGCTTCATCAAGATAACTCTTATGATTGATATACTGCAAGACGTCATCATACTAAGGATTCCCATCATCATCTTATTTAATGCTATAATAGTGGGTTGGGTACTCATAAGCTTGCATCTCAATGGGCCTCATACTTGAGTGTTCATTTACTTTGGTAGCCAAGGCATTTACCATTTAATTTTCTTCCATGAGGAGGTAATTGGATTACACCTCCCCAAATTCTTCGATTAACTTCATTACCAACTTATGATATTCAACCAATTTGGGATCTTCAGTTTCCCATTCACTTCTGAGTTGATAAATCACTAGAGATGAATCCCCAAACACCTTGGGTATTTTTACTTTGTGCTTAATAGCAGCTCAGAGACCCAAAATACATGCTTCTTACTAAGCCATGTTGTTTGTGCAGTTAAAGTTCAACAGGCTAGTGAAATGATAGCGAACTCATTCAAGTGAAACTAGATTTTCCCCTATTCCATGTCCTAAAGCATTTGAAGCACCATCAAAATTCAACTTCCAATATATACTAACATAGACGTCAAATCTTCGTTAGGAAAGTCAAAATTCAATGGTTCATATTTTCTCAGAAGTTCTACTAGCTATGAAATCTGCTATAACACATCATTTAATTGCTTTTTAGTTTACATACTGGATGTCAAATTCTGATAAAAAGATTTACCAACGAGCTAGCCTTCCAGATAGAGCTGGTAAACCCATCAGATACTTCAAAGGGTCCAACTTCGAGATCAATTAGGTGGTGTGATACAACATGTATTACTTGAGTCTATGAGTAGCCCACCAATGCATAACACAATTTTTCAACTGGTGAGTACCTTACTTTGTAATCTGTAAATTTTTTGGAAACATAATAAATTGTTCTTTCTTTCTTCTCGGTACAGTTACACTGCCCTAGTATACACCCCATCAAGTTCTCAAAGATTATCAACAATTTTCCTAATATTAGTGGCACTAAGACCGGGGTATTAGACAAATACGACTTTACTGCTTCAAAGCCTTTATGGCAATCATCACTCCACACACCTGGGTTGTTTTTTCGAATAAGACGAAAGATATGACCACATTTCTCGGTCAATTATGAGATAAATTGAGCAATGTAGTTCAATCTTCGTAGGAATCCATGAACTTCTTTTTGTGTCTGTGAAGGTGGTAAATTTTGAATGGCTTTAACTTTGTCCGGGTCTGTTTCAATCCCTTTTTTACTGACTACAAAACCCAATAATTTTCCAGATGTTACCCCAAATGTGCATTTATTCGTATTAGTTTCAATTGACATTTCCTCAATCTTTGGAAAAGTTTTCTCAAGTTCTCAAGATGCTCATATTCTGTTTTGTCTTTAACAATCATGTCATCGGTATAGACTTCTATTTGTTTGTGCATAATGTCGTGAAACAACGTCACCATGGCTCTCTGGTACATTACCCCTGCATTCTTTAACCCAAATGGCATCACCTTGTATCAAAATGTACCACACATAGTACAAAATGTGGTCTTTTCCATACCCTCAATGTGTTATTTTATTATTTTCAGAGAAACCATCCATGAAAGTGAATAGGGAATTTCTTGCAGTATTATCTACCAGGGTGTCAATATGTAGCAAAGGGAAATTATCCTTCAGACTTGCTCTAGTAAGATCTCTGTAATCTACACACATATGAACTTTCCTATCCTTCTTTGGTACCAGGACAATATTTGCTACCCATTAGGGGTATTTAGCCACTTTAAGGAACCCAACATCAAATTGCTTCTTTACATCTTCCTTTATTTTTAGTAACATCTTGGTTCTTATCCTTCTCAACTTTTGTTGCATTGGCTTACATTCAAGCTTTATTGGTAATTTATGCACCACCAGTTCCATATCCAATCCTGTCATATACTTATAAGACCAAGCAAATATAAACTTGTATTTTTAGAGCCACTCGATCAAATTCTGACGTTTATCAGCTGGTAGAGTGGTACCAATTTTTACTTATTTCTTCTCCTTATCAGACCCCAAATTCAAGATTTTTGTCAGTTCCTCATGAGGTAGAATCTTCTTATCATCCCTCTCCACCATTTTCAGTAATCGAGAAGGCAAATTACATTATTCCTGATTATCATAATTCTTGACTTCTTCTTGACATACGAGCAACTTGAAATCAATCTCCTAGTCTGAATCATCATCATTCATGCTATTGATATTCAGGAACCTGAAAGAATAGAGTGAAAATATATATATATATATATATATATATACATACATATACACATACAGGGGACTTGATCCCCATATTGAAATTGAAATAACTATCATACATATGTAATAAAGAATGAAAGAATGAACAAATGAATGAAATAATATTTTCCATGTGAGATTTTAAAAAGTGCATCTTTTACTAAAAATTAAATACATGCAGTTTAACCCTTACAAAAGATCACCCATTTCCCCAGGTTTGAACAATGAGAAGAGTTTTCGTGTATTAATATGAAATCCTCTGCAGTCTAATTGTTCAACACAAATCCTAGCTAAGCAGGGTAAATTCCAATAGCTCTTCCTTCATTATATTCTCCCTTCAGCATGACATTGATGCTCAAATCCTTCAGGGTATCTTCAACAACATGTTTTTTCATTGGTCGATCTGCCTAGAACATGTACCCCCCAAATACAAACATATTATATAGTGGCTGGAAATTCATCAGTTCCTACTTGATGTCCTCTCCTACCCATCTGGCTTTATTTAATTCTTGGCTCTTATGAATTTCCAATGTTTTTAAAAACGGATCGGACCTTGAACCGGTGAAGGTACTGGTTCACTGGTTCAACCGGGTTCAATCGCGGTTCAATCGGATTTTATATAAAATGATATTTTTTAAAATTTTACATAATATTCAAAGCAATATTAATATATATATATATATATAACAATTTTTTTAAGTTTACAATATTAAAAGGTATAAAAATATCACAAGTCATAACATATATAAGTTAAAAAAACATAAAATCAAGTGAAACAAAATGATTCAAATCAACTACAACATAATATTTAAGGTAAAACATATTAAATAATAAATATAATTATATAACTATAATCAAAAAAATAAATTTGGGGGCTGAAAAAATCATAACAACGATGTTTGTTTTTTTTAATTTTTTAAAACAATCCCACATGGCTAAGAAACATAGAAGAGCATCCCAAAAGTCTAGAGAGTAAAAATATGAGAACAAAACAATCCCACATGGCTAAGAAACATAGAAGAGCATCCCAACTGACTTCTATAAATACTAGAGGTAATTTGACTTTCAAAATCATGGAGCCTTTTGGTGAGCACAGAGCGAACTATTCTTTCGCTTCAATTGAGCTCGAATTTCAGGCTTCAATCGAGCTTCTATTTTTTTTGAATTCGAGCCTTTTCGAGTTCAAGTTTCATTATTATATTTCGAGTTTGAGTTGAATTTGATAATTTTTAGCTCGTGAGTTTTTGAGTCGAGTTGAGCTTACTTTTAAAGTTTTCGAGTTCGAGTTGAGCTCAGCAGTACTTGAGTTCAACTCGGCTCGTTTAACAAATGACGTCGTTTGGTTTAATTTTTTTAAGAAAAAAAGAACCGGCGGTTCACATTGGTTTTGCTAGTTTTCAGCCGGTTCACCCCAGTTTTGCCGGTTCTCAGTCGGTTCTACCAGTTCTTTACCGGTTCTGTGCTCATCCGATTTTGAAAGTTAATCGGACCGGACAGGCCATCGGTTCACGGTTCAACCGGCCAGTCTGATTTTAATAACATTGTGAATTTCTTTCATTTTCTCCTTCAAGTTTGGATGATATCCCAAGTTGAAATAGTCTCTCTTAGATGAGGAGAAGACAGGGTCGACTAATCCTTGGAGGTGTCTACCCAAACCTTTTCCAGCTCTTACCCCTCTTCTAATGGTTAGCTTAACGTTCATTCGAGTGCATCTAGACAGTCTTGGACACATCATTTTCCCTCCTTCTACTACAAAGGTAGTATTGATAAACTCAAGGGACCTGAATGAGAATTCAAGGGCCTCCTCACTCACTTTAATGTAGGGAGAACTAGTCAAGACATAAAAAATTATATTCTCTTCAGAATTGATGTTTATTAGCTTCCATTCAATCACAAATTTGAGCTTCTGGTGTAGTGTTGATAAAACTGGCCATGCCTGATGTATCCAAGGCCTTCCTGTAAGGAGTTGTAGGTAGGTATGATATCTATGAAAAGAAATTCGAATTCATAGGTGGAGGGGATAATGGTTAAAAGGATGCCAATCTTTCTCATTACTTCCCTCTTCGTTCCATCAAAGGCTTGAATGGGATTTTGACAATTTCTCATTTGTGTGCTATTAATGGGTAATTTCTTTAAAGTCACTAGAGGCATCACATTCAACGTAGAGCCATTGTCAATTAACACCCTTGATAACACGTGCCCCTTACAGTTGACAGTAATGTGAAAAGCCTTGTACTTGCTTATCATTCATGAGGGGATCTCATCACTAGAAAAAGAAATGAAATTGTATGCTTGGACGTTGACTATCAATCTGTCCAACGTTTCCACGGGTAATTCTCTTGGTACAAAAGTCTGATTTAGAACCTTTAATAAAGCATCTCGATGCCCCTATGAGCTCAATAATAGTGTGAGAAATTAGATACGAGCCGCTAATTTGTGTAATTAATCAACTATATTGTACTCGCTATGCTTTAGAAATTTTAGAAATTCAATAGCTTCATTCTCTGTTACTGACTCATTGATGGCTTTTTCGAATTCTTCCCTCAACAAATTGCCAACCTTTTTCCCCTTGTCACCAGAAAATCTTTTCTCGGATTCTTTGGGTTGATATGGGGACTAGCATCTACCACTTCGAGTGAAATGGCCAACTTCGTCTACTTCTCCTTTGATATCTTCTGATTCCCCAATATTCTCTATCTTACATTCATATCTCAAGGGGACCTATTGGTTGCTTTTATAGGGAAATAGAGAGAGGGTGTAATTATCACTTTGGATGTCACATTCTTTACAACCCTGGCTTTTGGTATGATAACCAAGGGGTGGTTAAGATTATAAATTTCCCTAAAGAACCCTCAATTGCAAAAATATTTGTTTCATCCTTTCCCTTCTCAATCTCCTCGTAGAATTCTATTTCCTTATTGTCCATCATTTTTTGGACCAAAACTCGGAATTCAACACAATTTTGTATGTAATGTTCTTCACAATCATGGTATTGACATGCATCCTTATTACTAAATCTAATTCCTAAGCTTAGGATCAATAATCCTACCTTAATCATTTGACCCCATACCCATCTCAATGATGATATTACTTATCTCACATCAATTATGATCATCTTTCCTCCTTCTTCAATGATAACATTAACTCTTGTACTTCCATTGCTCGATAGAAGGTTTTGGGCCATGTTTGGTTATGTATTATCACCAAATTTTATGACGTTTTTCTTTCTCAAACCTTGGACAATTCTTTTGAAGGCCAACAGTTCTCAATCGAATGCCTAAGTGCCCTTGTATGATATTCACAGTAAGTATTTTGGATAAACCATTTGGGATACGGGGGTTGCATAGGTGTCACATGATAAGGCGGCACTACATATCTATTATACAACTCTTAGAAAAGATCCTTGTAGGTCATTGGGATTAGGTCAATCTGTATTTTCTCCTTTTCCTACCTCACCGCCCTCGAGTCCTATCCTATAGTGTTCTGGGTAGACGACTCTATTGCTCGAGGTCTGGATACTGTAATAATACTAGAATTTTCGGCCTTATAGCTATTCACATTGTTAACATCATCGTTCTTCCTCCTAACTGGTTATTTCTTGGTTGATTCTACTTTATCAAGTCTTCCACTTTTGACAACCATTTATACCATTTCTCCACCCGTGACTAAATCGGCAAAATTCTTGGACGAATTTCCGATTAAGTGCCCCAATAAAAAAGCCCTTAAAGTGTAAAAAGATTATGTTTGTTTCATCCTCCTTGAGCAAGGGATAAACTAGTACCACAACATCCCTCTATCTTTGGGCATACTACCTGAAGCTTTCATTTGGTTTCTTCTCCATGTTTTGTAGCACGATTTGATTGGGCCTTATATCTTTTACATATTTATACTACTCGAGGAATGCCTTGGCTAAATCTTTCCAGGAATGAATGTGAGTCTTGCTTAGTTGGTTATACCATCGAGTGGCTGAGCCTGTTTTGCTTTCTTAAAAATAGTGTATCAACAACTAATCATTCCCTATGTAAATAGTTATTCTTCTGTAGAACATCTTGATGTGAGTAAAGGGGCACCTCGTTCCATCGTACTTTTCAAAACATGGATTTTGAACTTAGGGGACAAGTTTAAATCAGGTACCAAGCTCAATTCCTTGGCATCCATCTCATACACATCAATACCTTACTTTATAGCCTTGATTTCTTCTTTCAGTTGCTTTCATTCCTCTTTCATTTGTTTGTCCTCTTCTATCCTAGCCTCATCATCAAAATTAAGGACGCGTTCAAATTGACACTCTTCTTGATGAGAGCTCACTCTTGGTTGCAAATTCATGGAGCCACCAATTGGATTAATTTGTACTTTCCTTGTATGAACTAAGGTTTCTTGATAAGCCTTAGCATGAGTTGGAGTGAATCTAGGTGGGTAAGTCGGACATTCAATCATAGTTTCAGGTGTTATACCTTTCCCATGTTTAGGGTTTCTTCCTCCAAACATATTAGAAAAATCTCTTAAACATGTCTTCATGTGCTTTTAACATTCTCTCCTCCATTTCTTTCTGTAACTTTTTCACATTTTCCTTAATCTCTTATTGTATCTAGACAAGTTTCTCATCCATGGCTTTTCTCTTAGTATTGTACAGGTGCTTAGAAGTCCAAGTGTTCTGTGGTACACCATTCATAATAATTTTAATGATTTAATTATGCATGTGAATTGCATGAAAATGCAAATAGAATATAAAATAAAAAAAGACGTAAATATAAACTACAAAGAGTAAATAAATAAATCAATACATAAATAAAGGGAAAATAAATACAAGTAACACGCCTACACAAAATACAAAATGTAAGTTAAATGCAAATGCATGTCAAAAGGTATAGATTCCAGAAAGCGGTCATTCTTAGAACAACTTTCATTTAAAGACAAGAGTTTCATCCCTACAAGACAAATTCATTACAGAAAAGGCCTAGCCCTCATGTTCAATTCTTTAATCTTGCTGACAAGCTAAGTGACCCTTCTTCCCACATAAATTGTCGGATCTGTATGACATAGGATGACTCTTGCTTGGATCTCCATCTCTCCAAGTTGCCTTGCGACGCCACTCATATGAATTGTGGTATTGAGTATCACATGATTAACATTTTCCTTCCAGTCCTTATAGTAATCAATTTCATTCTGCTATTGTTGATTAGTATTTTGGATAGTGTGCTTGAGACTGGCAATTTGTTCTTGACAATCTCGTAAAGCATTTTCCAAGTCACAGATATTCCTTTGTAAAGTGACGCTTTCTTTAACTCTTACCTTTAGATTCATTGATCCACGCTAAACATCTTCCAAAAATGAAGAGTTCTCGAACTGCAAGATGTAAGCATTATACTTTGCATTCTTGGTCTGACCCTGAGCTAATTTATTCGCATGAATTGCTTCTATCTCCTGTTTTTATTAAGTAAGAGCTTCTATTTGATCATTATTTTTCCCACGTCGTTGCATCCAGAGGTAGACTTTATCCTGCTTGTTCTGAAGTTCATGGCCGCGATGCTTCCTTTCCAATTCTACCTCTTTGCCTTTTCGTCTCTCTTAAACTTCCAATTATCCAATTCTTTTTCCTTGGATCTCAAGCTTATTTATCATGTTGTTCACTTCAAATTTGAATCCTTCAAACATATTGGTTTTCTCCATTTCTAGTCTCCTAGCTCTTTTCCTTTCTTTTTCTATTTCATCCAGTCTTTCTTGATTTTCAGCTTCATACCCCTCAATCTTAGCCTTTAACCCTTGTACCTCAGTAATGATTTCCTTTTCTCGTCTCCTAATAAGGGTATGCATTTATCTCAACCCGTTGGCTTCTTCTCTCTCCCCTTTCAATGTACGGGCCTAGGACTTCTTCTCTACTTCGAGCTTTTGATTCATTCTCTTATTCTCGGCTTCTAATTATCTGACTCTATAATCGACCTCATCTTTGACTTCTTTAATTCTTCGTACTTTCTCAACTTTTAGTTATGCGCTCCACTATTCTGAAGTTTTTCCCAGTCCATCAAATTCACAAGATGGATTCATCTTTTGATAATCCTTCTGTAAATCTGCAAAATCATCTTCAATTTGGTCATTCCTAGCTCACATTAGCTCGAATTGCCTGCTATGAAACCTAACCTCGAGGTCCAACATGAAATTTTCTTGCTTGAGGCTTTCATACTCAGTTTTTTTGGCTATTTAAGCTTCAAACTCACTCCTAAGTATTTATACTTCGGATGACATATATCTAAACTTTTCCTCTACAGGAATAGCTCGATCTCAATCAAGCAAGGGAATATTATCGTTCTTTCTCATATCTCTCCAAATCACGTAATCTGGCATTAACATAACATCAGCTTCTACTACATCAGTTCGAAAAGGCTTCTTCTAAGTATATGATAATTCACAACTTTTCTTCTTGTAGTGATCATCTTTGTATGAAAACTCAAAATTACTTAGGCCTACTGTGATTGGGTCAAATTTTCGGGCATCATAATGCCTTAACTCCATAAGTGAGGCATAACCAACTCCTACCCATATTCCTAGCAAAGTTATCCAATCAGAATCTCGACAATTGTAATAAATATCAGTGTAAGCTAACTATGGAACACGCCATACTATATCATGTGCTGGCAAGTTCCTAAAGAGTGACATCCAAGCTTTCCTTGACAGATGCTCTGCCCATTCTTGTTAGAGATACTTACTTAATGGTGAATAAGCACCTGAAAACGACAACCAATCCTTCTTTTAGTCCTCAAAAAATGACTACATATCCAAACAGTAAGCAATTGAACACATCCAATGAAGCGACTACACTATACTCTTCTACAACTGTTTAGGGCCCTAGAATTTTCAGCTAAGACAGTAAGGACTTGATTTATCTTTTGTTCCAATCGTTCAAATAAATCAACCACCATTGCATCTATATGGTGAAGAACTTTTCGAAAGATTACTAACCCATATATGCCTAAGGCAAACATTTCCATGCTCTTCTCAATGTCACTATGCTTAAAAATCTTTTCTTTAATACGTGGCCATGGGAAACACTCAAACCCTCCTTTTTATTAAATGCGACCATCCACCTAATTTTTGTAATACACCGAATATTTGGTTAGTGACTATATTGAAATGATTTAAAATTTTGGAGGATTAAATGAAATAAATGGTAAAATATAAGAAATAATTTAGGAAATTGTGTTTAAGATCAATTAGTTAGAATGGAAGAGTGAAAGGGTATTTTGTCCTTTAGAGGGAAATGGAGTTAAAATCCATTTTTAATTAGGGTATTTAATAATGAGGAAAAAGGAGAAAGTGGAAAAAGAAGCCAAGTTATCTTTTCTTCTCCTTCTTCTCGTATGCCGTTCTCTCCATAACCAAAGGTGAGTTTCCTCCAAGTTGGTTTTTCCTTTAGTTTAATGGCTGGTATTGAAACATTGAGTGTTATAGAGGCTTAAGGAAAGGTTAAAGATGATTAAAACTAAGAGATGAATGTTTTATTAGAGATTGAAGAAAATGAGTTTTTGAATGATATGTTGAATTATGAGTTTTTTTTATTGAGGTTTACTAGTATATTTGACTTGTCAAATAAGTAAATAAGAGATTGTAAGCATTGGATGTGATTAAAATCATGTATGAAAAGTAGTATGATTTTTAATTTGGGATGTTCTTTGGAGATTGTAGATGTTATAAGAAGCTAAAGGAAAGAAAGTTAGTTGGGATAAGTAAAGAAGAGTTTAATAGTATTGTTAAAGGTAAAAGTAAGGGAATTTGATGAAAATTATGTAAAAATCAAGCTGAAAAATGGAAAATCTAGGTAACGGTATCGGTACTAGAAGAACAATATCGATACTATAGGTTTAAATTTTGAAGAATTACGATGAACAATATCGATACTGATGTAATTAGTATCGATACTGTAGTGGGTATCGATATTAAGAAAAAGGCATCGATACCATGGATTCCAGAATGCAAAAATTGTATCGATGCTGAAAGGGAGTATCAATACCATAGTATAGGAGTATCGATACCATGGTAGGGGTACCGATACTATTGAGCCTGGAAAATTTAAGATCGGAGAAATTTTGAAAGAAATTGAATGTAATAGTACTTTTAAGTTTTATTAAAAGTATAAATGTTAGAGAATATACTAACTTTGGTATAATATGTGTATTTAATGGATGCTTGTGTAGATCATAACCAAGCTCCTGAGTCAAGCAAGAAAAGGGCAAAGATAAAGTTGTCGAATAGCTTGACATCATTGCAGCATACTAGCGAGACTTATCAGGTGAGTGCATTTATTGTACTTGTATGAAAGGAGGAAGACTCGCAATAAGTCAATCTCGAATGTTTTGTTAAATGTATATTTTACAGCATTTTGATATATTTTCATAATGTATATAGAAATGATATTATGAATAAGTTTTAGAGTATGAACTGCTCTAAAATGAATGGATGAATGTTAATGTTGTACGATAGTTATCGATGTTATCGAAATAAATGAAAATGCATAACAATGCATTATTGGCAGAAAGGTGCCATAAATGAAAATGCATAACAGTTCATTTTTGACAGAAATTTGCCATAAATGAAAATGCATAATGGTGCATTTTTGGCATAAAGATGCCATAAATGAAAATGCATGACGATGCATTATTGGCAGAAAGGTTCCAAAATGAAAATGCATAAGGTGCATTATTAGCAGAAAGGTGCCATAAATGAAAATGCTTAACGGTGCATTATTGTAAAAATGGTGCCACCCATGGTATTCATAAAAGAGGAATGACCATTTCGGCACTTCGGTGCAATATATGTACCCTAAATTCTTATTTAACATATATTGGGGAAAATAAAGTATAGTTGGGAACAAAATATAGAAAAATCAGTGTGCTAGGTGAAGACTCTAAATTTCTTCCTTTAAACGTTATTATATTATATAATATATATTTATATTATAAATCATATTATAAAATATATTCATCTATATATATAATATATTTATTTACATTTGTTTCTTCTCTCAGGCCCAATTGGTGCCCAAATGCAAACAAGTCCACATTTGTCGTCCAGCACACTAGACCCAAGTCCCATGTGACCCAGTGGAGCAGCCCAGATCACTTTGGGTTTCCAGAAACCCTAGCAAACGCCTCTCCACAAGCGTCGCAAGCCTCTCAAGAGTCCCACGGCCGAATTCCTCGGCCAGCTTCCCAAACTTTCCGGCCCAAGGATCTCGACTATCACCAACACGCCACCAAAAACGTGCACATGTGAAACACAACAACCAAAAAAATAAGAGTCACAATCCGCCTAGGACTCAAGAATTTCGGAGCTAAAATAGGTTTTTTTAGTATAAATAACCATTGTAATCAACACTAGAGGACTACGAATAGACACGATTACTAGAGGCAAACATCACACACAAACACGCATACCAGAAGAACAACCGAAACATTCGGAGTACTTGTAAAACATTTCGAAAGATTAAGAGGTATATTTGTTCTTACCTTTTGTTTTGCTTGGTTTGGTTACTTGCATGCTTTTTTTCTTCAGTTTCAACAAAAAACCCAAAAGGGTTGAGCCTGCCGATGATTGAAAGGGGAAGATTCGAGGTTTTAAAACCCAGATCTAGCCCCCGAGGCACCTTTTTTGTAAAAAAATGCTTTGATTTTTGGAAACCAGTTTGAAAAAGCTTTCGATTTTAAAAAAACGAAAATTTTGCCGTCGATGAACGGCGGCCGGCAACGGTGGCCGGAATCTGGAACATGCGGCGGTGTTCATGTGTTCTTCAAGAACACAAGAACACCCAGAGAGAATAAAGAACATGGGGGGCTCGGTTTTGAAATGAAATCAAATGAAGTTTTTGTTTTTTTATGTTATATAATTGATCCATGGACCCTGGGTTAACCCGACCCATAGCATAGGGTCTACGTGTTTTGTTTCAAGAGAGGGTAAATCCTCGATTTGGTCCTCCCAGTTTTAAAACGTTTAATTTTCCCCTAATTCGGTTTTAATCTTCAATGTTCTTTGACATTTGCCCACTGGTTTAGCTTTTATTTTAATTTAATCCCATACTAACATTATATATGTTTAATTATATTTTTGGTTTTATTCATTACTATTATTTTCATTAATTTTATTATATATATGTATATATTTCACCTTTTTTATATTAGTCTTATTATCGTTATTACTATTATATATATATATTTTCATTTATTTTTTTAGATATTATATTTTATTATTTTGTATATATATATATATTCTGTCCCTTTATCTATTTTATTAATATTAATATAGTATATATATATATATATATATATATATATATATATATATATATATATATATATATATATTATTTTGTTTACCTTATATCTATTTTATTTATCTAATTTTATTTTTTTTCTAGCATTTATTTCTTTATTTACTATGTATTTATTATTTTCACTATTATTTTCCAGCATTTTATTTATTTCATTTGTTTTTTTGACTCTATTATTTTTACTTGTTATCTTTATTTTATTATTATTTTTCTCTTTGTCTTTCTTTTATTCTTCTTTATTTCATTTGTTTTCTATTGTGTTAGTTTTTATTACGTCTTTTATCTGACATGTTTCCTGACCTTTTAAGGGTACACTTTTAAATCAATCAATTGTAAATAATTCATATCATATTTTACCTTTTTCATTAAACTTACGATTTTCTTAATTTAAGACACTTGGAAATTGCGTAGTACCGAAAGGGCAGTTCAAGGGTGCTAACCTTTCCTTGACTGTAACCAACTCTCGAATCCGATACATCTTTGGAAAGACGCAGATCAGGTAAGAAATAAGATATCCGATCAACCCATTTTTAATAAAATAAATGATCGGTGGCGACTCCTATTTCGTTTAATCCAAGTCGAAGCCCAATTTCGGGCCCATCCAAAAGACGGCCGCGACAACTTGGCGACTCCGCTGGGGACACATGTAAGTGAGTCAGACTAAGGTAATTTCCAGTTGTCTTTTTAATGAAAGGGTAAGTTTAAATTTTAAGGTAACATTTCGAACCTTGTTGTTTACTTTTGATTATATTTTCGAGTAAATAGTTGTACTAATCGTTTTCTAATGATTTTAGCCTTCAAAGCTTCTTTTTCACTTAGGGCTCTAAATCTGAGCTCTGAACCCTATTTTAAGTAGGGGGTGAAAGTTACTCCTTCGTGTGAATTTATTCACCGTGCGGGCCTAGAAAGTAGCCTTCGGGATTCATATACCATATGTCTTTGTTTAAATTTATTCACCGTGCGGGCATAAGGGAATGTGTCTTCTCGAGTTTAACTTAGTCCACACAAGCCTATGATGGGTTTAGGACTAAGGGTCTGGCAAGCCCAAGGGGGCACCGGCAAGGACAACTCGGGTACCATTTTTTAGAACCTAAATCGAGAGACTATGGAGAATTAGAGACTACCCCGAAACCACATTCCAAAACCTAGGATATTTTTACCCTAACCATCCTTTTTCATTATGCTTTTTTCTTTTCTTTTTTATTTTACTAACGATTTTGCCTTTGTGTTTGTTTTTTAGCATTTGCATCATAACAAGGGGCTATTGATCCCTAAAAAGAATTTGTTACACATAAAATAATCTGAATTAATGGATAAAGGTGTTGTAATACAAGAGATTAAAAACGCCGAGGTACGACTATGGTCTGAGAAGATTCAGAAAGAGAAGGGAGACAGTCTTCAGGGGAACTATGTGTCAGAGCTGGTTAGCTAATCCTCTGTCAGCCTGAAACAGAACGATGTCCAAGAGCTGCGAAACATTTGGGACAGTTGGAAGAATGACAGAAAGCAGAAGTTTAGCCAACGATATGGTGATATCGCCCTCTTACTCCATGTCAAGACTGACGAGCCCCTGCTCCGAGCATTGATTCAATTCTGGAACCCGAGATATAGTTGCTTTACCTTTAACCGGGAGGACATGGTGCCCACTATCGAGGAATATACTACTCTGCTACACTGTGAAAGCATCAGACTAGAACGAGCCTATATCAAACACATCAAGAGTCAGCCTTTTAAGAAGGGACTGACCAAGATTGAAGGGGTTAATTAAAAATAGGTGACTGATCAACTCCGACACAAAGGTAGCGGGGAAGAAATCGAGTGGATCCACATAAAGCAACTAATAAAGAACCAACATGATGAATGTAAGACTATAGACCTTTTTGCACTGGGTCTGTATGGTTTGATTATCTTTCCGAAGACTTTGGGGTGCATTAACGCAGCCGTGGTGGAATTATTTGAACAACTCTCGAGACGAGTCAACCCAGCACTGACCATCTTAGCCGAGACCTTTCGGTCTCTCAATCATTGCAGAAGAACTTGTAGAGGAAGATTCATTGAGTATGTTCAGCTCTTTCAAGTCTGGATCCATAGCCACTTTTGGAAGACTAAGGAGGTAGCCTACCTCCATTTCAGCACCACCTATTCGCCTTTGGGAGAGTTCATCACTATGAAATGGCATGAAGGCGCTACAAAGGAAAAGTGGATGAAGGTCTTCACTCATCAGAGGGGTTATTTGTGGTGGATAAGTTTTACCTAGGCAAGATTTATTTGGCTTAACTGATACTACTAAGGAGAAGGGGTTGTTTGAGTTGTGTTTGTGCAGGAACTCTACAGAGGAATAACATTTCAGTCGTGACAATGAAACGTTGCAAAGGCCAATGGAGCATATGAGAACATGAGGAACATATTTATCTCGTCGAGGAAAGATTTATCTGAAGAAGTCTGAAGCAACATATGGTTAAACCGCCTATGTCACATGCCAGCTGGATGACCTACTTCACGTGCAAGCAAGCCTTGATCATTCTGACAGCCGCTAGCCGCATTTCCTTTTTAAGTTTGGGAAATTAATAACGACTAATTAAGGAAACTCCAAAAGCATGCAAAGCCCTAGGAGATTCTCCTTATAATTACCATCCGTAGTCGCAAAAAGAAGAAGAGGCAAGGAAGAAGAAATAAGAGCTTTACCTTAGGCGTGAACAAGCAGCTATAGTGTTTTCCCTCCGTTTACCCTCCATTCTTCCTTAGTGTCTTCCATAACTAGACGATAGCAGAGTGATGATCAGGCCTCGAGAGAGGGTGATCACCAAGGTATGCGTGGTGCTGATCAGGATTGTCGCGACAGAGCCCCAGTTTTGGGAGTCGTTCTTCCTTTATTTTTAAACTCTTATTTTATTTAGGGGTATTAAACGGTTTAATCTTGGATGATCTTTGATAACACCATGAATTCTTTACTTGGTGTTAAACTTTGTTTGCATGAAAAATATTTTTATATTTATGATTGATGAATTATGTTTGCTTATGACTGTTTTGCTCATAGTTTAAATATTTTACCTTAGCACTGTAAGAGCATCGAAAGATTGCCTTGGGTTTCGGTAAAACATGTCTGGGCATTGTAAGAGCATTGAGACATATCCTTTTGTCTAGAAAGTGATTCTTGAATTCGAGAGAATTAAGAGAGATCAACGTGAGCAAAAGAATGAATCCGGGATGGTGAAGTTTTAACTTGTCTACCTTAGTGATAAGGAGTGAGTTTCAAATGACTAAAAGGGAGAAAGGCCAGAGTAGGTGAAGACAACATCTATAGTTAACGCCGAGAGGTATTACCATAGCAACCGTCTAAAATACCTAGTAATCCTGTCGGGCAGTTTAGTGAGTCATAATAATTCATTCTGGGCTTAAAAGAATTGTTGTCGAAACAATAGTTTAGCATCAGTGCTCTGTGGCACGTCTGAATATGTGAGGTTGTTTGCATTATATTTAATCCAATACTTTTTTTGTTTTATCTGTCTGCATATTTTCTTTGTCTCGACCACACTTGTCTGCAATAATTGAATCATTATTCTTAGCTCCTTAATGTTAGTTTTTAGCTTTAATACTTAGTAGGATTAATTTGTGGCATTAGTTCTAGTTGTGGTGGAAAGATATTTCTAATCCAATCCCTGTGGAGCCGATACTCACTCACTACTATATTACTTGCATCGATTGTGTATACTTGCACATATTAGCTTGCCTTAGCATATACATTCACAAGCGATCAAGTTTTTGGCGTTGTGGCCGGGGATTGGTAACTGACGAAATTTCTAGCCATAACAATTTCTTTGTGTCACTTTAAAATTATTTAGCCTAACGTAGTTTATTATTTTCTTTTATAGGTTTTTATTATTGCATGACCTTGAGATCTGCTGGTAAGCCTTTGGAACCATTCGACCCCGAAGTTGAGCAATCGTTTAGACAAAGGTTGCGTGCCCAAAGAACCAGAGAACAATTGAATCAATTGCAAAATGACATGGGAGATTTAGGAGATCAAGTTACAAGACCAAGAGTGATACGAGATCACTTGAACCCAATTCTCGATGACCTCAATGCTGGCATAGTGGCATCTGAGATACAAGCCACTCATTTTGAACTAAAACCGGTGATGTTTAATATGCTGAACTCTATCGGCCAATTTGGTGGTACACCCAATGAAGACGCTGGACAACATGTGTGTGCTTTCCTTGAAGTATACGATTCATTTAGACAACAAGGAGTACATGAAGATGTGCTCAAACTGAAGCTTTTTCCTTACTCCTTACGTCCTTACTCCTTACGTGATAGAGAAAGAGCTTGGCTCAACGGAGTTCCTTCCAGATAAATAGAGTCATAGGCAGATTTATGCAAGAGTTTCTTACTCTGATATAATCCGGCCAATATGAATACATAGCTTCGGAATGGCATTGCAAGTTTTTGCCAAGGCGATGATGAATCAATGTACGAATATTGGGATAAATATAAAAGTTTACTTCGCAAATGTGTTAATCATGGATTTCATGATTGGACACTGTTTTACAATGGAGTCAATGCACCAACTCGAATGATGCTGGATACCTCATCAAATGGCACCATACTAGAAAAATCACCTGAGGAATCTTTTGACATCCTCGATAGGATAGCGAATAATGACTATCAATTTCCAAGTGCAAGATTGGGAACCGGAAGAAAAACCTCTGGAGCATATGAATTAGAAAGCAAAGATTCGGTGTAGCAGCCCAACTTTCTGCCATAACCAATATGTTGAAAAATTTACAACGTCCTAATGAGGTAAGAGAAGTCAAGGTGACCAATAATGTGTGCCTACTCTATCACGGTAACCATCACGAGAGTGAATGTCCTGAAAATCATGAGTCAACTACTTTTGTGAGCAACTATAATCGAAACAAAAATAATCCCTATTCAAAGACACCACCCAAAATTTTCGTGGAATAATCAAGGGAATAGCAACAATCAAGCCACAAATTACAAGCCACATCAAAATAATTCAGACCATCAGCATATTCAGAATCAGCATCATCAGCAACCCTGGCAGAACAATAAAGGTATAGCTTCTTCCTCTAACACTCATTCCAATACTAACTCCTTGGAATTATTCTTGTAGGAATTTATGGTCTCGACAAAAGATTTCATGGCATCTACAAAGACCTTGATGCACAAACATTATGCAACAATAAAAAATCAAGGAAATTTGTTACAAAGCCAGACAACACTTTTGCAAAGCTATAGTTCATCTCTCAGAGATTGGAGAATCAAGTGGGATAGATTGCCACGGCACTACATTCTCGCCCACATGGAAATATCCCTAGTGATATTGAAGCCACTAAGCATCATGGAAAGGAGCAATGCAATGTACTTACTCTAAGGAGTGGAAAACAAATTGATCAAGATGACAAGTTTGGGGGAGAACAACTGAACAATTCTCGCCAAGGCGTAACACAACTGGATGAGGAATTTGAGAATGCTTAGAAAAGCATAAATCAATTAACAAGAAATTCATGGTCAAGGCCAGCGATTACCCTGCACCATCAGTAGTCGATGTGAGACCTCCACCACCATTCCCTCAACAGTTGAAGAAACATCATGATGACATCCAGTTCAAGAAATTCGTTGATATTCTGGACCAGTTGTGTATCAATGTTCCCCTACTCGAAGCCATCAAGAAAATTCCTTCCTATGCCAAGTATCTGAAAGAAATTGTTACAAAGAAAATGAAGGTAGAACATGTCGCCACGGCAACAGGAATTTACTCAGCAGTAAGCAAACTCCCATCAAAGCAAAAAGACCCTGACAATTTTGTAATACCATGTTCCATTGGTAATGACTTCATCGGACAAGCTGTTATTGACTTGGGATCAAGTGTAAACTTGATACCAAAATCGATATTCATAAAACTAGAAGGGTATCATGCCCATCCCACCTCAGTCATTCTACAGTTGGTTAATCGGTCTTATGTGCGACCCGAGGGTAGAATTGAAGACGTAGTAAAGGTGGATAAATTCGTATTTCTAGTGGATTTTCTCATTCTGGATTGCGAAGCCGATGAAAATGCACCGATCATTTTGGGATGCCCATTCTTAGCAACCAGGAGAATTTTAATAGATTATGAAAAAGGAGAATTCACCATGAGAGTTGGCGAGCAAAGCGTCATGATCAATGTTTTCAACTCTATGAAATACGCAGATGATCCAGAGGAATGTCAATGCACTAGTAAGATTGAAGAAAAGGTAATCCTTGGACAAGGTAAATCCCTAAGGCTTGATGAGTACAGTACTTTGTATCATGAACCTACAACCGAGATGCATGAAGCAGAAAACTTTGACCCAGACAAACTATTTTCAGAAGATGATTCTGATAATCATGGCCACGACAACAGAAATCTGCACAATGAACACCCTGAAAGCGACGACAATGCAAAACACAGAGGAAAGACAAATGACCAATTGAGATTTCTTTATAGGTCAGGTATGAAATTCAAACCTTTAGATTATGATTAAGTTAAATCTCAAGAGTCATATTCACAACATGCACTGAAATTGGAGCTTAAGACTTTACCATCACATTTGAAATATGCTTATCTAGGAGTTGATGAAACTTTACCAGTGGTAATCTCTGCCAACCTAACCTCCGAACAGGAGAAGAGTTTGTTACATGTTTTGTCACAGTACATAAAATCTATAGGATGGACGATGGCAGACTTGAAAGGAATCAGTCCAACTATATGTATGCATAAAATCAATCTTGAAGATAGCCATAACACCTTGGTGGAACCCCAAAGATGGCCCAACCCGATCATGAGGAAGGTTTTCATGAAGGAAATAATAAAATGGCTGAATGCGGGAGTGATTTATCCTATATCTGATAGTTCATGGGTAAGCCCAGTCCAATGCGTGCCAAAGAAAGGTGGTGTAATCGTGGTTAAAAGCGAGCATGATGAGTTACTCACCACGAGAACAGTCACGGGCTGGCGCATATGCATGGATTATAGGAAGCTCAATAAAGCCACAAAGAAGGATCATTTTCCCCTCCCTTTCATCGATCAAATGTTGGATAGATTAGCAGGAAAGACATTTTATTGCTTCCTCGATGGATACTCGGGGTATAATCAAATTACCATAGTACTCGAAGACCAAGAGAAAACAATGTTCACATGCTCGTATGGTACTTATACATTTAGGCGAATGCCGTTTGGACTGTGTAACGCTCCATCTACATTCCAACGATGCATGATGGTAATATTTTCAGAAATGGTGGAAGAGTGCATGGAAATATTTATGGACGAATTCTCCGTTTCGGGTGATGACTTTGACAGATGCCTCGACAATTTATCCAAGGTGTTGAAACGTTGTGAAGAAGCCAACCTAGTACTAAATTGGGAAAAATGCCATTTTATGGTAACTGAAGGAATATTGTTGGGACACAAAATTTCATGCCATGGCATCGAAGTCGACAAAGCCAAGGTGGATGTAATTGCAAATCTTTCCCCACCCACTAATGTGCAAGATGTACGCAGTTTCCTTGGACATGCAGGATTCTATAGGCTGTTCATAAAAGACTTTTCTCAAATCTCTAAACCTTTATGTCTTTTGCTTCAATAAAATCATCATTTAAGTTTACTAATGAATGTTTGAATGCCTTCACAGATTTGAAGAAAAAGCTTTTAGCAACGCCAATAGTTATCCCACCAGACTGGAACGAACCATTTGAGCTTATGTGCGATGCTAGTGACTATGCAGTCGGAGCAGTGCTAGGGCAACGAAAATGTAAAATTTTTCATGTTATCTACTATGCAAGCCGAACGCTTAATGATGCTCAAGTGAACTATACCACCACTGAAAAGGAACTCTTAGCAGTAGTATTTGTATTCGATAAGTTTAGGTAGTATATAATAGGCACTAAGGTAATTGTGCACACAGATCACTCAGCTATTAAATATCTGATTAATAAAAAAGATGCAAAGCCTAGACTAATTTGGTGGATATTATTACTGCAAGAATTTGATTTAGAGATCAAGGATAGAAAATGTATAGAAAATCAAGTAGCAGACTATTTGTCTAGGCTAGATAACAAACCTGATTGTCTTGATATCACAGATATTAAAGAGGATTTCCCTGATGAAAAATATTATTTGTCACGGTTGCACCGTGGTATGCTGACATCGTTAATTTTCTTGTTAGTGGTATTGTTCCTCTTGATTTATCTAGCCAGGGTAAACGAAAATTTCGACACGATGTACGACATTACTACTGGGATAAACCATTTCTATTCAAGCAGTGCAGAGACCAAGTAATCCGAAGGTGCATTCCAGAAGAAGAGCAGCAAGATATCCTACTCCAATACCACTCGTCACCATATGAAGGGCATTTTGGTTGGATGAGAACAGTAACAAAAGTAATTTAGTCAGGATTCTATTGGCCAACCCTGTTAAAAGACGCGCATAAATTCTACAAGTCATGTGATAGATGCCAACGAACAAGAAACATCTAGAAACAACATGAGATGCCATGGCAAAACATTCTGGAGATCGAACGTTTCGACGTATGGGGCATAAATTTCATGGGACCTTTTCCAACATCTTTCAGAGATATGTACATTCTCTTGGTAGTGGATTACGTATCAAAATGGATTGAAGCCATTGCAACACCTAAGAACGATTCCAAGATGGTGTTGAAGTTTCTGCACAAAAATATATTCACCCTCTTTGGGACACCACTAGCTCTAATTAGCGATGAAGGGACACATTTTGATAATAAATTAGTTGCCAAGGCACTAAAATGATATGGAGTATGACATATAATTGCTATGGCGTATAACCCTCAGTCGAATGGACAAGCCGAAGTATCTAATCGAGAAATCAAGCAGATCCTCGAAAAAGTGGTCAACCCAAGTCGAAAAGATTGGTCGCCGAAGCTAGATGAAGCACTATAGGCCTATTGCGCAGCATTCAAGACACCGCTGGGAATATCCCCGTTCAAGCTAGTCTACGGAAAGGAATGCCATCTACCGGTGAAACTCGAACAAAAAGCTTATTGGGCCATAAAAAAGATAAACATTGTTGCTCAGCTTGCTGGAGAAAGAAGACTATTGGAACTAAATGAGATGGATGAATTTAGAGCACATGCATACGAGAATGCCCACCTTTACAAGGAGAAAACAAAACGATGGCATGACAGAAAAATATTGCTAAGGCAATTTTATTCTGGACAACAAGTACTGCTCTAAAATTCACGCCTTAAGTTATTCTCAGGCAAGCTAAAATCACGATGGTCAAGACCATTTATCGTACACCAAGTCCATGACAATGAAGTGATTGAAATTCAGAACCAAAACGATGGTTCCATCTTCAAAGTGAATGGGCAAAGACTCAAGGAGTACATAGGAGCCCAAGTCATTCGTGACAAACCGGCATTGTTGGCAGACGATGCCCAAGAGTTTGCTTTTTTTAATTGAGCAAATATTCGTTGCCTAGGCAACGAAAATCTGAATTCTGTACATAAACAAGTTAAGTTATTTTATGCTTTAATCCGTTTTATTTTATTATTCTATTCTCTCATATTATAGGCAAACAAGGAACATGTGGCAACATGGGGAGTTGAAGAATTCATTAAGGAGAAAGGACGAGCTAGGGAAAAAGGTTTTGGCGATAGAACAAAAGGGGAAGAAATCTTTTCCCCTCCTTTACGTCAAATCACATATTTCTCATTTAATGAGAAATCTTTTCCCCACCGAGAAAAGACGCAAATACCTCGAAACCAACCATCATTTTCCAGGAAAAAACTACCCACTCTTCATCTTCTTCATCGTGTTTCCATATTTCTCTACAAACAAAAATATTAGCTTTCTTTCTCTAAAAAAATACCTCTCCATCGCCACAACTAAAATCAGCCAAGAAAAATAGTGAGATCGAGACCGACCCCGCCCCCCAGACGGAGTTTCAAACGTTTCCAAACAGCCGAATTAGAGGCATGCTTCAAAAGTATTCAGCAACGCCAAGTCTATTTGGAAGATGGATTCATTTTTCCTACCGAGGGAGAAGAGCAGTTTGGCCATAAGGTGATGGACGTCATAAAGAAACATAAATGGGAGAAGTTTTCTCGTAATCCTAACACAGTAGCATTGGCAATGGTGAGGGAGTTCTATGCCCACCTCGCGGATACCTCCAACCACACGGTATATGTTCGAGGAAAAATCATTCACTTTTCCCCTTTTGCACTTAACAAATACTTTAAGTTGGGGAAGGTGGATAATCAATATAAGAAATTTGTGGCCAAGGCAGATCAAGAAGCGTATAGTGGAGTTCTACAGGATTTATGTTTTTAGTGGGCTAAGTTCGAAGGGAATGCCCCCACAAGAAAGCGAGTAGATCACCGAGCCCTCAAGCCACATGTGAAACTGTGGAACCATTTTCTTAAAGGCAAGCTGATGCCAACGTCCCACAACACCACTTTCCTCGTCAAGCGGCTAATGTTGTTGCACTCGATCATATACGGTAGGACAATCAATGTGGGTGAAATCATCTTTGAACAGATCCATGATTCTGCCAAGAGGAACCGTGGTAACTTACTATTCCCAAACCTTATAACCGCGCTGTGCAGAAAGAAAAAGGTTCCTGAGGACCCATTCGAGGACTTCATCAAATCCAAGAAGGATATTACAATGAAAAAAACTCCCCGAGTTGATGAGTTTCAATGATGACGACCCAAATGAGGGTCTGGAGCGAGGAGCAAAATCGGTTGCCGCAGCTAGAATGGCCGATGTGGTCACACACATGCGTGAGATGCGTGAAAAGATTAGGTGCCTGGAGGACCACATGAAAATTTACTTTTAATACGCCAAGGCAAGGGATATGCAACTCAGCGCCTTCATCAAGGAGTTGTTCCCAACCACAATGATTAGATTACTAACCTTCCCTAGTGTCATCCTCAACTATAATGTGGGCGGCAGTACATTCCATGCCTCGACATCTAATGTCCCTCCAGACGTTCCACCAGAGGTGACCATTGATGTGCCACCATTGGCAACCCATGTCTCACCCATACCAAAAGAAAGCCACGGTGATACCGAGGAGTTCCTCATCCTTCTCCACCACCGAAAGCAGTAGTGATACTCCAACCCACTTCTTCACTGATGAAGACTTCACGCAGCACCAAAGCAGCCTGAGCAGGATCCCATTCCATCCCCAGTTCAATTGACACCACCAACCCCAACAGCAGCTCCTAGTCCACCACCAGTTCCAGCACAACCGACTCCCACGACCGAGCAATCCACTCCAGCCCGCGTGTCAACTAGCAAGAAGCGATACAAGAGAACGGTGGGTCGAATACTTCAGCCATCTCCTTCTCAGCCAAAAGTAGTAGACTCGGGATCTGAGAGCCCTTCCCCTCTCAAACGACATCGTACGGGGGCGTCAAGTCATGCCACACCACCACAGTAAGTTTATTTTTAGTCTTCGTTTTTATTTTATTTTTTCATTTGCATATAGTAGCATTTAGTGTGGTTTTCATGCATTGAGGACAATGCATTTCTCAAGTTTGGGGGAGGTGTTGTCCATTCTGCCATACTTTGTTAAATAGTAATGGATGTTAATTGGTTGAAAATTTTGGTTGTCATGACATAAGTAGGTTAAGATTATTGTTAGGAATAAATTAGGGATTCCTAATGATGAATGCAAAATTCTATTGCCTAGGCCAGAATTATTGTAAAGACTGTCTGAAGAAGAGAACCAACCCAACGCTTGATCCTTTGAAACTTATAAACACGATTGTAGGCTGTCTTTTCTCTAGGTAATATGTAAAATTTTAGGGAAAACACTTTCTAATTGCCGAGACTTCAAAAATATTCTAAGGGTAAGGTAAAAACTCTCTAGTGTTTAAAACCTTGAAAACTCAAAAAATACAAAGGGACACTCCTCTGTGCAAAAACATGAATAATAAAAACTCCAAAAGAAATTAAGAGTAGCCAAAGCATATGAGTGAATAAAAGTAGTCACAGGATGACTCTGCCCGACTAGCTTGGGGGTGGAAGGTATGCACCCTTTCACCTAGAGTGTGGAACGGTAGTTGTGATGAGTTGACTCCCTATAAAAAATGTGAATAAAGAGAATAAAAGTTGATAAATAACTAGGAGTATAAACTAAGCCTGATGAATAATTTGTTGCCTTGACAACCTAGAAGTGCTTACTTTAAGTTTTCTAATTACCTCTATGCATAAACTGGTTACAATCACGCACACACAATAGCAAATGATCCTGACTAGGGAGGGGACTTGACTAATATGACTGTCGAACATGTTGAGGCCATATATTTTGCTGAGGGCTGAAATCTCAAACCTGATGATGTTCTTGATATTGCTTTGCCATGACAATTTTAATTTTCTTTTAGCTATTATCCATTGCTTGAGGACAAGCAATAGCTTAAGTTTGGGGATGTGATAACTCCGTAAAAAGACTTAATTTATAGTCTTTTCACTTAAGTTATTACTCGTCTAAACAAAGTATGCATTGCATTTTTAGTTGCATTGAGTTGCATATAGGTTATAATTGCTTGTGGAGGATAAGTTTTTCCTAGGCAAGATTTATTTGGCTTAATTGATGCTACTGAGGAGAATGGGTTATTTGAGTTGTGTTTGTGCACGAACTCTACAGAGGAAGAACATTTCAGTCATGACAATGAAACGTTGTAAAGGCCAATGGAGCAGATGAGAACGTGAGGAGCAAGTTTATCTCACCGAGAAAAGATTTATCTGAAGAAGTCTGAAGCACATGTGGCGAAACTGCCTGTCACGTGCCAGCTGGATGACCTACTTCACGTGCAAGCAAGCCTTGATCATTCTGACAGCCGCTAGCCGCATTTCCTTTTTAAGTTTGGGAAATTAATAACGACTAATTAAGGAAACTCCAAAAGCATGCAAAGCCCTATGAGATTCTCCTTATAATTACCAGCCGTAGCCGTAAAAAGAAGAAGAGGCAAGGAAGAAGAAAGAAAAGCTTTACCTTAGGCGTGAGCAAGCAGCTGCAGTGCTTTCTCTCCGTCTACCCTCCAGTCTTCCTTGGTGTCCTCCATAACCAGACGATAGCAGAGCGGTGATCAGGCCTTGAGAGAGGGTGATCACCAAGACAGGCGTGGTATTGATCAGGATTGTCGCGATAGAGCCCCGGTTTTGGGAGTCGTTCTTCCTTTGTTTTTAAGCTCTTATTTTATTTGGGGTTGTATTAAACGGTTTAATCTTGGATGATCTTTGATAACACCATGAATGTTTTACTTGGTGTTAAACTTTGTTTGCCTGAACAATATTTTTATATTTATGAATGATGAATTATGTCTGTTTTGCTCATAGTTTAAATATTTTGCCTTAACATTGTAAGAGCATCGAAAGATTGCCTGGGGTTTAGGTAAAACATGTTTGGGCATTGTAAGAGCATCGAGAGATAGTCTTTTGTCTAGAAAGTGATTCTTGAATTCGAGAGAATTAAGAGAGATCAACGTGAGCAAAGGAATGAATCCGGGATGGTGAAGTTCTAACTTGTCTACCTTAGAGATAAAGAGTGAGTTTGAAATGACTAAAAGGGATAAATGCTAGAGTAGGTTAAGACAACGTCTATAGTTAACGCCGAGATGTATTGCCATAGCAACTGTCTACGAATACCTAGTAATCCTGTTAGGCAGTTTAGTGAGTCATAATAATTCATTATGGGCTTAAAATAATTGTTGCTGAAACAATAGTTTAGCATCAGTGCTCTGTGACACGTCTGAATATATGAGGTTGTTTGCATTATATTTAATCCAATACTTGTTTTGTTTTATCTGTTTGCATATTTTCTTTATCTCGACCACACTTGTCTGCAATCATTGAATCATTATTCTTAGCTCCTTAATATTAGTTTTTAGCTTTAATACTTAGTAGGATTAATTTGTGGCATTAGTTCTAATTATGGTGGAAAGATATTTCTAATCCAATCCATGTGGAGACGATACTCACTCACTACTATATTAATTACATCAATTGTGTATACTTACACAGATTAGCTTGCCTTAGCATATACATTCACAAGCGATCATCGAGCAAACAAATTGGAGAAGGAACATAAGAAAATCCATTTCGAGCTCGAAGATTTGAGAAAGGGGTATCAAGATAAAGATAATGATAACTCCAAGCTGAAAGTAACCTCTGAATACTAGAAAGATGAAGCTCACAGCCTGAAAAGGAAGTTCGAGGGGCCTGATGAAAGAGCTTGGAAGGAACAGTTGAAAACTGCTCAGAGGCGTTTAGCAGACAGTCAACATCAGAACTAGTGCTTGAGAATCTGGGTGCCTGATCTTGAGAAATTACATGAAAGAGATGGCAAGACAATAGCCGAGTTAGAAGCTATTGTAGATGGGTTCAAGAAACAAGTGAATGAGCTTCAGATAGTGCTATTTGTCGAAGGTTTATAGTGGCATTTTCGGTTGGAGCAAGCATTGTAAAGGGTGAAGGCCAGAGATGCAGTCATCCGAGATTTTGTGGATCAAGTATAGAAGGCAGCCCGTCATCTACACGGCCTAGCATGGGAAGCTGGAGTGGTTCGACAAGGCATTCAACCAGTGACAGATGAAGGTAGAAGACTTGTCAACCTACTAAAAGTTGTTCTAGGTCTAGAATATTTAGTCCGGGTGTACCTTTGATTGTTTTTATGTCTCTTAAAAGATAAAACATTTTTGTCTAAATAAGGATTATTTATAATAATGGACATTTTTCTGGATCAATGCCTCCAAAATTGCACACATCATGCATTGCATTCCTTGTATTTTATATTTCATGTTTATTTTTACATTTTTTATGTTTTTACATTCATATTAACCAACAGAACATGTCTCAGAAAAAAGAGCAAACACCAAGTTTACCACCGTAAGCATTAGATACGCATTATCCGCACAATACTCAAGCAAAGAAGAAACAAATGGAAGCCATAATCGAACAGATTGAGGAAAATATGCCAAAATTGTAAAAAGAATTGGAGGAAAAAATGTCCCAGAATAGTAAGAGTACCTTGGATTCCATAACGAAAAGTCAGGAGTCTTTAGTCGACCAAATCATGGCTAAGCTATCTGGTTTACAACAACATACAAGTGCACCCGGAGTAGGTGCGTCTGAGGGGGTAACCATACCACCGACCCCACAAGTGGTTGTCTCATCTGGTATCTTACCCGAACTGTAAAGTGACTCATCTGCCACCAAGGGGAAAGCTGTATCAGTGAAAAATATACAAACTTCTGCAGCCAACCCTGACAGTCATCCGGACGACCGCCCTATCCCGAATTTTGACGAGGATGATAAGCAAAGAATATGGAAGAGAAAATCAGGATGTTAGAAGATCAGATGAAGATGGTCCAAGGGGACCATTATTATTATGGAGTCGACGTAATAGAGCTGAGTCTGGTTTCAGATTTGGTGTTTCCACCAAAGTTTAAGGTCCCTGAGTTCGAGAAGTTTGATGGGAACAGATGCCCCTCAGCCCACATCACTATGTTCTGTCGGAAGATGATGGGATTGATCCACTGCTTTCAGGAGAGCATGTCTGGTTTAGCTATTCGGTGGTACAACCAGCTTAGTCGAACTCATATCAAGACGTGGAAAGACTTAGCCAAGTATTTCTTAGAGCAGTACAAGCATATTAATGATATAAGACCCGACCGAGTTATGCTGCAGAGCCTGGAGAAGAAGCATAACGAGAGTTTCTGACAGTACACACAGAGATGGAGGGATCTGTCTGTGCAAGTTCATCCACCTTTGGATGAAAAGAAAACTAGAAAACTGTTTGTATAGACCCTAAAGATACCTTACTTCAGGCACCTGGTGGCAATTACATCGGGAACTTTCTCAGATCTAGTTATGGCTGGTGAGATGGTCGAGCTAGATAAAAAACAAGGAAAAATCGAGGGAGGGGACTCCAGTAAGAAGCCTCCCATGAAGAACAAAGAGTGAGAGATCAACAATGTTAACACCTACAACGCTAACAAAGGTGTTATAATCTCAAGTTCAAAAACCACTGCAGCTGTACCATCTGGTACTTCTAACCAAACTCAGAGAGAACCAAGGAAGTAAAAGGAGAGGGAACAGTTCGATCCCATTCCCATGACATACAAAGAGTTGTACCAACAGCTCTTCGACACTCACGCGGTATCACCCTACCCTATGGATCTGATAAAGCCCCCCTATCCGAGATGGTTTGATGTAAACGCCCACTGTGAATATCATAGCGGTGTGCAGGGGCATTTAATCGAAAATTGTTTCGTATTCAAGAGGCTTGTACAACAAATGTGGAACAAGAATTGGATCCATTTTAACTATGGAACACCGAACGTCGCCCAGAATACCTTGCCCAATCATCAGGAGATAGGAATCAACGCAGTCACCACGAGAATGGCAAGAGAATCAAAACCAGTGTTTCTGAAGTTAAGGCTCCATTGGCTTGGGTATGGAGCCAAATGGTAAAGACGGGGCTTCTTGCACCCCAGTCACGTGCAACAAGGATTGAAGATGGTAACCATTGCTGTTACCACAATGAAAAGGGGCATAAGGTGCAAGATTTCCTAGAATTCAAGTCATTAGTCCAGCTCATGATGAACTAGAAAGAGCTGGAGTTTTATGAAGAAATTTAGGATTCCCCGGAAGCAGACATTTACGCTACCGGAGAATCATCAGACAAAAGACTCGGTAGGGGTAGTACTTTGATAATTACCCCTAAGGAAATGATGACAGCAACAACACCAGCCAAGGTGGTGATCACGACACCTCGACCTTTTCAATACAAGGACAATCGGCAAATGCCATGGAAGTACGAATTCCAGGTGAGTGCTTCCAAAGGATGTGATAGCAAAGTGGGGAAAAGACCACTTGAGCTATTCAAAGAAGATATGCTAGCTGTCAATGAACCTATAAAAGAGGAAGAAGCTAAGGAGTTCCTCAAGATATTGAAGCACAACGAGTACAACATTGTAGAATAGCTCCACAGCTTACCTATGCGTACTTCAATGCTAGCACTATTGTTGAACTCAGAGACACACCGATAAGCACTGTTGAAAGTCCTAAATCAAACGTTTGTGCCGTAAAACATACCAGTCAGCAAGATGGATCGACTAGTGAATAATATTCAAGCTGATAATCTCATCTCATTCTCAGATGATAAGATTCCATCCGGAGGAAGAGGCTGAGCTAAGGCATTACACTTCACTACCTATTATAAGGGGCATGCGTTACCAAGTGTCTTAATCGACAACGGCATCAAAATGTTAAATTTGTTATTAATGGGGCCTTAGTAATCATCAATACTGAGGAAGATATCGTGTCAAGTATAACCACGGAGGCCCCATACATCGAAGTAGATGAGGAAGCGGTGGAGTGCTCATTCCACTCCTTAGAGTTTGTGAATGCTACATTCGTGGCAGAATGAAAGAAGATTCCTAAACCCCGGCTTTCTAAGTGTACCAGAATGGAGATCATGCAGACTTTGGGAAGAGGCGTCAGGACCTGGAGAGGTTTTGGGAAATATTTACAAAAAAAGGATTAATCTTGTCATTCCTGTTTCAAAACTTGATCAATTTGGGCTCGGTTTTTAGCCCAGTTATCAAGAAAAGAGGAAGGAAGTCCAGAAGAACTGGGACAGAAGGATAGCCAGGTTGATTGGAAATGAACTTCAATGGAAGCCTATGACATTCCCGCCTCTTTACCATACATTCAAGTCAGGTGTTTATGTGTTCGAGACCACCTCATCTGATCTAGAAGCTGCTCTGGAAGATCTGAACATTAATGTCGTGACCACAAAAAATATTGACAATGAAGATAGAACCGGGATATGCCCTCTGCCACCTGGGTTCGTGCCTAGCAGCTGGTCGGTGGAAGAATTACCTGTGGTTTACAAGAATCTTTCAGAATAATATTTAAACTATCCCTATTTGCCTATACCCGAGGCAATAGGTGATCTTTTGTAAGGGTGAATAAATATTTTGTTTAATTTCAATAAAAGATGCATTTTTTTCTCTTTCCATGGCAAACAAATTTTCTTTTATTCATTGTCTATCTTCTTCATTTCAATAATTCATTTCCATTTTTTTCGAATTTAATTCTTTACTATTTCTTGTGGGATATTTTCCTCTCACACATACACGTTTCTCTCTTCCTTCAGGTCCCTAGATGACGATAATGTAGGCACTGATGATTCTGATACAGAGGTGGATTTTGAATCAGCCATTTGTCTTGGGGAATTAGATGAAGACAACAATGAAGAGGAGTGCAACTTGCCTACCAAATTGTTGAGAATGGTAGAAAGAGAAGAGAAACAAATACTACCACATGAGGAGACCATCGAAGTCTTGAATCTGGGCACTGAAAATGACATAAATGAGGCTAAAATCGACACAACTCTTTCAGCTGAAGCAAGGCAAAACTTGATAGCCTTGCTTCAAGACTACAGAGATGTGTTCGCCTGGTCATACCAAGACATGCCAGGGTTAAACACAGATACGGTAGTCCACAAACTTCCAATCAAGTTGGAATGCAAAATCGTGCAACAAAAGCAAAGGAGAATGCGACCAGAAATGCTCCTTAAGATCAAATAAGAGGTCAAGAAGCAATTTGATGCCAGTTTTCTTTGAGTGGCCAAGTATCCGGAGTGGGTAGCAAACATAGTGACTGTTCCGAAAAAAGATGGGAAAGTACGCATGTATGTCGATTACTGAGACCTTAGCCAAGCAAGTCCCAGAGAAAACTTTCCTCTGCCTCATATTGACACGTTGGTGGACAATACAGCCGGGAACGCTTTCTTTTCAATAATGGATGGATTTTCAAGATATAACCAGATCAAGATGCATCCTAAAGACATGGAGAAGACCACGTTCGTCACAATGTGGGGAACTTTCTGCTACAAAGTGATGCCCTTCGGACTGAAGAATGCTGGGGCAACATATCAGAGAGCTATGGTGACCCTGTTTCATGACATGATGCATAAAGAAATTGAGGTTTATGTCGACGACATGATTGTCAAGGCGCAAATCGAGAATGAACATGTCGAGAACTTGAAAAAGCTCTTCCAGATATTGAAGAAGTTCCAGTTACAATTGAACCCTAGCAAATGCACAGGGTAACATCCGGGAAACTATTAGGCTTCGTGCTCAGCAGAAAAGACATCGAGACCGATCCTGATAAAGCTAAGGCTATTCAGAGTCTATCTCCACTACGAATATAAAAAGTGGTCAAAGATTTTCTGGGTAGATTGAACTACATAGCACGGTTCATATCTCAGTTAACCGAAAAATGTGACCCAATCTTCCGTCTTCCCAAAAGAACAACCCAAGAGCATGAGATGAAAACTGTCAGATTGCATTCAAAAAAGTAAAGGAGTATTTGTATCGCATTCCTATCCTGATGTCCCCTATCCCAGGCAAACCTATGTTCTTGTATCTGTCCATATTCGAGAACTCAATGGGTTGTGTTCTGGGTCAACACGACGAATCTGGAAAAGAGGAGAGTGCCATCTACTATCTGAGCAAGAAGTTCACCGATTGTGAGGTCAGATATCCTCCTATCGAGAAGGTTTGTTGTGCTTTAGTATGGGCTACAAAAAGACTTAGACAATACATGATGTATCACACCACTTGGCTGATTTCCAAGTTAGACCCTTTAAAGTACATGATGGGTGTACCTGCTCTATCTGGAAGGTTAGCCCGATGACAAATGCTCTTGTCTGAATTTGACATCGAGTATGTGAGCCAGAAAGCAATTAAAGGAAATGACATATCGGAGTTCTTGGCAAGTAGAACCGATGATAATTACGAGCAATTGGACTTTGATTTCCCAGACGAAGACTTGATGGCTATATCCTTAGAAGAAGCAAGTACTTCAATAGACAGTTCCTGGGAATGCATTTTGATGGTGCATCAAATGCATTAGGACATGGCATCGGGGAAATCATGATCTCTCCAGAAGGGAATCACTACTCATTTACCATCAGACTGAACTTCGATTGCACCAATAACATGGCAGAATACGAAGCTTGTGTCTTGGGAATTCGGGTCGCACTAGGGCAAAATATAAAGACCTTGCGGGTGTACGGAGACTCAGCCTTAGTAATCTATCAGCTCCATAGAGAATGGGAAACCAAGGATACAAAGCTGATGGAATACCAGAAGCTAATACTGAATCTGCTCGAAGAATTCGATGAAGTCACCTTCCACTACGTGCCTAGAGAAGAAAATCAAATGGCTGACGGTTTAGCTACCTTGGCAGCCGTATTCAAGGTTAGCGGGGAGTCTGAAATGATTCCAATTGACATGCAGTTGTATGAGTACCTGACTTATTACTACCAAATTGAAGAAGTGAAAGACACTAAGCCTTAGTACTCGACATTCTGCAGTATATCAACCATCGAAGTTATCTAGAGGAAGCCACCGAAACCGTTAAAAGAACCATTAGAATGATGGAAGTTGGATACGTCCTTGACAGGGAGGTCTTGTACAAAAAAAGCCATAATCAGGTCCTGTTAAGGTGCATCGATGCTAAAGAAGCAAAAATGGTAGTGGAAGAAGTACATGACGGAGTTTGTGGAACACATGCAAATGGACATATGATGTCAAGACAAATAATGAGATGCATATATTTTTTGTCCACACTGGAAAGTGATTGCATCAACTATGCTAGAAGATATCGCAAATGTCAAATTTACGGAGATAAAATCAATGTTCCACCTCATCCACTTCATGTAATGAAGTCACCATGGCCTTTCTCAGTATGGGGCATGGATGTCATCGGGCAAATACATCCGAAGGCTTCAAATGGTCACCGGTTCATCCTTGTAGCCATCGATTACTTCAACAAATTGGTAGAAGCTGCATCATACACCAGTGTCACTCAGTCCACTATTTGTAAGTTTTTGAAAAAAGAGAATATATGTCAGTATGGTCTACATGAAAGGATCATTACCGATAATTCTACAAACTTGAACAACAAAATGATGAATGATACTTGTGAACAATTAAACATAAAGCATCATAATTCTACTGCTTACAGACCAAAGATGAATGGAGCAGTAGAAGAAGCAAACAAAAACATTAAGAAGATAGTGGGGAAAACAACTGAAACTTACAAAGACTGGCATGAGAAGTTTCTTTTTGCTTTGTTCGCTTACCGAACCTTGGTACAAACCTCTACTGGGGCAACTCCATTTTCACTAGCTTATAGAAAGGAAGCAGTGTTACCCATTAAAGTAGAGATTTTGTCACTCCGGGTCTTGACAGAAGTCAAACTGGAATATGCAGAGTGGGTGCAATCCCGATATGATCAACTGAACCTGATAAATGAAAGGAGATTGAAAGCCATTCATCATGGTCAAATCTATCAGAAACGAATGATCCGAGCACATGGCAAAAAGGTGTGCCCGAGAATATTTCGCAAAGGAGATCTGGTGCTAAAGAGAATTTGGCCAGTCCAGAAAGATTTTCGAGGGAAATGAACGCCAAATTGGCAAGGACCTTATGTAGTGAAAAAGGCATTTTCTGAAGGAGCCCTTGTCCTGGCTGAAATTGATGGACCTGAAATGCCACATCCCATCAATTCGGATGCAGTCAAGAAATACTTCGCTTAGAATGAAAACCCGAAAGGGCGTCCTAAGTTGAAGAAAAAAAAAGAAAAAGAATAAAGAATAAAAAAGAGAAAAAGGTTTAGGGTGAAAACCCGAAAGGGTGCCCTAAATTGAAAAAAAGGGAAAAAGAGAAAAAAGAAAAAGAAAAAGAAAATATGGGTTCAAGATGAAAACCCGCAAAGGGCGTCTTGCAACCAAGGATGGGTCCAAGTTGAAAACCCGAAAGGGCGATTTGGATAATTCAAGAAATCCAAACAGTGGAAACATCCTGGCATCTGAATCTTTTACAAACTCAACGAGTCGGAGAAAGGTTGCACTCTCTATAACGTTATCGTATTTTTGAAGATCCCTTGGCAAAGGCTGTATTCGAGGTTACCTAACGGCTTTTCAGCTCAAAAGTGCCCACATTATCGAGATTTGAGACATTCATACACGCTTTTTCATGTATTCATTTTCCAGAATGTTTGTCATGTATTATTTGTTCTTTTTCCCCTTATGAATAAAGCCAATATTTTGTCTAAATCAATTTCTTTTGAGCATCATGAATTGAACTTAAACCTAATGATTTGTTTACTTCTGTAAAAGATAATCGCATATTATTGTACAAAGATTCATTAAAAAGTACAGGAACCCGGAAGCCGATCAAGGCTCAGGCACATACTTGAGATGGTCGAGAAGCATTTCCCAAATCAAGAAAAAATATGCACATCATATTTGAACGTTGAAGAATTCAAGATCAGGGATCATAACTTTAGGATTCCATAATCAAGATTCCAGACAGGCAATCGGAGATCGATATTTCTCTCTAGAGCCCAAAATAACATATGTTGTATATGCATTTTAGGCATACCTAAGAGCATTGCTTCCATAACATCACATATATACATAACTTTGCAGGTTTTAGCTAGAGCCAATTTCAACTTCGCAGTGAAGGATATTGGACTCGAAATGATACAATTTGCCCGAGAGTAGATTTTAACTTCCCGACGAAGGATATCTAACTCGAAGCCAAACATCACAACGAAGGGGTCATCCACGATTTCAAGTTCACGATGAAGGGAATCGTGTCCACCCGCAACATACAATACTTGGATTTCAACTTCACGACGAAGGATATTCAAGTCAAGGCTCAACTTCACAATGAAGGGGCCATCTATGATTTCAACTCCACGATAGAGGATATCGTACCCACACATCCACGATTTCAAATCCACGACGGAGGATATCGTGCCATTTGAGGCTCAACTTCACGACGAAGGGGCTTCCCAGTTTCAAAGCCAATTTCAACTTCACGATGGAGGATATTGGACTCGAAACAATAAAACTTACTTGGATTTCAACTTCACGACGAATGATATCCAATTCTAGGCTCAACTTCACGACGAATGGGCCATCCACGGTTTCAACTTCACGATGAAGGAAATCGTACACACAAGTAACATCCGTCTCTAGATTGGATTTCAACTTCACGATGAAGGATATCGAACTCAAAGAAGGAATATCTGTCAATAAACTTTCCAGTTTCAGAGTCAATTTCAACTTCATAGCGAATGATATTGGCCTCGGAACAGCGCAACTAACATTGGGTTCCAACTTCACGATGAAGGAAATCCAATACCCCGACTCAACCTCACGACGAATGGGCCATATACGATTCCAATTTCACAAACAGATTGACCCAACTTCACGACGAAGGAGTCATCTATAACAAAGCAACACCAAAGTCTTCGGGTCAAGTTTCACCTTCACGATGAAGTATCTTGATCCAGAAGATGATTCAGAGGCCACTTGCCAAGAATTTGAGTTCGATTTCAACTTCACAACAAATGATATCGTGCTCAGAATTTTCCAGTTTTTGACTCAACCTCACGACGAGGGAGTCATTTTGTTATTTAAATTGACAAACTAGTTTCAATATCGGGTTTCAACTCTTCGACAAAGGATATTTGATATGACCAAAATTTGTGTCTTTTAATCTTTGCTCTATTTTCGTTACACGATAATGAGCAAAGAGGGGCAGCTGAAGACACTAAATTTCATCCTTCAAATGTTATTATATTATATTATATATATTTATATTATAAATCATATTATATAATATATTCATCTATATATATAATATATTTATTTACATTTTTTTCTTCTCTCAGGCCCATTTGGTACCCAAATACAAACAAGTCCACATGTGTGGTCCAGCACACTAGACCCAAGTCCCATGTGACCCAATGGAGCAACCCAGATCACTTTGGGTTTCCAGAAACCCTAGCAAACGCCTCTCTACAAGTGCCGCAAGCCTCGAAAGAGTCCCATGGTCGAATCCCTCGGTCATCTTCCCGAACTTTTCGGCACAAGGATCTCGGCCATCACCAACACGCCACCAACAACGTGCAAATGTGAAACATAACAACCAACAAAATAAGAGTCACAATCCGCCTAGGACTCAAGAATTTCGGAGCTAAAATATGTTTTTTTAGTATGAATAACCATTGTAATCAACACTAGGGGACTACAAATAGACACGATTACTAGAGGAAAACATCACACACAAACACGCATACCAAAAAAACAACCGAAACATTCAGAGCACTTCTAAATCATTTCGAAAGATTAATAAGAAGATGTATATTTGTTCTTACCTTTTGTTTCACTTGGTTCGGTTACTTGCATGCTTTTGTTCTTCACTTTTAACAAAAAAACCAAAAGGGTTGAGCCCGCCGATGATTGAAAGGGGAAGATTCGAGGTTTTAAAACCCATATCTAGCCCCTGAGGTACCTTTTTTTTTGTAAAAAAAAGGCTTTGATTTTTGGAAACCAATTTGAAAAAGCTTTCGATTTAAAAAATAAAAAACAAAAACGAAATTTTTGCCGCCGATGAACGGCAGCAAACGAGCCTACAACGATGGTCGAAATCTGGAACATGCGACGGTGTTCATGTGTTCTTCAAGAACACCCAGAGAGAATGAAGAACATGGGGGGCTTGGTTTTGAAATGAAATCAAATGAAGTTTAAAAAAATTATGTTATATAGTTGATCCATGAACCCTGGGTTGACCCGACCCATAGCCCAGGGTCCGCGTGTTTTGTTTCAAGAGAGGGTAAATCCTCGATTTGGTCCTCCCGGTTTTAAAACGTTTAATTTTGCCCCCTAATTCGGTTTTAATCTTCAATGTTCTTTGACATTTGCCCACTGGTTTAGCTTTTATTTTAATTTAATCCCCTACTAACATTATATATGTTTAATTATATTTTTGGTTTTATTCATTACTATTATTTTCATTAATTTTATTATATATGTATATATTTGACCTTTTTTTATATTAGTCTTATTATCGTTATTACTATTATATATATATTTTCATTCATTTTTTTAGATATTATATTTTATTATTTTGTATATATATATATATATATTTTCGGCCCCTTTATCTATTTTATTAATATTAGTATTTATATATATATTATTATTTTGTTTACCTTAAATCTATTTTATTTATCTAATTTTATTTTTTTTTTCTTGCATTTATTTCTTTATTTACTATGTATATATTATTTTCCAGCATTTTATTTATTTCATTTGTTTTTCTTGACTCTATTATTTTTTCTTGTTATCTTTATTTTATTATTATTATTCTCTTTGTCTTTCTTTTATTCTTCTTTATTTCATCTGTTTTCTATTGTGTTAGTTTTTATTACCTCTTTTATTTGACACGTTTCCTGACTTTTTAAGGGTATGCTTTCAAATCAATCAATTGTAAGTAATTCGGATTATATTTTACCTTTTTCATTAAACTTATGATTTTCTTAATTTAAGACAACTGGAAATTGCGTAGTACCGAAAGGGTAGTTCAAGGGTGTTAACCCTTCATTGATTGTAACTGACTCCCGAATCTGACACATCTTTAGAAAGACGCAGATCATGTAAGAAATAAGATATATGATCAACCCATTTTTAATAAAATAAATTATTAGTGGCGACTCCTAATTCGTTTAATCCAAGTCGAAGCCCAATTCCAGGCCCAACCGAAAGACGGCTGCGACACTGGGCATAGTAAGAATGATTTTGATGACGATATGAAAGAAACCTAGGTTTAGTTGAGATGATTAACTGATTTTTTAGAAGTATACGATTTAGTTCGTATTTCAATAGCTATAATATGATTTTATATGAATTTTCAGTTCATTTACATTATTATGCCTTACTAAGTAAATACTTAATGTGTGTTGATTTTACACGTAGGTAAAAGCAAAGACTTTACAGAGTAAGGAGTGCAGCAGAGAACATTAATCCAAGGTTGACTAATAAGTAACTATAGGACAATCAAGTCTTCTTTTGATAATTAGATGGCATGTATATGAATCTAAGCAAACTTTTTTATAATGTATTTAAGTTATAACATTGTAACAGTTTACAACGAATGTCACCTTATATTAAAACTATTTTGTTTTAAATTTTGAAAAAAAAATTTACGGGTTTATAAATAAGAAAATGTTTTTAAAAGCCATGTGACACTTGTGACTTGTATATAGGAACGTATACGGGAAATGTGTGTTACATTTATTGGTATCAGAGCTACATGTTTAGCCGATTCTCGGTCGAAACCGAGTTTATTTGAATTTATAAAAAAGGATTACATGCCATTAAGATTTTCAAGGTTACTGATAGGGTGTCATTAGAGTGTGATTGATGCCACTCATTTCTAACTTTAGTATTATTATTATGTATCTCTTATTAGACGTCAAAAACTAAGGACAAAGGTAAGAAAGTTGATAATGTTGAAAAGAAGGTCGAGATTAAAATCGACCCAAGAGACTCCGACATGACTTCAGTATCACGCCTAAGAAAGATAGAAGTTGCTAGGGATTTTCCTCTATTTTGTGGAAGAAATTCCCCATCATTTAACGAAGTTTCTGTATTGTAGGAATCCATTAAGAAGTTTGAATGGCTAATAAGAGAAGTTGAATTGAATGAAGATCCAGAGGAGATTTATGTATCTAATGTTGACTCTGAGATTTCTTCAGGTAGACATAAATAATTCAGAAATATTTAAGTGAAGTATTAAATTGTTTACAACATTGTTGATTTGAGCAAGAGGAATGAGTAAGCAGTAAATATGTTGCCATCTAAAAGTTTAAAGAAAACTGAGTTAGTAGTGAATCAAATGATTATGAGTTTGATAATAAATGTTAAATTTTATGGACTTGTTAGAGTTACTTTTAGAAGGAAATTTATGAAAATGGATTGTCTACTCATTCCATGCTACAATGAATTAAAGCTTAGATTGAGATTGACTCTCGAGGACTTGAAAATTGTCAAGTTCGTATTGATAGGAAAAAGAGTAAATTTGTTTATTAGTGTAATTTTTGCATTAACTACTATGAAGTTATTGATACGATTATCAAGTCTTCTTATTAAATGATGTGGATATTTAAACTTTCATAGTTGAGAGGGAAAATGTTTCAACTGCTGGAGAATATTTTCAATGGATCCGAAAAAGTTACACTGATTACCTTAAAAAGGAAATAAGAAATTTTAAAATAAAAGTGTTCTATTCAACTTGACCTCGAGTGAGATGATAGCGGTAAACCCTATGGGTCATCGAGCAAGTATGAGTTGGATAGGTAGTAAATATTCAATAGAGATTCCAGGGGCTTTTTTTCCAGAGAATCTGATGGAATTACCATTTGATGAGTTAATATTATATTGGGTATAGGTTGTTTTTCTCAAGAAGCGATTATTTCAGAAAGATATGGATGATTTGGAAATTATAGTTAGTAGAGAAAAAGCACAATCATCAACCAAGATGAGATCGACTAAGATTGCTAAGAAGATGATGTCAGAAATATATAAATATAGCTTTTCGGGCTAATGCGATAGATAATCAAATAATTAAAGTAGAATTGTATGATATTTCCGCAACTCAGAAATCTATAGATGTCTTTTCAGTTGAATTATTTGGGTTATCTTCAGATCAAGAGGTGGAATTCAAGGTATATAATATATTCATCTATATATATAATATATTTATTTACATTTTTTTTCTTCTCTCAGGCCCATTTGGTTCCCAAATACAAACAAGTCCACATGTGTGGTCCAACAGACTAGACCCAAGTCCCATGTGACCCAGTGGAGCAACCCAGATCACTTTGGGTTTCCAGAAACCCTAGAAAATGCCTCTGTACAAGTTCCGCAAGCCTCTCAAGAGTCCCATGGCCGAATCCCTCGGTCAGCTTCCCGAACTTTCCGGTGCAAGGATCTCGGCCATCACCAACATACCACCAACAACGTGCACATGTGAAACACAACAACCAACAATATAAGAGTCACAATCCACCTAGGACTCAAGAATTTCGAAGCTAAAATATTTTTTTAGTATAAATAACCATTGTAATCAACACTAGAGGACTATAAATAGACACGATTACTAGAGGCAAACATCACACACAAACACGCATACTAGAAGAACAACCGAAACATTCAGAGCACTTGTAAAGCATTTCGAAAGATTAATAAGAAGATGTATATTTGTTCTTACCATTTGTTTTGCTTGGTTTGGTTACTTGCATGCTTTTGTTCTTCGGTTTCAACAAAAAAAAACCAAAAGGGTTGAGCCTGCCGATGATTGAAAGGGGAAGATTCGAGGTTTTAAAACCCATATCTAGCCCCCGAGGCATATTTTTTGTAAAAAAATGCTTTGATTTTTGGAAACTAGTTTGAAAAAGCTTTCGATTTTTTTTAAAAAAATAAAAAATAAAAAGAATTTTTTGTCGCCGATGAACGGTAACCGGCGAGGCTGCAACGATGGCCAGAATCTGGAACATGCGGCGGTGTTCATGTGTTCTTCAAGAACACAAGAACACCCAGAGAGAATGAAGAACATGGGGGCTTTGTTTTGAAATGAAATCAAATGAAGTTTAAAAAAATTATGTTATATAGTTGATCCATGGACCCTTGGTTGACCCGACCCATAGCCCAGGGTCTGCGTGTTTTGTTTCAAGAGATGGTAAATCCTCGATTTGGTTCTCTCGGTTTTAAAATGTTTAATTTTGCCCCCTAATTCGGTTTTAATCTTCAATGTTCTTTGACATTTGCCCACTTGTTTAGCTTTTATTTTAATTTAGTTCCCTACTAACATTATATATTTTAATTATATTTTTGGTTTTATTCATTACTATTATTGTCATTAATTTTATTATATATGTATATATTTGACCTTTTTTTATATTAGTCTTATGTGCATTATTACTATTATATATATTTTCATTCATTTTTTTAGATATTATATTTTATTATTTTGTATATATATATATATATATATATATATATATATATATATATTATGTCCCTTTATCTATTTTATTAATATTAGTATTTTTATATATATTTTTATTTTGTTTACCTTATATGTATTTTATTTATCTAATTTTATTTTTTTCTTGCATTTATTTCTTTATTTACTATGTATATATTATTTTCACTATTATTTTCCAGCATTTTATTTATTTCATTTGTTTTTCTTGACTCTATTATTTTTACTTGTTATCTTTATTTTATTATTATTCTTCTCTTTGTCTTTCTTTTATTCTTCTTTATTTCATCTGTTTTCTATTGTGTTAGTTTTTATTACCTCTTTTATCTGACATGTTTCCTGACTTTTTAAGGGTACGCTTTCAAATCAATCAATTATAAGTAATTCGGATTATATTTTACCTTTTTCATTAAACTTATGATTTTCTTAATTTAAGACAACTGGAAATTGCGTAGTACCGAAAGGTAGTTCAAGGGTGTTAACCCTTCCTTGACTGTAACTGACTCCCGAATCAGACACATCTTTGGAAAGACGCAGATCAGGTAAGAAATAAGGTATCCGATCAACCCATTTTTAATAAAATAAATGATCAGTGGCGAATCCTAATTCGTTTAATCCAAGTCGAACCCCTATTCCAAACCCAGTTGAAAGACGGCCGCGACACTGGGCATACTAAGAATGATTTTGATGAAGATATGAAAGAAACCTAGGTTTAGTTGAGATGATTAACTGATTTTTATGAAGTATACGATTTAGTTTGTATTTCAATAGCTATAATATAATTTTGTATGAATTTTCAGTTCATTTACATTATTATGCCTCACAAAGTAAATACTTAATGTGTGTTGATTTTACACGTAGGTAAAAGTAATGACTTTACAGAGTAAGGAGTGTAGCAGAGAACATCAATCCAAGGTTGACTAATCAGTAACTTTACGATAATCAGATCTTCTTTTGATAATTAGATGGCATGTATATGAATCTAAGCAAAATATTTTGTAATGTATTTAAGTTATAACATTGTAATAGTTTACAACGAATGTCACCTTATATTAAAACTATTTTGTTTTAAATTTTGAAAAAAAAATTTACGGGTTTATAAATAAGAAAATGTTTTTAAAAGCCATGTGACACTTGTGACTTGTATACAGGAACGTATACGGGAAATGGGTGTTACATTTATTGGTATCAAAGCTACATGTTTAGCCGATTCTCGGTCGAAACAGAGTTTATTTGAATTTATAAAAAAAGATTACATGTCATTAAGATTGTCAAGGTTACTGATAGGGTGTCATTAGAGTGTGATTGATGTCACTCATTTCTAACTTTAGTATTATTATTATGTATCTCCTATTAGACGTCAAAAACTAAGGACAAAGGTAAGAAAGTTGATAATGTTGAAAAGAAGGTCGAGATTAAAATCGACCCAAGAGAATCTGACATGACTTCAGTATCACGCCTAAGAAAGATAGAAGTTGCTAGGGATTTTCCTCTATCTTGTGGAAGAAATTCCCCAACATTTAACGAAGTTTCTATATTGTAGGAATCCATTAAGAAGTTTGAATGGCTAACAAGAGAAGTTGAATCGGATGAAGATCCAGATGAGATTTATGTATCTAGTGTTGACTCTGAGATTTCTTCAGGTAGACTTAAATAATTCAGAAATATTAAAGTGAAGTATTAAATATTTTACAGCATTGTTGATTTGAGCAAGAGGAATGAGTAAGCAGTAAATACGTTGCCAGCTAAAAGTTTAAAGAAAACTGAGTTAGTAGTGAATCAAATTTGTTTATTAGTGTAATTTTTACATTAGCTACTATGAAGTTATTGCTACGATTGTCAAGTCTTCTTATTAAATGATGTGGATATTTAGACTTTCATAGTTGATAGGGAAAATGTTTCAACTACTAGAGAATATTTGAATTTAGAAAAAGGGATTACAAGCCATTAAGATTGTCAAGGTTATTGATAGGGTGTCATTAGAGTGTGATTGATGTCACTCCTTTCTAACTTTAGTATTATTATAATGTATGTCCTATTAGATGTCAAAAACTAAGGACAAAGGTAAGAAAGTTGATAATTTTGAAAAGAAGGTCGAGATTAAAATCGGCCTAAGAGAATCTGACATGACTTCAGTATCACACCTAAGAAAGGTAGAAGTTGCTAGAGTTTTCCTCCATGCTGTGGAAGAAATTCCCCAGCATTTAACGAAGTTTATGTATTGTAGGAATCCATTAAGAAGTTTGAATGGCTAACAAGAGAAGCTAAATCGGATGAGGATCTAGAGGAGATTTCTGTATCTAGTGTTGACTCTGAGATTTCTTCAGGTGGACTTAAATAATTTAGAAATATTTAAGTGAAGTATTAAATTGTTTACATCATTGTTGATTTAAGCAAGAGGAATGAGTAAGCAGTAAATACGTTACCCGCTAAAAGTTTAAAGAAAACTGAGTTAGTAGTGAATCAAATGATTGTGAGTTTGTTTGATAATAAATGTTAAGTTTTATGGACCTGTTAGAGTTACTTTTAGAAGGTAATTTATGAAAATGGATTGTCTACTCATTCCATGCTACAATGAATTAATGCTTAGATTGAGATTGACTCTCGAGGACTTGAAAATTGTCAAGTTCGAATTGATAGGAAAAAGAGTAAATTTGTTTATTAGTGTAGTTTTTGCATTAACTACTATGAAGTTATTGATATGATTGTCAAGTCTTCTTATTAAATGATGTGGATATTTATACTTTCATAGTTGAGAGGGAAAATGTTTCAACTGTTGGAGAATATTTTCAATGGATCTGAAAAAGTTACACTGATTACCTTAAAAAGGAAATAAGAAATTTTAAAATAAAAGTGTTCTATTCAACTTGACCTCGAGTGAGATGATAGCGATAAACCCTATGGGTCATGGTGCAAGTGTGAGTTGGATAGGTAGTAAATATTCGATAGAGATTCCAAGGGTTTTTTTTTCCAGAGAATCTGATGGAATTACCATTTGATGAGTTAATATTATATTGGGTATAGGTTGTTTGTCTCAAGAAGCGATTATTTCAGAAAGATAAGGATGATTTGGAAATTATAGTTAGTAGAGAAAAAGCAAAATCATCAACCAAGATGACATCGACTAAGATTGCTAAGAAGATGATGTCAGAAAAATATATATATATAAATATATATAGCTTTTTGGGCTAATGTGATAGATAATCAAATAATTAAAGTATAATTGTATGATATTTCCACAACTAGGAAATCTATAGATGTCTTTTCAGATGAATTATTTGGGTTACCTTCAGATCAAGAGGTGGAATTCAAGGTATATAATATATTCATCTATATATATAATATATTTATTTACATTTTTTTTCTTCTCTCAGGCCCATTTGGTGCCCAAATACAAACAAGTCCACATGTGTGGTCCAGCACACTAGACCCAAGTCCCATGTGACCCAGTGGAGCAGCCCAGATCACTTTGGGTTTCCAGAAACCCTAGCAAACGCCTCTCTACAAGTGCCGGAAGCCTCTCAAGAGTCCCATGGCCGAATCCCTCGGTCAGCTTCCCGAAGTTTCTGGCGCAAGGATCTCGGCCATCACCAACACGCCACCAATAACGTGCACATGTGAAACACAACAACCAACAAAATAAAAGTCACAATCCACCTAGGACTCAAGAATTTCGGAGCTAAAATATGTTTTTTTAGTATAAATAACCATTGTAATCAACACTAGAGGACTACGAATAGACACGATTACTAGAGGAAAACATCACACACAAACACGCATACCAGAAGAACAACCAAAACATTCGGAGCACTTGTAAAGCATTTCGAAAGATTAATAAGAAAATGTATATTTGTTCTTACCTTTTGTTTTGCTTGGTTTGGTTACTTGCCTGCTTTTGTTCTTCGGTTTCAACAAAAAAAAAACCAAAAGGGTTGAGCCCACCGGTGATTGAAAGGGGAAGATTCGAAGTTTTAAAACCCATATATAGCCCCCGAGGCACATTTTTTGTAAAAAACGCTTTGGTTTTTGGAAACCAGTTTGAAAAAGCTTTCGATTTAAAAAAAATAACAAATAAAGACAAAATTTTTAAAGAAAAATGAGTAAGTAGTGAATTAAATGGTTGAGTTTGTTTGATAATAAATGTTAAGTTTTATGGACTTGATAGAGTTACTTTTAGAAGGTAATGTATGAAAATGGATTGTCTACCTATTCTATGCTACAATGAATTAATGCTTAGATTGAGATTAACTCTCGAAGACTTGAAAATTGTCAAGTTCATATTGATAGGAAAAAGAGTAAATTTATTTATTAGTGTAATTTTTACATTAACTACTATGAAGTTATTGCTACAATTGTCAAGTCTTCTTATTAAATGATGTGGATATTTAGACTTTCATAGTTGAGTGGGAAAATGTTTCAACTACTAGAGAATATTTGAATTTAGAAAAAGGGATTACATGCCATTAAGATTGTCAAGGTTATTGATAGGGTGTCATTAGAGTGTGATTGATGTCACTCCTTTCTAACTTTAGTATTATTATAATGTATGTCCTATTAGATGTCAAAAACTAAGGACAAAGGTAAGAAAGTTGATAATGTTGAAAAGAAGGTTGAGATTAAAATCAGCCTAAGAGAATCTGACATGACTTCATTTTCACACCTAAGAAAAGTAGAAGTTGCTAGGGTTTTCCTCCATGCTGTGGAAGAAATTCCCCAGCATTTAACGAAGTTTTTGTATTGTAGGAATCCATTAAGAAGTTTGAATGGCTAACAAGAGAAGTTAAATCGGATGAGGATCCAGAGGAGATTTCTGTATCTAGTGTTGACTCTGAGATTTATTCAGGTGGACTTAAATAATTGAGAAATATTTAAGTGAAGTATTAAATTGTTTACATCATTGTTGATTTGAGCAAGAGGAATGAGTAAGCAGTAAATACGTTGCCCGCTAAAAGTTTAAAGAAAACTGAGTTAGTAGTGAATCAAATGATTATGAGTTTGTTTGATAATAAATGTTAAGTTTTATGGACTTGTTAGAGTTACTTTTAGAAGGTAATTTATGAAAATAGATTGTCTACTCATTCCCTGCTACAATGAATTAATGCTTAGATTGAGATTGACTCTCGAGGACTTGAAAATTGTTAAGTTCGAATTGATAGGAAAAAGAGTAAATTTGTTTATTAGTGTAATTTTTGCATTAACTACTATGAAGTTATTGATACGATTGTCAAGTCTTCTTATTAAATGATGTGGATATTTATACTTTCATAGTTGAGAGGGAAAATGTTTCAACTGCTGGAGAATATTTTCAATGGATCTGAAAAACTTATACTGATTACCTTAAAAAGGAAATAAGAAATTTTAAAATAAAAGTGTTATGTTCAACTTGACCTCGAGTGAGATTATAGCGATAAACCCTATGGGTCATGGTGCAAGTGTGAGTTGGATAGGTAGTAAATATTTGATAGATATTCCAGGGGCTTTTTTCCAGAGAATCTGATGGAATTACCCTTTGATGAGTTAATATTATATTGGGTATAGGTTGTTTGTCTCAAGAAGCGATTATTTCAGAAAGATATGGATGATTTGGAAATTATAGTTAGTAGAGAAAAAGCAAAATCATCAACCAAGATGACATCGACTAAGATTGCTAAGAAGATGATGTCAGTAAAATATATATATATATATATATATATATAGCATTTTGGGCTAATGTGATAGATAATCAAATAATTAAAGTAGAATTGTATGATATTTCCATAACTCGGAAATCTATAGATGTCTTTTCAGATGAATTATTTGGGTTACCTTCAAATCAAGAGGTGGAATTCAAGGTATATAATATATTCATCTATATATATAATATATTTATTTACATTTTTTTCCTTCTCTCAGGCCCATTTGGTGCCCAAATACAAACAAGTCCACATGTGTGGTCCAGCACACTAGACCCAAGTCCCATGTGACCCAGATCACTTTGGGTTTCCAGAAACCCTAGTAAACGCCTCTATACAAGTGACGCAAGCCTCTCAATAGTCCCATGGCTGAATCCCTCGGTCAGCTTCCCGAACTTTCCGGCGCAAGTATCTCGGTCATCACTAACACGCCACCAACAACGTGCACATGTGAAACACAACAACGAACAAAATAAGAGTCACAATTTTAATCAACACTAGAGGACTACGAATAGAAACGATTACTAAAGGCAAACATCACACACAAACACGCATACCAGAAGAACAACCGAAACATTCGGAGCACTTGTAAAGTATGTCGAAAGATTAATAAGAAGATGTATATTTGTTCTTACCTTTTGTTTTGCTTGGTTTGGTTACTTGCATGCTTTTGTTCTTCGGTTTCAACAAAAACAAAACCAAAAGGGTTGAGCCCGCCGATGATTGAAAAGGGAAGATTCAAGGTTTTAAAACCCATATCTAGCCCCCGTGGCACATTTTTTGTAAAAAAACGCTTCGATTTTTGGAAACCATTTTTGAAAAAGATTTCAATTTTTTTAAAAAAATAAAAAATAAAAATGAAATTTTTAAAGAAAACTGAGTTAGTAGTGAATCAAATGGTTGAATTTGTTTGATAATAAATGTTAAGTTTTATAGACTTGATAGAGTTACTTTTAGAAGGTAATGTATGAAAATGGATTGTCTACCTATTCCATGCTACAATTAATTAATGCTTAGATTGAGATTAACTCTCGAGGACTTGAAAATTGTCAAGTTCATATTGATAGGAAAAAGAGTAAATTTGTTTATTAGTGTAATTTTTACATTAACTACTATGAAGTTATTGCTACAATTGTCAAGTCTTCTTATTAAATGATGTGGATATTTAGACTTCCATAGTTGAGAGGGAAAATGTTTCAACTACTACAAAATATTTGAATTTAGAAAAAGGGATTACATTCCATTAAGATTGTCAAGGTTATTGATAGGGTGTCATTAGAGTGTGATTGATGTCACTCCTTTCTAACTTTAGTATTATTATTATGTATGTCCTATTAGATGTCAAAAACTAAGGACAAAGGTAAGAAAGTTGATAATGTTGAAATGAAGGTCGAGACTAAAATCGACACAAGAGAATCTGACATGACTTCAGTATCACGTCTAAGAAAGGTAGAAGTTACTAGGGATTTTCCTCCATTCTATGGAAGAAATTCCCCAGCATTTAACGAAGTTTCTGTATTGTTGGAATCCATTAAGAAGTTTGAATGGCTAACAAGAGAAGTTGAATCGGATGAGGATCTAGAGGAGATTTCTGTATCTAGTGTTGACTCTGAGATTTCTTCAAGTAGACTTAAATAATTGAGAAATATTTAAGTGAAGTATTACATTGTTTACATCATTGTTGATTTGAGCAAGAGGAATGAGTAAGCAATAAATATGTTGCCCACTAAAAGTTTAAAGAAAACTGAGTTAGTAGTGAATCAAATGATTATGAGTTTGTTTGATAATAAATCTTAAGTTTTATGGACTTGTTAGAGTTACTTTTAGAAGGTAATTTATGAAAATGGATTGTCTACTCATTCCATGCTACAATGAATTAATGCTTAGATTGAGATTGACTCTCGAGGATTTGAAAATTGTCAAGTTCGTATTGATAGAAAAAAGAGTAAATTTGTTTATTAGTGTAATTTTTGCATTAACTACTTTGAAGTTATTGATACGATTGTCAAGTCTTCTTATTAAAAGATGTGGATATTTAGAATTTCATAGTTGAGAGGGAAAATGTTTCAACTGCTGGAGAATATTTTCAATGGATCCGAAAAAGTTACACTGATTACCTTAAAAAGGAAATAAGAAATTTTAAAATAAAAGTGTTCTATTCAACTTGACCTCGAGTGAGATGATAGCGATACACCCTATGGGTCATGGTGCAAGTGTGAGTTGGATAGGTAGTAAATATTCGATAGAGATTCCATGGGCTTTTTTTTTTCCAGAGAATCTGATGGAATTACCATTTGATGATTTAATATTATATTGGGTATAGCTTGTTTGTCTCAAGAAGCGATTATTTTAGAAAGATATGGATGATTTCGAAATTATAGTTAGTAGAGAAAAAGCAAAATCATCAACCAAGATGACATCGACTAAGATTGCTAAGAAGATGATGTCAAATATATATATATATATAGCTTTTTGGGCTAATGTGATAGATAATCAAATAATTAAAGTAGAATTGTATGATATTTCCACAATTTGGAAATCTATAGATGTCCTTTCAGATGAATTATTTGGGTTACCTTCAGATCAAGAGGTGGAATTCAAGGTATATAATATATTCATCTATATATATAATATATTTATTTACATTTTTTTCTTCTCTCAGGCCCATTTGGTTCCCAAATACAAACAAGTTCACATGTGTAGTCCAGCACACTAGACCCAAGTCCCATGTGACCCAGTGGAGCAGCCCAGATCACTTTGGGTTTCCAGAAACCCTAGCAAACGCCACTATACAAGTGCCGCAAGCCTTTCAAGAGTCCCATGGCGGAATCCCTCGGTCAGCTTCCCGAACTTTCCGGCACAAGGATCTCGGCCATCACCAACACGCCACCAATAACGTGCACATGTGAAACACAACAACCAACAAAATAAGAGTCACAATCCACCAAGGACTCCAGAATTTCGGAGCTAAAATATGTTTTTTAGTATAAATAACCATTGTAATCAACACTAGAGGACTATGAATAGACACGATTACTAGAGGCAAACATCACACACAAACGCGCATACCAGAAGAACAACCGAAACATTCGGAGCACTTGTAAAGCATTTCAAAAGATTAATAAGAAGATGTATATTTGTTCTTACCTTTTGTTTTGCTTGGTTTGGTTACTTGCATGCTTTTGTTCTTCGGTTTAAAAAAAACAAAAGGGTTGAGCCCGTCGATGATTGAAAGAGGAAGATTCGAGGTTTTAAAATCCATATATAGCCCCCGAGGCACATTTTTTGTAAAAAAACGCTTTGATTTTTGGAAACCAGTTTGAAAAAGCTTTCGATTTTTTTAAAAAAATAAAAAATAAAAATGAAATTTTTAAAGAAAACTGAGTTAGTAGTGAATCAAATGGTTGAGTTTGTTTGATAATAAATGTTAAGTTTTATGGACTTGATAGAGTTACTTTTAGAAGGTAATGTATGAAAATGGATTGTCTACCTATTCCATGCTACAATTAATTAATGCTTAGATTGAGATTAACTCTCGAGGACTTGAAAATTGTCAAGTTCATATTGATAGGAAAAAGAGTAAATTTGTTTATTAGTGTAATTTTTACATTAACTAATATGAAGTTATTGCTACGATTGTCAAGTCTTCTTATTAAATGATGTGGATATTTAGACTTTCATAATTGAGAGGGAAAATGTTTCAACTACTAGAGAATATTTTAATTTAAAAAAAGGGATTACATGCCATTAAGATTGTCAAGGTTATTGATAGGTTGTCATTAGAGTGTGATTGATGTCACTCCTTTCTAACTTTAGTATTATTATTATTTATGTCCTATTAGATGTCAAAAACTAAGGACAAAGGTAAGAAAGTTGATAATGTTGAAAAGAAGGTCGAGATTAAAATCGACCCAAGAGAATCTGGCATGACTTCAGTATCACGCCTAAGAAAGGTAGAAGTTGCTAGGGATTTTCCTCCATTCTATGGAAGAAATTCCCCAGCATTTAACAAAGTTTCTGTATTGTAGGAATCCATTAAGAAGTTTGAATGGCTAACAAGAGAAGTTGAATCGGATGAGGATCTAGAGGAGATTTCTGTATCTAGTGTTGACTCTGAGATTTCTTCAGGTAGACTTATATAATTGAGAAATATTTCAACGAAGTATTAAATTGTTTACATCGTTGTTGATTTGAGCAAGAGGAATGAGTAAGCAGTAAATACGTTGCCCGCTAAAAGTTTAAAGAAAACTGAGTTAGTAGTGAATCAAATGATTATGAGTTTGTTTGATAATAAATGTTAAGTTTTATGGACTTGTTAGAGTTACTTTTAGAAGGTATTTTATGAAAATGGATTGTCTACTCATTCCATGCTACAATGAATTAATGCTTAGATTGAGATTGACTCTCGAGGACTTGAAAATTGTCAAGTTCGTATTGATAGGAAAAAGAGTAAATTTGTTTATTAGGGTAATTTTTGCATTAACTACTATGAATTTATTGATACGATTTCAAGTCTTCTTAATAAATGATGTGGATATTTAGACTTTCATAGTTGAGAGGGAAAATGTTTCAACTGCTGGAGAATATTTTCAATGGATCCAAAAAAGTTACACTGATTACCTTAAAAAGGAAATAAGAAATTTTAAAATAAAAGTGTTCTATTCAACTTGAACTCGAGTGAGATGATAGCGATAAACCCTATGGGTCATGGTGCAAGTGTTAGTTGGATAGGTAGTAAATATTCGATAGAGATTCCAGGGGCTTTTTTCCATAGAATCTGATGAAATTACCATTTGATGAGTTAATATTATATTGGGTATAGGTTGTTTGTCTCAAGAAGCTATTATTTCAGAAAGATATGGATGATTTGGAAATTATAATTAGTAGAGAAAAAGAAAAATCATCAACCAAGATAACATCGACTAAGATTGCTAAGAAGATGATGTCAGATATATATATATATATATATATATATATATAGCTTTTTGGGCTAATGTGATAGATAATCAAATAATTAAAGTAGAATTGTATGATATTTCCACAACTCGGAAATCTATAGATGTCTTTTCAGATGAATTATTTGGGTTACCTTCAGATCAAGAGGTGGAATTCAAACTATATAATATATTCATCTATATATATAATATATTTATTTACATTTTTTTCTGCTCTCAGGCCCATTTGGTACCCAAATACAAACAAGTCCACATGTGTGGACCAGCACACTAGACCCAAGTCCCATGTGACCCAGTGGAGCAGCCCAGATCACTTTGGGTTTCCAGAAACCCTAGCAAACGCCTCTCTACAAGTGCTGCAAGCCTCTTAAGAGTCCCATGGCCGAATCCCTCGGTCAGCTTCCCGAATTTTCCAGCACAAGGATCTCGGCCATCACCAATACGCCACCAATAACGTGCACATGTGAAACACAACAACCAACAAAATAAGAGTCACAATCCACCTAGGACCCAAGAATTTTAGAGCTAAAATATGTTTTTTTAGTATAAATATCCATTGTAATCAACAGTAGAGGACTACGAATAGACACGATTACTAGAGGCAAACATCACACACAAACACGCATACCAGAAGAACAACCGAAACATTCGGAGCACTTGTAAAGCATTTCAAAAGATTAATAAGAAGATGTATATTTGTTCTTACCTTTTGTTTTGCTTGGTTTGGTTACTTGCATGCTTTTGTTCTTCGGTTTCAAAAAAAAACAAAAGGGTTGAGCCCGTCGATGATTGAAAGGGGAAGATTCGAGGTTTTAAAATCCATATATAGCCCCCGAGGCACATTTTTTGTAAAAAAACGCTTTGATTTTTGGAAACCATTTTGAAAAAGCTTTCAATTTTTTTAAAAAAATAAAAAATAAAAATGAAATTTTTAAAGAAAACTGAGTTAGTAGTGAATCAAATGGTTGAGTTTGTTTGATAATAAATGTTAAGTTTTATGGACTTGATAGAGTTACTTTTAGAAGGTAATGTATGAAAATGGATTGTCTACCTATTCCATGCTACAATTAATTAATGCTTAGATTGAGATTAACTCTCGAGGACTTGAAAATTGTCAAGTTCATATTGATAGGAAAAAGAGTAAATTTGTTTATTAGTGTAATTTTTACATTAACTAATATGAAGTTATTGCTACGATTGTCAAGTCTTCTTATTAAATGATGTGGATATTTAGACTTTCATAATTGAGAGGGAAAATGTTTCAACTACTAGAGAATATTTTAATTTAAAAAAAGGGATTACATGCCATTAAGATTGTCAAGGTTATTGATAGGTTGTCATTTGAGTGTGATTGATGTCACTCCTTTCTAACTTTAGTAATATTATTATGTATGTCCTATTAGATGTAAAAAACTAAGGACAAAGGTAAGAAAGTTGATAATGTTGAAAAGAAGGTCGAGATTAAAATCGACCCAAGAGAATCTGACATGACTTCAATATCACGCCTAAGAAAGGTAGAAGTTGCTAGGGATTTTCCTCCATTCTGTAGAAGAAATTCCCCATCATTTAACGAAGTTTCTGTATTGTAGGAATGCATTAAAAGTTTGAATGGCTAACAAGAGAAGTTGAATCGGATGAGGATCTAGAGGAGATTTCTGTATCTAGTGTTGACTCTGAGATCTCTTCAAGTAGACTTAAATAATTGAGAAATATTTAAGTGAAGTATTAAATTGTTTACATCTTTGTTGATTTGAGCAAGAGGAATGAGTAAGCAGTAAATACGTTGCCCGCTAAAAGTTTAAAGAAAACTGAGTTACTAGTGAATCAAATGATTATGAGTTTGTTTGATAATAAATCTTAAGTTTTATGGACTTGTTAGAGTTACTTTTAGAAGGTAATTTATGAAAATGGATTGTCTACTCATTCCATGCTACAATGAATTAATGCTTAGATTGAGATTGACTCTCGAGGACTTGAAAATTGTCAAGTTCGTATTTATAGGAAAAAGAGTAAATTTGTTTATTAGTGTAGTTTTTGCATTAACTACTATAAAGTTTTTGATACGATTGTCAAGTCTTCTTATTAAATGATGTGGATATTTAGACTTTCATAGTTGAGAGGGAAAATGTTTCAACTGCTGGAGAATATTTGAAATGGATCCGAAAAAGTTACACTGATTACCTTAAAAAGGAAATAAGAAATTTTAAAATAAAATTGTTCTATTCTACTTGACCTCGAGTGAGATGATAGCGATAAACCCTATGGGTCATGGTGCAAGTGTGAGTTGGATAGCTAGTAAATATTCGATAGATATTCCAGGGGCTTTTTTTCCCCAGAGAATCTGATGGAATTACCATTCGATGAGTTAATATTATATTGGGTATAGGGTGTTTGTCTCAAGAAGCGATTATTTCATAAAGATATGGATGATTTGGAAATTATAGTTAGTAGAGAAAAAGCAAAATCATCAACCAAGATGACATCGACTAAGATTGCTAAGAAGATGATGTCAGAAAAAAAATATATATATATATATAGCTTTTTGGGCTAATGTGATAGATAATCAATTAATTAAAGTAAAATTGTATGATATTTGCACAACTCGGAAATCTATAGATGTCTTTTCAGATGAATTATTTGGGTTACCTTCAGATCAAGAGGTGGAATTCAAGGTATATAATATATTCATCTATATATATAATATATTTATTTACATTTTGTTCTTCTCTCAGGCCCATTTGGTGCCCAAATACAAACAAGTCCACATGTGTGGTCCAACACACTAGACCCAAGTCCCATGTGACCCAGTGGAGCAGCCCAAATCACTTTAGGTTTCCAGAAACCCTAGAAAATACCTCTCTACAAGTGTCGCAAGCCTCTTAAGAGTCCCATGGTCGAATCCCTCGGTCAGCTTCCCAAAATTTCCAGCGCAAGGATCTCGGCCATCACCAACACGCCACCAATAACGTGCACATGTGAAACACAACAACCAACAAAATAATAGTCACAATCCACCAAGGACTCCAGAATTTCAGAGCTAAAATATGTTTTTTTAGTATAAATAACCATTGTAATCAACACTAGAGGACTACGAATAAACACAATTACTAGAGGCAAACATCACACACAAACACGCATACCAGAAGAACAACCAAAACATTCGGAGCACTTGTAAAGCATTTTGAAAGATTAATAAGAAGATGTATATTTGTTCTTACCTTTTGTTTTCCTTGGTTTGGTTACTTGCATGCTTTTGTTCTTTGGTTTCAACAAAAAAAAAACCAAAAGGGTTGAGCCCGTCGATGATTGAAAGGGGAAGATTCGAGGTTTTAAAATCCATATCTAGCCCTCGAGGCACATTTTTTGTAATAAAACACTTTGATTTTTTGGAAACCATTTTGAAAATGCTTTCGATTTTTAAAAAAAATAAAAAAAATAAAAACGAAAATTTTGTCGGAGATGAACGGCAGTCGGTGAGGCTGCAACGATGGCCGAAATCTGGAACATGCAGCGGTGTTCATGTGTTCTTCAAGAACACAAGAACATCCAGAGAGAATGAAGAACATGGGGGGTTTTGTTTTGAAATCAAATCAAATGAAGTTTAAACAAAATTATGTTATATAGTTGATCCATGGACCCTGGGTTGACCCGACCCATAGCATTTAACGAAGTTTCTATATTGTAAGAATCCATTAAGAAGTTGCTAGGGATTTTCTTCTATTTTGTGGAAGAAATTCCTCAGCATTTAATGAAGTTTCTATATTGTAGTAATCCATTAAGAAGTTTGATTGGCTAACAAGAGAAGTTGAATCGGATGAAGATCCAGAGGAGATTTATGTATCTAGTGTTGACTCTGAGATTTCTTCAGGTAGACTTAAATAATTCAGAAATATTTAAGTGAAGTATTAAATTGTTTACAACATTGTTGATTTGAGCAAGAGGAATGAGTAAGCAGTAAATATGTTGCCAGCTAAAAGTTTAAAGAAAACTGAGTTAGTAGTGAATCAAATGGTTGAGTTTGTTTGATAATAAATGTTAAGTTTTATGGACTTGATAGAGTTACTTTTAGAAGGTAATTTATGAAAATGGATTGTATACCCATCTCATGCTACATTGAATTAATGCTTAGATTGAGATTAACTCTCGAGGACTTGAAAATTGTTAAGTTCGTATTGATAGGAAAAAGAGTAAATTTGTTTATTAGTGTAATTTTTACATTAACTACTATGAAGTTATTGCTACGATTGCCAAGTCTTCTTATTAAATGATGTGGATAGTTAGACTTTCATAGTTGAGAGGGAAAATGTTTCAACTACTAGAGAATATTTGAATTTAGAAAAAGGGATTACATGCCATTAAGATTGTCAAGGTTATTGATAAGGTGTCATTAGAGTGTGATTGATGTCACTCCTTTCTAACTTTAGTATTATTATTATGTATGTCCTATTAGATGTCAAAAACTAAGGACAAAGGTAAGAAAGTTGATAATGTTGAAAAGAAGGTCGAGATTAAAATCGACCCAAAAGAATCTGACATGACTTCAGTATCACGCCTAAGAAAGGTAGAAGTTGTTAGGGATTTTCCTCCATGCTGTGGAAGAAATTCCCCAGCATTTAACGAAGTTTATGTATTATAGGAATCTATTAAGAAGTTTGAATGGCTAACAAGAGAAGTTGAATCGGATGAGGATCCAGAGGAGATTTCTGTATCTAATGTTGACTCTGAGATTTCTTCAGGTAGACTTAAATAATTGAGAAATATTTAAGTGAAGTATTAAATTGTTTACATCATTGTTGATTTGATCAAGAGGAATGAGTAAGCAGTAAATACGTTGCCTGCTAAAAGTTTAAAGAAAATTGAGTTAGTAGTGAATCAAATGATTATGAGTTTGTTTGATAATGTTAAGTTTTATGGACTTGTTAGAGTTACTTTTAGAAGGTAATTTATGAAAATGGATTGTCTACTCATTCCATGCTACAATTAATTAATGCTTAGATTGAGATTGACTCTCGAAGACTTGAAAATTGTCAAGTTCGTATTGATAGGAAAAAGAGTAAATTTGTTTATTAGTGTAATTTTTGCATTAACTACTATGAAGTTATTGATACGATTGTCAAGTCTTCTTATTAAATGATGTGGATATTTATACTTTCATAATTGAGAGGGAAAATGTTTCAACTGCTGGAGAATATTTTCAATGGATCCGAAACAACTACAATGATTACCTTAAAAAGAAAATAAGAAATTTTAAAATAAAAGTGTTCTATTCAACTTGACCTCGAGTGAGATGATAGCGGTAAACCCTATGGGTCATGGTGCAAGTGTGAGTTGGATAGGTAGTAAATATTCGATAGAGATTTCAGGGGCTTTTTTTCCAGAGAATCTGATGGAATTACCATTTGATGAGTTAATATTATATTGGGTATAGGTTGTTTGTCTCAAGAAGCGATTATTTCAGAAAGATATGGATGATTTGGAAATTATAGTTAGTAAAGAAAAAGTAAAATCATCAACCAAGATGACATCGACTAAGATTGCTAAGAAGTTAATGTCGTAAATATATATATATATATATATATATATATATATAGCTTTTCGGGCTAATGTGATAGATAATCAAATAATTAAAGTAGAATTTTATGATATTTCAACAACTCAGAAATCTATAGATGTCTTTTCAGATGAATTATATGGGTTACCTTAAGATCAAGAGGTGGAATTCAAGGTATTGAGCATGTTTCTATGATTTCGTATCGAATGACTTAAGCTGGTTAAGAGAATTAGAGGCCCAATTACAAGAGTTGATTGATTAAGGATTCATCAGACCGAATGTTTCATCTTGGGGAGTATTTGTGTTATTAGCGAAAAGAAAGATGAATCTATGTTGTTATGCAGATATTATTGACAGTTAAATAAGGTAGCAATAAAAGAACAAATATTCTTTTCCGAGGATTGATTATATTTTGGTGTATTAAAAGTCAAGAGATGAGCCCGATGCTCATATTTATATTGTTTTACAGACTCTTCGAGAGAAGAAGTTGTATGCCAAACTATCCAAAGATGAAATTCTGGTTAGCATAGGTGGATTTCCTTGGCATAAGGTATAAGAGTAGATCTTAAGAAAACTCATACTGTAGTAGATTGGAACTCCTAAAGAATATTCATGAAGTTCGAAGTTCTTGGGGTTTGCTGATTACTATCGAGGGTCCGTGAAGAAATTTTTGACGTTAGTTTACTGCTAACCCAGTTTTTAAGGAAATATGTCTTTTGTTTGGTCGGAGAAATGTCAGAAAAGTTTTGAAATACTAAAGAAAATTGTAATAGAAGCCCTAGTGCTTGTACAACGTGAGTCGAGTAAAGACTATGTAGTCTTTAGTAATACATCTCATAATGGGTTAGAAGATGTGCTTGTGCAAGCTAGAAAAGTAGTGGCTTATGCCTCAAGACAGTTGAAAGCTCATGAAAGAAATTACCCGACACATGACATGAAATTGGTAGTGGCCGTGTTTGCTTTGAAAATTTAGTGTCATTATGTGTACGGTGAGCGGTGTCATATTTGTATAGATCACAAGAGTCTAAAGTACTTGCTGACTCAAAAAGAATTGAATTTGAGACAAGAAAATGAATAGAGTTTTAAAAGATTATGATTTGATCATTGGATTATCATTCCAGGAAGGTTATTTTGGTAGCAGATGCACTTAGCAGAAAGAATTTTGCTTCTCTACGGGCTTTGGATGCGTATGTCTTTACAGAAAGATGGTGCCTTGATTGTTGAACTTAAATTAAAGCCGATGCTTTTGGATCGGTAAAAGAGATGCAAGATTAATATGTACAATGGTTAGCAAGAATTACACAAGTAGAAAAAGAAAAGGCCAAAGACTTTGAAATGAAGGCTGATGGATGTTTATATTATCGCAGAAGACTCTGTATTCCCAATAATGATGAACTAAAGAAAGATGTTCTTTCCAAAGAACATTATAGTCCTTTGACTATGCATCCAAGTGGGAATAAGATGTATCAGGATTTAAAGAGTCGTTATTGGTGGCCTGACACGAAAAGAGTATTATCTGATTTTATCGCAAGAAGCCTGACATGTCAGCAAGTGAAAGCTGAACATTGATTGTCTTCTGGATTGCTACAACCATTATACATTCTTGAATGGAAGTGGAAACGAGTTACAATCGATTTTGTTTTGGGCCTAACTTTGCCACCAAGTAAAAATGACTCGATACGGGTAATTGTAGATAGATTGACTAAGACAACTCACTTTATTCCAGTTCGGGTAGATTACTCGATGAATAAATATGTGGAATTATATGTAAAGGAAATAGTTCAAATGCATAGATTTTTCATATTGATAGTGTCTGATCGAGACCTAAGGTTTTCTCCAAGATTTTGGAAGTCCTTGTATGAGGCATGGGGTACTCGATTGAATTTCAGCACAGCTTTTCATCCGCAAACAGATGGGCGATCAGAGCGAACGATTCAGGTATTGGAAGATATGTTGAGGGCATGTGTGATTGGGTTCAAAGGATCACAAGAAAGGTATTTTCCTTGAGCGGAATTTGCTTATAATAGTACTTACCAATCGAGAATTAAGATGGTCCTGTATGAAGCTTGGTATGGGAGAAAGTGCAGAACACCCTTAAATTGGTTTAAACTAAAAGATCGAGATCTAGTTGGTCCAGATTTGATAAAAGAAATGAATGAGAAAGTGAAAGTTATCCAGGATAATCTAAAGATAGCCTCCGATCAACAAAAGTATTATGATGATTTGAAAAGAAAAGAAATTGAATTTCAAGTGGAAGACAAGGTATTTCTGAAAGTGTCACCTTGGAAGAAAGTATTGTGATTTGGGCGTAAAGGAAATTAATTCCGAGATTTTTTGGATCTTATGTAATTTTAAAAGGGTTGGACCAGTTAGCTTTGCTTCTTGATATAAATAAGATCCACAATGTTTTTCACATGTCGATGTTCAAAAAGTACTGATCAAATACATCCCATATCATTACACCGAGAAAATAGAGATCCGACCAGATTTAACTTATGAGGAAGAACTAGTGCAGATCTTGGCTAGAGAAATCAAGCAAATTTCTTTAGTTAAAGTGCTTCGATAAACTAAAAAATAGAAAAAGTTATTTGGGAAAGAGATGAGGATATGTGGAAGCAGTTTCCACACCTCTCCGTATAAGGTACTTTTTTAAATTCGTCGAGGACGAATTTTCTTAACAGGGAGAATTGTAATACCCCAAATATTTGGTTAGTAACTATATTGAAATGATTTAAAATTTTGGAGGATTAAATGAAATAAATGGTAAAATATAAGAAATGATTTAGGAAATTTTGTTTAAAACCAATTAGTAAGAATAGAAGAGTGAAAGGGTATTTTGGTCCTTTAGAGGGAAATGGAGTTAAAATCCATTTTTAATTAGGGTATTTAAGAATGAGGAAAAAAGAGAAAGTGGAAAAAGAAGCTAACTTATCTTCTCTTCTCCTTCTTCTTGTGTGTCGTTCTCTCTATAGCCAAAGGTGAATTTCCTCTAAGTTGCTTTTTCCTTTAGTTTAATGGCTGGTATTGAAATCTTGAGTGTTATAGAGGTTTAAGGAAAGGTTAAAGATGATTAAAACTAAGAGATGGATGTTTTATTAGAGATTGAAGAAAATGGGTTTTTGAATGATATGTTGAATTATGAGTTTTTTTTTATTGAGGTTTACTAGTCTATTTGACTTATCTTCTCTTCTCCTTCTTCTTGTGTCGTTCTCTCTATAGCCAAAGGTGAATTTCCTCTAAGTTGCTTTTCCTTTAGTTTAATGGCTGGTATTGAAATCTTGAGTTATAGAGGTTTAAGGAAAGGTTAAAGATGAAAACTAAGAGATGGGTGTTTATTAGAGATTGAAAATGGGTTTTTGAATGATATGTTGAATTATGAGTTTTTTTTTATTGAGGTTTACTAGTCTATTTGACTTGTGAAATAAATAAATAAGATATTAGAAGCATTGGATGTGGTTAAAAACATGTATGAACAAGTAGTATGATTTTTAGTTGGGGATGTTCTTTGGAGATTGTAGATGTTATATGAAGCTAAATGAAGGAAAGTTAGTTGGGATAAGTAAAGAAGAGTTTAATAGTATTGTTAAAGGTAAAAGTAAGGGAATTTGATGAAAATTGGGTAAAAATCGAGCTAAAAATGGAAAATCTGGGTAAGGGTATCGATACTGGAAGAATAATACATATATTATAGGTTTAAATTTGAAGAATTATGATGAACATTATCGATACTGATGCAATTAGTATCGATACTACGGTGGGTATCGATACCATGGATTCTAGAATGCAGAAATTGTATCGATACTGAAAGGGGGTATCGATACCATAATATAAAAGTATCGATACCATGGTAGGGGTACCGATACTATTGAGCCTGGAAAATTTAAGATAGGAGGAATTTTGATAGAAATTGAATATAACTTTAGGTATTATTAAAAGTATAAATGTTAGAGAGTATACTAACTTGGGATAATATGTGTATTTAATGGATGCTTGTGTAGATCATAACCAAGCTCTTGAGTCAAGCAAAAAAAAGGGAAAAGATAAAGTTGTCGAATAGCTTGACATCATTACAACATACTAGCGAGGGCATTAATGTACCATAAATGAAAATGCATAACGGTGCATTATTGACAGAAAGGTGCCATAAATGAAAATGCATAACGGTGCATTTTTGGCAGAAATGTGTCATAAATGAAAATGTATAACGGTGCATTATTGGCAGAAATATGTCATAAATGAAAATGCATGACGATGCATTATTGGCAGAAAGGTGCAATAAATGAAAATGCATAATGGTGCATTATTGGCAGAAATGTGCCATAAATGAAAATGTATAAATAATGCATTATTGGCAAAAAAAGTGCCACTCATGGTATTCATAAAAGGTGAATGACCATTTCAGCACTTCGGTGTAATGTATGTACCCTAAATTCTTATTTAACATATATTGAGCAAAATAAAGTATAATTGGGAACAAAATACAGAAAAATTAGTATGTTGGGCATACTAAGAATGGTTTTGATGACGATATGAAAGAAACATGGGTTTAATTGAGATGATTAACTGATTTTTATGAAGTATACGATTTAGTTTGTATTTCAATAGCTAAAATATGATTATGTATGAATTTTCAATTCATTTACATTATTATGCCTCACTAAGTAAATACTTAATGTGTGTTGATTTCACGCGTAGGTAAAAGCAAAGACTTAGCAGAGTAAGGAGTGCAGCAGAGAACATCAATCCAAGGTTGACTAATCAGTAACTATAGGACAATCAGGTCTTCTTTTGATAATTAGATGGCATGTATATGAATCTAAGAAAAATGTTATGTAATGTATTTAAGTTATAACTTTGTAATAGTTTACAACGAATATTTTAGCATATATTAAAAATGTTTAGTTTTAAATTTTGATTTTTTTACAGGTTTATAATTAAGAAAATGTTTTTAAAAGTCGGGTGACACTTGTGACTTATATACGGGAACATATACGGGAAATGGGTGTTATATTTTTCTCCCATTCAGTAATCTTTGCGAGCTTAGTTTTGAGGGGCGCTGGTTTTGGTGCCCTTGAGTAAATTTTTATCTAGTTTTTCCCATTCAAAATGAAATAGGGAGTTGTACTCTTCCATAGTAGGTGTCATATTCTTCTTGTTGAAAGTGAAAAAGTTATATGTAGGATTCCAAAAATTGAACCAATGTCTTGATCAATGACTCATTTACCTTTACGTACAACAAGAGAGTTATATCACCATACTTCTTCCAAAAAGCAGTCTGCGTAGCGGGCTCCCAACTTCCCCAGATATCACGTAATTCTTGAAGATTATTTTTCTTAAGACTAATTGGTGCGACATTTGGTAGAACAGATATGTGATCCTTGGTCAAATTATCTCCTTTCTTCCTCTAGGCTACCTCAAACCATGACCTCACTTCTGCATTTGGTATTTCCTTGTTATTGAAATTATTGTCAATTTTACAATCACCTTCTACTTGAATAACCACTTAGCAAACCAGCAAATTTCTTTATAATATGATCATCAAATAAGCAAGAAAATAGATCGTAAATCCTACCCACGTGTAATCTACCCAAACATGATATAATGAATCCTACCCAGACATAATCTCTACCCCCTGCTTTTATTTGGTAAGTAAACCCTAACCGCATATTTTTCTAGTTCTCATGTTTTTTTGCAAAAAGTAGATCTAAGCAAAGGTTAAAGTGAATTTCCCCTTTGAAAGTTCAGGTAGAGTTTCGACATAAGGCAAAATTTAAGGCAGAGTTTCGACATAAAACGGATAAGGTTTTGATACTACTAAGGGTCCTTGAATTATCCTTGTCAGTGCTCACTTGGGCCTACCAGACCCTCGATCCTCACCTATTACAGGCTCACAGACCAAGTTCAATTATAGGGGATGCATTTCCCTATGTCCATGCAAGGAAACTCAATGTTTCCTCGTAAACATAGGGCATATGTACCCATAGGCTAAATGCTAAGGCCCATGAAAAGAAAAAATAATTTTTCTCACATAGGCTTAGCATTCACATCAACCTAAAGGGACAGAGCCAATAAGAATGTTCTAGATATCGAATGAATATATCGCACGTGAGGGGAAACTCACAATTCTTTGCCTTCGATCCAAAACAAACAAACTCAAAAATATGTCAGAAATCTGAAATTAGGGAAATCAGAAATTAGTACAACTATTTATTAATAAATAAATATAAATAACAAATGAGATGCAAACAAAGATAAAATACAATAAAACAAAAGAATCACAATTTAAATACATTTCAAATTCACAATTTTCAAAGATAAAAATGATGTATAATCGATTACAACCTCACTCTCTAACTAGTCCCCAGTGGAGTCACCAAGCTATCAGAAAGGTCCTTCAGCTCTTTGACTTTGGGTCTTTGGAGGGATCGAACCATCTTAATTTTAAAAATTAAGGTTTAAAAAAACAATTTGGAGTCGCCATCGACCTTTGGTTTAGATAGGTCGAATACCTAAAAAATATCTTTTAAAATAATTTTTAGAAAAATTAAGTTAAAAGATAAAATTGATCTACGTTTAACCAAAAAATCATTTTGAAAAAGGGCTTAAAATCATTTTGAAAAAGGGCTTAGGAATCGATTACGTGTGGGGAAGAGTGACACCCCCACAATGCCCAAAATTAGTACCTAAGCGATTATACGTCATATAGATATTGAAATTTTGTAAACTTAAATATGTATTTAAATCATGATCATTTTAATTAAATTAAATTAAAATTTTTAAATGATATATTTTTTTATACGAGTAATATTCGGAAACATACTCATCGTCAGATAAGACACATTTCCATGGTTTCCTCATATAAAATGATCATCTACGCTCTGGGGATGGAATTGGCACACATTTTCAGTTAAGCTGAAAATCATTAACAAAATGATCCATGTACAACACAACATCTGCACTGAGCTTCTTTTAAATTTTAGATAGTGCTATAGAAGTTTGGGATGATAGTCAGATAAGTGGGTGCACGACGATAGGTGAATCGTCATTCGATGGTGACAATAATAACAAAAGTTTGAAAATAAAAATTCTAGATGTTTGAGTCTTTTTAGATTTTAGAAAAGTTTTAGAATCCTTTTAAAATAAATAATAATTTTAAAATTTTCTTTTTAAAAAATATAAAAAAAAAATTATAAATCTTCACATTTATTTTTTGAATTAGTTAACGAATTTGAACTTCTTAGCCGGATCAAACACTTAAAGTAATAAAATCGAAAACGTTAAAACCCAAAAAAATTAAAACTAAAAATATATGAAAAATATAATTTTAACGCTCATTTTTTAATAAAGCCAAAAAAATAATCCTAATGTTAATGTTTTCCTTGATATTATATGCAGTTTTGGAATGTATACAAACCAGGGTTCATCAAATGTATATTTCTATATACAACTGAATCAAAAGGTAGCAATTTCGATCACAAAAAATGACCATATGTACATAAATTAATGGGTAAAACAGATGCCGAAATCAAACGTATCCAAACCATCCATTTTACAGATTGAACTTCCAAACAATCATTCAACTGAAACAAATTTAAAGCCTTTTTTCCATGTCATGTTAACTAATGGATGGCAGCATTGGATCCATCTCGAGTCCCGATCCTCCAGAAGCACCAGGTCCGGCATGCTTCACCCTACCAACGTACCGGACATGGCGTAAGAGCCTGGCCAGGAAAGTGTTGTGGCAAATTGTCGAGCTATCACACACGACCGCAACATGTTTGCGTGCTCTGGTTATGGCAACGTTCATTCGCCTACTGTCCCCCAAGAACCCAACAGCACCTAAAGTGTTTGATCGTACCTGAAAACAGTAAAAAGCATCTAAACCAGCCATACTTAGGATTTCAGTTTCATGCAATTAAACACACTCTAACATGCATCACCTGCTACCTATGTGACACAGGAATGTTCGCATTTCCGAACTTTTTTTCTTCATATATTTGGAAAATCGTACCCTTGTAGTTATGTCTAAATGTGTCGGACACAAGTGTCACACACATGAATAGTAAGAAAAATAAAGTCCGAGCAACATTGCATGCAACATAAATGCTGAAGGGGACACAAAGACAAAGATCCTCAAACACATTGGTATCATGAATGTCTGCAACCTAAAGAAAAATGAACATTTTGCTAGCAAATTCGAGGGAAATCAGTGAGAAATATGTAAAACCAAGACTAAAAGCATATAAATTATAGCAGGAAACAGATGATGACTTTATCAGGAATTTCAAAAGAAAGACATGGTAATTCATGCAAAAAATAAAAATTGATAATACCATTGATATGATTACTGCATCAGCCTCTCGACCCTGGAAGCTATCGATTGTCGCAACCTCGACGCCAGCAGCCTCAGGGAACTCATCGAGCCTGTCTCGTAAGAGCTGTACCTGAGCAACATAAGGTGATTGCACAGCAATAGCTGTTGGGCTAACACCTGCATAAGAGAATACAATCGAACATAGTTCTCAACATGGTTAAGTGAGGAAAGATGGTAAAAATCAAGGCCTCTTAATCACTACAAAGCAAGCACGGAAATAACTAGGGTCGGGACTCGGAAGGCCATCGATTTTTGCGAGGGTGTTAGTCTACCAGCTGATAAGAATTATGCAGAAGCCAAGGACAGACATCGCTTTAAAACTCATACAAAGGGAAAGTCGGGGAACAAACACTAAAGGACATGGATTACTCTTATAAAAAATGTAAAAACCATGAGGTAGAGGTATACATTGATGCGAGTTGGGCTAGAGAATCAACTGAAAGAAAGTCTACGAGTGGCTATTGCTTTATGGTTTGGAGCAATCTAGTTACAGGGAGGCGCAATAAATGGTTTGTGGTCTCAGGAAGCAGTGCAGATGCTGAATTTTGAGCACTTGCTTCAGGAATTTGTGAAGGAACTTCAATTCAAAGACTGTTAAAAGAGTTAAAAGTTGACCCAGAGGATCACTTCAAGATACAAAGTGACATTCAAGCTAAAAGATTTGCTTGCTACTGACTCGAACTTAAAGCATGTGGTGATTGACACACTTTATTTCTGAAAAACTCACTTTATTTCCAAAAAAGTCAACAAAGGGACTGCAAAACTAAACTATATTTCTACTCAACAGTAAATAGCCGATATTCTTACCGAAGCCCTTCCAAGGACAAGCTTAGATAGATTAAAGTCCAAGCTAGGTTTGTACAACATATACAAACTGTGTGGACAGCTGCCGAGAAAAGCAAATCTGTCCCGGTAAGGAGTTTTATCTCCTTAGAATTTCTACATGGAATTTCTACAGTTATAAAAGAGAAACCAAAGTAATGAAAACAAGATCATGCTCATACATGTAACATTCTCAAGTCCAATATAGTTTAACATTTATTTTATTACCAAGGACTATTAAAACTTGAATGAAGAGTGCAACAGTACACACAATTCAACTAGTTTGTCATATACTGAAATCAATATAGTAACCACCATTAAAAAGGTAGACCAAATATATTCTCAATCACCTGCATAGATCAGATGAAAGGCGTGTTGGACAACGATATCGGCTTCCCCTTCATTGAAAAAAGACCCTGTGCCTGCAAGGTCTAGATGCTCTTCACAGCCAACTGACAAACTTCCATATGGCATCCTTGTGTCGAGTAACAACAATGGGCATTGTGTTATCCACGTGGGCTGAAATAAGGTAAAGAAACATCAAAACTTGAACCTTTTTTCCTTCTTTTTCTTTCCCCACCCAAGCTAACCTCGCGAGAAATAAATAATTCCAAAAAATTCAATAATGTAGAATATTAAACCAAATAAATAGCAAGCATGCCTATGTAAAGCTAAAAAATACCCATGCATGCATGAATTTGAATAAAAGATTGTGACCATAAACTTATTTGAAGGTTTTTTTCACTTAGCATTTCTAGTAGCCATTACTAATGAAGATCTATGCTCTGTTTTATAGAATGAATAAACATGAATCGATCTCATACCTTGACAAATAGAGAATCAACAAGAAGATGAGATGCAACAGAAGGAGAGGATTTCAGTTCTCCATCATACATCTCCTTCGAAGCCCAACTGGCTATTGCATCATTCATTCGGTACTGAGTTGTTAACATGGTAGCAAGAACCCCTTCATGCAAAGTCGCAGCTCTCTCTAGCAAGGATACTCCAAGGCCACCTTCTAAAGCTTTTTGAGACAAAATTACGGGAGCAAGCTGGCATTGGTCGCCAGCTAGTATACAACGTTTCCCCTGCAATATTGGAATCCAACAAGAGGGTTCAATTGCCTGTCCAGCTTCATCCATAACAACCAGGTCAAAAGTATCCAATTTTCGAATAAGTGGATCACCCGCTCCAGTGTTCGTAGAAAGCACCACCTGAGCACTTGATAATACTTGCTTCACCATTTCCTTCTCCTTCTTTTTTAGTTCCTTATCAAGCTGCTTTAAAAGCTGGCGTATTCCAGCAGCTAAAGAATCATCCTTTAAACAAAGTTGAAGATCTTTTCTTAGATCTGACTTCTTCCTTTCAAATTCTGCTCGATAATCTGCAAGCTCAGAATTGACTATCTCAACCAACGACTTGGATGCTACATTTGAAGAAATGCGTGCTGGGTTTCCAACACGCACTAGGTTCAATCCTGTACCGGAAAGTTTCTCCACCATGTTGTCAACAGCTGCATTAGTAGGCGCTGTTACTAGAACCCTTTCACCTTGCTGTGAGGCAAGTACTATAATATCCTTAAGCAAGCCTGTCTTTCCAGTGCCTGGAGGTCCTTGAACAACCATCACAGGCCGCTTCTTGTTCAAGCCTAAAGCAATTGCTTTTCGCTGGGAATCATCAAATGTTCCATGCTGTAATAATCCATCCAACTCCACTTGACTCCAGTCGACCAAACCATTCTCCTCCAGCCATTCTAAATCTTCCTTGTCTCCAAATAGTGTGGCCACAACAGCAATTGAAGGGTCTTTCTTCTGCAAGCCATTCTTCTGGAGCAGCATTAAGGCTTCACAATTGCGCTAAAAAACATAACAGGGCAGTTAGATATAGTAAGCATTGTTGAACAGAAACAATTGAAAAGTGAATATATTATATATTAACAAAAAAACACTTCTGGAAAGCGGCCAAAATATGTCTGGAATTAGTACTTACTGGCAATTCAAAAAACTACATCAAAAGTTAAGATGTATTCTCTATTAGCAAATTCCTTAAGGCAAGCTACCGAATGAATCATTCACCACACGAACCTAATAAGAGTAAAAAGGGGTGTAGCCCAAGCCAGGTGCTGCAGCTTGAAATATCTAGCATCTAACCAGGAAACAGCTCAAGAAACTCTAGAAATTTTCTTAGGTAGCCATATTTATTGTAGTAAAACCAATATAGTAACCAGTTCAGGTTTTAGTAAACAATTTTCATGTCTTGGAGGAGCGGAGTTGATTCTATAAGATTTTACCCAACGCATTGATAAGTAATTAAATAGTTTGCAGTGTGCCACCACTTAGCATAGAGATGGGAAAATATAAATAACATGGATACCCATATTATCAGTCCTACTTATTATTAAGTATGTTAGAGGTTGCAGTTTTCTAGCTTTAGAGAATCTCTTGTACCTCAAGAAAGAGAGGTTTGCTAATTACTCACTATGATGGTTCTTTGGGAATACAATTATAATTGACATAGATTCCCTAGTCAAATGAGAAATATAGATCATCAGAGAAATAAAAAATGAGGAAAACTGTTACTACACTGCACTCGGTCATGACTGAAAAGTACGTATCAGAGAGTTACACAATATATGCTCCAAGCATCATGACCACGATAAGAGATTATGGAATGTGAAAAAAAAATGTAATCCACAAAGGATTTCAGAAGCATTATAGGCAAAACCAGGCTTCATAATGTCCATGGAAGTATGGAACTCAAAACAAAGGATAGCAAGAATACAACGCATAGAGCCTTGGGAATAGTACCTTGTGTAAATACTATGAATGAACTTCTATCTCCTAGTGCTTTGATAAACTTCCTTTTCTTTCATGAAATTTCAAAATTATCATGAGAGGGCATTGATACATCATACAAATTTAAAGCTACATCAAATAAGATAGGAAGGAACCTATACTAGTCAAGTGGAATTTGACAATAGAACTAAGAGTTAAGAAATATGTCAGTGATTGTAAAACTAACATGTTCATCAATCACCATCCAAGAAATGTAAACCCAAAGACTGAAAATAAAAAGCATTTATCAAATACCTCATATGTGAGTGCATCAGCCAAACCATGAATACGATCAATGCGCACACTTTTTCCAAATAACTTAGAGAAAGTTGGATCACCATGACGAGACTCCATGGCAACAATGATGCTACAACCGTCATCCCCAAGGTTGTCAACAAATCCCTGAATGCAAGAAGTTGCACCTGCTCCCCTGCTGTCAGAAATCCTCACACAAACCATATCTCCAGGAGACAAGGTCGTGGGTGGCAGTCGGTGGTTGCCGTCAATCCTAAATAACACCAAATGCATTCCGCCTAATCCTGTACATAGCACAATTCTAAAGGCATTAGCAAACCCAACCACCATTTATGCAACAAACTCCAAAACTGCATTCAAAGGAGCAAATGAAGGTGCAAACATGGGGCTTATCAACCTCAAAGGGAAAAAATAACAAATAAATTGGTAGATAACCTGTTGATGTGCTAACAGCATTCAAATTGCAAATGGTGTCACAAAGTTCTTGCTGAGCCTGGCCATGGCTAACCAAGAACTCAATAGGTTTTGATGGATCGGAACCCTCATCAGGTGTAGGAACAGCATCTAACTCCTCCTGAGTGAACTCCAATTCCGCATCCCTCTCGATCTGAAGCAACTCCGACATCCGCTTCGTATACTCATCAATCCTACCTTGCATGGCCTTAGCCTTCTCCAAATCCATCCCCAAAACACCCTGAACAGGCTTTGGAGATGTATTCTTCCGAGCAATCGCCCTATGCTGAGCTGCAAATCCATCATTCCCAGCTCAAACTCGCTCTCATACCAAACTACTAATTAACATATTCCAAGAACTGTTAAATCAAACAAGTAAATTTATGCTATAATCAAACAACTAAATGCATTAATTATCATATTCCAAACACTATGTTAGAGCAAGTAATTAATGTTATATTCAACCGACAGGCTAGAAACGAAGTTGGACATGAAAAAGGTTTCAAAGAAAGAGAACGAACCAGAATTCGCTAGCTCCTTAAGCAGCTTCCAAGACTCAGTCTCCTTCCAATATTCAACCACGGATTTTTGCTGCAACTCTTGAAGAACATTCCTCAATTCCCTCTGGAAATGATCAAACAATGTTGGATAATGCGTACAAGCCTTCAAACAAATTGCTTCGAGTCCAAGGGGTATAGGAATAGCACTGAGATAAGGCTGTGCCTGGATTACAAATGTCAATCCAGGTCCCATCCTTTGTCTCAACTCCAAAAACTCCCCTTGCAACTCTGCTGACACAAAATCTGAAGCCATTGTCCTCATACCTTCACTAAGCCACCAAACAACCTTCTTCCCAAGATCTCTTCTGCCCAAGGGATCCCCATTTTGATACAAGGTTCTAATATTTAAAGCCTTATTCTTTTGAGCCTTCTGTTTCTTCAACAATCCTAGTTCCTTGACTAATATTTTTGTCCTACTGAGACTATCATTAGGCGTAGAAGCAGAATTACCCTCACTTTTGTTACCTCTTGGGTTGCCACCAATGTAACTTCTCCTTCTAAGCTGCTTCTTTGTAGAAGTAATAATCCTGCTGTCACTTTGACTGCCGCTGCTTTCTCCAATACCATTGCAAACAAACTGCTTGGACTTAAATTTTGTTAAAGGTAAATTATATTTATGGTCAACAAATAAACATATTGATTTCGAAGAATAAGAAAAGGAGAATGGCAAAGAACTCAAAAAGCTACTCTTTTGAACACTCAAAGCCAAAGCTTTTGTTGTTGTCGTTGAAGGAATCCTTCCACAAAACAAGCATGAAGCTTTTTCCATTTCACTAGTGAGAAATTTGTTTATTGTCCAAGGGAAGAAAAAAAAACTCAAATCATAATGCAAAGAGTCTAGCTACCATTTCTTTTTCTTCTCTCCTAGACTCTCCCAAGAACGAATCTTTTTAAGAGAATCTTCAATTATTTATCCAAAGATATAAAGAGAAGATTTTTTGGGGTTTGTTTTTTAGGTAGAAAAAAAGGGGTTTTGAATTTGAGCCTCAGAATGGATTTGAGGTGAGAAATAAGAAGGGAAAAAAAGGTTCTTTGGTACCCTATGTTTTCCTTTGAATGTACTGCAATAATACAGGGAGGAACAGAAGAAAGATATTTGAGGGGTCAGAATCAAACGAGGAGATCGAAGAGAGAGTGTTTTGATTGGCTACGAGAGATTTTGTGGAGAGGGAGTGTGGGCCAAATGCGTTGTATTACTGTTCTATGTTTTCTACTTTGATTTTTTTTGGTTGTTGTGATTTGTCGCCCAATGCTTGCTTATTTGTGGTAAACATAACATGTGAGAGAACAGTTTCATAGGGAAAGTTAGAGATGTGCTTGTTTGAGCCATGGAAAGCTTGTTGATGGGAGAAGTCAAAATATTCATATGCTAAAATAGAGAATCTTTTGCTTTTAGGAAAATATCACTTCTTTATATAATTAAAGAAAGATGCTATCAAAAATATTATTAATTTTTTAACATTTCTAGTAAAGTACCGTGTAAAACATTATTTTTTTCTATCGGAAATATTAATATTGGACGCTGCCTAAAATATTATATTTTTTCTACTAACTTTTCTATCATAAATTAGGTAGCGAAATTAACATTTTTGGTAAAAAAATATTTTAAGTAACGTTTTACCGAAAATATTAAAAAACTACTCTACAACCACACTATCTATTTTCCAATAGCTAGGCCTAAGAAAGTCTTTAAAATAGTCAGGTTTAATGTCCCCTCCAAACAACCCTATACTAATAACTATAAAATTTTAAAATAGTTGCAAATGCATGAATAAAAGAACAAATAACAACCCAAACATACCTTCTATCATTGAGGTAACAACCCAAATATACTTTCTATCGTTGAGGTACTGAAAGTGTAGTGCAAAACATCGATTTTCAAAATGTCTTCCCTAGAAATCTTCGGAGTCTCCCCTAGAGCAGTTGATAAAGAAATATTATGACTACCTCCAAAAGAAGGGAAGCAAAATTTACTTCCTCATCTATATCTCCCACTAACCACACTGCACCATTTCTTTGGTTAAACTCTTCTTCTTTATTAAATTTAGAGGAGTTGCCTTCTTATTCTTGTTAGCCCCTAAAAATATTGTAGTAGGCTTCATGCCTAACAGCCATGGTTGATCCAATGACACATAAATTGGAAGATTGAAATCATGGTCAGAGGAATAGCAATTGAACTCAATGAAATACTCAATCACATATAGCAATAGGGACCCCAAGAACCTAGACTTTACTGTAGGTCATTGACTTTTTATTGTCTTATCAAAATCTACTCGAGTCCCTATAAAAAGAAAAATATAGATAAAACCAAAATAAAAAAGTAAAGAAACATACAGCAAACATTAAATCAATAATTCACCTAAAACATAGTAACTCCTTTAACCTAGTGGCATAACTCTCTTCCTCATTATCTCATAAAAGATAATTACAAGGATAAGTAGCAACATCATAAACAACCCCAATGCACATTTGATGTAACACTTGAATATCAAGTTAGTAGTTTCAAGTAACTTGTTTGGGCTTAAAGTGAATAGTAGGGCTTCATAAAGAGTTGGGCTAAGTTTGGGCTTTGTTAAAGTAGGTTTTAGGTCTATATAAACATAAAAAATAGAATTTTAGAATTAAGACCAAATGAAGAAGTACTAAGGAAGTAATTAACCCATTGTTTGAAAAAAATGTCAATCTCCCTTTAGGAGGCATATGTCACACGTTGAGAAGCGGTCATCACCTTTTTCTTTTTCCTTTTCTCTGTTCTCTCTTCTTCTTCCTCTAGCAAGTTTCGAAAGGTGTGAACGTTGTCATTCCACTTTACTAGACCTGATTTGTAAAGGTAAAAATGATAATATCCTCCCTTAGAGCTTTTATCAAGTCCACTATCTCAAGGTTTGGCCATGGTGGGAAGTTTAAAGGGATTTTTGGTTTTAGGCTCCTAAAACATTTCTAATCCATTTCTAGAGTATAGGAGTCATATTAATTCTCCTTTTAAGTCATTAGGTGATTTAGTAATTCATTTATTTGTTTATAGTTAATGAAAGAATTTTGAGAAAGCTCCAAAGGCAAGAACAAGGAAAATCTTATGCTTAATTTACCTAATGTGTTTTCCAAGAACTAAGGTCAAGGTAACCCACTTCTAACTCTTTTATAATGATTGTATATCACTAGGTTTAATTTTCTTGCTTGTATGACTTTATGAGACATAATGGGTATATTTGTGTTCTTGAGGGAAAATGGTATTTTTAATGTTACTCATGAATGGAAATGACATATTATGAACCCATTAAACTGTCATAAGCTTTAAATAAAATTGGAGGGCCTTATGAAGGATTTTGGTTATGAGTTGACGTGTTTTGTTTGCGGAAAAAAGTTTATGGGTTTGAGGTATCAGTATTGGATGAATAATACCAATATTGTTTGTCTGAAAGGATAGAGTTAGTGGGTTTTGGTTAGGTATTATCAGTACCATGTTCATAGGGTATCAATACTGTTCTTGGGGTATCAATATTGTTATTGTGGTATCAATATCAATGGTGTGGTATCAATACCTAGGATTGGTTTTAAAATTCCAAAATATAAGTTTGGTATTGATACTCGAAAAATATCGATACCACTAAAGAAAAGTATAAATACTGGTGAATTTTTCTAATAGCAAAGTCAAGTTTGGTACCGATACTTTTAAGAGTATTGACACCCTTAAGAGGGAAGTACATATACTTTACATAGGGGTATCGATACTAGAAATCATTTCAAAAACATCTAGTGTGATTTGGGTACCAATACTCGGGTAATACCAATACCATAAAAAAATAGTAATGATAGTATATGGTTGAGTATTGGTACTATCATGATCAGGAACAACTGGAAGAGTGTTTTTCTTAGGGGTTCTAGCGAGGGGTTTGAAGGTTAGGAACCTTGATAATAAAAGCTTACAAGAAAAAACATTACATAATTGTGTGATAAACATAATGATCCTATGAAGGCATATTGCATAAGACTTATGCCTTTGCTTGACACTCGGGAAACAATGAGGACACCCGAGTCACTCATTCATATGACGATTGTCTAATATGTATGCATGAGCAATATTCTGATATATTTTTATTAATGTAAGGCACTTTATTCTAATGTTAAGTGCGCTTATGTGTTAGTGCTGAGCACTTTAGTACCAGAGCTAAAGCACTTTAGTTATATGGTGGTATTGCCACTATACTTGGTAACTCTGAATTACACTACTATGCTTTGTTGTGATTTATGCTTGGTTGTGATTTATGCTTGATGCATTTCACTACTCATGATTATACTTGCTAGCATATTCATTTGATGAATGCATGAAGTACAATAAAGTTATTTGTATGGCACTAAGCTCGTATCTCAATATTCATAATTGTTTCCGTTCATAAGTTTTTAGGTGCCACTCTGAGGAGCTTATTGCCAAACTTTAGATTTCTATATTGGATCGAGCTTTAGAGTACACCTCAGTTATAGGGAAAGTATTTCATAGAACATGTGTGTAATTTTCGTAACTCTTGTTTTTTTTATCAAAATCATGTATTTAAGACATTATATTTTGAGAGCTCCCTAGTTTGTAAGACTTGAATGTTTATGTTTTTAACTAAAGATGTTTTGATAAAAATTAAGAAATGAATTTAAAATAATTAGATACTTCGGAGATAAGTGTAATATTCAAATCCTCTAAATTTTGGGTCATATCAAATTTAGGTGTTACATTTAATGGTATCAGATCATCATGTTTAGTCTTTGTTAGAACACGTGAGTTAGATTCAATAAGTGTCAATGAGTACATGCATCTAGAGTGTCAAGAATACTTAAATATATCGAATAGAGATAATGGCTCATCTCTTTCCTTTGAATTCCTTAGGATATGACTGACAATCTTTTGCAATTATGAGGGTCGTGATGAGAGTCAAGCCTCACTCTTTGATGACACTATTGATGAGTTTTTCCCGAACTTTGAAGACATTGGCATCCTAGGGGACTCATGAATAAACAAGACCATTTTCTTTATATACCTCATGTCTTCTCTTAAACACATAGTTAGAGCTATTTTAAGAGCACTCAATGTACTTGAACCACCTGTCTCGCTGCCTATAGTACCATAGGAATCATCGGCAGAGAGACTCTAACACTATAAGACCATTAAATTTTTGGGTTTAGGGGATGATCCATTTTATGTAAAAAGTGGCTCTATGAGAGTTTCTACACCATCTGACAATTACATCTTACTACCAAAGGTAAGATTGGTTGTGTCACCACCTTATTGAATGATGATGCCATCGATTGGTGGGAAACAATTGAGTTAGATTTTGAGCTAAAGAAGTCGACATGTAAGTACTTTCTAGCTGAGTTTAGACAGAAATACATTAGGGAGGCCCACAATGATGATCTAATATATTAGTTTTCGTATCTAATTTAATGTGATCGATCTGTATTTGAGTATAAGCATGACTTTCTCAGCTTGATTTGTTATGTTCTAACTATAGTAAAACCGGATGGCATTCGCTGTAGGGGATCAAAAAAGGATTATATATCGATATTATTACCCATCTAGCAGCCAACCCCTAGGGTCTTTACGGAGCTGACTTGTCAAGCCAAGGCAATCAAGAGAGTTTAAAGCATGAGGGTCTGTCTGATGGGTACCTTTGGATGATATAATTATAAGGAATTAAATTCTATTGGACCCTAATAATTTTTAGCCAAGAGAGCTAGGGACTCTCACGGAGCGAAAAGGTCCCCATCACTACAGTCTTGAAGGTCAGAGTAGATTTAGGATGTTGATAGGGGTTGGAGTCCCATGACTTCAGCCTCTATGACAAGCATCGAATGATAGGCTAGAGGTTTGCAACCTTCCTTATGTGGGCATTGTGGTAAATGGCACATGGAGAAGTATGATTGAATTTTCAATGGTGTTTCAGGTATGGCTCACTAGAGCATTTCATTAGATATTGCCCATAGGAAGGGAGTTTTACACTATCGACGTATTAAAGATCTATTTAATCCTTTCAGATGATATGAGAATCTCTCTAAAGGTGTGGTAGTTCAGTGTCGGGTTAACCTAGTAGGAGCAACTCTAGATCAATAGTTGGACGTGAGTCAGTTGATGTCATCTTAGGTATTTTCATTGTTTTACTACTTTAATAGATATCAGATCTTCACACTTCAATATTTTTGTGAGATTGTTCAATAGAGGGTACCTTAGTTGAGGATCTTGAGGTTAAGGCTAGGGTTTCGAGTCTATTAGGACTAGATATTTTAATGGATAAGGTTCATCATAGGTGTTCGATTGAGGTCTAGGGTCAGATCTTTCCAGCTGAACTAATGGAGTTACCCTTATAAGAGTTTTATATGATTTTAGAGATGGATTTGGTTATCAAAGCACGATGTGAACCTGAGGTGCAAGGCTAGGAAACTCAAACTTATGATAAGAGATAATACCAAAGTTGTTATGGCTAGTGAAGGTCATGGTTGTACATCCAAGATAGTTTCAGATTTAATGGCTTAGAGATTGATCAATTAGGGTTATGAGGTATTTCTAGCTCACATAGTAAACACTAAAGTTTTAAGCCCGATGCTTGAATATATTCTTATAGTGAGAGACTTTCCTAAAGTGTTTCTGAAAGATTTGATGGGGTTACAGTTGGATCGTGAGTTAGAATTTAGCATTGAAGTTTTGCTAAGAGCGGCTTTAGCGTCCATCGCTCCCTATTGTATGGCACCTATTGAGTTAAAAAAGCTGAAAACTCAAATCTAAGAGCTGCTTGAGCGTAGTCTTATCCGACCAAGTACTTCACCATGGGGATACCTAGTGTTTTTTGTAAAGAAGAAAGATAGATCAATGAGGTTGTGCATCAACTACCAATAGTTGAAAAAGTTGATGGTAAAGATCTGATATCCACTTCCAAGGTTCGTCAATTTATTCAACCAATTTAGGGGAACAAGGGTATTCTCTAAGAAAGATCTGAGATCAGGGTATTATCAGTTAAAGGTTAAGGAACCCAATATAATAAAGACAAGCTTTAGGACCCGATATAGTTACTACGAGTTTCTAGTTTATGGATCTTATGAATCGAATCTTTAACCCTTACATGGATTAGTTTGTGGTAAGGTTCATTGGTGACATCCTAGTTTACTCGTAATTAGAGGAGGATCACATCATCATCTTCATATTATACTCAAAATGCTTCAAGAATGATGGTTGTATGTCAAATTCAGTAAGTGTGAATTTTGTCTCTTGGGGGTATCTTTCTTGAGTCATGTGGTAATAACTAACGACATCCAAGTTGACCCATAGAAAATTCAAGCAGTAGTTGAATGAGAACCACCTCAGAATGTATCCAAGGTGTGTAGCTTCATGAGGCTTTTCGGATACTACTGTCACTTTGTCAATGAGTTCTTAATGATCGCCAACCCTATGAATACGTTACTTCAAAAAGGAGTGCCTTTTTTTGGGATGAGAAACATTATTAGAGCTTTAAGCAGTTAAAAGAGATCTTGACACAAGCCCTAGTGTTAACTTAATCGAGGTCCGATAAGAACTATACCATGTTCAACGATGCTTTTTGAGGAGGATCACACCATCATCTTCATATTATACTCAAAATGCTTCGAGAATGATGGTTGTATGCCAAATTCAGTAAGTGTGAGTTTTGGCTCTTGGAGGTATCTTTCTTGGGTCATGTGGTAATCACTAACGACATCCAAGTTGACCCATAGAAAATTCAAGTAGTAGTTGAATGAGAACCTCCTCATAATGTATCCAAGGTGTGTAGCTTCATGAGGCTTTTCGGATACTACTGTCACTTTGTCAAGGAAAATTCTCCCACAATAAACATCGACTTATAATAAGATTTCTAATTTCATTCTAACCAACCTTACATATGAAGGTTGCACACTTCATGAAAGATGAGGTTTCTTTCAACGACGATCTTCTTCGCCATTATAAACAACGAACTGGAAAATATGACAAAGACTTTAAGAAAAGAAGCAATTAAAAATATAGCAACATGGTTATCAAAAAGATCTTTTTTTTTAAAAAAAAAGAGAGTGTGGTGCTAAAAAATAGTTTCAATATCCTAATGACTTATCGCCCTAATACTAAGTCTACACATGTACAAATTTCTCCAAATGACCAAGAAAAATTTATTGTAAGTACTCTCAAAGGACAACCAAATTCAGATACCGTACAGGACCTGAAAATAGTCTTGAATCGTACCACTTTATGGTAATCCCTGATTAAAGGGGACAAAATGTTATACCTCTAGAGAAGATTGAGAAGACTAATCAAAGAATGTCAGTGCTACTCTAAAAAAGTAACCTAAAAACATTCATTAAGCGAAGTCTTCAAAAGTCTTTTGGAGATGTCATGTCACCTTCAGAACTATCCTAGCTAGATGGTCACTTGGAGCCTCTAACCATTAGTATCTTATGTGTTTTTTATAGTCGTATTTGCATAAATTGTCAATCCATTAGTATCTTATGTGTTTTTGATAGTCGTATTTGCATAAATTGTCAATCATATTTACATAAATTGTTAACCTATTGACTTGTTGGTGACCCTAGATCTGACACCAATCATCTTATAATCAAGTTATATACCGCAAAAGACACTAAAGGGGTAGGGTACTTTTTTTCCAAGTTATCATCTAGACCCATCATCTTTTCTATACTCTCCTTTAGCCATCCTCTAACAAAAATTCACTGGCGAACAACCCAACTTCTACCGACCAAGATTCTCTGTTCAAATTAGAAGGGATGAGCTACCACCAACCGATAAGGTAAACTTATTCGCATTGATAAATAGGTTAATCTAATTTATAATAATTTTAATTTTTTTTATTTTATCGATAAATACGTACTAAATCTAATCCTATTAAATATAATATTTAAATTTTGTATCATGTAAATAGATTCATACTCTCTCACAAACTTATGTATATATATAAAGATCATTTTGTTTAATTTGATAAAATTAGGGGAATACTATGATTAGTTTTTTTTAAAATGATGCTGGTGCAAATTATTTTTAAAAAAGTTTAAAAAATTGTTTATAGTAAAAGTTTTGAAAATTTGTTCTTGAATGTTGACAATTTTACTAAAGTGGTTTGTGGACGTTGACAATTTTGATAAAATCCTTAGGTCTTGGATTTGAAAATTGTTGTATGTTGATTTAAAAAATATTATGGTAAGGTTGACTACAATTGTAGATGATTTTATGGAATTGTTGACGGGAAACCGCTGGAGGACGAAATTAAAAAAGAAAGAAAATAATATGAATTACATTAAAAAAAACGAGACAGAAATAAAATATCATATAATTTTGTTAAAAAAAATTAAATATATACATACATATAGTAAACACATATTTGTATGAGCACAAGTTATATCGAACAGCAATAAAGATGGACATGTACAAATTTTCTTCAATCATTCGATGAGTATTTTTAAACATTTATCAACTTTTGAGAATAACTTTAACAATTATAACAAAAGTCACCTCAAATTCCTAAAATAATTTTTCATCAACACTACCTCCTTATTTAAAATAAAAATCATAATATTCACCTAAATTTATCACTTCTTTTTATAATGTACGTGGACCTATTTCGCTATAAACATAGGGATCTGTATGCCATTTTTTTTAGTTTGACATTAAATGAGAAAAGGTTAAATATAAGGAAATTAAAATGTAAACAATTAAAATTAAATCATAAAAAGAGCATATGTATCTATATAATGAAAGAAAAAACTTGATAAAATAAACACGATGAACAGCTCTGAAGATCATTTAGTAACATCAATCATGTCTACTTCATAACACAATATGAGCAACAATCACAACCAAATATTGTTAAGAAGCAAACATAGGAGCGGTTCCTCAAAAGCATTGTTTAGAAGCAAGCTTCGCAGAGCCAACAGCAACAAAGGGCGAACAAGCTGTACTTACAAGTCAAAATAATTAGATTGAAGGATGATGATAATATAAAGGATAAAGTACATATTTAGTCATCTAATTATTCATGCGGTACCGTTTTGGTCATTTAATTATTTTTTTCTTCCAAAATCGTACATAATGCTATATTTTGATTATACACCGTTAAAAATTAATGGTGATACTAACGTGCACTATAATATAATGTCACACCATCACTGAAAAATTAAAAAAGTATCATGTTAGCAGTTCTGTTAATTTTTAACAATGAATGATCAAAATGAAACGAAAATGTTACGATAGTGAGCTCTTACCATCCTTCAATGAAGCCCCTATCTCCCTTCTTCTTTGAACGAGGGAAGCATTTCTTCTGAGTTGCAGGTGGATCAGCAATCGTGGGATACCCTAATTTCATCAAAACCAACAAGAAAGTAAGTTCTCAAATCTCCATTTATCATCTGAAAGAAGTGTCAGTAGAATTAGAACCTGCGGGGGCTGATTCTCTTGTCCAAATTCTGACTTTGCCATTTTGGAATGAACAGTTTTTTTTTTTTTGGATAAGTTGGAGTATATGTGTGCTGAAACTCTGCTTCAAACCCATCAATTTATATACATTTTTAAGTTTAACTGTGGACTTAAAAATCTTATACATTTTTAATGTTTACTTTTTTTTTTCTAGAGTGTTGGCTTACTTTGATTAGGTTCCATCTGGTGCGGTGCAGAGCAAAGATGAAATCAAACGAAAAGTTGTGTTTCTCCACCTCATCACATTCTAAAAGTAATCCAAAGAGAATAAGACAGTTGGATTTTGATTCCTTAGTCGGAAAGGATAAGGACTGAAGTAATATTTTATATTAGATAGCGGAGCTTCTATTTAAAGACGAAAACATATTATTAATAGAAAATATAAAGAAGATGCTTAAAATATATGATAATTTAAAATTTTCAAAAGTCGTCAACCCTTTTAGATCTATTCTTGCACAAACATAAAGATGAATCAAGAGAATGCTAAAGTATTTGTCGTCACCATAAAAATAGTTGATATTTTTTATGTTTACTATTAATAATACAATTTTAAATCTTTTAAAATTTTATAATTTTACATTCGTTAAATTTCTAATATAATTTTTAAATATGTTACATAAAATTATACGGTGGCACCGAAATAAAGTTGGGAGAATAAATTCTTTACTTCTTTCCACTACTAGAAATTTCTACTATTTTGACAAATTTAATTTTCATAAAATTAATTTTGTCACTCTTAGTAGTTTTTTGGTGACAAACTAAATAATCGTAGCATTAGATTAAAAAAAGATATACAATTATGACAAAAGCTAAAATCGTCATAATAATTTGTCATAATTAACAAACATGTGTAACATATGATGATAAAATAGATTTTATTACAAATTTTTGTTACAAATGTTTCCCTCCATTTTTTTGGCGCCAAATTGAAGGCATATAGCGACAACTTTTGTAACTAAAAGTTTTAGTAATTATGAAAAAAAAATTGTCACAACAAATAATGAGATTTAGATTTGTTGTGACAAATTTTTTTTTGTAATTATATGTTTTAATTATAGTGACAAAATGCATAGTCACAAATGATTATCTCCAATTTTTTGTAAAAAACAAAATCATATGGTCACATGTTTTGTAACTATAAACTATAATTATTGTTACAAAAAAAATTGTCACAGCAAATAATGAGATTCAAATTTTTAGTAAAAAAATAATGTTTGTCGTGATATGTTTTAATTATAGTGACAAAATATATTGTCACAAAGATTTCCATCCATATTTTTTTTGCGCAAAAAAAGTCATATAATGACAAATTTTGTAACTATAAATGTTAATAATTATTACATAAAACATTGTCACAAAAAATAATGATATTCACGTTTTTGTGACAAATTATATTTGTAGTTATAAATTTTAACTATAGTGATAGCATATATTAATCGTCATAATTATTTTTCTCCACTTTTTTGTTTCAAAAGTTATATTGACAATTTTTATAATTATAATTTATAGTTATTGTTATAGAAAAAATATCATATCAATAAAATTCAAGTTTTTTGTATTAAATTATTTTTGTACTTATATATTTTAATCATTATGAAAAATTATACTATCAAAACTATTTCTCCCTATTTTTTTAATGTCAAAAATGTTATATAGTAACAAAATATATTTTCATAAAGATTTTCCTCTATATTTTTTTGCACTAGAAAAATCATATTGTAACAATTTTTGTAACTATAAGTGTTTATAATTATTACAAAAAACATTGTCACAAAAATAATGGTATTCACATTTTTGTGAGAAATTATGCTTGTAGTAATAAATTTTAATTATAGTTATAACATATATTATGATAAATATTTTTTCTCAACTTTTTTTTTTGTTTCAAAAAGCTATATTGATAAGTTTTGTAATTATAATTTATAGTAATTGTTATAGAAAAAATTATCACATCAGATAATAAAATTCAAGTTTTTTGTAATTAATTATTTTGTATTTATATATTTTAATCATTATGAAAAATTATACTATAAAAAATTTTCCCTATTTTTTGGTGCCAAAAATGTTATATAGTAAAAGTTTTATAGTTATTGTTATAGAAAAATTATAAAAACAAAAATTTTATTTTTTAATTAATAAATGATTTTAGTGTTTTATGAAAAAATATGTTTTTAGTTATACATTTTTATTTTAATGAGAAAATATAATAATTTATTATAAAAATATGTTCATAAAAATCAAAATTTTGTAATATATATAATTCAATGGCATTTTCAAATAAAAGATAATAATAAAATATATTATCAAAATGTTTTCATTTATTTTTTACGAAACTAGTTTTAAATAAAAGATAATAACAAAATATATTATCAAAATAGTGAAAATGAAAATGAAAATTCTAAAAAATTGAACAATATATATTAACTAAAGTAGGACAAATTTCCTATTATTATTTTTTACATTAAGTTTAGGTGAAGTTTACTTTCGTCAATAATGATATATTCACTACAAAGCTCTTCTTAGTTGTATAACTATTTTTTAATATTTTTTTATTACACAGTTTCATAATGGTTAACGATAGAAATCATTGATTAAAGGGTCACGTAATTTTTTTTTCTAAATTCGAGGGTCACATTGAATGCAACAATAATTCGATGGCCAAATTGATCTTTTCACAAAAGTACAAGAGCCTTAGGTATCTTTTTGTTGAAAATTAAACTAAATTAAAGAAATAAAATAAATATTAATCGGGTATCAATGACCTGAAAACAATGGTACTGGGTTTTAAGGTTACTCGACTTACAGGTACCGCATATTACTGGCTAAGACATGGACCAAGATTTTGGCACTGGAAAATCTCAAATACTTGAAAAAGCGAGTACCTAAATATAAACACCCCTAACTAATACAGATGATAAAAAAATAATGTATTTAATATAATTATGGAGTTGTTTTTATTAATGAGAAATAAATAAATTTTTATATAAATTTACTTAAATGTTATTATGTTAAACTCTAATTATTTTATTTCAACCCTACGTACCATTTTGGATGAAAGCTAGATGTTTTAAGTTTAATGGCTTGTTGGAGTTACCCAATTAACAAGAAAGTAAACACAAATCAAAGAGAAAGTAATTGGGCCTCTCCGAAGAAGAAGAAGAAGAAAACAAATGAAGCCCATAAATGGCATGCACCTCATTTTTTCAAATCTTTCATTAGTTCCCATACAAAACAAGCGTTCGAGAAAAAACTGGGGGAGAAAAGGTCCATCGTTCTAGTAGGGTTTTTCAGTGGAAGAAGAAGAAACCCTTTTTCAGATTAATCTGTTTCAACAACTTTTAAATTCTAATACCAAAAACAATCATAAGCAATGCACTCCCCAGTTCTCGTTCTGAGTAAGTTTCTTTTCTTTTGTTGCATTTTTTAAATCCTTTAGATTCAATTTGTTCCTAAAAATAACATTGAAATAAGCAGAGGATTCGTTGAAGCGGGAGTCCGGGACTAAGGTTCACCATGCTAATATCCAAGCCTCCAAGGTAATCCTTTTCTTTCATTGTTTTTTTTTTTTAATTATTTTGTTTTACTTACTCTGTATTAATCTAGAGTGTGATTGATGAATAAGCTGCTTAAATTTTGAAAGAATGTAAACCCAATTTTTGTTTATGAGTTCTGATCTGAGAACTTTATATATATCTAAGAAGGCAGGATTCAACATGCTTTGGGTCTTCGATATGATTTCCATTTGTTGTTGTCTGTTCAATGCTCACTGAACAAAATTACTTTACAGGCTATTGCTGACATTATTCGAACAACATTGGGTCCTCGATCCATGTTGAAAATGCTCCTTGATGCTGCTGGAGGTAATCCTTTTTACTTCTATTTACATTTCCGGTGCAAATGTTTTGGAATTAACAAAAACATTTTATTACCCTTCAAATGCGCTTTTGTTGATCTGGTATAAATATTGTTGTATGGTTTTGATTTCTACCGGGTATTGTCGTTACTAATGATGGAAATTCCATCCTAGGTGAGTTAGATATTGCACACCCAGCAACAAAGGCATGATATTCCACCATGCATCTCTATTTGATCTGCTTTTAGCATGTGAATGCCTCCCCCACCCCACAAAACAAAAAAAAAATTGTCTTATTTTCTTTCAGTCTTATCCTTTTTGTTGGTCATGTCAGTCAATGATTGAATTGAGCCGTACGCAAGATGAAGAAGTTGGAGATGGAACGACATCTGTCATTGTTCTTGGTAGATTTTTTTATGCAGCAAAATGCTGTTTATGTGCTTTTATACTTTTCCATACATTAGTTTATTTTTCAATTATATTCTCATCTATAAGATCTTTTTTTGTGAACTAATAATTTTTTCAGAAGCTCAATGGAACTTTAATTGCTTAGCTCATTTGGTATTCAATTTCCTTTAGTACTTATATTTGGTGTACTCTGTGGTGCAGCTGGTGAGTTGCTTCATGCCGCAGAAGCCTTTATTGAAACAAATTATCATCCTACGGTTATCTGTCAAGGTAATGCAACTTAGAACTGATGCTAGATTCTTAACATCTGCTTTTGAAACATTACTTAGAATTTGATGATGAACCATTTCATTTGCAGCATACAATAAGGCTTTTGAGGATGCTATTATTGTGCTTGACAAGATTGCAATGACTATTGATGTGAAACACTGTATGTTTCTCCTAGGAAGTTTTTATAATCATAAAAGAATTTTTTTTAATCTTTTATCCCCTTGTATTTGCATCTTTATCATCTTTGGATCATCATATTGTTGCTTTTATATTTGAATGGCAGGTTCAATGGTGTTGGGACTTGTGAAGAGCAGCATAGGAACAAAGTTCACTAGCCAATTTGGGAATCTGATTGCCGTGAGTGTTCTTTTTAATCAAAACTTGTTTTTATGTGAACTTCTATTATAGATTCATTAGCATATGCCATTGAGCTGCCATAGTAGTTACCTTTATTGTTTTTCCTTTTTGCAAATGACATGTTAGAACATAGAATTGTCATCTGACCATTTGAGTATTTGATTGTTTAGCAATTTGCTCATATTTGAATATGAATAGAACGGGTTCCTCATCTTTAGTTTCAAATAATTAATATTACACCAATCAGCATTCAGCAAGCATTAGGGGAAAGACATTTGAAATATGTCTGTTACAAAAGGAATCAGGGAACATTTGAAATCATAAGTCAAGCAACTATAGTTACATGCTTTGGGTATTTGAATATCTGACATGGTTGTCTGTTGTCTCTGTGTATTGGGCCATATTTTACTAAAATATTCAGACTCATTCATTTGGATGAAAAGCGTACAGAAATAGTACACTCGGACTTTTTTTTTGTTCAGTTTGTGTATCATGTTTTCACATGACCAAGCAATCTCCCATTGTTGTCTCAGTTCACTTTCTTCCTGTTGGTGTTTGGTCTGGCCCGCATGAAAGACCAAGATTGTATAACTAGTGCCCATGTCAGACATGTTTAACACATCGAAATTCATATTGTATTGACATGGGAATGGTGCCAATATATTGTTTATTCTACTAGCTGAAAATACAAAGTTTGTTCCTATTTATATCAAACATTAATTTCTCATCATAAAAAATTGTGAAAAGTAATATTATTTCACAATAACAAATTGGAACAAAATGATTTAGTCACAGTCACACTTTAAATTTAGTCAAAGTAAACAATTATGTCAAATTTATTTCGTCTCAATATTTAGTCAAAATAAAAAATTGTGATAAATTTATTTAATCAAAATAACAATTTATAACAAATATTAATTTCTCATTATAAAAAATGGTGACAAATAATATTCTTTCAAAATAACAAATTGTAACAAAATTATTTAGTCACAGTAAAAAAGTTATAAAAAATATTTAGCTTCGAAATAAAAGTAGTGAGAAAATAAATTTTCTTGTAATAGTCTTTTTGTCACGAAAACTTTTTTTGTTTGATTTTATAATTTAACTTAATTGTGACAAAATTTACTTTTTGTGATAAAATAATTGTTTTATTTTAACAAATATTTTGTCTCTGTAAGTTACATTTAGTGACGAAATAGCAACTGTGACAAATTAATTTTTGTTGCCTTGTGTATTTTTGTCACAAAAAACTTTTATGTTTGATGTTTAAATATAAGTTAGTTATGATAAAATGTACTTCTCGTGACAAAATGGTTAATTGATTGTGACAAATATTTTATTGCGATAAGTTAATTATAGTAATGAAATTTCATTATTACAATAAATATTATACTATGGTAACGAACACAATTTTGTCACAATATATTTTATATGACAAGGTTGTTCTAACAAATATGGTAACAAATAAAATTGGTCAGAATAAATATATCGTGACAAATTTTGTACTTTTAGTGATAAATAATTTTATTGAAACAATCTAAATTTTTTGTAGTGTTCGCATGTCACAGCAGCACCGAAAGGAGACATTTGAAAACCGGCAACATATAATTATGAAATATGATCTACTTTGTATACTAATTTGGGTGGGTAAAAAGGAAAGCAATTTTAGATTCCATGAAAGATGATGGTAGATTTATCCACACCTTACTGGACCTCGTCTTTAGGTTAATACTTGTACGCAATGGAGTTTACTGCATGTAATTTTTGCTAACTCATATATTTAAATAATGATTCGTTATTAAAAAAATTATTATATAGCAGTGAAAATGCCATCTAAAATTATTATTACACGGTAACAACAAATATAATAAAGTCAAGAACTCCAAACTCGTGTGCTTTTCTTCGAGTCGTATATACCACAAAACACCAAGGTAGATAATGACTTCGACTCCTCTCATGATATTGCAAGTTTTAAATGTTTATAAATTGTAAATTTATAATATTTAAATTGACAGTATAATTCAATTTCTTTTATATATTTTGTCAGATATTGCAAATGACAAATGCTCAATCTCTTGATAAAAAGAAAAATTAAAGTAAAAATCTCAACTTATAGGTTTGAGCCCAATTTACGATTGAGAATTAATTTGGTTTATGTTAGAATTATATTAAAGTGTCATCACCGTTTCCAAAAACTAGTTTTGATTTTGAAATAACTTATTTTAATATTATAGAAACACAATAAGATCAAATTCTAAATAGTTTTTTTTTCTTCACAAAATTCATATAATCGTAATTGTTTTATGGGTAAAGTATACAAATGGTCATCCAATTATGAGATGTTGCTTTGTTGAGTTTTCCGACTATTAAATGTTATAAAATATTCCCCCCGACTATAGGATGTTGCTCTGTTGAGTCATTCGTCTATTAAAAGTTACAAAATAGTCACTACATCAAATGTGTTCTGTAGCGGCATTTTTTGCGGCGTTTTCAGGGTAAACGCCACAAAATTTAAGCATTTAGCGGCGTTTACAATCCAAACGCCACAAAATGATACTTTAGCGGCGTTTTTCAAGAAACACCGCAACAGAGATGTAATTTAGCGGCGTTTATCAAACAAACGCTGCTGTAGAGTAATAATTTAGTGGCGTTTGTGTAAAAATGCCGCAATATAGTAATAATTTAGCGGCGTTTATAGTACAAATGCCGCAATATGTTTGTTTATAGTGGTGTTTTTATAAAAACACCACAAAAACATGTACTATGGTTGCGTTTTTTTTAAAAACGCCGCTGCAAAATAGTGAATATATGCTCGACTCTTCTCTTCTACCTGATCCCTAAAATCATTTCAACACTCCTTCCCTAAAAGGGATTTCTCTGGTACAACAACGACCCTCAGGCGATTCCAGGCAACGTCATCTTTTGTCTGTCCCGGCGACCAAATCGGCCCTCTCACCGGCGAACAATTATCTCACGATTGCACGGTTTGATCCCTTCTCTCACTACTGAACTTTTTCATTTAATTTTTGTTGGTATTCTGAAAATGGGGAAAACCCAGAAAGCTAAAGTAATGGAGAAAAATAAAAGCGTTCGAATAGGAAAAGAATATATATACATATTTTTTATTGGTTTATTGCTAATTGGGAGCATTGTTTTTCTGCTTTCTAATAGAAGAATAATAGCTTCCGAATAGGAAAATAATAGCTTTTGAAACATGAACAAATGGTTGTGGTACAAAGAGCATGTGTTGCATTCAATAAGAAAAATTATCGTCGGAATGTCCACGTGGCGTCTTTGCTCTGACGATGGATCAAATTATCGTTGGGAGGCTATAAGTCCGAACTTACCGTTGAAACTCGATGATGACCCGAAATGCCCTCCTATTGTAAAACAACATTCCATGGTCAATCTCCTAAATGAAGGTAATAATTAATCGCTGAAAGTTTTTGGCGCTATATTTTTTTTACTGTAAAATTAATAGATCGCACGCATGTAGAATGTTCAAAGCTTATTGAGAACGATGATAGAGCCAAATTTGGTAACTCTGTGGCATTGAAAGAATCTTCAATTGCAAAAGCAATATCTATCCTCAATGAAGACGATGTTGCCTTTACTGTTAGTCCAAGTAAATGTTTCTATCATCTATTTAATTTTTTTTATGTTTGATTTTGTTCCCAAGCCAACTCAAATCAAGTTTCATATTGTAGGTGGAAGGTCGTTATCTGTTTCAAGTGAAGCACTGAAGCGCACAATGAGTCTTCTTGGTGAACCGAAGGTAGGGGATTTATTTGGTGAAATGGATGAAGAGTTTCTCCATATAGAGTTTTCACAGAGGAAAAATTTAACGATGCGTCGTCAAACAAGGAAAACAGCTTTCTTACGTCCTTTCCCCACTAAGGAGCAATGAAGACTAAATTCTAGTGAACAATATGGTTAAGACTGTTAATGCATACTTTAATGTTTCTAAATTTGAATGTATTTTGTTGTTAAGTATTTGTATGCATAACGTGTGTCTTAATTAAAATCTATGGTTGTTTTTAATTAAATAAAGCTATATGATAGTAAATTAAGTTTATGTAGAGAAAAAATAAAATATGGAAAATCAATTAATCTTATACAGTTTAATGAATTGTTAAGTATTTGTATGCATAATGTGTGTCTTAATTAAAGTCTATGGTTGTTTTTAATTAAATAAAGCTATATGATAGTAAATTAAGTTTATGTAGAGAAAAAATAAAATATGGAAAATCAATTAATCTTATACAGTTTAATGAAATTAGCGGCGTTTGTATCTAAAAACACCGCCATATACCTGACTTGTTACGGCGTTTGTATCAAAAACTGCCGCAATATAATAGAACTTTAGTGGCGTTTTTGTACAAATGCCGCAGTAGATATAATCTATAGCGGCGTTTTTATACAAACGCCGCAATATAATAGAACTTTAACGGCGATTTTATGAAAACGCCAATAAATATGCATACTTTAGTGTCATTTTTTGAACACAAATGCGACAAATGATTTCGATATTAGTGGCGTTTATTAGAAAACACCGCTATAGAGTACAATTATACAGTTTAAAATCAGTTTAAAATCCCTAAATTTCCCGGATAAAACCCGAGCCTTATTCTCTTCGTAAACCCTCCATCAGTTCATCCGCTCTCCCTCACGCAAATCGGTCCCAACGTCCAGCATTCACGCCTTCGGTCCCATCGTCGTGCCATCACCGGCGAGTCCTATAGAGGTATGTGTCGATTGTATGGATGAAACTTCCTACAATTTCTTTAACAGTAATACCCCCTCCCCGGTTGTTTTGGGTTTTTTTGCATTATAAATAATTTAGAGATTACATTTGAAGTTTAAAATTCGAAGCAGTTTTGCGGGTCTTATGGATGTGGATTACTTTTAATTGATTGATCTCATTGTTGGTTTTCCTCTCAGTTCCTATAAAATCAAAATGTTCGTGCCTCTCTACTATGAATGTATTTGCTTATTAGGAGCTACAAATGGCTTCCATCATTGTTTATTTCAAAGTGTATTGTCAGGCTTTGTTCCTCTTATAATTTATGTTAATTCTCAGGTAGTTATTCATACTACAAGATTGCCAAAGCAGAGCACTGTAGGGGATGTTGTTCATGACCTCAAGACAAAGGTAACCATTGCAATTTTATTTAAAACAATCCTTAACTTTTGCCGTCGATATATTAAAAATAAAATGTTCTTCTATGGCACCACCAACTATTTAAAACAAACCAGTTGGAACAGAAAAAGACGATGTCGGAGCTGCACCAATGCCACCGTTTCTTCCATATCCTACCGCTCCTAAACCGCAGTTGTCATCATCACTTCCATAATCGACAGTCCCACCAGTATAGCCAGAAGCGTTGCTTCCACTTTGCACAGGAGGAGGAACAGTCCAATTAGCCCCACTGTTTCTTAAAGGACCCAAACTCCCCGTTCCAGTCCCCAAAAAACTACCACGGCTGGAAGCATTTGTGGCATTGCTAAGGCCTCCATTTCCCCAGATATCCCGAGTAGCAGTGCTCGAATTAGAATAATTTCTTCCACTTCCAACACCATATCCAATAGGAGTGTTAAACCTGTTTGAAATCCCACCATAGTATGGGCTAATTATCTGTCCGAATCATAAGTAATGAAACTGTCCCTCTTGAACTTTGCGTGTTATGATCATACATCACCACAACATCAGTAATTGTACCAAAATGATCAAAATAGTTCTTAAAGTCACTCTCGGTGACCGATGAGGCTAAACCTCCGACAAAAATCTTTTTCATGCTTCCAGGATCAGGAGAACCACTGATGCCTCTCATTTTCCTGTTTATAATGTTCTGATCATCCCTAGGAACAGCCTTCTTTGCTTCAACCTGAAAATTGATCAAACAATTACACCACATTTTCTATCCCAACCCAACCATTGAATACAGATTCATTTGAACAAAATTATATTCTGTCTGGATTTTCTGTCTACGTCGCATTTGGCCGACTTTAACTAGTAGTATTTGGCCGAATTTTAAATTGGTTTGTTTTAAACGGTGGCATAGGAGCGGTAGAACAGCCAGATGTTCATTCATTTGCTTCCTCCTGTTTCTCTCAACTGCAATGCGAGTCATTCTTTGAGTCTCGACCTCTTCTTTGTTCTTGCAAACCCTCGGCTTTCTCCTCCGGTTTTTTCTCCCTTGAACCACTAAGTTCTTCGTCAGGTCGACGTTTTCCGCTGCTGTCGAGGGGATGCATTGTGGGGGAGGAGTATTCACCACCATAGGAAAGCAATTCAGAACCGTACTGCTAGGAAACCGTGGGGTACCCAAATTTATATAGAAATAATAATACCAACAAATAATGGATTACTCAACTGAATTAGATTTAATGATCATTTTACCTTCCAAATAAAGCATTCCATTTCATTGATGGCCTGTGATAAGAATACCAACAAATAATTTAAAGGTTCTGTACTTTTTTTTTATTCTTCATGCCTCTTTTAATTTCATGATTCCCTATTCCTTTCCCAAGATTTTAACCCAAAGCCTTCGTGTTTAACATGTCAAGTTTTAACGATTACGATCCCATTGTTTGATAAATATTATTTTTGTAATATTCTTTTGACTATGTATTGGTCTTTGGCTATGGTTTATGCATCGCATTATTTTCGTGCTAATAAGCTAATGTTTCATGGAAAACTGGAAAGTCTAAATATTTTATTGCTGCATTGTTGTTAACAAATATTTTCTGGTTGTTGTATTTATATTTTCAATTTATAGTTAATAAACTATGGAAAACTGGTTCAGTAATAGTTTCTTGCATGATCAGCTTTGTTTGCTCAAAATGTAAGTAAAAAGTTTTATAGATCTTAACAATGTTGTGGGAAGGGGTATATTTGGAGTTACTAAATGTATTATTACTTGAACTTAGAACAGTTTATTTGGAGTTGCAATCTTTTTAAAACATCAATCTTGTTTAAGTACTTCCCTTTTGTACTTTGTCTAAATGAAATATGTATCTTCTGTAGGCCCCTTTAGTTTGTCTGATTATTTTTTGGTCTAAGAATTGAAGCAAATCTTATTCCTGAACCTCGAAAATCATTGGTGATGTTGGAGTTTGATCGAGTTGAACATGTATAAGTGGTATTAGCACCACATACTTACGGAACACATTATAAGTTGTTATTTTAGTTTATTTAATTGGCATGCATATATTAAGTTTACATTATATTAGTTGTGGAAACAAACAATATTTAATTGGCATGCATATATTAGTTGATTACAGAGGTTCATAATTAATACGAAGTGGCATGGAATGTTTAATTCTGGCCTTTACTTTAGAATTAAGCTTAAATGTAACTATAAATTGATCTCTCAGTAAAGCCTCGCTAAGGTTAGTTGTGGATCACCAAACATTTATGGTTATGGTTCATCGAAAGAGCATCATATTCAACATTTTCCAGGTTTGTCCATGACACTCTTTAAGAAAAGTATTTTTATGTTGCTTTAAGATTGTCAAGTCAAGTGTACTAAATTATTCTTGGTGTCGCATAGTTGACTAAGACTTAAGTGGGTTGTCATTGGAATTCTAACTTCTATGATGCATTTCACTGAGAAATAGTATGCATTTCACTGAGAAAATGTTGAGTAGGCCTTAAGTCGGTTGTCCTTTTGGGTTATTCTTTTTCTTTATTTCTTGAACCTTTCGCACTAAATATGATAGTTTAATGCTTCTGTTTAGGTTCTAAATTTATCTATAATATTAGCAATTAACATTTGAATTTGAAACTCCAGAAATACAAAATGGATAAGAGTTGGATGGATTTCTCAAGGGTTAGCGACGAATATCGAAATGGAGTCGAAAACTTTCTAAATTTAGCTTTTCTGAATGCAAGCCAAGAGAATATGATTCTTTGCCCTTGTAAGAACTGTGTCAACATTAACTGGGACATTCGTGAAGTTGTGTACGAGCATCTAGTTATTTTTGGATTTGTTCGGGGTATAGAAAATGGATCTTTCATGGAGAGTTTGTATCAGATAGATTTGATATTCGACTTATTCTTCTCCTTCTCACCATCCAACTTTCAGAGAAGATGAGATAGAAGGGATGTTACGAGATGCATTTAATATGCACAATCATCAGCCGTATGTTACAGAAAATTATTGTGACTATGAAGTTGATGATTTCATTGAGAAGAGAAGAATTGGATGTGATGAAGAGCCAAATGTTGAAGCGGCAAAGTTTTACAAGTTTCTGAATGAAATGAATGAACAACTTTATGAGGGATCAAAGTTTTCAAAGCTTCATTTCTACATTCATCTTTTCCACTTAAAATGCCTGGGAGGGTGGATTGGTAACTCCTTTACGCAATTATTGGAGTTACTAGGAGAAGTGTTTTCTTTTGCAAATATCCCTCAATCATACAAAGATATGAAGAAAATGATAAAAGATTTGGGTCTTGGATATGACAAAATTCATAGTTGTCCGAATGATTGCATGTTGTATTGGGGTGATCGAAAAAATCAGGAGTCTTGTCATGTATGCGGAAAATCTCGATGGATGACTACGGAGGCAGAAAATGTTACTGAGGATGATGCTCAAGCACGATCAAGAAAGAAACCGGTCAAGATTCTGTGATATTTTCCTCTCATACCTAGGCTACAAAGATTGTTTATATCCTCAAAGACTGCTGAGTCTATGAGGTGGCATCATGATGGCAGAACCGATGATGGATTATTACGACATCCTGCAGATTCTTTAGCTTGGAAGTCATTTGACAATAAGTATCCAAGTTTTGCGAGAGATCCTCGAAATGTTAGGCTCGGTCTTGCAACTGATGGGTTTAATCCATTCAAAATCATGAGTACTTCGTATAGTACTTGGCCTGTTGTACTTGTTCCATACAATTTGCCTCATTGGATTTGCATGAAACTATCATCTTTCATCTTATCCATGATAATCCCCGACGAGAAAGGCCCTGGAAATGATATTGATATTTACATACAGCCGCTAATTGCAGAGTTGAAACAGTTATGGAAAGGGGTCGAAACGTACGATGTGTTGACGAAGGAGAACTTTAATTTACGTGCGACTTTATTATGGACAATTAATGATTTTCATGCGTATGCAAATTTATCTGGTTGGAGTACCAAAGGTCGTTACGCTTGTCCTTGTTGTGCTCTACAAACATGTTCAAAGTGGTTGGTTAATGGAAAGAAGTTCTCTTTTATGGGACATCGTTGGTGGTTACCTGATAATCATAGATTTAGAAGTCAAAAGAATATGTTTGATGGGGATGAAGAGTTTCGAAATGCTTTTGACCAAACAATCGGTTCTCAAATATTCATAATGTTGAAAAATATCAATTTTACTTATGGAAAGATGAATCAACCAAGTAGTACACGATCAATGAAAAAGACAAAGCATGTCAATGAAGAGGTTGAAGTTGACGAACAAATTAATGATGAGTATGATAAAGAGGATGATCCAAATGAGGTAGACTTGTGGAAAAAGAGGAGTATATTCTTCGAGTTGCCTTATTGGAAAAAATAGATTTTGAGACATAATCTTGATGTAATGCATATTGAGAAGAATGTTTGTGAGAATATTATCGGGACTATTCTAAATGATGGCAGAAAATCTAAAGATAATCTTAAGAGTCGACTTGACTTAGTGGACATGGGAATTCGGCATGATCTTCATCCGCAATTACGTCCAAATGGAAGAAATTTCTTGCCGCCTTCTATTTTTTCTCTTTTAAAGAAAGAAAAAGAAGTGTTTTGCACGGTGTTGAAGGATATAAAGGTCCCAGATGGGTATGCATCAAACATTTCTCGATGTGTCAGTATTAAAGATCGAAGACTTTATGGTTTAAAGTCACATGATTATCACATATTAATGCAATATTTACTGCCAGTAGCTGTTCGCGGTTGCATGTCGAGTAAGGTGACGTCTTGTATCATTGAACTTTCTAATATAATGAAAGCCATCTGTGAGAAAGTTCTAATGGTTGAAGAACTTGATAAACTACAAGATCAAGTCGCCTTGAATTTATACAATTTGGAGAAGATATTTCTGCCTTCATTCTTCACAATTATGGTGCATCAGCTAATTCATCTTCCTCAAGAAGCAAGAGTTGGTGGTCCAGTTTTCTATCGATGGATGTACCCTATAGAGAGGTGTTAATTGAATTACACATTTCAAATTACTACTGATTATACCTTTTAATAAAATGTATTTACGTAGTATGTTGTTTTGTGTATAGGTTCTTGGGCAAGTTGAAGTCTTATTGTCGTAATAAGTGTTATCCGGAAGGATCAATTGCTGAAGGGTATTTGGTAGAGGAATGCATGACATTTTGCTCTAGATATTTGGAAGATGTTGAAACAAGATGGAATAGACCAAATCGAAATGATGTGTTAAGTACTGATGACTTACCTCAACATTATTTGTTTGGAAGTTATGATCAACCATTAGGGAAAGTTGAAATTGCACACTTAGATGACACATCTTGGGTACAAGCACACCGGTATGTTCTTTTCCATCACGATTCAATAGATCCATTACGTAATTAAGTCTTTCAGACCCAATCCTAATGAAATCTCTTTATCTTTTATATTTATCAATTTTTAACGACATAATATTCTTTATAGTGAGTTTAAAGAAGTATTGAGATATCGAGCACGCTCCCAAAAATTAAATCAGTGAGAGCTACAGAAGTTATTCACAGAAACTTTTCATGAATGGTTAGGCCAGACGGTAAGTAACTAAATCTTACGGAACACTTATAAATTATATATGTCTTGATTTTTATATCGACATCAATGCAAATTAATTCACCATTCATGTGTAATAGGTTTGGAGTGGGAGAGAAGTTAGTGATGAAGTTAAATGGCTTTCTCAAGGTCCGAATAGAATAGTTAAAAGATATAATGCCCTCCTCATTAATGGGTTCAGGTTCCACATGAAATCTCGTGAAAGATTAAGGAAGACACAAAATTGTGGAGTCGTAGTTACTTCGTCAACTACAAGTTATGCTACTATAAGGGATAATAATCCGCATGAGGGAGAGGTCGATTATTATGGAAATCTTACGGACATTATTGAGTTAGATTATTATGGAAAACGAAAGGTTGTGTTGTTTTGGTGTGACTGGGTTGATGTAAACAGATGTATAAAAAGAGATAAATTCGGGTTTACAATGGTGAATTTCTCTCGATTAATTCACACGGATCAACGTTTGATGGATGAACCATATGTATTTTCTTCTCAAGTGAAACAAGTATTTTATTGTCACGATCCAATGGATGACGGTTGGTATGTTGTGCTTCGACATACTCCCAAAGACTTGATAGACATCGGGGATGGAAGTAGAGATGATATTGAAACAAGATCATAATGTTTACCTCTACTACCATAAAACTTAGATGAAACTATCACTAATACAACACAATTTCAATGGGTTCGGGAGGACGTTGATGAAGATATTTATGACAACTGACATTACATAAGACTTTTGTATGATTTTATATCTTCATTTTTTTAGCATGCCGAGGAGAAAAATAACTAATTTGCGGGTGTTTCGAGCTTCTGAACACCACGAAGAAAGAAACATCGAGGAATCAAATGCACTTGACTCTTCCGAAGTTCTTGAAACTGTTGAAGAAGAAGTAGAAATTCAAAGTAATCTTCGAAACATTATTTACTACTTTGTTCATTTTCAAAACTGGCCTTTAATAATTTATTATATAGTTGAAAATGCAGGAACGCGCAAGACTCGAGGATGTACAACTTTGAAGGAATTATACCAACTTCCTCCTGGGCATCGTGTCAAAGTTTCAAGAAATGATGCCGGTCAGCCTATTGGCCCAGAATCACGTCTTCTAGCAGGTTACTTAGGTATAGTTGGACATAATGTGAATCTGTTACCCATCAATTACGAGTCATGGCGAGAAATGCCTAATAGTAACAAAAATCAAGCGGTGGATTTTGTTAAGGTAATAATGTCATTATAATAGATACTCTATAGAAATTCAATACTAATTTATACTTACGGTGCACACTTATTTGCTGTATAGGAGAAAGTTTCTTTAGAGGTCTCTGACGATTATGTGAAGCAAGCGTTAGGGAAGAGATGGATGGGCCACAAGAGCTCCTTAAAGAAGAAATACTTCAAGAATGATCTCAGCCTTGAAGAGAAGTTGCAAACAGTCCCACCAGGAGTGCTCAGGTACCAATGGGAAGATGCAGTCAGATTTTGGAGTTCAAAAAAAGGACAGGTATGATGAATTTTTCAGAAATAATTGTAACGAATTTTAAATCATCATTAAAAGTGATTGTTTGACATTGTAGGATCGAGAGCATGTTGGTGTTGCTAGCAGGCAACAACAAAAGTTTACGCACACGGTTAAATCAAAGAGCTTTGCTTGTATAGCTCATGAGGAGGTATTATATATTATTGAAATAGTTTTTTGTATTCCATGTACATACTAACTCATAGTAATTATATTATGGTACATTGTAGGAAAATACATCCAGTTCTAAAGTTGGTCGAATCCAACTCTTCGACATAACACATACGAAGAAGGATGCCACTCCTATGACTGCTGACGCTGCAGAAATTATGGTACGTTTATTGGGTAGATGTTTTAAATTTACCTGACTTTATTTATATTTGTACCATGACATTTTTTATTTTAATTAATTATTCACTTTATTATTAAGAAAAATTGAAGGGAAAAAAGGTGGAGCATCATGCTACTGCTTCGAGTCAATGTATTGTTAATGACGATGACATTGAAAACCAAACTATTAATGACGTTTTGGGTCCTGAAAGATATGGTCGGGTGCATTGTCAAGGATCATTCGTTACTCCCACCAAATATTTTGGATCCAGCTCATCACAATACATGTCATCATAGTCTCGATCTTCCCACCACGAAGTTAGTCATTTAAAAGAAAAGTTGGCTGAGATGGATCAACAAATGGCTAACTTGAAAGCGGAAAATGAAACAAGGGAAGCAGAGAGAGTAGCAGCGGAAGCAGAGAAAGAAGCAGCGACAGCACATAGAGAAGCAATATATCAACAGAGATGTGAAGAATTTGAAAAATGACTCAATGATATGATGCTAATGATACAGAAAACGCAACCTCAGAATCCACCATCGTAGTTTCATTTATGTTATGAGCATTATGTTAATGTTACTGAACCTTGTTTGAATGAACTTATATTACGTTAAAGAAAACTTTTATTTATTATATTGAATTTGATGATGTTTGTTATGGATATAGAGTTTAATGTTATTGTTGTTTTGTTTGTTGGATAATGAAAAAGGTTGAAAAAATAGATTTGGGGTAATCAAGCATTATTTTTAGAACTGCAACATTCTGTGTTATTTAGCGGCGTTTGTAAAAAAATGCCTTAATATACCATACATTTAGCGGCATTTGTATACTAGAAACGTCGCGATATACCCAACTTTAGCGGCGTTTGTGCGAAAAACGCCGCTAAACATCACCACCTTTTGCGGCGTTTGTGGGAAAACACCGCTAAATCTTAAAACCTACTGCGGCATTTTTGTGACAAACGTCGCTAAATAACAAAACCTATTACGACATTTTTGTGATAAACGCCGCTAAATAACAAAACCTATTGCGGCGTTTTTTTGACAAACGCCGCTAAATAACAACACCTATTGCGGCGTTTTTGTGACAAACGCTGTTAAATAACAACACATATTGCGGCGTTTTTGTGACAAACGCCGCTAAATAAAAAAACCTATTGCAGTGTTTTTTGTTTAAAACGCCGCTAACTTTAGCGGCGCTTTTAGCGGCGTTTGTCAAAACGCCGCATGTGTTTTTAGCGGCGCTTAAAAACGCCGCTAAATGTAAAAAAAACACCGCAAAAAACCTGTTTTGCTGTAGTGAGTCACTCAATTATTCATTATATCCTAAATTCATCATTTTTCTCTAAAAAATTGATGACGGGCTGAGTTGAATGTTAATATGTTGTTTGAGATATGATAAATTTTGATCCCAGAATCTCAAATGACAATCGTATCTCATACAACAGATTAACATTCAACTTAGAATGTCGTCAAATTTTTAATGGATAAGGATGAGTTTGAAACATAATGAATAGTTGGGTGATCGTTTTGTAACTTTTATTAGTCGAAGGACTAAACAAAGCAACGTCCTATAGTCGAAAGACCATTTGTAACATTTAATAGTCAGAGGACTCAATAAAGATGTATCTTATAGTCGGGGATTATTTATGTACTTTACCCTTATTTTATTTTTAATTAAAAAAATTATTTATATATATATATATATATATATAAATAACACACAAGTATATAATATCTAAACATATAAAAGTTTATCATATTAAAAATTTTCACATCTTTAATATTTAGAAATATTAAATTTTATAAAATATTATGTTATAATTTTTTATGTTTATAATAATAATATTTTATATATTTATAAATTTTAATATTATTTTTAATTTTTTAATCTTTAAAATAATAGTATCCTTCAGACTTATATATTTTTATTAGATATTATCGATGACAAGTGCTCAATGTTTTACCAAAGATAAAAAATAGATTAAAAATTTAAGCCCCTAGGGTTTGAACTCGATAATTACAAAAATCAATCTCACTACTTTGCCACTGCAACTATAGAATATATTATTTTATAATTTAGAATTAATCTATTTTATCTTAGAATTGGATAGAAGTTCCATCTCTTTCGTTATAGTTTTATAAATTTATAATTAATATTAAAAATATAAAAATATATAATTAATAATATTTGCATAAGAAAAAATTATATAAACAACAATATTATAAACAAAAAGTTTATGGATTTGATTATGATTTAAATCTAGATTTTTGGTTTCATTATTTCAAATAAATATTAATGATAATTTTATTATTTTTATTTAATTTTAAAGAATGGCGAAGGATTTTATGTTAAATATGTTGAGTTTAGGGTATTTTTCAATGAAACATGCATCTGATTTATGTTCGAGACGCCAAAAGAAGTGAACTAAAAATTTTAGGGACAAAATGTCATTATCGACAACGATGACCGACAACAACTACAGTGAGTGGCGATGGACATCGAGAGAATTTGATCAAATTGATATTTTATCTAAATTTTAGGGTCAAAATAATATTTTTCCTAATTTTAGGGGTCAAATTAAAAATTCATCAAACCAATCAGAGTTAATAGTTCAGTGACCAAAATGTAATAATTAGTAACACAAGTGGTTAAATTTAATAAATCAATAACATAAGTGATTGAAATGTAACTTTTTCAAAATTAATTATCAAAATTGAAATGAAAGTGATAATTTTATAGTTTACTCTTTTTCTACTATTGAAATTTTGAAGATTATATATGTAATATCCCAAAATTGGGGTTAGTGGCTAAAATAGAAGTTTTGAAAATTTGAAGTCTGATTTTGAAAGATTTATTTTATTGTTCAGCAAATAACTAATGGAATAAGGGGTATAATGGTCATTTGACAAAGAAATATTTTTATTTTCCTTTATAAAAGAAGTAGACACATGGAGAGGGGAAGAAAAATTAGAAGACTCTCGAGATGCTTGGTTTTCTTCATCCTTTCTTCCCGTGGGCTCCATTGGTAACGTAAGATTATGTCAAGTGATTGTTTCCTTTCAATTTGAAGTTGGGTTTAATTCTTGAGATGATAATTAAGCTTAAGGAAAGCTTAATTTGTCTTAAAACCATAAGAAGAATGAGTTAAGAGAGATAAAAGATTTGAAGTTTTTAAATGAAATTTTAGAAAAGAGTTGATAAGTAGAATTTGAGGTTAAATTTGACTTGTCAAAAGGTTATTTAAGAAGTTAGAGGTGGTACAATTGAACTAAGAACACATGGAAAATTTGATGAAATTCTTTGATTCAAGAATTATGGTGAATTATGAGAGATGGTGAAGTGTTATAGTATTATAAAAAGGTTTACATATGTATATATAAGTTTTAAGGTATAAGGATGGGTTAATAAGTGGAATTTGAGGACAAAGTAGGACATTTTCGTGCTCAAAATGGAATTTATGGGTTGTGTTCATCGATGCATCTTCAATGTCTATCGATGCACTCTCAAATAAATAAACATCGAATGCAATTAGTGCATCGATGCATAAGGAGCGCATCGATGCACTCCCTTAAAATGAAAACATCGAATGTAATTTGTGTACCGATTCATGGATAGTGTATCGATGCATATGTTAAGGAATGCATCGATGCACTATAGAATGTACCGATGCACTTCAAGGGGAAATAGAATTAGACCTTTCTTTTGGTCTAAGAAATGATAGATTAGAATACATCAATTGAATACTGATATGTATCAATGTATGATTATGTAGATATCGAGCACGAACAAGTTCTGGGACGACTATCAGGTTAAAATTCGATCAAAAGAAAGGAATCATAACACATTATTTAGTATAATGTTCATGGAAAATAAGACTTGTGATAAGTCTATTTCCAATAGTAAAATGCATGAATTCATAGAAGTATGTGTTTGCTATGATTTATATGTGTGCATGAGTATATGTGTTATTGATTTGAATATGGTAAGTAAAAGTGATTAATGGTGATGATAAGAATAGTAATAAGGATAATGAAATAATATGTATATATGAATATATGTATAAGAGAAGACATAAGAGTAAGATATAAGCAATGTAACAAGAAGTGTGAAATGACATAAAAAGTTTATATAAGCTATGCAAAAGTGATTTACGTGACTATGTATATGATCCAAGTTTGTGAATATATGAGAATAAAATATGAATACGTGCTATGTGATATATATGACCAGATGAACAAGAAATGACATACGTATATGAACAATGAGAAATGAGATAAACCATATGAATAATCTACATGATACATGTAATATATATGCTATATGATGAATATATCTTACACATACATGTGGTACTGACAGAAGAGAAAGAATAAGTGATATGAAATGTTATAAATGATAATGCCCATGTTATGTAATATGAGAGCTAGTGGTATAGTTGACATGCCAAGAGTCGAAGGTTTACCTATGTTCTACGGAACATATGGACAGAATTACCTATGTATTCGTTATGACAGAATTACCTATGTCTTTTGAGACATATGGACAATATACCTATGTTCTAAGGACATATGGACAACTTACCTAGGTTCTTCAGGACCTATGGACGCCCATGTTATGTAATATGAGCTAGTGGTAAGTTGACATGCCAAGAGTCGAAGGTTTACCTATGTTCTACGGAACATATGGACAGAATTACCTATGTATTTCGGGACATATGGACAGAATTACCTATGTCTTTTGAGACATATGGACAATATACCTATGTTCTAAGGAACATATGGACAACTTACCTAGGTTCTTCAGGACCTATGGACAGTTTTCGAGGTTCTTTATGACCTCTGGATAAGTCCTTCGGGACAATTATACGAGCTGTGGTGACAACATAATAGTGCACAACCTCAATGTACTCACATACCTTAAGTTCTCATATATGTACATGGGCTAATAAAGAGATAACAATAAATATATATATTACATGTAAAGTATATGCTTTTGTAATATGAATTGCATTATATGATTATATGATGATGTGTGTATTACTTGGTTAAATGAATCATATGTGGCTTAAAAGAATAGACATATGAGTATATGATTATAAGACATAAATGATAAGAATATAGATAGTGGAATAAGGTTAGTAATGGAAATAGTGTGAGATATGTATATGTGTATATTACATTATATGTAATGTTATATTGTTTTGGTATGATATCATGAGATGATGTGTTCCTGCATGTTTAAATAATTAGAGTTCTTTTATAAATGTAATGTCTCACTAAGTCATAGACTTAGCGTGCGATTGTTTCACACGTAGGTTACAGAAGCGAGAAGAGAAGCGAAGAAGAGCAAGACAGGTTAGCATCTCCCTTACAAGGTTTCAGATCAGAAAATAAATGATTTAAATATATTTGGTTATTTTCAATATAATTGGCATGTACTAATTGATTGAGTTGAATATGCTCTGAATGGTTTATAAAATAATTTGATAGTATTAATTAATGTTAAGTAATTATTTTCTCAAATGAGGAAATTAAGATTATAGTGGATTTGTAAAGAACAAAGTTTTGAAAAGTTAATATGACACCTCAGACTCGGATCTGGGTCAGATACGGGTTGGGGGTTATACATTTAATGGTATCAGAGCTAAGGTTTAGCCGATTCTAGGCTTAAACCGAAGGTAAAAGAATTTTAAAAATGTGTACATGCCAACTCAAAGTGAATTTCTTATATGATAGTGTAAGGAGTATGTTGTCTTGCTAATAGAATAAGATTTGTATGATATAGTAGAAATGGATTATAAAAATTATCGAAGTGAATCGATAGCTGACAAATCTGATGGTGATAGCAATTCACCTGCCCTGGCCAGGCAGGATGAATAGTGTAAACCTCATAAAGTGTCTTATAAGATTAAAGGTTGATTTCAGAAAGTTGAAATCATATCTGAATAATGATAGAAAGTTTTCATTTTTTTGAATCGGAAATGTGATATGGATTCGTTTTGATATTTTGTGGATAAGATAGAATATGATGAACAAGTGTCCATAAGAGCGTTAAAAGATCAAATTATGCAGTTATAATTGGTAGAAGAGTTCAAGAATAAGTGTATCAGTGACAAGCATATAAGATGTATAAAGTCAGAGCTTATGAGTTTGAAACGAAGGGATATTTTGTGTATAAGTAAAAGTGTGTATATGATAAGGGTTTGCAATTAAGATGGAAAACGTTAACGTTGGCTAACCAGAGTATGTGATAAAATGTAACGGAATTATAAGATTATAAGATATTGTCCGGTTATGATAACCAAATATGATGTGGATTTGGATATGGTGGTGTATTTTAAGTATGGAAATGTAAGCTAGTAAAGGAGATAAGGATTTGTATTATTGAGTAAAATACAAGTATAAGAGATTGTAAAGAATGAGGTTTGTATAAGTGAAATTGATTATCAAAGTTATGAAAAGGTGATAAAGATCGGTAATTAGAGATGAGTATAAGTGATAGGAAAAGAGTATGCGAACATGAAAGGAAAGATATGATTTATGTATAAGGAGATTTCAATTTTGAATGAATAAAGGAATAATGGAATAAAGAAATGAAAATGATTGAGTTTAAAGGATCCGATACGATAAAGGTTATACGGAAGTGTAGATGATAATTTCGATATAGAAGTAAGAAAAGTGTGCAAGGTGATGTGAAAATATTCTTAAAAGTGTATGTTAATCATATTTAAAGAAGATTTAAGGTTATGTTCTTGGTCAAATGATGATGGAAAACGAGTTTGGTTATGGTTATAAGGTAATTAGAGACGGATTTATGAGATTGAGAGATGAAAATAGATGTTACTATCTACGTGATGAGTGACATTATATGGAATTTTAGAAATGGTCAAAGGAAAATGCAGAATCGAAGGAGAGAAAAGACAGAAATGGATTGAGGTTACTGGTTATACGATAAACGATAGTATATGAATGTATAAAGGAACGAATGTGGATAAAGAGCATTAGAAGATATGTAGAGCTAGTGTACTTATCAATGTTTACAGTGAAAATTCGAGGACGAATTTTCTTAAAGAATGGGAGATTTGTAATATCCCAAAATTGGGGTTAGTGACTAAATTGGAAGTTTTGAAAATTTTAAGTCTGATTTTGAAAGATTTATTTTATTATTCAGTAAATAACAAATGGAATAAGGGGTATAATGGTTATTTGACAAAGAAAGATTTTTGTTTTCCCTTATAAAAGAAGTAGACACGTGGGGAGGAGAAGAAAAATTAGAAGACTCTGGAGATGCTTGGCTTTCTTCTTTCTTTCTTCTTGTGGCTCCATTGGTAAGGTAAGATTATGTCAAGTGATTGTTTCCTTTCAATTTGAAGTTGGGTTTAATTCTTGAGATGATAATTAAGCTTAAGGAAAGCTTAATTTGTCTTAAAACCATAAGATGAAAGAGTTAAGAGAGATTAAAGATTTGAAGTTTTTAAATGAAATTTTGGAAAAGAGTTGATAAGTAGAATTTGAGGTTAAATTTGACTTGTCAAAGGGTTAATTAAGAAGTTATAGGTGATAGAATTGAATTAAGAACACATGGAAAATTTGATGAAACTCTTTGATTCAAGAATTATGGTGAATTATGAGAGATGGCGAAGTGTTATAGTGTTATAAAAAGGTTTACATATGTATACATAAGTTTTAAGGTATAAGGAGGGGTTAATAAGTGGAATTTGAGGACAAAGTATGACATTTTCATGCTCAAAATGGAATTTATAGGTTGTGTGTATCGATGCATCTTCAATGTGTATCGATGCACTCTCAAATAAATAAATATCGAATGCAATTAGTGCATCGATGCATAAGGAGTGTATCGATGCACTCCCTTAAAATGAAAACATCGAATGTAATTTGTGTACCGATGCATGGATAGTGCATTGATGCACATGTTAAGGAATGCATCGATGCACTGTAGAATGTACCGATGCACTTCAAGGGGAAAAAGAATTAAACCTTTCTTTTGGTCTAAGAAATGATAGATTAGAATACATCAATTGGATATTGATATGTATCAATGTATGATTCTGTAGATATCGAGCACGAACAAGTTTCGGGACGACTATCAGGTTAAAATTCGATCAAAAGAAAGGAATCATAAAATGGGATTGGAACTTAGTGAGGCCAAGGTGAATGCACATTATTTAGTATATGATGTTCAATGGAAAATAAGACTTGTGATAAGTCTATTTCCAATATAAAATGCATGAATTCATAGAAGTATGTGTTTGCTATGATTTATATGTGTGCATGAGTATATGTGTTATTGATATGAATATGGTAAGTAAAAGGGATTAACGGTGATGATAAGAATAATAATAAGGATAATGAAATAATATATGTATATGTGAATATATGTATATGAGAAGACATAAGAGTAAGATATAAGCAATGTAACAAGAAGTGTGAAATGACATAAAAAGTTGATATAAGCTATACAAAAGTGATTTACGTGACTATATGTATATTTGATCCAAGTTATGTGAATATATGAGAATAAAATATGAGAATACGTGCTATGTGATGTATATATGAATATAGGTGAACAAGAAATGACATACGTATATGAACAAATGAGAAATGAGATAAGCCATATGAAATAATATACGTGATTACATGTAATATGTAATATATGATATATGATATGAAATATATACTTGCACATACATGTAGTATGTGACAGAAGAGAAAGAACAAGTGATATGAAATGTTATAAATGATAATGCTCATGTTATGTAATATGAGAGCTAGTGGTATAGTTGGCATGCCAAGAGTCGAGGGTTTACCTATGTTCTACGGAACATATGGACATAATTACCTATGTCTTTTGGGACATATGGACAGAATTACCTACGTCTTTTGAGACATATGGACAATATACCTATGTTCTAAGGAACATATGGACAGTTTACCTAGGTTCTTCAGGACCTATAGACAGTTGCCGAGGTTCTTTATGACCTCTGGATAGGTCCTTCGGGATAATTATATGAGCTGTGGTGACAGCATAATAGTGCACAACCTCAATGTACTCACATACCTTAAGTTCTCACATATGTACATGGGCTAACAAAGAGATAACAATAAATATATATATTACATGTAAAGTATATGCTCTTGTAATATGAATTGCATTACATGATTATATGATGATGTGTGTATTGCTTGGTTAAATGAATCATATGTGGCTTAAAAGAATAGATATACGAGTATATGATTATAAGACATAAATGATAAGAATATAGATAGTGGAATAAGGTTAGTAAATGGAAATAGTGTGAGATATGTATATGTGTATATTACATTGTATGTAATGTTATATTGTTTTGGTATGACATCATGAGATGATGTGTTCCTGCATGTTTAAATAATTAGAGTTCTTTTATAAATGTAATGCCTCACTAAGTCATAGACTTAGCGTGTGATTGTTTCACATGTAGGTTATAGAAGCGAGAAGAGAAGCGAGGAAGAGCAAGACAGGTCAGCATCTCCCTTACAAAGTTTCAGATCAGAAAATAGATGATTTAAATGTATTTGGTTATTTTGAATATAGTTGGCATGTATTAATTGATTGAGTTGAATATGCTCTGAATGGTTTGTAAAACAATTTGATAGTATTAATTACTATAAAGTAATTATTTTCTCAAATGATGAAATTAAGATTTTGGTGGATTTGTAAAGAACCGAGTTTTGAAAAGTCAATGTGAGACCTCGGACTCGGATTCGGGTCGGATACGGGTTGACGGTGTTACAAGATACTGATGGTTAAACTTTTCAAATTATTACAAAATAATTATTAAACTTATCGAATTGTTATAAAATAATTATTAAAATTAATAAAAATATTATAAAATGATATTTAAATTTCTCAAAATTTATCACTATATTATAACATTTAATGACCATTATTAAGAGTTAGATAAATTTAATTATATTTCAGAACTAATAAAATAATATTTCGATTATATATGAAAAAAATAGTTGTATCATCGACAATTTATAAAAAAATTAACACAAAAATTATAAAAAGAGACTACTATCTTACTTGAACATTAATCAATTGAGTTAGATTTTATAAAATTATTATTTGATTGGACATAATATTAATATAAGATTTTAAAAATTATCAAAATTAGTAGAAGGTTGAAGGTAGGATCCGTTTGTTTCACAAAAACAAACTTTGAAAAATGAATTTTGTAAAATGAATTTTATAATTCATTTTATTCCTCGAAAATATTTTTTAGAAATCATTTTACAGTGTTCGGATGAAGTTGTGTAATTCATTTTTTACTGGATTAGTAAATGTTTAAAAATTCTTTATTATAAACATCAAATACAATAAATAATATTATTTATTAAAAAATTAATAATATTATTTTTAGAATATTAAAATAATTTATTTAATATTATTTATGTTAACATTATTATTAAAATATCATATCTATAATTTTATAAATAACAATATTAAGATTATTATATTTTATTAAAATAAAATTATTATAAATTATATTAATTATTTATTAAAATAAGAATAATATATTATTAAATATTATTAATTACTTATTAAAATAATAATATCATTAAAATATTAAAAAATATAATATTAAAATAAAAATATTATATTACATTTTAAAGAATATATTTTAAATATTTAAATATTTAATAATTTTATAATATTATTTTTATGAAATTAATATATAAAATTAATTTTATTAATAATTTATTATATATTATTAAAAATATTATAATATAATTATATCAAAAATATATAATATTATTTTATTAAAATTATTAATAAATATAATTTTTATTAAAATGATATTAAAATAATATATTAATTTAAATATAAAAATAATAATGTTTTGACTGTTTATACTTTGAACTGAAAAGTTCATAAAATGACTTATAAAAAATCAGACCGTAAGTCATTTTCCAAAAAATATAAAATAAAGTTAGTTGACCAATAAAAATGAATTACATTGACTATCTGTTTTTGTCAACCAAACACTAGAAAATAAATAAAACATTTTTCGAAAAGCCAAGCACAAGAAATCAAATAGATCCATAATTTTAATGGGACTACAAAAAATTCTCAACCTTCATCTCCTTCCGATTTAGAGTGAAGGAAAGTTTAGGTACTTTGGGGAAAGTCTCATTTACGGTAGACTTAATATACGGCTAAGGAAATACGCTACCAGTTTTGTTATTATTTTTTTAATATAACCGGTAAAATATTACCGGAAACATTATTATTTCTACCGGTTTTGTTATTATTGGGTGTTTTACTAATTTTGTTAACATATCCGGTAAAACGCTACCGATTTTATTATTTTTCTACCGGTTTTGTTATTATTGGACACTTTACCGGAAATGTTAAAAAACATTGATGTTTTAGGTAGAAATAATAATGTTTTACCGGTTTTGTTAAAAAAATAATAACAAAACTAGTAGCGTATTTCTTTAGCCGTATATTAAGGATGTTGCACGGTAGAATTTCCTGGTCCTTTGGGGGCATCTTGGACAATGTCCTTTGACACTACTGAGTACTTGTTATGGTGTATGACGTTAGAAATGATAAGGACAAGAAGGGTAAGAATTTGAACTATATATTATGTTTAATTAAAAAATTATTTTATAATTTTTTGTTAAGATTTTTAAGGCTCTAATGATCAATTGAAAAAGTGTTAAGAAAAAATGAATTGATATTTTGAAAATTTTGGGTGTGAAAGAGAAATGATAGAAAAATTGCACAATGATTTAGACTAGTTCGTCTTTATTAACCAAAATCTATATCCACTATATTAGCTTCAGACTAAGGATTTCTAGCAAATTCACTAATTTGTTTTTTCTTTTTCTAGGCTCAAGAGTAACATTTACAAATCTCTATCTTTTCAAAGGCTAAGATAGAGCCACACCCCTTCTATAAATGATAAAAGATGTAAACAATGTAGGTGTTTACAAGAATTGAGCTCACAAAAATAAAACCTAAAAATTTACAATCAAGCTAAGACCATTTATGTACAAGAGAAGAAAGAAAATAAAAAGTGAAAGAGTATTTCTCTTGATCTTGATTGTTTGGATAAGTGTTGTAAGCTTCTTTAAATGTTATTGTGTTGTTTTATAAGATGTAATGAGCTTGTGGACGTTTCTAGATATTGGTATGTTTTAGAGCCATTTTGAACTTTATTTGCTACAAAATAAAACTTTCTTGAACAAAGAGTATCGGTATTGCCTAAAGGAGTATCAATATTTCTTTTATAATATTTAAATAAACTAGTTGTTAATGACCGTTGGGCTTGTTCAATATTGATACTAGGGTTTGTGGTATCGATACTACTATATAAAGTAGTATTGATGCTCATAGAGTATCGATACCAATTTTGCATTCTAGAATTTGAACTATGAAAATAGCAGGTAGTATCGATACTATTAAAAGAGTGTCGATACTTCTCTTACCTCTGATATTGATACCTCAAGAACATTATAGGTATTATTCATGCAGTAACGATACTACTTACCTAAAATATTGTTTTGTGTTCAAATTCTTGTTTTATGGATTTTAAATTTATTTTTGAAAACTTTAAACAAATTCAATTAAGTGTAAAAATATTTTCCCTTAATTTGTTATATTAAAATATAGGTTCAACACTTTCAACCCATCTTATTAATATTTAATTTAGATTACCAGCAAATTTTTAATGAAAATTTACCTTTTTTAAATTTTATTAAATGGGTGATTTTATATCTTTTTCACAATCAATTTATTTAATTTAAAATTTCCTTGTAGTTGAAGAATTATCTCGTAGTTTGCCCTAAATATAAAGGGTTACTACTAATTCGAATCTCTCCAATTTCATAAAAAAATCTTCACTAATCATATCTCATCATTTTTCCTATAATTCCACCCTAGAATCTTCAGGATTTGCCTCAATTTTCAAATGTATGAAAAGAAGACATCTCTAGGAAAAGGTAAAGAAGCTAGAGAAACTTTCCAAGATAATAAAGTTACAAGTGTTGGGTTTAGAGGTGACGTTGACTAAAAGCATAGACGTAATAATAATTTTAAGGTAGATGGATTAGTTTATAAAGTTTTAAATAAATTTACAAAAGTATAAGGAACAAATCGTATTATCAATAGAAAATATAAAAAAATAAATAGAATTTAAAATTTTCAAGGGGCAATATTTTCACCAGCCCTCGACCCATTCTTGATAGGAACAATAACAAACAATGATATTAAAGATTAAAAGAGACCAATGATTATTAATTAGTCTGAAAATTTTAAAAACATAACTTAAAAGAGTCATATCAACATATTTTAACGATACAATTAGGTAAACTATACGAATAATTCCCTTTGTTTTTTGTCTGATCGATTTTAGTCACTGATTTAAAAATTAAGTGTGTTTGGTCTTTTACGTTTTAATATGTTCGATTTTAGTCAATCAATCATTCACTCCAGTTAATCTTTTAACGAAAGTATTATGTTGCAATTAAAAATTTTAAAAAAAATCTATGTTACATTTGTTATGTGTGGCTTGTAATTTCACAAGCCTACAACTTGATAAAGTCCAAGTGATAATAAAAATTAGCATGAATTCAAGTTCAACTTTGCAACTGTCAAAGATTAAAACATGACAACTATCTTGGTCAAAGAAGGATGCAAATTAAATGCATCAAAAGTTCATGCTGACAAGTGGCTATGATGGATACCAAATGTTACAAGTTGATTCAAGTTGGCAACTTGTGTTATGGGAAAATTATTATTTAGTTTTTAAACTATTAGATTATTTGCTAGTTGATCCTTGAAGCTCAATTATAAATTGGCCTAAGCACTTTCATTTGAAAGTACCCCAAAAAAGTTATCTCTCCCATTTGTTTTTTTTCATTCTCCTCCCACTTTGTAATATTTTAGGAATTCTAAGAAATTCCATTTGTTTTAATATTTTACCGATAGTGAAGTTATCATCCGTTGGTGGTTCTCGAGGAGTAGACAATATTTTCGTTGAACCTCGTAAATTTGGTGTGTTCTCTCCATTATTATTCTTTATTGGTTTTTCTATTGTTTTTCAATATTTAATAGTTTGACGAGCTTGTCCGCTGTGCAATTTTGGTAGTTTTGACCTTGACATTTTAGATCAATTTTGAAACTACGTTCGTGTGAGAAATAACTTGGGTTCGCCAATAATGGTATCACAACTTCAGTTTACGTTATCCTGATGGTCTTGTTGTTGAAAATATCAAGTTTGTGCAGTTGAATATTATTTGTTGGCATTGAAATGACAAAATACAGATCAATTGAGACATCAAGCTCTTCATCCAGAATGATGAGGAGGGTGATGACAAATGCAAGCTTCTCGATTGAGTTGTTCGATGGATCCGACCATTTCGACATGTGGCAAGGCAATGTGTTAGACACTTTACTCCAACAAGGTCTAGACATCTCCATTGATGAAGAAAAACTCACAGATGTAGAGGAGAAAGAATGGGATCAATCAATCATTTAGAGTACATTACGATTCGATCTTGTCTTTCTAGGGAGCAGAATCATGTCTACAAGAATGAGACTTCTGCAAGTAAGTTGTAGAAAGAATTGGAGGAAAAATTCCTAAAGAAAATCTCTTAGAATTGTCTCCACATGAAGAAAAGATTGTTTATATTAGATTATCAACTAGCACCAATATGAATGAACTAATGGTAGATTTATTAGGCATGGATGAAACCTTCAAAGATGAAGATTTGGCTTTAATATTGTTTTCATCTCTTCCAGATAAATTTGAACACCTTGAGACAACTTTACTTCATGGTAAGATCAAGTTACCCTTAAATATGTAACTGCTGCTTTGTATAGTTATGAGCTAAGGAAGAAAACTAAGAAGGAGAGCAAGTACAAAGCATCGGAGGCCATAGTGGCAAGAGGTGTCTCGAAAAGCAAAATTCCAAAGAGGATAGGGAGATCAAAGTCAAATTCCAGATTGGGAAAAGATGAGTGTGCCTTTTTTCATGAGAAAGGCCATTGGAAGAATGATTCCTCGAAGGTGAAGAAGAAAGGAAAAATTGTTCCAGATGCATGTATTACAAAGCATGATACCAATGAATCTAACATATCATTGGTTTCTTCATCATCAACATTCCATTCAGATGAGTGGATATTAGACTCAGGTTACACCTATCATATGTCCCCTAATCAGGAGTGGTTCTCCGATTTAGTATAACAAAATGTAGGAGTTGTTTATATGAGAAATGATAATGCCTGTAAAACTACTGGGCTATGTTCAATTCAATTGCAGAATTAAGATGAATCAACAAGAGTTCTAAATGATGTCCAGTACGTGCCCAATTTGAATTAAAATCTCATTTCATAGGGAGTTTTGGAATCCAAAGGCTCAGTTGTCACTATGAGAGATGAAGTTTTAAAAGTCACATCTGTTGCACTTGTGATAATGAAGGGCATCAGGAAAATTAATTTGTATTATTACCAAGGTAATAAAATTATTGGAGCAGTTGCAGTAGCTTCTGGTGGCGATAATTTGGACACAACTCAGTTGTGGCATATGCGGTTGGGACATACTGGAGAGAAATATTTGTAAATTATGGAAAATAAAAGGTTGTTGAAAGGTGCAAAGGCTTGTAAATTGAACTTTTACAAGCATTGTGTTCTGGAAAAGCAAAAAGGAGTGAAGTTTGGCACCACAATCCATAATAAGAAAGGTATTTTAGATTATATTCAATCAGATGTATAGGGTCCTATCAAGACATTGTCTTTGAGAGGAATACATTATTTTGTAACTTTTGTAGACAACTTTTCTAGAAGAGTTTTGGTGTATCCAATAAAGTTTAAAGGTGAAGTGCTCCAAATTTTCCTTAAATAAAAAAATATGATCGATAACCAGATTGGTAGAAAGATCAAACATCTTAGGATAGACAATGGAGGGGAATATATAAGTGATCAATTCTTTGATGTTTCCCAATCGCATGACATTGTTCGACACTTTACTATTAGAATTAAACCATAACAAATGGAGTGACATAACATATGAATTGAACATTATTGGAAAAAGTTCGATGTATGCTATCTAATGCTAGGTTAGGTCAAGCATTTTGGGCTTAGGGTGTGACATATGCTGGCCATCTCATCAATCATCTTCCATCGACGATAGGAGGAAAAACACAATTAGATGTATGGTTTGGAAAACCTACTACAAATTATGATTCCTTACATGCTTTTAGATCCACTGCTTAATATCATGTGAACGAATAAAAGCTTGATTCGAGAGAAAAGAATGTTATCTTTTTGGGAATCATCCATGGAGTGAAGAGATTCTGTCTATGGTGTGTAGACACTAATAAGAAAATTTGTAGCATATATGTTACCTTTAATTAATTTTCTATAGTAAAAAATGTAATAAATGAAGTTGTTCAAACAAGTAGTACTCCGCATAAGGTGTAGCATAATCTAAAATATGTGGAGTTTCAATAGACGATGATCCCGGAAGTTAATGCAACTGGTTCTTAAACTCCAATAGAAGAATAAGAGATGAAGATGTTCAAACCCAAGAACCATTAGAGACATCATAACCACTTGTAGTTAGAAGGCCAAGGAGAGAAATTCATAGACCTGCTCGATTTTCTAATATGATGGCCTATGATCTTCCAATAGTTGATGATGATATCCCCATCACTTACCAAGAAGCAATACAAAGCTTAGAAAGTGACAAGTGAAAAAGTGTCATTGATGAAGAAACGTAATCTCTCCAAAAGAATAACACTTGGAAGCTGACACAATTACCGAATGGTAAAAGAGTAATTGGATGCAAGTGGGTATTTGCAAATAAAGATGAATCTCTTGGAAAGAAAGATATTCACTAAAAGGCAAGGTTGGTAGCTAAAGGCTACATTCAAAAGGAGGTGATAGGGAAGCGGTGGCGGGTTAATGAACGTTGCTCTTGTTGAAGAATCAAACCTAGAAAAGATCTAGACTCGATGCAGAACGATAAGGGATGAATCGAGAAGGTGGCGGCAATAGATAGGGTTTTTTTTTGGTGCTGGAAACAAGATAAAAGTAAGATTAAAACAAGATAAAGAAAAGATAAATGAATTGCAAATAAAATAAGATAACCAAGAAATCAAAAGATCTCCCTTATGAAGGTGAACGATAAAGATGATTGATGACGTGGATGGATATGTGGAAAATCGATGGATAATGTCCTATCGAGCCCTCCTAGTCGCAATGAAAAGGCAAACAAGATAATATGGCTCTAACCAACCCTCCTAGTCGCGATGAAAAGGCAAATTGGAGTGTGAAGATTAATCTCCCTCACAAGAACTTGAAAGAACTCAAGGAGAAGAAGCTTCGAAGGCACAAGGCAATCAGCACTTGCAAAAACGAACTCTCGTTGTATTATTAATCAAAGAAATCTTGAATTACAAAGTTGAATGAAGCCTCCTTTATATAGGGGCTGAATTCTAAAGGTCCTAAATAACTAAAGAATAAAATAATAATAAACTAAACATGTTTTAACTCTAATTCCTAATAAAATAATAATAACTAAAAATATTGTTTTAACCCAACATTAATTCCTAATAAAATAATAAATCTGATCCTAAAAGATAATTAATCATCCTATATTAAATTATATTACAAATAATCAATATAAATATTGAAAATTCGTAATATTTACAAAATAACGTATTAATCCCGTATAGGATTTCCTGCATGCACCATCTTCAGTAAAATGGTCATATCCTGAGTTCCCGATATCGGATTGATGCGATTAAAGAACCGTTGAAAAGATAAGAGACAGACAGTTGTATGTCCAGAAGACATGTTGACCAAATAAGATCAGGATCCCATTCAAAAAGTCGTCTCAAGTATGCTATTGTTCTGGTCTTCTTTTCCAATGCTTGGACGAGTGGATCATTTGGAAGAGTTATTACTTCTTCCTTTGATGTGAGCCTTGTGATGCATGTATCATCCTCCCTTTCTTCAAAAAAGATTCGACCTCGAATCTGAAACATTAAAGGGAGCAATATTAGAATAATTTAATGATTCATTCACACTATTCTTACCGAATAGATATGCTTTGAATCTTCGAGACTTTGTTCTTCTAATAGGTTCGAGTAGAAACATTAGTCCAAAGAAGCATGTATTCTGGACTCTGGTGCATGTATCATTCCCCCACTCCTCAAAAGGATTCGTCCTCGAATCTAAAAATCCAAAAGAAAGAGAATTAGATGTGTTGAACGGAAAACTTGTGAAACATTTACCAGGATCAATGTGATATGTCTTTATGCATTTTAGTCGAGGTTTCTTCTTTATAGGAACTGATTTCTTGTAGTCTTGAAATCCTCTTTTGCATACAAGTCTTGTAATATGATGTTTTGGTTGAAATTCAACATGGCGTCGACCTCTGTTGGCTTTCTGTATGATTGCTTCAGATAATTTCTCCATGGTTTTATTCTTGTGTGACGAGAATGAGTGTTTAAAAACCATGTCAACTGGTTTGTTAAAGTAATCCCTTAAGTCTCCTAAGTGTGGTTCATGAATTAAGAATTCTCGGGAGGAGATTTGTGGACTGTAAAACCTGTTTAGTTGGCAAGGAAAACTCATATACAAGATAAAGCTCATTAGAAGCACTTTTAAAAGTATGGGTAGAATTATCAGAAATATCCGAGTTATTGTGATATACATCTTTGATATGTTCAATTCTCGGAATAGTAGTATGCGTTTGATAGGTAAGAGTATACCTTCGTGGTAGTGCATCGTCTACTGTGTTTTGCTTACCTCGGTCTGTTACGCACTTAAAGGAGTTGTGTTTAGTATGGATGACAACTTCACGAGCCTTACCTTGTAAAAAGGAGAAGAAGTACGTTACAATGTAATTAAAATGAGTAATAAAATACTTACCTTTGGAATCCCGTAAATCGTGACTCTTCATTGATATGACATAGTGATTAGGGCTTTCAGGTGGTAACCCGTCAGGAGGGTCACCTAGCACTATTCGACAACTCTTGGCGATGGAAGATGGTGTGGGCCAGTCTCGTGTTGCTTTTAATTTCTCATCATTTATATGGATTCCCTGTGCATGAACTATAAAGCATGTGGAGTTTTTCAAGTCATGTTTCGTCATTAAGATGACGTCATGACTAAGGCTTTCCTGGATGTAGCCTTTTTGTAACAAATCTAACTCTTTGGTTTCTTCAAGATTGTATGTTTGACGAGGTATGATGGAACCTTGAATTAGATTGGTTTGGTGTTGTTTTCCTTTTTTCCAGTAGTAATTCGTCAGGTGGATCACCTAACGCTTCTCGAAAATCCTGTAACAAAGATGAAAACACACTAGGCAAATCCTTGTTAATGTTAGAAATCGAAACAATTGATTCTCTAAAGCGAACAAGGATAAAAGGTTGTTTGTAAAGAATGTTCTATCTCAATTCTTTTGTGCTCACACGTAGATTTTGAGTCACTCTTTTCTTCTCACAATTAGGTTCACTCACCTCCCATGATCATTATTCTTTTGGCTTTTGTAACTAGTGACCTCTTTTTCTTTTGCCTCTTTCTCAGCTTTTTCTTTTTTTGTTTTCCCTACCTCCTCACAAATTATCATTTGATCTTTAGGGGCTGGAAGTGTGTCATTCTTTGCTGGTCATTCTTTCTCCTTGTCAGGTTTGTCATCTCTTGGCTTTTTCAGAGAAGATGGAGTAGAAGATGAGGAAGGATTTGAAGGATTACCTTGGTAAGAGGTTGAAGTACCTTGGTAATGTTCACTGAATCAAGATCTCCTTCGGATTTGTGCTTCGATTGTCATTGCTTTCTTTAGTGTATCATCAAGGTTTTCGTACCCTTGTAGATCAAGAAGATCAGTGATGTTTGAGTTTAAGCCGACGAAGAATCTTGACACGGTGACTTCTTCTTTTTCGGTTATGTTAGCCCTATTGAGTAAGGATTGCATCTCCTTGTAGTAATCTTCAACTGAACTTCTACCTTGTCGAAGTCGGTGTAGTCGTTGTTTAACTTCTCGTGTATAATGTGTCGGTAGGAATCGGTTTCTCATGGTTTGTTTGAGGTCGGTCCAAGAAGTGATTGTTGGAATTTGGAAGTTCTGGATCTTTTTCCTTGTTTGCATCCACCAAGTTCGAGCATATCCTTCGAATTGTGTGGTTATGAGGTGAACTTGTTTAGCTTGGGGGCAGTCATGGTATGCGAACATGAGATCAACTTTTCCTTCCCATTCGATGTACCTGTCTGGATCATTGTCTCCTTTGAAAGACGGGATCGTGAACTTTGGTTTTGCAAAGAGTTCGGGTACTTGAAAACGTGGTTGTTCTCGCCTGAGTACCAAAAGTTCAACATTGTTAGGTCTTGGATTCTGGTTTGGTAGATCCAGTTGTGGTTTTTGTCGTTCTCTCACGATTTCATCAAATCTTTCAACTTGAGTCGTGAGTCGGGTAAGTGTGGCTAAGATAGCCGTAAGTGTCTTGTTGTTATTGTCGCCCATCCTGAAATCATAACACTCAAAAGAAAATTTTAAAGTAAAATAAAAATAAAAGGAAGAAAATTCAACAAAGCAAGAAACCTCACAAGTCACTCCAAGAAAGTAACACAACGAGAGGCAAGTAAGCTGATCTTGTACTCTTTAAAACTCACTTTACCAAGTACTCTTCCACAGTTCGTATCGGAGTTTGATTACTAGCAAAGGCGATAAGAAAAAACTTAAAAGTTCTAAGAGGCCAAACAAGGGTTAGACTCCAAGAGAACGAGAATGCAAAGAAGGAAGAAGTATGCAAAATCTTTAGTCCTACTAACACAAGAAAGATAATGTGTTAGATAATGCACAAGAACAATAAAAAGAAAAAACAAAAGAACTTAAAGCACTAAGAGTCAAAGAAAAAAAAGAACCAACCCAGAAACCTGGAAAACGCTTGATCAATTTGAGAAACGTTTTTGAGGAGGTTACCGGTGTCAAAAAATTCTGGAAAAATTCTTGAATGTCTTTTGATGCGTCAAGAAACCACCTGTAAAATTTCAGAACCAAATACCTTCAGTAGTATCCAGTATACTCTGTTGAACGGTGAGTCCTCAAACAATCTGGTTTTCTTGATCGCTTTGTTCGAAGGTGTTGTTGATCTCCAAAAATTCTGATTTTTTGTTTGAAGTATCTTCAATATATGAATATTCAATCTGGAAATTTTCACCATGAAATTTCTCCTGTAAAATTTTCAAGAAATTCGACAAGATTCTAAACCGAATCTGCCAATGAAACTTGAATGATGTATTTGAAGGCTCCAATGAACTCTGATTGGGGTGAAATTTGGACTGGGGATTAATATTAGAATGAATATGATATATGGATAAAATCAGCCCTAAATACATTCGTTTACAATTTTTTTTGAAATTTTGGCTTTTTTTGGCTTTTTTTGCCTTTTTTCTTGCCTTTTTTTGTTTTTTTTTTGTTTTTTTGAAAAAAAAATAGCAAACTAACAAGAAGGATTTAAATCTAAATTAAAATTAAATAAAAAGAACCTGAAACGCTGAATCTTTTGTGAACTAGCTCCGTTGGGGTACCTTGACGGTTTTGTGTGCAAGAACAGGCAAGATTGCTTGTTTCTTTCCAAGAATCGGCCCAAATCTGATACCAATTGATAGGGAAGCGGTGGCGGGTTAATGAACGTTGCTCTTGTTGAAGAATCAAACCTAGAAAAGATCTAGACTCGATGAAGAACGATAAGGGATGAATCGGGAAGGTGGCGGCAATAGATAGGGTTTCTTTTTGGTGCTGGAAACAAGATAAAAGTAAGATTAAAACAAGATAAAGAAAAGATAAATGAATTGCAAATAAAATAAGATAACCAAGAAATCAAAAGATATCCCTTATGAAGGTGAACGATAAAGATGATTGATGACGTGGATGGATATGTGGAAAATCAATGGATAATGTCCTATCGAACCCTCCTAGTCTCAATGAAAAGGCAAACACGATAATATGGCTCTAACCAACCCTCATAGTCGCGATGAAAAGGCAAATTGGAGTGTGAAGATTAATCTCCCTCACAAGAACTTGAAAGAACTCAAGGAGAAGAAGCTTCGAAGGCACAAGGCAATCAACACTTGCAAAAACGAACTCTCGTTGTATTATTAATCAAAGAAATCTTGAATTACAAAGTTGAATGAAGCCTCCTTTATATAGGGGCTGAATTCTAAAGGTCCTAAATAACTAAAGAATAAAATAATAATAAACTAAACATGTTTTAACTCTAATTCCTAATAAAATAATAATAACTAAAAATATTGTTTTAACCCAACCTTAATTCCTAATAAAATAATAAATCTGATCCTAAAAGATAATTAATCATCCTATATTAAATTATATTACAAATAATCAATATAAATATTGAAAATTCGTAATATTTACAAAATAACGTATTAATCCCGTATAGGATTTCCTGCATGCACCATCTTCAGTAAAATGGTCATATCTTGAGTTCCCGATATCGGATTGATGCGATTCAAGAACCGTTGAAAAGAAAAGAGACAGACAGTTGTATGTCCAGAAGACATGTTGACCAAATAAGATCAGGATCCTATTCAAAAAGTCGTCTCAAGTCTGCTATTGTTCTGGTCTTCTTTTCCAATGCTTGGACGAGTGGATCATTTGGAAGAGTTATTACTTCTTCCTTTGATGTGAGCCTTGTGATGCATGTATCATCCTCCCTTTCTTCAAAAAGATTCGACCTCGAATCTGAAACATTAAAGGGAGCAATATAAGAATCGTTTAATGATTCATTCACATTATTCTTACCGAATAGATATGCTTTGAATCTTCGAGACTTTGTTCTTCTAATAGGTTCGAGTAGAAACATTAGTCCAAAGAAGCATGTATTCTGGACTCTGGGGCATGTATCAGGAGGGAATTGACTACAATGAAGTATTTTCCCCTATTGTAAAGTATTTTTCCATTAGAATATTGTTGACCTTGGTAACACAGTTGAATTTGATGTAATGACAAATTTATTGCATGGTGATTTACCAGAGGAGATCTATATGACTTAACCAAATGATACAAAGATGGTGATTATGAGAAATAGGTTTGTAAGTTAAGCAAATTGCTATATGGATTGAAACAATCTCCAAGACGGTGATACAAGAGATTCAATATCTTTATGAGGAGGCATAAGTACACCAGAAGCAAATACGATCATTTCGTGTATTTGTAAAAGCTACAAGATGGATCTTTCATTTATCTCCTCTTATATATTGGTGATATGTTGATCGCTTCGAAGATTCAAAATGAAATAGACAAATTAAAGGCTCAGTTGAATCATGAGTTTGAGATGAAAGATTTAGGTGAGGCCAAGAAAATATTTAGTATGTAGATAAGCAAAGATAGATAGAGAGGCAAGCTTTGTTTGACTTAAAAGCAATATCTGAAAAAACATATTACAATGTTTTGACATGAATAAAAAAACCAAACATGCAAGTATCTCATTTACTTCTTATTTCAAACTTAGTTCCGAGTTGTCTCTTAAAACTAATGAAGAACGAGAATATATGGCAAAAGTTCTATATGCAATGGTGTGTACGCGTCCTGACATTTCACAAGTAGTTAGAGTTATGAGCAAGTACATGCATAATTCTGAAAAAGGACATTAGCAAGCTGTGAAATGGATCCTAAGGTATCTCCAACAAATTGTGGATGTTGGTTTAGTTTTTGCACATGATGAAGTACTTGGTCAGTTGGTGGTTGGATATGTTGATTCTGACTATACTGGTAATTTGGATAACTGTCGATCAACTACTGGGTATTTATTTACTCTTGATAAAGTCCCAATGAGTTGGAAGTCTACTTTACAATCTATGGTGGCTTTGTCTACTCTAAAGGCAGAGTATATGGCGATTTCAGAGGCTGTAAATGAAGCAATTTGGCTTAACGGGTTGATGGAGGACTTGAGAGTTATTCAAAGTCACATTAGTCTTTATTGTGTCAATCAGAGAGGTATTCACTTAGGGGAAAAAATCAAGTCTACTATTCAAGGACTAAGCATATCGATGTGAGATATAATTTTGTGCGTGAGATCTTTGAAGAATGAAATATTCTACTTCAAAAAAATTACGACAGTAGAAAATCCTGCAGATATGATGACCAAGGTGATAACAATAATCAAGTTCAATCATTATTTGAACTTGATCAACATCCTGAAATTTAGAAGAACCTTCAGGTATACGACGCTTGTGAGCGCAATTAGAGACACTGGATAATGATAGCTTCATTGGGTTTGGGGAGTTGAAGAGGTTGAACAAGCTTGATAATTTCAAGCCAATGTGGAGATTTGTTATGTGTGGCTTGTAATTTTACAAGCCTACAACTTGATAAAGTCCAAGTGGTAGTCAAAATTGACATGAATTCAAGTTCAACTTTGCAACCATCAAAAATTAAAATATGGCAACCATCTTGGTCAAAGAAGAATGCAAATTAAATGAATCAAATGTTCATGTTGACAAGTGGCTATGATGGATACCAAATGTTACAAGTTGATTCAAGTTGGTAAGTTGGAAACTTGTGTTAATGGGAAAATTATTATTTAGTCTTTAAACTATTAGGTTATTTGCAAGTTGATCCTTGAAGCTCAACTATAAATAGACCAAAACAATTTCACTTTAAAGTATAAAAAAATCTCTCTCTCATTTCTTTTCTTTATTCTCCCACTTTGTAATATTTGGGAATTCTAAGAAATTTCATTTGTTGTAATATTTTGTCGATAGTGAAGTTATCATCCGTTGGTGATACCCGAGGAGTAGACGATATTTTTGTTGAACCTCGTAAATTTGACGTGTTCTCTCCATTATTGTTCTTTATTGGGTTTTTATATTGTGTTTCAGTATTCAATACTTTGATAGGTTTGTCTACTTTGCAATTTTGGTAGTTTTGATCTTAACAATTTAGATCAATTTTAAAACTACGTTTGTTTGTGTGGGAAATAACTCGAGTTCATCAACAAGTCTTCTTCTTCTTCTTAAATAGGCACACAATCTAAAAGTTTGAACATTATTAACAGCAGCAGGAAGATAAACCAAGTTATCGCCATTGACATCAAATCATCCTATAGTTTACCCTTATATATATTAATTATTTTTTCCTTTTTTTCCTTTCAATCGCTTCCCAAAAGATTGAAAACTACTTAGTTCAAGAACACTAGGCGTCACTAACGGTAATCCTTCCACATCATGGTTCACATTCGAGAACCCATGCCCAAAAAATAATCTTAATGAATACAAATATGGTCTCCAAACGGTAATCAATTCAACATGCAACGATATGGGGTTTTTATCTTTTATTTTTTTGTTATACTTTCCAACATTAATAAGTGAATACAGATCAATAGGATGAATATTAGCAATCAAATAATTTAGATCAATAATCCGACAATGACTACTAGTTCGATCTCAGAAAAATAGTAATAGATTGATCCAGTAACAATCTTGAGTGATAGTTCGATCATTAACGAGGGTGCATCGTTCGAACGTGCTATCCTCGGGTGTCGTCTTTCATGCTTTGTCATCATTGTGTGAAATTGCGAACTTTGATTCCAGATAAAAGTGTCATAAGTGAGGTAATCGCAAATGAGGATGGTAGTGAAATCTTAGTAGAGGCCTTGGACAAGTAGTTGTTGATGGATGACTTTGGATTGGGCAAGAGAAGTGCAATTATGGAGGAGCTTAGTGGAAATAGTAGTGACTGAGATTTGATCACGAGTAACGGCGGAAGAGAATAGAGCGCCACCGGGCGGCCTGGGTTTGGGTTGAACAAAAAACTTGAGCTTTATGTTGACTCGGGAAAAGGAGTGGAGCATGCTCAACTCGACCCGAATATGATGAAATTTAGAGTGACAGATTGATGATAGATGCAGAGAGAAAGCATAAGAGACGAAGCTGATGACTTTGCAAATGATGTTTTATTTATTAAATATCATTCGAAAAGACTATGGACCAGTTATTATAGAAGAAGAAGAAGAAGATGATGATGATGATGATGAAGAAGAATAATGTTGGTTTTTTGGCAAATTTTGAATCCCACATTGGTTTTGTATAAGGAGGAGGGGAAATTGTTTTGTTATAAATAAAGCACTCATCCTCCTTAGTTTAACATCCCACAAATATAAGTCTTCTTCTATATTAAAGGCTATTTGTACTCTTTCTCTCTCTTTGTAATATTTCTTCTATTAGTGAAATATTATTTTAGTAGTGTTCGAGGACGTAGGCATAATTTTGGCCTAACCTCGTTAAATTTTGGTTTTCTCTTTTATGTCTATTTAATAGCTATTGTATGGTATAGTTGTTGTTAATTATTATCCTATTAAAATTATTTGTCTTGGTAGTTCTATCTAAGGAGAGTGGGTTTTAAGAGGGACAATTGTTACCCCTCCACTCTTTCCTGGGAATCTACCTTGGGGTGATTTTTAGTACAATCGTTTTCACACTAGTCACCTAGATAATAGTTTTCAAGGTGAATTTGTTATTATTGGTGGAAATTAACCTGAATTTCACAACAATTGACATCAGAGCTCTTGGTTTATTTTAGTATGCTCTGTGGTTGCGGCTTAGGCTGATCTTCCACATCAAAAGAAAATTTCCTTGGGCTAATTGACATTCTGCATTGACAGCTATTAAATAGAATATGTAGCAGAATTGGCAGACGACACAAAAACATCCACATCATCGTCAACAGCTTCTTCATCTTCAATTTTGGCAAGAAATGTTGTGACAAAAGTTAGATTTGCAGTGGAGATTTTTAATGGCACCGATCATTTCGGCATGTGGAAAAGTGAGGTTCTAGATGCCCTATTTCAGCAAGGTCTAGACATTGCTATTGAAGGAGATAAACCAGATGATGTTGAGGAGAAAGAATGGAAGATGATCAATATATTGACATGTGATAATATTCGATCGTGTCTTTCTAGAGAAAATAAGTATGTATTTTCTAAGGAAACTTCTACAAGTAAATTGTGGAAGGCACTGGAGGAGAAATATTTGAAGAAAAGCAGTCAGAACTAGCTCTACATGAAAAAGAGATTGTTCCGCTTCAACTATGTACCATGTACCACTATGAATGATCACATTACTAGCTTTAATCAGCTGGTGACTGATCTGATGAATATGGACGTGACTTTTGAAGACGAAGATCTGACTCTGGTGTTGATAGGATCACTTCTTGATGAGTTTGAGTATCTTGAAACTACTCTACTTCATGGGAAGTTTGATGCATCTCTCAGTGAAGTAACAACTGCCTTGTATAGTTATGAATTGAGAAAGAAAGACAAACAAGAAAACACAAGTGTCGAAGCAGAAGCTCTTGTTATTAGAGGTCGTTCGAAGAGTCAGAATAAAGGAAGGAGATGAAGATCGAAGTCAAAGACCAGATTAAGCAAAGATGAATGTGACTTTTGTCGAGAAAAAGGGAATTGGAAGAAAGAATGTCTCATGCTAAAGAATAAAGTCAAACCTGAAAAGGGAAAGGCTGTCTTAGAGTCAAATGTGGTCGAGTATGATGATGCAGATTCAGATTTCGCATTCGCTGCTTCAGATTTCACATTCGTTGCTACGCCATCAACCAACTGTTCTAATTCATGGCTATTAGATTCAGCTTATAGCCACCATATGACCCTCAATAGAGAATGGTTCTTTGATTTTAAAGAACTAAAAGGTGGAATTGTCTACAAAACAAATAATTCCCCTCTTGACACACTTGGGATTGGTTCAATTCGCTTGAGGAATCAGGATGGATCAATCAGAACCTTAACAGGTGTCCATTATGTACCAGATTTAATGAGAAATCTCATCTCTGTGGGAACCTTAGAGTCAAAAGGTTTAGAAATGAGGGTAAAAGATGGGATTATGAGGATTATCTCTGGTGCACTGGTGATAATGAAGGGAATCCGGAAAAGAAACAATGTGTATTACTTTCTGGGTAGTACAATTGTTAGGACAGCAGCAGTGACAGCTTCTACTGATGAACATGAGTCAGAATCAACCAGGTTATGGCATATGCGCTTGGGGCATGTTGGTGAAAAATCCTTGAAATTGCTGATAGATCAAGGATTATTGAAGGGTACTCGGGCTTGCAAATTAGTTTTTTGTGAGCATTGCATCAAAGGGAAAAAGACGATGGTGAAATTTGGAACAGCAATCCATGATACTAAATGTATTTTGGATTATGTTCATTCAGATGTACGGGGGCCTTCTAAGACAACTTCATTGGTAGGAACACACTATAATGTCACCTTTGTTGATGATTTTTCCTGGAGAGTTTGGGTGTATACAATGAAGACAAAGGATGAGGTGCTAGGATTTTTACTTAAATGGAAAAAGATGGTGGAGACTCAAACAAGCATAAAAATCAAACGTCTCCGTACAGACAATGGTGGAGAGTACAAAAATGATCCATTTCTGAAAGTCTGTGAAGAAAAGGTATTGTCAGCCACTTCACTTTCAGATATACACCATAACAGAATGGGGTGGCAGAGCATATGAACCGAACATTAGTGGAGAAGGTTCGGTGTATGTTGTCTAATGCTGGGTTAGGCAAAGAATTTTGGGCTGAGGCTTTGGTCTATGCTTGTCACCTTATCATCTGCTTACCATCGACTGCTATTGGTGGTAAAACACCATTAGAGAAATGGTTTGCAGAACCTGCTACAGCTTATGATTCCTTACATGTGTTTGGTTCCACTGCATATTACCATGTTAAGGAGTCAAAGATGGATTCAAGAGCAAAGAAGGCGATCTTTATGGAGATCACCTCTGGTGTGAAAGGCTATCGTCTTTGGTGTCCAGAAACAAAGAAAATAATCTTCAGCAGGGATGTTACCTTTGATGACTCTACCATGTTGAGAAAGGTGACTTCAGAAAAGTTGGAGCAGACAGATGGAACTCCCAAACAGGTGGAGTTTGAAGGAAGCAGAATTGTCCCAGCCAGTAAAGAAACTGATGTTGACTCTCCTATGGTAGAAGAAGAGTCAAATGAAGAAGAGGTTCAGACCCAAGAACCTCCACAGCAACATGAATCAATTGTACTCAGAAAGGGAAAGAGGACCATTAGACAACCTGCTCGTTATGCTATATGGTCTCTTTTGCATCACCAATTGCAATTTATGACGTTCCTGCCACTTTTAATGAAGCAGTCCAAAGTTCAGAACATAAAAAGTGGAGGATCGCCATGAATGAAGAAATGCAATCCCTTCAAAAGAATTAGACGTGGAAACTAGCTAGTCTTTCGAAGGGAAAGAAGGCAATTGGGTGCAAGTGGGTATGTGCAAAGAAAGATGGATTTCCTGATAAGAATAACATCCGCTACAAAGCAAGATTGGTGGCTAAAGGCTACGCTCAAATGGAGGGAGTTGATTATAATGAAGTATTTTCTCTAATTGTAAAACATTCCTTCATTAGAATTTTGTTGGCTTTGGTAGCGCAGTTGGATTTGGAACTAGATCAGATGGATGTAAAAACTGCATTTTTACATGGAGACTTGGATGAGGAAATCTATATGACTCAGCCAGATGGATTCAAAGTTGCTGAAAAAGAAGAGATGGTGTGCAAATTAGAAATATTGTTGTACGGATTGAAGCAATCTCCAAGGCAGTGGTGCAAGCGATTTGACAAGTTTATGATAGGGCAGAAGTACACAAGAAGCAAATATGATCATTGTGTGTATTTACGCAAGCTACAAGATGGATCATATATATATCTTCTTCTTTATGTTGATGATATGCTAATAGCTTCCAGGAGTTAGACAAAAATTGCGAAACTAAAGACTCAATTAAACAAGGAGTTTGAGATGAAGGATCTTGGTGAAGCGAATAAGATTCTAGGCATGGAGATATAAAGGGATAAGAAATTAAGGAGGCTTTGTTTGTCTCAGAAAGAATATATGAGGAAGGTACTAAAACATTTTGGCATGAATGAGAAGTCAAAACCAGTTAGTCCACCTCTTGCTCCTCATTTCAAGCTCGGTGCATCCATGTCACCTAAGGATGATGCAGAACGGAAATACATGTCAAAGGTTCCGTATGCAAGTGATGTTGGTAGCTTGATGTATGTAATGGTGTGTACGAGACTCGATATTTCACAGGTAATTAAGGTTATGAGCATGCATATGCATGATCCTGGAAAGTAGCATTGGCAAGCTATGAAATGGATTCTGTGGTATATTATGAACACCGTAGATGTTGGTTTGGTCTTTCAGCAGGACAAACAAGATGGTTAGTGTGTAGTTGGGTATTGTGATTCAGACTATGCGGGTGATTTGGACAAGCGTTGATCAACTACTGGTTATGCGTTTACATTTGCAAAAGCACCAGTCAGTTGGAAGTCCACCTTACAGTCAACAATGGCTTTGTCTACTATAGAGGTAGAGTATATGGCGGTTACAGAGGTTGTGAAGGAGGCAATTTGGCTTTAAGGTTTGCTTGGTGAATTGGGAATGGAACAGAAGCACATCAAAGTGCACTGTGACAGTCAGAGTGCTATTCATTTAACAAAGAACCAAGTTTACCATGCAAGGAAGAAGCACATCGATGTTCGATATCACTTTGTACGAGAGATTTTAGAAGAAGGTGGAGTCATATTCCAAAAGATTCGGACCACTGAGAATCCTGCTGATATGTTGACAAAAGTGGTAACTGCGGTCAAGTTTAAATATTGTTTAGACTTGGTCAATATTGTTACAAATTGAAAGATGAATTTGCAGACACTACTGAAGATTGGATTTTTGAGAGATGTGTGTGGAATTTGCCAAGGTGGAGATTTGTTAGTTTTTTGGCAAATTTTGAATCCCACATTGGTTTTGTATAAGGAGGAGGGGAAATTCTTTTGTTATAAATAGAGCCCTCATTCTCCTTAGTTTAGCATCTTACAAATATAAGCCTTCTTCTATATTAAAGGTTATTTGTACTCTTTCTCTCTCTTTGTAATATTTCCTCTATTAGTGAAATATTATTTTAGTAGTGTTCGAGGACGTAGGCATAATTTTGGCTTAACCTCGTTAAATTTTGGTGTTCTCTTTTATGTATATTTAATAGCTATTGTCGGATATAGTTGTTGTTAATTATTGTCCTATTAAAATTACTTGTCTTGGTAGTTCTGTCTAAGGAGAGTGGGTTTTAAGAGGGACCATTGTGACCCCTCCACTCTTTTCTGGAAATCTACCTTGGGGTGAATTTTAGTACAATCGTTTTCACACTAGTCACCTAGATAATAGTTTTCCAGGTGAATTTGTTATTATTGGTGGAAATTAACCTGAATTCCACAACAAAGAAAAAGGTGACAAGTTGATTTTTTTTTTCAATCCAAACTTCTTTTAATGGGTTAACGGTTGAATGACTTAAACCGAACTACCAAAAATGTAATAGATCAAACACACTTAATTTTTGAATAGATGACTAAATTCAGCATACCCAAAACAATGGGACTATATTTTCCATCACTCCAACCATACATGTTTTATTTATTAAATATTATTATAGAAGAAGAAGAAGAATGTGACATGTTGATTTTTTTAGTTTTTTTATTTTCAACTCAGACTTCTTTCAGTGGGTTAACGGAAGTTAACGGTCGAATGACTTAAAACAAGCGTATCAATAATGTAATGGATTAAACACACTTAATTTTTGAATCGGTGACTAAATTCAGCATAACAATGGGACTATTATTATAGTTTACACTTTAAAATTTGATGACAAAAGATCAGAATAAATTATGTTTTTTTATTTAAAGTTTTCTAAAAAAACAAGGAAAATATTAGAAGCTAAATCAATGTGGATATCGCCTTTGTTGAATTACTGTCCATGAAAAATCGAAACATAATTCAAAGGTTCTTATATAAAATGATCATTCAAATTTGGATAAGTTTTTTGATTCGATACCTAAAGTTTCAAAAATATATTTTCATCACTAAAATTATCAATAAATCATAAAATAATCAGTCTATTTCCATTATATTAAATGTTATGATACACTCAAAAAGATTAATATGCAATTTGACTTCTAGATTATAAAATGAAACTTAAATTTAATCGTTTAATAATTTTTTTAATTATAGCTTTGAAAAATTTAAAAAGTCATTTTTATCCACTCAACTACCATCACTTTTAATTTTTATAAAATTTATGTCTATTTTGTTATTTATATTTGGAATCAAAGGGAAAATATCGTTAATGGTATACTTTACAAATGGATTAAAATAATTTTTTTTATTAATTTGGAGTAATTAAAATATAATATCTATTTAAAAATAAATTTTCAACCTTTTAACATTAAATACTCACTTCTCTAATATTTATAGTGCTGGAATCTCAATCCCCAAATAGTAAGAATAATTCTCTAATCACAGAGTCCACTTTATTTGTGATAAAAAAATATTAAAATATTGCAGTTGACGTTAGATCTAAAATGAATGGTTTTTTCTATAATTCTTTTCATATTTATAATTAAAAAAAATGTTAATAGGAAAGTTTCCCTTATCGACAAAGTGACCTCTTTGTGATTTATCAATAACTGTAATGACTAAAACGTAAAATGTAATTTTATTAACCAATATAAAAATGGATACAAACATGTAATTTTAGCTCATCTAAAATGTTCTTGAAGGCCAAAAACTTTGCGGCAAAATTTGTAAAACTGAAAAACAGTAAACCAGGAAACATCGAAGACAAATTCGTATAGAAAAAAAAAAAAAACCGAAAAGAAAGACGAAAGAAATAGCCATGAAATTATTTGATGCTCATTGCCACCTTCAAGATCCAAGAATTCTCAACAAAGCACCCAAACTCATCTCCACCGCTTTGGATTCTGGGGTCCTTAATTTTTCTGTTAATGGAGTTCACGAGGTCGCTGCTTTGCTTTTGCATCAATTATTTTTCTTTGAATGTATCAATCAATTTCGTATTTCATTTGATATTAAACTTGGGGTTTTCTTGAGAAGTGTAGAAAGATTGGCATTTGGTAAAAGAAATGGGCGAGAAGTATTCATCTGTTATTCTTTGCTTTGTAGTTCATCCTTGGTAAACCAAATTAGATACTTGAATATACCTTTCAAGCTCTTTTTAGGGATTTTTTTGCTGTGTTCATCTGTTGAAGGTATGTTGCTCAGAGAAGTCCAAATTGGTTCAGTACTCTCAAGGAATTCTTTGAGACCACTCCTTCTGCAGCTGTAGGAGAGGTAAATTTCTTTAATTTTGCATTAATTGGACTTAATTTCATAAATCTAATCAAGGGTATTTAGTAATTATGTTAGTTTCATGATTTTGTTTATTTAAGCTACCTCTCTCATAACAGCATGTTTTTGGACCTTTCAGATTGGTCTGGACAAAGGTTCAAAAGGAAGGGGGATTGATTTTAATGATCAGGTTCTGACTGTTTCTTGCTATCTCGATTGTCATTTATTTTGTACTACTTATGTTTACAAGTTTCTGGAGCTCACTGAAGAGTCGAAAAAAACGAGCATTTTCTTTGGTACCATTACTAGATGTAATTGCATGTAGACTAGGCATTTCCTAAAAGTTTTCTGAAATTTTAAATTCTACCTTACAGGTTGAAGTATTACGGCAACAGTTAGAGCTTGCAAAAGAGTTGAAAAAACCAGCATCGGTCCATTGTGTTCGTGCATATGGTGATCTTCTTCAGATATTGAAGTATGACATCCTCTACATTTTTATTGAAAGATTTTATCTTAAACAAAATATTGGAGAACATTCCAAAACAATTTTCTGCAATTTCTCTAAGATCTGGCATTTGGTAGATAACAAATAATTACGAAGACAAGCACAAGTCTTCTGAAATCAGGCACTTACCATTGTCAGTGTCTTCGAATGTGCTCTTATCACATTTGTATCTTAGCTGCTCGTTTACTGATTTACGTATGACATGCTCTAGCTACTACATGTTTCTCCTTAATACTTGTTATTAATATCCTCAGAGACGTTGGGCCTTTCCCAGATGGTCTCCTCCTTCATTCTTGCATGGGTTCTGCAGAGATGGTTCCTGAATTTGTCAAATCTGGTGCTTATTTTTCATTTTCAGGATACATCATGACCATGAAATTGCATAAGGCCAAGAAAATGCTAAAGACGGTTAGTTCATCTGGTTTATTGTTCTATTCACTTGAGTCGTCATGTGACAAAGTATAAGTGTACAATCTTCTTACTTCTGAAATTCCTGCAGATACCTTTGGAAAGGATATTATTGGAGTCAGATGCACCAGATGCACTGCCAAATTCAGAGTTAAGCTCTTTATTTTTGGTCGATGAAGATCCTTCCCTCCCACAAGAATTTTTTGCTCAAGGGAGAAATTCTGCTTCAAATACGAGCATTCCATCTGATAATCAATCTCTTACATCAAGAGATGTGTCTTCATTGCCCAAAGATATGCTTAATCATCCGGCAAACATTCATAACGTATGCTTTCTCCTTCAATTTAAGGGTATCCTTTTTTGTGTAATTGTAGGCTGCTTACATCTTTATCCTAATCGCTTAGTTTTCAGCCCATTTTCTTGTAGGAAATAAAAAAGAAATCAAATTATAGAGGAAATAGTTTAAGATAACAATTAGTATGATACAATGCCTTCTACTTACTGCATTTCTGTTTTAGGCTTATAGATTCTTGCTTTGTTTTCTGTAGTACAGAAAAAGCCCCCCCCCGATAGGAAAAGAGACTAAATAATTTAACTTTGTAAAGAAAAACCATGTATTAGATAATTTACAAAATCGATACTAGTCTTATTGAAAATAAATGTGATGCTCATAGCTTAATTAGTTACTATCTGGTTCATATATGATAAAATGAAGCATGAGAGATCATGATGCTATTTTGTTTGAGTTTTATGATATGCCGTGAGTCATGAAAGGAATACTTTGAAGATGAAACCTCAATGAGTTGAGGGAGTCATCGATAGATTTGGTTATCAAATCTAATACTGGTAGTTAAATGCTTAAATTTGCTCGAGATGTCATCATTTAGTTTCTGACTGTATCTTGTTGTATATTCAATTTTTATCCCTGTCTGCATTATATTTATCCTATTTCCGTAGAAAATATGTTGAGGTATGCAGTGCACACTGTCTGTAAAATTAAGAATCTTGTTTTTAACTTCAGGTGCTTGATTATGTTGCAAATTTGCTGGAAATTTGTAAAGAGGAACTTGCAGAGATAAGCTGTAGAAATGCAGTACAATTGTTTTCTTACCAAGGTTCAAAAGTCGCCTTAGGATGATCTTTTAATGTCTTTAATCTTTCTATCGGTCGGGAACATGCTTTCATACCTTTTCTGTATCTTGCAAATGTGAAAAATGCTGAAATGTTTATAGAAAAACTTTAAATAAACTTGTATGAGATGTTTTTTTTTATTATTTCTATGGTTTGAATTTATCATTTATTTATTTATTTGTTAATTCTGGTCTATTGAGTTGTTGATAGATGATTCTTAAATATTTTTTATTTAAAATCGTGGACATTATTATTCTGTTGTATTTGTTTAAATTTGAGTACTAAAGTTAAAATTATTTATGTGAAAATGTATCTTATTAACAAATCATTTTAAAAATATATTTTTTATTTGGTTCAATTTAGCTTTTCTTAACTCTCCTGGACATTTCAATATATGAATCATGGATCTGCTTTCTTTGTTCTCATTTTTAGGATGTTTAAAGCTACATTTGTTCGTATACTTTTACGTGTCGTAATTCGAGTTATGTACATTTTTAGATGAGAATATATATTATATCTTGTGCGGGTTATTTTTCGTGTCTTATTTTATCACGGATTTGTGTTGTATAATTGGATGTCTGAAAGCTTTTCAGGTTTTGTTTAAGAGGTAGTAATTGCATTATACTTTATGCTAAAGGGAGCTGCATTATTTTATGCCGTGCCCTGGAATTGCAGAAAGTTTTCCTTCTGGCAAAAATGTTATAAATATCTGTAAGGTTATAAATGTATGGGAAACAGAAAAGGGAATTGGAAATCTCAGGGTGAATCCGACACTACTAATGGTTCTGACTTTGGGAGATGCAGCGGCAGTATGATCATCGTCCGAAGAAAATCCGTTGGAAAACTGTTGCACTTCCTGCAAAATTTCTTCACTGTTGCTTCCAACCATGACAACATCCCCGAAATGAACATGGCGTTGATCATCATCAGGTGTTCCTGATGGAGAGCCTTGTTTTTCCGACGAATGCGTCGATCTTCCCGCGTGTCCTTCAGAGACTTTTTCTTCATTAAGCTGCTATGCTTCCCGTGAACATGTCCTCCATTGCTTGCACAAAAGCAATGTGCAATGCCCCTGTATATGTAAGTAGCAATCCAAAATATCCACGGAATGCCTACAAGAACGATCTCGGCGACCGAATAGCAGGGAATGGATTGCTCCTCGGGTTGGAACATATAAAGGCATAAGAAGACGCCCCCCGTGATGATGCTGATGAAGGAAACGGTCAAGATGATGTAGATTCTGAATTCTCCTTGTACTGTTTCTTGCATTTGAGTGTTGCAAGAGATACAAATATCTATTGGAAGATAAATTTATCTTTTTTTTTTCTCGTAAATTATTAGAGCTGAAGAAAAAAGGGAAAAGTGTTGGGATCCCACGAAAGTTGAGGTGATGAAAAGAAATAGCAGTGAAAGGGAAGTGGTTTGCTTTTGTTAGTGTTGTTGGACGTTTTGCCAGTGGTTTTGGTAATTAAGCTTAGTTGAAAAAACAACCAAACCAGCAAAAACAAGCGCATCATATGGGGGCAAACTATAAAGGCCAAAAATAAAAACTGTCGTGGACAACTCCTCCAACTCATCAAGTTATGGCATCATTCGTCCAAGATACTTTGGTTCTTTATATTATAGAAATGAAAACGTCATCGTACGAAGGAGAAACTTTATTTGAAAGTTTACGCCTCAACAAAAGCATGATTTTCGCTCTTATAAAATACTCGAGGAACATTAGAAGAAAAAAAATGAAAGAGTATAATTTTTAAAATTAATGAAATTTTTATAGGAAGAATATAAAAAAATTATTTGCTTTATTTAATTAACATTATATGTAAAGTCATGATACTATAGACAATAGTAGTAATTTGGAAAATATTTCAGAAGAAACAGAAACTATAAATGCTTCAGATACAACTGATGAAAACAAATATTCTTCAACGAAACAAAAAATTATTAAGATTCCAGAACCTATGGGAACTGATCAGTCATATTCAAATCTAAAAGGAAAAAAATATATCCAGATATTTTTGAAGATGACTATTTAAGGTCTTCTTATCGAAATAAAAATATTGACCATAATACTACTAGAATAATAAGAGAACAGGCAGAAAACATCTACACTAATGAAGTTAAAAGTGACCAAACAGGAAAAACTTCACAACCAATCTCTTATAATGTTGAAATCTTATAATATTTCTATATCAAATTATGAAAAAAAAATCATAGATGGTTGGACACAATATATGACAATTGTTGTAAACAACAATAACTATACAAAAAGAAAAAAATTTAAATTATTTTGTAGAAACCTTTTAAGGTGATGTCTTACAGTCTATTTGTAGATGAGAAGAATCAAACATAAGAATAAGAGTAATTAATTAATTAAATTCAAATGCTTAAAGATGTACTAAAAGGAGTAAAACAAATTTTAAAATAGAATTTTGTAGTTATATAGATAACCAAGATTAAGAGAATCAAGCTAGTGATACATCATCAAACTTATATTTTTAATTTTTTTTCTCATAAACAAATATGAATTTTATCTAGAAAAATATGGTAGACTTTCAGGAGTAGAGATTAGAGGAATATATTCGATAAGAAATAGAATAAACTATGTTAGAGAAAGAACCACTAAATATTATCTATAGACAAAAGTAACTAAAAAAGTGAAAAATAATTTAAATGATAGATATTGCATAAGTATTCTAGAGAATGAATGGAAATTTAGATGTTAACAAATTTATTTAAATAGAAGAATTAAAAAGAAAAATTAAAAATATAAGTTGATTAAAAGTTTTAAGAATAAAATATTAAATTATAAATATTTTATTGTGATGAAGAAAGAGATATAGCACAACTTGTCTTAATAAAGATAGAATGTTGAAAAGATGATTAAAACACTTGAAGAACAAAAACCAGAAATCTGTTTAAAAAAGGAAATAAATCTTGATAAAATATTATATGAATTAATATTAGAAATAGAATATGATAGTGATGATAATGAATATATATTTATGTTAGGTAGTAGTTCTAATAATTAATTAGAAAAATGACCTAAAAGAACTCATCCGATGAAATGATAAAATAAATAAATAAATATTTATATTTCTAAATAAAAACAAATATAAATTTAAAATATGAAGTCAAATGCATATTGAAAATATTAGTGAAAACATGGCTACCAGACACATAAGGTGAATTAACGGAAATTCCACTTTTTACAAAAGAAAAAATTAAAAGGATTAAGAAGTACCCACAGGTTAGGTACATACATTTAGGTTTAATAATGATAATAATTAGAGTTCTATTTACAGATCACAAACTTGATTTGAATCTGACAACACGAATCAATTTACTTGAACTAAAATCCGATATGTGCTTAAACAAGATGACCCAAATTTGATCTAAAACCCAAAATAAATCAAATCAAATCAAAATCGATTCAAATTTTAATTGGACTGAAATTAACTCGAATCAAAAGTAACTCGAACCAAAAGTAAACTGAATCGAAAGTAATCAAACTGAAAAACTCCGAACTAAAAGCAACCAAAATTTGATTTACCCATATTTGATCCAAATCAAACTTCGATCTGATTTTATCCTAATAATTGAGTCTAAGTTAATGAATAATTTATTATTATTATTATTATTATTATTATTATTATTATTATTATTATTTATTTTTAATAATTTGATAAATAGTAAAATTTTGTATGTTTTATTCTTATTTTGTATTATACTACTAGTTAACCATCACTAGTAATAATTTAATGGTCCAATATAACAAAAAGAACATATCTATATCTGATATGATAACTTATAAAGTATTTAAAAATTTATTTGATATGAAAGATTATAAAATAAAATTACTCATACCCAAAATTTTAGATTGTGTGATTAACTTTAATTTGCATCACTTAGAATGTTGATTATAAACAAATTTTAAAAAATAATTTTGTTTTCTACAACTACAAATTGTCATGAGCACAAGTGTTAAATAAAAAATTCTCATTCAAAAGTGATATGAAGATACAAACCAAATAAAATACCTACACTCAACTGCTCCTGCATATCAAAATTGGTTATATTGAGTTTTTTTAGTAAAGAGTTTCTTAATAAAACTTAAAAACAAAACAATAAATTTGTCTCAAAAAATTAAAGTCAACCTTCATAAATTTTATAATACTAGTACACACAAAACTTTGCTGCGGTCCAATCCACAAAGGGTATAAAAAAATTCTTCGTTTTCTATAGTTGCACAAGCAATAACAAAAAATTATTAATTTATTTGAATTATTTGTAAAACATAAAATTAAATAATTTAATTTTTAATTCAAAATAAACAAATATAATAGACTTGTAATACGTGGGTAAGATTTGGGCGACCAATTTCAGTAAAATCTCTCTTCCCCAAAAGGACACAAGGTTCTTTATCCACATGGCCACTTTGTCTTTAATAAATCCAAAGATCTCCATTTTGTTCCTTCCTACAACGAGGGGAAGGCCGAGGTAGGAACCCAAATTGTCAGCTTTTGAAACGTCAAAGGCCTCTCTAACACGTCTTCGATAATCAAGAGGAGTGTCGGAACTGAAGTAAATACTATATTTTTTGTAGTTGATCTTTTGTCCCGATGAAGACTCGTACAAATTCAAAATCTCTTTTAACCTTCGGGCCTATTGAATAGAATTCTCAAGGAAAAGAATACTATCATCAGCATAGAACGTGCGGGTGACTCTCGGCCCTCTCACACTAGCCTTAACCCTTTTGACGTGTCGGTTGCGTTGTGCTGCGATAAGAGCTGTCGACAAGCCCTGAGAGCAAACCAAGAAGTGATATGGGGAGAAGGGTTCCCCTTGTCGAAGTTCTCTCCCTGACTTGAAGGTTTACGACACTTGTCCATTGATGCGAATGCAATAAGACACTGAAGAATTGTATTTCAACGTAAGCTGAGAAAACCTCATGTCAAAACCCATTCTTCCCATTACAAGCCCAACGAAGTTTCATTCCACTCTATTGTAAGCATTTTCTACGTTAAGTTTAAGCCATGCTCCTTTTTGGTCCGTTGTTTGAGCCTTTGAGGTAATGAAGGAGCTCGTGAGACACAAGAAAGTTATCTAAAATTTGTCTACCTGGAACAATGCGCACCGATTTTCTGAAATACAAGAAGGCGTGAGAGATTTAAAATGGTTAACAATAGTTTTGGACACCAGATGATAGTGCATAAGCTAATCGGTCAAAAAAATTTCATTAATCGTGGTCTTACAATTTTGGGAATGAGAACAATGACAGTTCGATTAACATGCTCAAAATCACAATGACCATTAAGAAGATTTAAACATAACGACACAACATCTTCACCAACAATCGACCAAATGGAACAATAAAAATTACTAGGCAAACCATCAATATCAGGAGCTTTGTTTGGATTGATTTAAGCAAAGGCGGAGAGGACTTAAGCTACCGAGAGCTTCTTGAAAAGCATGGTGTTCTCCTCCGGTGAAGTGCAAGTATCGATGGTGTCCAAAATCACCCTTACTGGTTTGGCATAAAGAAAAGTGATAGAGAGAATCAAAGAACATAATGGTACACTCAAATATCTCCCCCGACTTTTCCATCGAAACACCAACACTATTCTCTGAACCTCGAATCCAATTCTTCTTCTTTCGGGCATTAACACGTGCATGAAAAATATGGTATTTCTGTCCCGTCTTTTAGCCATGACTCCCGAGACCGTTGGAGCCAATAAGCCTCGTCCTTAGCAAGAAGGTCTCTAAGTTCCTTCTTAGTTTCACAAAGAGCACAGAGTGAGTTGTCGGTAATGGGTAACGATTCAAGATTAGGCACCTACCATTTTTAGCTTTTCTTATACAAGTCTTCTGCCAACTATTCAACCTAGCCCCCACCGCTTCAATTTTTTCCAAGGCTGACCCATGGGTGAATGCCCAACTTTTTCCAACACCTTTCCACACGCTTCTTCCATCACCCAACAAGAGTCAAACTCCCTATGTGTTGAGAATAATACATGTGTGATCAGACGTGGAGGAGAGTTCAGTCGTGACAACCCATTACGTCGAAACGATTTTTTTTGTTGAAAAAACACACATTTTTAATTTTCTTTGATTAATTTTTAATTAAAAAGTAATGTGATTTTAAAAAATCTTTCGCTTTGGAAATTTTAGGATTCCCTTTAAATAAAATAAAATACGGTTTGAGGAGTCATCACCAATCTTTGATTAGGGTGTGATTGGGCACCCAAAAACATATTTGTCATTTTAATAAAAATATTGATTTTAATTAAAACAAAAAATTTACAGTCCGCGTACCAGAAAATTGAGTTCGAGAGTCGGTTACGCTTAGGGAATGATTAACACCCCTACAACGCCCTAAATCGGTACCTAGTCGAATTAATTGTCTTTGCAATGAAATTTACAAGTTCGAATTTAATTTAGTTTAAGACCCCTTAAAACAATACTCTATGAATTTTAGAACGAAACCTAATAATATTAAATTATTTCCTATCAAGAAGAAACGACCCCTCATACCTTGAGACAATCAATTCTTACTCCAATCGAAATAAAGAAATATTACGGTTTCATTGCAATAATCAAATGCACGAAATTAAACAAATTTAATTAAAAGTTACCAATCATTTTAGAAAGAAGAAGGATATTCGTTTATTTAAAGACGTTGAGATCGGACCTTATATAAATTCTAACGATCTTTTCTCGACGAATTTAAATAAACGAACATTTCTTTTTCTTTCGCTCCTAAGTTTTAGGTGGAATCATTTTTTTGGGGTTTCACTTTTGGGATATGTTTTCAGTTTAAAATCATCGGAAACGACTTTCTTATAAGTTAAGACAGTCTCCTCACAACAATTTTAAAATGGAAGAATATTACCCTTAATCCAGTTATTTTATATGGGTCGAGTTATGCATATGAAGGGTATCATACATCTCTTACAAAAATGATGTCATGCGATTTTCTAATGAATCATCCGCATACTCATACATATGTAAACATATCAACATGCGAAACAAATAAATACAACTAATTAAAGAAGACAACTATCTAGTAAGGAACTAGATTAAAAGAAATCAGAAATGCAAGGATTAAATCTAATAGATAAAATAATCTAAATTAAGATTAAAATAATTGAGACCTAAATTTAAAGATTCAACTTAAAAAAACAGTGGCCAAAATAGAAAAAAGACCTAAGTTAAAAGGACTAAAGAGAGAATAACCCAAAGACTAGTGACCAGAGTGTAAGAATAAGCTAAAATAGGGAGGGCCTCTACGTGGTTTTCCATAAAACTTTAACACAAAAGGTAATTTTTTATTTAAGGTTAATAGCCCTTATATATATACGTGGGTATATATATGTAAAATATGAAGACTAAAATAATTTAATCAGAAAGGTAGGAGGACTAAAATGTGTTTTAACCATTTAAAACAAGAATCAAAGCCTAGCTAGACAAAGCCAGTAAGGACCAACATGAAAATATACCAAAAATACACATGTACAAAATCAAACAATCAACTAGTAATTAAAATAATCAGTGATTAAATTGTAAGAACAAATAAACCAACGGCCCAAATCATAAAAATGCAAACTTTAGATGATGACTGAAGCAGAATATTACACAAATAACAAGGACCTAATGTGATATTACCCCACTCGCCAGACGCGGGTTGCCCTAACCCTTAAACGCTGCCGTTTTGGAAGCAGTATATATATATATATATATATGATATTTCAGATGAAGGATTTAACCTATCCCATTTTGTTTTTCCTCGCATCCATTTTTCTCTTCGTGCTTTGTATCCCTATTTCTTTCCTTTCTCTTCTCGGCCTCGACTAAACTTAAGGCCACCGTGGCCCCCGCCCTATGGCCGCTCCGACGAGGAACTAAGAGTCCTAAAAGGCACACAAACGAAACCTAAACTCTAAATTCACAAAAACCCTCTGACTTCTCCTCCCAAATAAGACCCCGGGGATGATTTACCTTCGATTTAGGGGGTTTTGACTCCAGACGACGGCTATGATCCCTTTCAAATGGAGAATGTAAGTGCTTTCTTACATTTCAGGGTTCTCTTTTGTGTTTTATGGGTACTCGATAGCTCTTCACTCATAAAAATGGAAGCTTTTTTTAGTTTCGTTTCTGTGGTAGGGTAACTTTTACTCGGTTGTTTTTCTTTTGGTTTGTTTGTTTCCGAGAGAAACGAGGTCGAGGTGATATTTTTTTTGCCATGGTTTATGATATATATATATATATATCCTTTTTTTCTTTTTTTCTTTTCTTTTTTTCTGTTTTTCTTTTATGTTTTTGCATGCACCGCTGGAGGCTCTGCGTGGCAATGGGAAATGTAACCCCCCAGACTCGGTCTGTAAGTTAGACCCAAACCTAAGTGGTCACATATCCCATTCAGAGTTTTTTTTTTACAACTTATAGAATATTAAACAAAATATATTAATATTACAGATATGTCCAAAACGATAGCAAATACATGTCACAAAATATAACAGAAAAACATATAGAAATATATGTTCGTACAAAATAAGTAGTTGATCTCCCCTGATGCCAAATCTGCTAGCTTATGGTCTGCTATTATCTGAAAAAGGGTAAAAACTATAGAATGAGCTAAAAAGCTCAGTGTGCTCCAAACAGTGTATAAAATGTACGAATAAAATATTCCAGTAAAATCAGTTATCAAACATGTTTTATATATATATACTACCCCCATCCATCAAGTCCAAATTGTGTAGGTTCCCCAGAACCATACACCCACCAACAAGTCCAGTAAAGTCCTGAGCACACAGAGAGGAGCCGGTAAATAAGGTCCTGAGCACACAGTAGAGGAACCTCCAGGTATACTTCCTCCAACATTATTCCCCCCAAAATAATCATATTCCGCTTATAACGGATATATGTATATCAAAAATTAAAACATAATTCAAGTCAAGTACAAAACAGAGTCCATGTCAAGTATCATATAAAAATTCAGGTCAAATATCATATCAGAATCCAGGTCAAAAATCAGATAAACTATTTATATGATAGTTTAAAACAGTAAAATAACACTGTCAGGAAACACACCTGTAACAGTCTGGGAAATCAGATAGGGAAGCCTATTACTGGGTCTGTCGATCACGTTCTGCTGCAGCGCTAGACCCTACGAATTGGAAAAATCCATATTGGAATCCTAATATAAATAATCTAAATATTATTTAAATAATATACGAAAACCTACGGGTAATTCTCGTAGTACGCGGTTCAGGCTGATCTAACGAACGGATAACACCGGACCTAATTGATCATTGCTCAGGTGAAACACGAGTACCTTCATAAAATATTTTTATTGAATAAATCCTTGACCAAATCTCATTTAAATAATCAAAATATTAAAATATTAAGCCTTTTGGGTTTAAAAGCTCGATTCGGGAATTTCGGGTCAGAATTTGGCAAAACGGACTTCAGAATCAAATTCAGGACGTCGAAAAACATAAAGTATGACTTTCCGAAATTTCAAATTCTTGGTCAAAAATAAATTCAACGGGTTTGACTGACGATTTGGAGACTTTTGGGTTTGAATTTAGTGAAACGGACCCCAAAAACGGATTCGGGACATCGAAAACTATCAGGATAGGTATTTGTGGTCGAAAACAAAGGTCGTTTAATAGCCGGTCAAAGCCGGTCAAAGTTCTGGTCAAAGGAGGTCAACAAACTGTCAAACATTTTACACAAATAGCACCCTTTTTAAAATAATTACCAATATAACACCCTTTTCGAATTAATTCCCAAAATAGCACCAAAACCAAATTAATTCCCAAAATAGCACCGATCAACGGGTCGGGTCAACGGTCGGGTCGGGTCAACGGGTCGGGTCGTGACCGGTCAAATCGGTCAAAACCGGTTTCCAGCGTTCACTCGCCTACGGTGGCGCTTGTGGCGCGTGCGACGTCCTCCGGGGCTCTAAAAATCACGGAAAAATTTCTAAAAATTATTTTGAGCGATTTCGAGATACTTACTAAGATCGGTTCAAATTTTTGAACGGCGGAGAGCTCGATTTCGACTCGGCCGAATCTTTGACTGATCCACCTCCCCACGCGCCGTCGTCAACGGAGATCGAGGATGACACCGGCGGACTCGAAACGGCACAAGGAACACGATGGTGCGGGAGGTGTCGTAAACGGAGTAGCGATCGACGATGAATTTAGGATTTTCTAGGCGATTGAGCTTAAAAAAAAGTCGATGCTTTGACTTGAAATTCACGGTGTTTGGAAGCGTTTCGCTTCAATTAAATTGAGGGGATTGTTCCTGACTCGATAACGAACACGATGGTACTTTCAAAACGACGATCGGAATTCGGACGGTGTCGGAATCGTCGTCGGAAGTTGAGGTAAGGAAATGGAAATTTGGGAGGAATTGGGTTCTGATTTTCAGAACCCAATTCACGCATTTATTATATATATAAACCAAATACCTAACTTTTTTGGGTAAATTCAGGGCTTGGTCCCTGAATTTTCTTTAACTCTAAAATAAGCTACAAGTTTTAAAATCTTTCAATTTAGTCCCTAAAAATTACCAATTTTCACAATTAAATCTTCAATTCCATTTAACTATTATTTTGATATTATCGGGTTGTTACAATTCTCCCTCTCTACAAGAAATTTCGTCCTCGAAATTTACCTTATGAAAACAGATGAGGAAATTGAACCTCCATTGACTCCAATGTCTCCCAAGTAGCTTCTGAGGGGCTACGATTACTCCATTGCACTTTGACCATTGGAATACGCCTATTCCGAAGGACTCGCTCATCCATCTCTAAAACCTGAACAGGCTCCTCCTCATATGACAAATCAGGTCTCAGCTCTACCTCATCAACCTGGATGATGTGATATGGATCTAGACGGTATCGCCTCAACATAGAAACATGAAAAACATCATGAATACGACTGAGCTGGGAAGGTAACTCAAGCTGATAAGCAACAGGTCCAACTTTCTTCAGAATACGATACGGCCCAATAAATCGCGGACTCATTTTACCTTTACGTCCAAATCTCAATACCTTCTTCCATGGAGATACCCTGAGAAAAACCTGATCTCCAACCTCAAACTCGATATCCTTACGTCGCTTATCTGCGTATGACTTCTGCCTATCAAATGCCTCTCTTAAGTGATCACGGATCAGTCTGACAGTATCTTCAGTCTCTCGAACTAAGTCTGGACCCAAAGATTTTCTATCATGTAACTCTGTCCAACATATAGGAGTACGACATCTACGTCCATACAGAGCCTCGTACGGTGCCATGCGAATACTCGCCTGATAACTATTATTATAAGCAAACTCAGCTAATGGAAAGAAATCTTCCCAACTACCACGAAAATCAATCACACAACCCCGTAACATATCCTCCAACACCTGAATCACTCGCTCAGACTGTCCATCAGTTTGGGGATGAAAAGCTGTACTGAAATTCAAACGAGTACCCAGAGCCTCGTGCAAAGCTTTCCAGAACCTGGAAGTGAATCTCAGATCTCGATCAGATATGATAGACAACGGAACACCATGAAGTCTAACGATCTCAAAAATGTACAACTTAGCCAGTTTATCCAGAGAATAATTAACCCGAATAGGGATAAAGTGCGCTGACTTGGTGAGTCGATCAACAATCACCCAGATAGAATCCTTTTTGGAAGGAGTTAGAGGAAGACCAGTAACGAAGTTCATCGTAATACTCTCCCATTTCCACTCAGGAATCTCAATTGACTGTAACAATCCAGACGGATGCTGGTGCTCTGCCTTAACCTGCTGACATGTCAAACACCTTGCCACAAAATCTGAAATATTCTTCTTCATACCAGTCCAAAAGTAGCGCTCTTTGAGATTATTATACATTTTGTCCCCACCAGGATGCATAGCATAAAGACTATTATGAGCCTCCTGAAGAATAATCTGTCTCAACTCATCATCTTTAGGGACGCAGTAACGACCGTGAAAACACAAAATACTATCCTGATCCACAGTATACTCCAAACTCGATCCATGCTTAACTTGTTCAATAATGGGAAGCAACAAGCTATCAAGGAGTTGTTTGGCCTTAATCTCCTTGGCCAAAGTAGGTTTAACCTGTAACTCTGCTAATAGGCTATTATCATCAAATAAGCTCAAGTTGGCAAATAAGGCTCTGAGATCTGATATCGCCTTACGGCTCAAGGCGTCTGCCACTACATTAGCCTTCCCTGGATGATATTCTATCTCAAAATCATAGTCCTTTAAAAGCTCCAACCAGCGACGCTGTCTCAATTTTAATTCTTTCTGAGTAAGCAGATACTTCAGACTCTTATGATCAGTATAGATATAACACTTTTCTCCGTAGAGGTAGTGTCTCCAGATCTTTAAAGCAAAAACCACCGCAGGTAATTCCAGATCGTGAGTAGGATAATTACGCTCATGCGGCCTTAACTGACGTGACGCATAAGCAACAACCTTCTTCTCTTGCATCAAAACACATCCTAATCCAGAATGAGAAGCATCACTGTAGACAGAAAAATCCTTCCCAGATTCAGGCTGAATCAACACTGGGGCTTGAGTTAAAACAGTCTTCAATTTCTCAAAGCTAGCTTGTTGGTCCTCAGACCAGACAAATGGAACATCTTTCCTCAATAGTTTCGTCAGAGGAGCTACAATAAGGGAGAACCCCTCAACGAAACGACGGTAGTAACCAGCTAAGCCCAAGAAACTACGGATCTCAGAGACGTTTCTGGGTTGCTTCCAGTTCAGAATAGCCTCCACTTTGCTTGGATCCACCTGAATGCCATCAGCAGAGACGATATGTCCAAGAAAAGTCACTTTGCTGAGCCAGAACTCACACTTGCTCAACTTAGCGTATAGCTTATTCTCCCGTAGAGTCTGAAGAACAATCCTTAAATGCTCCTCATGTTCTACTTCACCTCTAGAATACACCAGTATATCATCAATGAATACAACTACAAACCGGCCCAAATAAGGTCGAAACACCCTATGCATCAGATCCATAAAAGCAGCAGGGGCATTAGTTAACCCGAATGACATCACTAAAAACTCATAGTGCCCATATCGAGTACGGAAAGCAGTCTTCGGAATATCTGAATCTTTCACTTTGAGTTGATAATAACCAGATCGTAAGTCTATCTTTGAAAAGATAGAAGCCCCTCGAAATTGGTCAAATAGATCGTCGATTCTGGGCAGAGGATATTTGTTTTTCACCGTGAGCTTGTTCAGTTTCCTATAATCGATACAGAGTCTCAACGTCCCATCTTTCTTCTTGACAAAAAGAACTGGGGCTCCCCACGGTGATACACTAGGTCGAATATATCCCCTGTCCAACAACTCCTGAAGTTGAACTTTCAGTTCCTTAAGCTCCTTTGGGGCCATACGATAAGGAGCCATTGAAACCGGGGTGGAACCAGAATAGACTTCAATCACAAACTCGACTTCTCTATCTGGAGGTAATCCAGGCAACTCCTCGGGAAAAACATCAGGAAATTCCTTGACAATTCAGATGACTTCAATATCGGATTGCGATCTCCTAGTGTCCAAAATATAAGCAAGAAACACCTCGGAACCCTTCTTGATCATCTTCTCCGCTACCAAGGCAGACACAACATTCGTCAGAAATCCACGTCGTTCCCCAATCATTACAATCTTTCGATTATCTAGGGTCTTCAGAATAGCTCTCTTAGTCTCAAAATCAATATTTACTCAATGTTTGTCCAACCAATCTACGCCGAGAATCAAATCGAACTCTTCAAAGGGTAACTCCATCAGGTCAGCCAGAAAAATCTCCCCATTGATCTCTATAGGGCACTTTCTAAAAATACGATCCAACACGATGGATTTGCCTAAGGGGCTTTGAACTATCACTGAACGCTCAGTATTCTCAACAGGAATATTTAGACCCTCAGAAACGGAATGTGATACATAGGAATTTGTAGAGCCACTATCAAACAATGCAAAGTATGGAACTGAATGAATAGTAACAATACCTGCAGTCACATTTGGCCCATCATGATCTTGTCAAAGTCTGGCAGTGTAAACCAATGCAGGCTGTCTGGCATCAGATCTCACTGGACCTCTACTCTGAGATGCTCGGCCTCTACTAGCCGATCCTGGTACTCTGCCCTGACTATGACTCACTGTTGGAGTCTGAACAGTACTCTGAGTACGAGCGGGAGTACGAGCTGGTGTCTGAAATGAACGATCTCGCTCTGGACAGTCCCTCAAAAAATGGTCACCAGAACCACACTTATAACATGTGCCCAATTTCATTCTGCATTCTCCAATATGATGTTTTCCACAGTAATGACATATCTTCAAAGGTTGCAACCCAGATGATCCACCATGTCTAGAAGAATGTACAATTGAAGAACCAGATGCAACAAGTCTGACACTTGCACCGCCTCTCTGAAAAGAATCACCCCTGCCTCTCTTGCTAGGATGTGCAGAAGAATTAACAGAACCAGAAGGCCTCCTGAATCGATTCTGGGCTCGATCACTATCTCTCATGTGCTCTATACCCAATCGCTCTATTTCCTCAGCAGTCTTGGCTATCTCAACCAGGGCGTCAAAATTTCTCTCTCGGTGGGTAGCGACTCGACTCCTGATCTCATACCTGAGTCCATTCTCGAACCTCAAGCATCGATCTGTCTCAGTGTCCACAAGTCCAGGAGCATATCGGCTCAATCGGATGAATTCAACCTCATAATCCATAACAGACATATTACCCTGCTCTAGATTCTGAAACTCCTGGCGTCGCTCATGCAGATATCTCTCTCCGATATAGCAACTTCGGAAGCGCATCTTGAAAAGATCCCATGTTAATTGGTTCCTCGGAATACTACCAGAAATGGATTGCCACCATCTGAAGCTTTCTTTCTTCAACATAGTTAGGGCCCCCTTTAACTTTTGCTCAAGTCTGAGGTCCATCTCATCCATAATCCTCTCTGTGTCCTCGAGCCAATACTCAGCGTCTGTCGGAGGTCCACCAGTAAAACCCTCGAATGGTACTACACCAGCAGCGACCAAAGAATTTGAAATCTCCACTGCAGTCATGTTACTAGGGGCTCTAGCAACTCTCTGAAACATACGGAAGATAGCTCTAGTAATGGCGTCTTCATTCATCTCAGTATCCTCATCCTCCGTAACGGGAGGGTCTCTCACGGGAGTAAACTGATCATCATGAGAAAGAGTCAGATCTACTTGCCGAACAGGAGGATCACGTGGTGACATCGAATCGTCTATCGTAACAGAAGGTCGAGTGACTCGCCCTCTACCACGTCAACGTCCTATCCTACGACCTCTAGCAGCATTCATCGTTGGATCTATAAGGCTCTACAGAAAGAATTTGAAACATATGTCAGATTAGCATCAGGAATCTCGAGAAAACTTTAAATCATAACATAAGGTGACATTTTTTTTATTTCTTAAAAATCCAAAATTTAGGACCCATATACAGTCCGAGTGTTTAAAACCGAAAGCTCTGATACCACCAAATGTAACCCCCAGACCCGGTCTGTAAGTTAGACCCAAACCTAAGTGGTCACATAACCCATTCAGAGTTTTTTTTTACAACTTATAGAATATTAAACAAAATATATTAATATTACAGATATGTCCAAAACGATAGCAAATACATGTCAAAAAATATAACTGAAAAACATATAGAAATATATGTTCGTACAAAATAAGTAGTTGATCTCCCCTGATGCCAAATCTGCTAGCTTATGGTCTGCTATTATCTGAAAAAGGGTAAAAACTATAGAATGAGCTAAAAAGCTCAGTGTGCTCCAAACAGTGTATAAAACGTACGAATAAAATATTCCAGTAAAATCAGTTATCAAACATGTTTTATATATATATACTACCCCCATCCATCAAGTCCAAATTGTGTAGGTTCCCCAGAACCATACACCCACCAACAAGTCCAGTAAGGTCCTGAGCACACAGCAGAGGAGCTGGTAAATAAGGTCCTGAGCACACAGCAGAGGAACCTCCAGTTATACTTCCTCCATCATTATTCCCCCCAAAATAATCATATTCCGCTTATAACGGATATATGTATATCAAAAATTAAAACATAATTCAAGTCAAGTACAAAACAGAGTCCATGTCAAGTATCATATAAAAATTCAGGTCAAATATCATATCAGAATCCAGGTCAAAAATCAGATAAACTATTTATATGATAGTTTAAAACAGTAAAATAACACTGTCAGGAAACACACCTGTAACAGTCTGGGAAATCAGATAGGGAAGCCTATTACTGGGTTTGTCGATCACGTTCTGCTGCAGCGCTAGACCCTACGAATTAGAAAAATCCATATTGGAATCCTAATATAAATAATCTAAATATTATTTAAATAATATACGGAAACCTACGGGTAATTCTCGTAGTACGCGGTTCAGGCTGATCTAACGAACGGATAACACCGGACCTAATTGATCCTTGCTCAGGTGAAACACGAGTATCTTCATAAAATATTTTTATTGAATAAATCCTTGACCAAATCTCATTTAAATAATCAAAATATTAAAATATTAAGCCTTTTGGGTTTACAAGCTCGATTCGGGAATTTCGGGTCAAAATTTGGAAAAACGGACTTCAGAATCAAATTAAGGACGTCGAAAAACATAAAGTATGACCTTCCGAAATTTCAAATTCTTGGTAAAAAAAAGTCAACGGGTTTGACTGACGATTTGGAGACTTTCGGGTTTGAATTTAGTAAAACGGACCCCAAAAATAGATTCGGGACGTCGAAAACTATCAGGATAGGTATTTGTGGTAGAAAACAAAGGTCGTTTAATAGCCGGTCAAAGCCGGTCAAAGTTCTGGTCAAAGAAGGTCAACAAACTGTCAAACATTTTACACAAATAGCACCCTTTTTAAAATAATTACCAATATAGCACCCTTTTCGAATTAATTCCCAAAATAGCACCAAAACCAAATTAATTCCCAGAATAGCACCGGTCAACGGGTCGGGTCGGGTCAACAGGTCGGGTTGGGTCAACGGTCGGGTCGGGTCGATGGGGTCGGGTCGTGACCGGTCAAACCGGTCAAAACCGGTTCAAAACCGGTCAAAACCGGTTTCCAGCGTTCACTCGCCTACGGCGGCGCGTGTGGCGCGTGCGACATCCTCCGGGGCTCTAAAAATCACGGAAAAATTTCTAAAAATTATTTTGAGCGATTTCAAGATACTTACTAAGATCGGTTCAAATTTTTGAACGGCGGAGAGCTCGATTTTGACTCGGCCGAATCTTTGACTGATCCACCTCCCCACGCGCCGCCGTCAACGGAGATCGAGGATGACACCGGCGGACTCGAAACGGCACAAGGAACACGATGGTGCGGGAGGTGTCGTAAACGGAGTAGCGATCGACGATGAATTTAGGATTTTCTATGCGATTGAGCTTTAAAAAAAGTCGATGCTTTGACTTGAAATTCACGGTGTTTGGCAGCGTTTCGCTTCAATTAAATTGAGGGGATTGTTCCTGACTCGATAACGAACACGATGGTACTTTCAAAACGACGATCGGAATTCGGACGGTGTCGGAATCGTCGTCGGAAGTTGAGGTAAGGAAATGGAAATTTGGGAGGAATTGGGTTCTGATTTTCAGAACCCAATTCACGCATATATTATATATATAAACCAAATACCTAACTTTTTTGGATAAATTCAGGGCTTGGTCCCTGAATTTTCTTTAACTCTAAAATAAGCTACAAGTTTTAAAATCTTTCAATTTAGTCCCTAAAAATTACCAATTTTCATAATTAAATCTTCAATTCCATTTAACTATTATTTTGATATTATCGGGTTGTTACAGGAAATCTGCTCCCTTCCGTACTGGCGTTGTTATTTTAGTTTGTTGCAGGTAAGATCCGAGGCGGTTGAGGCACTGGTATGTGCATGGAGGCTCGGGTGGCAATTGGAGTAATGAGCGTGCTCTCTACACACAAGATCTGACTGTTCGAGAAGCAGGGGAGTCTTCGGTGCACCACACGTGCAAGTTTGGGGACCTTCAGAGTGTTGCGAGCCGTTGGATCTTAGAACCAGATCCAACGGCCGAAAATTGGCTATGCATGGATCCAAATCTGACGGCTACTTTGGTGCGACGGTGGAACCTTTAACAAAAAATCCTAATGGGTTTAGGGTTTTCACGGGTGGGCTGTAACATTTGGGTCTGTAATTGGTTTGGGCCTGCTCTGATCCGAGCCTTAATCCGGACTCACTCGTTGGGTTGTTTTGTAATTTATTGTGGGCCTATAACAGAAAAATAAAAAAATAAAATATAATTCATTTAAATAAATATATATATATATATATATATATATATATATTTGATTACTTAATTACTTATTATATATATTTATACGTATATACATGTGTAATGGTTACATATTCTCATCAATATAATTATATATATATATATGACCACAAGCATAATTATTTTTTAATCATAAGAAATTATTAATAAGTAATATATAAACAAAAACTCGAATGGAACTCTGAACAAAATGAGCGTCTACAGCTTCTCCTCTTTACTCATTGTCGTGCAACAAGAATAGAGCAAAGATCAAAGGATGGTTATATTTGTCGGTTACGAGGAACTTGAAAGGTTAATCCGCTCCACTACATCTTCAGGGTAGGTCGGACTTGATCTGCTCCACTCTTTTGCGGGTAATCATATTTGAAAGATTTGATTCAGTTCACTGGTCTTCAGTAAGACCAAATTTGGAAGAAAAAAAAGAATCTGCTCCGCTAGGGGAGATCAGACTCGAGAAAATTTTTGATCCACTTCGCTGCTCTTCAGGGAAGATTGAATTGAATGTGATTTGCTTCTCTGCTCTTCAGAAAGACCAAATCTGAAAGAAGAAGAATCTGCTCCACTACTTTTTAGGAGAGGTCATACTCGAATTTTTTTTTTATTCACTTCGTTGCTTTTCAGGGAAGATTAAATCGAATGTGATTTGCTTTGCTGTTCTTCAAGAAAACTAAATATGAAAGAAGAAGAATCTGCTCCATTACTCTTTACAGGAAGTCAGACTCGAGAAAATTTTGATCCACTTCGTTGCTCTTCAGGGAAGATTAAATCAAATTTGATTTGCTTCGCTGCTCTTCAGGAAGACCAAATCTGAAAGAAGAAGAATCTTCTCCACTACTCTTTAGGGGAAGCCAGACTTGAGAAAATTTTGATTCACTTCGCTGCTCTTCAGGAAAGATTGAATGAACTTGATTTGCTTCGCTGCTTTTCAAGAAGACCAAATCTAAAAGAAGAAGAATCTGTTCCGCTACTCTTTAGGGGAAAACCAGATCTTTTAAAGAGATTTGATTCACTCCACCACTCTTTAGGAGGAACTAAACCAAAATTGATTTGTTTCAAAGATCGAACCTAAAAATCAAACATTACTAATCATTAGTGTATGCTTGAGAATTTGAAAAATTATACCCGAAGGTTTAGAATTTGAGAGAGTTTTTGAAAATCAATTTCTCTTGTGCGAACTTGTCTCGTACTCACCAGATATGGGAATTTACCTTGGCTCGAGTGTTATTTGAACATCTTTCTTTTCGGAATTTTGAATTGGTTACTCCTATCTTGAAGTTTCAATATCTTCAATCTCCGACTTTCTTTTGGGAAACCTGTAGATACTTAATTACATTTGTCATCAGGCATCTATGAATGGCATGATCCTATTTATGCTTAAAATGTGTGCAATGATGCAATTTTAGTGTATTTTATTTTTCGAAAGAGAACCCTCTCCCGTTGGCCGTCTCGTGACTCAGTTTCATCTTGGGCACAGAAAACATGACCGATTCACCCAGCTGACAATCTTGATCCCCTGACCTTGGTTTTTCTTCTTCTCGAAAATCGACAGTACCCATGACCAACTACTCGATTAGTGACAAATATTTTGGGTCATCCTCAAATGGATGAGACTTTCTATGTACTCCAAGGTTTTAGCTTCCCGTATCACATCATCATGCAAGCTTACATGTTGAAACCATTGTTAGCTTCAGAACATCTGTACTTTTCTAAAACTTTTTGTATAATAATACACAATGATTTCATGTACTTCAAGTTAAACTACATGTTTTTAATTTTCAAAGTAAGATGCTTGCAACAGGGGAATTAACAAGAAATGGCCTCTTTTTATTTATATAAATGTAAAGAGTTTTTGAGTAACTACATGGCAAACTTTTAACTGGAAAAAGTAAAAGAAAGAGGAAGTAGACATCCTCAGATATCAATAATACAAATGCTTTTGAACTGGAACGCCGCATAGTGACTCAAGTGTAGCTTCTATTAAAAGGATCTCAAGAGTTGTGACAATGCGTAAGGGTGTGAAGCTCCCTCTAGACTATCAAATCTCCAGATGTTGGATGCTACAAACCAATATTGAATCTCATATGCATTCAATTTCTTTCCTGATTATTTTAATCGAAACTCATTAATCTTTAGTCTCAACCTTGATCACCACTTGATGTTGTTGTTACCCATATCATGAGCTCTTTCGACTTCAAAATCAATTTAGAACCTCCTCCATGCACGAATTCTGAATTTAAATGATACTCAAGTCGCCCTTTGCGGGTTTTCAACTTGAGACCCCATTTGGTTTCAAGACACCCTTTTCGAATTTTCATCTTGATCCCCCATTTTCTTTTTCTTCCATTTTCTTTTTTCTCTTTTTTTATTTCATTTTCTATATTTTTTCTTCTTCCTCTTTTTTTCTTTAGGCAAAATATCTCTTAACCGCATCAGAATTCACTGGGTTGGGAAATTCCAACCCGTCTATCTTAGTAAGAACCAGAGCTCCTCCAGAAAAGTCTTTCTTCACAACATAAGGTCCTTCCCAATTTGGCATCCATTTTCCTCGGAAATCCTTTTGAATAGGTAGGATCCTTCTAAGAACCAGATTTCATTCGTGGAACTCTCAGAGGTGAACTTTCTTATCGTGTGCTCATATCATGCGATTATGGTACATCGACCATGACAAATAGCTTTCAATCTCTTTTCTTCAATCAAATTCAATTGGTCATATCTGGCTTGTACCTATTCTGCCTCATCTAGCTTCACATCTGACAAAACTTGAAGTGACGAAATTTCTACCTCAATGGGTAGGACAGCTTCCATCCCATAGGCTAAAGAAAATGGAGTTGCCCCAGTTGACGTTCGCACTAATGTTCAATAAGCAAATAGAATAAATGGCAACTTCTCATGCCAGTCCTTATAAGTCTCAATTATCTTCTCTATAAGCATATTGATGTTCTTATTAGCCGCCTATACTGCCCCATTCATCTTCAGAAGATAAGTGGTATAATTATGATGCTTTATTTTGAACTGTTCATAGACTGAATCCATCATCTTATTGTTTAGTTTTAATGCATTGTCGGAGATAATCCTTTCTGTAAGCCATATCGACAGATGATTCCTTTTTTTATTAAGAATTTACATACTATTGACTGAGTGACGTTTGCATAGGAAGCCACTTCTACCCATTTGGTAAAGTAGTCTATTGTTACCAAAATAAAACGATGGCCATTTGAAGCCTTGGGCAAAATTTTTCCAATAACATTCATGCCCCACATAGAAAATAGCCACGGAGCTGTCATCACGTGCAACGAATGAGGTGGGTATGTACCCTATCTCCATAAATCTGACACTTGTGACATTTTTGGGCGTAATTGATGCAGTCAGTTTGCATGGTTGACCAGTAATACCCAAATCTCATAATTTGTCTATCAATTGCATGCCCATTGGCATGGGTACCACATACTCCTTCATGCACTTCTTCGAGAATTGTTTTAGCTTCTTTGGTGTCCACACACCTTAATAGGACCTGATCCAGACTTTTCTTGTGTTGGATTTCTCCATCAAGCACATACCCTAATTCTATTCTTCTAATAGTTCTCTTGTCATTCTCGGTCGCCTGTTCAGGATAACTCTGATATTTGATGTATTGCAAGATATCATAATACCAGGGGTTTTCATCTTCTTCTTATTCAATTTTAAATAAATGGACTGGATACTCATAAGCCAGCATTTCAATGGGAATCATATTCGAGTGCTCGCCTACCTTGAATAGTGATGCCAAAGTGTCCAAGGCATCTACCATTTGATTCTCTTCTCTGGGGAGGTAATTGAAAGTTACTTCTTCAAATTCTTCGATAAGTTCCATGACCAATTTATGGTATTCTACAAGCTTGGGATCTTTTGTCTCCCATTCTCCCCTGAGTTGGTAAATTTCCAGAGCTGAATCCCCATATACCTTGAACATTTTTACCTTACATTCGACGACAACTCTATGACCCAGAACACAAGCCTCATACTCAGCCATGTTGTTTGTACAATCAAAGTTGAGTCGATTGGTGAAAGGATAATGCTCTCCATTTGGTGAGACCAAGCTTTCCCCAAGGAATTTGAAGCACCATCAAAGTTCAGTTTCCAATGTTTACTGGTGGATGTAACTACTTTTTCCACTGAAATAGCCATTCGATGTTCGTCTAGGAAATCAAAGCTCAGTGGTTCATATTCTTCAGAAGCCCTACTTGCAATAAATTCTGCTATGGTGCTCCTTTTAACATCTTTATAACTTACATACTGGATATCAAACTCTGACAACAGGATCTACAAACGAGCTAATATTTCAGATAGTACAGGTACACCCATAAAATATTTCAAAGGATCGAGTCTGAATATAAGACAAGTAGTGTGATATAGCATATACTGCCTGAGCCTTCGAGTAGCCCATACCAAAGCACATCACAATTTTTCGATTGGCGAGTATATGGCCTCGCATTCAGTGAACTTCTTACTGAGATAGTAAATAGCCCTCTATTTCTTCTCAGTTGGTTATGTTTTCTTGATACACACCCCATTGAGTTTTCATAAACTGCCAAGTAAATAATTAAGGGTTTGTCTGAGATGGGTGGTACTAAGATTGGGGTACTTGAAAAATATTGCTTAACTACTTCGAAAGCTTCATGGAAATCATCACTTCATTCCCCTGAGTTATTCTCGTGGAGAAGGTGAAAATGGGATTACATTTCTCACTCAACTGCGAGATAAATCAAGCTATATAATCCAGTCTCCCAAAAAAATCCTCGAACCTCTTTTTATGTTCATAGGGGTGGTAAATATTAAATGGATTTGACTTTATCTGGATCTATTTCAATTCCTTTTTTGCTTACTACAAATCTCAAGAGCTTTCCAGATATCACCCCGAAAGTACAATTACTTGGGTTAAGCTTCAGCTGGCATTTCCTTAGTCTTTGGAAGAGCTTTCTTAAATTCTCAATGTGTTCTTCCTCTGTCTTGGCTTTGAAAATCATATCATTGACATAAAATTCTATTTCTTTATGCATCATGTCGTGAAACAACGTTATTGTGGCCCTTTGATATGTCGTTCCTGCGTTCTTCAGTCCAAACGTCAACACTTTATAACAAAACGTCCCCCATATAGTGACAAACATTGTTTTTTCCATATCTTCGGAGTTTATTTTAATTCGATTGTATCTAGAGAAGCCATCCATGAATGAAAACAAGGAATTTCCAGTAGTTTTATCCACCAAGATGTCGATCTGTGGCAAAGGAAAATTATCCTTCGGACTGGCTCTATTGAGATCTCTATAGTCAACACATATACGGACTTTCCCATCATTCTTTGGTACTGGGACAATATTTTCCACCCACTCAGGGTACTTGGCCAGTTTAAGAAACCCACCATCGAATTGTTTCTTCACTTCTTATTTAATTTTTAGCAGCATTTTGGGTCTCATCCTTCTCAGTTTTTGTTGTATAGGCTTATATTCAGGCTTTATCGGCAATCTGTGTACCAAGAACTCTGTATCCAAACCTGGAAAGTCTTCATATGACCAAGCAAATATGTCTTTGTACTCTTGAAGCAATTCAATCAAATTCTGTCGTCCTTTAGCAGATAAAGTGGTGCCAATCTTTACTTCTTTCTTTAAATAAAATTATAAGCTCGAATTCTAATATTTGTGAATAAAAAAAATTGGGTTGATAGTCACCCCATAATAGACCTCTCTCTTTTAATTAATCACTCCATAATATAACTTTTTTAATTAATCACCGGTATTCGATCTATAGATCGACTAATTCAGATCAGGTACTGCAAAGGTAAGGGTGACCCTCCTAACTCAATTTGTTTCATTCGTAAATGTCAGGTTTTGAACCCTTAACCTTACTCTCATCCCACTAGATCAAGTGATTATTGATCCATAATAGATTTCTTTAAAACTCAATAAGAATAAATTAGTTAATAGATCAAATACTAGTAATTAATTTTTAAAAATTCCAAAAATATACGTATGTACGTGTTGCATCTTAGATAAGATTTTTTTTTTCTATAACGGGCAATAAATTTCATACTCAACTTTGATCTCACTCATATTTTAGTTAAGAAACTTTAAAAAAAAAACAATTATATCTATTAATTTTATTATTATTATTATTTTAGTCATTCCACTATTAGATTAGAAACAATAAGATGACACAATTTATATTTTAAAATAATATTTTTTTTATAAAAACCACTAATTTTATTAAAAATAAGAAATATCTCAATTATAATGAATATTTACAATCATAATCGTAAATTAAGCACATAATTATTACAATTTCCTATAATTATTGAAACCAAAACTAACTACTTAAGATCACATAAGAACCATACAAGGAAAGATTAACAATCTAACCAAGAAACTTTAACAAATATATATATAAATAGATCTGATCATGTCAGCAAATGAACCACGAAAGGGTTGTAACACCCCGAATTCTAGATTAGTAGTTTCGGGTTGACTTGAGAGATATGTGGACCATGTGGAGTTCATAATCGAAATAGTTGGGTACAAAATGATTTTATTTGGATGTAATTTGGGCCTAATTGGTCTTAAAAATATGAATTTTTGCATAGTAGGCAAATAAAGGGACCAAAAGTATGATTTTACCATTGTTTAAAAAAAGCTAAAATTTAAGATCTTGTTGGGGCCTTGGACGTGGGGTGACTCAACAAAAAGAAGAAAAGCCTTTTATCTTCCTTCATATTCTTTTTTCTTATTTCCTTCTCATTTCCTATCCAAGTGTCATTGTATACCCTCAGACCGATACGGGTAACCCGATCCAATTTGAGGTATCACATTAGGGCCGTCGGAGTGACCCACAGTAAAAATCCAGGAGAAATTAAATTTTTTGTTAAAACATGTAAAATCATAAAACAATTTATAAATAAAATACAAGTTTAGAAAGCCATTCATATATTACAAACAGAATTAAAATCATACAAGTTCCAGAATTAAAAACATTTTCTCATTGATTCAAGCATCTACAGGTTTTCGTGATGAGTTGAGGTTCTATTGATATTTCTTCAGGTAACAAACAAGTAGCTTATAGCTCAGAGGAAATATTCAGAGGACATGGTTCAGAGATTAAAACAGACGTATAGTTTGTTCCTTCAAAACCAGAATAAAATGTAATCATAGTTTAAAAATCACTGTATTAACCTCAATTCGAATACTCCATGTGAAATTCCCCAGGACATCATCCATAAGGACTTACCTTATACCTCTAGGATCTAGGAATCCAATATTAATTATCATAACATAAAGGATTTACCAGCTAGTTGAACCTCAAAGACTATACAATCCTACCCAATGAATACCCCAATAAAACAATTACAGATAGAACCAGTAATATCAGAAAGCAGAAATCAAAAGTTGGGTTTTTATTTAAAATACAGAGTTTTCCTTCAACCATACACCAATTGCAATACTCCAGAACAGGCATCCATAAAGACTTACCCTAGACTCTTATGATCTAGGAGTCCGAAATGAATGATCCGAACAAAAAGGATTTACCAGATAGCTGAACCTCAGAGACTATAGACACCTACCCAGATAGTACCTCAATAAAATAGATCAGATATCAAACAGTAATATCATAAATCAGGAGCTAATTGTACCTTGTGTCAGAAATTAGAAACCAGATATCAGAAACCATACTTTATATAAATCAGAGAAAACATTTTTGTTTATAGGGAACCCACTAGAGGATCCAGATAATTTTCAAATACACTTGGAAATGTTTAGGAATAGAAAGTATGAACTTACGCAAAATTTGATCGGATTTATAGATCAAGGCCCCTATTAAAAGAGTTTAATTACCAATAGATCTAAACAAACATTCAGATATTGATGCTTCATGACCATTTAGGATTTCAGGGGTCTAGGGTAAGTCCTTATGGATGTCTGTTCTAGAGTACTATATAATATTTATAATGGTCCCAGTAAATCCTTAAATGGGTCATACAAGTCCTAAATAGTTCATTAACAATATAGTGAAATCAAAACAAGTTCAGAATAACCAGTGTAATACCTATCCAACTCGTATTTAATCATGATTTGAACAAATAACCAACGTGTATCCTAAAACATACATAGGGCGATACAATATTACCTCGATATCTTGGCCAAACTGGTTGATCAAATAAACTCCATTCGATCACTCTTAAACTTGAATTCAACATCCCATAATATCTCAGATACAAGGCAAAATGAGTTTTATAAGAAACATAGCTAAAACATGAAAATCAGATGATAAAACGCTAAAAACAGCTTACTGAGTTGGAATTTGGAAAAATGAACCACACCATTAGACTCAAGACGTTGAAAAACCTTAAGATAAGTGATCTTGATGAAAAGTCAGTGCCAATCAACGTCGGTCAATGGTCGGTCAACAACGGTCAATATGGGTCAACACATTCAACGAATCAGGCACACGACTCACTTGGCTCAACTCAGCAAGACTCATCTTGACTAAAATCAGGTCGGGTCATGTCGGAGGGAAAATTCAAACCGATAGGCTGGCTGAAATTAAGCCCACACGCGATTAAGACGCCTGTGAGTGCGTGGGCTATTTTTTATGGTCGATCGGCTACTAAAATGCACATAATTGAATTTTACAACATGGGGTGACACTTACCAATGCTGTTTGGCAAAGGATAAATATGGAGGACTCGTTAAAGCCTCACCGAAACTTTCTTCTCCTTATCCCTCCACACGTCGACGACGGTGAGGGCGCAACTGGTACCGACAAACGCAGAACAACGAGAGGAAGAAGATGGCAAGAGGGTGTTGTTATCGTAGTGAAGAATGATGGTGAAACGAAGGTAGGAGATTTCTTTAAGAGAGAGAAAAAAAGAAAGTTGGAAGAGTGAGAAAGGATTTTTTTTTATTTTTCTATAACCAGGTATTGGTTCCAGCTTTATGGGGATTTATATCCTACTTAAAAAAAAGGTCAAATCACAACTTTGGCCATTGAGTTTTCAAGATCTCCAAAATTGGGTTTGAAAGTTACCAGAAATTTTATTTTAGTCCTGAATCTAATCGAACTTTAGAATTGAAGTCAATCAGAAATTAGAAAAAAAAACTAGACCTACTTTGGGGTGTGGCTGTCATAGATAAAAATAAGCCCCTTAAGCCCTTTTAAACTAATTTTAAGCCTCAAATTCATCCATAATCCCTTTTACAACCTTCCTTGTTCTAAAGAAATCATTGGTCTCTATATTGGCTACATAAAGTAGAGTTTTAGTATCCAAGTCTTAAAGGAAGTGGGTGTGGCTAAGCATGGAGCTTGATTTCGGTATTCTATATGTAAGGTAGTGTATTTCTAATCCTTCGTGGTGTTATGACTTCCATAATCATGATTCTTTGTTGAGATTTAGGTGTTTAACCATGTTAGGCATTTTTTTTATTTATGCTCTAAATGATGTTTTTGTTGAAAAGCTAGTGTTTTTATAATTCTAGATGACCCTAAATAACTTCTCAAAGCTTGAAAATTTTATTTGGGACCAAAATAGGGTGTTTAAAAGGATTTTTTAGTTTTTTATAAGCTTGATTATAGGTTTTTTGGGTTATCATATTGATATTGTTCAAGTAGTATAGATATTATTCATATTTTAGGTGAAAACTAGGTTTTATAAGTCATAATATCGATGTTGGATGAAATGATATTGATAATGGTTCATTAGTATTGATAATGAAGTTAAGAGTATCAATAATAGAGGCTGAGTACCGATATCGGATGCTTGGTATCAATACCAAAAGGTTGGTATCTATACCAGATAAACTGATATTCATAAAAAAAATTGGTATCCATATTATATACTTAGTATATATATTGAAAAGTTCAGTATCCATCCCAAAGGCTTGAGATCAATATCGAAGGTTGTTAAAGGACTAAAAATACTCTTGAGAGTGGTAAATGGCTATAATACCTCTATGTGACGTAAATTACCAAAATATCTTTAGTGGGTAAGAAATTTTAAAAATACCTTTAAAGGGATGTGTATTGATTAATTGTGAATGAGGAATCATTGTGAATGATATGCTTGTGAGTGAGATGGTGAAAATGAACCTACCCCAAGTTGGGTGTCAAGCTAAAAATAATATATCAAGTGGGTAGCGATAAAAATTACTATCGTAAGAGCATAAAACACTAAAGACATATTTATAGGTGAAAATGAACAAAATGGCCTTGAGTGTTAATAGGCCAGAATAAAATGGTCTAATGAACTAATAGATATAAAAGAATAATAAACCCTTACATAATGTTCCATATGAGAGAACGAGCAAGATAGTGGAAAGTGAAGGGATTACCTCACTTGATTGTGATGAGTTATGTTAGTGAGTAGTTACCTTGATTATCCTTGTGTAGCATATATGGATTTGAGTGGCCTATGTGCACCTTTGTATACATGTGTGATTTCATTGACTTTTGATTGATGGATATACATAATTCTTAGCTTGACGACTGTGTTATACCAAGCCAATAATTTGTTGAGATGAAATTTTATCGACGGCTATATGAGATCGGGTTCCCCTCCATATTCTATACTCAATGGATATGTAAGACTTGGAAATCATTTATATTTTGGGGGAATTTTACCAATGGCTATATGAGATCGGGTTGTCTCATATGTGATGGTACCTGACAGTTATGTGATATCAGGTACTATAATTATGTTGTACATAGTTTATGATATTGTAGTTAGAAACCCAGATTTGTATACTTATGGCGAGGCCCTTAGCAAAACTCTAAGAGAAACATGAGACTCATACTTTAGTAATAGAACTATTGAACCTTAATTAGGTAGCACTTGATTATGATTATGCATGTACCTATAGCCATGTCATCTAGCATGCTTATGCTTATGAGACTCATAATGTTGCTCTAGATTAGTGATTATACTGATGATCTTTGTAAGCTCAACGTTTGGATATTTCTATTCGCAGGTTAGTATCTTGAGCCATTCGAGAAGCACCATCACAGTAGGATTTCTAGCATCCCTTCCATAGTATTGTATTGTTACTTTTAGTGAACATGTGTATTCTTATGAACCTTACTATTGTATTTGAGTTTGTAAAATCTAAGTTTTTATTATTTTGATTTAAACTATGTGTTATGGAGCTCTGGCTTATTAAAATATTTCTATAACTTTTAAGGATGTTTATTTTGGTAAATATACCATGTTTTAAATGGAAATAAAAATGGCTTTAAATTAGCAGTTACCACGGCAGCCCAATGTAGTAATTTAGGCCTATTCGAGTCTAGGGTATTGCATTTAGTGGTATCAAAGCTTAGGTTGAGTCGGTTCTAGGACCCAGTGGATGGTTATAGTAAGGTGTTAGTGAATACATGCACCTAGGCTGTAGAAGTACTCTTATATGTCTATAATTCTAATGGTGCTTCTTCTCTTTGATCATGGTTACAGAAATTTGTGATGGCTTTGGGTTTTGAGCATAGTCTTAAAGGTAGGTTGGAGAGTCGTACCTCTCATCCTGACAGTTTTTATAGCGAGCGTAGGCTGAATATCGTGGATCTTAGAGTCCCAGTGAGTGCAAGGATCGAACAGGTGACCTTCTCCAAAGATTTAAATTTTATCCTTAGAAAGATAGTGGGCGTTATTCCTATAGCGTAAACTATTTAGCCGATAATCATGAGTATGATAATGTCGTTAGAGTCTCTAATAGAGAAACTAAGGAGGTACATAGCAGTCGACTTCTATGTTTCAAGTGATAATGACTCGATTTTGGTTGACCAATGGTTAAGAGAGACCATGAGGAATTTGAGGCAGCTTCACCTTATCCTAAAGAGTAAACAAGAGTGTGTCACTACTTTGCTCAAAGGTGATGCTATCGACTGGCATGACACTCTAGAGATGGCTCTATAGCTAGAGGTGCCTACAAGGGGCCCATTTCTAAGTGAGTTTAGAGGCAAGTATATTGGTGAAACCCATATGGATAGGTTGAGGATGCATCTATCCCAACTAGTTCAAAAAGATTGCACAATACACAAGTATAAGAAAAATTTATTTGGTTAATTCAATATGCTTTAGAGCAAGTTGCAACGGAGTCCTTGAGGTTTAGGAGGTTCCTCGTGGGGTTTCATATTGATATCCCTACGCAATTAGAAGTAAATCAACCCAGAGTATTTTTAGATTTGACATAATAGGATAAGGTAGTGGAAAGAGTGTTGATCATGAGGATGAGGTTGATAGGCGAGGCCGATATACTAAGTAGAAAGACTCTAGTATCGGTAGATTTGTCTTAGTCGGTGGCTAAGAGGGTTAGGGATTCTCGAGAGCAGAGGAGAGCAACAACAATTCAGTCACATTGATCAAGTTAGAGGTCTGATGTAGGGTCCCATAGGAGACTAGTAGTTTCGTCATCTGTGATAAGTACGAGTGGTTCCAATAGACCTTTGACATATCCTAAGTGCGAACATTGTGGCAAGAGGTATCGAGGGATATGTTTTAGACTCTCAAGAAAGTGTTAGATATGGGTTTTTAAAGCATATGGTGAGGGATTATCCTAGTTCAGATAGTGGTATTACAACTCGACCTTTTCTCAGTTCGACTACACGTAATCCAGCTTGATAGATCATTATAAAGCCTAGAGAGGATATTAACACTGTGGATGAGATTTTGGGTATGTATTTAGCAATTTTAGTTTTTCATGTTGCACTAGTAGACGTGAGTTCATACAATCCTTCGTGCTATCAGAATGAACTATGTAGGAAGAGTAATCGTATAGGAGATCATGGCACAAAGATTCAAGTGCCTAATTTAATGGGTCTTAGTAGGGTAGAAGATGTTTACCTTACATTATTATCGAGGGCTTCGGTCGGGCTCAATAGTCAACCTAAAGGAACATGTTAACATAGGTATTACTTTAACCTTGGGGTTGCGAGCCTATAGATATATGAGAATCCTTGTTTGTTCCTTGTTGGGTTGAGAGTCAACTCTAAGGAGACGTCTAAGCATAGATTCCTCCACTCTTGTGTGTTCTCTAGGGGAGCATCCAAGTGGGTTTTTAAACTTAGATATAAGACTATAAGAATATTTTTAGCATCAATAATTGAGGATTCGGGTGATCTACCTAATAGAGATTGAGTAATCTCAAGTTTAGCCTTAGAGGTAGAGGTCTCCATAAGGGCGTTGAGAACAATTGAGTTAATTTCATAAGTTGATTGCTGATCGTACATAATGAGTTATTCTAGTACTACAAGAGTTTTCATGATGTATCGGCTAGTGGAGTTGTTGAGTGTACGTTCCTATTATGTGATAACCCGTGTCTCATCTAAGTACCTTAAATGTTGATTGATTAATGTTAATTGATATCTAGTAGTACTTTTATGATAAGTGATCTTAGGTGTAAGACATAGAGTCATGCATGGGTGTATGGACTATCCTTGTGAGAATCCAACCAGATGAGAGTTCAGATGTTGTCTAGACTTCTAATTGTTCTACCTAAGATTATGTAGTAAATCAATCCAAGTAAATTTTGTGGACTAAATTTCTTTTTAGGAGGGGAGAATTGTAATGCCTCAAATTACAAACTAGTAGTATTAGGTTGATCTGAGAGGTATGTGGACCACGTGGAGTTCATAATTGAAGTCATTGGGCCATGCATAGGCTTATTTGGATGTAATTTGGGCTTGATTGGCCTTAAAAATAGAATTTTTGTATAGTATAAATGTAACACCCCCAACCCGTACCTGACCCGGATACGAGTCTGAGGTGTCACATTGACTGTTCAAAATGATTACTTTGCCAAAATCTAATAAAATTCAATTTAACATTCCAACAAAACTCAAATAATCTTTATTGTATAAAACATATGGTTTTACAAATTTGATCAGAGCGTAACCAATACTAATCTTTTATCTTACTTGCCAACTACATTTCATATGACAAAATACATATAATTTAAATGCATTTATGATCTGAACTATGGAAATGAGAATCTGACCTGTCTTGTTCCTCTTAGCTTCTCTTCTTGCTTCTGTAACCTACGTGTGAAACAATCACACGCTAAGTCTATGACTTAGTGAGGCATTAACGTATAAAAGTAACTCTAACTACTTAACCATGCATACACAAAGCATATCATACTATCACCCACAATAATATAACATCACATATAATCAACTGTACACATATACACATCATTCATCATTTCTATCATTAACCTTATTTCACTATCAATATAATTATCATTTATATCTTGTAATCATATTCTTTTTATACCTAACGTTTTTAACCAACATGACTCATTTAACTACATAATATGCATATCATCATTTAAATCATATAATATAATTTATTTCACCAAAAGCATACATATCATATATCATATATTTATTATTATCTATTTGTTAGCCCATGTACATATGTGAGAACTATAGATATGTAAGTCTATTGAGGTTGTGAACTATACTGTCACCACAGCTCGTATGGGGTCTCACTAGGGGCATGTGAAATTTGTCTCAAAGGACCAATGCTTATGTCCCGAATGACCACTGTATATGTCCTGAAGGACCACTGTATATCCCTCGACTCTTGGCATGCCAACTATATCTCTAGATCTCATAACATATAACATGGGCATTATCTTATATCATTTCACATATTCTTATCACATAGGCACATAGCTTCTTATCACATTTCATATGATCACATATACTTTTTTTCTCATATTCATGTCATTCATAATCACATATACATGTGCTCATATCATTTCTCATTTTCACATAAACATATGATTCACTTTCACATATCACATATCCTTGTAATCACATAGCTTATTTTTCACGTAATTCATATCACTTTTCATAAGATTTCATATTCTTATATAACATAGAACTCATAACCTTTCTTGTGTAATCACTTGTATTATATTATATCGCTTACCCTTTGGTTACCTTATGTTTACATATATTATATAATTCTTTAACTCATAGCATATGTCACCTGTTCATAACATTTCTTATGTCCTTATCATACCTCTTATTTCATATTCTTAGATAATCATATAGATCATTTTCACTATTTCACATAACTTATCACACTAATATGTATTTAGACAAATCATGCAACATATACAATAACATATCAACACATTGACTCATGCACACATATGAACCATAACTAGTACATACTTATATCTAGGAATTCATGCATTTTACTATTGGAAATAGACTTGTCGCAAGTCTTATTTTCCATTAAACATATACTAAATAATGTGCACTCACCTTAGCCTCACTAAGTTCCAATCCCATTTTATGATTCCTTTCCTTCGATCGAATCTTAACTTGATAGTCGTCCCAGAACTTGTTCGTGCTCGATATCTATATAATCATAATTTCCAAGACGATTATTAGAATCCTAAACCTTATATTTCGATGCTAATAACTTAAACTAATTTATTGAACTATAATTCACTTTTTTTTCCTTTAGGGGTGTATCGATGCACTATGGGTACATCGATGCACAAAGTAGCTTCGAAATTTCCATGCATCGATGTCTTCCTGTGTGCATCGATGCACACTGAATAATTTCTGGAATTTACCCTTGATGCATCGGTACATGTTGAATGTGTATCGATGCACATTAGCCCATAATTCCAATTTATGCACGAAAATTCACTCTTTCCAGCTTAATTGCTTCATATGTCATCCCCTTTCTTATTCTTAACTTATATACTCATGCTTAATGATGTAAGTTGATCTACACGCTTTGGAACAAGAGAGTAGATAGCCTTATTGTGTCCCGATCTAGGATTAACAAGTACTGATGTCCTTGAATTTATAAGCTTGGGCTGCACAAAATAAGAAAAGGAAATATGATTAATAATGGACTTAATAAAGGGAATAATAATATAAGTAATGAAATGAAAGAATAAGAATGAAATGAAATGAAGAAAGGATAGAGATGGCTACGGAATTGATGGAGAGATGGATGATGTTGATGATGAAATGGCAATGGTGGTGATGTTGTATCTTAAACACGCCAAAGAGGAAACTATGTTATAAAGCACAATCCCGGTCTTAACAAACTTGCTTGAGGGGTGGTAATAGTGTCTTCAACCCACTAGATATCAATCTAGGAATTTTGGAATCAAAATTGAAGGAATGACGCCACAAGTATAGGAACTATACTTGTTTAATCGATAAAGTTCACAAAGAACTTTGAAGAGAAATAACTCACAAGAGTATATTTTATATAAGAGATGAGATGATTACAAATGAAGGCAAGCAACTCTATTTATAGGAAATGAGAGGGCTTGGTCGAATGGTTACATAATGTTTCGGCTAGATATATGACTTTAGGAAGTTACATAATGCTTCAAATGAATGATTAAGTCCTTTGGGCTTGTGATGGTTCGTGAAGGGGCTTGATGATTCGGCAATGATGAGGGAACATCTCCCTTGGCCGAATGGTGTTGTGTCTCCTCATGTTGGCGCCAAAAATTCTCATATGCATGGCATGTGTGTGGCCAAATAGACATGGAGCTTTTATATCATGTTTCTTGTTGTTTTAAACCTCCAATTATTATAATGTCTTCATCAACATGCTCTTGGATGTAAAGGCATCTTCATGGGCAGCATCATTCATGAAAGGTCACAATGTTTGAGAAAGGTGTCCCTTCATGTTTGAGCTGCTTATGGTGTGAATGAGCTAAAGGTGAGCTGGCCATAGGTGACTTGTAGCATGGTGAATATTATGGTATCTCCTTATGAAAATGTACCTCTTGAGTTGGCAACTATTCGCGAAAAGGTACAATTTCAAAAATTTTGACTTAGGACATATTTGAAGTATCCTAAGTGGTGATGATGATGGTGTAGCTCCCCAGCTGAAATGAGGTCATCTTGTAGCTTAAATCTTCAGCTCAATCCAGCTATGAGCTCACGACCTCAAAACAACTTTTCACCAATTTTCTCCTTATGCTCTCCTAATCGTTCCCATGTAAGTATCCTTGCTTTTTCATGCTCCATTTAGCTCCAATGTAGCTCCCAAGTACTGGCCGAATGTGCCTACATGCATAACATAAAGAAATAAACTAAGTAAATGAACTTATATAATGTATTATATAAGAATGTGAACTATAGTATATTATGATAACTTATATCTCACATATTAATGGATAAGTTATCATCATAATAACTACAGATATAGTATATGTAAATGAAAATAACCATATTAAAATATTTGAAATAAGCATATATATGTGTAAAGTTAGAAAGTCTCTCCCCTTGTAAGGGTGGAATATCCATGATGCTGAATTGGATCACATCATTCTCCCCTTCTTTTAATCGATTTTTCCTCAAATCGAAAGATCTTCTTTTCCTTGAATCCTTCCATTCGATAAGTACCTTTATAAAAAGGTTCATATCTTTTGAAAGAATGCCTTGTAAGTTCTTGATTTGAAAAGAAAGAAAACTTTCATTAGTATGAATATGATCAAACAAAATTAAAGTTAAGAAATACTTCCTGAAAAATTTAGGTTCAAAGTTCATGTCTATTGAAGACATTTGGATTTGAATGTTGGTGCCCTTTTGTATTCCAAAATTCATGCCCCTTTCCATATATAGATGCATTGATTCATGAAAGGTGATGACTCCTGGAATGGTGATATCCTCATAAGTCACGCCATTTGGATGAAAAATCATTTCCCTTTGGTTTTCAATAGGCATGACTCTTGATTCTTGATGGATCACGTACTTTGGATGAAGAGTTACCATTCTTTGGTCTTCAATAGTCACACCTCTTGGCTCTTGAAAAGTCATATCCTTTAGTTCACCAACTTGATGGATTGTGTTGCTTGGTTCATCCTGCAAATCAAAGGAAACTCTTGTTTTGTTAAGGTTAGAAAAATCAGCATCAACTTTGCGTCTTGTCAATGACATCTTTGTGACAAGCACTTAGATGTACAAGCACTTGTTTTTGGGCTGGTTTCCTCCTCTATTAACTTCGATTTTCCTTTCCTCATGTCCTCAACACTTTGTTTCATCTTGATTTGATCAATTTGGACTTGTCTAGGCGTCAAGGGTGTTAGGATAATCTTCTTCCCTCCATGGTTGAATGAATACTGATTGGTAAAACAATCATGAATGGTCCTCCTATCATATTGCCATGGTCTTCCAAGGAGTAAATGACTAGCATGCATATGAACAACATCGCACATAACCTCATCGTTGTACTTACCAATGGAGAAAGGAACCATCACCTGTTTGTGGACATTAAGTTCTCCTCGTTCATTTAACCATTGTAATTTGTAGGGACTTGGATGCTTCAATGTTTTTAATCCCTATTTCTCCACCATAATGGTACTTGCCACGTTGGTACAACTTTCACCGTTTATGATCATGAAACACACCTTTTCATTCACATGGCAGTGTGTATGAAAGATGTTTTCCCATTGTGCATTTTCTTCTACCACTTGAGCACTTAGACTTCTTTTAACCACTAGGGCTTCACCTTCCACCAGAGCACTAATTTTGGCTTCTTCCTCAACTTCTGTTGGTAGTGGTGGCGCTTCTTCTTCTTCATGGTATGATTCAATCTCTCCATTTCCAAGTAGTAGCATGGTGTTTCGGTTGGGACATTGTGTGGATACATGCCCTCTCCCAAGACATTTAAAGTAACATATATCTCTAGATCGTTCAGGGATCTCTTTTCCTCGATTATCCTTGCTGAGTTAGGAAGCATTTGAGGATTCGGCCTTTTTCTTGATAGGAGTAGGAGTAGACTTCTTCAAATTGTTAGGACACCATCTAGAAGGCATGGTAGTGCGAGATCTTCTCCGTAGTTACCTCTCTATTTTCAAAGCCATTTGCACCATTTCATCAAGTTCTATGTAATGGTACAACTCTAGTGTGTTAGCAATCTTGGGATTAAGTTCGATAAGAAATCGAGCCATGGTTGCTTCACAATCCTCCTCAATATTGACTCAGATCATTGCCACTTTCATTTCCTTATAGTAATCCTCTACACTCCTTTGGCCTTGCTTTAGGTTTTGTAATTTCTGAAACATGTCCCGATGATAATGAGTAGGAATGAAACGTTTACGCATGATACCTTTCATTTCGAGCCATGTTGAAATTGGTCTCTCTCCATTCCTCCTTCGAGTAATAGTAAGTTGATCCCACCATATCAAAGCATAATCAACAAACTCCATGGCTGCCAATCTTATTTTCTTGAGTTCGGAATATTTATGGCAACTGAAAACATGTTCCACCTTGCTTTCCCATTCAAGATATGCTTCCGGATCAGTTTTTCCTTGAAATTGAGGAATATTGATTTTTATGTTGCTCATGTTATCATCAACATTGGCACGCCTGGGTCCTTGTATCAATGCTGGTTCTTCTTCATCATAAGGATTTGGGAAATCATCTTTTGGAAGAGGTTGTTGCCTCCGAGGAGTATCATTGTTTCTGGTTTATGGTTGATCTTGTCTTTGGTCTAGTTTCTCATGGAGAGCATCAAATTTTGTTCGAAACATTCTCATCATTTCTTCAATCAGTGCTTGCATTTGCAAATTGGGTTGACCTGTATTTCCTTTAGGACTTTGAGACATGGTTAGTAAATAAAACAAAAATAAACCTTACCAACACACTCACAAAGTCTCATAAGTTCACTCCAAAGAAAAGATAAGATCACTCCACTCAACACTCGTGTTTACTCTCGGGAAATTATGGCTTTTAACAATTCCCCTTCTGATCTCACTCTCTCAATAGCCTTTTTCCACTCAAATTTCTCTTTCTAAGTCCTTTGAGGAACTTACTCAAGATTATAACAAGTTAATTCCTTCCTTGTGTGCGTCGGCTGCAAATAGGTTAGGGTAGAAAGAATACAAGAAATGGAAAAGGTAGAAGAAAGGATTTAAATGTATTAAAAGAAAGAAATGGTTGAAGACAAGGAAAATGAAAGGATAGTAAAGGAAGAGGTGACTTACAATTTAAGAAACAACACTTACTACAACCTTTCTCAAGAAACAATAAGGTTATCTTCTCTTAGTGTAGATAGCCTCTTTTATATACTTTGCAATGGTAGAGCACTTTCCTTGGCTTGCTTTCTTTTTTCTTTTTCTTTTTCTTTTTTGATTTTTTCTTTTCTTTTATCTTTTTCTCTTCTTTTGTCTTTTTCTTTCTTTTTGCACTCCAATTTTGATGAAGGAGTATTTTCTTCTGTTTTTCTTTTACTTTGCACGCCAATGACACTTTTATTCTCAATCCAACTATGCTCTGATTACCGCTTGATGTAAGGTGATCTTCACGCTTTGGGAGAAGAGAGTAGATAGCCTTATTGTGTCCTGATCTAGGATTGACAAGTACTGATGTCCTTGAATTTATAAGCTTGGGCTGCACAAAATAAGAAAAGGAAATATGATTAATAATGGATTTAATAAAGGGAATAATAATATAAGTAATGAAATGAGAGAATAAGAATGAAATGAAATGAAGAAAGGATAGAGATGGTTGCGGAATTGATGGAGAGATGGATGATGTTGATGATGAAATAGAAATGGTGGTGATGTTGTATCTCAAACACGCCAAAGAGGAAACTATGCTATGAAGCACAATCCCGGTCTTCACAAACTTGCTTGAGGGGTGGTAATAGTGTCTTCAACCCACTAGATATCAATCTAGGAATTTTGGAATCAAAATGGAAGGAATAACGCCACAAGTATAGGAACTATACTTGTTTAATCGATAAAGTTCACAAAGAACTTTGAAGAGAAATAACTCACAAGAGTATATTTTATATAAGAGATGAGATGATTACAAATGAAGGCAAGCAACTCTATTTATAGGAAATGAGAGGGCTTGGCCGAATGGTTACATAATGTTTCAGATAGATACATGACTTTAGGAAGATACATAATGCTTCAAATGAATGATTAAGTCCTTTGGGCTTGTGATGGTTCGTGATGGGGGTTGATGATTCGGCAATGATGAGGGAACATCTCTGTTGGCCGAATGATGTTGTGTCTCCTCATATTGGTGCCAAAAACTTTTATGTGAATGGCATGTGTGTGGCCGAATAGACATGGAGCTTTTATATCATGTTCCTTACTGTTTTAAACCTCCAATTATTACAATGTCTTCATTAGCATGCTCTTGGATGTAAAGGCATCTTCATGGGCAGCATCATTCATGAAAGGTCACAATGTTTGAGAAAGGTTTCCCTTAATGTTTGAGCTACTTGTGGTGTGAATGAGCTAAAGGTGAGCTGGCCATAGGTGACTTGTAGCATGGTGAATATTATGGAAGCTCCATGTGAAAAGGTACCTATTGAGTTGGCAACTATTCGCGAAAAGGTACGATTTCACAAATTTTAACTTAGGACATATTTAAAGTGTCCTAAGTGGTGATGATGATGGTGCAGCTCCCCAGCTGAAATGAGGTCATCTTGTAGCTTAAATCTTCAGCTCAATCCAGCTATGAGCTCACGGCCTCAAAATAACTTTTCACCAATTTGCTCCTTATGCTCTCCTAATCGTTCCCATGTAAGTATCCTTGCTTTTGCCTGCTCCATTTAGTTCCAATATAGCTCCCAAGTACTGGTTGAATGTGTCTACATGCATAACATAAAGAAATAAACTAAGTAAATGAACTTCTATAATGTATTATATAAGAATGTGAACTATATTATATTATGATAACTTATATCTCACATATTAATGGATAAGGTATCATCATAATAACTATAGATATAATATATGTAAAAGAAAATAACTATATTAAAATATTTGAAATAAGCATATATATGTCTAAAGTTAGAAAGTCTCTCCCCTTGTAAGGGTGGAATATCTATGATGCTGAATTGGATCACGTCACTTAAACTCATTTATTCTCATTTATCACATCTTTATCCTCGAAATCGTATCTTCCAAATGAAATTCAAGAATCATACCAAATTTTCTATATGTTCTAAATCCAATTATATCACTCCAAATCTCTTAATTCAACTATTGACAAGTCAAATTTAACTTCAAATTCTACCTATCAACTATTTTCCAAAATTTCATTTAAAACCTTCTAATCTTTAATCTCTCTTAACTCCTTCATCTTATGGTTTTAAGACAAATTAAGCTTTCCTTAAGCTTAATTATCATCTCAAGAATTAAACCCAACTTCAAATTGAAAGGAAACAATCACTTGACATAATCTTACCTTACCAATGGAGCCACGGGAAGAAATGAAGAAGAAAGCCAAGCATCTCCAGAGTCTTCTTCTTTTTCTTCTCCTCTCCACGTGTCTACTCCTTATATAGAAATCATATCTTTCCTTTTGATGTTCACATACTCTTGTCCTATCACCTATACTCATCTCTGTGTACTAATCTTCATTGCATCCTCGTAACTTTAATAATCCAATTTACTTATACAGAACTTCATTCTTTACCATCTCTTATACTTGTATTTTCCTTCCTTAAAGCTTCATACAATTACTTTTCTCCTTATCTACATCATAGTTATCTGATCAGAATACACAACTATATTCAGATCTACGTCATAATTGATTAATTCAACTTTATTCTTTCTTCCAATCTTATAACTCTATCACCTTTACTCTGACAGCTAGTCAATAACATTTGTTCAATCTAGAGAACAAGCCCTAGTCAATCACTCATATACATCATTTCCAATCGAAATTATCTCAAAATTAGTTTACTTAATTTATCAATTTCACCTCTATTATCATACATCCTGTAATTTCCGTTGTTCAAACTCAACATTTCGACTTCCTTTGTCTTATGAACTGATCATCGATATACCCATTCTTAAACTCTTCTTATAAATCCTTAGCTTGTATCCAGATCCACTTCATATTTATTTATCTTATTCTATCAATATCTTATAATTCCAATACATATTTATCACATACTCTGGTTAGCCAAAGCTAACTCTTTCCATCTTAACTGCAAACCCTTATCATATACATACTCTTGCTTATACTCAATACTATCCCTTTGTTTCAAACTCATAATCTCCTCTAACTTTATACATCTTATACGCTTGTCACTAATACACTTATTCTTGAACTCTTCTACCAATTCTCACTGCATCATTTGATCTTTTAACGCTTTTATGGTGACACTTGTTCACCATATTCTATCTTATCCACAGAATAACAAAAATACTCCATATCACTTTTCCAATTCAAAACAATGAATACCTTCTATCACTATTCTGATATGATTTCAACTTTCTGAAATCATCATTTAATCTTACGAGGCACTTCCTGATGTGTCCGCTCTTCATCCTGTCTGGCTAGGGCAGGTGAATTGCTATCACCATCAGATTTGTCAGCCATTGATTCACTTCAACAATTTCTATAATCAATTTCTACTATATCATACAAATCTTATTCTATTAACAAGACAACATACTCCTTACACTATTTGATCAAAAAATTTTCACTTTGAGTTGGCATGTACACATTTTTAAACTTCATTTGACATAGGTTTAAGCCTAGAATCGACTAAACCTTATCTACGATACCATTAAATGTAACACCCCCAACCCGTACCCGACCCAGATACGAGTCCGAGGTGTCACATTGACTGTTCAAAATGTTTACTTTGCCAAAATCTAATAAAATTCATTTTAACATTCCAACAAAACCCAAATAATCTTTATTGTATAAAACATATGGTTTTACAAATTTGATCAGAGCGTAACCAATACTAATCTTTTATCTTACATGCCAACTACATTTCATATTACAAAATACATATAATTTAAATGCATTTCTGATATGAACTGTGGAAAAGAGAATCTGACATGTCTTGTTCCTCTTAGCTTCTCTTCTTGCTTCTGCAACCTACGTGTGAAACAATCACACACTAAGTCTATGACTTAGTGAGGCATTAACGTATAAAAGTAACTCTAACTACTTAACCATGCATATACATAGCATATCATACTATCACCCACAATAATATAACAACACATATAATCAATTGTACACATATACACATCATTCATCATTTCCATCATTAACCTTATTTCACTATCAATATAATTATCATTTATATCTTGTAATCATATTCTTTTTATACCTAACGTTTTTAACCAACATGACTCATTTAACTACATAATATACATATCATCATTTAAATCATATAATACAATTTATTTCACCAAAAGCATACATATCATATATCATATATTTATTATTATATCTTTGTTAGCCCATGTACATATGTGAGAACTATAGATATGTAAGTCTATTGAGGTTGTGCACTATGCTATCACCACAGCTCGTATGGGGTCCTACTAGGGGCATGTGAAATTTGTCTCGAAGGACCACTGTATATGTCCCGAAGGACCACTGTATATCCCTCGACTCTTGGCATGCCAACTATATCTCTAGATCGCATAACATATAACATGGGCATTATCTTTATATCATTTCACATATTCTTATCACATAGGCACATAGCTTCTTATCACATTTCATATGATCACATATACTTTTTTCTCATATTCATGTCATTCATAATCACATATACATGTGCTCATATCATTTCTCATTTTCACATAAACATATGATTCACTTTCACATATCACATATCCTTGTAATCACATAGCTTATTTTTCACGTAATTCATATCACTTTTCATAAGATTTCATATTCCTATATCACATAGAACTCATAACCTTTCTTCTGTAATCACTTGTATCATATTATATCGCTTACCCTTAGGTTACCTTATGTTTACATATATTATATAATTCTTTAACTCATAGCGTAGGTCACATGTTCATAACATTTCTTATGTCCTTATCATACCTCTTATTTCATATTCTTAGATCATCATATAGATCATTTTCATTATTTCACATAACTTATCACACTAATATGTATTTACACAAATCATGCAACATATACAATAACATGTCACTACATTGACTCATGCACACATATGAAACATAACAAGTACATACTTTTATCTAGGAATTCATGCATTTTACTATTGGAAATAGACTTGTCGTAAGTCTTATTTCCCATTAAACATCATATACTAAATAATGTGCACTCACCTTGGCCTCACTAGGTTCTAATCCCATTTTATGATTCATTTCTTTCAATCGAATCTTAACTTGATAGTCATCCCAGAACTTGTTAGTGCTCGATATCTATATAATCATAATATCCAAGACGATTATTAGAAGCCTAAACCTTATAATTCGATGCTAATAACTTAAAGTAATTTATTGAACTATAATTAACTTTTTTCCTTTAGGGGTGTATCGATGCACTATGGGTGTATCGATGCACTATGGGTGTATCGATGCACAAAATAGCTTCGAAATTTCCATGCATCGATGCCTTCCTGTGTGCATCGATGCACATTGAATAATTTTTTGAATTTACCCTTGATGCATCGGTACATGTTGAATGTGTACCGATGCGCATTAGCCCAAAATTCCAATTTATGTACGAAAATTCACTCTTTCCAGCTTAATTGCTTCATATATCATCATCTTTCTTATTATTAACTTACATACTCATGCTTAAACTCATTTATTCTCATTTATCACATTTTTATCCTCGAAATCGTATCTTCCAAATGAAATTCAAGAATCATACCAAATTTTCTATATGTTCTAAATCCAATTCTATCACTCCAAATCTCTTAATTCAACTATTGACAAGTCAAATTTAACTTCAAATTCTACCTATCAACTCTTTTCCAAAATTTCATTTAAAAACTTCTAATCTTTAATCTCTCTTAACTCCTTCATCTTATGGTTTTAAGACAAATTAAGCTTTCCTTAAGCTTAATTATCATCTCAAGAATTAAACCCAACTTTAAATTAAAAGGAAACAATCACTTGACATAATCTTACCTTACGAATGGAGCCATGGGAAGAAAGGAAGAAGAAAGCCAAGCATCTCCAGAGTCTTCTTCTTTTTCTTCTCCTCTCCACGTGTCTACTTCTTTTATAAGGGAGAATAAAAATATTTCTTTGTCAAATGACCATTATACCCCTTATTCCATCAGTTATTTACTAAATAATCAAAAATATATTTTAAATCTTTCAAAATCAGACTTCAATTTTTCAAAACTTCCATTTTAGTCACTTGCTCTAGTTTTAGGATGTTACAATAAAAATGAGGAGGGACCAAAAGTGTGATTTTACCATTGTTGAAAAAAATTAAAATTTAGGATCTCGTTGGGGCTAGGACGTGGGGTGACTTAACAAAAAGATGAAAAGCTTTTAACTCATTTCTTCTTATTCTATTCATTTTCTTCATTCTTTTTTCCTTCTCTTCATTTCATCTCCAAGTACCATAGCTAAACTAGACTAAAAAAATAACTTTTTACTCGACTCGACTTGAGAACACTCAACTCGTTGACTTCGAGTTGTAATTTCATAAACTCAACTTGAAAAGATTTCAACTTCAAATCGAGTTATAACTCAAATAACTCAAAAAATTAGTAATTATTAATTTATTGATTTTAAAGTTTTAACCGATCCCCTCGAATCTGAATGATACATGTATATTACATATAAAATATATATATATGAAATGAAAATAGTTATGAAAAACCATTTAAATTGAAATAAAATAATATCATAATATTATAAATATTTATAATTAAATTTAAATAGAAACTCAAAAATTTAATTCAACTAGATTCGACTTTAAAAAATTCAATTCAACTTTGAGTTGTAAAATAGGACTCAACAACTCGAATAACTCAAATTTTTTTTACTCGACTCAATCGAACAATCACTCCTAGCTAAAAGTGAATCTTTTAAATCCTTTTATACTCATTTTAAACTCCAAATCCATCCCTAAGCCCTTCTACAACCTTTCTTGTGCTAAGTAAATCATTGGTCTCTATGTTAGCTAGAGAAAATTGGGGTTTGATATCCCAATTTTTTAGGAAGTGAGTGTGGCTAAGCAATGAGCTTCATTTCGTGATTCTTTTTGTAAGGTAGTGTATTTTTAATCCTATGTGGTGTTATGCCTTCCATAATCATAATTCTTGTTTGAGGTTTAAGTATTTAAGTATATTAGGGTTTTTGCTTGATTTATGTCGTAGATGATGTTATTGAAAAGATAGAATTTTTATAATGCTATATGACCCTACATAACTTGCCTAAACTTTAGGAGTTGATTTGAGACCAAATCAGGGTATTTGAGAGTATTTTTTTTAATGTTTCTCGAGTCTTATTATGGGCTTTTTGGGTTATAGTGTCAATATTGTTAATATTCTGGGTGAAAATTGAGTTTTCCAAAGTTAATTTTGTCGCGGATCGGGATTTCATCTTGAGTGTTGCCTGAGCTTGAACTACTTCTCTCAAAACCATTTCTTTGGAGATTTTTGGGTAAGATTGTTTTGTTTTTATTGTTGATCTTGATGTTTGGTGTTAATATTTTGCTTTTGGGAAACGTTGTTTAGGCCTTAAGTTGTGTATTTTCTCTCGTTGTTTTCCGCCTAGATCTGTTGTGGATTTTCTCTCATTCCGCAGAGATCGAAGCCATTGTTTCGTTTTCGAATTCGATTTAGTCATTTTCTTCAAGTTCATTTCTGTTTTCATCCTGAGAATCGTGATGATGTTCGTCTTGGGTTATTAACGGATTGTTTTTTAGAACCGGAGTGCTCAACTCTTGCTATTTTCTCTGTTTTATTTTGTATCGAAATTTTGTTATCTCTTTGGTGAAAACTTTCTTTGCTTGCTCTTCCGGCTTCAACACGAGGTCATTTCCCTCTTAGATTTTTCTTTCTCCTACCTATTGACAACTTTCCTTTCTTCTTTGGTGATTCCTGAGGCATAGATCAGATTTTCTCTATTTTATTTCTTCGTTTCTATTTGATTAGCGTTGTTAGCTATCAATTATTAACAATAGTTGAAGGATTTCTCTTGCGGATCTCTTTCAATTTTGTTTCCGGTAAATTCAACTTTCTTTGTTTGTTACAGATCTAGTTGGATTTGGCTTATTTCTTTCGTTCATTACTTTATGTGACATTGTTTGGACTAGATCTGGCTTTTCCAACTGTAATTTTAAAATATCTTTGTATCGGCTTTTTCACAAAGAGGTGGTAAAGCTGAGCTCTGCTAAAATCAATTCAACTTCTTCAGTTTCTAAATTTGGGATTTATTTCATAATCATTTCCGTTGCTGGTTTTTTTTTAAGTTAATTTTGGTTTATAATTGAATTGCTCAACGAGTTTTCTTTCTAATCTCAGTGTTTGATTTTCTTTTCTTGCATGTGTTTTATATTGTTTTACTGGTTTTTTTTCAAGATTTGGGTTACTTCTATTTTTACTTTTGCTCAACTTTTGAATTGATTTCATTACTCTTATATTTCGCGTTACAATTTTAATCCTTTTTTGCTTAGCTCGGATATTTATTGAACATTTTAAATTATAGTTTCTAGATATTGGCCTATAGTTAAATAAGATAGTATTAATTTTATCTTAAAATCCTATTAAGTAACCAACTAAGATTTTTAGTACTCCTCAATTCTCCAGCGTTTTATTAGTGCATCTTCTGTCTTATTTGGATTCTTTTTTCATAGTTCCTCATAGCTTCGGTTATAGATGATTACTTGAGGTCATGTCCTTTTTTTAGATCCCATGGGGCGTATAGGAGGAGGGCTCGACAGAGTGGTGACAAGGAGACTAGACTAAGAGTTTGCTCGTTGAATGTAGGCACATTAAATGCTAGGCTGCTGGAGCTGACCGACATACTTAATAATAGAAAAATAGATTTTGCATGTATTCAGGAGACTAGGTGGAAAGGGTCTCGCGCCAGAGAGTGTTTGTGGTATTCAGGCATAGATAATGCTAGAAATGGGGTGGGTATCTTGGCATCCTCTAGGCTCAAGGAAAATGTAGTTGAAGTTTGCAGATACCGAGATAGGATCATGATGATTAAGGTTATTATAGAAGAGGAAGTAGTGAATGTCCTTTCAGTGTACGCCCCACACGTTGGCCTAGGGGAGGGGGAGAAACGTTGCTTCTGGGATCAGTTAGATGATATACTTAGGAGCATTCCGGAGGACCAAAGAGTTTTCATAGGGGGAGACTTCAATGGCCATATAGGCAGTGCAACCGACGGGTATGACGGTGTTCATGGGGGTTTCGGTTATGGTAGCAGGAACGATGAGGGGCGTATGTTGCTTGATTTTGCTACTACTCACGATTTGGTGATCACTAACTCCTTCTTTAATAAGAGAGATGCGAACTTGATTACGTTTCATAGCGGGGGACATTGTACCCAAATCGACTACATCTTGGTTAGAAATCGGGAACGATGGGCTTGCATTGACTGTAAGGTGTTCCCTGAAGAGGCATGTGCATCACAACACAAATTGTTGGTTTTGGTGTTCCGCGTACCCCACGGGCGGTGCACTCATAGGAGGGCTAAACTTGGTAAACCTAGGATCCTCTGGAAGAACTTACATGGAGCGACAACTGATGACTTTAGGAGTAAGGTTTTGTCTAATATAGGTTTTGAAACTACAAACTCAAATAATGCAGATATGTTATGGAAAAATATGGCAAATTCCATCAGAGAGGTGGGCAAAAACACCCTTGGGTTGTCGACGGGGAAGGCCAAGGAACATAAAGAATCGTGGTGGTGGTGGAATGACGAAGTCCAAACTAAGGTGAAGACAAAACAAACTTGCTTCAAGGAGTTTCTACAATGCAATGACGACGAAGAAAGGTCGAGAGCTAAACAAAGATACCAGGAGGCAAAGCGGGAAGCCAAGAAAATGGTAGCTAAAGCAAAGGATAAGGCATACGAGGAAATGTATAAGAGATTAGACACCAAGGAAGGACAAAATGGAATCTTCAGACTTGCAAAATCTAGGGAGATTAGGAAAAAGGATCTAGGTAACATTATGTTTATTAAGGACAACAATGGTGTTCTTTTAGCGAAAGATCACGATATTAAGAGGGTTTGGGGTAGTTACTTCTTTGGCTTATTTAATGACGGTGCCTCTCCATGTAGAGATAGTATCGTGGATGGGTCAGCCGACGATCATACTACGGCCAATGACTGCCCTACAAGTAGGATTGGGTTTGAAGAAGTCAAAATGGCTCTTAGAAAGATGGGAAGGGACAAAGCTGTTGGTCCTGATCAAATTCCTATCACTGTGTGGTTGGCCCTAGGAGAAGAGGGAGTTAAGTGGTTGACCAACATCTTTAATATTATTTTAGAGACTGCCAAGATGCCAGAGGAGTGGAGAGAGTCTACGGTGATACCAATCTATAAAAATAAAGGAGATCCCCAACGTTGTGGTAACTACAGAGGTATTAAACTACTCAGCCATACCATGAAGCTATGGGAAAGGGTGATAGAGGCTAGGTTGAGACAAGTTGCTAGGGTTTTGAAAAACCAATTTGGCTTTATGCCAGGTAGGTCTACCACGGAGGCGATTCATCTACTTCGACGGCTTATGGAGAAATATAGGGAAAAGTCTAGAGATCTTCACATGGCGTTCATTGACCTTGAGAAGGCTTATGATAGCGTTCCCTGCGATACGATCTGGAAGACTTTGTAAACGAGACGGATCCCAACTGCTTATATCCGGGCAATTCGTGATATGTACTGTAGATCTACTACTTACGTCAGAACTACAGTTGGCGACACCGAGGCTTTCCCGGTGGAAATCGGACTCCACCAGGGGTCGGCTCTTAGCCCTTACATCTTCGCCTTGATTATGGACGACATCTATTGTGCGACACCAGACGATGTACCATGGTGTATGCTTTTCGCTGACGACATTGTCCTAGTTGCTGAAACAAAATCTGAGTTGAATAGTAGACTGGCTACTTGGAAGACTGCTTTGGAAGAAAAAGGTTTAAGGATCAATATTGAAAAGACAGAGTATTTATGTTCAAACTTCAATGGGAACCAAAACGATGAAGATGTAGAAGTATGCATAGAAGGACACGTTCTCCCCTCAAAGGATTATTTCAAGTACCTAGGGTCTATGATACATAAAGATGGGGGTGTAGATGATGACGTTACACACCGTATAAAGGCGGGATGGCTAAAGTGGAGGGCCGCTACTGGAGTTTTGTGTGACAAGAAGGTGCCTCTAAAACTTAAGGGAAAATTTTATAGAATGGCAATAAGACCAGCGCTGTTGTATGGATCAGAATGTTGGGTAACCAAGAAGGATCACATAAGGAGAATAGAGGCCGCAGAAATGAGAATGCTTCGATGGATATGTGGTAGGACTCTTTGGGATATGACGACAAAACTCTGCTATTAGGATGTCCTTGGGGGTGGTGTCTGTTTCCAAAAAAATTGAGGGAGGGAGGACTACGGTGGTTTGGGCATGTCCTTAGGCGACTACCGTCGGATGCAGTCAGGAGGGTAGAGTCGATTACAGTCGACGGTGCCAGAAGGAAAGGTCGACCAAGGCGGAAGTGGGAAGACTGCTTGAGATCTGATTTGATGGATTTAGCCCTTACCGAAGACATGACCTCTGATAGGAAAATATGGAGGCTAAAAACTAGGGTAGTCGAGTAATGTGGGTCATATCTATAGGGTGTATCATCTCTGTCTTCTTTTAATGCCTTTGTAGTAATTTTCATGACTTCTACTTTTTATACGTTTCTGTTATTGGTATTTATGAAGGATTAGAAATGGGTTTGATATCGTTGACTTCTGTGTATCATTCTCTTCATGTTTAGCTATGTATTTATGTATTTATTTATACATGCATTGCATTTTATCTATATTTTTAATTTTCTGACTTCCGGAGGTCTTTCTCGGAACTACTCTCAACCTGGCGTTGGGGGCAGCCTACTACCCTACCTCCCCCTTACCCCATACATATGGGAATTGGGTTTTGTTGTTGAATTTTGTCGCGGATCAATAAAGATGTGTAACCCCCCAGACCGATGCGGGTAGCCTGATCCGATCTGAAAAGTCACATTAGGGCTACCGGAGTGACCCACTGTAAAAATAGCGGAAAATTTAAAACTTTTTATCAGAACATGTAAACTTATAAAATAAGTTTTCACTATTTAAAAATAAAACAGATTTCCAAACTCGTATATAAATCAAAATACAATTACATGCCCCATAATCACAAGTACCAAACTCTGCAACCGCGCCGGAAGAACTCCCTTACTGAAGTCGATAGATGCACTGGTACAATTCTTTTAACCTGCAATGTTGAGTAATAGAGTGAGCTTCGAAAAGCCCAGTAATACAGAACTACCAGATGATGCTGATGAACGTGCAGATACAGATAAATATTTATTTCCTTATTGCTTCCGAACATTTACATATTTTTATGCTGAACAGAGATCCTACTGATATTTCGGGTGGTAACGGACAATGAGCTTTCAGTTCAGAGAAATGTTTCGGATGACTGAGTTCAGGAGATCAGAATAGGTTTTCTAGTGTGTTCCCAAAAACCATGTAACTTTTCAGATCTTTTTAAAACATATATATATACCCCCATCCGTCACGAACAAAATGTGTAGGTTCCCCAGAACCATACAACCCCGTCACGTCCAGTAAGGCCCTGAGCACACAGCCAAGGAACCGGTAAGTAAGGCCCTGAGCACACAGCCGAGGAACCTCCAAGTAATCTTCCTCCAACATTAACCCCCCAAATTAAACATGTTCCGTCCATAAACGGATATATCAAAAATCAAATCATAGTTCACGTCAAGTATCATATCAAAATCCAGGTCAAGTAACAGATCATAATCCAAGTCAAGTATCAGATCAGAATCCATGTCAGATATCAGATCAGAATCCATGTCAAGTATCAGATCATAAATCAAATCGAAAATCAAGTAAAATATTCATGTGAGTAGGGAACACACCAGAATTTACAAATAGTATTCAAAGATATTGGATAATCTTAACAAGTAGGGGAATACGGATCTTCAGTATACCGATAGAATATCGGAATTCAGAATCACTATTGGAAGAGTTCAATGACTGACAGAATCATCAGTTATTCAGAATATGACTTGAGCTGATAAGGAAGAAATGAAGGTTCAGGACATTTATATTCTATGTCGATTGATCGGGTTATCAGACAACTCTTACATGAATAGTTCCCAGAACTAATGCCTGCCGATTGGTCAATTCATTGTTCTTCCAGGGTATTTACTCTTTAATACCACAATTCTTGTCCATAGACCATTTTCGGAATCATCGTTGAATAAATCTTCCAATGTCTTTATTTCATTTCCACACTTCCACAATATCATGAAATGCTGACGTACTTGATTAATTTGTTCATAACCCATTATAATTGTACACTACGTAAACTCATCAGAGTTTCCAAACTTATCCAAATCACTTACTAAATCCTCAGTCCTTGAGGTTACCTATTTCATTTAGCAGTCATCTCCATTCCAGTTACTTCAGGATTTTCCAGAGTAATTCAAACGTTCCTGAATTTCAGATACATGTTGTACTTCCATTACCTTTAAAGGTAGTCCAATACCTATGCTTACTTGGATTCCTTAATTAATCCAAGATATTTACTTAATATAGGCCATAAGGGTATTTTGGTCATTTTGGTTTTCAGTTTTATTCCAATCATAACAGAGCTCGAGGATATCCCATCATTCCTGAGCTTGGTGATATTCTTGGGTCATTTCCATTATAAGGGTATTTTGGTCATTTTACAGATCCACGGTATTTCAATTTTTTTCCTCCATCCGGTCTTATTATTTAATTCCAATTTATATCTTTTTCCTCCATCCGATCTTATTATTTAATTCAATTTCATCATTTGTTTTAGTCCTTTCGAATAATTCTGACAGCATAATACCCCCGATAAATTATTCTTCAGGTATTTACTCATTTCTCGGATATTTTTGGTTCAAGTGCCTTTTCAGATTTTACAAACGGAATATCATGAATTTTCCTGCACTAAGTCAGGATCTTAACAATCAAATCTGTACTTAATCGAGTTAAGTACGAATCCTCTAAGTATTTTCTCATTCAGGGTTAACTCAGACTATTCTATCTCTTAAGGGCATTTCTGTAATTTCTTAACCAGATAATTTCGATATTAGCTCTTAACGAAAATAATCTAATTTAGAGATCCTATGATTAATTGCTTTCACGAACCTTCTCTGATCTTGAAGTGATTCCTTAACAGACTTCTAGTATCTTGCATAAACCCTCTTGGTTTTAAAAACTGGTTATCCATAATTTTCAAGTAAAACTAACATTTCTTATGCACATCAATAGTTTTAGTAGATCAATAATTCTTTTCAGATTTATTAATTCACTTCCAGGGACAATTCTTATCATTTTCCAATATAAGGGTAATTTCGTATTTTTACCCTACCGAAGTATTCTCATAATTTCTCATCCAAGTACCTTTAATATTTAACCTTTGATGAAATAAATTATAAGTTACAGATCCAGGTTGATTTCTTTATCACTAACCACATAACTTGTAATTTAATTCTAACAATCCCTTAATTTCTTATAAAAGTCATCTGAACCATAATCAGTTACTGAACCTTTTTACCGTATTCAGATCGAGTGTAGAACTTCATTAATTACACATATGAGACCAAACATTTCCATTCATGCATTTACCAATACCAACATGTTCTATAAAGCATAAAGAGGTAGTAAAGTATTACCTCGATTTCCGTGCAATACTGATCGACCATAAAAATTCCATTCAAATGCCTTTGATCTTCAATTCAACTTCCAATAATTCCTCAGATACATATCAACATAAATTATATCAGAAACGGAGCTTAATTGCGATAAATGGATCGAATCGGGTGATAAATCAGTGAAAGACGGCTTACCGGGTTCGAATTTGGCAAAACGAACTTCGGATTCGGATTCAAGACGTCGAAAGCATAAAATATGACTTTTCGAAAATTTGGAATTTTCGGTCAAAATTGAAGTCAACGGGTTTGACCGGTAATTACGAGGCATTCGGGTTCGAATTTCGAAAAGCGGACAGCGGAATCGGATTTGGAACGTCGAAAAATGTCAGGATAGGTATACTCGGTCGAAGTCAAAGGTCGTTTAATGCCCAGTCAAAGCCGGTCAAAGTTTTGGTCAATAGTGGTCAACGATGGTCAATGGGCAACGGTCAACGGGTCAAGTCAATGGGTCGGGTCAACGGGTCGGGTTATGACCGGTCAAACCGGTCAACTATGCACCAAAACCGGTCAAACCGATCATTTTTACCTTCCCCACGCGCAGTGGCGGCGCGTGGGGGCGCGTGAACAGTGATAAAATCTCGGAAAATTTTCTAAAAATTATTTTGAGCGATTTCGAGATACTTACAAAGCTCGATTCACAATTTTGAACGACGGAGAGCTCGATTTCAACATATCGGAAACTTTGACCGCTTTACCTCCTCACGCGCCGCCGTCGACGGAGACCAAGGATGACACCGGCGAACTCGGAACGATGCAACGAACACGATGGTGCGGGAGGTGTCGTAAACGGATGACCCGATCGTCGTGAATCGATGAAAAACCATACCGACGATACTTCCGACTGAAATTAACGACGAACGGCGATGATTCACGACGAAAAGTTTGAGGGGTTTTGTTCCTCGGTTGATAACGAACACGATGGTGGTTTCGGCTCGTCGTTTGGAGGTCGGACGGCGAGTAGATCGGAGTTCAAAGTTGGTTGACCGAGAGAGGAAAACTGGGAAATAAACTGGAAACGGGGCACGGCAATGGATTTATAATTCATCCCATAATAAAAATGGGTAAACAATAAGTTTAGTCACTGAACTTCCTACACTTCTTAAAACGGTCTGCCAACTTTGAAATTTTACAATTTAATCCCCAATTTCTTCCAAAAATACCAATTAAATCCACCAATTTATATTTTCTAAATTTTAGCCCCTAAATTGGGGTGTTACAAGATGAAAAAGAAAAGGGTAAGTGGCACACCAATAAAAGAAAATGAGGCTTTTACTGTATCACCTATAATCAATATATTAAAACAATATTGTTTTAAATCTTTATAAAAAATAAATTTATACCAAAATGATATCATTTTAAAACCATATAAAAATTATTTTTTTTATTTTTCTTGTTTTTACTCCTCTCAATTTTTTCTCTCTCTCTGCAGATACTAATTTAAGTTTTGATTATTATTCGCCACAATTGATCACCATGTTGATCATCGTTATGACATAGTAAATGTCAATATCGATGATAAATGAGTCCTAAAATTTCTCACCAATCTATTTCACCTAGCGTGGTCACTTTAATAGTTAACGTAAAAAGAAAAAAGAAAAATGAGATGGACAACATATTGATGCCACATAATGAAAAAATAATTATCAGTATAAAAATACGCCATGTCATCACATCATTTATTGTTTAAGGTGAAGTGACCAAAATAAGAGCAATTAAAATTGAGTGATAAAATTTAAAATTAAAGTGTAGTGACCAAAACAAAAAAATTAAAATTGAGTAGTGATATTTATAATTTATCCTTTTACAATTTGTATCCTTTCACTTGCTGTTTAATAATTAAAAAATGTATTGTATTCTATTTAATTTTACTTATAAATATATAAACATTGATATTATTTTATTAATTTTAGCATAAATTACGCAAGTGTCAAGTGGTCCCCCGACTGTATGACACTTTGTTGAGACCCTCGATTATTAAAAGTTATAAAAGGGTCTTTCGACAATGTTTTTTTAGTCCAACTATTAAAAGTTACAAAATAGTCATTCGACTATTCATATATTCCAAATGATTTTTTCATTAAAAAATTAGCGGTCGTATGCGATGGATTAACATCTTGACAATATATGATAAAACCTAATCTCAAAATCGTTTGAGCTATATTTTTGGATCAATTCTCTATTTACATTATATTGTCAAGCTAGTGTTTGAAACATTATGTTATCGAGCTAATGATTAAAAGCAACATCAATACCAATAGACATCATTAAAATATAATTATGTTAACGTCTAACTCAAACGACCGTCATTTTTAACGAAAAATTATGAATTTGAAACATATGAATAATCGAGAGACTATTTTGTCACTTTGTATAGTCGAAATACTCAACAAAACAACACTTTTAGTTAGAAGATTATTTTATAATTTTTACTAATCAAGAGACTTAACAAAGTAGTGTCATATAGTAGAAAGACAATTTGTACGTCTCACCTTATTTTTTTAATAATAAATTGATTGTTTGATTAATCCTCATTTGAGTTATGGTTAGAAAATTTTCAATCAGCGGTACAAATTCATTAAAAGATTATTATTTATTAATTTATTCATCAATTTTATTGGAATTCGGAAGTTAATGTCACAAAATGAGAAGCCAACGAGATGTCAATTCCTAATAATTAATTAATTTTTCTTTTTCTTGAAGTTATAATCAGGGATGAGCATTTAATCAAGTCAAATACATAAATTTCGACTTATTTGAGGTGAGAATCGTATTTTATAACTTAAAAAAATTTTGTGTCGAGCCGAGTTTAACAAATTTGAGTCAAAATATTTGAGTTTTTATACTAATTTTATTATAATTTTTTATAGTATTATAGTTAGGATTGGTTCCAATTTTTCGACTTTCTCTAACCATTATATATATATATATATATCACATTATAATGTTATTTAATATCTCAAATACAATCTAAAATTATAAAATATATTTATAATATTATATTTTAAAGAAAATATTTTGAGGGTAAAATATTGATGAGAGTATTAAGGAATTGATGGGAATAAAGAATTTGCAAACATTTATAGTAAAAAAACCAAATTTAGTAAAATGAAAAGTTAAGGGACTAAATAAAAAAATTAAATTTTTACTGTAAAAAAATAAGAATCGAAGTTAAATAGGTATTCTATAGTAGTATATGAGCATGTGGTTCAAATTTGGTACGAAACATACTTAAAATAAAGGATGAATTGAAGAAATAAAGAAATAATGAAAAATTAAGGATCTAAATTAAAAAATAGAAACTTATTATCAAAAAGAGAAATTGAAAGTACATATGTATTCTACCATGGTTTAGATATAAAATGACTGATGTATTGAAGAAATAATAAAATCAGATACTAAATCGTAAAACTATCAAATCAATTTTTTAGTTTTTCTAGTGAGTCAAAATTTCTAAATTTCAACTCGACTCAAGCTCAAAAATTGAATTAATAATTTGAGTTGACTTGAATAACTCGACTCGAATAAATTAAATAAAAAAATTAATTTTTAGAATAGAGTGATTTTTGCTTACCCTTAATTAAAATTAAGCTTGTAAATGAAGCCATTTGTTGTTGTTGTTTTTTTTGGGACCAATACCCCAGGCAAAAAAATTAATTAGCCCAATAGTTCAAAACATATTTTAATTTGCAATCTACGACATTTGATGCAGTGAACTTAGAACTTGTCACTTCGAGGTGAAGAGTTTCATTGAAAATAATTTTTTAATGGTCCCAAGTATATGGGCCCTATGTGGGCTAATATTTTATCATTTTCATAGGAATTCGTCACCTAGAAGTGACTCGTCCCGTTATAAATTATTTTTTTTATTTTTACATTTACTAAATAATTTGACGTCATGTTGAGGTGATGATTTTGCTTTGAATTTTAAAAAAGTAGTCGTTTTTAGCCGTTGTACAATTGTCAAATTGCAACGGTCACTATGGAACTCCTCACCTCAAGGTGACGAGTTTGGTGGAGTTTTTGAAAAAAACTAGTTGTTTATAGCCGTTGGGTTTGGGTTATAAATAGGAGTTTTGGATTAAAGTTTTTTTTATTGTGTTTGGTTAAGAAAAAATTAAAAAAATCAAAATTTCTAAAAAATAAAAATTTCTGGAAAATATCTACCCGCGATGAAATGTTACGCCTCGATGATGTTCATATTTCTTTGCTCTAGCTTAGTCTAGATGAAGAACGGAGCATTCGTCAAAAAGGAATGAGTCTTAGAGATTCGCCTAAGCATATTATTATATATTTGTAACAATTCGGGCTATATCCAGCGACGTTTTTGCATGGTTTTAAGGTGAACCCAGTACGACTCTCATTGAACGTTAGAGGCCGGAGATGTATATTTTTCATTTTCCAAGTGGTGAAGTGACAATTACATTGGAAGATGTCCCTTACCAACTCAGTGTTCTGGTTAATGGTGCGGCGGCTATGAGGCACAACAATTTCGACCGATTTTGATTTGTTCACGAAGTTTTGGGAAATATGCCACCATTAGATGTTTTATATGGGTATCATTTACGAATTATTTTCTTGGAGTTCGAATTTAATGTGACATATGACTCTACCAAGAAAAGGTGATTTTTACAGCCTGAGCATATCTGCTCAAATTGATTGAAGAGATATTATTAGTTGATAAATATGGTAATTTGACTCACATTATTGGAGAATTTTACTCAGTGTCACAACTATAACATTCTTATCCTGTATTCAGACATGAATACAAGTTAAGGATGTCACATTGTTTTTTTATAACATTTACTGTTTGTTTCTTTTAAAATGTTCAATTTTAACATTTATTACTAAACTATTTAATCACATAAAATTATAATGTACTATGTTATTTTCCAATTCATATATGTTTTTAAGTAGCCACTAGACAGTTTATATTGTTTCATATTACAAATAAAATGCCAAATTTAAAACTCAACTAATTAGTCTTTACAACATAATTTATTATCACATTCTTACGTAACCATTTAGAAATTTATCATATTTTTACTTTTCTTTAATATGTTTTCTCATACTCTATTATTTCACGTTTTATAACTCTTATAATATCATTTATCTCATCGTACCTGTAATGTATATAATCAGTGTATCTTAAAACAAATTGTTTTGGTTGTTATCTACTGCCACATGACCACTCACTAGCAACAACTATAATTTCCCATCATGAGTAAAGATTTTTCTTAAGTATATATGGTTTGCCCTCAACTTATCCGTAATCTTAGATTAAACAATCATTATATAATTATGGAAAAAATAATTTATAAAATTTATCTTACTATAATAGTTGTCACTTTATTCTTGATAATGTATTATACATTCATCATTCTCACCATACTCATCTCATATTATATTTATTAAATATTCTACGTCTCAGTTAGACATATTTAAAGAAGCTATTGTTTATTACAAAAATCTACTTTTGTATTCAACTTATTTAATTCTTACCTTTCAGATCGCCTAACAATAATATGTAACATATACACTTTAATACAAAACATCGTATGAAAACATGATATAAAACCATTAATTAAATAAATTTGTCTAATTCATTTAATATACAAATAACTTAAAAATCCATCTTTTCATTTATAACCGTTCAATGTTAAATCAAACCTTGAATAAATCCTCATGGAAAAATATAATAATCAAACAAGTATTTGTCTTTTCTTTTTGTATTGTTCCCTTTTCTTATACTATTTTTATTTTCTTTATTTCTCTTTTTTCTTATACTATTACTTTTACTGTATTGTTCCTTGTACAATATGTTTTGCTGTACTATTTTATGTGTATTGTATCATTTAGTGTATTGTATCTTAAATTTCATTTTATAGCCTATTACATAGTCATGAGAATGCATGATACCCGAGTCAGTCATGAGTGATATGCAGTATATACTATCAGTAACATGTAACAATATGGCACATTAGTGCCCAGTATAGATGTATCTGAAGGTATCCTAAGGTACACGAGTCACATCGAGTGATCTGTACAATATTCAATTATCACTACACCTCGTGTACCACAAAGGTACATGAGTCACATCAAGTGATCTGTAAAGTATTCAATTATCACTCCACATCATGTACCACAAAGGTACACGAGTCACATTGAGTGATCTATGCAGTATTCAATTATCACTCCACCTCATGCACTATAAAGGTACACAAGTCACATTGAGTGATCTTGTATAGTATTCAATTATCATTCCACCTCATGCACCACAAAGGTACCCGAGTCACATAGAGCGATCAATACAATATTCAGTAATCACTTTATCTCATGCATCACTAACTCTCATGTCTTATACATTGAGCTTTTATTTAAATCTTATATTTTTTTATATCAAACATTCATAGGAAAATTATTAAATCCATATACTATTTAATCATATATTAATGCTTTAACTTAATTAACATAATAAATTCATATTCGTATAATTATTCTAAAAATATTACTATTAATGTATATTTAATATTATTTTCTTTTAAAAAATCGAAAATTAACTTTATGTATATCAAACTAATTTTCCAAGTTCCTTAAATAATTATGTCTAACAATAATTCATTTATTTCCTTCATATTTCACATTTAGCCACTAATGAACTTTTCTTTAAATTATAACCTAATGTTTTAAAAATATTCTAAATAACCCCTTGATATTCACTTTAATTTTTCACACATTATCTTATACTCAATTTCCATTTTAACCCATAATTTCTCCATATTTACTGTTTAGCTTTTTAGCTTATATATATTTCTAAATCAATCCCAATTTAATATTTTAATATCAAAATCATCATTCTATTATTTATACTTCAATTAATTTTAAATTCATTCAGTAATCTTCAATTTATTTAATTTATATTTTGATCTCCAACTTTAATAATTTTACAAATAACCCAAAATCAACATTACAACAATAATTCAACATTTTAATATTCAACTTCAATATAGTATCTAAACAAATGAATAATTGAAATTAATTTCTCAACCTTTTTCTAATTTTACACTCAACCCTTACACTCCTGTAACCTTCTAAATTTAATTCCAAATTCATAATACCATAATTTTAACTATAAGGTAAACTCTTTTAGAATTTCATCTCAACCTTTCTATTTTAATTAATACAGTCATTTTTACTATTTAATTCTAAATTCAATTATCATAAAACAAATTCAAATATTCCAATAACATGTTCAATTTCTACTCATTAACTTGTACCCAATTTTCGTTTCAAACCCACAACTTATACAAAATTTTGATTTAGTCCTCAATCTTAACAATTCTTTCATATCAACTTCAACTTAAGCTTTAACTAACATAAACAAAATTTCCAGAATTTAATTAAATATTAATACCTCAATAATTACAAAATTTTCATTTGAGTTTATACTTTTCCATAATTTATGATTTAGTCTCTAAAATTTATAAAATTTCCAAATTAATCCAATTTCACATTTTAACATCGAATTCAATAATCTAAGATCAAAATTACAACAAGTACTTCAACTAATAAACATTTACACTTTAATCCTCCTATTTCTCAAAATATACGAATTAGTCCTATGCTTTTATAATTTCCAATTTAGAACTAAGTTAACATTCTAACATCAAATTTATCATTCTAATATTCAATTTCAACACAACACGTTAACTATTAAACAATTTCACATTAATACCTATATTTTTCAAATTTTTTGAATAGGTACCTATACTTTTACAATTTTCAAAGTGGGTCAAATCACATTTAAAGCATGTAGAATTATTCTAAGATCAATTCTAAACCTAGTAATTTTTTTCCATAGTTTTTCTCTATTTTTATCCCCTAGGCCGAATACATATAAGTTAGGAACACATTAATTCCAACTTGATTCAAGCATGATTTCAATTTCTCAACTTCATTTCCAAGCAATTCAAATTACTTCCATGACATCAACAAATCAAATTCAACGATTTCTAATAAAATTTATTCATGGTCGCATTCTATATAAGTAGTTCTAAGTGGTTTTGATCACCATTTAAGCTCATAAACAATTCTATAATATCAATAATACAAAAAACTATACATAATTCATCAAAATCTAACTTATTTATCATCCATTATAATAACCAAATCATTAATTCAAGTATGGAAATCATGAAATATTCATATCAAATAAAAGAGAATTTGATTTAGATAAATTTTCTATTTTATGACTTAATGAAAAATCAAAGAAAAATGACTAAAATGAACAAAAGGAAAGAAAAACATACCTTATTTTCCTTTCCCATAACTCACAATCTATATAGAGAATATGAAGAAAACTTCTCTAGATAATTCATGAGAAATGTCTCATGTACATGTACACTTGTCAATTTATTAATTAAATGATTATAAAATTCCTTTAATACATAATTACAACTTTATCCTTTAAAAATCATGATAATTACCATTTTCACCATAATATCTTTTATTTTAATAATGAAAAATTCAAATATGAACAAATATAATTCACTTTCCATCTTTACCCCTTTTAATTTTTTCAAATTTTCAATTTAGTCACTAAAATTCACTATCACTTTAACATGGAAAAATCCACTTAATTGTATAGTTCCTCATCAAATTCTACTAATTAAAAAATATAAATATATTATTTATAACCTTTTACTATTATTCTTCAAATTTTTGTAATCTTTCAATTTGATTCGATTATCCGAATTTTTATCAAACTTTACTATTTTAAAGCTTTTTGTACAAATCCCGAATCAAAATTATGATTCCCACGAAAATGTAAATTTCAGAGTAGACTATTCATTTACAAGCCAAAATACATAACTTTTTAAAAATTATATTTTTAGTCCCTAAACTTTTCAAAGTTTATACCTTAGCCACTAAACTTTTAAAATTATAGTTTGGTCACTAACCAAAATTTGGGGTATTATATCAACATTAGTTGGGGTTCAAAAATTTTAGCTTTTTTATATTGAGAATTTTGCAAGGCTACAGTCGTCGAACGAGGTCAAAAAGCGGATGTAGCGGGTTTTATAATCATGCTACAATCTTGGGTATGATATCAATTCCTATTTTTTACACCAATTAAAGTAGCTCTAGTTGAGTTTCCTCTCGCTGCAAGGTAATTTTTATAACTATTTTTTGGTTAATTTTAAAAATGTTTTGTTATGATTTTTTTAATTTTTATATTATTTAAATGATGACATAAAATTATCAAGACAAAGTTATCAAGTTCAACTAAAAAAATTATACGAATGAGAATCGTTATTGTTGGTCGACATGTAATAAATATTATTTTTTAAGTTACTAAATTTAATTAAAATTTTCACTTTATTTATACTAACTTTTATTATCAATGTTTACAATTTTCTTAGATCCCGTATTATGACGATGAGATCCACCGGGTACTGTCATCGCATCTTTTTGAAGGGTCAAAGTTTTGGTGTGCCGTAACACTTTTGATAAACTTTGCAATTGTTGAGATTCACGCAACAGATAGAGTGTTGCGACAGTTTGTGTTTCATCATCCAATTCCTACGCATATTGTTAATATGGACGCGCTCTATAGAATTGATAGTGTGGGAAGCATAGCCACAATTGATAGAGGAAACATACCGATTACATTGAGCAATGGAATCAACGTCATTTCTCAATCCATATACCTTGCGAGATTACACCTGTTGACCTTGATTTCGACATTTCTTCCTACCCCTGAAATTATGAAGCAAACGAGAAACCATAATTAATGACATCACAAGAGAGGGAAAAATGAGAACTAGGAAGACAAATTCAAACAGACCAAGAGGAAATCATTATCATCTTTGTCTTCTTCTTCTGCTTATGTCAATTACTTTGCATCTCAGACTAGTTTTGATTTTTATCTCCATATCATGCGTCAGCGGAAACATAGTCGAATTGGGTTGGAGGTTCATGGGATAAAATACAAAGCACTCAAGCATCTTCAATCGAATATACGAGTGAGGGTAAATGTGATCATATTATATATGGTCAACAACATAACCAAGTCGAGTCAATGAAGACAATTATGACATCAGATACCATAAGCTCTTCGTCGTACTTCGAATGTGCATCTCAAAGTGGAGCAATATTCAATACACCTCCTCTTCAAGATGCAAACGAAGATGTAAATGAACACGATCAAGGCGAACGATCCCGACGTACTCGACGAGCCCTGTGACATTATCATTCGACGACTCTTCGACATTGTCAAGAAATAAGAAAATATAAATAAATTCTCCATTTTATTAGTTTATAATAAACTTATTAATTTAAGTTTTTTAATATTATTTTTAATATTTTTGTTTCATATGTTTTTTAAATTAAATCCGATGAAACTCGTCATCTTGATGTGATAAGTTTTAATGTTTATTTTTTTCACAAGTTGTCCGTTGCAAAACGAGTACATTTTTAAAAATTCAAAGCAAACTCGTCACCTTGAAGTGACGAGTTTAGTAGGTTTTTTATTTTTAAAATTTTCAAATTATTTAGTAAAGGTAAATATAAAATTAATTTATAACAGGACTTGTAACTTCGAGGTGACGAGTTCCTATAAAAATAATAAATTTTGGCTCACATGGGGTCACATACCTACGACCATTAAAAATTATTTTCAATGGAATTAATCACCTTGATATGATGAGTTCTAGATTCACTATAACAAATACCGTAAATTACAAATTAAACTCTATTTTGATCTATTGGGCCAATTAAATTTTCGCATGGGGTACTGGGAAAAACCCCCATTTGTTTTCTTAAAAAGTTTTCAAAAAACGCGGATATGCCTAGGGGTACTTATCGAGCGAGTCGATTGTGAGTTGGACAGTACTCGACTCGTGCTCGATAAAAAAATTTATTGCTCGATTCGACTCTTTTTTCGTTAAGCTCGTTAAATTTTTGCTCGACTCGTGCTCGTTAAAAGAACTTGTAGCTGGACTCATTACTCGTTAAGCTCACCGAAATTTTTACCTTATTTTCTTAATTATAGGTAAAATCTACTAATATTATACAGAGCTTAATATAAACATAAATTAATAAAGTTAACCAAAAATATTATCAAAATAGTGTATGAAATAATTTCAAAGTCTAAACTTCAAAGTAACAATCCACAAATACATTAAAATAATAAATATCGTTTGATTATTTAGTGTAGTAAAATACTAATTAATATTTTTTTATTGTTTATTAGAAAATTAATAGATTAGTAACATATCATCTTTACTATTATCTATTAGTAAATTAATCTTTTTTAATGAAATAATTTTTTATTATAACTATTGAAAAAATTATATAAAACAATTAACGAGCTGCTGGTAAACTTATTAAGCAGAGTTGGACTTTGCTCGAATCAACTCGTTAAATTCTCTAGTCGTCATCCCGAGTCAAATTTTGACCGAGTCAAGTTCGAATTGCTCACGAGCCGCTCAACTCAATAATCAACCGTAGATATGCCAACTAGTAAATCATATGACATTGTTTTGTTTGGTTTATATTTCGTCCAGTTTAGGTATTCCGATTCTGGTATGTCAAATTTGTCATATTAAACTATGACACGTGTGTCAGATGCAAAAACTTTAAGAGAAAAATAATATAAAAACTAAAATTTATTTTGTTTAAAAGTAATATAAAATTTTAAAATTTGCGAGAAATTTTAAAAGGAAACGTTGATAGTTCAAAAATTGTATTTAAAATCAACTCAAACATATGCCTTTTTCTGAAAATTTTGATAATCTTATTTCATTTAATGTACATTGTTTTATTGTAAAATAAAAAATGGATTTTAAAATATCATTTTATTTATTTATAATGTATATTTTAACTTATTTTAACTATAAGAACGGTAATAAAAATGTTAGAAAAAAGTTAAGATCTATTCGATAATCTTATACCTACTGCAACACAAAGACTGAAGGTTGTAAATGCACACAAAACAGGCCTTATATGTTCCAATTTATAGCATCTTGGCCGACTTAAAACCGATGAGCTTTCTACCCCTAGAATTAAAATACCATAACTTGGCTAACATGAAACAGTACCTCTTTGTGTTTCAGGAACAAAAGTTGACATAGCTAACACATAATATCCACAAGGCTAACAACTACTGTACGGAACGTATTTAACAAACTCAAACAATAATTACTTGAACTCTGAGCCCCTAACAGCAAATCACAAATACCATTTTTCAAATTCCAATGATGAAAATAGAGCTTGCATACCATTTCCACTCATTGATTGAGATTGATCTCCGGAGCTTGAAATGAATATACCCTGAAGTGAAAGAAGCAAAAACAAAGAAAAGTGAGGCATAATAGACAGCACTAGCACCCTGAAAATCGATGAATGCATATGACATGCATCACGATATTAACCGGATAACATAAAGCAGACCTGCTGACGAGCTCGCTGCAGCTCTTGCTCAAGTTGCGTCAGTTTCAGTCGACTACTCTCTAGTCGCCGCACATATGCCTAGATTTTAAAGGCAGAGAAAAGGGATTAAGAATAAAGGAATGTAAACTAATAAGTTCTATATACAGGCTTTAATTATTGGAGTAAATAAATGAAGTGCCTCAGCCATCAGTGCGTTTAAGCTTTATTCTGTTGTTCATATCCATGTCCATCCAATACGTGCAAGAGTTTCCTCACGGTTCCAACCAAAACCATGACGTGTAATAACGATGTTTTTCCAATTTATATATGTCCAAGAGGGGAAATTAGTATGAGAATATGAGTAAGATGGGGACGTAATGGTGTAATTTCAACACAATTTTGTAGAGGATTTTATAAGTAACCTCTTATTATAACGTTAAGTTTTTAAAGGCAAGGTACTAAAACGAAACAAAAACTAAAAGTTAGGTATGATTTTAAAAAAATTGAAAGTTTAAGTACTAAAATAGACCAAAAATGATAGTTTAGGTACTAAACATGCAATTTTCCCTAATTTATAATAAGACACAAAGAAAGTGTACCTCGACGGATAATTGCCACAAGAATATAATAAAATATTGAGTATATAAACATTATAAGTTGAAAAGATTAAATAAGTTCAATAAAGGAAATACTTTTTTCCTTAACCGGCTTTTTCTTGCAGCCTCACGATTTTGAGCAAGCCTACGCAACGTCTGCAAAATAGTCATTGAGAAGGAAATATGATTAATTCATCAAAATTATACAAGGCGACAGTAGCATTTGTTAGACCTCTTCCAAACTGCAGAAAAGGATGGTCAATAAAGAGTCGGTATTAGCTAGTAAACAGATTCTATCGTCCGTTGAAGTATCAGTTCTGGGGCAGCCATCAGCCATATTGGAGTCCCCCCAGTTCTCCCGACCAACTGATATATGCGCCAGATTTGGTGGGATATCCATCTGAAGCAGTAATGGTTGGGACCCCACAACAGCAGCAGAGTGATTGCTGTCTGCGGATGCAAGTGTCTTACACACGCACACACACACAAAAGAACTCTCAGTAACTAAATTTATGTCAAAAGTTCGAAGCAAAAACACAATTTCCGAAAGGAAATAGATGCCCACCTTGCTTAAAGCACCAAACTGAGCATCAGCTAATGCCTGGCTATTTCACTTTATTTGATCAAATAAAGGATCTAAAATACAAGAATATTATAAATTGAAAGTATATGCAAAGTTCATATGAAACGAAGAAAAAAATTGCTGAACAATCAAGTAGTGTAATACATCAAGCAATTCATTTTCCATGAAATATAAAATCAAATGCTTGCATATGCCCGTAAATAGTAAATGGAAACCCGTTATTACATACTTCTGGTAAGATTAATAGTATCCTCTATTCGAAAATTCTCAAGAACGAACGGCATTTGCCTCTGTGCCACTGAAAATCCATGTCATTAAAACCACATGTTCAATTGTAAGGCGGTATGATTCAATAAGATCGGGTCTATATTCCTAGACAAGAAGAAAAAGCTACATAGGAATATCTCACAGTAACACAGCATGAAAAAAAATCTGCATTCAAAGTTATGACGAGGCCGACTGAATATTCTCACAATAATAATAATAATATATTACCATTCGTTCTGCAGATGACAAACTGATAACATAAAAGACGACAAAACAATATATTAACTCCTTGACTCAGCCCCTTAGTAATATTAACAGCATCCAATACTTGTAACGAACAAAAAAAAAAGCCATGAATTCTCCTTAGCAAATATTAAAAATACAAACTTGAAGTGCACCCGGAGACGGGCAATTATCAAGTACGACCATATCACCTTAACACTTGCTAAAAAATAAGTACTCATCATCACGACATGAACCGTTCAGTCGATATAAAACCATTATATCCTCGGAAGACCAATTGAGGACATAAAAGACAACAAAACAATATACTAAGTTACACTATACTTATAACAAGCATAAAAAGCCATGAATTCTCCTTCGTCCATCACAATTCAAAATTCAACGCTTCGTTAAATACCTGCACTCAACCAACTCTACCTTATCACAAGTTCAATAACCAAGAAAACAAAGATGTCTCAACAAACAAATACACAAACATGTAACCAGTACAAAGCTAGTGTAGAAACGGATCGATGAATTCGAACAAAAAGCAATAAAAAAAACTCATAAACAGCATAAAATCGAAAGAAAAACCTGGGATTCGAAGTAGGTACTGCAGGAACATTGCTCGGCATTGCTGCTGAATTTTTCCTATTATTTTCTACACCATTATTCACCGTTCTACTGCCCATCAATCACAGCCAAACATATCATCATCCAAAAAAAATCTCTTCTGTTTATCCTCTTACAGTAAACTCCTTCAATTCCGTTCACTGAGTCAACCAAAAACAACCCCAAATAACTCAGATAAAAGTGACCCAAAAATGGTAATTATAAGCTACATAATACATATAATCAAACTTTCTCAAAACCCAAAAAACAACAAGAATTACCACTATTCACCTACTAATCCGTACATTTTTGGTACCAAAATCAAAAACCCAAATCTAAAAACAACCCAAATAGAAATTTAGATTGGCTTGAACTGAGAACTAACCTTGATTTTTGCTCTGAGTTGAAATCTTTAAAGCACCACCGATTAGACACAGCTTGAACTAAGAAGAACTTGTTTCGTCAAAAATGAAAAAATAAATTTTTTTAGCAAAAGTAAATAAAGGAGGTAGGCGATTTTATCGTAAAATTACCGTCATAAAATAATTACCTTTTAGGCATTGTCACAAAATTTTATTAATCTAGTATTTTTTTTAATAGGGTTTCGTCAAAGCTGACGCCACGTAATGATAGAAGCAGATCATCATCCGTGCATTTCTGAGGTATCTAATATGCGTCAGTAAGGCGTCACCACATTAACTCGTTCTATATTTGCTTCACCTTTTTTATTGTAAGGTAAAAAACTTTTAATATATTATTCTCGCAACCGTCTTTCGGGTAGGTTCGGAATTGAGCTTCAACATGAAAAAATGTTAGAGCCGCCACCAATCATTTTAAAAACAAATTTTAGGTTGATCGGACACCATCTTACCTGATCTACGTTTTACCAGAAATATGTCGAGTTCGGGAGTTGGTTACAGTCAAGGAAGGATTAGCATCCTTGTACTACTCTTTCTGTACCAATTAATTAGTCGGTTATCTTAATTGCGAAAATTAAAATTTAAAAAAATCGATTCAAATTATTTACCTTTGATTGGTTAGAATTTCTCTGAAAAGAGGTTAAAAAAATGTTAGATTGCAAAAATAAAAATAAATAAATAAATATGAAATAAAAAATAAAAAAATATTTTTTTAAAAGATATAAAATCAAGTTTAAAGGAAAAAAATGAAGAAACAATAGGAAAATAAACTTTCAAGGAAATAAATAAAATAATAAGTAAATAATAAAAAGAGTAAAAATGTTAAATTTCAAAGAGAAAAAAAAAAGGAAAGAAAAAAATTAGGGGAAAATAATAATAATTTTTTATTTCAAAAGAAAAAATAAAATAAAAAAATAAAAAAGAATATTAAAGGATCAAATAGGAACGAACTAAAATTTACATACCTAATTGATGTTAAAAATAGGCTGCAAGAGAAAAATAGAGAGTTAGGGGACTTAAAATAGAAAAACCTGACATTTAAAGGACTGAACTGGTATTAATCAGAAACTAGAAGGACCTAATAAATAAATATGAATAAATTAGAACCCCAATAATTAAATTAAAATAAATACAGGTACCCTAGATAAAAATAACCCATAAATCATATACAAACTAAAATAAAATAAACAAAAAACATGGAGAACTAAATAATAATTAATCCTAAATACCAAATAGTGAATAAACATAATAAAATTTGAAATCCAAATTAAAAATACTGAAACTTAACTTCAATGACTAAAATGTAAAGTTACAAAATTATAGTGATTGAGGGCCCTATATTCTTTCTAGAATTTCCTCGTCGTAGGAATAGCCGACCACCGTTGGCCGTCGCACTCTGGTGCCGACAACCACCGTCGGCCACCGTACACGGTGGTCGAAGTTTGGGAAAATGCACTAAATCAAAGCTCTCGCCGCCCTCTACCCTATTACGAACCCCTTTTGTCCTAAAAGCCTTTCAATCGGCTCAGATCTGAATTTTTACCTTCGAAATCTGGTGGTTTTCGACGACAAATGGCTTTTTCAAGGGTAAGCTTCTCTCATTCTCTTCTTCTTTATTTTATTCCTTTGTATGGTTGATGTTGTTTTGCTTGTTCTTTCCCTTGCTCCATGTTTCTCTCCATCTCTCTATTTTTCTTATGATTTCTCCGTGCTTTGATATACGGTTTTACATGTATTTATAGTCCTAAGATTACTATTTTTATTTCGGTATTTTATCCTACTTGGACTGAAATACTTGCTTTGATTTGTTTTTCGGTTAGCTATGGAATCCCACGAAAGCTCGTCGCCGAGAAAAACGGGCGGTTGGCCGAGTGGTATTGCGGCTCTCTATGCGGCGCTGAGGGAACAAGGGTTAGGGTTTGAAAACCCTAAATATTTCAAGTGTAAGGTCAATTTGGGTCGGGCTTCAGTGGACTTGGGTTCCGGGTCGGGTTCCAGATCCGGGCTGCCATTGTTGGAGCATTGTCAGGTTTAATGGGTCGGCAACTTTTGTAATGGGCTTCAGGCATGACACAAAACCAAATAAATAAACATTATTATTATAATAATAATATGTTTAATGTAATATAATATATGTATATAATAGTAAAAAAAACATTTAAATTATATAATATAGATAACATATTATATAATGGGGTCGGATGAAAATGAGTGTCGACAACTACCCCTCTTTGTTCTTTTTCGTGTAATGAAAAATAGGACAAAAATAAAAAGACACAAATTTTCGTTTTGTATGAAGGGGTCCCTGAGTCTAATATCATCATTTGTGGAGTTGAAATTTAACTCTGATATTGCAATTAGGAATAACTCCCTGTTAAACTGAGTTGCGAATGACTCCTCCATCGCGAAGTTGAGTCAGTCTTGAAGTGATATCATTCTTCATGAAATTGAAACCATAGCTCAGAATTTGAATTAGAATGTGGCTTCTTGTTGCCAAATCGTAGTCAAAGTTGGTCTTCTTCTCGGTTTGAAGACCTTGTTTGAAAATTCGACTGGAAAGTAGTTTCTCGATACTACCATGTGGTTTATAGGCCCTCGAATGAAGTCGAACTCAAAAGTTTTTGGTTGACAGATAACCCTTCTCGCCTTGAGTTATGTTGTTCTAAGCTGAGATATTACCCCAGATCTTCTTATTGACTTAAAGACCTCGGTTTAAACTTCAACCGAAAAAGTAGTTCCTCGCTGCTACCATGCGGTTGATATGTCATCGAGCTGAATGAAATCGAACTTGACAGTTTTTGTTGACAGATAACTTTTCTCGACTTAAGTTATGCTGTAAATTTGATATTCCCTTGAGCTGAATGTAATCAAACCCGAATGTTTTGGTTGACAGATAGCCCTTCTCACCTTGAGCTATGCTGTAAATTTGATATGTCCTTGAGCTGAATGTAATCAAACTCAAAGGTTTGTTAACATATAACCCATCTCGCCTTGAGATATGCTATAAATTCGGCTGCCCTTGAGCTGAATGGAATCGAACTCGAAGGTTTTTACTGACAGATAGCCCTTCTCGCCTTGAGCTGTACTGTAATAGGCTGGGAGATAACCCCTATTGATGCAAATGACTAATTTACTGTGAAACTAAGTCAATCCACTTGGGCACGATATCATTCATCGTGAAGTTGAAATCGTGGATGGCTCATTCGCTGTGAAGTTGAGCTTTGAATTAGATGTCATTCGTTGTGAAGTTGAAATCCAAAATTGCATTGCTTTCGAGTTCAATATCTTTCGCTGTGAAGTTGAAATTGACTCTGAATGAAATTGGAGAGGTGTTTGTTGACACACAGTTTTTATCGACTTAAGTTGTGGTGTAAATTTCCTCTAAATGAGTTGAAATCCAAAATTGCATTGCTTTCGAGTTCAATATCTTTCGCTGTGAAGTTGAAATTGACTCTGAATGAAATTGGAGAGGTGTTTGTTGACACAGAGTTTTTATCGACTTAAGTTGTGGTGTAAATTTCCTCTAAATGAAAGATGACCTCCCTTCGCGGGTCTAAACCGATCATAATTCTTTGGATGACTCCCCTTCACGCGAAAGCCAAGTGGTAAATTCTATCAGCCAGATATCATCCGTCGTGGAGTTGAAATCCGGTTTGATAACATTAACTAGAACTAGCCACTCGTCGTTGAGTTAAGTTGAACTGAATCCGTTCTGAATTGGGCTTTCTAACCCGTCTGAAGTTGATTATAAGATCTTTCAAAATGTCAAGTTGGTTGAGGTGTAGTTCCTTGCCACTGAGTTAAGCAACCACCATCGATTTTTTTAAAGGTGCTTTTGAGTCGAGTATCTTTCTTCTTGAAGTTGAAACTTGACTCTAAAAACTGAAAAAATTATGTATGTTGTATGCTAAAAAGGGTAAATGTGATGCTCTTAAGTATGTCTAAGATGTATGCAACATGAATTAGTTCTGTTTTATCTCCTGGATGGAGTCTCGTGCTTTGTCTGCCGATCTGGTCCTTGGAATCGATCATGCCCCATTTTCTTCTTGGGTTGCTGAAAATGTCACAAGGGAGTGTTACAAGTTCTATCTGATCACTCGGACTGATTGCTTCCAAGAATGTGAAATGCTCGAAATTTGTCATTGTTTGTTCTTTCTTCAATAGGGGCAAAATGAGCCTCAACAGCTTCAAGGACCTTTCACATTTGAAACTGTCCTGTTTGAAAATGTTTTTCTCCTTTCTTTTATTTTAGGAGGGAAAAAGGATATGAGAATATAAGAATTTTGTAAAACATTACCTCTTAAATCAGGCTCACAATCGAATCAAATCATAAACATGAGTTCACAGAAAATCAAAAGAATCAATAGCTCTTTACTGCTTTCAAAGTTATAGCTCTTTGACAAATATCCAAATTGATAAGTTGGCTTCAGGTTGGCTTCCTAATTTCTAAGGGTTCGGCCACCAAAATGTCATTTCTTTTTTGAACATCGTAACATACCCCTCTTTCTCTGCATGGCATTTTAATCGGATGCGGATAAGATGACGTAACTAGCACAATCAATTACTATACCTTTTATTTCGGTTCTCTGAAATCTTTCATTTGTTCAAGCTTCGTAGGCTCCTCTAACAAAGGCAGTGCAGAAATATCGGTCTAAAAATAAAATTCCTGAGTGCTCGTGTGGAATTGACTATAACAGGTGTTCCTTAACTGCCTTAGTCCCTTTTTACCGAAACTCCTTATTTAAATAAGTTTGATTTGATTTGTCATTGTCTGGCTAGCTGAATCCTATCCAAAAAGCCGGGGAATTTAACCAATTGCTCTCGAAGGACAACTCAAGCTTTATTGTATAGATAGTATAATCACCTTTATCATGCTAGCTGAATCTTATCAATAAAGTCGGGGCATTTAACCAATTGCTCTAGAGGGATAGCTCAAGCTTAATTGTATACATATAATATTATATTCTGGGTATACTGATCCAATTTATTAAGTTTGTCAAGAAGAACCTGTTATAGTCTAGTTGTTGTTGAAAGTCAAGAAATCTCATCTTTAGAGTTCAATTTCCAAGCAATTGACCTAGCCTAGATTCACCTACTCAACTATTCCATCTGTAAAGATCATCATCGTCATTGAACGTCCTCAACAAAAGTATAATAATGTCATACACAATAGATTCCCCATGTTGTTCGCTCCTATGTATACCTAATACCAAGTCTCTTGTTCATTCCCGTATGAAAGGAGAAAGCTATATCGATTCTTACAAGAAAAGGGTATGGTGTTTGAGCTTCTGGGGTAAAGTATTTTACCAATTTTTTTATCATGCCACGTTGTCGAAGATCTATAACTCTGATTCATTTACAGACTTTTTTTAATTCAGTTGATATTCAAAGAATTTCAAGTTGTAAATTTGATTCAATGCTCAACATAAATTCATTTAAATATCCTTATAAAAAGAAATATGAGAAAGTTCAAAAGCAAGTTACAAAAAATATGAGAAAGTTCAAAAACAAGTTCAAACAAGATGCTGCAAAATGGAATAAAGCCTCATTAGGATGCTCCATTATTTCCAGAATGTTGAGTGTATAATTGGATTAGGGCCTTCATCTACACTTGCTCCCCATTTCTCAATTGTTTCACTTGTCAGGGCTCATTTTGATGTACCCTCAAACGCACAAATTTTTGCTTCCTCCCGAGCAGCTTCTTGGGAAAATCTTATTCCCTTGTGATTTATCAGCTTTTCCTTTCTTGGTTGGAAATTAGGCCCAAATTTAGATCCAAAATGATTTTCCTTGGTGGTGATCATTTTGGTTGGATCCCGAACGCATATTGCAGCTGTGATTGGCATAATATTCATCAGGCCTTCTAAGTTGCCCAAAACCTCACTTGCCTTAAGGAAATCTGATATAGGTGTTTGAGGTGTCTTCAAGGCTGCATCTGCCCCATCCATTCTTAAACCCATGGGCCAGTCTCGGATTATATTCATGGAAGCCCTTCTGCTTGGATTTCCTTTTCCATCTATTTGCACCTTATGTTCTTCGCATGAATTCTCTATTGAAGCAACGACTTCCGAGTTTTGGACCTTAATCCCTTTCTCTTCTACCTTGCACCCCTGAATTGTTTGTTCAAAAAGATCCTCAAGGTTGTTAGGAACCTTAACTAAACAATATGGGGTTTCATTCTGGTTTATCCAAATAATCTCCTTATAGGTCCACTTATCATTCAGGGGCCATTGTGGCTAGACATATCCCGATGTAACCAATCCAGCTGTGAGCATTTTTAACGTAATTTTTCAAGCGAAAAGTGGAAGGGAGGGAACTTGAGTGTCCTGACTGGATGATTGTAAAGGGTTAGAACCTCTAATCATGAGAGGTTAATCCTTCTTGGTCAATATTTGGTCCTCTTCTATGACCCTTTTATTTGAGTGAAGCTTATCTCTCACAAGAGAAATTTTATCCCTCATTAGCTCTTCTTTCATTGTTGGCCCATTGGAACCTTCTATAACCACATTTGATTTTTAGAGCTGACCTGAAATATCGGCTCCTTAACAGGTTCTCTTGCCACCGTTATTTCAATTTTAGCACCAACATTCATAGTCTCTTACAAAATGGGATCCACTAGTGGTTCTCTCCATGGATCACAATATTTACCATGTCCATTAACTTGGTCATTTGTTCTCTTGATTCAACCTGAAATCTTCTTACTTGATCGATCATCTCTTGTTGGGTTTTTACGAGTTGCTCTTGAATTTTCTCAATCTTACCAACACGCGCTAGTATCTCATTCATCGCTTTGGATATTTTTACAGACACATTTCAGGTAATTTTCAATTTTCTTTCAAAGCTTCTCTTTTAATTGCCTTTTCTTTGAGCAGTGTATCCAGTGTTTGTTCCTTTTTTATTAGACATCTCTTGTTAGTTAATGTGAATGTAATAAAAAAGAAAAGAAAAGAAAAAATAATGCGAAATATGCAATAATGTATGATGCATGAGGTTTTGAGACATTGATCCAAAAACGTGTCTGTTACTATAAATAATCTTTATTGGGACAAAAGTGTTATTTCTTAAGAGAGAAAAAACATCTAAAAGGTGTATTCTAACTAAGTCCTCTAGACCCCAAACAACTTCTGATGGGTTGACTCATTTTCTGCCTTCATCTGTCACCGGTTGAATACCCTGTCAAACCGTTCTGACTTCTCTGGCTAAGACGTGCAAGTGTCGAGCTGCTTTTTGTACTTGTTCCAAAAAATCTCGAATGGCTGCTTTTCTGGCTTTCACTCTCTGCTGAGCTTATTCCCTAATGAAAACGCCATTGAAAACCTTCATCAAAGAGAACTATCTGAAGTTCATTTGGTTGTTTCTTGAATTCGTCAACAATGACCTCTAATTTTAGCTATCGTTTTTCCATCTTGTTCTTGTTGTCTTTGAAGGGACTCTCCTGGTCAGTAACCTTTTTCTCGTCTTGCCCCTACAACAATTGTCAACCTATTTTTGAAAAGTTGACTTTTGATGTACTTGATTGTGGGTACCATGTCTTCTTAATTGAATGTGACACATAGTTGTTGTAACACCCATAACCCGTATAATTATACCTATACAGATTATAGAAATCATTTCCATTTCAAAAGTTGATTTAAAATTTATTTTCTTTAAATGGTAAATGATATTATAAAATAGCATATCATATGAATCATATTTCATTATAATAAATTTAAGGTAAAATATTTTTTTAATGAATAGTGAATAGTGAACAGTCTACCGATACACTGCTACAGTAACGTGAACAGTGTACCAATGCACAAAAACATCGAATTAAAATTGTACATTATTGCTACAGTAACTACTACAATAATTTCCAAAAAATACATAAAACTCATAAAAACTTAACCTTTCTTCACTATAAGGTTACCATTTTGTTTCCCAATTTGTTCAACAAAATAAATTGTGCATTATTAATTACATGTATCCAATTCAAATTCCATTATAGGATGTCTTACTGATATTGTAATATACTTCTCGAAGCTTGATGTCACTTTGAACTCTTTATTCCACTACTGGCTTTTTACCTACGCGTGAAAAAAAAATCACACGCTAAGTATAAACTTAGTGAGGCAATTAAAATAATATATAGTGCAATACAATTCATGCATGAATTTCAATGACAAATTCAAAATGTCATAAAATCATTTTATTTTCATATCAATATTTTACCATTTATTAACCATAAGCTTGTAAGCTTATTTTACCAAAATACTTGTCATTTGTACCATAAGCTCGTAAGCTTATTTTACCCATATACTTGCCATTATTCCATAAGCTCGTAAACTTATTTGCATGCTTACCATTTATTAAGCAATAAACCATAAATCATAGCCCATAGTATAACTGTATGAGGAACTCGGTATAGGAGTCAAATATTGCACCAAAGTGCTGAGGTCGGGATTTACCTACCTAGTACACCGTAGTGTTTTGTATCGTGTCTTCACTAGAAACTTTGAGGCCTACACTATGTGCCTTCTGTAGACACTCTAGTATTACCTATTATGCAGCTGTTAGACTCTATGGCATGCCATTAATACCACTGAACCTCAATAACATACTTGGGCATATAGTAAATTTTATTTGATCCATCCATGGCAAAGTATATCAATACCATTTAACATTCGGCAGTTCATACCCGCAATATCATTCATGATAAAAATCATATATGTTCATGATAACATCATATGCAAAAATCAGTGATCAATGCATTTTATATTCAACCTTTGACATATTTAGAATATGTCAAATATATGATAGATGACATAATATCATGTTGCTATAAACAAGGTTGACTTATCGAAAGTCTTCCTGATGATGTATAAAACATCCATGTATAATTTCATGCATGTATTACACTCACCTTGAGACTTTATAATTTTCCAAAATATGAGCCTCACTATTGTCCACAATAACTCTTTTCTTTTATACTCGAATCGTTTTGAACACCGAGTAAATCACGATCTGTACAAAATATAGATTCATATCCATATATATGTTAGTATTGTACTAACATAAATACATTTCCAAAATAAATTTACATAATCATACTTGAAACTCATTTTCTATCAAAATACTCAATACTTAATAATTCCTTTTAACATTCGAACCAAGTTTTACAATTTACACAAAATGGTCATTCACCATTTTACCACTTAAATTCTTAATACCAATAATTCCAGCATTGAAATTATTTCCATTCAAATGCTTTTACAAAAGCATAATTACATTTAAGTACCCCCAACTATAAAATTATTATACTTAAATCACTAATCTTTTCAAACTTCTAAAATAGTCATATTTCACGTTAACACTCATTTTAATTCCCAAACAACAATTTTCAGCATAGTACATCAATTATACAACACTTACACAACAACCCATCAATTTTTCAAAATTTAAGAATTGATCTCCCAACTTTTCAAAATTTATGAAATGGTCCCCAATTTTTCTAAGACTTGTAAAATACTTCCTTCATCATTTCCAACCCATATAAAATTTTTCCATAATTGTTCTCACTCAAACAATCCATTTCCAAAACTTAAAGAAGAAGTTCTAGAAAGATTAAACATGTTCTAATCATCACAAATGCTTGAATATGAATCTACTACCTCACAAACATCAAGATCCATCATCAATTTTGTGATCCCTTATATGAACACAAACCCTTAGATTTGGGATCTTTGAACACCAACAAGATTATCATACAATATTGGTACCAAAAGATAGTGTTTTTCGCATATAACAATTTTCTTTTTACAACTTACTCAAAATCCTAAGTAAATTGCTTGAAAATTGAGTTGAAGTTTTCTCTCACCTTTGAAGAACACCCATGGAAGCTTGGAGAAGAAGATTAGCTGAAAATGCTCCACCATCATTAATACTCTAATAGTAAATAAATCTAGCACATGGCTTAATATAGTATAATGGAATTTTTTATTCAATTCAATAGGAAATTCCATTTTTGCCATTAATGAATCTCCATATTCACCATAAAACCATGAAAACTCATCCTTATCATCTTTCAAAGTCAAAGATGAATTATTTTGACTTTGACTCACGAAATTGCCCATGAATTTTCAAAAAATTATGTTTTAGTCACTAAATTCAACTATTTTGGTCAAATTTGAAAAATTGAACATTTCCAAACCAAATTTCTCTGATCCAAAATATTAAAATAATATTTCCAACCATTTTATAACATCCTTCAAATTTTTATAAAATTCCAATTCAATCCGAATTACCGATTCCTTATCGGACTTTAACCATTTCTAATTTTTCTTTACTAAAATTCCAAATCCAAAAATATGATTTCTATAAAACCCCACTCTCAAGAGTAAAATATCTTTTAATGGAATAAAATTTCTTTTTAGGAAATGATCACTTAATTCCTCAAACTTTTCCCAATTTTCTACTTTGACCATCAAACTTTCAAAATTTTCATTTTGGTCATTATCCAAAATTTTGGGGTATTACAGTTGCCTTGTAGATTATCCCTTGTGTTTTTCATCTCTTGTGTTACAACTCCTTTATCTATTAACGCAAATTATTTACATTTAACAAACACGTTTTTGTGGACCAACACCTCTTTTGAATAATGTAAATAATGAAAATAAAATGAAAGAGAATAAAAATGAAAAGAGTTAGTGAGGTAAATCAAAACAATAATGAAAATAAAAAGTCCTACCCCACATGCTTATTATTTATAACCGGACATGATCTCTATCCCGCATGTTAATTTTGAACAAGTCCTAACCATATATTTTTCTAGTTCACATGCTTTGAACAGAAAGTAAAGTAGGAAATAACTCAAGTATCCTAGGTTTTAAAATGTGGTTTCGGGGTGGGCTCTAATTCCCTGCAGTCTCCCGGTTTAGGTTCTAAAAAAAGGGGTACCCGAGTTCTCCTTCCTGGTGCCCCCTTGGGCTTGCCAGACCCTTAGTCCTAAGCCCATTACAAGCTGATATGGACTAAGTTAAACTCGAGATGATATATTTCCTTATGCCCGCACGGAGAATAAATTCTCATGAAGGCGATGCTTTCACCCCCACTTAAAAAGGGTTCGGAGCTCGGGTATAGAGCCAGAGATGAAAACTTTTTCAAAAATCTGAAATCATTGAAAAAACGTCAGTACAACTATTTACATGAAAACTAATCAAATGTAAATAATTAGAATCGAATAAATAAATTATAATTTATTATTTTCGCTTAAAAAGACAACCGAAAATTAATTATGGCCTGACCCACCAGAGTCGCCAAGATATCGTAGCCGTCTTTCAGGTAGGCCCAGAATTGGAGTTCGACTTGGAAAAACGTTAGAGCCGCCACCGATAATTTTAAAAACAAATTTTAGGTTGATCAGACACCATCTTACCTGATCTGCATTTTACCAGAAATATGTCAGGTTCGGGAGTCGGTTACAGTCAAGGAAAGATTAACACCATTGTACTGCCATTTCGGTGCCAATTAATTCGTTAGTTATCTTAATTCTGAAAATTTAAATTTAAATTTAAACAAAATTATTCAAATTACTTACCTTTGATAGTTAGGATTCCTCTAAAAATGGGTCAAAAAGAATGTTAGATTGCAAAAATAAAAAATAAATAAATATGAAACAAAAAATAAAAAAGTCTTTTTTTTAAAGATGTAAAATCAAGTTTAAAGAAAAAAAAATGAAGAAACAATGAGGAAACTAAACTTTCAAGGAAATAAATAGAATAATAAGTGAATAATAAAAAGAGTAAAAAATGTTAAATTTCAAAGAGAAAAAATGGAAAGAAAAAAAATTAGGGCAAAAAACAATAATAAATTTTTTTATTCCGAAAGGAAAAAATATAATAAAAAACAAAAAAAAATAATATTAAAGGATCAAATAGAAACGAACTAAAATTTACAGGCCTAATTGATGCTAAAATGGGCTGCAAGAGAAAAATAGTAAGTTAGGGGACTTAAAATAGCAAAAACCGATATTTAAAGGACTAAATTACTATTAATCAGAAACTAGAAGGACCTAATAAATAAATATAAATAAATCAAAACCCCAATAATCAAATTAAAATAAATACAGGTACCCTAGATAAAAATAACCCATATATCATATACATACTAAAATAAAATAAACAAGAAACATGGAGGACTAAACAATAATTAATCCTAAATACCAAATAGTGAATAAAATCTAAACATAATAAAATTTGAAATCCAAATTAAAAATACTGAAACTTAAATCCAGTGACTAAAACGTAAAGTTACAAAATTAAAAGGATTGAGGGTGTAATTTAGCCATTCTCGAAATTATGCAGAGATCCCTCCCCAAAACGACGTAGTTTCGGGGAGGGTGTAAATGCCCAAAATTTGGCCCTAAAGGCCTTAAATCTCTCATTTGTTCGTTTTCACTCTCTCTCTAAGGGAGAGAAGCTCTAGCTTCTCTAGAATTTCCTTACCGGAAGAATAGTTGACCACCGTTAGTCGCCGCGCTCCGACGCCGACAACCATCGTCCCACCGTACTCGGTGGCCAGAGTTCGGAAAAATGCACTAAATCAAAGCTCTCATCGCCCTCTACCATATTTCGAAACCCCCTTTTATCCTAAAAGCCTTCCAATCGACTCAGATCTAAATTTTTACCTTCGAAATCCGGCGATTTTTGGCGACGAATGGCTTCTTCAAGGGTAAGTTTCTCTCGTTCTCTTTTTCTTTATTTTCTTTCTCTTTTATGGTTGCTGTTGTTTTGGTTGTTCTTTCCCTTTGCTCCGTGTTTCTCTCTGTCTTTAAATTTTTCATATGATTTCTCCATGCTTTGATATACGATTTTACATGTATTTATAGTCCTACGATTACTATTTTTAGTTTGTTATTTGTCTCCTACTTGGACTAAAATACTTGCTTTGATTTGTTTTTCGGTTGGTTTTGGAATCCCACGAAATCTCGTCGCCGAGAAAAACTGGCGGTTGGCCGGGTGGTGTTGCGGCTCTCCATGCGGCGCTGAGGGAACAAGGGTTAGGGTTTGAAAACCCTAACTATTTCAAGTAGAAGGTTGATTCGGGTCGGGCTTCAGTGGACCATGGTTCCGGGTCGGGTTCTAGATCCAAGCTGCCACTGTTGGAGCACTGTCGGGTTTAATGGGTCAGCAACTTTTGTAATGGGCTTCAGGCCTGACACAAAACCAAATAAATAAACATTATAATAATAATAATAATATGTTTAATGTAATATAATATATGTATATAATAGTTAAAAAATGTTTATATTATATAATATAGATAACATATTATATAATGGGGTCGGACGAAAATGAATGTCGAAAATTATATTTATTTTATATATGATTATTTGAAAAATAAATTATTTCACTAATTATTTTCTATTATTTTTTGTTGATACAGTAACAATATAAAATTATATTATTTAAATTATTGTGAATTTTTTTAAATTTTTTAATAGGTTATATTTTAATTCATATACTATTTATTTAATTAGGCATACTTCAACTATTGTTTTTGCAGATATAAGACTCTCAATCTTTCAAACTCGCAGAATGACGCGTATTTCAGCTATTATTTACTATGATGGAGAAATTCAGGAAGATGAAACTGGCATCGTGTTCGTATCAAATTATTCTGTCAAAATATCCTTCAAGAGAAACATAACTCTTGAGGAGCTGATAACGAAGACTTCAAGGAAGGTTCATGTTGGAAGTACTAGAAGACTATCCTCACTTCAATACAGATTTCCAGCATTGGTGTTTCTGTTAACTTATATAACGTTCGAACTATCGAACGATGACGATGTTGCAATAATGGTTGATTCTCAAAATCATTCTTTAGACGCCAATATAGAGATGCATGCAAAATTTGTTGAAGTGCGTGATGTTCGTGGTATGTCATTATGCTCCCACTATGGGCTGACTCAACAAGTTGATCAAGTTGACAGCCCAACTCAAGTAATATATAATGATTTTAACTCGTTAATGGGAAATCTACATCATGGTGTCATCCCATCAAATTCAATGGGGAGACATTCATCAGCAACTTCTTATGATCTGTACCGAGGTGACTCCACAAACAATTCGTATGGAAACATCATGTCCAGTTCAAGGGGAAGACATTTATCTGCCAATTTCTTTGGCCTGAATATGGAGATTCCCTCGACACAGCAATCTATGCAGTACCCATTTGACACGATGCCTTCAAGCTCCAAGGGGAGGCATTCAACTACGAGCTTCTTCGACCTCAATGTCGAGATGCCTTCAAGTTTAAGGGGAAGGCACGTAACTTCCAGCTTGTTCGACCTAAATATCGACAGCATAGAGGAACCCTCATCTCTACCAGAAGAACCTCTTCATGAGTCAGGTGCGGATGGTGCTGAGACTGGACTATTCGTTCACCCAGAATCACCTCAGTTCAACATAGACTTCGATGATGATGATGTAGATAAAGTTCCCACAAATATGGTAAACACTAAACCTCCAGCATACATGTATGAAGCTGACTATGGTGCAATGTACGAGCTAAAATTTACTGATATGCCTAATGTTTGTGACTATGGATTTAACTCATTAGTCAATTAAGGTGATTTATATAAAGGAATGGAGTTTTCATGCAAAGAATAAGCGATGATGGCAATTAAGAATTACAATATTCATAATTCTGTTCAGTCCAGAGTCGACCACTTTACCACCGAAAAATATATCTGCCACTGTGTCCAACGTGATAATGGATGCAATTAGATGGTTCATATATCAAAGAGGAATAGGAAAAAATATATGAGAACTAACTATATACAACTGTCCTCACATATGTTGTGCTGGAGGGATCAACTGGGATCATCCCAACTTGGACTCCGACATTATCTGCCAAGGTATTATGCCCATGGTAAAAACAAGCTCTCATATAGCTATTGATGTGTTGATTTCAGTTATACAATCGCAGTATGGGTATACCGTCTCATACAGGAAAACATGGAAGGTAAACATAATGCTATTAAAAAACTTCATGGCGAATGGGATACATCTTACAACATACTACCAAGTTGGTTTAGGGTGGTGCGCAGAATCCTGAGACAATTATCGACTTTGAAACTTGTCATACATACCATAATGATTGAGTGCTTCACGATCGATGTCAATTCTACCGAGTTTTTTGGACTTACCCACAGTGCATTAATCTGTGAAACATTGCAATCTCGTGGTCTAAATCGACATGACATCCTTGTATGGAAAATACAAGCAAGTTTTACTATTGACAGTTGTCCAAGATAGTAATCGCAACATACTTCCAGTTGCTTTTTCCCTTGTTGAAGGAGAAGATACATATTCTAGGGCTTTTTTCCTCAAAAACTTACACTTACATGTTATCACGAGGGAAAAAATCTGTGTCATTTCAGATCACGAAGCTGGGATCAAACCAGTAATGGATTCTTTGGGTCTAATATGGCAACCACCCTATGTCCAACATCGGTACTATATCCGACACATTGCTGCAAACTATCATGGAAGGTTCAATAAGAATGATAAGCGCCAATTACTTGTGCGCATGGGTATGTCAAAATGCTATTTTTTATTTTTCAATCATTTTGATTTTTTATTGAAACAAAGTTAGTAAGTTCTACATTTGATGCTCAGGTTACAAAATACTACCTCAAATATTTGAGTCCATGCTTCAAGAGTTGCGAGGAAAGAACGAGGAAGGATACGATTATATCAGCCTCGTTAATAAAGAAATGTGGACAAATGCATATGATGGTGGATATCGATATGAACACATGACGACCAACTTGGTTGAGGCTATAAATTCGACCTTAAAGATGGAACATCATTTACCAGTAATGGTGTTGGTAAAAACGACATATTTTTGTTTGGGAGCGCGTTTTACCAAGCTCGGGGGACAAGTTCAAACTTGGATGCAAAATGATCATGTCTATCACCCTAGATTAGTTATAGATCTACAAAAAAGAATTATTGCATCAATTTTTTCGTGTAACAAGTTTCTCTAGAACCCATGAATTTTTTCGTGTCACAGAGATCCGCGACCTTTTCAAGGGATTCAACCTAACTCGTTCATAGTTAATCTATGAGACAGATGGTGCGACTATGGGTTTTTTCAAGCTAAGAAGTATCCATACTCTCATGTCATAGCAGCTTGCTCGCATACCCGTCAAGACTATAACCATTTTGTGGATCTCTTATACCTACTTTCAAAAGTGTTTAAGGTATATGAATTTGATTTCTCCTCATAGGTAATGAGAAAGACCCTAATGAGGTTCAGAATTTGCATCCTATTGTACTAGATCTGTCCTTATTAATGAAGCCCAGTCGTCTAAAATTCACTTGAATTCATTGTGATATGGATATTTGGGAAACGTCCACATAAAACAAAAGATGTGGGCATTGTAGAAACCTAGGACACACTAGGAAAAAATGTCCATCTCTTTTTTCATCAAGTAATTGTTGATGTTGTGCTTGATGTAGTTGTTGTTTATGAAATCTAAGTTTATGTAATTTAATTTTCATTTACTTTCAGTTAATGTCATTTAATCATCACCAATTAATTAAACAAGAAAACGATACAAAAAAATTAAAAAACACTAAATAATAAAAACATTCAAACAATTAAGTAATAAAAAAATTAAAAAAACAAAATAAATTAAGTAATAAAAGGTAAATAATTAAATAAAAAAATAAAAAAATTTGGTAAATAAAAAAGTTAAATACAAAAATAATGAAATGTATGAATCTATCGATGTCTATGTCTTGCATGTGTTCCGTAGGGTGGTGGTTGTCTGTCTCGAGGAGGATTTCTTTGTATAACTTGTTTTGACTCCTCACACTCATCATCATCATCATCATCATCACCACCATCATCATTATCATTATCATCATCATCATCATCAGGAGCAGATACATTTTGTTGATAAGGGACGAATAACGATGTAGCACCTTCACAGAATAATGACCCTGGAGGTGTATGATTGACTATCACACCGCTCATAGAAAACTATGAAAATACCAACATCGGTGAGTGCGAAAATTGTACAGGAGGTGTCTGTACGGTGGCCATTGATGGTGAAGCTTCACCCTCCAAATATCCAGCATATGAACTTCAAGTTTGATCTGCAAACATGGCACTATAATATCCACCAGGAGAGGTCATATAACTCTACGGCGGTGGCGGTATTTGGTATGGAAGCAGCGGTGGCGACATCTGATATGGATGCGGTGTCATCTGAAACAGCTGCAGAATGTACAATGTTGTAGCTAGTGGTTGCTTTGAAGGTTCCGGTTCTGTAGCTGAGGACAAACCAGAAGCACATTCACTCCATCCACGAGTTGGGGGACGATGATGTTGTGACGTTGGACGTCTTTGTCAACGTCGATGAATGCTCATACCTCGTACTTTCTCGAAAAGTAGGAACAGTTTCCCGTTTCCGTTGAACTACTCATAATAACCATCTGCAACCATCAAATGGTCCACATAAATGGGTTTTTTATGGGGAATGCGCCAATGTCGATCCTCCTATATTGTTACCCACTTATAGTGCTTCAACAGCTAGACGACTTCTTTTTTATATCTTCGATTGATGCTATGCAAATCGTCGAGATTTTTAGGTGCTTCCGGAATTGATTATACAAAACCAAATTGGCGGAGCATGCGATTAGTGGGATGCTACTCGACAATCGGATAACATATCAGAGGGATCATCGCCATCCAGACATTTAATGGGCCTCTTAAGTCGCGTGGGATGCAAATCCCCATCTCTTCAGTACAATAAGGAGCCCATTCAAACTAAAACAAATATATAAAATTCTTATCAAAATAATAATCTAATTATATAACGATAATTAAAATTACATTTTGTTATTTAAATACATACATTTGTGTCTGCCTTCTAACCAATAAGTAGCCTAATTTCTTCTAATTCATAAGGTAAATCCCAATGATCTTTCCTTGCAGTTGACCACCTATTCAATTAAATAATTTTTATTATATACTAAATAAAATTATTAATATACGAAATTAGTATTGAAATTACCTCAATAATAGCGGGAAGACCAATGGATTTTTCACCATTGGACATAAAAAGGGCATGCGATACCACGCCCAAGACTGGAACAGAAGGAGACATTCGCCGATAGCATTTTTTCTATAGTTAATAGCTTGACACATTTCCCTATAGAGAAATGCCAAAACTGTTGCTCCCCAACTCAGTGTGCTAGCCTGATGAAAATCGGTGAGGTGACGCAACCATATACAGTGAACTTGGTTGCATGATTTATCCGACATCAAGAGCCCTACTATGAGCTGTAGTATGCAAGCCCATGCATACATTTTAACCTGCTCCTCCGAGGCGTCGCGACTCAAATGCTTGAAAGTTGCATCCATCTAATTTAACGGAATTCGACCACTGTTGAAATTAGGCGGGACACCTCCAAGATACTCTTGGCATAATGAACGCCAGTCACTTTGCGCCACCCCAAAAAACACATCTCCATCTACCGGGAGACCCAAATGGATGAAAACATCCTTCAGCGTAATTGTGCACTCTCCGTACGGAAGATGGAATGTGTGTGTCTCCGGTCTCCACCGCTCGACCAATGTAGAAATCAGGTTGGATTCTAGGTTACTGTGCCCTTCGTATCTTGCTACGTAATTGAATTTAACCTCGACTAAATATGGATATACACAGTTTGGTATCTCTAACTTAAGATTACGAATAAAGGGATCTAATATACGGTCTCTCTCTTAATTTAATAAATATTATAGAAATTAAAATATAAACTAATACTAAAAAATTTAAATAAATAAAATATTAACAATAATTAAAATTAAAATAGAATTTAAAATTATTACCGTATAGCAAAATGCCTCGAGATATGATGTCCATATAAACGTAGCAGATTGCCTTCCATTTTATAACTGCAAAAAATAATAAAAAGTTAATATAATACAATTTAATAAAATAATAAATTATTAATTTATTATAATATAGTAAAATATTTTATCTTTTTAATAGAATTTGACTATGTTTGAGCTTTAAGAGGGTTTGGGTTTTGAGAGGGTTTTAGAGGATTTGAGAATTTAGTGTGTGTTTGAATGAAAAATGGAGGGGGTATTTATAGGGAGAGGGGAGGGGTTTGGCCGGATGGGGTAATTAATGTGGGAGGTGTGAACGGTTGAAAATAGTGTCAGAAATCGCAGAAAGGAACATATGACGATCCGTCTCTATCCTGACGTGGCGCCAGCTAGGATAAGGTGCAGATGACCATCCGTACCTTTCATGACGTGGAGCCAGCTCGGACAAAAAGGAGCAGATGACGATCCGCGTCTTATAAGAAAGGGTGCTAGATCGATAAAATTTGACGAAACGGTGTCTGACAGGTAATTATTTTCTGTCATGGTGATTTTCGTTAAAATTGCCAAGGAGATAATAATGGAAAAAGAAAACCTACTAAAGCTTATTTGAGGAGTAATAAATTGTTTTTTTTGTTTAATACAAAATTAAGTGCCTAAACTATGTCTCGAAAAATGTTTTAGTCCCTAAAAATATTTTCGTTAAAAATATATGTCTATAGTTTTTTGTTATACTTTTAGGTGTCTACTGTTAAAAAAACGTCAAGTGACACGTTTCATGTTTAGATTTTTTTATAAGTATTTTTAAAAAATATTTTTAAAAAATTAAAAGTGACACTTAACGATTTTTTTAATGGTGTACACCTAAAAGTGTAACGGAAAAAACTTTAGACACTTATTTTTAACGAAAAATTATTTAAACAATAAAAATTAATTTTAAGTATAATTTAAATACTTATTTTTATATTAATACTTTTTTTTAAAAGGAATCAATCATCCATTTCTGACTTTTTGATGCCACGTGTGAATTAGTCGTAAAATAAAACATTATGTAATATAAAAAAAAATTTAATATTTAGTCGATTTGCTTAAAGGGTATTTTGCACCTAAAATAAACCTAAATTAGTGGTTTTATCTCTATTTTCCAATTGCATCAATTTTATCATCAAACTCATTCAATTATATAAGTTTTGTTCTTTGAACGACGTTGATTGTTATAATATTAATGCCACAGTTATTGATGTTGACATAATAATGTATTGTTTTAACTTATCTATATTATATAATTATCATTATTTAATCTATTAATTGGTAAATTCATATTTAGTATTACATAAACTCATTATAGGATGATATTTTTAACTTAGATGAGTATTCACAGCGTCAATATTTGAACAATCTTGACTATTTTTTTTTTATTAATTTAGTCAATTTTTATCCTTGTAGTGTTTCAATTTTTAAATTTTGGTCATGATTTAAATGACAATAATTGATTCTATTAAGTGAAATTCTGTTGTTAGTCCTCATGCTGTGAGGTCTTATTTTCTAATTTGATCACTTTTAATTTTAGGGTAAAATACATAAATGATCCCAAATTATAGGATGTGGTTTTGTTAACTCCCTTGACTATCAAAAGTTATAAAATGATCCTATGACTCTAGGATGTTAATCTATTGAGTTCTTCGACTGTTAAAAGTTATAAAATAGTCACTCGACTATTCATTATATTTCAAATTCATCATTTTATGTTAAAAAATGACGATAATTTGATCTTGATGTTAATTTGTTGTCTGAGATATGATAAAATCTGATATCCTAGAATCTCAAACGTCTATTGTAACAGCAAATTAACACGCAATTCAGATTGCCGTCAAATTTTTAACACAAAAAAGATGAATTTAAAACATAATGAATAATCGAGTGATCATTTTGTAGGAGAGAGGTATCACCTTTAAACCTTGCCTGATTTAGGAAGCATCTTCCTTAGATTCAGGAAGCAACGTATTATGTGATCTCTTTCATTTTTTATGATGCTTTTTCTATTGAATGAGTAAAAAGTCGATTAATCAGTGTCAAACAAATCAGTTTAATGTGTCATATCAATCTTTTTTTTATTTATATAATAGTTATTAACGGTCGATGATTGATTGATTATGAAATAATAATATTAATAATCATTTTTGCTACTTTTTGTTAAATAATAATATCAACCTTTCTTTATTGGTATAATAATTATTAACCCTTAAAGAAAGTAAACCTTTCTTCTTCTTTTTGTTACATTGATATACATCTCACGTGAATATTCAATAAAATATTGGTGTGATAGCCTACAAATCAATGCATCTGTACTTCGTTGTTGTTTGATTATTTTTATTAGGATAAACTACATCATTTATCACTGAACTTTATTCTATCCCCTATTTTATTCATTGAACTTTTAATTTTTTCAATTTACTCGCTAAACTTTGAATTGTTCCTGTTTTGGTCACTCTTAATTATTTTATTATAAATGACATTTATTATTATTATTATTATTATTATTATTATTTAATATAAAAATAATTTAAATATAAAATTAAACCTAAATGGTGATCGACGGAACGAGAAGCGATGATGATTATTTTAAATAATTTTAAATTTAACAATAATAATAAAATATTATTTATTTTAAATTATTTTTATATTTAATATGCCAAGTCATTGAATAATAATAAAAAAATAATTTGTAGTGACCAAAACATGAGCAATTCGAAAGTTTAGTGAGTAAATTAAAAAAATTGACGTATAGTATTATGTCACACTAATGGAAAAATACTTTTTTTTTGTTGCTCTTCACAGTTCCAAGGCTTCACCCTAATTAATCTGAATCGATCCGGGTCACACACCTTACTTTGGTGGGTGAGTATTCCAGCAGGAACTTTCTCCATACATAAGGACTCGAACCCAAGACTTTACTTAAGTGATATCAAGCTGCTTATCACTTGAACCAATCCTATTGGTACGAGAAATACATTTAAATTGTCATATTTACAAAAGAAAATCAAAACTTAAGTTTAGATTTAATGATTTAACGGTCTAAATGCTTTAGAGAAAAGAAAAAGAAAGACCATTAACGTAAAAATTCTTTCCAAAGAATTTACATTCTAAAGCATCTATGGTTATACTTTGCCTAATTACTCAGTAAAAGAATGAAGTGCATAGCAGAAAAAGAAATGTATAAGCAAGTGTTTAATCAATTCAATTTCCTCGACAAGTAAACAACTTCCTTTTGAATTCAGGAAGCAACTCATATTCCGTGATACCTTTCATTTGTTCTCTATGATTCTTTTTTTCATTAAACGAGTCGAAGATTGAGAAATCAGTATAAGTCTAATATGTCATATTAACTTTTTTATTATTAGAATAACAGTTATTAGCGGCGGAGTGATAGACTTTGTTACAATATAATAACATTAGTGATCATTTATTATTTTTTTGAATTTTAGTACCGTAAAAAATACTAATATTTTAGTATATGTTTATGTAATTTACCCTAAATCTAACCCTCAAAGTAAATATTTCTTCTTCTTTTTGTTAAATAGATGTACATCTAATGTAAATATTAAATAAATTAATAATTTGTTTTCACAAAATGGATGTGATAGCCTATTAATCAATGCATATGTATTCCTTGTTGTTTGATTATTTTTAATCACGTGTCAATTTACATCACCTTACACTATTTTATAATAATATATTTTTTTATAATTTAAATTATTTGATGTTGTATAGTATTATGTCACACTAATAGAGAAATACATATAAATTATCGTAAGAATTGGCGTATTTACAAATATATATATATATATATTAAATTTGCATTTAATGATCTCACGGCCTAAGTGCTTTAGACAAAAGAAAAAGAATGACCATTAAAGTAAAATTCTTTGCTTGTATTCCAGAAATTTACATTCCAAAGCATTTATTCCAAGGTTATACTTGACTGATTTAATCGGGAAAATAATGAAGTGCATAAGCAGGAAAAGAAAAGCATAAACGAGTCTTTATATTTGGCAACGATGATGAAGATTCAATTCATCAACAAAACCAGAACTCTTTCTTTCTTGCTTGCTTTCTTTTGTTCCCTGATTCATTCATCGTCTAAATCACATTCACTGCTCGAAAATGTCGATGGACAAGGGAAAGCAGATTGAATGTTATGATTTGCATGATCATCCCCTGGTGTTGGTTGAAGATCAAGGCGATGATAATGAGAAAGCTCTTTGCTCGGTGTGCGGGGAAGTAATCATATCTGCCTCAACCTTTAGTTGTGTACACTGCAACTTTCACCTCCATCCGGAATGTGCCCAAATACCCAATTTCATTTTCCGACACCCTTTGCATCCCCAACACTCTTATCTTTTGCTTAAGCCACCACCAGAGCTGCCGTATGGAGGGAAAGCTTGTGCGATGTGCAAGGAAACATGTAAGTTTCGTTTTTATAATTGTCTCAGTTGTGGTGACGAGTTTTGTCTCTGCACCAAATGTGGTGTGCCTTCTTGTAATTTGATTGAAAGAGAAAACAAGTCAAAGTATGAGTTCAAAGATGATGGCCACCAGCTTCCCTTCATCTTCCTCCAAAACCATAAAGATGAACTCAAAAGAGCCTGTTGCTCATGGTGTCAAGAATCCTTAATGGGTCCCATTTATGTTTCTGTTGGTTGTAAGATTAAACTTCATCCAAAATGTTTTCATAACTTACCCACAGAAACTGCTCACCCTGGCCACCGTTTGCACACTCTCTTTCTTCACTTTAGGGAAAACAATTTCTTTTGTGAAGTCTGCCAAAAGAATGATAGTGATAATCTTTTGTATCGTTGTTTGGCTTGCAAGTTTGATATTCACCTTGAATGCATTCGACCCAGACCTATTATTGAAGCTAACAGGAATCATGAACACCAATTCTCCCTGCTTTATAAAATTGATCCATTCATTTGTAATGCATGTGGCACCATTGGTAGGTTTGTTTCCTATGTATGTCTTACATACCACCTTCAAGTCCATAAAAGTTGCACTTCGTTGCCGCGGAAGATCAAAGCCGCTCGACATGATGATGTTCTTGTCCAAAAGAATTTCCTTGACAAAGGAGAAGCTGGAGATTGCCAAATTTGTTTCGAGCGCGTGAAAATGGAGTATGGATGTTACGGCTGTTCGAAGGAAGGTTGCAATTTTGTGGTTCACGTGAAATGTGTGTTGGAGTATGATTCCTTGTACACCATAATTGATCAAGAAAATGAAGATAGGGATGATGCTACGGATTCTTCTTCCAGCATCCGTGTTATCAAGGTGAATGAGTTTGGCGAAGCTACGGAGGTACGTCATTTCAACCATGAGCACAATCTGGTGTTAGAAGACAATATAAAAGGGGACGATGATAGAGCTTGCGACGGGTGCATGTGGCCTATCTCGACCCCGTTTTATTATTGTTCCAGGTGCGATTTCTTCCTTCACAAAACCTGTGCTGAGATACCCAAAATCAAACATCACTGGTTTCAACTACCCGCCATCACCCTTGAAGCCCGTAATTGGAGACTGTGTAGCTTGTGTGATCGCTTGTGCAGTGGTTTGTTTTATTTTGGTGTTGGAAGCAATAAGTTTTGCCTAAGGTGTGCAGCAGTTCCTTATACCATCAAGAATGAAGTGCACCAACACGTGCTCTTTTTTGATCGAAAATGCGAAGGGAAATGCAACGGTTGTGGTCACGATCGTAGGTATTTTGGTGCATTCAGATGTAAGGAGTGCAATTTTAGTTTAGACTTCGCATGCATCACATTACCGCTTGAAGTTCGACACAAATGTGATCGCCACTTACTGAAATTGAGTTATGAAGATGGGGAAGATGATCCAGAACAGTTTCGTTGTGATGTTTGTGAAAAGAAGAGAGATGCATACCGTTTGTATTATTGTTGTTCAACTTGCGATAATTCTGTGCATTCCAGATGTGCTCTCGGAGGATATCCGTTTCTCAAAGATGGTACAACTTTTTCAACGTTTCACACCCACCGTCATGGCCATCTCAATTATGTAGGCAAGGTTGTTGACGGCTATTCTTATTGCTCGGGATGCGGTAAGCCTTGTCAAGATGAAGTTCTCAAGTGTACCGAATGTGATTATATCGTTCACTTCGATTGTTGGTATGTTATGAGCTCCTCTTGTTTTTTGTTTTTTCAATCACGGACATCGTCGTTGCTATTATTATTATCTTGAATATTGTTTTAATATCAACTTTACTTTTGCTTTGTCTTCATGATTGTAACAGGAGAAGGCGGGCCCTGTGGTTATGAAGGAATTCTTGGCCACATTATACTTCTCATCGCCACATATACACTTAAAGTGCTCGAAAAGGATTGGTTTTAAGTGATCGTTATCCTATGTCGGAGTTGTATCTTGTCTTACTTAATTTGATTTGGTTTGATTGTATCATATTTGATTCAAGTATTTACTTGACAGTCAGATTTTAGATTTAATTATTCAGATTGGTTTCAAGTGTTTGTAATCATATGTTAATGTTGTGTGTCATGTTGTTCAATTTGATTTAAATTGATCGTGTTAATTAATTAAAGTTTAGGAAACGTTATCTCCCCCTGTTGCCACATGCATCACAAAAGAAGGGATTGTCTGGTCTTAACGACAAAGTGAAAGGGTGATCGTGATGAGCTTTATCCTCAATAATGGGTGGTGGCCGAGCACATTGGAGGTGCATATAAAACTTGTAACGGACACAATGATAATAAAATCTGAATCGAATAATACGTCGGCACAGGTTGCATTCAAGTAACTCTTCATCGGAAACATCAAAAACAACCGAAAGCTGGTGTGTACGGTGCAAGGGTGATTGGTTGTAGAGAGTAGTTCAAGACATTTTTTATGGAAGAACGTCGTACAATCAAAACAAGCGTACGAAACATTGTACGAGCTGCGGCAACCGTCACACCGATATATACCGCTAAATGGATTAATGGAAATCAAAGGATGTTCATGGGAAAGAAGGATTTCAATGAATATTTTGATATCAATATTGTCACAAATGACGATCAATGACAAGAGACGATTAGTTGTTTGTGACAAATGAGAAAGTTCAGTGTCTAAATTAGATTTTTTTTTTGAAATTTGGTGGTGAAATAGATACATCCTTAAAAATTGGTGCTTAAAATTACGTCGTTTTGGGTATCAACAACCGCATCAAAATGATATCATTTTGTCCACATCATCACAATGACAAAAGGATCTGTCCACATCATCGTACCGTTAAAATTTAACCCCGTGACATACTTAAAATCAAAATTAAAGTAAAAAAATCAAATTTTAGTTTTATAATTTAAACAATCGAAAGTTTAGTAATATAATTGATACACCGCATAAAGTTAAGTGATATTAGCTTAGTTTACCCAATTTTTAATTGGATAAACTACACATTTAGTACATAATTTTTAACTTTTGGTATGTTTTAATACCTCAATTTTTAATTTTGTTAAAATCGTATCTAACGTTTAGTTTTCATTTCATTTTAGTACCTTTCTTTAAAAACTTAATGCATTTAGTACTTAAACTATCAATTTTGATACATTTTAGTACATAGACTTCCAATTTTTTCAAAACTTAATGTTGAATTTTGAACAGGTACTAAAATGAAACAAAAACTAATACGGAGTATTAAAATAAAACAAAAACTAAACTTTATTGCATGGGTTTAAAAAAATGAAAAGTTTATATATTAAGATAGATTAAAAGTGATATATTAGGTACTAAAGGCATAATTTACCCTTTAAATTATGAAATGCATTAAGAGAAACATTTTTTTTTACCAGAACAGAGAAAGATGAGTGTTTTGCTTTTGTTCGTTCTTTGTTTGTTCATATCGTAAGGGATTTTACTGCAAAGTTCTGAAACAGTCTTTAAATCTAATCAGTCAAAGCTGGTCGTTGGCGTTTTTTATGTAATGGGTTTCACTTAAATCTTTGGTTTAGGTTCCAAATCGGAACTCGCCACTGATCAATTCCTCTTGCTTCGAATTGGAGGTAAAGTTCTCATTTTTAATCTATTACCGTTGCCTTTATTCAATTTTGAGTAGCTTAATCAGTTTAAAATTGCTCCAAATCGCTTATATGAAATTGGGAGGTGGTGGTGGGTAGAAAAATTATAGGGTTTTTGCTTTGAATTGGATGTGATTTATCTTTTTCTGATCTGCTGGGGTTTCCTTTGTTTAGATTTGGGATGCTTAATTAGCTTAACAGTTCTTCAAATCGTAGAGAAACACAGTCTTTTGCAATTCGATTTATATGAAATGGAAGACGGCGGTGGGGAAGAATATATAGATAAATCTAGGATTTTGAATGTTAAGCCACTACGATGTTTGGTTCCCATATTCCCTCCGGCGCAGAGTTTCCCTTCGTTTCCGCATCCCCAATCTGCCCCGCCTTTTAAGTGCGCGCCTACCGGTGGTCCTTTCCAGTCTGGTTTTGCACCATTCTATCCGTATGCCGGTTACCCGGACACTCGCAACGTGCAAACTCCGATGCCTTATGTGGTCAATGGCACCATTCCAGCGGTTCCTATCAGTTCGTTCAGGAGTGAAGCGAATGGGGATGCCGGAAGGAGTTCGAGAAATCCGGGTTTGTCGGAACACGAAGAGGATGGTTACAGTGACGGGGTTCATGTAGTTGATGTTGAAGATTCAAGCAAGGCTGCCCCCAAAAGGAAAAAGAGTGTTGGCGGCAGCCAGGATGTCAATATTGCGTCCTCTGATGCGAATATATAGATGGTGTTGTCGATAAAATTGTCGAGTCGTTTAATCTCTTGGATTTCGATACGTTCAGGCGAGTCGGTGGTGACACGGAAGCAGTAGGATATATAAGGTTGATCTACGATGGGCTCCAAAGAAAAATTTCTCAGATTGAGGTCGCGAAGGAATCTGCTCCGGGAGCAACGAGACAACCCGACTTAAGAGCGGGAACGATCCTAATGAACAAAGGGATTCGGACTAATGTGAAGAAGATAATTGGTGTGGAGATTGGAGATATGTTCTTTTTCAGGATGGAGATGTGTTTGATTGGATTGCATGCTCCAGTTATGGCTGGCATTGATTACATGAGGCTCAAGGTCTCTCAAGGTGAAGATCCTGTAGCAGTCAGCATTGTCTCTTCCGGAGGGTACGAAGATAATTCCGAGGATGGCGACGTGTTGGTTTATAGTGGCCAAGGTGGAAACGTTAATAATAGAGGCATGGATATAACTGATCAGAAGCATGAAAGGGGAAATCCTGCTTTGGAGAAGAGCTTGGATAGACGTGTTGGTCAAATTTTTATCCTATTAGTGTTTCAATTTTTAAATTTTGGTCATGATTCAAATGACAATATTTGATTCTATCAAGTGAAACTCTGTTGTTAGTCCTCGTGCTGTGAGGTCTTATTTTCTAATTTGATCACTTTTAATTTTGAGGGTAAAATACATAAATGATCCCTCAACTATAGGATGTAGTTTTGTTAACTCCATTGATTATCAAAAGTTATAAAATGATCCTACGACTATAGGATGGTATTCTATTGAGTTATCCGACTGTTAAAAGTTATAAAATAGTCACTCGATTATTCATTATATTCCAAATTTATCATTTTTCGTTAAAAAAATTGACGATAATCTAAGATTGGTGTTAATTTGTTGTCTGAGATATGATAAAATCTGATCTTAGAATCTCAATTTTCTATAGTAACAGTAGATTAACATACAATTCAGATTGTCGTCAAATTTTTAACAGAAAATGATGAGTTTGTAACATAATGAATAATCAAGTGATCATTTTGTATCTTTTATTGGAGAGAGGTATTGCCTTTAAACCTTGCATGATTTAGGAAGGAACTCATTTTGAGTTTCTTGAATAAAAACATCATTCCCGTTTGTTGTAACTTTCTTAAATTTACCCCTAAAACAAACTTTCTCGACAGGTAAACAACTTCCTTAGATTCAGGAAGCAACATATTATGTGATCTCTCTCATTTTTAGACATGTAAACGAACCGAATGAATACGAACGAGAGTATGTTTATGTTCGTTCGTTTAACTTTAACCGAACAAATGAACGAACACGAACAAAAAATTTCTTGTCCATGTTCGTTCGTTAAAGAATGTAGCTTGTTCGTATTCGTTCATGCTCGTTCATTTAAATGATAAATGAACACAAATAAACGAACATAAACGGACGGATGTACACGAACGTGAACGAACACAAACGAACGGACATAAACGAACACAATAAATGAACATATACGAACATAAATGAAAATAATTTTTTTTCTTTCCTAAAAATTTTAAGATTATATTTTATTTAATTGTTTTGAGCTTTTTTTACTTGTATTTAAAATTAATTGAATTTTTAAAAATTTATAGGTATCAGATTAAAATTTATTGGGTTTTAATATTTTAAATGAGTCTAGAGAGATTGGGTTAAACATAAATGAACGCACATAAATGAACATAAACGAACATATTACTGAACGTTCACAAACGTAAATGAACGAAAGAGTCATGGTCTTTTATTTAATTAAATGAACACAAAATCTTATTCATATTCGTTCATTTAATAAATAAACGAACTTCCAACTGAACAATTCGCTAAAAGTTTGATTCGTTTACATGCCTACTCATTATTTATGATACTTTTTCTAGTAAATGAGTAAAAAGTTATTAACGGTCCATGACTACAAATCAATGCATATGTACTTCGTTGTTGTTTGATTGTTTTTATTAGGATAAACTACATCATTAATAACTGAACTTTATTATTTCTCTTATTTTATTCATTACACTTTCAATTTTTTTAATTTACTCAATAAACTTCGAATTATTCATATTTTGGCCACTCTGAATTATTTTATTATTATCTTGATACATGAAATTTATTATTATTATTATTATTATTATTATTATTATTATTATTATTATTATTTAATATAAAAATAATTTAAATATAAAACTAAACCTAAATGGTGATTGACAATAACGAGAAGGGACGATGATTATTTTAAATCATTTTAAATTTAATAAATAATAATAATATATTATTTATTTTAAATTATTTTTATATTTATAGGTATCAGATTAAAATTTATTGGTTTTAATATTTTAAATGGGTTTAGAGAGATTGGACTAAACATAAATGAACGCATATAAACGAACGAACATATATGAACAAAAATAAATGAACATATTATCAAACGTTCAACATAAATGAATGAATGAATGAGACATATGTTCATATTCGTTCATTTAATTAAACGAACATAAAATCTTATTCATGTTCGTTCGTTTAATAAATAAACGAATTTCCCGTCGAATAGTTCACTGAACATTCAGTTCGTTTACAAACCTACTCATTTTTTATGATATTTTTTCTAATGTGTCATATCAATCCTTTTTTATTTGTATAATAGTTATTAACGGTCGATGATTGATTTATTATGAAATAATAATATTAATAATCATTTTGCTACTTTTTGTTAAATAATAATATCAACCTTTCTTTATTGGTATAATAATTATTAACCCTTAAAGAAAGTAAACCTTTCTTCTTCTTTTTGTTACATTGATATACACCTCACGTAAATATTCAATAAATATTGGTGTGATAGCCTACAAATCAATGCATATGTACTTCGTTGTTGTTTGATTATTTTTATTAGGATAAACTACATCATTCATCAATGAACTTTATTATCTCTCCTATTTTATTTATTACATTTTTAATTTTTTCAATTTACTCAATGAACTTCGAATTGTTCCTATTTTGGTCACTCTGAATTATTTTATTATTATCTAGATACATGACATTTATTATTATTATTATTATTTTACATAAAAATAAATTAAATACAAAATTAAACCTAAATGGTGATCGACTGTAACGAGAAGGAATAATGATTATTTTAATCATTTTAAATTTAATAATAATAAGAAAATATTATTTATTTTAAATTATTTTTATATTTAATATGCAAAGTCATTGAATAATAATAAAAAAGATAATTTGTAGTGACCAAAACATAAGCAATTCGAAAGTTTAGTGTGTAAATTAAAAAAATTGAAAGTACAATGATTGAAATATGAGAGAAAGTAAATTTAAATAATGGATGGTGTAATTTACCCTTTTTAGGAGTGTGAGTTTACATCACCTTATACTATTTTATAATAATATATTTTTATAGTTTAAATTATTTGATGACGTATAGTATTATGTCACACTAATGGAAAAATACTTTTTTTTTTGTTGCCCTTCACATTTTCAAGGCTTCACCTTAATTGATTTGGATCGATCCGGGTCACACACCTTATTTTCGTGGGTGAGTCTCCTAGCCGAGATTTTCTCCATACACAAAGACTCGAATTTAAGACATTACTTAAGCGATATCAAACTGCTTACCACTTAAACCAATCCTATTGGTAGGAAAAATACATTTAAATTGTCAACGAGTTGTCATATTTACAAAAGAAAATCAAAACTTAAGTTTAGATTTAATGATTTAACGGTCTAAATGCTTTAGAGAAAAGAAAAAGAAAGACCATTAACGTAAAAATTCTTTCCAAAGAATTTACATTCTAAAGCATCTATGGTTATACTTTGCCTAATTACTCGGTAAAAGAATGAAGTGCATAGCAGAAAAAGAAATGTACAAGTAAGTGTTTATTCAATTCAATTTCCTCGACAAGCAAACAACTTCCTTTTGAATTCAGGAAACAACTCATATTCCGTGATACCTTTCATTTGTTCTCTATAATTCTTTTTATCATTAAACGAGTCAAAGATTAAGTAATCAGTATAAGTCTAATATGTTATATTAACTTTTTATTGTTAGAATAACAGTTATTAGTAGTGGAGTGATCGACTTTGTTACAAAATAATAACATTAGTGATCGTTTATTATTTTTTGAACTTTAGTACCTTAAAAAATACTAATATTTTAGTATATGTTTATGTAATTTACCCTAAATTTAACCCTCAAAGTAAATATTTATTCTTCTTTTTGTTAAATTGATGTACATCTAACGTAAATATTAAATAAATTAATAATTTGTTTTCACAAAATGGATGTGATAGCCTATTAATCAATGCATATGTATTTATTGTTGTTTGATTATTTTTAATCACATGTCAATTTACATCACCTTACACTCTTTTATAATAATATTTTTTTTAATTTAAATTATTTGATAACGTATAGTATTATGTCACACTAATGGAGAAATACAAGTAAATTATCGTAAGAATTGTCGTATTTACAATATATATATATATATATATTAAATTTGTATTTAATGATTTCACGGCCCAAGTGCTTTAGACAAAAGAAAAAGGATGGCCATTAAAGTAAAATTCTTTGCTTGTATTCCAAAAATTTAAATTCTAAAGCATTTATTCCAAGGTTATACTTGACTGATTTAATCGGGAAAAGAATGAAGTGCATAAGCAGGAAAAGGAAAGCATAAACGAGTCTTTATATTTGGCAACGATGATGAAGATTCAATTCATCAACAAAACCAGAACTCTTTATTTCTTTCGTGCTTTCTTTTGTTCCCTGATTCATTCATCGTCTAAATCACATTCACTTCTCGAAAACGTCAATGGACAAGGGAGAGCAGATTGAACGTCACGATTTTCATGATCATCCCTTGGTGTTGGTTGAAGGCAATGAGAATGAGAAAGCTCTTTGCTCGGTGTGCGGGGAAGTGATCATATCAGCCTCAACCTTTAGTTGTGTATGCTGCAACTTTCACCTCCATCCGGAATGTGCCCAAATATCCAGTTTGATTATCCAACACCCTTTGCATCCCCAACACTCTTATCTTTGGCTTAAACCACCACCAGAGCTGCCGAATGGAGGGAAAGCTTGTGCGATGTGCAAGGAAACATGCAAGTTTCGTTTTTATTCTTGTATCGATTATGGTGATGAGTTTTGTCTCTGCACCAAATGTGCTGTGCCTTCTTGTAATTTGATTGAAAGAGAAAACAAGTCAAAGTATGAGTTCAAAGATGATGGCCACCAGCTTCCCTTCTTCCTCCAAAACCATAAAGACGAACTCAAAACAGCCTGTTGCTCATGGTGTCTAGAATCCTTAATGGGTCCCATTTATGTTTCTGTTGGTTGTAAGATTAAACTTCATCCAAAATGTTTTCATAACTTACCCACAGAAACTGCTCACCCTGGCCACCGTTTGCACACTCTCTTTCTTCACTTTAGGGAAAACAATTTCTTTTGTGAAGTCTGCCAAAAGAATGATAGTGATAATCTTTTGTATCGTTGTTTGGCTTGCAAGTTTGATATTCACCTTGAATGCATTCGACCCAGACCTATTATTGAAGCTAACAGGAATCATGAACACCAATTAACCTTGCTTTCTAGAAATGATTCCTTCGTTTGTGATGCATGTGGCTTCGTTGCTAAGTTTGTTTCCTATGTATGTCTTACATGCCACCTTCAAGTCCATAAAAGTTGCACTTCGTTGCGGCGGAAGATCAAAGATGCTCGACATGATGATGTTCTTCTCCACTAGTATTTCCTTGAAAAAGGAGAATCTGGCGATTGCCAAATTTGTTTCGAGCGCGTGAAAATGGAGTATGGATGTTTCGGTTGTTCGAAGGAAGGTTGCAATTTGTGGTTCACGTGAAATGTGTGTTGGAGTATGATTCCTTGTACACCATAATTGATCAAGAAAATGGAGATAGGGATGATGCTTCGGATTCTTCTTCCAGCATCCGTGTTATCAAGGTGAATGAGCTTGGCGAAGCTATGAAGGTACATCATTTCGACCATGAGCACGATTTGGTTTTAGGAGACAAGATCAAAGGGGACGATGATAGAGCTTGCGACGGGTGCATGTTGCCTATCTCGATCCCGTTTTATTATTGTTCGAGGTGCAATTTCTTCCTTCACAAAACCTGTGCTGAGCTACCCAAAATCAAACATCACTGGTTTCAACTACCCGCCATCACCCTTGAAGCCCGTAATTGGAGACTGCGTAGCTTGTGTGATCGCTTGTGCAGTGGTTTGTTTTATTTTGGTGTTGGAAGCAATAAGTTTTGCCTAAGGTGTGCCGCAGTTCCTTATACCATCAAGAATGAAGGGCACCAACACGTGCTCTTTCTTGATCGAAAATGCGAAGGGAAATGCAACGGTTGTGGTCACAATCATAAGAATTTTGGAGCATTCAGATATAAGGAGTGCAGTTTTAGTTTAGACTTCGCATGCATCACATTACCGCTTGAAGTTAGACACAAATGTGATCGCCACATACTGAAATTGAGTTATGAAGATGGGGAAGATGATCCAGAACAGTTTCGTTGTGATGTTTGTGAAAAGAAGAGAGATGCATACCGTTTGTATTATTCTTGTTCAACTTGCGATAATTCTGTTCATTCCAGATGTGCTCTCGGAGGATATCCGTTTCTCAAAGATGGTACCATTTTTTCAAAGTTTCACGGCCAGGGTCATTTCCATGTCAATTATATAGGCAAGGTTGTTGACGGCTATTCTTATTGCTCGATATGTGGTAAACCTTGCCAAGATGAAGTTGTCAAGTGTACCAAATGTGATTATATCGTTCACGTCGATTGTAGGTATGTTATGAGCTCCTCTTGTTTTTTGTTTTTTCAATCACGGACATCGTTGTTGCTATTATTATTATCTTGAATATTGTTTTAATATCAACTTTACTTTTGCTCTGTCTTCATGATTGTTGCCGGATAAGGCGGCTCACGTGGTTATGAAGGAATTCTAGGCCACATTATACTTCTCACCGCCACATATACACTTAAAGTGCTTGAAAAGGATTGGTTTTAAGTGATCGTTATCCTATGTCGGAGTTGTATGTTGTGTTAATTTGATTTGGTTTGATTGTATCGTATTTAATTCAAGTATTTACTTGACAGTCAGATTTTAGATTTAATTATTCAGATTGGTTTCAAGTGTCTATAATTATATGTCAATGTTGTGTATTATATATTTGGACGGATTAGGTAATATTTTTAGTTTAATTAATTAATTAATTAAAGTTTAGGAAACATTATCTCCCCTGTTGCCACATGCATCACAAAAGAAGGGATTGTTTGGTCTTAACGACAAAGTGAAAGGGTGATCGTGATGAGCTTTATCCTCAATAATGGGTGGTGGCCGAGCACATCTGAGGTGCATAAAAAACTTGTGGGTGGTGGCCGAGCACATCTGAGGTGCATAAAAAACTTGCAACGGACACAACGATAATAAAATCCAAATCGAATAATACATCGGCACAGGTTGCATTCAGGTAACTCTTCATCGGAATCATCGAAAACAATCGAAAGCTGGTGCATATGGTGGCAAGGGTGATCGGTTGTAGAGGGTAGTTCAAGAAATTTTTTATGGAAGAACGTTCTATAATCGAAATAAGCGTACGAAACATCGTACGAGCCGCGGCAACCGTCGCACCAATAAATACCGTTAAATGGATTAATGGAAATCAAAGGAGGTTCATGGGAAGGATGGAGGGTTTCAATGAATATTTTGATATCAATATTGTCACGAATGACGATCAATGACAAGAGATGATTAGTTGTTCGTGACAAATGAGAAAGTTCAGTGTCTAAAACTAGATTTTTTTTAAAGTTTGCATGTGAAATAGATACATCCTTAAAGATTGGTGCTTAAAATTACGTCGTTTTAGGTATCAATAACCACATTAAAACGATATCATTTTTTCCACATCATCACAATGACGAAAGGATATGTCTACATCATCGTACCGTTAAAATTTAACCCCGTGATATACTTAAAATCAAAATTAAAGTTAAAATCAAAGTTTAGTGTTATAATTTAAACAATATAAAGTTTAGTAATATAAACGATACACCACATAAAGTTCAGTGATATAGCTTAGTTTACCCAATTTTTAATTGGATAAACTACACATTTAGTACATAAATTTTAACTTTTGATCTGTTTTAGTATCTAAATTTTTAATTTTTTAAAACCAAAACCATATCTAACGTTTAATTTTCATTTCATTTCAGTACCTGTCGTTAAAAACTTAACACAATTAGTACTTAAACTATCAATTTTGATATATTTTAGTACACAGACTTTCAATTCTTTCAAAACTTAATGTTGAATTTTGAACGGGTACTAAAATGAAACAAAATTAAAATTTTTAACGTGGAGTGCTAAAATGAAAAAAAAACTAAACTTTATGTATGATTTTGAAAAAAAATGAAAAGTTTATATACTAAAATGGATCAAAACTGATATCTTAGGTACTAAAGGCATAATTTATCCTTTAAATTATGAAACGCATTAAGAGAATTTTTTTTTTAATTACCAAAACAGAGAAAGATGAGTGCTTTGCTTTTGTTCGCACTTTGTTTGTTCATATCTTCAGGGATTTTTCTGCAAATTTCTGAAACAGTCTTTAAATCTAATCAGTCAAAGCTGATCGTTGGTGTTTTTTATGTAATGGGTTTCACTTAAATCTTTGGTTTAGATTCCTAATTGGAACTCGCCACTGATCAATGCCTCTTGCTTCGAATTGGAGGGAAAGTTCTCATTTTTAATATATTAGCGTTGCCTTTATTCTATTTAGAGTAGCTTAATCAGTTAATCAGTTTGAAATTGCTCCAAATCGCTTGTATGAAATTGGGAGGTGGTGGTGGGGTAGAAAAATTCTAGGGTTTTGCTTTGAATTGGATGTGATTTCTCTGTTTTTTTTATCTGCTGGGCTTTCCTTTGTTTAGATTCGGGTTGCTTAATTAGCTTAACAGTTCTTCAAATCGTAGAGAAACAGTCTTTTGCAATTCTATTTATATGAAATGGAAGACGGCGGTGGGGAAGAATATATAGATAAATCTAGGATTTTGAATGTTAAGCCACTACGATGTTTGGCTCCCATATTCCCTCCGGCGCCGAGTTTCCCTTCGTTTCCGCATCCCCAAGCTGCCCCGCCTTTTATGTGCTCGCCTCCCGGTGGTCCTTTCCAGTCTGGTTTTGCGCCATTCTATCCGTATGCCAGTTACCCGGACACTCACAACGTGCAAACTCTGATGCCTTATGGGGTCAATGGCACCATTCCAGCGGTTCCTATAAGTTCGTTCAGGAGTGAAGCGAATGGGGATGCCAGAAGGAGTTCGAGAAATCCGATAAGATATGAAAACATCAGCTTTTGCAGCGATGCCTTTCAAACGGAAAATATCTTCAAAGTGCGCTGTGACGCTGTCGACAATAGTGCTAAGTTCAGTGTCACCAGCGTGCGAATTGACAGCAGCCCTCAGCTCACTTATGTGCCTATTGTGTTCCTCTAGCCACCGTGCATACTCGGTATCAAATGCCAGGGCACCTGCACAGCAGTCAATATCATATGATATCACTGATGGATGCCAATGACTACCGCACTTAAAAGCGTTTCTTAATTGTAGTACTCTTCCAAACAACATAACTAGTTTAATAATCGATCAAAATCCAATAACGGGAAAAAAGATCTATTCGATAATCTTATACATACTGCAACACAAAGACTGAAGGCTGTAAATACACATAAAACAGAACTTTTTGTATAACAGAACTCTTTGTAGAAGACAAATAGAAAAGACAGGTCGGTGGCTAAACACCAATTTAGTAAAAAGATTCTGTTGAAACCGTATTTAAGCTTTTTGTGCGCTGCGATCTAACTTAATTTTGGAAACGATTGGGTTTTAAACATAAATAAATAAATTTTGGAATAGTCATCGACCTTTGAGTTAGTAGGTCGAATACCTAAAAAATATATTTTAAAATAATTTTAAGGAAAATGGTTATAAAAGATAAAAAGTGATATGCGTTTAACCATAAATTCGTTTTGAAAAGGGTTCAGGAGTCGATTACACGTGGGGAAGGATTAGCATCCCACAACGCCTAAAATCGGTACCTAAGTGATTATACATTATATGAATATTGAAATTGGAAAATTTGAATATACATTTAAAAATGATCTTTTTTTTATATAAATTAAAAGGGGTATTATCTTGTAAGAATAATTCTCGAAAATACATTTCTTGTCAGTTAAGGGGCATTTCCATAGATTCTCCATACACGATAATATTGCTCTAATTTTTAATGAATTACAAACATTGAATAAATATATTAAAAAATCATTGAGATGTAAAAAAAATATTTTTTTACGAACAATTCTTGAAAACGAACTCATTGTTAGTTAAGGTACACTTCCATAAATTCCTTGTACAACATATTATCCCAATACAATATGCATTTACAATAAAGGGAAACCAACGAGGGCTTAAACAAAATACCATAAATACAAGAAACTTAAATGCAATTAATAGGAAATTAATAAAATGTGTGAATGAATAATCGGAGTGAAAAGATAGTAACTTTAAGGATTAAACAGTAAAACAAACAAAGATCATAGCCATAAACAAAAATATCACACAAACTAGGCACTAGAATCATAGTAAAACCGTCATCAACATTCAGGACTAAAATAGAAATCATTAAAATTTAAGGATTGAATCAAACGTTTACCTAAAACATGTATAAATGTAGTCAGTGACTAAAATAGAAACGGAGTGAAACTTGCGATACAATCTAAAACAAGTAAAAATTCATTACAGTGACTAAAGTATAATATTACAAGATACGAGGGATGCGGGAATAATTCTCCCATGTGCCCAAAACGCACAACCCCCTTTCCCAGAACGACATCATTTAGGATCGGGTATATAAACCTGACCTATGACCAAAAATGGCAAAACTTTCTCATTTCTTCAAACTCATTTTCTCTCTTCAAAATGGGAAAGATAGAGTTTCTCTGCACTCTCTCATTTCTACTCCTCGCCGGGGAAGCTAACAGCCTCGGGCTATCGCTTGCTGGAGCACTCCGCTGCAACCCACAGCGGCCAGAGTTCGAGTAACTTACCCCAAAACAACCCCTATCTCCTAAACCCATTTTCGAAACTATTTAAGCCCAAAAACCCATGAAACTCCCTATATCTAAGAGTTTACCTTCGAAGGACACAGCTCTCCGATGACGCTTGAAGACTCTGGTGACGGCGAGGTAAGCTTCTCCTCCTTTCTCTCTTTATTTTTCTCCTTTTTTTCAAAATACATTCTGAGTTTTTCCTCTTTTCTCTCTCTCTCTCTCTCTCTCTCTCTCTCTCTGAAAATCCATACTCTCATGTTGATTACTCTCCTATTCTTTTATGTTATTTGGGTTGCATGCTTCTGGTAAGGGTTTGACCCTTTGTTGTTTAGCTATTTTTGTGCTAGGGGTGCTGATCGAGGATAGTGGTTCAACGAGGACAAAGCCTTGTCCTAGAAAGTGATGATGTGGGTTACACAGGGGGTAAAAAAGTCACCCTGAAGTTCTTTTATTTTCTTTCGATGACCTACGTAAAGTCTAGCGGATGCGACAGATCCATGGAACTGGTGGTTCATGGGCGACACTTAAGTGATACCTTGATCTGGACTGTTGGAAAGGGTACAGATCTAACGATCGATATCTACAAGCGACAGCGGTGACTAGGGTTTGAGCACCCTAAACATTATTCTAGATTTGGACTGTTAAATGGTCCAGATCTGACGATTCCCACGAGAGGCGACACTGAAGGGTTATGAAACCCTAATGATCCTTTGATTTGGACCATTGGATGCCATCTGATCCAATGGATAAGAGACCAGTCAGCTAGGAGATTACTACAAAACCCTAGTTATTTTGGGTTTTATCTCGGGTCGGCTGTAACTATTTTATAATCTGGGCCTTCAAAATATTAAATTTAAATTTCAACTTATATATATATATATATATATATATATATATATTTGTATAATAATAATATATATTACTATTTAAATAATTAACCTAATATATAAGATAATTAATAATATATATAAACACAAGCGAAAATTCGAATGAAACCCTCGGACAAAACAAACATCTACAGTTGCCCCTCTTTGCTCATTGTCGTGCGATGAGAATAGAGCAAAGATCAAAAGATGGTCATATTTTTTCGGTTATGAGGAAATTGAAAGATTATCTGCTCCACTGCAACTTCAAGGTAGGTCGAAATTGATCTGGTACATTTTCTGGGTAATCATATTTGAAAGATTTGATTCACTTTGCTGCTCTTCAGGAAAGGTTGAATCGAAGTTGATTTGCTTCAAATTTGCTTCACTGCTCTTCAGGAAGATCAAACTTGAAAGAAGAAGAATATGCTCCACTATTCTTTAGGGAAAACCAAATTTTTTAAAGGAATTTGATTCACTCCACCACTCTTTGGGAGGAACTGAACCGGGATCGATTTGTTTTTCTTGTATTTACGAAGATCGAACCTAAAAATCAAACATTACCAATCATCAATATATGTTTGATAATTTGAAAACATAATACCCAAAGGTTTAGAATTTGGAGAATCTTTGAAAATCATTTTCTCTTGTGGAAACTTGTCTTGCATCCATTAGATATGGGAATCTACCTTGACTCGAGTGCCATTTGAACCTCTTCCTTCTTAGGACTTCGAATTGGTTGATGACTTCTTCTTGTCATAAATCTTTAGTTTTCTTGAAAAACCTATAAAATATTCATCTTGAAAGAGCAACGTATTTGAATAATGAATACAATGATGTAATTCATTTATCATTAATCTTTTGAGAAAGTAAAAAGGTCTTCAAGAAAGTCAAAATTGGAACTTTCACAGAAACAACCCAAAATAGACAAAGTTAATTTCTAGAGTCTTATGGAAGACAAGGTTAAGATTTTTAGGGAAACGATCTCAAGAAAGACTAAAGTGGGGTTTTTAAAGAATCGAGCCTAAAAACCTCAAGGAGAAAGTTCTTTGGGGAATAATTTTTAGGAAGACTAAACTGAACTTTCTAGGACACAAGTCCTAAGAGAGTCAGGATTGAAGACACCATTACAGACAGATTAACTTCTCTATACGAAAAAGTCAAGTTGAGGAAGGATACTATTGAAAGGTTACTCATTCACGAGAAATTTAAGAAAAACCACACTAAAAGAAAAACTACACTAAAAGATTGAATTCTCTTCATGAAAAAGTCAAGAATAACACCACTAAAATGTTGACTTCTCTTCATGAGAAACTCAAGAATAACATCACTAAAAGGTTGACTTATCTTCACAAGAAAGTAAGAAAAACACCACTAAAAGGTTGATTCTTCTTCGTGAGAAAATCAAGAATAGCATCACAAAAAGGTTGAATTCTCTTGACGAGAAAGTCAAGAACACCCACACTAAAAGGTTGATTTCTCTTCACGAGAAAGTTAAAAATAACACCACTAAAAGGTTGAATTCTCTTTATGAGAAAGTCAAGAATAACATCACTAAAGGTTGACGTCTCTTCATGAGAAAGTCAAGAACGACGCCACTAAAAGGTTGACTTCTTTTCATGAGAAAATCAAGAATAACATCACTAAAAGGTTGACTTCTTTTCACGAGAAAGTCAAGAATGACAATATTGAAAGATTGACTTCTCTTCCAAAGTTAAGAATAACATTACAGATAGATGGACTTCTCTTCACAAGAAAGTCAAGAATGACAATATTGAAAGATTTACTTCTCTTTATGAGAAAGTCAAAAGTGACAATACTGAAAGATTGACCTCTCTTCATGAGAAAGTCAATAATAACAATACTGAAAGATGAGCTTCTCTTCACGAGAAAGTTAAGAATGACAATATTGAAACATTGACTTCTCTTCACGAGAAAGTCAAAAGTGAAAATACTAAAAGATTGACTCATCTTCACGAGGAAGTCATGAATAACATTGAAATATTGATTCCTCTTCACGAGGAAGACAAGAATGACCATATTGAAATATTGACTTCTTTTATAAGGGAGTGATGAATAACATTGAAAGATTGACTCCTCTTCACGAGGAAGTCGAGAATGACCATACTGAGAGATTGACTTCTCTTCACGAAGGAGTGAAGAATATCATTGAAAGATTGACTATTCTTCACGAGGAAGTTAAGAATAACATTGAAAGATTGAATCCCCTTCACGAGGAAGTCAAGAATGACCATACTGAAAGATTAACTTCTCTCCACGAGAAGTCAAGAATAACATTGAAGGATTGACTTCTCTTTAGGAGAAAGTCAAGAATAACATTGAAAGACTGACTCCTCTTCACGATGTAGTCAAGTTGAAGCTTCAAGGGAAAATGAGACAATATTGAGTTTTCTAGAAGACATGTTCTAAGAAGGTCACGATTGAAGTTTCTAGAGAAACCATCTTAAGAGAGATAAAATATTTCTTAAAACAGATTTTACAGACATCCTTATGAGAGAGATCAAAATTTATTATGTATGTATGAAATGATGTATGATGCAATGACACAATTTCATGTATCATGTATAAATGCATGTTTTCTTGATCTATGGTAGAATAGTTACAAGAGCGATCTTTATTCTCTTCCTAATTAAGTTGTCTTCACTTTTTGTTTGTACCAACGTGTACTCTTGTAATTCTTGACTTGTGTCAATTTCTTCTTACCCCCAGTAAATTTTTACCCTTGATAAGATTGGCTTTCTCTGCCTGAACTCGTGTAAAAATCCAATAGAGCTTTCATCTCTGAAAAGAGGATCTACTATTTCAGGCTTTGGAGACTATGTATGTGACTATGCCAAACTTAGCAAGATTCATAAAGATCAATAGCAGAGTAGCGTTTGTTATGATTTGACTCTTGAAACACATCAAATGGAGGGTCTATCCTAATTCCTTTCATGTCTCCATATCTAATCGGATCTCGAACAAGGCCATATGTATCACATCGTGCCGAGAGGTTTAACAACAACCCATCATTCAATCTTAGTTGTCTCCACTAGTTTCTTGCTGTTAAAATTTCATCGCTCATTTTGTGGAAAAAAATATTCACCATTCCTCACTTTTAACCTCGAGGGTTGTAAAAGACAATCTTCAACCTTGGTAAAATTAGAATTTACGGAAACACCATATGAATGCAACATTGGTTCAACGCCATAGTTACTAGTTCTTAAAACGATCGACAACTTATTCATCATTTCATGTGGCTTCTGCCTAGATTTTTCAACCAGGGAAGCTCTTTGCATGGTGTTCAGAGCTTTTGTATAGCGTTGCAATGACACCAAAGAACAAAGCTCAGTGGGAATACAAGTGAGAGACTTTGTTTTGCCAACATTATTGCATGGGAAATCACCAGTATAATGCAACTGTATGTTATACTGACAGACCACAAAATCATATATAGTAAACTCCATTGTCCATGTTTCACCATTTTCATTCTTCACACCTTTCTTTCTCATTGGAAATAAATGCTTGCTCAATTCAATGATCTTGTATTCCTGGATGACATGAGCCTTAAAAAATGCCCCAACATTTATCATTTCTAGATGACATGGGCCTTCAAAAATACCCTAACATTCCAAGCTGTAAGGCTCATTCTCAATGTCTATTTGATTTGAATCTTATAAATCCCGTGAGTCCTGGTTTTCGTAATGCCCCAATGTGGGTACTTGTGGCTCTGTTCTTGCCCATATATAATAATCTTGAATGATCTCATTCTGGTGTCACTAAACATCAATGTTATTGAATATCTTGAGGGATTCTCTTCATGATTCCATAGACACTTAATAAGTGATCAATTCTTCTAACAAAATATCATGCATTTTTGTTATGAGTTGGGATATATGCCCCTTTCGAATAAGGCAATCATCTACTTCTTAACGGTTTACTGAAAACGTCACAAGAGAGTGTTACAAGTTCTACCCTAACGCCATGAATAATTCTGATCTTGTATTCTTAACATGAACTTCATGATGGATTAAATGCATTTTTATAGAATATTTAGGTAAATAAAGAAAGAAAGAGCAAAAACACACTCAAACAAGACAATGCAAGTGAAAAAATAACAAAAAACTTCATGATGGATTAAATGATCTCTTCCTAATTAGGATGCCCCATTACTCATTAGATATGTGGGTGCTCGACCGGATCTTCAGGGTTGTTTCAATCTAATGGCCCACTTACTCATTAAAAGACCATGACCAAAAATCGATCAGATTTTATATTTTTCTCTTTGGTACCCCACAATTCTTAGTGGCATGCCCCAAGCTTCGTATCCATGGCTCTCAATTCTTTTCTAGGTACGAACGGGGTGTTCCAAGATAGGTTGTCATTCTCGACGCATTAGTCTGATGACACTAATATCCTTTATCAATTATTTTCTCTCTATCAACAACCTTGGTTGCCAACACCCGGATCATTTGAGTCGATACATCTTATAGAGAACTCGATGCTTGATTCTCCATATCTTGTTATAACCCAGTCAACTACTATTGCAACCGATCTTGTGATTCCTTATGAGATTACTCCATTGTTTCTATTTGTTTGTTCATGATGATGAGGAAGTGGTATGAATGAATGATCTTGGTATTACTTTCACATAACCCTCCATAAAGTATTTCCATGTTTTAACAACTAGTGCATGTAAAATGCTTAAAAAAATGTGATACAAATGCACGTATGCAAAAAGTGTCATACCAGAGTGACCATCGTAAAACAATTTTTATTGAACAAAGAGGTTTCTGTACATTAAACAAACTTTACATATAAGGGATATCTTTAAATCCTAACTTCTGTATCTCTCTCAAAAGCCAAATTAACTTCCACTCATGCTCGGGTGTTGAGTTATCAATCTGCTTCAATTCTCTTACAAAGCCAGCTAAATCGACCAATATGTGAGCCACATTGCTTTTTTGGGTGATAGCTTTATTCATGACGTTGTATTTTTCCTCCATCTTATGTGTCAATTCTCGGAGTTGTAGACAATGTTGTTCATTCTCCCTTGTAAGAAAGCCTCTGTGGTCAAGAAGTTCTCGTACAAGATCTTCGTAATCATCTATAATCTTCATCAATGTCTTATTCTTGGCTTTAGTGTCTTCTAGCTCATCGTCAATCTCACACTTGTGGAACTGATATGAGGCTTCCATATTTGCCTTAGATATATTCAACATCTGATTTTCGGCTTAACATCTTCTCAAATCAATAGCGGCTGAATTGTACATTTTTTTTGCAATATATAAATCTTAAGAGAATTTCTTGGCTGGACCTTCACGCTCCTTGCAATTCTCTCTCCATTGTTCAACATCATTTTTCAGTTTAATGACCCATTTCGCTCAATCCTATGGGGTATTTCTATACCAGCATTTTTAAAGGCTTGACTGATCCTTTGAAAATCGTAACAAATGGCATCTGACTCTCTATTCATTTTATCATTTTCAAGCTTCGTACTTCAACAAACATTCTTTCTCTCAGATATCCCCACTGATACCTTACCTTTGAACACTTTTAGCTCCATCTTAACAGGATAATCGGTTACCAAACTAGGTCGACATTTCATCTCGAACTCCAATATTACATGATCCAAAAGATGTTGGACTTGGTGCTTGAAGGTGGTGCAATTCTCAATGAAATGTCCTTGGGCTTCGACATGATATTCACAATGAGTATTGACGTCATACCAACTTGGATATGGAGGTTTCCAAGGTTTCACATAATGCAGGGTGACATCTCGGGCTTCTAAAAGGTTATCATATAACTCCTTACATGATATAGGGATATAATCAAAATGAGAGCTACCTTTCGGCTTGGATTAAACTGGAGTCCTCAGGTTTATTTCTCCTGATGTTGGGAGTAGATTCTTGAATAACAACGAGTTTTGATTGCATGATTTCCTTTCATCTTTTTGAACTTCTACAATTGTCACCATTTCTTTGGTATCTCTAGATAATTTGTTAATACAAATGGTCATTGTGTGTGATTTCTTAGACTGGATAGGGTCATCTTGTTCTAAAGTAGCCCCTTGTGTATTTGACATCGTGGGATTGTTTTCATCGAGCTTTTTTTTTCTTTTGTAGAAGTCTCTTTTCCTTTGGCCAAAATAGCTATTCTATCCATCATCCTGGACATTTTCTCCCTCACGTCTCTTATCTCCTTTTGCTCTTCGTTGGACATACGATCTTTGTGTGCATAGCTCTCTACTATTCTCGGAACCTCCTCAAAATGTTATTCCCTAGCTGTGTTATAGTTTGTTTGAGCAAGAAACCTTTTGTCCATCAATGGAACCTTTTACTTCGATGACCACTCACAAATCAACACCTTCTGATTATGTCATGATCATGCAATGCAAGCAAACATAAATGAAATAGAAAAGCAAGTTAGTACAAAAAGACAATAATTATTATAAAAGCAATAATAGCAACATAAATAAATTAATAAGCTAATACAAGACTAGAATGCAAATACAAATGCAAATGCACAAGGTGTTCATTCCAAAAGCGACCACCATAGAACAATCTTCATCGGACTATAAGATTTCCTTACACTAGACAGACGAGCTTCATTTTCTTCATTTACACTAGACAGATGAACTTCGTTTTAATTCACCTACTGTGATTGTTGGATCTCTAGATCTCAATTTCTGTGGGATTCTCCAAGAGGAAAGCGACCTTGATATCTCGTGAATGATCTTCTTATTCTCGACTCAACTAGCATTTGACTATTTTCTACCATTTCAATCTTTTTTCATTTAATAGGAGTCATCGATCGACTTTGAGCTCTTCTTTTATTGATCAACTTTGTTTATAAGTCGTCACTCTTATTATGGATTTGACTACCTAGTTATGGAACTCTTATGTCGATATAAAACCCTTCTAATTTGGTCAATCACTTTTGAATTAACACCTTGTCTGGTTATGATGTGAAAATGCAAATGAAAACAAAAGACAAAGAAAAATATGATTAAACAAAGTAAATTGTTAGTACCACACAACCAAAAAAGCAGAAAAAATATTTACGGAAAGAAAATATCCTACCGAACATTTTATCTACCCTTACATGCGTTTATAACAGTCCTTCCCAGACATGTTTTCTACCCTGACACTTTGTTCAACATATAAATCCTAACCTCATGCCATCTAGTTCACAGGCTTTGTACGAAAATATAAAACCTAACCGCATACTATCCTAATTCTCATGCTTTTTGGAAAATAAATAAACAAATAAACAAATATATATATTTGAGGAAAGGTTAGAATGATTTTCCCCTTTGTGACTTTTGAAGAACCATCGGCATAATTTTGGTACAAAATGGGCAGAGTTTTGGTACTACTAAAAGGATCCTCGAATTGTCCTTTGCTAGTGTCCCTTGGGCCTACCATGCCTTAGATCCTCACCCATTATAGGCTTAAACGGGTCAAGTTCAATTTGAGAGGATGCATTTCCATATGTCCATTCGAGAAAACTTAATGCTTTTCTCGTAAACCCAAGGAATATGTACCCCAGAGGTTACATGCTAAAGCCTATGTGGAGAAAAATAATTTTTTTCTCACGTAAGCGTAGCGTTCACCCCTACCTAATAGGACAAAGCACAATTAAAAGGCTATAACTATTCAAATGGTTATAACGTGTGTGAGGGGGCACTCACAATCCTTTGCCTCGATCCAAAAACAAACAAACTTAAAAATGTCAGAAATCTGAAACACGTAAATCACACATTATTATAACTAATAAATAAAAGACGTATGATACGATGCAAACAAAAGATGAGGACCAAAATTTATATATCATTCAATTTTACCATTTTTAACTAAAAAGATGGCGTATAATCGATTACGACCTAACACTCTAATGTCCCCAATGGAGTCGCTAAGCTGTCGGAACTGTCCTTAAGCTTTTTGGGCGCTATGGCAGGGAGAAATCCAACTTAATTTTGGAAACGATTGGGTTTTAAACATAAATAAATAAATAAATTTTGGAGTCGTCGTCGACCTTTGGGTTAGGTAGGTCGAATACCTAAAAAATTAGCTTTTAAAATAATTTTAAGGAAGATAATTTCAAAAGATAAAAGTGATATGCATTTAACCAGAAATTCGTTTTGAAAAGGTTTTGGGAGTCGATTACGTGTGGGGTGTAACATCCTAATTATCGGGTCAGTGGTTAAAATGTAAGAATTTTAAACTCGATAGTTGAGTCATTATAAGTTGATAAATTCAATGATTTATGGTGGAATTTCTGTGTAGGGCTTGATGGTAATATTGATATATTAGAGAGGGCAAAATGGTATTTTCTTGATAAAATATAATGATCTCCGATAATTAGGTGTTAAACACGTGGAATAGGGATTCTGAAAGTTTTTCTTTATTTATTTCCTTCTTCTTCTTGCCGTGCACCTCTCCATAAAAAGGTAAGATTCTGAAAGTTATTGTTTCCTTTAATTTTTGGTTTGGTTATGGAAGTTGTGGTGTTGTATAAGCTTAAGGAAATGTTATATAGTATTAAAACAAGATGAGTGTTTTAGAGATGAAAATGTAAAATGGGTTTGGAGATGAAATTTTGATTTGAAGTAGTTTTTGAAGTTTTAATGAGATATTTGACTTGTCAATGAGTTAATTAAAAGGTTAGGAGTATTAGAAATGATTAAGAGCTTGGTTGAAAACATGGCATGATTCTTAAATGTAAGTGTTTCAGTGAGAATTTGGTATGTTTAAGAGTAGTAATTGATGACAAGTTGGATGGAATGAAAAAAGTTTAGTTTAAAGGCTTAAGGAAGGATGATATAATAGATTTGAGAGGCATTTTGGGTGATTTTCGAAGTAAAAATGGCAATTATGAGCTTCAAGTATCAGTACAGTTAGAGCAATATCGATACTTCAAGGGAAAATCTATGAAATTATTAAGGGTAGTATCGATACCAGTTGAAGAGCGTATCGATATTGTGTAGGTAGTATCGATACCAATTGAAGAGGGTATCGATACTGTGTGGGTAGTATCGATACTAGGGGATGGTATCGATACCATTTTTAGGATGCAATTACAGAATACCAAATCGGTATCGGTACCTTGAGGAGGTATCAATACCCTTGAAGAGAAATATCGATATTGGAGAGATAGTATCGATACATCTAGGCATGAAATGGAAAGTAAGAGTTTCTTGCATCCCAAGTTATTCTGATTTGATATAAATAAGTTGAAGAACAATATTGATTTCGATTATTTTGTGTAGTGTTTGAACGTAATCAACTTCCGGTCAACTCGGCATATTGATTATCAATTTGGAAGGGTTAAGGATTTGGTTTAGACTTCAGTGAGGCAAAGGTGAGTGCAACTTCTCGGTTTTGTAATAGATTTGAGGAAGGCTTGCCATAAGCCAACATCAGTGTTTTCGATCGAAAACTTTGTAATTTTTTTATTTTTTACATTGCAATGTTTTATTCGATTTATATTATACGATCTATTTTTTATGACTATATGATTATGGAAATGTGAACTTTAAACAAGTGAATGTGAAAAGTCTTTATGAGAGAGATACTATGTGAATAAGAAACACTTCGAATAATGATTGAACATAATTATGTGATTAATAGCCCAAAGTATATGTATGAGGATTAGAAGTATATTTGTCATGCCAAGAGTCGAGGGTTTTATGTGGTCTTTCGGGATAATTATGTGGTCTTTTGGGATAATTATGTGGCACTTCGGTATAGATTATGAACCGTGGTGAATTAGTGCACAACCTCAATGTACTCAAATACCTAGCTTTCTCAATAGTATACCTTGGGCATTTGGATCATAAGTATACTTTGGATATGAAAAATAAGAAGAGTTCTTTGTAAAACATTTCGAATAAAACAAATAAGATTTTGTTTACTAATTCATCGACTCAGCATGTGAATTTTCTCACACATAGGTTTGAAGAAAGTAGAAGAGTGAAGTTAGCATGGATAGCGTACACCTTTGAAGATTAGATCAGAACAAATTAAATGTATTAAGCGTTTAATTTGCAAATGCTATTATTTATTTTGTAAACTCCTAAATTTTGGAATTTATGTAAATTATTAAGATTGTATGTGAAATGATTATCTTATTAATGAAGTTCATACCTTTTATTTTTGATACAAAATTTTAATTTTGTTCCTAATTGTGAATTGCATATGTTTTGAAAAGTCAAATGTGACACCTTAGATTCGTATCCAGGTCGGGTACAGGTCAGAGGTGTTACATTTAATGGTATCAGAGCTATGGTTTAAGTTGTTTTAAGTTAAAAATAAAGTCATTGTTTTTAAAATGTGTGCATGCCAACTTTTAATAAAGTTTTTTTATATGATAAGGTGATTAATATGCTATCTTTGCTAATACCTTTAGTAAATTGATCTTAATAGAAGTCGGACTTTGAAGGCTCTCGAAGTGATACGGGAGATAGGATGGAAGAGAGTAGTAACTCACTTGTTCCGAGCACGCAGGGTGAGGAGCAGGCACAACAGGGAGTGCATGTGCAAGATCAAGGGACTTTCTTCCAAACGTTGGACTCGATTCTGATGCATTTCCAACCGTCTGCTCCCTTAGCACCTAAGATGAACGTCCCTAAAGAATTGAGAAGTTTAGGAGCACCTGAATTTAGGGGAGAATTTGAAGAAGGTCCGGTTGCCGCTGATATATGGCTCAATAACTTGAAGTTTATGCTAGAGAATTTCTATTGTTCTGAAATGGAGAAATTGGGTGGTGCAGTTTCATTATTAAAAGGTCAAGCTAGAATTTGGTGGTCAAATGTGATGATGAGAGCTTCAAGGGATCAGGTGATTTGTCACTTCTTTCTGGAGAAGTTTAAGACCAAATATATATAAGGGATCAGTTCATCCGGTAGATGAAGCAGAAATCTATGAGTTTAAAACAAGGGAATCGCTTGGTGTATGAATTCGAGTGTGAATTCAACAAGTTGAGTCCTTTTGCTACAAAGTTAGTCCCTATAGAGAATGACTCTTGTGATTTGTTTGTGGAAGGTTTATGCCCCAGACTGAAAGAGCTATTGTTGCCTCTCAATTTCTCTTCCTTCCAAGAGATAGTGAACCGAGCTAAAGCTTTGGAGAGAGCTCAAAATGAAAGATTTGCATAACAAAGGACACAATGGAATAAGAGTTTTGGTGCATCATCTAGTTCTTCTGAATCAAAGAAGAGTAGAGGTTTGAGTTCTCGACCTCAGACTAGATCAGAATCTACAACATCCTCGGTTAGGGGATCAAATCCAGGTAGAGCAAGACAAACTTATTCGGTGGAATCCGGAGTGGGTAAGCCAAAGCAATTTCAGCACTGTGGGAAGAACCATAGTGGAGTTTGCAGAAGGGTCTCTAGAGCTTGCTTTAAGTGTAGAGAGGCAGGGCATTTTATTCGAGACTGCCTAATGATAATGAGAGAGCCTGCCCAAACAGAAAGATCCACGGCTGCACCTATGAGAGAAAGAAGTAGAGGTAGATGAAGAAATCAATTCGAGTCGACCGCTCATATTGAAGTACGCTCTACCGCTCGAGTGTACAACCTGGAGACCAGTGAAGATTATGATGATCGTGAAATCATTACAAGTACTTTTCAGATAGCTGGTAAATATATTTTAGTTTTGATTGTTCCAGGATCGAATTATTTGTAGGTCAATAGTAAACTGGTTAAAGATTTGAACATTCCGTTAGAACCTGTTCGTAGAAAAATAATTGTGACGAATCCGTTAGGACATAGTGCTCGGGTGAGACAAATCTATCGAGGATGTCCTATACGAATTCTAGGAATTGAATTCCCTGCTAATCTAATGGAATTACCCTTTGAGGAATTTGAGGTTATCCTTGGTATAGATTGGCTTTATCATTATCATGCCAACGTGGATTGCCAACGTGGATTGCCAACTTAAAATGAGTTCAGTTATCAAGTCTTGAGGGATTGGAAGTTAGTGTGGTCAGTGAAAGAATCAATTCTTTAGCTAATGTGATATCATTGATGTCGGCTCAGAAGTTAATGCTGCAAGGATGTCAAGCATGCTTTGCTAATGTAATTGATACAAGAGTTCAAGAAATAAAGCTTGAAGATATTCCGACCATCAGAGAGTTTCTAGAAGTATTTGCGGATGAGTTATCTGGGTTACCTCTAGATAGGGGGGTTGAGTTTCAGATTGAAGTGATGTCTGAATCAGCACCAATTTCAATGACTCCTTACAGGATGGCTCCGAAGGAATTGAAAGAGTTAAAGGCTCGGTTACAGGAGCTTTTAGATAAAGGATCATTAGACCTAGTGTGTCACCTTGGGGTGCTCCAGTGTTATTCGTAAAGAAGAAAGATGGTTCAATGCGTTTTTGTATAGATTATCGTCAGCTTAACAAGGTGACCATAAAGAACAAGTATCCTCTTCCAAGGATCGATGATTTATTTGATCAACTCAAGGGAGTTGTAGTGTTTTTAAAGATTGATTTACATTCAGGGTATCATCAGTTGAAGATCCAAGAAAAAGATGTTCCTAAAACGGCATTTAGGACTCGGTATGGTCATTATGAATTTGTAGTAATGTAATTCGGGTTAACTAACGTGCCTATAATGTTCATGGACTTGATGAATAAAATTTTCAACCGTATCTTGATCAATTCGTGGTCATATTTATTGATGACATCTTGGTGTATTCAAAGTCTAAAGAGGAGCATGATGTTCTTCTTCTTGTGGTTCTTCAAACGTTGCGAAACAAGAAGCTTTACACAAATTTCTCAAAATGTGAATTTTGGTTGTCTGAAGTGGTATTTCTGGGGACATGTGGTTTCTTTTGAGGGAATTCAGGTAGATCCTCAGAAACTTAAAGCTGTGTTATAATGTGAGATTCCAAAGAATGTGTCGGAAGTTTGAAGTTTTTTGGGTCTTGTAGTATATTATCGAAGGTTTGTCAAATTTTTTTTGATGATCTCTCTTCCCTTAACCAAATTGTTAAGAAATGATGTGCATTTTTAATGGACTCTTGATTTCCATAAGAGCTTTTAAGCATTGAAGAAAGTTTTGACAGAAGCTCCGGTGTTGGTGCAACCAGAATCAAACAAAGATTTCACTATTTTTAGTGATGCTTCCCATAATGGGTTGGGTTTTAATGCAAGAGGGGAAGGTAGTTGCTTATGCTTCAATAAAATTTAAGCCTCATAAAAAGAATTATCTGACGCATGACTTGGAGTTAACAGCTGTGGTCTTTGCATTGAAAATTTGGCGACATTATTTATATAGTGAATGTCGCTATATTTTCACCGATCATAAGAGTTTGAAGTATTTGTTGACGTAAAAGGAGTTAAATTTGAGGCAAAGAAGGTGGATGGAGTTACTGAAAGATTATGATGCAATCATTGATTACTATCCCGGGAAAGCCAATGTGGTAGCGAAAGCTCTTAGTCGGAAGACTTTTACCGCTTTTTGTAGTTTAGACGCTCGAATTATGCTAAAGAAAAATGGTGCATTGATGGTTGAGTTAATGTTGAAGCCATTATTGTTAGAGCAGATTAAGGAGTTACAAAAGAAAGATGATAAATGTTTAACTTGGTTCGAGCATGTAGAGAAAAGTGGACTCAAGGACTTCAAGGTTAACTTGAATTGGTGTTTATATTTCAAAAATCGAGTTTGTGTTCCTAATATTGATGAGTTGAAAAGAGATATATTGTATGAAGCTCATTGTAGTCCTTTAACATTGCTCCCAGGAGGAAACAAGATGTATCAAGATTTGAAAGAGCGTTTTTGGTGGCCAGGCATGAAGAGAGATATTACGGAATTTGTAGCAAAGTGCTTAAATTGTCAACAAGTGAAAGTTGAACATCAAGTGCCTTCAGGATTATTGCAACCCATCTCAATTCCTCAGAGGAAATGGGAAAACATTACGATGGATTTTGTAAGGGGTTTGCCTTTATCACTGGGTAAAAAGGATTCGATTTTGGTTATTGTGGATCGCTTTACAAAGACTGCACATTTCATTCCTGTACTAATAGATTTTTCTATGAAGAAATATGTTGAATTGTATATCAAGGAGATAGTGCAACTGCATTCAACTGCATGGTGTTCCAATCTCAATAGTTTCTGATAGAGATCCCAGATTCACTTCGAGATTTTGGAAGTCTTTGCAAGGAACTTTGGGTACCCGATTGAATTTTAGCACTGCTTTTCATCCTCAGACTGATGGTCAACCAGAGCGAAGAATTCAGATTATGGAAGATATGTTGAGAGCATATGTGATTGATTTTACTGGATCATGGGAAAAGTATTTACTGCTTGTTGAATTTTCTTAAAATAATATCTATCAATCCAACATCAAGATGGCACCGTATGAAGAATTGTATGGAAAGAAGTGCAGAACACCACTCAATTGGTATGAATTAAGGGATCGGGAAGTGCATGGTCCATACTTGATTAAAGAAGTAGAAGAAAAGGTTCAAGTGATTCAGTACAAAGGTAGTCTCAGACAGACAAAAGTCAAGCACCGATTTGAATAGAAAAGAAATTAAATTTCAAGAAGGTGATAAGGTGTTTTTGAAAGTATCACCTTGGAAGAAAGTGTTTCATTTTGGGTGTAGAGGAAAACTGAGTCCTAGGTTCATTGTACCTTATGAAGTTTTGAAGAAAGCTGAACCTGTGGCATATAAGTTAGCGTTGCCACCAGAGATGGAAAAGATCCACAATGTATTCCATGTGTCCATGCTTAGGCAATATCGATCAGATCTTGCACACATCATAACTCCAAATAAAATAGAAGTTCAATATGACTTGACATATGAGGAAGAATCGGTTCAGATTCTAGCTTTTGAAAATAAGCCGTTGCAAAATAAGACGATTTCACTAGTTAAGGTTCTTTGGAGGAACCATAAAGTAGAAGAAGCTATGTGGGAGCGTGAAGAGGATATGAGAAAGCAATATCCCCACCTTTTTGTGCAATGAAAATTCGAGGATGAATTTTCTTATGGGGGAGATTTGTAACATCCCAATTATCGGGTCAGTGGTTAAAAAGTAAGAATTTTAAACTTTGATGGTTGAATCATTATAAGTTGATAAATTCAATGATTTATGATGGAATTTCTGTGTAGGACTTGATGAGAATTTTGATATATTGGAGAGGGCAAAATGGTATTTTCTTGATAAAAGATAATTATCTCCTATAATTTGGTGTTAAACACGTGGAATGGGGATTCTAAAAGCTTTCTTTATTTCTTTCCTTATTTTTCGTGTCATGCACCTCTCCATACAAAGGTAAGATTCTGAAATTTATTGTTTCCTTTAATTTTTGGTTTGGTTATGAAAGTTGGGGTGTTGTATAAGCTTAAGGAAAGCTTATGTAGTATTAAAACACCAAGATGAGTGTTTTAGAGCTGAAATTGTAAAATTGGTTTGGAGATGAAATTTTGATTTGAAGTAGTTTTTGAAGTTTTAATGAGATATTTGACTTGTCAATGAGTTAATTAAAAGGTTAGGAGTATTAGAAATGATTAAGAGCTTGGTTGAAAACATGGCATGATTATTAAATGTAAGTGTTTTAGTGAGAATTTGGTTTTAAGAGTAGTAATTGATGACAATTTGGTTCGAATGAAAGAAGTTTAGTTTAAAGGCTTAAGGAATGATGATATAATAGATTTGAGAGGAGTTTTGGGTGATTTTCAAAGTAAAAATGGCAATTCTGGGATTTGAGTATCGGTACCGTTAGAACTGTACCGATACTTCAAGGGAAAAATCTGTGAAATTATTAAGGGTAGTATCGATACCAGTTGAAGAGGGTATCGATATTGTGTAGGTAGTATCGATACCAGTTGAAGAGGGTATTGATGCTGTGTGGGTAGTATTGATACCAGGGGGATGGTATCGATACCATTTTTAGGATGCAATTACAGAATGCCAAATCAGTATCGGTACCTTGAGGAGGTATTGATACCCTTGAAGAGAAGTATCGATACTGGAGAGGTAGTACCGATACTTCTAGGCATGAAATGGAAAGTAAGAGTTTCTTGCATCCCAAGTTATTCTGATTTGATATAAATGGGTTGAAGAACAATATTGATTTCGATTATTTTGTGTAGTGTTTGAACGTAATCAACTTCTGGTCAGCTCAACATATTGATTATCGATTTGGAAGGGTTAAGGATTTGGTTTAGACTTCAGTGAGGCAAATGTGAGTGCAACATCTCGATTTTGTAACAAATTTGAGGAAGGCTTGCGATAAGCCAACCTAGTGTTTTCGATCAAAAACTTTATAATTTCTTTATTTTTTACATTGCAATGTTTTATTCAATTTATATTATACAATCTATGTTTTATGACTCTATGATTATGGAAATGTGAACTTTGAACAAGTGAATGTGAAAAGACTTTATGAGAGAGATACTATGTGAATAAGAAACACTTCGAATAATGATTGAACATAATTATGTGATTAATAGCCCAAAATATATTTATGAGGATTAGAGGTATAGTTGGCATGCCAAGAGTCGAGGGTTTTATGTGGTCCTTTGGGACAATTATGTGGTCATTCGGGACAAATATGTGGCACTTCGGTGCAAACCTATGTGACACTTTGGTGCAAACCTATGTGGTCCTTCGGGATAATTATGTGGTACGTTGGTGTAAATTATGAGTTGTGGTGACAACATTAGTGCACAACCTCAATGTACTCAAATACCTAGCGTTCTCAGTAGTATACCTTGGGCATTTGGAACAAAGACATACAAAGTGAAACTATTCATAAAAATACTTTTAATATGAAAAATAAGGATAATTCTTTGTAAAACATTTCGAATAAAACAAATAAGATTTGTTTACTAAGTTAGCACTATTAGTATTGCCTCACTAAGTCATCGACTTAGCGTGTGATTTTTCTCAGACGTAGGGTTGAAGAAAGGAGAAGAATGAAGTTAGCATGGATAACGTACAACTTTGAAGACCAGATCAGAACAAATTAAATGTATGTATTTTGTAATATTGTAACTGTTGGAAATGTATTAAGCGTTTAATTTGCAAATGTTCTGATATATTTTGTAAACTCCTACATTTTGGTATTTATGTAAATTATTAACATTGTATGTAAAAATATATGTGAAATGATTATCTTATTAACGAAGTTATACCTTTTTATTTTGATACAAAATTTTAATTTTGTTCCTAATTGTGAATTGCATATGTTTTGAAAAGTCAAATGTGACACCTCAGATTCGTATCTGGGTCGGGTACAAGTCAAATGTGTTACATGGGGAAGGATTAATACCCCCACAGCGCCTGAAATCGGTACCTAAGTGATTATATTTCATCTGAATATTGAAATTGGCAAATTTGAATATACTTTTAAATTAAGATCCTTTTTTATATAAATGAAAAGGGGTATTATCTTGTACGAATTATTCTCGAAAATACCTTCCTTGTCAGTTAAGGTGCATTTCCATGGATTTCCATACGAGATAATATTGCCCTAATTTTTAATAAATTACATACTTTGAATAAATATATTAAAAAATCATTGAGATGTAAAAAATATATATTGTTTTGTACGAATAATTCTCGGAAATAAACTCTTTGTTAGTTAAGGTACGCTTCCATAAATTCCTCGTACAACATATTATCCCAATACAATATGCATTTACTATAACACCCAACAATACTATTAAACTCTTCTTTACATATTATATCAAGTACATATTCGTATTGGTTCTTTTTTCCTAATTCAAATCTGATCGACAATTAATAAACAATAACACATGAAAAAATATAGGTCTTGTCTGTTTCGGGAGGTAAAAGTTAACTGATAAAATTTCATAAGTTTCAAAAATTCTCGGACTCAGTCCAAACCTCAATACTTCCTTCCAAGACAATACTTTCATAAAAACTTTATCACCTTCTTGTTATTCAATCTCTTTTCTCTTTAGATCATCATAAGACTTTTGTTACTCAGAAACGATCTTAAGAATTATCTTGGTTAACTTTCATTTTATATTCCATTTCTTTCATTAATTCAGGTCCAACTAGATTTCTATCTTTTAACTCAAACCAATTTAATGGCATTTAACCCTTTCTCCCATATAAAGCTTCGTATACAACCATCTTGTTGTTCAATTAATAATTGGTATTGCAAGCAAATTCTTCTAAAATTCCCATGATCCTTTTTCCATTGATGAATCGAGATTGATTGAAACAATATAGAAGATACTTGATGTTCAACTTTTCCTCTAATAGTACGTCAAACATTTTGCTAAAATTCTCGTGATGGTTCTTTTCAAACTAGCCCACCCAACCGACTCTTTAAATCTTGGTACCTCTTGTTCCACCTGAATGCATAGTCAAAGGACTTAATGCCTCAAAAAGAATATCTTTCTAAATTCTTAATAATCGAAAATAAAAAGTCTCACACGATAATACGAACATCCGTCAAACCTGACCTCAAAAGTCCTTAATCTCTTCATTTTCTACTTATAAAATTCTTATCAAATCTAATAAAAACATCGACTTCATCTTTAATTTAGCCCACAGTGCCATTTTCATTCAACGTTAATCGTATGTCCATAGCTCGCAAAACTGTAAAAGGTTTCTGACCTAGTACCTCTACAACAACATTGGCCTTTCCTGAAAGATAATCAATTATCACTTCATAATTCTTTAAAGGTTATGTCCATATTTTCTGTCTTAGGTTCAACTCTCTTTAATTCCACAAGTACTTTAGGCTTTTGCAATTAGCACAACTATAACACCACTCACCATACATATAACGACATCAAATCTTTCAAGGTAAGCTCAACTGTTGCCAACTCTAAATCATGCGCAGGGTAATTTCTCTTGTACATCTTTAACTTTAACGAGGCATATGCCACAACCTTACCTTTTTGCATAATCACACTTCCTAAGTTGTTGGGATATGCATTATTAAAAACCACATAATCCTTACCCTACTCAAGTTGTATAAACACTGGTGTCTCTATTAAAATCCTCTTTAGCATTTCAAAACTCTCTTTACCCCTCTCCGATCTACAAAAGACACATTTTTCTTTAAAAACTTGGTTAGCAGCAAAGCTAACTTTGACAAGTTCTTCACTAACCTTTAATAGTAACCAGTAAGCCCCAAAGAAATCTGAATTTCAAAATCATTCTTTGGGAGTTTCCAATTTATTACAACATGAGTTTTTCTTAGAATTTACTCTTATACCTTATGCCAAAACAACCTGGCCAAAGAAAGTCATCTCTGCTAACCAAAATTTCACATTGGAAATAGTTTGACATACAAGTTATTCTCTTGAAGAATCTTATTTAACTGCCAAAATCTATGCATAACCACATAGATTTATCTTTCTTTTCGCTAATAACACAAATACTTCCCAAGATGAAATACTTGGGCTAATAAAACTTTGATCAATTATCACTTATAATTGATCCCCTAATCCTCTTGACTCACTTAACTCATTTGATACTAAATCATAGAAACATGTTTAATACTTTAATAACCCTCAACCTTGAATTCCACCTCTCGATCTGGAGGTAACTCAATAAATTTACATGAAAAAAACCTATAAATTCCCAATTTTGTGAGATTATCAAACAATTCTACTTTAATTATTTGTGTATCTATCACATTATCCATAAAAGATATATATATATCTTTCTGACATCAGTTTCTTCACAATCATTATCGATATCACCTTGAGTGATGATTTTACTTTCTTTAAAAAAATATAATTTTCATACCATCTGCATCTTTCTGAACTAATCGTCTCTAGAGACAAACAACTTATACTCAATATGATCTTAACTCATCCAATGATAATTTTATCAGATTCACTGGGAACATAGTCCCTGAAATCTTTATTAAATGTTTACTATCTGTCCAACTCACACTTGTACCATGACCTATTAGGGTTTACCACTATCATCTCACTCGAGATTAAGTTGAATAGAATACTTTTATTTTAAAATCTTTTATTTCCTTCTTAAGGTAACCCGTGTAACTTTTCCGGATCCATTTAAAATATTCTCGAGTAGTTGAAACATTTTCTATCTCAACTATGAAAGTCTAATTATCCAAATCATTTAACAAGAAGACTTGACCACTTTGTAGCAATAACCTCATAACAGTTAATGCTAAAATTACACTAGTTACCAAATTTTACTCTTTTTTTCCTATTATTACGAAATTGACACTTTTCCATGATCTCTGGAATTGATCTCGATTTTTAAATAATAATTCATTGAAGTATGAAATGGGTAGAAAATCCATTTTCACAATTTACCTTCTAAAAGTAATTCTATTAGGTCCATAAAACTTAACATTTATTCTTAAACAACTCATAATCAGTTGGTCCACAAATAACTCATCTTGCTATAAGCTTTTAGCGGTCAATGCATTTACCGCTTACTCATTTCCTCTTACTAAAATTAACAATACTTTAAAAAATTTAACGCTTCACTTAAGTATTTCTCACTTATTTAAGTTTACCTGAAGAAACCTCGGAATCATCACTAAATTCAGAAATCTTCTATGGATCCTCATCTAATTGAACTTCTCTTGGGTCAATTTTGATCTCGACATTCTTTTCAATATTATCTACTTTCTTATCTTTGTCCTTAGTTTCTAACATCTATTAGGACATACATAATAATAACACTCAAGTTAATAAGGAGTGACATCAATCACAATCTCAATCTAATTGACACTATATCAGTAACTTTGATAATCTTAATGGCATGTAATTCTTTTTTTTTAATTAAATTTAAACTCGATTTCGACCAAGAATCAGTTAAACCTGTAGCTCTGATACCAATAAATATAACACCCAATAATACTATTAAACTCTTCTTTACTTATCTTTATTAACTTTCCTTCATTTAGCTTCTTAAAACATCTAAAATCTCCAAAGAGCATTTCAATCTAAGAATCACACCCCTTTTTCAACATGTTTTTAAACCCATCCAATGCTTCTAATCTCTCATTTACTTCTTTGACAAGTCAAATATATTAATAAACATCAATAAAAACTCATATATCAACATATCATCTAAAAAACCATTTTCTCAAATCTCAAATAATCCACCCATCTCTTAGTTTTAATCTTATTCAACCCTTCCTTAAACCTCTAGGATGCTCAATATTTCAAAAGCAAACAAAAAACGAAAGGAAAGACTTGCCATATGAAATCTTACCTTTGACTATGGAGGAGAGCCTTACACGGGAAGAAGAAGAAAAAGAGATAACTATTTTATCTTTCCCTTCCCCTTTTTCCCTTCTTAAATCTCTAATTTAAAAAAAATTGATTTTAAATTCATTTCCCCTTAAAGGACCAAAATGCCCTATGCATTCTTCCATTTTTACTAATTGGTCTTAAACACTATTTCTAAATCATTTCTTATACTTTATCATTAATTCAATTTAATCCTCCAATTTTTGAAATCTCTTCAATAAAACACTGACATGATATTTGGGGTATTACATTTACAGTAAAAGGAAACCAACGAGGGCTTAAAAAATACCATAAATACATAAAACTTAAATGCAATTAATAGGAATGTAATCGAATGTGTGAATGAATAACCGGAGCGAAAAGATAGTAACTTTAAGGATTAAATAGTAAAACAAACAAAGATCATGGCTATAAATGAAAATATCACACAAACTAGGCACTTGAATCGTAGTAAAACCATAATCAACATTCAGGACTAAAATGAAATTCATTAAAATTTAAGGATTGAATCAAATGTTTACCCAAAACATTTATAAATGTAGGTAGTGACTAAAATAGAAACAGAGTGAAACTTGAGATACAAACTAAAACAAATAAAAATTCATTGCAGTGACCAAAGTATAATATTACAAGATACGAGGGTTGCGGGAATAATTCTCCCATTCGCCCAAAATGCACAACCCCTTTTTCCAGAATGACGTCGTTTAGAATCGGGTATTTAAACTCGACATATGGCCAAAAATGGCAAAATTTTCTCATTTCTTCAAACTCACTCTCTCTTCAAAAAGGGAAAGAGAGTTTCTCTGCCCTCTCTACTCCTTACCGGGAGAAGCTGACAGCCTTCGGCCATCGCTCGCTAGAGCACTCTACCGCTGCCAACTACGGCCGGAGTTCGAATAACTTACCCTAAAACAACCCCTTTCTCTCCTAAACCTAGATCCAAAACCCTTTAAGCCCAACAACCCACAAAACTCCCTAGATCTAAGAGTTTGCTTTTGAAGGACATGGCTCTCCGACGATGCTTGAAGACTCCGATGATGGCGAGGTAAACTTCTCATCCATTCTCACTTTCATTTTCTCCCTCTTTTCTTTTCAAAATATATTATGAGTTTTTCCTCTTTGCCACGCTCTCTCTCTTTCTTTCTTTTAAAAAGCCCTCCCCCATGTTGATTACTCTCTTTCTGGTAAGGGTTTGCCCCTTTATTATTTTACCATTTTTGTGCTAGAGGTGCTGACCAAGGACGGTGGTTCAACGATGACAAAGCCTTGTCCCAAAAAGCGATGACGTGGGTTAAACAGGGGGTACAAAAAGTCACCCCGAGGTCCTTTTGTTTTCTTTCGGTGACCGGCAATAAGTCTGGCGGTGAAGACATATCTCGAAAACTGATGGTTCACGAGCGATGCTTAAATGCTGCCTTGATCTAGACCGTTGGAAGGGGTCCAAATCTGACGATTAATCTCCACGAGCGATGGCAGTGACTAGGGTTTGAAGACCCTAAACATCTAAACATTATTACAGATCTGGATCATTGGATAGTCCATATCTTGCGGTTCCCACGAGAGGCAGCGGTGAAAGGTTATGAAACCATAATGATCCTTTGATCCAGACCATCGGATTCCATTTGATATGACGCTAAGAGACAAGGCGGCAAGGAGAATAGTACGAAACCCTAGTTGTTTTGGGTTTTATCTTGGGCCGGTTGTAACTATTTTGCAATTTGGGCTTGCAAAATATTAAATTTAAATTTTATCTTATATATATATTCGTATAATAAAAATAATAATATATATTACTATTTAAATAATTAACCTAATATTCAAGATAATTAATAATATATATAAACCCAAGCGAAAATCGAACGAAACCTGCAAACAAAACGGGCATCTATATATTCTTTCCAAATACAATTATAAATAAGATAATACAATTTATATGTTATTCAGGTTTGATTTGATCAAATTTCAAGTAACATTTGATTTGAGTGGGTTTGAATCGAGTTTAAATTTGATGCAAATTTTTAATGAGACGAGCTAAACTACTAGATCCCTGATTCAAAAGCTCGCAAGTAAATCAAAAATATTATATTAATTATTTTTAATTTTTTTTCAAATTAAATTAATAATAATCTTAAGTTTTTAAAATATTTAATAATTTATTTAAAAATAACAAAACTTAATAATAATAGACATGATAATTAAAATTCTCGACATTCAAATTTTAAATTTAGAAATAATGTAAACTATACCGTTAACCGTTTAACCCTTTTATTTTTATCATCGATATTTTAATTTTGTCAATCTGATTGTCAAATTTAATGATTATATAATATATATTGATCACTTTATCAAAGTTTTTAAAATTTATAAATAATTCTAAGCTAAAAATATATGAAAACATTAATAAAAATTTTAAAATTATTACTTAAGTTAAAAAAAAATTAGTTCGATGATTGTATATATAAATTATTTAATTTTTAAAATAATTATATATATAATAAAAATAAATTGATTTAAATGTATATCTATATATAATTATTAGTAAAAAAATTAAAATTATTACATCAGTTAAAAAATAATTTAATGATTATATATATAAATTATTATTAAATTTATCAAATAATTTATTATATATTTTAATAAAATAAATTGAATTATATATATATATATATATGAACTTATTAATAAAATTTTAAAATTATTTTTTTAGGACATCCGTTACAACTTGTTATATATTGAATGTTGCATTTCATAACCAAAACAATGGGTTTAGCTGTGATTTGGGTGTGGATATTCAACTCAAAAGATATAAGTTTGAGTCTCATAACCCTTTTTCTTGTGCGTTTATTTCTTCGTCTTCTATTAGTTTTTCATCTGGAAAATAAAATAAAATAATTTAAAATAAAAGAAATCCTTCAATCATGTCATGACACTTGTGAAAATATGATTAGAGGATAAATTTATTAAATTAAAAATAAGATCAAATTGATAGAATATAGAAGTACTATGGACTAAATGTATAATTATATTAATTTTATTAGTTGTCACGTTAACATTTCCATACTTTTAACGGCCAATAACTTGATTGACAACAATTAAATAATTAGATGGTCTAATTGATAAAATTAAAGATTGATTATATATATAAATTATTATTAAAATTAAAATTAAAATAATTTAATGATTATATATATATATATATATATATTATTAAAAAAAATTAGTAAAACAATTAATAAAATGTTAAAATTATTTTGAACACCGATGTTTCAATTTGATCAAACAGATCAAATTAAAATTATTACATCAGTTAAAAAATAATTTAATAATTTATTAGTTAAAATCAATATAATTTAATAATTTAATGATTATATATATAAATTATTATTAAATTTATCAAATAATTTCTTATATATTTTAATAAAATAAATTGAATTATATATATATATATATATATATATATATATATATATATATATATATATGAACTTATTAATAAAATGTTAAAATTATTTCGGCCACCGATGTTTTAATTTGATCAAACAGATCACCCAATTATTTAAATGGTTTAATCAAGCTACTAGCCGAAAACTTTTAACGGTGGAGGTGATGTGGCAGTTAAAATTTAACTGAGAGAATGACTCCTCAATTAAATTTTTGGTATAATTATATATTTGGTCCTTGTTACTTACACAAGATGTCAATTTGATCCTAATTTTAATTAAATTTAATTCTCTAATTAAATTATGACACATGTCAATCTCTAATTGGAAGACTAAATTTATTTTAATTATTTTTAATTTAATAGATTTATTTTCCTCTAAAAAGAGTGCTTCAAAAAAAAAAAAACCCAAGAAAAGTTGATAAAAGGGGAATCGAACCCAAAACATTTGGGTAAAGAGTAAGAATTAAACCACTAATACAAAGTAACTATTTAGTATACAATTGACAACAAATATATATATCTTGTACTACAGTATGTAATAAAAATAAAATATATATTTTTAATTTAAAATAATAAAATATATTTTGAAGTGAATATAAAAATAAACTATAATTTTATATTAAATTAATAATAAAATATTTAAAAATATTTTTTTATATCTTACATATATATTTTATTTTTATTTTAACTTATTAAATATATATTATTTTTATTTTAATAAAAAATATATATTTTATCTTTATCATCACTTAAAAATATATTATTTAAAATATTTTAAATTATATTATATTTAACTATTTTATTATTAATTTAATATAAAAATATATTTTATTCTTATCTTCACTTAAAAATATACTTTATTCTTATTTTAAATTATAAAATATATTTTATTTTTATTACATACCATAGTAGAAGATATATACATTTGTTGTCCACTATGTACCAATTGATTGTTGGCTCAATGTTGCTTTTTAACCCGATGGTCTTGGGATTGATCCCATTATCAACCTTTTGTGGGTTTATTTTCTTCCAAGAGGGAATGTCACCCTCTTATTGGAGGAAAATAAATATATTAAATTAATATAAATTAAAATAAATTTAGTCTTTCAATTAGAGCTAACACTTGTCGTAATTTAATTAGAGGATTAAATTTATTGAATTTAATTAAAATTAGGATCAATTTGACATCTTGTGTAAGTAACAATGACCAAATATATAATTAAACCAAAAAGTTAACTGATAAGTGATTCTCTCGGTTAAATTTTAACTGCCACATCACCCTCACCGTTTAAAGTTAGCGGTCAGTGGCTTGATTAAATCATCTAAATAGTTGGGTGGTCTGTTTAATCAAATTGAAACATCAGTGGTCAAAATAATTTTTGACGATATTTGAGTGATCACCCGTATAGTTTATCATTTTTTCTTGAGTTAAACTAAAAACTTAAATGAATGAGATTTGAAGGAATGGAAGTGACAAGTTGAACTCTAATTTTTTATTTTGAGTTTAAAGTTAAAAATTTTAAATTATTAAATCTTTTAATCAAATCAAATTTAATTTATAATCGTTGAATTCAAATTAAATTCAACGATACCTAAACTTTCAAAGTTAATTTGTCTCATTTGTGCTCCTACTTTGAAACCATTATCTAGAGTGGATTTAATTCTTTCACCATCAAAACTAAAAGTACACATAGATCTCTTCTTGATTTAACGTAACACCAAATTATTATTTTTGGATAAACGTGTTTAGTATCTAAACTATCAATTTTAATATATTTTAGTACTTAAACTTTTATTTTATTTTTAAAATGATATCTAATGTTTAGTTTTTATTTCATTTTAGTATACATTAAGTTTTGAAAAAAATTGAAAATTCATATACTAAAATGGATCAAAAATGATAATTTAAGTACTAAATGAGTTTAATTTTTAGTGATGATGCACTAAAATGAAATAAAAACTAAATGTTAATTATGATTTTGAAAAAATCAAAAGTTTAAATATTAAAACAGATCAAAACTTATAATTTAAGTACTAAAGTCCTAATTTATCATATTTTGGTAGGATATTAGCACCAACTTAAAGAGAGCAACAAAAGGTATTTTACAGGAAGGTTGAAGGGAAGACAACTTAATTTAAAATTTAAAAATGGTAATTTTGAGCACAATTAAAAATGTGATAAAGATTATAATATTTTTTGTTGTATTCAATCTAAAATTTTATCTTCTTTCTAATATTAGAAAGAAGATAATATTTTAGGTTGAATCGAAAATATTAATCTTCGTAATATTTTAGGTTAAAAACAAAATGTTAAGAAGAGTATAATATTTTAGATTGCGAACAACTTAAAATGCTATATTTTTATCATATTTTTAGTTACGTCTAAAGTTAACGTTTTCAACCTTGTATTAAATTGCCACGCAACAGAATGACCCGTATTTTACCAATAGTTATGAAATGAGAACTTATCAAGCACACGAATTAATAAAAATATTTAAAAAAAACAGTTTTTTCCAACTCCTTTTTTCGAATGGGTTTGGACTTAAAAAAAATGGCTTATCATCGAATTTGGAAGCTTTATTCAAAGTCAGCTTCACTCCATTGATTAGTCTCCAAGATGTACATGTTCTCGCATCCGAAGTTATGGGCATTCTTGAATAATAGTCAAGTTCTGTCGAATAACAAGTAACCAGTGTTTATCTACCATGTATTAATACACTTCTTCTTTATATTAATTTCCTAATAGAAAAAGAGACTTTGTAACATTCCATCCATTTTCTCTTCTCGTGTTATACATTTTGTGTCTCTTTTTCTTGGTAAATTCTTATGTTTGTGTACAATACATCAAGTGAGATATGGAACAATCTCTGGTTGAGTTGGTTATCAAGGATGAAGAGATCTTACGACTTGGGTACTTTTCTTACTTGGAGTGTTGAACACTTTTAACCCATGAGAACAACATCGGTGAACGTGTGGCACTCGGTAGGTAGCACCTCCGTTTCAAATTTGGGTGAAGGTAGATTCTTTTTCGATTTTATTATGAAGTTGACGTTGATAGAATAGATAAGGGGTCTTTAGAATTTTAATTCTCAATTACTTATTCTCGATTAAAGGCAAGTGAAGAGCTTGTTGACGGCTCCAATGTACTTGGTTGACTTTTGGATTTTTATTCATGAGCTACCCTATCGATTTATGTAAGTAGTTGAGAAACAAATGGAAATTTTATTATATCTTTTCTCAAGTATGATGCAACAATAATTCAGTTGGGTATACGAGAACTATGAGATTGAGTGTAACCCCTCAGACCGATGCGGGTAACTCGATCTGATCTGGAGTGTTACATTAGGGCCATCGGAACGTAAATAGTGAAAATTTTAAAACTTTTATTAAAACATGTAAACTTATAAAATCTTTAAATCGGTATACAGAATTAAAACAGATTTTCAGACTCATATATAAAACAAAATACAATTATAGCCCCCTAATCACATATACCATACTCTGATAACAACGCCGGAAGGACTCCCTTACTGAAGTCGATAACTGTACTGATACAATTCTTTTAACCTGCAATGATGAATAATACAGTGAGCTTCGGAAAGCTCAGTAACACAGAACTACCAGATGATGCTGAAAAACGTGCAGATACAGATAAACAAATATTTTCTTATTTGTTCAGATATTTACAGATTTTTAGGATGAGCTGAGATTCCATTGATATCTCAGGAAGTAACAGATAATATTCAATACAAATGGAAATATTTCGGATGTCTAGGTTCAGGAGATCAGAATAGGTTATCTAATGTGTTCTCGTAAAACCAGTAAAAAGGAAACAAATATTTTTAAAACATATTTTTACCCCCATCCTTTCACAATCTGTTTGTGTAGGTTCCCCAGAACCATACACCCAACCCACACAACCTGTAAGGCCCTGAGCACAAAGCTGAGGAACCTGCAGAAATACTTCCTCCAACATTACCCCCCAAATAAAACATTTTTACGTCGATAAACGGAGATACCAGAAATCAAAACAGAATTCAGATCAAATATCAGAACATAATCCATTTCAGGTATCAGAACATAATTCAAATCGAAAATCAGATAAAACATTCATGTGATTAGGGAACACACTAGAGTTTTTCAAATGTTATTCAGAGATAATGGATAATCTTATGGGCAGAGAAACATGGATCTTCAGTATACCGATAGAATACCTGAAGGTAGAATCACTATTGGAAGAGTTCATTAACTGACAGAATCATTAGTTATTCAGAATGTGAATTGAGCTGATAAGGAAGAAATGAAGGTTCATGACATTTATAGTCTGTGTCGATCTATCAGATTATCGAAATAACTCAAGCTGAACAACTCCTAGAACTAATGCATGTTGACCGGTTCATTCTTTGTCCTTCAGGTATTCACTCTTTAATACCAACAATTATTGTCCATAAATCATCTTCAGAATCATCGATGAATAGATCTTCCAATGCTCTTTATTTCATTTCCACGCTTCCACGATATCATGAAATACTGATGTGCTTGATTTGTTGTTCATGATCCATAAGGACAGTACATCTTATAAACTCTTTAGACTTATCCAAATCACTTAATTAATTCTCAGTCATTGAGCTTACTTAGATCACTTAGTAGTCAAGTCTATCCCAGTTACTTCAGAGTTTTCCAGAGTAATTTAGTCATTTCAGAATTTCGATACATATTGTACTTCTATTCAGTTCAATTTGGTATTCGTAGTTGATTTGTCTAATGAATATCCACTTCTTAGTACCGAATACGATCTAGAGATTGAGCTGATCTGAGTACTTTCAGAATTATCATCGATCCAAACTTGAGGAGACGAACAAGGATTCGAGTGGTATCTATGTTATTCAGGTACTGGCATAGCATTAACGTTGGTCAACTCACTTAAGTTGAGTTCCATAACTTTTAAGGGTAATACAACACCCATGTTTATTTGGATTTCTTAATTAATCCAAGACATTTACTCAGACTAGGCCATAAGGGCATTTTATTCATTTTATTGCTCAATGTTTTTCCATCCATTTCAAAGCTTGAAAATTTCCATTCATTCATGGGCTTGGCGATACTCTTGAGTCATTTCCATTATAGGGGTATTTTGGTCATTTTATTGATCCAGCGTATTTTAACCTTTTCCTCCCATCTGATCTTATTATTTAATTTAAACATATCATCTTTTCCAGTTCTTTCGAATAATTCTGACAAAAGAGCACCCTCAATAATTTATTCTTAACTCGAAGATTTTCAGGTCAATTGCCTTCTCAAAAGTTACAAACATGTTATCAGGAATTTTTTGTTCAAAGATGGATCTTAACCATTAAATTCATAATTTATCGAGTTAAGTACAATCCTCAAAGTACTTTCTCATTCAGGATCAACTCGGACAATTTTTTTACTTCTCAAGGGTATTTTTGTAATTTCTTAACCAAATAATTTCTCTATTAACTCTTAACGTAAATAATTATAATTTAGAGATCCTATGGTCAATTGCTTTCTCGAATATTCTCTGATCTTGAAATGATTCATTAACAGACTTCTAGCATCTTACACAAACCCTCTTGGGTTTAAAAACCAATTATCCAAATCTTTTAAGCAAAACTAGCATTTCTTATGCACATCTGTAATTTTACCTGATCAATACTTCTTTTCAGAGTTATTAACCAACTTCCAGGGACAATTTTTGTCATCTTACAACATAAGGGTATTTCTGTAATTTTGCCCTACCGGAGTATTCTCATAATTTCTCATCCAAGAACCTTTAACATTTAACCTTTAATGAAATATATTATACGTTACAAATCCATGCTAATTCCTTTATTACTAATCACATAACTAATAATTTAATTCTAACAATCCATCAATTTCTTATATTAATAATCTGAACCATAATCAGTTATCGAATTTTTATCGTATTCAGACCGAGTGTAGAAATTAACCAACTCAACAAAAGTGACCAACATTATCTTATTCATGCATTTATGAATATCAACATGTTTCATAAAAGCATAAAGAGGTAGTAAAGTATTACCTCGATTTGTATGCCATACTGATCGACCATAAAAATTCCATTCGAACGCCCTCAATCTTTAATTCAACTTCCAATAATTCCTCAAATACATAACAATAGAAATTTCATCAAAAACAAGACTTAATTCTGAAAAATAGATCGAATCAGATGATAAATCAGTGAAAACAACTTACCGGGTTCAAATTTGGCAAAACAGACCCCAAAAACGGATTTAGGACATTGAAAAATGTCAGGATAAGTATACCCAAAAAAAGTCAACAGCCGTTCAAGTGCCGGTCAACTCCGGTCAAAGTTCTGGTCAACGGTGGTCAACGAAAGTCAACGGTTTTACACAAATATCACCCTAACAGAAATTAATTACATATTAGACACCATTTTAAAAATATTTACAAAACTAGCACCCGAGTTTTTTTTTCCTGTTTATCTGCGGCCAGGACTTCCCCAAGCGCAGGGGGCGGTGTGTGGTGCGCGTACGACGCCGTGGAGTGTCCAAAAATTCTCAGAAAAATTCTTAAAAACTATTTTTAGGCATTTTCAGACACTTACCAAGCTCGGTTCACAATTTTGAACGGCGGAGACCTCGATCCGAACATCAAAAACTTTGACTTTCTCACCCCTCCACGCGCTGATGAAGACGGATACACGGAGGACACCGGTGGACTCGGAACGATGCAAGGAACACGATGGTGTGGGAGGTGTTGAAAACTAATGGCTGGATCGACGTGAATCGACGAAAAACCAACAGAAATTAAGTTAAAACCGACGATACTTCCAACTGAAATTAACGACAAACGATGACGATTCACGACGAGAGGTTTGAGGGGTTTTGTTCATCGGTCGAAAATGAACACGATAATGGTTTCAGTTCATCAAACAGAGGTCGGACGGTAAGTAGATCGGAGTTGAAAGGAGGGTTGAAGGGGGAGGGAAACTGGGAAAAAATGAAATCTGCAACACGGGGAGAGAGTTTATAATTCTCTCTTAAACAAAAATGGGCAAATCAAGAGTTTAGCCACTGAATTTCTTGCACTTTATAAAATGATATTTTAACTTTACAATTTTACAATTTAATCCTCAATTTCATCCAAAATACCAATTAAATCCAATACTTTATAATTTCTAAAATTTACCCCTAAATTGGGGTGTTACATTGAGTGGGTGGTTTCACAACTCTCGTGGCATAATTAGTGGAATTGGATCAAGATCCATTGAATCTTATCTATTTCTTTTGGGTGATATAGATGGAAATGCTTCTTCATCATCTCTAGTTTTAAAAGGCAAAACTTCTATTGTTGAGCATATTGGGCCTCTTGATGTATCGGACTTGGCCGATAGTTCCTTAACACAGTTCGATAAAGAAATGGGCGAAGAAGGAGAGGAAAGCCCCATTGAGAGGATGGATAGGCTTAAACACCCCCGAACTATGTCATTCGCATAGAAAGTTTCAACAAATATGGATTTGAATGTTGCTTCTAGAGATCTATCAAAGTGTCCAACTATATTGATATCAATACACTTTGTTTCGCAAACCAATCAAAAGTAATGAAATGTCTAAGTTGGAATGTTTAGGGTCTAGAGAAACCTCAAAACTATTCACCACCTCCTGTGTACTGAGACATGTATTCAATGTAGTTTGCTTTATTGAGAGAAAACTATTGGGTTCATGTATGGTTGTTGTAAGAATAATATCTAGTTATTGGAATGGAATCGATGTTGAGGCGGAGCTCTGTTGAGTCCAAAGGCCCCGACCCCTGTAAAAAAAATTTATATTCGATAGATTTTGGTCTAATAGTATTTTGGTTCATGTAAAAGTACGCATTCAGCTTTAAAGATATAAAGTTTTATTAAATATTTAATCAAGTAGGGGCCAAACTAAATAAGGATAATCTCATGTTCTTCATTTTTTGGTCTAATAACAATTTAGGTCATTGTAAGTTTAAATATTAGTCAAATTAAGTATTGTCTTATGAATTTTAAGTTTTTTTAAATTAATTTGGGATGAGTACAAGACAATATATGTTCAAAGGTAACTATCAATCATTTGACATTGAACGCTCACACTCCCGGCATTCCTGATACTCAAACCCGAGACCTCAAAGAATAAAAATAATTATTTTACCACCTAGATCGCTTGGTTTGTGCTTAAATTTAAATACCTAATAAGACATTTTAATTTTTCTTAAAAACTTTAATATTTCAGCCCCTGCCAATATTTAATCCTAGCTCCGCCCCTGGATGGAATGGAGTCATATCTATTAGAGCCAAACGATAATAAATTTTTAAAATTAATTACTTTCCAATCTAAAATCTTCAAGAATAAAATATTAGAAATGAAAACATACATGAATTAATTGATAGGTTGAAATCTTTGAGTCTTTTTTATTGTTATCTTCCAAGAAGATAGTGTTCTCTTGAGTATAAACTACCTAACGAGAATAAGAGAAAATACAAGATTATCTACTTTTTGGAGACCATAACCCCTTTATATGATTTACGAATCAGTTATTGCTTGTACTTATAACTCTGTCTCTCATTAAATTGTAAATATAACTTTAATAGTATTTACACTTTTATTTCCATGATACTTTTAATATCTTATGATTTTATAACAAAAATGGCCACTTAATTTATGTCATATTTTATGATAATAATAAACATTAAAAATATGTGCCCATAATTATGGATTTTAATCCAACAATCTTTCACTTAGGCAACATATGTTTCATGATAAATGTATAACCTTATGAGCTCAAAATTTATTATAATGCAATAAGTATTCTATAACAATGTCGACCATCAACTATATCCATATAAGATCAAAGCAACCTTTTTCATATCAATCACGACTAGATCCATCAATGGTCATGTATACAAACACAACTGAATGCCATAGATCAATCATGGAGCATAACATGAAAATTACAATGCAATATGAACAACACATGTCTATACATGTCTATTTTCAACTAACCCTCTTTAAACCTTAATGAGATCAAATTGTACCAAAATTAAGGTGTGAATAAACCAAAACAGACTTTATTTTTGTAGAAGGTAACCTTAAAATAAATATCCTTAAACTGAAGTAACTGATATTGTCTTTGTAACAAACAAACATTTTAAAGTTACAAACTCCCACTATAACTAAATATCCTTAAATGTTATTACACCCCATAAGAGCCCATAAGAGCGGTGTGCTCATAAAAAACCTTAGGTGACAGTTTCTTAGTAAGCGTGTAATTATGAGTTTGTATCGATATTCTCTATAAAGGTATAACCATTGTTGTCACAAAATAACTCAAGTGGTCTTTTTTATCAGTCCATAATATAGTAGTTCATGTGACAAAATTTTGCATTCATATTCCAATAAGTCGGAGTCCATAAACCTGATGATTTCTTACTTATAACACCTCTGATATGTGACCATGTAATATATTTGTTCTTAAATGTATCATATGAATCAATTTGACTGCTATCCAACGATCCTTACCCAAATTACTTAAATATCTACTTAATATTGTAAAATCATATGGTATGTCTGAATGCATACAAAGCTGAGTATACAATAAACTCTTTATTTATTTATTAAGTATAAAGAACCTTTTTACATTTCCTTAGTTCAAAATCATTCTTAGGGAATTGATTAAAAACTTGTTTTTTTTTTGCAATAAGGGGTATAAGTTGGTTTTAATCCCACTGCACTTGCGGTATCCACAATCATCAACTAAATTTATCTCAAAACCAAACGAGATAATCACTTAATAAAATTTGTTATACCATTGAAGAAGGTCATACTTAAGCTCATAAATAAATTTTCCTAATTTGCATATCATTAATTTTGTATCATTAGACACAATTTTTTAATTGCATCGTATAAATCATCTCATCAATGTTACCATTAAAAACACAATTATGAAATCCAACTTATGTAACTCAAGATCAAATATGAGCAACAAGTATCGTAATTATCCTGAAAGAGCCTTTCAATGAAACCAAAGAAAAAGTCTCTACAAAATTAATGTATTATTTATGAGTATATCATTTTTATACAATATATGCATTATATATGTCAACATCACCGTTTGCATCCATCTTGATTTTAAATATACATTTGCAACCAATCAGTTTTACATCTTCACGTAATGAGACAAGTTCTCAAACTTTATTATCTTGTATAGAACTTATACTCTTCTTACGTGATATTAATTCACTTTTGAGAGTCAAATGATGAAAGTTGATTAGATCATTTTGTATCATTTCATTTTCATCCTTATTTCTTACAGAAATACAACATAATAGTCTAAATTAACATTTCTCTCATCTCGCAGATCTTCTTAATGACACTTGTTCTTTGAGTATGTTCTTTTGAAATAACTTCTCAACTTAAATGAGGAGTTGTTCAATATTATCTTATTGAGATTCTAGATTCACTTCTTGATTAACGACATGTATGAACACATTGATAACATCAACATTGATAATAGAAATTGAGTTATAATACATGCTTAATTAGAAAATAAGTGCCTAAACTATACCGTTTTTCCCAAAGTAATGCCTAAACTTTTTTAAGGTATCTAACATTACAAATGTTACCATTTTTAGTGACTCTATCATAACGACCGTTAATAAATCTAGTTAAGTGACACATATCGTATCCTGATAATTTTAAAGATTTTATTTAAAAAACTTAAATTAAATTATTATATTATATTATATTAAATATATATATATATATTAAAATCACCTCCCCTCCCTCCTATTTTACTCCTTCTCATCCCTCTCCTTTAACCTCTGAGCAAGGAGCTTATGCCTTCCAAAACTTTATCTTCAACAAATTCTTAACTCTTTCTACTAAAATCGTCGCTTTTTTAAAGCCTTCAACTTTTTAGGGAAACCATGGAAAGACTTTTGTACTCTTCTCTTACTCTCTTATAGATCTCTCAAGAATTCTCTCCCTTCCTCTATTGGCTCGGTAGATTCGACTCTCCTAAACCCAATTTTATTCCACCACTCACTTGTCCACAACCCAGGCGAATCATCTCAATTTCATGCAAAGCCAATAATAATTCCTCTCATTTTTCTTATCCTCAATCCAATCCAAGCAATGAATTTTCTTCACTCGATCCTCAGTAAGTCGAGGCACCTTTGGTTATAATATTTATAACATTAGAAACTTGGAAGAATCGAAAAACGTTTGTACACATATTCGAGAAAAACGTTTGGACACATATTCGAGAAAAACGGTATAGTTTGGACAGTTATTTTTGAATTCAGCCTATAATCTAATTCCACTTAAAAGTAATTCATCAAACCATTATTTCTCCATCCAAACTCAACATCATAAAAGAATTAATGTTATAGATCTTATATTAAAAATATTCTTAATTATAAGATCATAAAACTTATAACCCTAAATCGCTTAGAATTACTTAATTTTGTATCACATTTTATAATAACAATATACCTTAAAAAATATATGTCCATAATTATAAATTTTAATCCAATAATATCTATAGGATGAACAGATTGTTGCATTAATTCTCTCCGATCTTATTCTGACAAACATATTGATATCATGATTGGTGAGAGTTTTTTATGCTTTATAGTGAAGGTCTTTTTGGCTTTATTGCATAGGGTTTTGTCTTCAGGTAGATTGTGTGGGACTCAAATTCAAAGACATACACCCTTTATTTCTCACGTTCTCTTTATCTATTACTATCTTATTTTTGGCGATGCCACAGGGGAAGGACACTGGCGATAAGAGAGGTCTTGGAAACACATGGTAGATGGGGCAGGTTGAGAGTTTTGATAAACGACCGTAGATCTACATATGGATGGTGTTGACCTTGAAACTTTATTTATTGTCATTCTATTAAAAAATTTATGTTATTAACATATATATATATATATATATATATATATATATATATATATATAATACTTTTTTAATCCATCACTACTGAGATTGTGCTTGTGAAGAGTTTTGTTTCATCTCAAAGAGGATAGAGGGTTAAGCTTTAGAAATCTTTCCAAGTTTATTATTAATTTGTTTAGTATGCACTGAGCATTTATTTAGTTAGAAGTGGCTATAAGGCATTACTGGTTCCAGTTGAATTAGACTAATTGGAACGTGATATCTATAAGCAGTGGCGGATTCAGAAATTTAAGAATATAGTCTCTTTTTTTAATTAATGGGTGTGCAATTTTTTTTAATATATTAAACTAAATTTAACAATTTTTCAAAAATAATAGGATGCACTTGGCCCTAGGGCCTTAGTGCATCTGTCCCTGTCTATAAGCATGTTTGGGGAAGTTTCCTTAAAAAGTTTGGATTTTATTATAGAAATTTGTTGGTAAATATGTTCCTACTTTTCTCAACTTGCATATTAAGAGAATCTCGATTACAGTGGAGAGTGATTACTCAAAATCTGCTTGCAAACACAAAACTTTCACTTACAGTATCTCAATTATCAATCCCATAAGTTAAAATTGCACATGTTAATCAGACAGCCATTTGCTACAATATTCATGGCCTATTTTTACATAGAATGCATACCATGGTGCACGGGACCATTATTGTATTCTAAAACACTGTGTAATAATTATACAAATTATATAATTCCATTCATATTTTTAAAGTTACATTAAAATTTCTAGAATTTAAAGTACACAAATGGTCCCATGAGTATAGGATAATGCCTTATTGATTCCCTTGAATATTAGAAGTTACAAAATGATCTCCCGACTATAGGGGTTGCTTTGTTGAGTCCCTCAACTATTAAAAGTTACAAAATTATTACTCGACTATTCATTATATTCCAAATTCTTCCTTTTCTGTTGAAATTTTACGACAGTTTGAGGTGTACATTAGCTTAATGACTGAGATATGATAAAATACGATTTTATAATCTCAAATGACTATCATATATCGGTCAATATGTTAACGTCCAACTCAGAGGATCGCTAATTTTATAACGGAAAATGACAATTTTGGAACATAATGAGTAATTGAGTAATCATTATGTAACTTTTAATAGTCAATGGACTTGATAAAGTAGTATCTTATAGTCGAGGGACAATTTGTCTATTTTACCCTATTTTTTGTACTTAGAAAGTTTGACATTCTTTAAAAAGTTTGGTATTCACAATACCTTATATACCAAATTTTATGTTTGACCGAAATTTTCAAAGTTGCTATCAAAATTTTTGAAGTTTGAAATTTTAAGAACCATTAAAAATATGTATAATTAAAGAGTTTGGTATCCATTAAAAACGTGCAATTAAAAAGTCTAATATCTATTAAAATTTTAGATATTTATTAAATTTTTAATATTACACTATAATATATAATCAACGTTGTCGCAACCTATCTTTCAAGGAAAAAGTCGACTAGTTACAACGATGAGATTTTTTAAAAATATTTTTAAAGAAATGTTGGGAGTCGCCACCAATCATTTTTAAGGTGCGATTGGAACACCCAAAATCGGATAATTTTAATAAATATTTTATTTTATCAAAATACCAAGTTTTAGTTTGCGAAAACCAAAAATTGAGTTCTGGAGTCAGTTACGCGTGGGGAATGATTATCACCCCTACGGCGCCCAGAAATTAGTACCAAGTCGATTACCATATATTTTAAAATTGAAAATTTTGAGTTTGAATTTTATTTAATTTAGAAATCATTATGTATGCAAATTTAAAACTATATCGGTTTACCAAGACCAATAACGACCACCTCGGGAATTTTATGCAAAAGATTCATTATCGATCCCAATAATAAAAATTGTCTTCATAATTAAGAAATATATGATGCATGGTTTTGAAAAGGATGTCGATTTACTTTGGGAATTATCAGTGGTCACCCCTTAAGCATAACGCGGATGATACACTATTAATTCATTGGTAAATTAATATTGTCTTATTATTTTTAAAATCAAAATGCAATCATACAACTATTTCTGAACCTAATTAAACTAGGTGAATTAATTAAGGCATTCTCTAACCTAGAGTGTCAATTTATGAAATTTAAAGAACCTAGATGATTAAACCTAAAAATAGAGGCTCTAATTTTAATCCTAATCAATTTTAACCAATTATTGAGTCGAATAATTAACGTGGACCCTCGGGAATTTTAATACTAAGGCAAATCGAATTATTCCCTAAATTAAGGGCTAAAGAAATTAAGCCTAAATTGGATGCTCTAATATTAATCCTAATTTATTATGATAATTATTGGGTCGAATAAACAACGTGGACCCTCGGGCATTTTAATGAGAAGGTCAAATCGAATTATTCCTTAATTAACAGAAAGTTCAAGGACTAAATTCAAATGAACCTAAGTTTAGGGACTAAACTTAAAATTTAAGTAATTCATTAAGGACTAAATTAAAAGAAATATAAACATAAAGGATTCAATCTAAAATTAAGATTCTAGGACCAAATTGGAAATGATCTAAAAAATATCGAACAACATTAAAGACAATTAAAAATGTAAAGGCTTTAAATTAAAAGAATTTAAAATAAGGAGCTAAAATTGAAATACATCAAATAAAGGACTAAAATGCATAAAGTAGAATATAAAGCTTGAATCAAGAAAATGTAAAAAAAACAAAAAAAAAACTAGAATTTTAGGAACTGAAATGTAATTAAAGGAAAGTAAAGCAAAAATTAAAATATCATAAATTTAAAGGGAAAAATGTAAATAACAAAAATTAACGAATCGAAGAAAAATTAGAAGTTAGAAGCTAGAAGTTATTTTAGAATTTTATCCAAGCCATAAAAAATGTGGATCTTAGCCCAGAACAGCTCACCACGAGGTCGTAGAAAAATTTGAAGAAAAAGTTAGTAGGTCAGTAATTAGTAGGTTAATGATTAGTAATTATTTTAAAATTTTATCTGGGCTATAAACAATGTGGATCTTAGCCCAGAGAAGACCACCACAAGGTCGTAGAAAAATTCTAATAAAAAAGTTAACAAGTTAGATCAGTGATTAGTAATAAAAAAAATTAGAGATTAGTAAGTTAGGATCAATAAATAAAAAAATTATTGAATTTGAAAATAAAATAAAATAACAAAAATAATAGTGATCAACATTAAACAAAAGCAAAACAAAATATCAAATTCAAAATAAATAAAAGACATAAGAGACATGGATTGAAATGTGAAAACACGCGATAATTAAAGGGACCTCAGCATGATTTTCCCCTTTTCTAGCCCTAATAACTAATAGAAAAAACAAAAAGAGAAAATAACACAAATAGTCCTCTTAATTCAAAATAAACTCAAAATAGCCCAAACCAATAACTAGAATTAAAAAGGGCAGCTAAAGTGTGATGGCCTCTGCGTTTACCCTAAACTATTGCTAAAAAAATAAAAAAAAACAACTCATTTGCAAATCAAATTCTAAAAAAGACTTACTATTTGCCTCCCTCTCTTCGAACGCTCTCCCCTTTTTTCGGATCGTAGTTAGGTAAGTACCGCACTCCGGTGATGTTCTTCCTCCCATATCATCGTCCACGGTGGTCTGGTGACCTAAATTGAGCCCTAAACAACACTAAGACCTCTGTTTTACTACTTAAAACCTTGATTTGGGGTTAAATAATCATACAAAGCCTCAAAACCCTCCTAAAACCAACCCGACCATTCAATTCCTTCATCTCTGATTATTTATACGATGATCTCCCCCATTTCGAACCTAGGACTTCTATTTCTCCTCTAAAACCCAAAAATAAAACCTTAGAACTAAAAACCCTAAATGCCTCCTGATAAAATCCCATTCATGCACCTACTCTTCCTCATAACAACATCTATTCATGTTTGAAGACTATGGGAGTTCTCCTAATCTTTTCGTTCTTTTACTATTTACATTTTATACTTAGCATTAATTTAATATATTATGATCATATCATCCTATATTGTTATGCCTTATTAACATATGTTATGTATTCTATGTCCAGGTTGTTACTTATGCATGAACATCCTCATATTATGCATGATCATTGATTATAAAGCATGATAGTAGCCCGACATTCCTATACCTAGTTTATAATATGCATATGTTATTAAATACCTTCATTCCTTGTTTAATATATATCGTTATTATGGTTTTGCATCATTCCTTATCTTATACTATGTTTATGATAACTCATGCATTCATTCTTAGCTCATTTTCATGGATAACATAGGCAACAACAAGCATTTTGATTTATTCTAGCTCACATATCTCTCCTTTTTTTCCTTGTTTCTATAGGTACACACATCGGTAGGACATCATATGGCAACTTGGTAAAGCTAAACAACAAGTATGACAACGTATGGATAGCTCAGAATGATAACAAGAAGCTTAATAGAGCTGAAGCATAAGGATCCTAGCTCAAGGGTACCTGACATTAGCTGGAGAGTAGTTGAGGTAGCTACCTACACTATCTAGCTAGCCACCTAAGCTTCTAGCTTGGTTATTAGCCTATTTAGCTACCTATTCCATTACCTAGCATGTAAACGTCCCATGTGAGAAGCATGAGGTCGAGGGAACACCATAAGCAAGCCGTGGAAGAGCACATCAAGCAAGGAGACATTTGCATTCATTGAAAATTCATGTGCCTTCCTTTTGAAATCAAACTAGGCGCCATCTTCAAGGAAGTTGTAACCATTCAGCTAAGCCTTCTCAACCACACATTTAGGCACCAAAGATGAAGAGAAAAAAATCCTATTCGGAGAAGCAAAGCAACCCCATCATTCAAGCATCCCAAGGGTCGAACCAAGCTATCTATTCGACCAAGAAGAGTCCTAACGCTTATGAAAAGGCTAGCCAAACCATCAACTTACATGATCATCACCAAGGGTTGTAATTAATCATCAAATGAAGATGTACTTCCATAGAAATAACCTTTACTGAATCCATACTTATCTATTTGGACTAGTCTCTTTATTTTTTATAAACATCCAATGCCTTGGCTTTGCAAGGCATCCATATTTGATCATTAATATAATTGAGAGGTTCAACTCTTCATTCCTTAGTCCTTTATGACTTTATTGACTTATCAAGTAGCAATACTTGTAGCGCCACATCTATTTCATTTACATAGATACTTGAAGTTCCTAGATCCTATATCTAGTAGGTCCAATTCTTTATTTACCACCCCTTGAAGAGAGCATATGAAGATTGGGTCTATACTCCTTAGTATAGGTTCTTCGTTAAGCCTTTCTTCAAGATACTACTTCACCATCGCATTCCTTTTCTTCTTAACCATACCCCATGGACATAACATCAAAACCATCCATTCACTTCATCATTTCAAGTCCACCTACATCATCCTTCATCAACCGTCCAAGCCACTCTTATTTGCATCCATTCACTTACTTTTCAAGTTGTTTGCTTCCTTCCTAGATCCACAATCAAGAGTTAGTTTACCTTACATCAAGTGGTATTCAGAGCATTGATGGAAAAAGAAAAGTGAAACAACAACAATAAGTGAATCCCTACCATAAAAAAACAAAAAGAAGTGCAAGTGAAGTTCAAGTTTCATAAAAAAAAAGGTTTCAAAAGGAAAACACAACAACAAGAATGGTTCAAAAGGCACAAACAACATCAACTTCAACCATCAAGCCAAGTAAGCATCATTTGAAGACTTGATTGTGGTGATAGCGAGGTTGTTAGTGACTTTTTTTGTAAGTTACCTTTTCTTTCTTTTCTTCCTATTTCTAAGCCACCCTATACATTATATTTTTTTCATTCCTACTAACCCTTTTGCATGATAACACATAAAAATTAAAGACTACTTGAGAGGTTTTGAGTAAGTTTACAAAGAACATTGGAAACAAGAGATCGAGTGGTAAAAGGCTTGAGTGAGTGAGATCATAAGAGGACGTGTAAAAGCCATTGAGTCCTAGAGTACAAACACGAGTGGATTGAGTGACATTTCAATTTCTTTTCTTATTTTTCACTAACCATGTCTCGAGAATCAGGTCATTCACCCCATTGAGAAGTACCAAACTTACAAACACAAGCAATCATGCGGTAGATGGCAAGATTAATGAGGTTGGAGATTAAACCTATTCATGAACGAATGGATAAAATAGAGGCATCTTTTGGTGTTCCATGGAGGAAAACCCAATAAATACAAGATGAAGAAGAAATTGAAGATGTGGACAACGCTGAAGTTGACAAAGTTTCATTAGGATCAAAGAGGAGTCGTCCAAGGGAATAGGGAGATCGTTATTTCTTTGATTTCAACCTAAAAAATATTAGCGAAAACATCCCTCTATTCCATGGAAAAACAAACCCAGAAGCTTATCTCGATTAGGAAACCAAGCTGGAGCATGTATTTGAATATCATAATTATTCAGAATAGAAGAACGTTCGGATGACAGCCATGGAGTTTATTGATTATGCTTTTGTTTGGTGGTATCAATTGGTAAGTACTAGAAGGAGAAATAGTGAACAACTCATAAAAATTATAATTACATGAAGGCCATCATAAGAAGAAGGTTCATATCAGTCCATTATCATAGAGACCTATTCCACCAACTCTAGCATCTTAAACAAGGGAGCAAAACTGTTGAACACTACTTCAAGAAAATAGAGATAACCATGATTAGAGCTAATGTTAAAGAAGATAGAGAAACAACAATGGTAAGGTTATTATCTGGTTAAATACTGATATTGCTAACTTAGTTGAATTGTAGCACTATGTGGAAATTGAAGAAATATTCCACATGGCCATGAAGATTGAAAGGCGACTTAAGAGGAGATCTTTAAACCGAGGCAACATTACTTCAATAAGAAAGTGGAGGTAAGAAGGTAACAACTTCATAAAACAAACTCCATTGTAAATTAAATAAAATACAGAGAGTTCAAGGCCAAAGCAAGCTACGGAGAACAATCGAGGCAAAGAGAAGCAAACCAACACTTCTGAGTGGCCAAGAGACATAAAGTGCTTCAAATGCTTTATGAGGAGACACGTTGCTAGCCAATGCCACAATCTCAAAAACCATGTTACTTTTGGATAATGGAGAAGTTGCTTCTGACTATGAGGAAAATATTCAAGAAGAAAGAAGATAATAAATAGTTGAAGAGGAAGAAGAAGGGAAAAAATCTGCTGTTGGAGGAGAGATCCACATTGTGAAGAGAAATCTAAGCAATCAAATGGCCAAGGAGGGATTACAAAGAGAAAACATTTTTCACACTAGGTGTCATATCAAGAACAAGGTTTTCATCATGATTATAGATGGAGGAAGTTGCAGAATGTAGCAAGTACCATTATTGTGGATAAACTCGAATTGGAAACTTTGAAGCATCCAACTTACAAACACAAGAAATCATGCAGTAGATGGCAAGATTAATGAGGTTGGAGATTGAACCTATTCATGAACGGATGGATAAAATGGAGGCATCTTTTGGTATTCCATGGAGGAAAACCCAATAAAGAATAGATGAAGAAGAAATTGAAGATATGGACAACGTTGAAGTTGACAAGGTTTCATTAGGATCAAAGAGGAATAGTCCAAGGAAATAGGGAGATCGTTATTTCTTTAATTTCAACCTAAACAATATTAGAGAAAACATCCCTCTATTACAAGGAAAAACAAACCCAGAAGCTTATCTCGATTAGGAAACCAAGCTGGAGCATGTATTTGAATATCATATTTATTCAGAATAGAAGAAAGCTCGGATGACAGCCATGGAGTTTATTGATTATGCTTTTGTTTGGTAGTATCAATCGGTAACTACTAGAAGGAGAAATGGTGAACACCTCATAAAAAATTATAATTATATGAAGGCCATCATAAGAAGAAGGTTCATACCAGTCCATTATCATAGAGACCTATTCCACCAACTCTAGCATCTTAAACAAGGGAGCAGAACTGTTGAAGACTACTTCAAGAAAATAGAGATAACCATGATTAGAGCTAATATTGAAGAAGATAGAGAAACAACAATGGTAAGGTTATTATCTGGTTAAATACTGACATTGCTAACTTAGTTGAATTGTAGCACTATGTGGAAATTGAAGAAATGGTCCACATGGCAATGAAGATTGAAAGGCAACTTAAGAGGAGATCTTTAAACCGAGGCAACATTACTTCAACAAGAAAGTGGAGGTAAGAAGGCAACAACTTCATAAAACAAACTCCATTGTAAATTAAATAAAATACAGAGAGTTCAAGGCCAAAGCAAGCTACGGAGAACAATCAAGGCAAAGAGAAGCAAACCAACACTTCTGAGTGACCAAGAGACATAAAGTGCTTCAAATGCTTTAGGAGGGGACACGTTGCTAGCCAATGCCACAATCACAAAAACCATGTTACTTTTGGATAATGGAGAAGTTGCTTCTGACTATGATGAAAATATTCAAGAAGAAAGAAGAGAATAAATAGTTGAAGAGGAAGAAGGAGGGAAAAAATCTACTGTTGGAGGAGCGATCCACATTGTGAAGAGAAATCTAAGCAATCAAATGGCCAAGGAGGGATTACAAAGAGAAAACATTTTTCACACTAGGTGTCATATCAAGAACAAGGTCTGCATCATGATTATAGATGGAGGAAGTTGCAGAATGTAGCAAGTACCATTATGGTGGATAAACTCGAATTAGAAACTTTGAAGCATCCAACTTACAAACACAAGCAATCATGTGGTAGATGGCAAGATTAATGAGGTTGGAGATTGAACCTATTCATGAACGAATGGATAAAATAGAGGCATCTTTTGGTGTTCCATGGAGGAAAACCCAATAAAGACAAGATGATGAAGAAATTAAAGATGTGGATAACGCTGAAGTTGACAAGGTTTCATTAGGATCAAAGAGGAATCGTCCAAGGGAATAGGGAGATCGTTATTTCTTTGATTCAACCTAAAAAAATATTAGAGAAAACATCCCTTTATTCAAAGGAAAAGCAAACCCAGAAGCTTATCTCGATTAGGAAACCAAGCTGGAGCATGTATTTGAATATCATAATTATTCAGAATAGAAGAACGTTCGGATGACAGCCATGGAGTTTATTGATTATGCTTTTGTTTGGTGGTATCAATTGGTAAGTACTAGAAGGAGAAATGGTGAACACCTCATAAAAAATTATAATTACATGAAGGTCATCATAAGAAGAAGGTTCATACCAGCCCATTATCATAGAGACCTATTCCACCAACTCTAGAATCTTAAACAAGGGAGGAAAACTGTTGAAGACTACTTTAAGAAAATAGAGATAACCATGATTAGAGCTAATGTTGAAGAAGATAGAGAAACAACAATGGTAAGGTTATTATCTGGTTAAATACTGATATTGCTAACTTAGTTGAATTGTAGCACTATGTGGAAATTGAAGAAATATTCCACATGGCCATGAAGATTGAAAGGCGACTTAAGAGGAGATCTTTAAACCGAGGCAACATTACTTCAATAAGAAAGTGGAGGTAAGAAGGTAACAACTTCATAAAACAAACTCCATTGTAAATTAAATAAAATACAGAGAGTTCAAGGCCAAAGCAAGCTACGGAGAACAATCGAGGCAAAGAGAAGCAAACCAACACTTCTGAGTGGCCAAGAGACATAAAGTGCTTCAAATGCTTTATGAGGAGACACGTTGCTAGCCAATGCCACAATCGCAAAAACCATGTTACTTTTGGATAATGGAGAAGTTGCTTCTGACTATGAGGAAAATATTCAAGAAGAAAGAAGATAATAAATAGTTGAAGAGGAAGAAGAAGGGAAAAAATCTGCTGTTGGAGGAGAGATCCACATTGTGAAGAGAAATCTAAGCAATCAAATGGCCAAGGAGGGATTACAAAGAGAAAACATTTTTCACACTAGGTGTCATATCAAGAACAAGGTTTTCATCATGATTATAGATGGAGGAAGTTGCAGAATGTAGCAAGTACCATTATTGTGGATAAACTCGAATTGGAAACTTTGAAGCATCCAACTTACAAACACAAGAAATCATGCGGTAGATGGCAAGATTAATGAGGTTGGAGATTGAACCTATTCATGAACGAATGGATAAAATAGAGGCATCTTTTGGTGTTCCATGGAGGAAAACCCAATAAAGACAAGATGATGAAGAAATTAAAGATGTGGATAACGCTGAAGTTGACAAGGTTTCATTAGGATCAAAGAGGAATCGTCCAAGGGAATAGGGAGATCGTTATTTCTTTGATTCAACCTAAAAAAATATTAGAGAAAACATCCCTTTATTCAAAGGAAAAGCAAACCCAGAAGCTTATCTCGATTAGGAAACCAAGCTGGAGCATGTATTTGAATATCATAATTATTCAGAATAGAAGAACGTTCGGATGACAGCCATGGAGTTTATTGATTATGCTTTTGTTTGGTGGTATCAATTGGTAAGTACTAGAAGGAGAAATGGTGAACACCTCATAAAAAATTATAATTACATGAAGGTCATCATAAGAAGAAGGTTCATACCAGCCCATTATCATAGAGACCTATTCCACCAACTCTAGAATCTTAAACAAGGGAGGAAAACTGTTGAAGACTACTTTAAGAAAATAGAGATAACCATGATTAGAGCTAATGTTGAAGAAGATAGAGAAACAACAATGGTAAGGTTATTATCTGGTTAAATACTGATATTGCTAACTTAGTTGAATTGTAGCACTATGTGGAAATTGAAGAAATATTCCACATGGCCATGAAGATTGAAAGGCGACTTAAGAGGAGATCTTTAAACCGAGGCAACATTACTTCAATAAGAAAGTGGAGGTAAGAAGGTAACAACTTCATAAAACAAACTCCATTGTAAATTAAATAAAATACAGAGAGTTCAAGGCCAAAGCAAGCTACGGAGAACAATCGAGGCAAAGAGAAGCAAACCAACACTTCTGAGTGACCAAGAGACATAAAGTGCTTCAAATGCTTTAGGAGGGGACACGTTGCTAGCCAATGCCACAATCACAAAAACCATGTTACTTTTGGATAATGGAGAAGTTGCTTCTGACTATGATGAAAATATTCAAGAAGAAAAGAAGAGAATAAATAGTTGAAGAGGAAGAAGGAGGGAAAAAATCTACTGTTGGAGGAGCGATCCACATTGTGAAGAGAAATCTAAGCAATCAAATGGCCAAGGAGGGATTACAAAGAGAAAACATTTTTCACACTAGGTGTCATATCAAGAACAAGGTTTTCATCATGATTATAGATGGAGGAAGTTGCAGAATGTAGCAAGTACCATTATTGTGGATAAACTCGAATTGGAAACTTTGAAGCATCCAACTTACAAACACAAGAAATCATGCGGTAGATGGCAAGATTAATGAGGTTGGAGATTGAACCTATTCATGAACGAATGGATAAAATGGAGGCATCTTTTGGTATTCCATGGAGGAAAACCCAATAAAGACAAGATGATGAAGAAATTAAAGATGTGGATAACGCTGAAGTTGACAAGGTTTCATTAGGATCAAAGAGGAATCGTCCAAGGGAATAGGGAGATCGTTATTTCTTTGATTCAACCTAAAAAAATATTAGAGAAAACATCCCTTTATTCAAAGGAAAAGCAAACCCAGAAGCTTATCTCGATTAGGAAACCAAGCTGGAGCATGTATTTGAATATCATAATTATTCAGAATAGAAGAACGTTCGGATAACAACCATGGAGTTTATTGATTATGCTTTTGTTTGGTGGTATCAATTGGTAAGTACTAGAAGGAGAAATGGTGAACACCTCATAAAAAATTATAATTACATGAAGGTCATCATAAGAAGAAGGTTCATACCAGCCCATTATCATAGAGACCTATTCCACCAACTCTAGAATCTTAAACAAGGGAGGAAAACTGTTGAAGACTACTTTAAGAAAATAGAGATAACCATGATTAGAGCTAATGTTGAAGAAGATAGAGAAACAACAATGGTAAGGTTATTATCTGGTTAAATACTGGCATTGCTAACTTAGTTGAATTATAGCACTATATGGAAATTGAAGAAATGGTCTACATGGCCATGAAGATTGAAAGGAAACTTAAGAGGAGATCTTTAAATCGAGGCAACATTACTTCAACAAGAAAGTGGAGGTAAGAAGGCAACAACTTCATAAAACAAACTCCATTGTAAATTAAATAAAATACAGAGAGTTCAAGGCCAAAGCAAGCTACGGAGAACAATCGAGGCAAAGAGAAGCAAACCAACACTTCTGAGTGACCAAGAGACATAAAGTGCTTCAAATGCTTTAGGAGGGGACATGTTGCTAGCCAATGCCACAATCGCAAAAACCATGTTACTTTTGGATAGTGGAGAAGTTACTTCTGACTATGATGAAAATATTCAAGAAGAAAGAGGAGAATAAATAGTTGAAGAGGAAGAAGAAGGGCAAAAATCTGCTGTTAGAGGAGCGATCCACATTATGAAGAGAAATCTAAGCAATCAAATGGCCAAGGAGGGATTACAAAGAGAAAACCTTTTTCACACTAGGTGTCATATCAAGAACAAGGTCTGCATCATGATTATAGATGGAGGAAGTTGCAGAATGTAGCAAGTACCATTATGGTGGATAAACTCGAATTGGAAACTTTGAAGCATCCAACTTACAAACACAAGCAATCATGCGGTAGATGGCAAGATTAATGAGGTTGGAGATTGAACCTATTCATGAACGAATGGATAAAATGGATGCATCTTTTGGTGTTCCATGGAGGAAAACCCAATAAAGACAAGATGAAGGAGAATTTGAAGATGTGGACAACGCTGAAGTTGACAAAGTTTGATTAGGATCAAAGAGGAATCGTCCAAGGGAATAGGGAGAACGTTATTTCTTTGATTTTAACCTAAAAAAAATATTAGAGAGAACATCCCTCTATTCCAAGGAAAAACAAACCCTGAAGCTTATCTCGATTAGGAAACCAAGCTGGAGCATGTATTTGAATATCATAATTATTCAGAATAGAAGAATGTTCGGATGACAACCATGGAGTTTATTGATTATGCTTTTGTTTGGTGGTATCAATTGGTAAGTACTAGAAGGAGAAATGGTTAACACATCATAAAAAATTATAATTACATGAAGGAAATCATAAGAAGAAGGTTCATACCAGTCCATTATCATAGAGACCTATTCCACCAACTCTAGCATCTTAAACAAGGGAGCAGAACTGTTGAAGACTACTTCAAGAAAATAGAGATAACCATGATTAGAGCTAATGTTGAAGAAGATAGAGAAACAACAATGGTAAGGTTATTATCTGGTTAAATACTGACATTGCTAACTTAGTTGAATTGTAGCACTATATGGAAATTGAAGAAATGGTCCACACGGCCATGAAGATTGAAAGGCAACTTAAGAGGAGATCTTTAAACCGAGGCAACATTACTTCAACAAGAAAGTGGAGGTAAGAAGGCAACAACTTCATAAAACAAACTCCATTGTAAATTAAATAAAATACAGAGAGTTCAAGGCCAAAGCAAGCTACGGAGAACAACCGAGGCAAAGAGAAGCAAACCAACACTTCTGAGTGACCAAGAGACATAAAGTGCTTCAAATGCTTTAGGAGTGGACACGTTGCTAGCCAATGCCACAATCGAAAAACCATGTTACTTTTGGATAATGGAGAAGTTGCTTCTGACTATGAGGAAAATATTCAAGAAGAAAGAAGAGAATAAATAGTTGAAGAGGAAGAAGAAGGGAAAAAATCTGCTGTTGGAGGAGAGATCCACATTGTGAAGAGAAATCTAAGCAATCAAATGGCCAAGGAGGGATTACAAAGAGAAAACTTTTTTCACACTAGGTGTCATATCAAGAACAAGGTCTGCATCATGATTATAGATGGAGGAAGTTGCAGAATTTAGCAAGTACCATTATGGTGGATAAACTCGAATTGGAAACTTTAAAGCATCCAACTTACAAACACAAGCAATCATGCGGTAGATGGCAAGATTAATGAGGTTGGAGATTGAACCTATTCATGAACGAATGGATAAAATGGAGGCATATTTTGGTGTTCCATGGAGGAAAACCCAATAAAGACAAGATGATGAAGAATTTGAAGATGTGGACAACGCTGAAGTTGACAAAGTTTCATTAGGATCAAAGAGGAATCGTCCAAGGGAATAGGGAGATCATTATTTCTTTGATTTCAACCTAAAAAATATTAGAGAAAACATCCCTCTATTCCAAGGAAAAACAAACCCAGAAGCTTATCTCGATTAGGAAACCAAGCTGGAGCATGTATTTGAATATCATAATTATTCAGAATAGAAGACGTTCGGATGACAGCCATGGAGTTTATTGATTATGGTTTTGTTTGGTGGTATCAATTGGTAAGTACTAGAAGAAGAAATGGTTAACACCTCATAAAAATTATAATTACATGAAGGCCATCATAAGAAGAAGGTTCATACCAGTCCATTATCATAGAGACCTATTCCACCAACTCTAGCATCTTAAACAAGGGAGCAGAACTGTTGAAGACTACTTCAAGAAAATAGAGATAACGATGATTAGAGCTAATGTTGAAGAATATAGAGAAACAACAATGGTAAGGCTATTATCTGGTGAAATACTGACATTGCTAACTTAGTTGAATTGTAGCACTATGTGGAAATTGAAGAAATGGTCCACATTGCCATGAAGATTGAAAGGCAACTTAAGAGGAGATCTTTAAACCGAGGCAACAACTTTATAAAACAAACTCCATTGTAAATTAAATAAAATACAAAGAGTTCAAGGCCAAAGCAAGCTATGGAGAACAATCGAGGCAAAGAGAAGCAAACCAACACTTCTGAGTGACCAAGAGACATAAAGTGCTTCAAATGCTTTAGGAGGGGACACGTTGCTAGCCAATGCCACAATCGCAAAAACCATGTTACTTTTGGATAGTGGAGAAGTCTCTTCTGACTATGAGGAAAATATTCAAGAAGAAAGAAGAGAATAAATAGTTGAAGAGGAAGAAGAAGGGAAAAAATCTGCTGTTGGAGGAGATATCCACATTGTGAAGAGAAATCTAAGCAATCAAATGGCCAAGGAGGGATTACAAAGAGAAAACATTTTTCACACTAGGTGTCATATCAAGAACAAGGTCTGTATCATGATTATAGATAGAGGAAGTTGCAGAATGTAGCAAGTTCCATTATGGTGGATAAACTCGAATTGGAAACTTTGAAGCATCCAACTTACAAACATAAGCAATCATGTGGTAGATGGAAAGATTAATGAGGTTGGAGATTGAACCTATTCATGAACGAATGGATAAAATGGAGGCATCTTTTGGTGTTCCATGGAGGAAAACCCAATAAAGATAAGATGAAGAAGAAATTGAAGATGTGGACAACGCTGAAGTTGACAAAGTTTCATTAGGATCAAAGAGGAATCGTCCAAGGGAATAGGGTGATCGTTATTTATTTGATTTCAACCTAAAAAATATTAGAGAAAACATCCCTCTATTCCAAGGAAAAATAAACCCAGAAGCTTATCTCGATTAGGAAACCAAGCTGGTGCATGTATTTGAATATCATAATTATTCAGAATAGAAGAACGTTCAGATGACAGCCATGGAGTTTATTGATTATGCTTTTGTTTGGTGGTATCAATTGGTAACTACTAGAAAGAGAAATGGTGAACACCTCATAAAAAATTATAATTACATGAAGGACATCATAAGAAGAAGGTTCATACCAGTCCATTATCATAGAGACCTATTCCACCAACTCTAGCATCTTAAACAAGGGAGCAGAACTGTTGAAGACTACTTCAAGAAAATAGAGATAACCATATTTAGAGCTAAAGTTGAAGAAGATAGAGAAACAACAATGATAAGGTTATTATTTGGTTAAATATTGACATTGCTAACTTAGTTGAATTGTAGCACTATGATAAGGTTATTATTTGGTTAAATATTGACATTGCTAACTTAGTTGAATTGTAGCACTATGTGGAAATTGAAGAAAAGGTCCACATGGCCATGAAGATTGAAAGGCAACTTAAGAGGAGATCTTTAAACCGAGGCAACATTACTTCAACAAGAAAGTGGGGGTAAGAAGGCAACAACTTCATAAAACAAACTCCATTGTAAATTAAATAAAATACAGAGATGAGGAAAATATTCAAGAAGAAAGAAGAGAATTAATAGTTGAAGAGAAGAAGAGGGAAAAAATCTGTTGTTGGAGGAGATCCACATTGTGAAGAGAATCTAAGCAATCAAAAGGCCAAGAAGGATTACAAAGTGAAAACATTTTCACACTAGGTGTACAAGAACAAGGTCTGCATCATGATTATAGATAGAGGAAGTTGCAGAATGTAGCAAGTACCATTATGGTGGATAAACTCGAATTGGAAACTTTGAAGCATCCAACTCCAGAAAAGCTACAGTGGCTCAATGAATGAGAGGAGTTGAATGTGACCAAGCAAGTCCTAGTTTCATTCTCTATTATAAGATACAAGGATGATGTATATATGTTGTGGTTCCTAGCACACAAGTCATATTCTACTTGGGAGACCATGGCAATATGACAAAATGACCATTCATGATTGTTATACCAAACAATACACTTTCAAGCATGAAGGTATTAAGATCACATTAATACCAATGATGCCCAAATAAGTGAAACATGACCAATTGCGCGTGAAGAAAAACATGGAGGCCTTAAGGAATAATCAATACAATCCCAAGCCAAAGATTGATCAAAGTAAAAAATCTAACCTTTTCACGATGAGGTGTGATTATTCATTTGAACAAATTAAAGAAGTTAAAACCTTTGTGAAGAATTATGACCACTGGAGTCAAGAGAAACAATTTGAAATGAAGAGCCATAATGATTCAAGTCTAAGTCTCCAAAAGGTAAGTACCCTTTCAACTCAAAAAACTTATTCTTTCATTTTGAAGGATGATTCACATGAAAGGCTACTTCCAAAAGGTGTGTCTTTTGATGAAAAACTTTCCAAAAAGGTACTTGTTGGTAAGACACTATCCAAATAAAGGCTTATAGGAATTTTTTGTAAAAAGGAACCTTTTGAAGAATGCATACTTGAAGAGGCATATGTGAAGGAATTTGATTCTTGGTAGAAGAATGCTTTTAATCAAGAGAAATGCCACGTAAAAGATATCAAGCATTCAACTTTAAAGGGAGAAAGTTGTTGTAATATGAAGATGTATCCGAATAACCTTAAGGAGAGGCCTTTCAAGCACATAAAGAACTTTGATTTGAGGGAAAATCACCTCAAAGTGATACAATCCCATTCATTTACCTACTCATCTTCTTAACAACATCTTATTCATGGTTGAAGACTAAGGGAGTTCTTTTAATCTTTTCATTTTATTTTACTATTTAAATTTTATACATAGCATTAATTTAATATATTATGATCATATCATCATTTATTGTTATGCCTTATTAACATATGTTATGCATTATATGTTCAGGTTGTTACTTATACATGAACATCCTCATATTATGCATGATCATTTATTATAACGCATTATAGTAGCCCACATTCCTATACTTAGTTTATAATATTCATCTGTTATTAATTACCTTCATTCCTAGCTTAATTTATATTATTATTATGAGTTTGCATCATTCTTTATCTTATATTATGTTTATGATAGCTTATGCATTCATCTTTAGTTCATCTTAGCTCATTTACATGTAAAACATAGGCAACAACAAGTATTTGGATTGATTCTAGCTTACTCATCTCTCATTTGTTTGTTTTCCTTGTTTTTATAGGTGCACACATTGGTAGGATATCATATGGAAGCATGGAAAAGCTAAACGACAAGTATGACAACTAATGGATAGCTCAAAGTGATAAATAATAGTTAAATGGAGCTCAAGGATAGGGATCCTAGTTCAAGGGTAGCTGACATTAGTTGGAAAGTAGCTGACATTAGTTGGAGAGTAGCTAAGGACTATAGTAGCTAAGCTGAGGACTTGAGGCAACTAGAGGGAGTTGGAGTGACACTAGGTACCTAGCTAGCTAGCTACACTGTCTAGCGAGCCACCTAACTTCTAGCTTGCTTATTAGCATAACTATCTACCTATTCATTACCTAGCATGCACATATCCTATATGAGAACCATGTGGTCGACGGAAAACCATAAGAAAGGTGTTGAAGAGAACATCAAGCAAGGAGACATGTGCATTCGTTAAAAATACATGTGCCTTCCTTTTGAATTCAAACTAGGTGTCATCTTCAAGGGAGTTGTAACCATTCGGCCAAGCCTTCTCAACCAAACATTTAGACGCCAAGGATAAAGAATAACAAGCCTATTCGGCCAATTAAAGCAACCCCCATTCAAGCATCCCAAGGGCTGAACCAAGATATATATTTGGCCAAGAAGAGTTTTAAGGCTTATGAAAGGCTAGCCAAACCATCACCTTACCTATTTATCACCAAGGGTTGTAATTAATCATCAAATGAACATGTACTTCCATATAAATCACCCTTTTAGAATCCATACTTATTTATTTGGCCTAGTCTCTTTATTTTGTATAAATAGCCAATGTCTTGGCTTTGTAAGGCATACATCTTTGAGCATTAATATAATTGAGAGTTCAACTCTTTATTCCTTAGTTCTTTGTGACTTTATCGACTTATCAATTAGTGATACCCTTGGTGTCACCACTCTTTCATTTTCATAAATAATTGAGGTCCCTATATCTTATATCTAATGGGTCCAAGTCTTTATTTACCACCCCTTAAAGAATGCATGTAAAGGTTGGGTCTATACTTCTTAGTATAAGTTCTTCTTTGATCATTTCTTCAAGATACTAATTCACCATCACCTTTATTTTCTTCTTAACCATACACCACGATCATATCATCAAAACCATCCCTTCACTTCATCATTTTAAGGCCACCTACATAACCCTTCATCAACCATCCAAACCACTCTACATAGCATTCGTTCCCTTACTTTGCAAATTGTTTGCTTCCTTCCTAGGTCCACGATCAAGTGGTAGTTCACCTTGCATCACCTCCATACATGGATTCCATCCATCATTGATGAAGAGACCTCGCTTGAACACCACAGACCTCTAAAGAAGATCTGATTGTCTCAAGTAAAGTCACTAGACCTTTTACTTCTCTTTGTAGTTTGAATATAAAAATGTTACAAGAAATGTGTAAAAAACCTTCATATACCTCAAAAGTATTATGTTATATATTGCTTTGGTCTTTATTGAAAAGAGAATAACCAACCTTTTTGTATGATATTTTAGGGCTTTATAAAACCCATTTGTAAGTTACATTTGGAATAAAAAATTGATTGGAGATTTTTTCACTTCCAATCAAGTTAAATGTTTTGTACAACTCATCAATCCCATTTTATTTTGATTGCATGGTTACCAATGTGGGGTTTTGAGATCCATTTGGAGAGCTCAGGACCACTGCTCGGGGTTGTTGGATATTTTGGTGAAGGGGACTAGTGCTTGGGCTTGCTAGCGTGTCACTGGAAAGCTTGTTGCGACCATCGGTTGTAGTTGACATGGATTCAAGGACATTGGTGGCATGAGAGATGTGAAATTAGAGTTATGGTTTCATAAACCCTAAGTTTGAATGAATCTAGATCATTTATGGCCCTTGGTCGGATGGCCTAGGATTTGTAACATAAAAGGGTCAAACATAAAACTCTAGTTGGCTTGGGTTTGTGTATATGGGTCTGCTAGTCCTTCTTTTAGATTGGGTTAAGGGTGTATTTGTAATGGGTTGATGGATTTGGGTCATTTCACTTGTTTTGTAAATAGACATTTAATTTTGAATTTGAGTCATTTACTTTTCGATAATTGGTGTTAATAAAGAAAGTTAAAATTATTCAAACCCAAATTTTCATCCAAATCGAATAAACCTATTTAAGCAAAGGCACAACACCAATGCCACCTAGAATAATTGAACATCATCACGCTAGTTATTTGTTAGTCTTCGATCACCGTTATCCTTATTCAAATCGTTCAGACAAAATTAGGGTATTACAACTGCCCCACTTTACCTTTTTCAGTGGAAATAAGAATGCGACAAAGACAAATAATGACCTAATTTTTTCTGATATATTTGCAACTTCATTTCCTCAACACCATCAACTTTTTTCGACTTTCTACCAGTTTGTTTATCCACCTTTCGATCGAATGATCTAAAACCCTTTAATTTGAAAACCAGTTTACTCTATTCGTCCACTCTAATAAATATTAAGTAATCATCTGAAAGTCATCTTGCCTGATTTGCCCTAATCTCCTAAAGGTTGGTTCTGCAAAGACACAATTACCATTGATTAGCACATTTTATTGATGTCATATATTTATCATTTATTATTTTAGAAACAATGTTATCTTAAGTGGGACTGAAAATGAACTTTTTATTTCTAGAGACATGGAATCTAATTTTCAAATGAAAAAACTTTAAGGAAAACTTTAAACAATTACCCTGAATAAGGAAAATTTTGTCTCAAGAAAAACAATCTTAAATGAGATAAAAAAAAATTTAATCAAATGATCTTGAAATTTATGATTAGAAGGAAATTGTCTTAAGTGACACAATTTGTTTTGAGAAAAAATCTCATGGGAGACAAAACTTGTTTTAAGAAAAACAATCTCAAGCGAAATAAAATTTTGTTTAGAGAAAAACAATCTCAAGAGAGATGAAATTTATTTTGAGAAAAACAATCTTACGTGAGATAAAATATGTTTTAAGAAAAACAATCTCAAGTGATATAAAATATTGAGTGAAATGATTTTGAAGATTGAGTTTCGAGTGAAACTATCTTGAGCGACATGATGCTGATCCAACTCCTTATGTGATGGAATCGAACAAAATAGTGATGTTGATCCAACTTCATATGATGTATGAGTCAAGGTTGGACAAGTTCTTCTTATTAGGAGCTTCTTCTCCCTCATTAAACGAGTTCTTCGCATTATGAACCCATCTATTGGAAATGTTGATTCATCCCCTTCTGTGATAAACGAACCAGGGTTGAACAAGTTCTTCTCATTAGGAACTTCTTCTCCCTCATTGGATGATTTCTTCTCATTATGAACCCTTTCACTGGAAATTTTGGTTCATCTCCTTTTGTGATGGATGAACCAAGGTTGAACAAGTTCTTCTCATCAGGAACTTTTTCTCCCTATTCGGATGACTTCTTCTCATTAGGAACTCTTCCATGGGAAATGTTTGGTCTATCTTTTTTTTAAAGAATTTTAAAATGTAAAAAGATTATCATGTGTCATTGATATGTATTTAAAGTAATCAAATGTAGTGACCCGAAGGTCCTTAATTATTTATTGAGATTTACTTCTTTAAAGGGTGAAAATGTGGATTGAATATTTACTGAAAACTTTTTTTTTCCTTAAAGTCTTAAAATGAAGTCTTTGTTAACTTTTTGAATTCCTTTCAAACATTCAAGACTTAATAAAAGAATGAGTGAGTATGCTCCTATTTTTGCAAATGTCTAAATATATATGCATGTGTCATTTAGTGTTGCAAGTTTTTCCATCTCATAAATCTTTGCTTCATATTGTCTTTATCTTTGTTAAGTCTTTATCTTTCTTCAGTTTACATCTTGTGACAAATTGTTCCTCTTGCCCTTAATAAAATTGCTTTATCAGAATTGTTTCTTTAGGACCTTTCTGCCAACTGAAGCATGAATGGTTTACTTTTCCAAGGTAAGCTCTTCTTGTCTTCATATTATGACCCTGTTATTTCAAGTGACAAACCTCATCTTCAATGTCTTCTTGATCTGAATCTTTTTATCTCGACATGATCTATGCCTTTAGAAATGCCCCAATATGAATATTTCACGGCTCATCCTTATTTGAATGGCAAGAATTTCAACTTTTAATGACCTTGTCCTCGTATCATTTAACAACAATTAAACCTTCAATTTTGGTTAACAGAAGTGTCATCAGATGTCTGTTTTCCTTTTTATCTAATAGTTTGAGGATTTTCTTTATTAGGGTCTTATAACCAGATGGACACTCAAGAAGTGATCAATAATTCTAATAAAATACCATGAATCTTTATTATAATCGAGATATCAAAATGTCTCAAAATAAGTCATACCCCTTTTTATTAAGGTGATCATCTACTTGATCGATTATTAATGTTGACAATATCACAAAGAATTGAGAGGTTTTATCTTCGAGTCTTTTAGTTGTTCAAACTCTATTGTTTGAAAATTAGATAATGTATTTGGTGCGTCTGCATGGCCTATTTTTATTGCTTTGACTTTTATTTGTTGTCTTCCTTTTCCATTTGTGGCATAATAAGCCTCGCCAACTTCAAAAGACCTCTTTAATACTCAAAAGAATTTTATAAAACAAAATGTTAACCCTTACATTAGGCTCACAGTTGAAACAAATCATAAATTCAAAGAATATCAGAAAAGTCAAACATTTTTAATTTTCGAACATTATAGCCCTTTTGACAAATGTCAAGTTCCAGAGGTTGGTTTTAGGTTGACTTCTTATTTTTTTAAGGTTTCAATCATCGAGATATCCTTCATTTCTTGGTCCTTGCAAACATCGTGTCATGGCCCTTGATCTCATGTTAGCATTTTAAATGGATACACAATTAGCATGTTCAATTGCTAAACATTATAGAACACTTCCATTTCATTTCTCTAAAATCTTCCATTTGTTCAAGCTTCATAAACTCCTTTAGGAAAGACAGTGCAAAAATATCGGTCTAAAAATGATATTCCCTAGTGCTCGTATAAAGTCTACTATAACAAGTGTTTCTCAACTTTCTTAGCCCATCTTTCATATAAACACATCATAAGCCATAGGTATTACTACCTTTATTTGACTACAAACACATATTTTACCTTAACCTTAGGCACAGCCACCTTTATTGCATTTATCAACCTCGCCTTAGGCAGTATGGCCTTTATTGTACTCCTCATCCTCACCTTAGGCATTATCGCCTTTATTGCACTCGTCATCCTCACCTTAGGAATTATTTTCTTTATGGCACTCACCTAATAACGACTTTCTGAGTACTTAGCTTCAAGATTTCTTAAGCTTGTTAAGAAGAACATGTTATAGTCTAGGTGTCATTGTAGGTAAGAAAATGTTATCTTTAGAGTTCACATTCCAAGCAATTGACCTAAAGTAAATTCATCTACTCCACCATTCCATTTATGAAGATTATAATCATCATTGAACGTCCTCAACATACTCAACATAATACTTTAAATAAGGATGTGAATGTTGGTTGTGAGGCTAGATTTATATGAGCAGATAATCATAAGCCTGTTAAGGAGCTTGGTAATCCAAGCCAACTTCAAAAATCATGTATGGTCCCAGAGAGCATAACAGAGGTCATGATGGGAAAAGCAACAATTGAGGATGAAGCTTCTAACATGAAAGTTGAGTCTCACTCCAAAAAGAGGGGCATAGAAGAAATTCAAATGCCAATAAAGAGAGCTAAAAAGAAAAAAAGAGAGTATAACTTGTTCCAATCACAGAGTTATATTCAAACTTGTTACCCTTTATCTTCAAGAATGGTCTTTTAGCTACTATTCCTCTAAGACCCAATATTTATTTGCATCCATATTGGTAGGGTATAAAAAATTCATGTGGATACCATTATGTTGATTTTAGCCACTCTACAGAAAATTGTGGGATCATGAGGTTAAAGGTTCAAAACCTCATTACATAAGGGTTGCTATGCTTTGAAGATGAAAACCTAAGCTCTCTAAAAGCTTAAAACTTATCGACGAACCTAAGGAGAAGAATAATCAAGGTCAAACATATAGTAAGATGTTTGGGTGTATGTTTTTTATGCGGTTCTGGATCTCACCTCAAATACTAAGGGTATTTAGGAAGGCTAAAGGTATGTGTGAGCTCCGAGATATAGAACCCTTAGCCACACCATGATGCCTACCTTAGCATATCATATCAGCATCATATGTCTTTATACTTACGCCACTAACATGCTCATTTAGTGAATACATATAATATAGTATAGTTATTAGTGTGACACTGAGCTCGTAAGCTTAGTGTTTAGAATATGTTTTCTTGAGTAAGTTCTTAGGAGACCGTCCGTGGAGCGTTACCTTCATCCGATATTCCAGCTCAATAAAGACTTTAGAGCATGTTTTGATTTATATTATATGGCATGTACTATTGTAGAACCTTATGTATTCAATTGTTACTTTATTTTGATTTAAATAATGTGTATTATTTTAGATGATTTGGATGCTCCCCTGTATTTTGTAAACTTTGATTATTACATTTCATTTCATTTACCTTGGAGGGATTTTATATGGAGTTTTCCAGTTGTTTTAAAATAAAAAATATTGGTTAGCCACTTCAGTGGTTCCATGTGACATCACAATCCGTCAATATTTGGGTCGAACTAGATTAGGGTATTACATTTAATAGTATCATAGCATCAGGTTTATTTGTTCCTAGGACCCCGCGGGTTAGAGTCAGCCAGAGTCTATATGTATACATGCCTCTAAAAAGTCAAGAATATTATAAAGACTAGAATGAAGATAATAACCTCTATTTCTTTCTAATTTCATAGAAACCCTAAGGTAGGTGATTCAACATACAGTCAGGATGGTAGGGATGAGAATCATGCATCCCTAGCACCTGACACCGGTGACAAATTTATCCCAAAAGTAGACCAATAAGAGGTACTCGTAGACTTAAGCGTCAAGAAGGAGACCTTCTTTAGAGACCTCTCCTCATCCTTTAGACAGATCGTTAGGGTTATACATAACACCTTAGTTGTACCACCTCCCCCACCTATACCTCTAACCCAACCGATAGTAGTACCCCAAGAGTCCCTAGTAGAGAGGCTCCGCATATACAAGACCGCAAAGTTCTTTGGTTCAATGGATGATGATCCTATTGTGGCCTAGGAAGACTCTTTGCACTCTCTGACAGCTACAACTTACCCCCGAGGGTAAGCTGGAGTGATTTATCTCCCTTCTCAATTGTGACACCATCAATTGGTGAAAGATGACCGAGATGGTGTTGAAGCTAGAGAGACCTTCTTGGGAGAAGTTTCTATCATATTTTCGTTAGAAATACATCAGAGAGGCTCACACCAATGATCTGAGGGAGCAATTATTGTATTTAGCTTAGAGGGATCACTCTGTAATGGAGTATGAACGAGAATTTCTCAGAATGAGTAGGCACGCGCCAGAGTTGGTCTTGATAGAGGAGCATCACTTTTGTAGGCTTAGAGAATGCCTACACCTTGATATTATGTCATAGCTTACAGTCAACCCTCCAGGGTCTTTGCATAGTTATCTCACCAGGAGAAGGCGATCGAGATAGTTCTAAGTAGGATAGTCTAGGTTAGCCATCAAGTCGGCCAGACCATCGCAGACTCTGGCCAAGAAGATCAGAGATAGTAAAAGTTCTTGGAGACCCCCATTAGTGCAATCGAGAAAAGCTGGACAGAGTTTGGATAGAGGGTATAGATTCGAGTCTAGGAGGAGACCCCTTACTTTAGTCTCTTCACTCACCCTATCTGTGCTCATTGAGGGAGGCGACACCCAAGGACATGTCAATAGGGATATAGGGGTTGCTTCACTTAAAGCTCCTTAGACCACTTTGTCAGAGATTATCAGTGGGTTCAAGGAGTGACTCTAGCTTCAACAAAAAGATCAACACCGTCTGTATAGAGAGGCTGAGACCAGTAAGAGGTATTAATACTGCATCTAGATAGTATAGTAGAGAGACAACCATACAGAGTCGAGGGTAGCCTCTAGACAGTATACGGTGAGAGCTTGGGTGGAGTGGGATGTAGCAGATGTGATATCAACTACCTTTACAACATTTTCCATTCTAGTTACTACATTGATAGATCCCGATTTCACCCACTCTTACATCTGCTCTGACCTAGTTAAAATATAGAAATCCTAGACGAAGACTTAGAGATAGGAGTTCGAGTATCAAACCCTCTAGGTCTAGATAACCTAGTAGACAAGATTCACCAACGATACCAACTATAAATCCAGGGTCACACATTTCTAGCGAACTTAATAGAGGTTCCCTTCTGAGAGTATGACATGATCTTAGGTATGGATTGGTTAACCAATCATGACGCTAGTTTAAAGTGAAAATCCAAACAAATTAAGTTCAACAAAGACTATGGTACCAAGTTAATAATGACCAGCGAGAAGTCAAGCCAATAAAGGATTGTGTCGGTTATGAAAGCTCAGTGGATGATCATGTCAGTTCCAACACTCAAGGGTATCCGAGTAATGTGATATTTACCTTATGTATTTCCAAAAGAGCTGTCAGGTTTATCGCTCAATCGTAAACTAGATTTTGGTATCAAGGTAAAATTGGGTTAAGCTCAGGTTCCATTGCTCCCTACCACATGGTACCGATAGAACTAAAGGGGTTAATTGCCCAGATTCAGGGGTTGTTAGAGAATGTCTTCATCATACCTAGCATCTCTTCATGGGGAGCATTGATCTTGTTTTTCAAGAAGAATGATGGGTCGATGAGGCTGCACATCAACTATAGATAGTTGGACAAGTTAACCATAAAAAATCGTTACCCATTTCCTAGAATAGATGATCTCTTCGACCAACTGAGGGGAGCATGTGCATTCTCTAAAATTGACTTGTGGTCAAGCTATTATCAGTTGAAGGTAAAGGATATCGATGTGGCAAAGACAACTTTCAGGAAGAGATATGGTCATTATGAGTTCTTGGTAATGTCGTTTAGACTCATCAATGACCCAACGTCATTCATGGACCTAATAAATTGATTCTTTAACCTCCTAACTAGATCAATATATGGTGGTGTTTATAGATGACATCCTTATGTACTCTCAGTCAAAGAAAGAACATAGAAACACCTTCGTATAGTTCTTCAAACACTCTAAGATCGACAATTATATAAGAAGTTTGGAAATTGTGAGTTTTTATTGCCAGAGTTTTCATTTCTGGGTTATTTCATGTCAGCAAACAACATCTAAGTCGACGAACAAAAGATTCAGGCTATATTTGAGTGGGAACCACCTAAAGGTATGTCAGAAGTATACAGTTTCCTAGGTTTAGTCAGGTACTATAATCGATTTCTTTAGGGCTTCTTGATGATAATCTTCCTACTAACCAAAATGCTTCATAAGGGAGTTTCATTTTTAGGGACGAATTGCGATGGAAGAGCCAGAAATTTTCAGTGATACTTTGAGTAGATGAAGACCATCTTAATTCATGCCCCAGTGTTTACTCAATTGGAGTTGGGTAAGGACTTTATAATTTTCAATGAAGTTTCATTGAATGTTCTTAGATGTGTCTTGATGTAAGAAGGCAAAGTTGTAGCTTATTCATCCCGTCAACTTAAACCTAATAAGTGTAATTACCCAACCCATGACCTTGAGCTAGCAGTAGTGGTGTTAGCCTTGAAGATTTGGTGAAACTATATTTTTAGTGAGAAATGTCACATCTTCATTGATCACAAAAGTCTTAAGTATCTACTCAAATAGAAAGAGTTGAACTTGAGAAAACATAGGTGGGTCGATTTACTTAAGGACTATGATTATGTAATAGACTATCATCCGGGTAAAGCAAATATTATGGTAGACTCCTTGAGCAAAAGTCGATGTTAAAGTTGTGAGATATCCCAGCACGGTCAAGCTTAACTAGTTATGGTGGGTTATTAGTGGAGTTGTGAGTTGAGCCAGAGTTAGTAGGTGAGACCAGGAGACTAAAGATTTCAAATGAGTAGCTAAAGGCTCGGATTGAGTAGGTTCGCCAAGGCGAGGCACTAGGTTTTGAGTTATGTAATGGGGATGTTTTGTATTTTAGGAGTCGGTTGTGCGTACCCACAGACACCCAGTTATACAGTAAGATCCTTCATAAGGTGCATTTCAGTCCTAATGGTCATGAAAAGGGAAGTGTCAGAGTTTGTCACTAGGTGCTTAGTGTGTTAGCAAGTAAAAGCATAACACCAAGTTCCTTCAAGACTACTTCTTCCCATTTAGATTCCTCAATGGAAATTGGACATAGTGATCATGGACTTTGTGATTAAGTTACCCATGACTAGATAGAGACATGATGTAATTTGGGTCATAGTAGACCGTTTAACCAAATCAACCCATTTCCTCCCAGTTAGGATGGATTATACATTAGAGAGGTTAGTTCAATTGTACATCCGTGAGATAGTGAGGTTGCACGGGGTATCGATTTCCTTCATATCCAATATAGATATTCAGCTCACTTCTCGATTCTAGTAAGCCCTTCATGAATCCCTAGGCACCAAACTAAATTTCAATACTTTTTCCACCATCAAATAGACGGTCAATTAGAATGTGTCATCTAGATCTTAGAGGACATGTTTAGGTGCACCATCATAGACCTAGAGGGTAGTTGGGATGACCACTTGCCATTAGTGGAGTTTACATAGAACAACAGTTTTTAGTCAAGCATTTAGATGGCTCTGTATGAGACTTTGTATGTGTAAGTGTAAAACTCTGCTATGTTAGACAGAACTTAGTAAGGGTAGATAGTGGGTTCAAACTTAATCAGAGAAACCAAGGAAAAAAGTTTTGATTAATTTAAGGTTGGTTGAGAGAAGCCTCAAATAGACAGAGATCTTATAAGAATCTGAAGAGTAAGGATATTGAATTTGTAGTGGGATATAAAGTGTTCCTTAAGGTTTCCCCATGGAATAAAGTGCTTCTTGTAGATGCATGGGAAAGTTGAGCCCACGCTTCATAGGACCTTATGAGATATTAGAGAGAGTTGGAGCAAAGGCTTACCGGTTAGCCTTACCACCAGAGTTAGAGTGCATCCAAAATGTATTCCATGTATTCATGCTTAGGCAATACCATTATGAACCTTCTCACATCATACCCCTTGAGCAAATCGAGATGAGCTCATATATATGACCTATGGGGAGGAGCCAATCAGAATATTGGTAAAATATGCGAAGGAGATAAGAAACAAAATGATTCCTCTAATAAAAGTTTTGTGGAGGAACCATGGCGTTGAGGAGGTAACATGGAAAACTGAGGGGAATATGCAGCTTCATTACCCTAACCTCTTCTTTGTAGGAAAATTTCAAGGAAAAAATTTCTTTCTTTGAGGGGAGAGTTGTAACTCCCTCATTAGGGTTAAGAGTTTCAGGTTAACCCGACAGAGCCTGGGGATAAATTCTTTAGCTTGTAAGAAGCCTAGACCCAAGTTGAGTGGATTTCAGCTTGGTTTAAGCCCAATTTAGTTTTTTAAAAAAAGGAACATTTTTAATCCTTAGATGAAAGTAAAAGGAATGAAAGAGCAATTTTACCATTTATAAATTAAAAAGATGAAATCCTTAGTTGTTTGATGATATCATGTATGGGTATCGTTCTCTTTTTCCTCATCTTCTTTTTTCTTCTACCTCATTCCACCTTTGTCTTCTCCTTCTTATTGTGTGGCATAAAGGTGATGACTTGGTGACCTTGCAACGTTGGTTTGGAATCCTAAAGGTAAGATTCATAACATCCATCTTCAGAGCTTCAAATTAAACCCTCAATCTCTTCATTTCATCATGGTATTCAAAATATGGATTTAGTGGGGGTTTAGAAGTTAAGTTCAATCAGTCTGTTTTTAGAGATTTAAGCCTTAAGAAATTTTCTAGACCCTCTCTTAAGCTTTCTAACAATATTAGTAACACTTGTGGTTAATTCTTGTTTAGTTGGGGAGATTGGAGAAAGCTCAAAGTGCAAGGGAAATAAAAAAAACTATCCCTTGGCAGAGTGAATGAGCTTCCAACAGCTTAAAAATTCAAGGTAACCCACTTCTAACTCAATTTTACTTCAATGTAGATCATTAGGTGTTAGCTTGCCAGAGTCTTGAAGCATGTTCATGGTAGATTTCAGTGTTTGGTTTTTCTTATCATGGTAATGGACCAATTATAACCCCTATAATAAGATATAACACCTTAATAATATTTGGGGACATCAGTAGGACTTATAGGAGTGTTGCGAATGTATTTTCGTACCCAAAATATGGTATTTCTGGTTGTGAGTATCAATACTGGAAGAGTACCGATAATGTTCTTCAGACGCTAAAAAAAGGATTTTGTGTTATGAGTAGCGATACTCATGCAATAGGTATTGATACTATACGTAAGGTATCGATACTCATAGGGTGGTATCGATACCAAGTTCACTTAGCATATTCCAATAGCCATGTTTGGTATCGATATTCATGGGAGTACCGATACTGAGGATAGAGTATTGATGCTCCCCAATATGGGTATCGATACTTAAGTATTTTCTTAAATCATCAAAGTCAAATTTGGTATTGATACCTGGGAACGTATCGATACCATAGACTAGAAGTATTGATACTCCAACTAGAGTGTTGATACTAGAGTTTTTCTATCAGCCTTTAATAAGTCATTAATATCAATAACCAGAGGTTAGTATCGATACCCAGAGGTCACTATTGATATTGAGGGGCTTCGTATTGGTACCCACGAACAGTTTTGGGTAAGAAACCCAAAGTTTTGAAGGGATGGAATTAAAGGACCCAATAATGTCAGAACACCGTGAAATAAAACTACAAGTGATAACACCAATAAACTTAGAACATCTAGAAATAATAACAACTACGACAACATAAACTAGCCTTGCTTGATGCTCGAGACACAGTCAGGACACCCGAGTTCTTTTAGAAAATAAAGATCGTACAGTTCGAATATCCTAGTTAGTTGATAAATTCCTAAAAAGGCTACTTTTAAGGCCTTTTTCACTTAATTTATTATTTGTTTAAAAGCTCATTTTAGTTATTTTAGGATCATGTAGTTGCATATAGTTGCATTTGTGGTGGTATTGTTGTTTTATCTCTTAAGGGTGTTGTATGAGAGAAAGGTGCAGTTATTGGTGGTGTGCAGGAAATAGCAAACAAAAGGATTCTTTGGGAAGTAATGTCGCGGTATCACACATTGCTAAAGTAGATTGAAATTCCTTGACTTTTCTGGAGTAGAAAATGACAAAAAGATATTTCTATACGAGGACAGTTGGCTCTGCACGTGAAATGATGATTGTAACCACCTGCTAGGGGACCACTAAGGATAAGGTTCACGCACAAGGTATGATTCTAGGGGTATGAGGGGTATTTTGCACCCAACATCATCATCATTACCCCTAGATATTTCTATTATATATTAAACCTCATAAGGGAGAGGGAAATACACGCATACGGTAGAGCAGAAAGGAATTTCAACTTTATTTTCTTTTTTTTTTTACCGTTTCCCTTCTTCTTCCTTGAGTGGTGTTCCTCCATTGATAAGCTCCAAGGAGTGGCAAGCTAGACGTCCGAGATGAGCTAGCGAGCTAAGGTATTTCGTGGTGGCCGAGAAGACCTCCGGTAGCATGCGTCGAAGGGTTCTTCTCACTTCCTTTTGCTGCTATTTTTCCATTATTTCTTGGGTTATTGGAAAGAATATCTTCATGGCTTGTTTTATGGATATTTTGAACCCCACCATGAACTAACCTTATTTGGTGGGGTTATTTTGATGGATGTTTAAACTTTATTTTAATGGTGGATTTATGTTTATCTTTGTTATTTGCTTGCTTTACTTATGCATGCTTCATCATCTAAGCTTGTAAGAGGCACTAGAGTGTCCATTTTTTAGATGAAGGTTAGGTGCTCGAGAGAAACCTAAGCTAAAAATATTTATAGTATTCGAGAGAAACACAAGACAAGATCCTCATAAGCAATGGGCTATAGTATTTTCAACAAGCTTTGAACCGGCTTATGAATACTATATCCTAATCCCTTAATACTCGAGAGAGACTAAGATAGGATTTCAATGACTAAAAAGGGTATTTTTATCAATAGTGTAGGTTGCCACATCGTAGAGTCAGAGAAGATGCCATGGCATTCTATTCTGTTAGGTTCCTTTGACTAGAGATAGCGGGAGCACTATCGGCAAACCCTATCGAGCAAGTAAAGTTTAGATAGCTTAAATCTACCTGAGAGATAAGTTTTAGCATCCTTAACTCAATCCCTACCATTCATTCCAGTGGAAGCTTGTCGTGTAAGGATTACCCAATCATCATTTATTGGCTATTATTTACTGCTTTTACCATTTTTCATTGCCTTGACATTTCATCATTTTCAACACTAAACATTTTCTCTTGCCATTACATTTCCATTTGATACACCATTAGACCATCTATCCATATCCACCAGCATACACATATCCATTGTCGTGACATTGTATATGTAAATACTAACTATACATAGATAGAGTAGTGTTTTGCTTTGGTTAGACTTTTGTAATTTCACCCAATCCCTGTGGAGAAAATACAAACTCATAACTTTATTACTTGAGCGATTGTATATACTTACACATTATTTGCGTATAATTTTATTATACTCACAACACGCAATAATTTTTTGGCACCGTTGTCTGGGATTGGCAGTCTGAAGTTAATTAGTTTTGCTAGAGCATTTTATTTTTGCATTTTTATTTGTGTATAGTTTACTTTATATTTTTGTTTTATTATTTTTCAAGTTTATTTAGTGATGCCTAGAAAAAATTCTGAAGAGCCATTGGAACCGATAGAACCTGAGATTGAAAGACTCTTTAGACAAATGAGATGTGTTCAACATGCTCAAGAAAATATTTATTAGATTGGAAACCAAGGCATTGGTCAAGATGATGGAATTCCGAATGTCGCGGCATTAGAAAATGTTGAACCTGCTGGTAGGCAGCGCGTTATTCGTGATCATTTAAATCTGATACTGGATGACTTGAATCCTGGAATTGTGACACCTGAAATTCAAGCTACATATTTTGAGCTGAAACCAGTCATGTTCAACATGTTGAATTTCATTGGGCAGTTTGGGGGTATGCTAACTGAAGATGCCAGGTAGCATATTCAAAATTTCCTAGAAGTTTATGATTCTTTTCGCCAAGAAGGAGTGCATGAGGATGTTCTAAAACTAAAGTTATTTTCGTATTCATTGCGTGACTAAGCAAGGGCTTGGTTGAATGGTGTACCATCTAGTTCGATGAAATCATGGGCTGATCTTTGCAAGAGTTTCTTATTGCGGTACAACCCACCGAACATGAATACTCAGCTAAGGAATGATATATCATCCTTTCACCAGGGCGATGACGAATCTATGCATGAGTGTTGGGATCGTTACAAGAGTTTGCTTCGAAAGTGTTCAAATCATGATTTTCACGATTGGACTCAAGTAGTTATGTTCTATAATGGAGTCAATGCACACAAAAGGATGTTACTGGATGCCTCGACAAATGGGACATTGCTGGATAAATCACCTACTGAGGCGTTTGCTATCTTGGACAAAATTGCTAATAATGATTATCAATTTCCTTCCTCAAGGCTTGGGAGTGGGAGGAAAGCACATGGAGCATTTGAGTTAGATACCAAGGATTCGGTGTCCGCTGAACTCTCAGCTATCACTCACATGCTGAAAAATTTACAACGTTCCACTGAAGTGAAAGAAGTGAAAGCAACTATCTTGTCATGTCTGTTATGCCAAGGCAATCATCATGAGAGCGAATGCCTGACCAATCTTGAGTCCATCAACTTTGTAGGTAATTTCAATCGAGGCAACAATCCTTATTCTAACACTTATAATGCTGGATGAAGTCAGCATCCAAATTTCTCATGGGGAAATCAAGGAGCCCACAATGCTAATCAGTTTATTCGGTAGCAGAATCACAATGAGCATCAAGGTTACCAGAATGATATGCCATGGCATAATGCCAAAAAATGAGCTTCATCTTCAGCGAGCATGAGTTCATTGGAAGCTACAATTCAAGAGTTCATATCTACTACAAAGACAATGCTACAAGACCACTCTACTTCAATTAAGAATCAATGAGCTTTACTTCATAGTCAAGGCACCTTACTTCAAAGCCATAGCTCATCTCTAAGAGCTATGGAAGGTCAAGTTGGTCAGACTGCTATGGCATTGTAAGAGCGTCAGCAAGGACATTTTCCAAATGATACTGAAGTCACTAAGATGCATTGAAAAGAGCATTACAACGTGTTAACTCTTAGGAGTGGAACACAAATCAATCAACAAGTCAAGGCTAGTGGGGCATAACATGATGACTCTACTCCCACTATTGACAATGGTGAAACTAAATTACATGATGATAGCATTTCTGAGAAGGACAAGGATGAGGGTTCTATTAAGGCACCAAATTCTGATGTCAAGGCAAAACCAAATCATATTCCTGCAGTTAAGGAAGCTAGACCCCCACCACCCTTCCCGCAAAGATTGAAGAAGCATAATGATGAAGTTTAGTTCAAGAAGTTCATGGACATTCTTGATTAGCTCCATATCAATGTACCTCTCTTGGAAGCTATTGAAAAAATACTGATGTATGCCAGATTTCTGAAGGAAATCTGTACCAAGAAGAGAAAGTAGAGACTATTGCTACGGCAACAAAATTTTGTTCTTCATTGAGTAAGTTACTTCCAAAGCAAAATGATCTGTGCAACTTCATAATTACTTGTTAGATAGGAGATAATTTCGTTGGAAATGTGCTATGTGATCTTGATTCAAGTGTCAACTTAATGTCGAAATCGATATTCTTGAAGCTTGGCATAGGAGATACAAAACACACCTCGGTTATTTTACAACTTGCCGGCAAATCCTATGTTAAACCTAAAGGGAGAGTCGAGGATATCATAGTAAGGGTGGATAAGTTTGTGTTTCTAGTCGACTTCTTAATTCTGGACTGCGAAGTTGATGCCAAGGCACCCATCATTCTGGGAAGACCTTTCCTAGCCACTGGACGTATATTGATAGACTGTGAAAAAGGTGAATTCACCGTGAGAGTGGTTGATCAGTGTATAACTGTAAACTTGTTTCGAACTCTCAAGTATGTATATGACACTAAAGAATGCCAAGGCGTTTTTGAATTGAACTTAATGATTGAAGAAAAACTGAATATCTTTGCGAGAAAAATTTCATTCAGCTAGCAAAAAATGAATATTGGGTGGATGATGAAAGCTTAGTGGAGTACGACAACTTCCCAATTTTGGAGGAGCAATCTAGCTTACTACAAGTTAGATCATGTATGAATTTTGAACCTCTAAATTTTGATGAATTTAATCCTCCTAAGCCTTTATTATTGCATGAACCTACTTTAGAGCTTAAGACTTTGTCAGGGCAACTTAAATATGTTTACTTAGGTAGCGATGAAACTTTACCGGTGATTATTTTTGCTAACCTTACTGCTAACCAAGAGCAAAGTTTGTTAAGTGTTTTGATGCAGGATAAGAAAGCAATTGGTTGGACTATGGCCTATTTGAAAGGAATTAGTCATACGATCTGCATGCACAAGATTCTACTCGAAGATTCCCATGGTAATTCAATAGAACCACAAAAAAGACTCAACCTTGTTATAAAGAAAGCGATGAAGAAAGAAATTCTGAAATGGCTTGATACTGGAGTGATTTACCCTATCTCAAATAGCTCATGGGTAAGCCCTGTACAATGCGTTTAGTATAAAGGAGGCATGACAGTGGTTAACAATGAGGATAATGAGTTATTACCCACACGCAATGTTAACGGATAGAGGATATGCATGGACTATCGAAAACTCAACAAAGCTACAAATAAGGATCATTTTCTTCTACCTTTCATCAACCAAATGTTGGATTGATTAGCCGGCAAAGTATTCTATTTCTTTTTGGATGGGTACTCGGGGTACAATCAAATTGCCATTATACTAGAGGACCAAGAAAATACTATATTTACTTGTCCCTATGGCACTTTTTCCTTTAGGAGGGTGCCTTTTGGACTCTATAATGCCCCAGCAACATTTCAGTGCTGTATGCAAGCCATATTTTCATACATGGTTGAGGATTTTCTGGAGATTTTCATGGATGACTTTTCTATATCTAGAGACGATTTTGAACGATGCCTCGACAATTTAGCAAAAGTTCTCAAAAGATGCGAAGAGGTTGAGTTGGTCTTGAATTGGAAAAATGTCACTTCATGGTGATTTAAGGCATTGTGTTAGACCAAAAAAATTCTCACAAAGGTATCGAGGTAGACAAGGTGAAAATTGAAGTAATTGAAAAGTTGTCACCACCAACTTTGGTCAAGGGTATAAGAAATTTTCTTGGACATGCTAGATTCTATAGAAGATTTATCAAAGACTTCTCTAAGATTTCTAAGCCCTTGTGCACATTGCTTTAACAAAACCAACCCTTTGTGTTTGACGAGTTATGCCTCGACGTATTCACTAAGCTAAAACGATGATTGATCTCGGCACCTATTGTAGTTTCTCCTTATTGGACATCACCATTTGAGCTGATGTGTGATGCAAGCGATTATGCCATAGGAGTTGTTTTGGGGCAACACCGAGGTAAACTTTTTCATGTTATTTATTACTCTAGCCTTACTTTAAATGAAGCACAATTGAATTACACTACCACTAAGAAAGAATTATTTTCTTTTAAGAAATTTATACCATACCTAATAGGCAATAAAGTTATTATTCACATTGATCATTCGGCTATAAAATACTTAGTGAACAAAAAGAATGCAAAGCCTAGACTTATTAGGTGAATCTTACTTTTGTAAGAATTCAACTTAGAGGTGGTAGATAGAAAAGGAACTGAAAATCAAGTTGTTGATCACTTATCTAGGCTAGAGAACAATTTTGAATGTCATGACACTGTTGATATTCAACAGGAATTTCCTGATGAGAAAATTTTATATGCCACGGCAATCCGGTCGTACGCTAACCTTGTTAATTTTCTTGTTATTGGAATATTTCCTTTTGATTTAGACAGCCAGGCTAAAAAGAATTTCAAACACGATGCAAGGCACTATTTTTTGGATGAGACATATTTGTTCAAGCATTGTGCCGATCAGCTCATTAGATGATGTGTACCTGAAGAGGAACAACGTGACATTCTATACCATTGTCATTTAGCCCCATGTGGAGGCCATTTTGGTGGAGAAATGACTGCTGCAAAGGTCTTGCAATCAAACTTTTATTAGCTGACTTTGTTTAGAGATGCTCAAGTATTTTACAAATCTTGTGATTGATGCCAGCGGACTGGAAACATATCCAGGCGACATGAAATGCCACTGCAAAATATTTTGAAAATATAGTTGTTTGATGTTTGGGGCATCGATTTCATGGGACCATTCCCATCTTCTGGACGAAATCTATATATCTTGATTACTGTGGATTATGTATCAAAGTGGGTGGAAGCAATAGCAACATCAAGGAATGACTCTAAAACCGTACTCAAGTTTTTGCACAAGTATATTTTCACTCGGTTTGGAGTACCTTGTGCTATTATTAGTGATGAAGGAACTCACTTTGATAACAAGTTGATTGCCAATGCATTGAGGAGATATGGAGTTCGACATAAGATTGCCAAGGCATATCATCCGCAGGAAAATGGCCAAGAAGAGATATCCAATCGAGAGATCAAGAAGATTTTAGAAAAATTGATGAACCCAAGGCGTAAGGATTGGTCTCCAAAGTTGGATGAAGCACTTTGGGCGTACATAACAGCATTCAAGACTCCTTTGGGGATTTTACCATTCAAACTAGTGTATGGGAAAGCTTGTCATCTCCCGGTTGAACTTGAACATAAGGCGTATTGGGCCATCACGTAATTGAATTTTGATGCTCAACTACCTGGGGAGCAGAGACTACTGAAACTTATTAAAATGAAAGAGTTTAGAGAACAAGCATATGAGAATGATTGGATATACAAGAAAAAAACCAAGAAGTGGCATGACCAGAAACTGATGCCACAACATTTTCATATTGGCCAACAAGTATTACTTTATAACTCCAGACTTAAACTCTTCCTTGGGAAGCTCAAATCTCGATGGTCGGGTACATTTGAGGTGCATTATGTCTATCCCCATGGAGTTGTTGACATCAAGAATATAGATGGGACGATCTTCAAAGTCAATGGCCAGCGTCTGAAAGCCTATACTGGAGTTCCACCATCGCACAACAAGGCATTTTTGCATCTGTACGACATTAAAGAATGCCCAGAGGAAAACCACATTTCGATGCACGGCATTGAATTTATTACTGTTCATAAATAACAAATTTAATCTTTCCTTTATTTTAACTTTTAATTTTTATTATTTTATTTTGTAGATAATTTTTTATTTGATTTGTAGGGACCACAGTGCTGCAAGTCGTGTAGGGAGCGGTAACCAAAAGGAGGAAAGGACAAGCCATTAATTGGGGAAGATATTCTTTTTGTTTTGTTTCTTTTTCTTTTCTTTTATTTCTGATTTTTATTTTTCTCTCTCCATTGTTTTGTCCCATCATCATCATTACTTTTGCAGGTTATTTTTCCTTCCACACACACCCATTAACCCATACCACTCATTTCTTTTAATCGTCCTATCACTCATTTCCCTCTCAATTGTTTTTTTAACTTTTTCCATTTCTCTTTCATTTTTAACTTCAGTCATTTCTCTTTCATTTTTAACTTCAGCCATTTCTCTCTCATTTTTAACTTTTTCTTTTTCTCTTTCATTTGTAACTTTTTATTTTTCTCTCTCATTTCTTCATCTTCTTTCTTCATTTTCTCCATACCCGAAAATTTTCAAACTTTCAAGCTCTCAAACTTCTTCTTTTTTCATTTTTCTTGCTTCACAAATATTGAAAAAAATGGTACGCTCCAAACCAACCGTAACCGAAGCTTCCACTTTGCAACAGTTCGAAAATGACGAAGCCAAGGTACGGTTTCAAAATTTCAAGAACAAAAAACTCTTCTTTGAGTTGGGTTTTATTTTTACCGATGAAGTCGACGGTGGCTTTGGTCCGGACGTGATGGACATTGTTACTCCGCACAAATGGAAGAAGTTTGCAAGGTATCCGGGTTCGGTGAATGCTTCACTGGTTAAGGAGTTTTACACCAACATCTCCAAGCTGAACCAACACTACATTTTTGTGCAAGGTAAACACATTCGGTTTACACCCTCTGCGATTAATAGATATTTTCATTTACATAATGTGGAGGACCAACATGCCAAGTTCAAAAATGAGGCCGATAGCACCACTTATGATGAGATCTTAGAGGACTTGTGCTTCGCCAACACCGCATGGAATGGTCGCCAAGCCAGTCGATATTCAGTCAACCGTGAGCGTTTACAACCGCGTGCCAAGTTGTGGAACCATTTCCTCAAACACAAGCTCATGCCTACATCACACAATACGATGGTATCACTTTCTCGTTTAATGTTTTTACACTCGATCATGTTATCTCTTCCTATTGATGTGGGTCGAATCATTGTTCATCAAGTTCATGAGTGTTTAGGTAAAAAGGCCAGTGTTTTAGTGTTCCTTAATTTAATCACTGCTTTATGTTGTAAGAAAAAGGTTAATGAGAATGCTTTTGATGAGATTTTACCTGGAATTTTGGGCATAACTAGGGCTAGATTACCAATGTTATTAGGACTTGAAAATCCTAAATCTAAGGACCCTACTCATGAGCAGTCTGCAGGTACTGAACAATCAAATGTCGAGGCAATGTTGCTTGCTCTCGAGGAAGTTATGATACAGACTCATACGCACTTACATGCTTTACATGGTGACATTGTAATTTCTTTGGTTATATGAAAAAGAGAGATGATGTGGTGGAAACGATGTTCTAAGAGATCCTTCCCCACGTTTAACAGAATTTCCCAGGCTTTCCAGATGAAATTCTGTTGGCATTCGATGTCTAGGCATCTTTCGAGCCAGAGCAAGATGAAGTCGACCCTCCAATTACTGAACCGAATCCTCATCCGCACAGTTCTGAGACTCTCGAATCATCTGTTTCACCTGCTGAGGAAACACCCAGTCATGTTCATGTACCCGATCCTTCTCCTGTACCACGTAGTGGATGACGCACCAAAACCTCGGCTGAATGTATCAATATTGCACATTATTACTCCATTTCTTCAGATTCCAGCCCAGCACCACTACGTAAGCGCACCAGACGAGGAGCTGTCAGTAGCTCAAAGGCAACACCACCACGCAAACCATGAGGTACCTCACTTGCATTCGTTTGCATTTCATTGCATGGAATATAGTTTTTATTTAATTTTGTTCTATTTAAGCATTGAGGACAATGCTTCCCTTAAGTTTGGGGAGGTAGTGTTCTCCGTAGAGCATATCCATGATAGCATTAGCGTAGTATTATGCCATGGCATCAGTAAATAGTAGAAAAGTTAGATAGAATGTTTTGAGGATACCCGATGATGATGAATTTGTTAGGCTAGAAATTGAATATAAATGACTATTGAGAATGATAGAACTTACACTAGGACTTGATGCTTTGTGAATTATTTTTACACGATTTGTATGTTCTCTATACTTAGGAAATTTAGAAAATTTTTATGAAGGAACTCTAGTTAGTTTTGGCATTAAAATATAGTATTGTGCTTAAAAGATAAATAAAAAATAACTCCCTTATATATATGAGACTGTGAATAAATGCATAGGCATTGTTGTAGAGGGACACTCCTCTTTTCTGTGGCATTGCTTGGAACTCTCTTTAATAAATGGTAGCCTCGCGCATATGAGTGAATGAAAGTAGTCACGGGATGACTCTACTTAACTAGCTCGGGGGTGGAAGGTATGTTCCCTTTCACCTAGAGTGTGTGGGAGAGTAGGTGTGATGAACTGACTCCCTTCGTAGCAGTATTTAAAAAAGGTTCAGTAAAAAGGGAGTAAAAATGTGCTTAATGTATGAGTAAATGCCTTGGCAAAAAACTAGGGGGGACTTGATTAGAAATTGTCTAAATTTGCTAAGTATAGATTGGATACAAGCACACACATACACTACCACAAAGGATCTTTACCTAGGGAAAAGTACTTGAATTCTTGATATGTCTAGCATGTTGAAGCCTATTTTTCTGAGGGTTGAAATTCAATTTTGTCCTATTGTTCTATTGTTGAAAATTTCCATGACATTCTGCTTGTGTAACTGCTATCCATTGCTTGAGGACAAGCAATAGCTTAAGTTTGGGGGTGTGATAACATCCTAAAAAGGCTAATTTTAAGGCCTTTTTTACTTAAGTTATTGTTTGTTCAAAAGCTCATTTTAGTCATTTTAGGATCATGTAGTTGCATTTGTGGTGGTATTGTTGTTTTATCTCTTAAAGGTGTTGTATGAGATAAATGTACAGTTGGTGGTGGTGTACAGGAAATAGCAAGCAAAAGGATTTTTTGGGAAGTAATGTCGCAGCATCACAAGTTGCTGAAGCATATTGAAAGGCCTTGGCATTTCTGGCGCAGAAAATGATAAAAAGATATTTCTGTATGAGGACAACTGGCTCTGCACGTGAAATGATGGTTGTAACTGCATGGTAGGGGACTACTTCCACCTGGAGGATAAGGTTCACGCACAATGTGTGATTCTAGGGGTATGAGGGGTATTTTGCACCCAACATCATCATTATTACCCCTAGATATTTTTATTATATATTAAACCTCATAAGGGAGAGGGAAATACACGCATACGGTAGAGCATAAAGGAATTTCAACTTTATTTTCTTTTCTTTTTCACCGTTTCCCTTCTTCTTCCTTGAGTGGTGTTCCTCCATTGATAAGCTCCAAGGAGTGGCAAGCTAGACGTCTGAGATGAGCTAGCGAGCTAAGGTATTTCGTGGTGGCCGAGAAGACCTCCAGTAGCATGCGTCGAAGGGTTCTTCTCATTTCCTTTTGCTGCTATTTTTCCATTATTTCTTGGGTTATTGGAAAGAATATCTTCATGGCTTGTTTTATGGATATTTTGAACCCCACCATGAACTAACCTTATTTGGTGGGGTTATTTTGATGGATGTTTAAACTTTATTTTAATGGTGGATTTATGTTTATCTTTTTTATTTGCTTGCTTTTCTTATGTATGCTTCATCATCTAAGCTTGTAAGAGGCATGAGAGTGTCCATTTCTTAAATGAAGGTTAGGTGTTCGAGAGAAACATAAGCTAAAAATACTTGTAGTATTCGAGAGAAACACAAGACAAGATCATCATAAGCAATGGGCTATAGTATTTTCAACAAGCTTTGAACCGACTTAGGAATACTATATCCTAATCCATTAGTACTCGAGAGAGACTAAGATAGGATTTCAATGACTAAAAAGGGTATTTTATCAATAGTGTAGGCTGCCACATCATAGAGTCAGAGTAGATGCCATGGCATTCTATTCTGTTAGGTTCCTTTGACTAGAGATAGCGGGAGCACTTTCGACAAACCTTGTCGAGCAAGTGAAGTTTATATAGCTTAAATATACATGAGAGATAAGTTTTAGCATCCTTAACTCAATCCCTACTATTCATTCCAGTGTAAGCTTATCGTGTGAGGATTACCCAATCATCATTTATTGGCTATTTATTTATTGTTTTTACCATTTTTCATTGCCTTGACATTTCATCATTTTCAACACTAAACATTTGCTCTTGACATTGCATTTTCATTTGCTACACCATCAGACCATCTATCCATATCCACCAGTATACACATATCCATTGCAGTGGCATTGTATATGTAAACACTAACTATACATAGATAGAGTAGTGTTTTGCTTTGGTTAGACTTTTGTAATTTCACCCAATCCATGTGGAGACGATACTCACTCATCACTTTATTACTTGAGCGATTGTGTATACTTGCACATTATTTGCGTATAATTTTATAGTACTCACAACACGCAACATTAGTACCAAGGCACTTCAGTTTCTAGTTGGACGCAGATGCCCCAAGACTAGTCGGAGTAAGTTGATCGAGTGTACATTTTCGATGCAGTTCTGGATCTCACCCTAAATACCCAAGGGTATTTAGGAATGTTAGAGGTGTGTGTGAGCTCTGAGATATATAACCCTCAGCTACACCATGATGTCTACCTTAGCATATCATATCAGCATCCTATGTCTTCATACTTATGCCACTAGCATACTCATTTAGTGAATGCATGTAGTATAGTACAATTATTAGTGTGTCACTAAACTCGTAAGCTCAATGTTTAGAATGTGTTTTCGTGCATAAATTCTTAGAAGATCGTCCGTGGAGAGTTATAGTTATCAGATATTCCAGCTCATCAGATACTTTAAAGTACGTATTAATTTGTATTAGAGGGCATATACTATTGTAGACCCTTTTATATTCAGTTGTAACTCTATTTTGATTTAAACACGCTGTATTATTTTGGATGATTTATGAGCATCCCATATTTTGTAAACTTTGATTATTATGTTTTATTTCATTTACCATGGATGGATTTTATATGGTGTTTTACAATTGTTTTAAAATAAAATTTTTGGGTTAGCCACTCTGGTGGTCCCATGCGACAACTCAATCCATCGATCTTCGGGTTGGACTGGATTAAGGTGTTACATATGTCCCCAACAGAGTCATCAAGCTATCGCAATCGGTCCTTCGGGGGGAAAGTTGACTAGTTACGACGATGAGGTTTTTTGAAAAGATTTTTTAAGATATGTTGGGAGTCACCACTAATCATTTTTAAGGTGTGATTGGAACACCTAAAATCGAGTAATTTTCATAAAACATTTTATTTTATCAAATTATCAAGTTCTAGTCTTCAAAACCCAAAAATCGGGTTCGAAAGTTAGTTACACGTGGGGAAGGATTAGCACCACAGCGCTCGAAAATTGGTACCTAGTCAATTACCCTATATTTTAAGATTGATATTTTTTAGTTTGAGGTTTTATTTAATTTAAAAATCATTTTGTATGCAAATTTGAAACGGATATTAGTTTCCCAAGACCAATAACGACCACCCTCGGGCATTTTATGTGAAAGCTTCATTATCGATCCCAATAAATAAACATTGCCTTGATAATTAAGAAAATATGATGTAGGATTTTGAAATAGATGTTGATTTACTTCGGGAATTACTAGTGGTCACCCCCTAAGCATAACGCGGAGAATGCACAATTAATGCCTTGATAAATGAACATTGCCTTATTATTTTTTAAAATCAAAATGCAATCACACAACTAGTTATTAACTAAATTATACTAGGTGAATTAATTAAGATGTTCTCTAACCTAGAGTGTCAAATTGTGATATTTAAAGAACCTAGAGGACTAAACATAAAAATAAAGACTCTAATCTTAATCTATATCGATTTTAACCAATTATTGAGTCAGTTAATCAGCATGGACCCTCGGGCAGTTTAATGCGAATACCAAATCAAATTATTCCCTAAATTAAGGGACTAAAGAAATTAAGCCTAAAGTGGGGGCTCTAATATTAATCCTAATTTATTATGTCAATTATTGAGTTAAATAATCAATGTGATCCCTCAGACATTTTTATGTGAAGGTTAAATCGAATTATTCCCTAATTAAAAGAAAGTTCAAGGAATAATTTCAAATAAACCTAAGTTCAGGGAATAAACCTAAAAATTAAGCAATCCATTAAGGACTAAATTAAAAGAAATCTAAACCTAAAGGATTCAATCTAAAATTAAGATTCTTGGACTAAATTGGAAAGAATCTAAAAATATCAAACAACATTAAAAGCGATTAAAAATATAAAGGATCTAAATTGAAAGAATAATGTAAAGCTTTAATCAAGAAAATTTAAAAACTGGAATGTTAGGAACTGAAATGTAAATACTAAAAAGTAAAGGCAAAAATTAAAATAACAGAAATTTAAAGGACAAAAAAATGTAAATAACAAAAATTAACGAATAGAAGAAAAAAATAGAAGTGAGAGGTTATTTTAGAATTTTATTTGAGGCATAAATAATGCGGATCTTAACCCAGAGCAGCTCACCACAAGGTTGTAGAAAAATTCGAATAAAAGGTTAGCAAGTCAGTAATTAGTAGGTTAGTGGTTAGCAATTATTTTAAAATATTATCTGGGCCATAAATAATGCGGATCTTAGCCAAGAGTAGCTCACCACAAGGTTGTAGAAAATTTTGAATAAAAAAGTTAGCGAGTTAGCAAGTTAGAAAGTTAGCGAGCTAGTGGTTACTAATAAAAAAATTTAGAGCTTACTAAGTTAGGATCAATAAATAAAAAAAATGTTGAATTCAAAATAAAATATAAAAAATAAATAAAAATGATAAAATGAAATAAAAGCAAAATAGAATATCAAATTCAAAATAAATAAAAGACATAAGGGACAGGTGACTAAAATGTGAAGACAACGTTAATTAGGGGGATGTAAGCATGATTTTCCCTTTACTAGCCCTAATAATTAACAACAAAAATAAAGAGAAAATAACACAAATAGACCTCGCAATTCAAAATAAACTTAAAAATAGCCCCGAACTAGTTACTAGAATTAAAAAAAGGTGGCTAAAGTGTGATGGCCTATGCGTGATTTTACCCTAAGCTATGGCTATAAAAGTAAAAAAATCCAACTCATTTGTAACTCAAATTCTAAAAAAACTTAATATTCTCCTCCTCCCGGACCACCGTCTACGGTGGTCTGATGACCTAAATTGAACCCCAAACAACCCTAAGACTTCCAATTTACTACCTAAAACCCTAATTTAGGGTTAAAATCACCATACAAAGCCTCAAAACCTCCTAAAACCAACCCGGCCATTCGATTGCTTCATCTCTTGTGACCTATACAACAGTCGCCCCTATTTCGAACCTAAGTGTCCTATTTCTCCTCTAGACCCTAAAAATAAAACCCTAGGACTAAACAAAACCCTAAATTCCTCTACATACGGATTCTGTTCATCATCGATGAGAGAGACCTCGCTGAATACCGCAGACCTACAAAGAAGGTCTGACTGTCTCATGTAAATTCACTTGACCCTTTTACTTCTCTTGGTGGTTCAAATATAAAAAAGTTACTAGAAATGTGTAAAAAAAAAAAGCCTTCATATACCTTAAAATTATTCTTTTTTGTATTGCTTTGGTCTTTTTCGAATAGATAATAACTTACCTTTTTACATGATTTTTAGGGGTTTATAAAACCCATCTCTAGGTTACATTTGGAATAAAAAAAAACGTTGATTAAAGGCTTTTTCTCTTCCAATCAAGTTACATGTTTCGTACAACTCATCAATCCCATTTTCTTTTGATTGCATAGCTACCGATGTGGAGTTTTAAGATGCGTTTGGAGAGCTCAGGACCACTGCTCGGGGCTGTTGGGCGTTCAGGTGAAGGGGACCAGTGCTTGGGCTTGATGGCGTGTCACTTGAAAGCCTGCTGGAACCATCAGTTGCAGTTGACGTGGATTCGAGGAGCACTGGTGAAATTTGAGCTAGAGTTTCACAAATCCTAAGTTTGAATGAATCTGGATCATTGACGGCCCTTGATCGGATGGCCTAGGATTTGCAGTGCAAAAGGGTTAAACACAAAACCCTAGTTGGCTTGGGTTTGAGTATGTAGGCATGCTGGTCCTTTTTTTAGCTTGGGTTAAGGGTGTATTTGTAACGAGTTGATAGATTTGGGTCAGGGCCGGCTCTGGGCAGGGGCAAGAGGTGCACCCGCCCAGGGCCCATAATTTTTATTTATATTAATTTATTATATTTTAATAAATTAAACTAAAAGCAGGACTCATATATATTAATATATTATTTTTTATATTAATGCAAAGGCTCCATAAATATTATTGTTCAATTTTAAACATTTCTCATCATACTCATGAATTTTAAACATGAATTTTTGGAGTGAATTAAGAGTGAGATTAAAAACTAATCAAACACTTGATAAAGATTTACAACAAGGAATTTCAAAAGAGAAAGAATGTTGGAGGCAAGTTTTAATAAAAATTGTTTGTGCTGTAAAATGTCTTGCTAAAAATAATTTAGCTTTTCGAGGATCTAGTGAGAAAATTTACGATGAGAATAATGGAAAATTTTTAGGATTAATTGAAATGATTGCTGAATTTGATTTGCCTATGCAAGACCATATTAGGCGTATTCAAAGTGAAAATATTCATTATCATTATCTTGGTCATATCATTCAAAATGAACTAATCTCTCTCTTGGCTCATAGTATTAGAACTTCTATTCTAAAGATCATCCAGAAGGCAAAGTATTTCTCTGTTATTCTTGACTGTTCCCCTGATGTAAGTCATCAAGAACAAATGACTCTAATAGTGCGATGTGTAAATATGTTAAACAACAAAGTAAAAATAGAAGAGTACTTTTTAGAGTTCTTGAAAGTGGATGATACATCTGGATTGGGGCTTTTCAATGAATTAGTAAATACATTGTAATCTCTATAGTTGAACGTTGATGATGTGAGGGGCCAAGGATATGACAATGGTTCTAATATGAAAGGAAAACACCAAGGTGTTCAAAAGAGATTACTTGAAATAAATCCTAGAGCTTTATATATGCAATGCGCTTGTCATAATCTTAATCTTTCTCTTTCTGATATGGCACATTTTTGTGTTAAAGCTATTTCTTTTTTTGGGATTGTGCAACGTATATATTCATTGTTCGCAAGTTCTACCAAAAGGTGGAAAATTTTATGTGATAATGTTCCAGAAACTGTGAAATCTTTATCTGATACTCGATGGGAAAGTCAAATTAAAAGTGTCAAAGCTATTAAATGGCATACTCCTAAAATAAGGTTAGCTTTGTTACAATTATATGAATATTGTGGTAATGATGCAAAAGCAAAAAGTGAAGCAGAAAGTTTAGCTAGTGCCCTTCAAAGTTTTGAATTCTTACTTGGAATGGTTATCTGGTATGATATTTTATTTGCTATCAACACGGTAAGTAAGAAATTACAATCTAAATCAATGTGCATTGATACTACCATAAAGGAGTTGGAAGGTGTAATGTCATATTTTGAAAACTATTGAAATAAGGGGTTCGAAGCTAGTATAGATATTGCTAAAAGTCTTGCATTAGATATGAACATAGAGCCAATTTTTCTGACTAAGCGTCGTATTTTTAGAAAAAGACAATTTGATGAGAATGACCATGATGAAGAAATGCAATCAGCAGAGGAGTCTTTTAAAGTTAATTATTTTTTTGATGTTGCTTATATGGCGCTCGCTTCTTTGAAAGATAGATTTGAACAGTTAAAGATTTTTGAAAATTATTTTGGATTTTTAATTGATTCTACAAGGTTGAAGTCATTGGATGACAATAAATTAAAAGAATGTTGCAATAATTTTAAGATTATTTTTTCTCATAATAATTTGTCGGATGTTGATGCAGATGATTTTTTTTTCTGAAATGAAAGTGCTGCAATTGACTTTGCCAAATGTATTCATGTTAGCACTTGAAGTTCTTGAGTTTGTTAAAGCTAGAGATTGTTATCCTAATGTTTCAATTGCTTATCGAATCTTATTAACACTGCCGGTAACGGTAGCATCCGCGGAAAAAAGTTTTTCAAAGCTGAAATTATTGAAGAATTACTTGAGGTCAACAATGTCACAAGAAAGATTGAATAGACTCGCTATGTTATATATTGAGAAAAATATGTTGGAAAGCATTGATGTTGACACTATCATCAATGATTTTGCATCAAAAAATGTTCGAAGGCAATGTTTTTTATAAGTATTAATATGCTTAAATATGTTTTTGACATTTTTGATATTGTAATGAATTAATATTTATTTAATTTAACAAAAATTAATTAAAATTTTATATTGTATATTTTTTAATATTATTTTAAATTAGGGCCTATTTTTTTAATTTTGTCTCGGGCCAAGAAAAAGTCAAAGCCAGCCCTGATTTGGGTCATTTCACTTGTTTTTGTAAATGGACATTTAATTTGGAATTTTAGTCATTTACTTTTGGGTAATTGTGCTAGTAAAGAAGGTTAAAATTATTCGAGCTCAAAATTTCATCCAAATCGAATAAACTCATTTAAGTAAAGGCACAATACCAATGCCACATAGAATAATGGAACATCATCACACGAGTCACTTGTTAGTCTTCGATCGCCTTTATCCCAATTCAAATCGTTCAGACAAAATTAAGGTATTACAAATGTATTGATCAAAATTAATTGGCGCTAGTTAAACTATGTAAACGTCAAAATATTTAAAATTTTACCAAAACATATAAATTCTATTATAATTTTTATATTTTCCCATAATTTATAGCAATTTTCAAAATAATTATAAACAAATTAAAACATCTAATACTACATTCTAACCTATTAAAATTATTTTTGAAAAGATAAAATATTCCCAAACACTTTCTAAGCAACATAACACAGACTTAAAAAATTCATGCGTGCACTAAAACTAACCTAATAGAAAGATCATCAGCAAAATCAGCGATGAAACTAGGTGGGGCTGGTGGGGCGGTCGTGTCCCCTAAAAATCTAAAATTATCATATATTTTAGATTTTTTCTATATATTTTCTATTAAAATTATGTTTTCGTCTCCTTTAAAATTTTATTCTTCCCTCCTAAAATTTTATAAGATGAAGTTCGCCCCCTAATATAAAATCATGTTTATGTCCCTACAAATAATCGTGAAGAAATGACAACTTTGTGGATTTAAGTCTAGGTCTGTAAATGAACTGAACGTTCAGCAAACCGTTCATGAACCGTGCGGCGGGAAGTTCGTTTATTTATTAAATGAACGAACATGAACAAGATTTTGCGTTCGTTTAATTAAATGAACGAGCATGAACAAAGGGCTCGTTCGTTCATTTACGTTCGTGAACGTTCGATTATATGTTCGTTCATTTATGTTCATTTATGTTCGTTCATTTATGTTCAAACAGAGGGCAAGTTGAATATGTTACGAAGATTATTGAAGTTGTTTGGATTTCAAGAAGATTGTTTTGTTGAACAAATTAACTTTAAGACTTTATTATGTTCATATAGCTTATTTATGATTTATATATGTTTGTTGTATTCGAAAAAATTAACTATTGCATGTTATATTAATGAATTTTAAGTTATTATTCTTGTTGTTTACTTTTTTTTACATTCGTTTGTTGTGTTCAAATAAGTTTTTTTTTGTGTTTGTGTTGTTCGTTTATGTTCGTTTATTGTGTTTGTCTATGTTCGTTTATTGTGTTTGTCTATGTTCGTTCGTTCGTGTTCGTTTATGTTCATTTATTTATTAAATGAACGAACATGAACAAGCTATATTCCTTAATGAAAGAACATGAACAAAAAAAAATTTGTTCGTTTATGTTCGTGTTCGATTATGTTCGTTTATTTATTAAATGAACAAAACATGAATATACCTCCGTTCGTGTGCGTTCGGTTCGTTTACAGGCCTATTTAAGTCCCTATCATTTTATGAGCAAATATATTTGATTCGTAAATAAAGTTGTTTATTTTTATTCTTTCATTTTTTAATTATAAATTTTAGATCTATTAGGAATATTCTTAACTTTGTGGATTTAAGTCCCTATCATTTTATGAACAAATATATTTGATTGGTAAATAAAGTTGTTTATTATTCTTTCATTTTTTAAATTATAAACTTTAAATCTACTAGGAGCATTCTTTTTTTTCTCTTAAAATCCTTTATCTCCTCTTTAAATAAGATTTTTTTTAAGATAAGGTTATTACAAATTAATATTTGTCTCAGTCACCTCTGTTATTGGTGTTAGAACTTGAAATTTTTAGAAATAACAGACATTCCTTCAGTCAGTAATTTGATTAATATCCCTTTTAGATAAGTTTTTTAAAATTTCAAATTTATCAAAAATAAATCCTATCTTTTTGTTCTGCCCCGTCAAACAAGTGCATACCAATAAAGGAATGGTCCGTTCAAAACATTGTTGAATTGTTCCTAGCGACTGTGGTTCGTTGGGCTCATTCTATATTTGCCCAACTACCCATAACACTGTTTTCTTTTTATTAGAGTTCCTAACCCTCTGATTTGGGGTAGCGAATCTAAAAATTGAAAATATGGATTTAAAATTTGAACACTTTTTTCCTGAAGAATAAGGATGCATACATTTGTCCCTGCTAACAAGGCATCTTAAAATTAGGGTAAATTATCTTTTTGGTTAATCACTTATTGTTTTGTTTTATTTTGGTTATTCAACTATTATTTTTTTCAAAATTATACCCAATATTATGTTTTGGTTCTATTTGGTCACCTACCGTTAAAAAATAACGGTGATATTGATGCGTAACCATTACATAATGTCACATCAATATTACAAAATAATAATAGAATGTCATGCCAACATTGTCGTTAACTTTTTAATGGTGGATGATCAAAAAGTAATGTTAAACATGATTTTTTTTTTAAAAAATCGTTGGGTGAATAAATTAGAAACTAAATAATAGGTGGATTACGATCTAGGTAGCTTGCCCAAAATTTAACAGGCATAATGCTAAGAAAATAGCTTAACGTTTGACAAAATAGCTTAACATTTGACAAAATAGTCAATTTGACTCGTATTCTTTTTTGAACATTTTGGTCCCAGTATTTCATTTTGGGGGAAAATCCATCTTTGGATGAAAATCATTACTCAAAAAATGGTTAACGCTCTAAAATAAGGTGTTTTCCCTAAAATAAAACGTTGAGAGACCAAAATACTCTAAAAATATAAGCATATGGTCAAAGTGACTATATAATCAAATGTTAGAGACTTTTTTTCTTTAAAATAAAACATTATGACTAAAATACTTTAAAAAAATATGGGCCAAAATGATTATCTAATGGAGTATTACATCATTTTTTTATTATATACCAATTTATATGTGTATGAATTTGACATAATTTTCATTGTTTTAGTGAATTACATAAATATTCGATTTATTTGTGCTAATAACATTTAAAAATTCAATTTAATAAAGCGTTCTTAACTATTTGACAATGAATGTTCAAATATCATGTAATTCTATAATCATTAGTGCTCGAATCTAAAATCTTTTAAGATAACAATATCTCTTTAACTATTCAGATGGCTTGCTTGATGCTAATATATTATATGTTAATCTTATAAATATATTTTAGAATCTAACCCATAATATATAAGGCATAATGATAAAATTACGTCTAACGTTTATACAAATAATTTATTAGATAAAAACATGTAGTCAACTAACTGTCAATAAATACAATTGACATTGTTATATGTTCAATTACTGACGTAACACAAATGATATTATCGCTTTAAATGATGTAACATATACTATAATATTAATTATCAATAATTTAAAAAAAATTAAATATATATTATTTTATAAACGTTGCATATTGATATTATTGAATAGATTATAAAAAATGTCGTCATCAAATGAAATAGATGAAAAGCGGAAAATATCTGATGAGGTTTCATGGCGTGTAACAAGGGCCAAGAGCTGTTGAACATTTGAACTCAGCAAAGTCAATGCCCCCGAAAGAACTCAGTCCAAGCGAAGCACCAAAGAAAAACGTGTTGAAAAGTCCCATTAATTACATACAGTTGGCTCTCCCCTTCTTAACTTTACCAAATTGAAAAACCACTCCTTTCCCTATCTCCATTTTCTAAACTTCAAAAAAAAAAATCATCTTCCCATGGCAGCTGGAACATTGAATTCTCGTCCGAAATTCGACCTTCCTTTCTCGCTGCTCCCATGCCTCTTCTTCTTCCTCGGATTCACTCAAGCTCAACAAGGCTATGTAAACAACCAGCAACTCGCCTGTGAAGACCCAAGCAAGGACAACAACATAACCAGAGGCTTCTCATGTAACGGCGACCAGATATCATGTCTGTCCTACATCACATTCCGGTCTGAGCCACCTTTTTACACCACACCCGTCTCCATAGCCTACCTGTTAGGAGCCGAAGCAACCCAGATTTCCTCTCAAAACAACCTTTCAGCCGATGTTTCATCGGTCACCCCCAAGTCAATGGTGGTTGTTCCGGTCAACTGTTCCTGTTTCAGCACCAAAAACGCCAGCTTTTACCAGCATAATGCCTCTTACACCATCAAGTTTACTACTGAAACTTACTTTTCGATTTCTAATGATACTTATCAGGGCCTTACGACTTGTCAGGCGATGAAAGCTCAAAACCCCATTGATTATAGGGATCTTAAAGTGGGTGAAAAGCTTGTGGTTCCCGTTAGATGTGCTTGTCCTACTCAGAATCAGACTCGAGCAGGTGCAAAATACTTGCTTTCTTATATTGTTACTTGGGGTGATTCCATTTCTTCTATTGCTGAGACTTTTGGTGTTGAGGTGAAGAGTATATTGGAGGCTAATGAATTGTCTGAGACTGATATAATATTCCCATTTACACCCATTTTGGTTCCACTTGAAAAAGAGCCTGCCAGGATTGAACTTCCTCAAAGCTCCCCTCCACCTCCAGGCCTTGCTCCTCAAATACCAACTTCGCCTGTTGGAGAATCTGCTTCTAAGTCTTCCAAGAAATGGGTTTTCATTGGTGTTGGAATTGGAGTTGGTTTACTTCTTCTCCTTGGTCTTGCAGGGTTCTTGTTTTGTTTCTTCAAACATCAAAGGAAAGCTCACAAGGCCAGTCCAATAGTTTCTTCACCGCCATCCGATCTTAAACAATTGCCGGATTCAACCAATTACACTCCAAACTCCTGGTCTGTTTCGATATCGTCCCAAGGTGTGTTCGTTACGCAATCGAGTCCTTGACTCGGTATAAGTTCGAGGACTTGGAAGCTGCTACTGATGATTTCAGTGAATCCAACAGAATCAAAGGTTCGGTTTTTCGAGGTTCTTTCCAGGGTGACGATGCTGCTGTGAAAGTAATGAAAGGAGATGTTTCTTCAGAGATCAATTTGTTGAAGAAGATCAATCACAGCAACATTATAAGGCTTTCGGGTTTTTGTTTACATGAAGGAAACACTTACCTTGTCTATGAGTATGCAGATAAAGGTTCGTTAAGGGATTGGCTTCACTCCAACAAGTTTCAAACTTCATTTACTCTTTCTTGGAAGCAAAGAGTACAGATTGTATATGATGTAGCTGATGCACTCAACTATTTGCATAACTACGTAAATCCTCCATATATTCATAAGAATTTGAAGACCAGTAACATTCTGTTGGATGCTAACTTTTAGAGCCAAAGTTGCCAACTTTGGGTTGGCAAGAACTGTTGAGGACAATGATGATGGTGGATTGCAGTTGACAAGGCATGTGGTTGGGACTAAAGGCTATATGGCTCCCGAGTACATCGAAAATGGTGTCGTCACGCCTAAGCTCGATGTTTTTGCATTCGGGGTTATTATATCGGAACTTTTATCCGGGAAAAATGCCGACATTGCCGATAAGATCGGTGGAGGCAAAGAGCTGTTATCTGCATCTATCAAAGAAGTGCTTGAGGGGGATAATGTGAGAGAGAAGCTCAAGAACTTCATTGATCCTTCTCTTAGGCCTGAATATCCCCTGGATTTGGCTTTCTCCATGGCTGAACTGGCTAAAATGTGTGTTGCTCACGATCTCAACGCTCGTCCTTCCATTTCCGAAGTTCTGGTAACCTCATCGAAGATTCTATCTTCTTCATTGGATTGGGATCCTTCTTACGAGTTCGATCGATCCACATCTCTAACAAGTGCCAGGTAGTGAGATGCTAGTACATGGATCAAATGTTCAAGTACCATAAGAATAAGGGAACGTGGTCACATTTTTCCTACCATAGTATAAATTAAGAGTTTTCTTATGATCATAATGTTGTATATTTCTCCGCAAAATAATAATAATTTGTCTACAACTTCATTTACTCTTTCTTCATATACATTATCACAAATTAATGATTCTTGTACAAAGAAGTTTCAGAAACACTGTACTTCTGATAATTAAGCCAACATGAAAGACATTCTATACAAACTAAGATCTCACCTCGTTTACATAGATGGTAGTTTGGCAGAAAAATATGTGATGCTCGACTAAACCGTTCCACGTGAAGTTTTAAACCAAACGACTGTAAGGGTCACAAGGGATGCGTAAATCGAATTGGGTAACTTCTGCACCACTTTCCCAACACCAGGAACACCCTCAGTAGCCTTCTTCGTCGCCATGGCAACAGTTGGAGCAACAACCAAAGTGACAATCAGTCCCTGACTAACGACAATAAACGTGTCGGTTGTGAGAAGTTGAATGAATTCGACAAATTCTTCATGATCAAGTTCTCCATCAAGGTTGAAGTCACACTCCTGCAAATGAAACAAATGAAACTGTTTCATACCATTAACCATTACTACAAATATTTCCTTTTAAACTCCAAGAGCTTCCTTTTACCAAAATCATTCAAATTGGTAACCTTTTTTTTCTTCTCTTATGCAATAGCTAAGCCCTTCGATACAGCGTAGACTGTCGATTAACCAAGTTCGTAGATTCAGAATACCGAACTAAAATCATTTAAGCATATTCATAGCATCTTCGCTGCAGTAAAGTATAACCCTTTTAATTGCTGCATTAAATTTTGGGGTTACCTCCATCATTGATCTGACTTGCTCTTTCGAAGGTGGATCGAAGTGTGGTCCGGGTAAACACTTATTAATATCACTACAGAAGAAATAACCAACGATCATTTAAGTCCGACAAGGTAAAAATCTTCCATTGCAAGACCAAATAATATGAAATCATTGAAACTGAAAAAGAGAACTGTTGAGCAAAACTCCTCACTTGTACACAAGTAGGACAGCAATATATAGATTTTCAAAACTTAAAGTAGCTCCTGATTGAACTTTGATACGCTCATAAACCTTATCGCTAATTTTCCTAGTCTGTTCCTTTCTCCATTCCTTCCCTGTAAAAAAGTTTTAATCAATACCTATAATACATTTACAAAAAGTTGAATCCACAGTAATAAAGTGAACGTAGTTCTTTCTACAGGTCACAGTTTTGAATAGCTGTGTTTCAGGTGTTTGCGCAAATTATCAATAGACCAAGAGAAATTTTGAACAAATATTGTCTTGTAATCCCTCCAAAAAAAATCTACAAAAGGTTACGAAGTCACTAATTCAGTTCCCATGAAGCCAAATAGTAACACAGCAACGCGATTGAAAACGATCCACAACCACAATTTAAATTCCTACCACGCATCTCACTACACAGATTTTACCTAAACAAACAAGGAAAAACAAGAAGCCATGAAAACGCAGTTGTTCAAAGTCATTGATTAAATTGGAAGCAGCAAACAGTTCCAGTCAGTCAACATGGTCATCTAGAGCATCATATTCTAAATACCCATTTCTTCAAAATTATAATTAAAGCTTAGCATGGTCCTCATTTGGTTACTACTCTGACTTTTTTTTTTTTTTGAAAAATTCAAAATTTAGCTTTCCATGCATAACAAAAAGCACCCTTTATGATTCACATGATGAAGAAAACAACTAGCGGGAGTGAAGGATAAGAAAGTTCAGTATTATGAAATTTCAAGGAAATAAAAAAAGTAAAATAAAAGAAATTGTTACCGTGGAATTTGTCCAAGACTTGTCCCATGACTTGAGAGTCCAGATAATGGCAGATATGAAGTTGGTGGTTGGTATAACATTACATTGGAAAATGCAGATAAGAAGAGAGCGGGAGACCATAATTTCATACGCTGTCGTTTGAGCGGTATGATTTTCGTAGAAATGACTGGCATATAGCCATGGAGGATATTAAATGTAGCATGATACCGGCTGATTCGCTACTGTAGGGTTTTTGAAAAAAATATTGGTTAAATTAGAGTATCGACATAATTTTTTTTTGAGATGGTGTGAATGCTACAGTAATTAAATAGTCGTCAAGAATACAATGTGACTTTGACGTGTGACGCGAATACCGCCATGCAACTTTGAATAAATGAGGGGAGACGCCAGAATCTTAGGCTCAAGGAAAGGGAAAAATATTAAAATAATAATTGTAAAACATTCACACTAAATCAAAAAATAAATTCGATAAGACCATATTTCAGCCAATAATTTTTTTCACAGCACCATGGGGAATAAATCAGCCAAAGCCTCAAGACTAAGACTAAAGTAGGGAAAATCAAACCTGAGTTTTAACATTTTAATGGTTTGACTTATAATTTAAGGGTAAAATATATAATTTTATATTTTTTTTCAAACAAGTCATCAAAGTTAGGTTTCGTTTTCATCTTAGTCATCAAAGTTAGGTTTCCTTTTTCATCTTAGTCATCAAAGTTAGGTGTCGTTTTCATCTTAGCCATCAAACTATTGAAAATTTTCATTTTTAATCACCACTTGGTTGATTGTAAAAATTGGAGAAAAATTGTTTTGGGTTACACCCAAGTGCTACATTTATTAGATTATCCGAAATATAATATTTTAAGAAAATTACAATCGAAATGTTTTTAACTTAAAATTTAAATTAGTTATTTTAAATGTAAACAAGTTTTAGATTAAATTAGAGTTCTAGTAAATTTATAAATGATTTTGGTATAATAAGTTTTACCGTTGTAAAGTATTTGATTTTAAAATTGATGAAGCTTTACACTCATATTTTGATATTATATGTTTGTAACTTTTATTAGCACTTATTGTACCATACTAAACTTTTATATGTTGTTTATGGATTTGATTTACAGAAAATATATTTTTTTTGTTTAACTATCACTATCTGACTTGTTGATTAATTATTTTGGATCGAGTTTTGTAGATATTCACTATGAAATGACTCTCTAAATCCAATTTACTCTATTCACAAACATCAATATTTGAACTCCTAAATTTACTTAAAGATTTCATTGTTTCATCTCACTAGACTAATTAAGTGTTGGCATTTAAAGAAAAGACTTCAATTATCGAGTGGGTCTCTCATGATATTCAAATCTGTTCAAACTGTCAAGTTGAATTTGCGTGTTACAAAACCTTGAAAGGAAAAAGACCAACTGAGCAAATCGTTTCATGATCAGTAGTCTCAGATTTGTGTAGTAGGAAGCATCCTTTCCTAGCTACGAGGAGAGTGCATCCTTTCAGACTCCAGGTATACCCTTTTAGATGGACAAAAATATTTTGGGTAAACTACATAAATGGCCACCCAACTATGGCCTTGGTCTCGAAATGACCATCATTTTTCAAATTTGTATCAATATGACCACTGAACTATTTAAATGATTTCAATATAGTCCCCCGCCATTAAACGGGAATATTTACGTGGCAGTTAACAAAATTTGTATAATTAAGATGCAGATCCTTGTAAAGTTACGTATTCGCGACGCTGCACCATGCTTTGTTTTCTTCCATTTTGGTCACTACTAGTTTATGATTTGTTTCCTTGGATTTTCATTTAATGCAATTTGATCCTGATGTTGTTTTTAATTTGTCGAATGCCTTAATTTGAGCATAAACTTTAAAATCTTTTATTCTAGTCATGTATTAAATTTATAGATTAAATCCCTTAGATTTTAGAATTAATTGCTAAGTTAATTCCTCACACCTGTTATCAAGATAATACATATATTATATAACTTGTTCAGGTTTAGGCAGAAAAATTAAACTAAAATAACTTAATTTCATTTAAACCCAAGATTAATTAGTAACCAAGTAAAGCCTTAACCAATAGGCTAATCAATTAAAATATTTTTTTATATATTATATATTATATATTATAGTTAATGATAGAGATAAAAATAGACAAGTGAGGATTTAAATGTAGGCTAGTTGAGAATATGATAACACTTAAATTGCTAAAAAAAATCTAATATATTATTTATAATTAATTTAAGATTTTAATATTTTTAAATTAAATTAAATTTATTTATTATTTATTTATTTATTTATTAATGATTTATATTTAAAATTAAATTAAAAATTTATTTAACATACCCGAACTCACAAGCACAGTTTAAAATTAAAAGATAAATTTATAATTTGAATCTTAAATATTTTTTCGTATGATTATAATTTGAATATTAAATTATTTTTAATGATTTCATATATATAATAATTAAAAAATAAATATGAAAACAATAAATCTAGTTTAAAAATATTAAAATCTTAAATCAATTATAAATAAACTATTAGATTTATTTTAGTGATTTAAGTGTTGTCATATTCTTAATTGACCTAAATGTAACAACAACAACAACAACAACAAAATCATATTCCCATGTACGATGGGGTAAGGGGGATTGACCTAAATGTAAGTTCTCCCTTATCAATTTTTATTTTTTATCATTAACTATAATATAATATATATAATATATATAATATTATAATTGAGTCCTAAATACTAAATTTAGTTTATTGGTTAAGTCTTGCTTGGTTACTAATTCATTTTAGGTTCAAATCCAATTAAGTTATTTTAATTTTTTTCTGCCTAAACTTGAACAAGTTATATAACATATGTATTATCCCAATAACAAGTGTGAGAATTAGCTTAGTGGTTAAGGCATGTGCAGATTACCCTTGGGACTCAAGTTGGATTTTCTTGGGTGTCAAAACTCATCTTTATTTATTTTCACTTCAATTCAAAAAGGTGACACATGTCATGTAACATCCCAAAATTGGGCTAGTGACTAAAATATAAATTTTGAAAACTTGGTGCTCAATTTTGAAATAAGTTAAAAGTTTAGGGACCTTATTGGAGAATTTTTGATGTTGGATTTAATTGTAAAGTTTTAAAGTAATAAGGGTAATATGGTCTTTTCTAAAAGAAGATTTTTATTTTCTCTTTTTAAGGGATATAAATACGTGGAACTGGGAATGAAAAGGAAAAGAAAAGTCTAGAGAATGGAGTTCTTCTTCTTCTTCATGTGAGCTCATTTCAAAGGTAAGTTGGTCTCAAACTGGTTAATTCTTTAGTTTTAAAGTTAGTTTTGATTCTTGAGATGATAAAAAAGCTTAAGTGAAGCTTAAGGTAGCTTAAAACTCAAAGATGATTAAGTTAGAAAGGATTAAAGATGAGAGGTTTATAAGTGAAATCTTGGAAAAGAGTTAGTAATTGAAGTTGGAAGTCAAATTTGACTTGTCATCAATCAGAATAAGAAATTCAAAGTGTTATAAACAAATTTGGAACATGTTGAATTATTGACTTAATTATTGAATCCAAGAGTATATGTGGGATAGTGGATATTGGGATGAATTAAAGTGATCTAAGTTGATTAGAATAAATGTAGTTAAGCTTAAAAGGCTAAAAGGAGGTGATGGTAGAGGATTTAAGTGAGTTTTGTAAGATTTTCGGGTTAGAAAAGTGTATTCTGGGCAAGAGGTATCGGTACTGCTTCTACCAATAAATTTGTTCAAAGGGTATCGATACCTGGGAAGGTAGTATCAATACCATGAGTACTGATACAATAAGGAATGTATCGATACCAGAAAACATCGAATGTAAATTTGGTATAGATACCCAGGCTTGGTATCGATACTACAGCTAGTGTAGTATCGATACCCTATAGTGGGTACCGATACTACTTCAAATGGAAAAGAAAATTTGATCTTTCTTCTAGCTTAAGAAATTAAGGATTGAAGCGTGATATTGGGAATACTGATATGTGTATAATACGTATGATTGTGTAGATATCGATCGAGAGCAATGTCCGGACAAGTCGACAAGCAACAATCATCGATAAAGAGATAAGAGATTGGTATGGACTAGTGAGGTCAGGTGAGTGCATATTAGTTAGTATATGACAATGAATGGAAATAAGACTTGTGACAAGTATATTTCCTATATTAGCATACATGAAATCATAAATATAAGCATGTTATTGATATGAATATGTGTGTGATATATTATTGTACATGTTATATGCTATGTGTGAATGCATGTTATTGTTATGTGATTAAGATATCAATTATGTGAAAATGAATTATATGAATATATGAAAGGTGAAATAAGCTAAATAATGTGGACCTAGGTGACTATGTGTGAAAAGGGTATAAACTATGTGACCATAAAGTATGTTAACATATGTATATGAGATAAGCCATGTGGATATGATCTATGTGAGTATAAGTGATATGATTACATGATCACAATAGATAAGTCATATGATAAGAAACTATAAGAAAATGTGCTTATGTGATATGGCTATGTGAATATATGGTAAACATAATGATGATGCCCATGTTATGTGTCATGAGAGCTAGAGGAATAATTGGCATGTCAAGAGTCAAGGGTTCTATGTGGTCCTTCGGGACATATATGTAATCCTTTGGAACATATATACGGTACTTCGGTACACTTTTTTGGTCCATTGGAATATGTATATGGTTCTTAAGGAGTGGTCCTTCAGGACATATGTGATATGTGGTCCTTCGGGACATAGTGGTCATTCGGGACAAATCTAAGTACCCCTTGTGGGAATTATACGAGCTGTGGTGACAGCATATGTGCACAACCTCTATGTACTCGCATATCTTTAGTTCTCACATGTGTACATGGGCTAATAAAGAAAAAATATAAATAAACTTGATATGATGTTATGTGTTTTCTTGTGAAATGATAAATGTATTATATGATGTATATGTTGTTATGGTATGAAAGATATTAAGTGAATTGTATAAAGTTGTGTGTATTGGGTGAATGAATCATATGATAGTTAAGAATGTTAGGTACAAGAACATATGACTAAGAGATAAGAATAATAATAATATATGAGCACGATTAAAACATAAATGATGACATGTATGTATGTATATATTTGTTACATGAAAAGTATATGAGTTGTATGATATGATAGTATAAATATGCATGCATGGTTAGGAGATATAAATTGCATTAGATGTGTTATTATGTCTCACTAAGTCATCAACTTAGTGTGTGAGTGTTTCATACGCAGGTTCCGAAAAGCGAGAAGAGAAGCTAAGAGGAGCAAGATAGGTTAGCCTCTCCTTTACAAAGTTTAGATCAGAAAAGAAATGATTAATGTGTATTTTGTTATTTTAAATATAGTTGGCATGTACTAAGAAATTAGAATTTAATATGCTCTGATATGTGTTGTAAAACCAATTGATTTTAAATTAGTGTAAAATATTAGTTTTCTTGAAATGTAGAGTTAAATTTTAGCCAATTTGTTAAGAAAATTATTTTGAAAAGTCAATGTGACACCTCAGACTCAGATCCGGGTCGGATACGGGTTGGGGGTGTTACATGTCACCTTTTGATTGGACAAAAAATTTATTAAATTAATTAAATTGTATTATACAAAAGGTGGCATGTGTCAAAATTTGATTGGAGAAATAAATTTATTAAATTAAATTAAAATTATGACCTAATTAAAAATTAAGAATTAAAGTTAATCTTGGTGATCAAATTGATTAATTCTAAAATATAAGTGATTTGATCTATAAATTTAATACATGACTAGAATAAAAGATTTTAAAGTTAATGGTCAAATTAAAATATTAGACAAATTAAAAATAGAAGGAAAAAAAAAGAAGGAAACAAATAGAAGGAAACAAATCATATACAAGTAGTGACCAAAATATTAGATAAATTTATTAAATTCAAATTGCATTAAATGAAAATTCAAGGAAACAAATCATACCCAAGTAGTGACCAAAATGAAAGAAAACAAAGTAGAATTCTAATGCAGTGAATACATAACTTTACAAGGACCTATACCCTAATTATATTAATTTTATTACCTATCACGTAAACCTTCTATTAAATGTTAACGACATACAATTATATTGAAAACATTTAAATAATTTAGTTGTCATATTAATACATATTTGAAAATGTTGGTCATTTGGAGACCAAATCCCAGGTGGTCATTTATGTTTACCCTTCGATTAGTTGAATACATCCAAAGAAGCCTATTATGTTCTTTTAGACATTCGTGACGGTGTGTGAGAATCGTTTAGGGGGAGAGCGTCGACACCAAAACAAATAAGGGTAAACTACAAGTTTAGTACCTAAATTATAGTTTTGTTTTGTTTTGGTACCTAAACTTTCATTTGTTCAAAATCATACCTAATGTTTACTTTTTGTTTTGTTTTGATATCTCCCATTAAAACTTAGTAGATCTGTTACAACATGATAATTTTTATGGGTAATTTATATCATTCATCACTCAACTATATTCTTATTCATATTTTGATAACTAAATTTTATTTTTTTAATTTAATTATTTAACTTTCAAATTACTCCTAATTTAATCACTCTAACTTTCAAATTTATTTTTATTTATTTAATTATATTTTAATAAAAAAAATTCATGTCACAAAAATTATAATAAAATAAATTAGAGTGATTAAAACACGAGAAACTTGAAAGTTGAGTAGTTAAATTGAAAATTTTTAAACTTTTCTGACCAAAATAGGAGTGAAAAGATAGTTAAGTGAAAGATTGTGTAATTTGTCCATAAAAATGCCACGTGCACCAGTTTAAATTTTTATAACTGTCGATATAAAATGAAACAAAAAGTAAACGTTAAGTATGCTTTTGAAACTAATAAAAATTTAGGTACTAAAATGAAAAAAAACTAATAGTTTAGGTAATAAATGTGTAATTTACCCAAAACATAATTGGACAAGAGTATTTCTATCCTAAAATACGATTGGATGCTACAGAATTAGTAAAGAAATGTGAAAATGTCAATAGTTTTCTAGGCAGCCCATGGAAGAATTAAAATTCGTAGTCAGTCCATCATGAAGTGGCGAATAGACATCTTTGTACCACGGACTTTGAAAAAAAATTGGTATATAATTTTCATTTTACCAAGTGGTATGCAATAATCGTTTGGCTTTGAGACGCCGCTTTTCATTAATTGCTTACTATTCCAGGTTTAGTTAACCTCATTGCTCCATTAAGTTGCCAATGAGTTTCACTTCATTAGTTTCATTTATTATGATTCATTGAGCTCAACTCTTAAACGGTCCATAGATTGCCTTGGATGGCATTTGTTGATTAAAAAATAACACATTTAATTACGTTGTCTTGGAACAAATGTTGCCTTCGTGCCGTCTTTGGTTGTATTCATGCATATTGGCCCATTTTAAAACATAAAAATATATTATAAATAAACAATACAAGAAAATTAAAACAATCTAATGTCAGTATAATAATAACAGGTCTTGTTCCTGGGTACAAGCTCTTCAATAACACACTTTATAACTTGCTTCAGACCGAACTGAAGGGGGAGTAATGTTAGTCCACAAAAGATTACTGTAATTCACGAGTTTTTTTTAACAAAATCTAAATGTAATTTTAATCATATTTAAAGGTGAAGAGAAGAGAACTCTAGAGGAACCTAACAAGTATTTTTAACGGATCTATAATTTATGATCTGAAAAATTATAAAAATAAAATAAAACACCCCTTCATATATCATTGTTCTTCGTTGTCGTTCCTAGGGGTGTAAACGAGTCGAGTCGAGCTTGAGTATTGCCAAGCTCGACTCGAACTCAAAAACTTCAAATGTAAGCTCGACTCGACTCGAAAACTCGAAGCCTAAAATTTTCAAGTTCGACTCGAACTCGAAAGATAAAATTGAAACTCGACTCGAACTCGAAAAAGCTCAAACTCAAAAAAAAATTCAAGAGCTCGATTGAAACTCGAGACTCGAGCTCGATTTTGAACTCGATTTTGAGCTCGATTCAAGCTCGGTTTTGAGCTCGATTCAAGCTCAATAGGTAAATTTTCAATTACTGAAAACTCATCCCCTTTTATAGACTCACTTTACCCCTTATTCTCCAAGAACCACCGATGTGGGATCGTGTGTGTTCTAGGGAGCCAAGCATGGAATCTCAAGGCATCGCTTGCCACAGACTCCAAAACTTCCCTCAATCCTTACGAAATCAGATCCATAAATTGAGATTTCCAATCATAAGCACTTTCAATTCCTTCACTTATTACATCTAAAAACGAAAGTCGGGAGGGAAAATCCAAGATCTCGAGGTCTAATGATGGATGAGTGTTTGCCTGTTTGGTTCTATGTTAAAAAATACTTCAAAGAGGAGTTTTGGGAATTTTAAACAGTCGGGATCTCTTCATCTTAGCTTATCTTACCTTCAAAGCAAGGCCACTCTTCATCCTCATCATCGGGCAGCCATAGATTTCTTCAAAAGAAACCACACATTCACCTCCCCAAGATCTTTGCTTTAGGCCTACTTCTCCATCGCCGTGAGCTCAAGCACTAGAAAATTGCATTACTTTCCCTTTGCAGTAGGCTTGTTGATAATTAACATCATCTTTCTATCTTCTTTTCTTCTTTAAATTTCCAAAAATAGACTGCAAGATTTGTTCAATATTTTCGGTTCAATGTACTTTGCTGTGGCCTTTCTGGGGATGAACAGCAGCTCATCTGTCCAACCATTTGTTTCCACGGAGAGGATTGTTATGTACCGAGAAAGATTTGCAGGGATGTACTCTTCTTGGGCTTATGCACTAGCACAGGTACGTTCTCTTACGCATCATAAGTTAAAATGAACTTTTTTATTTTCTCTCTTTGAGCTAAGTTGCTAGTTTTCTGGGTTCTCGATAAAGCTTATAGTAAATAAGGAGGGTGTAAATATTCTGCAGGTGACAGTTGAGGTACCCTATCTATTTATCCAAACTCTGTTGTTTAGAATGATCACATATCCCATGATTGGCTATTATGGATCAGCATATAAGGTTTTGTGGTACTTCTATGCCATCTTCTCCACACAGCTCTACTTCACCTTCTTTGGAATGTTGTTTGTGTCATTGACACCGGAAGTCACAATAGCTGGAGCTTTATCATCGTTCTTCTATCCGTTGCTTAATCTTTTCTCCGACTTTCTGATGCCTAAACCGGTAAGCTATTACTATTAGAAAGAATTTGGTATGATGAAAAGTGAATATGTTGAATTATACCTAGTATAACTGTGGTGTAGTATTCACTTAGCTGGTTATGTTATTCTTTATCTGTAGAAAATCCCAAAGTGGTGGTTCTGGTTGTATTATCTAATGCCTACATCTTGGACATTGAATTGTTTGCTCACTTCACAATATGGAGATGTAAACGATGAGATTGTGGTATTCGGTGAAATGAAGCCATGACAGTGGCCTCTATGCTTGAAAACTTTTTCGGGTTTCGCCATGACCACTTACACATTACAACTGTCATTCTGATTTCGTATCCCTTAATTTTTGCAACCCTTTTCCCATATTTTCTTGCACGTTTGAACTTTGAGAGAAGGTGAATATGTCTGTCCCACAAGGATGAAAATTTTGTGCATAAACGAATTGTGTTCCCTTTGTACTGAACTGGGTTTCGTTGTCTACTCTTTGTTTGAATTATCACCATTCCATTGCTTACTGTAGTTTCTAGTCTTGAAGATGCTCTAATTTAATCAACCTTTCATTAATTAAGAAACTGATCCGAACTAAAACCAGAATCCATGGATCCAAATGTATGGCCAAACATTTCAGTTGATATGCATGGGTTTTAAGACATTTTATGGTAAAACAACCACTATATTCAGACTTGGTGGTCGAGACAAACGACTCATGAAATTTGGAATCGAATAGCCACCATCTACGATGGACCATCGTAGGATGTGTAAGCATTGTTAATTGATTAAGAAAATTTTAAACATATATTACTTTATAACTAACCCAAATTCTACTTCCATTCTAAAACGCTTTAATTGTTTATAATTATATATATCATAATCCTATCATGTATTTACCTCGACTATTCATATGATTCAAACTCGTCATTTTTCATTAAAAAAAATTGGTGATTGTATGATATTGATGTTAACCTGTTGACTAGGGTATGATAAAATATGATCACATCGTTTTAGTTGTATTTGTACATCAAATCTCCGTTTACATTATGTCGTCGAGTCAGTTCTTGAAATATTATGTTGGTGAGTCAGTGCTTGAAAGCAATGACGGTGTCGATAGTCATCATTAAGATATGATAAAATCATGTCTCAATCAGGAAGTTGTGTATATTTATTTTGCATGTTGATATATTTATGTATAAGTGTGCAAATGATTTATTTAGGAGTCACATAACATCATTTTGCATAATTTGTATGTTATCTTTATGTGCATAACTTAACCCCTATTACATAATCGGATTTAGGGTTTAGGTTTATAGTTTAGGATTCATGGTTTATGGTTTAGAGTTTATGATTTAGGTTTTAGGGTTTAAGTTCATTACAAATACATTAATTAATCGGCTTGGTACCGATTTATGAGGTAAGTACAATATAGTATCTTGATATTAAATGCATTACAATATGGTTTAGTTGTATTATAGAATTTTTAATTTATTTTTAAAATTTTATAATTATCAATAATGTATTTTTAATATATTTTTAATAATGTAATTTTAAAAAATCTAAAATTATAATATACATTTTTTCGAGCTGCTCACGAGCTTTTCGAGTCGAATATCGAGTAGCTCGTTTCGGCTCGTTAAGAACTCGAGTCGATCTTGAGTCGAGTCCATTCGATCCGAGTATTTATCGAGCCTTGATCTAGTCGATCTCGAGTAGCTCGCGATTTGTCTCGTCTCATTTACATCCCTAGTCGTTCCCTTAAGAAAATGATGTTACGCAATGAGAGACGGTCACATGAAAAAAAATGCAAAAAGTCTTTAAATAAATTTTTAAATAAATCATAACAATATATATTTTTCTTAATTACCAAAAGGTTTTGATTTTTCTCTATTCATTACAATATAATGTAATTAGCGGTTAGCGTTCGATTGGGTCGAGTAAAAACATTTTGAGTTATTAGAGTTGACGAGTCCTATTTTACAACTCGGAGTTGACTTTAAATTTTTTTCGAGTCAAGTCGAATTTATAAAATTCGAGTTGAATCGAGTTTATAAAATTCGAGTCTAGTCAAGTTTTCGAATTTCTAAAATTTAATTATAAATATTTATAATATTATGATATTATTTTATTTCAATATGAATAGTTCTTTTATGATCATGCACAATTAATATATATAACAATCCATTCATATGTGAATTTTATATAAAAAATGCAATACATATATATTTCTTTTATATGTGATATGCATATATCATACAGAATTGATGACTCGACTTAAACTTAAAAATTTATTCACTAATTACTAAAATTTTTGTAGTATTCAAGATATTAGAGTTGTATTTTACGATTTGAACTTGAAATTTTTTTAATCGAATCGAGTTGAAAAAATCAATTTTTCGAGTCGAGTTTTGCTCACTCTTAAATGCAGTATCTCTTCGATTGACTTTCTTCTCTATTATTAAGATTTATATTAGTATGAACATAAGTAGAATCAGATCGATCTTTTACACCTTTACGAGACATTGAATTTGATAATCATTCATCATGGTCCTTTACCTACCAATATGATTTATTTGTAATCTATTTGAACTCAAATTTATAGACATTTAATATATTCTACAGCCGAAAGCATTATGTTCAGTAATAACCCTTGAATCTAATAATGAAAACCAGATATCATATTTTTTATAGCTCAAAACTATAAATAATATATTGAGTTATATTTTAAAATATAGGGAAAAAATAGTGATCTTCACATGGCGTTCATTGACCTTGAGAAGGCGTATGATAGCGTTCCCCGCAATACGATCTGGAAGACCTTGGAAATGAGACGGATCCCAACTGCTTATATCCGGGCGATTCGTGATATGTACTGTCGATCTACTACATATGTCAGGACTACAGTTGGGGACACAGAGGCTTTCCCAGTAGAAATCGGACTCCATCAGGGGTCGGCTCTTAGCCCTTACATCTTCGCCTTGATTATGGACGGCATCTATTGTGCGACACCAGTCGGTGTTCCATGGTGTATGCTTTTCGCTGACGACATTGTCCTAGTTGCTAAAACAAAAACTGAGTTGAATAGTAGACTGGATAACTGGAAGAAAGCTTTGGAAGAAAAAGGTCTAAGGATCAATATTGAAAAGACAGAGTATTTATGTTCAAACTTCAGTGGGAACCAAAACGATGAAGACGTAGAAGTATGCATCGAAGGACACGTTCTCCCCTCTAAGGATTGTTTCAAGTATCTAGGGTCTATGATACATAAAGATGGGGGGTGTAGATGATGATGTAACACACCGTATAAAGGCGGGATGGCTAAAGTGGAGGGCAGCTACAGGAGTTTTGTGTGACAAGAAGGTACCTCTAAAACTTAAGGGAAAATTTTATAGAGTAGCAATAAGACCAGCGCTGATGTATGGATCAGAATGTTGGGCAATCAAGAAGGATCACGTAAGGAGGATGGAGGCCGCAGAAATGAGAATGCTTCGATGGACATGTGGTAAGACTCTGTGGGAAATGACTCCAAACTCTGCAATTAGGATGTCCTTGGGGGTGATGCATGTATCCAAAAAATTGAGGGAGGGAAGACTACGGTGGTTTGGACATGTCCTTAGGAGACAACAGTCGGATGCGGTCAGGAGGGTAGAGTCGATTATAGTCGACGGTGCCAGAAGGAGAGGACGACCAAGGAGTAAGTGGGTAGACTGTTTAAGATCTGATTTGAAGGATTTAGCCCTTACTGAAGACATGACCTCTGATAGGAAAGTATGGAGACTTAAGACCAGGGTAGCAGAGTAGTGTGGGTCACAGCCATAGGGTGTAGCATCTCTGCTTTCTTTTTAATGCCTTTATAGTAATTTCCTTGACTTCTACTTTTAATACGTTTCTGTCATGAGAATTTTTGAAGGATTAGAACTAGGATAGCGGAGTAGTGTTGCATTAGTTTAGGTTTTAACCCTTTTGACATTATTCTTTTATCGTAGCTTGCAACCACTGACTTCTGTATATCCTTCTCATGTTTCATCTTTTAAATTTATTTGGGACTTACGTTTTTTTTGTCTATATTCAGAGATTTGTATGCAGGGATTTATTTGCAGTGATAACTTCCCATTACAGACGCGCATATGAAGACTGTTCAACTATGTATTTATTTATTTATTTCTTTATTTATACATGCATTATATTTTATCTTTATTTTTAAATTTTTCTGACTGTCGGAGGTCTTCCACGGAAGCTGCTCTCAACCTGGCGTTGAGGACAGCCTACTACCCTACCTCCCCCTAACCCCATTACATATGAGAATAGGGTTTTGTTGTTGTTGTAAAATATTGGCTAAGATCAGGATTAAATTCAGTGTCCACAAGTAATATAAATATTATTGTTGGTATAAACTTAAAGAGTATCTTTATACATGCACAAAGAATCAATTTTTAGGATTGTGTTCCGCTACATCATTTCAGTTCCTTATTTATTCATTTTATAGTAGTTTTAAGTTTGACCACCAACGATTACAAAATATTTAAAATAATTACTATAATTTATAATCACCTTAGCTTAGATTAATTAAAGAAAATAATCTAAACGAAAATCGTTCTAACTAAACTAAATAAAACCATTAAAAAACAAAACTCTTGTATCAAATATTCAAAAACTCTATATATTGATATGTTGACAAACCATTCCTCATATTAAAAGTTGAAAGTTTCACATTAAAGAAATGTGAGCCCCATACTAGAAGATAAAATGCGACAAAACTAGCAAAGATCCCTTTGATGACACTGCTGAAAATGAAACCCTTTTACCAGGCCTCCATGATGATCTAGCTCAACGTTGCCTCTCTTCTCTTTCCCCTTCCCTTCTTTTCTCCGTTTGCCATCCATGGCGTCGCTTCCTTTACTCTCCTCATTTCCTTCCTTCTTCTCCCTCTACGCTCTTCTTTCTCCTCCGCAAAACGCCACCGGAGAATTTGGAACAAATAACTCAATCGAATTCTTCTCCTTTGATCCAATATCATCGTCTTGGAGACTCCTTCCTATTCCTCCAGAAGACCCTCCTCTTCATTTTCTCCACCGCCACTCTTCTTTTCTATCCCAAAAGCTTCCGATTCAATCCTTAGTCTCCAACCATTTGGGAATCATAGCCGCAACGACTCACAAGCTTTCCCCTGCACTTTCCAGCCCTTTAGTCTTCCATCCGGAGTCGAACAGCTGGTTTTACGGCCCCCAAATCTCCACCCCTCGGAGATGGTGTGCCACGGGTTCAGTCCGAGCCTCCGAGGCGTGGTCTACATGGCGAGCGGCGTCGGCTCACTTTACAAAGGAGATGTAGCGAGGTCAATGGAGCAATGGGACCTAAACAAGAAGAGAGAAAATTGGAGATGGGAAAACAAGGCACGGCTTAAAGATGGAAGGTTTAGTAGAGAAGCAGTGGGAATGTGGGATATAAAGGGAAGCTTTGCATGGTTAATGTGAAAGGCAATGCAGATAAAGAAGGTGCAGGTTACGATGTGGGATTGCATAAGTGGGAAGTGATGCTTCCGGGCATGGTTGCTGGTTGGAATGGGCCAGCAGCCGCCATGGATGAAGATGTTATTTATGTGATTGATGAAGTCAAAGGAAGCTTGAGCAGGTACGATGGTGAAGGAGATTGTTGGGTGGAAGTGATTGAGTTGGAACAGCTTAAACGTGCTGAGCAGATAGCAGCAGAGGGAGGGAAAATTTGTGCAGTCTCGGCAAATGGGAACAGGATTATAGTGGTGGATGTAAGGGAAATGCCGGCCAGGTTTTGGGAGGTGTCGCCACCGTGTGGGATGGAAGTGGTGGCCGTGCATGTTTTGCCTAGGATGATCAGTAGATAACACTTGTTAATGCCTTTAATCAAGTATTTTACAAATTCTACTTGTTGTCTGTTTAGTTTTTAGGCTTAATTACATGATTGATCACTTACGTTTATGTTTTATCCATTTTTTCTCATTGATTTTAAAAAACATAATATATTGTCATTTTTGTTTTTATTTAATTAAGATATGGTAATTACAAGTTAAATACCGTTAAATATTTTGGTATAATCACACATTTGATTCCTATTATTTATATATTTTTCAACTTACTCATACTATTAATAAATTAAAATAAATTTAATTCACTAATATAATGATACCACATGTCACTGGTACCATGTGTTGTGCCGGAGGACTAATTTTATTTTAATTTAATATATTTATTTGAAGTTAATATATTGATTATTAACTTAATTTAAAGATTTTTTATTTTAATTTTTATTCAAAAATATTTTTTATACTAAAATATTTTGAAGTTAGTCCTCTCATTGGTTGGTGACACGTGGCACGATACGTGATACTAGGGACACGTGACATCATTAGATTAAATGATCAAATTTATTTTTATTTTAATTAAATTTCATAAAAAAAACTTGGGAAAAGAAAAAAGAAAAATATGAACATTTTACACTAATTTTATCGCAAACGACGATTAACAACGGACAACGATCGACCAACGCCAACGGATAGAGGAGTTTAAGATATTTTCACAAAACAAATAAGATAATAAGCGCATCATCACGTTGTTGTGATTTAACGGCCTGGTGAGTAAAAAAAGAAATTAAAGAATTAGGGGCTGTTTGTTTACCTCTTAATGGAACCATTCAGCGCTGAATGCTGAACCATTCAGCGCTGAATGTTGAACCGTTCAACATTCAGCGCGTTTGTTTCTCACCTCTGAATGATTTAGTGCTGACTGATTCAGCAAAACAATGCTGAATGATTCAGCAAAACAATGCTGAATGATTCAGCACAGAAGTACATTATGAATGATTCAGAGCCATTATCAAACAACATGTCACATTTAAAACTAATTCATACAGAGCCTCTGAATCATTCAGCATTTGAATCATTCAGCGCTTAATCATTCTGAAGTAAACAAACAGCCCCTTAGTGTCCTAATCGGAACGTTTAATAGTTTAGTGACCAAAACGAGGCATCACTTAAAGTACAACGACTAATAATGTAATTACCATATATTAATCTGATTTTTATATATTAATATTTTATTTATGCATATTTAATGTGCTTTAAAATAAAAATATATTATATATTTTGATTATTTTTAATATATTAGTGTCGTATCGCAATTTTTTTTAATAATTTGTTTTTTATTACCCAAAATAGCATAACCTGCTATAAAAAATCAGAGTTCAGAATACAAAGATTACCCTACATACAAAAAATAATCAGCAATCAATCAATACCCCAATTGTTACATAAAGTAATATTCACACTATCAAATCTATTAAGATTTCTACCCCTTAATTGCAAACCAACTATTTCCTTTATGGCTTGTAGCAGATCTTCAAAAGTCCTGGACTGATCTTGGAAAATCCTTTTGTTTCTTTCCTCCCATAGGATGTAAATTAGAGCGTTGGAAGCAATCTTCAAGATATAAGTGATCAGAGATTTACCTTTCCAAAACATAGAGGCCCAAGCTAAGAATTCATTCCATGAAAAAGGTGATTGTGTAAACCATTTAGGGAGAAGACTGTTGTCCATAAAGAAGCAGCAGTTGGGCAATCAAAGAACAAATGGTTTCGAGTTTCCAAAACAGCACCACAGAAGTTACATTTACAGTCATTGATAAGTCTCATTTGATGCAATCTTTCCTTGGTAGGAAGCTTATCAAGGAAAGCCATCCAAGCAATTAAACTATGCTTGGGGATGTGGAGAGAGAACCATAAAAGGTTTTGCCATGAAACTTTGGAATTTTTCACTCTAAGCTCATTCCAAATGTCACTAACTTTCTTCATTCCAGACATCAAAATAGGGAAGGCTTCGGTTCTCATCTTTAAAAGTTGCCTTAAGCTCCAGCTTATGGATTGCTTAATTTCAGCATTCCAAAAATTAGTAACGTTGAAAACATAGCTTCGAAGCCAAGCCACCCACAAAGATCCTTCGCCTGCCAGTATGCTTTTTATGAGCAGCATCATGTTTGCTTTATTCCAGATCTTTATGTCTTTAAGGCCGAGTCCACCTTCAGACTTAGGTAAACATATTTTTTGCCAACTCATTCTTGCTCCAGCTACTGATTTGTCAGCTCCTTTCCAGAAAAACCTTGAACAGAGCTATTCAATCTTTTTTATAACTGAGGATGGGAAGAGCAATTGCTTGCACTAGTAGTTAGCAATGCTAAATAACACCGCTCGAACTAATTCCAATATGCCTGCATAACTTAGCATTCGACCAGACCAGAAATGGAGTCTAGCCTTAATATTATCAATGAGGGAAGTGCAATTTTTTTCAGAAATCTTTCTAGTGACCAAAGGAATACCAAGGTATCGAACAGGGAGACTACTAAGTTTAAAACCAGTAATCAACTTAATTTCCTCAAGATCAATAAAGGGAACACCAGCAACAAACAGTTCACATCTTGAAGCATTAAGTCTAAGACCAGACATTTCATAAAATAAGTCCAGGACAGTAGTAACACCAATTACAGAATTCACATATCCTTTGTAGAATATTAAAAGGTCATTAGCAAAAGAGAGATGGGTAAGGCCTATTCTTTAACATTTTGGATGGTAACCAAAAGTACCTTTAGTAGCAGCCAAGTTGAGGAGTCTTGAAAGAACATTCATTGAGAGGATAAAAAGGAAAAAGGATAGAGGGTCTCCTTGCCTAACACCTCTTGCACCTTTGAAAAAACCAATCAAGCTCCCATTGAAGGAAATATAGAATTTGGCAGTTGAAAAACAAATTTCAATCCAAGTAATGAAAGCATTGGGAAGACCTAGTGCCTTTAAAATAGCAATGATAAAGTCTCAATTTAGAGAGTCAAAGGCTTTGTGTAGATCAATTTTCAAAGACCATCTAGGGGAGATAGATTTTCTACTGTAACCTCTAAATAATTCCAAAGAGAATATCATATTTTCTTCTCTTTCTTTTTAGTTATTTTCTCACAAACATTTTACTATCATATATTAAAATGGGGTTTATAATCTAATTTTCCATCTTTATTTTCTTTACTTTTTATTTTTTTTGGTTACAAAGTGAACACTGAGATATCAGTGGTATGCTCCTCTCCTCAAGATGCCCCGGTCGGCGTCTATCTTTTCCATATCGTTGGACGGTTGCTGAAAGACGACAGGCAAAGGCCTGCTCCCCGATCAAGATTAGCTAGCTAGTCAGCAAGTTTGTTACCTGCTCTAGGTATATAATTGAAGGTAATATTCCACCTCTGGTTAGCAAGGTGACGAATACGACGGATAATTGCGGTCTCATACGCATTTCCGACAGAGTTAAGGCATTGAACAACTTGGGTATTATCCGTTTCCGCCACGAGTTTGCGTATGCCATTGTCCCATGCCACCTGAAGCGCGACAAAAATTGCCCAAAGTTAAGCATGCAGGACTGAACATCGACCAATGTTTCTGGTGTATACAAGGACCTAGTCTCCCTTCTCGTTGCGAAGGACTCCGCCACTAGAGGCATTGTAGGTCATTGGAACCATTCCTCCATCCATGTTGAGCTAGAAAAAAAATAGGGGTGAGGGGTATTCCAGGTCTTCTGAGTTCTTACCCTCGGGTTATTAGAACTTCGATCTTTATTGCTCTTTACGACGCCGACCCAAGCTTTGGCCGACTGGATTGAAGCCAACGCTGCCCATATATGGCCATTGAAGATGAAGTCATTGCGGTTCTTCCACAACTGCCACGTGAGAATACAGGAGAGGTGTTTCCAGTCCCAGTCAGTGCTCACAATACCTGCAACATTATTTAAATTAAAATACAACCAATCATACAAATAAGAGAAGCATAAAAAATGTGTATGATTGTCTCTTCAGCCGCACCACACATCAGACAACTTGGTTTATCGGTAATACCCCTCTTAGTTCTCTCAACGTTGGTCATCAAGCGATGGCGTAACGAGAGCCAAAGAAAATTTTTGACTCGCTGCACTCTATTAAAGTTCCAGGTGAGTTTCTATCTCTCATCGTTGTTTAAGGATTCGGAAAGCCGACTTAAACTAGAAGTTGCCAGTGTGCTCCCCACCTCCACGTCGGCATGTCAACACCCATGACGTCGTTAGGGGTACGTATGCTCAAGACTCTAAGGACGACGTCTTCATCAAGAGCTTGCCTAAGTTTGGAGTATCCAAGTTACCCAGTGTTTTGAAAATCGGACCGGCCGGTTAAATCGGGAATCGTTGTTTAGTCCGGTTCAATCTACACCGGTTGAACCGCTATTAATGAACCAACTGAAACCGTTGAACCGTTCGAACCGGACCGGCTAAAAATCGAAAAAAACCGGAAAAAACCGCCAATTTTATTTTTTAAAAAAAATTAAACCAAACGACGTTGTTTGTTAAACGAGCCAAGTCGAACTCGAGTATTGCTGACATCGACTCGAATTTGAAAACTTTAAAGGTAAACTCAACTCGACTCAAACTCACGAGCTAAAAATTATCAAGTTTAACTCGAACTCGAAATATAATATTGAAACTTGAACTCAAAAAGGCTTGAACTCAAAAAAAATTTAGAAGCTCGATTGAAGCCTAAAATTCGAACTTGATTGAAGTGAAAGAATAGTACACTCAATGCTCACCAAAAGGCTCCATGATTTTGAATGTCAAATTACCTCTATTATTTATAGAAGTTAGTTGGGAAGCTCTTCTATGTTTCTTAGCCATGTGGGATTATTTTTTTAGAAAAAATTAAACCAAACAATATCATTTTGTTATGATTTTTTTAGCCCTAAATTTATTTTTTTAATTATAATTATATAATTATATTTATTATTTAATATGTTTTACCTTAAATATTATGTTGTAGTTAATTTGAATTATTTTGTTTTACTTGATTTTATAGTTTTTAACTTATATATGTTATGATTTGCTTTGAATATGACTTGTTATATAAAAATTATTTTTTATTAAATATTTTTGATATTTTTATTTAACTTTTTAAATAATTATGACGTCGTCCGGTTCTTTCGACCGATCGAACCGGTTCGATCGATTGAACCAATAAACCGATAACATGACTGATTCGTTAATCGGTTCATTTCTGAAAACCATACAGTTGCCCATTATCGTAGTAAAATCTTTGACCACAGCTTGGGTATTAAAAATCCAGTTTCGGCTCACAAGTCAGCCATCTTATTAATTCCAAGAATCCAAGAATCAAGCCGAAAGCTTGAGCTTTTACTATCTCCAATAGACCAACAAACATTATCGCGGATGTAGAGGGATTTCCTCACGAAGGACCCATTTTTGGCTTCGATATGATGGGGTAACATTTGTTTGACCTTATACTTGGCGCGCATAATTTTGACCCAAAGGCAATTTAGATGCATCAAAAAGTTATAACCCTATTTGATAAGAAAAACTTCATTTTGAGATTTTAGAGGTCGAATTCCAATACCACCATGTTTATGAGGTTGACAGTAGGTTTTATAGTTAACTAGACAGCTTTCGGTGAAGTATTCGTACTACCCCAAATAAAGTGGTGAGCTATTTGCTCAATCTGGTCACAGACACTCTTGGGGATAGCCACTGTCTGCATGAAATAATTGGGAATGGTGAGGAGCGTAGATCTTGCGAGGGTGATTCGCCCTGCCAAGGAGAGCTTCGACGTAATCTAGTTGTCTAGTGTGAGCACCATTTTTTACAGGCCCAAGTTAAGCCAGGACACAAACGATCCGGGGTGCAACTAAAGACCCGACCCGGGTTTAATCTAGCCTAGCTAGCAGCCGCCTCTACACCCAATCAGTCACTGCCGTTCTCTGCCGTTAGTAAAGGGGTTGCATCCCGTGCACGCCACCATCTCCCCTCCTGCAGAAACAAAACAGAAGACAACAAAAACGTTAATCATTTTAATTTCTGTAAATGGGTATAACCCCCCCCCCCAAGAAAATCATGTAAAAATGGTCGGTTCTTGAGAGACCTAGAATTAATATACAAAGATTAAAAAATGGTCGGTTCTTGAGAGACCTAGAATTAATATACAAAGATTAAAAGGTTCCTTTTTTTCTTTTTTATTTCGAGCAACAAATTCCTTTTAGTTTCTTTTGTTAAGTTTCGAATACAAGTGAATCTTTTTTTTCCAGTTTTTGAATAAAAAAAAGGGAACGTTTTAGTCTAAAAAAAGGGGCAACATATTCAAATAAGGGAAAAATCTTCATTTTTCCGAATTGCATTAAACAAACAATATTTTTTTAGTTTTCGAAACAGCAACAAGTAACCAAACTTTTTTTCACAGTAAAACGTTAAAAAGTAAAAGGAGTTTAGATCGAGGTTTACTTGGGTAGGAGAGGACCTCACCGGAAGTCACCGAAATCCGAGGAAATCGAAGGATTTTGGGAGATTTTCGAAGGTTTTCAATGCATTTTTCGGTGTTTTGGCCCTTAAAAACGGCCTAAACTAGCATATCTATGTTTTTTGAATTTGTTTTTGGAGAGTTTTGGGAATTTTGGCCATCGGGAACGGCGGTCAGACAACAATCAGAAGGGGTTCGAGGAGACCGAGAGTAGATGGGAGAGATTCTCCTTTTGTTCTGTTTGGTTACAAAAATGAAAAAAAAGATTGATTAGTATTTATAGAAGAATTTTTTTGTTTAATTGTGTTTAAACCCCCGTAAGTTTCGCACGGTTTTTAAAATTTGGTCATTGAAGGGACCAAAACTGTCATTTTTCTATTTTTCTGTGTATGCTTCGTTTTTTTGGATAAATGTATTGTTTTAATCTCCCCACTTACTCGTATTTTTGCATTTCTGTCCTTATATGGGACCAAAACTGATATTTCTCTTTTTATTTGTCATTTTTATTTATTTATTTTTATTTATTTTGATAAAAAAAAAATTTAGGTCCTTTAGTTTAAGCGTGTTTTTGTATTTTAGTCTTTAATCTATTTTTTTATTTTATTTCAATTTAATCTTTAAATTTTAACTTATTTTAATTTAACCACTGTTTATTTCTGATTTAGTTACTAATTTTTGTTGTCTTGCATTTTAGTCATTTCTATTTTATGTTTATGCAATTAGGACCTTACATTTCGGCTTATTTTATTTTTTATTGCTATTTTTTTACGTTTCTGTTATTTTATTTATTGTTTTAATTAAGTTTATCAAATGTTTCAATTTTTTTCATAGTTTAAATTCTTACATTTAGTTTTAAATTAGATTAATACTCGAATCAAACTTAGAAATTAGGATGACGCTTTAGTTTAATTAGGGAGCAATTTAAGTCGAGTTTTTGCATAAGATGCCCGATTACTCGAATCGATTGTTCAACTTTTAAAATTTATTAATAATTAATATATCCTAAATAACTTTAGGTTTAATAGTTAGATAAAAATTAGGTTTTTAATTAGTCCTTAACTTTAGAAATTATTGATTTAGGTCCTTAAGTTTTTAAATATTTTAGAACTCGATATTTTAGATCTTTGACATTTAGTCCCCGAACTTCGATTAGACCTTTAATATTGACATAATTAAATAGGTTAAATAGAGCCTCCACATTAGGTTAGATTTCAAACTAGTCTTTTAATTTAGGGGATAATTCGAGTCAGTCCTCACATAAATGCTCGAGGGATCATCTCGGTTATTCGATTCAATAATTGGTTTAAAATTAAATAGGATTAATATTAGAACCTACATTTCTAGGTTTGTGCCTCTAGGTCCTTTAATTTCATAATTTGACACCTTAAGTTAGAAAAAAAAACCTTTTTACCTTAGCTTAATTAGGATTAAATAAAAATTTGTTTGATTGCATTTTATTTTCAAACCTAATGAAATGTTCACTTATTAGGAAATTAATAGTATAACTCCCGCAAGTATATTCAGGGGTGACTATTAGTGATTCCCGAAATAGGTTGACATCATTTTTAAAGACTGCATCATGATTTTCTAAAAACGAGACAATATTTTGTTATTAGACACAATAGTTGATCTCCCGCATTTATGCTAAGGGGTGAATGCTATCGGCTTTAATAAACGAATATCCTTTTCAACTTTTCATCCGTAATGATTTTCAAATTAAATAAAGATCGAACTCAAAATTTTCGATTTTAAATATAGGATAATCAACTAGGTACCAAAATTTTGGGCGCTTGTGGGATACTAATCCTTCCCCACGCGTAACTGACTCCTTGGATTTTCGCAGAACTTAAAACTCGATATTTTGATAAAAAAAATATTTTATTAAAACCACCCGATTTTCATGGTGTCTCAATCGTACCTTAAATAATTAGTGACGACTCCTCACATTTCGAAATATTTTTTTAAAAAAAACTCCGAATCAATATCGATATTTCCCTACCTGAACGAAAAACGGTGTTAACAGCTAGCTTCCTTCGAACTTCATCAATGATGAATTGAAAAATGTTTTTGGTAACTCTATTATGGAAGAGGGGAATTCTCATATACTTGCCAAGTTCTGACGAACGTTGGAAACCAAGGGAACTATAGAAAGCCAAAGCACTGTCCTTGTCTGTTTTTAGAGAAGAACACTATCATCTTACTAGAGTTAACTCTATGGCCTGAAAATCTATTGATCTGGTCCAGGATCACACCAAGTAGATTGATTTGATCTGGCTTTTCCATGTAAAATAAAATAAGTTAGTCAGCGAAAAAATGATGTGACAACGGTGAAGCCCCTCTAGCAAGGACAATCGATTCCTAAAGCCCAAGGTTGCTAGAATAATTTATGCTCTGTCCTAGATGTTCCATACAAAGAACAAAAAGATATAGAGAGAGGAGACATCCGTATCAGATTTCTCTAGTAGGTTTAAACTCATCGGTGAGGGTCTCGTTGCAGAGAATTTACATGGAAGAGGAGGACACTGACTCCATGATGATACCATGGATGTTAGTGGGGAAACTACCATCTCGTGTGTCATCTTCCTATAAAGGATTCATGTTGAAAGTCCCATCCGACTTGGTCGTAGGCTTTCTCCAAAACTTTGATGGAAAGCCACTAAGCTTTTAAATGATTCATGTTAAAGAGCTCCCTCTTTATTTCGTCTTTAGTCACCATAGCACCAAGATTAGTGGAGTCCTTCAAAGTTAGTTCAGGGAACATACCTTCCAGGGGAAACTACCATCTCGTGCGTCATCTTTCTATAAGAGTTTAGAGAAGAATCTAGAGGCCTCCATGCGTAGCAGATCATCATTATAGCACTAGTCCCCGTTAATTTTTAGAACTTGGATCCGGTTAGACTTACATCTATTTAACGCTTGGTGCTGAAAAAATCTAGTGTTGTGATCCCATTCAAGCACCAATTGGCTTCTTGATTTTGACTATCATAGGAGCTCTTCTATAATATTCATCTCCCGTATATTTTTTCGTACACAAGATATAGATGTCATATCACTTTTAAAACAATTTGACCTTTAAAAATCTTTAAAAGTTTGTTTCGAAAATTTAAATTAAAACATCTTAGTACATTAATAAAACAATTATCGAATTATACTACCAAAATTTTCTCTTTACATTCATTCCAGAGTATTTTTTTTAATTTAGATTACATGCCAGCAATTGCTCAAAATAAATTTGATTGTCCTACTGTTACCGATGATATCGGCTGCTACTGCTGCACTCCTCACTTACTTTGTCTCCGATTTTACCTACGCATAGAAGCAACACACATTAAGTATTTACTTAGTGAGATATAATATTATAAAGTAACATTTATGTATACACATGTATGCCATGTTTATTTAGTTCGTACTAAATCGTATATTACTTAAGAATCCTATAATTCTCTTCAGTTAAACTGTATTCCATTCACCATTATTCTGATTATTTTTTTAGTATGCCTATCATACCTATCGTTCATTATATTTTTCTCTTTTTCCATTTATCTCTTTAGTCATTATTCTTTATTTTCATTGATAACATCCATTCAAGCTTATAATGCACTATTATGCATTTTCATTTATGACATCCTTTCATGTCTTTTATACACTATTATACATTTAATTTATGACATCCTTTCATGCATTTTATACACTATTATGCATTTAATTTATGGCATCCTTTCATGCCTTTTATACACAATTATACATTTAATTTATGGGATTCTTTCATGCCTTTTATACACTATTATACATTTAATTTATGGCATCATTTCATGCCCATTATGTTCTGTTTACGTTTTCCTTTATAAAATCCCTTCATACTAGTTATGCATTGTTGTACCATATATATATATATATATATATCCCTTCATATCACTTATATGTCATTCATATCACATTACATTATAATTCCTTTATTCTTTTACCCAAAGGTATTTAGCTTTTCACTTAACTTACATATTTGACACTTTTCTGTCCAATGCACATCTAATCCATTCATCTTTTACTCAACAGTGTTTAATTGTTCATCTTTTACTAAACAGTCTTTAACCGTTCATCTAACTGTCCTAATTGACACATTTCTTCCATTTGCACAATTAGGCCATTATTCTTTTATTTTTGAATTGTTTTCACTCTAATAAGTATTCATAATATCACTTAACTAGTTCTATTTATTATAAACCTTATACCTTTGCACCCTTAGTGTTAATATGGTAATTTACCAAATTCCTATTCATGTTCATTTATTAAGATGTACACATAATGCATATACGGTAGTTCATCAACTCATGATGATTTCCGTGGAATGCACACATAGTGCCTGTACGGTTATTCATCAACTCATGATGAATTCCGTGGAATGAACACATAGTGCTTGTATGTTTATTCATCAACTTATGATGAATTCCGTGGGGGTTTGCACACATAATGCTAAAATGATTATTCATCCACATAGGATGAATTCCGTGAAATGCACACTTAGTGTTGAAACAGTTATTCATCCACATAGGATGAATTCTGTGAAATACACACTTAGTGTCGAAATGGTTATTCATCCACATAGGATGAATTCCGTGAAGATTTGGTAATCACCATATACATATTAAACCGTGAAGATTTGGTAATCACCACATACATATTAAACAATCATACACATATGATTAGTACAATATATAGTTACACAATTAAATGCACTCACCTGACTTTCCTCGCCATGTATCCAAAACGTAAGGTTGATTACTCCCGTACTTTACCTTTGCCCTTAGTTTTGATTGTTTCGGGAGCTTGGTTTCGATATACTCAAGTATCCATTAAAACATGTATCATACCCAATGTTAGTATATTTCCTAACCATTATACTTAAACAATACTCAAAATAACATATCATTAACTTTATATACCAATATCAACCTATTTTTAACATTTCTCGCTCCATAGTATCTATACCCCTACCATGGTATCGATAATACTATACTATGGTACCGATACCATTTTTAGGTTCGATGTTGCATGGTATCGATACCCTTACTATTGTATCGTTACTACCATGCTATTGTACCGATACCCCATTCTGGTATCGATACTGATTGAATCAATATCGATACCACTAAGCTAATTCATCCCATTTTAGCCTATAGTATCGGTATTGTTCTATCAGTACAGATACCCCTGCCCAGATTTTTTCAGTTTTTACCCCAATTATTACACAAATTAATTCAATTTTCGTTAGAATTAACTCCCATAATGCTACTAAACTCTTCATTACTTATACATACTAACTTTTCCTCATTTAGTTACTTAAAACATCTAGCATCATTCAATATCATTTGATTCTAAGAATCACACCACATTTTCTAACTTGTTCTTAAACTCATCCATTGCTTCTAATCTCTCATTTACCTCTTTGACAAGTCAAAACTACTAACAAACATCAATAAACACTCATATCTTAACATATCATTTCAAAACTCATTTTCTATAATCTCCATTATTTCCCTTATCTCATAGTTTTAATCTCATCTAATCATTCCTTAAGCTTCTATTATACTCAACGCTTCAATAACTAACTAAATATACAAGGATAAACCATCAAATTGAAATCTCACCTTTGCTATAGGGGAGGGCTTTTCCACGGGGAACAAGAAGAAAAGAGAGAGAGAGATGGCTTTTGATAATTTATTTTCCCGTTTCCCCCTTTTTCTTTAATATCATAATACAAATGAATTTTAAATTCATTTACCCCTAAAAGGACCAAAATGTCATCTTAATTAATCTATTGATACAATTTAGTTCAACACCCTATTCCAAATCATTTTCTCATCTTTTACCATTTATTCAATTAAATCTTCAAATTTCCAGTCTTTTCAACATAACCCCTAACCTGATATTTGGTATATTACATCTTCTCAGTTAAGCATCTCTTCCAACTTAGATTTAAGTTCCATCTCTTCCTTAAGGATCTGCTCGGTAAATCTAATGTCGATGTCGTGCCATTTTTGAACAAGTTCGAGATGTTTTTGAAGCTTACGCTTCTCCTGGAAAATATTGCCATACACTTCCCTGTTCCAAAGAGGAGGGAGGTAGTAATATTATGCAAAGAGTTAGAAATATTATCGTCTAATGTCCAGTTGCTGCGGATAAGGTTGACAAAATCGGGGTGCTTGACTCAACCTGCCAGGAATCTAAATGGGCGGGTACCACGTGTGTTAGATGAGCTGGCCAACTGGAGGAATAAGGATCTGTGATCTGACTAAAGACGCGAAAGGTGTTGGACCATGAGTTCGGCAAATAATTGAGCCACTCCGGGTTAACAATCATTCTATCCAATCGTTCAAACAACCCACCGCGAGACCACGTGAAGGGTGGGTCGTGAAACCCAAGTCCACCAAGTTCTGGCTTTCTAGAAAGTCCTGGAAATACTTACAGCCGGTCCCTGGGTTAGCACCACCCTTTTTGTCAACACTAGAGAGTATGGCACTAAAATCTCTAGCAAGGATCCAAGGTGTCCCTCTTGGCAAGGGGAGGTTGCTAAGATTTCTCCAAAGGGCCTTCATTTTCTTCTTGTTGGGGCTACCATAAACAATTGTGTTGAAAAGGTTGTCCAGAGGATTATGATGAGTGATCTTGGCAAGGAAAAATTATGGATGAGTTGCCATCACCTTCACCGAGAGAGGAAGATTCCAAAGTAACCGTATGCCTCCCGAAAACCCAGTAGCTTAACTCGATATGAGTTATCGAACCCCGTTAATCGAATCATACTATTAGCTTTGCTCCCGCTAATACAGGTTTCCAAAGTGCAACCATGTGCGACTTGTAATCATGTGTATATTCCCTAAGGATACGAGGGAACTTCGGTCCGCCACATCTTTGGCAATTCCAAGTCATTAATCTAAAATCCATAAAAAAGATAGAGATTTATCGCGGGGAGATGTCCTTAGGCAATGTCATCGCGTGGTTGGCCAGCACTTTGAGTGGTGAACTGTCCTTGTAGGCCAATCACGATATTGTTCATAGCTCATTCAATCGTTAGGCAGTTCTTAGTGCTGCTTTTGGTCTTGATCCATTTACTTTTGAGGTATTGAGCTGACCTCTCTCTTTTGATGTATGGGTTATGCGATTAATGGAAATAGAGACAGAGACGTTGACACCCAGGCTATGATCTTTAGTGAAAGTGATGGTAGTATGTTTTTTAGGGTTTATAGGGAAGAAGATGATTGTTGCCCCTTTAAGCCGAAAGATTCCTCAAATATCGGGTTGGTGTTTAAGTTAAACTTGGTTCCATTAAGTTGCACCACCTCAGCGTTTTGAGTACCATTTATTTGCATGTGATTTGAACTTTGCATGGCCAAGTCCACGTCCATGTCCTGCAGGGAAAGAAACTGGGCATCAATGCTTATATTTTAGGATGGAGAATTTAAACTTACAGTAGGCGTAATTAAAGGGTTTTTTGGATCCTGAAGCATTAGGTTGATTCTCCTTTTGATAGCTTGATTTGGTCTTTAACTCTACTATAATCTGGCCTTGAGTGCCGTCCATGGTAATCTCAAGATAAGTTTGCCCATCCGTAAGATTAGTAAATTTATTGCCAATAGCCAGCTTAGAAAGGCTCCCAACTGTGGATTGGTTTCGATTTATTTCTATACGGACTTTGCTTTGATTGGGTGATTTCCCATGATCGTTCAAGATGGAATTTAATGCATCAAAGCGGGAGTCGGACCCTTTTCTCTCTTTCTTTTGTTCAGGTTTCTTCGTCGTTCTGATCAGTTACTTCTAGCGCCTTTGTTCCAGCATCATACAGGGACCGTACGAGACTGACTCCGAGATATCCAACTTATTAACTGTTCTATCTGGAGCTGCGTTAACCGATTGCATCGTAGGCAGGGATTGTTCCAATTGTGGGTTGATGTGAGAAGTGCTTTGATCATGGTTATGAGCATTATAATTGCAAGCTTCTTTCAAGTGACCGAATCTCTCACAAGAAAAACAAATAAGTGGGAGATTTTCATATTCGACTTGTAATTTATTTCCCACCACCACTTTAGAAATAAAAGATTTGGTAAGGTCGACACAAATGACGAGTTTAGTGAACCTTATTCTATTACTTGTATATTTGTGAAAGTCTAGTCTTGTTATTCATATATTCTGACAAACCTAGGAGGCGAATCCAGGCCACGACTATCGTCGAATACGCTTGGAATGTGTGAAAATCCATAGTCCAAGGTTGAACCGTTAGGTATTGCCCATACACCATCCAGGGACCTTCAGCAAGGACCTTAGTATAGTCCTCATCAGTTTGAAAACGAGCGAGGAAGTACTCATTTTTTAGATCCATAAGGGTAAAGGGTTTTAGTGGTTTTCAGAGAGTAGGTTTTGTTATTAAGGGCGTGTATGCCAATCTTCCTTCCCAGTGTTGAATATTGCAATAAGATTCAAGAAATGATGTAGGAAACATATACTTTACTTCATTACTTCAACTTACTTCAGCACAGTCTATAATACTATTTTTATATAGCTCAATTACAATGACTCAACTACTAAAGAAACGGCCTAACTACCTAGCTGTCAAAGAGTTTTTGAAGAATTCAAAAATAACTACTAGACTAACATATTAGCTTCTAAAACACTTCTAGAACTTCCTCATGCATGGAGCTTCATGTTCACATGAGGCATCTTTCAACATTCTCCCCACTTCTTCTCTTCTTCAACAAACAAACAAACATTGATTTTTTCGCGAAAGCTAGCAAAGGCAATTTTTGACAATGGCTTGGTCAAGCCATCTGCAACTTGATGAGATGCTGTAACATAACTCACACACAGCTGATTTGCAGTAACTTTTTCCCTGAAGAAATGCACATCTAAGTCCACATGCTTGGACTGAGAATAATACACCGGATTGGCGCTAAACGTGATCGCAGTTGTGTTGTCATACCAGATTGTTGGTTGTTTATACTGTGGCACCTTCAAATCAGTAAGTAAGGCATTAACCCATGCCACCTCTGCTGTTGCATCCGCGAGGCTTCGATACTTAGCTTCCATGGTTGATCGTGAAACCATCTTTTGCTTTTTCACACTCCACAACACCAGACTTTCTCCCACAAACACGTAGTGACCAGACATCGACCGCCTATCATCAGCACAACCACCCCAATCAGCATCAGAGAAAGTTGATATATGTAATTTGCCTGGCATAAAACCAAGACGATAGTTCAATGTTTCAGCTAGATAACGTAGAATACATTTAGCAACAAGAAATGTTGTTCTCTTGGAGCATGCATATATTGGGCCACCTTGTTCACACTAAAAGCAATATCAGGCCTTGTGTGATACACATAGAGTAGCCCGCCCACTAAACTACGAAATTCTCGAGCATCAGCAAGCAGTTGTCCTTCATCATTGTTCAACTTTGAGGAAGCCACCATTGGAGTAGAAGCGGTCATTTTTGACTTGTCAAGCAGTTCCAAAATATATTGCTTCTGACTAAGAATTAAAAACTGATCACAACGCTTGACTTCAATACCTAAGAAATAATGCAGCTCACCCAGATCCTTTAAAGAAAAATGATTTTTCAATAACATGACTACTTTTTCAATCCCATTTGTTGATTGTCCGGTAACTATTATATCATCAACATATACCATAACATATGTTGATACTCCATTTTTTAGTCAAGACAAAGAGAGAAGCATCAACTTTAGATTCTTTAAAACCAAGTTGAACAAGACTACCTTTCAGCTTAGTAGGCCAATTTAATGGCTCTTGACGCGATCTATAGAGTGACTTCTGTAGTTTACAAACCAACTTGGTGTCTTCAGAAGTATATTGCTCAAAACTAGGTGGTTGTTGCATGAACACATCTTCACTCAAATCACCACAAAGAAAAGTGTTGTTCATATATACCTGTCTCAACGACCATCCTCTAGAAACAGTAAGAGCAAGTATAACGTTCAACGAGGAAAACCTCACGACCGGGCTGAAAGTTTCCTTGAAATCTTTCCCAGGGACATGAAAGTATCCCTTAGCCACCAAACGAGCCTTGTACCGTTAAACCGTCCCATCAGAATTACGTTTTATTTTAAATAACCATTTGCAGCCAACAATGGTCCATCCCTTGGGCAGCTTTACAAGAGACCATGTACCATTATTTTGAAGAGCAATAAGCTCAGCATGAATAGTTATTTCTTATTCTTTCAATTTCATAGCTTCATCGATAGAAACATGAAGAGATTCATCCAAGGAACTAACCAATACCTTTGGTTTAAATGTCTTGCATTTGCTTCTCGTAAGCATAGGATGTTGATTTGCAGAAGATACATTATGCTCGATGAAAGGTTGCACGCCAGCAGTACTCATATTCCCAGACACTTCAGTAGATAGTTGTGGAGAAGGATGCTCAGGATCATTAGACTCAATTGCACTATCTTCTATAGTAGGACCAGTACCACCTTGCCTGGTAGACTCAACACGTTCTTCATGAGCATGTGATGACGTGCTAGGGTGAGTTGATGAATGAGACACAACCCTTGTTCTTACACGCTCAGGGAAAACCCGCAAAGGGGCTGACCACCATGCACGACTATTATGTGTACTCTTAGGTTGTTGCATATCTGCAAAAGGAAACACATCCTCATCAAACTTAACATACCTCGAGATAAAAATACGATCATCCTGACCAAGACACTGAAAACCCCGATATTGTGAGCTATAACCTAAGAAAACACAGGGTGCAGATTAAAACATCAACTTATGTTACTGAAAGGGCCGCAAATGAGGAAAACAACGGAACCCAAAAACCCATAGTGTCTTGTAATATGGTTGTGTACCAAACAACTTTTCAAACGATGAAAGATTACATAACACTCTGGTAGGAAGTCGATTTATTAAATGTGCAGCTGTAGAACTACATATGACCAGAACCGAAATGGAAGAGTAGCTTGAGCTAGTAACACAAGGGCTAACTCAACCAAATGACAATGTTTACGTTCTACAATTCCATTTTGCTAGGAGGTATAAGGACATGTAATCCAATGAGAAATGCATGCACGAGTAAGCTCACAAGATAATCTCTTGTATTCGCCTCCTCAATCACTCTGAACAGACTTAATAGGCAAAGAGAATTGAGTGGAAACCATGCTTTGAAATAGATGAAACACATCAAGAGCCTGGGATTTATCCTTTAGCATATATACCTAGGTATGGCGTGTACATGCATCCAAAAATGATATATAGTAACGATAACCACAAGATGAGATATGACCAGCACCCCAGAGATCAGTAAAAACAAGTTGAAAAGGAACATCATACACAGTAGTAGAAGAATCAAAGGGCATATTATGACTTTTTCCCATGCAACAAGCAACACAATTGTATTTTATATTATTGGAAATATTAACATTGATTGAATTACAAAGTTGAAAAGGAACATCATATTATGACTTTTTCCCATGCAACAAGCAACACAATAGTATGAAAGGCATGATGTCCTAATCTTCTATGCCAAAGATCAAATGTACTAGAACCAACAACAATATTGACCTCAACTTTATTACACGAGAAAACCTTAGAATCAATAGCAAACGTATAAAGACCATCACGTTGCTGTCCTCGAAGAATCACCGCATCGGTCACCTAGTCACGAACAAAACACTCATCAGCATGAAACTTGAGGAAGACATTGTTGTTGTAACAACCCTGAAAAAAATAAAAAGAAAAAAATTATAATTGTGTAAATTGGTGAAATTTTGGGACTAAATTGAAAGTTTTCAAAACTTGTATCCTGTTTTAGAGTTGAAGAAAATTCAGGGACCAAGCCCTGAATTTACCCAAAAAGTGTCGGCAGCCTTTTCTATTAAATGAAACGAATTGGTTTCTGCGTGAAAACACAGAAACCAACTCATAAAATTCTCCTCCCGCACCTCTGCTTTGAAGCCCGATTCCGACACCGTCCGACCTTCGACCGTCAAATTGAAACCACCATCGTGTTCATCTTCGACTCGTGAACAAAGCCCAGTAAACCAATTATAGCGAAACGCTGCCAAACGCCGTGAATTTTGAGTCAAAGTCTCGACGTTTTTTTAGCACCACCGCCGAGAAAATCATAAATTCATCTCCGATCGTTGATCCGTTTTCGACACCTCCCGCACCATCGTGTTCCTTGCATCGTTCTGAGTCTACCGGTGTTCACGGTTTCTCCGTCGTCGCCGGCGAGTGGAGGGGTGAAGTGGTCAAAGTTTCGTATTTGTTGAAATCGAGCTCTCCATCGTTCAAAATTTTGAACCGAGCTTTGTAAGTATCTCAAAATCGCTTAAAATAATTTTTGGAAATTTTTCGATAAAGGTGACATTTTGGGAATTATTTTGAAAAGGGTGACATTATGGGAAATATTTGGAAAAAGGTAACATATTGGGAATTATTTCTTAAAAGGTGACACTCTGGGAATTATTTTAAAAGGTGACATTTTGGGAATTTTCAAATGTTTGACAGTTTGTTGACCTCCTTTGACCAGAACTTTGACCGGCTTTGACCGGCTATTAAACGATCGTTAATCTTTTCCGAAAATACATATCCTGACAGTTTTCGACGTAATGTGATTTTTCAACCACTTTGACCAGAATTTTGGATTGAATTGAATTACGAGAGTATAGCTCTGATCAAGCTAATAAACGGGCGTAATGTGATTCTTGAGGGCCCCAAGGTGCATTAGGTTGGCTTCCCTTGCTGTGTGCTTAGGGTAAGCTATATGGACTTGGACTTGTCGGCCTAAGGATACAAGCTCTAAAGCTTATCCATAGGTTGGCTTTCTTTTTGCTGTGTGCTTAAAGTAAGCTATATGGAAAATAGTTTTGGAAACTACTAATGGTGTATAAGAAAAGGGTTTAAACTATGATTTTCAAAAGTTAAACTCTTTTATGAATTTATGAGATTTGATGGACTATGATTTGTTAAATGTACCTATCGTGATTTTAAGGTAATATTGGGACACACTGAGCCTAGCTCACCTTTCGAAAATATGTTCCCCCTTTCAGATACTGTTGGTTAGATACCTCGGTTCGAGCACTTGGAGGATCAACATATCTCTTGAAGTATATCTGATTGTAATGTTTTATCTTGCAAGTTTACTTTATTTTGGTGACATGGACCTTATTTTAAAGTATTGGATTTTATAGTGATTACACTTTTGCTATTAATATTCGGTTTATCATGATTTTGATTTTTAAGACATGTTTTAATTTAATTATTTATTGGTATTATATTTATAAGTTGGGTTTTGATAGTATAATATCATATCATTTATAATGTGATTTACATTGATTGAATAACAGTTTTCAGAAAAATATCTTTAAGAATCATAATGTAATCCGCTAGACTTAGTCGAAACGTATAGGTCGGGTCTAGGGGGTTACATTTATTGGTATCAGAGCTTTTGGTTGTTAATCCTCGGACTGTGTATGAGTCCACATTGAAAATACGGTTTTGAAATATTTTACAAAACAGGTTACTAAGGCCATGTCACAAAATTATTAAGATTTTTAACTGTGTTCGAGACTCCAAGTGCTTATCTAACCCTAAGTTTCATCTTCTAGAGTAAACTTAAGATCCATCAAAATTAGTGCTAGGCGTGGTTGTCAAACTAGCCGTGGACGAGGTCGAGTGGCTAGATTTACAGACCCGATCGATGGGATACGAGTAGATCCCCCACCTCCGTTAGGTGATCCTGCTCCTACGACCCCAACGAATCTGCCTTCTGCCGCAGGTATTGGCATGACTACATCGATCATAGGAGCGACAAATATTGAGTCATCAGCACAGTCCGGGAAGAGGACTCATATTTTGGCCCCTCAGAGAAGCAATACACGTTTTAGGCCTGCAGCATCCTCACCGTTAGTTGGCAGTCGAGACGGTTCCTCGTCGTATTATCATGGACTCCTTTGTGAGTATTGTGGTAAACAGCACTCAGACTCCTGTGCGTTCTCAGATTATAGTACAGACCACAATTAGAGATCGTAGTCAAGGAAAGACTCAAGGATCAGCGTCCAGGACAGACAGTAGAGCCCGACCTCAGCAAAATAGAGGGCCAACAGCTTCTGAGGCTAGATAGTCAGCTTTGGTTTATGCCACTAGACGTCGGGATGACAGAGATGAACCTGAGGTTATTGAATGTACATTTACTATTTATTATATCCATTGCATTACTGGACAATGGCTCCACTTACTCCTATGTATCGAGCTCGGTATCTCGAAACCTTCAGATTTCGATTGAGAACACTGAAAATACTATTATAGTTACGAGTCCAGTAGGACAAGCGGTATTAGTGAATAAAGTATTTCGGCTTTGTCCTCTTGAGGTTCAGGGAGAAATTTTTCTCGCTGATCTTATGGAGCTTTCTTTAGAGGAGTTCGATCTAATTCTTGGGATGGATTGGTTGACTAAACACAAAGTAAATCTAGATTGCGAGTACAAGAGAGCTACTCTGAAAACTTCTGATGGCCAAACCGTTGTGTTAATTGGTGAACATCGTGGCTATCTCTTCAATATAGTTTCAGCGATAAAAATTGATCGTATGATCCGAAAGGGATATGAGACTTTCATTGCATGTATTTTGAACACCAAAGGTGCATTGTCCACAATCGAGGAGATTCGTACAGTTAGCGAGTTTCTGGATGTTTTCTGGAGGAGTTGCCTGGGTTACCTCCTGATAGAGAGGTAGAGTTCGAGATTGTGACTTATCCAGGATCTTCACCTATTTCGATTGCACCTTATCGTATGGCTCCAAAGGAACTTAAGGAGTTGAAGGTCCAATTGCAAGAACTATTCGATCGAGGATTTATCCGACATAGTACTTCACCATGGGGAGCTCCAGTTCTGTTCGTGAAAAAGAAGGATGGGTCACTAAGATTATGTATTGACTATCGGAAATTGAACAAGATGACGGTCAAGAATAAATACCCACTACCCAGGATTGATGACTTATTTGATCAACTGCGAGGAGCTACTGTATTCTCTAAGATTGATCTTCGTTCGGGTTATTATCAATTGAAAGTTAAAGGATCTGATGTTGCAAAGATGGCCATTCGCACTAGATATGGTCATTATGAATTCTTAGTGATGCCTTTTGGTTTGATGAATGCTCCTGCAGCTTTCATGGATTTGATGAATCGGGTGTTCCGACCATATTTGGATCAATTTGTGGTGGTCTTTATTGATGATATTATGATCTATTCTCGTACTGAGGCAGAGCATGACGAGCATTTGAAAATCGTTCTGTGAACTTTGAGAGAGCATCGTCTATATGCAAAACTAAGCAAGTGTGAATTTTGGCTTCAAGAAGTGTCGTTTCTGGGGCATATTATTTCTGCACGAGGTGTTCAGGTCGATCCCAACAAGATAGAGGCTATTATGAATTGGAAACGACCTAAGAACGTATCTGAGATCCGCAATTTCTTGGGCTTGGCTGGTTATTATCGACGTTTTGTTGAGGACTTCTCGATCATTGCTTCTCTTTTGACAAAATTGTTAAGGAAAAATGTGCCGTTTGACTGGGGCGAGGCACAACAGGAGAGCTTTGAGAAATTAAAGGCGGTTTTGACTCAAGCACCGGTGTTAATTCAACCAGAGTCCGGGAAGGATTTTACAATGTATAGTGATGTGTCACATTCAGGACTTGGTTGTGTTCTAATGCAGGAAGGTAAGGTGGTGGCTTATGCATCCCGTCAGCTGCGACCGCATGAGTGTAATTATCCTACTCACGATTTGGAGTTAGTAGCAGTGATTTTTGCCTTGAAGATTTGGAGACACTATCTTTATGGAGTGAAGTGTTACATTTTCACGGATCATAAGAGTTTAAAGTATCTTTTGACCCAGAAGGAGCTTAATTTAAGACAGCGACGCTGGCTAGAGCTTCTAAAGGATTATGATTGCGTGATTGATTATCACCCTGGTAAAGGTAACATTGTAGCGGATGCTTTGAGTCGAAAGATGGTATCGGAGTTGAGGTCTTTAATGGCCAGGATGAATTTATATGACGATGGCACTCTGTTAGCAGAATTGCAAGTTAAGCCAACCTTGGTTGATGAGATCAAAGCTAAGCAGCCCTTGATAGCTCCTTGTTTCCCATCATTGAGCAAGTAGAGCATGGGACAAACTCAGATTACACAATTGATCAGGATGAAGTTTTATGCTTTAAAGGTTGGTATTGTGTGCCTGGTGATGCTGAGTTGAGGAAGACTATCCTTACTGGGGCTCATAGTAGTCCATATGCTATGCACCCCGGTGGAGATAAGATGTATCGGAATTTGAGAGAGAGGTATCATTGGGTCGGCATGAAGAAGGACATCTCGAATTTTGTGGCTAGGTGTTTGACTTGTCAACAAGTTAAGGCAGAACATCAACATCCATCAGGTTTGTTACAACCTATCAAGATTCCTGAATGGAAATGGGAGCGTATTACTATGGATTTTGTTACTGGTTTACCTATGACTCCTTCGAAAAAGGATTCAGTTTGGGTGATTGTTGATAGACTTACAAAGTCAGCTCACTTCATTCCTGTGCGGGTAAAATATACTTTAGACAAGCTGGCGAGATTGTATATTTAAGAGATTGTCCGATTACATGGTGTTCCGGTGTCTATTATTTCTGATCGAGATCCGAGATTTACTTCGAGATTTTGGAAGGCGCTACATACGGCTTTGGGAACAAGATTGGATTATAGCACATCCTTTCATCCACAAACTGATGGTCAATCTGAGAGAGTGATTCAGATTCTGGAGGATATGTTACGGAGTTGTGTAATGGATTTTCATGGTAGCTGAGAGAACTTTTTGCCTTTGGCTGAATTTGCTTACAATAACAGTTACCAGACAAGCATTCGTATGGCACCCTATGAAACACTCTATGGGCGTAGATGTCGCACCCCGATTTGTTGGACTGAGTTGCATGATAGGAAGACTTTGGGACCTGAGTTAGTGCGAGAGACGGAGGATACAGTCAGATTGATCCGTGACCGTCTAAAAGAGGCATTTGATAGGCATAAGTCTTATGCAGATCAGAGAAGGAAAGATATATAGTTTGAGGTTGGAGATCATGTCTTTTTAAAAGTTTCACCTTGGAAGAAAGTATTGAGATTCAGGCGTAAGGGTAAATTGAGTCCAAGATTTATTGGACCATTTCGTATCTTGAAGAGGGTAGGACTTGTAGCATATCAGCTTGAGTTGCCTCCTGAGCTCAGTCGTATTCATGATGTCTTTCATGTATCAATGTTGAGGCGATACCATCCAGATCCAGGTCACATCATTCAGGTTGAGGAAGTAGAGCTGAGACCTGATTTGTCATATGAGGAGGAGCCCATTCAAATCTTAGAAAGAGATGAGCGAGTTCTTCAGAATAGACGTATTCCAATGGTCAAAGTTCAATGGAGTAATCGAGGTCCCTCAGAAGCTACTTGGGAGACGTTGGAGTCAATGGAGGCTCAGTTTCCTCAACTATTCTCATAAGGTAAATTTCGAGGACGAAATTTCTTGTAGAGGGGGAGAATTGTAACAACCCTGAAAAAAATGAAAAGAAAAAAATTATAATTGTGTAAATTGGTGAAATTTTGGAACTAAATTGAAAGTTTTCAAAATTTGTATCCTGTTTTAGAGTTGAAGAAAATTCAGGGATCAAGCCCTGAATTTACCCAAAAAGTGTCGGCAGCCTTTTCTATTAAATGAAACGAATTGGTTTCTGCGTGAAAACACAGAAACCAACTCATAAAATTCTCCTCCCACACCTCTGCTTTGAAGCCCGATTCCGACATCGTCCGACCTCCGACCGTCAAATTGAAACCACCATCGTGTTCATCTTCGACTCGTGAACAAAGCCCAGTAAACCAATTATAGCGAAACGCTGCCAAACGCCGTGAATTTTGAGTCAAAGTCTCGACGTTTTTTTAGCACCACCGCCGAGAAAATCATAAATTCATCTCCGATCGTTGATCCGTTTTCGACACCTCCCGCACCATCGTGTTCCTTGCATCGTTCCGAGTCCACCGGTGTTCACCGTTTCTCTGTCGTCGTCGGCGAGTGGAGGGGTGAAGCGGTCAAAGTTTCGTATTTGTTGAAATCGAGCTCTCCACCGTTCAAAATTTTGAACCGAGCTTTGGAAGTATCTCAAAATCGCTTAAAATAATTTTTGGAAATTTTTCGATAAATGTGACATTTTGGGAATTATTTTGAAAAGGGTGACATTATGGGAAATATTTGGAAAAAGGTAACATATTGGGAATTATTTCGTAAAGGTGACACTCTGGGAATTATTTTAAAAAATGTGACATTTTGGGAATTTTCAAATGTTTGACAGTTTGTTGACCTCCTTTGACCAGAACTTTGACCGGCTATTAAACAATCGTTAATCTTTTTCGAAAATACCTATCCTGACAGTTTTCGACATCTCGAATCCGTGTTTGGGGTCCGTTTCACCAAATTCGAACTCGAAAGTCTCTAAATCGATGGTCAAAGTGGTTGACTTTGACTTTGACCAAGAATTTGATTTTTCGAAAAGTCATACTTTATGTTTATCGACGTCCTGATTTCGATTCCGCAATCCGTTTGGCCAAATTCAGATTCGATATACCCCAAATTGATAGTCGAACCCGAAAAATGCTTATATACTTAAGAAGTCTAGTTTTGAACAATTAAGTAAGATTTGGGACTGATAGATTATTATTGTTTGAAGGTACAAGAGACTCTCCGGATCGTTCGGCAGCTCGACCCAACTCTTCTAGATCAGTTAAACCATGTGTGCTAGTATTCACCCGTAAGACCCGTAATTTTATGATTTTAGAGATCTATTTATGTTACCCATATGTAATATAGTGTTCTTATAAAATAGGTTCGAAAACTGTAGCAGAGCGTGGTGAAACCAGCAATCAATAGATCTACTATTTGAACCTATTATCGAGGTGTGTTCCCTGTTTACTACATAATTGTTTTATATGTTTTGAAATATGGTACATTGAAATCTATGGTTTACTATTTATTGGTACACCGATTTACTGGTGATGATTTATGGACTATGATGACTGGTTTATGATTATTGATTTTGGATTGAATTGAATTACGAGAGTATAGCTCTGATCAAGCTAATTAGCGGGCCTAATGTGATTCTTGAGGGCCCCAAGATGCATTAGATTGGCTTCCCTTGCTGTGTGCTTAGGGCAAGCTATATGGACTTGGACTTGTGGGCCTAAGGATACAAGCTCTAAAGCTTATCCTTAGGTTGGCTTTCTTTTTGATGTGTGCTTAAAGTAAGCTATATGGAAAATAGTTTTGGAAACTACTGATGGTGTACAAGAAAAGGGTTTAAACTATGATTTTCAAAAGTTAAACTCTTTTATGAATTTATGAGATTTGTTGGACTATGATTTGTTAAATGTACCTATCGTGATTTTAAGGTAATATTGGGACATACTGAGCCTAGCTCACCTTTCAAAAATGTTTTCCCCCTTTCAGATACTGTTGGTTAGATACCTCGGTTCGAGCACTTGGAGGATCAACATATCTCTTGAAGTATATTTGATTGTAATGTTTTATCTTGCAAGTTGACTTTATTTTGGTGACATGGACCTTATTTTAAAGTATTAGATTTTATAGTGATTACACTTTTGCTATTAATATTCGGTTTATCGTGATTTTGATTTTTAAGACATGTTTTAATTTAATTACTTATTGGTATTATATTTATAAGTTGGGTTTTGATAGTATAATATCATATCATTTATAATGTGATTTACATTGATTGAATAACAGTTTTCAGAAAATATCTTTAAGAATCATAATGTAATCCACTAGACTTAGTCGAAACGCATAGGTCGGGTCTAGGGGGTTACAGTTGTCCCAGCAAGCTTTGAAACCGAAAGCATATGTTTTGTTATTTTTGGCACATACAAGAGATCACTTAGCAATAAAGCTTGAGAAGAAGCATGTAAAACGGATTTACCAATCGAGTTCACCCCTACTGACACACCATTACCTACTAGGAGATTACCTGGACCAGTAAAGTCAGTGGAATAAAGCACCTTGGAGGCTTTTGGATTTACATGATGGGTTTCCCCCGAATCAACAACCTAATGCTCATATGAAGCCACATGTGCTTGAGGCTGACTAGAAGAAGACACACCAGACTTAGCACTGTAACAAGAACACCCTGAATCAAATGTGGCACAATTAGCAGTACCATATTGATCCCGAGATCGTGTCGAACCAGAAGATGAATTGACACCAAGAAAATCATGATCAAACCGATACTAGTATCGATCAACAGAATGACCATTCTTACCACACAACTGACACTGAAGACGAGCACGACCTCGACCACGTCCTCTAGATCGACCACCACGAATTGAATCAGTCGAGCCATCCAACAACCTTCCTTGAGCAATATGAGCACTCATTGAAAGATTCTCACGCTGAGAGTCAAACCCATCAATCCGTGTTTCAACATCAACAAGCATAGAGTAGACCTGATCCAGCGAAAGAGTTTCACACGTAGTAGTGATCACTGCCATGAACGGTTGATACTCCCGTGGTAACCTCTAAGAATACTCACACTTCCAGAACTTCCTCATGCATTGAGCTTCATGTTCACATGAGGCATCTTTCAACACCCAGTAGTTTGAGAATCATCGTTTTAGCCATAGTGTATTCCGTAAGTTTATACGCTCGGTCGGAGAAGTGGATAGAGGGTAGGTCATCCTGCGTTCTAGTGGTGATGTCTTCATCGTTTATGTCAATATCCTCCTCATCATAACATTTTGAACCCCCATCCTTCTTACCCTCGCGTCCTAATCCAGCCAGAACCACAACATAGGAAGGTTCTTTGTTAATTTGTGGTACGTGTTCCATCTCCGTATCTTGTTTGACTCTGTCTATCGTCTGCTTGAAACAAACTTTTTGGTGGCGTCATCCTTCGCCAGAGCGGTAGGAAGGGACGTCGAAGAAAATTTTCCGACATTGGGGATTTTAGACATGACGAGGTTTTGTATATCAATATTATATATATATATATATATATTAAATATTATTTTTTTCACTTTTTATTATATGTTACCATTAAAATTCTAAAAAATATAACCATAATCTCAAATACCATATGTCAATCATGAGGAGGCCATGTATCTTTTACCATTATTTTTCTTTGTACAACAAAAGTGTGCAATTATCTATTTTCTATATATTATTACCTTGTTAGTATTACATAGCAAACAAATATGGAAGAAGTGAAGCTTTTGAAGACATGGTCAACCCTTTTGGTTTAAGGATTGTTCAGGCGTTGAAGCTCAAAGGCATAGAATACGAAGCAATAGATGAAGATCTATCCAACAAGAGTGCTCTTCTTGTTAACTACAATCCTGTGTACAAGAAAGTCCCAGTTCTTGTTCACAATGGGAACCCAATCTCGGAATCACTAGTGATCCTTGAATACATCAATGAGACATGGAAGCACAATCCGATATTACCCGAAGATCCTTTCGAGAGAGCCAGGGAAAGGTTCTGGGCCAAGTTCAATAACGAAAAGGTAAAAGATCTTCGGTTCCTGTATGCATAATGCACTGGTTTTTAATGAAAATGTTGATGAACTCATGAACATATGGTTTTTTGTTTTTGTTGCAGCTTTTGCCAACAATATGGGCAGTTTTCACCAAGAAGGGAAAGAACGAAAGGAAGCTATGGCGGCATCGGTGGAGAATCTGAAGTTTGTTGAAGAAGAGCTGAAGGGAAAGAAATTCTTCGGCGGAGAGAAGGTGGGACTGGCGGATCTTGTTCTGGGTTGGCTAGCTAACTTGATCGGTATTTTTGAAGAGGTGACTGGCTTGAAAATAGTTGATGGGAGATATCCATTGTTGTTGGGTTGGATGAAAGAGTTTTATTAACTGCCTGTGATTAAAGATACATGGCCTCCTCATGACAAGATGATCATCAAGTACCATGCGTTTTATGACAAATACCATCCTGCAAAATGATCTGCTTTATTTACCAGAAATGGGGGATTTTCGTTTGTAATCTGTCATCAAACTTAAGTTGAGATTGACTGGACTGCCTCAAGAATAATATCAGACTTGTTGCTGGTTTATTCTCTTCTTAACTAGCAGCTACAATGTAGAATGCCAAAACACAACTTAATTTGCACTCTTAAAACCAAATATTCCATTAATTTGCATTTATTTCCATTTTGATTCCGCATAAGCACAGTGAAATTTTGAGTAAGCTTAGCAGATCCAAGAAAGCAATAAGGTTAATACTTACAAACAGATAAGTCTAGATATCACCTATCAAATATATATATGATTGTTAATATTGCATAAAACTTTAGTTTTATACGTTTTAATATCATTGGATGAGTAAAAATAGATATTTGAGATTAATATTAAGAAACATGAAGATATTTAAATAAAAAAAGACGTAGCGATAATCTCAAGTGTTTATTTTCACTCATCTGACAATCTTAAAATGTATAAAACTAAAAGTTTTACATTAGATACAAATGAATCCTAATTCCATATTTATCTACATCCGAACTCCATTTGAAACTAAGTAATATACGTTTGAACATAATCTTGTTTTACCCAAGACAGGTTTTGCTCTCCATGTCTTTTGTGACACACTGGGATAGTAATTATGAAAGAGCATCATGTATAATAAGGGCAATAATGGACCATAATAATATTAAAAAAAATTAAAAATATGAAGTTAGTTGTGAGATCATTATGCTGATCAATTTGTCTGCATTTACCTTTCAACCAGCACTTGGAAATGAGAATAAAATATGTATATAGACAGACCACACCAGAATGTCCACATGATAAATGCTTATTTTTTCAAAAGGTTAACTCCTCATTGGGAAACCTTGTTGTTTTTTTTCCCAGCACAAATTTGTCATTATTATCCAAATCCATGGCTTCAAACTGGGAATACTAAAGGAATCCAAGGAACAAAAGAAAAATGAGGAAACAAATAATGTATACCCCCAGGCCCCATGCTTCTCAATCACCTATGATATTTACTATCGTCTATTCCCTAATAAGTGTGAGTGGTTCACATCTTCCCACTGGTGTTTTCCACATAATAATGGCATTCGAATGGTGCACGAGGCTCACAAAATTAATTACACTTCCTAAATCTATTCGTGCAGGTGCAATTCCAATTCAAGCTGATGTACAAAAATCAGAAAGCGTATAATCATGGGTTATTCAAGCTAATGAGATCCATGGAAAAGTAATTTACTGAAATTCTGCTGTGTCCACATGTAAGCAACTAAGCAAGGTATTCCTCACCACATTACCGGAATGAATCTCTCTTATTTTTCATTTTCCTTTTGATGAAGAGGGTGGGGTTCTCTTGCTAAAAAAATTGATAATGATATCCATTACAAATGATCTCCACAACTACAGTTTCCATCCTTGAAAAAGATAAAATGGTTGGCATCTCTTACTAATATTTCTCCTTGCATGATCATTGATTTGATATATATTTAGTCATAGTGTGACAATTAGGGGTGAACAAAATTTGATTCAACTAGAAAAAATCATTTTTTGTAAAGTTCGAGTTAATGAATAACCCGAGTCAATCGAAAAATCATCGAGTCAGTTTTCAAGTTCGAGTCTAGTTGAGATTTGAAAATTTCGAATCAACCTAAAAACCAAAAATTTAACCGAGTATTTTGATAGTTTTATGATTTTATCCCTAATTTCATGATTCCTTCAATTACTCAATCTTTTTAAGTCTTTTTGTCAGGCCAAATTTAAACCACATACCCCTAAACCACATATTACCTATATATCTTCAATTACTCTTTTTAATATATATTTTTTTTATTTTTTTTCAATTTAGTCCATCACCCTTGCACGATTTCTCATTCCTTCAATTACTCCTTCATTTTAGGTTAATAATTTTATCAAATTTAAACCACGTACTCCTAACCATTGTAGAATGCATATGTATATTTAATTCCTCTTTTTGATAATAAATTTTCTATTTTTTTAAATTTAGTCCCTTAATTTTGTATGATTTCATCATTTCTTCTGTTCATCCAAATTTGAAGCACATACACTTTTACTACTATAGGATACATATGTAACATCAATTCCTATTTTTAACTACAAATTTACTCTTTTTAAATTTAATATCTTAACTTTGCATTTTATTAAATTTATTTTTTTTATTGCAATTTTTTTTACAAATTCATTCTTCTCATCATTCCTTGACCTTTTTATACTCTTACCAATAATTTATCCTCAAAATACATTCTTTAAAAAATAATATTATAAATGTATTCTTGGATGTTAAGCATACCCTAGGCTTGATTGTATGTTTAAAATTATTTTGTTGATTAATTTCTTTATTTATAGTTTTAATTAGCCCTAAAATATAGGGATGATTAAATTATAAAAAATGGTATAAGACATGTATTTTCTGTAACACCCTTTGACCGATATGGATGATCCAATCCATTCTGGGGTGTCACATTAGGGTCACCAGAGTGACCCGACTGAAAATCTTGGAACATTTAAATTTTTTTGTTAATCCATTTAAAACTGTAAAATAATTTATAGATAAAATACAAGTTCAGAAAAATCATTTATTTATTAAACTATAGAATTCAACAATATGCAGTAATACAAACCTACAAGATGAATACAATAGGTCATCAAGTATATGGTAAAGCATAAATTTTCTTAACGATACACACATCATCAGATTCTAGCGACGAGCTCAGATTTTATTAATTATTTCTTAATGTAACAATCAGGAAACCAAAATCTAAAGGAAATATTCAGAGAGTGAGACTCAGGAGATTGAGATGAAGAGTCTAGTATGTTCCCTCCAAACCAGAATAAATGTAATCATAGTTTAAAAACAGTAGTAGTTTATTTAAGTAAAACAGGTTTTAAAATCACTGTAATACCCTCCACCCGAATACTCCATATGTAGTCCCCCAGAACTATATCCATAAGGACTTACCCTAAGCACACAACAAAGGAGCCACCCTAAGGGAGTACCTTGGGGCATATGGGCCTACTCAAGGGTCTCCTTAGGCTAGTAAGGATTTACCATCTTGATCAGAGCTGAACCTCTGTATTCCAAACTCCTACCCATATAGTATCAAGTAGAATTTAGATTGAGCAATAACTTTAATATCAAAATCATGATCCAATAGAATGTTGTAAAAATAACAATGTAGTTATTTAAATCATATAAATTTCATCCACCCGTAGACCAAAATACAATCCTCATACTAAGGGAGTGCCTTAGGGCCTTAGAGCCTACACAAAGATCACCTTAGGTCTATAAGGAATTACCAGCTTGATCAGAGCTGAACCTCCATACTCCAACCTACCCAGATAGTGTCTTAATAAAACAGTTCAAGTAGTAACCAGTAGTTCCATGATCCATACTTCATGCATATTTCATTTTTACAATAAAATAAGTAACCAATAAATAATTATATCAATCAGTAAAAATAATCATAAATCAACCAGATATCAATTTATAATTTCAATACAAATAAAACGATCAAGTAGCATATAGGGAACACACCAAAAGATTCAGTTATTTTTTTAGAGGCGATTGATCATTATCAGGAAGTAAAAACGTATAACTTATGTAGACTGCACGAAATTTAGAATAGAGTTCCCTATAAAAAGGGCTCGTTCATTAGCAGATCTAATCAACATTTAGAAATTGATGTTTCAAAAATCATTTAAGATTTGAGTGTATTAAAAAAGCATTCAGGAACCTTTACATCATAATTATTGAATATCTAGATATAACATGAGTGTTTCCATTATTCAGGCAAATAGGGGTATTTCAGACATTTTAAATTTATGATGGATTCTTAGTAACTTAATCCAATAAGGGTAAAATAGTAGTTTGCATTATTCTAAATTTATATCAAATTATCATGATTTTAAGTCAAATCGTGCTAACCAATCTCCACCCCGTAAAACTTGTCAATAATTCGGATTGATATACTTCAAGAATAATCACTTCTTAATATTGATTACACTGGTTGATCTGGTTACTTTCAGAATCACCACTGAACGGAACTAGAGGAGACAATTATGTATTCGATGGTATTATATATTTTTGTGATGTATTATTATCAAGAATACTCAGCATACTTGAGTTGTGCTCCATAACCTTTAAGGATGATACAGCATAATTTTTTTGGTGGTTCTATAATTTATCCAAAGACATCACTTATTCCAAGTCGTTTGGATATTTAGGTCACTTTAACACTCGAGGTTACTTCGGACATCTTAGAGTTCAAGGTATTCTAATTGTTTTTGGGTTCAGGGGTATTTCGATCATTTGAATATAAAAGGTTATTTTAGTTATTTTGCAGCTTGATGACATTTCGGTAATTCTTTTCAATCCAAACATATGCACGTTTTTTGGTAATTGGTCAAGTATGTCATTTCTGGGTTATTTTTAACCTTCAGGGGCAATATTAGTCTTTTTACACTACAAAGGCATTTTTGTAATTTTACTCCATAGATCTATGTTTGTAATTTCTTAACCAAGTATTCCAGACATTTAACCTTTAAAGAAATTAATAAGAATTTTTAGATATTGAGGTCAATTTATTTACTAACTAATCCCTGAACTTAGAATTGTTTCCGATCAGTCTACCAATTTCTTTTGCAAGCCGTTTGAGTCTTATATAGTGTTATACCTTTATTTCATATTTAATTTGAGTCCAATGATAATTAAATACACCTAATTGACCAATCATTTTCATTCATGTATTTACCAATTATCAATGAGTTCCGAAAAGCATACAAAAGGTAGTAGAATTTTACCTCAATTTACGAGCCACATTGGTTAACCAATTAAACTCCATTTGATCTCCCCCGAACTTTAATTCCACATCCCATAATGTATCATATACATGGAAAACCAATTACATTAGAAACGAAGCTTAAACGTGAAAATTCGTATTGAATCACTAGATAAAATGCCCAAAAATAGCTTACCGAGTTTGAATTTGGCAAAACGAACTTTAGATTCGGATTCAGACTCGGACTCAAGACAGCGAGAAACATAAAATATGACTTTTCAGAAAATTTGGCTTTTTAGTCAAAGTCAAAGTCAACGGTCAAGTCAATGATAAGTCCCGAACGTCGCCAGAAATCCAAGTTATACAAGGATATTTTCTTAGATTTTGGTTCCGTTGTTCATTCTTAGGAGAAAAAGGCTTCATATTTGGCTTTAAGGGGGTGAGGAGATTATTTCAAGCTATTTAACTCGAACCCTGGCCGGCCATTGCGCCATTGAGCGACGATCATCTCTCCGGCGGGGGGGAAAAGTTGAGAGATTTGGTTCTCTTTTTTTTTTTATGGGAGGCAACTAAGAGAAACAAATGAACAAATTGGGTTTTATGAAACCTAAAAATGGGTTACATAAGTGGGCTGAAACACCGTTGTTTTCAGTTTTCCCTATGAGAGAGCCGCGCGTTTTAGGATTGGGGGATGATCACGATTTCAATCCTCTTTTGTTTGTACTTTCATATTTTGGTCACCGAATGAAGTGTGGTTTAATTTTGTTTCAAACCATTTAAATTATTTGTGTTTTACGTTTCGGTCCTTGCATGTCTTAGATATAGCTCATATATTGTTCAGTTTATTTGCTTGTTCAATCCTTCTTATTTTTATTAGTTGTGATTTGACCCCTATCTTAGATGTTTAATAAATATATTAGCCCCTGAAATGTATCCTTAGTTTATATTTAATCTTTATTTTAGATTTTCTTGATTTATAGATTAAATCTTTATATTTTTTTGGTTGTTCAGTCTCATCCCTACATTGTGTTAGTTGTTTAGATTTAGTTATTTTTAATATTATTATTATATATGCATACCTTTGTTTTATATTTTAATGTAACTGTATAATCTAATAATATATTATTGTCTAAAATGGTTTTTTTAGATATTTCTTATAAATATGTAATATATCAAGTATAGGATATATATGCTTATATCATGTTTTAAGATTTATGTACGTACTTACATTTTATTTAAAGAGGATACGTTTAAATATTGAATTATATATTCTTCCAAAAAAATTTATTATCTATTACTATAAAATTTATGATATTATGTATTAATTATTTGGATTAATCAATGGAAGACCTCCAAACACCGGGGTGCTCTTTCGAATGTTAGTCGAATAAAATGGTTTTAATATTATTTTATTATTTACTTATACTTTATGATTTATTAAAACAAATGAATATACTTTATTTCACTTTAAATAAACATGTCATTTTTAAACATTTTTTTATATTTTACGAAATTTTTTTAATAAATGAATATTTATTGTGTGCTTATTTATTTTAGTATCTCGTTATTTTTTTCGGTTTATTCGTTTGCTACATTATGTGAATATTTCATCCATTTTATTTATGTCATTTATTATTGTTGCATTCATGAATAATGCATTTATTTTTTGTGTTTTTAATTATTCAAAGGCAATTTCGTCTCACGTCGTGGATTAATAAAATTACGTCCAACATAACTGGATTTTAATTTATGTTAATCCACATAGTGAGAGGACACCCTTTTTAAATCCAAATGAATTAAATAATCTTTTATTGAATTAAGCATTTTAAAAAGAAATTCATTAATTTTTAAAATTTATCAAAATAACAGGATCGTAATTTAAATTTTGAATTCAAATTAATAAATACCACAACTTAGACAACGTATAATCGAGAGGTACAAAAGAGGAAGAAAAACATTTTCAAACAAGACAATCTCTTTAAAATATATATTGACAATTGATAAATGTCTCTCGTACATAGAATCTCATTATCAAAACCGGGGCAAGAAAAACCAAAATTTTGGGGCAGAATTTGATGGGCAAGAAGAATAAGTTGACACAAGTCAACAATTTCAAGGGATACCTCATGTTTGATCTTAATGAATCGAATCATTTTAAAAATATTCAAACTTCGTAAAAGATCTGGTTCTTTGATCAAGTCAGAAGAGACAAATTGAAGGCAACAATAAGCAAATAGGTTACCACGACTAAGCACTAAATAGTATAGGGACTGGGCCACCAATGCTAAATAGTACAGGACCAAGGCCACCAAAGTAGACATACATGTTACATAGATTTGCATCTTTGCATCAAACATTCATCATCACATGCAACATAATAAACATTGATTTCTATCTCACGAGGATGCTTTTAAAATTTCTCTTGAAATTTTGTAAGACCATTTTCATCATTTCACGAGGAGAAATATGAAAGCTCATCATATGAATTCCATTTTTGACATTCTTGAAAAATATTTAAAATATTTACATTTATGCATGCATATGTTTTAAGCCTTTCAGGAAAGAAATGATTGGTGATAACTAGATCTCATCAACACGAATGACCAATGTCATCATCAGATTTGACATCGAGTAAATCATTCAAAAGCGACCAAATCTTCTTTTCATGTAGGAGTAGTGTTGTTTACATCAAGTTATCTCCAGACAATCAAACTTCCTTAATACGAAGGAACAATGTTCTCTTCAGATGCAATCTCTCGAATGAGACTAGACGTCCTCAACATGAAGGAACAATGGCGTCCATTGACTAGATCTCCTCAACACAAAGGAGCAATGTCTTCATCAGATTTGACATCTATCAAATCATCCAAAGTGACCAAATCTCCTTATCATATAGGAGCCGTTTCATTTCCAAAATCAAATTATCTTCATGCAATTAGACTTTCTCAATGCAAATGAGGATTGTTGTCTACAAAAGCATAGTAATTCAAATGTGACTAGTCATTCTCAACACAAATAAACAACATTGTTAACAAACCCGACATCCTTAAACGAAACGTCAACTCACCAAACAACGATTAGACATCCTCAATGTGAAGGAACAAATTGTTTGTATCATTAGAGATTGCTTCTCTTGAAGCAAAATTTCATCTATCTTATCATAGTTTCCTTTAAAACATAACAAATTTTGCCTCACTCGAGACAGTTTTCTCACAAAAGCAAAATTTTATCTCACATGTGATAATTTCTTTTGAAACTAATTTTGTCTCACTCGAGACAGTTTCCTTTGAAGCCCAAAGCATTGATATTGTTTCCCTTAATACAAATTTTGTTTGGCTTAAAATTTCTTTCTCTTGAAAGTTCTACTCTTCTTTAGAATGCTTGTCTTGAAGCAAAATTTTGAAATGAAAATATCTCCTCTGAGATAAATATCATCGTTAGTCTCTCTTGAAACTATATCAAAATTCAATGTAAAAGATGGAACCAAACAAAAATGTGTTGTCTATTTATATTTGCTCTATTCTTGTTAACACAAGAATGAACAAAGAGGGGCAGCTGTAGACCTCATTTTTGTCCGGGTTGTCCTTTCTTGTCTTAGATATTGCTCATATATTGTTCAGTTTATTTACATGTTCAATACTTCTTATTTTTGATTATTTGTGATTTGACCCCTATCTTAGTTAACCCCTGAAATGTTTCCTTAGTTTAGATTTAATCTTTATTTTAGGTTTTCTTGATTTATAAATTAAATCTTTATGTTTTTTTGGTTATTCACTCTCATCCCTACATTTTTTGTTAGTTGTTTCGATTTAGTTCCTTTTAATATTATAATATATATGTATATACCTTTGTTTTGTATTTTAATGTAATTATATAATCTAATAATATATTATTGTTTAAAATGGTTTTTTTATATATTTATTATAAATATGTAATAAATTAAGTATATGATATATATATATATATGCTTATATTATGTTTTAAGATTTATATATGTACTTCCATTTTATTTAAAGAGGATACGTTTAAATATTGTATAATATATTTTTCAAAAAATATTATTATTTATTACTATAAAATTTATGATATTCCGTATTAATTATTCGACTAATCAATGGAATACCTCTAAACACCTGGGGCTCTTTCGAGGACTATTAAAAAAATGGTTTTAATATTATTTTATGATTTACATATACGTTATGATATATTAAAATAAATGAATATACTTTATTTCACTTTAAATAAACATGCCATTTTTAAACTTTTTTACGATTTTTTAATAAATGAATATTTATTGTGTGCTGGTTTATTTTAGTATCTCGTTATTTTTGTCATACCCCAATTTAGGGGCTAAATTTTTAGAAATTATAAAGTATTGAATTTAAGTGGTATTTGTGAATAAATTGTGGATTAAAGTGTAAAATCGCAAAGTTAGCAGATCATTTTAGGAAGTGCAAGAAAATTCAGGGACTTGAACTCGAATTTGCCCATTTTTATGGATGTTGAAAAATAAAGCCCCCTCCCCGTGTAATCTGGTTTTACCTAGATTCTTTTCCCCCATTTCCTCCCCCTATCAACCCCCTTTTTAGCTTCGATTTCTCCACCGTCCGGCTACCGTTTGTCGATCCGAAACTACCAATAGATTCACCATTGAACAGAGAAAAAACCTAACCTCTATCCTGACGTGAATCAACAACGTTCACCGTAAATCTCAACCGAAAGCTTCGTTGGTTTTAACTCGATCACCATTAGTTTTCCGTCGATTTTGATCGATCTGGCCACCCATTTTCAACACCTCCCTCACCATTGTGTTCCTTGCATCGTTCCGAGTCCACCGGTGTCCTTCTTGTCTCCGTTGTCGTCGGCGCGTGAGGGGGGTGAGGAAGTTAAAGTTTATGATGTTTTAAAATATAGCTCTTCGTCGTTCAAAATTGTGAACCGAGCTTGGTAAGTGTCTCAAAATCCCTTAAAATAATTTTATAATTTTTTATGGAGTTTTTCCGACCTCCTAGGCCTCTGAACGCGCCCCCACGCGCCACCCCTTGCGTGTGGGCTTCGTCTGGCAGCATAGGGAACCGGCTGACCGGCTGGACAGATCAGGACCGAGCCAACTGAGCCTAGTCGAGCTGTCGAGCCTAGCTGTAGAGTCGAGCCAATCCATTGAGCAATTGACCGGGTTGACCGTTGATCGGCGTTGACCATTGACTGGCGTTGACTACCGTTGATCGTCGTTGACTACCGCTGACTGTCGTTGACCGAACATTGACCGACCGTTGATTTTTTTCAGGTATACCTATCCTGACGATTTTTGATGTCCTGAGACCGTTTTTGAGGTATGTTTTGCCAAATTCAAACCCGATAACACCCGATTCGATCCGTTTTTTGCAATTAAGCACCATTTTTGATGAAATATCTGTTGATATGTAACCAAGGAATTATTGGAAGTTGATTTCAAGATCAAGGGGGTTCGATTATAGTTTAAACGGTCGATCAGTATGGCATAAAAATCGAGGTAATACATTACTTCCTCTTTATGTTTTATGGAACATGTTAGTATTGATAAATACATGAATAAGATAATGTTTGGTCTCATCTGTTAGTTAATTAATTTCTACTCTCGATCCGAATTCGGTAACTGAATATGACCTAGATGATTAATATAAGAAACTAGAGGACCGTTAGAATTAAATTACAAGTTGTGTGATTAAGTGATAAAACAATCAGCCCCTGGACTTGTAAATTTTAATTTATCTCATTAAACGATATCTAGATGAAAATTATGAGAATACTTTGGTTAGGTAAAATTAAAAAATACCCTTATGTTGTAAAAAGACAAAAATTGTCCCTGGAAGTTGGATAATAACTCTGAAAAAACATTGATCCGATGAAACTACTGAGGTGTATAGAAAATACTAGTTTTGCTTAGAAAATATGGATAACCGAGTTCTAACCCCAATATGGCTTGTACAAGATACTAGAAGTTGAATTAAATAATACGATTGGACAGAAGGAAATGATTGAAATACTCTGGATCTATAAAATGACCAAAATACCCCTGAAATACAAATGAACCAAGAATATCACCAAGCCAAGAATGATTGGATATCTTCAAGCTCTGAAATGACTAGAATAACGTTGAGCACCAAAATGACCAAAATACCCTTATAGCATAAAATAAGTAAATGTCTTGGATTAATTAAGGAATCTAAATAAACATGGATGTTGTACAACCCTTAAAAGTTATGGAACAAAGCTTAAGTAGGTCGATCAACCCTAATGCTATGGCAATACCAGAATGGCATAGATACCACTTGAATGCTCGTTCGTCTCCTCAAGTTTCGATCGATGATAATTCTAGAAGTACTCAGCTCAGCTCAACGTTAGAGCGCATTCGGTATTAAGAAGTGGATATTCGTGAGATAGATCAACCACGAATACCAAAATGACTTTATTATTATTACCAAATTGAACTGAACGGAAGTACAATATGTATCCAAAATTCAGAAGCGTCTGAATTACTCTGGAAAACTCTGAAGTAACCGGATGCACCTGAATAATAGTGAGATTTTAAAGTATCAATTTTAAATGTCTGAGTAGAACGATTAGCAATCGATTCCTTTCAATAGGACCTCATTCTTGGAATATGATCGAATGACATCAGTTTCATGTTATCCATCCTGATAACTACCAAGTGTCTCTGAAAAATACTTGGACCCTCTAGTGTGTTCCCTATGTACTACTTAATTGGTTTATCTATTTTAAAATGTGGTACATCAAAATCTATTGTTTACTGTTTTATTGATGCACCGACTTACTGGTGATGGCTTATGAATTATGATTGTTATATGATTATCTATTTTCACTGATATATGATTACGATGATTATAGATTTATGGAAATTCTGCTTACTGTACAAATTGTATCTTTGAGATACCGATTTTTGGTAGGACTGGAATATGGAGGTAAAATTCTGATCAAATTGGTAAATCATTACGGACCTAATGTGACTCTTGGGTAGGCTCTGCGGCCCTGAGATCATTCTTGGGTAAGCCCTGTGGCCCTGAGATTTTTCTTGGGTAGGCCCCGTGGCCCTGAGATCATTTTTGGTAGGCCTTGTGTCCCTCAGATCTTTCTTGGTTAAGCCCTATGGCCTTGAGAACTTTCTTGGGTAGACCTATAGGCCCCAAGATGCACCCTTAGGTTGGCTCCCTTTGCTGTGTGCTTAGGGTAAGCCCTTATGAATGCAGTTTCGGGAAGCTGCATAATAGAATTTGGTTGGAGGGTTCTACTATGGTTTTAAAAGATTTATATATTTTCACTGGTTTTGACTAGAACACACTAGACATCCTATTCGACCTCCTGAAATTGTGATATTATGAATGATTCCCATGAACTGAGATCTTCATGGCTTTTACTCGATGAACTACCAGTATAACCCCAGATTATCCTAAAAACTAGTATACGTCAGATTCAATAAGGAAATTATATGGCTTTCCATTTATCTGCATGCCCTGTAGCATCAACTGGTAGTATTGTATTACTGAGATTCCATAAGTTCACTCTGTTACTCACCTTTTCAGGTTACAAGAATCGTATCAGTGCATCTATCGACATCAATAAGTGAGTTCTTCTAGCGTTTCTTGCAGAGTATGGTACATGTGATTAGGGGGCATGTAGATTGTATTTTGTTTTATATACGAGTTTGAAAATGTTTTATTTCTGAATATTGGTAAATTTTACTTTTGTATTTATAAATGATTTTATGAGTTTACATGTTTTAATAAAAGTTTTAAAATTTCCTCTATTTTTACGGTGGGTTGCTCCGGTGGTCTTAATGTGACACCTCAGATCGGATTGGGTTACCATCATCGGCCTGGGGGTGTTACAATATTTTCAGTTTATTAGTTTGTTACATTATGTGAATATTTCATCCCTTTTATATATGCCATTTATTATTGTTGCATTCATGAATTATGCATTTATTTTTGTTTTTTAATTATTCAAAGACAATGTCGTCTCACTTCATGGATTAATGAAATTATGTCCAACATAACTGGATTTCAATTTTCGTTAATCCACGAAGTGAGAGGACATCATTTTTAAAGCCGAATGAATTAAATGATCTTTTATTGAATTAAGTATTAAAAAAGAAATTCATTCATTTTTAAAATTTATCAAAAATAAAAGGATCGAATTTTAAATTTTGAAATCAAAATTTATAAAATTCCACTACTTAGGCAACGTATAATGAGAGATACCAATTTTGGGCGTTGTGGGGGTGCTAACCCTTGTAACCCCCCAGACCCGGTCTGTAAGTTAGACTCAAACCTAAGTGGTCACATATCCCATTCAGAGGTTTTTTTTTATATAACTTATAGAACATTAAATATAATACAAAACAAAATATATATCCAAAACGACAGCAAATACATGTCACCAGATACAATGGAAAACATGTAGAGATATATGTTCGTACAAAATAAGTAGTTGATCTCCCTTGATGCCAAATCTGCTAGCTTACGGTCTGCTATTATCTGAAAAAGGGTAAAAACTATAGAATGAGCTAAAAAGCCCAGTGTACTTCAAACAATGTATAAAAACATTTTAATAAAATATTTAAGTAAAATCATTTCATCAAACATGTTTGTTTTATTTAAAATATGAACACTACCCCCATCCGTCACGAACAAAATGTGTAGGTTCCCCATAACCATACACCCCGTCACGTCCAGTAAGGCCTTGAGCACAAAGCCGAGGAGCCTGCAAGTATTCTTCCTACAACAATTTCCCCCCAATGTCAGTAATAAACAAGTATGTATTCAAGTAAAATTGGTGAATAATTCATGCTTTAAAAAAACATATATCGAAATACAGAAATCAAATATCAGGAAATCAATATTCAGGAATCACGTATCATGTATCATGTCATAACAGTATTATGAATTATCACCAATCTAAAACAATATTTTTAAAACAGTAAAATAACACTGTCATGAAACACACCTGTAATAGTCTGAGAAATCAAATAGGGAAGCTTATTACTAGTTTTGTCGATCACGCTCTGCTGCGGGCGCTAGATCCTACGAATTGGAAAAATCCATATTGGAAACCTAATATAAATAATCTAAATATTATTTAAATAATATACGGAAACCTACGGGTATTTCTCGTAGTACGCAATTCAGGCTGATCTAATGAATGGACAACACCGGACCTAATTGATCCTTGCCTAGGTGAAACACGAGTACCTTCATAAAATATTTTTTTATTGAATCAATTCCTTAACCAAATCCCAATTAAATAATCAAAATATTCAAATATTAAGCCTTTTGGGTTTACAAGCTCGATTCGAGAATTTCGGGTCAGAATTTGGCAAAACAGACTTCGGAATCAGATTCAGGACGTCGAAAAACATAAAGTATAACTTTCTGAAAATTTGAATTCTTGGTCAAAAGCAAAGTCAACGGGTTTGACTGATGATTCGAAGACTTTCGGGTTTGAATTTTCTGAAATGGACCCCAAAAACGGATTCGGGACATCAAAAACTGTCAGGATAGGTATTTTCGGAAAAGATTAACGATCGTTTAATAGCCGCTCAAAGCCGGTCAAAATTCTGGTCAAAGAAGGTCAACAAGCTGTCAAACATTTTACATAAATAGCACCCCTTTTTAAAATAATAACCAAAATAGCACCCTTTTAAATTAATTACCAAAATAGCATCATTTCGAATTAATTCCCAGAATAGCACCAAAATCGAATTAATTCCCAGAATATCACCGTTCAACGGTCAACTGTCGGGTCGGGTCGGGTCAACGGTCGGGTCGGGTCGGATCAACGGTTCAGATCGGTCAAACCGGTTTTCCAGTTATGCACTCGCCCTGCGGCGGTACGTGTGGCGCGTGGGACCTCTCCGGGGCTCTAAAAATAACGAAAAAATTTTTAAAAATTATTTTGAGTGATTTCGAGATACTTACAAAGATCGGTTCAAATTTTTGAACGGCGGAGAGTTCATTTTCAGCAAATCGGAAAGTTTGACTGATTCACCTCCCCACGCGCCGCCGTCGACGGAGACCGAGGATGACACCGGCGGACTCGGAATGGCACAAGGAACACGATGGTGCGGGAGGTGTCGTAAACGGAGCAACGATCGGCGATGAATTTAAGATTTTCTCGGCGATTGAGCTAAAAAAAGTTGATGTTTTGACTTGAAATTCACGGCGTTTAGCAGCGTTTCACTTCAATTAACTTAAGGGATTTGTTCCTCACTCGATAATGAACACGATGGTGATTTTAAAACGACGATCGGAATTCGGACGACGTCGGGATCGTAGTCGGAAGTTGAGGTTGGGGAAGGGAGTTTAGGCTCAATTTAGGAGCAATTAGTTTCTGATTTTTCAAAAACCAATTACCGTATATAATACCAAACTTCACCAACCTTTCTTGGGTAAATTCAGAGCTTGGTCCTTGAATTTTCTTTAACTCTAAAATAAGCTACAAATTTTTAAAATCTTACAATTTAGTCCCTAAATTTCACCAAATTACTTAATTAAAACCTCAAATTACAATTATATATTTTTTTCAAATTTCCGGTTTGTTACAATTCTCCCCCTTTACAAGAAATTTCGTCCTCGAAACTTACCTTATGCAAATAGATGAGGAAATTGAGCCTACATTGACTCCAATATCTCCCAAGTAGCTTCTGAGGGACTACGATTACTCCACTGAACTTTGACCATTAGAATACGTCTATTCCGAAGAACTCGCTCATCCTTCTCTAAAACCTGAACAGGCTCCTCCTCATATGACAAATCAGGTCTCAGCTCTACCTCATCAACTTGAATGATGTGATCTGGATCTGGACGGTATCACCTCAACATAGTTACATGAAAAACATCATGAATACGACTGAACTGGGAAGGCAACTCAAGCTGATAAGCAACAGGTCCAACTTTCTTCAGAATATGATACGGCCCAATAAATCGTGGACTCAGTTTACCCTTATGTCCAAATCTCAATACTTTCTTCCATGGAGATACCTTGAGAAAAACCTGATCTCCAACCTCAAACTCAATATCCTTACGTCACTTATCTGCGTATGATTTATGCCTATCAAATTCCTCTCTTAAGCGATCACGGATTAGTCTAACAGTATCTTCAGTCTCTCGTACCAAGTCTGGACCCAAAGTTTTCCTATCATACAACTCAGTCCAACATATAGGAGTACGACATCTCCGTCCATATAAAGCCTCGTACGGTGCCATGCGGATACTCACCTGATAACTATTATTGTAAGCAAACTCAGCTAATGGCAAGAAATCTTCCCAACTACCACGAACATTAATCACACGACCCCGTAACATATCCTCCAACACCTGAATCACTCGCTCAGACTGTCCATCAGTCTGAGGATGAAAAGCTGTACTGAAATTCAAACGTGTACCCAGAGCCTCGTGCAAAGCTTTCCAGAATCTGGAAGTGAACCTCGGATCTCAATCAGATATGATAGACAATGGAACACCATGAAGTCTAACGATCTCAGAAATATACAACTTAGCTAGTTTATCCAGAGAATAATTAACCCGAATAGGGATAAAGTGCGCTGACTTGGTGAGTCGATCAACAATCACCCAAATAGAATCCATTTTAGAAGGAGACAAAGGAAGACCAGTAACGAAGTCCATCGTAATGCACTCCCATTTCCACTCAGGAATCTTAATTGATTGTAACAATCCAGATGGATGCTGGTGCTCTGCCTTAACTTGCTGACAAGTCAAACACCTCGCCATAAAATCTGAAATATTCTTTTTCATACCAGTCCAAAAGTAACGCTCCTTGAGATTATTGTACATTTTGTCCCCGCCAAGATGCATAGCATAAGGACTACTATGAGCCTCCTGAAGAATAACCCGTCTCAACTCATTATCTTTAGGGACACAGTAACGACCGTGAAAACACAAAATACCATCCTGATCCACAGTATACTCCGAACTCGATCCTTGCTTAACTAATTCAATAATGGGAAGCAACGAGCTATCAAGGAGCTGTTTGGCCTTAATCTCCTCGGCCAAAGTAGGTTTAACTTGTAACTCTGCTAACAGACTATTATCATCAAATAAGCTCAGGTTGGCAAATAAGGCTCTGAGATCTGATATCGCCTTACGGCTCAAGGCGTCTGCCACTACATTAGCCTTCCCTGGATGATATTCTATCTCAAAATCATAGTCCTTTAAAAGCTCCAACCAGCGACGCTGTCTCAAATTCAATTCTTTCTGAGTAAGCAGATACTTCAGTGAGTAAGCAGATACTTCAGACTCTTATGATCAGTATAGATAGAACACTTTTCTCCGTAGAGGTAGTGTCTCCATATCTTTAAAGCAAAAACCACAGCAGCTAATTCTAGATCGTGAGTAGGATAGTTACGCTCATGCGGCCTTAACTGACGTGACGCATAAGCAACAACTTTACTATCTTGCATCAAACCACATCCTAATCCAGAATAAGAAGCATCACTGTAGACAGAAAAATCCTTCTCAGATTCAGGCTGAATCAACACTGGGGCTTGAGTTAGAACAATCTTCATTTTCTCAAAGCTAGCTTGTTGGTCCTCAGACCAGACAAATGGAACATCTTTCCTCAATAGTTTCGTCAGAGGAGCTGCAATAAGGGAGAACCCCTCAACGAAACGACGGTAGTAACCAGCTAAGCCCAAGAAACTACGGATCTCAGAGACGTTCCTAGGTTGCTTCTAGTTCAGAATAGCCTCCACTTTGCTTGGATCCACCTGAATGCCATCAACAGAGACGACATGTCCAAGAAAAGTCACTTCGCTTAGCCAGAACTCACACTTGCTCAACTTAGTGTATAGCTTATTCTCCCTTAGAGTCTGTAGAACAATCCTTAAATGTTCCTCATGTTCTGCTTCACTTCTAGAATACACCAATATGTCATCAATGAATACAACTACAAACTGGTCCAAATAAGGTCGAAACACCCTATGCATCAGATCCATAAAAGCAGGAGAGGCATTAGTTAACCTGAATGACATCACTAAAAACTCATAGTGCCCATATCGAGTACGGAAAACAGTCTTCAGAATATCCGAATCTTTCACTTTGAGTTGATAATAACCAGATCTCAAGTCTATCTTTGAAAAGATAGAAGCCCCTCGAAATTGGTCAAATAGATCATCGATTCTGGGTAGAGGATATTTGTTTTTAACCGTGAGCTTGTTCAGTTTCCTATAATCAATACAGAGTCTCAATGTACCATCTTTCTTCTTGACAAAGAGAACTGGGGCTCCCCACGGTGATACACTGGGTCGGATAAATCCCCTGTCCAACAACTCCTGAAGTTGAACTTTTAGTTCCTTAAGCTCCTTTGGGGCCATACGATAAGGAGCCATTGAAACCGGGGTGGAACCAGAATAGACTTCAATCTCAAACTCGACTTCTCTATCTGGAGGTAATCCAGGCAACTCCTCGGGAAAAACATCGGGAAATTCCTTGACAGTTCGGATGCCTTCAATATCTGATTGAGATCTCCTAGTGTCCAAAATATAAGCAAGAAACGCCTCGGAACCCTTCCTGATCATCTTCTCCGCTACCAAGGCAGACACAATATTCATCAGAAATCCACGTCGTTCCCCGATCATTACAATCTTTCAATTATCTAGGGTCTTCAGAACAGCTCTCTTAGTCTCAAAATCAATATTTACTCGATGTTTGTCCAACCAATCTACGCCGAGAATCAAATCAAACTCTTTAAAGGGTAATTCCATCATGTCAGCCAGAAAAATCTCTCCATTAATCTCTATAGGGCACTCTCTGAAAATAGGATCCAACACGATGGATTTGCCTAAGGGACTTTGAACTATCACTGAATGCTCAGTATACTCAACATGAATATTTAGACCCTCAGAAACGGAATACGATACATAGGAATTTGTAGAGCCACTATCAAACAATGCAAAGTATGGAACTGAATGAATAATAAAAGTACCTGCAGTCACATTAGGCCCATCACGATCTTGTCGAAGTCTAGCAGTGTAAACCAATGCAGGTTGTCTGGCCTCAGATCTGATTGGACCCCTACTCTGAGATGCTCGGCCTCTACTAACCGATCCAGGTGCTCTGCCCTGACTATGACTCACTGCTGGAGTATGAACAGTACTCTGAGTACGAGCGGGAGTACGAGCTGGTGTCTGAACAGAACGAAGTAACTCTAGACAATCCTTCAAATGATGGTCACCAGACCCACATTTATAACAAGTGCCCAATTTCATCCTGCATTCCCCAAAATGATATTTCCCACAGTAATCGCATGTTGGCAATGTTTGCGACCCAAAAGAACCACCATGTCTAGAAGATTGAACAGCTGAAGAACCAGATGCAACAGGTCTGACACTCTTACCACCTCTATGAAAGGACTCACCCCTGCCTCTCTTGCTAGGGTGTGCTGAAGAATCAACAGAACCAGAAGGCCTCCTGAATCGATTCTGGGCTCGATCACTATCTCTCTTGTGCTTTATACCCAATCACTCTATTTCCTCAGTAGTCTTGGCTATCTCAACCAAGGCGTCAAAATTCCCCTCCCGATGGGTAGCGACTCGACTCTTGATCTCATACCTGAGTCCATTCTCAAACCTCAAGCATCGATTTGCCTCAATGTTAACAAGTCCAGGGGCATAGCGACTCAATCGGATGAACTCAACCTCATAGTCCATGACAGTCATATTACCCTGCTCCAGATTCTGAAACTCCTGGTGTCGTTCCTGCATAAATCTCTCTCCGATGTAGCGACTCCGGAAGCGCTTCTTGAAAAGATCCCATGTTAATTGGTTCCTTGGAATACTACCAGAAATGGATTGCCACCATCTGAAGCTTTCTTTCTTCAACATAGTTAGGGCCCCCTTCAACTTCTGCTCAGGTCCGATGTTCATCTCATCCATAATCCTCTCTGTTTCCTCCAACCAATACTCAGTGTCTGTCGGAGGTCCACCAGTAATACCCTCGAATCGAACTACACCAGCAGCAACCAGAGAGTTTAAAATCTCTACTGCAGTCATGTTACTAGGGGTTCTAGCAGCTCTCTGAAACATACAGAAGATAGCTCTGTTAATGGCGTCTTCATTCATCTCAGTATCCTCATCCTCAGTGACGAGAGGATCTCTTACAGGAGTAAATTGATCATCTTGAGAAAGAGTTGGATTTACTTGCGGAACAGGAGGATCACGTGGTGACATCGGATCGTCTATCGTAACCGAAGGTCAAGTCACTCACCCTCTACCACGTCCACGTCCTGTCCTACGACCTCTAGCAGCATTCATCGTTGGATCTATAAGGCTCTACAGAAAGAATTTGAAACATATGTTAGATTAGCATCAGGGATCTCGAGAAAACTTTAAATCAAAACATAAGGTGACACGTTTTTTTTAAATCTAAAGTTTAGGACCTATATACAGTCCGAGTGTTTAAAACCGAAAGCTCTGATACCACCAAATGTAACCCCCTATACCCGGTCTGTAAGTTAGACTCAAACCTAAGTGGTCACATATCTCATTCAGAGGTTTTTTTTATATAACTTATAGAACATTAAATATAATACAAAACAAAATATATATCCAAAACGACAGCAAATACATGTTACCAGATACAACGGAAAACATGTAGAGATATATGTTCGTACAAAATAAGTAGTTGATTTCCCTTGTTGCCAAATCTGCTAGCTTACGGTTTGCTATTATCTAAAAAAGGGTAAAAACTATAGAATGAACTAAAAAGCCTAGTGTGCTTCAAACAATGTATAAAAACATTTTAATAAAATATTTCAGTAAAATCATTTCATCAAACATGTTTGTTTTATTTAAAATATGAACACTACCCCATCCGTCACGAATAAAATGTGTAGGTTCCCCATAACCATACACCCCGTCACGTCCAGTAAGGCCCTGAGCACAAAGCCGAGGAGCCTGCAAGTATTCTTCCTCCAACAATTTCCCCCCAATGTCAGTAATAAACAAGTATGTATTCAAGTAAAATTGGTGAATAATTCATGCTTAAAAAAAACATATATCGAAATACAGAAATCAGATATCAGGAAATCAATATTCAGGAATCACGTATCATGTATCATGTCATAACAGTATTATGAATTATCACCAATCTAAAACAATATTTTTAAAACAGTAAAATAACACTGTCATGAAAGACACCTGTAACAGTCTGAGAAATCAAATAGGGAAGCTTATTAATGGTTTTGTCGATCACGCTCTGCTGCGGCGCTAGATCCTACGAATTAGAAAAATTCATATTGGAAACCTAATATAAATAATCTAAATATTATTTAAATAATATACGGAAACCTACGGGTAATTCTCGTAGTACGCGGTTCAGGCTGATCTAACGAACGGACAACATCGGACCTAATTGATCCTTGCTCAGGTGAAACACGAGTACCTTCATAAAATATTTTTTTATTGAATCAATTCCTTATCCAAATCTCAATTAAATAATCAAAATATTAAAATATTAAGCCTTTTGGGTTTACAAGCTCGATTCGGGAATTTCGGGTCAGAATTTAGCAAAACGGACTTCGGAATCAGATTCAGGACGTCGAAAAACATAAAGTATAACTTTAGCAAAATCTGAATTCTTGGTCAAAATCAAAGTCAACGGGTTTGACTGACGATTCGGAGACTTTCGTGTTTGAATTTTATGAAACGGACCCCAAAAACAGATTCGGGACGTCAAAAATTGTCAGGATAGGTATTTTCGGAAAAGATTAACGATCGTTTAATAGCCGGTCAAATCCGGTCAAAGTTATGGTCAAAGGAGGTCAACAAGCTATCAAATATTTTACATAAATAGCACCCCTTTTTAAAATAGTAACCAAAATATCACCCTTTTCAAATTAATTACCAAAATAGCATCATTTCGAATTAATTCCCATAATAGCACCAAAATCGAATTAATTCCCAGAATATCATCGTTCAACGGTCAACGGTCAACTGTCGGGTCGGGTCAACGGTCGGGTCGGGTCAACGGTCGGGTCGGGTCAACAGTCGGGTCGGGTCGGATCAACGATTTAGACTGGTCAAACCGGTTCGAACCGATCAAAACCAGTTCAAAACTGGTTTTCCAGTTATGCACTCGCCCTGCGGCGGTGCATGTGGCACGTGATACCTCCTCCGGGGCTCTAAAAATCACGAAAAAAATTCTAAAAATTATTTTGAGCGATTTCGAGATACTTACAAAGATCGGTTCAAATTTTTGAACGGCGGAGAGCTCGTTTTCAACAAATCGGAAAGTTTGACTGCTTCACCACACCACGCGCCGCCGTCGACGGAGACCGAGGATTACACCGACGGACTCAAAACGGCACAAGGAACACGATGGTGCGGGAGGTGTCGTAAACGGAGCAACGATCGGCGATGAATTTAAGATTTTCTCGGCGATTGAGCTAAAACAAAGTTGATGTTTTGACTTGAAATTCACGGCGTTTGGCAGTGTTTCACTTCAATTAACTTAAGGGATTTGTTCCTCACTCGATAACGAACACGATGGTGGTTTTAAAACGACTATCAGAATTCAGACAACGTCAGGATCGTAGTCGGAAGTTGAGGTTGAGGAAGGGAGTTTAGGCTCAATTTAGGAGTAATTAGTTTCTGATTTTTCAGAAACCAATTGCAGTATATAATACCAAACTTCACCAATCTTTCTTGGGTAAATTCAGGGTTTGGACCCTAAATTTTCTTTAACTCTAAAATAAGCTACAAAATTTTAAAATCTTACAATTTAATCCCTAAATTTCACCAAATTACTTAATTAAAACCTCAAATTACAATTATATTTTTTTTTCCAAATTTCCGGTTTGTTACAACCCTTCCCCATGCTAACCAACTCCTGAATCCTTAAATATGAATTTCTATTAACACGCAGACCAATTTTTGTCTTAAAAAATTGATTTTTCTGAAAATTGTTTTAAAAGACGTTTATGTATTCCACCTACCTAACCCAAAGGTCGATAACAAATCCAAATTTTAAATTAAACTAAAATTCAAAATTTCCAAAATATAGTCATAATTATTTTAAAATTTATTTATTATAAAAAAATGGTTATGAAACTAACTACATTACGAGGCAGAGCCAATTGCCTACACCAATAATTTGTAATGTTAAAGAGCACATCTTTAATGAGCTGAAACCTACCAGCATAACTTAGGTTCTTATCCCACTATTGACCCAATTTCATTTTGATCTTATCCAACAAAGGAGCGCAATCTTTCTCAATTAATTTCCTCGTAAGTAAGGGGATACCAAGATATCGAATCGAAAGTGGATTTTTTTAATTCATTTTACTTGACCTTATGGAAGGAAGCCATTAAGAGTGAAATGGATTCCATCATGCAAAACCATACATGGGAATTAGTGGATCTTCCTTCAAGGATTAAACTACTAAGTTCTAAATGGATATTCAAAAGAAAAATGAAAGCAAATGGAACAATTGATAAGTACTAGGCCAAATTGGTAATAAAAGGATATTGACAAAAGGAGGTCTTAGACTATTTCGATACATACTCTCATGTATTAAGGATAACATCCATAAGAATGATACTAGCGATTGTCGCTTTACAAAATCTAGAAGTACATTAAATGGATGTTAAAATAGCTTTCCTGAATAGGGATTTTGACAAAGAAATTTACATGGAACAACCTAAGGGTCATGTAGTTCTAGGTCAAGAAACAAAAGTCTGTAGGTTGGTAAAATTTTTGTATGGACTTAAACAAGCACCAAAACAATAGCATGAGAAGTTCGATAATGTCATGATGACAATCGTCTTCTATATAAATGAGTGTGACAAGTGTGTAAATTTTAAAACAACAAGCATAACATATATTATTCTATGCTTATATATTGATAACATACTCATTGTTGAAAGTAACAATGAGATGGTAAAATGTACCAAAGACATGTTAAATTCAAGATTTGACATGAAATATATAGGATTGGCATATACGATTTTTGGCATCCAAATTAAAAGGTCATCTAAAGGCCTTATATTAACACAGTTGCACTATGTGGACAAGATCCTTAAAAATTTAACAAGGGTGATAATGGTATAGCCATAACTCCACTAGACTATTGTTCACATTTGTCTAAAAACCCAGGTGAAAGTGTTCACTGAGTGGAATATGCAAGGGTCATAATGTATCTCATGAGTTGTACGAGACCAGAAATAGCTTTTACTGTGAGCAGTTTAAGTAGATTCACGAGTAATCCAAGTGAAAATCACTAGAAAGCGATAACAAAGATATTGAGATACCTTAGATATACTCGTGAATACAGTTTCATTATTCTAGAGATCTTGTTGTCTTAGAACGGTACTTCGAAGCCAGCTGGATATCTGATATTCAAGATACCAAAGGTACAAGTGAATATGTATTCACTTTAGGAGAAAGAGCTGTGGCTTGGAAATCCTCAAGGTAAATGATAATAAATAGATCTACAATGGAATCTGAGTTTATAGCTCTAGAAAAATCTAGAGAAGAAGCATAATGGTTTTGGAACTTTCTTGAGGATATTCTAGAATGGCCGAAACCTTTGCCCACAGTATGTATATACTGTGATAACCAAGGTACAATTTCTAGAGAACAAAATTTCATGTATAATGGTAAATCGAGACATACGCGACGTTGACACAATACCATTAGATAACTGATATCAAATGGAACTATCTCTATTTATTTTGTAAAATTAAATGATAACATTGCAGATATGCTAACCAAAGGGTTTAATCAAGATCAAGTTAAGAAGACATCTAGAGGAATGGGACTAAAGCCCATGAAATTTAAAGACGTTATGTAAAGGAGAACACTACCTTGTTGACTGGAGATCCCAAGATCTAGGTTTAAAGAGACAACCTAATTGCATAACCCGTGTACAATCACTGTAGGGGTTTCTTATCCTAAGTTCGCTCTTATGATGTAAACGGTGATCAAAGTGGTATAGGCTAAACTAGGATTTTAATGACCATTGAGTGCTATAGTGAGACGAGCAACATAAGTAACCTATGTGAGAGTGAAGTGGGATCGCTGCAAGGAGACTATTGGGGCATAGTTCTCTCAAACTCTTGCAAAACCAGGAGATGTCCATGGCTCTAAGAACATGCCCATGAGAACTAAATTCTTGTCAAATGAGTTATTATGTGAAGTATGTCATCGTTTACACAAATGGCAGAATAGTTCAAGGACATCGTGTCTACTATTTAACCAGTAAAGTAAATATATTGTCACAAGGAAAGGTTCAAAGGAGGAAACCTACCTATCCTAGCAACTATCAATCGTAGAGGCTATCACCACACCGTGTTAAAATATTTTTGATTAAATAATCAATTTCGTTCATGTGGGGGATTATTGGAAAAAAAAGGGTGAATTATATTGATGTATTTAATATTTATATTAAATTTAGAGTCCTTTTAGATATTGGAAATTAAAAGATACGGTTTAATTTGAATATCAGTAGGATAATAACTCTTTTAATATGTCAATTTAAAATTGTATGTGTTACCGTTTTAACTTTGAATATTAAAAGATAATTATATACTTTTGTGTATTTCAAATTAAAATAATATTTGTTTAATTTGAATAATAAAATGAGTGTATATTTGTTTAATATTTTAAATTTAAAAGATATTGTTATCTATTTTAAAATTTATATATTAAAAGATATATGATTGGAGTAAATTTCTCAGGTTTAATATTTTAAATTTAAAAGATATAATTATCTATTTAAATTTAGATATTAAAATAGATTTAATTGGAGAAAAACTCTCTCAAAATTCCCCTATAAATAATGAGTAAATCTCTCAGTTTTTTCACAACTCAGAATTCAAGAAGCTTTCTTCTCTTGAAAATATTTTCTCTCATTCTCAGAAAATATCCATTTTCCCTTAGTTTTCTGGTGATAGTCGAAGGCAATAAAAGTTTGTGATCTTTACTATTGTGTTATTGTAGCTGATCACCTAGTTGTTGTATCCTGGGAGATAGATGACCAAAGAATCTCGAGCACCAAGGAGTGGCCAAAAATATATCTTAAGGAAACTATGTAGCAATAGGCCTCAACTGATTTCGATCTCAGAATCAAAATACAAAATTTTTATTTCCAGTAATTCTCTTTTATTTTTAAAATAATTTATTCTTTCTTTTACTTTTCTCATATTCCAATTTAGTCTCGAATTATTACTCTCAGATAACATGCTAGGGGTGTTGAAGCAAGCATGTAAACAAAATTAATACTATTTCATAGTAAATGCATACTTAAGCAGGAATTATGGGGCAGCTAAAAACAAGCAACCAAAGAATGAGAATGAAGAATAAAGAGTCGCAAGAATACTAATCTGGAGTAGTATCTGAGTGATTTGGCAATATGGCCTAGATTACTACTATAAACAAGCCCTATTGTCCCACCACAGAAATAAGCCATATAATATAGCCAGAAATCCCACTGGCGGACTCACAATGTTGCAGGGTAATCTTCACCTAGCACTTTTAGCCTTCCTTTCTCTATTATCATTCCAAAACACCCTTCCTTTTTTGTTACAAAAAATGTATCAACACTTGAGCTATTAATTTGATAATTTTCAATCAATTCCTTGTGGAGCTGATCAAGGTCATCAGGATCAACTGAGTTGAATGTGGAGTCGTCGAGATGAAAGGCAGTATGGAAGGTATGAAGACAAGCCCAATTCCTACCACAAACAATGCCCAGAAAACACAAAGGTGGGAGCAAAAGAACTAAGGCAACCACGAGGAGGATATGTGCCCTTAATGCTTTATATGAAATTGAATTCAAAAAAAGAAGATACAGGCTGGTAAAAATAGCTAAAACATTAAGGATAACAAAGGTGAAGAAATCCCAACTAGTAAAACCTGTCGACTGAAGCTCTGAAGGCGATTGGCGGATGATGAGGACAACGACTATTCTTGAAGCAAGAAGAGGTACGCGTTTGTTTAAGAGCACAAAATGTACAAGAATCTCCAAGAGTGATACATTTGGAGTGGCATGAAAATAATATTTTAGATTTTATGGTTAGATGTCTGACTTGTCAACAGGTTAAGGCTGAGCATCAACATACGTCGGGATTGTTGTAGTCTATTAAGATTCTTGAGTGGAAGTGGGAGCATATTACGATGGACTTTGTTATCGGTTTTTCTCTGGCTCCTTCCAAAAAGGATTTTGTTTGGTTGATTATGGATCGACTCACCAAGTCAACTCATTTTATTCTTGTTAAGGTTAATTATTCTTTGGAAAGTTGGCTAAATTGTATGTATTTGAGATCGTTATACTATATTTTATTCCTTTTCGAGTTAATTATTCTTTGGAAAGTTGGCTAAATTGTATATATATGAGATTGTTAGACTCCACAGTGTTCCATTGTCCATCATCTCCGACCGAGACTAAAGTTTAATTCTAGGTTCTAGAAGGCTTTGCATGAGGCTCTAGGTACTCATTTGAATTTCAGTACAACTTTCCACCCACAGACTGATGGTCAGTTTGAGCGAGTGATTTAGGTGCTGGATGATATGCTACGGAGTTACGTGATTGACTTTCGTGGTAGTTGGGAAAATTTCTTACCTTTAGCCGAGTTCATTCACAATAACAGTTTCCAGAAAAGTATTCGCATGACACCATATGAGGCTCTGTATGGATGTCGATGTCGTACTCCTACATATTGGATAAAATTTCATGATAAGAAAACTTTGGGTCCATAACTAGTTCGAAAGACTAGAGATACTGTCAAATTGATTCGTGATGGCCTGAGAGAGGCATTTGATAGGCATAAATCTTATACAGATCAGTGAATGAATGATATCGAGTTTGAGGTTGGGCATCAGGTCTTTCTGAAGGTATCTCCATTGAAGAAAGTGTTGGGATTTGGACGTAAGGGTAAATTGTTCCCGAGATTTATTGGGTCGTATCTTATTCTGAAGAAAGTCATACATGTTGCTTATTAGCTTGATTTGTCTCCCCGCTCAGTCGCATTCATGATATTTTTCATGTATCCATATTGAGGCGATATCGTCCAAATCCATGTCACATCATTCAAAATGAGAAGGTAGAGTTAAGACCTGATTTGCCTTATGAGGAGGAGCCCGTTCAGATTTTAGATCGGAATGAGAAAGTTCTTCGAAATAGGCATATTTGGATGGTCAAAGTTCAATAGAGTAATCGTGACCCCTTAGAAACTACTTGGGAGACATTGGATTCGATGGAGGCTCAATTTTCGCATTTATTTCCATCAGGTAAATTTCAATGATGAAATTTCTTTTAAGGGGGAGAGTTGTCACACCCCAACTTAGGGCCTAAAAGTTTCTTAAAATTCTTTCGATGACTAAATTAAAATTTTAACTAAATTTAAAGGACAAAGTGAAATTTTGATTAAATTCAGATCCAAATTCAAAAAAGTATCAAAAACTTGAGGACCTAGAGTGTAATTACACCATTTTTCATAAGTGTGGGTTTAAAACCCAAAAATAAAAAACTTTTCATTTCTGGAAAGTTTCAACCCTTTTTCCTCAGTCTAACATTTTCTCCTATAGAAGAAAATATTTGATCGACGTTTTGTTGTCGACCGTTGCTCTATTTTTGAAACCTCCCACACCATTGTGTTTCTTGCGTCGTCTTGAGTTCACTGATGTCCATTTTGTCTTCGTTGCTGCCAGCGTGTGAAGGGGTGAGAAAGATTAAGTTTCTGACGTTTTAAAATCGAGCTCTCCGTCATTCACCGCTGTGAACTGAGTTTGGTAAGTGTCTTAAAGCCCCTTAAAATGTACATAGGATTTTTTTCAAAAATTTTTCCAACCCCTAAAGGCCATACACGCGCCTCCACGTGTTGTCACTGCGTATGGGATATTTTACCGCCTAGTGGGCTGTTTGATAATGGGTCGACCCGACCCGACCAGTTTCTGACCCGACTTGAACCGAACCGATCAACCATTGACCATTGACTGTTGACCATTGACTGACTGTTAACCGTTGATCGATCGTTGAACATCGTTGATGTTTTTTAGAAACCTTCATCTTGATGTTCTTCAACACCCTGAGTCTAATTTCGTAATGTGACCCAAAAGCACCAAATTGAGCATGTTAATCAAAAAATGCTTAGTTTTTTTTAGTATTTTTTCTTATTTATTTGGGATTTGATTATGGAATTGATTTGAGAATATATTTTTATGAAGGTACCCGTGTTTCACTCGACTGAGGGTCAGTTAGATCTGATGCTTCTCGTTTGTAAGATCCGCACGATCCCTGTTCCTTGAAAATTACTTGTATATATCCGTAAATTGTTTAAATAGGGGTTATTATTATTCATATTAGGATTATGATATGGATTTTCTGATTCATAAGATCTAGTGTTGTCGTTGATTATGATCAGCAGGCTTAGTAGTAGACTTTCTTATCAGATTACTTAGATCATACATGTGTGTTTCCTGATGGGTTACATTACTATTTTAAACTATTCATCTGAATTGTTTTAGATTTCTGATAGTACTAAATATTTTTTCGACACGATACCTGATTTCCTGAATATTGTTTATCTGATATCTGATTTGTTGTACATTTCTGATATGATCTCTGATTTCTGTATTTTTTATCTCTGATTTCTGAGTTTGGAATATTTCATGTTTTAATGGATTAAACTATTGTTTTCACTTGAATACATACATGTTTATTACTGTCATTGGGGGTATTATTAGAGGAAGTATATCAGGCCTAGTCTATGACTTGTAAGACCTTACAGTAGGCTCCTTTGCTTTGTCCTCAGGGTAAGTCCTTACTGTAGGCTCATCTGCTTTGTACTCAGGGTAAGTCCTTGCTGCAGGTCCTTATGCTATATGTATAAGGCTTTACCGGGTGTACAGGTGGTGCATGGTTCTGGGGAACCTACACATTCTGGTGATCGGATGGGGGTAGTGTTCATATTTTTAAAACATGTTTGATGAACTATTTTTTATTGAAGTATTTTATCTGTATGTTTTTATATACTGTAAGGAGAACACTGAGCTTTTTAGCTCATTATGCAAAATTTAACTTTTTGATATAGTAGCAAACCGTATGCTAGTAGACTTGGCATCAGGAGGATCGACTACTCCTATTTTTGTACCATTGTATATCTCTATATGCCTTTTTGTTATACTTTGGTGACACTTGTTTTGCTACCGTCTTGATATATCTGTATTACCGTATTTTGTTTTATATATAATTTATATGGTTTTCTGATATATATATATATATCGTATGAACCTTTTTTATGACTAATTTCATAGTATATTGTTATATGGATTTTAACGTTGTTTTAAAAATGAAAAGAAATTTCTGAATAAGATATATAACTGCCTAGATTTGGGCATAACGTCCAGACCGGGTCTGGGGGTTACAGTGGATGGAAAATGTAAAGGAATAATGTCACAGACCAACGTGTTGCACGAATGTGTAGTTTCAATGGAGGGCGCGACTATGTCTTCATCAGCCAGAGAGAAAAAACCACACCAACGAACACCAACGTCTTTCATTGCCGCTACATGAAGAGCTTGGAAAAAAAAAGGAAAAAGGAAAAAAATTACAAAGAAAAAAATGAAAGAAAATTATAATTGGTAAACTACTTATTTAGTCACTCATCTATTATTTAGTTTTTGTTTTTGTCACTCAACTATTATTTTTCTAAAATCATAACGAACGTTACGTTTTATTTTTCTTGGTCACCCACTCGCCATTAAAAATGACATGACATTATCTTATTATGATATGTCTGTATCACCATTAATTTTTTAATGATGATAGACCAAAATAGAATAAAAATATAATATTAAATATGATTTTGAAAAAGAAATTGGATCACCAAAAGAAAAACTATATAATTGGTGGGTGGTCGAATCAAGGACGGAGCCAAAATTAAATATTGGCAGGGGCCAAAATATTAAAGTTTTTAAGAAAAAATAAAATATCTTATTAGGTATTTAAATTTAAGCATGAACCAAGTGATCTCGGTGGTAAAGTAATTGTTGTTATTTTTTGTGGTCCCGGGTTCGAGTATCATAAATGTCAAGAGTGTAATCGTTCAATGTCAAATGATTGAGAGTTATCTTTGAACAAATATTGCCTTGTACTCACCCCAGATTAATAAAAAAATTAAAATTCATAAGGAAATACTTAATTTGTCTAATATTTAAACTTATAATGACCTAAATTGTTATTCTACCAAAATATTTAAGAATATGAGATTATCCTTCTTAAGTTTGGCCCCTACTTGATTAAATATTTAATAAATCTTTATATATTTTTTAAATTTGAATGCCTAATTTTACATGAACCAAAATACTATTAGAATATATAAATTTTTACAGGGGTCTGGGCCCTTTTGAACCTCAAAAGAGCTCCGCCACTGGACCAATAGATAGTTTACCCAATGAAAATAAAGCCAAGTGTCGACACCATTTTTTTAACAAAATAAAAAATAGTACGAATGTTATGAAATGATTATGGGAGTTGCCACGACCTTTGGGTTAGGTAGGTCGAGTACTTAAAAATATCTAAAAAATAATTTAAATAAATAAATAATAAAAAATATTTTTGAAGACAAATTGATCTATGTTTACCAGAAATTCATTTTTAAGGGTTGAGAGTCGGTTACGTGTGGGGAAGGGTTAGCACCCTCATAATGTCCAAAATTGGTATCTAATCACTTATATGTTGTCGTAGTGGTGGGACATGTAGATTTGAGTCAAAATTTAAAAATATGATCCATTTATTGAAGATTGGTCAATTTATTTTGAATTATTTATTTAAAACATCACATTAAACATGAATCGAATATAGATTAAATAAATTAAACAACATACCAAAAAACACATTGTCATTATTAAAACAGAACGATAATTTTATTTTTATCAAAGCATACTAAATTATTTTTTCAAGATCGCTTTCCATTCGAATGTCGTACTGAATCGTGCTACTTCTACCAAGTTGCACTTTTCACGCCCATTCTACAAAAGCGTTCTTGAAAATTCACACAAGTGCAAAATAAGTTTAGTGATGAGTATTATTGAATTTTAAAGCCATTTGATCATTCTAAGCAATAATATGTATTATTATACTACTCACATAATAGTATGAGGGCTAAAGTATAAAAATATAAAGTTAGAAAACACCAAGACATAGATTAATCAAATTCATGTGAATGAAACTAAGTAGGAACTAGGGTACTCGAGCTAAAATTCATAATAACATAAGATGTAGGTACTGAAAGTGCAATAAAATGCTAAACATGTTGGACTAAAATAAAAATGAAGTAGATTATGTGTACTATAAATGAAATAAAGCTCATAAATCACATGAAGGTCTAAACTGAAATAAAACAAAATATAAAGTTTAAATTAAAAATAAAGAGAAAAGTAAATGTTGAGATTTAAAAGGACTGAAAGGTAAAAGCTAAAAAATAAAAGGCAAAATAAATAAAACTAAAAATTAAAATACTAAAATATAATAACAATAAAATAAGGTTAATAAATTAATATTTTAATTTTTCAACCCGGACCGTAATAAGGCGGGTTGTACCCCAGAATGGGTTAATGCAAAGTCACGATGGTTCGAATGCGAGAAAATAAAATTAAGTGGTTAGTAGCATAAAAAAATTAAATGATAGAGGTTAGTTGTAACATCCCAAAAAGTGGATAAGTGACCAAAATGCAAATTTTGAAAGTTTAATGCTCAAAGTAGAAAATTGGGAAAAGTTTAAAGACATAAATGTTATTTTCCCAAAAAGAATTTTATTCCATAAATGGATTTATTTACTGACCAAATTATAAATTTGGTAAAGTTTAGTGACTAAAGTATAAATATTGAAAAGTTAAGGGACCAAAATGTAATTTTAAAAAGTTACAAATTGGTCATAAAAATAAGAAAATAAAAATATTATTTTCACATTTTTAAAATGTTGGAAAATAATATTTAATGGTTTAATTCCATGTTTAATTTGAACCGTTGGATTAAGGTGATTGAATTATAATTTTTTGAAATTGCAAGGGTAAAATGGTAAAGTGAGAAAATATTTTGTCTATCTTTGACTATTGAAATATGATAAGGTTGTTGTAACTTGGTATTAATGTAAATATCAAGTTCATCAAGGGTAAATTAGTATGGATATTTTGATTTTAAGGGTAAAGTGGTAATTTGACATTTAATGAATTTTTAATTCATTATTAATAAAGAAATATGAATAATTGTAAGATGAATTTCTTCATCTTTTCCAACAGCTTCACGTGAGTTCTTCCAAGGTAAGAAAACATTTTTGTTTTCAATTTTTGAGTTAATTTCTTTGGAATTTGAGTTGTGTCGTGAAATAGAAAAGTGATCTACGCGAAAAACGCTATCAGTTGGTACCAATATTTCTTTCTAATCTTGTTGGATTTCAAAGATCCCAAATCTAAGGGTTTATGTTCATGAAAGGATTCATGAAATTGATGATAAATCTTGATGATTTAGAGGTTATAGATTCATTTTCAAACTTGATTTATGGTTAAAACATGTTTAATCACCCTAAACATTATTATGTAAAATTCGGCCAAAAGAGGAAATTGTAGAACTTTGTGTTCTAATGAGATGTTAAAAGGTTGATTGAAATTCTTGAATCGAATCAAAATCGAGCGAAATCATGAAAACGTAATTTTAAAGGATAAAGTATTCGATCATAATGTATTTGAGTGACAAAAATTATGGAAAAAATATATAAGCTCCTGGAAATGATGTAGGAAGTATTCTACATGCCTTAGAAAAATTAGGGGACCATTCTGTAATTTTTTAAAAGTTGGGGGACTAATTCAATAATTTTGAAAAAGTTGTGAATGGTTGTATAATTGTCTAATTGTTGATGTACTATGCTGGAAATTGTTGTTTTGGGATTAAATTGAGCATTTAGATGTGAAATATGACCATTTTGGAAGTTTGAAATGATTGGTGATTTAAGTATAACATTTACATAGTTGGAGTGCTTAAAGGTAATTGTACCTTTGTAAAAGTAATTGGTTGGAAATAATTCCAGTACTGAAATTTCTAGAATTTTTGGTATTTAAAATTTAAGTGATAAAATGGTGAATGACCATTTTATGTAAATTGGAAAAGTTGGTGCTAATATTAAAAGGAATTATTAAGTGTTAAATATTTTGATATAAAATGAGTTTCAAGTATATTATGTATTTTATTTTGGGGATGTGCTTATGTTAGTAAAATACTAACATATATATCGTTATGAAATTGTGATTTGTACAGATCATGATTGATTTTTGACTAAGACAAGTCAAGTATAGAAGGGTTATTGTGGATTACAGTGAGGAATATCTTTTGGAAATATAAAGTGTCAAGGTGAGTGCAATTTAATTTGTACTTATGTTATTGAACAAACATTGGCTTGCGATGAGCCAGTGACGGAGTTACTATGGTAAGAAGTGACTCCTAAAATGTTATTTGAATTGTGATGCATGCATAACATTATATATGGATGTTTTATACATCATTGGGTAGGATTTTTGATAAGTCTATTTTCCATGTTGGAATGCATGATTCCATGAGTACAAGCATGTGATTGATACGATGCTTATGTGTGCATGAGTACATGAAAGTGGGTATATGTGTCATATGTTATTATATGTGACATGATTTACATGATTACATGTATGTGCGATATGTGATACTGAACTACATGAATATATGAGAATATGATATCAGCTGTGTGATATGTTTGACATGTTATTTTATGTGACATGATTGATGTGAGCAAATGAGAATAAAATATGAGATACATGAATCTAATATATGTGAATACATTCATATGTGAGAAAGATATGGCATACATGTTTATATGAACACATGAGAAATGATATAAGCTATATGATACGATCTACATGATTACATACACATGTGATATATGTGATATGATATGAACCTATGTGATATGGGTTATATGAAAAGGGATCTATGAGATCATGCAAGAATGTTATACAATGATCTATGAGATCATACAAGAATGATACAAGTGATGTGAACTGTTATAAATGATAATGCCCATGTTATGTGTGATATGAGAGCTAGTGGTATAGTTGGCATGCCAAGAGTCAAGGGTTACATATATTCTTCGGGACATATGACAGGTCCTTCGGGACACAGATGATGTCCTTCAGGATGATAGGTTTTTCGGGATATATACGAGATCCTTCGGGATAATTTTTACATGCCTTAGTGAGAATTTATATGCCTTAGTGGGAATTTATACGAGCTGTGGTGACAACATATGTGCACAACCTCAGTGTACTCACATACCTTGAGTTCTCAATACTATACATGGACTAATACATGAGATTATAAAAGATATCAGTATTGTATATGGTCCTACAAAAGATATCAAAAGTATATATGGGCTAATACATGAGCTATTAAAGAGATAACATAAATACACTATATGTGATGTATATGCTATGTTATATAAAGTATATTACATGATTTATATGCAATACTGTGTATATTGCTTAGTGAAATGTATTATATGATATGTTACAAATGTTAAGTACAATATGACATGTTTTAAATGGGTTAAGGATAATGATAGAGATCATGATAATGATGTTGATGTTGATAATGATGGCATATGTGCATGTATGCATTTTGTTATATGAAATGTTCTATGGTTTCTATTATATGCTTTATATGCCTCACTAAGTCAACGACTTAGCCTGTGATTGTTTCACACGTAGGTTCCAAGAAGAGGAAGAATGGTAAAAGTTAAGCAAGACAGGTCAGTTTCTCCTTTCCAAAATCAGATCAGAAAATAATTGAATGGTATGTATTTTGTAATACTGATTGTGTCTGCATGTAACTAAATCTTTAAACCGCGTATGCGCTAATAAGTTTTATAAACTGTTTTGAGATAATTTATGTAAATTATTCAGCCGTGTTTAGTAAAAGTTTAAAATTATTCACTATTTCATACAAGTAAATGTTTTGAAAAGTCAATGTGACACCTCAGACTCGTATCCGGGTAGGGTACGGATTGGGGGTGCTACATTTAATGGCATCAGAGCTATGGTTTAGCCAATTCTAGGTTTAAACCGAAGTCAAAAGTGTTTTAAAAAGTATACATGCTAACACAAAGTGAAAAAATTTCTGATCTGATAGTGTAAGGAGTGTGTTGTTGTCTTGTTAATAGAGAATGTTTTTCATGATGTTGAATAATATTCTAATGTGTTTTTCAATTTTATACTCCTTTAACTCATAGTATGAATGTATCGAAAGAGTTAAAAGAGTTAAGAGCACCTGAGTTCAAGGGTGAATTCGAAGAAGGTTCTGTTGTTACAGACCTTTGGTTAAATGATATGCATATAAGGTTAGAAGGTTTTATTTCTTTAAAGTGGAGAAATTAAATAGAGTAGTTTCATTATTACATGGACAAGATAGAATATGGTGGACAAATGTCACCATGAGAATGTTAAAAGATTCAGTGATGTGATTATTATTTGTAAAAGATTACAAGAATAAGTACATTGATGACCAGTTTATAAGACAAATGAAGCTACAATTTATGAGCTTGAAACAAGGGAATTATACCTTGTATGGGTATGAATGTAAGCTAAATAAGTTAAGCATATTTGTAGCTGAGTTATTAATGAATCAAATGATTATGAGTTGGATTAAGAATATATATCAAGTCCATAAAACTTGATAGAGTTACCTTTTGAAGGTAAATTTACAAAAATGGATTGTATACCATTCCATGCTGCAATGAATTATTATTTAGATTGAGATGGAATCTCAAGAACTTGAAAAGTGTCAAGTTCATAATGATAAGGAAAAGAGTAAATTTGATTACTAGTGTGATTTTAGCATTAACTGCTATGAAGTTATTGCTACAAATTGTCAATTCTTCTTATTGAACAATGTGGATATTTAGAGTTTCATTTGATATGGAAATGTTTCAACTGTTCGAGAATAATTCCTATGGATCTAAAAAAGTTGTACAGATTACCATAGGAAGAAATAAGGAATTCTAAAGTAGAGATATTCAATTCAACTTGATAAAAAGTGTTATTATTGTGGAAGACCCATGGGTCATGATACAAGTGTTAGTCGGAAAATAGTAAATGTTCGATAAAGATTCAGGAGTTTATGTTACCGGTGAATCTTATGAGATTATCATTAATAAGTTTTAGATCATTTTAATCATAAGTTGGTTATCTCTTCATTCAAGTTGGGTTAATGGTCGCAAGAAGCGATTAATTTAGAAAGATGTAGAGAAATTAAAATTTTTAATGATTGATGAAAAAGTGAAATCATCACTAACGTGATATCAACAATGGTTATGATTAAGATGATGTAAAAAGGATGTATAGATTTTCTAGCTAAGGTGATAGATACTCAAGTATTTGAAGTAAGATCATATGATATTTCCAAAACTCGGGAATTTTCATATATCTTTTTAGATTTATTATTTGGGTTACCTCCATATTGAGAGGTGAAATTTAATATTTATGGTTATCAAGGAATTGATCATGTATCTATGGGTTCGTATCGAATGGTTGCGATTGAGTTGAGATAATAAAGAACCCATTGCAAGAACTACTAGATTGAGGATTCTTTAGATCGAGTATTTTATCTTAGGGTGCATCGGTGTTGTTTGTGAAAAAGAAAGATGGATCTATGCGATTATGCATAGATTATCGACAGTTAAACAAAGTAACTATCAAGAATAAATATCCTATTTTCAGGATTGATGGCTTGTTAGATCAGCTTAAAAGGAGCAACAATTTTCTCTAAAATTGATATTCGAATGGGATATCACCAGTTAAAGATTAAAGAGGAAGATGTTGATAATTCAATGAATAGATTTCAGGAAACAGTATGGACACTACGAGTTCATAGTAATGCGGTATAGTCTATTATAGTCTATTGACTATACATCCAAGTGGGAACAAAATGTATCAGGATGTAAAGAGTCATTTTGGTGGCTGGTTATGAAAAAAAACATTAATGAGTTTGTTGCTAGATGTTTCACGTGTCAGCAAGTTAAAGCTAAACATCAAGTTCATTCAGGATTGTTGCAGCCAATCTCTATTCTACAGTGGAAAAGAGAGAATGTGACGATGGACTTTGTGACGGGGTTACCTCTAACTCCGAATAAAAGAGATTCGATTTGAGTCATAATTGATCGATTAACCAAGTCAACACATTTCATTCCTGTTCAAGCTGATTTTTCTACGGAAAAGTATGTTGAATTGGTATGAACTCAAAGATTGGAGTATTGTTGGTCCGGATTTGATTCAAGATGTAAAAGAAAAAGTTTGGGAGATTCAACATAATCTCAAAGTGGCATACGATAGACAAAAGTCGTATGTTGATCTTAAAAGAAAAGAAATTAAATTTCAAGTCAGAGGTAAAGTATTCCTGAAAGTTTCACCTTGGAAAAAGATTTTTCGTTTTAAGCGAAAAGGGAAACTAAGACCTACATTCATTGGACCTTATGAGATCTTTAAAAGATGTGGATCTCTAATATAACAGGAAAATGCAAATAAGATATGAGTATACATTTTCACATCTCTTTGTGCAGTGAAAATTCGAGGACGAATTTTCTTTAGGGTGAGAGATTTGTAACATCCCAAAAAGTGGACTAGTGACCAAAATACAAATTTTGAAAGTTTGATGATCAAAGTAGAAAATTGGGAAAAGTTTAAAGACATAAATGTTATTTTTCGCAAAAAGAATTTTATTCCATAAATGGATTTATTTAGTGACCAAATTATAAATTTGCTAAAGTTTGGTGATTAAAGAATAAACATTGAAATGTTTAGGGACCAAAATTTAATTTTAAAAAGTTACAAATTGGTCACGAAAATAAGAAAATAAAAATATTATTTTCACATTTTTAAAATGTTGGAAAATAATATTTAATGATTTAATTACATGTTTAATTTGAACAGTTGGATTAAAGTTACTGAATTGTAATTTTTGGAAATTGCAAGGGCAAAATGGTAAAGTGGGAAAATATTTTGTCCATCTTTGACTATTGAAATATAATAAGGTTGTTGTAACTTGGTATTAATGTAAATATCAAGTTTATCAAGGGTAAATTAGTATGGATATTTTGATTTTAAGGGTAAAGTGGTAATTTGACATTTAATGAATTTTTAATTCATTATTTATAAAGAATGATGAATTTCTTCATCTTTTCTAGCAGCTTCACTTGAGTTCTTCCAAGGTAAGAAAACATTTTTTTCAATTTTTGAGTCAATTTCTTTGGAATTTGAGTTATGCCATGAAATAGAAAAGTGATCTACGCGAAAAACGCTATCATTTGGTACCAATATTTCTTTCTAATCTTGCTAGATTTCAAAGATCCCAAATCTAAGGGTTTATGTTCATAAATGGATTTATGAAATTGATGATAAATCTTGATGATTTAGAGGTTATAGATTCATTTTCAGGCTTGATTTATGGTTAAAACATGTTAAATCTTCCTAGAAATTATGTAAAATTCGGCCAAAAGAGGAAATTGTAGAACTTTGTGTTCTGATGGGATTTGATTAGGGATTTGATTGTGTATATGTTAAAAGGTTGATTGAAAGTTGATTTCATGCTTGAATTGAATCAAAATCGAGCGGAATCATGAAAACATAGTTTTAAAGGATAAAATATTCGATCATGATGTATTTGAGTGAGAAAAATTATGGAAAAGTTATATAAGCTCTGGAAATGATGTAGGAAGTATTCAACAGGCCTTAGAAAAATTAGGGGACCATTCTATAATTTTTGAAAAGATGGGGGACTAATTTGGTAATTTTAGAAAAGTTGTGAATGGTTGTATAGTTGTCTAATAGTTTATGTAATATGCTGAAAATTGCTGTTTTGGGATTAAAATGAGCGTTTTGATGTGAAATATGACCATTTTGGAAGTTTGAAAAGATTGGTGATTTAAGTATAACATTTACATAGTTGGAGTGCTTAAAGGTAATTGTACCTTTGTAAAAGTAATTGGTTGGTAATAATTCCATTACTGAAATTTATGGAATTTTTTGTATTTAAAATTTAAGTGATAAAATGGTGAATGTCCATTTTGTGTAAATTGGAAAAGTTGGTGCCAATATTAAAAGGAATTATTAAGTGTTAAGTATTTTGATATAAAATGAGCTTCAAGTATATTATGGATTTTATTTTGGGGATGTGTTTATGTTAGTACAATAGTAACATATATATCGTTATGAAATTGTGATTTGTATAGATCATGATTGATTTGTGACTAAGACAAGTCAAGTATAAAAGGGTTATTGTGGATTACAGTAAGGAACATCTTTTAGATATATAAAGTGTCAAGGTGAGTGCAATTTAATTTGTATTATTGAAAAAACATTGTCTTGCGATGAGCAAGTGACGGAGTTACTATGGTAAGAAGTGACTCCTAAAATGTTATTTGATTTGTGATGCATGCATAACATTATATATGGATGTTTTATACATCATTGGGTAGGATTTTTTATAAGTCTAATTTCCATATTGGAATGCATGATTCCATAAGTACAAGCATGTGATTGATATGATGCTTATGTGTGCATGAGTACATGAAAGTGTGTATATGTCTCATATGTTATTATATGTGACATGATTTACATGATTACATGTATGTGCGATATGTGATACTGAACTACATGAATATATGAGAATATGATATCAGTTGTGTGATATGTTTGACATGTTATTTTATGTGACATGATTGATGTGAGCATATGAGAATAAAATATGAGATATGTGGATCTAATATATATGAATACATTCATATATGAGCAAGATATGACATACATGTTTATATAAACACATGAGAAATGATATAAGCTATATGATACAATCTACATGATTACATGTACATGTGATATATGTGATATGATATGAACCTATGTGATATGGGTTATATGAAAAGGGATATATGAGATCATACAAGAATGATACAAGTGATGTGAACTGTTATAAATGATAATGCTCATGTTATGTGATATGAGAGCTAGTGGTATAGTTGACATGCCAAGAGTCGAGGGTTACATATGTCCTTCGGGACATAGATGACATCCTTCGGGATGATAGGTCCTTCAGGACATATACGAGATCCTTCGGGATAATTTTATATGCCTTAGTGGGAATTTATACGAGCTGTGGTGACAGCATATGTGCACAACCTCAGTGTACTCACATACCTTGAGTTCTCAATACTGTACATGGGCTAATACATGAGATTATAAAAGATATCAGTATTGTATATGGTCCTACAAAAGTTATCAAAAGTATACATGGGCTAATACATGGGCTATTAAAGAGATAACATAAATACAATGTATGTGATGTATATGCTTTGTTATATGAAGTATATTACATGATTTATATGCAATAATGTGCATATTACTTGGTGAAATGTATTATATGATATGTTACAAATGTTAAGTATAATATGAAATGTTTTAAATGGGTTAAGGATAATGATAGAGATCATGATAATGATGTTGATGTTGATAATTATGGCGTATGTGCATATATGCATTTTGTTATATGAAATGTTCTATAGTTTCTATTATATGCTTTATATGCCTCACTAAGTCAATGACTTAGCGTGTGATTAATTCACACGTAGGTTCTGAGAAGAGGAAGAATGATAAAAGTTATGCAAGACAGGTTAGTTTCTCCTTTCCAAAGATCAGATCAGAAAATAATTGAATGGTATGTATTTTGTAATACTGATTGTGTCGGCATGTAACTAAAGCTTTAAACTGCTTATGCACTAATAAGTTTTATAAACTGTTTTGAGATAATTTATGTAAATTATTCAGTCGTGTTTAGTAAAAGTTTAAAATTATTCACTATTTCGTACAAGTAAATGTTTTGAAAAGTCAATGTGACACCTCGGACTCGTATCCGGGTAGGGTAAGGGTTGGGGGTGATATATTAGTAGTGTTAGAAATAAAATAAAGTAAAAGTTAGGAGTTAGGGGTTAGTAATGTTAACATTGTAACTGTGACCGTAATAATGTGGATCGTATCTCGAAACGTATCACTGTGAGGTCATATGATGATTCGAATACAAAAAAAATAAAAGTTAGTGGTTAGTTGTTAGGATTTAGAAAAGTCAGTAAATAAAATAATAAAAGGGTCCGGATCATAATAATGCATGTCATACTCCAGATCGGGTCACCATAAGATCAAATCGAACATATTTATATTAAACAAGCAACAAATGATTAAAATGAGAAGCATGAAAATTAAAGCATCAAAATCAAAACATATGAAAAACACGAAAGCAATGACCATTCTATAAAAATAAGTCTAAAGCTAGGGGACTTGTCCGTGCTTTTACCCTAGACTTATCATCCTAAGCTACTAATAGAGACTAAGATGAAAAATAGATGAGTGAGGACCTCAAAATTTTCAAAATAAAACAACTCATGGGATTGGGTGACTAATATGTAAAAATGCTACAAACTATGAGGAACTATTACGAATTAAACCATAAACTCCTATAAATACCTAATTATAAATTAACCCTAACCTAAACTCTCCTTAAGCCTTTAGGCACCTCCTCTCTTTGTACTATTTCACTCTCATTTCCCTCTCTTCTCCCTTGCCCGACCGAGGGTCCTCAAAGGACCAAACTTCCACCGGCCACTCTGCTCTCCGACATCCACTAAAAAGCTCAAAGAGGCAAATCGACAACCAACCCTCCGAAACGCCTAACTTTCTTCCTTTAAACCTTAACCTAGCCTCCTAACACCCAAAGACCATGCTCTATGCTGTAGATCGACCATGAACTAGTGCTCCCACCACCATCAACGGTGGTCGGGCAAACCAAAGCTAACCAAGACCTAAAATCAAGGCAAACGACATGTGCACCTTCCCGGACAGCAACGACTCCGACAAAGACCTAGTTCCGAAGAGGCTATGTTCGACTCAGGTAAATGACTAGATCCTGTTTTTTTACTTTATTTTTTCGAATTATGAAAATTGAAAAAAAGACTGTTGTGTTTTCGTTTTTGAAAATCCAATACTTTTTGAGGAATGGTTCTATTGCTTTCATTCGTTTCCTCCTTTTGTTTTTACATTGTTTGGGGTTTTAAAGAACCCAATCTTGTTACCAGAATAGAAAAATAAATCTAAGGGTCTGTTTGTTTGGTTGCAATTGGTTTTCTGAAAAATGAATTACTGAAATTTGAATTACAGGAAAATGAATTACTGGAATTTGAATTCTGGAAAATAAATTACATTTCTGGAAAACGTTTTCAGGAAAATATTTTCCATAAAATGAATTACTTTTTTCTGAAAAACATCTAGAAAACGTTTTATGATGTTTGGAAGATGTTATTTAAACTTTTTTTTTCCACTAGTTGATGAGTTTTTTAAAAATTATTTATTACAAATATTAAATACAATAAATAATATTATTTATCATAAAACTTAATATTATTATTAAAATATTAAAATAATTTATATTATTAATATTATTTTTATAATTGTAATAAAAATATTAATATTGGTATTTTAGTGAAATAAAAATATTATAAATTATATTAATTATTTATTAAAGTAATAGTGTTATGTTATATTTTAAAAATATTAATTAGTATTTTAAATATCGTTATTAAAATATTATTAGATTAAATAAATATATAAATATATTTCATTATTAAATATATAAAAATTTTTATTATATATTTATTAAAATAAAAATATAATATCTTATATTATTATAATATATTTATTATTTTATTATAATATTAAAAGTATAATATTATTATTATAAATATTAATAAATATATTTTAAATATTTTAATAATTATATTTTGATGAAATGATATTAAAATATTATTAATATTAAATTCATAAAATAAAATTATTTTGAGTATTTATTATTTGAAGTGAAAAGTTCGGAAAATGACTTACGGAAAATCAGACCGTAAGTCATTTTTTAGAAAACACAAAGAAAATTATGTTGACCAGAAAAATGAATTACATTAACCAACCAATTTTCCTCCAACCAAACACTGAAAAATATTTTCCAGAAAACAAATTACGTAAAACAAATACGAAAAAATATTTTTCGAAAAATGAATTACATGAAACAAACATGAAATTTCGAGGAAAACCAATTATGTAATTCATTTTACAGCAAACAAACAGATCCTAAAACTTTTTTCTTGTTTCTTGGCCGAAAACGGTAATGGAGAGAGGTTCGGCTCAATGATCGGCGGCGCGGCTCGAAGTGTGGGAGTGCTATCAGCTGCGGCATGGCTCGGCTAGGGGAGGCTATCCGACGACTGGTACAAAAAGGGAGAACATTAGGGTTTCAAAATGTAATGGGCTTGGTGGGCTTTGTAAATTTTTTGTCTAATAATAATAATAATAATATTTTTTTGGGCTATTTTTACTTATTATTAATAATAATAATAATAATAATAGTAATAATAATAATAATCGGAAAGGGTGATTACACCACGAAAAGAAAAAAGGTCAAAAATAGACCATATATATTGTTAACCTCGTAAAAAAAGCTAGTTAAATTTTATATTTTGAAGATTATGAATCTCTAATATATTTACAGCTAAAAATTACTTAAAACTAATGTACATGATACCAAAATCAGCCTCCAATATTTATTAAAATGATTATTTTGGTCTCTAATATTTCATTTTGAAGTAAAAATATCTATTTGTGGATGGAAATTGTTTGTTAACAAACAATTAACGCTTTAATATAGAGGTCGTTTTACCGTAAAATGAAATATCGAGGGTCAAAATGTTATAAAAAAATAAGGGTCAAAATGATCATTTAATCAAAATTTAGAGATTTTTTATCCTAAAATAAAATATTAAGATCAAAATAACCAAAATAACCTTTTTAATAAATACTGAGGACTAATTTTAACTGTATACCGAACTAATGGAACAAAGGCAGCAAATACAAAAAACCATACATAAAGCTCAAAGTTATATTATGAAAAGCCGAAATCATAAAGGTCAATCCGCCAAACCTAAATACCAAATTTCAAATGCTAAGCCCAAAACTAAAACATAGATAAAGCCGTAGAGATCATAAAGCTTAGAGAACTATATACATGAATTATTAAGCCCAAAATGACCAAAAAGTTCAAGAGGCAAATTTGACTGAAGAAATCGAATAGGTCCCAATTCCCAAATGTATCGTTTCTCCCATAAAAAACTCATCTCTGTCGTTTGTCCAATTAAGCTGAGGAGATGATTTCTGTGTGTCTAGAGGAAAAACAGGCACCTTTCTCAAATTGAAAACACAGGAAGCTCTAATAGGGAAGAAGAGGGAAAAAAGGGTGCTTTTGGGAGCTTAGGAAGAGATTTGAAAGAAAAAATGGAGATAGAATTGGAGCCGAGGGTGAAGCCATTGAGTTACAAAGTGAAAGCAACATCTCGAGAGTCGCCTTCTCAGAAAGCCTCTCACTTACTCGACACCGACCTCAGGACTCATTGGTCCACTGCTACCAATACTAAGGAATGGATCTTGCTTGAGCTTGATGTAAGTAACATGATATATCTTTTTTATTTCCTTTTTTGTATTAACATGTGGAAAACATCTCTGGGTTTTTGTTTTCCTATCCATTTACGTTCATTTTTTGGGTTCTTTTACTTAATTTTGGTTATTTGTCCTATTTTGTTAAGGTTTGATATTTTTGGGGGGAGGGGCTATGTCTGTTTATTGTTTTATTTTGGCAATTGAATGATTTTTTACATAATTTCCCCTTGTTTTGAATATAAATATGAAGCCTGTTAGTTTAACAAACGTGTGCGTTTTGAACATCAGTTTTTTAACCGGAGGAATGATTGAAGGAGCAAGCTAGAAGTTCTACCAAATATTATGTAGATTTCTGTTTTTGATAAAATTGTGAAATTAGGGCACCATGAATATAATTGCGTGTATCCTTCTAGGATCTGAACTGTGATAATTTCATATAAGCTCATTTATGCTTTTGTTTCTCTTTGTTTCCTCCAAATTGGAGTTCTGAACTCCATTTACGTGATGAAGATGAGATATTTACCAATTACTACTGTGTGTAAACTTTTTTCCAATTGAGTTTCTTGATAGATTCTTGTTTGCCTCTGGTTTTTATTAGCATATATTGTTCAGATTTTCTAGTAATGCCTGAAAGATTTTTTTCCTCTTTATTTCCTCACAGGAACCTTGCCTATTGTCACATATTCGGATCTATAACAAATCCGTGCTTGAATGGGAGATAGCTGTTGGCTTACGCTATAAGGTTAGGTCCTCAATTAATTGTCATTTATTTTTGACTTCCTTTGGTCTAATTTGATTATTAAGTTGAAAATTTATCTGAAGATCCACTTTATTTTTTTTTATCTGTTTACAACATTTTTTATTCAGCAAAATGTGAAGGTAATTCTAAATGTCTATAGATTTTGCCAACTGGTATCTTTACTTATTGCTGTGTGATGTTTGGATATGCTAAGTTTTAGTTTTACGCTAAGCATCTTGCATAGATTTCTGTTCATCAGTAAAACTAATCCTAATTTTAAAGGTTCTTGGTGCTAGTCCTTCAAGTGTCATCTTGTTTTACCCGGAATAGTCTAATTATGCATAGAAATGACTTGCATTCTTGCACCTTTATTTGTTATATCTATTACCATGTATTATTTTTCTTGGGATCGGTGATTCTAAACTGCAATTTATGTCTAATAGTTTTATTGTATTGCCGGGTTTTCTTTACAGCCTGAGACATTTGTAAAAGTTCGACCACGCTGTGAAGCACCTCGCCGTGATATGATGTATCCTATGAACTACACTCCATGCCGATATGTACGAATATCTTGTTTACGAGGAAACCCAATCGCAATTTTTTTTATTCAGGTAACAGCTATATAGTTATTTCAATTACTACGTTGAACATCAATAATTTTGTGGTCTTTCCTTTCAAGGGGAAAAGGAAAATTAATGGGTGTGTTCCCTAACTGTTTCATGGTTAGCAATGGCCTGATAAATTATTAGTTACACAACAAAACCATTTTTCCATTCTAATCTTTCTGTTGGATCCTATGAACATGAGTTGTAGAAATTGGTGTATCCGAAGTACGACGCCTGTGATCCAGCACATATTAGGACATATGTACTGGGCCAAGATCCTCCTATCATGAAACCTAAGAAAATTGAACATACCCTTTGTCGGGTAACGAGTGTGATCCTACTAAAAGAACATGTCATTCTCACAAATGGATCATTTGGCTTAGAGAACCTGGATATATATCTTTAGAGGACCAAGGCTCCAGTAATAAATTCTTAAAATTATGCGGCCTGGCATTGTAGCAAGAGAGAAATTGTGAAAATGAGCAAAAATGACATTCTTATTTGAATAATAAGTTCCTGTACAAGTACTGTTTGGTGGTCACAGAAATACTAATTTCTTCTATTTTCCTTCGCAGTCTACATTTTTTAATTGATGATTTTGATAAATGTAAAAGTACTTATCATTTAAATCTTATTATATCTTACCCTGTAGTTGATTGGGATATCAGTGACTGGTCTTGAGCCAGAATTTCAACCAGTTGTTAATCACCTATTACCGTACATCATGTCAAACAAACAAGATGCTCATGATATGTATCTTCAGGTGAGCATCTTAAAACTATTGCCTGTAATGCTCCTCAGTTTGCTGCCTTGATTGTCATGTTTCTTTCTTCACTGCTTCTGATGCTCATTAGTTTGTAGTTGCTTCAAGACATGACGAATCGGTTACATGTGTTCCTTCCCCATCTTGAGGTACATTTTCTTCTTATTTGATCTGTATCTATCCTTTCTTTCTTTTTGTTCGTGTTGGTTTTCTGGTAAGTCCTCTGCCATTGCTTTTTCATTCTGAGCATATTTGTTGTTTTGCAGGCAGACTTCGCCGGTTTTTTAGATGGTGCTGATTCCAATTTACGTTTTCTGGCAATGCTTGCTGGTCCTTTTTATCCAATACTTAACATAGTGAATGAAAGGTAGATTTATACAGCCTTTTTTGCTTGTAAATTGGAAGCTTCTTCAATAAATTTTTTTACTATGGTTTAGACTATCTGGTGACTTTTTTATTTAAGTTTATGCTCCATGGTCTAATTATGCTGCAGAGATACTGCCAGATCTACATGCATCATTGCTGATTCTGAAGTTCCTAGAAATACTCAGTCATTGTCATCATTGACTATTTCCTCTAATTTTGAGGTATCTCATTTTCAATTGTTGTACATCATCTTTCTTTTTCATTGCAGTGGTTTGCCTTTGATTCACTAAGCATGATTATCTCTCATGGAAGTTGCGTTAATTTTCATTTTTATTTGTTTGATGGAATGACTTAGATATTCTTTATACTTCTAAAACAGTTTCTATATATTTCCTTAAGGGTTCTGGTTTCTATTTTTCTTAAAAGAAATATACAAATTTTAAATGGCAAGAGAGCTTGGAAGAGACAACACATGGGATTATATATGGCTTTTTGAAATGGAGAATAATGACTAGAAGTGTGAATTTACCTTCCAACCTGCGTTGCAAATTTTTTGTAGTGCTTCTTGAGTGCTGCTATATGGTGCTGATTGCTGGATTGTTAGAAAATAATATATATTAAGGGTTTATCAGCAAATGGGTGAAGGTGGCTCCTTAGTTTTAAAAAACGAGCCTAAAGTGCAAAGCGCTTATGGGCGCATAAAAAAACGCCTCTAAAGTTAGAGGCAAAACGAGATACAGGAAGACTTCCAAGGCACTCGCTTTTAAAGCTTTTCGGGGGAGGCGCCAAGCGCACTGCTTCAGCCGCTGTTATGCCCCTCACATTTTCTGTTCTTTCTTTATAGAGTAAAGATAAGATCTAATATAATAAATTAATATAATAAACATTATACTGCCGCCTATGCCCCTCACCCTTCTTTATAGAAAAAAAGCATTTAATATATAGGTAAATAAGAAATATATAACTACTTTTATATTTATTCAATAATAATTTTTATAGTTATAATTAATTTTTATAATTAGAATATTATATAATTATAATATTAATAAAATTTATTTACATAATTAATATTTTCATCTAAATTTTTATTAATATACTCATATTCTTATATCAACTTTAAAAATAAATCATTATTAATTCAATATAAAATATTAACTAAATAAAAAATTGTATAACATTTTTAAATAAAATAATAAGAGATTTCAGAATTTTACTATAAGGTTATAATTATAATTAATTATTATATTCACATATTATAAAATAATTAATTTAATTCAGAAATCAAAATACACCACTAACATTATTTTATACATGAAATTCTTCATACTTCAACATACAATCATTAATTATTATAGTGTAACCCTAACTTTGTGCTAAAGTGTTTTGGAAATTAGCAATGGTGAAGCAACATAGTGTGGGGAGGAGATTAAGTGTTTCAGGAGTGAATCAGTGGATAATAGGTGTGGATATGTTCCAAAATTGATTTATAAAATATTTAGTAAAAAAAGTGTGCCTCACCTATGAAAGGCGCATGCCTTCTACGAAAGTCGTGCACCTTTGCCTTGTGCATCGATGCGCCTTGCGCCTTTTAAAACCAAGGATGGCTCCAATTTCTGATGATATAAGAGTTTTAACATATATGGTTTGATGACATGCATCATAGCCCTAAGGATCCAATGTGATAAAGGAATGATTAAAACAAGCCAAATGAATTTAGTATGGCGGGTTGTGTGTAGACCAATTACTGTAAGTGAGTTGATGTTTATTTATTTTTAATAATTAGCTTAAAGAATTCATATAGCTTTAAATTGGTTTGAGGGGAGCCATATAATAAAGTCCTACTATTTTGAGATTGTGAATTTGTTATGGTCCCGACTAATGGATCGAGTCACCGAGCGATGTTTCACTGGGTTCTTTCCATGATTTTTACTTCTTCCACAACTATGACCTATGATTAACAAACGGAACTCGTCGATGGGAATTTTAGACCTTAGACTCGTTTAGAGAAAATCTTAGACCTTAAAAATTTTAAATAAAATCTGACATATTTTATTGATGCTAATGAGCCTCTTTAAATAGAGGTTACATTCCTTGTTTGAATAAAAGTCTTACTAAGCAAGCAATCCTATTAAGGAAAGGCTTCTTAGAATATAAATTACTAATAAATAGGATTTTCAAATAATAACAAACTTCTAATAATAATAATAAACTGATTTTAACAAAATAAAAATTGACGCCTTTAAACTTATATTGCAAGCAAATCTTGCGGACGTCGCTCGGAGGTGCAGTCCACGAATGCATCTGTAACAGAATTGTTGTTATATTTCATATCAGCTCATTTTAAGTTTTGAACTTTTGATATATCTCATTTCCTTAAATTATATTTTCTGGAGGTACTTGTGCATGATTCTGATATTTCTATGTATAATTCTTAATTTATCAGCCTTACAACTTCTATATCTAGCGTTATCCAAGTTAAAGATGTTCCCCTATGTTTGAGTCGTTGGTTAAGGAGATAGTGTCTATGGTAGCTGACTGGAATGTTATTATGAAGCATGTTTTGAGATGTGAGTTTGTGAGGCTGACGAGCTAGCAAAGTTAGGGATTGGGCATTGATTGTATTGTCTTTCTGGTTTTTTTTGGGAATAGTGCTACTGTTTTAGGCTTGTTCTCTAAAATTACTTGGGTCTGTGTAATTTGGAGATTTTTATTATGGAATAAAATTCTGAGGTACACTTTTCCTCCTTCCAATGTCCATTGAAATACATCAGTATTTCGGTGGTTATGAAGGGGGTTTTTAATGAGACCTCCCTCTTTTATCAAAAAATAAATAAAAAATAATGCAATAATGCATACATTTCTCTATTCTCATAGATATGAGTAACAGAAAACTAATGTATCTTTTCCTTCTTTGCATGGGAAGCCAAGGAGATCTCGTAATACATCATCTATTGTGTTATCAACTTCCAGTTCTGTCGTGTTTCGTCCAGATGCAATTTTTTTGCTGTTGAGAAAAGCATATAAAGATGATAATCTAGGAACTGTTTGCAGAATGGTAATGCACCCACTTGCCTTTTAACTTGTTAACGATGTTTCAGCTCAATAATGATATGCTTAATTAAAGGTACTTATGTCTTCAGGCTTGTAGAATGCTTCAGAAGCTTATAGAACCTGTTACAGCAGCAGAAGAATCAAACCCTTTGACTGAAGTTACACCAGTTTTGGATGAGTCATCAAAATCAGAGTTACATAATCCTCTTCACATGTATGATTACTCAAAATTATTTGGGGAAGAATTCCGGTTGATGGATGATCACTGGGACACTAGAATTCTTAATGTCTTGGATGTGGGAGCTGTGGAAGAAGGGATTTTACATGTTCTCTATGCTTGTGCATCACAGGTCAATTACAGTTTCAGGATATGATATTTTTTAAGGATTATTTTACTTGCTATGTTAATTTTTCTCATCTGGATCTATGAATATATATTTTCACTTTGTATGAATTACAGCCTCAGCTCTGCAGCAAATTAGCAGACAGTACTTCTGACTTTTGGTCTGCGTTACCACTCGTACAAGCATTGCTTCCAGGTAGACTGACTAAATCCATATCAGCTTTTATGAAGGTCATAACTTTAGTTAGATGATGAATTTGGCTAATGAGCCAATATTGCATCTTCATAAAAATTGGTAATTACTTCTATTTGCAGCAAAAATATGTCATCAAACATTTTTAAGATGGTAATGACCATCTTGGATTGAATTTCATGAACCTGTTATATTGAATGTATTTGCTTTTTTCCCTCTCTGTTTGGCATTGATCCTTTGCGGTATTGCAGCACTTCGTCCTGTTGTAAGCAGTCATTCTGATTATGTTGATGATACTTTTTCTCAGTGGAAACAGCCTTTTATTCAACAAGCTCTCTCACAGGTTGCTGTTGCTCTTTATTTAAATCTGTTTTTGGAAGCCAAAAAGAAAAATGAAAATAGCGTGTTGATGATGGTTTCTATTTCCGTGCTTTCTGATTGCAGATTGTTGTGACAGCATCTTCTTCATTGTACAATCCACTTCTTCAAGCCTGTGCCGGCTACTTATCTTCATACTCACCATCTCATGTATATAAATTTATGTTCATTTAATTATCCCAGTAGCAGCTATTAGCTTCTATAGCTCATATTTTTTCTTTATCTTGACTGAAGTATTCACATTATCATGATCTTTCTCTTTCCTTGACATACAAAACTTGCACTAACTCGTGTGATATAGAAATGGGTTGAATGCACTACAAATATTGTGTAACAATATATGTAACCATAAGAAAGAAATCCTGACAGCTTACCTTTCAAGTTAGAATTTCACATGCCAAGCACAATTTTTGTGGTAAATATGTTGACTCGGGAACCAACTATGCATGTGATACTGATCAAAATGTGATCTATTTATAATATCTTGTAGGAGTTATGCCCCTTTGATTTTGTTTTCTCCCTATGCAAGTAAAAACCTCCCTGTATCTCAAAACTTAGGTTTCATAATATTTTTGTACTAAAAAAAATCTGTTTGACCTCAACTTCTTCTACAGGCTATGGCTGCATGTATTCTTATTGATCTATGTTGTGGCGTGCTAGCCCCTTGGATACCTCAGGTCATTGCAAAGGTTGGTCTGAAGCATTTCTTCCTAGTATAAACTATGGTTGGTGATGCATCACTGATTGCCATGTCAGTTTATACTGTTCTTTAGATAAAAATTTATTTTTCTCTATGTTTTGGAACTTAATGGTTGCAGGTTGATTTAACTGTAGAACTCATTGAGGACCTTCTGGGCATAATCCAGGTATTATTACTAATATTTGAAAAAAGAAGTGAAAAATGGAATTCAAATATAGGTAATGAGATTTCTATGCAGGTGTTTGTATGAGAATAAAATTTAGGCCAAGTAGAATTATATGAAAGGTCTTTACAGTTTATAACTATGCATGTTATGCAGTAAATTGCTGGTGTACTTACACATGTCATTCCTTTGCTTGAGAATTAAATCAAATGTAAAATTCATAAAGATCTTTGTGTTTAAAAATTTTGAAGATATCCAATACATAGTAGTTTTGAAACAATTTATTTTGAGGAAAACACATTTCACTCCTCAGTATGTTAGTAGTATTTTTGCTTCAAATTTTTTTTGAGCTCAGAATGCAGATTGGTTCATCCGGCTTAAATGCTAAAAAATTATGGCATCAAGCAATATCTGGGTTGTGGTATGCTAAGTTTAACATATTAAGTTGTTTATATGCGTATTTTGGTTGGGGATATGTGATGCTTGCAACTGGTGCATTCCCATAAGACCAGTGGCCCAATTTGATGGCCAAATATTGAACAATAAAACTCATCCTCAACCAAAATATGAATTAATTGGATTTCTATTTTTTTTATTTTTATTTTTTTACGTATTATGGTCAATCAGTTTACTTGTCCCTTTGGGCAAACAGCAAACCCTTCATGCCACAAAATAAGATAACCCATAGCTAAGGCATGCATCATAATTGCATCTCAGGGAGAATACTCATGAATATAAGATGCCCAGAAATCTTGCTAATTGCGATTTATATGAGAGGCCTTATTTCAAAGACAGGCATCTCCAACCGTTTGATCATTTGGTCTTCAATCTATGCTTAACGTAGTGTTACCTGGAATTTTATGGTATTTGTTTCTTGTTTATTGTTCTGTTCACGTAATCAAAGTGGTGGTTCATTAGTTTTAGTTATGACCGGGCCTATTGATAAAGGGGAGTGTTAAGTAGTTTGACTCAGCCATATGTTTCTTTTTCTGCATGTACCACGCAATGAATTTTTTCTTGCAGAAATCGTTTTGTTCATTTCTCTTATGTAATGCAGTTGTTTTATTTCTCTTTCAAATCTCTTGCCAGGGAGCCCGTAACTCATCAGCTCATGCTTGCGCCCATGCTCGTGCTGCACTTAAGTACATACTGCTAGGTCTTTCTGGTCACATGGATGATATACTAGGGAAATATAAGGTATTAGATCATCCTTTTCTTTCTGTTCATATGTGTATATGTTATTTTATTTGTGGAAACTGCCCAATTTCTATATGCAAGGAACAGACTTACCACCATTGAATAATACTTCTAGGAGAAAATAATTGATTCAGTCTGGTTTAACTTCTAGGAGAAAATAATTGATTCATTCTGGTTTACCATTTAATACAATATTCTGTAGTGGAAATGGTGGAGCGTTTTCAGGAAGTAAAGCACAGAATAATTGATTTTATTGTCATAACTCATGTTAACTGTGTTATTATTCATATTTCAGAAAGTGAAGCACGAAATTCTCTTTCTTGTGGAAATGCTAGAGCCTTTTCTTGATCCTGCTATATATATACTTCAACAAGCAAAATCGCCTTTTGCAACATATTTGCCTTTCCGGAGAAGCAAGAGCAAGCTTGTCATATTGCCCTCAACATCATCCATTCAGCGACTCGGAAACCAGCTGTTCTTCCTTCTTTGGAATCTGAATGGAGGTGTCAATCAGTGCCCCCAAGGTATCTCATACTGTCATTTTATTGGTATACAATTATTTGTTCTTATAGTATTTTGGCGGGAAAGGTTATCTTGATGTTTGAACTTCTGTAACTTATTAGCGTTGCATCAGGAAATAATTTGGAAAAATGACCTATGATATATACTAGAGATTGATAATTTGCATCTTTTATAGTATTAGCAATTGCGAATTTGTGGAAATGTTCAGATCATTGCCTGCTTGGAAAACATGATTTTTCCTATATTTCCTTGAAAATTGAATAACTTCTCTGTATGTCTTTCAACCAAGATATAGCTGAATTCAGGATGTATGTTAGTTTGACTATTTACATAGTGATGGGTATTTTCAATTGTCAATGCAGTGTCCTCCTCTCAATATTGGAGCCCCGCATACAATTACCTCCAGATATTGACATGTGCAAATCTCCCATTTCTAAAGATGTTGAGTATGAATCCTCGAATGTTTCATGTGTCCAACATTTTGACTCTGATGGCAAGACAGAAGTGCCTGATACAGTCAGCAAGATGGATGTTTTAGAAGATGCTAGTCTTCTTTTTGCTCCTTCAGAACTTCGGAGTATCAATCTGACTAATGTTAGTAGTGGTCCTAAAGAAAACATCCTTGAATTAAACCAATCAGAGTTAAACTCAGAACAGAAAGACATTGAGAAAGAATATTCTAATCAATTTCTAAACAGTTTAGTTTTAGATTCTGGTTTCACTGCAGAATATTACAATTTGCAAGCAGACTATTTTCAGCTCATGAACTTCAGGGACTGTGAGCTTAAGGTATCTGAATTTGAGCGGTTGGCTTTGGATTTACACTCACAGCATGAGGTTTCCACTGAAAGCCATGATGCCGCTATAGATGCTTTGCTCTTGGCTGCAGAATGCTATGTCAATCCTTCCTTTGTGATCTCTCTTAAAGCCAGTTCCAATATCATGAATCAGATGAGCCTTAGTCGGGTTAAAATTCCAAAAGTTTTTGAAATTTCAGAGCTTAGAAGGGTTTGTACTAAGAATAAAAATAATTTGCAAACAATAGCTCATCTTGAAAAGAATAGAGACAAGGTTGTCCTTAAGATACTGCTTGAAGCTGCTGAATTAGACAGGAAATATCATCTGAAGTTGTCTGATGGAGATGATTGTCGAAGTTACTCTGCAGAATCTGATGAGCAGCTCATTGAAATGTATCCCTTTGATATACAGGCAATGGATGCTGTCACCTTGGTTAGACAAAATCAAGCCTTATTGTGCAATTTCTTGATTAAGAGGTTGCAGGGAGAACAACATTCTTTGCTTGAAATTCTCTTACATTGTCTTGTGTTTCTGTTGCACTCGGCCACTAAGCTATACTGTACCCCTTATGAGGTGATTGATATTATATTGAAATCAGGTAACTACCTTAATGGGATGTTAACATCCTTGTATTGTCAGCTCAAAGAAGGCAAGTGCCAACAGAATCCTGAAAAGGTACGTGGAATGCAACGTCGCTGGATACTGCTGCAAAGATTGGTAATTGCTTCAAGTGGTGCCGGTGTTGCATCAGATTTTTCTGTCAATATCAATAATGGTTTCCGCCAAGGGAATTTGATTCCTCCTTCAGCCTGGATGCAGAAAATATCCACATTTTCTCATTCTACTTCCCCTCTTGTTCGCTTCCTTGGCTGGATGGCAGTATCTCGAAATGCAAAACAATTCATAAAGGAGCGCCTTTTCCTAACTTCAGACATGTCAGAACTGGCATATTTACTCAATATATTCGCAGATGAGCTTGCAGTTGTAGATAAATGTGTTTATCCTAATTATGAAGATCGAAAGATTGAACAATGTGGTGGTAAACAAGTTTCTCCAACCTCTAATGGCTTTGAGGTTACTGATGGGCAGCATGGAGATCAATCTTTCCATGCCATATACCCTGATCTCTGTAAATTCTTTCCAAATATGAAAAAGCAATTTGAAGCATTTGGGGAAATCATTTTGGAAGCCGTTGGGTTGCAGCTTAAATCACTACCTACTGCTGTTGTGCCTGATATTTTGTGCTGGTTTTCTGATTTGTGTTCATGGCCATTTTTTCAAGAGGACCAAGCTACTTCACAGAGTTCTCATCATTTGAAGGGCTATGTTGCGAAGAATGCCAAAGCAATAATTCTCTACATACTAGAAGCCGTTGCTGTGGAGCACATGGAAGCTCTGGTGCCTGAGATACCAAGAGTGGTGCAAGTTCTGATATCCCTTTGTAAAGCCTCGTATTGTGATGTGTCTTTCCTTGATTCTGTATTACATCTGTTAAAGCCAATTATCACCTATTCGTTGCATAGGGTGTCGGATGAGGAGCAACTATTGGTTGGTGATTCTTGTCACAATTTCGAGTCTTTATGCTTTGATGAGCTTTTTAGTAACATCAGACAAAGAAATGAGAATGATGACAGTTCTGTTGCAAAAGTATTCAGCAGGGCACTGACAATTTTCATACTGGCTTCTGTATTTCCAGACTTATCCTTCCAACGTAGAAGAGAAATATTGCAATCATTAACATTGTGGGCTGATTTTACTGCTTTTGAGCCAACTACTACTTTTTATGACTACCTCTGTGCTTTTAACAGTATCATGGGAAGCTGCAAAGTTTTCTTACTTCAAAATTTAAAGGTATCTAATTTTATTCCTCTTCAGTTGCCTGACTCAGACTCCAGGACTCTTAGCGAAAGTGGCTCAGAATCTTTCTCATGGTTTCTTAATGATGTATTACCTTGTTCCACTCCAAATGAAACTTCAGAGAAGCTGGAAAGTAACAACACTGATGCTGTTGTCTTGAATGAAAAAGAGTACCATCTATCTGGAGAGGAAATAAAGGAGTTCACAAAAGACTTAGAGGGTCTTGTTCCTAAGCTTTATCCAACTATTGAGAAATGTTGGTCTCTTCATCTTCAGCTTGCAAAGAAGTTAACTATTACATTGGCACAGTGTTTTATATACTCCAGATGCTTGTCTTCAATTGCTCCGACAATTCATAATGCTGAAGGGGATAACAATGAAAATCCTTTGCCTTCTAAAGTAGTTGACAGGTTGCCAGCTCAGTGGAAAACAGGTCTTGAAGGTCTTGCTGGAATGATTTTGATGCTCCAAGAAAATGCTTGCTGGCAAGTTGCGGCTGTGATGCTTGATTGCCTTCTTGGCGTGCCCCTTAGTTTTCCACTTGATGATGTTATCAATCCTATTTGTATTGCGTTAAAAGACTTCTGTTGCAAGGCACCAAAAATCTCTTGGCGTTTGCAAACTGATAAATGGTTGCCAATATTATCCTTAAGAGGCATCCATAATCTTCATGAAAGTGATATTCCTCCTCTAGTTAATCTCTATGTTACAATGTTGGGTCACCCTGAACCTGAGCAACAGTTCACAGCGCTTCAGCACTTGGGTAGATTGATAGGACAAGATTTATATGGTGGGAAAATGCTGCAGTCTTCAAACTTTTACAATCGGTTAGTTTTGCCAGGTTCAATTCATCATATTCCTGAAAAGATACTGTCACTTTTGGTCTCTAGTACATGGGGTCAGGTAGCTGTTCTGGTGTCATCGAATGCATCATTATCCTTGAGGGCTTGTGCAATGGCACTTCTTGTGGATTTTATTCCATTTGTTGATAGGCCCCAGTTGCAATCCTTCCTTGCAGCAGCGGATAGTCTTTTATATGGCTTAGGCAGGCTCGTTTATCCTATTTGTGAGGGACAATTACTTAAACTTTCATTGGCACTTATTATTAGTGCTTGTCTATACTCTCCAGCTGAAGATATTTCTTTGATCCCTCAAAAAGTTTGGGAAAATATTGAGACTTTAGGCTTTTCCAAAGCTGGTATGTACTCAAGTCATTTTGTTTGTATAAATTTAGCTTAAACGAAAAGAAAATTTTAAGTTCATCATAATCATTTTCTTACTGGTGTCCCTTCTACAGAATACAGGCTTCCAGATCTTGAAAAGCAGGCATGCCGGGTCTTGTGTAGATTGAGAAATGGAGATGACGATAAAGAGGTATGTTTTAGTACAATTGCAAAGAGATATAGGACATGATATGGTACTTGGCTGCTAGCAAGAAAAATATTTTTTTTTATATGCTAATACTTGTACCAATATATGTATGTTTTTCTAAATGAAATCTTTATATATTGGCCCACAAAATATATGCTTATTCACTTGTAACATTTGTTATAATAATAAACTGGCCTACTCTATCTGTGAAGGTCCTGAAAGAAGTGCTCTCCTCAAGTTGCGCAAAACAACTTGACCCTGAATTTGGAAGCACCCGAGAGTCAATTCTTCAGGTAACCGTGATTATGATCCTGATGATTTTTTCGAGATTGAAGGCTTTCACTGTAAGGGGAAAGGGGGGGAGGGTGGAGAAAAGATATTCCAATTATGTAGAAAATAAATTGTTGCTTCCTTATCCTTTTTCCTCGTCATAACCTTATCTATAACTATTATCATTTATTTATGACAGGTCCTTGCTAATCTAACTTCTGTTAAGTCATACTTTGATATATTCGAAAAGAAAATGGACGAAGAGACTATGGTAAGCTGGATAACCATTTTGCTCTTTCCCACCCTTCTCATTTCCAGATACCATTATTTAATTTCATATGCTACAGGAACTAGAGGAGGCTGAAATGGAATTGGAGATTATTCAAAAAGAACCTGCACTGCAAGAATCATTGGAAGCTTCTAAGGGCAACCAGCTTCCACGTCTTGCCAGTAATATTTCTTTTCTTAATATGTCCTTCGTCATTCCTTTCTCCCCTTTTACAAGTAACATAATTATAATATAGCCCCCTGATGCTGTTATTTATCACGCAATTTTATCTTTTTCTCCCAGCTCCTGTGAAAGATGAAAACCGGCTTCAACAGATCAAGGAGTGCATTCATTCCTTGTAAGTACCTCTTCTACTTTGAAAGCTCTATGTTCACAAAACGAAAATACAATAAAAGATGGTGATTTTTTTGCTTCATTTTCACCTGCTAATCTAGATTCATTTTATTTCTTTTCTCGACTTTACAAATTCAAACTTCATTTCACATGCACTGCTCAATGACTTTGCTCACTTAAGTTGGAAGACATTTTGTATTTTTATAATCTTAATTTTGATCTGATTCTGTCAGAGAAAAGAACAAAATTCAAGAAGATATAGTAGCTCGCAGGCAACAGAAACTTCGATTGAGACATGCTCGTAAAAAGTATCTGGAAGAGGCAACTTTGCGAGAAGCTGAGCTTTTGCAAGAACTTGATAGGTTTTGCTTGTGTAGCTCTTTCCAGATGTTGAAATGATATAATTTTAGAGTAAACATGTCTACAACAGTTGCTAACAACTTTGTCATTTGTATGCCAGGGAAAGAACAGCTGAAGCTGAAAAAGAGATTGAAAGACAGCGTTTGCTAGAACTTGAACGTGCTAAAACAAGGGAACTACGACACAATCTGGATATGGAAAAGGAGAGGCAAACACAGGCATGGCACGATTTATTATAATTCGGCTTTATAGGAACTTTATTGAGTATATCTGTTTTGTGCCTTGCAACTTATTAGTGTTCTGCTCAAAATGGCTTTATTATCTCTTAAATACAGCTTTCCTCTGTTTTCTTTCTGTTAAATTTCAAAGAACCACTGTCATGTTCAATGGATGCCTTTGCATATCACATGTTCACACAATGTGATGGATTATCTACCTTTCGTTCTTCCTATTCTTTTCTACATATGCATGATTCGGATTACCATGCGACTTAAACTGGAAGTACTGGAGAATCAATTTGTCTTTTGGCTTGTCAAATGCAGAGAGAACTTCAACGAGAATTGGAGCAGGCCGAATCTGGACTAAGATCTTCAAGACGTGACTTGCCTTCATCTCATAGTAGGTATGGCTATTTTCATCCTTTACAAACTGATCATAAATTCTGGACTTTTCCCCCCTGCAGGCCAAGTCTTCATTCATACAGCATTACTTTCTTGCAAAGTAACTTACTAATTTGCTTTCGAAAATACTTGCACATTATTTGCTATTCATAAGCTACGGTTATATGGCTTGAAGAATTTGGCAAACTTTATCTGTAACATCATAATTGTTCGCTCGATTAAAGTAGGACACGTCTTTCTAGGTGCAGCCTGCTTGATTTTGTCTTCTTTGAATTGCAGATGAGACCTACATTACTTGGATTCTTCTTTTTCTTAAAGAACCCATGTTCAATACATATCCGGACATGGGATTTGACATTTCAAAGATCCTCCATATATATGGAAAAACTAGAAAAAAAAAAATATGAGATGTTTTAAGCATTTCATATCGGATTTTAAAAAAAAAGTTCGCAGCTAGTATTTCTATGCTAATTTAAGAATAAGGGGTTTTATGTTTATGCGTGTGCTTGATATGATTTCTGTGATTATGATGCTTATTAACCATTAGCTTTTATTTTTTTCTTTTAACAATGTTAACATGTGCTTTAATACAGCATTATTAACACTGCATGCTACTTGCGACATTGCTAATGCATCGTCGGTTACCTAACGTTTGCATCTACAGTAGGCCACGAGATAGGTACCGAGAGAGGGAAAATGGAAGATCGAGTAATGAAGGAAGCACACGAACTAGTAGCAGTCTACAATCCGAAACCACATCAATGGCTGCAATGCCAACAGTTGTCCTGTCTGGATCACGATCATTTTCTGGCCAGGCCCCCACTATTTTACAGTCACGTGACCGCGCAGATGATTGTGGCAGCGGTTATGAAGAAATTTTCGACGGAAGCAAGGACTCGGGAGACGCAGCCAGCGTCGGTGACCTAGAGTTGGCATCTTCATTTGATGGAGGGCAGCCTGGTGGTTTCGGGTCATCCCAAAGGCACGGATCCAGAGGGATCAAGTCCAGGAAGGCATTAGAGAGGCGAGAGAGGGATGGTCGACGCGAGAGCAAGTGGGAGAGAAAACATTATTGACCTACTTGCCTGGGAAATGGCAAGGCTTATTTACATAGGAGGAGATTTACAGGCTGCTATTGTTGAATCCTGAGGTGGTTCTGGTTCATGTTGTACCTGTGCTTGAAAATATGTAAAATATTGTTGTGGCTTCTGCCCCCATTGACCATATATATTTCGTCAATGATGAAATGAATGGTATTTAAACATTTCACAGATAGGGGCATTATTAATATTTTTGTCAAAATATGCTACTCCTTTGTATCTGAATATTTCTGGAATTTTCAATGTATTATATAGCTTTACTATGCTCAAATCATCCTCGAATATGTCTATTTCATTGACATCTTAAATCTCAAGTTTGACTGAAATGGCTGGTGAAATAGTCAAAGTCTACTAAACTTTTATTTTAGGTCAAATTCCATGTAGCGTGTGGTTCAATTACTTATTAAGTCCTAGCAATTTAAAAGAAATAAATGTTTGGTCTCGAAATTGATGGTTTAATTGCTTTTGAAGTCCCCGTCAGTTTTGAAATTAATACCCTAAACAGTGACTGAAATTTGTGAAGTCAAACTCCACTAAGATTTTGGTTTTCCAACTGAAAGATTAAGGTACGTGAAATCTCTTTTGATCTGGAATGCAATTATTTTTTATAGATTCTAGAAAGCAACAATGAAAATGAGTTGAGGCTACATCATCTAAATAAAATTAAGGGAAAACTATACGCGGTATGTCAATTATCATTTTTATTCCATTTGGTAATCTAACTATTTTTTGTTTCAAAATCATACATGACGTTAAATTTCGGTCACTCGTCATTAAATAGAACATAATTGATGATTTTGCCTAGTATAATGATCAAAATATGAAATGGTTAATAGAATGTGACTAATAGTGTAGTTTACCCAAACTATTATTTCGATTGTTGCTTCTCTTTAAGGCTTGCTTGGGATGATGATACAACTTTTACTTCTGCAGTTGTTGAGAAAACCCATTTTTGAAATATCATTTTATTTTTCATTTGTAAGGCTATTTAGACTAGATCTATTTGTTTAGTGGGAAAATGTTTTTTTTTTGCATTTTCTAGTTTTTGTTTGGTATAAAACCAAGCTGGACGTGCACATGATTTTATGCTAGGGGTGAAAACATACGAGAAAATACAAAGAAAATATCTAAAATACATGAGAATTTGAAAATTTCAGTGGCGACTGCCCCCTTCCGTCCATCCCTGAGTTTGGTAAATGAAGAAAGAATTCTACTTTTCCTTTTAAAAATAGCTTAGTTAAAAAGATTTATCCCTAAGTATAAGTTTAGGGATCAGTTTTTTTTATAGCAATGCACATTTTGTGAAAACAGCCAAACAATGGGGAATGATCTATGATGAATTTCTAAAAACAACTGGGAAGTTTTCTACTTTTAGAAAATAAGTCCATTTCTGTTGCATAAACTCTTACCTGCTTGGACAGGAAAATGTTCTGGCTGAATCAAGGATGATGATCCCCGATTGCCGCAAGCGGCTAGAGGCTTCACTGGCTGACCTTAAAGGGACTTTGGTATTGTTCATTACCTATTTATTACTATTATTATGATTATCTCTCTTGCTTAGTTCAATAGCAACTTTTGGAGTTATTGTGCTTGCTTAATTCACTGTTATTTGAGCTGTGATATGATTCTTTCTCATTGTTTGTTATATGAAAGTCCCATAGATAACAAACCTTCAGGTTTTGATAATATTAATCAACAATTTTGTCCCGACTGATTTTGGTATAAAAGTTAAGGTTGGAGAATGATTTTCAATTCCCTTCATTTGTTATGTTTAAGTATTGGAACTTGTTTTTGCACCAAAGGCTACATGGTCTGGGGAATGAAACATGCGTTGCTACTCCATTGTTGAAATAGCTTTCAGTTCATACTAAGATATGTCCCCATAGCTGCTCATTACGGCTTTTCCTAAACCTTCTGCTCCCCAAGAAAGCTGCATTCTGTGATAACAAATTGATCATGATTTTAGTTGAGGAAGTTAACTCCGATTTGTATGGTAATTTTAGCTGAACTTGGACATATCTTTTGTAATAGTAAGATAATTAGAGCTCAAGTCTTCTTATTAATTGATGACGAACATCCCAAATACTTTTGCACTAAATTGGAAGAGAAATTGATGTGTTTCTTTATCATGGGATTCTTGGGTTATAATCATTGTTCTACTTGGTTGCTTTTGGATTTCCTAATTTCCTATCAAATGGAATATCAAGTAAACAAATAAGTTTGATGAGTTACATATTTAATTCCAGGCTGAACTGGAGGAAGAAAATGAGGAGGGTCCAGAATTCGAAGATGCTCATAGCACCATAACGGAAGTTGAGAAGTTGTTTCAGACAACAGAGGCTTAGTGGCAGCTTCTATAAACAGCTGTTAATTGAGATGTGGTTGTAATTTTGTACTGATTCTATTGCTAGACAAAGTGGGGCGTATGAAATGCAGCTAAGATGATTTTCGTGGTCTGTATCTTGCCTGTTGTGTGTACTGAGGAATTCTGCATATATAATCCCCTCCAGTTACTTTGTTTCTGGGTTTTTCAGATTTAGGAAAAGAAGTATCTGGTGAAAATTTGGAATTCTTATATATTTGTTAGGTATATGGTGATGATATTAGAATATTTTAGAAATATTGATATATCGATGCACGGAATTGTACCAATAACAATACGTACTGGTATCAGAACAAAAAAATATGTAGTATGATGGTACTTTGCATGAACAATCATGGAACTACCTTCCCAAAGAGTTTGGATAGGTCTAAATGCTAATTTATCAACCACAAGATGTTTACACAGTTCCAAAATGTTACAGAAATAAACACAAATATAGAATCATTTTTTTCATAAAGAATGGCGGGACCCTATCCTTATCTTTCTTCTGAAAGGCTTGCACGCCTCGATGCTGAGGTCAACCGCTGCTGCAAGTCCATGAATATGGCCGCGTCTTCCACACATGTTACATGCCTCATTGCGAGCTGCACTAATGGCTTGCTACTTTTACCTTCCCCTTGGACTCTGCAGCTCATTATGAAACCACCGGCGATTGGACTTAATGCTGAAAAGTCTCCACTGCTTTGTGGACTTGGTACTGGAGTTGGTCCCTGCCGCAGTTGACGGTCAGTGTCAATGAAAAACTCCCCACCCTTTTCAGCACTGATGAATATCTCGGACATGAGAACCTCTGCTCCATCTTGGGATTCAGACAGCAAGTGAAACCGGCAGCAGATAGTGTCCCTGATGCCACACTCACGCCATGCCTCCAGCTTTCCCCAGGGCATCCAGCTCTCTGGCCTGCAAACGTCAGGGCGAACAATCAACCATGCTCCTGGGTTGGACATGGCAACCCAATCACAACCTGTTGATGGCACAAAAGGAGTGGTTATGAAGGTTGCCGCAACAGCCGAGCCAGATAGATCGTGTATCTTCACCTTCCATCCTTTCCTCTCTCTTCTCTCCATCTCTATGTCTGAACTCTCAGCAGAACCTGTCCAATAAGTGCCTAGAGGGTCCACCTTTGACACCCTACCATTTCAAAGAAACCATTAAGAGCTTCATTGATGGTAGACGGTAAACAAATGAATAGAAAGTAACAAAGAATCATATAAAGCAACTTATAGGTTTGCAGCACCTGTCTCGACTAAATTCGCAACTAAAAATCGGTTGTTTGATGGAACCTTGAAGCTGTACTATCTGAGGACTAAGCATAGTTACATCCTCAAACTGAAACACGTATCTTGGATCAGGATCACGTTGTACTCTCAAATGAAGTTCAGCCCCCAGTTTTCCACTCTCATGCTTGTTTTTGCCAATGCCAATCCATCCATTGAAAAGAATCACCGGCTTCCCTTGACCCCATTCTGGACCCACCTCCAACTTGAATGTTCCAATCTGCTGTCTCTTGACCCCAACACCACAATGTGACCCCTTCCTCCCTGTGAAGACGGTGATCTCCAGACATGCATGGGGGTTATAGAAACAGCCAGGGGTCTGTAAAGCCTTCACATCAGAGTCCTCTAGATAAAAGCTAGAGGCAATATTGTGAATATCAGGTGTGGCCTCAGGTGAGGATACTAAGGGGATTGACGTAGTTTGCACGGGGAAGCCTCGGAGTCGTATCTCACATGAACATGGGGAAGAGAATGCATGAATTCCAGCCTTTGAAGAATTCAGGGCTGATCCAGAAATCCTCAGACCGAAAGAGCCAATAGACAACTTGATGAAAGCCTGAGGATCCATTATTGTCACAAATATTTCCCCATTGTATAAAAAGCTTTAAGTTATGGCAACTCAAACCTGTCATTTCAGCAGGAAAGTGAAGATTAGATCACAAAAACAAATTGAGTCACATGTGGCAAACTTGTTGCCTCGCTATATGATCTGATCATGTCCATAAGTTGCAATCATATCATTTTAATTAAATATAAGATCATTTACTGCACTAGAAAGGAAAATTATTTCCATACGTTTTTTCAGCAGCGATAAATGAATCATCAATTTATTGCCGGAGGCATTCCAGGCCATGATCAGTGGTATGATAAATAAGCCATGTTGGTTGTTGCTTCCAAGCAAGTAGCCTTTTAAAGGGTTTTATTTGCACCTACCTGCTTCTATAATTTTATGATTGTTCTCCAATAAGTTCAAAACTTTACGGCCGAATCAAAGATGATTCAAGCAGAACACTGAAAACATGTCAAAGCTCAACCAGTTCATAGAAGTCTAAGAAACTGGAAGCATTATCGAAATCATAGAAAGTAGTGGCTGAAGTTAACATTATTGAACTCATAAAAAAGAACTGAGTTTCACAGATTTGCCAATTCTTTCACAAGGAAACCTTGTGTGCTGGTTTCTGTATCGATAAACAAATAAATACGCCTTGTTGATGGTTTACGCCTTGTTGATGTTCTACACAGCAATAAGTAAAAGCACATGCCTAGAAACAGAAAAGACAAGAAGCCGGCCATTTACGATATTATTTCGTAACTGAATTTCCATTAATCATTCTATTATCATGAAACTGATTACATAAAATGGAAAAGCCAGCAGTCTTCCCTAAATATTCACTATATACTTAGCTATTCAATCTGGCTTAAGTTATAAGCCAATTGACCTTTACCTAAATCAAAAGTTGACATGACTAAGCTTACATGAGAAAGACTATATAGTTTAATAAAACCCCAACTTTCAAACAAGAACCATACGGCTTAGGATTCAAACTTCTTATCATTTAACATGCTTTTTAACCCAAGAAAAAGCATGTAACTTGAACTCTAATGGAAAATCCACCAAGATTTCTCACTTAAAATAGAAACCCCACGTATAATTTCAACTTAAAAATGGAATATCCATATAGAATTTCACCTAATATTTGTTGGTTACTTGCAAACCAAACAAAAACACATTAAAACCCAACTAAAAATCTGCAGCCAACCAACTCAACGAAATTCAAATTCATTTAAATAACAATACACATAAAGCTAAGTAGAAAAACAAGAAGAAAAAAGAGAGAAGTTAAATTAAAATTAAAAAAAAAACCCACCTTTGGATGAAGCTTTTTCTTCATACAAAAGCCGAAGGAAACAAAATTCCCAGAAAGGAAAACTTATCAAAACATCATTCCCAAAAAAATTCTCTCTCTGGCTGTTCTTTTTACTCCCAAAAAAATGATTTTCTAGGATTGCAACCACTAATCAGAGTTCAAAGCTGATAAAGAAGAAGAGGGAACCAAAGAGGCTTTTAAAGAGGTTGAAGACAATCTGGGTTTTCACGTAAGACTCTTTCACAGATCACGAGGAAGCTCTCTGTTTTTCTCTTTTATTTTTTATTCCATATATAAACTTCTTTGTTTCCTCTAAAAATTATGGGAATTAAATAATTAAAAGTATCCTATTTTTTTTCCTGCATGATTGTCACCAAATAGAGGCAGAAAGTAAAGAATTTATCTTTTTCCAACCAATGGCGGAATACAAGAGAAATTATTTTATGAAAAAAAATAAAATAAAAATAGAAGAGAGAGAGAGAGGGAGAGAGAGGACGTGAATACAGCTGTAATCAACGCATGGGTTTGGTAGATTTGCAATCGTTTTCGGACACATATGCCGGACTTCATCTTCTCGATTTATTTATTCATTCAAGCTTCTATTTCTATTAAAAATATAGATAATAGTTTGATTGTATGATATTATTTTATTAAGTTTTTTGATTATAAATTATTATTTTATTAAGTGTTTTAATTATTAAAAATTATAAAATAATTATTTGATTATTTATGTATTTCAAATTTATCTTATTGTATCAAAAATTAGCTACCATCTAAAGTAGGTGTTGACATACTGAGTGTCATAAGATAAAATATAAAATTAAAACTGATTGAGTTGTATTTTGTGGATCAAATCTCCATTTTCATTATGTTATCGAGCCAATGTTTTAAAACAACGACAGTGCTAGTAGACACAATTGAATTATGATTTTATCATATTTTAGTCAACATGTTAACATCAATCTCAGATAGTCGTTAATTTTTAATAGAAAATGATGATTTTGAAACCTATGAATAATTAGATGACCATTTTGTAATTTTAAATAGTCTATAGACTAAAAAAATAACATCATATAGTCATAAAATAATTTTATAACTTTTAATATTTAAGTAACTCAATAAAACAATACCCTATAATTACGGACCAATTGTGTACTTTACCTTAAATCTATACTTTATTAGTCTAAAACCAAAATTTAATTTGGTATTTATCTGATACCATTGAAGTACCCTGCTCATTTGGGCTCAATAAGTAAGAATTGACGTTGGAAAGAAAATTAAAGATTTATGAGTTGTTTGATTAAATCAGAATGATTAAACGTTGAATGATTCAATGGCCTGAATGATTCAATGGCTTTGTTAGTTCTGAATGTGACATGTTGTTTGATAATGGTTCTGAATCATTCATAATGTACTTTAATGCTGAATCATTCAGCAGTGTTTTGTTGAATCATTCAGCACAGTCTTCATTCAGAGATGAGAATCAAACACGCTAAATGCTAAACGATTCAGCATTCAACGCTGAATGATTCTATTCAGAAGTAAACAAACAACCCCTTAGAGATGATATGAATTTAATTAAGAAAATAGAGACTTTTCTACAATACGGATAAAACCCATTGGGTGTTGAAATCAATTTTGAGAAAGTTACCTTCAATAGCTACTGACTTCAATTTATTGATATTTTTAAGATCAAACTGAAAGAAAACTAAAATTACAGAGACCAAAATAAAATTTTATAAAAATGAGTATAACAAAATGATATGATAAATTTAAAGAAGGTGTATTCATTTAATGCTAATTTAGTAGTAACCAATAAAATAATAACACGTGTAGAACTTGAAATATTGTTTGTTCGTATGGTGCACGCTTAAATTGGACACATGTTTTAATTTTATTAGCTGTGGTTATTGTAACTGAGCATTAAAAGAACAATAGATAGATGTTCGAGACAGAAAAATCAAATTTTATATTTATATTTACATGTTATATTTATAAAAGTAATTAATTTTTATTTATTTTATCGCGTTGCTATTATAAGAATAAAATAATCCTTCGAAAATACAAAATGAAAATTGTGTTTTCAAATAAAAGTAAAAACAAAAGATATTTTCAGACGGCCTGAAATTGAAATATAAATTTTTGGAGGGTCAAACCATAATTTCTTCATTGTATTAACTTTTAACTTCATTATTTCTAAAGGGATTAAACTCCATAACTGTATCATAACCTTTTTTTTACTTTCATATCACCTCCATTTATAATTATTTATTTTAAAATTTAATGTTATTTACTCACTCACTTTATAATAAAAACTGAATTATTCCTAAACTTATAATGTAAAGTAAAACTACTCAAATTAAACAATATTCCGATAAATGATGCGACATAACATCACTGAGAAATAATAATTACAGCCGATACGCGATTTACAAGGAATTATTGGGAAATATGCCACCATCAGATTTCACAGATGAGTTTTGGATAGGATGACGTGGTTGGAGAGTGAATTTCAAGTTGATGAGCGTTCTACCGAGGAAGAAGTCATGTATGCAACCTGAGCATATATTCTCCAATTGATTTGAGGGATGTTGTTACTAGATGAATCTAAAATAAATTGGTGCACACTCAATATCTTTTGCTAATGGAAAATTTTGGTCAGTATCGTCAATATTGTTGAGGTTCTATGATTTTGACATTTTTATATTGGGAACTTTGTAAGGATACAATCGTGGAAATATGTCAAAAAGCGCATGTAGTTGGTTGTCTAGTTGTATTTTTTTTGAATGAATTGTCTAGTTATATTACAATCGTAGGCATGGTACTTCTTTCCATTTTTGACACCAATTACAACAACTCCGGTTGAGTTTCCTCTCGCCACAAGGTAATTTCTTAAATTTATATTTGAGTAAATTATAACATTAATTAATAGTTTTAGAATTTTTGAATAAATAATGTAGTTGTTAATTTATATTTATTATGTTGTTTAGATAACAACATAAGATTCTATACAAAACTGGCAGGTGCAACGAAAATTGATGTACGAATGAGGATTGATATCGTCGGTAGACATGCAATAAATATTTTAATTTTTGTATAATTTTTAAATTAAGAGTATTTATTTTTATTTATACTATTTTAGTATGTTTACAGTTTAATTAGATTGTGTATTATGAGTTAGATATTGAACGAAGTCTACAATAATTCTTTTTTTAAGGAACGAAGATGTGCTGTACCGCAACACCATTGCTTGATTTTTCCATTGTTGAGATCCATGCCATAGATATAGTGTTGTGACAGTTTGGGTCCTATCGTAACCGACTTTTCGGGAGAAAAGTTGACTAGTTGCAATGATGGAGTTTTTGAAATGGTTATGAAATGAAAAGTTTGTAGTCACTACTAATCATTTTTAAGGTAGGATTGGAAAACCTAAAATCAGTTAATTTTAATAAAACATTTTATTTTAATAAAAAATACCAAATTTAGTCTACGAAAACCAAAAAACAGGTTTGGGAGTCGGTTATGTGTGGGGAAGGATTAGCACCCTCACAACGCCCACAAATTGGTACCTAGTCGATTACCCTATATTTAAAATTTGAAAATTTTTGAGTTTGTGGATTTATTTAATTTAAAAATCATTATGGATGCCAATTTTAGAAAATGATGTCAATTGACTAAGACCAATAACGACCACCCTCAAGCATGTAATGTGAAAACTTAGTTATTGATCTACATCAGTGAACATTACCTTAAAGTTTGAGAAATCATGATATGAGGGTTTTGAAAAGGATGTTGATTTACTTCGGGAATTACCAGTGGTCGCCACCTGAGCATAACGCGAAGGATACATTATTAATTCCTTGATAAATAAACATTGCATTATTATTTTAAAATCAAGTTGCAAACAAATAACCATTTAAAGACCTAATTATAATAGTTGAGTCAATTCAGGCAAATCCTAACTTAAAGTGTCAAATTATGAAAATTAAAGAACCTAGAGGACTAAACCTAAAAATGGAGGCTCTAATATTAACCCTAATTTATTTTAACCAATTATTAAATCGAATAATCGAAATGGTCCATTGGAAAATGACATCACTTTATAACAAAAGGTGCCCCACATGGTTACAAATGTTGTATTCTCCGTATCTTCAGGCTTCATTTTTATTTGGTTGTACCCAAAAAAACCATCCATGAAAGAAAACGATGAATGCCATGGAGTGTTATCCACTAATGTGTCTATGTGCAGTAATGGGAAATTATCTTTAAGACTAGTTATGTTGAGATCTCTATAATCTACACACATGCGAACTTTTTCATCTTTCTTTAGCACGAGAACTATGTTTGCTACCCATTCAGGATATTTAGTCTCTTGAAAGAACCCTACGTTGATTTTCTTCGTTACTTCCTATTTGATTTTCAATAACATATCTAGCCTCATTCTTCTAAGATTTTACTAAATTGGCATATATTCAGGCCTAATAGAAAGTTTGTTTACCACTATATTCGTGCTCAACCCTCACATATCAATTCACATCTTATTTTTGAACTCTTGGAGCAAACATATCAATTCACATCTTATTTTTGCTAACATAGTAGTGTCAATCTTCACTTCACTTCTCTTCTTTCTTCTTTAGTTCTCATATTCATAATCTCAATTTCGTCTTTATGAGGCAAAATCTGCTTGTATTCCTTTTCCACCAGCCTTAATAATTTGTTAGGAACATCACTTTCTGCCTCATCTTCGCACTTATTGATTTCTTTCAGACACACAGGACACTTAAAATTTACCTCACCATTGAATTCAGTAATGCTCATATTATTGACATTGTGACACCTACAATAGAAATTTAGATCGAATATATACTTGGATAGAATAGACCAAATTTATTAAATGAATGTAAATAATGAAGATTAAAGAATGTAAAGGTTGTTTTCCATTTAAGAAATAAAAAACATATTTATTTTTAAACAAGTAGGCTTAACAAGTTGCCCTTAAAAAAATCCTTTGATGTTCCCGGGAAATAAACATAAGAGATGGTTCTGAGTATTACTTTGAGTCAATCTTAAAAACTACAGGGAGATCATCTACAGTCTAATTATTGAGCTTTTCACCTAGGAAGCAGGGGCGAATTCCATCCAAAAACTTTTGTGGCTTGCTACCTCCATCAATCATATTTGTTGAAAACATTTTGATGTTTTGATATAACAAATTAAATATTATTGAATATTAAGATTTTATAATCATTTTTAAAGTATATTCGATTCAATTATTCGAATATCACAAATATTACTCCAAGTTTTTTCAAATGTCAATTTCAATCCTTACTAAAGTGTAAAATTGTGTTTTAAACTTAGAATATTTTTGAAACAATTTTTACAAAGTATTTCGAACCTTAATCAAGCCAAAAATTAATTTTTCAATGGGATGTACCGATGCACTATTGAATGCATCGATACACACCAAATTTAATTGAACATTGAATGCATTATGTATACCGATGCTCATACCATGCATCGATGCACTCCATGTTTTATTGAAACATCGAGTGTATTTTATGTACCGATGCACAGACCATGCATCGATGCACTCTTAGCTCTTTTGAAACATCGAATGCAATTAGTGTACCAATGCACCCCAAGTGTACCAATGCACTAGGTCAACTAACAGTCGAAATATTTGAATTTTACACACAATGTACTGATGCACCCACACTCACAACCAGATTCTTAAATGATACTTATACAATAACGACTCTATTGACTTCACCAATGATCCCCAATGTTTAGAAGTGATCCAAGGTGTATTTAAACAAGCTTATGAGCCATTGATCAACAACAATCAAGAAGAGAAGCTAGAGAATCAAAGAGAAGGCCTTAAACTTATCGTTTGAGCATGTTCAAGCCTATTTTCATTCAATATTCATTTTGCTTTCAAGAACACCATTTTTTCTCAATTGTATTCATTCTTGAGTGTTCTTTCTTTGTTCTAGAATTGTGCAAACATCTTGCCTTATGAGGTTTTTCTGTAAGTTTGCGAAATTTGTGTTTTTCTCTTTGGGAGAGATTGTTGTCAATAATTTGGGGTATAATTCTTGAGGGAGTTGTAAGGTTACTCTTTGTCCTCAAAAGAAAGAACAAATTAGTGAATTTCTTGGAAAATATTTAGTGTGGATAGCTAAGGTAGTGGATGTAGACTTTGGTTGAGAAAGTCGAACCACCGTAAATTGTTGTGCAAATATTTTCTATTTTCTGTAAAAGCTTCCACCAAAATTTTAATTGCCAATTCACCCCCTCTTAGCTATTTTGCCTATTGATTAACTAAACAATTGGTATCAGAGCCTCACTCATTTAAAGGTTTAATCGCCTCTTGAGTCAATTCGGGAAGAGTTAAATCGATAAAAATGGCGTCCACTTCCGGTTCATTCTCCATAGAAGAAACCAGACCAATTGACGTACCTCCTTACTTCAATGGAATAAATTATCATTGTTGGAAGAGGTTCATGATGATATTTATCCAAGAACATGATATGGAAGCTTGGATGATAATCAAAAAAGGATATTCTTCTCTTACGAAGAAGGCAAAGAAGTGGAGTTATCAAGAACGGAAGAAAGCTTAACAAAACACAAAGGCTATGCACATGTTGTTTTGTGCAATTGATCCAGAAATCTATAAAGGAGTTTCTTCTTGTTCAAATGCCAAGGAACTGTGGGATAAGCTTGAGGAAATATATAGAGACCAGAAAGAAGAGCAAATTCCAGTGATGTCTCTATTAGATCTAACAGAGCCAAAGGTATCTTCAAACTCAAATAAGCTAAATTTACGTTATTTTAATGAGTTACAAGATGCCTATGATGAATTATTTTTGGAGTTTGAGACCATGAACTCCAAATATAAGAATTTGATTTCTAAATTTATAGCTAAAAATGATCTTCTTTTGAAAGCTAAAACAGACTTGGGAAATCAAAATGAAATGTTAAAAAGGAGTTAGAGCTTTCAAAGATAAAATCTGAAAACTTTGAAAAAGAAATTTTCAAATTAAACAAACTTCTTCTAGAAACGAAAATGGATTTTGAAAATCAAAATGAAATCTTGAAGAAGGATTTAGAGATTTCAAAAATTAATTTTGAAAGTATTGAAAAAGAAAATTTTGATTTAAAAGATAAGCTTGAATGCTTAACAAAAGAAAAAGAAATCATTTTAAATAATTCATCTAGTTCAATAATGACAATTTGCTCACATTGTCATTATAATGGTCATAAGGAAAACGATTTAAAATTAAACAAGTATGGGTTCCAAAAGAAACAAGGGGCATTGAAACTAACATTATAGGATCCAAAGCAATTTGGATACCAAAATCTACTTAAATGTCTCTTGTAGGTGTGCGAGGGCAATGATGATGAAAATGATGATATTCAAATGCTCTAGCAAAAAAGAATGGGTAACCTCTAAACTTAATATTATTATTTTATTTGGTTGCTCATTTAGTTTTTACATGCATGAGGTTTTAAATCTTAAATAATTGTGTTTTATCTCTTGTATGTTGAAAAATGCTTTATGATGAGCAATCTAAATTTTTCATAACTCTAGTTCATGATAATAATTTTTGGTCAAAATTGTTTTTAAATGAAATTCATATCTCTTTAACAATTGATATCGATTTTCCAAATACTTTGGATTTACAAATTTTTAACCTTAAACTCTTTAATGTTTATGCATAGAATTCAAAAATTTTTAATGCATAACATTTTCAAAACTTTATGCATATGCTCTTAATCTTGATAATCGACATTGCATAATGTTTTATATGTGAATCGGTTAAAGCATAATCTTTTGAATAATGAACTTGACAAAAGGATACAATGTCTTATTTTAAATGATTTCAAAATTGATTGACATTGCATCTATTTTGATTATGCTCATTGGCCATAGAATAGGAAACATTTATATGGTGCATTTAGATTCCATAAATATAACTAATTTATGCCTAGTTGCTAAGGATGAGCATGATAGTTGGTTATGGCATAGGATACTAGGACATACTAGCATGAGTGTTTTACAACGACTAATTCAAGGAGATTTAGTAAGAGGATTGCCAAAACTGAAATTTGATAATGATAAAATCTGTAATGCATGTGCCAAAGGAAAACATCAAAGAGCTTCATTTAATTCCATTAATGATGTATCAACTAGTATAGTATTACAATTGATCCATATAGATCTTTTTGGGCCAACTAGGACTACTAGATTGGGTGGAAAACAATATGCATTTGTCTTGGTAGATGACTATTCTAGATTTACTTGGGTTCTATTCTTAAGTACTAAAGATAAAGCATTAGAAAAATGCATCACGTTTTTAAAAGTAATCCAAAATGAAAAAGGGTTACTCCACAACTAGTGTTAGGAGTGATCATGGTAATGAATTTGAAAATCTTGGATTTACTGAGTTTTGTAATTCTAATGGTATTAGCCATAATTTTTCAGCACCTAGAATCCCTCAACAAAATGGAGTTGTTGAGAGGAAAAATCGAACTTTAAAAAAATGGCTAGAACCATACTTTGTGAAAACAATTTGCCAAAATATTTTTGGGCGGAAGCCACAAATACCGCTTGTTATGTTATTAATCGAGTAATGATTAGGCCTATTTTAAAGAAAACTCCATATGAAATTTTCAAAAATAAAAAGCCTAATATTAGCTATTTTCATCCATTTGGATGTAAATGTTTTGTTTTAAACAACGGTAAAGACAATTTTGGCAAATTTGATGCTAAAAGTGATGAAGTAATTTTTCTGGGTTATTCCTTAAATTCTAAAGCTTATCGAGTATTTAATAAAAGAACTTTAGTGGTAGAAGAGTCTATACATGTTGTTTTCTATGATAATCCCTTTCCGAGGAAGGATTCTTGTGAGAATGATGATGTAGGTATTGTAAACACAAATTACGTTAGACATGAAGTTGGAGAACCATCATCAAAGAAAGAAGTGAAAGATGAGGAAACTCATGATGTTCTCAAAAATCCAACCATTGAAGAAAGGGAAGTCTCTTACCCAAGAGAGTACAACTATATCAAGGATGGTGAGATTATAGGTGATCCATCCAAAGGGGTAACAACTCGATTTTCTCTTAGAAATATATGTAATTATGTTGCATTTATCTCATGCATAGAGCCTAAGAATATTCAAGAAGCATTAGATGATGAAAATTGGATAATGACTATGCAAGAAGAGTTAAATCAATTTGAGAGAACTAAAGTATGGACATTAATTGAAAGGCCTAGTAATAAATCTACTGTAGGTACTAGATGGGTATTTAGGAATAAGCTTGATGAAAGTGTTAATATAGTGAGGAACAAGGCTAGACTTGTTGCTCAAGGGTATACTCAAGAAGAAGGCATATATTTTGATGAAACATATGCTCCCGTAGCTAGGATGGAAGCAATTAGAATGTTATTAGCATTTTCATGTTTCAATGAATTTAAATTATATCAAATGGATGTTAAAAGTACATTTTTAAATGGTTTTATAAAAGAAGAAGTGTATGTGGAACAACCTCCTGGTTTTGAAGATTCAAAATTTCCAAATCATGTTTTTAAATTGACAAAAACACTTTATGGTTTAAAACAAGCTCCTGGAGCTTGGTATGATAGATTGTCAAATTTTTTAATAGAAAAAGGTTTTTTCAAAAGGGAAGGTTAACACTACATTGTTTTTAAAGAGAAAAGGTAAATATTTATTAGTAGTTCAAATTTATGTTGATGATATATAATATTTGGTTCTACAAATGATGCTCTTTGCCAAGAATTTTCTAAGCTAATGCAGAGTGAATTCGAGATGAGCATGACGAGGGAGCTCTCATATTTCTTGGTACTCCAAATCAAGCAAAGAAAAGATGGTATCTTCATCAATCAAGCAAAATACGTTAAGGATATGCTCAAGAAGTTTGTATTAGAGAATGGAAAACCTCATGCCACTCCAATGAGCTCATCTACAAAGCTTGACAAAGATGAATGAGGTAAATGTGTAGATATTAAATTATATAGATCCATTATTGGCTCATTGCTTTATCTAATCGCAAGTAGACCAGCCATTATGTTTAGTGTTTGCTTATGTGCTAGATTTCAATCATGCCCTATGGAATCACATTTACTAGCCGTTAAGAGAATCTTTAGATACCTTAAGGACTCTCCTAGTTTAGGACTTTTGTATCCTAGAGACTCTAGCTTTAGCTTGCATGCCTTCTCTGATGTGGATTATGGAGGATGCAAAAAGATAGGAAAAACACCTCCGGTACTTCCCAATTCCTAGGAAATATGTTGATTTCATGGTTTTCAAATAAACAAAATTATGTTGCATTATCTACCACTGAAGCAGAATACATTTAAGCTGGTAGTTGTTGTGCAAAAGTTTTATGGATGAAACAACAACTTTTAGATTATGGAATTGAAGTAGGTACCATACCTATCAAGTGTGACAATACTAATGTTATTTATCTCACTAAAAATCACATCCAACACTCTAGAACTGAGCACATTGAAATTAGACATCATGTCACTAAAGGAGATATAGTTCTAGAATATGTTGATACTTTGCATCAATTAGCGGATATTTTTACAAAACCTTTAGATAAAGAAAAATTTTGGACACTTAGGAGAGACAATACTATGTTATTTATCTCACTAAAAATCACATCCAACACTCTAGAACTGGCACATTGAAATTAGACATCATGTCACTAAAGGAATATATTCTAGAATATGTTGATACTTTGCTCAATAGCGGATATTTTTACAAAACCTTTAGATAAAGAAAAATTTTGGACACTTAGGAGAGAATTAGGTTTGACCAACCTACCTTGACTTAGTGTTTAAAATAATTTTAGCACTTTTAATTACAATTGAAAAATGCTTATAAAAAATAATATTTTTGATTGCATTCTTTTCTAATAGTTAGGGGGAGTTTATGATCTTTAGTGAAAATTAATTATATGTTCAAATAAAATTTTAAGGATAGATTTAATTGATTGAACATAGTTAATTTTCGATCCCCATGCATCGATACACTATAACAGTGTACCGATACATCCCAAAACACTATGACAGTGCATCGATGCTCTATGAAGGTGCACCAATGCATTCTTTTAATGTGCATCGATAACTATGCAGTGTACCGATACACTCGTCGGGGTTTTTGGCTTTAAATCCCTAATATATCACTTTTAGCCAAAAACTAAACACCCAAAAAAATCTGCCGTCGCCTCCTCTCTCGGCCAAATCTTTGCCTCCAATTAACGTATTTTTGTCGGAATTCATCTATTTTTCAACGTATCAACAAAATCGTGTAATCGTCACTACATTCCACTCAATCCAAAAATTTTCAAGTTATTTTTCTAAAAGCAACTATTTTATTGATTTTGAACTTAGGGCTAGTTTTAGTTAGTTCTAGTTTGAAATAGATATCAGGAATTGATTATATGATGTTTCTAAACTAGATTCTACAACCAATTTCATCAAAAACTCAAGATTTTATCAAAAAATTTTAATTTCGAAATAAAAAAATGTTTTGAGTTTAATATTGTTGTTTTTGTTTTAATTATGTTGTTTTGAAAACTACATATTGATTTTCAAACATTATTTTTCAAAATTAGTTTTCATATTTTGCCCATTAGAATTATTTTAGAGAACCTTGAATATTGAGGACTCATATTGAGTTTTAGGATTGATTATATTGCATAAATGTGTTTCAAATTTTCAGGTAATCTTACACATTCCGACCTTTAATCAGGTCTAAACGCCCTAGGTCATCCCCTAGTTGGTCTTCAAACCAAAACCGACCTCAAATTCCTCCTCCACCTCAAAATTCAAATCCAAACGAACCTGAAATGACCTTTCTTAATTTTTCCTTTAACCAACCTGGTCATCGTAGAGAAGACCTCTACCATAGGGTACATGAATTCTTTCCAGCCATACAAAATCCGAGAAGAACGTATCCCTTCTATTCAAGCAATGGTCGATATGAACTTCAAATATCTTCCAATCCTTCATTCTTGGAAATTTGATAAACTCTTTCACCTCAAACCTATCATTTATCATCAACTAGTCCGCATTTTCTATTCTAATGCGGTTTGTGTCCAAAAAGAAGCTCGTACCAAAACCATAGGAATTCGATCCTATATTCTAGGTCAATTCGTTTATATTGACTCCGACACAATCGCTATCAATTTTGGACTAGATAACATAAGTTTAGATAATGAAAAGGAGACTGTGGAACACCTTTCACTTGATCATCTCTTGGTTGTTTAGACCATACGGAGGTAGGTACTCCTCCCTTAGAGTCTTAGATTTTTGGTGGATACATTGTATCCAACATAAAAAGAAAATAAATTTGCCACAGATCATTTTCGGTGAATTATTAGATACCATAAACATTGTCCCATTCAAAAATGTTAAAACTTTAGTTTACGGTTGTCTCCTTAGTAATCTATTTATCAAACTCAGGCTTAAGGTTTCGCTTGATATTCCCATCCCTCTACAGAACCAAATAAATCTCACATCCTTAAATAAATCGGGATGGAAAAAGGAAAATGATCAATGGGTTCGAACCACTGAGAAAACAACAGGAGCTAGCTCTTCACAAGCTCTTCCGGCACTGGCAGATGACGATTATCCAGAGCTTCAACAACTTATGTAAGATATTGACGATCACGTACCCGAGGTCGAGCCGACACAACAAGAGGATCAAATGCCTCCATACTTTCGATCGTTTTTAGAGTCATTTGATCTGAGGTTTGCATCCATAGAGTCCCATTTAATCGCTATGGGGGCTCAACAATTGGAAAATTCAACGAATGAGAGCACATTATCCTCCTCCTCCCGATCCTCTTATGGATGATTAGACCTTTCCTTGCTTAGTTTTCTTGGATTGGACTTAGAATTCATTGTTAAAACTTTTTGATGTTTTTGGATTGATATATTTTGTATGTTTGAATATTTGTTTGATATGGATGCTTGGATGTTTGAACTTAAATGCTTATATTTATATATTTGGTTTGGTTGAATTTTTAATTTGAACTTAATGTTTATTAGTTTTTGCATCATTTACATATTAGTTGAAATATGACCAATTTACCATTGCACATTATTTATGAATATTGATTTATGGAACTAGTGGCTAATCTTTCTATTGATTGTAATCTTAGCAGCTTAAGCTATATTTAAATTTAAATCAATTGACTTTATTCTTACAAAATCTTGTTTAAAAACTTTTATAGAGTCTTTTTGATTTAACAAAAAGGGGGAGAATATAGTAAGGGGAGTAATTCTCAAGTTTTTTAAAAAATGATTTTTCATAGAAAATCTTAAAATTACTCAACTATTTTGTTATATCAAAAAAGGGGGGGATTGTTGAAAATATTTTGATGTTTCGATATAACAAATTAAGTATTATTGAATTTTAAGATTTTATAATCATTTTTAAAGTATATTCGATTCAATTATTCAAATATCATAAATATTACTCCAAGTTTTTTCAAAGGTCAATTTCAATCCTTATTAAAGTGTAAAATTGTGTTTTAAACTTAGAATATTTTTGAAACAATTTTTACAAAGTATTTCGAACCTTAATCGAGCCAAAAATTAATTTTTCAAGGGATGTACCGAGGCACTATTGAATGCATCGATACACACCTAATTTAATTGAACATCGAATGCATTATGTTTACCGATGCACATACCATGCATCGATGCACTCTAGGTTTTATTGAAACATCGAATGCATTTTATGTACCGATGCACAGACCATGCGTCGATGCACTCCTGGCTCTTTTGAAACATCGAATGCAATTAGTGTACCAATGCACCCCAAGTGTACCGATGCACTAGGTCAACTAACGGTCGAAATATTTGAATTTTACATACAGTGAACCGATGCACCTTTAGAGTGTACTGATGCACTCACACTCCCAACCAGATTTTTAAATGATAATTACACAATAACGACTCTATTAACTTCACCAATGATCCCCAACGTTCATAAGTGATCCAAGGTATATTTAAACAAGCTTAGGAGCCATTGATCAACAACAATCAAGAAAAGAAGCTAGAGAATCAAAGAGAAAGCCTTGAACTTATCGTTTGAGTGTTTTCAAGCCTATTTTCATTCAATATTCATTTTTCTTTCAAGAACACCATTTGTGCTCAATTGTATTCTTTCTTGAGTGTTCTTTCTTTGTTCTAGAATTGTACAAACATCTTGCCTTGTGAGGTTTTCTTGTAAGTTTGCAAAATTTGTATTCTTCTCTTTGGGAGAGACTGTTCTCAAGAATTTGGGGTATAATTCTTGAGGGAGTTGTAAGGTTACTCTTTGTCCTCAAAAGAAATAAAAAATTAGTGAATTTGTTGGAAAACCCTTAGTGTGGATAGCTAAGGTAGTGGACGTAGACTTTGGTTGAGAATGTCGAACCACTTTAAATCGCTGTGCAAATATTTTTATTTTCTGCAGAAGCTTCCACCAAAATTTTAATTACCAATTCACCCCCTCTTGGCTATTTCGTCGATCGATTAACTCAACAATATTGATGAAAAACCCTTCCATAGTCTTGTAGAGCATATCTTAGTCCTTCAACTGTTTCTCCTTAGTGAGTGCATTAGCCAACTACTGATCTACATCATATACCCCTCCAAATTTGAAGGTATTCCTCAAGTTTGGAAAAGGCATACGCTCCCAAGGAATATCATCTCCTATCAATCTATCTTTCCTTTCTTCACTTTTCTTCCTTAATTATTTCCTTCTCTGCTGAAAATCAAGCTTAAACCCAAGCCCAAATCGATCTTTATTTTGTATGTCAGTCTTTATACGGAAAGCTCCTTACAAATGTCTTTCCAAACCTTTTCCAGTTTTAGCTCCTCTTCCTAAAGTTCATCACACTAACATTTTTCTGCAATTAGATAATCTAAGGCGCAACATCTTATTTCCCTCAACAAAAAAAGTTGATTTAATGAACTCTAAAGCTCATAAAGAACACTCAAGGGCATCTTCATTTGTCTCAATATAAGGAGAACCAATTATTACAGAAACAATGATGTCTTGCTCAACTCCCAAACTAATCAATTGTCCATCAATAACAAATTTTAGTTTCTAGTGCAAAGACGAAGGAACTGCACATGCAAAATGGATCTATGGCCTTCCTAACAAACATTTATAAGTAGGGTGAATGTCTATAACTACAAACTCAATATTATATATTATGGATCAAATCAACAACAACACCTCTATTTTCCCAAGCACACCTCTTTGAGTTCCATCAAAAGCTATAACGACATTCTAATAGGGCTTCATATGCGAAACATCAACAGGCATCCTTAGTAGAGTGACTAACAACATTATATTCAGAATAGAACCATTATCAATCATTACTCGTGACAGAACATGACCATTACATTGTGTCGTAATGTTCAATGCTTTAATATACCATATTCCACTATTTGGGATCTCATCATTAGTGAAAGTGATATTATTGTCAACTACTGTGTGCCCCATAATTTGATCAAGTTTGTTGACAGATATATCCTCAGGGAAATTTTTTTGGTTCAACACCTTTAGCAAAGCATTACGATGTACCTCTAAATTCATAAATAAATCCAATATTGAAATTCTTTCTTATTGCTTGTGCAGCTGCTCAAATCACATTGCATTCACTATGCTTTAGAAATCTCAAAAACTCTTATTTTTGAGCTTATTCACAAGTTTATAAATCACTGGCGGTGGTTCATCCTTAAATATCTTTGGTGGTACAACCGCTACTTTCTTTTGTCTCACCTTCTCAGTTTCTTTTGATATTTTGAGAGAGTAACATCTTCCACTCCTTATAAAGTGACTAACCTCATTCACTATCTTCATTATTAGCTTTCATTCCATAGTGGTTTCTACCCTTTCAGTCACTTCTGCATTTCAACAGACCCTGATCCTTCTGGCATAGATACACTAGCAACATAGTTTCAAGGAACCTCTATAGTGTCTTTGAATAGAAACAATAAAGGATCAATAATTACCATATTCGATATTTCTGACACTGGATTCACTACTCTGGGTCTAACAGTAATAATTATTGGTTTACTTGCTCTATAAACAACCCTCACTACAAGAAAATATACCTTTAATGACACACGAACGATGACACACGATAATTTATAACTTGCAAAACATGTGTGTCATAAAAAATGTCATGTTTCTTAAAATCTGAACGATTTATGACTTACAATAATGTGTATCATATTTAATAGTCATAATCCAAAAAATTTGCAAAAACACGGAGTACACTTTTAATTGTGTGTCATCTGTAAAAGTCGTCTTTTAATTTCCCCCCCCCAATAATTTTAATACTTTCCCGCTTCTTCCCCTCAATCATCAGTTCACACTTTTGCATTCATGTTATCAAGAAATACAATATTGAGAGATCAGATGGAGAATGTTTCTTCCCCAAACCCTACCCCTCTAAAATCCAAACGAAAGCACCCAAAATCATCTAAGGAGGACTAATTGGCTCGCTTCAAAGGGGTCAATACTCTTTCTCGTCTTTTTAATTTGATGGTATTTCAACGAAATACTGGAAATTCTTTGGTTTCCTGACTTTGCTTGGGGAAAACCGCAACATTGTGGAGATAAGAAAAAAGAAGATGAGTTGTTTCCCTTGCTTTAATCCTCGTTCTAAAGATTCAAGGATCGACATTGACAATGGAAGTCGAACCACTTCTCGCCATTCCGCTGATTCCTCAAGTTTCCTTTTAATTTCCCTTTTTCTCATTACTTTTCTATACAATCTTGCTTATCTGTAAACTCTTTCTTCGTTTTTGTAACCAGTTTCCTGTGCTACGAGAAGAAAGGCAATTCTAGAAGGTAATGCTAAGTATTCTAACTTGTTTATAGTGGTGTTATCAAATGGTTAAGATTCATATCCACTTTGTTACTCTGCATAGCTTAACCATTAGATTAACAAATTTTTCATCGTCACTCATTCTCATCCTTGTACAAGACTTTGCCTATGTGTTGTACGGAATAAGTTTTGCCAGAGCTTTCGGCATCCTTCAATGGGATTCAATCTAGTTGATTCCTTTCAAGGGTGTTTTGAAGCTTGGGCTGTGTGTTATATTGCAATATATAATATAATCTTTTACTTTGTAACATGCCCTAACTTGATTCCAACTGATGTGCCCAAAAAATATTAAAGGATGGTACATTTTATACTCTTGTATGATTTTTGGAAAGTTATAGATCTGATATCATGCATTTGCTTTAGCGTGTAATGTACTGTGGCCCTTTCCTTTCAAATGATGTAATTCGATGTTCTAGTCACCCCAATCAGTCTTTCAACTTGCAAAAATAACTTGAAGTAGTTGGAGTTACTCAGAAAAAAGGCATATACGTTTATTCAAAAATAAGTCTATTGTCACTCTTACAATTATGGGGTCAAAGTTATCTTTTAATCAAAACAAGTGTTATGGAATTTGGTTCAGAGCTTTTTGTATTTGCATGTCTCAGTTTATATGCTCATCTCTCTCATTTTTAGGAGAGCATGGAAAATGAAACGAATGGCAGCCTCTTTTTATTGCTTGCTTATTTCCATTGGCATTTGTTGATATTTTTTTCTTCCCTCTCAACCTTGATACTTCTAAACCCTATAGACAACTATTGTTAAAGATGGTAGCTAAATTTAGGTGCACTAATGACTTCTAAACTTTTGCAGACACCATCTAAAACAAAGTTGAAGGTTGAACTAGTCTTTGGTTGATCAAACTTTTGTCCTCCCAAATTGCACAAGGCAGAGTTTGCAGTTCTGGTATGACTGGTTTTGCCTTTCACTGTTGGTGCTTTCCCCTTAGTCCAAATCATATAGTTCATCAGTTGTGTTGATATTTGATTCTCACGGATATTTTGTGGTCCCTTTGTTTACAGCACAAGAAGTGGGAAAATCATTAGGCACTGACCTGGGCATAACTAAGACACATAACCTTAGTTTCTGTTGTACTTTAGTAAATGTTTTGTGCAACAATTATATTTTTGCCGATTGCACTGCTTGGTCATATGTACTACGTATATCATAATCCCCTGCGCTTTCTTTAGTTTTTTTTTGTTGGTATGCTATAGTCTGAACTATAGTTGTAGGTTAGCAATTAGTATTAGAGACCTCAATAACCCTCCTCTCCTCTCCCCATGGATATCCTTGATGATTCTTGGATATGAGATCTTTTTCATTTTTCAATTTTGAAGTATCTTTCTTGTATTTTGAAATAACTTCTCATAATATGAGGCCAAACCATTATATTTCTATAATAACTCATCAAATGAATAATCTTCTAAATTGGATAAGTTAGAGGTTACTTGAGAATCCTCCCCGAAGGCCATTAAGCAAAAGTTTACTACTTCTTGTTCCTCTTCATCGGATGATTCATTTTCGGTCCAAGTAACCAAGTGGGCTTTATGTTCTTTCTTTGAAAGACCCTTCTTCTTCAGTTGTGGGCAATCATATTTAACATGCCCAGGCTTTTTGCACTCATAGAAAATGATTGGGCCCTTCTCATTGGACTCATTTTTGAAGCCTTCATTTTGTTTGGAATTTTCTTCCTCTATTTGGCTTCATTAATTTTCTGAGTCTTCTGGAAAGCAATGACATTTCTTTATCCTCGTCATCGTCAGAGTCACTCTCATTTTTTGTGGATTTAAGAGCAACACTAACGTTCTTCTTTTTCTCCATCTCCTTTTTTGTATCGTCCTTCTTCTCATCATCTACCTCATCTTGAATCATCATTTCATGAGTGAGGAGAGAACAAAATGAGCTCATCGAGAGTTAAAGACTTTAGGTATTTAGCTTCGATAATTTCAGTCTTCTTCGATTGCCAAGCTTTTGGAAGAGAATAAATTATCTTCCTCATAAGTTTCTCAATAGGGATTATTTCTCCGAATTTATTGAGACCATTGACAATTACGGAAAATCTATCCGTCATAGCGCTTCATCTGGTTTCATCCTGAAATTTTCATAGCTATGATTAAGAAGACTAATTTTGGTTTCTTTTACCTCAACGGTTCCTTCATGTGTGACTTGAAGTTTGTCCCATTTCTCATTGGTTGTTGAACAAGATGATATTCTCCCGTATTCATCTGGTCCAAGATCACAAAATATAATATGGATTGCTTTTGAGTTGAGTTGGAATAATCTAGCCTCTTCTTCACTCCATATTTCTGGTTCTGTGGATGGTTCAGAGTATCCTTTCATCATGATTTTCCACGCCCCCATGTTACTAGCTTGAATGAAGAACTTCATCCTATTCTTCCAATAGGCATAGTTAGCTCCATTGAAGAAATGAGGCTTGTTGACGGGTTGAGAATCAAGAACAAAGTCGAAGTTTTATGTAGAGGCCATGAATGACTTAGATAACGATTGAAATCTTCCCGAATCTTCTCAAGAGGTGGTAAAACTTTCAAACGAGTGTATCTCTGATACCAATTGTTGAGTCAATCAATCGGATGAATTAGCCAAGAGGGGCTAAATTGACAATTAAAATTTTGGATGAAGCTTTGACAGAAAATAGAAATAATGTGCACAACGATTTATAGTGGTTCAACTTTCTCAACCAAAGTCTACGTCCACTACCTTAGCTATCAACACTAAGGAGTTTCCATAAATTCACAAATTTTTCTTCCTTTTACGGAAAAAGAGTAACCTTATAACTCCCTCAAGAACTATACCCCAAATTCTTGAGATACTCTCTTCTCAAAGAGAAAATTACAAACTTGCAAACTTAGAAGAAAAACCTCACAAGGTAAAATGTTTTCATAATTATAGAACAATGAAAGAACACTAAAAATGAATACAATTGAGCACAAATTGTGTTCTTGAAAGAAAAATGAATATTGAATGGTTGTTGGCCTTGAATTGCTCAAACTTGTTGTTTAAGGCTTTCTCTTTTGTTTTTCTAGCTTCTGTTATTATCACCAATGGCTTCAAGACTTGTTTAAATACTCCTCAGATCAATTCTAAATGTTGGGGATGATCATGAAGTCAATAGAGTCGTTGTTGTGTGAAATCCACTTGAAAAGTCTACTGGGAGCATATGGGTATCGATACTCCTTAATAGGGGTATCGATACTACCTGTATAAAATTCAAATATTTCGACCGTTGCAAAACCAATGGTATCGATACCTCTAAAGGAGTATCGATACTACTATGTAAAGTAGTATCGATACCGGTCATGGTAATGGTACACTATTTGCATCTGTTATTTCTCAGAGTAAAAAAAAAGGAGTAGTATCGATACCATTAGCTAGGGTATTGGTACTACAATATATAAGGGAATCGATACCGTGTAGGGTATCAGTAACTCTTTTGCATTTGATGTTTGGGGCTATCGATATTGTTAAGGTAGTATAGGTACTACCCTATTTAAAACTCAATTTTGACTTGATTATGGTTCGAAATACTTCGTAAAAACTGTATCAAAAATATTTTAAGTATAAGCCTCAAATTTTCATTTAGTAAGGAGTAAAAATTTATATTTGAAAACATGGAGTAATATTTGTAATATTCGAATAATTTAATGGAATATAATATTTGAATCGAATATAAAATCTTAAATTAATTTACACTTTATTTGTTATATCGAAATATCAAAATGTTTTCAACATTATCATAAATTCATAATCTCACAACTTTATCAATTGTAACTTACAAGTCAAGTAAATACCAAGTAGGATCATATCCGATCAGTTTAATAATAAGTCGAGTCATTTAAAAATTGAGTCAATTACATGTCTGGTTCATAGTAGGTTGGATAATATCAATTATTTATCATATTAGTCTTGGGTTTGGATTCATATAAGGTCAGATGCAAGTCGCGTTTTCTTATGACATTATCAGGTTCAATTCGGGTTCATGGCAAGTCGGGTTTAGACCCAAAATTACCAAGTCCAACTTGAGTTCAAGTCAACATTGATTCAAACTAGAATCGATATCAGATTATCACCACCTCGGGTCACAAACAGTTTTGACCTAAGTCGGTTTCAGTCATTTTACAGGTTGGATTAGCTTTTTACATCCCTATATTCAATACTAGAAATGATCATAATAGTCACCTTAGGATTGTTCGTTCTTCAGACTTCGAGATAAGCAATTGCATGCTAAATTTAGTAAATATCAATTCTAACGGTTTAAAGTCTCGAGCTATATCATGTCTTTTATGGGATTCAATTTAGTTCGAAGAAAAATAAAAAAATCTTAGATTGAAAACCTCCAAAGTACGTAGGTGAGGTTAAAAGTTTTCTAGGCCTAGCGGATTATTATATAAGCTTTTTTTTATAAAAAATTCAATGATAGTTATTCCCTTGACTAGGTTATTACGAAAGGACATTCCCCAATTTCTCGTATCATAGATTATATATTCAAAAATATCAAATATTCATGAAGCACGAGTATAATGCATGATTTAATCTGATTCACATGTTCAAACTCTATAAACATATATCAATAATCGAATTTATCAATTGAAAAGAAATCTAATATACTTAAATTATCAAAATAATTTATCGAAACTCACTTAAAGTACATAGTTGCATACGATTTACTACAAAAGAAAACATTTTGCAACATACATAATCAAAACCAAAAACACATGCATAACTGTAAAGATTCGATTATGACTACACTCACGTAATCAGAGACTTTAGCTTTCGATTTAGCTTTAGAGAATTTGATCAAGCCATTTTTCTCCGACAAAAACAAAGTGAATTCAAAAGTATATTTATCATCTAAATCAATATTTGACACGAACCCTAAATAAGTTTAGAGTTTAGATTTTCACTTACACTATTTAGATGCAAATAAAAACGAATGATAGATAATGGCTTGGGCTTGACAATTCTATGGTCAATTTAGTGTTTTTAACCATTAAATTGGGATAAATTTAGGGTTTCTTACATTGGTATTTAAGGTTTAACAAAAAGTAAATTATATCATTGACTACCTAACTATTTAGACTTTTTACTTTTGTCATCAATCTTTCAATTTTGTTAATCAAACCACCTAAATATTTAATTATTATCAATTAAGCCACTACCTGTTAATGATCGACGAAAGTGCTGACGTGGAAATTAAAAGAATTAACATAATTCTACATTTAGATCTTATTATTTACATGTTCTCTCAAATTGATCATAATTTAAATTTGATTTATTAAATTAATCATTCAATAAGGATTTTACATGTGTCGACACAAGATTAGAAGATAACTTTTTTATTAATTTTAATTATTTAAATAATAAATTAATCGTTCAATCAAGAGGTGACATGTGTTACCAATACTCACGGGAACATGATCACCGCCCCAACCACTACACCAAAGGCCCACATTTTGTTAAATTGTACAACAAATTTTATGTATGGTTTAAAAATTTGTTAACAGTAAAAGAAAATATAAGTGACAAGAAATTAGAAATACATTATATATATATATATATATATATATATATATATTAAATAGTAATTAATGAAATATTTACAATAAAAATATATTGAATTTTTTTATATTTTAAAACAAAAATTAATATTTTTTATTTTAATAATAAATTTAATATTTCTAGCAATAATAAATTTAAGATATATAATAATATTTTTATATTTTAAAATTTACATGTATCATCTCCTAATTGATATTAAAATATAATAGTCTTAAATTTTAACAATATTAAAAAATATCATAAAAATATTTAATTTTAAAATATAAAAAGTAAAATCTTTTTGCTTCTACTTTGTTTTATTATTAACAAGTTTTTAAAAGATAAATTCAACTTTTTCTACATTTTACTTAACGGTAGCCTTTGGTGCGATTGCTGGGGCGCTCTAGTCTACAATTTCATTCATCCTTATTTTCTTTTGAATTGGGTAGTTACACGTGTGATTTCTAGATTAGATAGAAAATTTATTTAATTACATAAATTCAAATTAAAAAAAAATTAATATCTTCCAATCATGTATTGTCACGTGTAATTATCTTGTGCTGACACATTTCAGATCCTGGTTGAATCATTAGTTTATTAATAAAAATATTAAGGACTAAATGTATAACTATACCAATTGTTTTAACTGCCAGGTCATCATTTCCGTCAATTGTTAACTGTTAGTGTCTTAAAATTAAAAAAAAAAATTAATATCTTCCAATCATGTCACGTGTAATTATCTTGTGCTGACACATTCAGATCCTGGTTGAATCATTAGTTAATTAATAAAAATATTAAGGACTAAATGTATAACTATACCAATTGTTTTAACTGCCAGGTCATCATTTCCGTCAATTGTTAACTGTTAGTGTCTTAATTAACAATAATTAAATAGTTAGGTGGTACGATTGACAAAATTAAAAGATCGATGACAAAAATAAAATGATTAAATAGTTTGGTGATTAATAGTATAATTTACTAATTAACAAAACACTTGTAATTGAAAGCTTTGTTACACTGGTGTTTAGGGTTTAATAAGAAATACAATGAAATGTTTTATCTTTCCCTCTTCTATCAAACTATAAGTTAGGGAAAAATCCTAATCCGTGAATTTTTCCATTTAAAATTTTTAATCTTAACACATTTCTCATATTAAGAAAATCAAAACATTTAGAAATAAAATAATTCAAGTTAATACTTAACAGGGTTAGTCGCCAAATCCCACAAAATTGAGTCAAGTGTCTAACTATACACTTGATCCTTCTATTTCTTCTCTGTTTTCACTTATGCACTAGTACTTCCCACTCTCACAATTTAGTCCGCAATTAAAAACCAAAGTAACATTAAGAGAGGTTTTGATAAGCAAACCTCTTTAATTTTTATTTTTTTTTTCAATAAATGAAATACTAAGTTCAGCAGAGAAACAAGTCAAACATTATCCAGAAAATAATTATTTAGCTAGTACATAAGTTTGATGGAATATAGAAATATTGCTCTAGTTGTTATCCCACCAGAAACGGGACTGAAGTTGCTTAACAATATTGTTATCCAGCTGGAAGGCTTTGGAAAGAAGATCGGGATTGATGGGCGGGTGAGAGCCGAACACTGCATTTGCAACGGTGATAACGCCTGGGTTTTGGCTACTGAGAGCAGCAAAGGCAACTGCATTTGTGTGGCCTATGTTGAATTGGAAGTGAATGAGACCAACAGGGAACACGAAGACATCTCCCGGGTACAGGACTTTGGTGAAGAGACGGTTCTCAGGATTGGATGTGACAAAGCCGACGTAAAGGGTGCCTTGCGCAACAACTAAAATTTCAGTGGCACGAGGGTGAGTGTGAGGAGGGTTTAGGCCACCGTAAGGTGCATAGTCAATTCGAACAAGAGAAATGCCAAGAGTGTTGAGTCCTGGAATTTGTTGAACATTGGCTTGAGTCACCATTGATCCTACTTGGTTTGATGTATTTCCTGGAATGTTGAGCCCCGGAAGGAAGAAGTCTTCTGGGACTGCAAGCTTTGGGTCCTTGCACAACTTTCCATTAACAAAAACTGCATTAATATAGAAAGAAAAAAAATATTACCACTTTGTTGCTTCTCAATGAAAATATTGCAAAGATGAAGTTTCAAAGAACATACCACCATCTTTAGTATCATTAACTGCTACGCAGAAATCCTGAAGAGGGCTGGGATCCGAAGCTGAGGCAAGTTTGGAAGCCAAAGTCCACAGGACTAATGCTACAAGGAATCCAACACCTTTCATTATTGTGAGTAGCAGTCTTGAGCTTGAATAAATTCTTGCTTTTTGAGGGGTGAGAAATCTGGTTTGAAAGCATGTCTATTTATAAATAGCAGGCACTGAACAGGTCCATTATAATTTTCTTTCTTTAATAATTCCATGTTGAAAAGGAAAAGTGAAAACAGATGAAAGATTTGCCAAGTCTCCTGGTTCTTTTGTTTAAAAAGAAAAATTGGTGGAATCATTCCTTAACCACTCTATTTGTCGATCCTCGTCCAAGTTCAGACTTCCCATGCATGCATATTTTGCAATGGAACTGGTCACAGCAAATGTCTTGTTTGTTTGTTTTAACTACTCTATTGACTTTTAACAAAACAAATAAAATAACATCCAATTGATTAGCCTCTTCCACCATTTCAAAGTTGCAGTGTTCCTATCTATCTAGAGAATCTACCCAGCAGGTACAGTTATATGTTTAAAAGCTGCCAAATGGCAAAATGTTGTCAACAAGGCTATTGTTATTATTGTATGCCCTTGGATATCTTCCAAAGTCAACGTTGGAATGGATCAAGTGCTAGTACAAAAGACATAATTTTCTGACAGAATTGACTACTTCCATGACAAAGATACTGATGTAAGAAGCATATGCAGCAAGTGGGATTTCGAGGAACAATTCATAAAAAAATTTATATAAAATAGTGCACAAGACAAACTAATTCGATCTATGATCTTCTTTTTTAATTTAATTTAACCATACAATTTTATTTTATTTTAATTTGGTCCCAATGTTTTATTTATTTTTATCCTTTTTAATTTTAGCACTTAATATTAAAAGTGTTCATTTTAGTCACTTTTAACTTTATGTTGTTTTAATTTTTGACATGATGATTTGTTTGTTTATATTTTAGTCCTATTTGAATGTTGTTTTATTTCAATTTTTGCATGTTGCTTTTATGTTATTTTATTTTAGTCAATGATTAGTTTGGTTTTATATTAATTTGATGATACCCTCATAAGCATTTATTGACTTGAATCAAATTAATTTGACTAAGTGTAATATTCGTTCATTTTAATATTATCGTAAAGTGGTTGTCTTAACGTATAAGAAAGTTACTTTCGATAGTTTTAAAATGAAAGTCTATCCCATTAAGTGACACGAATTGAATTGAATCCATTTTAAAATTTGGGGATTAAGAAAAAGATCGTGTTCTTTTAATTAAGTTCACCGAGAAAAGACTGTTAGATCGATTCTAAGTATTCGTCTCGATGTATTTAAATAATTGAACATCCTTATTCTCATTAAATGTTGGTAAAATAAATAATGGTACTTGCTTGGTGTATGCTTTTAACTTGTTTTATTTTTGCATGTATTTTTCAATGGGATTTCAAAATAGTAACACCTGAATTAATATTGATAATAATGATATCTCTTCATTTCAATTGGAGTAATAAATGGCTGCTTTAAGGCATGAGAGGTCATTTATTCTCGATTAGAGATAATTAGATATCATCATTTTCTCTCAAATCAATATTTATTTTTAAGACAAAATGGTGATATCTCTTCATTTCAATTGGAGTAATAAATGACTGCTTTAAGGCATGAGAGGTCAGTTATTCTCTATTGAAAACAATTAGATATTATCGTTTTCTCTCGAATCAATATTGAATTTTAAGTCGAAATAGTGATATCTATTCATTTAAATCGGAGTAATAAATGACTGGTTTAAGGCATAAGAGGTCATTTATTATCAATTGGAAATAATTAGATCTTATCGTTTTCTCTCTTAGAATTATTTTGTGTTGTTATTTTGAATTAATATTAAACTTTAGGATATAATTATAATATTTTATTTTTTCAATTGGAGTGGGAATCGATTGCTTTAAGGCATGAGAGGTCGATTCTTCTCGATAGGAAATAATTAAATATTATTGTGTTTCATCCTAAAATTTAAAGAATATTACTTGTATGGGATCTTAAATTAAATTAGACTCGAATTCTTAAATTTCTTTGCAAAGACAACTAATTGATCAACTAGGTACTGATTTAGGGCGTTGTGGGGAGCTAATTCTTCCCCACACGTAACCTACTCCTGAACTCACCTTTTTGGTAACGCAAACTGCACATTTGCTGTTTTAATTAAAATTAATATTTTTATTAAAACAACAAATACTTTTTGGGTGCCCAATCACACCCTAATCAAAGGTTGGTGGCGACTCCTCGAATCACTTTTTATTATTAACGGTCATTAAATTATTCAAGACGAGATATTTTAAAAACCATATTTTAAAAATCAAACTTGTGTTTTTCCTAAAGAAAAAAAATCATTTCGACAGCTTGGCGACTCTGCTGGGGACATTTTTAGAGAGTCATGCCATTAGTCGATTAATTAATTGTCTTTACAATGAGAATTATGAATTCGTTCTAATTTAATTTTTGATCCCTTGTTTGGTTTAAATAAAAGTTTTGCTTGCAATATTGATTAACCACTATATAGTTGTATTGATTTTGTTTGCTAATGTTTTCAGATTAAATAAATATATAAGATTTTGAGGATTATATTTTGTGTTGTTTGATTTATTTTCGCTTTTCCTCACACACTGCACAACTATATTTGAATAACATGAGCTAAAACCCCGCTCTTTCCTATTTACGTAGGAGTGAGAAACTACTCCCTCATGTGGTTTTCACCTCCGTATGGGATAGTGGATCGCTCATGGGGCTCACACCTTATGGTCATCGTGATGGTTTTCACCTCTGTATGGACATAAGGAGGTGTGTCCCTCGAATTGAACTCGATCCAAAAGCCTATGATGGGCCAAAATTGAGTGTTTGGCAGCCCAAGGGGGCACCGACAAGGACGATTCGAGAACCTTTTACTTTAGAGCCGAACCCATCATATAGTGAACTTAGAACCCAAATAGAGCCTTACTCAAACCTTAAGAATCCCATGAGGAGAGTACATAAGGAAAAACCTTTTTTAGCCTTTTAATTTTTGTGGTGTAATTTTAATTTTCGAATAAATGTATGCGAACTAGAGATCATACGGTTAGGTTTATTTGTTTCGAATAAGCATGCGAAATAGATGGTATGAGGTTAGGATTTTCTATAAACAAAGCATGTGGGTAGAAATCATGTTTGGGTAGTGTTGTGGCCGTCTTTCGGGTGGGCCCGAAATTGAGCTTCGACTTGAATGAATGGGTTAGAGTCACCACCGATCATTTTAAAACAATATTTAGGTAGATTGAACACCATCTTACCTGATCTACGTTTTACCATAAATACGTCGGATTCGGGAGTTAGTTACAGTCAAGGACGGATTAGCACCCTTGAACTGCCCTTTCGGTACCATTTAATTTGTCAGATGTCTTAATTGCGAAAATTAAAATTAAAATTAAAATTAAAATTTAAAATACTCGATTCAAATTACTTACCTTTGATTAAATTTAAATATTAGGTAGATAAAGGGATAATAAACAATTCATTTTCGAGGAAATGTAACATTTCTGGGCAAAACATCAGTAAGAACAACTGCCCACAAGATTTATGCAACTAAAACATTTATTGAAGACTTAAATATGAGAATACAACAAGCAGAGAACTTTCCAACAGCACATGTAGAATCCAACAATTCATTTTTCTCGATGGACATATGTACAAGAACATGTTCAATGGATATCAGGAAAGGGTATGAATATATGACCCTCCAAAGACCATTCGAACACACGAAAAAGAATTAGAAAATGCATCTTTTATAGCACAAACTATGGCATCAGATTCTCCAGAAAAAGCAGGTAATACAATTTATACACTGAATGCAAGATTGATTTATCGATTTCCAAATAGAGATCCTCGGAATAAGCTTCAAACCTCATTCCCATAGGAAAAAAACAATATTTTATTTGCAGTACAAATTATATATGATCAATACAGATGTTTATTTTGATCAGCACAATAATCTCCTCACTACAGCAAAAGTGTTCTATAGTGGCGTTTGGAGAGTAAAAGCCACAATATTTTGGAATATAGCGGCGTTTATAATCAAAATGCCGCCAAATGTTACTTTAGCGGCGTTTTCCTAACAAATGCCGTAGTAGAGTGGTAATTTAGCGGCATTTATGGCACAAACGTCGATATAGAGTTATTTATAGTGGCGTTTTGTCAACAAACGCCACAAAAGAGTAGTCATTTAGCGGCGTTTTTATACAAATGCTGCTATAGAGTGGTAATGGTACGACATTTGTTTATAAACGCCGCAATATGGTTGTTTAGAGTGGCGTTTTCAATAAATGCTACAATATGCTTCATCAATATGTGATACTTTAGCGGCATTTTTTGTACAAACGCTGCAATTTAGTAGACATACAGTGGTGTTTTTACAACAAACGCCGCAATAGAGAAGAAATTTTATGGCGTTTATACCGAAAATGCCGCAATAGAATGATAAATTAGCTACGTTTATACCTCAAACGCCGGAATAAATAGTACTTTAGCGTCGTTTTTAGATAAACACCACAATATTGTTAATCAATAGTGGCGTTTTTTTGTATAAACACCGTAAAAAATTGTGATATAGTGGAGTTTTTAAAAAATGCCGCAAAATGTTAAATATATTATCCTCCCTTTTCTCTTACTTGAACCCTAAAATCATTTCAACTCTTCTTCCAAAGCTTTTCGCTAATGTATTGGAGAAAAAAAGGAGCAGGTGTTTCCTTGAGTAAGAGAAGTTATCTTCGGAATGTCTACGTGGCATATTTGCTCTGACGATGGATCAAATTATCGTTGGGAGGCTATCGGTCCGGTCTCGCCGTCGAAACTCGATGATGACTCGAAAGGAGCTCCTATTACTCCATACCCTTCCATGGTCGATCTCCTACTTGAAGGTAATAATCTATGAATCTTTCAGCCGCTATATTTTGTTTTTGTACCTTCACTCAAATTTCATAGATCGTACGCATATAGGATCTTCGAAGCTTATTGAGAACGATGATAGAGGAATGGATAAATACCCGATGTTTAGAACTGAATTTGGCAACTCTGTGGCGTTGAAAGAATCTTCAATTGCAAAAGCAGTATCGATCCTCAATGAAGACGACGTTGCCTCTACTGTTACTCCAAGTAAACGTTTATATCATCTATTTAAATTTATTTTAATGTTTGATTCAGTTCCCAAGCCACCTCCGATCAAGTTTCATACTGTATGTGGATGGTCGTTATCTGTTTCAAGTGAAGCACTGAAGCGCGCAAGGAGTCTTCTTGGTGAACCAGAGGTAGGGGATTTATTTGGTGAAATGGATGAAGAGTTTGTCCATATAGAGTTTACACGGAGGAAAAACTTAACGATGCCCACGAAGGAGCAATGAAGACTAAATTGTAGTGAACAATATGGGTGAAGACTGTTTATACATAACTTTAATGTTTCTGAATTATAATGTATGTTGTTGTTAAGTAGTTTTATGCATAACTTTTGTCTTAATTAAAAAGTATGGTTGTTTTTAATTACATAAAAATATATGGTAGTAAATTTAGTTTATGTAGAGAAGAATTGAAATATTTAAAATCTGTTAATCTTATATAAATAAAGGTATTTAGCGGCGTTTGTATCCAAAACGCCGCTATATACATGACATTTTGCGGCTTTTATCTCAAAAAATGTCGCAATAGGTTTATCAATAGTGGCGTTTTTATAAAAAAAACGCCGCAATAGGTACATCCATATATTTAATTTAATGTTTATCAAATAGTGGCATTTGTTCAAAAAAAATGCCGCGATAAAGTAGTAATATAGCGGCGTTTGTGCTACAAATGCTGTAATAAGGTTAGTTTTAGTTGCATTTTTTCAATAAACGCCATGATAAAGATTACTTTATATGTGTTTTTATACAAACGCCACAGTAGGTTTCATTAATAGTGGCGTTTGTATCTAAAAACACCGCAATAGCTTCATTCATAGTGGCATTTTTGTAATAAACGCCGGTATAAAGTGTAATTTCATGACTTTTTTCCAAACGCCGCAATAGGCTTTATCAATCGTGGCGTTTTTGTTAGAAAATGCCGTAAAATAAATGGTCTTCTATATCACAAAACCTATCCATTTTTTCTTTTTCACGAGTATCGCCCCCACCCTCCTGTTTTCTATCTTTCAACCCCGCCACTGTCCACTCATCCCATCTCCGTCACCATTCGTTCTTAAGGGTAAGGTCCTCGGTCTTCTTCCCTAAAGCCCCTCACGTTGTGACCCTTGTTTTCGTTGTCGTTAGGGGCTGTTTTGGAGTGCGAAACCAACAACTTTGGCTCACAATCACCGTCGTTGGGGTGTTTTTTGGCCGATTAAGGCTACCGTGGGGTTGGGTTTTCGTCGAGGTAGGGCTTAGCTGACTTGGTTCACGATTGATCGGCTCTGGTTCGGTGTGGGAGCCTCTGGAGTTTGCTTTCTACTGACATTGTCGGTGTTGTTGGCCGTTTAAGGTCACGGCAACGTTGGCCGATTTTGAGGTATGTTTCCACAAATTTCTATTATATACTATTTCCCCCCTTATTTTCCATTTTATCTGGTTCCAATTTTGGTCCAACTCCAGGAATTGAAACTGTTTACTTGTTTCCAAATTGTTCCATGCATATGGTTAACCCTTATTTTTAATATGCTGGATATATATATATATATATATATATATATATATATATATATATATATATATATATATATATATCCTTTAAGAATAAGTTGTTGATTAATGTTTTCTTGTCCGTTAACTTCAAGTTGAACGTTTTCACGTATTAGGCTTGATTAACATTAGATTGTACTAGTAGAGTTTATTTTTGTAGTCCTGTGCTTCGAGCACTTAATTTCATTTTGGTTACCTTAGTGCCATGTAATTGCTTTTTCTAACAATTTCACTAGTTTGAGGAATAAAAAATATCAGGCAAGACGTCCTTACTATATAAAGGCCTTGGTTTGTTATGGTTTTTCCAAGTTTCTTCATTAGACAGAGCCACTTCTATGTTATGACCAAATACATGATCATATATTCTTCTTCCATATCGATCAATATCTTCATATCTTCATATATTCTATATTCAAATACATCTTCAGACTGTTCCAATGAGTTTGTAGTATCACTAGAGTGCACATTCAAATCGTTTTCTTGATTCTTCTCCCCAAACAACTTTACAAAAAGTAGATCCTTCACCCACACGATACAATGAACAAACTACAATTCAAACAATATGATTAAGACTTCTGACATAGAAGTTTCCTTGGAAACAACTAGATGTAAATAATAATTGTAGTGACTACTGGTTAACTCTGACCGAAATAAATGAAATCCCACCCTAACCCCAGCAAAAGAAATTTTCTCAATTTTGTAATTGTATAGACCGGATAAGTCTTTGGAACAGGTTTTGGCTGACACTCATAAGCACTCTGTTTTTCCCTTCAAATGTACAGTAACCTGCACCAGTTATAGTTATACAATACGGTGACATGGTCATCATTCATCACCACAAGCACAGACAGATTAATAACATAAAAGCAATGTTGAAGCCAAGCAAAAATAAAAAGAAACAAGGTCAAGAAATAAGAACAAAAAATAATCTTATAGCGTGTATATGAGAAAGTGCTAAATAAAAGAAAACACAATACTCATTTTTTTCAAGTAAAATAACCAACAAATTTAGTAGCCAAACATAGGTGAGACTTCAGAACCTAGAGCAATCATAAGATCATGTTACAAAACAAATAAAGAGAAAGGGAAACAATCAAGCAAACAGACACTTTGACATTCTTTTGCAAAATTAAATTGCTATGTACACTTTCTTACACAAGTAAAATTTGAATTATACAAAGAAAACATTAATGTTTTTCCACCAAATGAAGAAGATAAAAACAACAACTTTTCAAGCATATTTTAGAGCTGCATATCAGCATAGATAATATTAGTATAGGACTCATTTTATATAATATTTCATAAAGCCCTCAATAGAACTTAATAAGAAATAGACTATGTCCAAACAGAAACTTAGGATGGTACTACTTGTATATAAGATAAACAGGTCACTAGCTCTGGAAGTGAGTTTCACCAATAAGTTTTAATTTGCATAAAATAGCAGTACTTCAGATTATCAGTTATATAGCATGTAAAATCAAAGCACTCTGACTGGAATTGTACTTGCACAAACTAAGAAAAAATTGATGAAAAATAAATATGAGTAACCTATAAATGTTATATAACATTTCTAGACATGAAAAAACTAAATTACCTGTCCTAGGAATCCTGTGGTCCCGCTTTCAACTAAGGGAACATCCGCCGCCAAGCAAACATGGAGCCTTGCATCTAAGTTGTCCAGCCCATTTAGAACATCATTAAATTCTTTAAAGAAATCAACGTTGAAACGAGACTCCTTAACATTTGCATGATATGGTGTAATGTTTATGTTGGGCCTGAATCTCAAGACTGCCTCTCGAGCAACCTAATAAAATACAAATCATCAACTTATATAAGTAACCCTGCAAGCAAACAGGAAAAATGCTTGTGAATGTGCTTGCCTTGGCTTTGGACTACCCAACATGGGATTGCCGAAACAAAAATTGTCTATTCAGGTTGCTGACTTTTATAGTTTCCATGTCAATCTACAAGCAAATATGTTTAAATGCATGAATAAATAATTTCCAAAAAATAAAAATCAGTTCAAACCCACATCACCTTGACCTCAAAACAAATGAAACACAATTTTGCATTCATCAAATCAATAACTTACTATTAGCACTTTACACCATCTTAGAACTATGCATCCAACTTTTGCATCTTTGCAAACAACCCTATTGCTAGACAACCCTATATCAGTCAAATTTTAATTATACTTGAATACTTGGGGTGTGGTAAGCAATTCTCAAAGCATGTCGTACTCAATAAATGATTGCAATTTTTGCACTGTATCAGTTGTGACACATTATGATTCCCATAATGGCATGGCATCTTGTAAGAAACAAAACAAGATTTTTGGATTGCGTCAGGTTATCTTTTAAGTTCCTCTTGTTCACCGTGCTGCTTCAGCCAATAGGTAGTTTCATTTCCTGCCATCTTTAAACATAATGTTGTTACTTTTCTTGTTGCTCATTCTGCCATCTTATAAGGAATTTCATGTAAATTTAGAGTCACTGATATTTTGTACTATTACTATTCAAAAGTGATAAACTCATCTGATGTGATTTATTAACCTCTTATTGCATGACCCTTGATTGATTTGCACAGTTTTTTCTTGAAAAATTTTATTCTAATGAATCCTTTTTTGTAGGCGAGTTTTCATCCTCTTATGCTTAGTCTACAGAGGTAAGGCATTGAGCCATGCAAGTTCTCATGTTTATATGGTACCTTATTGCACGTTTAAATATCCACTGTCAAACATATGGTCAATGATATGAGTTAATGCATTTAAGGTATAAAAAGACTACGTTTATTTATATATTTATTTCAATAATGAGTTAATGGAATAATATTGTCTTTCATTAATATTACATAAACTTCAATGGTAATTGTTGAAAACATTTTGATATTTCGATATAAGAAACTAAGTTTAAATGAATTTTAAGATTTTACAAATGATTTTCTAAAGTATATTCGATTCAATTAATCGAATATCAAATTATTACTCCGAGTCTTTCAAGATCATTTCAAACCTTACTAAATGTGTAAAATTGTGTTTTATACTTAAACTATTTTTGAAACAATTTTCACAAATTATTTTGAACCAAAATCAAGCCTAAAATCAAATTTTCAAAGTGATGCACCGATGCACCAATTCATGCATTGATGCACCATGGAATTAATTGAACATCGAATGCATTTTATGTAACGATGCACATACCATGCATCGATGCACTTAGTGCATTTGATGCATTGATGCACAAGACCATGCATCGATGCACTCAGGCTATTTCAAAACATTGAATGCATTTTATGCATCGTTGCACTCTTAGTGCACAGATGCACTGAGAGTCCAACGGTCAAAATATTTGAATTTTACACTTGATGCATCGATGCACCTAGGGTATGCATCGATGCATTAGACGCTCCCAACCACTAATATTAATTATTTTCACACTTAAACGGCTCTATTGACTCCACTAATCATCCCCAACGTTCAGAATCAATTGAAAGTGTATTTAAACAAGCTTAGAAGCAATTGATCAAGAACAAGAAACATCAATCAACTAGAATCAAGAGAGAATCAAAGAGAAAGCATCAAACCTCAAGTTTGAGCATTTCAAACCTATTTTTCATTCAATATTCATTTTGCTTTCAAGAACACTATTTGTACTCAACTGTATTCATTTTTTAGTGTTATTTTCTTTGTTCTAGAATTGTGCAAACATTCTACCTTGTGAGGATTTCCTTGTAAGTTTGCAAATTTGTATTCTTCTCTTTGAGAAAGAGTGTTCTCAAGAATTTGGGTATATTTTTGAGGGAGTTGTAAGGTTATCTCTTTGGCCTCAAAAGAAAGAACAAATTAGTGAATTTGTTGCAAAATCCTTACTGTGGATAGCTAAGGTAGTGGACGTAGACTTTGATTGACAAAATCGAACCACTCTAAATCGCTGTGCAATTGCTTTCAATTTTCTGCAAAAGCTTCCACCAAAATTTTAATTGCCAATTCACCCCCTCTTGGCCGCTTCCATCGATCGATTAACTCAACAATTGGTATCAGAGCTTGACTCATTTGAAGGTTTAACCGCCTCTTGAGTAGATCTGGGAAGAGTTACATCGATAATCAAAGTCATCAATGGCCTCCACTTCAAACGTGGACTCCTGTCTCGATTCGATGCCCGTCAACAAGCCTCATTTCTTCAGTGGAGCTAACTATGCCTATTGGAAGAATAGGATGATGTATTTCATTCAAGCCAGTGACATGGGAGCATGGAATGTTGTAGAAGACGGGTATATCAAACCTCTCACTCATCCAAGATTGTGGAGTGAAGGAGAGACAATGATGTTCCAGCTCAACTCCAAAGCTATCCATATCATATTTTGTGCTCTTGGACCATATGAATATGGAAGAGTTTCATCTTGTACAACCACCAAAGAAATATGGGATAAACTACAAGTCACTCACTCATGAAGGCACCGACGAGGTAAAAGAATCTAAAATTAGTCTTCTAACACAGTTATGAAAATTTCAGGATGAAACCAAATGAAGATATCAAAGCTATGACGGATAGATTCTCAATTATTGTCAATGGTCTCAAATCATATGGAGAGATCATTCCTAACGAGAAGCTTGTGAGGAAGTTAGTTTACTCACTTCCAAAATCATGGCAATCCAAGAAGACGGAAATCACCGAGGCTAAGAACCTAAAGTCCTTAACTCTTGAAGAGCTAATCGGTTTTCTCCTCACTCATGAAATGATGCTTGAAGATGAGGTGGACCTCGATAAGATTGAAGAGACACCAAAGGAGAAGGAGAAGAAGAAAAACATTGGAGTTGCTCTCAAATCCACAAAAGATGAGAGTGATTCGGATGAAGATGAAGATGACGAGGAAATGGCATTGTTTGCCAAATGGTTCAGAAAATGATGAGACCTTACCGAGGATGAAAATTCAAACGAAATGAAGGCCTAAAAATGATCCAAAAGAGAAAGACCCGATCATTTGCTATGAATGCAAAAAGTTGGGGCATGTAAAATATGATTGCCCACAATTGAAAAGAAAAGGTCAATCGAAGAATAAGCACAAGGCTCATGTGGCTACATGGAGCGATAAAGAGGATTCTGATGAAAAGGAACAAGAAGTAGCAAACTTGTGTTTGATGGCATTCGGGGAAGATTCTAAGGTAACCTCTAACTCATCTAAATTTGATGATTTATCTTATAATGAGCTATTAGAGGAATATAATGGGGTTGGCTTCGGATTATGAGAAATTGTTTTTAAAATATAAAAATGATGTTTCAAAATTGAAAAATGAAAATAAACTCATTTCCAAAACCAACAACGATCTTGAAAGTAAAATCAAAGATTTACAAATCAAACTAGAAGAGTTTGAAAAGAAAAATTCGGATTTGCAAAATTTACTTTCAAAGGTCAATGATGATCATCAAAAGAAAATTGGTGATCTTAAAGCTTCTTTTGATAAAGTTGGAACAAAACATTTTGAAAAGGAGAAAATTCAAAATCCAAATTTGTTAGAAAAGGTTTTAAAAACTACAATCATAGAGGTCCCCAAAGAACCTCTAATGGAAAAATTGTTAAAAGTATATGGGTTCCTAAAGGACTCATTACTACTAAAGATAAAGATATCCTACACAAATGGATACCTAAGGGGACTAGGATTTGGAAACTAATGAATATGAAACCAAAAGAATTTGTGTACCAAAAATTAAAAATTAATCTATGTTTGTAGGAAAAGGAGCATTGCTACAAGGAACGTGAAACAAATTCAAATTCATGGTACCTTGATAGTGGATGCTCGAGACACATGACCGGGGACAAAAGCCAGTTTATTGAGCTTAACGCCAAAAATAGAGGAGAATTGACTTTTGGTGATAACTCAAAAGGTCAAATTGAAGGTATAGGCACTATAGGTAATACCTCTTCCATGCAAATTAAGAATGTTTTATATATGAATGGATTAAAGCATAATCTTTTGAGTATTAGTCAATTATGTGATAAAGGATTCAATGTCATGTTTGAAACCAATGGTTGTAAAGTTATTGACATTGCATCTAATCGAATTATGCTTGTTGGTCATAGAATAGGAAACATATACATGGTGCATTTAGACTCTATTGTTATGACTAATTTATGCCTAGTTGCTAAGGATGAGCATGATAGTTGGTTATGGCATAGGAGACTAAGACATGCTAGTATGAGTGTTTTGCAACGGTTAATTCAAGGAGACTTAGTAAGAGGGCTGCCTAAACTGAAATTTGATAATGATAAAATCTATTATGCTTGTGCTAAAGGAAAACAAAAGCGAGTTTCTTTTAAATCCATTAATGATGTATCAACTAGTAGAGTATTATAATTGATCCATTTAGATCTTTTTGGGCCATCTATAACTACTAGCTTGGGTGGAAAACAATATGCATTTGTCTTGGTAGATGACTATTCTAGATATACTTGGGTTATATTCTTAAGTAAAAAAGATGAAGCATTAGAAAAATTCATCACGTTTCCAAAAGTAATCCAAAACGAAAAAGGTTACTCTATAGCTAGTGTTAGGAGTGATCATGGAACTGAATTTGAAAATCTTGGATTTACTAAATTTTGTAATTTTAATGGTATTAGTCATAATTTTTTAGCACCAAGAACCCCTCAACAAAATAGAGTTGTTGAAAGGAAAAATCGAACTTTAGAATAAATGGTTAGAACCATGCTTTGTGAAACAATTTGCCAATATTTTTTGGGCATAAGCCACAAATACTGCTTGTTATGTTATTAATCGAGTAATGATTAGGCCTATTTTGAAGAAAACTCCATATGAACTTTTTAAAAATAAAAAGCCTAACATTAGCTATTTTCATCCTTTTGGATGTAAATGTTTTGTTTTAAACAACGGTAAAGACAATCTTGGCAAATTTGATGCTAAAAGTGATGAAGGAATTTTTCTGGGTTATTCCTTAAGTTCTAAAGCTTATCGAGTATTTAATAAAAGAACTTTAGTTGTAGAAGAGTCTATACATGTTATTTTCGATGATAATCTCCTTCCGAGGAAGGATTCTTGTTTGAATGATGATATAGGTATTATAAATACAAATGACGTTAGACATGACGTTGGAGAATCATCATCAAAGGAAGAAATGAAAGATGAGAAAACTCATGATCCTCTCGAAAATCCAACCATTGAAGAAAGGGAAGTATCTTACCCAAGAGAGTACAACTATGTCAAGGATGGTGAAATCATAGGTGATCCATCCAAAGGGGTAACAACTCGATCTTTTCTTAGAAATATTTGTAATTATGTTGCATTTATCTCATGCATAGAGCCTAAGAATATTAAAGAATCATTAAATGATGAACATTGGATTATGGCTATGCAAGAAGAGTTAAATCAATTTGAGATAAGTAAAGTTTGGACACTAGTTGAAAGGCCTAGTAATAAATCTACTGTAGGTACTATATGGGTATTTAGGAATAAGCTTGATGAGAGTGGTAATATAGTGAGAAACAAGGCTAGACTTGTTGCTCAAGGGTATACTCAAGAAGAGGGCATAGACTATGATGAAACATACGCTCCTGTAGCTAGGATAGAAGCAATTAGAATTTTATTAGCATTTGCATGTTTTCATGAATTTAAATTATATCAAATTGATGTTAAAAGTGAATTTTTAAATGGTTTTATTAAAGAAGAAGTGTATGTGGAACAACCTTCAGGTTTTGAAGATTCAAAATTTTCGGATTATGTTTTTAAATTGAGAAAAGCACTTTATGGTTTAAAACAAGCTCCTAGAGCTTGGTATAAAAGATTGTCAAACTTTTTAATTGAAAAAGGTTTTTCAAAAGGGAAGGTTGACACTACATTTTTTAAAGCATAAAGGTAAAGATTTATTAGTAGTTCAAATTTATGTTGATGATATAATATTTGGTTCTACTAATGATGTTCTTTGCCAAGAATTTTCTAAGCTAATGCAAAGCGAATTTGAGATGAGCATGATGGGGGAGCTCTCATTTTTCTTGAGACTTCAAATCAAGCAAAGAAAAGATGACATCTTCATCAATCAAGCTAAATACGTCAAAGATATGCTCAAAAAGATTGGACTGGAAAATGGGAAACCTCATGACACTCCAATGAGCTCTTCTACAAAGCTTGACTTAGATGAAGGAGGTAAATGTGTGGATGTTAAATTATATAGGTCAATGATTGGTTCTTTGCTCTATCTAAATGCAAGTAGACCGGAAATTATGTTTAGTGTTTGCTTATGTGCTAGATTTCAATCATGCCCTAAGGAATCACATTTACTAGCTATTAAGAGAATATTTAGATACCTTAAGGACACTCCTAGTTTAGGACTTTGGTATCCTAGAGACTCTAGCTTTAGCTTGCATGCCTTTTCTGATGCAGATTATGGAGGATGCAAATTAGATAGGAAAAGCACATCCGTTACTTGCCAATTCCTTGGAAATATGTTGATTTCTTGGTTTTCAAAGAAACAAAATTATGTTGCATTATCTACCACTGAAGCAGAATATATTTCAGCCGGTAGTTGTTTTGCACGAGTTTTATGGATGAAACAACAACTTTTTGATTATGGAATTGAAGTAGGTATCATTCCTATCAAGTGTGACAATACTAGTGCTATTTGTCTCACTAAAAATCCCATCCAACACTCTAGAACTAAGCACATTGAAATAAGACATCACTTCATTAGAGACCATGTCACTAAGGAATATGTAGTTCTAGAATTTGTTAATACTTTGCACCAATTAGCGGATATTTTTACAAAGCCTTTAGACAAGGAAAGATTTTAGACACTTAGGAGAGAATTAGGTTTAACCAACCTATCTTCACTTAGTGTTTAAAATAATTTTAGCACTTTTAAGAATAAATGAAAAATGCTTATAATAATAATTTTTGATTGCATTCTATGCTATTAATTAGGGGGAGTTTATGTTATTTGGTGAAAATTAATTTTATGTTCAAATGTAGTTTAAGGAATAATTTGATTGATTGAACATGATTAATTTTCAATATATGAGTTACCAAAACCACTAGAGCTAATTAATTTAGCATTTTGAGTGTTTAAAATGGATTTTTGACATTTTTGTGCTTAATGCATCGATTCACTTAATAGTGCATCGATGCATCCCTTTGAATATGCATCGATTCATCTTGTTGATGCACCAATGCACGCCTTGAATGTGCATCGATGCATAGGGTCATGCATCGATGCATCCGTCAGGTTTTAGGTTAAAAATGCTTATTTTCTCATTTGTTTCAAAACCTAAAACTAAACTCTCTTAGCCGTTCGCCTCCTCTTTCTTTCCTACCCTCAAAATTGCTCAAAATCCTTGGTTTTTTATCGGAATCTTCGAGTTTTTCAACTCATAATCCTGCTTCAATCATTAATTCGTGCAAAACATCAATACATCCTTCTCAATCCGAAATTTCAAGGTAAACTTTTCTAAAAACTCATTTTATCAATTTTCGATCTTAGGGTTAGTTTTGATTAGTTCTAGGATGAAAATTATATCGGGCATTGGTTATATGATGATTCTAAACTAGATTTTACAACAAATTTCATCAAAAACACACAATCTTTCAAAATTTTCTTTGAAATTCGAAATTAAAAAAAATATTTTCGAAAATCATTGATTTTTTGACTTCATTATATTGTTTTTTTATGAAAACTATATGCATTGCAATATTTCCAATGATATTTTCAAATAGTTTTCAAAACTTTGCCCATTAGGATTGTTTTAGAGAACCTTGATTATTGCGGACTCAATTGAGTTTTAGGATTGATTATTGTGCATACATATTTTTCAATTTTCAGGTTATCTATTTCTTTCCTTTTTCCGATCTTTAAATAATGTCAAATCCCAAACGTCCTAGGTCCTCTTCGAGTCGGTCAAACCAAAATCGTCCTCCTGTTCCTCCACCACAAAATCCAAACAATCCTCAAAAGACCATAATTAGTACATGTTTTAATATGCATGAATGTCGGAGAGAAGAATTGTACCATAGGTACATGGATTCTTTCCAATCTTATAGAATTAGGGAAGAACGTATTCCATCTCTACAAGCCATGATAGACTTTAAATTTGAATACCTCTCGATTCTTAGAACATGGAAGTTTGATAAACTATTTTCTCTTAGACCTGCCGTCTTTCATCAATTAGTCCGCATTTTCTATTCTAATGTGGTCTGTATTCAAAACGAAACTCAATGTGGAACTATAGGAATTAGATCCTACCTTTCAGGATAATATATTCTTATTGATTCTGCAACTATAGCTTCAAAATTTGGATTAGATGACAATGGTGTATATGACGAAAAAGAAACTGTGGAATATCCATATCTCCTAAACGCTAGTGTTAGTACCCTTCGATCTCATCACGGTCGTTTTCTTCATTTAATGATCTCATGGTGGTTTCGACCATCTGTGGGTAGGTACTCCACTCTTCGTACTAGGGATTTATGGCGGATGTATTGTATTAAGAATAAGATCAAAATAAATCTTCCACATATTATCTTTAGTGTGCTAGTCGATACCGTAAATATTATCCCGTCTAAACATGTTGAAACATTAGTTTATGGTTATCTTCTTAGTAATCTCTTTATCAAACACGGTCTGGATGTCTCTCTTGACAATCCTATTCCTCTCCAAAACCCAATCAATCTCACATCCTTGAAGAAAGCAGATTGGAAACAAGACGAGGTAACTGGTTAATGGGTTTTTAGATCCGGTAAGCAAACTCCGGGAGCTAGTTCCTCACGAGCTACTCCTAGCTCCTCTCGTGCTCCTCCTCCTCCTCCTCCGGCTCCAGTTACCGACGATGATCCTGAATTTCAATAGCTTATGCAAGATATCGATTATCACGTACCCAGTGACGAGCCTGCACCGGAACCAGCTCCACAAGAGGATCAATTGCCTCCATATTTTCGTTCATTTTTTGGAGACATTTGATATACGGTGTGCTTTCATCGAATCCCACTTGACTGCTACTCACGAAGCAGTAAATCAACGCTTAGACACTTTGGAAGCTCGTCAGATGGAGTTTCAAAGGGAGATGCTTGCACGCATGGATGCTCTCTCTTTCTCTTGAGATGCAAGCCCGATTTCCTCCTCCACCTCCCGATCCTTCTATGGATGACTAGACTTATTTTATTTTGATTGTATTTGGGATTAAAACTTAAAACTTGGATTGTTAAAAAAATTTGTTGTTTTTGAATTGTTTAACTATTGTTGGATGTTTGAACTTTTTATTTATTTGGTTTGATATTTATGAGCTTCATGTTTATTAATTTTTTCATTATTGACATCTTAGTTGCATTATGACCAATTTACCATTTCACATTTGATTTGAATATTGATTATGAACACTAATGGCTAACCTCTCTTTTGATCTTTGATCTTAGCAGCTTAAGCTATATTCAATTAAAATGTTTAATCAATTGGCTATGTTTTTCAAAGCCTTCTTTCACACAGTTTTTGAGTCTTTTTGATTTAACAAAAAGGGGGAGAAGTGTTAAAAGTTTTAAAGGGGAGAATTGTTATAGTAAGGGGGAGTAATTTCAAAATTGATTTCAAAACTTCTTTTCAAAGAAAATCTTAAAATTACTCAAGAGTTTTGTTATAACAAAAAGGGGGAGATTGTTGAAAACATTTTGATATTTTGATATAACAAACTAAGATTAAATGAATTTTAATATTTTACAAATGATTTTCTAAAGTATATTCGATTCAATTAATCGAATATCAAATTATTACTCCAAGTCTTTCAAGATCATTTCAAACCTAATTAAATGTGTAAAATTGTGTTTTATACTTAAACTATTTTTGAAACAATTTTCACAAAGTATTTTGAACCAAAATCAAGCCTAAAATCAATTTTTCAAAGTGATGCACTGATGCACCAATCCATAAATCGATGCACCATGGAATTAATTGAACATCGAATGCATTTTATGCATCTATGCACATACCATGCATCGATGCACTTAGTGCATTTGATGCATCGATGCACAAGACCATGCATCGATGCACTCAGGCTATTTCAAAACATCGAATGTATTTTATGCATCGATGTAATCTTAGTGCACCGATGCACTGAGAGTCCAACAGTTAAAATATTTGAATTTTACACTTAATGTAGCTATGCACCTAGGGTATGCATCGATGCATGAGACGCTCCCAACCACTAATATTAATTGTTTTCACACTTAAACGACTCTATTGACTCCACTAATCATCCCCAACATTCCGAATCAATTGAAGGTGTATTTAAACAAGCTTAGAAGCAATTGATCAAGAACAAGAAACATCAATCAACTAAAATCAAGAGAGAATCAAAGAGAAAGCATCAAACCTCAAGTTTGAGCATTTCAAGCCTATTTTTCATTCAATATTCATTTTGCTTTCAAGAACACTACTTGTACTCAATTGTATTCATTTTTTAGTGTTCTTTTCTTTGTTCTAGAAATTGAAAACATTCTACCTTGTGAGGATTTGCTTGTAAGTTTGCAAATTTGTAATCTTCTCTTTGAGAAAGAGTGTTCTCAAGAATTGGGGTATATTCTTGAGGGAGTTGTAAGGTTATCTCTTTGGCCTCAAAAGAAAGAACAAATTAGTGAATTTGTTGCAAAATCCTTAGTGTGGATAGCTAAGATAGTGGACGTAGACTTTGATTGACAAAGTCGAACCACTCTAAATCGCTGTGCAATTACTTTCAATTTTCTGCAAAAGCTTCCACCAAAATTTTAATTGCCAATTCACCCCCTTCTTGGCCGCTTCCATCGATCGATTAACTCAACAGTAATAACGTAAAGGATAAACTTTTAAAAAATAAAATAAAATAAAACAAATGAAATGCATATATATATATTTTTCTCACAACTAAAAAAGATTTTATATTTTCTTTATTACATTTGATACATGTTGTCTTTAGACACTTATTTAAACCTATGTTCAATGTTAATTTATGATTTGATGGAGTAGATGCTTGAGCGTATGTCTGGGGAGAGAATTTTGGGTACATGATAGAAAGTGGTATAGTTTGTTTGTTGTCTTATTTTTTACTGTTGTCTTATTTCATTTTCATATTGATTTTAACAGACAATTGAAGTATTGGTTTATTTGTGTTGTTTTGGTTGTCGATAATAGGTGGTTTGTCTTGCATTATCTACACTTAGATCTACTGCTATCTGTTGTGAAGAACTCATCTTGTTTGATTAGAGGTATGCCCTCAATTTCATATTAATGAATTTCTTTATTGTAATTTTAAATATTTTTATAAAAGAACAGAGATAAAATTGCTCCCATAACATTTTATAAATTTAAAGGTCTTATAATTTAGGAGTGATTAGTTGTATACTATGCAAATATTAGTATGCACTAAATATGATAGTTTAATGCTTATGTTTAGGTTTTAACTTTTTCTATAATATTACCATTTAACATTTGAAATTTAAACTCCAGAAATACGAAATGGATAAGACTTGGATGGATTTCTCAAGGGTAAGCATCGAATATCGAAATGGAGTTGAAAACTTTCTAGATTTAGCTTTTCTGAATGCAAGCCAAGAGAATATGATTCTTTGCCCTTGTAAGAATTGTGTTAACATTAACTGGCACATTCGTGAAGTTGTGTACGAACATCTAGTTATTTTTGGATTTGTTCGGGGGTATAGAAAATGGATCTTTCATGGAGAGTTTGTATCAGATAGATCTGCTTCCAAGAGTTATTCGACTTATCCTGCTCCTTCTCACTATCCAACTTTTAGAGAAGATGACATGGAAGGGATATTACGAGATGCATTTAATATGCACAAGAGTCATCCCTATGTTACAGAAAATTATTGGCAGAATGATGTTAATGATTCCATTGAGATAGGAAGAATTGGATGTGGTGAAGAGCCAAATAGAGAAGCGGCAAAGTTTTACAAGTTGCTGAATGAAATGAATGAACAACTTTATGATGGATCAAAGTTTTCTTTCTGCATTCATCTTTTCCACTTAAAATGCCTGGGAGGGTGGATTGGGAACTCCTTTACGCAATTGTTGGAGTTACTAGGAGAATTGTTTCCTTTTGCAAAAGTCCCTCAATCATGTAAAGATATGAAGAAAATGATAAAAGATTTAGGTCTTGGATATGACAAAATTCATAGTTGTCCGAATGATTGTATGTTGTATTGGGGTGATCGAAAAAATTAGGAGTCTTGTCATGTATGCAGAAAATCTCGATGGATGAGTAGGGAGGTAGAAAATGTTACTGAGGATGAAGCTCAAGCACAATCGAGAAAGAAACCGGTTAAGATTCTCCGATATTTTCCTCTCATACCTAGGCTACAAAGATTGTTTATGTCCTCCAAGACTACTGAGTCTATGAGGTGGCATCATGATGGTAGAACCGATGATAGATTATTACGGTGTCCTGCGGATTCTTCAGCTTGGAAGTCATTTGACAACAAGTATCCAAGTTTTGCGAGAGATCCTCAAAATGTCAGGCTCGGTCTTGCAACTGATGGGTTTAATCCATTCAAAATCATGAGTACTTCGTATAGTACTTGGCCTGTTGTACTTGTTCCATACAATTTACCTCCCTGGATTTGCATGAAACAATCATCTTTCATCTTATCCATGATAATCCCCGGTGAGAAAGGCCCCAAAAATGATATTGATATTTACATGCAGCCGCTAATTGTAGAGTTGAAATAGTTATGGGAAGGGGTTTACATGCATCCCCAAAAATAATTTTGATGTTTACCATGTAAGAACCAGGAGCTGTTGTTTTTCCCATCTTTTCTTTCTTTTTTCTTATTGAATCACCAGAAGTCAGATGCAATTCAAAGCAAGGAAGAAGAAGGGCTGTTGAGAGGGAGAGAAGGTTGAGGTTATGGTTTAAATGTATAAAAAGAGAAGTACAGTTAACGTGTAAATAATTGTGGTCTAAAAATTTCTAAACTTTTTTTTGTTGCTTCAGGTTTATACTCAAACAAGGCCATTCTCCCCAGTTTTAAATATCCGAATGATTTTTACAAAATGGCCTCAGGGTTACGTAGATATAAAAAATATAGTTTCGAAAATAACCGTTTTTTGTCATCGGTCGAACGATTTTTCGGGAAAAAAACAAGCAAAAAAACATCACATGAATGCCAAGAACAATCGAAACAAAGGTAAAAATGCTACCTTTCTTTATTTCTTTCTTGCTTTCGAAAGCTACAAGTGCTCGAATCTTGCGTATTTTTGAGTATTTGTGTGTAATCTCTATGTGTATTCAATTTAAAAAATGATGAGAGTTTACAACTTATTTATAGTAGATATAATCCTATTTTTAAGCCTATTTCAAGTATCCTATTTGAACTAATCTTCTATTTCGTTGGTTGTGGATGAGTCCTATTGAAACATGTTGTTGATGGCGCCGTGAAAATCGACAGGTTGTGTGGTTCGTATGGCATGGAGAGATGTGGTGCAGAGGAGAATGGCTTGCTAGAGTTCTGGAAACCTTAGCCTTCTGGGTCGGTTCGGACACAAGTGGATCCGGGTTTATTCAGGTAGTGGGTCACAGTTTGGGTTGCTTCACTTTAGGCCACTGTTGGGCCGCGTGTAATGGTCATTGTAGGACTACCAATTTTTGGGGTGAATTTAATTTGTATTTGGACCCTGTAAAAAACAAAATAAATGTAAACATTATTATATAATATAATTTGTAATTATACAATATAATAATGTTAATCGGTCAAAATTTGGTGTCTTCAGGTGCCCCTCTTTGCTCATTATCGTGTAACAAGAATAGAGCAATGATTAAAAGACACAAATTTTGTCCATATCGAACATCCTCTGTCGTAGAGTTGAAATATGATATTAAGATAGGTTTGTCAATTTGGATTGAACCACGAAATGGCACCCTCGTCGTGAGGTTGAGTTGAACTGGTGAACTCTGAGCACGATATCCTTTGTCGTGAAGTTGAAACAGAGCTCAAAGCTTTTGGCAAGTGGCTCATGGATCGTCTTCTAGCCCAAGATGCTTCATCGTGAAGCTAAAACTTGACCTAAAGACTTCGGTGTTGCTGTGTTACAGATGACTTATTCGTCGTGAAGTTAGGTCATTCACTTTGGGTACGATATCCTTCGTTGTGAAGTTGAAATCATAGATAGTTCATTCATCGCAAAGTTGAGCCATGAATTGGATATCCTTCGTCGTGAAGTTGAAATCCAATCTTGTATAAGTTGCATTGTTTCGAGTCCAATATCTTTCGCCGTGAAGTTGAAATTGACTCTAAATGAAACTGGAAAGCTCATTTGCTATGAAGTTGAGCTTTGAATTGGATATCCTTCGTTGTGAAGTTGAAATCTAATCTATAATTGGATACTGCTTGTGGGCACGATATCCTTCGTCGTGAATTTGAAATCATAGATGGCTCATTCATTGTAAAGTTAAACCTCAAATTAGATATCCTTCATCGTAAAGTTGAAATCCAATCTAAAGATGGATATTGCTGGTGGACACGATATCATTCGTTATGAAGTTGAAATCGTGGATGGCCATTTCGTTGTGAAGTTGAGCCTTGAATTGGATATCCTTCATTGTGAAGTTGAAATCCAATCTAAAGATGAATGTTGCTGGTGAGCACGATATCCTTCTTCGAGAAGTTGAAATCGTACATAGCCCCTTTGTTGTGAAGTTTAGCCTTAAATTGGATATCCTTCGTTGTGAAGTTGAAATCCAAGGGTTCTTTCACCAAATTGGTTTTGAGTTGGATATCCTTCGTCGTGAAGTTAAGATCCAATCTTGAGTTGAATATCCTTCATCGTGAAGTTGAAATCCAATCTCGAGTAAATTGTGTCGCTTCGAGTCCAATATCATTCGATGTGAAGTTAAAATTGACTATGAATGAATCTGAAAAGTTGTTTGTTGAGTCCAATATCCTTTGCTGTGAAGTTGAAATTGACTCTGAATGAAACTGAAAAGTTGTTTGTTGAGTCCAATATCCTTTATTGTGAAGTTGAAATTGACTTTAAAAGCTGCAAAAAATTATGTATGCAAAAAAAATGATGAATGTGATGCTCTTAAGTAAGTCTAAGATGCATGCAACATGAATTGGTTATTTTATCTTCGGGATGAAGTCTCATTTTTGTCTGCCAATCTTGTACTCAGGATTGACCATGCCTCATTTTCTTCTCAGGTTGCAGCCTTTCACATTTGAGACTGTCATGTTTGAAAATGTTTTTTTTCATTTCTCTTATTTTAGGAGGAAAAAAGTATAGGAAATTTGTAAAACATTGTTCCTTAATTCAGGCTTGCAATCGAATCAAATCATAAACATGGGTTCAAAGTATATCAAAGGAATCAATAGCTCTTTTAATTCTTTCAGAGTTATAGCTCTTTGACAAATATCTGAATTGATAAGTTGGCTCTAGGTTGCCTTCCTAATTTCTAAGGTTTCAGCCATAAAAAAAGGTCATTTTTTCAGTCATTGCAACATACTTTTTTCTTGGCTTGACATTTTAATTTGATGCGGACAAAATAACGCAACTAGCATGATCAATTACTAAACCTTCTTTCGGTCCTCTGAAATCCTCCATTTGTTTAAGCTTCGTAGGCTCCTATAACAAAGGTAGTGCAAAAATATCGGTCTAACAATGAAATTCTTAAGTGCTCGTGTGAAATTGACTATAACAGGTGTTCTTTAACTCCTTTAGTCTATCATTACCAAAAATTCATTATTTAGATAAATTTGATTTAATTTTCCATTGTCTGGCTAGCCGAATCCATAAATCTGGGGCGTTTAACCAATTGCTTTAGAGGGACAGCTTAAGATTATAACCACTTTTATCAGGTTAACTGAATCATCACAAAGTCTTTGGCCTGACAATACCAGTGGAGCAAACACCGAGTTTCCAAGTGTTCGAGTAATGTCATGGTTTGAACACAATCTATTCATAAAGCCAGGGCTTTCGAGTTTCCTCTATAACCAATTGCCTTAGTGGAATAGCTCAGTTTTACAGGTTTAATTTCTTAAGATTGTCAAGAAGAACCTGTTATAGTCTAGGTGTTTATTGAAAGTAAAAAATTTCATCTTTAGAGTTTAATTTCCAAGCAACTGACTTAAATTAGATTCACCTACTTGACTATTCTATCTGTGAAGATCATTATCATCACTGAACATCTAAAAATGTATAGTAATGTCATATGCAAAAGAAGCCCCATGTTGCCCGCTCCTATACTTACCTAAATACCAAGCCTCTTGTTCATTCCCTTATGAAATGAGAAGGCTATGTCGGTTCTTGTAAAAGAAGGATATGGTGTTCGAGTGTGTCTTTTGGGGTAAAACTAAGGGTCATTATTTGATCATGTCACTTTATCAAAGATTTGTAACTCCGATCATTTACAGAGTTTTTAATTCATTTGATATTCAACGAATTTCAAGTCTTGTAAATTTGATTCATTGCTCACCATCTTTAAAGTAGCATAAATTCATTTAAACCTCCTTAAAAAAGAACTGAGAAAAGAAGAAAAACAAATTCACACAAAATACTGCAAATGATGAAATGATCTTCTTCCTTATTTGGATGCCCTTGAGTTGTTGAAGTCGATCCAACTCTTGTTATGCATTTTCTGCACGATTTTCTTGAATGCGAAGTAGTTCTCAATAGTGTGCCCTGGGACACCGCTATGATATTCGCAATGATCATTCTCATCATGCTACCTGGGGTATAGCGGCTTCATGGATTTCACCAGGTATGGTGACATTACGTGAGTATCACAAGTTATTTGTTAAGTTCCTTATAAGTCATGGGAATAGGATCAAAATGGTCTCATTTTTAATGAGACATGTGAAGGTAATGAAAAAGAGAAAAATAATGCGAAATATGCCATAATGCATGATGCATGAAATGATCGAGACATTGATCCAAAAATGTGTCTGTTATTATAAATAATCCTTATTGGGAAAAAATGTTATTTCTATAAGAGACAAAAACCCTTAAATGCACATTTCTAGACCCCGAACGGCTTCTAACAGGTTGAATCATCTTCTGGCTTCTTCTGTCACCTATTAAATACCCTGTCGAACCATTTCGGCCTCTCTGAGATGCTTTTTGTACTTGTCCTGAGAAATCTCGAATGGATGCATCTCTGGTTTTCACTCTTTGTTGAGTCTGTTCCTTAACGAAAATGCAATTGAAGTCCTCCATCGTTAAGAGCTATCTGAAGTTCATTTGCTTGTTTCTTGAATTCGTCAGTAATGATATCCAGCTCAGCTAGGGTTTTTGTCATCTTGTTCTCGTAGTCTTTGAAAGGACTCTCCAGGTCTGTAACATTTTTCTTATCTTCCTCCAGCAACTTTCGCCATCTCATTTTGGAAAAGTTAACTTTTGACGTCCTTGGTGTAAACCCGGTCCATTTTGAGTCTTTTCTGACTATAGCTGGACTTCTGAGCTTTTCATCTCTTATATCATAACCCCTTTGCCCATTAATGTAGATTATTTACGTTCAACGAACACATTTTTGGTGGATTAACACCTCTTTTGAATAATGCAAATGATGAAAATGAATAAAAGAGAGAAAAAATGAAAAGATTTAGTGAGGTAAAGATAATAATCAAAACAATCAAGAAAATAAAAGTCCTACGTCACATGATATCTACCCCACATGCTTATTATTCCTACCCGATCATGATCTCTATCCCACAAGTTGATTTTGAACAAGTCCTAACCGCATAAATTTCTAGTTCACATGCTTTGAACATAAAATAAAGCAGGAAATAATATCAAAGCATCCTAGGGTTTGAAATGAGGTTTTGGGGTGGGCTCTAATTCCCTGTAGTCTCCCGATTTAGGTTCTAAAGAAGACACCCGAGTTCTCATTGCTAGTGCCTCCTTGGGCTTGCCAGACCCTTAGTCTTAAGCACATTATAAGCTTGTGTGGACTAAGTTAAATTCGAGAGGACACATTCCCTTATGTCTGTGCGATGAATAAATTTACACGAAGACATAAGGTATATGAATCCCGAAGGTTACTTGTTAGGCTAGTGTGGAGAATGAATTCTCACGAAGGTGTCGCTTTCACCCCCACTTAAAAATGGGTTTGGAGCTCGGGTTTAGAGCCTTAGATGAAAAACAAGTTTTTGACAAGCTAAGAAATAAGTGCTTCAGTAAGGTTTGGGAGTACTCGTCCGTCCAGCAGATTGTTTGAGGCGGCGTCGCGTCCTGGATGAGTTCACTTGCTATGGAAAATTTTCTGGAGGGGGCTCAGTAGTTTGCTTAGTGGCTTGTGTAGTGGGCTTTGGCTGGGCTATTCCATCATCATTAAATAGTTTAGGCTCTAACACCTAGGTATGAACAGAGGGCACCGGGCTACTCTACTCACCAACTTGATCCTCCTCGGCCTTGACCACTGGGGAATAATGTGGAGGGGTCGGTGCAGCTAGGGTCGGGAGTGTCTCTTTCTTGGTCATCCGGGACATTTAGTGCTGCAACATTCTTTGGAGTGGCAACAAGCTCAGCAGGAAAGGGTGGAAGTTCATCAGCGGTTATATGTAACAACTCCTTGAAGAAGAAGGAGAGCATGGCATCCATTTCCTTTAAATAATTTAAGAATGTGCGTATTTGGCCCTCTAGTCTATCTAGCTTTTCTCTTGTCTCCCTCGAAGCAGTCACACAACGGCTATTCTTGCCGTGGAAAAAGTTTTTGCTCTATTCTCTAAAGTATCCCTAGGGGCTTCATCATCAAAGCTCACGAGTTCAAGGATTTTTTTCTTCGTAATCCCCTTCTTGGTTGGAATAAACTCCTCAAAGGGCTCTTCAAGGACCTTCTTTTTGCACAGTGCGGTAATCAAGTTTGGAAAAATCAACGCACATTTCTTCCTCTTTACACATTTATATAATTCCTTCACAATAATCTCCCCCACATTAATTGGTTGCCCATAAATGATAAAGTGCAAGAGGAGTGAAAGCTGCAGTAGCACTATTGTATGGTGGGAGGTCGACATTAAATAACTCTTTCGGAAGTGGTTCCATAACTTTGTATGAGGCTTAAGGAAGCTATGTTCCACACTCACTTTGTTGGGTGTGTTGCCTTTCCATTTGGCCAACTGGAACCACAGATCTTCCAAAACACCATTGTATGTTTCAGTATTGGCTTCAATGATGAACTTTACGTGACGATTCTCTATATTGTCAACTTTGCTGGTGGCACATCGCCAAGATGTTTTACGAAATGTTCCCATTTGTTATTCTTAACCACCTTCATAACCTCAGGTCTGAACAATTCTTCACCTTCCTCCGAAAAGAGAAAACTATTTTCTATTTAGACGGTTCGATTTTTATAGTTTGAAAATGTGCCTATACGGCTATGTCCTTGAACTACAAAAAATGGTCGGTATTGCAAGCAGAAGAAGAGGCTTTTGGGGTTTTTTTATTCGTACTATGGTTGTAACATGAGAAATGAAAGAAAATGGGAGAAGGAATGCTTTGTTTTGATAGAAATGGAGGTTCAATGGTGAGGCAAAGAATGAGAGAATGGAAGTGAAAAGAGAAAAGGAAAAGGCAAAGTAAAGAAGAAAAAGAGAAGTTGGGTGGTTTTCAAAGAAAACTGTGGGTAGTGGGTGGTTTTGGGCAGGGTAATTAATGAAAAGTAAGAAAGAGAAAATGGTGTAATTATTAGGGAGATTATTATTGGTTGGTTTGAAATAATAAAAAGGAAAAAATAAATAAAACATGTTTGTTCCCTTCTTTTTGCCTCCCAAACAATTAAACCCTATGGTTTTATCTTCTAACTTTCGTTGCGTCAACCCTAAGCTACCACCTATCATGATGCAAAAATAAGAGACAAAAATAAAGATTAAAATAAAATTGAAAAGACAAAATAGAACACTTGTAAATTAAAATAAATAAATTATTTATGAATAGACTTCTAAAATAAATGCTATATCAAAATATTTTTAAGGATATGACCCAACTGTCAAGCATCGTGGAAAAAGACTACCAATTTGTCTCGCATGATGGGGGCTCCATAGTAAGCCTTCAGTATTTTTTCATTTACTTTGAAAATGGTCCCATCATCAAGGTTCATGAAGTCGACTACCCCATGGGGGTAGATTTTGTGGACTTGGAATGGTCCAGACCAACGAGACTTGAACTTGCCTGGGAATAGTTTCAACCTGGAGTTGTATAGGAGGACTTGTTGACTTGCATAAAAATGATGCGGCAAAAGTTTTCGATCGTGCCACTTATTTGTTTTCTCCTTATACATATGTGTGTTCTCGTACGCTTGCGCACAAAATTCGTCCATTTCATTCAACTCTAGTAATCTTTTTTCTCCTCCTAGCTGGCCATCAAAGTTGAGTTTCCTGAATGCCTAATATGCCTTATACTCGAGCTCGACGGGGATATGGCATGTCTTGCCATAAATAATCTTGAATGGTGACATTCCTAGTGGTGTATTGAATATCGTATGATACGCCCAGAGCACTTTGTCTAGCTTTGGTGACCATTACTTCTTTTTTGGGTTCACCACCTTCTCAAGGATTTACTTGATCTCTCGGTTGGAGACTTCAGCTTGTCCATTGGTTTAAGGATGATGTATTGTGCAATTTTATGTCATACCCTATAGCGTTGTAATACTTTAATAATCAATTTATTGTTGAAGTGGGTGTCTTTGTCACTGGTAATAGCTCTCGGTGCACCAAACTTGGTGAATATGTTCTTGTGCAAGAATTTGAGCATGATCTTGGAGTCATTTCTCGGAGTTGTCACGGCCTCAATCCATTTGGATATATAGTCAACCCCCAAGAGTATGTAAAGATCACCGAAGGAGGATAGAAAAGGTCCCATGAATACTATTCCCCACATTTCGAAGAGCTCTACTTCTAAAATGTTTTTCCATGACATTTCATTTCTTTTTTTTATATGTTCCTTGTGCATTAAAAGCAATCATATGTTTTGTAGAAGCCATGCATATATTTAAATAGTGTGGGCCAGTAAAAGCCAAATTAAATACCTTAGCAGTAGTCCTAACTCCACCAAAGTGGCCTCCACAACGGGCAGTGTGGCAATGGAATAAAATTTCTCTTTGCTCTTCTTCAGGGACGCACCTTCAAATCACTTGGTCAACACATTACTTGAATAAATAAGGCTTGTCCTAGTACTAGGATCTCACATCATGTATGAACTTCTTTTTGTCATGGCTATTTAAATCAGAAGACAAAACACCACTAATAAGAAAATTAACTATGTCAGCGTATCACAGAAGTTTTGCAACAAATAATATTTTATCATTAGGGAATTCCTTCTTCATTTCTAATTTATTATCATATGCAACCTTGTTTTATAATGTAGATAGGTGATCGGCTACTTGATTTTTATTGCCCTTCCTATCCATAATCTTTAAGTTAAATTCTTGCAAAAATAAGTATCCAACTAATAAGTTTAGGTTTACCATCTTTTTTATTCACTAAGTATTTGATGGTCGAGTGATTGGTATGCACAATAACCTTAGTGCCTATTAAGTAAGACCTAAACTTACCAAAAGGAAATACCACAACAAGTAATTTTTTTTCAGTGGTTGTGTAGTTTACGTGTGCTTCATTCAAGGTGAGACTAGAGTAATAGATGACATGAAGAATTTTACCTCTTCTTTGCCCTAGCACAACACCGATAGTATAGTCACTTATGTCACACATTAATTCGAATGGTGTTATCTAATATAGATTCACCATGATCGGTGCTGCGATAAGTCTTTGCTTAAGCTCTTTAAAAGTGCTACAACATTCTTTATTAAAAACAAAGGGAATATTTTGCTACAACAAAGTACATAAAGTCTTTAAGATCTTAGAAAAATCTTTTATAAACCTCCTGTAGAAGCCTACATATCATAGGAAGCTTAAAATGCCCTTTATGGTGGTTGTTGGAGGTAACTTCTCGATTACTTCAATTTCCGCCTTGTCTATTTCGATGTCATGGCAAGAAATTTTGTGTCCCAACATGATACCTTCAGTCACCATGAATTGAAACTTTCCCAGTTGAGGACCAGGTCTGTGATGAGTGTTCTAAATCGATAATATTTGTTTGTCTATTATTCAATCTTATGGATTTATTTATATTGATTTGATTGTGTTATGCTTATTATTGTGCATGGTCTTATTTTCCAGAATTAGTAGTAAATAGGGCACATTCTACATTTTTTTTAATATTTGGTCACTAATAGAGACATGGCCACGACTCTGGCATGACACGGTCTGACGTGGCAGTTTCTAGAAGATCCAATCAGTAGCAATTTTCTAGAAGATCTAGTCAGAGCCTTCTGGAATGTGGACGGGCAGAGATATCTTAGGAGATTTATTTTTAAAATTTAAAGTTTGAATTTAGAAAACATTTGGAATTATCTTTAGGATTTTTTTATTTTTAATTTATGTGTTTATCTCTAGATTTTAAAAGCTATAAATACCCTCTTGGGGTAAGCCTAAACTCACAACTCAGATTTCACTATTTTTCTTATTTCTAGTTTAATAAAGTTCTTTCTTTTCTTTTCTTTTTAAGTTTTCATTTTCATTTTCATTTTTTTTAAGTTTTATTTTTAAACATGCTAAGTATGACTTTTGTCATGCTTAGCTAATTTTCTCATAATCCGAGGGCTAAACTGATGACTCAATTTCAACGTGAGAATTGAAAAGAACTTGAATAACTTCGGAATATCTCTCTCAATATTTGCGCTATTTTCAAAATCAAAACAGCTTTCAAAATAAAAGATTGACTTTGGTCAAGATGCTGTTGTGATTAAATGTGTGGGAGGAAAGATCAGCTTATTGAAAGCACATTTGACTTCCTAAGAACACACTTGGCAAGATTGCCAAGAGGGAATTGAGATCGAAATTACTAGTTATTGAAACAACAATCCGAGTCGGTCTTCACAAACTTAAACGGTTATTGATCTACGAAAATTGATGTTGATCAGATCATTTTCCAAAGCTAGAATCAAAGATTGCCTCGGGTATTCGGTATACAAAGAAGAGTCACGAGGATTGTCGCTATTGACAAAGTCACCAACGTGAATCCCGATAGGAAAATCTAATTCGATAATCCAAAAAATTAATTCAAAGCAAGGCTTGAGGGTGTCTTTACCATATTCATTTTCAACTTTTCATTCTTTATTTTCTTTATTTTTACTTTAAATCACTTTTTATTATTTAATCATTTTTACAAAACCCCATTTTATCTACTGCATAACACATGGTCAAGGCAATTCAAACCTAAATTTAGGAATTTTCTATGTCCCTGTGGATCGACCCTTACTTCTCTTTACTACGTAATTCATTTATTTATTAATTGAGAAGAAGGAAATTATTTTGACATCAAAATGACAGTTGTCAAATTTGCGTTGTGGTTAGGGACTTCGCCAAAGTTACTAATTTTTGTTTGCTTTTTATTTATGACCAGGATAAAACCGGGTGAATTAGTAGAGTAAGACCCAGAAATCAAAACCAGAGCTCGGAGACACTTTGGGAAAGAAGGAGACAATAATCAATCCAAAGTTGATTTCAGAATTAAATTCAAGTGAATCTGTTAATACCGAACCAAATCCGATGGTCGATCCTACTATCAGAGCAGCTTCTACTGAACAAGAGCCTTTGTGCATTGATTTTCCCTAAGGCAAAACTCCATACCAGTTTAAAACTAGCCTTATTCATCTCTTCCCTACCATCTGCGGATTACCAAACGATAATCCACATAAACATCTCACGTAATTTCACATGATATGCTCCAGTATGAGACCACATGGAGTAACTAAGGACCATATCAAACTTAGAGCTTTTCCCTTTTTTTCTTAGCCGATTCGGCTAAGGAGTCGTTATTTTATTTACCCCTAAATTCTATTATTACATGGGCTCAAATGACTCGCCTTTTCTTGACAGATTTTTCCCTGCAGCGAAAGTAACTGAGTTATGAAAAATAATACTTGGAATCAACCAACTTGATGGAGAGTCACTCTATGACTACAATGAGAGATTTAAAAAATTATATGCTAGTTGCCCACAACATGGGTTAACCGAACAAACACTCCTTCAATACTTTTATGAAGGATTAACTCCCTTGGAATTAAAGATGATCAATGCTGCCAGTGGGGGACTGTTGGTGAACATGACTCCTACTAAGGCCAGGGATTTAATTTCCACAATGGCCACAAATTATCAATAGTTTTGTCTAACTAATGAACCTCCTCGAAGGGTTCATGAGATAAGTTCATAATCATTAGAAAGTAAGATAGATAAATTAACTAAAGTAGTCAATTCTCTTATTGCAGGAAAGATATGACCCAACATATTATGTGGAATATGTGCATTACCTGATCATCCAACATACGGTTGTTCACTGATTCAAGATGACACAACAACTCAAGTTAATGCAGTGGGGAACTTTATAGGACCTCCCCAGTGGGCTTATAATCCCTATAACAATACTTACAACTCGGGATGGATGGATCATCCAAATTTCAGTTATGCTCAAAACTCAAGGGCAAATCAAACTTATCAACCAAGGCCACCTCCACCACTCCCACAGTCACAGAAGACATCGTTAGAATCAATTGTTGAAAGATTAGCTTTTTTCTAGGAAAAGTTCCAGATTCGTACTGAAGCCCACTTAAAAGAGATGGAAAAGCATATGAGCCAACTGGCTCAGACTATAGAACGTTTGACATCAGAATGTAAACTTCCGTCTCAAACCGAGGTAAATCCAAGGGAGAATGTCAGCACAATCACTCTTCGGAGTGGTACAGTGGTCACTCCACCTGTTCCAGAAGATGAAGCAATCCAAAAAAGAAAGAAGAATGTTGACTCAGGATCCTAGAAGAAGAGAGACAAAGCACAAACGAATCCAACACCATATTCCTATGATGTGCCACCACCTTTTCCATCAAGGTTAGTAAAAAGGGATAAACAAGCTGAAAATACTAGACATATTTCGAAAGGTGGAAATCAATATACCTCTCCTTGAGGTTATCTGAAAGGTTCAAAGATATGCTCAATTTTTCAAGGAACTTTGTAGAACAAAGAAAAAGTTTTCTGGGGTCTAAAAAGTTAATTTGGGAGAACATGTCTCAATTGTTTTCCAACGAAAGTTGTCATCAAAACTGATAGACCAACGTATGTTTGTAATACCCTGTAAAATTGGTAAAGTTAGGATAAAGCGAGCCATGTGTGATCTTGGTGCCTTTATTAATGTGATGTCTCTCTCTGTTTATAATATGATCACTAACAAGCCTTTGAAGGACACAAAAATATCAATTCAGCTTACCGACAGATCTGTCATTTACCCGGAAGGACTCTTGGAAAATGTACTGGTAGATGTAAACAACTTAATATTTCCCGCTGACTTTTATATAATTGACATGGAGAATGATCACACCAGCACTTCTTCTGATATTCTATTGGGGCGTCTCTTCCTAAGTACTGTACACACAAATATTGATGTAGGAAGCAGGATTCTGACCATGGAGTTTGATGGAGAGATCGTTAAATTTGATGTGTATAAGGCAATGAGATATCCTGACAAAGTGGAGAGTATAAATTCTGTTGATATAATTGATCCTTTGGCCGATGAATTTTTAAGGACTATTTTTCCTTTTGATCTATGCAGGGAGTTAGAAGATCATGATGAGGAAATTAGGAAGTTGGAAAAAATATATTCAAATTGTGTCAATTTAAAATTGATTTCTTTTAAGCCTAAGGTTTTTCCTTCTGTTTTGGAGGCGCCTGAAGTTGAATTAAAACTATTTACGGATCACTTGAAGTACACTTTCCTTGGAGCGAACAACATTTTTCCAGTGATCATATCGAAATGATTGTCCAAAGAAGAAGAAAGAGATTTAATAACGGCTTTGCGCGCACACAAAGAGGCTATAGGATGGACCATCACCGATATAAAAGGATTAAGTCCATCCACATGTATGCACAAAATTATAACCGAATAAGGCACAAAACCAACCCACGAAGGACAAATCCGGCTAAATCCACCAATGATGGCCATTTTAAATTTTTGTCATTCTTATTCGTGCGGTGGCCATTTCTGACCAAAGCAGATTGCTCATAAAATTCTTGAATGCGGGTTTTTTTGGCCTCATATTTTTCGTGATGCTTACTTATTTTGTAAATCCTGTGATAAATGCCAACGTGCAGGTAATTTGACCCAAATAAATGAAATGTTCCTTAATCATATTCATATATGTAAATTTTTTTATGTTTTGGGACTCGATTATATGGGTCCTTTTGTTTCTTCTTTTGGCAATTGTTATATAATTCTTGCTGTTGAATATGTTTCGAAGAGGGTAGAAGCCAAAGCCAATCGAAACAATGATGCCAAAACTACTGTTTAGTTTCTAAAAAATGCATTTTTTCCAGGTTTGGCACACCTAGAGTGATAATAAGCGACTGCGACACACAATTCATCAATCGGGTAATTGATGATCTTATGAAAAAGCATGGAGTAACTAACAGAATTGCCACGGCTTATCATCCAAAAACGAACGGACAAGCAGAAATATCAAACTGAAAAGTCAAGAGAATTCTTGAAAAAATAGTCAAGCTGAATCACAAGGATTGGAGCTTAAAATTAATTGATGCCTTATGGGCTTATCGAACTACATATAAAAGACCTATCAGCATGTCGCCATATTGCCTTGTATTCGGTAAGTCATGTCATTTGCTAGTCGAGTTGGAACACAAGGCATATTGGGCTATAAAGCAATGTAATATGGAGTTGGAAATGGTAGGCGAAGCACCAAAGTTACATATACAGGAACTTGAGGAAATCTGGAGAAATACTTACGATAATGCCGGGATATATAAGGACAAAACAAAAGAATTTCACGATCGAAAAATTATTTTTAAATCTTTTTCTGTCAGATAAAAAATTATTTCTTTTAATTTAAAATTGAAACTTTTTGCAGGTAAACTTCGATCGAAGTAGAGTGGACCTTATACGGTAACTGAAAATTTTCCTCATGGTGTAGTCAAACTTGAAGATGATTCAGGCACTCGATTTAAAGTCAATGGACACAGATTAAAACTATATTATATGAATAGTCAGGTTTGCTTAATTGAAGAGCTCGACTTGGAAGAACCTGTAGTCTGAACCAGGTTGTCGAGCTGACAACGTTAAACAAAAGTGATTCGTATGAGGCAATCTATTGTTTTAATTCCGTTGCATTTTTGTTCTTATTTTATTTCGGCTAAGAAAAATTCATTTAATTTTTATTTTTATTTTTCATGAACCAAATGTTTTTAATCAAGCTTAAACAAAGAAGATTCGCACAATCTATATTCGAACAGTGTCCAGTTCGGAACCAGGAAGCAATGGCAATTGCGAGGTGAAAAAATTTGTTTCTACCGTGCGCACAGTTTCATTAAACAACGAACGTTAGCAAGTCCTTTTGAAGGCCGGTGTATTTTAGCCGAACCCAAAGTCATATTTGCAGCCCATTATGAGACATTCTGCTGCCGCCCATTTCACCCCCTCATCTTCCTTCTTCCTTTGACCACAGGCCCTACCTCTATTCTTATCTCTTCTCTTTTAAACAAAAAAAAATTAAAGCCAAACTTATCTCTTTTCTCCAAACTGGTTACCTATTCCCGAAAACCCATCCATCGCCTCTTCCTCTCTATCAAGCTCACCCTCACCGACCTTACTACACTACTTTGTTCGTGCCAATGTGCTTCTACCCGTCCACTCCTCTCTACAATGGTCCGTACACGAAACTAGCAGAACCATGAAACGACGCCACTACCAATCATCCTCGATGGGTGACGCCGGCATTCGTTGAGTTGCCCAGTGTCTTTGACTACTTTTTGCCGCCACCTGCTCCTCACCCAATGCGAGGCCGAGGCCACGTACAAAACTCTTCATCCACGTCGTATCACTCAACGTTTGCACCCACCGCCTCCCTTCGCCCTGTACTGAGCACTGTCTGTCGTTCATCTCTATTGCGTTCACCATCCCTATCCTTTTATTCCATACCATTTTTGGCTACTTATTCCTCTCATCCATAACCAATGGCCTTCTTTTCATGCTCCATACATTCAACGGCATCCGAAAACACTCATCAGGTAAATTCTGATCCCTATTTCCATTTAACCATTACTAATTTACCATCAGGTAAATTCTGATCCCTAGTTCATGGCATCAACCAAGGTAGCCCATTTCACCGTCTCATTCATCTATCCTGAACGATTTCCCTTCTCTTGAAAGTCCACCACCTGCCCATGAAAATCCTGAACGCAACCGATGGAGTCGATCGTATGCTATCCCTACCGAAAAGACTTTGGAAGGTTACTTACAGTTCATAAACGAGGAGTTGGTACGCTTTGAGTCGGTAAGACATCGTCAATTTCATGTAGGTAAATATATTCCGACTTGAACCTTAGAAACTTTGCACTTATGTGAATCGGTCAATGCTTACTTTGCTACCATTGGTTGGACATTATATCTGATGATTAATTGTGGACATTTTATGAACTTGTCTTTGAATTTTACGCCACTTTTACATTTCCCCATAATCATCTTATTAATGTTAACTCTCCTGATGTCGTTATATTTCGATTATGCAAAAATCATTTTTCAATGTCTATTTCTGAGTTTAATCTTGTTATGGGATTCATGACGGATTTCATGAATCATGTGTATCTAACTGCTCTGCTTAAGATTCCATAAGATTTTGATGCCGATATGGCTTACGAGACACTCATTGGCTTAGTTGGCCATACGTTCAATGTTCGTTCGACTCGAGCTCATCATATACACGACCCAACCTTATGATACATACATCGCTTCCTCGCCTACAATTATTCTAGCCGAAATTACTCGTCTTCTTCCTTGAGCCGAGTTGAACTTTTCTTTTTATGGTGTATATCAGTCGGCCAGCTGGTGAACTTAGGTTTTGGGTTTGTTCGGGCTTTTGAGATCATTATTCGGTCTAACCGCCAGTTTATCCTTGGCTTTTATATTACTCATTTAGCTTCTTGTATCACTAATTTTGATGTTACCAGATTTACTTATGTTTTTCTACAAATGTCTTGGATGAGCCATTTTTGGACTCGATGGGCTTACTTGTTGGAACCCCGAGCGCACTGTACTTTATTCCACCTGGTTTCCTTACTCCTCGTAGCGAGCAAGTTCTTGTTTTATCACAATGTGCCACAACTGCCACCTGCAACACCTCGCCAGGACGTACAAACACAAATGAATGAAGTCTACAATCGCCTCAACACCATTGAGACGAACATTGCTAAAAAAATTTCATATCTTCGTCCCAGCACCTCCCACTGTGGTCGTGGTCACCAATAAATCTTGGGAGTTCTCTATTCCTTCTCTTGAACTTTAATTTTAAGTTTTAGGACAAAACGCCTTAAGTGATGGGGAGTAGAGTCTAGGTTGAATTTTCCTTTGCTTATCTCTATGTTTTGATGCTAGTATGTATTGATTGGATTTGCGAAAAGTTCCATTTAATTTCTTTGTCCTGTTAAATATTTTTTTGGAATGCCATGATTGTTTAAGAACACATAATTGGTTAGGTTAAGATATTATTGATAGTGGATACCATGAATTGTGATCAAGTTAGATTTATTGTGGTATTCCATGATTTTGTTGGTTGAAATGTGTTTAGCTAAATGCATGAAAACAATTTGGTGAGATTTGATCCTTTACGAGCATATCATTTTGCTCTCATTTTGTTGGATTTAGTGTGTCAAATTTGACTTTGGTATTCTAGAACATGCATTTTAAATACGATCGAGATTACACACGAACATGATGCTTAAAAATGATTTGGGCACCTTATGATTAACTATTCCATTTTCCCTACTAAAATTGCCTACCCATGCATTTTCCCTAATTAACCACTCTTAAGCCTATTTTCATTTTTTGTTTTCACTATATTCATAAACTTGAGCCTTTTTATTTTATCCCTCTTTTCTACCATTTTCAGGACAAATGAACAATTTATCCAGTGTATGCTCTATGAACAGAAGAATTTTTTGTATGATGTGATGTGCAAAGGAGAGAAAAAAGAGGTTACTCTTTTATTTTAAAAAAAGAAAAAACCAAAAGTTCGAAAAGAAAAAAAGAAAAAAAAGAAAAGAAAACAGAAAGAGACATGATAAAAAATGGAAAAACAAAACAACAATAAAAGTGCGGAAATTTCAAATTTAATTTGAAAGGAAATGTGTTGTTTGATGGTATTGTGTTTTTTATCTTGTTGTACTTAGTCGATTGATGGACTTGTACTTATTTGTAGTTCATTTTCTTGAATTTTAGCCATATATTTAGCATTTTTCCCACATTTACCTAAGCCCTGTTACAACCAATAAAAGACCCTTTGATTTATGCATCTTGTTCTTATTAGGAATGAAGATATGATTTACTTGCAGGCCTATAGTAATATCGTGTCTGTTCTGACATTGAGCGTTTCTATACCCCAAACACATTGAGTGATTTGAGTGAATCCCGGTAAGGTGTTGAGTTTTGGGCATTGAGATTGATGATTGAATGAATGTTACAATTGTATTTAACTTGTTCCAATTGGTGATGGTCAATTGATTGATGCCTTATGGAGTGCCTGTGCAAGATCAGGGGGTCTTTTTCATGACGTTGTATGCGATTATGACGCGTTTCCAACCACCTGCTCCCCTAGCTCCTAGGATTAATGTGGCTAATGAGCTAAAGAGTTTAGGAGTACCTGAGTTTGGAGGAGAAGCTGAGGAAGGTCCTGTTTCTACAGATTTTTGGCTAAAGGATGTTAAGATTATGCTTAAGGGTCTCCATTGTTTTGAAATAGATAAACTGGATGTAGTAGTCTCATTGCTACGAGGACAAGCACGTATATGGAGGTCTAACGTGATGATGAGAGCTCCTAGGGACCAAGTGACATGGCCGTTATTTTTGGAAGAGTTCAAGAACAAATATATCGATAATCAATTCATCAGACAAATTAAACAAGAATTTGTGAATTTGAAGCAATATAATCGCATTGTGTATGAGTACGAGTGCAAGCTTAATAAGTTGAGAAGATTTGCAGCTGAGTTGGTCCTAACAAAAAAAGATTCATGTGATTGGTTCATAGAGGGTTTACACCCAAGATTAAAGAAACTATTGATAGTGCATAACCTTTCTACATTACAAGAGGTAGTAAATTGAGCTAAATCCTTGGAGCAAACTTAGAATGAAAGTTTTGGGGAACAAAAAACCCAATTGACTAAAAGAGCAGATGCCTCGTCGAGTGCATCACAATCAAAGAAAATCCAAGGTTCGGGTTTCGACCTCAGTCTAAATCTGAATCAGTTGCATCCTCAGGAAGATGATCAAACCCGGTGAGAGTTAAGTAGACTCAATCTACTGAATCCAGAGCTGGAAGGCCAAGTCAATTTCAGGATTGTGGCAAAAATCATAGTGGCGTATGTCAAATAGTCTCCAGGGCATGTTTCAGATGTGGGGACACGTGACATTTTATCTGGGATTGCCCATTGATGATCGGTGAGCCTGCACGGTCAGAGAGATCTGCTAATGTACCTCAGAGAGGTAGAAGATGAGGCAAAGGAAGGAATCAATCTGAATCGGCCACTCAACCTGAAATGTGCTTGACTACTCGGGTGTACAACCTTCAGACTAGTGAAGATCGTGATAATCTGGAGATCTTTACAGGTACTTTGGAGTTAGTTGATAAATGTGTTTTGGTTTTAATTGACCCATGATAAACTTATTCTTATATTAGTAATAAATTGGTGAGAGTTTGAAAATCCAATTAGAAGCTATAAATAGTGATGTGATTGTAACTAACCCGTTAGGGCATAGTGCTTAGGTGAACCAGATTTATCGAGGGTGTCCCATAACGATTCAGCGAATTGAATTCCCTGCTAATCTATTGGAATTACCCTTTGACGAGTTCAAGTTTATTTTGGGAATGGATTGGTTGTATCATTATCATACCTATGTCGACTGTCGATTGAAATGAGTAGTTTTAAAAAGTTCTGATGGATTAGAAGTATTTGTGGTTAGCGAGAGACTTAATCCTTTAGCTAGTATGATATTAGTAATATCGACTAAGAAGTCAATGTTGCAAGGATGCCAAGCTTTCATTACCAATGTGATCGATACTCGAGCCAAGGAGATGAGATTTGAGAACATTCTGACGGTTTGAGAATTTTCAAACGTGTTTCCAGAGGAGTTACCGATATTACGTCCAGACAGAGAGGTTGAGTTTCAAATTGAGGTAATGCCTGGAACGACACCAATTTCGATGGCTCCTTATAGAATGTCCCCAAAATAATTGAGTGAATTAAAGGCTCAGTTGCAAGAGCTATTAGATAAAGGATTCATCAGACCCATGTATCACCTTGGGGTACACCTGTGCTATTTGTAAAGAAGAAAGATGGTTCGATATACATGTACTATTTGTAAACAAGGTGACAATAAAGAATAAGCATCATCTCTTCAGAATCGACGATTTGTTCGATCAACTCAAGGGAGATTCGGTGTTCTCCAAGATTGATTTGTGCTCTGGCTATCATCAGCTGAAGATACAAGAAAGGGATATTCCAAAAATGGCTTTTAGGACCTATTATGGCCATTATGAGTTTGTGGTAATGTTGTTTGGAAAATCAATGCACCTATAACGTTTATGGATCTCATGAATAGGGTATTCCAGCCATACCTCGATCAGTTCATGGTCGTCTTCATTGACAATATCTTGGTTTATTCAAAGACGAATGAAGAACATGACGCCCATCTTCTAGTGATTCTTCGAACACTACACAAGAAGCTTTATGCTAAGTTGTCTAAGTGTGAGTTCTGGTTATCTAAAGTGGAATTCCTTGGACATGTGGTATTTGTAGAGGGGATTCGGGTGGATCCTCAGAAGATTGAGGCTATTATAGATTGAGAAGTTCCAAGAAATGTTTCTGAAGTACGAAGTTTATTGGGATTGGCTAGATATTATCGAAGGTTCATAAGGGAATTTTCAATGATTTCTTCCCCATTGACAAAAATGTTGCGAAAAGATGTACCATTCAATTTGACGGATAAATGCCAAGAGAGTTTTGAATCTTTAAAGAAGGTTCTAACGGAAGCTCCAGTGCTAGTGCAACCAGAATCGGGCAAGGGTTATACAATTTATAGTGATGTTTCCCATAACGGTCTGGGCTATATTATGATGCAAGATGGAAAAGTAATATTCTATGCTTTGAGACAAATTAAGCCACATGAGAAGAATTATCTGACACATTATCTTGAGTTAGCAGCGGTGGTGTTTGTATTGAGGATTTGGTGCCACTATTTATATGGTGAGCGTTGTTATATTTACTTTGATCACAAAAGTTTAAAGTACTTGCTAACTCAAAATGAGCTAAACCTGAGACAAAGACGATGGATCGAGCTACTTAAGGACTATGATGCAATTATAGACTATTACCCAGGAAAACTAATGTTGTAGCTGATGCACTTAGCATGAAGACTTTTGCAGCTTTACGCATGTTAGATGCTCGATTTTCGTTAAAGGAAAATGGTGCTGTGATGACTGAATTGAATCTAAAGTCTTTATTGCTGGAGCGAATAAAGGAATTGTAGATGAGAGATGATAAGTGTTTAGCAAGATTGGTTCAAGTGGAAAAAGGTAAAATCAAGGACTTTGAGATAAAATATGATGGATTCTTATACTACAGAGATAGAATTTGTGTTCCAAATGATGAAAAATTAAAGAAAGATATACTTTTTAAAGCTCATGGTAGTTCGTTTACTATGCATCAAAGAGGGAACAAGATGTATCAGGATATAAAAAGGCGATATTGGTGATCAGGCATGAAAATAACTATGACAGAGTTTGTTACAAAGTGTCTAACCTACCAACAAGTGAAAGCTGAACATCAAGTGCCTTCAGGACTTTTATAACCGATCTCTATTCCTCAATGGAAATGGGAAAGCGTTACGATGGATTTCGTAATGGGATTACCATTGACACCGAATAAAAAGGATTCAATTACGTCGCTTGCAGAGTATCTGCCGCTTGTAGAGTTTGCTTATAATATATGTTAAGGGCATGTGTGATTGATTTCCATGGATTGTGGGAGAAGTATCCATCGCTTGCAGAGTTTGCTTATACTAATAGTTATCAATCGAGTATCAATATGGTACCTTATGAATCTTTATATTGAAGGAAGTGTCGTATACCATTAAATTGGTTTGAATTAAAATATAGGAAATTATTGGGACCTGATTTGATTAAAAAAGTAGAAAAAAAGTCCAGATGATCCAACATAATATTAAAGTGGCAACAAACAGACAAAAGTCCTATGCGGATTTGAAAAGAAAGGAGATTGAGTATCAGGTAGGAGATAAAGTATTTTTGAAAGTCTATTCTTGGAAGAAAGTTCTTCGTTTTGGTCGAAAAGGAAATCTCATTCCTAGATTCATTGGACCATATAGAATTATAAAAAGGAGTGAGACCAATAGTATATCAGTTAGTATTGCCTCTAGAAATGGAAAAGATCTACAATGTCTTTCATGTTTCGATGCTCAGGAGATATCGATCAGATCCTTCTCACATTATAGCACGGGAAGAAATAGAAGTTCAATGTGACCTGATCTATGAGGAAGAACCAGTACATATTTTAGCACATGAAGTCAAACAACTAAGGAACAAGATGATCCCATTAGTTAAAGTTCTTTGGAGAAGTATCAAAGTTGAAGAGGCGATATGGGAACGTAAAGAGGATATGAAAAGATAATTTTCTCTTCTCTTTGTATAGTGAAAATTTAAGGACGAATTTTCTTAAGGGGGAGAATTGTAATACCCCAAACATCGGGTCAGTGACTAAAATGTAAGGATTTAAAATTTAGCAGTTAAATTTGATAAATTGAAAAGTACAAGGATTGATTTTGGGAATTTATGGCTAGGACTTATTATTAAAGCTTGAAGAAAAGGAGGGCATTATGGATTTTTAGCAGGAAATGAATTTAAAATTCATTTTAAAGGATATTTAAAATGTGATGAATTAGGGAAAAAGGAAAAAGAAACATCTAGACTTCATCTTCATCTTCTCTCATTCCTTTCTACCGTGACCCTCCCCTTTTGCTAAGGTAAGTGATTGAAGTTAGTTATTTCTTTTATTTTTTCTTTGATTTTGAATCCTTGGGTGGTATAGAAACTTAATGAAGCTTAAAGATGATTAGAAGCTAAGAGATTGAGGAATTATTGGTGAATTAGTAAAATGGGTTTTGAAAGGAAATGATGAAATTTGAGTAGTTAGTGGATTTTAAAGGTATATCTGACTTTTCAAGGATCTAATTAAGGTATTTGAAGTATTATAAATGATTAAGAACATGTTTGAATAATAGGTATGATTTTTAGTTTTAAGTATTCTATGGAGAAATTTGGATATTAAAAAGGAGATTAATGGATGTAAGTTAGTTGGGATAAGTGATAATGAATTAGAGTGAATGAATGAAGGTAATAGTAAGGGATTTAAGTGAATTTTGGGTAAAATTCGAGTTAAAACAACTGAATTCTGGGTAAGAGTATCAGTACTAGAAGAACAATACCGATAATATAAGGTTAGATTGAAAGAAATGGTATGAATATGATGAACATTATCGATACTGATTAAAGTAGTTTCGATATTGATTTGGAAATATCGATATCAAGAGTAAGGTATCGATACTGTAATTAAAGATGAAATTCCAGAATGCCAAAATGGTATCGATACTGAAGTAGGTATCGGTACCATAGAAGAGAAGTATCAGTACTTTAAGAAGAGTACCGATACTATTCAGTCTGAAATGTTAAATTAGGGGTTTTAATTAGTTTATGTAAATGCTAATTGGTTAGTCTTTAATTGAGATTCAATATTTATTTTGGACATGTTGGTGTGTATATTTGGATTGAAAGCGTACCGAACAAAGCGACGTAGTAAAGAGATTGAACGAAAGTTAAAGATTTCGTTTAAGACTTACGTGAGGCAAATGTGAGTGCAATTTATTATTTTATAGTAGATATGAGGATGACTTGTGATAAGCCAACCTCGAAGGTTTTCGATCGAAAATAGTTTTATTTATATTATGCAATATTTTTATAATGTTTTATATAAATTGTATTTCTTAAGTAATGTTTTGATTTTATTAATATGTGAATATGATATATATGAATATGTTCTATGTGAAAATGTTCTTTGTGAATGTGATCTATGTGAATAAGAGATACTTTGAATAATGACATGTGAAATAATCATATGGTTAAAGCCCAAAGTATATGTTTTGAGAAGTAGAGGTATAGTTGGCATGCCAAAAGTCAAGGGTTCTACGCGGTCCTTCGGGATAATTTTACGCAGTCATTCGGGACAATTTTATGCGGTCCTTCGAGACAATTCTACGCGGTCCCTTGGGACAAATCTATGTGGCACTTTGGTGTATATTCTACGTGGCACTTCGGTGCAAATTCTACGCGATAATTTCGACTGCAGTTATAGTGCACAAACTCAATGTACTCACATACCTTGAGTTCTCAGTGATATGCATTGGGCTAATAAAACAAAGTGATATTAATTGAACCATGTGTAACAGTATATGTGATTTTCATGAAATGTACATTGATCTCTGTATGCAAGTTATTTTAAATATGTTTATACTCATTATGCCTCACTAAGTCTACGACTTAGCGTGTGATTGTTTCACACGTAGATTCAAAGAGATCCGAGGAGTAAATCTAGGAAAAGGCATCATACACTTGAAGAATATCAGTTCAGAACGATTTGAACTGTAGGTTTCTTATTATTTTGTAATTTTGTTGGCATGTATCATAAAAGTTTAAATTGAAATGCTCTGATTAGTTTTGTAACATACTATATTGATTTTATGTAAATATATTAAGTATTTATTTTCATTGTGAATTATAAATTTTCGATATTTACTTTTGTATGAGAGTTTCACCACTAATATTGAAATAAAAGTTTAAATTATCAACAAATTTCAAAAAGTCAAAGTTTTGGAAAGTTAATGTGACACCTCAGATTTGTATCCGAGTCTGGTACGGGTTGGGGGTGTTACATGAGCAATAAATGACTGTTTTAAAGTATGAGAGGTCATTTATTCTCAATTGGAAATCATTAGATGTTATCGTTTTCGCTTGAATCGATATCTAATTTTAAGACGAAATAGTAATATCTCTTTATTTCAATTAGGGTAATGAATGACTGTTTTAAGGCACGAAAGGTCATTTATTCTCGATTGGAAATAATTAAATATTATCGTTTTCACTCTTAAAATTATTTTATGTGTTGTTATTTCGAATTAATAGTGAACTTTAGAATGGAATTTTAATATTTCTTTATTTCGATTGGAGTAAGAATCGATTGCTTTAAGGTTTGAGAGATCAATTATTCTCAATAGGAAATATTATATATTATCATGTTTCATCCAAAAATTCAAAGAATATTATTTTTAGAGGATCTTAAATTAAATTAGACTCGAACTTGTAAATTTCATTGCACAGACAACTAATTAATTGACTAGGTACCGATTTAGGGCACTGTGGGGGGTGCTAATCCTTCCCCACAAGTAACCGACTCCAAAACTCGAATTTTGGTAACACATACCACATGTTTGTTGTTTTAATTAAAATTAATATTTTATTAAAATGACAAATATGTTTTTGGGCCCAATCACACCCAAATCAAAAATTGATAGCGAATCCTCGAACCACGTTTTATCATTAACCGATCACCAAAGAATTATTTTGAAACAAGACCCCCTTTTCCCCTTCGAAAAAAAAGTTTCGACAATTATACCAAATATTTTAACTTCCACATCAGCTTCTCCGATAAATATTAACGACAAGTGACTTAATTGAATGCATTTAAATAGTTGAGTGTCATGATTGATAAAATTTCAAAAATGGTGGTCAAAATGAAATGAGAGAATAGTTAGTGGTAACTGGTATAATTTATCCTTTATTTTAAATAATTTACCTTTAAATTTTTAACTAATTTATATTTATTCGTTGAGTCATTTAAAATTTTAAATTTTCATAAATTAAATTAATGACGCTCATCGTTAGTGGTGTTTATCATTGCTCGACGAATGTGACAAACTCGCCTACCTTTTATAGCGAAATGAATCAAAATGTTTAATTGACTTTAAGTTGTTTTGACAAAATAATTTTAGTAAATAGTGAATATTTTAATTTAATTAATGATCAAATAATAATAGTAACAATAATTAGTCAAGATTCTTAATTTGTGAGAATAATACCATAAATTTATATGATATTTAAAATGCTTGTTTGAGAGATTATTTAAATTACTCACCATTCCATTGAATTTCTAATTTCAGTTCATAAGAACAATCCAAATATATATAATCTTGATATTTATCAAAATAAAAACTATAGAAAAAGTCTAATACTCAATATGAAATGGTTTGTAGTTTTAAATACAAAAGTGTAAGATATAATTTGCAGCCACAAAAAGACGCTGTTAACATAGAACATATTTTCTATTAAGCAAAAGTTACTATAGAATCATTTTATGTTTTCTTATGGTTTGAAATATGTTTTAACTTGGCATGAATTAAATTAAATATTACGAAACAATATCAAAAACAAAAAATTACTTATTTGATGTTGTTATGTTTTATAATTCTTTGTTAATTGAAGTATGTCAGTATCTTTAAGCGGATAGTAAAGGTGAAGGGTCAATACGAGGCAATAATTTCAAGTCCTAGCACTCTTTTCAATGATTGTCTTTGAATTCACGTGTTTAATTACATGATTTTAAGAGTCCTCTTTACCAATGTCAAGTGATACACTTTTTCTAATAAAAGGAGTTTACGGCAACATTTGTTAGAAATACTCCCCTCTTTGAGTATATTATCGAAAACTTTCATAACACAAGGCATGCCCATTTTAACTTCACAGGTATTCTCCTAATTATTCAATTATTATTGTTTATAGCTATCACCACACTAATCGTTATAAATAAAACTATTAGGAAAGAAAAGTATTTAGGCTTATCATACTGTCTAGGAATGTTGTTCCTTCGATGTGACTTGTAAGATTAATTTCAAACAAGATTTATTATCAAGAAAATTATTATTAATTAATAAAACTAAAAGACATTGTTAACTAAAGAGCAGTTGCAAGTTCACGGACCTCCATCCTGCGGTTCCGCTGTTCCGAGTGTTTAATGTGGCGTCCCCCTCGAGCTGGAAGAGTCAAATTGAACAAGGATGGTGTAAGTCAGGGGAACCCGGGTATTGCAGGTACGAGGGGTGTTCTTCGTAGTGCATCGGGGGAGTGGATCATGGGTTTTGCTGCACATCTCGGGTTTTGTTCGAGTGTTGTTACGGAACTCTTTGCCTTACGTTACGATTTTTCCATTGCTTGGAGTTCTGGTTATTACGATATCGAATGCGAGGTGGATGCACAAGTTGTTCTTCGGCTTCTAGAGTCAAATGACATATCAACTCACCCTCTCCGCTCTCTTATTGAGGATATTCATGAATTTAAATCACGGAATCGGTTGCTAGTCTTCCAACACACCTACCGCGAAGGCAATTTTTGTGTCGATGCTCTTTCGAAGATGGGACTGGCTCTTGAGGATGATTTTGTGGTCTTCGATGATCCTCCAATGGAGGTCTCACAATGGTTAGAGATAGACCATAGGGGCGTAATTTTTTTCCTTTGTAACAAAAAAAAAAGACATAAGATTGAGAAGTTATACAATAAAAGAAAACGTTCAATATTTCAGGTTAATTACGTTTAATATTATTTATCATACGACAACGTTATAATTTAACGATATACATTTATTCACTTTTGTTTATTCATTAATTAAACCACAAAATTAAGTCAAATAATAACATTTACATCACATTCTTTATTAAAATGCGTTAAATACAAATATATAATTAAAATTAATATTATAAATAATATTATTTATTAGTTTAATATTTTGATTTAAGGTAAATACAGTCTTCAAAAGTTTGAAAAATATTAATTATTCACTAATTTTTGTTTTACTCAATTTAGTCTTTCAACTTGAAAATTTCCACAATTTATCATTTTGATTGATGTTAATCACTAAATTGAACACTTTTTTTTTTTTAAATTAGCTGAAGTCACATATGATTCGATAATGTTGTCAAGTGATATTTCTTTAAATTTATTATTTTTTATTTTTAAACTTTTTAGAGTTATTTTAGAATATTAACAATTCTTTATATATATTTTTTAAAATTATACATTTCACGTGATCGGATCGTAAAGTATCATGTAGCGGTAATAGTTTTAAAAAACTATTAAAATTTAATAGTTAAAATTAATTAATTTATTTATTTTTTGATTGGAGAGTTTAATAAATATATATTAGATTTAAAGTTAACTTTACGTAGCAGTAATAGTTTTAAAAAACTATTAAAATTTAATAGTTAAAATTAATTAAAAAATTAATTAATTTATTTATTTTTTGTTGGAGATTTTGATAAATATAGATATCAAATTTAAAGATTTAATAGTTAAATTAATTAAAATTTAATTAATTTATTTTTTTTGATTAGAGAATTTAATGAATTTAAATATCTAATTCAGTAAAAATAAATAAATTTTATTTGTTTTTTTTAATTTAAAGACATTGTACACCTTTAAGCCTAGTACTTTCAATCAAATAACATCATTTAGAAATTACGGAAAATAGTATTCTTGAGTAACTACGACAGGTTTCCTCAGTTCTTTCTCTTTCCCATACCTTGTTTTGTCCCAAAAAATAAATAATTGAATAAATAAGGGTTTCTTCTTCAGAATATTTTTAGGGTTTCCCTATCTCCACCAAATGGTCTCTTCCTAAAAGGAGTCCCTAATTTTCTACTGCTCCAAGTACTCTCAGGTTCGTTTTTTTTTATTTCTTATCGTAACCCAAGTGTTGTTGTTGTTGTTGTTATTATTATTATTATTATTATTATTATTATTATTATTATTATTATTATTATTATTATTATCTTTCTACTTTGAGAATTAGTTGGAATCTATTTTGATTTCTTCGAACCCTAGGGTTTCTATTTGGTTGCTAAGAGAATTAAGTAGAAGTGGAATTGAAAATTTCGAAATATTGATAGTTGATATTAGTTCTGTGAAGAATTTTGGTATTGGGAACATTTTCGATTCCTTTTTTTTAAAGAAAAAACTTGTTTATTGTTTTTATTTCTTTGTATAATTTGTAAAATTAAATAGTTTAAAATGGGATCTTTCTAATTAGTTTCAACGAGCAGTTTTCTTAGTTTTTATAAGTAGCAAACCAGACTTTAAATTTGGAAAGATTTTGCTAATGTTATTGAGCACTAGAAGAAATGCGTTAGAGCAATACATAGAATTGGTGGACGGTAATTAATGAAGGCATTTGCTTATAAATTATAATATGGAGAAAATGAAAGCTATAGCTGGAAATGTGTTTTCCACCGACTTTACTTTGTGGGAATACTAATTATAACTTATAAGACTAGTTCTGTGGTCATTGTGGGGTTTAGAGAGGGGTGAAAGTTCCTGAAAGCTCGAGTAAGGTTTTGTGCTTTTGTGGTTATACACTCATTGAGAGAGAAAGAAACCGATAGTAATTTTGAATTTCATTTCTGGGAAAATATTGAGTTGGTGCTCTCTAAAAAGTCTCTGTGTATTGTGTTTTGGAAATTCAATCTTGTTGGGAGTTGTGGCACGTACATTAAAATATTTGTTGGAATAAATTTGGAAGTCTTGCAGTTTTGCCTACAAAGGTACCGTGGTAGTTAGGATTGAGTACAAAGATTTTGTGGTTTGTATATGTTTTAGGATTATGGTTACAGTTTAGGATATATTAACTATTGGATTAGTTTAGATTTATCTCAATTGCAACCTAAGGAAACTTGAATTGTTGGATCTAGAAGTCTGATTAGTGGGAATTAATATGAAAATAGGCAACAATTAGATTTGAAAGTCACAAGAGACGTATTGTGATTAGGTTTGCTAGAAGGGAAGTAATTCAATATTAATGCCGTAGCAAGAGAGAAGAAGATTAGGGGAGGGTAAACGTTATCACAGAGAGGATGCATTTTATCCAACCAGGTTTCTATTGGCATATCATTGATGATGAATATTAAATTCTATAAGTTGTTATCATTAATGCTAAAGCATGGTAAACTGTAAATTAGATAATTTAATATGCTTTAAATGAATATGTAATATGTAACATGGTCGAGTACAACGCATGAGATCATAAATTAAGAAAAATTGAAATAATAGACTTGCATTAGGGGATTTTAGGGTTGGATTGTTGTTTAATACTTGAGGCATGGGTTCTGAATAGAATTTAACAATTGACTAGAAGCCTTTAGCAAACCCCATTATTTGGGATTTTAAGCCTCCTTGATATTTCTTTGAGATGATAGAAGAATATTTTTGAAGCATTTTTTTCATGTTAATATGTTTTTCTCTGCTACCTTTCTTTCACTTTTAAATCTGCTTAATTAAAAGGGGTTTTCTGAAGGCTATGTAAAGCTCATAAAGCAGCAAGATGAGCAATGAAGCTTTTGATGGGCGGATACTGACTGAGAAACTATCGAAACTAAACAATTCGCAACAAAGTATTGAATGTATCCTACAGTTTTAAGTTTAACTGGAGGTTTCTTATTAAGAAAATAATAATGCTGGCATAGTCTTTCACTTACATTAGTGCTACATAATTACAATGACACTCCTGATTATTGAAATTTGGTGTATTCTAAAGTTTATAATTGAAGAACATGAATCTTTTGTTCATCTTATTTCTTTATATAAATGTTCTCTCTTCATATGAACCAGTATTGTTAAGGTGTGCGACTAGGCATCACACCTTAGCACTTGCAACAAAATCTCTTTAAACCTTTTATAGACAAGGTCCATTTGATCAAGTGCATGCTTTTTGTGTTTAGATATGTTTTTGTTAGGCAGTATACGCAAAATGTAATAGTCTGATTGAAATTCTCTCAATTCTTTAATTGTGCATTTACTAATAAAAGCAGGATGTCAAATGTTTCTCAATATTTCATTGTTTAACAACGCATATGAGATAGTAAGAAAGTTATGAATATTGACCAAGAAAAGAAAAAGGGAAATTTTGCTTGTTTTGTATTATAAGCTGAATCGCCCTTTAGAGTTTTATCATAACTATACATCTTAAGCTTATATATATATATATATACGCACACAACATTTATACAAAAATATACACATTCATATTGCATTGTAAGTCGCTCAGGGAAGTCTCTCTCTGCCTTTTTTTCTTCTATGCATTGAGCTTCAAGGCTCAAGCAATGTAATATTTTTAGTAACTGCTAACATTTTTCATTTAAATTTAAAGGAGAATGAGTTTATGTAAATTATCTGCAAATACTAATTTCTTTTGTTTGAGATGTGTGATCTACCGTTGTGCTTAGAGGGCATAGATTGTTGCTTTTAGGAATTCTTGGTGATTCTGATGTTATTGCCTGTTTGTTTTATGGGGGACCTGTTATTGTCATCATCATTAATTTTTAAATTAATTTGAGTCTGCTCTTTTATTTTGTCTTCAAAGAAAGTCATGTAACTAGATTCTCCGCAAAGATAGCATAATGTTGTTATATATAGTAGTTAAATCTTTTAAGTCGGCCAATGCTTCAAAACATTTCCACAAACTATTTTGAATTTATGGGTTAGCAGTATGACTATTTAGAGTTACTTGTTTGTCAGCATAATTTTCTAACTTAATAGATAATCTCTTGCAAGAAAGAATGGTTATTGGATGAAATACAAAAATTTCCAAAAAAATGTAGCACTTTTACTTAATAGTTAACTTTTATTTGTTATATACTAGCACAAATTGTTGGTAGCATGCATTTCCTTCACATTTCTTCAGCGTTGTCTCGTTGGTGTATTACTCACCGGAAGAAGGCAAAACAGATTGTTGAAACATGGGACAAATTGTTTAACTCTTTCCAGAAAGAACGGCGGGTTTCTTTTCTGTATTTAGCTAATGACATTTTGCAAAATAGTAGGCGAGAGGGAAGTGAGTTTGTAAATGAATTCTGGAAAGTTCTTCCAGTAGCTCTCAAATGTGTGTATGATGATGGTGATGAGTATGGAAAGAAAGCTGTAACCCGACTGGTAAGTATTTTATTCAATTTTGAGAACTTTTCTTTCTGTAGCTTTTATCAAATGAATTAACTACTTCAGGTTTTGACTACTGGTCTGGTGCTGTGGTAACATTTTCTTTTCTAATGGCTGCCCTCTGTCACATTTCCAGGAAGCTAATGTCTTGAATGTAAAAAAAATACTTTTGGTTAATTATTGTCCCTCATCTCGCTTCCTCTTGACATGCAATGCAATGTATTGCTTTGAATGTCAACAACAGTTCTTTAGTCTGCTTTCATGTAGAACCAATCAACATAATAATCAATATGGGCTTTGCTTGTTTTTTTATAATGATATGGGTTTTGCTACTTGGTGTCAATCTTGCATTTTGTTTTCTTTTGCTTTAAAGTGGCTTCATATGGCTTTAATGGCTATTGTAATAAATTCTAGGGTATTGTAATTAGTTGTTTGGTGATGGAATTTTTAGCCTAAATGGAAGTAGTCAAAAAGTTGCATTTTTAACGGTGATTAATTCCACCCCAAATAGGATTAAAGATAGAATGTTTTCCTGGAAGCTCATGTAGAGTATACTCATTTATTTGATGAATATGATTCCACGGTCCTTGTGGAACTATTGTCACAATTTTGCTTATGATCTTGGTACTACTAATTGTTGTCTGTGTTAGTTGCGTCTCTTCTTAAATGGCAGTGTTAACTTTACTTGTGCTACAACTATATTGATATATGAGACATCAATAAAGTGTGTTTGCCCTTAGTTGTGCGAGATATTTTTTTCCTATTATTTTACGTCTAAGCCTTTTCTACCCAAGCCAACCGTCTAAGATTGGTATTAGGCTCACTAATCAGCAATTCACAGTTCACATTTATCCCTGGTTGCCAAATACTCGATTGCTCTCTGATCGCCAATTAAGTAATTGACTCAGTGAGGAGTGGAAGATCGGGTGTAGTGTTCAAGGCTGATTTTAAGAAAGCATACGATACCGTCGATTGGGATTTCCTCATTCAGATTATGAAAGATTCAAGTTGGCTAGGGGTCTGAGGCAGGGGTGTCCCCTCTCGCCTTTGCTTTTTAATATTGTAGGAGAAGCGTTACACTTGATGATCGAGAAGGCAATATATAAGAGGCTGTTCTCAGGCTGTATAGTAGGAAATGGAGCAATCAGTTTGGAGATTTCCCATTTACAGTACACCGATGATCTTATTTTGTTTTGTGGAGCAGGGGAAATGCAAATTTGTAATGTGAAAAAGGTTCTTTGGGTGTTTGAACTTTCATCGGGGTTTAAATTGAACGTGAAATAATGTATGCTTTTTCGAATCAATACTGAAGCACATAATCTCTGCTTGTGGGCTTCCCGTATTGGGTGTTCGGATGGTTTGCTGCCAACAAATTATCTAGGCCTCCCTTTAAGGGCAAAGCGTAATGCCCAATCCATATTGGAGCCTGTAATAGACAAAGTAGAGAATAGATTAACGGGGTGGAAGTCTTTAACATTGTCATTTGGTGGTAGAGTATCGTTGGTTAAATCTGTTCTAACCAATCTTCTGGTATATTACTTATCGTTATGCAAATTACCAATGTCAGTGTACTAAAAACTTAACAGTATTATCTCGATATTTCTATGGGGAGAGGCGCCTGGTAAAAAGGGCATTCATTGGATCTGTTGGAGCAACCTTTGTATGCTGGTCAAATACGGATGTTTGGGAATTATCGATCTTTTGCACAAAACATGGGTTTACTTGGTAAATGGTGTTGGCGTTTTGGTCTGGAATGTTTGAGTCCTTGAAAACAAGTCGTGGCAGCCAAATATAACTTTGACCCTTCCTTTGTCCTCCTATCTTGTCCGAAGACCCAAGGATCGTCATGGATATGGAAAGGAATTGTAAGCAATTTTAATGGGGAGGTAGGTGACTCGAAGATTAGAGGTGAAATGAAAATTCAGGTTGGTGATGGCAAGAGGGTGAAATTTTGGCAGGACATTCGGATTGGTAGTCGACCCCTTATGATTGCATTTCCTAGGATGTTCACGCTTGCAATAAACAAAGCAGGTTGTGTGGCGGATTTTGGTTCTAAATCGGAGATGGGATGGAGTTGGACCATTAAACATAGCAGGTTATGTGGCGGATTTCGGTTCTAAATCGGAGATTGGATGGAGTTGGAGCATCCAATTTAGAAGGGCAATATTTGACTGGTAACGCGAACAATGTTCCGCAATGCTTTGCCTGCAGAACGAATTTGAGAACCCTTCGATATCATCTGATCAATTGAGATGGCTTGGAACAAATGATGGTCAATATACTGTGAAATTGGCTGTTAAGGTTTTTATTCCCTTGGGTCAGATGGAGTTGATTGGAAGAAGTTGATCTGGCAGTGGATCACTCCACAAGAGGCGTTTATTTGGTGAGTGATTCATCGGAGAGTTTCAGTTAGATTGGAACTCGCAAAAAAAAGGGAGTTGTTTCGCTGTCGGATAGCTGTTGTCCTTTTTGTTTGAAGTTACATGAATAGGTTGAACATTTATTTATTTCCTACAGCGTCTCTTGGAGATTATGGGGAGCATTTCTCGCAATTTGGAATATTTCGTCCGCCTTGCGAAACGAACTGAAAAGATTCTTAACAGCTTGGAGAGAACTTCTCCCGGTTAATAAGAATTGTAGGATGGTATGGGGAATACTTCTGCTAGCGGTTTTTTGGACTATATGGACATAGGAACGAGGTGATTTTCAGAGAAGAAACTGGATGTGATGCAAATGGTCTTTACTATCAAGCTTCGGGTACCCTGTTGGTTGAAAGCGAAGTTCTCGGATGCCTCGATAAGCAAGGAGGACCTGATCATTGATTTATCGCGTGCGGATTACGATTTATTGAGGAAGAAACCGGAATTGATGCATCCTGCTTGGTCTCCACTTCCAATGGGGAAATTGAAGTTTAATGTTGACGGAGCTATAAGGTCAGTTGGTATCGCTCGAGGTATTGGAGGGGCGCTTCGTGATCATTCAGGTAAACTATTGATATCATTCTCGGTTCCTTCAGGTGGTGGATCTTCCCTTTAAGCGGAAGCAAGGGTGATTGATCACGCAATTAATCTATATAAAAATTCCGAGTGGAGCAATGAGTTTGGACTGGTAGTAGAGTCGGATTGTGCGGTGGTGGTCAGTTGGCTATTAAATGTTTCTAGCATCCCATCATATTGGGCATCTTTGTTGATTCCTATCGCGACCTCTATTCTACAAGATAACATTGTTCTCGAGTTCACCCCAAAAAGATGCAACTCGCTAGTTGACCTTTTTAGCAAAACAGACTGTCAGATGAGAAGTTGTTTTTGGAGGGACTGGATATAAAGTTTATTGTTGATGTTATTCCTAGGATAGGGGATGGGTTTGATCTTAGTTGGCTAAGGTTAATGTTTCCGGTTGCCATTAAAAGGGTATCCGGATAGTAGGTTATAAAGGTGGGTGAAATGTTGATGATTCAAGGGTTGATTTTAGCATAGGTGGTCCTGATTTATGTCGGATTAAGGGAGAAACTTTTTAAGGAGACGAGGTCTTATATTGTGGCATTGTCTAGGGTGCACTCTTTTTTCTCCAAATAGGTTTAGGGAGGATTTTTAATGAGGCCCCTAATAATGCTTATCGTTATTAATAAAATTCCCAACCTTTCAAAAAAAGTATCTTTAGAGTTTAAATCTAGGGTTAGGCTCCAATTGAACCTTTCCAAGAGCAAACTTTTTAGTATTTTTTTTTTGTAGGTGCTTTTTCGTCGAAGTATCTTGGCCTCCCTCTTGGTGCAAAGAACAATTCGATATCGTTACGGGACTATCTTTAGCAGGAAGAGTGGTGCTTGTAAAATCGATTCTTAGTTCCTTGCCAATTTACTTCCTGTCTCTTTTTAGAATGCCCTCTTGCGTTTTGATGAAATTAAACTATATTATGGCAAAGTTTCTTTAGGGAGGTTCGGTCGAGAGGAGGAGGGTACGTTCGGTTAGTTGGTCAACCGTTTGCCAACCTAAGGATATGGGAGGCTTGGGAATCATTAACCTGAATCTTATGAATCGAGCCCTCCTGGATAAATGGACTTGTAAATTTGCTAGCGAGAAAGATTCGTGGTGTAAAATGGTTGTTTGCAGCAAATATAATCTAGATCCTAGGTCTATCTTGGTGGAAAATTCGTTTTCCCCTCGAGCCTCCTTGCTATGGAAAGGTGCGCTGAATAATTGTGTGATAAATGATGATTTCGGTTATGCTTTCGCCATCATGTTAAGTTACATGATTATTCGCTCCCTTAAATCTCAGTTCCCGAGATTATTTGCTCTTTCTGTTATTAAAGGAGGAAAAATCGCTGAGTTTAGAAGCCTTAACTCTTCGGTTTGGTGCTAGGATATCCAAATGAGGAGGAACCTTAGTGATTGGGAATTGGAGCAGTGGTTAGAGCTTAATTCTTTGCTATGTAACTTCTCTTTTGGGACGTTTGAGGATAATTGCTATGTTTGAACTGGGAATGGGAAAGGCTCCTACTCGGTTAAGTCATGTATCAGCTTAATGAACGGTTTGATTGAAGATAATCCTTCTTGGACTAAGCATGTGTGGATTGGGGTTGTCCCACCTCGAGTCGAGTCCTTTGTCTGGCAGGTTTTCCATAAGAAGTTGGCGATAAAAACCGAGCTCCTTAAACGTGGTGTAACTGAGATTGTGGATAATCTTTGTCCGTTCTGTGGTTCGGGATCGGAGATTGTTTCTCATTTATTTGTGTCTTGTAGAGTTGCATGGGATTTGTGGGTTCAGTTCCTGCGTCTTTGGAATGTGTCTTTTGCCTTTCCTGATAATCCTACTACCCTCTTAGCTTCTTGGTTGGATTTAGTCTCCCGCTCTCATATTTGATCTCTATTCCTAGGGCGATATTGTGTTCAGTTTGGAAGTGTAGGAATGCTTTAATTTTTGAGAATGGGAAGTTGGATCCAACTCATCTTTTTTTCCTCACTAGATATAGATTGGCAGCGTGGTTTTCTACAAAGTTATCTAATAATTCTATCCCATTTGACATCATGGTGGGGGATCCTTGGTTGGTTGATTCTTGTTTGAGTTACAGAAAGTTAATCTCTTCTACCCCCTTTTGGAATCTTCCACCCCCGGGATTTTACAAAGTAAATGTTGATGGTGCGTTGAATAAGGATTGGCAAAGAGGCGGTATTGGAGGCTTACTTCGAGAATCGGATGGTCTTCTACTGGGGTCCTTCTCTAAACCTAAACCTGTAGGGCCTAGTCCTCTTATCCTAGCTGAGTTGAGGGCAGTTAAAGCTAGTTTACTATCCTTCATGGAGCCTGTTTGGGATTCAATGGGGCGTTTGATTTTGGAGAGTGATTGTTCTAATGTTGTGGATTGGATTAATAATCCTGGCTCCTGTACAACCCTGTTTGAATCACAAGTGAAGTAAATTGTGGCTATTGTTTTGGATCAAAATGTAATTGTGAGGCACATCCAGAGATGTGCAAACTAGGAGGCGGATAAGCTAGCGAAATTAGGAATTGGTTAACTATATGCTTAGTTTTCTGTTTTTGTTTGTTTTGTCTTTAGGTGGTTTTGTTTCTTGGTTGGGGGTCTTTTCCTAGCTATGCTCTATGTACTCTCCGTGACTGTTGTGGTTTAATAATAAAATTTGAGGTACTCTTTTCCTCCTTCTAATGTTCGTTGGGATGCCCTTTTGTATTTCGGCAGATATGAAGGGGTTTTTTAATGAGGTCTTCCATTCTTATTCCCAAAAAAAAAATCTAGGGTCAGGGTTGAAACTTTGCTTGCAAGAAAGCAATCCTATTTGAATGAATTGTGGGCTTTACAGTCAACAGGATCATTCTTATTATTTTCTTGAATTAATAGGAAGAAGCTAGTGGTTTTAATAAGTTTTCTGAAGTTCCATCTTCTTTCCTAATCGTTTGTTCAACCTTATTGCTTTTGATTGCTGCACTATGTTCATTGATGGGGTAGCCCTTATCATTTGAAAAATCTCAGGAATATTAAAATTCCTCGGCCAAAAGCACCCTGAGAACCAAAAGATGTCACATCTCGCAACCATATTACGTCCTATGCATGCTGACACCTTTCTTTTTGTAACAGATAAAATGCTTTTCTGATTTTTTGGAATTCATTGATTATAATAAAGACCATGGCTCAGATAGAAAATTTCTCAATTTTCCATTGTCAAAAACAAAAAAAGTTGTATTGGCATCTCTGTCTGTAAAAATGATAGATGGCCATGGCATTAATGTCAGGTCATACATGTGACATTTTTTAGTGGTAAGGGTCAACCTGGATATGAGTTATAGATTAGGAGCTTTCTCTGGATAGAAGAGAAGAATAGTGGCTTATTTAGGAAGCTAGATAAAGTTCTAGTGCTTTATTTAGTATTTGGCCCCATCAATTTTGTAGTTAGGATGGTATATCCTAGTATTTTTAGTGGATTATCCTTTGTTTGCTGAAAGAATGTTGTAATGGTTTATGTTGTTTTGTTATATATTTTTTACTGTATACCTACCAGGTAACAGTTTTTTCCCCTTTTCTTCCTTTATTGTTTTGGGTTTCCACTTTTCCTTATGGGGTGATCGGTTTGATGGTTTGTTTGCATGGTAATTGTTAGGTTGACATATGGGAAGAAAGAAAAGTTTTTGGTTCTCAAGGACAGAATCTTAAAGATGAAATGCTCGGAAAGAATCCTGCTCCTTCTCCTTCTCCTGCTGCTTCCGTGTACAATGGAAAAGGCTCAAATCCTATCAAGATAGTGAAGAGGGATACACATGCAGTAAGAATTGTAAGTTTACCTATTCAGTTCTCCTTTGTAGTTTGATCTATTAATTTGATTCTAGCCATTTTGTTTGTATTTCTTATAACTTAAGATTTTTTCTTGGTCTTTTCTTTTGCAATTTTTTATATGTTTCTCTTTCTTAATCTTCTCACCATCAGAAATTGGCTGTTGGAGGCCTTCCAGAAAAGATACTAACTGCATACCAATCTGTTCTTGAGGACAATCCAAATGAGGATACTGTTCTAAACAAGTGTAATGCTGCTGTACAAAATTTGGGTAATCTTGGGGAAAATGTTGAAAGTAGTTTAACTCAAGGTATGAGTTCTGCTATGAGATTTCATGTATGCTTACATTTTATTAAGATTTTATTTACCAATAAAAAGAAAAATACTCTTTCTCCTCCTCTCTTTGTATATGTTTTTTTAAATGTAATTTTACAAAGATTTTTTCACTATTGTAAAAATAATACTGAAGCTGTTAGAACTAGAAGAAAATCTGAAGTTGTTACAAATCTACATGTGTCAAATTCTTGATTTTAGATGTATGAAGATTGAAATCTCACAAGTACCTGGGATTCTTAATTCTGGAACAAAGGTCTCTTGGTAGGGTGAAATCCTAGTTTTGCTAGGCATTCAAACTACGATTGACAATCAGTCATAAATCATTCTAGCAAGAGGATACTTCATGTTTTGTTCTCTTTGAGTTCATTTTAAGTTATTTCATGTTAGCTCCAAATATTAGAACTGAAACACATGCAATTTAGTAAGACCTATCTATTGGCCAAAAGTAAAATCCTAGGAACACAATTTCTGTGCCTCTCTCTCTCTCTCTCTCTCTCTCTCTCTCATCTATATGTGTGTGTAATTCATCTTGCTTAACTTCTTCTATCATCCCAGTGGGCAAAAGTTTTCCTGTTTATAGTGCCAGTCTATGTAAATCAATTAAGGTCTCTTAAGGCTTTTAGTGGTGATACTTGACCTCACTCATAAGCAGTTGCTATTAGTTAGGTTCTTTAGATTTTAATACATGGTCTCCTTGTTGATTGTGATTTACTGGATGTGGGAGTTCATTTTGTTGCTGCCTGGTTTTATGTAACAATCATGAGAATGGAACATCATAAGAATCCATCCTACGTAGTTTTTTTTTTTCATAGAAGCCATCCTAAGTAATTAGACGTAAGTATTTCAAGAGTCATTTAATTAGCTTTATAAGGTTATTGGCCTTTGATTTTTCTCTGCAATTATGCTTGTTTATTGTTGCCTTAGTTGAGAATGTAATGCATAATACTCCTGATTGATCCAATCCAGTCCACCAATGCACAAAAAAAAAATCCCTGAGGAATTATGGACTTGATTTTGGATGCATAATTGAGGACTCTGGTGCTGATCTGTTTTCTAAAATATTAATAGTTCAAATCTTTAATGAGATAAGATCAACACGTTTGAGACTGCATTGAAGGGATAAACGAAGTTTGATGCATAAGAGTTGTTCTATTGACTATTGGTGCATCTGCTGATTAATTTTCTCCTCTACAAATTAAGTACAATTATTGTGTTCTAATATGTTTTGAATGTATTACAGATCTAGTGCATTTGATCCAGATGAGTCCCCTAATCATTTTTTTGATTTAATAGTGATGAACGAGAACATATATTTGAACCTTTTACTTAGGAATTGTCATATGTGTTTTCTTGCAAAAATAATTTAATTGGGCATCTCTTGGTTGAGGTTGTAAACTGCTGATTATTTATTTCTTGGTAACCTGAAGTTTGATGTTAGTACAATCTTGCCTTAAGTTTTGAATTATTGTGTGCTTTTGTAACAACACGAAGTGCATGTGTTTGATTTTGGTTAGGAAATCAGAATGGATCTGCCTTGGTAGTTGAGCTACAGCAGCAAGAAAATGCTCTCCAGCAATATGTTGAACAACTTGAAAACATTGAAACAACCAGGGCTACTTTGATTTATCACCTTAAAGAAGCACTTGAGGAACAAGTATGCTTTCGTCACTATCATGTCTTCATGAGTTGGAAATTATAGCTTGAAATCATTTGTCCCTTGTTTAGTACTCAATTATTTAAAGTTTTTCAGGAATCAAAGTTGGTGCTTATTCGTAGTCAGCTGCAGGTAAGAATTGCATTTTTACTAACAAATTGCTTGAGCTGATAATTTGCATCAAGCAAGATTTTAAATGTATAGATTTGTTTAGATCTTCTAAGAAGAAAATTCTTTGCAATTCGACTTATTTGCTACTGTTGGAGCGAATCACAAACAACTGGGATACATTTTCTGTATAGCTAGACCGGAATAAAACTTGTAGTTTGGGTTAATAAATTTAACTAAAACCAAGTACCATGTTTTATTTGGAATATTCAAACATTTAGAAATAGAAAATTTGATGTTATCCTTTTTAAAGGTATATTGAAAAAAAAAATAAAGAAGTTAAAAGGAAACTCAATCTTTTTTCACTTGCACCTATTGCCCTACAAAATAGCATATTTAAGTGTTCAGGCGTGTGTCTGATCAAATGTGCATCATCCAAAAGTCTCGAATTTGCTATCAGTATTTGATGCTAAATTACAGGATCTAGATAGGCCTGCCTAGGAGGGTCCCTTACCCATGGATTTAAATCGCGGTCGCGGTCGCATAGCGTTTACCGCGATTGCGGTCATAGCGGGCGCTATTGCAGGTATAGCAGGTATCACGGAGGGAGCCGCTACCGCTTTTTTGCGGGTGTTATCACGGTCGCAAACCGCTATTTAAAACCCTACCCTTAACGATTTCGGATATAAATGCAACTTGTACAACATTTTCTATTTTTTCAAATTAAGTGAAAGTGATTATGTATGCAGGTTGCTCGTGGTCAGATTGAGCAAGGAAACAATTTAAGGAACAGGCTGAGTTTACCCACTTTGCATGGCCATTTATCTATTATTCCTACAGTTGAGGCTGTATCTGTAGGCGAACAGAACCTTCCTTCAGCTCCGCCATCTGGCACTCCACCTCAGCCTCATCTTCAGCAGCCTGTGATTTCCTTAGCACCGTCAGAACTGACTGAAGAAGATAACAAGAAATCTGCAGCGGCTGCTGTTGCTGCCAAGCTCGCTGCTTCAACTTCTTCTGCTCAGATGCTTACATCTGTACTTTCGTCCCTTGTTGCAGAAGAAACTGCCTCTATGAATGGTAGCTTAAATTCCGGTGGGTTCGCATCGGGGTTATCAATGTTTCCTCTTGAAAAGCGTCCCAAACTTGAAAAACCAATGCCTGTGTCAGATCCAAGCAATTCAGACATCCCCAGAACAACTTACTTTAACCCCCTGCAGCAGCAGCCAATTAACAACATGCCACTTGCACCATCGACTGGTATGCAACCAATGTCTCAAGGCAACCAGATTCAAGCTTCCTTTGCCTCTGCTCCGCCTCCCTCGCTCTCTCCTGCAAATCCTTCAGGAAGTCGATATATGCAGTCAACAGGTATGATGATAGGGGTAATGCCTTACGGATATGGAGCAAACACACTGCCACCACCACCTCCTCTTCCCCCACATATAGTATTGAATTTAGCTAGACCTGCTTCTCAGCCACTACAGCCGCCACAGTCTCGGCCTCGGCAACAGCCACAATCTCAGCCTCAGCAGCAGCCAACCACAATAGGGTTTTACCGGCCACCTGGTATTGGGTTTTATGGGAAAAACCCTCGGTCAACACCACCTGTACCTCGACAACTGTAAGCTTCGCCTGAAAATCACATTTTATGCTGCATGGAAAAGGGTCACGCAAATATCATTTTGAATTGGATTTAAGACAAATCCAAAATGATGCAGGTCATAAACTATATATTTCCTTGGAAAAATGATGATAAGGCTGACAGTGGTCATGAATAATGTAAACTAGCAGAGAAGTTGAGGCATCAGTTATGTTGTCTTAGACATAAACCAGAGAGCATGAGCAAAGCTCCAATCATTTACAACCCGAACCCATTGGCTCGACCTAGTTTGTTCAATATACACCCTGTTGTTTGAAAATGTTTCCATGGTTCCCTGCAACTCTTTGTTTAGTACTACCACATGATAGCTCAGGCATAACGTGTTAGTTGATGTACCAAAATAGCAAGTAACTTAACTGCCTTTGTCTGAGATGTCTAGTGGTTCGTTTGTTTTACTGAAAATGTTTTATAGAAAATGTTTTACGTAAAATGAATTATATTTTTGGAAAATATTTTTTGAAAAAATTTTTTTGGTGTTAGGAAGATATGTAAATTATTTTTCACTAATTGATACTTTTTTTTATAAATTATTTATTGCAAATATAAAATATAATAAATAATATTATTTATTATAAAAACTTAATATTATTTTTTAAAAATATTAGAATAATTTATTTAATACTATTTATGCCAATATTATTATTAAAATAGTATTTCTATAATTTTATAAATAAAAATATTAATTCTAGTATATTCTATTAAAATAAAAATGTGATAAATTATATTGAATATCTATAAAAATAAAAAAAAATAATGTGATATTTTAAAATTATTAATAAATATATTTTAAAGAATTTTTATAATATTATTAGACTATTATATTAATATTAAATACATAAATAAAATATTCACTATTAATAATTCAATAATATTATTTTTAAGAAATAATATTTTTATTTATTATATATTATTAAAATAAGAATATAATTGTATCGTATATTATTATAATATAATTGAGTATATTATTGTAATAATAATATTATTATTATATTATATTATTAAAAATATTAATAAATATATTTTAAAATTGTTAATAATTAATATTTTTATTAAAATAATACTAAAATATCATATTAATATTAAATTTATAAAATATTATTTTGAGTATTTATGCTTTTAAGTGAAAAGTTTGGAAAATGATTTACGGAAAATTAAAACGTAAGTCATTTTCCAGAAAATGAAAAAGAAATTCAATTGACCAGGAAAATGTTTTATATTGATCAATCTGTTTTCCTCCAACCAAATATTGAAAAGTGAGAAAAACGTTTTCCGGAAAATATTTTACGTAAAACAAACGGACCCTTATTTTCAGTTATGGGGACATAGAAATCCTTCAAAAACTATTTTTAAGTGTTAATTTGATGTAAACCTACTACTCCTATTTGAAGGGAAGTTTTAACTTTGTTCCCATTGAAATTCACTTTATTTTTGTTTCCCATAATCTCACAAAAGAAAAGAAAAAGAAACACTCTTGAATATAATTAAACCTCACTATTAGAGATGCACAGAAGCCGGATTTCAATCCGATCCGGATCGGATAAAAACCGATCCGATTTTTTCTCCCAACCCAAAAACCGGATTTAAAAAAAACGGTTCGGGTCCTAACCGGTTTGGAGGGTCGGATGGTGTAACCGGTTTCGGTTTGCAAAAAACTGGTTTTTAAAAAAAACCGGATTTTTTCGGATAAAAATCCAGTTTTTTAAAAAAACCGGTTTTTTATCCGGATAAATTTTTTATCCGGTTTTTAATCCGGTAAAAAAACCGATCGTTCAATTTTTTCCCAAACCGGTTATACTATCCGGTTTTTAAATATCCGATCCGGTTTCGGATATTTTTTACCCAAAATCGGATATTCGGATTTTTTGTGCACCTCTACTCACTATGATGACGAGGGTTATTTTTCAAGAAAAATAAACGTATTTAATTATCATTTTTGTTCTATTTTAATTATATAATTATATATTATTTAAATTTTGTTTAACGTTACGTTTTAGTTTTATTTTTTTTATTCTATTAAAAATTAATAGAACAAGTTTTATTTTGTTTTTCAGTGATGATATGACATTACATTATGGTGATAGGTCAGTATCATCGTTATTTTTTAATGTGTAACACCCTAATTTAGGGGCTAAATTTTAGAAATTATAAAGTATTGAATTTAAGTGATATTTTGAAAGAAATTGAGGAATAAATTATAAAATTTCAAACTTTGCATATCATTTTAGAAGTTGAATGAAGTTCAGGGACCAAGCCCTGAATTTCACCATTTAGTGTCGGCATACACTCATTAATATGTGCGTGAAATAGGTTTCTGTTTGCAAAAGCAGAAATCAAATTAACAAAACATCCTCTCCCGCACCCCTACTTTCAAGCTCGATCCCGACGTCGTCCGGCCGCCGATCGTCGATCCGAAACCACCATCGTGTTCTTCATCGACCGATGAATAAAACTCCGTAAACTGATCGTAGCGAAACGCTGTCAAATGCCATGAATTTCGATTCAAAGTTTCAACTTTTTTTAACACCACCACCATGAAAATCGTCAATGCATCGTCGATCGTTGCTCCGTTTTCGACACCTCCCGCATCATAATGTTCCCGAGTCCACCGGTGTTATTCGCATCTCTGTCGTCGCCTGCTCGTGAGGGAGGTGAGGAAGTCAAAGTTTCCAACGTGTTGAAATTGAGCTCTCCACCGTTCAAAATTTTGAACCGAACTTGGTAAGGGTCTCAAAATCGTTTAAAAATATTTTTGTAAATTTTTCGAGAATTTTTCAGACCCGATTAGCGCCGCACGTTCCCCCACGCGCCGCCCCTATGCGTGGGGGAGCTTCGCAAATAGGGCTGGGTAGTTTGACCCGTTTGACCCGACTCGACTGCTCGACCCGACTCGTTGACCCGTTGATCGACCATTAAACGTTGACCGTTGACCGCCGTTGACCATCGTTGATTGGACCGTTAATCGACCGTTGATTTTTTCATGGTAAATCTATCCTAACTTTTTTCGACGTCCGGAGTTCGATTCCGAAGTCTGTTTTTCCAAATTCGAACCCGGTAAGCTGTTTTTCACTGATTTATCACCCGATTCGATCCGTTTTTTGAAATTATGCTCCTCTTTTGATGAAATTTCTATTGTTATGTATTTGAGGAATTATTAGAAGTTGAATTAAAGATCGAGGGCGTTCGAATGGAATTGAAATGGTCAAACTGTATGGCTTAAAAATCGAGGCAATACATTACTATATTTTCATGCTTTGTGGAACATGTTGGTATTGGTAAATTCATGAATGAAAATGTTTGGAATTATTGGATAATTAATTTCTACGCTCAATATGAATGCAGTAAAAAGTAGGTGACTGAATATGACTCATATGACTAATATAAGAAATTGAAGGACAGTTTGAATTCAGCTACAAGTTATGGGATTAAGTGATATAGGAATCGACACTGAATATGTAATTTATAATTTATCTCATTAAAGGTACTTGGATCATAAAGTATGAAAATACTTTGATTAGGTAGAATTACGAAAATACCCTTATGTTGTAAAAAGACAAGAACTGACCCTGGAAGTTTGATAAGAAATTTGTAAAGACATATTGATATGATGAAACTACTGATGTGTATAGAAAATACTAGCTTTGCTTAGAAAATCTGGATAACCTGTTTGTAACTTCTGAAAAGGCAATTGACCTGAAAAGGTAATTGACCTGAAAATCTCCGAATTAAGAATAAATTATCGAGGGTGCTCTTTTGTCAGAATTGTTCGAAAGAACTGGAAAAGATGATACGTTTGAATTAAATAATAAGATCATATGGAAGGAAATAATTGAAATACACTGGATCTATAAAATGACCAAAATACCCCTGTAATGGAAATGACTCAAGAATATCACCAAGCCCATGAATGAATGGATATCCTCAAGCTTTGAAATAAATGGAAACATTGAGCACTAAAATGACCAAAATGTCGTTATGGCCTAGACTAAGTAAATGTCATGGGTTAATTAAGGAATACAAATAAACATAGGTATTGTACAACCCTTAAAAGTTTTGGAACACAATTTAAGTGAGTAGATCAACCCTAATACTACGTCAATACCTGAATGACATAGATATCACTTGAATGTGTGTTTGTCTACTAAAGTTTGGATCGATGATAATTCTGGAAGTACTTAGCTCAGCTCAAATCTAGAGCACATTCGATACTAAGAAGTGGATATTCGTGAGACAAATCAACCACAAATACCAGAATGAATTTATTATATGACTAAATTGAGCTGAACGGAAGTACAATATGTATCCGAAATTCAAAAATGTCTGAATTACTTTGGAAAACTCTGAAGTAACCAGGATAGACTTGATTGTTAAATGAACTAAGTAACCTCAATGACTGAGGATTAAATAATTGATTTGGATGAGTCTGGAAACACTTTTGAACTTACATAATGATTTGTCCTTATGCGTCATGAAACATGAATCAAGTACCTTTGTATTTCCTGATATCGTTAAAACGTGGAAATGAAATAAAGACCGTTGGAAGACCTATTCAGCGTTGATAACGAAGATGATTTATGGACAAGAATTGTTGGTATTAAAGAGTGAATACCCTGGAAAGGAAATAAATTGACGGGTCTACATGAATTAGTTTTGAGAGTTGTTCAGTTCGAATTATTTGATAAACCAATCGATCAACAGAGATTGTAAATGTCCTGAATCTCCGTTTCTCCTTTACTAGCTCAAATCACTCAGGTCATTCCTGAACACTTTCCTGATGCACATGAAAACATAGTGAGATTCTAAATTATCAATCTTAAATGTCTGATTAGATCAGTTAGTAATTGATTCTCTTCAATAGGACCTTGTTCATGGAATCCGATTAAATTGCACAAGTTTCATGTTATCCATACTGATAACTACAAAATGCCTCTGAAAAAGACTTGGATTCTCTAGTGTGTTCCCTATATATTACTAAATTGTTTTATTGTTTTAACATATGGTGCACTGAAATCTATGGTTATTGTTTTATGGATGCACCGACTTAATGGTGATGACTTATGGTTATGAATGCTATCTGATTATTGGTTTTCACTGGTATATGATTACAATGATTAAGGATTTATGGAATTGTATCAATGTATAAATTATATCTTGGAGATATTGATTTATAAAGTACAGCTCTGATCAAGCTAGAAAATTTTTATGGACCTAATGTGACTCTTAGGTAGGCTCTACGACCCTGAGATCATTCTCGGGTAGGCCCTACGACCCTGAGATATGCTCTCAGGTATGCCCCGTGGCCCCAAAAACTTTCTTGGGTAGGCTCTCAGAACCTAAGATGTTCCCTTAGGTCGACTCTTTATACAATGGATTTAAACTATGAGTTTAAAAAGCTAAACTACATTATGATTTATGAGATTTTATTGAACTATTACTTGATTAGTGTACCTATTATGATTTTATCATACTTTTGGAACACACTAGACATCCTATTCGATTTCATGAAAATGTCATACCATGAATGCTTCCTATGACCTAAGATCTACATGGCTTCTACTAGATGAACTACCAGTGGTACTCCAGATTAGCCCAAAAACCGTTATATGTCTAATTTAATAAGGAAATTATATGGTTTTACATTTATCTGCATAACCTATAGCAGCATCTGATAGTTCTGTATTACTAAGCTTTCCGAAGCTCACTCTATTACTCACCATTGCAAGTTAAAAATGATTGAACCAGTGTAGCTTTGGACATCCGTAAGAGAGTTTTTCCGGCTTTGCTTGCAGAGTATGGTACATGTGATTAGGGGACATGTAATTATATTTTGTTTTATATATATGAGTCAGAAAATTTTGTTTTATCTCTGCATACTGATAAATCATTTTATGATTTTACATGTTTTAATAAAAGTTTTAAATTTTCTGTTATTTTTACGGTGGGTCGCTCCGGTGGCCCTAATGTGACACCCCATATCAGATCGGGTTACCCGCATCAGTCTGAAGGGGTTACATATAGTGGTATCAGAGCTATGGTTTGAGTCAAAAAAAATTTGAATAGACCGGCCGGTTGAATGTCAAAAGATTTTTGATCAGTTCATGCCCCTAGACAACAATTGTACCTCTCTGAGCTTGAACTCCAAGATCGAGACTCACTCTGTAACGAGCTAATCTAAGTTTTCTATCCATTAAGACTCTACCTTTGCATAAAGGAATACCAGTAACGTCTATTTAAATTCTGTAAAGTACCTTACAAGCCATGTGAGAGTTACTCATCTAAGAAAATCCGATCCAACTCCAGAAATGAAATTGGGATATGTTATCGCTCTATGAGTCTAATCTAGTAACCAAGGCTGACCTTATTCCACAAGGATAAATATGTTCTGATTCTTTTATTGAAATGAGGGAGAGTTCTGATAAGAAAGCTATACTCAGCTGGTTAAAGATTAGTAAATGACTCGTATTTCTGTAAAAAACTACTTGAAGGTATGAAAGAACAGATGTAAGTTTCATTTCTACAAGTTTGTGACATAAATGAATTTTGAAGGCAAAATTCTTTTAAGGAGGGGAGAATTGTAACACCCTAATTTAGGGGCTAAATTTTAGAAATTATAAAGTATTGAAATTAAGTGATATTTTGGAAGAAATTGAGGATTAAATTGTAAAATTTTAAACTTTGCAGATCATTTTAGAAGTTGAATGAAATTCAGGGACCAAGCCCTAAATTTCACTATTTAATGTCGGCAGACACTCCTTAATATGTGCGTGAAATGGGTTTCTGTTTGCAAAAACAGAAATCAAATTAACAAAACTTCTTCTCACGCACACTACTTTCAAACCCGATCCCGACGTCGTCCGGCCACCGATCGTCGATCTGAAATCACTATCGTGTTCGTCATCGACCGATGAACAAAAACCCGTAAACTGGTCATAGCAAAACTCTATCAAACGCCGTCAAACGCCATGAATTTCGATTCAAAGTTTTGACTTTTTTTTAACACCATCGCCATGAAAATCGTCAATTCATCGACGATCCTTGCTCTGTTTTTGACACCTCCCACACCATAGTGTTCCCTGTATCGTTCCGAGTCTATCGATGTCCTTCGCGTCTCCGTCGTCGCCGGCACGTTAGGGAGGTGAGGAAGTTAAACTTTCCGACGTTTTGAAATAAAGCTCTCCACCGTTCAAAATTTTGAACTCGCTTAAAATATTTTTATAAATTTTTTTGAGAATTATTTGGACCCGATTGGCCACCGCACGCGCCCCCAGGCACTGCCTCTACGCGTGGGGGAGCTTCGCAAATGGGGCTGAGCAGTTTGACCTGGTTGACCGACCCGTTTGACCCAGGTTGACCCGACCCGACTCGACTGCCCTACCCGATCTATTGATCGACCGTTGAACGTTGACCATTGACTGCGTTGACAGCTGACCGTCGTTGACCACCGTTGACCGGACCTTTGACCGACCGTTGATTGGTCATCGACTTTTTCCGAGTATACCTATCCTGACATTTTTCGATGTCCTGAGTCTGATTCCGAAGTCCTTTTAGCCAAATTCAAACCCAGTAAGCTATTTTTCACTGATTTATCACCCGATTCGATCCGTGTTTTGAAATTAAGCTCCGTTTTCTATGAGATTACTATTGTTATGTATTTGAAGAATTATTGGAAGTTGAATTAAAGATCTAAGGCGTTCGAATGAAGTTTAAACGGTTGAAAAGTATGGCGTAGAAATTGAGGTAATACATTACTACCTTTTAATGCTTTATGGAACATATTGGTATTGGTAATGCATGATTGAAAATGTTTGGCATGATTGGAGAGTTAATTAATTCCTACACTCTATACGAATATAGTAAAAAGTAGGTAACTGAATATGACTCAGATGACTAATATAAGAAATTGAAGGACAGTTTGAATTCAGTTACAAGTTATAGGATTAAGTGAAATAGGGAGCGGCACTGAATATGTAATTTATAATTTATCTCATTAAAGGTACTTGGATAATAAAGTATGAAAATACTTCGATTAGGTAGAATTATGAAAATACCCTTATGTTGTAAAAAGACCAGATTTGACCCTGGAAGTTGGATAAGAAGTTTTTAAAGACATTGATATGATGAAACTACTGACGTGTATAGAAAATACTAGTTTTTCTTAGAAAAATTGGATAACCTGTTTGTAACTTTTGCAAATCTCTGAATTAAGAATAAATTTTCAAGGGTGTAGATCAGATGGAAGGAAATGATTGAAATACACTAGATTTGTAAAATGACCAAAATACCCCTGTAATGGAAATGACTCAAGAATATAACCAAGCACATGAATGAATGGATATCCTCAAGCTTTGAAATGAATTGAAAAACATTGAGCACCAAAATGCCCTTATGGCCTAGTCTAAGTAAATGTCTTGGGTTAATTAAGGAATACAAATAAACATAGGTGTTGTACTACCCTTAAAAATTATAGAACAAAACTTAAGTGAGAAGATCAACCCTAATGCTATGTCAATACCTGAATGACATAGATATCACTTGAATGCATGTTCGGCTAGCTCAGCTCAACTCTAGAGTGCATCTGGTACTAAGAAATGGATATTCGTGAGACAAATCAACCACGAATACCAGAATTATTCTATTATATGACTAAATTGAGTTGAACGAAAGTATAATATGTATTCAAAATTCATAAATGTCTGAATTACTTTGGAAAACTCTGAAGTAACAGGGATAGACTTTATTGCTAAATGAACTAAGTAACCTCAATGACTGAGGATTAAATAAGCGATTTGGATGAGTATGGAAATACTGTTGAACTTACATAATGAATTGTCCTTATGGGTCATGAACCATAAATCAAGTCTGTATTTCCTGATATCGTTGAAACGTGGAAATGAAATAAAGACTGTTGGAAGATCTATTCAACGATGATTACAAAGATGATTTATGGACAAGAATTGTTGGTATTAAAGAGTGAATACCCTGGAAAGGCAACAAATTGACGGGTCGACATGCATTAGTTCTGAGAGTTGTTCAGTTCGAATTGTTCGATAAACCGATTGATCAACATAGATTGTAAATATCTTAAATCTCTGTTTCTCCTTTATTAGCTCAAATCACTCAGGTCATTCCTGAACACTTTCCTGATGCACATGAAAACATAGTGGGATTCTAAAGTATCAACCTTAACTGTCTGATTAGCTCGGTTAGTAATTGATTCTCTTCAATAGGACTTTGTTCCTGGAATCCGATTAAATTTCACAAGTTTTATGTTATCCATACTGATAACTACAAAATACCTCTGATAAATACTTGGATTCTCTAGTGTGTTCCCTATATATTACTAAATTGGTTTACTGTTTTAACATGTGGTACACTGAAATCTATGGTTACTTTTCTATGGATGCATCGACTTAATGGTGATGGCTTATGGATTATGATTGTTATCTGATTAATGGTTTTCACTGGTATATGATTACAATGATTAAGGATTTATGGAATTGTATCACTGTATAAATTGTATCTTGGAGATATTGATTTATAAAGTACAGCTTTGATCAAGCTGAAAACTTTTTATGGACCTAATGTGACTCTTAGGTAGGCTCTGCGGCCCTGAGATCATTCTTGGATAGGCCTGCGGCCCTGAGATGTGTTCTCAGGTAGGCCCCGTGGCCCTGAAAACTTTCTTGGGTAAGCTCTCAAGCCTAAGATGTTTCTTTAGGTTGACTTCTTATACAACGGGTTTAAAATACGAGTTTAAAAAGCTAAGCTACATTATGATTTATGAGATTTTACTGAACTATTACTTGATTAGTGTACCTATTATGATTTTATCGTACTGTTGGAACACACTAGAGATCCTATTTGATCTCCTGAAAATATCATACCATGAATGCTTCCTATGACCTAAGATCTCCATGGCTTCTACTCGATGAAATACCAGTGGTACTCCATATTAGCCCGAAAATCGGTATACGTCTGATTTAATAAGGAAATTATATGGTTTTCCATTTATCTGTATGACCTATAGCATCATCTGGTAGTTCTGTATTACTGAGCTTTCCGAAGCTCACTCTATTACTCACCATTTCAGGTTAAGAAGGATTGAACCAGTGTAGCTTTGGACATCCGTAAGAGAGTTTTTCCGGCGTTGCTTGCAGAGTATGTTACATGTTATTAGGGGGCATGTAATTGTATTTTGTTTTATATATGAGTCGGAAAAATATGTTTTATCTCTGCATACTAATAAATCATTTTATGATTTTACATGTTTTAATAAAAGTTTTAAATTTTCTGCTATTTTTACAGTGGGTCGCTCCGGTGGCCCTAATGTGACACCCCAGATCAGATCGGGTTACCCGCATCAGTCTGAGGGGGTTACATAATGAGTGACCAAAATAAAGATATAATTAAATGTTAGATATGATTTTGTAAAAAACAATTGGATGACAAAAATGAAACAAAATTGATAGTTGGATATTAAACGTGTAGTTTACCTTATTTTTTATTGTTTTATTTAATAATTTGTAAATGGTATAGAGATTGCAAAATAGGGGTGTTTAATGAATTGAACAACTCGTAAGCTACTCGAACTCAACTTGATCGATTTTGTTCAATACTCGAATCGAACTCGAGGTCTAATAGAGACCCTAACGAGTTGAGTAGAGCAAGATTTAACTCAATAAGTTCATGAGCAGTTCGTTAATTTTTATGATGTTTTAATAGTTACTTTTAAAAACCATTCCATTGAAAAAGGAAATTTAAATAATAATAATTATTAATTTACTGATAAGAAAGATGTTAAATTATTAATTAACAATTTAATACTAATTTACTTATAATTTTTTAATAAATAATAAAAAATTAAATTATTAATTAATACTTATTAATTTACTACACTCCAAAATCAAATCTTAATTACTCTACTAAAAAGTTATCGTGAGTTTAATGAGCAATGAAATGAATTGAGTAACAAGTTTATTTAACAAGCATAAATCGAATAAAATTTTAACGAGTTTAACGAACAATAAATCGAATAATAAATATTTTTTAATAAGTACGAATCGAATACTGCCTAGCTCATGATCGACTCAATCGTAAGATCCTGTTGCATTATTTGAATCCAAGTAATTGTATATCTTTTTTAATCTAATGCGACAATTATTTATTTTGTCACTAAAAATCTATTAATAGTGACAAAATTAATTTTGTCACAATAATAGAAGTTTTTTGTAGTGTTTCAATTATGAGAATTTCAAAATGAAGGCCGATGAAGACATCAAAATGATGTCGGATCATTTTACAGCCATCATCAATGATTTAAGAAACTTTGGAAAGATCTATCCAAATGAAAAAGTGGTAAGAAAGATGCTTGCATCATTACCTTCATCTTGGGAAGGCAAAGCAACCGCTATTGAGGAAGCCAAAGATTTGGAGTTGTACACCCTTGATGAACTTATCAGATCTTTACTCACTCATGAAGTGAAACTTCAAAAGAAGAAGGAAAAAGAAGAGAAGAAAGTGGAGAATAATAAAGTTGGGATTTTTATCAAGTCATCCAACAAAGAGAGTGATTCTAGTAAAGACGAAGATGAAGAAATGACAATGTTTGTCAAAAGATTTAAACAATTCATGAGGTCCAATAAAGAAAAATATTTCAAAAAACGAAGGGCTTCAAGAACGAATCTAAGAAGAATGACCCTGTCACTTGCTCTGAGTGTAAGAAACTAAGACATATCAAGTTTGAGTGTCCTCGGTTAAAGAAGAAGGGGTTAACCAAGAAGGAACAAAAGGCACATGTAGCTACATGGAGCGATGAAGAATGCTCCGATGAAAGAGAAATAGAAGTAGTCAACTTGTGTCTTTTGGCCATCGAATGAGAAAATAAGGTAACCTCTAGTTCATTAAATTCAAATTAACATTCTTTTGATGAACTACAAGAGGCATATGATGAATTGGCCTTAGAATTTGAGATCACGATTTCAAAGAATAAGAAAAACATTTAAAAATGAAAAATGGAAATAATATCTTATCTAAGACCAATGATGAACTTAAAAGTAAGATAAAGGATATACAAGTTAAACTTGATGAGTTTGAAAAGAAAAACCAGGATTTACATAACTTACTTTCTAAAGTTCACGATTGTCATCAAAAGGAGCTTGATGATCTTAAAGCTTCTTTTAAGAAAGTTGGATCAACACGAATTCATAAATGTCAAACTTCAAAATCCAACTATGTTAAAAATAGTTTTGGACAATACAAACATAGAACTCCTCAGAGAACCTCAAATAGAAATATTATTAAGAGCATATGGGTCCCCAAAGGGCTCATTACTACTAAGGACAAGGATATCCTAGAAAAATGGAATCCTAAGAGGACTAGATTATTGGGAAATAATGCTTGTGGACCCAAAAGAATTTGGGTACCAAAAATAAAAAATTAATATATGTTTGTAGGTGGAGCATTGCTACAAGGCCCAAAACGTAATTACAAATTCATGGTACCTTGATAATGGATGCTCAAGACACATGATCAGTGATAAGAGCCGGTTTTTAGAGCTTAAAGAAAAAAGTGGAGGAGTAGTAACCTTTGGTGACAACTCAAAAGGTCATATTAAAGGAATTGGTTATATTGGTAACAACTCTTCCATTCTTATTAAAAATGTTTTGTATGTGAATGTGTTAAAGCATAACTACTTAGTATTAGTCAATTATGTGATAAGGGATATAATGTCTTATTTGAGTCTAATGGTTGCAAAATTGTTGGCATTGAATCTAATAGGATTATGCTTGTTGGTCATAGGATAGGAAGCATTTAGATTATATTATTTCCTCAAATGTATGCCTAGTAGCTAAAGATGAAAATGATTCATGGTTTTTGCATAGAAAACTAGGACATGCTAGCATGAGCATACTTGATAAACTTGTTAAAGGTGATCTAGTAAGAGGCTTACCAAAGGTAAAATTTAATTTAGACAAAATTTGTGATGCATGCGTAAAGGATAAGCATAAAAATGTTTCCTTTAAATCCATTAATCATGTTTCCTCTAGTAAAGTATTGTAGTTGATTCACATGGATTTATTTGAGCCTATTAGGACTACTAGCTTGGGTGGAAAACAATATGCTTTTGTGCTTGTTGATGATTACTCTAGATTCTCGTTGGTTCTCTTTTTAAGTTCTAAGGATAAAGTTTTAGATAAATTCGTCACATTTTCTAAAATAAACCAAATTAAAAAAGGTTACCCAATTTCTCGTGTTAAGAGTGGTCATGGAACCAAATTTCAAAATCTTGGTTTCGATGAATATTGCGATTATTATGGTATTAGCCATAATTTTTCAGCTCCTAGAACAACTCAACAAAATGGAGTTGTTGAGAGGAAAAATCAAATTTTAGAGGAAATGTCTAAAACCATGCTTTATGAAAATAATTTGCCAAAATATTTTTGGACGGAAGCCACTAACACCACTTATTATATTATAAATAGAGTAATGATTAGACCTATTTTAAAGAAAAATCTATATGAACTATTTAAAAATAAAAAAACCTAAAATTAGTTATTTTCATCATTTTAGATATAAGTGTTTTGTTTTAAATAATGGAAAAATACAATCTTGGCAAATTTGATGAAAAAAGTGATGAAGGAATATTCATTGGATATTCTATTAATTATAAAGCTTTTTGAGTATTTAACAAAAGAACTCTTGTGGTAGAATAGTATACTCATGTCGATGATAACCGCTTTCTGAGGAAGGAGTCTTGTATGGACGATAGTGTAGGTATTATGACATCAAATGAAGTTGGTGAACCATCATCTAAAAAGGATATGCAAGAAAAAAACACAAGATGCTCTTAAGGAGCATATTCAAGAGGAAAGGGAAGTATCATGCCTAAGGGAGTACAACTATGTCAATGATGGTGAGATTTTGGGTGATCCATCTAAAGGGGTAACTACTAGATCATCTCTTAGAAATATTTGTAATTTGTTTGCATATATCTCATGCATAGAGCGTAAAAATATCAAAGAATCATTAAAAGAAGAATCTTGCATATTGGTTGTGCAAGATCAATTAAATCAATTTGAGAGGAGTCAAGTATGAACACTAGTTAAAAGGCCTAGTGACAAATTTACTATAGGTACAAAATGGGTGTTTAGAAATAAATTAGATGAAAGTGGTAACATAGTGAGAAACATGGCTAGACATGCTGCTCAAGGGTATACTCAAGAAGAATGAAAATATTTTGATGAAACTTATGCTCTCGTAGCTAGGATGGAGGCAATTAGGATGTTAATAGCATTTGCATGCTTTCATGGTCTTACTTTATATCAAATGGATGTTAAAATTGTTTTTCTAAACAATTTTATAAAAGAAGAAGTGTATGTGGAACAACCTCCCTGTTTTGAGGATTCAAAATTTCTAAATCATGTTTTTAAATTGACAAAAGCTTTGTTTGGTTTAAAACAAGCTCTTATATATTGGTATGAAAATTTGTCAAATTTTCTTGTTGAAAAAGGTTTTCAAAAGGGAAGGTCGACACTACTTTATTTATAAAAATAAAATGTAAGGATTTGTTAGTAGTAAAAGTTTATGTTGATGATATTATTTTTGGATCTACTAATAATAATCTTTGCCAAGAATTTTCTAAGTTAATGCAAGGTTAGTTTGAGATGAGCATCATGGGGGAGCTATCATTTTTCTTGGGACTCCAAATCATGCAAAGGAAAGATGGCATCTTCATCAATCAAGCAAAGTACATCAAAGATACGCTTAATAAGTTTGGATTGGAGGATGTGAAACCCCAAGCCACTCTTATGAGCTCATCTACAAGCTTGACAAGGCTAAGGAAGGTAAGTGTATAGATGTTAATGTTTATATGTATATGACTGGAACATTGCTTTATCTTACCGCAAGTAGACCAGACATTATGTTTATTGTTTGCTTATGTGATACATTTCAATCATGTCCTAAGGAATCACATTTACAAGCCATTAAGAGAATCTTTAGATACCTTAGAGACATATATAGTATAAGACTTTGGTATCCTAGAGACTCTAACTTTAGCTTGCATACCTTCTTGGATATTGATTATGGAGGTTGTAAATTAAATATGAAAAGAACCTCTGGTACTTGCCAATTCCTAGGTAGTATGTTGATTTTATGTTTTTCAAAGAAACAAAATAGTGTAGCATTATCAACAACCGAGGTGGAATACATTTAGACTGGTAGTTGTTGTGCTCAAGTTTTATGGATGAAACAACAACTAAAAGACTATGAAATTGATGTAGGCACTATTCCTATCAAGTGTGACAATACTAGTGTTATTTGTCTCACCAAAATCCCATCCAATATTTTAGAAATAAGAATATTGAAATTAGACATCATTTCATTAGAGATCATGTCTCAAAGGAAGATATAGTTCTAGAATATGTAGACACTTTGCATTAAGTGGCGTATATTTGTACAAAACCTTTAGATAAGAAAAAATTTTGGGAACTAAGAAGATAATTAGGTTTGACAAATCTACCTTGACTTTGTTCTTAAATGTTTTAAGCACTTTTATGTTTTTTTATGAAAAAGCATGCTAAATGACTTCTTTGATGTCTATTATGCAATTTGTTAAAGGAGCTTAGGATTTTTAATTAAAATTGATAAAGTGTTCAAAGTATGCTTAAATGTTTATTTGTTTGATTAAACATGTTTTTCTTGTCAATTAAGAGTTACCAATACCATTTTTAATACCCTAAAGTATGCATTATAACGTTTGACCTTTTGGTGCACTTTAACTAGCATTTCATGCAACTTTAACATTCATAGGTGTTTTTGTTGTTAAATCTTGTATGAGTAAATGAATGTTTGTATCTTGATCATAATGTTATGTTTCATATGGTCAATTATGTTGAATGTGCTTAATTTGTGATAAAATGACATCTTGGCACTAATTTGCTTCTATTTTTTTTACCATTTCGTGCATTTAGTATTGATATTGTCCATACAGTACCGATACTATTCTTCGTCAATATCGATATTGTTTGTCAAGTACCAATATTTTTCTTATAGTATCGTTAGAAGTATTGATAATCTATATTTATATTATCCATTTTTGTGTACGAGTATTGATACTCATTTAAATGAGTACCAATACTTGGGGTTTAGAACGCACTATATCTTTCAAAATTCCCCAAATTTCTTTTTCTTTTTAAACCCTAACTGTCATTCGATGATCCCCATCTCCCCTCTCTCAAATCGTCGTCAATTTGCTAGAATTTTGGGTGGATTTTCACACTTATTACCTACATTTCATCTAACTCGAGCTACATTGCTTTATTTCCTCCTAAAATCGTGAGAATTAAGGTATTATTTTAAACCATGATTTAGACTAAATTCTTGTTAGTTTAGGTTAAATGAGTGAATGTGTATTACTTCTAAATCATTTTCGCACCATAATATATTGATTTTCACTGAAATTTTTTCAATTTTTTCAATTTTATATTAATTTCGAATTAAAAAAGTACTATTTCAATTTTTTTTTCTTGTTTATATGCTTTTATATATATATATATATATACTCTTATATAATATACAAATTTAAATGTTTATTGTTTTTCTACATATTCATATATATATATATATATATATATAAATTAAATCCATGATTGTTTTTAATTTTAAATACCTTGATTATTGTATACTCTTTTGAGTTTTGGAATTGATGTTAGTGTACTTGTGCATATTGCTTCTCTTTGCAGGTTTCCTTATCCCGATTTTTTTAAATGTCTAAACGACCCCGTTCTTCCAGATCTCATCCTCCTCCCCATGCACCATTCAAAATTTGTGCTTTAATGAACTTGGTCGCCAAAACCTTTTACACCGATACTCTGAGTTTTTCGAGACCTTACCCCTTAGAAGTGAGTGGATGCCTCCCCTTTCTACCATGACCGAGCTTAAATTAAAATACATTGCTCAACTCCTTGTTGGAAGCTAGACAATACTTTTAAGATCAAACCAATTGTCTTTCAACAACTTGTTCGCATTTTCTACTCCAATATTGTTTTTGTTGTTGACGACGCTCTAAATGACACTGTTACTATTCGCTCCTATCTCATGAGGTAATACATCCATATTGATGTCGCTTCCATAGCTAGAGATTTAGGACTATAGGTCAAGGGCATAGACAATGAAAGAGATTTTGTCGATTCCCCTTATAAGGTTGGTCATAGTGTCAATACTCTAGGCATTCATGAGCACTTATTGCACTTTATTATCACTTCGTGGTTTCAACCATCCTATGGTAAATTCTCTATCCTTCGTACTGTAGATATTTGGTGGATCCATTACTTTCAAAAATCTAATCAAATCAACTTTATCCAAATTATCTTTGTTGAGCTTGTCAACGTCATTAATAATTTTCAATCTAAGAAATTTGATACCCTTGTTTATGGTTGCATTCTTAGTCATATCTTTCTTAAAGTTAGTATCAATGTCTATCTAGATCCTGCTATTCCACTATCCTCCTACATTGATATTACATCTATTCAAAAATTTTGATGGGAAAAGATTGGGACCACGTGGATAAGGAAATGGAAACAAGCCCTAGGCTCTGCCTCTACTGCTCATCCGATTCGAGATGTCGATGATACGGTTAATCGTATTCCTGTCGATCCCCCTTGAGTCAGCGGTGATGATGCGAGTGTGATTTTACCTTACTTCCAGACGTACATCGAGATAATGGACATGAGGTTTGCCACCATAGAGTCTGACTTCTCAGCTTTGGGGACTCAAGGTTTTGAGATTGGTGTTAGACAATTATCTTTAAAGGCGATGTATGTGGACTCCCAACGCAATCTTCATGCTAGATTCAAAATGGTGGCGGATAGGATTGACACTCTTTCTCATGACTTTGCTTTCTTCTGCCCTCTATCTTCGGATCATGATCTTCCTTCGCCAGATGCCTGATCGCTTTTACTTGATTGATTGTTTTCTATTTGCTCATGTTAGATCATTCATTTTAATCATTTGGATGCCATTACGCTTTTGGATGTTATCCTTTGATACTTTGATGTTTGGTTATTTAGATTATTTTGGATTTGGATGTTATTTTACTTTTCTTGTGGATTAGGCTATTTCATGCACATGGATGTTTTTATTTAATATTTATGTTATTTTGGATGCTTATTATGGTTTAAAATGTGATGTTTGAGACATGTTTTTCTTTATGACCATTATAATTGCTTAAGAATATTATTTGTGTTGACTAACCATGTTTGGTTCATTTGATCTTCACAATTCCTATTTATATTTTTTAGAACTTTTTTATTTAACAAAAAGGGGGAGAAATGTTAGAAAATGGGAGTATTTATTTTCAAGAAAATCTTAAAATCTTTCAAAAGTTTTTCTATATCAAAAAGGGGGAGATTGTTGAACCATGCTTTGAGATTTTGATATACCAAAAGTACATATTTTTTAAAGAAAATTTAATATTATTTTTAATATGATTTTCTAGTTTATATTCTATTTAACCATTTGAATATAAAAATTCATTTTAAAGTCAAAAACTCTATCTTTACTCCTTACTCTTTTGAGAAACTCAAGTCATATACTGGAAATAATTTTTAAACATTTTACAAAGGGTTTCAGATTTTAATCGAGTCAAAAATCAAATTTTAACCCTAGAGTATCGATATTGCAAGAACAATTTTGATATTGTTCTAGTGGTACCAATACCAATGTGTAAAAATACACAACAATACCGATACAAGTACTGATACCAGTGTGTAAAATTACACAGTAGTATCGGTACTACCTTTAAGTTTTTTATAAACTCGATTATAGTAGGTTATTTTTCGTATTGATACTCTCTTAGTATCGATACAAGTACCGATACTCTATAGGGAGTATCGATACTCTTATCTTCTTAATGGTCAGATTATTGTAATTAATGTAGGCAGTACATATACCCCAAGCCTGATATCGATACTTAAGAAGTCTGGCCAGTATTTATTGCGATAAAATTCTTCCCAACGACTATTAACTCCCACAACAACCCAAACAACTAGAATTGAATGAAGAGGTATAAAAATAAGATTCAAAGTGATATATGAAGACAAGAAATTATAGAGAAAGCAAAAAGCAACCAAGTTGAGCCAAAAATCAAGTCAACAATCTTCAATATTCTTTTTGCTTTCAAAGAACACTTTTGTACTCATTTATTTCATTTTTTTAGAGTTCTTATTTTTTTCTTGAATTGTACGTCCTAGTGATGTTTTCTAAGTTTGCTATTGTAATTTCTTCATAGGAAGGGTTATACACATGAGACTTTGGGGTATAAGTCTAGTTGTATTGTAAGGATACACATTGTCCTAAAAGGTTTCAACAAATTAGTGAATTTGTTGAAATCCTTAGTGTGGAAGCTAAGGTAGGGGATGTAAACTTCATTTAGAAAGATGAACCACTCTAAAATTGCTTGTGTTGAATTTTTCATTTTCTAGCAAAAAGCTTCCATCAATTTTTTGTTTGCCAATTCACACCCTCTTGGCTATTTCCTTGGCTTGATTGACTCAACAGATTGGATAATGGTACATGGTGTTAAACTTGAGTAGTATAGATCCAAAAATAATATTTGTCAAATCAATTAACTTTAGTGTCATTTTATGAATAAAGATGCCACTACAAGTCATGATGTTTTGTGTCATTTTGTGAATAAAATCCATAAATGGACTACACATTTGTGGCATTTTTACAAAACATGCCACTATATATACCCAATAGCGGCGTTTGGGTGAAAAATACCACTATATATCAGCAGTATTAGTGGTGTTTGGGTTAAAATGCCACTATATATCATAACTATTAGCAGTGTTTATGTGAAAACACCACTATATATCATGACTTTTAGCAGTGTTTGTGTAGAAAACATCACTAAAGATCTCGACCAGTTACGACATTTTGTGCTCACAAATGTTGCAATCTATTGTGCCCCTCGTTTTAACAGGCTTCTTGTAGTGCTCTTACTAACGCCAGAAGAGTTTTTAGCCGCGCTTATAAATGCCACTATAGGTCTAAAAAATATCGCGAAAGATATGTTTTGTTGTAGTGTTTGTTGTTGAGGATTGTTTTAGCAATTTTGGAGACACGTACAAGATAAATTTGCTACAATGAGTTTTCAATTACAGGGAAGTATTTTTTTTTATTGATTCAGTGCTACTTCAATGTATAGTGAGTAAGAAATGAAGTTGTTGAATATTTGATAGTGATGCATAAACGGATATGCGACTTACGTAAATATTGAAGTTGTTGAAGACTTGAAGACCAATTTTTGATGAAATTTAGGTCAATTGGGAGATTTGTTATATTTTGACCTAAATTATAATTGATAATTAAGTTAAACTTTATTGTAATTCTAGTGGTTGAAGATGTTTTGCTAATTGATTTTATTTAATAAAGTAAATATTTTATTTTAGTAAAGAATTCTTGGTGAGCAAGTATTTGGCTCTATAAATAAAGATTATATCTTAACATTTAGGGTAATGTGAAATAGAATTATTTTGGAGAGGTGTAATCCTTTTTGGGATATCTGCAACTTTTGGGGCTTATGTTGCAGAGATAGTTTTATAAGGATGTTGGCTGTTGTTGAAGACTTGCATACCAATTTTTGATGAAATTTATGTCAATGAGAGATTTATTATATTTTGACCCGAATTATAATTGATAATTATGTTAGACTTTATTGTAATTATGGTGGTTGAAGATTTCATGGTAATTAATTTTATTTAATAAAGTAAATATTTATTTTAGGCAAGAATTCTTATGGAATAAGAATTCTTGGTGACCAAGTATTTGGCTCTATAAATAGAGATTATATGTTAACATTCACGGTAATGTGAGAGAGAATTATTTTAGAGAGATTAATATTTTTTGGCATCTCTGTAACTTTTAAGGCTTATGTTGTAGATATAGTTTTGTAGGGATGTTGGAAGATTGTTTTGTGATATACCAGCCGGGTTTTCGTATCTATACTGGATTTTGGGATATATGTAATATCATGTATTTGTACTCTTTGTGTTCTCTACATTTATAGTGGATTATTGTTCATCTCGTCTGTAGAGATAGGCAAAGTCGAACCACATTAAATATTGTCTCCTTCTCATGTCTTATTTTATGTTGATGTCGCTTTGTTTATATTTTTGGCTCTCGAATTTATAACAGTTTAAAAAACGAGAGTGTCGCAGGGGTAAATTTAAGAATAAAAAACATGGCTTTGCTAGCAAAATGTCGGGGTGGAGATTTGTGGAGAAGGGAAATTTGAGCAAAATATGATAACGAGCTACAAGATTGGTTGGCAAAGAATAAAATGGGCAAGGATGCATCGGTTGTTTGGAAAGGAATAGTCAAGAAAAATCAATTATGTTTTGGGGGATTTCTGGTGCTGATTAGCTCCTTTAAAAATGCTTTATCCGAGGTTGTACCGACTTGAAAACTGTAAAGGAAAGTTGATGATAGAGGTAGCAAATTCAAAAAACTTCAAAAGCATTAAATGGTAGGATCTATTTAGTAGACAATTGTTGGACAGAGAAACAGAAAAACTTAGAGTTAATAGATACAATGGGTGACCTTGAGTTGGTAGAAGGAGTTGAGGACCAAATTGTGTGGATTCATGTTTGGAAATTGAAAGTCCTTCCTCGTATCAAAAGCTTTATGTGGATGTTGATCATAAATCGAATTTCGACAAAAGAATTCTTGTTATCGAAAGGCATCGAAATGGATCCCGAAAAGTACTAGCGTCCATGGTGTGGTGCGGAGATGATACATGTACTATAGTCCATAAAAATGACAACACATGCTTCTTTGGACTAATGTTTATACTCAAACCTATTAGAAGAACAAAGTCACGAAGATTCATAGCATATATACTCGGTAAGTATAATGTGAGTGAATTCTTAAAAGGCTCTAATGTTTCTCCCTTTGATGTTTCAGATTTGAGGTTGAATCCTTTTAAAGAAAAGGAGGATGATACATGCATCACAAGGCTAACACCAAAGGAAGATGGACTAACGCTTCCAATGGACTCACATGATCAATCCTTGGAAAAGAAGAATAATAGATTAGCAAACTTGAAACTGTTTTTATAATGATATCCTGATGTTATTTGGTCAACATGTCTTCTGGATATCCGACCAGTTGTCTTTTATCTTTCCAACGGTTCCTAAATCACATCAATCAGATATCGGTAACTAAAGATATAGTTATTTTAGTGAAGATAACACGTGCAGAAATCCCTATACAGGATTGTAAGGGATTTTATAATTAATTACGAATTTTTTCCTTATTTTCATCTTCGGAATAGTTTAAGTTAAGGTTATAAGGGTAATTTTCTTGTAATGACAAAACCCTAGCATCCCCATTTTATTCTCCAAGCCTCCACCTTCTAGAAGATTAATCTAGACCATTCATCACATCCATCGGCTGAGGATCAAGTCATGCAATAAAATTCCTAGTTTCCATCTCCATCATTGGATCAAGCACTACATCAAGGGCCCAAATTGAAGCTGCCAACATCACATGGATTAGGATAGTATTTTATTATTTTTTTATTGTTATTTTATTCATCATTCATGTTCCTACAAGGACTCCTCAAACACTATATAAGGAGGCCATTCCCCTCATTGTAGATCATCAACTTTTCTTCTATTTTATATAATATAACGAGAGATCATTTTTGCAAGAGATGATTGCCTTGTGCTTTTGAGGCATCTTATTCTTTAAGATCTTCCGAGTTCTTGAGAAAGAGATCTTCACACTCTGATTTTCCTTTTCATTACGATTAGGAGGGCTGGTTAGAGCCGTATTATCAAGTTTGTCTTTTCATTGCGACTAGGAGGGTTCGATAGGACATATCCATCTATATTCATTGTCCACACGCCATCATCATCAACTTACCCATCAATCATGGCACCCCATATAACCTATGAGGTTTACGTTAACCCTATACCTACTGGGATAAATTTTCAATTGCATTTTTCTCACAATCCGACCATCCAATTTCAAAATCGTCTTCACCATCTTTCTTATCTTTCCATCGTCTTTCTAACGAGTCATCATCCATCAAGATTAGACTATAAACATATTGGGCACCTATTAAAACAACAACAACAAAACCCAATTCCATATGTATGGGGTAAGGGGAAGGTAGGGTAGTAGGCTGCTCCCAACGCCAGGTTGATTGTAGCTTCCGTGGAAGACCTCCGGCAGTCAGAAAATTAAAAATATAGATAAAATGCAATGCATGTATAAATAAATACATAAATACATAGTTGAACAGTATTCATATGCAGACATTAATATCATTAATATCATATGCGCGTTTGTACTTGGGCAGTAATCCCTGCAAATAAATCCATACGAAAAAATCTCTGCATATAGACAGAAAACGTAAGACCCGACTAAATTTAAAAGTGAAGAGAATGTTACACAGAAGTCAACGAAAGCAAACCCAGTTCTAATCCTTCATAAATACCAATAACATAAACGTATAAAAAGTAGAAGTTACCCACACTACTCGACTACCCTAGTTTTGAGTCTCCATACTTTCCTATCAGAGGTCATGTCCTCGGTAAGGGCTAAATCCATCAAATCAGATCTCAAGCAGTCTTCCCACTTCCGCCTTGGTCGTCCTCGCCTTCTGGCACCGTCGACTGTAATCAACTCTACCCTCCTGACCGCATCTGACGATATTCGCCTAAGGACATGCCCAAACCACCGTAGTCTTCCCTCCCTCAATTTTTCAGAAACAGGCACCACCCCCAAGGACATCCTAATAGAAGAGTTTGTTGTCATATCCCACAGAGTCCTACCGCATGTCCATCGAAGCATTCTTATTTCTGCGACCTCTATCATCCTTACATGATCCTTCTTGGTTGCCCAACATTCTGATCCATACAGCAGTGCTGGTCTTATTGCCATTCTATAAAATATTCCCTTAAGTTTTAGAGGCACCTTCTTGTCACACAAAACTCCAGTAGTGGCCCTCTACTTTAGCCATCCCGCCTTTATACGGTGTGTAACGTCATCTTCTACACCCCCATCTTTATGTATCATAGACCCTAGGTACTTGAAACAATCCTTTGAGGGAGAACGTGTCCTTTTATGCATACTTCTACATCTTCATCGTTTGGTCCCCACTGAAGTTTGAACATAAATACTCTGTCTTTTCAATATTGATCCTTAGACCTTTTTCTTCCAAAGCAGTCTTCCAGGTAGCCAGTCTACTATTCAACTCAGATTTTGTTTCAGCAACTAGGACAATGTCTTCAGCGAAAAACATACACCATGGTACACCGTCAGGTGTCGCACAATAGATGTCGTCTATAATCAAGGCGAAGATGTAAGGGCTAAGAGCTGACCCCTGGTGGAAGTCCGATTTCCACTGGGAATGCCTCGGTGTCGCCAACTGTAGTCCTGATGTGTATAGTAGATCTACAATACATATCACGAATCGCCCGGATATAAACAGTTGGGATCCGTCTCGTTTCCAAAGTCTTCCAGATCGTATCTCGGGGAACGCTATCATAAGCCTTCTCAAGGTCAATGAATGCCATGTGAAGATCTCTAGACTTTTCCCTATATTTCTCCATAAGTCGTCGAAGTAGATGAATCGCCTCCGTGGTAGACCTGCCTGGCATAAAGCCAAATTGGTTTTCCGAAACCCTAGTAACTTGTCTCAACCTAACCTCTATCACCCTTTCCCATAGCTTCATGGTATGACTGAGCAGTTTAATACCTCTGTAGTTACCACAACGTTGGGGATCTCCTTTATTCTTATAGATTGGTATCACCGTGGACTCTCTCCACTCCTCTGGCATCTTGGCAGTCTCTAAAATAATATTAAAGATGTTGGTCAACCACTTAACTCCCTCTTCTCCTAGGGCCAACCACACAGTGATAGGAATTTGATCAGGACCGACAACTTTGTCCCTTCCCATCTTTCTAAGACCCATTTTGACTTCCTCAAACCCAATCCTACTTGTAGGACAGTCATTTGGCTGTAGTATGATGGCCGACTGACCCATCAACGGTATTATCTCTACAGGGAGAGGCACCGTCATTAAATAAGCCAAAGAAGTAACTACCCCAAACCTTCTTAATATCATGATATTTCGCTAAAAGAACACAATTATTGTCCTTAATAAACCTAATGCTACCTAGATCCTTTTTCTTATTCTCCCTAGATTTTGCAAGCCTAATTATGTCGTTTTGTCCATCCTTGGTGTCTAATCTCTTGTACATTTCCTCGTATGCCTTATCCTTTGCTTTAGCCACCGTTTTCTTGGCTTCCCACTTGCCTCCTTGTATCTTTTTTTAGCTCTTGACATTTCTTCGTCGTCATTGCATTGTAGAAACTCCTTGAAGCAAGTTTGCTTTGTCTTCACCTTAGTTTGGACTTCGTCGTTCCACCACCATGATTCTTTATATTCCTTAGCCTTCCCTGTCGACAACCCCAGGGTGTTTTTGCCCATCTCTCTGATGGAATTTGCCATATTTTTCCATAACAAATCTGCATTATTTGAGTTTGTAGTTCCAAAACCTGTATTAGACAAAACCTTACTCCTAAAGTCATCAGTTTTCGCTCCATGTAACTTCTTCCAAAGGATCATAGGTTTACCCAGTTTAGCCCTCCTATGAGTGCTCCGCCCGTGCGGTACGCGAAACATCAAAACAAATAATTTGTGTTGCGATGCGCATGCCTCTTTAGGGGATACCTTACAGTCAATGCTAGCCCATCGATCCCGATTTCAAACTAGGATGTAGTCGATTTGGGTACAATGTCCCCCGCTATGAAACGTAATCAAGTTCGCATCTCTCTTATTAAATAAGGAGTTAGTGACCACCAAATCGTGTGCAGTAGCAAATTCAAGCAACGTACGTCCCTCATCGTTCCTTCTACCATAACCGAAACCCCCATGAACACCGTCAAACCTGTCGATTGCACTACCTATATGGCCATTAAAGTCTCCCCCTATGAAAACTCTTTGGTCCTCCGGAATGCTCCTAAGTACATCATCTAACTGATCCCAGAAGCAAGTTTCTCCCCTCCCCTAGCCAACGTGTGGGGCATACACTGAAAGGACTTCACCACTCCTCTTCTATAATAACCTTAATCATGATCCTATCCCGGTATCTACAAACTTAACTACATTTTCCTTGAGCCTAGAGGATACCAAGATACCCACCCCATTTCTAGCTTTATCTACGCCTGAATACCACAACTTGTACCCATTACACTCTCTGGCGCGAGCCCCTTTCCACCTATTACAAGGGAAGATAATAACATCCTTTCTTTTCTTACATGCTTTGTCTTTTGCCCTAATCTATTACATTGTTTTCTCTTGTCTTTTATTTAATATTATTACCCTTCCTTTTATTGTCATAATATTGTTTTTTGTCTATTTTCCAATAATAAAAAGTCTCCATAAACCCTTATATTGTTGCCACCTTCCAAAACACCCATTCAAAGCCACTAGCTTCTTTATCGAGTCTAGACCTTTCTTAGGTTTGTTCCCTCAACGAGAGCAACATTCATATCATCTGTTGTTGCCTCTCTATCAATTGCCATCAGATTTAGGATGATTCTTGGAAAGAATCAAAGATATTTTGACTTGTTCTCTAACCAGCCCTCCTAATCGTAATGAAAAGGTGACGCCAGACAGAATAACGATTATCCTATAAGCTAGTTCCAACAGATGATTCACAAGAGAAAATTCGCCCAAAAACCAGAGAAAAAAGTCTCTAGAGTTTAAAAAAATATTATAAAATCAAAACTGTCCAAAATCAGTCCACAAGCCGGACTGTTATAGCCAAAAATCCTGTTTATCGGAATTTTACCAAAAATAGCAAAATCCCGAAAATCACTCTAAATTGAAATTCAAAATAAAATAAGCAATCTGTAAAAAATCCGGTCGAAATCGAATTTAAAATGATTTCCTAATTGACAATCGAAATATTACTATAAATAGTAAAAACATCTAAATCTAGTGATTCAGAGGGAAAAATGGTAGAATTTGAGGTCGAAAAAAAGGCCACATGGAGCATGGCTGGATGTGGACAGTGTGCGCGTCGAAAAGAGCTTTTCGGATTGGGGTCTTATGGGCGATTCTGACACCCGTAGCCAAAGTTATGGTCAAAAGACTGAAGCACACTTAAAATGGCCCCAATGAGGAACATATCACAATCAATTCCCGCCTTTGCGCTGATCTGTCAACTCATGGTATCTCAGCGCCATCAAAGTGCAATCTGACAGCTCAGCATCATCTGTCTCGAATCCCTCTGCATCAAAAGGAAAACCGAAGTGTGAAGATCTCTCTCTTAAGAACTCGGAAGAACATAAAGAACAACATGCTTTGAATGCACAAGGTAATCATCTCTTGCAAAAACGATCTCTCATTATATTGTATAAAACAAAAGAAAATAATAACAATAAAAATAATAATAAAATATTATCCTAATCCATGTGATGTGGGCAGCATCAATATGGGCCTTTGATGTAGTACTTGATCTGATGGTGGAGATGGAAACTAGGAATTTGAATGCATGAATTGATCCTCATCCGTTGGACGTGATGAACAGTCCATATTAAGCTTCTGGAAGGTGGAGGCTTGGAGAATAAGATGGGGCTGCTAGGGTTTTGTCATTGCAAGCAAATTACACTTATAACCTTAAACTATTCCTAAGATGAAAATAAGGAAAATTCATAATTAATTACAAAATCTTGTACAATCGCGTATAGGGATTTCTGCACGTGTTGTCTTCACTAAAATGATCATATCTTGAGTTAACGATATCGGGTTGATGCGATTCAAGAACCATTGGAAATCTAAGAGACAATCGATCAGATCTTCAGACATGTCAACCAAATAACATCAGGAACCCATTCAAAAAGCAGTCGCAAGTCTGCTGATCTATTATTCTTCTTTTTCAAGGCTTGATTGTGTGAGTCCATTCGAAGTGTTAGTCCATCTTCCTTTGATGTGAGCCTTGTGATGCATGTATCAGGAGAGCTCGGACCACCTTTTTGTTGTATGTGGCATAGCTAAATCCTTATGATCGAAAGTGTTCAATTGGTGGAGTATAAACTGGTTGGACATAAGCTCAATAAATGAGCTGTCCCCTTTGAAGAGTTGGTGGCTCATCGAAATAGCAGCAACACTTTAGATAACGTGGCTCTCAAGAAATGAATTGGTCTTTGATGGGAAATCTTTTTCAGTGGTTGATATGCTTCTTCTAGTGAAACTTCGCTCAATGTTTTGAATAAAAGCAGCTTCTGATGACGAGGAAGAATGGGATAACCATTGGTGGTCAAATCCGTTAACATGTAGTCCCGTCTCTAGGCAAGTTGAAATTGGTTCTAGAATCCGGTTTAAGTTCCACACAAGGCGTGGAAGTGGAATTGGACGCGCAAGTACTGCTATCATGGGTGATTAATTCGAGTTTAAGACCATAGTGTTTCTGTAATTTCTTCAAAGATTTCGATTGTCTTCTTAAAAAGCTGTTAAATGTTCATTTCAGTTTCGCGTCTCGGCAGCACAACAAGTTGGCAGATAGACTTGCAAAGGAAGGGAGAAGGAAAGAGGTTATGTTCAGAGGTTGGAGGTGATTTTAAAGAGCTAATTTTTTGAAAAAGATGGGCTCGTTAATTCATGTGTTGGAATTCATTTGGAGTCTGATATCCACGTTTTTTGTTGTAGCAAATTAAGGTTGGGTTCTGGTAGCTTCTGTATTATGGTCAGATTTCATCCTCGGCTTTCTGATGGGCATGCTTGGCAGTCGTAGCAGGTTTAGCACGGAGTTTTTCAATATAACATAGGTGATTTGAGTATGCTACGTGGGGTTTGCTAAGCACTCTAAAAGCTGGTATAACTTGCGAGTTGGCAAGTGGTTTTGTAAATTTTTTTTTCAGTCGTAATTGATGATGTGACGCATAGAGTCTGGTGTTTTTTGTTTGTTTGTTTTTTTTCCTTAGTACAAAGACAAGGGTCCTTTCGGGAAAAAAAACATAGTGTTTAAAAAAATTTCGTTACAAATATATATCTAATATTTATAACATTATACTTTTAAGCATTGTTTTCAGAACAGGACCGGTCGTGCTACCGGTTTACTGGTTTAATCGGTCGAACCGGTCAAACCGATCGGAAGAACCGGACGACGTTATATTAAATAAATAAAAATACCAAAAGCATTTAATAAAAAATAGTTTTTTATATCACAAGTCATATTCAAAGCAAGTCATAACATACATAAGTTAAAAACTATAAAATCAAGTGAAACAAAATTATTCAAATCAACTACAACATAATATTTAAGGTAAAACATATTAAATAATAAATATAATTATATAACTATAATCAAAAAATAAATTTGGGGCTTAAAAAATCATAACAAACAATGTCGTTTGGTTTAATTTTAAAAAAAATCTCACATGACTAAGAAACATAGAAGAGCATCACAAAAGTCTAAAGAGTAAAAATATGAAAACAAAACAATCTCACATGGCTAAGAAACATAAAAGAGCATCCCAACTGACTTCTATAAATAATAGAGGTAATTGGTATTCAAAATCATGGAGTCTTTTGGTGAGCACAGAGCAAATTATTCTTTCGCTTCAATCGAGCTCGAATTTCAGACTTCAATCGAGCTTCTAATTTTTTTTTTTTTTGAGTTCGAGCCTTTTTGAGTTCAAATTTCAATATTATATTTCGAGTTCGAGTTGAACTTGATAATTTTTAGCTCGTGAGTTTTTGAGTCGAGTTGAGCTTACTTTAAAGTTTTCGAGTTTGAGTCAAGTTCAGCAAAACTCGAGTTCAACTCAGCTCGTTTAACAAACGACGTCGTTTGATTTAATTTTTTTTAGAACAAGTTCTATCGTTTTTCAACTGGTTCACGGTCTGGTCCAGTTCGGTTCGAATGGTTCACTAGTAGCGGTTTCTTCCGGTTCACTAGTAGCGGTTTAACCGGTGTAGAATGAATCAGACCAGGCAGTGGTTCTCGGTTGAACCGATTGAACTGGTCGGTCCGGTCTGATTTTCAAAACACAGCTTTTAAGTGTTCAAGCATTAACTATCGTTGAAAATATCCATTAAATGATATGCGGTATTTTTTTGATAATTTTGAGAATTTATTTACAAAATATATTTTATTTAAAAAAACCCAAATAGTCTGTGCTCCCCTCCCTCTCTCCTCCCCTCTCCTCCTCCCTTTCCTTTTTCCCCTTACATAGTCGTCGATCAGTCGTGACTATCATCGTCACCATCATCAGCACCGACGTCGACCCCGATCAAATCCCTATTGGCCTTTTGTAGTAATCTGCCACCGTTTTTTGTGGAGAAGCATTCAAAGGTTCGTCAAATTTTAAACCACCGTCGTTGTTCTTTGTCGAGTCAAACCACTGTACAAATCCGAGCAAAACCCAAGTGGTCGTGTTCCTCGTCGTCGCTCCATTGTTGCTCCTCCGCCATTCTATTATGGGGATTAGGATTTTAAAGGATTGGAGATTTGGATATTGAGGATTTTAGAGATTTAGGGGATTTAGGTGACGGTAAATGCGACAATTGATCAATAGGTGGATGGTGACGAGTGGGTGATTGTTTCGGTGATGACAATGATGGTCGGAGATGACCAACGACAGTTGGTAATGGTAGTTAAAATAAGAGATTTCAGTGTTTTATAGTTTCTTTTATAATTTCAATAAAATTTGAGTTTTTTATAAATAAATTAAGTTCTTTTAATTATCTTTCTTTTTTAAAAATAAATATTTTTATTATAAAAAATAAAAAATATAACGGTAAACACCTAAAAGTGTAACTGAAAAAAACATTAGACATCTATTTTATAGAAAAAATTCTTTAGACACTATAACGTTTTCAGCGTGATAATTTTGGCACTTATTTTTGTATTAAGTTTTTTACTCTTTCATTTGCTGTTGTTGTCCGGGTATAATTTAGAGCTAATTTTCGTGTGGTGTTTCAGAAAAATTGTTTGTAACATTTTGGTTCTCGGCCAATCTTTCTAATAGCAATAAATTTAATTTTGCTGTGCTAAAAAAAAAAGCAGTTCAAGTATTACTATCACTGTCTATGAGTGACGATTGGTCTCTTCATTAGTTAATCATTAAAAATGCATTCTTAAATGAGGATCTTCAAGAAGATATGTACATGGATATACCTCCATGTTTAGACTGTTCATCATATGACTACAGAGTATGTAAACTGAAGTAACCATATGACCTGACCTAAAACAGTTTCCTCGTGCATGGTTTGACATGTTTACCAAAGTTTTAATTTATTACATGTCAGAACGATGATCAAGTTCATACGATTCTCGACTATCTATTTTTAGTAAAAATATAAATCCAAAAACTGAGATTATTTTTGAAAATTTGAAGTCGTCATCGACTATTTAGGGTTAGGTAGAGTTGAACACCTATGAAATCATCTTTTTAAAATAGAAGTTTTAACAATCTTTTTTTAAAAACAATTTTGAGATTCGCGTTTAACATGGATTTGAAAAGATTAATTCAGGAGTCAGTTATGTGTAAGAAATGATACACATCTCTATAACGCTTGAGATCAATACCTAATTGATTACATACTGTCAAAATATTAGAATTTGTAAATTTGAATATAAATTTAAAACATGATCCTATTGTTTATGCAATTTGAACTTCACAAAAATAGTGACTCTGAAAATGATTTGGTTCACTCATTTATTTTTAAAATGATATCCTTTTATTTCGATTAGAGCTAACATTCATAGGACCGAAATAGAATAAATATGAAATTAAAATGCTGAAAATAAATAATTAGTAACTATGAAACAAAATTAAAAGCAATAATGGAAAAAATATGAAAATAAATAATTAAAACATACATTACAATATAACTCAGTTATGTAGTTGCATTCAAACCAGAAATATGTTGAGGTTGAGCTTTTTCTTATTTTTCTTCCTTCTACAAGATTGACAATCATTTCTCGCTGTGGCCTTGGCTGCAGTTGCTGTACAAGCCTTCCTTTTATTTGCAACACTCTAAACAACAAATACGTTCAACACAATTTCATTTCCAACATAAATAACACAAGATGACTGCAAATATAAATAAATAGAAGACATAATGATATAACTCTCAATGTTTGTACAATTGTTTTTATAAGAATGGGAAGTCTCATTCAAAACCCCCCTTCATAACCATATAGATACTAAAAGTATCTCAAAGGACATTGGAAGGAGAAAAAGAATACCTCAATTTTTATTTAAAATACTGCACAAGTGTACAATGGGGAACAAGGAACCTAACAAGGGAAGGATTCCCACACAACTAATCCAAACTAGGAGCTGCATACAAAACAGAAAACCAGTAATCAACTAATGATTTTCATCCAACGTTGATAATTTTGATCAAAAATTAAAACATTTAGTTAAAATACTTCAAAGAAAGAAAATCAAAATGGCTATTTAAACGTACCTGACCTAATTTTCGTAAATAGAAATCATATCTTCAAGATTACGATATTAGATTACTGTACATCTGGCATCATGGGGTATCTGGCTCTTTTGTGGCCTTCCTTGTGGCAAAAGCTACAGCTTAATATGCTTTCAACCCTAGACATTGTCATCTTCTTTGCACCCTCGAAACCATTTCTCCTCTTTTTCTTTGGCATCTCATTGTAAGTGGTAGACAAGCATGAATGTTGAGGGAAATATGTCTTAACCCGGAATGAATCATCGTTGCTCTGCCTCGAGGCTAATATCACCCAACCACAATCATTAGCAGCATATGCAGCTCTCACTCGAACTTGTTCAATCTTTCTGTACCGATGAATAATCCTTAAGAGTCATCTTAAACTGTGCAGCACCTCTGAATATTTGGCCAACATAGAAACCTTTATCACCAACTGCAGGACCTCGAGACGGGAACCTTCAGCATCATCGATATCTGATCCATCAGATATGGTTATATGACTACCTGCAACGATGGATATATGATTTTATGCTAGAGAGGCCAAACTTATAAAATTTAAAGGACTAAACTTTTAAAATTTTAAACGAAAAAACAGATTATTAATAGAAAATATAAAGACAAAATCTCCCCTCCCCTTAGTTTATCCCTGACAATCTCGATCAGCAGGATCAATAAAGAAAGCTTTTGGTGATGGAATGTCACTAGATTTCTCATTCCCATCACAGACGTGGTCAACATAAACAGAAATTTCACCAAATTTGTTTAAATGGTTTGACAACTGGAGCACACTTTTGTCGTCAAACAACAACTTCAAGCCATCCCTTAAACTCTTCCCCGGTTCCAAAAAATATAGCTGCTTAACCTCGTCGAAACCATACTCGAGTTGATGAACCATTGACAACAAACTCCAATAACATATCTCTTCCACATCATAATGCTCCATAAGTTCTAGTTTCTCATTCATATACGATGATTTTGGGTTCCCCTTGAAGGTTCCACCATGATGAAATCTTATTTTAACTTTTTTCTTACGACCTAAAACATTTCAAATAACACTTATTTCAGAAAATATATACAGTGCAGATTGTATAACAACATTATACTATCCATAAAGTACCCCAACACATTTCATATAACCGAGGTCACTAATGCCTAATGGTATCCATAAAATCTTCATAAAGCATATAAAACTTCAAATAACAATTCATACCAAACCTAACCAAATAGTTTAATATAACACATCAAATAATGCTTTAAAATCCTTTAAACCCAAACTTTTTAAGGGTGTATTTTGCATTATATTTAAAATTTGTTTTTCAAATCAATCGTCCTTTGAATCGGAACAGTTTGAGAATCGTGATTATCCCAAGATAATGAACACAGCATGGATTTAAACAGCAGTTTGTTATTAGAATAGCGGCTCTTATATAACGGTAAAGGTATCCAACAACATGCAGTGATCATATTATAAACTAAGAAAAAACCAACGCCGTTGACCTTCAAAAGCAAATAATATGGCAGATATCCGAATCCTAGGTGGACAATGGTCGAGCAAAAGAATTACGAAAAATAACGAAACCAAAAATTACCGGTGGTCATTCTTCGAATCGCTTCAGTAAAAACTGCGAAATCGTAGACTGGATGATTTGATGAAATCAAATCTCAGTGGGTTTAGGTTTAGGGTGTTTTCAATTTATCTTTAAGGTAAAAAAACATTTGGCATGGGATAATCAAAGGGTGAGTACATGAAAAGGAACTGCTTCTGCTTGAGGTGTTTTAAGGTCGAGTCAACTATATTTATGTTTGATATTAATATATTTTATATTTATATAAATATGATTTAAATTTTATCTGAATTTATTCATATTTATAAATAAAATCAAATTTAAAATAATTCAGGATTTTATTTAAAAAATATATATAGTTTTATTTCAGTATAATTTTATGATTATTTATGTAATTTGTCCATTTTAATTTTATTGAAGTTTTTATACATAAATATTTTAATATATTTCTAATACTTATATTATAAATATTATGTCATTATTAAGCGGTTGTATCTGCAAGTTGTGTACATTATTAACAATTTAGAAAAATTATGAACTGATTAAAGTGCTCATTATTGTTTTATCAGGAATGCATTTAAATTCCCTCTTCCTAATTCATTGACCACCCTAATTAGTGGCAGAACCAAATTTAAGAATAAGGTCCAAAATTTTAATTTTCTTTACAAATAATGGGAATGCAAAAAAAATATTTTTTTGTATTTTTTCATTAACACATTAAACTAAATTTAATCATTTTTTCAAAATAATTGTTAGGAATTATGAAGCTCAAATTGAACAACCGAAAATATTGTCAAGAGGAGGTGAATTGACTTTTTTAGAATTTTAGGGATTAAGGAGAATTAAAGGGATAGAAAATTGTTGCATAAGGATTTATAGTGGTTCGACTTTCTCAACCAAAGTCTACATCTACTACCTAAGTTGTTCACTTTAGATTTTCTAACAAATTCACTAATTTGTTCTTTCTTTTTCAATGACAAAGAGATAACATTTACAAACTCCTCAACTTTTCAAAGGTTTAGCTAAAACCAAAACCCTTTTACTAAAGGTAAAAAGAAGTAAACAATAAAACCTCTAAAGCTCACAAGAACAAATATTTACAAGAGAATAGAAATAAAGACTGAAAAGCTCTTCTATTGTGTTTGATTGTTTGGATATGTATTCTAACCATTCTTCAAGTGTCTTGAACTTGTATTTATAAGTTGGAATAAGGTTGTGACCGTTTCTAGCCGTTGGGAGTGATTTGGATCCGTTGGGGATGTTTTTTCTGCAAAATAAAAATGCCCAGGACATAAGGTATCGGTACTCCTATAGGGAGTATCGGTACTACCTTTGTAATATTTAAATAAAACTAGTCTTTGGGCCTGACGGTATCGATACTATACTTCATGGTATCGATACTACTATGTAAAGTAGTATCGGTACCCCATTGGGTATCGATACCTATTTTACATTCTGGAATTTGAGCAAGCTGGTAGTATCCGTACTACCTTGAAAGTATCAATACTTCTCTTACCTAGGGTATCGGTACCACATGAACAGTATCGATATTTTTCATATAGTATCAATACTATAAGAACAGTATCGATACTTCATACGTGAAAATCAGTTTTATGCTCAAATCCACTTTAAATGGACTTTTAATTATTTTTGAAAAGTTTGAACAAATTCAATTAAGTCCAAAAACATTTTGCTTTAATTTGTTATATAAAAATACTATAAAACATGTTTCAACAATCTCCACCTTTTTTATATAACAAAACATTTAAAAATTATTTTTGGCAAAACTCCCCCTTAATAAAACATTTAATGAAAAAGTGACATATTTTGGAAAATGTTTAAAGCTCCCCTTTTTCATTGAGAAATTGAATTTTTCAAACGCATGCATCTACTCCTTTTTGTTATATAAAAAATAATTCAACTTTAAAGTTAAAAAAAAATAACAATGGAGAGTAAGCGATAAATTTAACATTAAAATCTTTTTGAAAAATCAAAAGCTCCCCCTTAATAAATGCATTCTAGACAAAATTTTGAATTTAAAAAGCTTGACACTTAAAAAAATTGAATTTCAACAAAGATGAACAAACATGTTAGAAGCATATGAAATTCAAAATATCCAAGTCTAATATACTTTGTGCAATACCAATTGTTGAAATTAAGTGCATGTGCATAAAGCTATCCAAAAATGTTATGCATTTGAAAATTTTGATATCAATTGTTAGAGAGATATTTTTTTGCATTTTAAATCACATGCATAAAAATTTAAATTTAGGTCAAAAATTAAAATTTGACAAATCAAAGCATTTGAAAATTTTGATATCAATTGTTAGTGAGATATCATTTGCATTTAAAACCAATTTTGATTAAAATTCATTATTATGAACTAAAAATTATAAAAAATCATTAAGGCTTTAAGGTGTTCATCATAACACCTTTTAAACATGAGATGGAAAACATAAAATGATTTTAAAATTCAAAAACTCATGCATGCTTAAATCAAATGAGCAACCAATTAATGAAAGCAAAAACATTAAGCTTAGAGGTTACCCTTTCCTTTTCAAGTGTGTCTAGAGCATTTTAGTATCTCCGCTTTCATCACCATTGCTCCCACACACCTACAAGAGACATTTAAGTAGATTTTGGTATCCAAATTGCTTTGGATCCTTTAACATTAGTTTCAATGACCCTTGTTCCCTTATGAACCCATATTTGTCTAGTTTTAAAGGGTTTTCTTTTCTTTATAGGACAAGCATGTTTCATATGACCATGAAAATGGCAATGTGAGCATTTTGCCATTTTTAAACATAATGAGTTGTTTTTAAAAATTAATTTTTTTTCTTTTATTAAGCTCTCAAGCTTAACTTTCAAATCAAAATTTTCTTTTTCTAAATCATTGATTTTGACTTTTGAAAGCTCTAAATCATTTTTCAAATATTCATTTTATTTTTTAAATATTCATTTTGTTTTTCAAAATCAACTTTTGCTTTCAAAATCAAATCATTTTCAACTTTAAGTTTTGAAATTAATTTCTTATATTTGGAATTCATGGTCTCAAATTCCAAATACAACTCATCATAGGCAACTTGTAACTCATCAAACGAATAAGAATTTAATTCACTAGAGTTCGAAGTTACCATTGAATCTTCTTCGGTGGCCATGAGGCATAGGTTGACTACTTCATCTTCATCATTGGAGTTATCTTCATCACTCCAGGTAGCCACAAATGCCTTATTCTTACTATATCCCTTCTTTTTTAGGATAGGACAATCATACTTGACATGTCCCGTTCTTTGAGAATTGAAGCACATCGGGAGACTCTTCTTTTTAATCGATTCATGCTTCACTTCCTTAGAAGTCGTGAATCTCTTGAACCTTTTGAAGAGCTTGGCCATCTTTTCTTCTCCTTCATCATCTTCATCCACCTCTTTATTTGTATCTTGATTACTTTCATTGGTGGATTTAAAGGCAATGTCTACCTCCTTTTTGTTCTTTTTTTCTTCATCATCTTTTTCTTCCTTTACCATCAACTCATGAGTGAGAAGAGAACCAATAAGCTCATCAAGAGTGAGTGACTTGAGGTTTATAGCTTCAATAATCATCATCTTCTTCGATTGCCAAGACTTTGGAAGAGAGTAGGTCATCTTCCTCATAAGTTTCTCATTAGGGATCACTTCTTCAAATCTCTTGAGACCATTGACAATCATGGAAAATTTATCCCTCATAGCTTTGATGTGTTCATTAGGTTTCATCTTAAAATTCTCATAGTTATGGTTGAGAAGACTGATTTTGGTTTCCCTCACTTTGTTGGTTCCTTCATGAGTAACTTGGAGCTTGTCCCAAATCTTCTTGGCATTAGAATAAGAGGAGACTCTTCCATATTCATCCGAGCCTAATGCACAGAAGAGGATATGCATAGCCTTTGCATTAAGTTGAAACTTCTTCTTCTCTCCATCACTCCAATCATTCATCTCACCTGTTGGAATAGAGTATCCTTTAACGATTGAGTTTCAAGCTCCTAGATCATTGGCTTGAATGAATAGCATCATCTTATTCTTCCAATAGGCATAGTTTGCTCCATTAAAATAAGGTGGCTTGTTGACCAGTTAAGAGTCTTCAATGTAGTAAGAGCCAGAGGTCGAAGTCATTTTCTTGTGGGTTGTTTTTGGAAATCGGTAGAGCTTCTTCAAGGATCGTCTCAAGGATATGAAGCCTTCCAAAGAGTTAAGCTCTAATACTAATTGTTAGGATTTATGAAGCTCAAATCAAACAACCGAAAATATTACCAAAAAGAGGTGAATTGGCTTTTTGAAAATTTTTGGGAGTAAGGAGAATTAAACGGATAGAAAATTGTTGCACAAGGATTTATAGTGGTTTGAATTTCTCAACCAAAGTCTACATCCACTACCTAAACTCCTTAGGATTTTTTAACAAATTCTCTAATTTTTTATTTCTTTTTAAAGGAAAAAGAGATAAACTTTACAAGCTCCCTAGCTTTTCAAAGGCTTAGCTAGAACCAAAACCCCTTTACAAAAGGTAAAAAAATAAGTAAACAATAAAACCTCTATAAGGTAGGGTGTTTACAAATTAAAGCTTACAAGAACAAAATATTTACAAGAGAATAGAAATAAAGAGTGAAATTCTCTTCTCTTGTGTTTGTTTGCTTGGATATGTGTTCTAACCCTTCTTCAAGTTCTTGAACTTGTATTTATAAGTTTGAATAAGGTTGTGGCCATTTCTAGTCATTGCGAGTGATTTGGAGCCGTTGGGGATGTTTTCTCTGCAAAATAAAACTACACAAGACAGAGGGTATCGGTACTCCTATAGCGAGTATCGGTATTACCTTTGTAATATTTAAATAAAACTAGTCGTTGGGCCTGACGGTATCGATATTATACTTCATGATATCGACACTACTATGTAAAAGTAGTATCGGTACCCCTTTGGGTATCGGTACCTATTTTTCATTCTGGAATTTTAGCAAGCTGGTAGTATCGGTATTACCTTGAGAGTATTGATACTTCTATTAGCTAGGGTATCAGTACCACAAGAACATTATCGGTATTGTTCATATAGTATCGATACTATAAGAACAGTATCAATACTTCATACGTGAAATCAGTTTTATGCTCAAATTCAATTTAAATGAACTTTGAATTATTTTTGAAAACTTTTAACAAATTCAATTAAGTCCAAAAACAATTTTCCTTAATTTGTTATATCAAAATATTATAAAACATGGTTCAACAATAATGGAATGTACTTGAACCTAGAAGGCTTAGACACTGCAAAAAGTAGACAAAATATGTACTGGAAGGGGAAGAAATACCATGAATTATTTAGGAAAGAAAATAAGAGAATTTACATTGATGCACAAAGTAAGCCTACGCTGAACACCAATTCCCATCCTCTGTGATAGGTGCTTAATTTAGTTAATATTTTGCTTTTAAATTACTCCTTAATCATTGGTTTTTGTGGCTTAATTGTTTATTTTCATTCATTTTCAGTGCAGGACGTTAGATTCTCGAAATTGCACTAAAACGACAGAATTCTACAGTTGTTTTTATTTTCATAATAGAAGTTGGATTAGTGGGCATGAAGCATCCGACGAGGCGATGATGTCAGCACCTTCTAGAAGATTCAGTAAGTTTTCTAGAAGATCGAATGAATTGGTCGCACGTTTCTAGAATACAGATTTAAATCAAACTCAAGTTTAGGATAATATTTTAAACATTATATTTTAGCTTTGTATTTTAGTTTAAATAGGTTTTAGTATTTCAATTAGGATTTAGGATATTATTTTAAATAGTATTTTAGTTTATCTTTGTTTCAGGTATTTTAGTTTAAATAGTTTTAAGTGTTTTAATTAAGATTTAAGATGTTTTAGCTTGTTTTTAGGAATTTGAAGGCTATAAATACCCTCTAAGTGTGACTCTATATTTTTCGTACACTTCTTTATTTTCTTTTAAATTTCGTTTTTAACAATTATGCTAAGTATGACTTTGGTCATGCTTAGCTAATTTTCTTTTAAGCAGAAGGTAAAGTGAAGGCTCAATTCCAAACGTGAGAATTGTAAGGTACTTAAATCGCTTCAAATTTCTCTCTCTGTTTTCTAAGCTTAAATTTCAAATCAAAACAAATCTGATATTGGTCTGTATGTTGTTATGGTTAAGGTTTGAAGAAAGATTTGCTTATTGAAGCATATTCAACTTCCCGAGAACACACTTAGCAAAATTGCCATGCTAAGAGGAAACTGAGATCAGAATCAGTTATTGTTGAAACAACACAAACCGGGTTGGTAGCGAAGAATTGTCCTTGTAAGCCGACATGAATCTTAAAGTAAAAATATGTTTCGATGATCCGAGGAATTTGAGGCAAAGCTGAAGTTTGAGGTTGCTTTCACTATAAGTTTCTCTTTATCTCAATCTCTTTAGATTATTTATTTAATTATTTTCTTTTGTTTAATTCTTATCATTTATTTTAAAAACAAATTTTTAAAACCCCGTTTTTTTACTACTATTATTTATTATTTTATTATTTTCCCTTTTTATTATTTATTTTATTATTTTTCTTTTTAAATTATAATTATTTATTCTATTTTTTTCTTTTCAACTTCATCTGGAATTCTATCCTCCTCTAAATCAAAGAGTTTTACTAAATCACAAAAACCATAGTCCCCGTGGATCGACCCTGCTTCTCTATACTACTTTTTCCTTTTTATTTATTAAGATGCTAGGAATTATTTTGATAACAAAACTATGGTTATCAAATTGGCACCGTTATCGAGGACTAGCAGAAAATACTGATTTATTTTTCTAGTTTTTTATTTATGACCAGAAGAAACCCAGGTGAATAAATAGATCTAGATCCGGAGATCGAAGCACGAGCACGAAACATCCACGCACAAACGTTTCGAGAAAAGAGAAAAAAACAAGAAAAAAAAAAGAGCAGAGATCAGAAGAAGAATCAAATCCGAAGACAGACACTGAAGCAGACGCATACAACATCCCGATGGCAGAAGAAGAACAAACAATCCGAGAACTAGACATATCACATGTCACTCAGACGCCATTATGCATTAATTTTCCTAGTGGCGGGACTCCATTTCAATTAATGACGGAACTCATTCATCTTCTTCCCACCTTCCACAGCTTTCCCATTGAAGATTCGTACAAACACTTGTTGGAATTCCACATGGTTTGCACTAGCATGAAACCACAGGGAGTTACCGAAGATAAAATTAAATTGAGAGCTTTCCCTTTCTCTTTAGCCGACTTGGCTAAAGATTGGTTATTTTATTTACCTCCAAATTCAGTTAATTCATGGGCTGACATGAATCCAATTTTTCTTGATAGGTTCTTTCCAGCAGCTAAAGCAAGCGAGTTACGAAGGAGCATTCTTTCCATTCAACAAAAGACCGAAGAAAGTCTTTATGACTATTGGGAACGATTTAAAAACTTTTCGCATGTTGTCCACAACACGGATTAAGTGAGCAAATGTTACTTCAGTACTTTTATGAAGGCCTTTTACCAATGGAGATGAAAATGGTAGATGCCGCTAGTGGAGGAGCATTAGTCAACATGACCCCAACAAAAACAAGGGAATTGATTTCAACCATGATAGCCAACTCTCAACAGTTTTCAAGTAAGCCCAGCCGACGGGTTCATGAGATAGACCATCCGACGGATTGTTGCTCGCTAATACAAGAAGGAGGCAATGCATAAATCAATGCAAAAAAATCTGAAGTAGTTAATTCACTTGTTGCAGGAAAATCTGGAGTAACAAGAGCATGTAGGATATGCAAAAAGATAGACCATCCGACGGATTGCTGCCCGCTAATACAAGAAGGAGGCAATGCAGTAGAGAACTTTACAGGTCCTCCACAAAGACAATACAACCCATACAACAATACTTATAATCCAGGATGGTGAGACCACCCAAACTTTAGTTATGCGGCAAATCAAATACCAACTTATCAACAAAGACCTCCTCCTCAACAACAAAAGCAAAAACCATCATTGGAGGAACTCATAGGAAAGTTAGCAATTTCATAAGAAAAGTTCATTGTATCCTAAGAAAAATTCCAAAGCCAAACCAAAACACATCTTCAAGAGTTAGATAACCAAGTGAGTCGACTAGCTCAAACTGTGGGCCGTGGGAAAATTGGAATCACAAGGAAGACTACCTTCTCAAACGGAGTTAAATCCGAGAGAGAATGCTAGTACCATCACACTCCAAAGTGGAACAATCATCTCACCCGAAATTCTAGCAGAAAAAGTTGCACATCAAAAAGAACAAGAGGAAATGCCACCTCCAGAAATACAAGGTACGACTGACTCACATCCTTCTCTTTCTTCTCATGAAATCATGCCACCACCCTTCCCATCAAGGTTAATGAAGCGTGATAAAAGAGCTAAAGAAAGGGAGATCTTAGAGGTGTTCCAAAAAGTTCAATTTTACATACCTCTTCTTGAAGTAATTCGATAAGTACCGAGGTATGCTCAATTTTTAAAAGAACTTTGCACTACAAAGAGAAAATTAATGGGGCACGAAAAGGTAAATTTGAGAGAACATGTCTCTATAATTTTTCAACGAAAGCTCCCACCAAAGATGAAGGATCAAGGTATGTTCGCTATACCTTGTAAAATAGGTAATTTTAAAATTAAATGTTCAATGTGTGACTTAGGGGATTCAATCAACGTTATGCCATTTTCTATTTATAAAATGATTACTAACGAGGCTTTGAAGGAAGCAGGAATAACCATACAGTTGGTTGATCGGTCTGTGATCTATCCAGTAGGAGTAATGGAAAATGTCTTAGTAAAGGTCGATATATTATTTTTTTCTGCAGATTTCTATGTCATTGATATGGAACATGACAGGTCGGATACTTATTTCGAGGTACTTTTAGGCCGACCCTTCCTAAGCACAGCACATACAAAAATCAATGTTAGAAGTGGTATACTGAGAATGAAATTTGATGGTGAGATCGTTGAATTTGATGTTTACAAAGCAATGAAATGACTGGATCATGTTGAAAGAATTAATTCTATTGATGTTATAGATCTTTTAATTGATGAATATATTGAATCTTATTTTTGTTATAATCTTTTAAAGGATCCTGAACTTTGTCACCAAGGGGAAGAAATGGAGTTTGAAAATATTCATTCAATCAATTCTGATTTATCTTTACCTTCCTTTAAAGCTAAAATTTTACATTTAGTTTTGCAGGCACTTGAGGTAGAATTGAAACAAATACTGAAACACTTAAAGAATGCCTTTTTAGGAGAAAATGCTACTTCACCGGTTATTATTTCGGATAAGCTTTCAAAGCTAAAGATCCGAAGAAAAGCCTGTGAGAAAGCTAAAATCTACAAGGAAAAAATAAAAGAATTATATGATCGTAGAATTTCTCATAAGGACGTTCTTAGTTGAAAAAAGCGTATGAAGTGGAGGAAGTATTTCTCCCGAAACCTATAGTCTGAATCAGGTCGTCGAGCTAACGACGGTAAACAAATGCACTTTATGGGAGACAACCCATTATTATTTTTATTTTCCGTTTGTTTAATTTTTATTTTCAATTTTATTTTTCTGATTTACTTTTGTTTTTATTTTTCTTTGATTTTTTAGGTACCCGTTATTCCTAGTTGAATTTTTAACAAGATAGAATCAAGAATTGTTCGAACCGAAATCGAAAAAAAATGGCGAAAACCCGACCCAATGCGTGAAGAGATCATGTGACAGCAAACAAAGGAAGAATCATTCGAAAAAAGGAAGCATAATTTCAAAATACACTGTTCAAATAGTGCAGAAAAAAACTGATTTGGTTCGAACAGTGCAGAAAAATACACAGCAGATTCGAACAATGCAGTACAGAAAAAAACAGTGCAAAAAAAGATTTGGTTTGAACGGTGCAGAAAAGTTCGAACAGAACAGTGCAGTAAAATTTTAATATATCTTCTGATGGCTTCTCGATCAGACATTCCACTCTACAACAGTTCATCTCGATGTAGTCGTGGCCGCGGTCGCCACTAGATTGGGGAGTACTCCTTTTCCCTCTCTTTGTTTTTAAATTTGATATACGTTTGTCGACAAAACGGAATAAGTGAGGGGGAATGATAGGCATGTGTTAAATTTTTCCTTGACTTGTTTAATTGTTTGAAATTGAGATATTCTGATATTGATATGTTGGGATCGTTGGTTGCTAGTCTTGAACTTCACTTTATACTCTTGTTTCCTTTTGGATTGTGATCATATTTTGATCGAATTTAATTTGTATGATTGGTGATTGATATAGCTAGTGAAATTTTTGTTGAGTATTTATATTTCATGCTTTTGTCGAAAGAGATGAACTTAACTCAATGTACATAAACTTTTCTTGTGAGATTTGGGCCTAACGAGCATACATTTTCTTTCTTGCTTATTGTTTGACTTGTGTGTGCCAAACTAATTAGGATATTCTAGAACATGTAATCACAATGCATATCGAGACTACATGTTGAACGTAATGTTTTAATGTGATAGGAGCACCTAGGATAAACCCACTTTTTCCAAAAAAAAACTACCCGTTTATATACACACTATTGAACCAAATTTGAGCATATTTCCCTTTCTTTGTTTTATACCTCATAATTAAACCCGAAGCATTTCTTTTTATTTTTCCTCTCTTTTCACACCCTTGTCGAGACTTGAGATCTTGTATCAATCTTGTTCCACGAATAAAAATAGGAAAAATATTCATTGTTTCGAACAAAAAAAATAAGAAAAAGAAAAAATGTCAATTATTTCGAAAAGAGAAAAAAAAAGGAAAATCGATCATTTCAATTGCCATTCATCTATTTTTTCCTTGTTTTATCTTTCATTGTGCTTCATGTTAATTTGTGGATTTTTTTTAATTACTTTGACCTCTTGTTTCGTTATTTTAAATATTTCTTTCATGTTAATTCATGGATTGTTCTTAATTATTTTGATCTCTTGTTTTGGTATTTTAAACCTTTCTTTTCAGCCTTTTCTCTACCCTAACCTAACCTAAGCCCCGTTACACCTTGTTTAAAGACCACTTGATTATTGCATTATGTTCATTTTTCATAGTGGAAACTTGATTGGATTCCAAGCCTATGGTAATATTTTGGTTAGTTTCGGTTTGAGCGATTTTATTTACCCCAAACACTTTGAGCGGTTTCATTTACCCCAAACACTTTGAGCGGATATGTGTAAATCTTTGTGAGGTATTGAGTCATGTTTCATTGAAGTTAACAATTAATTGGGATGTCTTGCTTACCTTAAATTTTCTTAGTTGTAATATTTGCTTGATTGTAACTTGAATTTGGCAAATATCATGGACTTAGTTCGATTTGAAGTTTAAGGAAAAAATTGAAATTGAATATGGTAACTTATGATTTTGATATGTTAATTGATGAATGCTTGAGGACAAGCATTGAATAAGTGAGGGGGAATTTGATAAGTGCTTAATTTAGTTAATATTTTGCTTTTAAATTACTCCTTAATCATTGGTTTTTATGGCTTAATTGTTCGTTTTCATTCATTTTCTGTGCAGGATGTTATATTCTGGAAATTGCACTAAAATGACAGAATTCTGCAATTTTTTTTATTTTCGAAATCGAAGCTGGATTAGTGGGCATGAACTCGGGCATGAAACATCCGATGAGGGGATGATGTCAACACCTTCTAGAAGATCCAATTAGTGTTTCTAGAAGAACTGTAACACCCCAATTTAGGGGCTAGATTTTAAGAATTATAAATTGGTGGATTTAATTGGTATTTTGGGAGGAAAATTAAGGATTAAATTGAAAATTTTCAAAGTTGGCAGACCATTTTATAAAGTGTAAGAAATTCAGTGACTAAACCCATGGTTTGCCCATTTTTCTTTTGGACATAATTATAACATCTTCTCCCCGTATGTTTTCTGCAGATGGGTTTCATCATTTTTCCCTTCCCCTCAACCCTTCTTTCAACTCCGATCTACTCGTCGTCTGACCTCCAATCGATGAACCGAAACCACCATCGTGTTCGTTGTCGACCAAGGAAAAAAACCCCTCAAACCTTTCTTCATGAATCGTCGCCGTTCGTCGTTACTTTCAGTCGGAAGTATTATCATTTTAACTCAATTTGCGTTGGTTTTTCGTCGATTCACGACGATCTGGCCATCCGTTTTCGACACCTCTCGCACCATCGTGTTCCTTATGCCATTCCGCATCCACCGGTGTCCTCCGTTTCTCTATCGTAGCCGGCGCGTAGAGGGGGTGAGAAAATCAAAGTTTTCGACGTTTCAGAATCGAGCTCTCCGCCGTTCAAAATTGTGAACCGAGCTTGGTAAGTGTCTCAAAATGCCTTAAAATAATTTAAATTTTTTTGGGAATTTTCCGACACCGTATCACTGTTCACTCGACGCACGCGCCACCCCCCAAGAGTGGGCATCATCTGGGTGTTAATTTTGTAATTAATTTCTGTTTGGGTGCTATTTGTGTAAAATTCAGGTGTTATTTTAGTAAATATTTACAAAAGGTGACTAATTTTGTAATTAATTTCTGTTAGGGTGATATTTGTGTAAAATGGTCAACTGTTGACCGTTGATCATTGACTGGTGTTGACCAAGTTGACCAGAACTTTGACCGACTTTGACTGAGTATACCTATCTTGACGTTTTTCGACGTTTCGAATTCGATTTCGCAGTCCGTTTTTCAAAATTCAGACTCTAAGGCCTCGAAATTGCCAGTCAAACCCGTTGACTTTAACTTTAACTGAAAATTCAAAATTTTTGAAAAGTCATATTTTATGTTTTCGACGTCCTGAATCCGAATCCGAGGTATGTTTCGCCAAATTCGAACCCGGTAAGCTGTTTTTGACTGATTTATCATCCGATTCGATCCGTTTTTCAGAATTAAGCTCCGTTTTTAAAGTAATTTATGTTGATATGGGTCCCAGGAAATATTAAAAGATGATTTCAAGATCGAGGGCGTTCGAATGGAATTTAATGGTTGATAAGTATTACACAAAAATCGAGGTAATATTTTACTACCTCTTTATGCTTTATGGAACATGTGAATATTGGTAAATGTATGAATGGAAATGTTTGGTCTAATATGTGTAAATTAATGAAGTTCTACACTTGATTCGAATATAGTAAAATCTCGGTATCTGAATATGGCTGAGATGACTATTATAAGAATTGGAGGACAGTTGGAATTAAATTTCAAGTTCTAGAATTAAGTGAGAAAGGAATCAACTATGGATATGTAGATTATAATTTATCTCATTAAATTTACTTGAAGGATAAATTATGAGAATATTTTGATTAGTTAAAATTACGAAAATACCCTTATGTTGTAGGATGACAAGAATTGTCTCTAGAAGTTGGTTAATAACTCTAAAAAGACATATTGATCCGGTATAATTACAGATGTGCATAAGAAATGATAGTTTTGTATAGAAAATTTGGATAATTGGTTTTTAACGCCAAAAAGGGTTTGCGCAAGATGCTAGAAGTTTGTTAAGGAATAATTTCAATATCAGAGAATGTTCGGGAAAGCAATTGACCATAGGATCTTTAAATTATAATTATTTTTGTTAAGAGCTAATATCAAAATTATCTGGTTAAGAAATTACAAAAATGCCCCTGAGAGGTAAAATAGTCTGAGTTGACCTTGAATGAGAAAGTACTTTGAGGATTTGTACTTAATTCGATTAAGTACGAATTTGATTATTAAGATCCTGACTTAGTGCAGAAAATTCTTGACATTCCGTTGGTAAAAATCTGAGAAGGAACTTGACCTGAAATATACGAGTTACGAGTAAATACCTTAAGAACAATTTATCATGGTGCACTTTTATCAGAATGGTTCGAAGGGACTGAAATAGATAATAAATTGGAATTAAATAATAAGACATGATGGAAGGAAATGATTGAAATACACTGAATCTGTAAAATGACCAAAATACCCCTATAATGGAAATGACCCAAGAATACCACCAAGCTCAGGAATAATTGGATATCCAAATAAGCATAGGTATTGGACTACCTTTAAAAGTTATGGAACACAACTTAAGTGAGCCGATCAACCTTAATGATATGTCAGTGCCTGGACGGCATATATATCTACTCAAGTTTAGCTCAATGATAATTTTAGAAGTATTCAGCTCAACTCGACTCTAGATTGCATTTGGTACTAAGAATTGGACATTTGTTCGACAAATCAACCACGAAGACCAAACTGGACTGAACGGAAGTACAATATGTATCCGAAATCAGAAACGTCCGGAATTACTCTGGAAAATTCCGAAGTAACTGGAATAGACTTGACTGCTAAATGAACTAGGCAACCTCAAGGACTGAGGATTAAGTAAGAGATTGGAATAAGCCTGAAAACTCGGATGAAATTATGTGATGTGTCATTCTTATGGATTTGAACCACAAATCAAGTACGTCGATATTTCCTAGTATAGTTGAAACATGGAAATGAAATAAAGACCATTAGAATATTTGTTTGTCTACTTAAGATCTATTCAGTGATGACTCAGAAGATTATATGTGGATAGGAATATTTGGTATTAAAGAGTAAATACCCTGGAAGGTTAATGAATTAACACGTTGATGAGTATTGGTTATGGGAGCTATTTATCTGGAGTTGTTCGATAATCGGATTAATCTTCATAGATTGTAAAGATTTTGAATACCTTCAGATTTCATAGAGCTTCAGAAAAGTGTCCGAATAAGATGATCCCGATAAATCATATCCTGAATAATTAATGGTTCTGTCAGTTAATGAACTTTTCAAATAGTGATTCTAACTTCCGGCATTCTATCGGTAAACTGAAGATTCGTTTCTCTCTACCCGATAAGATTATCATGTATCTATGAATAATATCTGTAAACTCTGGTGTGTTCCCTAATCATATAAATATTTTATCTGATTTCTGACTTGAATTCTGTTCTGATACATGACCTGAATTTTGTTCTGATTTCTGATATGGATTCTGTTCTGAATTATGTTTTAATTTCTGATATCTCCGTTTAATGACGGAAAAATGTTTTAATTGGGGGCATTATTGAAGGAAGTATTTCCGTAGGTTCCTCGGCTTTGTGCTCAGGGCCTTAAAGTTGTGTGGGTTGGGTGTATGGTTCTGGGGAACCTACACATTATGTTGTGTTGGGATGGGGGTATATATATATATATATTTTTTAAAAAGATCTGAAAAGTTACATGGTTTTTGGGAACACACTAGATAACCTATTCTGATCTCCTGAACTCAGTCATCCAAAATATTTCTCTAAACTGAAAGCTTATTGTCCGTTACCATCTGCAATACCAGTAGGATTTCTGCTTAACATAAAGATTTGTAGATGTATGAACCGATAAGAAAAATATATGTTTATTTGTATATGCACGTTCATCAGCATCATCTGGTAGTTCTGTATTAATGAGTATTTCGAAGCTCACTCTGTTACTCATCTTTTCAGGATAAAAGAATTGTACCAGTGTAGCTATCGTCATCAGTAAGGGAGTTCTTCTGGTGCTGTTTGCAGAGTAAGGTACATGTGATTAGGGGGCATGTAATTGTATTTTGTTTTATATACGAGTCTGAAAATTTGTTTTATTTCTTCGTAGTGATAAATCATTTTATAATTTACATGTTTTAATAAAAGTTTTAAATTTTCCGCTATTTTTACAATGGGTCGCTCCGGTGGCCCTAATGTGACACTCCAGATCGGATCGGGTTACCCGCATCAGTCTGAGGGGCTTACATTTAGTGGTATCAGAGCTATGGTTTGAGTCAAAATTTTTTAAGATAGACCGGCCGGTCGAATGTCAAAATATGTCTGATCAGTACATGCCCCTAAACTACAATCGTACCTCTCTAAGCCGGAACTCCAGGGCTGAGTCCCTATCTATAGCAAGTAAACCAAAGTTTCTATCTGTTAAGGCTATACTTGTACAAAAAAAGAATACCATTAACAGCTGTTTAAACGCTGTAAAGTACCTCACGAGCCATGTGAGAATTATTCATCTGAGAAATTCTGACTCGACTCTGGAAATGAAATTTGGATATGTTACAACTCCATGAGCCTATTTTCGTAACCAAAGCTGAATTGATTCTACAAGGATATTTCCGTTCTGATTCTTTTATTGGAATGAGGAAGAGTTCTGATAAGAATGTATACTCAACTAGTTAAGGATTAGTGGAGGATCCGTATTTCTATAAGAGCTACATGAAAGATATGAAATAACTGATGGAAGTTTTATTTCTGCAATTATGTGACATGAATGAATTTCGAGGACGAAATTCTTTTAAGGAGGGGAGAATTGTAACACCCTAATTTAGGGGCTAGATTTTAAGAATTATAAAGTGGTGGATTTAATTGGTATTTTGGGAGGAAAATTGAGGACTAAATTGAAAATTTTCAAAGTTGGCAGACCATTTTATAAATTGCAAGAAATTCAGTGATTAAACCCATGGTTTTCCCATTTTTCTTTTGGACAGAATTATAACATCTTCTCCCCGTATGTTTCTGCAGATGGTTTTCATCATTTTTCCCTTCCCCTCAACCCTCCTTTCAACTCCGATCTACCCGCCGTCCGACCTTCGATCGACGAACCGAAACCACCATCGTGTTCGTTGTCGACCAAGGAACAAAACACCTCAAACCTTTCTTCGTGAATCATCGCCGTTCGTCGTTAATTTCAGTCGAAAGTATTCTCGGTTTTAACTCGATTTGCGTTGGTTTTTCGTCGATTCACGACGATCCGGCCATCCGTTTTCGACACCTCTCGCACCATCGTGTTCCTTGTGTCATTTCGCATCCACCGGTGTCCTCCGTTTCTCTTCGTCACCAACGCGTGGAGGGGTGAGAAAGTCAAAGTTTTCGACGTTTCGGAATCGAGCTCTCCGACGTTCAAAATTGTGAACCGAGCTTGGTAAGTGTCTCAAAATGCCTTAAAATAATTTTTAGGGATTTTTTCGAGAATTTTCTGACATTGTATCACTGTTCATGCGCCAACCCCCGAGAGTGGGCATCGTCTGGGTGTTAATTTTGTAATTAATTTCTGTTTGGGTGCTATTTGTGTAAAATTTGGGTGTTAGTTTAGTAAATATTTACAAAATGTGGCTAATTTTGTAATTAATTTCTGTTAGGGTGATATTTGTGTAAAATGGTTGACCATTGACCGGCGTTGACCAGAACATTGACCGACTTTGACTGGGCATTAAACGACCTTTGACTTTGACCGAGTATACCTATCCTGACGTTTTTCGACGTTCTGAATCATATTTCGCAGTCCGTTTTTTGAAATTCGGACCCAAAGGCCTCGAAAATGCTAGTCAAACCCGTTGACTTTAACTTTAACTGAAAATTCAAAAATTTTGAAAAGTCATATTTTATGTTTTCGACGTCCTGAATCCGAATCCGAAGTCCGTTTCACCAAATTCGAACCCGGTAAGCTGTTTTTGACTGATTTATCATCCGATTCGATCCGTTTTTCAGAATTAAGCTCCGTTTTTAATGTAATTTCTGTTGATATGGATCCGAGGAAATATTGAAAGATGATTTCAAGATCGAGGGCGTTCGAATGAAATTTAATGGTCGATCAGTATTGCACGTAAATCGAGATAATATTTTACTACCTCTTTATGCTTTATGGAACATGTGAATATTGGTAAATATATGAATGGAAATGTTTGGTCTAATATGTGTAAATTAATGAAGTTCTACATTTGATTCGAATATAGTAAAATCTCGGTATCTGAATATGGCTGAGATGACTATTATAAGAATTTGAGGACAATTGGAATTAAATTTCAAGTTCTGGAATTAAGTGATAAAGGAATCAACCATGGATATGTAGATTATAATTTATCTCATTAAATGTACTTGAAGGATAAATTATGAGAATATTTCGATTAGATAAAATTACGAAAATACCCTTATGTTGTAGGATGACAAGAATTATCTCTGGAAGTTGGATAATAACTTTGAAAAGACATATTGATCCGGTATAATTACAGATGTGCATAAGAAATGATAGTTTTGTTTAGAAAATTTGGATAACTGGTTTTTAATGCCAGAAAGGGTTTGCGCAAGATGCTAGAAGTTTGTTAAGGAATAATTTCAAGATTAGAGAATGTTTGGGAAAGCAATTGACCATAGGATCTTTAAATTATAATTATTTTTGTTAAGAGCTAATATCGAAATTATCTGGTTAAGAAATTACGAAAATGCCCCTGAGAGGTAAAATAGTTTGAGTTGACCTTGAATGAGAAAGTACTTTGAGGATTTGTACTTAATTAGATTAAGTAAGAATTTGATTGTTAAGATCCTGACTTAGTGCAGAAAATTCTTGATATTCTGTTGGTAAAAATCTGAGAAGGCACTTGACCTGAAATATCCAAGTTACGAGTAAATACCTGAAGAACAATTTATCAGGGTGTTTTTTTATCATAATGGTTCGAAGGGACTGAAATAGATAATAAATTGGAATTAAATAATAAGACATGATGGAAGGAAATGATTGAAATACACTGAATCTGTAAAATGACCAAAATACCCCTATAATGAAAATGACCCAAGAATATCACCAAGCTCAAGAATGATTGGATATCTTCGAGCTCTGAAATGAATGGAATAAAGCTGAACACCAAAATTACCAAAATACCCTTATGGCCTATACTAAGTAAATGCCTTGGATTAATTAAGGAATTCAAATAAGCATAGGTATTGGACTACCTTTAAAAGTTATGGAACACAACTTAAGTGAGCCGATCAACCTTAATGATATGTCAGTGCCTGAACGGCATAAATATTACTTGATTGTGTGTTCGTCTACTCAAGTTTAGCTCAATGATAATTTTAGAAGTATTCAGCTCAACTCGACTCTAGATTGCATTTGGTACTAAGAATTGGACATTTGTTCGACAAATCAACCACGAATATCAAACTGAACTGAACGAAAGTACAATATGTATCTGAAATTCAGAAACGTCTGGAATTACTCTGGAAAATTCCGAAGTAACTGGAATAGACTTGATTGCTAAATGAACTAGGTAACCTCAAAGACTGAGGATTAAGTAAGAGATTGGAATAAGCCTAAAAACTCGGATGAAATTACGTGATGTATCATTCCTATAGATTATGAACCACAAATTAAGTACGTCAGTATTTCCTGGTATAGTTGAAACATGGAAATGAAATAAAGACCATTAGAATATTTGTTTGACTCCTTAAGATCTATTCAGTGATGACTCAGAAGATGATATGTGGATAGGAATATTTGGTATTAAAGAGTAAATACTCTGGAAGGTTAATGAATTGACAAGTTGATAAGTATTGGTTATGGGAGCTATTTATCTGGAGTTGTTCGATAATCGGATTAATTGTCATAGATTGTAAAGATTCTGAATACCTTCAGATTTCATAGAGCTTCAGAAAAGTGTCCGAATAAGATGATCCCGATAAATCATATCCTAAATAACTAATGATTCGGTCAGTTAATGAACTTTTCAAATAGTGATTCTAACTTCCGACATTCTATCGGTAAACTGAAGATTTGTGTCTCTCTACCCGATAAGATTATCCTATAACTCTGAATAATATCTGTAAACTCTGGTGTGTTCCCTAATCATATAAATATTTTATCTGATTTCCGACTTGAATTATGTTCTGATACATGACCTGAATTCTGTTCTGATTTCTGATCTGGATTCTATTCTGATATATATTATGAATTCTGTTTTGATTTCTGATATCTCCGTTTAATGACGGAAAAATGTTTTAATTGGGGGGGCATTGTTGAAGGAAGTATTTCCGTAGGTTCCTCAGCTTTGTGCTCAGGGCCTTACAAGTTGTGTGGGTTGGGTGTATGGTTATGGGGAACCTACACATTATGTTGTGTTGGGATGGGATGGGATGGGGGTATATATATATGTTTTAAAAAGATCTGAAAAGTTACATGGTTTTTGGGAACACACTAGATAACCTATTCTGATCTCCTGAACTCATTCATCCGAAATATTTCTCTAAACCGAAAGCTTATTGTCCGTTACCATCTGCAATACCAGTAGGATTTCTGCTCAACATAAAGATTTGTAGATGTCTGAACCGATAAGAAAAATATATGTTTATCTGTATATGTACGTTCATCAACATCATCTGGTAGTTCTGTATTACTGAGCATTTCGAAGCTCACTCTGTTACTTATCTTTTGAGGCTAAAAGAATTGTACTAGTGCAACTATCGTCATCTGTAAGGGAGTTCTTCCGGTGTTGTTTGCAGAGTACGGTACATGTGATTAGGGGGCATGTAATTGTATTTTGTTTTATATACGAGTCTGAAAATCTGTTTTATTTCTTCGTATTGATAAATCATTTTATAATTTACATGTTTTAATAAAAGTTTTAAATTTTTCGCTATTTTTATAGTGGGTCGCTCCAGTGGCCCTAATGTGACACTCCAGATCGGATCGGCTTACCCGCATCGGTCTAAGGGGGTTACAATAACGAATGAATTGGCCGCACGTTTCTAGAATACGGATTTGAATCAAACTCAAGTTTAGGATAATATTTTAAACATTATATTTAACTTTGTATTTTAGTTTAAATAGGTTTTAGTATTTCAATTAGCATTTAGGATATTATTTTAAATAGTATTTTAGTTTATCTTTATTTTAGGTATTTTAGTTTAAATAGTTTTAAGTTTTTTAATTAGAATTTAAGATGTTTTAGCTTGTTTTTAGGAATTTGAAGGCTATAAATATCGTCTAAGGGTGAGCCTAGTAACATATATCTTGCACCTCATAATTAAATCTTCTTTTTTTCTCTAGCTTTCTTTCTATTTTCGCACACTTCTTTATTTTCTTTTAAATTTCGTTTTCAGCAATTATGCTAAGTATGACTTTAGTCATGCTTAGCTAATTTTCTTTTAAAGCGAAGGCTCAATTCCAAACGTGAGTATTGTAAGGTACTTAAATCTCTTCGGATTTCTCTCTCTGTTTTCTGAGCTTACTTTTCAAATCAAAACAATTTCGACATTGGTCCGGATGTTGTTATGGTTAACGTTTGAAGAATGATTTGTTTATTGAAGCATATTCAACTTCCCGAGAACATACTTAGCAAAATTGTCTTGCTAAGAGGACACTAAGATCGGAATCAGTTATTGTTGAAACAACACAATCCGAGTTGGCAGCGAAGAATTGTCCTTGTAAGCCGACGTGAATATTGAAATAAAAATTTGTTTCGATGATCCGAGGAATTTGAGGTAAAGCTGAAGTCTGAGGCTGCTTTCACTATAAGTTTCTTTTTATCTCAATCTCTTTAGATTACTTATTTAATTTTTATCTTTTATTTTAAAAACAACTTTTAAAAATCTTTTTTTATCTTTACTACTATTATTTATTAGTTTATTATTATTCTTTTTTATTATTATTTATTTTATTATTTTTTCTTTTTAAATTATAATTATTTATTTTATTTTATCTTTTCAACTTCATCTGGAATTATATCCTCCTCTAAATTAAAGACTTTTACTATATCACATAAACCATAGTCCCTGTGGATCGATCCTGCTTCTCTGTACTACTTTTTCCTTTTTATTTATTAAGAAGTCATGAATTATTTTGATAACAAAACGACGGTTATCACACTGACATTGAGGCTGCACATAATTTGATATTTCAGAGGGAAAATAAGCAAAATTAAAGAATTAACTTACCGGATGGAGAGTGAAGCAATGGAAATGGTTGCATTTTTCATGTAACCAGCCAGCAAAACAAGAATGGCAGTGTACCACAATTCTAAGCCGTTAATTCCAAACCAATCAGTCACTTTAGAATGTTCATATATAGAGAGAGAGAGATCACGTTTAATCCGAAACAAATGTTAGCGAATCTCATCCAAGTGGACAAGCATACCGCGTAAAAAATTCGGAAGAGATAACAGATAAAAAGCAGCATAGGTTACCAAATCATGAGTCCAGAGGCCATGGAGGAGAGCTTTATTATAGGACATAGATAATAGGAGGCAACATTGGAGAATCCTTTCCATGTATTTGGGCACCAACCTCCAAAGATGAACGTGAATTCGCCTAGGACCATAAGCCAATTACATATATTCAAGGAACTCATTGCCCCAGCAACACCGCAGTTAAGCTTGTAAACCATGATCCATGACAATATTAGCAAGTGAAGAGTGAAGGAAAAACAATTCGGCACCCAACAATGAAGTTCTTTTGCTGAGCTTAGAGGTTCACATTTGCATGGTGAGTGCAAAGACCATATGGTAAAGCATGGGATTCAACCATAGAGATATACTCACGGCTGCTTCGGCGATCTCCTCTTCCTGCCCATGTAGTTTGAAGATTGGTGAAGTGAAAAACAGCACCAGTATTGTAATCGTCGTCGTTGTGCTATCTATGATCCATGATCGTTGCAGGTCTATCTCCATCATCCTGCCCCGAATGATTGCATCCTGCCCCGAATGATTGCACGTGCAGTGTTTCAGTTGCACTCGACATTCCAATATGTCACATTACATGTAAAAAATTAGCTGACCCTATTCTCATATGTAAGAACAAAGAAAATGTATGTGTTGCTTATATCCAAAACAGAATGTGAAGTTAACTAATGAGAGGTATAGGTTAATTACTTACCAGAATACCATTGATGAACCTCTCCAAAATGCTTTGAATGAGCGCATAGGTCAATGAAACAAACGAACCATAATTTCAAAACCATTTATCATGCATAAAAAACGTAACTTTATGCTTTCGGTACCATAATTTAATGCTACTAGCAAACTAAATTCCATTGAAGATTGTTTATATAAAAATTTGTATTATTGTTGGTGCATAAATTTATATATTGTCAATAATTAATATTACAATACATATATTGCATCAAATTTAAATCTTAACATTTGAATCAGTCCTATAGAACCTATGAATGACTAGCTGAATTGATTTGAGTTCAACTTCAAGTTGGCTAGGAAGGATAAGACGAGATGCAGATATTGTCCCTAAGGCATTCGATTTCCTCATCTTAATGCAAATTCATTGCTCCAAGAAAAGAAACAAAATTTAACAATATATCATCCCACAGAAATCACCAAAAAAAATTTGAGGTCCTAATAATGGAGGTAAATATGTGTTGCTTATACAAAACTGAATCCATGAATCTCAATCAGTCTTCAAGAAGATTCTGCTTCTTGATGGGTTTCGATAGTTTCACTGCTTTTGGCGGTTTCATTGTTCTCAACGGTTTCGCTGGTCTCAGTGTTTTCACCTACACCTGTACCTTCTGAAGACTCTCCTTTTTCCGGCTTCGAAGGCCCTGGACCAGCCGATACTTTAACCATTGAAGGACGCAACAGCCTGTCTCCAAGCTTGAACCCCTTGC